>NC_133453.1:1471207-3871207 GCF_048565385.1 Saimiri boliviensis
CCACCTATCCATCCAGCAATCCACCCATGCAATACTCATTTATCCAGGCATTCATTCATCCACCCACATACCTACCCATTCATTTAGCCATCCATTCATCTATCCACCCACCTACCCAATCACCCACCCACCAATCCATCCATCAATCTACTTATGCAACATTCATCTACTCACGCACCCACCCATCGATTCATCCATCAATCCATCCCTGCAACATTCATTCATCCAGCCATCCACTCATTTACCCACCTACCTACCCATTCATGCACCTACCTATCCATCCATCTATCAATCTATTCATGCATCATTCACCCACCCACCCATCCATTCATCCATCAGTCCGCAATGCAGCACCCATTCATCCACCAGCCCACTCATCCATCTGTTCATCCACTCACCCATCCATCCACCCTTCCACCTACCCGGCCATCCATCCTCCCACCCACCCATCCATTCATCCCTCAGTTCACTCATGCAACATCCATCCACCCACCCAACCATCCATCCATCACGGTGGGCTTGTAATTGTTGAAGACCGTTAGGTACAGAAACAACTGTAATGCACAGGTTCTCGATTGTGAAAAGGGGTTGTGTACACATCAGGAGGCATCAGTGCCGTGTGGTGAGCAAGTCATGAGAGGTGCGTGTTGTCTATTCAGACAACAGTGGATGAGCAGAGGGTGGAATGTGGGTGTTGGTGCTGAGATTGGACCCACGTGTATGCTGGTCTCCTTCCTACCCATGGCCTTTGCTGTGACAGCCTGTTTCCCAGCAAACACCCAGTGACCCGGATGAATCAGAGATGCAGGGGTGCGCTGGCAGCCAGCACGGTCTTGCTGGGACAGAAATATAGCCCGAGCACCTTGACCTCCAGGTGGCAGCACTGTGTGCACCTGAGTGGATCATGAGCAGCTGGGGGTGCCGCTGCTGGCACCCAGGGTGCCTGAGAGTGAGCAGTGGGAGGGCTGAGCCATGAGGAGGAGAGGCGCTGGGGAGGGGCTCAGCTGGGCCCTTTCTCACGGGCGGTGCTGAGTGGTGTAGACCTGCTCCAGGCCCACTGAAACTTGCTGTGTTGCCAGGAACAAGCCAGAGCACAGCAGCTGGAACATGGGCGCCATCCTGGAGGGGAAGCGTAGCGGCTTTGCACTCTGCGGGCCCAAAGAGGGGCTTGCCATGGAGATGATCCTAAAGGCTGAGGAAGGGAACCACGACTGGATTTACGGGGTCCTGAAGGACAACTTCGCCAGCGCTGACGTGGCGGACGCAAAGGGCTACACTGTGCTTGCCGCGGCTGCTGTGAGTCCCCCCACCCACCCTTGCTGGTGCCCGCAGGAGCTCGGCTGTGAAGGGCACGCGTGTGAGTGGCCCTCGGTGGCCCCCTCTGCAGAAGCAGAGCTGAAGTATGTGGGGACACTGATGTGCCCACACCTCCACCTCACCGTTCAGCGGAAACCCCTTCAGCGGAGCGTGACACTCGAGGTCCAGTGGAGAAGGGCTTGGGGCACAGTGCCCATTCCACTCGTCTGTCCGACACTCATCCCTTTACCAGGCGCCCAGATGCGCACTGGTCCCTGCCCTGCCAGGGGGTGGCCTCCTGAGGGTAGCAGGGCGCCCAGTGACCCTTCTCACCCCCGAGGGCCGGGCACGTCCTCCGGAGTCCCGCCCTGTCTCCCCGCAGACTCACTGCCACAACCACGTCGTCAGCCTTCTCCTGGACTGCGGTGCCGACGTGAACAAGTGCTCGGACGAGGGCCTCACGCCACTCAGCATGTGTTTCCTCCTCTACTACCCCGCCCGGTCCTTCAAGCCCAACATTGCTGAGCGGACCGTGCCCAAGCCCCAGGTCAGCCCCCGTGGCCACCACGCCACCAACTGTCCCCTGCGGGCTCCTCCCTCTGTAAGTGTCCACCAAGCCTCCTGCCTCCTCCTGTGTGGACCAGGCTTATTACACAGGGTGAGTTACAAGACGAGTCAGGCAGTGGGCAATAGAGACAGAGCCTGGGCATCTCCTAAGCCACCCGGAGCTCCACCACAGATGCCCAGGGATGTGTGTTCTTTACAGGTCACCTGCACAGCAGCCTGGGGCCCTGAGACTTGCCCTGCCAGTGCTCTGCAGGAAAGGGGTGCTGTGGAGGGAGGGCGGGCATCTGTGACAACGCCCCCAAGGTGGGGGCCAAGAATCCGCATGCCTAGCAGTGTCCT
This sequence comes from Saimiri boliviensis, assembly GCF_048565385.1. Taxonomy (NCBI): domain Eukaryota; kingdom Metazoa; phylum Chordata; class Mammalia; order Primates; family Cebidae; genus Saimiri; species Saimiri boliviensis. The sequence continues at coordinate 1,473,410 of NC_133453.1, forward strand.
GGCTATACCGATGTTACTGAAACACCAGGGGTTCAGTCTTGGTCCTGCTGCTTGCCGCACAGAAAGCCAGCCACTGAGATGCCAAGTATTGCCAAGGAAGAAGGCTTCCATTGGGTGCTGCAGCCGAGGAGATGGGAGCTCATTCGCAAGTCCGTCTCCCTGATTGGCTGACACCAGGAGTCGACGTAGCAGGGAACAAAATGTAACGATGAGTAAGAAAACAGGAACTAGGGCCAGGCAAGGAGGCACCTGGTGTGGTGATCTGGTGGGTGTCAGTTCTCCGATGCTTCCTGAGGGTCCTTTCCTGACGAAGGAACTCAGATAAAATAAATACGGGTTTCAAGCTTAAGCAGAAGAGTCAATTTCTATGTTTATCCAAAACCAACTGTCTATGGGACTCTTGGGCGGTTTGACCAATGCCACTGGTCCAGGGACCACACTTTGGGAACCATGGCTCAAACCACAAGCAGATCAAGGGCAGTGCCATGTCACAGAAATAAAATGTGTAATTAAAATTTGGGGGGTAGCCACATGAAAAAGTAAAATGGGTGGAATTAATTTTAATTATATACTTCATTCAGCCGAAGGTATTCAGAATCCAACCGTGTTGGGGTGTGATCAGTATAAGCCGCATCATCAAGGCATTTGCCTTCTTTTCCCAACCTCTCCTTCACTCCTAAGCACCTGGCTGTGGACGGGCCACATTTTGTGAGCTCAGCAGCCACGCACAGGGCCATGCAGCCTGGGGCGTGGCCTGGTCAGGCACAGGCTTCTGCGCGATGCCTTCACCGGCGGGGGAGCTTTTCTCCTTGAGGGTTTGAGGAAAGCCGCCCTGGTCTTCTCAGCCTGGGCACTTGGAAGATGGCTCCAGGCCATGGGCATTGGTCCTTGCTGAAGAAGGTCCTAGAACGAGGTGGTCACTGTAATTTCTCCTAATGATACTTTTTTGGTTCTTTGCAAAGGAGCCTCCAAAGCTTCCAGTTGCTCCAATCCTTTCATCGTTCATGGACACAAACCTGGAGTCGCTGAACTATGAAGTGAACGTGCCCTCGCAGGGTAGCTATGAGCTGAGGCCGCACGTCCTGGGCAGCCAGGAGCGCGGCGTTTCCCAGGGCACCAGGCTGTCTGGGAAGTCTGTGGACCGGAGGAGCAGCTCCCTGAAGGGGGACTCACCATTGGTGAAGGGCAGCCTTGGCCACGTGGAGAGTGGGCTGGAGGACGCGCCGAGAAACACAAACCAGCGCCCTCCGTGCAGCGCGGAGACGAACCTGGAATCCAACGTGTGTGTGTGCAGCTTCCCCATCGAGCTCTCCCAGGCCATGCTGGAGAAGAGCGCCCAGTCCCACAGCCTGCTGAGGACGGCCTCACCCTCGCCGCGCACCAGCAGCTCCGACAAAGGGACCATACGGAGGATGGCGCTGTCCATGCTCGAGTAGGTCCTGGCGCGCGCTGGCGGGGGAGGGCCACCATCAGGGCTGACTCCCATGTGTAGTGGACCTGTGTCCCTTCTCTGTGCCAGAGGGAGGCGTTGCGTCCAGATATGTGTCTGAAAGTGTGGCCATCCCTGTGTCGGTGGCCCCATGCTGTGCCCTGGCTTGTGGGGGTGCCATGGTGATGGGCCCTTTTCAGAGCCACCCCACCCCTGCTGTGGCCTTTGGCACCGGCCCGAAGTGTCTCTATGGGAGCCTCAGCAGGGGCCACTGCCGGGGGTCCTATCCTAGCCGTGGCTTCTGTGAGCGACACCTGCCTGAGGAGCCCACACACCCCTGCTGCCACCCTGTCCAGACCAGTGGGTCTGAGAATGTGGTCCGTGCAGCCCTGGCGGTCCAGGACGCTTTCAGGGAGTCTGTGGGGTCAAAGTGATTCTCTTTATAGCCCTGAAACTCTGTCAGCCTTCTTGTGTTGACATTGGTGGATGGTGTGAAGACGGGGCCGTGCAGACTGGCAGTCCCCAGCCCACAGGGCAGCAGTGCCCGGCCTGCATGGGGACACGGCATTCCTTGAGCACAGCGCACACTTGCGGGGGATGCCTGTCTCACAAAGCAGAAAGACAATGACGAACTGCATGGAGACTTGCTCCCTGCAGACACCCCGTCGAATATTCTGGATCAGAAAATTTGGGAAGGACACTGATGTGTGCCTGCCGCAGACCAAGGCACACCACTTCTCTGCAGGAAGCACCTCTCCCGGGGCCAGAGTAGCAAACAGGATGCAGCCTCTTCCCCGCCCCGCCGCCCCGTTTTCCATCAGAAGGGTGACCAGTGGCACGTGGCTGTTGAGGCTCCTGAGTCCAGCCTGCGTGTTAAGGTCAACACATGACACTATTTGTTGCTGGTGAAATTTACGTTTTCAAGTGAATAGCAGAATTTTCGACACTTGCATCCACCACCAAGACTTTCATAGCTTCCTTTCGCCTCACCGAGACGTGGGTATTCAGAGGCTTTTTGGGTGAGACGGCGTCAGCAGCGCGGTTTTCTGGCACTGGCTGGTGACGTGCTGACAGCGCCAAGATCTGCCTCTCTTGGTGAGCCAGCTTTCCCCACATGGCCAAGTTCTGAGGTCGAACCATCGCCAGGTGGGTGAAGATCCACTGACAGCGAGAGGTGGGCCTGTGGGCTTTAGCATGGCCAGGCTCGGAGGCTGGCCAAGGGGTGTCCGGTGCCGCCAGGTAGCTAGCTCACCGCCCCCAGGCTGCTCAAATACTGCCCCCTCGTCCAGCTGCGTACCTCGGGGAGGCTGGGTCTCCGCTCAGTCCCACCAGGGCTGTGAAGAGCAGACGGGGGAATCCAGCGAAGGTGGCAAACAGTGCCACCCTTCTCCCAAACTGCTTTTGTTTTGTAAAATAACTTCGTGACAGTGTTACTGATTAGTAACACGCAGTGCATTTGTTATGGTTAACAAATTGGTGAGCATTTTGACAGTTTCTGAGCTTTGCCAGGTAGCCGCAGCCAAGGAGAGCCAGCACCCGCGCGATGCAGCTCCGTGGGCCTCCAAGTGGTGAGGGTCTGGAGACGGGGCTGGGAGCCGCTGCCTGAGGCCTATCCGGTTCCCATGTCTCCCATTCTGTGCTGGCTGCAGGGTCACGGGCCTGGCTGGGTCCTACACCTGCCCTGTGCACACGGCCATTCCTGCTGCTCCCCAGCCCCTCCTCCTCCCTTGAGCTTCTCCCTCAGATGCAGATGCTGGCACAGCTGCATGGCTCCCCGCCCACCTGGCCCCAGCCTCTCCTGAGGCCCAAGTGCCCTCCAGAGGCACAGCTTCCTCTGGAGCTGGCCAGCCTTCTCCTCAGTGACCCCTCAGAGGTGTGCGTGCCTGTGTGTTTGTGTCTTTGTGGTGTGAGTGGTGTGAGTAGTGTGTGCAGTGTGTTGTGTGTGGTTTGAATTTGTGTGTGTGCTGTGATGTATAGTGTGATTGTGTGCCCTGGTGTGGCTTGTGTGTATGGTGTGCTCTGTGTATGTGGTTGTGTGCTGTGTGTGCCGTGGGGTGTGTGTGTGCTCCGGTGTGACTTGTGTGGTTGTGTGTTGTGTGGTGTGTCTGTGTGTGTGGTTGTGTGCTGTGTGTGTGGGTGTGCTGTGTGTGTGCTGTGGTGTGGCTTGTGTGTGGCTGTGTGCTGTGTGTGCTGTGTGCATGTGTGTGCTCTGGTGTGGCTTGTGTTTGTGGTTTTGTGCTCTGTGTGTGTGTGCTGTGCTATGTTTGTTCTCTGGTGTGCCTTGTGTGTTTGGCTGTGTGCTGTGTGTACGTGTGTGTGCTTTGTTGTGAATGTAACCGGTTGTGTGCTGTGTGTGTGGGTGTGTGCTGTGTGTGCTGCGGTGTGTGTGTGCTCTGTGTATGTGTGTGTGCTGTGGTGTGGCTTGTGTGTGTGCCGTGTGGTGTGTGTATCGTGTGGTTGCGGCACACACTTAACCCCCCCGCGCCCCTCCCCGGCCTCCTCGCTGGCCTGGGTGCCGGCGCTGCAGGGCCCACGGGCGCTCTGGCTTTTGCAGGCGGAAGAGGCGCTGGCGGACCATCCAGCTGCTGCTGCGCCGCGGCGCGGACCCGAACCTGTGCCGCGTGCCCGTGCAGGGCCTGTTCCTCGCGGTGAAGGCGGGCGACACGGACGGGGTGAGGCTGCTGCTGGAGCGCGGGGCGAGGACCGACGTCCGCTTCCCCCCGCAGGTAGGAGCCGCGCGGATTCCGGGGCGCGGGGCGGGCTCAGGTTCGCGTCCCCCGGGCTGTGGGCGCTGAGGGCGGCGCCGGAGCGAGGGTCCCACCGCCCGCCGTCCCACCAGGCCCCCAGACAGGGTTGGAACGCCCTGCTGGTTTCCAGCGGATGTCACGACGCTTGTCACTTTTCCCCAGCGTTGGAGCAAACTCAGGGGAGGCGCGTTCTCACGGCCCCCGGGGAGGGGCGACCGAGCTCGGCGGGCGGCGTCACCGGGACACCTGCCCCGAGGCGAAGGGTTTCGGTGCTGAGAGTGTCTCCGGCCCGGCAGATCCCGCCAGCAAGACGTTTAGCTGAGAAACGCTTTGAGTGGGAATCCGACTGTGTGTGTTGTTTCTCGGGAAGCCTGAGCCCCGCGCCCGCTGAGACTCGGCTGCGCCTTTCCCAGGGGTCCCGGGGGCGGCCGCGCCTGCTTCCCAGGGGTCCCAGGGGTCCCGGGGGCAGCCGCGCCTGCTTCCCAGGGGTCCCAGGGGTCCCGGGGGCGGCCGCGCCTTCTTCCCAGGGGTCCCGGGGGCGGCCGCGCCTTCTTCCCAGGGGTCCCAGGGGTCCCGGGGCGGCTCTTCCCACCCCGCTGTCACACCCAGCCGCTCGCAGGCGTCTTCCCGAGGCGTTTTCCCCGAGTCAACTCGCCTGCTGGGTCTTTGAGGCAAGTTGAGCGTTTTCTGCCGCGTTCCCCTGGGGACTCCGCGCTCTGCAGGGTTAGCTCGTTCCAACGACTCTCCTTTCCCCACGCGTGCCCTGGGCCGCGGGCAGCCCCTGCCCGGCCCCCGCTGCCTGCAGCCCCCCCCCCCACCCCTGCAGCACAGCTGCTGAAGCGCGTCCTTCCCGAGTTCCCGGCGCTCTGGGTGGGCTCAGCCCCTGCCCGCGGCTGCCCCTCCCCGGTGATCCCGTCGGTCCCCCAGGGCCGAGTCCCGGTGCGCAGGGACCGGCCGAGATGCGGCTCGCCGCGGCGTTTCCTCCCCGCTTTAACGCGACGTTCTCCGCTGCGTTTCACCTTCGCCCGAACCCTGTCGCTTTCTTTGCGCTTTGAAGGGCCCTGCAGTCACTTCTCTAAGACCCGGTCTAAGGCCGGCACCATTTCCCGTTCACGGCACCCGCCCATCCACACTCGAGAAGCGACTGCTGTCCACAGTGGCCAAGAATATTCCAGATGGGTGACGAACTGGCACCGGGGCCACCTTTGGGTGCCCCAGGACGGGGGCCCGTTATGCAGATCCACGATGGGGGTCCGGCCACTTGGCCGTGAACTTTGCTGTTTTTCGTCTCCGGTTACGTACACGCTCATCCATCGTTTCGGCACTTTGCTTTATTCACAGGGTGCTGACGGGGTGAGGGCCGATGGCTCTCTCTGGGCACCAGCCTTGCCAGGTGTCACGCGGGTGGCATGCAGTGTTTGAGGGCAGGTGGGTCTCCCTGTCCAGGCCCATAGTGTCCAGCCTTTCAGCTTGGTGATTACACTTTTCTTACAAGTGTAAGGTTACACAGAAAACAGAATTTTTGGTTTAAGACTCAGGGTAAATTCATAACTTTTTAGGTTGACTGATGGGATCCATCCTTGGCGCTGATTCGGGTCACAGCCTTTAAACTGGGCGCCAGCATGCTTCACTTACTCATCGGTTTATTCATCTGTTAATTGCTGATTGGGACTATATTATTCACACGTTTATCTTTCAGATAGAAAGTTTTTAAACATTAAAATATTTGAGTGCGTTCAGAACTGACCATGTTAGCCAAATACCAGGGGTTCTGTCCAGATGCTGCTGCCCGCCGCACAGACCAGTGAGGTGACGAGCTCTGCCGGGGAAGAAGGCTTTCAGCGGGGGCTGCAGCACGGAGAACAGGAGATCCTTCTCAAATTCATCTCCTCAACTGACTAAAACCGGGGGTTTGTAAAGCAGGGAAGGAATGTAACCATGTGTGCGAAAACAGGAGTTAGGAGTGCTAAGGCAGAAGAATTGGTCAACAGGAAGCAGGTGGTCCCACAGGCAGCCACGATGGGTGGGGGATCGAGGGCCCCACTGTCCAGAGGCTGTGATCAGTGAGTCCCTGTTCCTTGATACTATTTAGGAGGCCTGCTGGTTCGTTTCCTGAGAAAGGAGCTCAGATAAGACCCGTGTAACTTTCTCAAGTTTTAAAGAATGAGAGGGTTAATATTTATGTTTATTCAAAAGCAACCATAAGCATCAGTTTTGTGGGACTGTCCGGCCGTTCCACCTCAGTTCCGCCATCATGAGGAATCAGGCTGTGGGTCTTTGGCTGCTTCATGCTGAGGAGGGGCATGTGGGCAGCTCCATGCCATTGGGGACCATGCAGCCAACCCAGGAATCCAAGGTTAAGCTGATACTAGATTTTTTTTCCTGAAACACAATCTTTCTCTTTCCAGTCCTCCACTTCCACCAAACGCAAATCACAGCAAGACCAACCTACCTGCAAAGTGGGCTTCAGTCCCATATACATGGCCTGATTACCTGCACAGGGTGCAGGAAGAATTATTGACTTTTTTTTTTCATTTGAGACAGGGTCTCACTCTGTCACCCAGACTGCAGTGCAGTGGTGTAATCATGGCTCACTGCAGCCTCGACCTCCCAGGCACAAGTGATCCTCCTACTTCAGCCTCCGGAGTAGCTAGCACTATGGGCATGCACCACCAGGCCTGGCTAATTTAAAAAAAATTTTTTAGAGACAGGGTCTCACTGTGTTGCCCAGACTGGTCTCAAACTCCTGGACTCAGCCACCCTCCTGCTCTGGCCTCTGGAAGTGCTGGGTTACAGGCATGAGCCACTGTGCCCAGCCAGGAATCGTTGTGCATACAGGCTCTCCTAAGTTGGCTTTGTGGGAACCTTTAACGGGGAATCTCAGACTCAACCTCAAAGGCCTCTCAAGCCAAGCTAAGGATCCATCTGTGCCTTCAGATCCCTGCGTGAATCGGGAGAGCTACTCTTCTCGAGGCCCCAAAACAACTTGAAGTTCCTGGGCCTGACAGAAAGTGATGTGGTCCACTTACCGCAGGCCAGGAAGCATGCAAAGGGAACTGCACAGTCGAGGTATGAGCCCAGTTCTTCTAAAAGGGTCTCATTGGCTCGTTAAGCCAACCTCAATTTCTCATAGCAGTCTGCTCCTTCTGAAAACGTACGGTTCCAGGCAAAGCCCTGGGAGAGTAACCAGCTCCTCCAACTGTGTTCCATTACAAAAGAAAGACTCCTCGTAAATGGACCCAAACAAACACATGGCCACAAATTAAAAACATTTGCATAGTTTCCAAATTCTGGGGAAGTCAGGCACAGAGAGAAAAAAGCCTCAAATTTTGTTTGCAAGAGTATACTCTACTCAACTGTTAAAGGATGTAAACAGCTCAAAAGATAAAAGCTCCCCAGACTCTGAAAAATGAAACAAAAAGAACCAGCACTGTTTCAAGAAAAGCCACAAAAAATGACTTCATTTCTCCACTAGTTCAGTCCATGCAATTACCTCCCTCTCTCCTTCATACTGGGTTAGCAGTCATACTGGGGTTAACACCAACGTTTTTTTTTTTTTTAAGTGGCGTTTCGCTCTTGTTGCCCAGGCTGAGATTGCAATGGCATGATCTCAGCTCACTGCCACCTCCACCTCCTGGGTTCATACAGTTCTCCTGCCTCAGCCTCCCAAGTAGCTGGGATTACAGACATACACCACCACACCTGGCTAATTTTGTATTTTTAGTAGAGACTGGCTTTCGTGGTGTTGGTCAGGCTGGCCTTGAACTCCCAATCTCAGGTGATCTGCCTGCCTCAGCCTCTTAAAGTGCTGGGATTACAGGGATGAGCCACTGTGCTTGGCAACACCAGCTTTTTAATTAGAGTCCTGGAAGTTTCCTCTCTAATGGCATCATCTCCAAAGTTATCAGAAACCTGCATCCAATAGTCCTCTCCATGAACTCCCCCAGAGAGCAAGCGCTGGACTGCAGCTGATTGTAACTGTTTTTGGAAAATAATCAAAGCAAAACAATAATTGTGGATGACAAAAGTCTTAGGACAACCCTAGTTAAAGACAGTTGATAAGGAAATTTGGTTATTTCTGTGTCATACAACAATTTAACAATTATTGTGATAACTCCTGAAACATACATTAAGACATATCAGAATTTCAGGAATGTCATACCATCCTGGAACACATATGAACAGTGCGTCTATATACATATAACCCAGAGAAAGCTGAACAACACTTTGCATTTGACAAAGCTTTTTTTTTTTAATTTTTTTTTTTAATTTTTAATGAGACGGAGTTTCGCTCTTGTTACCCAGGCTGGAGTGCAATGGCGCGATCTCGGCTCACCGCAACCTCCGCCTCCTGGGCTCAGGCAATTCTCCTGCCTCAGCCTCCTGAGTAGCTGGGATTACAGGCACGCGCCACCATGCCCAGCTAATTTTTTGTATTTTTAGTAGAGACGGGGTTTCACCATGTTGACCAGGATGGTCTCGATCTCTTGACCTCGTGATCCACCCGCTTCGGCCTCCCAAAGTGCTGGGATTACAGGCTTGAGCCACCGCACCCGGCTGACAATGCTTTCTGTATAATTCTAACATATCAAATAAGCCTAATATGTGTCTCTTGGACTTTGGGGGCCCAATATCCCCCAAAGAGCTAGTTTGAGGTAAAGAAGACTGAATTTAAAACTTCAAATTTTGCTTTTGGAGTTTGTCAAATATCAAAGGTTAGAGACACTTGATATTAATACAACAAGATCAAAGGTCACTATAAAACTGCCATTCCTTTAGCCAAAATAATTTAAATGTTTCAAACCCCACCCCCCACAAAAACCTTTACTCTCTGATAGGAGAATCAGTTTCCCAAACGATATGGCCTAATAAAGACAGCATGAGGCCAACTGAATCTGTCTCTCTCTCCTTTTATTCTGCAGCTTACTCGAAAGGTAAAAACAGATTTTGTTATCTCTTATTAATGTTATACAAAAGTTTTATTGAAAAAAGAAAAACATATTTTACCCTTGTATAATGTATTATTAATGTTAAAACTAATTTTAATAAAAACTTGTAAACAAATGTAATCAGTTTAAACATAAAGTAAGATTTACATAAAATGTTTATAACCTTTTACAATTTACTGTTAAAGAGAAGATCAGAGCTCCAGGAAAACCCTATTATTTTGACACAGGTGCCCAGACACTGGCCTTATATCCATGCGCTTTTGGTATTGTTTAATTTATAGAAAAACTCTGAACTAATTTTATCCCTCACAACCGCCCCTTGCAATCTCATGTGCTCACCTCTTTTACGATAGTCTCTGGGCCTAGAAGGATCAAATAGTTTTAATTTCTGGCCCCATGTCTTGCAAGAGCAGTTAATGTTGATGGTCACCATCTCCCAGGTGTGAAGTCAAGGCTCTGACCGATGTCAGTGTTCATAGCAGGGTCGGTGCCATCTTCAGTCCTAGGGGTCAAAGCCCTGTGACTTAACAGCACAGGAATGTTAACAGGACATTTATGCTGCACAAGGTCCCATCATTCTCTCTAACATGTCACAAATTAAAACGCTGTGATTTGGTGTCTAGAAGTTACTGCTAGCAGCACTTCTAACCACTGTATCAGGGTGATGAGGTTAACTCCCTGTAGATTCCTAATTGCTAGCATTCTAGGGACAGAACAGTGACCAAAAGCATACAAAATGTGGTAAGTCCTATGCCAAAATTATCAAAGCAAGACAATGAAGTTTCCATGAGAAAAAATGGTAAATGCAAGTATCAGTTTTGAAAATTCAGTACGAGGATAAATAATCTTATTTAAGTATGATACAACAACACAAGGGCAAAGCCAGAACAAGCATGTGATAGTTCCTTTCAGCTGTTTTAAAAGTGCGTCATTACACATTTCCAAGATTGGTTTCTAGATACAGTACTGACAATTAATTAGGTAACTGTCACCATTAGAATCTTCAAACCAGTGAAACACTTATACATATTTTGTTTTAAAGAACACACTTGGAAAATTTAAAACACACACATACACACACGCACACACACATGCACATGCACACACGTATGCACACACACACACACATACACACACACTTGGAAGCCCAACAGTGACAAAAGGTTTGGGATCAGAAATCACTAGAAACTCTCACTTTTAAAAATTACTACTTAATCCAAGTGAATGTCACTTGATTTTGTAACTGTAAACACAACTAAGTAATTTGAGAGAAATCCCAGTCAATTTGGTTTTAAGGCCAAGGCCAATCTTTCCTGAACACTAAAGCTTTGTACCCATATCACTGTTTATATGTCCTCATTACTTAAAGGAAGGGGTGTGAAACCAACTCAGATTATTGATGGAATTGAATTATCTTGGAAATAAACAGCATGTGAACATTGCTACTCTCACCTACTTTCCCAAATAAGAAAATAAATAATATACTATTTCTTTTCAGAACGTATACATCTTTTATTTATTGCCAGGAAACTTAATGCTCTTACAGCTCTCTAGCTCATCAGAGGTAAGCAAAATCAATCCAATTTTAAATGGTTGGTGTGCTCGATCATTTTTTGGAGGCTTGATAAATAAAGGTGGCTTAGGAACTTTAGATAAACAGAGCAAATGGTGAACTGTTGGAAATGCATAGGAAACAAAGTGACTGTTTATAGAACCAAATACAGGACTTCCATTAGAAGCTAGAAAACATCAATGGTTTTATATATATGGACATATAAGTAAAACCCGAAGGAGAACAAACAGCCCATCAGTGAAATGTAAAAGCCAAAGCTAATGGGAAACCAACACCCATTTTTTCTCCTACTGAGTTTACCATAGAGGCTTCAATGTTCCTCAGAGCCTAAAAAAGTATGATGATGAATATTTCATACCTGGTATACAAATTAATGTCTTTAAGGCCACCAACACCACTATACATTTTGTGTACTTAAGACATTTGCTTGAGGCATGTGGCCAGTAAGTCCTTTACTGCTGCTGCTACTACCTATGCAGAAAAGCAAATACAGTGTGAGGCAAAGCATGGATGTGAAATCTGGCTCCATGGTAAATCTGGCTTCATGCTTAACTCTGCTAAAAAAGAATTGTCAAACTGCCAGTGCATTTCTTTACAGTATTTCTTAATTTCCCTTCATTAAGACTAAGAGCTTTAACTATGGACAATGCTGATTAGCCAGATTTATCCTGTTTTCTATCAAGTTTTAAAGAATATTATCTAAACTTTTTCAACTTTCTATTTTGTCTATATGTACATGAAGGTAGACACAGAGAAACAAAGGAAAAACTACCTATGCCTTACACAGACTGTCTATGACATGCTTGGACTCTGTTTCATCTTAGATTTTTTTCTTTTTTAAGTAACCAGTCATTTTATTTCAGGACAAATGTTTACCACACGAGATTCTTCCTCATACAAAATTATTCTCTTTATAACCTTCCTTAATGAAAATACATCTTAATATGCATAATTTACTTCACATCTCTCTCCTACTTACTGGTTCCTTTCTATTAATACCTTGTTTCATAAATAATCTTTTCAAGTTAACAATTCAAATCAACCTTTAGGTAACTTTTTTCTTTTCTTTTTTTTTTTTTTGAGACAGGGTCTCACTCTGTCACCCAGGCTGGAATGCAGTGGCACGATCATGGCTCACTGCAGCCTCAACTTCCTGGGCACAAGTGATCCTCCCACCTCAGCCTCCTGAGTAGCTGGGACTACAGGTGTGTGCTACCATTCCTGGATAATTTTAATTTTAATTTTTAGTAGCGACAAGGTCTTGCTATGTAACCCAGGCTGGTCTCAAACTCCTGAATGCAGGCAATCTCACCTTGGCCTCCCAAAGTGCTGGGATTACAGACATGAGCTACCATGCCTGGCCTAGGTAACTTTTGAATTAGACAAAACTATTGTTTTTTTCAATAAGGACACATCTTCTTTGGCACATCTTATGCATATAACTATATATTAACTATAATCTTTATTCTTAATAACCTTAAATTTTAGTGAAAAACTAGGAAGCAAGAAATCCTGAGAATTCTAAGGATGCTAATTTTCAAGAAATATTAGCATTTTATAGATGAGTATATTCCACAATTAAAAAAAAAAGTTTCCCCATATCATAAGCCTTTCTTAATTGGAAATGACCCAGATATCCAAGGAGCATGAAAAATGACTTTAAGATTTCAAATTACAAAAAAAAGTTTACTACAACTGTTTATTCTCATTTACATGTACTCAGTTCTTATTTGTCAAAAAAAGTCACACAAGGATCATTTTGTTTTGGCTGGATTTACAGTTTTATAACCTTCTGTGCCTAACCCTGGAACCTCAAAATATCTAGCAGAGACAAATATAAAACCTGGATAAATATATATGCTGACAATTTTAAAAACATTTGTATTTTTATCTTAATAATAATGTTAAATTCAGTATGTTTAAGGTTTACTTTAGTCATTTGAACTTGAAAATTGTTTGGAATTCTTAATTTATGAGCTTAGTTATTTATAAGCCAGTTTTGTGGGCACAACATAGAACATAATGAATGTACAACATAAACACACCTAAACATACGCACACACAAAGATTCAATAGCTTTTACCTTGGAACTCTAGCCATGAGATAGCAATACAAACTCATCAGTTAACAGACACGTTCACATGGCCAAACTTTGTTCACCCTAATAGGTAATAGAATGAAGGCTGTGAACCAAACTTTGGGGTAAAGCAGTTTCCATATTGGTTTGATTTTAAAAGGCCAAACCTCCCCAGAGAACCCTTCGGCTAAGCAGCACCACAGAAGAACATAATCTATTAAGCAGGCTCAACCTTGCTTAGAACAGCAACATAAAATCCTGGACACAGGGAACTCATCTCACTTTCCCATCAAATGTAAAATGAGGCCCATGGAGAGGACAAACTTCTCCAGAGTCCAAAGAATATCAGGGCCAAAAAGAGGATCAGTTTATTCTGATTTCCCATGACTGTATCAACACACACAAACAGTCACCAAAACACAATCCAACTGCTGCAGCAACAAACAGGCCCCAAGGGCGTCCCAGCTGAAATAGTCGGTGCTTACTCTCTCAGTCAGCCAGGCCTGTTCAACCTGCAAATGGAAATTCCTTTGGAATTTCCCCAAAGTGGTGGGAGCAGATCCTGCTGTCTGGCATCCACAAAAGATAGTCACCCACCCGGACACGAATGTCAAATTTCAAAGACTGTTCTTCCTAGGCAGTCAGGCATGCTGCTGAGGCTGGCAGTGGTGTGGCCAAGGAGAAAGATCGGAATCTATCTTCAGCCAAAAAAGTGTGAGGCGGTTGCTTGAGGGGGCGGGGGGCACTTCAGAACTCTGCCCATAGCAGCTGAGCCATGAGCAATGCATTCCTGGTCAGGGAACCAAAATCTGTTACCGAAACAGCAGGCGTTTGGTCTAGGTCCTGCTGCTTGCCACTCAGAAAGCCAACCACTGAGATGAGTATTGCCAGGGAAGAAGGCTATAATAGGGTGCTGCTGCCAAGGAGGTGGGAGATCAGGCACAAATCCGTCTCCACAGCTGACTACAATTAGGGGTTTTTATTGCAAGGAGGAAATGTAACCATGTGTGGGAAAACATGAATTAGGCAGAGTGAGGAAGAGGAGTCGGGTAGCAGGAATCAGGTGGCAGATGAGGCAGTCATGAAGGGAGGGGCGTCTGCCTTCTCACTCTCTAGATGCCACGATCTGGTGCATTCAGCTCTTTGATGCTGTCTGGGAGGCCTGAGGGTTCCTGAGAAAGGAGCTGAGATAAAACAAACTTAACCTTCTCAAGTTTTCAGATTGGGAGGGTCAATTTCTATGTTTATTCAAAGGAAACCATAAACATCAGTTCTACGGGATGATTGGGCCAGTTTCAAACACCGGTTAGAGACATGTGTAAAACGACTGTTGCATCCACAGGGGCCAGATGAATGTGTCACTACCGAAGTGACAGAGATGCCACGAAGAAATCGACCCAGACATCTGCAGAACGTGTGCAATTCTATCTACAAGAATAAAAGTGGTCCTGCTGACCCCATGTGTTAGGAATTAGGAGAGCAGGTGCCGAGTGGCCTTCCTGGGACTTGCCTGCCACACCCCACCAGCAAGGCTGGCATTCACGCCCCCGGAGCCTTGTCAGGCACAGCTGCCACCACTCCACAGCTGGAAAACAACACCTCAGCATGGCTTGAATTTGCATTTCTTTTATTGGTGGTGGGGTTGAGCATTTGTTCTGGGGTCTGAAGGCATCCGGAGTCCTTTTCCCGTGGACATTTTACTTGTTGGGGGCAAAAGGCCCCTCACTGTTCAGCCGCACTGTTAAGGCTCTGGGCAATGCCCACTGCAGCAGAGCTAAAGCTCCTTGGTTAATTCCCATAACGCCTGGTATTTCACAGAATTGCCAAGTATGTAAATGTTCATACTGAATGTTGGTGGCAGCACTGGGCTCACAGTGTATCTCTAAGAGCCACGTTTTCCTGCGAACACCCTGATGTGTCACAGCCAGATGTTGGGATTTGGCTCTCAGAGACAGGATGCCTACCTTTCAGGTTGGGCAGAACCACAGTTTTTCTACAACCTGGATACACACTCATGCCCAGTGGGATCTTATTGATATTAATATATGAGGAAATGCAGACCAGATGGAACAAGCCTCTCTCTGCGAGCGCAGAACATCAGCACCTGGCCCCAGGTCCCCTCTAACTGCGTCTTCCCTGACCTGGCAGTCAGGGGGTTCTTTGCTCTTCATTGCGTTTTGTGCCTCTCAGCTTCCTCGTAGATTCCTTCTATGCTCCTGGCAGAGTGTCATCAGACATCTGTGTGGAGAGGATCTGTGGTGGGAAACTGAGCCCTCATGTTGCTGAAACTGCCACCATTTACCCTCTTGCTTGAATAATAGTTTAGTTGGGTACAGAATTCTAGGTTCCAAACTGTTTTCCCTTAGACCTCTGAAGGTCCTGCCTCACTGTCTTCTGCCTTTCCAGGACTCCTGGGACTTAATGAGAAGTGTGATGTCCCCCAAACTCTTGTGTCTTGTAAGGGTTAATTCCCTCCCTTCCTCTTACGTCACCTTAGCACTGGGTCAGAGCTGTGGGTCTGTGAAGTTTTCTTGTATTATTTCTCTAGTATTTCTCTCCATTTCTCAGCTCCTACCTGAGAGATATTAGAACTCCAGCTCTGTCTCTCATGTCCCCAGATTTTGTTCTGGACTGTTTTCTGTGTCTTTGTGCTTCTGCTGTTTTGGGGAACTTCCTCAGCTTAATCCTCTCTTGATTCATGCCTCAGCTGGATCGGTTCTGTTACTAGCTCAGTTGTTGCTGTTGCTGCTGCTGTTTTAGGGGTGACATGACATGTAACAAGTGTGTGGCCTCCGGCTGACTGTCGTGAATGCATGGCCTCGTGTGCCTCCTGGTAGCTGGGGCTGCGGTTACCACGGAGCGGCCGGCTGCCCTTTCTCCCCTTGGCTGCGTGGGTCTGCGTCTCTCTGGGGTCAGTAGATTGTCGCCTGCAGCACCGGCCTCCCCAACAACAGGCGATGCCTGCACTGTGCTCCTGTTTCTCTCCTCTTGCTGCATGCCTCTGCTGGGCGTAGGTGCTGCTGCCCTGGTCATGCTTGAGGCTGTGGGTGTTGGGCTGTGTGGGGGTCCCAGGGGCTGCTGTCAAGCTGGGAGAGTCCTGCTTCTTCTGGGACTCAGCAGCTGCCTGGACTGTGCCCTGCCCTCTGCCTCACATGCCCCAGCCATCTCCCTGGGTCATCGGTGGATGAGCCTGTATGGGCACACCCAGCTGCTCTTCTCAAGTTCCTCTGGCTGGTCCTCATGCTGGTGGCTCTTCCTACCATCCAAGCTTGTCTGGCTCTCCCTCAGTGGGCCCTCCTGGGTGCTTTTCTCTTTCCTGTTTGAGTGAGGCTGGTCTTTAAGGGGTTGGGGAGCATCTCTTGATCCAAGGCCCACTGTCCATTCCCAGCCGGGCTCTCCCTTGGACTGGCAGGGCTGCTTTCAGAGGCTGCGGCCCCTATAAACACCTCTGTGTCACTGCTGAGTCGGGGTGCCCTCTGTGGATGCTGTCAGCTGATGGCTGGGGACACTGGGTGGAGAATGGACAGGTCAGGGGCTGGAGTCAGGAGGTCACAGGAGCTGGTGGGCCTGGCAAGGGCAGGGAGAGGCTTTTCTTAGAGGAGGGTGTGGATGGTGTCTTAAAATCACACTGGTTCGGGGCCAGCCTTCCTACCCACGGCCGTGGTGGACAGAGGCGTAGTAGGCGTTGGAAGCAGCAGGTGTGGTCTGCTCAGTGTGTTGGGAGCTTTGCCCACGCTGCCTTCAGGGACCAGTGTCCTGCACGTTGTGGGGATGGTGAGGCTGAGAATGGTGCCCTCGGCATCTCAGCCACATCCCTGGCATTTGGGTCCCCTAGGCACCTCACCTGTGTCTCCCCACGAGCATGTGCCTCACCCCGCCCCGGTGTTTCCTCCACAGCTGGGCGCCCTGACGCCACTCCACATCGCTGCAGCCCTTCCTGGGGAGGAGGGTGTCCGGATTGTGGAGCTGCTGCTGCACGCCATCACCGACGTGGACGCCAAGGCGGCCGACGAGGACGACACTTACGATCCCGGCAGGGTGTGTGCCTCGCGACCCGCGGCGGGGGTGTGGGGCCTTGGCTGGGCAAGCCTGGAGGGAGTCATGCCCTATGCCCTGCCTGAAGGGCCTGCTGGCTTGGGGCCCCGGCAGTGGAGATGGCACAGAAAACCCGTCCGGATGCCAGCCTTAGCCAGCGGGCTTCTGATCTCGAGAGGCCGAAATGCTTGGTTGGAATGAGCTAAGAACATGTTAGTTCCGGCAGCCCGCAAGCATGGGGTCCCCATGAGGACCTGCTGCAGGCAGCCGTCTCACGCCTTTCGGAAGGTTTGTCTTTGCAGACAGAGGCCAGTTCCATGTCCCCAGGGCCTCCTCCCAGCCGAAGTCATCCTGTCCCCCCAGGCCCTACCAAGCTCTAAAAGACCCCCATCACGGACTGTGAGGCCCCGTCTTCCTTCCTCCACAGGGTCCAGCCTGAGGGCAGGGGCTCCGCTGCTCGCCTTTTCCCTCGTCCAGTTCCTGGCACACAGCACGTGTTCATGCTGGACATGGGTGTGTGCCGCTCAGCGCGGGGGGCCCGGGAGGGGAGGGCACAATGGCTGTGACCCCTGTGGATGTTGGGGTGTCTCAGGGACAGGCACACAGAAAGCCAGGCATCGGTTTTCAAGAGGGTTTAGCGGGGTGAGACTCCAGAACCCCAGTTTGGG
This sequence comes from Saimiri boliviensis, assembly GCF_048565385.1. Classification (NCBI taxonomy): domain Eukaryota; kingdom Metazoa; phylum Chordata; class Mammalia; order Primates; family Cebidae; genus Saimiri; species Saimiri boliviensis. The sequence continues at coordinate 1,490,888 of NC_133453.1, forward strand.
GAGGCGGCTCCCTCGTGCCCTCACTGTTCCCGTGGGTACACGGCAGGTCCGTGGGCACTGGCAGAGACCTCCATTTTACACAGGTGGACCTGCTGCCCTCCAGTCTGAAGCTCAGCAATGAGCCAGGCCCTCCCCGAGCCTATTACGGCACGCACCCGCCCCTCCCTGAGGAGGGGGGCAGGACGGCTCTGCACGTGGCCTGTGAGCGGGAGGACAGCAACAAGGTGAGGGCCGGGCTGGCGGGCGCGGGGCTGCCAGCAGGGGGGCACGGTTCTCAGGCTGAGTCTCAGGCAGAAGCCGGGGCGCGTGGGAGGATGGGATTTTGCACTCACACACACACGCGTGTGCATGCACGGTGGTGGGGGCGGCATCAAGTTGGTTGCTTACCCCAGGGCCTGGTCAGCCATGTGTGGGAGCTTTGGACCTGGCTGTGACCATCCGTCCCACGCTGCCAACCCTCCTCTGTCACTCTCGTGTGTTTCAGGACCCCAGGGCAGGTCACGTCTTCCAGAGCCCTGGGCCCTGTCCCCCTGGCCCTGTGGCTGCTGCCTTGGGGGTTAATTCCTACCAAGTTGGGTGTGGGAACCACTCTAAAGATGCCCAGCGGCTGGGGTGGATGTGGGGAAACTGAGGCTAGGTCTCAGCTTTGCCGTGTGGTAGCAGATGCAGCCTAAGTCAGTTGGCCATGAGCACATGGCACACCGAGCCTCAGTTTACCCACTTATAAATGAAATTAATGATCCTGGGCCTTCGGCAAGGTGGTCACTTGTGTGGTCCTGACATCAGCATGCGGATGAGTGTGCAGGAGTGCTGTGTGTGAGAATGGGCGCACGGTGACACGGGGGAGGGGCGAGGAGGCAGGGATGGCAGGGATGAGGGAGGAGGATGGGAAGGCAGGGATGGCAGGGATGGGCCCACCTTCCTGGTGCCGAGGGTGGGGCTCTTCACACTCAGGCCATCCTCTACAGTCTCTGAGCCCTGGGGGAGGAGGTGCTCCTTCAGTCACACCCACTGTATGCCAGGACCTGCCACGTGGTCATGTGGTCCAGACTGTCCCTTGTCCTCTGAAAACAAACTTTAAATCAACAGATGCATCATTGTCCTAGTTTTCATTTGGAAACGATGAATGCTTAGAAAATATCTTCTCCGTTTAGGCCAGGCACGGGGGCTCACGCCTGTCATCCCAGCACTTTGGGAGGCTGAGGTGGGCAGATCACAAGGTCAGGAGTTTGAGACCAGCCCAACATGGAGAAAACCCGTCTCTGTGGGTTTTCTCAAAACCCATAATTAGCCAGGCATGGTGATACACACCTGTGACCCCAGTAACTCAGAAAGCTAAGGCAGGAGAATCATTTCAACCTGGGAGGCAGAGGTTGCAGTGAGCTGAGATCATGCCATTGAGCTCCGGCTTGGGCAACAAGAGCAAAACTCCATCTCAGAAAAAGAAAAGAAAAAAAAATCTTCTTTATTTGAAGACCCATCCACCTCCCCACCGTTCACCTATCCGTCCATCCATCCACAGTTCTGAACACCTTGTGCCAGGCAAGGAAACGGCTGGGGGAGGTCGCCACTCAGCGGCCACACTGATTTCATGGCATGTACGTTACTGACCACCGTCGGGTGCTCCTTGTGGGTGGGGGACCTCTCTAACCTGTCATGCTCTGCCTTTCTCCCCACCCAGTGTGCCAGGGACATCGTCCGGCTCCTTCTGTCCCACAGAGCAAACCCTGACCTGCTGTGGAGTGGCCACTCCCCGCTCTCCCTGTCCATCGCCAGTGGGAATGACCTGGTGAGCACGTTCTGCACCCACAGACCTGCGCACCTATGTGCTTCCATCCCCACTGCCCGCCCCACCAGTCAGTCACTGGGACTTGAAGATCCATCCATCCATCCGTCCTTCTGTCCATCTGTCCGTCCATCCATCCATCCATCCGTCCGTCCATCCATCTGTCCGTCTGTCCATCTGTCCATCCATCTGTCCATCCATCCATCCGTCCGTCTGTCCATCTGTCCATCCATCTGTCCATCCATCCATCCGTCTGTCCATCCATCTGTCCGTCTGTCCATCTGTCCATCCATCTGTCCATCCATCCATCCGTCCGTCTGTCCATCCGTCCGTCCAACCATCCGTCCATCTGTCCATCCGTCCATCCATCCATCCATCCGTCTGTCCATCCATCCATCCATCCGTCCTTCTGTCCATCTGTCCGTCCATCCATCCATCCATCCGTCCGTCCATCCATCTGTCCGTCTGTCCATCTGTCCATCCATCTGTCCATTCATCCATCCGTCCGTCTGTCCATCCGTCCATCCATCTGTCCATCCATCCGTCCGTCCAACCATCCGTCCATCTGTCCATCCGTCCATCCATCCATCCATCCGTCTGTCCATCCATCCATCCATCCGTCCGTCTGTCCATCCGTCCATCCGTCCAACCATCCATCCATCCATTCGTCCATCTGCCCACCCATCTGTCCACCCAACTACCCATCCACTCATCCACTCAGCTGTCTACCTGTCCATACACTCACCCACCCACTCTTCTATCCAACCATCCATCTACCCACTCATCTTCCAATCCACTTATCCATCCTCCACTCACCCGTTCACCCACCCAGCTACCCACCCACTTACTCATCCTCTTATCCATCCGTCATCCATTCTTTTAACCAAGAACTCATGTATCAACCCCGCTACCTATCCACTCATTCATCCACTCATCCACTCATCCATCTGTCCATCCATCTGTCCATCCATCCATCCGTCTGTCCATCCATCTGTCCGTCTGTCCATCTGTCCATCCATCTGTCCATCCATCCATCCGTCCGTCTGTCCATCCGTCCGTCCAACCATCCGTCCATCTGTCCATCCGTCCATCCATCCATCCATCCGTCTGTCCATCCATCCATCCATCCGTCCTTCTGTCCATCTGTCCATCCATCCACCCACCCAGACATCGTCCTTCATTCACCCAGATGGAGGGCTCTACCATCCACCTGTTCATCCATTCATCCATCTATCATTAAAATGCTATTTACTGGGCATCTGCTATGTACCTGGCAGGCACCATTCTAGGCACTAGGAATTGAATTAAACAGTCTCTGCCCTCAAGGATCCTATAGTCTAGTTGGGGGAGCCAGACCATACACTAGTATGTAACACAGTTTCAGGAAATGACAAGGCTTCTGAAGGAAATCAAGGTTGGTGAAGGGAGGCGGCTGTGGGAAGGCAGCGCTTTAGCAGGGTGGCGTGAAGCGCCTTTCAGATGAGCTGACATTTCAGCAGAGGTCTGCAGAAGTGGAAGGCATTGGTGATGTAGAAGGGGCTTCCAGGGGCTTCTGCAGAGGCAGCACATCTGCTCCCTGCTTCCTTCTCTCCTGCAGGAGCCATCCACTCAGTTAAGTCGAATGGGCCCCTGCTCAGGGCTAGGCCCTGTCAGAGGCAGGGACGTGGAGGGAAGAGTGCTTTGTTCTGAAGCTTGTCTGAGCCACACACTAAGGACCCGTGTCTGGCTGTCCTGCTTCCTGGGTGGAATCTGAGCTGGTGGCTGGGGACCCAGTAGGAGGATGGAGATGTGCCTAATTCTGCATCTGGCTGAGTGGTCACAATGACACCGGTGCCCCCGGGCAGAGGCGACGGCCTGGGCACCAGGCAGATGTGCCCCCAACCCTGTGCTTGGGGGACTGGCCCCTGGGCCTGGCTCTGTCTGGGAGCTAGGACCGCACTGGAGAATCCCCATCTTGTCAGGGGACAGAGAAAGTGCTGGAACTGGCCCACCTGAGTAGAGTTCCAGATCCTCCCTAACGGACCAGCCATAGGGCCCCTCGGTGCCCAGCGCCATCCTCTATGGGACCCACTGCGGGTAGGGGCCATGGGAAGGGCCAGCGGTGGCCTTCGTGAGGCCCTGGTTTTCAGGGGTTCGTTCTGGAGTGGCCCAGCTCTGGGGACTTCCCCTCTGTCAGGGGAGGTGACATGGTGGCCACTCATGAGCCTGCCTGTGTTTGTTCAGGTGGTGAAGGAGCTCTTGACCCAGGGAGCTGACCCCAACCTGCCCCTGACTAAAGGCTTGGGCAGTGCCCTGTGTGTCGCCTGTGACCTGACCTATGAGCACCAGAGGAGCATGGACAGCAGGCTGGCCCTGGTGAGGGGCAGGAGGGCAGGGTGGCCTTGGCGGAGGGAGTGGGGGGACAGGCTGTCCCTGGTGAGGGGCGGGAGGATGGGTGGCCCTGTGAGGGAGGAGTATGAAGGAGGACTGGTGCTGGTGAGGGGTGGGATGGCGGGGTGGCCCTGGGTTGGGGAAGGGGAGGATAGGAGGTTGGGCTGTAGTGATGGGGGCAGGAGAGCAGTCTGAGGGTAGGCTGGCCCTGCTGAGGGGGTGGGAGGTTGGGTTGTTCCTGGGTGGGGGAAGGGAGATGGCATGTGAGGTGGGCTGGCTCTGAGCGGAGAAATGTGGGGTCTGGGGGCGCGGCCCTCAGGAACCCGTCTGCCTGGCTCTCATTCATTCCTTCTGTGTTCTCCAAGCCTTGGTGGTCTAAATGGTGGAGAAAGGACAAAATATTATCTGCTTTTTGTTTTGTTTTTTTTGTTTTTGTTTTTTTTTGAGACGGAGTTTCGCTCTTGTTACCCAGGCTGGAGTGCAATGGCGCCATCTCGGCTCACCGCAACCTCCGCCTCCTGGGTTCAGGCAATTCTCCTGCCTCAGCCTCCCGAGTAGCTGGGATTACAGGCACGCGCCACCATGCCCAGCTAATTTTTGGTATTTTTAGTAGAGACGGGGTTTCACCATGTTGACCAGGATGGTCTCGATCTGTTGACCTCGTGATCCACCCGCCTCGGCCTCCCAAAGTGCTGGGATTACAGGCTTGAGCCACCGCGCCCGGCTATTGTCTGCTTTTAATATTTTACTGGGCTTAAAAACTAAGTATCAGATCCACTCAGCAGGCCAGACAGCGGTTCCCTTAGGTTCGTCTCAGTGAAGACAGGACTGGAGATAGATGTAGGCCTCACCTTGGTCCGGCTGCCCCGTCCTGGCCTTCTCAAGGGTCCACGCAGCTGCTGGGCGGGGTTTGGGGCGTTGTCCCCTGGCTACAGGGAGTGGCTTCTTGGGTGGAAACTCACGCTCGGGAAGTCCTGCCCGCTCTGGAGGCACCTTCTGTGCTGAGCCCTGGGCGCGTCCATCGAGGGTCCCTCCCATGTGGCTCCAAGAACTCTCAGCAGCTTCGGCTCAAGCAGGGCCTCCCCCTGAGCCCTGCTGCCTGCTGCCCTCTGCCCGTGCTAGCCCTTCCTGTGCCCACCGTGGGCACCACCCACGACCTTGCTTTCCTCCATCCATCTTGGCACACACTTCGGTTCTCGCTTGTCTGAGGGAAAGCGGGGAAGTCACGGCGAGGCTCAGGCGTGAAAGGCTGTTTGACATCACAAAAGGGCCACTTTGCTTAAAAGAAGGGAGACTCTTCTCTGGAGACACGGTTTCCACATCCCATTTGAAGGCTCCTGTCCTTCTTCCTAAGACCCTGTTCTGTCTGGGACAGACAGAGTGAGGACGCAGGGGTCACCTTCCCGCAGGTGGCAGAGGACAGAGTGCCACAGGGCATGGAGACAGTCCGCACCATCTCAGGACTTCGGGGTGGGAGGGGCTTCTTGATGTACTTTTGGGGCTTCACCGGGCCCAGGATTGACGACGAGTCTCTTGTTCGTCTAAGTCTGCGTGAACAGAGAAAGGACATTGAGACGGGAGAGAACAGAGTTGAGACAGGAGCGGCAGCTCAGAGGGCAGCGCTGTTAGCGTGGACGCCGAGTGGAGGACGTGTCTGGAGCTTACGGAATAGCACCTCGTCCAGGGTTGGGGCCTCCCCAGCACCTCAGCCGGGGTTGGGGGCTCCTCAGCACCTTATCAGGGATTGGGGGCTCCCCAGCACCTTGGCCGGGGTTAGGGAACCTGATAATGCCGCCTACCCCCAGCAATGCTGTCTGCTTCCACTAGATATGCGGGAAGGGAAGGTCTCCCGTTTTTAAACCTCCCTTCAATGTCTCATCTCTGGCTGTGGGAGCCGTGCCCCTGGCCCTGACACCGGCCTGGCTTTCTGATGCATCCAGCGGAACCCCCACACTGCCTATATTCTCACCCCAGACTTGAAATCAGCGGACTGGGCTTTTATTTAGTTATTTATTTACTGTTGGTTTATTTACTAATTTTAGTTCTTCTCAGACTCACAAAAAAGCAGTACAAGGACACCCCGTGCCCTCGCCTGGACTCACCACCTCCGAAGACCTGCCCCACCGCCCCGAGTCTGTCCCTCTCTGTTTCCGTCTCCGTCTCCCCTGCCCTCCCCTTCAGCTGACCCACTGCGAATCCGAGGCCCACAGCCATCCCTGCCCCGCTGGGGAACCTTACGCCACACCCCGAAGTCCCGACCAGCCAGTCTGCGCTCCCAGCCCCAGCACGCCCCTCCGAGCCCCTCCCGCCTGTCCCCTGCACCCCAGCGTTTCCCTAGGGAAGCCCACCTCTCCTTCCACTTGACCAACCGACCTGACTGTGTGTTGGCTTCGGTTCGTCACTGCTCCTGCCCTGGCAAAGGCTGCCCCCACTCCTTAAACCACCACATGTCCCCCCAAGCGCAGTCCTGGAATTGGCCTCTGGGCATTTGGACTTGCTGTCCTGTCACTGAGCTGTTTAACAAACCACAGGGCCGTGGGGCTCTGTGATAGGAAAACCACCCTCTGTGGGTAGTTAGGAACCCCTAGTTTATGGAAGGAAACGTGCTGTGCCCCGCGGGCGGGGGACCCAACAGAGCCCCTGGATGCGCCGCAATGGAGGCGCTGACGCCTCTGGTTCCGGCCGTGAGCACCTTCGGCCGCTGGCGGCTGTCTGCCCGGCACGCTTCGGAAGCTGGGTGCTCAGACTGCACTGGGCACCAGGCAAGGCACGGGGGTGCCCTCGCAGGCTACTTCTCCAGCCTCAGGCCCAGCTGAGAAGCACCGTCAGCCATAGACCTAATGAGGCTCACTCCCCAAGAGACCAAAGGAGAGGCCCTCCCTCCCATGTGTGAACATCACGCACTTAGGTGTTCCGGCTCCATTACGCATGTCATCAGCGTCACAAGAGGAAGTGTCTGGCCTTTATAAACACGGCCAAAGTCATAAACAGACAAAGCACAGCAAATTACCGCCGTGGTGAACACGGCTTTATGATCCGTGTGTGCCGTCAGCCAGTTACGAAAACACTGATACGGCAGAATCCGACTTGCCTCTTATCTCTACGGCATCTCTGCGTGTGTCCTCTCACACCTTCCTACGGTGACTTCGTCGGGGTTTTGTAGTCTGTTTAATGGCCTGAATTTCTTTTAGATTAAGAGTTCTCCTTCTGATCCGGATTCGTCTCTTGCTTTCCAATTTTTTTCTGAGACATAGTCTCACTGCTGTCACGCAGGCTGGAGTGCCGGGGTGTGATCTCGGCTCACGGCAACCTCCAACACCCAGGTTCAAGCGCTTCTCCTGCCTCAGCCTCCTGAGCGGCCGGGATTACAGGCATGCACCACCATGCCCGGCTAATTCTTGTATTTTTAGTAGAGATGGGGTTTCACACGTTGTTCAGACTAGCCCTGAACTCCTGACCTCAGGCGATTCGCCGGCCTCGGCCTCCCGAAGTGCTGGGGTTCAGGCATGAGCCGCGCTTGTGACCTTCTCAGTGTGGATCTGGTTTGTGTTTTTCTACTGATGAGCAACGCTGAGCCTCTTTTCACCTGCTTATCGCCCGTTTATATATCTTATTTGGAGAAATGTCTATTCGTGTCCTTTGGCAATTTTTGAATTTTTTTAAAATTATTGTTGAGTTTTAGGACATTTCTATATATTCTAGATGTTAATACCTTATTGGATATGTAATTTACAAATATTTTGATACTCAAAAATGCTCATGAAGTCCAGCTTGCCTATGTTTTCTTTTATTGCCTGTGCCTTTGGTGTCATGGCCAAGAAATCGTTCCCAAACTCAGTATCACGAAGCTTCCTCCTCCGTTTTCTTCTCAGAGTTTTGTAGTTTGAGCTACGAACTTTCACAGGCCCTTTCCCGTGGCCTCCTGGAGACTCTGGTGCTTTTCTGCCTTGCGCATTCGTGGGATGTGAGTCCACGGAGCCCTCCAGGCCCCCGAAACCCCAGGGGTGTGCTGCCTGCGTGTGCCGAGGTTTGGCGTCCTGCTGGCGGAGGCATCCCGCTGTCTTCTGGGGCTTCGACGCCTGCGTTCCCAAGTGTGGTCGGGCTGCAGTTTTCACTCTTTTCCCTCTTGTTCTTGTCTGCTTTTGGTTCCGCTGCTCTCAAAATAATCCCATGAACACGTAAGCGATGGTGCTGCAGGACCTCGCGCGAGAGGCTGGGGCTGCCCGGGTCCTGGTGATGCCTCGGTCTCCCACCACGTCTTGCTGCTCAGGCTGTGGCAGAGTCTCGTTTCCGGGGTTCTTCCTCTGAATGCTCCCGTGGCTGGGGCAACGGAAGTGAACTGGCCGTGGTCCTGGAGGGTGGAAGGCCTCGATGGAGGGGCTGCAGGGCTCTGACCCTGGTGCAGACCTCGCCCCAGCTTCTGGGGGCCTGCCGGCCACTCTGCCTTCCTCATCCCATGGCGTTCTCCCCGCGTGCATGTCTGTCTCTGCAGCCAAATGTCCCCTCTTAAAAGACAATTGCCACATTGGATCGGGCGCCGCTCTAAGGACCTCATCTTACTTTCATCATCTGCAGCGACCCTATGTCCAAATAAAGCCGTGTTCACAGATCTTTTTCTATTTCTGAGATGGAGTCTTGCTCTTGTTGCCCAGGCTGGAGTGCAGTGGTGCAATTTTGGCTCACTGCAACCTCTGCTCCCAGCTTCAAGTGATTCTCCTGACTCAGCCTCAGACGCTGGGACTACAGGCACCCGCCACCATGCCCAGCTAATTTTTGTACTTTTAGTAGGGATGGGGTTTCACCACGTTGGCCAGGCTGGTCTTGAACTCCTGACCTCAGGTGATCCACCCGCCTTGGCCTCCCAAAGTGCTGGGATTACAGGCGTGAGCCACCATGATCATCCGGGACTTCAACTTACCTTATTAGGGGACACAAGTCACAGTTCAGATGGGTGGCTTGGGAGGTGAGGTTCTCCAGGGGCGTGTTGGTGAGTGAATGGTTTAGGAAAGTGTTTCTCTGTTCTCACCATGGATCAGGTCGTCACCACGGGCAGCCAGGGCCAGGTGGGAAGTTGTCCTGGTGAGCGACCAGCAGGTCAGCAGATGGGGAAGGGCTGTGGCAGGGGAGGAAGGGGTGAGGACACGGGACCTGGGGCGAGAAAGCCCCAGGCCGGAGCACACACTGCACACCCTGCTGGGGCTGGATGTCCCCAGTGGCTCCCAGCGGTCGAGATCAGTGTGGAAGGGTATGTCGAGACTCGGGGGCTGTGGGGATGCAGGGCTTCCCAGGAATGATGTTTGTGAAGAGGCTTCTCTTGGGATGTTAGGCTAGAGAGGACAAGGTGTCCGGCAGGGTGAGGCCAAGAGGTCAATGGCAGGGGCATCCGAGTAGCCAGTCCTGCAGGCCTCAGGCGGGGTGGGGCAGGGCGGCTGCATCACTGCCCAGGCAGAGCTGTCCAGAGATGCTGTCCTGGTGCCGGGACTGAGTGAGGCCTGCTTGGGGCGGGGGGTGGGGGGGGGTGGGCTGGCGAGTCCCCCGGCAGTGTTGGGCAGGGAAGGGTCAGTCCATTGTCCACCCACTTGTGGTGGCCTGTACCCAGCCGTCGCTCACCCACCACCTGCCCACCTTCTCCTGAAAAAGGTTTGATGAGGTGGTGGGGCCTCGGAGGGAGGTCTGTATGGAACCGATTCGTGGGACTTTTGGCAAATTATCATGGCTTCAGCAGGAAGGAGAGTCAGGAAGACAGGGGGATCCCATGGGTGGATCTGGGCGGCTCCCTCCTTGGGGGCAGTGGAAAATGGCTTCCCCCTCGTCTTGCCCAGCCTCACCTTGGCCTTGAGGAATCTGTGCATAAACCCCACCCGTACCCCCACGCGCCAGGGCATCAGCAGCTCAGGCCAGGCTGGCACTGGTGCTGGTGGCATTGGCCACTTCCCTGCCCCACACTGCCTGCTGCCATGCCCAGGGCATTGTGCTCATCTGTGGCTGAGAATGCAGGGTCTGCTTGTATAGAATGTGTGTTACACGTGGCATAGGGTGTGGGGACCTCGAGGGGGGAGTCGTGTATCCCTGAATTATGGCCTTGCTTGCACTTGGCTAGCCAGGCACCCGTGCACTTGGCAGTGAGGCTCCCGCAGACCACAGCCTGGCTTCCACGCATGCACATGGGCTGCCCTGAGCCCGCCAGGCCTCCCTAAAGAACTTGCCTCCTCCCCTGTCCGGAGAGGCAGCCTCTTTTAGATGCCGTTGGCATTGGATGGGATTGTTGTACCTACTGAGCCAGATACCATGGTTGTGGTGTGTTTGCCGCAAGTCAGGCACCGCATGCACACGTGTGTGTTTACCCATGCATGCACACACGCTGGCCCTCACACGCACACACACTCATGCATGCATGCACACACGCCCACACTGCATACCTACATGCATGCAGGCACATTCACAACACCCACCCGTGAACATGCATGCACATATCCACACTCACCCACTGGCCCTACACATGCACACACACACATCCCCACACGCACCTACATGCATGCAGGCACACTCGCGCCTACCCACCCATGAACACACAGGCACACACCCACGCATGCATACATGCTGGTCCCCTGCCCCCCACACAGCCACATACAGGCACACCCATGCACCCGCTGTCCTGTTGAGTACCCTCATGGTGTGTTGGGATCTGACGAAGAGCAGGAGCTGCCGGGTGTCTGCGTTTGTGTCACTCACGCTGAGGGGAGCAGGAGTGGGTGCCAGCGAGGGCTCCCCGAGGCATGGCCTAGCCTTGACTTCACGGCGACATCATTAGGGTGAGACTCAGCCCCAGCTCCTTGTCTGTGAGGTCAGCCGCATGTCCGACCACCCTCCCTGTTTTTTTTCCCGTAGGGACTGCTGTACACCTGCAGGGTTGGCCTCGGGGGGAATGCAGGTGACCATGGCCCTTCTCGGGTGGGGCTTCCGCTGCTCCCAGTGGCCGGGATGTCCTTGCTGTTTGACCTGGTTCTGTTCTCCACAGATTGACCGCCTCCTCAGTCATGGGGCTGACATCCTGAAGCCTGTGACGCTCAGGCAGGGGGAGAAGGTGGCAGTGGGTACAGCTGTGGACTATGGCTACTTCAAATTCTTCCAGGTAGGTGGTGAGCCTCCCACGATGAAGAAGGGGGAGTGTGGGTCACGGGCGTGGCCCCTGGCTGGGGCTTTAACTTCTCTGGGGCAAAGCTGGGCTTCAATTTCCTAGAGCCTCCCGAGAGCAGCCCCTTGGCAGCAGAGGCGAAGCCCCCGATGTGCTGAGCTCATGCCGGGTGCAGCTGTGTGTGCTCCCAGCTGTGTGTGTCTGTCTGGGTTGGTCCTCAGTTACACATCACGATGGCCAAGAGGGGCCCTCGATCACCCAGAGTCGCCCCCGCAGCAGGGTGGGCCCGGGACCCTATGGTGACCCTGGTGCCATGCTGCAGGACCGGAAGATTGCCCACAGCCCCTTCCACACACTGATGCCGGCGGAGCGTGAGGCGTTCGTGGCTCGGAAGCGGCTCCTGGAGTACATGGGCTTGCAGCTGAGGCAGGCGGTCTTTGCCAAGGAGAGCCAGTGGGACCCCACGTGGCTGTACCTGTGCAAGAGAGGTGGGCAGTGGGCCCTGCTCTGCTCTGTGCTGCAGGGCGGGGTTATGGCCTTGTGCCTGGGGCTGCGATCCTGGGAGATCTGGACCCCTCGGGCTCTGCAGGGGCCTTCCTAGGGTCAGGCCCCGACCCCCAAGCAGCTTGGGCAGGAGAGATGAGAAGAGGTGCCTGGAGTGGGGAGAGGTCCCTGGGAAGGGGAGTTGGTGGCCTAGGCCCAGGGCCCAGGAGAGGACTAGGCACCACTGCGGGAGCCCTGTCAGAAGTGCCAGCCAGTCCAGCACAGGGAACGAGCGGCCGAGGCCTGGGGGTGGAGCTCCTCTGCACGGGCACATGCCTACAGGTGCCACCCACACATCCCACGTATCCCCAGCTCCCCACATGCAGCCACCCCACATAGGCACCATCCGCCTACTGACGTCTACTCCCCCATGTACCCACAGCCACGTACCCAACTGCACCCACATACCCCCATCCCCACATGCCCACCCCACCCACCTACTCACCTCCTCATCTTTCCACCCCAACTGCCTACTCACCCCCATCCCCACATACCCCCCATGTACCCACTCCCACCCACCTACTTACCCCCACCCCCACATACTCCCTCCTGCTCCCCTCCCCACGTTTACCTACTGATGTCCACCTGGCACACACAGACCCACTCAGTTGTCCACAGACACTGACACCCACACCCCGCCTCTCCTCACATAAGAGCCTGTCACGTGCTAACGTGTGTGCACACACAGAAGCTGCTGATCCCGCCCCCACACTGAGTCTTCAGCATGTATAGAAAAACTTTCTAAATGTATTTTAAAGTAATTTAGATATCTAGGAAGTGTAATGAAGTTTCAGGTAAGATAAAACGGAGATTTGTAAAACAGACACATTAGAGTTAAAATACTGAAAGTCAAAGACAAGGAGGAGACATTGAAAGCAAAAGAAAAATAACTCCAAACTTACAGGGATCTCAGTAAGATTCGCAGTTAGCCGGCATCTCTTCAGAAGAAATTGGTTGGGGGGTGGTCAGAATGGCTGATGAGAACATCCCATGCCACTTCCTCCAGTTAGCAGGAGCAGACAGTGTAGAGACAGTCACACTCCAAGTACGTTTTCCAAGAGAGAATGCTGGAACTCAACAGAGAAGTGAGCCATGAGCTGTGCGCTTTAATCCCTGGTTTAGTTGAGTTCCTTTTAACCTCTGATGACCGCCTTTGTTAGTCAAAAGGTCACTTGTCCCAATAATGCCGACCGGGGGATTCCACCAGGGACCGGGCCTTGAGGGTTAGCGGGGAGAAAAGTGCAGGCTGGTGGGCACTGTCCCAGAGTCAGGGTTAACAGGGAAAAATGTGCAGGCTGGTGGGCACTGCCCTGGAGTGAGGGTTAACAGGGAGAAATGTGCAGGCTGGCGGGCACTGTCCCGGAGTGAGGGTTAACAGGGAGAAATGTGCAGGCTGGTGGGCACTGTCCCGGAGTGAGGGTTAACAGGGAGAAATGTGCAGGCTGGTGGGCACTGTCCCAGAGTCAGGGTTAACAGGGAGAAATGTGCAGGCTGGCGGGCACTGTCCCGGAGTGAGGGTTAACAGGGAGAAATGTGCAGGCTGGTGGGCACTGTCCCGGAGTGAGGGTTAACAGGGAGAAATGTGCAGGCTGGTGGGCACTGTCCCGGAGTGAGGGTTAACAGGGAGAAATGTGCAGGCTGGTGGGCACTGCCCTGGAGCTGTCAGTCTCAGGGTTGGGGGTCTGTGGTCTGGACCATCAAGAGATTGCCACGAGGTCCTCTGATCAGAGCAGCTGCTGGGTGGCAGAGCCATGACCTGTGACCTCTCTGCTGACCCCTGGCTTCTCAGGGCCACTAGCCAGGCCCGGCACTTCCAGCGTCTTTGTTTCTTCAGTGGCCCAGGTCCAGGGGAGAGCCTCAGATCACCCTAAGAATCTGAGTCTTAATCTCTGGTTTAGTTGAGTTCCTCTTAACCTCTGGTGACCGACTTTGTTAGTCAAAAGTTCACTTGTCCCAACTAATACTCACCAGGGATTCCTCTTAAAAGATTTAGAATAGCTAAATGGATTAAAAATGGTCCATGGTGACCCTTCAACCTCAGTACCCAGACCAAATGGACCTCACAGACATTTACAGAACAACTTTGCCTAACAAATGCAGAATATACATTCTTCTCATCAGCACATGAAACATCCTCCAGGATAGACCATATGTTAGACCACAAATGAGTCTCAACAAATTTAAAAAATCAAAATCATGTTAGGTGTCTTCCCAGACCCCAATAGAGTAAAACCAGAAGTCAGTACCAAGAAGAACTCTGTAAACTACACAAATACGTAATTTATACTGTACAAGTATGTATATACAAATTTGCAAACATGGAGATTACACGTTTCTGAATGAATATTGAGTCAATGAAGAAATTAAGATGGAAATAAAAAATACGTTGAAACAAAGACAGAAGCACAGTATACCGGATCCTGTGGGATACAGCAAAAAACAGGGCCAAGGGGGAGCTCACAGCAATAAATGCCTACAGCAAAAAAGTAGGAAGATTACCAACAATCTAACCATGCATCTCGAGGAACTAGAAAAGCAAGAACAAATCAAATCCAAAGTTAGAAGAAGAAAAGAAATAATAAAGATTAGAGCAGAACTAAATGAAATAGAGAAAAAAAGTACAGAGAATCAATGAAATAAAAAGTTGATTCTTTTAAAAGTTGAGGCCAGGTGAGGTGGCTCATGCCTGTAATCCCAGCACTTTGGGAGGCTGAGGCAGGTGAATCACGAGGTCAGAAGTTCGAGACCAGCCTGGCCAATATGGTGAAACCCCGTCTCTACTAAAAATACAAAAAAAAAAAAAAAAAAAAAAAAATTAGCCAAGTGTGGTAGCATGCACCTGTAGTCCCAGCTACTCACGAGGCTGAGGCAGGAGAATCGCTTGAACCCAGGAGACAGAGGTTGCAGTTAGCTGAGATTTTGCCATTGCACTCCAGCCTGGGTGACAGAGCAAGACACTGTCTCAAAAAAAAAAAAAAAATTGAAAACAAGATTAGTAAACTGATAGCTAGACTAACTAAGAAGAGAGAATAAATTTCTTCTTTGATATCTTATTTGAAGAAATGAATCTCTGAAAATGAATAAAATCAGAATTGAAAAAAGGAGATATTACAACTGATATCATAGAAATACAAAAGATCATCACAAACTATATGATAAACTGGAGAAACCAGAGGAAATGGATAAATTCCTGGAAACATACACTCTTCCAAGACTGAGTGAAGAATAGCTAGAAAACTTGAACAGACAAATAATGAGCAGCAAGACTGAATCAGTAATAAAAAGTTTCTCAGCAAGGAAAAGCTCAGGACCAGATGGATTCACAGCTGAATTCTGCCAAATGTATAAAGAAGAACTAATACCAATCCTCCTGAAACCATTCCAAAAATTTGAGGAGGAGGGAATTCTCCCTAACTCATTCTAGGAGGCCAGTGTCATGTTGATATCAAAAACAGACAAGGACACATGTGGAAAATCTACAGGCAGGTCAATATTCTTGATGAATCCAGATGCAGAAATTCTCAACATAATACTAGCAAACCACATCTAGCAGCACTTTCAAAAGATTAGGTGAGATTTATACCTGGCATGCAAGGATAGCTCAACATATGCAAATTAATAAATGTGATACATCACATCAACAATGAAGGACAAAAACCATACAGTCATCTCAATAGATGCAGAAAAAGCACTGGATGCAATTTAACAAGTCTTCATGATAAAAAAATTTTTTTTTCTTTTTTCTGAGATGGAGTATTACTCTGTTGCCCAGGCTGGAGTGCAGTGGCACGATCTCAGCTCACTGAAACCTCTGCCTCCCAGATTCAAGCAATTCTCCCTGCCTCAGCCTCCTGAGTAGCTGGGATTACAGGTGCCTGCCACCATGCCCAGCTAATTTTTTTGTGTTTTTAATAGAAACAGGGTTTCACCATGTTGGCCAGGCTGATCTCAAACTCCTGACCTCAGGTGATCCACCTGCCTCAGCCTCCTAAAGTCTTGGGATTACAGGTGTGAGCCACCATGCCCAGCTGATTTAAAACTCTTAAGAAACTACGCACAGAAGGAATATACTTCAAAATAACAAAGGCCATATATGACAAGTCCACAGCCAACATCATCATCACAGGGAAAAATTGAAAGCCTTTCCTCTAAGAACTGCAATAAGACAAGATTGCCCACTTTCACCACTCTCATTCAACCTACTACCGGAAGTCCTAGCCAGGGCAATCAGGCAAGGGAAAGAAATAAAAGGCGTCCACATTGGAAAAGAGTAAGTCAAATTGTCCCTCTTTGCTGATGATATTGTTGTATATCTAGAAAAGCCTAGACTCCACCAAAACACTCTTAGATTTGATAAATGAATTCAGTAAAATTGCAGGATACGAAACTAAAGTACAAAAAAAATCAGTAACGTTTATATACACCAATAATGACCTCGCCAAGACAGAATTCAAGAAGGCAGTCACATTTACAATAGCTACAAAAAATACTTAGAAATAAACTTAAGCAGGGAGGCGAAAGATCTCCATAAGGAAAACTATAAAACAATGAGGAAAGAAATTGAAGGGAACACACTGGAAAATGAGAAGACATTCCATGTTCATGGATTGGAGGAGTTAATATTGTGAAAATGACGATACCACCAAAAGCAATCTACAGAGTCAATGCAATCCCTATCAAAATACCAATGCCATTCTTCACAAAAACAGAAAAAACAATTCCGAAATTTATATAGAACCAAAAAAGATCCCAAATAGCCAAAGCAGTCCTGAACAAAAAGAACAAAGCTGGAGGTATCACATTACCTGGATTCAAAATACGCTACAAAACTATAGTAACCCAAACAGCATGTATTGGTATACAAATAGACACATACACCAGCGGAACAGAATAAAGAACCCAGAAATAAAGCCATATATTTACAGCCAACTGATCTTTGTCAAAGCTGACAGAACAGACATTGGGGAAAGGACACTTTCTTCAATAAATGGCACTGGGAAAATTGGATAGCTACATGCAGAAGAATGAAAGTGGACCCTTATCTCTCACCATATATAAAAATAGACTCTACGTGGATTAACGACTTCAACATAAGACCTGAAACTATAAAAATACTCAAAGAAAATTTAGGGTAAATTCTCCTGGATATTGATCTAGGCAAAGAAGTTATGACTAAGACCTCAAAGACATAGGCGACAAAACCAAAAATAGACAAGTGGGACTTAATAAAACTAAGGAACTTCTGCACAATGAAAGAAATAATCAACATAGTGAAGAGACAACCTGGTGAATTTACCTGACAGGTGACTAATATTCAGAATATACAGGGAACTCATACAATTCCACAGGAAAAAATAATCCTATTAAACTTGGGTAAAGGACATCAATTGACATTTCTCAAAAGAAGACATACAAACAGCCTATGGCTGTATGAAAAAAATGCTGATCTGTTTGTCTTATGCCTAAATAAAAGAAGAATAGCTCAACATCACTAATCATCAGAGAAATGCAAATCAGTCAGAATGGCTATTATAAAAAGACAAAACAACAACAACAACAACAACAAAAAACAGATGGTGGCAAGAATACCAAAGAAAGGGACCTTTTACATGCTGTTGGTGGAATATAAATCAGTACAGGTACTATGGAAAACAATATGAAGATTTCTAAAAATGTATATAGAATTGCCAGGTGCAGTGGCTCACGCCTGTAATTCCAGAACTTTGGGAGGCCAAGGCGGGTTGATCACGAGGTCAAGAGATCGAGACCATCCTGGTCAACATGGTGAAACCCCGTCTCTACTAAAAATACAAAAAATTAGCTGGGCATGGTGGCGCGTGCCTGTAATCCCAGCTACTCAGGAGGCTGAGGCAGGAGAATTGCCTGAACCCAGGAGACGGAGGTTGCGGTGAGCCGAGATGGCGCCATTGCACTCCAGCCTGGGTAACAAGAGCGAAACACCATCTCAAAAAAAAAAATGTATAAAAAATGTATATAGAATTATCATTCAATCCAGCAATCACACTACTATCTACACAAAAGGAGAAAAATCAATATATCAAAGGGGTACCTGCACTTGCCTGTTTATTACAGCATGATTCACAATAGCTAAGATATGGAATTGACCCAAATGTTCATCAACAAATGAATCAATAAAATGTGGCATAGATAATACTTCTTTATTGATTCATTTGCTGATATGATGGAATATTATTCAAACACAGGAAAGAATTAAATTATGTCATTTGTAGCAACACAAGTGGAGCCAGAGGTTAGTATCTTATGTGAAATAAGCCAGGCACAAAAAGACAAATATTGCATGTTCTCACTTATGGGAGCTAAAAATTTTGAACACATGGAGGTAGAGAATAGAAAAATAGATAACAGAGACTGGGAAGGGTGAGTAGAGGAAGTTAGTAGGATGAAGAGAAGAGGTTTAAAGGGCACAAAGGTACAGTAAGATAGAAGAAATAGATGTAGTGTTTTAGAGCAGAGTAGAATTACTATACTTAACAAAAATGTATTTTATTCAGGAGATGGGCACCCTGAATACCCTAGTTTGATTACTGCACAGTATATACATGTAACAAAACTTTTCATATACTCCACAGATTTGCATAAATAATTAAAAGATGCAATAGAGGGTTGCTAGAGGAGACTCAAGACAGGGGGATGTCATATTCAAAGTGCTCAGAAATGGCTGGACACAGTGGCTTTCATCCCTGTAACACTAGCACTTTTGGAGACTGAGGCAAGAGAATTGCTTGAGCCCAGGTGATTGAGACCAGCCCAGGCAACATGGTGGGATCCAGTCTCTATTTAAAGAAAATTAAAAATCAACAAACAAAAACCAAAGTACTCAAAGTTAGATAAACTGTTAACCAAGAATCTTATACCCAGCAAGTTAACTTGCAAACCTGAAGGTGAAATTGACATATTCCCAGATAAAACCTGTGAGAATTGGTTGTTACAGCCTTCCCTTACAAGAAATTCCAAAGGTATTCTGAAAGCAAGTGATTTAAGGTGGAAATTAAATACACATAAACAAAGAGCATTGGCAAAGGTAATTGTAAAGAAGAATATAAATGCATATTTCTTGTTAATTGACTTTAAAAGCAATTTAAAATAATTTATATGTAAGCAATTTGTATATATATATATGCATTGTATATATATATATATATATATGTTGTGTGTGTATGTGTGTGGTTACATGTATGTGTATGCCTGTAACATACAGAAATATATTTGGCAATAACAGTACAAAGGAAATGGGCAGAAGGACAGTTCTGCTGTGGTAAGAAATGACTCCAAATGCTAACTCAAACTGAGAAGATGAAATAGAGATCCAGAAATGGTAAATAATTTTAATACAACTAAACCTGTGAATATATACGTTTTCTCCTTTCTTCTCTCAGATTCTTTAGAATACATAAAATTATATAAAGTAATAATACTCTTATAATGTTGGATTTATAACCTTTATAGGTGTAATTTGTATGACAATATCATACAAAGGCAGAAAAGGAAATAGAGCTATACAGGAATAACTTTTAAATATCTCACTGGTGTTAGTGTAGGTCTGAAGCTGATTATGACCAGTCAAGATTCATACGGTAGGCCAGGCATGGTGGTTTACATCTATAATCTGAGCACTTTGGGAGGCTGAGGTAGAAGGATCTTTTGAGCCCAGGAGTTTGAGACAATCCCAGGCAACATGGCAAGACCCTATCTCTACAAAATGTTTTTTAATAATGAACTCGGCATGGTGCTGTGTGTCTGTAGTCGTAGCTACTCAGGGGGCTGAGATGGAAGGCTCACCTGAGCCTGGGAGGTTGAGGCTGCAGTGAGCCATGATCATGCCACTGCACTCCAGCCTGAGTGACAGAGTGAGAACCTGCCTCAAAAAGAAAAGAAAAAAAGAATATTCATATTGTAAAGCCTGATGCAACCAGTAAGAAAAGAGCTCAAAAATATAGTTTAAAGTTATTGGATAAATTAAGACATTACCTTAAAAAGAATCCACTTGACCAGTTGATGCAGAAGAGTAAAGGAAGAATAGAGCAATAGAAAAATTCTGAGATGTTTAGAAAACAAAATGCAAAATATCAAATGTAAATCCAACTACAGTATGTCATTAATAACTAAATGTGAATAGATTAAGCAACAGACAGATTGTTACACTGGATCAAAACACAAGATCCACCTATGTGCTGTTTACAGGAGACACAATTTAAATTCAGTGATACAGGCCAGGCACGGTGGCTCATGCCTGTAATCCCAGCATTTTGGGAGGCTGAGGTGGATGGATCACTTGAGGTCAGGAGTTCAAGACCAGCCTGGCCAACACGGTGAAACCCTGTCTCTACTAAAAATACAAAAATTAGCCAACACGGTGGCGCATGCCTGTAATCCCAGCTACTTAGGAGGGTGAGGCAGGAGAATTGCTTTAACCTGGGAGGTGGAGGCTGCAGTGAGCCGAGATGCACCACTGAACTCTAGCCTGGGTGACAGAGCGAGACTCCATCCCAAAAAGAAAAAAAGCAAATGATACAAAATCAAAGGATGAAAAAATATCATGGGAACAGCAATCACAAGAAGGCTGGAATTGCTATGCTAATATCACAAAAAAATAACCTTACAAATGCTACTGGTGATAAAGAGGGACATCTTATGATAAAAGCATCATCAGTTAGGAAGATAATGGCAATTATAAACGTATATGCACCAAAAGACAGACACCAAATACATGAAGCAGAAACAGAAATGGAGAAACAGATAACGCAACAGTAACAGTTGGAAATGTCAATTCTTCACGTTCAACAACTGACCAGAAAGCTAGGCAGCACCTACAGGAAGTTGAACAAGTCTATTAGACTTGTCAGATCTCTAGAACACTCTACCTGACAGCAGCAGAATCTCTCAAGTATACTGGAGACATTCTCCAGGATATACCATATGCAAATTATAAACCCTTAATACATTTAAGAGAATAGAAATAATACATTTCACATTTCAGACCACAGTGGAATTTAATTAGAAATGACCAGCAGAATGACATTTGGGAAACTCACATAAAATAACATATGTTTGCCCAGGCACAGTGGCTCACCCCTGTAATCCCAGCACTTTGGGAGGCTGAGTTGGGCAGATCATGAGGTCAAGAGATCGAGTCCATCCTGGCCAACATGGTGAAACCCCGTCTCTGCTAAAAATGCAAAAATTAGCTGGGCGTGGTGGTGCATACCTATAGTCCCAGGTACTCGGGAGGCTGAGGCAGGAGAACTGCTTGAACCCAGGAGGCAGAGGAGCCAAGATCGTGCCACTGCACTCCAGCCTGGTGCCTGGTGACAGAGTGAGACTCTTGTCTAAAATAAATAAATAAATAAATAAATAAATAAATAAATAAACACATGTCTAAATAACAAGCTTAACAAGAATCCAAAAGGGAAATCTGAGAAACTTTGAAGACACAACACAGGCGGAACAGCAAGGTTGACGGCAGAGGGAAGCCTCTCCCTGGAGCCCGTGGACCGCCCCTGGCGCCTCCAGGTCCTCGCACCTGCCGTGGAGCCATTGAAGGCTTGGGTCCCCCATCTGCCTCCCCGGTAAGCAGGCAGGCAGCACAGGGAGGGCCCAAGGAGGTGGCATCTGCAGTGGTGGCCCCCGCCCTGCCACCTGGGCACTAATGCAGGTCCCTCTTTCATGCAGCGGAGCTGATCCCCAGCCACAGGATGAAGAAGAAGAGCCCCAGCCTGCCCAAGGGCCTGGACGTGAAGGAGCGGAAGCAGTAAGTGTGTCTGTGGGCTGCGTTCTTTCCAGGATGGCAGCCTGTGGTTTGGACAGGGCTGCTGTGCCTGGCCCTACAACCTCATCCTGGGACAGCCTCCATGCCATCGGAACCCCAAGTGGCATGGCCTCCTCCAGGCAGCCCTGCTCGCAGGCCATGGGCTTCAGCCAAGATGACGTGCAGGGTCATAGGGCACACGGAGCTGCCCTGGGCTGCCCCTAGTGGGTCACAGATGGGCTCCATGTCCTGCAGGAGGGTGGCCACCTCCCATTCCAGAAATGGCCACTGAATGGGGTTTGAGCCCAGGCTCTGCTTTTGCGAGATGTCCTGTGGATGCTTCCCTGGCCTGCTGGCTGCACAGCCGGGCGGCACCCCTGCACCCTCCTGGCCCCTGCCTCTCCTTGGAGTCTCAACACTGCACCCACTCTGCTTTTCCAGAATGGTCTCTTTACATGGCTGCGTGCCCCTGTGGGATGAGAGGGCAGGGACCAGGCCCTATTTGTGTGGGCGTCCCCATCCCATAAACCCTGAGCCACCCAGTGAGGTGATGGAGAGGGGACTGGTGCAGGACGGGGCGGGGTCTTATTTTCCTCTGAAAGCAGAGGAGACTGGGGCTTTAAGGCTCACCCCAAAGGCAGGCTCCATGCCCTGCCCTCGAAGAGGCACTTCTCCCCGTGACACTGTCCCACAGACATTTCCCTGCGTGCCTAGGAAATCCCCCCATCAGCATGTTGGCAGCACCATGGTGGTCTCTGGAGCGGATGTGCGTTCACGTAACCAGCCTTCCTAGCGGGGACTTAGGTGGTTCCCGAGCCCCGCACGTGTTGGCTCCCGATTCTAAACACCGCTGTGCTGAACATCCTCAGGATGAGGACTTAGGGTCTGCTGCCCACGTGTGAAGGCTGCCCTGCGCAGGCGGCAGTGTGGGATGGTGGGGAGTGGCCCAAGAGCGCAGGGCCGGGCACAGCTCCCGGGCAGCGGCTGTTCGGTGGGGTCCGCCGGGTGGCCGCCTGATGCCCTGAGGCTCTGTTGCAGAATTCCCTTCTTCAAGTTCTGCTACCAGTGTGGCCGCTCCGTCGGGGTCCGCCTCCTGCCCTGCCCTCGCTGCTACGGGATCCTGACCTGCAGCAAATACTGCAAGACCAAGGCCTGGGCCGAGTTCCACAAGAAGGACTGTGGCGACCTGGTGGCCATGGGTAGGTCGGCCCTCAGGCTGGCGGCAAGGCTTCCGCTGCTGCTGAGTGCCAAGGCGCGGGCCTGGGGCTCGGGCGAGGGCACCCTCGTTTCCCGAAATCTCTCCAGATTCAGGCCACTTTCCCAGCATTTCCAGATGGGCCTGTTGGGAGGTGGGCGGCAGGGGGCCACTGAGGCAGCCTGGCTCTTCCTCACCTACTGTGGCAGCGAGAGGCTTGTCCTCACCCTGGCAGGGGACACCACCCCATCCTGGCAGAGCTGGAACATGGACCTCTGGGGGCTCAGCTGACACCTGGGAGCTTTGCTGAACTCCTAGGGGCTCTGCTGACCCCCGGGGGCTAGGAGGTCTGGGGGGTCTGCTGACCCCTGGGGGCTAGTGGGGTCTGGGGGGGTCTGCTGGACTCCCGGGGGCTAGAGGGGTCTGGGGACTCTGCTGACCCCCTGGGGCTAGCGGGGTCTGGGGGTGTCTGCTGGACACCCGGGGGCTAGTGGGGTCTGGGGGGGCTAGCAGGGTCGGGGTGCTAGCGGGGTCTGGGGCACCGCTGGACACCAGTGCCTCTGGATCACAGGGCGGTTGACCTTGGGGTTCCTTCTGGAAATTTCCTCCCAGCCTGCTGTCTCAGACGTCTTCGTGTGGATGTCAACAGGTGTCTGCTTCTAGAAACAGCCTGTTCTCCCGCCCTTCCCCCACCCTCCTTGGTGTGACCAGGGCCGGGTGTGGCGAGGGTGGTGGGCATTGTGAAGGCTGGTGTGTGAAGTTGTGCAGGGGTGACCGCTCTCCTGGGACTTGGCTGGGTGCCCTGCCTGGTGAGGATGGGCATGAGGTTGGGAATGCCCCTGCCTTGGGCCTGTGCCCTGAAGTGAATGGTGCTGACCTCCTTCCCTCTCCATAAAATGGGGCTTCTAATGACAGGCAAGGCGCCCTCGGGGCAGGGGTTCAGCTCCCTGGCTTGTAGATTCCAGGATGGGATTTGTTGGGTCTGGCAGGCCCCTCTTTGAGGAGTCACCACAGACGGCCCTTAGGCCCTGCTGCGTAGACGGCCCTTAGGCCCTGCTGCGTAGACGGCCCTTAGGCCCTGCTGTGTCTGGTCTCCTGGTCTGGGAAAGGCTAGACAGAGCCCGGCACTCAGCCGCCCTGTGCAGACGGCACGAGTTCTGGAGCCAGACCTGGGGAGGCCCAGCTGCAGCCACTCCTCCCCGTCCCACGCGTTTTCCTCCTCCAGGGGCGCACCTGGAGGAAGTTTCCAGGCGGAGAGAAGAATCTCCTTGAAGCGCGTCTGCACGCCCGAGGCCTGGGGAGGACCCAGGACTGTGCCATTCTCACCTGCCTGGGCCGCGGGGACTCTCCAGTTCATGCAGGCGTTTCTGCACCTTCAGGGCTGTGCGTTGTAGCAGCGTCTTCCAATAAATCGGCCCCACGGGGTGTTTTTGACTGTGTGTGCCGTGCTCTGCCCCTAGCTGGGCAAAGTCCCAGAGCTTCCGTGGGGCCCGTGCCTGCCTCTGCCCCTGGCTTTGGTCTTGCCTGGCCTCCACAGGGCCTGGGCTGGGCAGTCCTGACGGCCAAGGCAGGCGAGCCTACTCAGAGCCTGCTGCAGAGACGGCAGTGGGGGCGGCTCCTGGGCCTCCGGGGCCTGTTCTGGGACCTTGCCAGGGGCCCGCAGCAGCCAGCTCCACCCCCTGCTCAGGTGCCCACAGGCGCCAGGCTCCTGCTGGGGTCTGGGTTGTCGTTTGTTTCATGTGCACTGACTGAGTGTCTGCTGTGTGCTGAGTGTTCTGGGGGTGACAGTGTTTGTGGAAATCACCGGGACCGAGAGGGAGGGGTCCTGGAGCAGTTGACAGGGAGCAGTGCTGCCTGCAGAGGGCGGGCAAAGGTGGCCGGCGTGGAAACTCACGGAGAGGGCGGGAGGAAGGTGTGCAGTGAGGGGCACTCAGGGAGGACAGCACCCCAGGGGCGAGGGGACAGCGTCCAGGAGGAGGACGATGGGGGCTTGCTGCGGAGCGCAGAATAGTGCAGAGTGTGGGAGGTGGGAGCCTGTGTCTGGGCCGGAGCCAAGCAGGTGAGGCTGTGCTCCCGGCTGGCCTGTGGCATCCACGCAGCCGCACCTGCGGTGATTTTATATATATATATATGTATATTTTTGAGACAGAGTCTTACTTTGTCGTCCAGGCTGGAGTGCAGTGGAGCGATCTTGGCTTACAGCAACCTCTGCCTCCTGGGTTCAAGCAATTATTCTGCCTCAGCCTCCCATAGCTGGGACTACAGGTGTGCATCACCATGCCCAGCTAATTTTTGTATTTTTAGTAGAGACAGGGTGTCATATTGGCCAGGCTGGTCTCAAACTCCTGACCTTGTGCTCTGCCCTCCTTGGTCTCCCAAAGTGCTGGGATTACAGGCGTGAGCCACTGCACCCAGCCCCTGCAGTGATTTTTTACTGACTTCCTTGGTCTTTGATCAAAGATGGGCTCCGTGCTAGGGGTTTGTTGGGAGTGCCCTGGGAAATGCTCCTGTAAGGGGTCAGCAAGGAGACTGGGCAGAGGGACAACCTGACCGCTGGGTGGCTTTTCATAGAGTGTCCCATCGGATGCAGGGGCCAGGCCTTTGTATGCCAGCATCGGTGGCCATTGGCTGCAGGCTGCCCCCAGGAGGGCCTCACTGTGTGAGCTGCTCCCTGCCGCCAACGGCTGTCCCTGATCAGGGGGCTCCGGTGTGCTGGGCGGGTGTAGGCACCCCCCGCTTCCACTGCCTCTGCTAGGAAGGAAAAAGCTGCTAATGGGTGCTTATTTGTTGGTGCAGTTAATTCTGTGAAGTTAGAGAATATCTATAAAGCGAAAGAAAACCCATTAAGTGACAATCATCCACACGGAATGAGTCCATTCTCTCACTGCTACAAACACGTAGCACAGACCGGAAAATGTATAAAGAAAGGGGTTTAATTGGCGCAAGCTTCTGCAGGCCGCCCAGGAAGCATGGCGGCGGGTGCCCGGCTTCCACTGCGGCGGAAGGCGAAGGGGAAGCCGGCATTTCACGTGGCCAGAGCGGGAGGAAGCGGGGGCTGCCACACACTGAAACAGCCAGATCTCCTGAGAATTCCACGACTGTGAGAACTACACCGAAGGGTGAAGCCCCTCCCCAGGATCTGGTCACCTCCCACCAGGCCGCACCTCCAACTTTGGGGATTACAGGTTAACGTGAGATTTGGGCAGACACAGATCCAAACCGTGTCGCAGACACCCAGAAATGACCACGGCCAATGCTTTGTGTGCGCTTTTGATCTCTGTGGGCGCGAGCGCACACGGACACACAGGCCACCTGAAAGCAGGAGCACCCCCGTTCCCACCTCGGCCGTGATGGGGCCGTATGTACAACAAACCCTTGTGACACAACTTTACCTGTTTTAGAAACCTGCACATGTATCCCTGAATCTAAAACAAAAATTTAAAAAAGAGATCATGTTATTGGCAAAAAGAGACAGTTTAACTTCCTCCTTTCTTACGTGGATGCTTTTTATTTCTTTTCTTGCCTAATTGCTCTGGCAAGGGCTTCCAATAACACACTGAATAGGAGTGGTGAGTGTGGGCGGCACCCTGGCCTTGTTCATGATCTTAGAGGAAATGCGTTCAGCTTTTCACTACGGAGTATAATGTTAACTGTAGGCTTGTTATATATGTCCTTTATTATGTGGAGGTATATTTCTTCTGTATCTAATTTGTTGAGAGTTTTTACCATAACAGGATGTTGAATTTTGTCAAATACTTTTTCTGCATCTATTGAGATGACCATGTGATTGTCATCCTTTATTCTGCTAACATGGTGTATCACATTTACAGATTTTCATGTCGAACCTTGCATCAATGTATATCCACATCCACATGGAATCTGGATGTCCTTATCTACCCCAACTTTGGGAAGTTTTCTGCCTTTGTTTCTTTAAATAAACTTTCTGCCCCTTTGTTTCTGTCTTCTTTTGAGACTTCTATAATTCACATACTTATTTTCTTGTTGGTCTCCATAGGGCCCTTGTGCTTTTTTCACTTTTCTTTATTCTTTATCTTTTTTATTTGTTTTTGTTAATTGGTTTGTTTTAAATAATTTGTCTTCAAGTTTACTAATTCTTTCTTCTATATGATCGAGTCTGTTGTTGAAGCTCTGTATTGAATTTTTCAATTTTGTCATTGTGTTTTTCACCTCTAGGATTTCTACTTTTTTTTAATGGTTTCCATTAAACTTTAAATTTTAAGTATTTTTTTTCTTTTTGGTTGTCTGAGTTATCTTTCATGTTACTGAGTTTCTTTAAGATGATTGTTTTAAATTGCCAGGCAATTTATAGATCTTCTTTTCTTTGGGATCATTTACTGGAGCTTAATTTCTTTTGGTGGCATCATTTTTTTTGTTGTTGAGATGGAGTCTGACTCTGTCACCGAGGCTGGAGTACAGTGGCAGAATCTTGTCTTACTGCAACCTTGTCTCCTGGGTTCCAGCGATTCTCCCACTGCAGCCTCCCAAGTAGCTGGGATTACAAGCATGCCCCACCACATCCGACTAAGTGTTATAGTTTAGTAGAGATTGGGTTTCATCATGTTGGCCAAGCCGATCTCAAACTCCTGACCTCAAGTGACCTACCTGCCTTGGTCTCCCAAAGTGCTGGGATTACAGATGTGAGCCACTGTGCCCAGCTGTGGCGTCATGTTGTCTTGATTCTTTGGTATTCACATAGCCTTTCATTGGTGTCTCCATTTGACAGAGCAAACACCTCTTTCAGCCTTTGCAAACTGCTTTTAGCACGTAAAGATCTGTTGGGTCTCTGAAGGGATTGCCTCCAGAATTACAGTTTAGCCACATGGCTGCTGCTGAGCCTACAGTGGGGTTTGTAGCGGGTGGGCCTCTTCAGGGTTAGAGCAGGCATTGATCATGTCTGGTCCCTGGCAGGCTGGATTGCCTCTAAGACCTTGAGGAATAGGGCTAGCTCTGGGGCAAGCATGCACCCAGTCGCTGGGTGAGTCCCTGACAGGCAGGACTGACCCCAGACTGTGGTTGAAAGGGGGGGAAACCAAGTCACGGGCTGCTTTAAGGTTCACGGCTGAGACTGAGGCCTGTAGGCCTGCCTCTGGGGGCACAGATGGGCACACCTCCTGTTGGGGACTGCCTTCAGACCATGGCTGCATGGGGCTAGGGCTGGGTCACCGGGCTCCTTCAGCCTGTGCAGCTGGACTTCGACAGGGAGGCCTGCCTCCCGTGTACAGACGGGCTTATCTCCCAGCGGCCCCTGGGTGGGCAGGACTGGGGAAGCCCGAAGCAAACTCAGGACCATTTCAGGATCTTCTGTAGGATTGAGGTGGACTGGCCTGACGCAGACAAGAGCGTCTCCCAGGAAGTCCCTGGGAAGGCAGGACTGCTTTCAGCCTGCAGCTGAGAGGCTGGAGCTGACGTACAGGGTGGCTTCGGGATCTGCAGTGGAGCAAGCTTGGTGGGCCTCCCTCCAGGCGACGGACTGGTGTGTCTTCCACGAGGTCCCTGGGCAGATGCTTCATGTGGCAGGAGAGCCAAAGGAGGCTGTCGTTGAGTCCACGGGGGATGAGGCCATTCCTGGATCTGCAACAGGACCCCGGTTGCCGAGCCTGCCACCTGGGTGCGAAGCTGCCCTCTTACAACAGCCCCTCTCAGTTGAGCTCCATCAGCCTGGCACTAGAGTCCCGAGGCTCCCGCAAAGGCACTTTGCACGTGGATGGCTGCCAAATTCTTGCTGCAATGGGTGGCTGAAAGCAGGGGACCCCCTGTGCCGCCATCTTGGACGTGACTTCCATCTGGTGTTTTTTCTGATTTCTTTTCCTTTTAGAAACGGAATTGTTTGGTCCTTATGGTTTCTAGTTCTCCCCGTTTTCTCTTTGATAGCACAAAACACTTACTGCATAGACCATTGCAGTTTGCTCTGTCACCTAAAGGTCTCAGGGTGCTGGCTCTGGCGGTGGATTTTTTTTTTTTAAGTGTTTTGAAATTTTGTAGAATTTGAGCTCATGTCCCTGAGGCTTTGTGATTTCTCGGAGGGAATGTCACTGCCTCACTGTGGACAAACTTCCAGGCGCTTCTGTCACCAGCCAGTGATTCTTCATGGAGGATTTTTTTTCTGCCCAGATCCCCAGGCAGCAAATGCTTTCCTGGCCCATCTCTGGCCACAGGATGACTCAGTTGTTTCTTTGAGGTTCCAGGTCGCCGGGGGTCTCAGTTCCAGCCCCCAGCCCTCCCCCAGGCCTGTGCGTGCCCACCCCTCCCAAGCCTCCATCCTGAGAGGGCGTTTCTGTGTCTGATACACTGTTCTCCCTGCCTCCCATTCACTGAAGCCTCTCAGTTTCTTTTTCTTCTCAGCACATGGGGTCTGTAGCTCTCCTGTGACCTCAGACAGGGACTGAGCTTGCGAAACCAGTTTTTTTCTCCCCAGAATTTGGATGTGTGTGTGGGGAAGGGGGGTTGTTTTCATGGAGTCTCCTGTGTTCCGTGAGGGAAGGGGGTTGTTTTCATGGAGTCGTGTGTTGCTGTCATGTTTTTAAAGTCAACATTTCCCAGCGTTTGCTCCTGTTTCTTGGAATTCTCACACCAGGACAGTCGGTCTGATTTCCCAGGCTGACGCTGGTATTCTGACGTGTCCTGTAAGCTTTTTACTGGCTCTTTTTTGTGCCTTCCCGGATTGAGTATAAACATGGGTTTGTGCTAGAAACCATGGAGGTTCCTGCTCACATTTCCAGGGCATGTGAAAGGAGGAGGGAACGGTTTAGACTCACTGGCTTCACTTTGGGGGGTGGCCTCATCTGGGAGGGGCTCCTGTGCACGGAGGGGAGGCTTACTGGGCAGCGACTCCCTGCGGCCTGTCCACAGCCCTGGCGTCTGTCTGTGAAGCCGGCATGGCTCACTGCCCCTCACCCACCCTCGGGAAAGCTGCGGGGGCTTAGTTGTTGGGGTCTCTCAGAACCACACCTGCCCTAGACTCCACCCCTTTCTTTGATGGCTGTGACATATGCCACCTGCCCTCAGTGTCCCGTGGAGAGACGGATGCCCAGTTATGGTCCTTCTGTGATGTCAGCCGTGGCTTAGGGCAGGAGGAAGGTGGGCTTAGAGGAGGCAGTGAGTCCACCTCAATCTCGGGGAGCACTGCGATTGTAAATGGTGTTCCTCCACAGAGGGCCTCGTCCTCAGATAAAGAATGCTTAGGGTTACCTGGACAGGAGTGTCTGAGTGTCTTGTGAGTGCGTGTGTGTACTGTGCATATAATGTGTGCATGCATGTCTACATGTGTACACATGCTGAGTGTGCACGTGCTTGTGTGTGTATGGGCATGTGCGTGTGAAAGTGTGTGCATGTTCAGGAGTGTGTGTGCACGTGGATGGATGTGTGTGCTTATGTGTGCATGCACAGGGCTATGTACATATTCATACATGCATGTGCGTGCATGTGTACCTATGTAGGTGTGTGTGTGTGTACCTGTGGAGTGTGCACGTGTGTGTACCTGTGTAGGAGTGTGCATGTGTACCTGTGTAGGTGTGCGTGTGTGTGCGTACCTGTGGATTGTGCATGTGTGTGTGTGCATGTTTACATGGAGCAGACGCCCATGCTGGCCTGCCAGGGCTGCCCACAGAAGGTGTGGGATGCTGGGGCCAGCCACTGTGGCTGGGTTGGGCTGCTCGAGGGAGGCTGGCTGAGGCACTGCTCTCTGCCGTCAGTGTGGGTGGGTCAGTTTGTCTGTGGCTTCTGGAACTTCTGTGAGGATGGGAGAGGACTGAGCCAGTCATGGCTGGAGGGGGCCGAGGTCTCTCCCTGAGCAGCCTCTGGGGGCAGCACTGGGGTGGGCAGGACTTGGGAGCTCACTGGTGGTCTGAGGTGTGGCCCGGGCAGGCACGGCTGAGACTGGCAGGTGGCCCCTGCCCACGCAGTCCTGGCCTGGTGGCTGTTCTGCAGAGTACACAGCACACCTGTGGCCTTTCCCTCGCTGGAAAGATGCATTTGCCCGGTTCTGAAAGGACCGTGGGAGCATTGAAGCAGCGGGGCTGGGCCGCGCCCTGGAAGGCTGAGATCCTTCCGGGCTGGACCAGACACGTCGCCTGCAGCGACAGCCACCAGTGAGCATCTGGCTGCTCACCTGTCCCCGAGGAGCCCTGCTGAGCACCCAGGCTGCATCCCCTGGCCTGCCCAGGGAGAGGACGCCACCCCACCCTCATTTCCCAGGGGAGCTGGGCCTCCGGGACTCATAGGGGGGGTCCACAAGTGACAACAGTGGCCACCAGGAACCTGCCACTGAGGATGCCTCCAGGGAGGCCTGTGTGCACCCTCAGTCCTGCCCGGAGCTGTGCCCTACTGAGCAGTGGCCTTCAGTGGGGCTGTGTGCAGACGTGTCTCCCTCCGGGTGCCACCCCCTTCTCTGTGCTCTCACACAGGGGCCTGGAAATCACAGTTGCCAGGGCCGTGTTCCTGAGTCCCAGGTGATGGAAGCACAATGTTCAAACATTCACCAGGCCAACCAGTGCTGGCTGCAATTCCCAATAATGCAGCTGAGGGACACACCTGGGAGAGCGGGCGCTTCTGCCACTGCTGTCTCTGGCACGACCCCACGGAATCAGGAGGGGGGCTACAGAGAGCCCCTTGGGGTTACGCAGGACCCTCGGCTTTGGGAGAAAGGTGGCTGGAGACAGACTGGACCAGGAGGGAATCCTTGGGACAATGCTGGTTCCTTCTCTCTGGCCCCTTGGGCATCTCCGAGGCCACCTGGCAGGAACCAGAACCTTCCAGGGGTAGAGAATCTCTGTGCTGTGTGCGCCCAGAGCAGGGGTAGGAAGTGGGAAGGGGTGAATGGGAAGGGGTATGCTGGAGGCTGCCTGGGTCTCTGTGCCTGGCCTCTTCCTTCTCCCCTGCACCAAGGAGAGGTGTGGACAGGCCTGAGTCTGCCCAGGGCGAGGTGGAGCCGCCAACAGGCTGAAGGGTGCAGCTGGCAGGGGCTGCAGTTCACCCCGGACATGGCAGCGCAGTCCATGCCCAAGCCCCAGACTTGTGCACGCACAGACACACACACACTCTCTCCCCCGCTCCCCCATGAGGCCCCATGCTGTAGGTCTCCAGCCTTTTATTCATACAAGGACTCAAAAGAACACACGGCACCCGCTGACACTGAGCGGTGGGGGGCGTCGTGGAGGAAGGACACGCAGGCTGGGCCACTGCCCTGACCAGTGACCACCCAGGGCTGCCCCTCCACAGGTGGGCGCAGGGGGCCTTGGCGCCGTCCCCAGGCTGTACGTGTGCAGCAGGAGCGCTGCTGTCCTGGCGCCTGGCATTGCTGTACCAGTCTCCCACCCACCCCATCACTGGCAGGGTTATTATGGGGTAGACATGCCTGTGTCAGGGGGTCCTGAACCCAAGACGTCTGAAGTCAGGCTCCAGAGAACAGAAGCCACGGGGACCTGACCAGCGACCGGGACCTCCATCCACCGTGGGACGGTGATGAAAAGCAAAGCAGCACTAAGCGGCCTCCTCAGGGTCAGCGCGGTCAGGACGGTGGCCCCAGACCCCGAGTCCTCCTCCCCCTGCAGGACTCCTTCCCAACAGGCCACCCCTCCCTAGGGCCGCCTGGAGTACAGGAGGGAGGGCCTGTCCAGGGTCCTGATGGCCTCAGCGATACAGGAGGTTGCCAGGGTCCAAGGAGGGCCCCATGTCCCTCCAAAGCTATTTGGGAGGAGTGAACAGCTCTCAGTGAACGAGGACAGGAATTGTCAGTAAATGTATGCATGTTTGGAAAAGCCCTTAACTATCCAAGTCCCCTGTCCCCTGCAGCTGGCCGGGTCGGGAAGGGACTTAGGCGTTCCTGTCTGCAGCACTGCGTCTCCCCAGACACCAGCAGCCCTGTGAGCAGGTGACAGCCGCGGGTCCCTGTGAGCTGTGAGCCCTGGCCTGTGTCACCCTGAACAGGGAGGCCCTGGTTCCTGAGCTGGGTGAAGGTGGGAGCAGGTGGGTCCAGGCTGCTCCTCAGCCCTTGGGGTCCTCACGCAGCCCCGGACCCCAGCAAGGCCTGCCCTGTGAGCCCCGTGTATAAGTGGGCAGCCCACATCCGTGGAGGCCACGCTTGGCCCAGCTCCCGCGCCTCCAGCAGAAGCCCAGGTGGGTCAGTGGCCCCTCTTCTGAGCGTGGAGGGCCCCTCGCCGCAGGGAGGGGGAGGACAGAGTCCTCAGAGGCTCCCCAGCCGTGGCGCCTTCCCAGCCCACCCTGCAGACCCGGGGCCCCTCAACGACACGGGGAGGTGGGGGCTGGGCTCTGCAGCTTCGTGGAGGGGAGGGCATCATGCGTCTCAGAGGCTCCGCTAGACGGTCGTCACTCAGACGGCCCTTGTGGGGCTTCTCTGAGGCTGAGGGGTGGGCCAGACCTGGCTGGGGGGCTCGGGCGGGAGTCCCAGCGGGAGGTGGGGAGGAAGGCACAGGCTGGCCGTGGCTCCAGCGGGTTGCTTTGAGGCGCTGCTTCTGCAGCGGTGCAGGGAGCTGGGGGTGCCCCTGAGGTCCCTGAAATACATGGCTTGTGGGGACACTGGTGCCCAGCTGACCTGAGGACCTCATACAAAATTAAAAGGCAGAGAGGCAGGCGAGGCCAGGCCGGGGGCCACCCCTGCTCAGAGCCACCGGCCCTCCCTGTCCCACCCCAGGCCTCCCTGGGCCGAGGGGAATTAAATATTGTCTGTTTTGTATTTTTGGCAAAGTCAGTCCTTGGCCTCTATCCCTGGGGCCGTGGGGCAGTTACCGCCACCGGGGCCTGGCGACTGTGAGGGCCAGGGCAAGGAGGAGGGGCAGGAGGAAGCTGGGGGGCTGGGGGCAGCTGGCAGCTGAGGTCTTCTGCCCTTCCTGCTCTGACAGGCCTGGGAGGGCATGGGTCAGGGGCGTCCGGGAGCTGGAGCTCTTCCTGCTGTTCTTCCGGCCACAGACGTCATCTGGACAGCCATCGCCGCTGCCCGAGCCGCTGCCATCGTCACCTGGGAAGGAGAGGAGGCTCCGGCAGGCTGGTCCCCACCGGAGACCCCAGCGAGGGCGCCACGTGCCAGGTGACCCCGACATCCTTTCGGTGTGGAAGCCCAGGGCCAGCCGCACCCTGCCTGCAGCACCCGATCCTCACAACCCATGAGGCTGGGAGATGCTCACTCCCTGGGGCGACCGCCCTTTGTCCCCAGACCTAAAGCCAGACAGACATCCTGGCCAGGGTCCCAGGGCACCGCAGAGGCACGGGGCTCGGTGATCGTGCCTGGACAGCACAGCGTCCTCAGTCACTGCAGTGATGCTGGAGCTGAGGCTCCTCATGTGGGGGAATCTGGAGGGCAGTGCCCCCCTTCAGCACCCCGCCGCCCCCGGCCCCGCCCCCCGCCCCCCCCCGCTGGGCCGCGCCCTCACTGGCATCCTGAAAGTCCACATCGTTGCCGTTGTAGGCACTGCGCAGCCGGTTGGTCATGATCTTCAGCTGCATGATCTGCTGCCGGATGGTCATGTCCGGCTTGGTGATGTCCACCTCCACCTCCGGGTTGTTGATCTGGTTGGCCAGGCCGTCGCCCATGACCTCGGGGAGGTAGCTGGGGGCAAGGTGGGGAGAGCTCAGGTCACTGCTCCAGCCCCTGAAAAGGGCCATCACTGGAGCAGGACAGCCATCCTCCGAGCCTGCCCCGCAGGCCTCCAGGGACCAAGCAGAGCCCACGCAGGCCGCAGAGAAGTGGGCCTCAAGGCCTCCGGCGAGGGACGCGGCCCTGTGCATACGGCACTCGGCCCAGGCCCAGCCCAAGGAGGACGGCATAAGCGGGAGGGATGTGCCAGCCAGGCGGGCACCTACCGGCCCCTGGCCATCCCGTTCCAGCAGCGGTCGTCACTGGCAGTGCTCAGGGCCATCTTCTCGCTGCACAGTGTCCCTGGGAGGCTGATCCAAAAGTCCTGGACGTCGCGGAGCTGGGCCTTGGCCTCAGAGACCTGCGGGGCAACAGTCAGGCCATGGTGCTGCCAGGCCCAGCCCGCCTCTGCCCATCTGCCTCCCTCGTGCCTAGCCCGGTGGGCAGGTGGGGGCCGCTCACCAGCTTCTCCAGCGTGCCTGAGGGTGGCCTCTCCCTTGGGGCCAGCTTGCCCCGGCGCCGCTTCTCCTCAGACCCGGGGCCCTGGGGGTTGACCTTGGGGTTCCCGCAGCCCTGGATGACCTGGGGAGACACCGCAGGATCCTTGGGGAGCAGCAGGGCCCCTCAGGTCCGACGGGGCCACATCCGGGACCCCCGCCCCGCTGGGCTTGTCACGCCCTCCTGCCCGCACCTTGGCTGTGAGCGTGTCCCTGTTGTCCTGGAGGGAGTTGATGGCCTCTGCCAGCCACGTGTGCACGCCGCTGATGACACTTTCCACACCTGACGCGCCCCAGAACTTGTCGGTGATGAGCACCATGGAGTCTAGCACGGGAGGTTAACAGACGTGTCACCACACGCGCACGCTAACGCATGGTCCTGACAGCACCGGAGGTAACAGACATGTGTCACCACGCACGCACGCTAACGCATGGTCCTGACAGCACTGGAGGTAACAGACATGTGTCACCACGCACGCACGCTAACGCACGGTCCTCACAGCACCGGAGGTAACAGACGTGTGTCACCACGCACGCACGCTAACGCATGGTCCTGACAGCACCGGAGGTAACAGACATGTGTCACCACGCACGCACGCTAACGCACAGTCCTGAC
This sequence comes from Saimiri boliviensis, assembly GCF_048565385.1. Lineage (NCBI taxonomy): Eukaryota > Metazoa > Chordata > Mammalia > Primates > Cebidae > Saimiri > Saimiri boliviensis. The sequence goes on from NC_133453.1 coordinate 1,526,425, forward strand.
AGCACCGGAGGCAACAGACGTGTGTCACCACGCACGCACGCTAACGCACGGTCCTGACAGCACCGGAGGTAACAGATGTGTGTCACCACACGCACACGCTAACGCACGGTCCTGACAGCACCGGCTGGTCGGCAGGGGAGACCTGAGTGCACTCGGGTTAGCTTGTGTGACGTGTGCAGGCCACGTGCACTTGGCCTGGTCCACGCCCACGGTGCACACGTGCCATGGGCAGAGGTGAACACGCACACACACGGAGGCCGTTCTGTCCGCTCGCCGGCCTGCAGTGTCTCCATGTGTCTGTCCACGTCGGCTCATGCAGCTGTTGACACCTTCCCATCACACTAGCACACACGTGTTGGTCCCACGTCACACATGCTAGCATGTGTTGGCACAGATGCAGGCGTTCCCACCTCAGGTAAGCATGTGGACGTGTTAGCGGGTTAGGGTGAGAATGTACACGTGAGCACACATGTGCTGACATCGATACGGGTCAGCCCAGCTCAGGTCAGCACAGGCATGCTGGAGCACACACTGCACCGGGGGCACTGGCCCGCTGCGTCAGCGTCACATCAGCTCACACGTGTTAGCCCATCACGCGACAGCACGTATAAGTGCTAGCTTCCGCGAGTGCTGCCCCTGTGAGTGACGTGTGTTGGCGTGTACATTGGCATGTATGCACACTGAGGCACTTGCTCGGTGGGGAAGGACAAGAAATGACAACCCCACAGGGCTCCCTCCCTGGCAGCCGCCCCATGTCACACATCACGCAGGACATCCAAAAGTCATCCTTGCCCCTCACCCTGCAGCGCCACCCAGATCTGGTCCTGGTTAGGGCATCCTTGATCAGGCCCCTGGGTCCAAGCCCCAAGCTAGGGACCACTCGCCTCCCAGGACCCCCTGCTGTGCACTCCCCAAGACACCGTCCCAAGACAGTTCCAGCTACTCTGGCAGGCAGGGGCTCACCCAAGAGGTTTCTCCACTCGGCATCCAGGTCGGCCTGGTTGGCGAGGCAGCCCTTGAGCACGTTTCGGCAATAGTCGGGGCAGGGCCTGGCGCCAGGGACCCCCAGGCAGTGAGCACAGTAGACCAGCTTCATGACAGCCCGTGAGCACTCCGGGCCCAGGGGTACCTGGGGAGCAAGGCAGCCTGAGTCGGGCCCCAAGGCCCTGGGCGTGCTGGCCCCTGACCAGCCCACAATGGAGCCCCAGGACTGGGGGCTCTGGAGGGAAGTCAGGGGAGGTCTCTGCTCTGCCCCAACTTGCAGTGGCCCTTGCCTGGCCCCGCCCTCCTCGGGGCCCTGCCAGCCCTCATTCTAATGATCTCGAGGGTCAAGGGACACTCTGCTGTTACTCATGCTCACAGGGAGGCATGAATATCCTCGCCCGCACGCCGCTGAGCAAACTCGGGTCGGGGATGACTACCAAAGAGCTTGGAGGTGGGGGCAGATCCCACCAGGGCATGTGGGTCTGAGGCCCCATTTCCCAGCCTAGCTGGGTCTGACACGTACTGGCCTGCGAGGCCTGGGAGACCCACCCTGCCCGGTCCCCACATGTTCTCTTTCGTCTCCCGTCCATCTGGACTCCACGGTCTGCTCAGCATCCAGCACCTGGCCCCTGGCCCTTCCCATCCTGGCCCAAGATGGTGCTGGGCAGGGGCGGGCCAGCCCAGAGCTGCCTGCCTGGAGCAGGGCTCACATCTATGGGTGGGCTCACATCCAGGCCGTGGGCAGCAGCCAGTGCAAGAGGGACTGAGGCTGCAGGGCTGACGCTGGAGGCCGGCCCGGAGGCCCAGGGATACAGGGTAGAAGTAGGGGCAATATGAAGTCCCTTGGGCAGAGCGCGGGGGTCTGGAGGGGCTGCTGGGGGCTCCTGGGAACTCTGGGGGAGTGTGGGGGTCTGCAGGGGCGTCTGGGAGCCTTGGGAGTGGGGCGCACCTGAGCCACCTTCCGGACCACGTCACTGGCCACACCCAGGCCCTGCACGAAGGAGCGAGCAGCCACAAAGGCACGCGTGGCCCGCAGGCGCAGCTCTCTGGGGGCCTCCCCAAAAGGCCGCAGCGCCTCGGCCTGCTTGCCCATGCAGTCCAGGTAGTCGTCGGGCAGCAGCAGCTGGGGGTGCAGCTGCTTGAAGAGGCGCTCGAGCAGGCGGGCCCAGAACTCGGCCAGCGTCTCCTCCAGGTGCAGGTTGGCGCCGCGGTGGTACAGGCGCAGCTCCGCGTACAGGTCGCGGAAGGCCCTGGCGTTCTGCGTGTACAGCTCTCCGAAGGCGCCGGGGAAGGCGTCCTGCAGCGCCCGCTCCGAGTCGTTCAGCAGGTGCTGGAAGTGGTCTGCACACAGGGAGGGGCGTGAGGCCTGCGGGGGCCCTGTGAGCATCCATGGGGCTCCCCGAGACCTCACCCCTGGCCTGGGGAGCAGAGGCCCACGTGGCAGGGTCCTGTCTAGGGTCTCAGGGGCTCTGACTGGGGCTCCAGTGGCTGTTTCTGAGCTGAGCTCTGGGCAGGGACAGATGCTCCCCCAGGAACACCCGGGGAGGCGCTGCTGGTAGAGCTGGAGCCCCCTGGGGTGACGGCAGCAGCCGGGCTGCTCTGTGCTTCCCTGCCAGCTGCCCCTGCTCTCCACTGGTCCCACCTGTGCTCCCTGTGGCCCCAGCCCGGGAGGGGTCCCTCGCCCCACCCGTCTCTGCTGCTCTCCTGGGCTTCCTGTCTTCTCCCAGCTTCTGCGATCCAGAGGCCTCAGCTCTGAGCACCCCAAACCTGTCTGAGGGCTTTGCGGGGCCTCCCATAGACCAGAGCCCCAGCGTGGGGGTGGGAGGTCCAGGCCCAAACTCAGACTCCACGTGTGCGGCAGGCTCCATGGCTTGGGGAAGAGCCCCTGTGCCCGGTGCCTAGGATGGGACCCCGGACTCCCCCATGCCTTCCAGGTCTGTAACTGCTCAGAGCTTCCCCAGGGCTGTGGCCGGCCTTGCCCTCAGGTACCAGGGGCTCAACGGCCCTCCTGGGGTGCTCCAGGGATGCGGGACAGAGGTTCTCCTCCGAGGCATGATGGCTGCCAGGCCTGAGATCTCTGGACCAGCCCCCATGCTGGCCTTGGCAAGGCCTGGGGCTACAGGGGTGACAGGGGCAGCTCCCAGGCCACTGTGGGGAGGGTGGACGGGCCATGCGGCTGTCCAGTGTCCGCCTCAGGTCCTGGCGCCCGGAACACCCTGGCCTCTTCCAGAAAGGGGCAGTTTACAGTTCATGCGTTATCCCAGACATACCTGCAGGGCCACGGGCCACACCCCAGGGCAGCCCCCAGCTCTCCCTCCTGCCAGGCCCCTCGAAGCTGCCCCTGATGGCTGGTGGCGGGGGCGGGCAGGGGACTCCGAATCCTCAAACATAACAACCAGGGGCCCAGCCAGGCTCCTACCAGCTCCCACCAGCACTGCAAAGACTGGGGGGCTCCTTGGCTGCCTCCTCTGCAGGCCAGGAGGGACCAGCAGCTGCCAATGGGGTGGAGGTGGGGAGGGGGACACGGAGGGGGTTGGACAGGACTCCTGGGGGTCAGAGCACAGGTGGGCCTTGGGCATTTTCAACACAAATTAGTGTCCCCAAAGGGTGTCTGTGTTTTCATGTCAAAGACAGGAGAGTCTAACAGGAAGGCTGGAGGCTTCCAGGGGGCAGCGGAGGGAGGGTGGCGGCAGGCTGCTGGCACGGGAGGTGCCTCAGAGTGGGGCGGGGACATGGAACCCTCAGAGCTAGGAAGAGGCAGGCGGACGAGGTGGGTGAGGGGCGGGGGGGTCTTAGCAGGAGGGGGAAGGGGCAGGGCTGGTGGCATGCTGGGGCTGGAGCCAGGGCTTAGTGACGCTTCGGAGAAACTGAGGCCCAGGATGGAGTGGAGGAGGTGAGAGGGGGTCCCCACACTTGGGACAGATGCAAGGGGCTAGGGAAGGCTCCTGACTTGGGCTGTAGGGACTTGCTCCCTGAGTCCAGCTGGGCAGGAGGAGGGAGGGTCCCAGAGGGTCCACAGCGTCCCGTGGGTCCCACACGGGGGTGGGAGGAGGGGGCTGAGCTTTGAGCATCGATGTCGAAGTCACAGAGAGGGAGCTTCTGAACCCACTGAAGCCCTGTGGAAATGGCCTTGGGGGCTCCTGGGGACAGCAGACCCTCCTTGGAGCCTGGGAGGTCACAGCAGGTGTCCAGGAGCCAGAGAGGCAGGGACATTGAGACAAATCTCAGGGCCCAGCAGCAGCGGCTGTCCCCCATGGCCACACGGAGCCCTGCGGCTTCGGCGCTCCGCTCCTCCCATCTACTCAGGCTCAGTTTCCGGATGCCCCAGACCCCCCTGGCCACAGGGGCAGGACCTCAGCCCAGGCAGCCTCTCTCCACGGAGTTCTTGTGTTTCTGATCAGAGATCGCTTCCTGGGTGCCCGATGCTCTGTGCTCGGATACATGGTGAGGCCTGGCCCGGGGCTGAGGAGTGTGCAGCTCTGACCCAGCAGTTGACGGGCCGGGAGGCCTGAGGGGTCCCAAACTCCTGCCCCGGTATAAAGGGCTGAGTGGCGGCCACTCTGGGCAGGCCTGGCCCTCTGCAGCTCTGTCCCCAGCCCCCGTGTCTCAGCCCTCAAACTGAGCGCCCTGGGTCCAGGCCACCTGGTCCCCGGGGACGCTCGGGAGAATCTGCTGGGGACAGGAGCATCTAAGGGGCTGACACGACAGGACCTCTGTCCCCAAATGCAAACTGGTTATGGGCTGTGCACACCCCCAGCTGGGTGTCAAACCCTGCAGATCCCGGCCTGAGGGCAGCCGCCACACCCAGTTGGGACTTCAACCCAGCACCCCAGCCCTAAAGCACAAACTTCCCCACCCCCTCCTGCGAATCCCCCACCCTCCGTGTTGACAGTGCGCCTGTCCCCCCGTGCCCAGCACCCTGCGAGGCACTCACCATCGAAGCTGCGCAGCTGGGCGGCGAGCATGGCCTGCAGGGCTCGGCAGCTGTCCCGGAGCGCGGTCTCCAGCTCGGCGCGGCTGCGGTTGGCCAGCTTCTCCTCCATCTCACTGGTGCAGCAGGTGTAGCCCTGGGGACAGATCCGCAGGTGCTCACCTGCGGGGAACGGCTGGCGTGAGCGAGGAGCTGGGACGGAGCTGGGAGCCGGGTGGGCAGCCTCACCCTCTCCTGGGCAGAAGGATGGCAGACCCAGGGTGGCGCACAGCTCAGCAGCAGAGCAGCCTGGGGGTGTGCTGGGTGACGGCAGAAACGGTGGAGTGTGGGGCAGGAAAAGGCCTGGCCTGCGTCCCATGGCTCCCGTGCCTGACACCGGCACAAGTCTGGTGGGGGGGGCAGGTATGATCTGGTGCAGGCGGCGGGCCCCACGAAGGGGACACTGGACCCTGTGTGTCCTGGTGGAGTCCCCTCCTCTGCAGTCTGCCCCGGGCTGCTCTGTTCCAGTGACCTGGGCAGTAACAGCAATGCTGCCATCAGAGAGCCTCACCTCCTGTGGGGAGTGGGGAAAGGCTTTGCGTCAACCCTCAGCCCTGCTGTGCACAGCTCGGGACCCTTCAGTGCCGCCACAGGTGACGTGACGACCTGGGGCACGTGTGTGGCATCAAGAAAAGCTGCACACTTAAAAGGGTGTGCATCTCGCTGTGATGAGGCTGCGGCAACCCCCTTCGATTAACCAGGACCCGGGGCTTACAGAGGTGAGGTCTCCTGTCCCGGCTACAGGGTGAGGCGGCACGTGGCTCCGGCTGAGCCCAGAATCCTACACTCGCCGGGCCATGCTGCCCCCCGTGGGCCTCACCCCCCACCTCTGAGGCCCTTCTGGTGCTGGCCCGGGTCAGGCAGTGGAGAGGTGGAGGCGGGATCCTGGTTTGGTCAGAGGGGAGGGCCAAGGGGGAGTCAGGAATTCCAGAAACGCTCCTCAGGACTGCTGCCTTGGGCCAGGGCTGAGGCCTGAGAGCCTGCCCCCTCCCGTCCTGGGACCCTGGCCCAGGGTGGCTGGAATGCGGCAGGCCCTACAGGCTTCTGCTCCTGCCTGGGGGTCAGCTGGAAGGGAGGGAGGGTCAGGCCAGGGAGGAGAGGCAGGTCAGGCTGGGCGGAGGCCCCGGGCTGAGGCCGTCCTGGAGAGCTGTCAGCACCACGGAGGGGGCAGCCCTGCATGGCGGTGGGACTGGGCATCTGCAGCCCCAGTGCAGAGGGGCCTGCAGGAGCCCAGGCAGCCCTTCGCCACCAGAAGCCATCTGGGGTGGGGACCTAGGTAACGGCCCGGAGAGCAAATGCCTGGGTCAGGCTGAGGCTGCCGATCTTTCGCACCCTCAAGCACACACCCAGGGAGGAGGCTGAGGTTGCGGGAGTGAACAGAGAGCCCGAATCCGGGCTTGGTGGCTGCCGCTTGGCCCCTTGGGAGCCTCTGCGCCTGATGTGACATCACCCAGCTGAGCTGTCAGAGGGGCCTAGAGAGCGAGGGGGGGGTCGAGGTGCAAGGGCGGCCCCTCCCCAACCGCAGTCCGGCTTTTTGAGTTGGGGTCTCATCCTAGAGGGGTCCCTGCTCTTCCTCTTTTCCCCGTCTGAGTTCTGGAATGTCTGGATGCAGGGGGCTGTGGCTTGGGCGGGAGGAGCCCTCCGCAGGGGCTGCATATCCAGGGAATCCCTGGGGCTTGGGCTTCAGTTCCTACGCAGCAGACAGAGCGGGCCGGGCAAGTGCACCTGTACCCCGAACCCCCTTGCCCCCAGATACCTGCTGGAGCGAGGAGTGGGAGCCTGAAACAGTCTCAGGCCAGGAGGGCCTTGTGGGAGCCAGCTGGGGTGAGGACACAGCCTGGCTCTGAGCGCCCTGGTGCCTAGCAGAGAAGGGGCACCCCTCCCCCACTCCTCACACAGGTGGGAAGGTGCCCGGAGGCAGGAAGGCTGGGACACAGGTACCCTGGCCAGGGACCGTCATTCCCTCTGCAGCTTTGTTCACAGATGGGATTCAGCCCCAGTCCTGCCCCTTGGGGCAGGATTTAGAGCAGGAACCGCCCCTCCGGGTCCTTTCCTGGGGCCTGCAGACTCAGGAGGCGTCTCTCTGAGGGTGCAGGCTGTGATGGGGCCCTGTGCACCCACCCAGGCCACCAGACCAGAAGGGCGCCAGTCAGTTGGACATAGGACAGCGGCGCGTTTGGTGGCGGGTGGGAAACCTGCCTGGGGGAGGGTGTGGCAGGTGCCAGCCGAGGCTTCCTGGTGACACCCTGGGCTCAGCTGTGACAGGGCACCCAGGCCAGGCTGGCTGGGCCACAGGCAATGGGTGGACTGGCCCAAGACTCAGGACGGCTGCCCCAGCACTCCCAGGCAGTGAGGATGGGCGGGGCGGCAGGCTCGGTGGCTCCTCCACATCCCTCCTGGGGTCCCTGGTGGACCCACTCCCCACGCCCCACCATGCAGACAGGAGAGGTTGATGAGAGACGCAAACAGGTGAGGCCCCAAACACCCAGGGGACATGGGAAGCTCCCCCCACCTGCAGATTCTGGGGGACTCCTTGGCACTGCCAGCCACCCCCACCCCTCAGTCTCCCCTGCTGCCCCCCAGCCCTGCTCGGCCACCTCGCCCAGCCGGCCCGGTGACCTGCGCTGTTCCGGCTGCCCCAGCACAGCCCCCGTCCCTCCCTCCCTCCTCGGACAAACACGGGAGTGAAGACACGGAGCCAGAGCTTGGGCGCCGGCCTGGGAGCCCCGGGCAGGCTGGGCCGAGGCGGCCCCCTGAGGCCCGCTGCCGGTGGGACGCGCAGTCAAAGGCAGGTGGCCTCCTGCTGCCAACCTTCTTCGCTCCGGCCCAGTGCAGGCCTCGGCCCCATAGGTCTTGGTCCTGGACATCAGATGGCAGAGGTGGGCTCTGCAAAGTGCCCCGCAGGCCAGCAAAGCAATCTCCACCCCCCCCTCCCCAGAATGCAGGAGCTGGGGTCTGCCTGGTTGGAGAGCGATCTGAAAGAGTCCGCTGGCGTCTTAACTCTCCACACCCTCAGCTGCTCCCTCCTCTCAGCTCAACACCTGGGGACGGAGGGGCCTCAGGCCAGGAGGGAACCCTCCCCCATCCCTCTCCCTGGGCTTCCTGGACCTCCCTTCTGATACCCTTCTCCAACCTAGGAGGTGAGTTCCCCACAGCCCCTCCCCTTCCCCCAGCAGGGAGGCAAGGGAGCCCTTCCTGCCCACCTCTCCCTCCAGTGCTCCGGTTGCAAGGGTCAAGGTCGCCAGGCCTGCCCCCGCTGGGCCACCATTTCTCCCAGGATCCCCCAGGCAGTTGCTATAGCTGACCCATCCTTCCACAGCGCTCCCCTCCCTGTCACTGGGACAATTCCCTCCCTGCCACAGTTTTTGGGGGAAGGAGATTATTAGTTTCCTGGCAGATTCGTCCCCCACCTGAGTCCCTTTAGCACTTCTTGTCCAGGCCCAGCCCCTAAACCAAAAGCCTCCGATGCCCGGGCTCCTGCCCTCCGGTTAAAGCGCAGAGCTCTCGCTCCCTGGGCAGCTGCAGTCCTGTCTTCCCCCTCCAGACCTCCAGATCTGGACTGCTCCCGGCCCCCCAATGCTGCTGCTCCTCACTAAGCCCCCACCAGCCTGAGGCTTAGAGACCTTTTAGGTCACACATTCCTGTTCCCTGCTGACAGGTCCCCACCCAGCAGCCTCCCCTTCCTCATCAGCACCATCACCCCAAGCTGTAACCGAGACTCCCGTCCTGGCAAGGGCCACCACCCTCAATGATGGTCGCAGACCTCATTTGTCCAGACCAGCCTGGCAGCTGCCTGTGACCAGTGGCTCTGGAGCCCTCCCAAGGAGACTGCAGAGGGATGATGGCGCCAGGCCACGCCCATCCCTCCAGAAGCTTCCACGGCTCGCACAGGAGGTGCAGGCTGTAAAGCCGGCTCTATGTGCCTTTACAGCGTCGTCCTAGAACCTGTGTCAACAGACTCAAATGCCTAAGGTACCCGAATTTGTTAGCCGCATTGCCTGCCACGGTGCTGGAGCTGGGCTGCGTGCAGGGCACTGCCACCTCCCAGCACGCGCGGGAAAAGCCTAGGCCTCCCACCGCTGCCCTCCACCCAGCTCCGCACCCTGCAACGGGGCCTTCCAGGCTTGCCGATGGCTGTTGCGGCTTCCCCAAGCCGGAACCCTCTTGAGGAAGCTGGCCCCTGCCCCATCTGCTCTCCGACCCCATCCAGCAGCCTCCTAGGTGCATTGCACAAATGGCCCAGGAGGTTTCCTGGGGACCGCCCACCGCCCAGGCTGCAGGGGGCCTTTCCCTCATTTTCGCCCCATCCCCTAAAAAGCCTGCGCCCCTAGTCAGTCCCTGTCCACCTGGGCTCCCGATGTTGAAGCAGAAGGCAGCCTCGGCCCCACCTGCAAGGTGGACGGGCCACTGCACCTCAGCTCCTTGCCAAGGGCATCCACAGCCCCCAGGACCCCAGCCTGGCCCCATCAGGCGTCCCTCCGCTCCCCACGCCCCCACCGCCCGCCCGAAGCCCCCACCACCATTTCACCCAAATGACAGCGTCGCCAAGGAGCCCCTCCGCCGCTGCAGAGCCTCCGCCACGCACTGCGACCCGCAACCGAGGGGAGTCGCGGGGACACCTTTGCGCTGGGTGGGAGGGTCCGCGGCCCCGGCCGGCCAAGGCTCTGCCACCGGTGGCTGCTGGCGACGGCGATGGGCGCGAGGCCGGCCCGGCCGCGGAACAAAGGCTCCGGGCACCCGCCGTGTCGTGGGGGTGCCGGGCGCCCCGATACCGGTCGCCAGTCTCCAGTCGCCGCAGCCAGGGACGAGGACGGCCAGCCGCGGAGCCGGAGCGGCCGCGCAGGGGTCTGGACACGCGGCAGCGCTGGCGGCGCGGCGAGGAGGGGGCAGGCGGGGAGCCGGGGGCTGCGGCGGGCGCGGGGGGAGGAGGGCGCCGCGATTGGCGGGGAAGGGGCTTGTCGCAGTGGGTGCGGCGGGCACGGGGGCGGGTGGCGGGGGGGGGATCACAGGGGCTGCGGCAGCCAGGGGAGGGGAGGGGCCTGGCGGATTAAGAGGAAGGGGGGCTGCGGCGGGAGACACAGGAGCCGGGAGGGCCCGGGTGGGCGCAGCTGGGGCGATGGACCGGGTGGAAACGGGGATGGGCCGTGGGATCCCGACGGGAGGGAGGGTACGGGGACCCGGCAGAGCGGAGCGGAGGACGGGGGGGGGGCGGGGGCCCCGGGGGCAGAACGGGACGGAGTCGGCGGGGGCCGCGGTGGCGGCGACCGGGGCGGCGCGCCCGGGGATGCGGGTGCGGGGGCGCGGCGGGCGGGGTCCTCCAGCCTGGCTTCCAGCGCGGCGGGCGCGGGACCCCTTCGCGGTGGCGGTGGCGGCTCCGGCTGCAGGTGCCCGGGCCGGGGAGGGCGGCGGAGAGGGGCCGGGCGGGAGGGTTCGCGGAAGGCGAGGAGCCGGCTGGAGAGTCCGGCCCCGGGAAGCTCCGCACCCGCACTGGCGAGCACGGCCGAGGGCGGCTCCCGGCGCGGGAACGAGCCCCCGCCCCGCAGCCCCCGCCCGCCCCGCCGCGCTCGGCACCGCCCCCGTCTCCCTGGAAACCGCGGGCGGCCGCCCCGGCCCCTCCGGCCAGGTCCCGCCGCCTTCCCGCGCCCGCGCGCTGCAGGTGCTGCTCCCCGTCTTCGCAGGCAGCCCCGGCCTCCCGGCTCCTCCGCTGCCCCGCAGCTAAGCGGCCCAGGCCTGGGCGTAGGGGCGCCTGGGTCTCAGCGGGGCTGGCGCTCAGAGAAGCTGGGGCCCCTCCCGGGAGGGTCGTAGTTTCTGCGATGGAGGTGGCTGCCAACCACCAGACCCCCACCGCTGTTTTCACTCAAAGCCGCCGTGGGCATCCCACATCCTCTACCTGCGCCCCCAGCCGCCAGTCCAATAGCACCCAGGCCGTGACCGATCCAGACCCCACGTGCTGACCTGCTTTCCTCTGCCATACCAAGGCCAGCAGGCTGCATCCTCCCACCATGCCCACACCCAGGGCCGCAGCCTGTGAGGTCTCGGCTCTGCACCTCTCTCCACCCTCCTCGGACACCAGACGGGCAGCTTGTCCGCCAACACCCTGCCCATGTCCTGCGTGGCTCCCACCGGCCCAACCCAGCTCCCTACCTCCACCAGGCCCGCTGGCCCAGCCAGACAAAACCACCCACTCACACCAGGACCGCTCTGGACGCGCTCGGGCCTCTCCCGCACTCTGAGAGCTGCTGGACAGGCCGCCAAGCAGGCCACAGCACCAGAGGCCCCCGAAGGTGGGGGTCTCTTTCACCAGGCACCTAACAAGGCTGCTCTCTAAGCTGCCCGGCTCCTGCCTGGGGAACCCCCTGGGCAGCTACCCTGCCAGCCGACACCAGGTCTTGGGGGTGCCTGCCCTGTCATGGCAAGGGCCCCTCAGATGGGATCTTGGTCACTCTGGCCAAGAACCTCCCCCTATGCCAGCCTGCTCCATTGAGGCTTATGCTGTGGCCTCAGACACTGGCGATGAAAGGGATTTGGAGTTTGTGTCACAAACCTCCTGCCACACCCAGGCCCTGGGGTCTTGGCTGTAAGGCAGAAGGGCCACTCTTGGAACCCAGGGTGAGGCGCTCCCCAGAGGCTGTGCCCCCAGGCCTGGTTCCACCTGCTTTCTCCTCCTTGGCTTAGTGGAGCTGAAGAGGGCATTCATCTCCATGCTCAATGCTGCCAGCGGGGTGGAAATTCAGGCAGCCGTGTGAGGGCGGGGCTGCCCTCCTGGGGCTCTCCCATCTAGCTTCCCACACACCCACTGCAGGGGCCACAGGCACCCAAGGAGACCTCGAAGAGGGACTGGCCCTCCCCATCTGCTGTATCCACAGGGGCCATCCTGGAACCACAGAAGGGGACGATGCAGCCACTTTCCGATCCACAAAGATGCCATGCAGGCCTGTCCATCTGCCCTGTGAATGCCAACCAGGCAGAGACACACACAGCTGAGGCTGAGCCAGATCCCAGAGCAGACCCCTGGGTGGCCCTGAAAGGAGCCCGACACGAGGGATGGCCCGTAAATACTGGGGAAGGAACAGAAGAAGGGGAGGGGGCAAAGGGGCCCAGGCACTTCCCAGGAAGCCATCTCCGCGGGTCATGGCGGCTCCAGGCCTGGCTATCCTGTCTCCCCCACCCATTCACCCCACCCAGCTATGACCTGCTGCTTCCCCCATCTCACATGCTCTCCCCTCACCTCCCCCAGGAAGCCTCCCCAGCCTCTGGCCTCCAGTCCCAATAAGCCTTGCTCCCCCAGAGGGAAGCTCTGCCAGGGGAGCCTCCACTCCCTTGCTCCTGCCTCCCGACCCGCCGCCCAGGCTGGCCCTGGTACCGCGGTACTGAAGAAGCTGCACGTCTAAATGATTTGTCAGGGGGAATCTGCCCAGTGTTGGCAGTGGAGGGAAAAGCCCCTCTGCCAACATGGCCCACGAGCCCCCCTAGCCAGCACCTCCTTAGAGGCAGCACAGGGCTGGGGGGGGGCGGTGGCGGGCCCTGAGGGGGAGGTCACACCCAGTCAGGGCTCCCTGTTCCCAGAGGCCCAGCTGCCTCCCTATACACTCAGAGCTCATTGCAGGCCTCTCAGGGGTTTCAGCCCCGTCATTTCATCTTCACAGCAGCTGCGGGTCCGGCTGACAGCTGACAGGGAGCGGAAGTGACCTGCCCAAGGTCACAAGGCTAGGAGCAGCAGCACGGGGCCCGGCACGAGGACAGCCAGGCTTCCCCTCCCCTACCCTGCAGCCTGCTGATTCCCATCCCAGGGGAACTCCTGAGCTGCAGGCAGAGGCTGAAGCAGGAGCCGACAAGCCCTGCTGAGCCGAGAGGTCCGGGCGTCCCAGGAAGGTGTCTCCCTGGGGCTATGATGAGTCGGCAGGCGGCCACCCAGGTGTGGCAGGTGTGTGGGCTGGAGCTTCTGCTCTGCCCTGCCCTGCAGGCAGGATGAGGGGAGGGCGCAGATACAGCACGGAGGCCAGTTACATCTCAATTCGGATCAACAGTGAATTGTTTTTTCAGTACAGTATAAAAATATTTGGCCCCAAAGAACTGCAAGCCGGAAACGGAACAGGTCTGGGTACACCCGTGCTCACAGCGTCCTTCACCAGAGCAACGGAACAAGTCCCGGTACCCCCGTGCTCACAGCGTCATTCGCCAGAGCCAGAGAGGGGACACAACGTCTCCTCGCAGTTGGAGAGACTGTTTCCACAAACCGTGTGCAGGTGCCGACAGCGGAATACGATGAAAACGTGAAGAGGAAGAAATCTGACGCCCGCTCCCGCCCCTTCGTGGAGGAATCTTGATGACACAGGACGGATACGCAGGACTCCACTTATGTGAGGTCCCCGGAGTTCACAGCGGCAGAAAGGATGGCGGGCACCAGGGTGCTGGAGGGGGCACCGGGGAGGGACTGTTTAATGTGGACAGTTTTGTGGGTAACCCCCATATAGGTACCGAGGAAGGAGAGCTAAGTAGAATCCTGGCACAATTCAGACCCGGAGATTTTCTGTTTATAGCATTGCTACTCAGTTATTTCCTTTTCCATAATCCTTTATGATGGGAACGGGCCCCTTGCTGCACACTGTCCACCTCCCAGTCTAGGTCACCTAATGGGGGTGGACCCCATGTTTTATTGCTCACGACCCTATCACTATCCTTAAAGATGATTTCACTGACTGCCCTGCCCCCTAACCTGTACACAATAAATACTCATGCTTCTGGACATTCGGGGCCTCGCCTGACTCTGCTCATAGGTGGCGTGGCCCCCTGAGCCCAGCTGCGTTTTCCTTGGACTTCTGTGTCCTGTCTCTTTATTTCTTGGCTCCTGCGCCTCAGCATAGCATAAGGGACACCCCACGACCCTGTGAGGCCCTAGGCCCCACAGTTTTACAAGATGAAGATATCCTGGAGCTGGACGGGCGTGACGGCTGCACAGCAGCGTGAATGGACTGAACACCACCGAACCAAACTCTTTTTTTTTTTTTTTGAGACGAAGTTTCGCTCTTGTTACCCAGGCTGGAGTGCAATGGCGCGATCTGGGCTCACTGCAACCTCCGCCTCCTGGGTTCAGGCAATTCTCCTGCCTCAGCCTCCTGAGTAGCTGGGATTACAGGCACGAGCCACCACGCCCAGCTAATTTTTTGTATTTTTAGTAGAGACGGGGTTTCACCATGTTGACCAGGATGAGCTCGATCTCTTGACCTTGTGATCCGCCCGCCTCGGCCTCCCAAAGTGCTGGGATTACAGGCTTGAGCCACCGCGCCCGGCTCGAACCGAACTCTTAACAATGGTTAAAATGGCAAATGATGTTACGCATGCTTTGCCACAAAAAGCAAACAACTCTGCCCTCCGAAAATATTTGGCGCATATTACACTAAGTATGTAGACCGTATTTACTCTAAATATTTATGTTACTTATTTGAAATTAAAATATTTAGGACACTCTACACTACAAAATGATTCAAGGTCTACCTGAAATTCCCACGTACCTGGTGTCCTGCTGTTGCATCTGCTAAATCCTGAAGCCCTTTGCAGGGTCCGGGGTGGGGGAATGCTGCCTGAATCACACAGGCCTCCCCACCCCTACACATCCCCGGCTCCCCCACTCGGGTCTCAGACCCCGTCCAGGCTGGCAGCAGGAGGTTACAGTGCGTGTTAAGACGGTTTCAACTCTGCACTGCCCCAGCCTCCTTGGAGAGCGACGGGTTTTTCTTCCAAAATCAGCACCATCTCAATTAACAGGCAGACAGGACCACCCCCAACTTACAGATGGAAAGACTGAGGCTCACAGAGGTTAGGCAGCGTCCCCCTAGGTCTCAGCCCTGCGATTAATGCAAATCTCCTTCCACCGGCCTGAGTGCCAGTCCTCCCGCCCACCCTCCCTGAAGGGGAGCAAATGAGAAGCCCAGGCTTGGCACCCGGGGACCTCAAGTCCAGGTATGGAGATGAGGCCACTTTTGCAAAATCAGGGTCAGGCCTGGCTACCCTTGCTGGCCTGACTGTCCCGTGACTGGCCAGGTGCTGTGGAGACCTAGCTGGGCCTGAGGCAGCCGGGCCAGAGCCCGCAAGGCCACACTGTGGGGGGCAGACCTGGCGGCTACACTGCGGGTCACACAGCCCATCATTGAGGACTCTCCCACCCAGGGAGAGTCTCAGCAGGTGACCCTATCAGCTACCTGCCTGTCCGGCTCCCCAAAGGTGAGCCCCGACCTCCTGTGGGCCCTGCGGGTCCTGCAGCAGGAGCTCGGGCTCATCTCACTCTGACTCCCACCCATTTCCCGGAGCCACCTGCGGGAAGAGAGTTGGTCTCTTGAGGCTCAGAGTTCCACCCCTGGGCACCTAGAGTCTTGACTCTGACCCGTCTATACCTAAACTCGGCCTGGCAGGCAGAGGGACTCCAGGATCTCATGAGACAGCTCTGGGCAGCGGTGGGGGACACTGCCTGGGGCACGCACCTGAGATCCAGGAGGCAGACAGCCCGGGGGAAGGAATCAGCCCCACCCCCCAGGGGCCCAGGTGACCTGGGAAGGGAGGGAGGGGCCCTCAGAGGGCAGCTGTCTAGACCCAGGGCTGACATCTCCGGCCCCTCCTGCCTCTCTTCCTAAAAACCTGCTGCCACCCTCAAGGTGGGCCCAAGACACCGGCCACGGACTGTCACTGAGCCCTGGGGACACGGTGCGTTCCACCCAGGGGGCCTCAGCAACTCTTCTCTGCATCTCCAACTTCTCACACCCAGAGCTGGTGAACGGAGCGCTGACACTGTGAGGGCCCGGGGCGACGCCCAGCGGTGACGGGGACGGTGACAGGGCCTCCTGTCCAGGTGGATCTGGCCTCTGGCTCCCCAGCCTGGCCTTCCTCCCTCCCCACGGGGCGCCCTCATCCACTGCGGGCCTCAGCAGGCCGCCCTCAAATGGCACACGCTGGGCAGAGGGCAGGCCAGCCTTCAGCCAGGGGCACGAGGTGAGTGTGGGGCAGGGCCAGGGGCACACACAGGGTGGGGCCTTCTGCCAGGGCACACAGCCACTGCGGAGCTGGCCCTTGATCCCCTGTGATCCCCCCAGCTCGGCCTTGGCTTCCTCTCAGGACCCGCCCCTTTGCTAAGAACAGCCTTGATCTTCAAGAGAGCCAGCCCTTGGCCAAGGGTGTGGCTTTCCGCAGAGGCCCAGCAGGCTGCCTCCCTAGGAACCCCGAGGTCTGCGCAGACAGGGGTGCAGGCAGTGTGAGCACACCCACGCACCCTCCCTCCACTGCCGGCTCCGCACTGGCCTCAGAGCGGCCCTGCCACCCGCTCCTCACAGCCAAGCCTTCCGGACCTTCCCAAATGACCACCGAAGTGGCCCCAGCCACACAAAGTCGCAGAGGGAGGACAGGGACTTCGCTGTGTCCCAGTGCCCAGAACAGCCTCTGTGGCGGGACCCAGCTTGAGGGATCTCTGCTCAAGGGAGGAACGAACACATCTATGTTGGACTCCAACAGACCTCTGGTCACGGCCCTCCTGGCTCTGGGGTCCAGCCTCAGACCGTGCCCATTGAGCCCCCAGCCCCGTCTCTGCCTGGCCCACTCACTGCCTCTGCTACTCAGAAGTGGGGTGAAGCCCACCCATTCTGGGCAGCCCTGAAGCTTCTGATACCAGACCCCAAAGCTTCAGCCATGCCAGGCCGGGCTCCCAACACGGCTGAAGGCGGACACCCCTTCTCCCGCCGTGGATGAGATGCTGGGGCTGGGGCACCAGTCCACCCTGGATTCTGACCCCAGCCCCTCTGCCCAGGGCTGCCACCCTGGCCCCTCGCCCTCCTCCATGGGCCGGGAGAACCCAGCCCTTCCTGTCAGCTCCCCGTCTCTTCTCTGGTCCTCTCAATGAGCCAGTCCCCGACGCCCCAGGCCCCGGATGCTTCAGGTTCCTGGGGTTGGGGAGGAGCCCCGGGTACCCAGCCCCAGTACTGTAAGGCAGCACGGGGGGGCTGAAGACAGGGCAATGGATGGCCATGGCAAGAGGGGCCAAACTGGGCCAGTCCCCTGACAGGGAGGGACCTTTAGGGTTTGGCCCTCGGGGCTCACGTGACTCCACTGGGTGAGTGGCTGCAAACCTCACGTCCCGACGCTTAGATTCACGCATGTCGTGGCCCTTTCCCTGTCAGTCATACACGCTACGCACTCATGGTGGCTGAGCAGGGGCACAGGCTACAGGGACCCTCTCATACGTGCCCTGTCTGCGGTTGGGTGGCAGCACCAAGAACAGCACTCAGCACCCAGTGGAGCTCACAGAACCATGCAGAGGGCCGGGGATGTGTCCCCATCCCTCACATGGCAGGCAGATGGCCCAGTTCCTCACTCAGCCCAAGGTGCCCCCACGTCCCCCCATGTTGGACCCTTGGCCCCAGCAGGCCCTCCTGGGTGCAGACGCGCTGGGCCCCACCCAAGCCTCTCCTTTTCTGCTCCAGGGCCGACATGCTGCTCAGGCGGGCCTGACCTTCTCAGTGCCACGAGCCCCCTCGCCCGCTGGTGAAGCCTGCAGACGCTTTCTCAGGACGATGCTTGTTTCTGAAGCGTACAACCGCACAGAGGGCCTCGGGGGAAGCAACTGCCACGGAGGAGTTACCAAGATACAACACAACGAACATTGAGGTGCGTCGCGACGCACGTGCTGCCCGGGAAGCGGCTTCACAAGAGTGGCAGCAGGCTCCGGGCCGACGGCGACTCAGAGTCACGTTGAGAGCACGCGGCGTCCACGCCATCGGCTGCGAACACGGAGGGCACCAGCAGCCGCGATGTCTCCTGTGCGCCAAGCCCCGGTCCCGAACACCAGCGTTCGGAGTCAGAAGAAACGCTGAATCCCCGTTAGAGGCGTGCAGTGACGGAGATGGAAGCTCCTTCTCAGCCAAGCCCATCAGCTCCCTGAATGACAGCTCAGAGCCGCATATGGGCACCCGCTGAAGGACGGGAGCGTCTCGAGTGACCTGGACGCCTGCTGGTGTTCGGTCACCACCGTCTGCCCATCCTCCCATCCCAGCCCCTGGTGTGGCGCAGGGCGGTGACCCCTCCCCTCAGCTCCCTCCTCCCCTGGCGTGGTCCTGCCTACAGCTTCGGTTCAAGAACTTCTCTTGCGGGTGCTACCGGCGTTCATGGAAGGGCACCTCCATCTCACAGGATGACTGGGCTCCCTGGCCCCACCCACTAAACAGCAAGAGCACCCCCAGTCCTAAACCGCTGGGATGTCACAAGCGCCTGGGGCAGCTGCTCCTGGCAGGGAGCTACCACATCCCACGGGACCTTCCCAGGTATGTCTGACCTGCAGCCACCCCTCACCCCAAAGTGCCCCCAGGCTGATGCTACACACACAGAACAGGGAGGCACCTGTCCTAACACTTGTGTTAACACCCTGGGTGAGGCCACAAGAGGGAGACTGAAAGAGCGTCCTGTGTGCCACCCCCAGGCTCGGGAAGGGGCATCGCCTTCAGAGACAGTGGGGCTGGATTATACAAGACACTTGTCCTTTTAAAATACCGCCTTGGGTCCGTGTGTCCCAAGCTCCATGACAACTGGAGACGCATGTAAACGCATTAGCCAACGCTGGTGGCAGGTGGCATCAGCTTTGTCCCCAGGGCCCGGCAGATGGTCACAGGTGAGTGAGATGCTCTCCCCACAGTCTCCAGAGCCAAGGGTGGGCCTCCTGGTCCAGACTCTTGAGGAGACACTTGGATGTCACACATGGGTCACCACAAGGATGGGATCTGACAGCCACAGGGGCCACGATCACCAAGAATGTGCCAGACACAGGGTGGGCTGCAGGGGCCGCGGGGGGGATACCGGGGGGCCATGGTCACCAAGGATGTGCCAGACACAGGGTGGGCTGCGGGGGGTCACGGGGGGTCCACAGTCTCCAAGGATGTGCCAGACACAGGGTGGGCTGCGGGTGGCCACAGAGGCCACAGTCTCCAAGGATGTGCCAGACACAAGGTGGGCTGCGGGTGGCCACAGAGGCCACAGTCTCCAAGGATGTGCCAGACACAGAGTGGGCTGCGGGTGGCCACAGAGGCCACGGTCACCAAGGATGTGCCAGACACAGGGTGGGCTGCAGGGGCCGCGGCACTGAGGCTGCACCAGATGCAAAGACGACCACCCATTGGCCACAGCGCTGTGAAGCGTGGACAGCCATCCTCAGTGTTTGGGCAAAGCGTCTGGAGACCACACACTTCTCTAGAGGTCCCACCGCCGAGGGGAAGCACCCCCGCCGGGGAGGCACGGGGCTGGGTCGCTGCTGCGCGGGGCTGTCCAGGGCCTGGCTGTTCCCAGGAGGGAGATGTGCTGTCCTGCCCTCAGAACATCGGGGTTACTGCAGCCCAGATCCATCACCTCAGGACAGGGCTCGGGACAGACGGTGCCACAGGGTCCTGGGCTGCTGGATGTGGGCGTCCCTGGAAGCCCCAGCCAAGTTTTTCAGCAGAACCTGAACTTCCGTGGGGCGGGGGCGGAAGGCTGGCCATGGTCTGTCCCGGCCTGCCCAGCTCACCCTTGTCCCTCAGGAGGACCCAGAACAGCAGGCGGCATGTGGTGCCCACTGCCGGGCCAGCTCTGACCTCAGGAGACCCGCCGGGCATGGTGGCTGGGCCGGGCCGAGGCTGGCCTGTGTCCTCACGTGGCCCCGACACGGGGCTGCACAGAGGCCGAGTCGTGTTCACGGCCTCCCCTCCTCTGAGCTCCCGGGGCCCCTCAGGCCTCTGGGTCCCTGCACCTGCAGGGTGGTCTGTGGCCTTGGCCCAGCTCCCCATCCTCTGACCCAGCCTCACCCCTGCTAGCCGGGGCCAGGGCAGGAGTGAGCTGCTCGACCAGCAAGTGTGGGGCCTGGCGGGGTGGCGAGGCTGCTCAGCTCTGAGCCCTGGGACCGCGCGCTCTGACTCAGTTTTCCCATCTGCAAACTAAGTGGTCTTGGCCCACCCGGCAGACAGACCCTGGCACTGCCCACTCTGGGGGCTCCTGGGGCACCTCACAGGTGGGGGCTGACCAGGGGAGGGAGGGCCCGGGAGGGAGGGGTCCCAGCATCCTTGTCACTGCCCTGCTCCAGCTCCAGCCCCCCAACTCCCCGTCCAGCAGATGCGCCCCATGGAAGACCCCGGAGAGCCCACAGGGAGGCCGATTTCATGGCTGTCGCGCGGCCTCAACTTCCCTGCCCCGTGCTGGGCTCAGGGTTTCTGCTTCCGAGTCCCTGGCTCAGGGGTGATCTGCAGTAGCTCCGCGGCTGGCCCTCCTCCCGGCCAGAGCCCAGGGCGGTCTCCTCCTCCTGAGGGAGCAGGCCGGGTGGAGCCCCTGGGGGCTGCCCTGTCACCCTGCCAAGCCTCCAGGACCCAGGGGCACTCAGCGCAAGTGAGCAGCAGGCCTCCTCGGCCAGCCACTGCCTCAGGAGAGAGCGAGGCGCAGCCTCCTGGCCCTCAGGCCTCCCTCGTCGCCGGTGCTCCAAACCCCGGCCCAAGCAGGAGCCCTGCAGCCCCACCGCCTCCCCCGGCAAAGTCCACCTGAGCGGCTCCGTCCCGACGGGTGGGATCCTGAGGCCTGTCCAAGGCACGTTCACGCCACTGAGTCTGACTCTCCCAGCCTGGGCTCCCCGAGCCCGCAGGTTTTCAGGCCGGCCTGGCTGCTGCCCGCACCCCAGTTCTGCGACAGCAAAGGCGGCGGTGTCTCAGCCACTGCTGTATCACTAGCCCTGGGACACGGCCTGAGTGGCCCGCCCTGCCCTGCCACCCCGACCCGGCAGAGAAGCACAGACCCACAGTGGGAGGTACAGGGCCTGAAGCTGGGGCCTCCCAGGCTTGTGCAGACCCTGAGAGCGCGCGGGTGGGCGGGGTCAGCTGGCTGGGGCCTGCTGACTCCCTTACACTGTCACCGGGGTCTCAGGCACATCTGTGCTGAG
Source organism: Saimiri boliviensis (assembly GCF_048565385.1). Classification (NCBI taxonomy): domain Eukaryota; kingdom Metazoa; phylum Chordata; class Mammalia; order Primates; family Cebidae; genus Saimiri; species Saimiri boliviensis. Next base: position 1,547,307 of record NC_133453.1, read on the forward strand.
CTCTAAGCCCATCACGGACACGACTCGGCGCTCAGGAGGCCACAATCACCAAACAGCCGGAGCCCGGGGGCTTTGCCACCTGATGGGAAGATGGAGGTGTGCCCGGCTGGGCTAGCCCCCACTACAGGCTAAACTGCCCCCCAAACCCACGCAGCCCAGTCCCGACCCCGGCTCCTGAGCCTGTGACCTTGGGTGTGGAGTCTGCGTGACAGTTCTCGTTAAGAAGAGACGGTATGAGGCCGGGCGCGGTGGCTCAAGCCTGTAATCCCAGCACTTTGGGAGGCTGAGGCGGGTGGATCACGAGGTCGAGAGATCGAGACCAACCTGGTCAACATGGTGAAACCCCGTCTCTACTAAAAATACAAAAAATTAGCTGGGCATGGTGGTGCGTGCCTATAATCCCAGCTACTCAGGAGGCTGAGGCAGGAGAATTGCCTGAACCCAGGAGGCAGAGGTTGCGGTGAGCCGGATTGCGCCATTGCACTCCAGCCTGGGTAACAAGAGCGAAACTCCGTCTCAAAAAAAAAAAAAAAAAAAAGAAGAGACGGTATGGGCGGGTCCTGACCCAGCTAGCCTCGTGCGTGTCTTTGTGAAGAGTGGAATTTGGAGGCAGACGTGCATACGGGGAGAGCACCTGGGAAGACCAACGTGGGATCTACCAGCCAAGGAACGCCCAGAAGCCCGGAGTGGGGCACACTCTTCCGCACACCTGAGAAGGGGCCAGCCTGGTGGACGCCTTGATCTCAGACTTCCAGCCTCCAGAGCCACGGACCACACGTGTCTGCAGCTGCTCAGCCCACGGCACTGTCCGGGCTGCCCTGGAAACACACGCTCCTAACCCCGGCTCCCAGCCCCCAGCCCCGCCTGGCACAGGGACAGACTAGGGCCTTCACCACCCCGTGTGGGGCTCAGGCCTGCCGAGGCAGGGGCCCCAGAACAGGGACCGTGCATGCTGGGGAATGCCCAGGAAGTGCAGCTGCTGGGCAAGGCCGGAGGAGGCGTGTCGTGGGTGGTCACAGGGAAGACGCCATGGAGGGAGGGGACAGGTGTGCCAGGAAGGTGGGTGAGCAGCAGCTGGGGGAGACGGAGCTGAGGCCACAGGCAGAGGAGCGGGATGCTGTGAGGCTGGCCTGGCCCTCTCAGGGGCTTCTAAACCCACGAGGATTCCAGACTGCTATCGAGCCTGGCGCAGTACTGTGCTCCCCGCCACCCGCAGCGGACCTGGGCCTGGCTCCCCAGCACCGCCCTCACCCCACACCTGGCTGCTGCGTGCTCCCACCTGGGGTGGAGCCTGGAGGTGGAGGGAGAAGCACTTCCTGCGCCTAGGCCCCCCACCCCGCACTGCACCCCCCACCGTCAGGAGACTTCAAGCAGCTCAGGGCACCTGCCCAGGCCTGTTCCCAGACAAAGCAAAGCTGCCACAGGCAAGGAGCCCTGGCTCCCGGCAGGCGGCCCCTGTCTGGAGCCCCCACGTACGGTGGGCAAGATCCCGGGCCCCACAGAGCTGTGTGACTGGCACGATCCAGTCTGGCTCAGAGCTCTGGGCATGTTGGCCCTGGACAGGGCCTGGGCTGGGCAAGGGCCCCGCACATAGAGTGCCCACCCCCAGCCTCCACCAGGGGTCCAGTCTTGAGCTGAAATAACTGAGCCAGGCCCTGGGAGGGGCGGACCGTCTGGCTGAAGGAAAGGTGTCCACCCCCAAGGCTAGACCTGGCTCATCTCCCAGCTAGTGCCAGCCCACAGATGACACTTGTGCCAGGCACTCAGGTGCCCTGGAGTAGACAGGGGCATGCTCAGACACCCACTAGGCTCTCCTTGGGGCTCTGAAGACCAGCCCTGTGGTTTGGCCACCAGGCAGGTATGCCCCCAGTCCCACCGAAAGGCTGCGTCCTTGGCCCCAGGCAAGCCCGTTCACCACAGGCTTACACCGTCCCTAGTGACCGCCGGTGTGAAGGTATACCTCAATGGACCGGCCTGCCTTGTGCCTCTGGCCTGGCACCGGTGGGTACCTGGATGGGGTCCCTGTCTAATCCTGGGGCATTTGGCCCAGTGTGGGTGGCTGGTCTGCCCTGCTGGGAACTGTGGCATGCCCAGGAACAGCCCTCCTAGCAGGCTGGAGGGGCAGCCCTTCCCTGACAGGTAGCAGAGCCAGGCTGGAGGGTGAGGCCTGGCTTTGTGGAAGGCTGACTCTCTGGGCAGCACGGCCAGAAGGAGCTGGGCAGGACTAGAGGCAGGGAGGCCCGGAGGGTCCCAGTTAAATGTTCTTTTTTGTTTTTTTAGGAGACGGAGTCTCGCGCTGTCACCAGGCTGAAGTGCAGTGGTGTGACCTCGGCTCACTGCAACCTCTGCCTCCCGCGTTCAAGAGATTCTCCTGCCTCAGCCTCCCGAGTAGTTGGGATTAGAGATACATACCACCGTGCCCGGCTAATTTTTGTATTTTTAGTAGAGGCGGCGTTTCACCATGTTGGCCAGGATGGTCTCGATCTCTTAACCTTGTGATCCGCCCGCCTCGGCCTCCCAAAGTGCTGGGATTACAGGCGTGAGCCTCAGCACCTAGCCCAGGTTAAACATTCTACATGGGCCTAAGAGATGGCCTGGCCCGGGGCCAGGACAGCTGACGGGGGAAAGTACGAGCCTTCCAGAAAGCACAGGGCCGGGATGGGCAGCTTGGACTGGCTTTAGTGGGCAGCGGTCACTGTCGCAGCCAGATCCAGTCCTAAGAAGAGGGCTTCGCCAGGCCTTGGTTTATTCATTTGTAAAACGGGCCTACAAAGACCCCTTCCATCTGCTGTGTTAGCCAGACAGTAACGGGCAGCGCTTCACACACTGGGTTCACAGCGAGTGTTCTGGGCCACCAGACGCCATTCACCGAGACGGGTGAGCATGGGCCTGCGCAGAGGGTGAGCGGGGAGAGGAGGGGCGCGGTCGGAGGCGGCCCACGAGGCGCGGCTTGGCAGTACCTTCTCCCTTGGCCACCTTCATGGGAGGTCGGGATTATTCCTCTTCTCTCCTGTGAACAGGCCCAGGGAGACTGGGGATGGGACGAGGGTGGCGGCGTCTGTGCCTGAGGAGCGCAGTGGCCTGCCTGGCATGGGAGGCGTGTCGGTCCAGCAGGGACCCAGGCCATTGCATCATGCAGGTGGCCCTGTCGGATCAGGGCTCCCCTGAGCTCCGCTCGGTCCTCACGCCGGGGATGATGAAATCCCAGCTCCCCTCCTGAAGGGCGGCTCAACAGGACAGCAAAGGCTGAGGACCCCCTGGGAACCACGCCGAGCCCCCTGGACAGGACAGGGGCAGCTCCACAGCACAGCAAAGGCTGAGGACCCCCGAGAAACCATGCTGGACAGGACAGGGGCCTGAGGACCATGTGGTCTGCTGAGTGGTGGGTGCTGGCAGCCTCCGAGAGGCCCGGAGCAGGGCTGGGAGGAGCCAGGGGGCTCTTGTGGGCCCAGCCAAGCCCGTCCGTTCCAGGACGTGGGAAGGAGGCCTAGGCCCTCCGAGGATGGTCCTCCAGAGTCTGTGTGCCCAACCACCCAGGTGGTCAACAGTGGCACAGAGAAGAAAAGATTCATTCCTTCGGAGGGTCCATCAAGTGGGTACTCGGTGCAGGCTTCAGGGCACGCTGGGCCCACACTGGCTGGTAGGCGGGCTGCCACCCCGGGGCACAGGAGTGGCCTTGCAGTTCCTGTGACATAGACAGTCCCACGCCCCCTCTGACCGCCATCCCCAAAACTGGACCTTAGGGCCCCTCCTCCTCTACCTCAGGTTGGGAGACCCTGAGAACAGGGGTGTCTGCTCCAAGGAGACCCCCCTCCACCCTCCATGTCCCGCTCCTCACCCAGCACAGCCGGGTGTGAAGCCAGGAAGGCCTGGGGTGCCCACTGAGAAGCTCCCGGGGGCTAGGGACCAGCCTGGTTCTGGAGCTGCAACAGGGAACCAGAAAGAGGTGGTCCCAGTGACCAGGGAGCTCAGGCGCCAAGGGAGGGCACCGGGACCCCAGCAAAGGAGCAAATAGACCGAAAGCCCAACACATCAGGCACCAGGAGGCCAGGCAGGTGCTCCAGGAACACCTATGCCCAGAAGCAACCTCACAGGCAAAGGCAGGAGGCCTGCGGGCATGCGGGCGGTGATTCAGCATGAGGGCTCCTGGCAGAGCAGGGGTGCCCGGAGTGCCACTCAGCTCGCCCTTGCCTTCTGTGCCATGCCCTGGCATAAAGGGAAGGTGGCCGGGTGCCCCCCCGCAGTGCCATGGTCCAGCTGCTGGCACCCAGGCCTGTTTCCTTGCCCATAAAATGGGATGACCCCTGCTGTCACCGCAGCCTGGCCCAGCTGTCCAGAGGACAAAGGAGGTCTCAAAAGGGAGCCCAACATGTCCCGACACCGCCCTCTTTCATGAGCAAAGTCTCCTGTTGCCCACGGCCGTTTCTGGTCCCCGGGCAGAGGCTGGAAAGGGCAGCCACACACTCAGGGCCGCCTGCTCTTCTTCCCACGAGGCAGTACCACGTCTACCTCACCTGCCCTGGGCCAGCAAGGTGCCAACCTCAGGGGTCCCCATTCACTCTGAGGAGGTCCCCCTGGAGAAGGCTGGATGCAGGAGGGAGAGGACTGAGGATGGTGCCCACCAGGCCACGGAGGGTCCGGGGCTCCCGGGAGGGTCTGCCACCCAGGGGCCACCAGAGGGCGCCCGGCCCTCGGAGCTCAGGCGCAGCAACAGAGCAAGAGGGGACACTGGGCTTGGCAGCGCCAGGGCTGCTGCGGCCAGAGAGGATCACCCTGTTTCCCTCAGCCCACGTGGCTCCCACACTCTTTCTGTACCCTGGGCCCCGAAGGTGACTCCCCACCTCTACAGCCATAGGGGGTCCGGGGGAAGCAGCTCCAGGCGGAAGGGCACCGGCTGCAGAGGTGCTCACCCTGACCGGTGCAGGCCCGGCCTGCAGCAGGCTGGCGCCCTGGACCCTGGCAGCAGGCACAGGCCCCTGGCTAGCATCATGCTTAGACAGCTGCAGGGTGTTCAAACTCCCTACGAGGGGTGGACAGCACTGCCCCCCCATCGGACACAGAGAAACCAACAAATCTGCCTGTCCCGGGTCCCTCAGCCACCGCATTCCCCAACCCAAGGGCCGCAAGGTCTGTGCTCAGCTTCCTCATCTTGCGTGGCCCTCTCTTCTCACCCTTGGAAGATGGCCAAACTCGGCCACTCTGTCTCTAACTGGGAGCAGTGGCCTCTGGACGCAAGCAAGGGTAGGCGAGCGCCTAAGGACGAGATTGCCCAGAGGACACGGAGGTGCTGAAAAGGGCCGGGTTCAGGACTTTGGTTGGGAGGGGCAGCTGCTCAGCCACCCTGCCACCCTGCTGCCCAGGGAGGGATTCACTGGGAAGACCAGGGAGGCCTCTGTGTGTGTGGGAAAACCGTGCCCAGGGCTTTGTGCTGCCTGGCACCCAGGTGTGCCCCCACCTGGGACAGAGCCCAGTGGGGTGCGGGAGGCAGCCTGGAAGTAGAAGGGTTGCCTCTGCAAAGAGGGGCACAGGAAGGCCTGTCCTGGGGCTTTGGAGGGGTCCTCGCAGAGCCTCAGGCTGGGGGGAGGGCATGGGGACATCCGCCAAGGAGCTGTCTGCTGCTTCTGTTCCTCCTAGGGGGTCAGGGGGTCCTCCCTCACAAGAACCTCAGCCTGGGGGTATCGGAAAATCCGCCAAGGGGCTGTCTGTGGGTTCTGTTCCTCCCGGAGGGGCAGGGGTCCAGAGTCCGGCTGCCTCCTTCCCGCCCTCCCCCATCCCCCGCAGCAAGGCACGGTCACAGACCCCCTCACCCGGACGCACGGTTCCTTCTTGCTCAGAATCCCTGGGCCGTGGGCATTCCTGCGCCGAGTCCCCATCTGACTGGCCTCCACCCGCACTCCCGCTCCTTGGTTTCAGAGGAGCCCCCCCGCCCGCCCCCAAGAAGAAATCTGGTCTGTTCTGTTCTTGCCCACTAGGTCCCTGACACCGGGTACAGGTCCAGGGTGGTCCCCACACGTGGGAGAGTGAAGCTTGGGCTTCAAGAGGTCTTCAGAACCCTGAGCCACCGGTACCGCCGGTTCCCAGAGCTCCTCCGGGCCACAGGAAGGGAAGAGGCCGAGCCGCAGGCGGCTGCAGGGCTTAGGGGGCGCCAGGAGGACCGCTGTTCTTACAAAGAAATGACACGGCCCCTGGGCGGGATCCAACGCGCCGACCACCTGCAGCTGGACTCGCAGCGCGAGGCCGCCCAAGTGCCAGGCGGGGGCCGGCGCGCACAAGTTCTCGAGCAGGAATCCCTGCGGGGCGGCGGCGTTCCGCCCGCAGAGAAGCGCCCGGCTCCCTCCCCGCCCCTCCGCGCTGCCCCCTCCCCGCGGCAGGGGGTCCGCTTATAAAACCCACCCAGGCTGTGGTTGCCGGGGACCCTACAAGAATCCCCGGGCGGGACCGAGACGCCTCCCAGAGAGGGCTGCACAGAGGAGAGGGGCTCCCCGCTGCCCCGAAGCCGCCCCGGGGGCTGGACTCCCGGCCCGCAGGCGCGCTGGGCCGAGCGGCGGGCAGAAGACGCCCAGCTCCAGCCGTGGCCCGGGAGAAGCGCCACGAGCCAGCCGGGGACCGCCCGGCCCGCAGCCCGGCCAGAACGGTCCGACGGGGAAGGGGCCGGCGTGCGGGGGGCGGAGGGGGGGACGCCCGAGCGGAGCGGAGGGGACCCGGGAGAGGGAGGCGGCGCGGGGCTCAGAGGCAAGGCCGTGGGGCTGCGGAGGAGCCGCGGCGCAGGGGGCCACTCGGGGCCGGGCGGCGGAGCGCAGGCTGCAGGATCCCGAGCCGGGGGCGAGAAACCGTGTCGGGAAGAGCAGGAGGGAGAGCGGGGGGCGCAGAGGAGATCCCGGGCGCGCCGAGGTCCGGAGCCCGAAGCCCGGGGTCCCCGTGCCGCGCCCTCACTCACCCGAGATCTCCGCCTGGGGCACGTCGCTCAGGCTGAAGCCCTTGGCTCCGTAGATCTGGCGGACCTCGCTGCAGCTCCGGCTCTTGCTGGCCGGGTCCCCGCGGGCGCAGGCGACCACCGCGGCGGCCGCGCACAGCAGCCACCAGCCTCGGGCCCGGAGCTCCATGGCGGGGCCGGCGGCCCCCCCGGGCCCCCACTCGCGCCTCTCCCGGATCCCGGCCGGGCCCTGCGCAGCTCCCGCCCGCGAAGGGCAGAGCCAAGGTCCCGGTGCGCGCGGCTCGCGGTCCAGAGGCGGCGGCGGCCGAGGAGGCGGAGACAACAAAAGCCGGCGGCGGCGGTGGCGCGGAGCGCGCGGGGCGCGAGGTCCGGCCGCTCGTTCGGGCAGCCCAGAGCGCGGCGGGCGAGCGCAGTCCCGGCTCGGCGCCTCCCCCGCCGCCGGCCCGGCCCCTCGGCGGCCGCGGGAGAGGGGCGGGGCGGGAGCGCAGGGGCGGGGGAAGGACTGGGAGCACCGGGCAGGGCGGGGCGGGGCGGGGCGGGGCGCGGCGCGGGGGCGCGAGCCGGGGCGCACCGGGCGCTCCTTCGGCTCTCGCCGGCCCTGAGGGCCGCGCCGGGCGCGCGGCTCTATCGATCCCTGGAGGGAGGCGGCAGAGCCAGCCTGGGAGCGCGGGGCCGTGGCCGGGGTCCCGTAGGGCGGGCCCCCACGCCCAGCGCCCGGGGCGGTGGCACCACCTGTGGGGGCGGGGACGGGGGCGGAGGGTGCGCGAGGCAGGGCTTCCCCCGCCGGACGTGACATCACGCCTCCCGCGCCCCAATCAGGGGCTTCCCCGCCCCCTGCCGAATTCGGCAACCCGCTCCCGGCTCCCCGCTCCCTCCCGCGCGCTCCGGCTTTCTGCACCCCGGCTGCGCGCCTCGGGATCGCCATCCCGGCGCCTCCGTCCCCTCCGCCCGCCGGCCGCGCCCCTCTCCTTGCCCGAACCCCGTAGCGGCCCCCTTCCCGCCATGGCGCGCGGGGCTCCGGCTCACACCGGTGTTTGTGGTGTGGGGGCTGGACGCAGGAAACTGGCCGAGAAACTGACCTCACGTCTTCCAGTCCCGGGGAGCGGCAACAGATGACTTAGTTGTTGGACTTTGGCATCTGTTTTGGGGGGTGACCCTCCACGTTCTTTGGATGCTGGAGAAACCAAAGTGATGGGCAGGGCCGGTCTACTGGTTTGGGCTTCTGGGTGGGGCCAGGTGACCTCTGGAGAAGGGATAGGGTCGGAACCGGCGACAAGCTGGTCACTAGGGGAGGAGGGTGCAGTGACCCGGACGGAGCTCATGCCTCTTTGAGGAAGGCGGGAGGGCTGCCGCCACCATGTATGGTGGGAGGGCGCGTGGCTTTAGCGGCACAGGGGAAGCTGGCCTGGACGGGGTCTGTGGGGAGGGGCGAGCTGTGGAGGGCTTCGCTTGGCTCCTTACTTGGCTCCCAGAGCCCCCACTCGGTCCCCTGCTCTCCCCATGGTAAGGCCTGGTGGTGAAGTCAGATGCCAGACCTGCAGAATTGGGGGCAGGCACGGAAGTCAGCAGCCTTGGCTGAGAACCTCTAGATGACCCCCATGTGCAGCAGGGGTGCCTGGATTTCACGGCCTGTGGCAACCCAGGAAGCTGCAGCAACCGTGGCCGAGGTGGGGCCAGCCTCCCCTTCCCCGTGCCTGGGGCTCTCGGCCCCCATGGTGGCCGGAGCGGGATGGTGGGTCCTCTATCCCTGGGCTCTTGGGGTTTCCTACCCTGCCCCCGTAGAAGGTTGCTCCTTCACCCAGAGACACTGAGTCATTGCAGGAGAGGGAGGCTTTGACGACCCGATCCAAGTGTACGCTTGCCTCCCCTCCCCCCACATACCCTCTGCTGCGTCACATGTTGTGACTCATAGACCCCTGTGCAGTGCATGCTCCGGGCCTGCTCCTTCCTGCCTGGGCCTGGCGCGGCTGCCGGCGCACCTTAACCAGCAGTGTCGGAAGCCGGCCGGATCCCACTCTCTGTGTGGTCTCAGGCACGGCTGCCTGGGCCTAGGAACCTTGACTCGGGGTTAGCCCGGCCTGAGGCCCGTTCGTTACCGTGTCACTGTCTGTCCCTCTTCATCTCAGCAGACCGGGTCATTCCTCCAGGCAGGTTCTTCGTCCAGCTCAGTTCTGGGCCTCTGGATGGCAGTGTGGACGGCAGGGCTCAGAACGTGATGGTGGCAGCCCCCGCCTGGCCCAGGTGACCCCCAGGTGTCTACATTCCCTAAGGAAGTCTTTACCGCCATGGCAGGTCCTGGAATCATTCCCATTTCACAAACCAGGAGCCCTGCAGCCAGGACCTTCCCTGGAGAGGGTGCTGAGCTCTCATTGCTATGGGAAGCAGCCAGGAGAGCGAGAGGCTCCGGAGCCCCGTGGGAGCTGCATGTGCGGGAGCGCAGGCCCTGCCCTACCCCAGAGGCTGGGTGCTCTCGCCCAGTGTCCCTCCTGGTCTCCTTGGCTTCGAGTGGCTTCTTGATGCTCAGCCTTGGTGTGTGCCTGAGGGAGGCAAGGGAAGGCGGTGGGGCTGAGGCTGGGCGGAAGCATGGCGGTGAGGGTGGCCTGGGCGGCTCCCCAGGGGCCTGGGGGCGTTTGTACCTCCCCACTGGGGTGCAGTTTCTCCTCCCTCTTGCACTGGTGAGGAAGCTGATCGAAAGCCGCAGAAAGCTAAGGAGAAAGAAGCCTCAGTGCGGCCTCTGCAGTCCCGGGGACAGCGTCTGAGCCTGTGAGCTCACGCCATCCTGACTTCGACCTGGCACTTCCCAGCTGTGCACCTGTGGGCTGGCGCTCTGCTGGCTTTCCCAGCTGTTCCACCAGCATCTAAGGAGAAGCTCTGCCTGGCCCGTGTGTGTCACACCAGGCCCTACAGACGCTGCTGATGGGACCCAGCTTGGTTCCAGTTGTGGGGTCTCTGCCAGAGAGAAGGATCTTGCTTCCCCAGGGAGAAGAGCTGCCATGAGGGGCCCTGCCGTGGGGTCAGCCCAGGGCCCAGATCCAGCTTAAGGGGCAGGGCCACTCCTCACAGCTCTAGAGGGGCTGGTACCTGTCAGAGAGCCTTGGTGACAAGAAGCAGGGAGGCCAAGGGCAGAGGGCAGCTGGCCAGGCAGTAAGAGGCCCATGACCCCAGAGACCAGAGGAACTGGCCCCAGGTGGCTCTGATGAAGCTGCCCAGATGTGGGGACAGACTTCAGGGGCACAGACCAAGGATGCGTCCACCTGGCACCAGCAGGCCACCTCCCGTACTTCCCCTCTTCTTCTTTCCATTTGTCCCCACCCACAGAACCTCCTTCCTTGCTCCCCACTCCCCACCAACCAGCGGGAGGCGTTTACCTTTTGCAGACAGGGAACCCACTGCTGGACTACAGAAAGCTGTCCACCCCAGGCCCCACGTCAGCCCAGAGGAGCAGAACATGGTAGCCCCCAAGGGCTGGCAGCCAGGACCTCAGCGTTCCTGAGACACGAGCTATCTCTGCCTGGCCCTGCCCTCTCGTCATCAGACTCCTGACCACAGAGATCTGGCACCTCTCTAGGACAGCCCAGGATGAGGGCTGCCCTCAGCCGGGGCACAGCTTGGCACATGCCGCCGAGGGCATCAGAAGCAAACACCGGGGTTGCCCTGGGGAGGGGCCGCAGGAGCCTGAGAAGCTGCAGGTGCCCCTGCTTCCCTCCTGGCAGTGCCACACTCACCTGGTTACCAGGGCAGGAGCCGCCAGGCCGCCCGTGCTAGTTGGGTGCAGGGTCTAGACGGGGACTCTTGTGAGGGTGGGCAAGGCTCCTGCACCCCTTCCCTGGGGCCACTCCACACAGGACACATGGAGGGTTTGAGGACATAGTTGATGCCTCAAGGCCTAGCCACCACGGTGGCCACGTGGCTCTGACCAAGGCCACCCCCTCCTGCTGTGGTGTCTTTGCCTGTCTAGACAGTGGGGACACACATGTGACAGAAAGGAGGAGTGAACGAGCAAGTGAGGACATAGCTGAGAGGAAGAAGCGCATTTGTTCCTGAAGGAGTGGGTGGCTCCTCAGTGAGGGGCAGAGAAGGAGGGACCACTCAGCATCGTCCGATGGGGCGGAGTCGGACAGTACCTGTCCGACCAGGGCGTGGGGGCTTCCATTCCGCACCCCCATTTTCCTTGGAGGACCCCAGGTTCTGGAGGGCAGGTACCGCTGGCTCAGGACCCGCTGCTGCCTGTGCCGAGGGCGGGACGGGGGACTGCTGGGCGCCGAGCCCAGCGCTGCTCGGAAGACGCAGGACGCACCAGGGTCCCCGGTTCCCAGCCGTTGGGCCACAGGTCTGCAGGGCGCCATTTCTTCCTCAGAAATGATTCTGCTTTTGCTCCGAGGAACCGCCGTGAGTGTATGTGCCCTTCCCCGATGCCACGGGGGACAGCTTTCCTTTTCTGTTTGGTCTCAGAGATTGTCTTTCAGGGGCTCCAAAAGTAAGTTTCCAAACAGACTGCGTGATTGTTGTCAATGCTGTCCACAGGTGCCTTGTTGTGAATGTCACTGACTTTAGCGTCCCTATCGATGAGGGCCTTGTCCTGCTGGCTGGGGGAAGCAGGGATGTGAGCAGGCGCCTGCAGACAGCAGGGCTTGGAGGGCATGGTCTGGGGCTGCCTGGGACGTGGCAGTCAGCTTCAAGGTGAAGCTCTTTGCAGCCTGCTCTGCTCTGCTCTGCTGCTTCCTTTGATCAGCAGAAGTCTGGGCTGGCCGCCCTTGTCCAGGTTAGAGGATGGGAAGCCTTTGCAGTGAGGCTGGGTCACCCGTATGGTAGGTGGGGTCGGGGGAATGCACCTGTGGCCCCTCCAAGAGCTGGTGCCTGTCTCTCTGGTCTGAGGACCTGGCGACAGGAGGTGACCCCACACACTGCACTCTGGGCTGAGCTGGACTCGGAGCTTCCCTGTGGCTGTTTTCCTGCCCCTCCCCGCCTGGTCTCCTTGAGGAGAGGGGGAGCAGATGGGGGCACCCCAACACTGTCTGCTGTGTTAGGACAAAGCACTCCAAGGCCTGGAGCTTCGAGCCCCACGTGCACGTGGGGGTGCCCAGCAGCAGCAGCTAGCGGCTGTCCTCCTTGAGGCTCCTGCCCCTCCCTCTGCCCCTCCCCTGCCCCTCCCTCTGCCCCCTCCCTCTGCCTCTCCCCTGCCAGACCCTCACTGGCTTTTGGCCTGTTCCTCTTGCAGTCCATACCTCCTGGCTGATCACTGGAAAACCAGCTCCAATCAGAAACCTGCAAGGTCTGAAGATGAGAGTGTGGCCTCTGTGCAGGAGCCTCTGAGCCTCTGGCTCCTCTAGACGGGTCCAGGAAGCCAAACCCTCCGCCCCTCCCCCTTCAGATTCGCGGTTCCCCTGGAACCTTCCCCAAAGCTTAGGGAAAGCCTGAAGTTGCCTCCAGCTCCAGAGCTCTGAAGTTGAAGGGTTTCGTGTCCACAGAGATGAGGCCCCTGAGGGCGGAGGGGGATCAGACTGTGGCCCTGCCCGGTCTTCCAGGGCCATCTGAAGGCCCGTCTGCAGAGCTCCCTCAGTCCCCAAAGCAAAGAGCCGATTGGAGGGGGGATCATCGTAATTTGCACAGGTCCACAACAGCTTGTGATCTTCCCTGCCCTGGTGCCTCCCTGTTCATCACTGCCTTCTCCAGCAACATCCTCCCCTCCCATCATCTCAGGCCTTGGGAGGGGTGGGCGGACCCTGAGACAGAGGCCTTGCCTGGAAGAGGAGGCTCCAGGTCTCCAGCGGGCAAGCCCTGGCCCCTCCCTCCCAGCAAGAACACGGCTGACTCTGGACTATGGACCTGCCAGTTTGCAGAGGTCTCAGTGAACTGGGGGCATCTTCAATCCTGGTGCATGAATTGGTTTCCAGGGTGTTGCCGGTGACATTTCAACTTTTTTTTTTTTTTTTTTTAAGAGACAAGATCTTGCTGTGTCACCCAGGCTGGAGTGCAGTGGTGTGATCATGGCTCACTGCAGCCTTGAATTCCTGTGCTCAAGCAATCCTCCTGCCTCAGCTTCCTGAAGAGCTGGAATTACAGGCACACACCACCACACCTGGCTAATTTTTAAAATTCTTTTGTAGAAACGGGGTCTTGCTATTTGCCTGGGCTGGTCTTGAACTCCTGGCCTCCAGCAATCCTCCTGCCTTGGCCTCTCAAAGTGCTGGGTCACAGGTGTGAGCCACCGCGAAGTGTGATATACCAGATGAGCGTGCAAGCCTGACGGTAGGGCTCGATGAATTTGCATTTGGTAAATGGCACCCAGATTGGGAAACAGAACATGCCCCACCCCAGGGACCCCTCACCTCCTCTCCACATTTTCCTGCACCCTGAAGTCGCCTGCTTGGAGCTCCCCTGCCACAGGGCAGCTGCCCTGCCTTTGGCCCTGACCCACCGACAGGCCTTCGGGCCTGGCGCTCTCCCCTGTGCCGGCCTCGGTCTCTCGACGCTGAGCGCCACTGTATCGCTGCCCACTCCTCGTCCCCGCGTGGCCTTCCATTGTGAGTGCTGTGGTCTCCCTGCCCAGCCCACCGTGGGGCCGTGGGTGAGCAATCGTGTGGTTTCCAGAGCACCGCCGAAGCTGTGCTTGTCCCTGCCACCAGGGGCACACAGTGTGGGTTTTTGCAGGGCCAGAGTTACCGGGCACCAGGCTAGGCGGAGTCCACCGAGCGGCTTCACAGAGTGACTGCCAGCCAGGGTTCCTGCCTCACGTCCTCACCAGCGCCAGCGGCCCTCAGAAACCATCTCTTCATGGATGAGGCAGCTTCTCCCTGGAAGGTAAGTGTGCCCCCGGACGAGGGCAGTGTCGGCTCTGCTGTCTCTGAAGCACCAGCACGTGCCCGATGGGGCAGCACCCCCTGAGACTTGGGTCTTCACAGCTGGGGGATGAGTGGTCGTTGTAGGAGTGAGCAGGGCTTGTTGAATGAATGAATGACCGGTGAGGTGGCCCGGTCACTATCCCTCAGGCTAACAAGGAGCAGGGTGTTTGGAAAAGTGTGAGCCTAGCGGAGCAGGGCACTGCGCCTGTGTGGCCCCAGGGGCCTGGACATTCCCCCATGCCCCTGGTCCAGACAGCAGGCCTGCCCACCGAGATTTTGGCCCCAACATGAGGACTCCTACCTATGACTCACTGGGAGCCTCAGGACTGTTCAGAAGGTCGCTCAACACAGTCGCGGAGAAAGCGCGAGCTTCCGCGGTCCTCCACAGAGCTGGTCACCAGCCAGCGCCCCCCCCCCCGGCTGTCAGCCCCCCCAGCACCTCAGGAAGACCCAGTCCCCAGCCCAGCCCCACCTCCTCAAAGCCTCAGTCTCCCTCCACGCCTGCAGGTTTTCTGGAAGGAGCTTTCCTCGCTGTGCGACCATTTCTAAAGCTCATCTTGAAGCCGTCCAGAATTAGGCATTGTACTTTAATCGCCATTGCGGGAAAGTGCGTTTCAAAATCACTCGGAGACCTCGCCCACGGCCGGCCCCGCTGCCCTCCCAGTGGCTGGAAACGCTGGAGCCACGCACAGTCGCGGTGATGGGCGGAATGGACTCGAGCGTGGCACCCGGAGTGGTGTTAGGTGCAGGGCAGCGGGGGGGCTGGTAACCCGGGACTTCCATTCGCCGAGCTTGGGCTGAATTCGAGAGGCCCGAGGGCCATGTGCCCGATGCACCCATCAGGAGGGTGAGCCGCAGAGACGCGGGCGCCAGGGACGGTCGCTGGTCACGGAGCTGGGCCAGGTGGGCTGGAGGCCGTGTCGTCCCAAAGGACCCAGTTCCTGGGACCAGCAACAGAATTGAAAGCTTTTGAAAAGCTTGAAAAACCTCTAGTGTTGGTTAAAATAGAATCCGTCCCATTCTGAAGTATATGAAAAAGCAAAAAGAGGGCTCCTGTTCACACCCCCAAGTCACACCCTCACCCAGAGTGACCAGGGTGAGCCACTGTGAGCGCATCTGTCTAGAACTTTGTCTGTTCCTCAATGGCTCTGTGTGGTTCAGGCGTCTGACGCCCACGGGTGTGCAGGTTGCTTCTCTGAACCCTGAGCGAGCCTTGGTGGCCTCTCCACAGCAGCACCGACGGTTCCGCCCACACCTGTCAGTATTACAGCTCTGCCCACACCTGTCAGTATTACAGCTCCGCCCACACCTGTCAGTATTACAGCTCCGCCCACACCTGTCAACGTCACAGCTCCGCCCACACCTGTCAGTATTACAGCTTTGCCTACACCTGTCAGTATTACAGATCCGCCCACACCTGTCAGTATTACAGCTCCGCCCACACCTGTCAGTATTACAGCTCCGCCCACACCTGTCAGTATTACAGCTCTGCCCACACCTGTCAACGTCACAGCTCCGCCCACACCTGTCAGTATTACAGCTCTGCCCACACCTGTCAGTATTACAGCTCCGCCCACACCTGGCAACGTCACAGCTCCGCCCACACCTGTCAGTATTACCGCTCCGCCCACACCTGTCAGTGTTACAGCTCCGCCCACACCTGTCAGTGTTACGGCTCCACCTACACCTGTCAGTGTTACAGCTCCGCCCACACCTGTCAGTATTACAGCTACGCCCACACCTGTCAGTATTTCAGCTCCGCCCACACCTGTCAGTGTTACAGCTCCACCTACACCTGTCAGTGTTACAGCTCCGCCCACACCTGTCAGTGTTACAGCTCCGCCCACACCTGTCAGTGTTACAGCTCCGCCCACACCTGTCAATATTACCGCTCCGCCCACACCTGTCAACATTACCGCTCCGCCCACACTTGTCAGTATTACAGCTCCGCCCACACCTGTCAGTATTACAGCTCTGCCCACACCTGTCAGTATTACAGCTCCGCCCACACCTGTCAGTTTTACAGCTCCGCCCACACCTGTCACCATTACCGCTCTGCCCTCACCTCTATGTCAAACCCTTGTCAATATTCCAGAGAAGGACTGCAGCCTCTGTTCCACCATGCTTCTGCTCAAGAGTGTTTTTTTTCTTTTTGCTGTTTTTTGAGATGGAGTCCTGCTCTGCCCCAGGCTGGAGTGCAGTGGCCTGATCTCAGCTCACTGCCACCTCTGCCTCTGGGGTTCAAACGATTCCCCTGCCTCCGCCTCCTGAGTAGGTGGGGTTATGGGTGTGTGCCACCACGCCTGGCTAATTTTTTGTATGTTAGTAAAGACGGAGTTTCACCATGTTGGGCAGGATGGTCTTGATCTCCTGATCTCCTGACCTCGTGATCTGCTGCCTTGGCCTCCCAAAGTTCTGGGATTACAGGTATGAGCCACTGCGCCTGGCCCTTTTTTTTTTTTTTTTTTTTTTTTTTTTTTTTTGAGATGGAGTGTTGCTCTGTCACCCAGGCTGGAGTGCAGTGGCACTGCAACCTCCACCTCCTGGGTTCAAGTGATTCTCCTGTGCCAGCCTCCAGAGTAGGTGGGATTACGGGCGCACACCTCCACGCCCGGCTAATTTTTGTATTTTAGTAGAGACCCCCGTCACCATATTGATCAGGCTGGTCTTGAACTCCTGACCTTAGGTGATCCACTTGCCTCAGCCTCCCAAAGTGCTGGGATTACAGGCATAGCCACCACTCCAGGCCAGCTGAAGAGTGTTTTTATTTCAAGCAAAGTGACATTAAAATGGCACTGGTGGCTTCTATAGAACAGCCGATGAGAATCACATCTGCTGAGTTACAGGGTGCACATTTCAATATTTTAAAGAGATTTGGCCGAACTGTCCTTCAAAAAGACAAAGTCAGGACAGGCCCTAGTGGCTCAGGCCCTTGTCAGAGCTGAGGTCACCACACCTCTCGAAGCCCACCCGAGGCTCCAGGGGTGAGGTCGGGAGTGTTCCCCTCTACTCCTTGCTCCCCGGAGTACATCTTCTCATGCGTTTACCAGCCACTTTCAGTTTTTTTTTTTTTTTTTTTTTTAATGGCATGTCTATTCAAGCCCATTGCCATTTTTCACCTTCTTTGTTGTTTTTTTTTTTTGGTATTGATTTTTGAAGAGTTCTTTATGGATTAAAGATTAGGCTCTTTGCCTGGAATCTATGTCGCAAATATTTCCTCCTTCCTCTGTTCAGTTATGTGAAATGCCAGTAAATACGCATTCCAGCACACACCCAGCTGTTTCTAGGCTCTCACCCTGGATCTCTTTTGCATATTGCTGGGCTAAAGCCACACTGTTTTGAATAATGTAGTTTTGTAAGATATACGTTTCTTCCTATTCAAAATTTCTTGCTATTCTTTCCAGTGTCTCCTCCCGATGAACATTGGATTCATCCATCAAGTCCTGTAAATAATGGATGAGAATTGTTCAGCACTCATAGATTAGTTCTGGGAGAACTGATATTTTCTCAGAATTGATTCTTGACATCCAGGAATTCTATGTAGTTCAAATTCTTCCTTAATTCAATTTAAAAAATTGCTTTGCAGTAAAGTTTCACATTTTTCATCATGTAGGCCTTTTTATATTTTGGAGTTTACTCTTAGATATTTTAAAGTTTTGGTTATTGTGAGCAGTAGTTTTGATAATATGTTTTTGTTGGTAATTGCTGTGTTCAGGGAGGTCATTGGCTGTTGGCCATTGATCCTTCAAACCACAGCTTTGCTAAGTTGTCTACTTCTAATACTTTTCCAATTGGTCACCTTCCAATTTCTAGGTAGACAATCATAGCATCTGCAATTAATGATGGCTTAATCTATTTTCAAATATTGATGCCTTTCATTTCTTTTTTAAGTAAATGTGTTATCCTCATTAGGATCTCTCATATAATAGTAAAGATAAAATTGTTAACAATGATAAAAAAGATAAAATTGTTAACTCATGTTTTTATCCTAACCTTAATACTAAAGCTTTGAAAGTTTTATCATCAATTACTATGTTGACTTAAAGCTTCTAGAAGAAACTTTTGTCAAGTTGGGGAAGGTTATTTCTATTCTTTCCTTGCTACAAGGTTTCTTTTTAAAGTCCTCATAGGGAAGGATACTAGCATTTTTTCAACATCTGTTTCCATGATTGTATCATTTTCCTCCAGTCCATTCTTGGTGTAGTGAGTTATGCCTCTAGAGTTTCTGATATTAACCCATCCTTGCATTCCAGCATTAAACCCTGCTTTCAATGGAAGCATTTTCAATGCCATCCTGGATGTGATTTGCTAAGGCTGGCCCCTAAGCCCTGTGTGTTTTGATGGTCTTGCAGGCCTCTCCTGCTCTGATGGTCTCCTTGGGCTCAGGGCATTCCTGTGGCAGTGGGGTCAGAGCACAGGTGATGCTGTCCTCACCTTGCACCACCTGCTGTTCCGGTGAGAAGTGAGCAGGGGCTTTCCTGGCCTGTGTGGCATGAGGACACTTGTTGGGTCTGGCTTGCCCTGGCCATCTTCTCCTGGCACCATGTCCCACAGCCTGGCATGGTCCCTGGGGAACCAGGGTCTGTTCCATCTCCCTCTGGGATCCTTGTAGCCTGCGTAGTGTCCCTGAATGAGTGTTGCCTGTGCCTGCCAACCGTGCCTTTCTGCCTGCTAGTCACACCTGTCCAGGGGGTCCTGGAAATGGACAGGGGGGCTTCCGATGGGACTCTACACCCTTCATCTGCTTTGGAAGAAGACGCCCACGCCCATGAGTCATGTCACGAAAAGCGTACTTGTGAAGCTGGCTTCCTCCCTGACCCTGGGGCATCCTGGTCTCGGGCATCCCAACTGGGAGGAGTCACTGCTCTCTGCATCCAGGCCCAGCAGCTGCCTTCCAGGGGCCTGGGTGTTCCTCCCACAGCACCTCTTTAAAGTTGGTCATTTGGAAGATTGAGCTGGAAATGCACAAGTGATGCCTGAGGGCTGGGGGGTTGGGGATGGAGGCGGTGGTCACCTCACATGAAGTCAGGATGCTAGTTTGGGCCTTTCACAGGCCTGGTGTGCCTGGCAGGCTTCTGACACCGCTGCTGACACTCTTGGAAGCAAAGATGCCCATCCTCTAATTTTCTTATCCATTCCCAAACCGAGCTAAACCCGATGCTCAAAATTGTCAACACTTGGCCCCCAGCCCAGGGGAACAGGATTGACAGCCTCCTCATTCCACGTGGGCATGCAGCTGGTAGCTGCTGTGGAGGTGGTGCCCATCGCAGAGGGCACGGGGCCCTGCGAGGACCTGTCTTTCCTTCCCTGTGGGCCACGTAAGACCTCAATGCCACAAGTGCCCCATGCCGGGGGACACAGGCCAGAGGACCCAAGCAGTTCATGCTGAGGGGATTGGGTGGCAGCCCCGGGGATCCTTCCTGACTATCCTGAGGGCCCAGACCTGGGTCTCGGTCCCTCTGGAGTTCTATCCCCAAGGGCTTGCCCACAACTCTGATTTTGGGGAGATCGGCCTGCCCAGGAGGCGGTCCTTCCATTCTTTACCCCTCAGTTCCCCCATCCTCCTGGGGCACTCCCCTAAGGCAAGCCTCAGGCTGAAGTATCAGCTGTGCCCTTCAAGGCCTTCTCCATGCCCCCAGCTCCCGACTCTGGAGTGTGCTGAGGGTGCTGAGCCTTCGGGCATTGTGGGTGGCATCTGCTTGCCTATGCCCATCCCTGGCACACTGAGGGGTTCAGGAAAGGGCCTTCTGGGTGCCTGGGCAGCCTGCAATCTCTGAAACGGGTGGGGGGATGGGAGCGGGCTTCAGTCCATGGCCCCTATGTCAAGCTTCTTGGGGTCAGGGGCCCCTTGCAGGCAGCCCGGCCCCTCTTACAATAGCTGGGGCTGGGGCTGATTCTGCTTGAAATTTGAGGTCTGTGCAGAAGGCGCTGAAGACAAGCTCGGCCACTGGCATTGAGGGGGCTTTGCTGTTTTCAGTATTTATTTTTCTTTGGCTTTTAGTAGTGTATGATACTGGCCTTCATGACCTGGGAGCTGGGGGCCTCTGCAGGCCTCCCTTGGCCCCCTTGTCCTGGGCCAGGCTGGCTCTAACTCCCTGCAGAGATTCTGCCTCATCAACAGATCGCAAAATAAAATAAAACATAAAATGGAAATTTGCAGGACTCAGGAGGAGGCAGGGCGAGGCTGTGTGGACACGGAGCGGACGCTCTGATGCCTGTGGTAGAGTCAGCAGCCTGCAGACCACGTCTGCCCTGGAATGCACAGTGGTTTTGAATTTGTGCTTTTTTCTTCTTTAAATTATAGGAGGGAGGAGAGCTTGGCAAAGTGCAGCATGGGACCTGCCAAGCCCAAACTATTAGAAAAAAAAAATCACAAGATTTTTGCCTAAACTCTGAAAAGGCTTTGATTCTGCTTGAAATTTGAGGTCTGTACAGACGGCCCTGAAGACAAGCTCGGCCACTGGCACTGGGGGGGCTTGGGCTGGGCCCCCCAGTGTGACCGCAGTGTGGCCCTAGGAGGCCGGCCAGGCAGGACCCAGGAAGCGGGGTCCCGAGGGCGGATGGCCGAGGCTCATTTAGATGTGTGCAGGCCCCGCCCCCCACCTGGGAGCTCACCCGTGGGTGTTGAGAGGAGCTGGGGTGGGTCTCCGGCCACTCCGGTGTCTACAGTTCCCTGGGCGCCATGAGGACCAGCCTCTTTGTGGGGCTTGGGCGCTCTGGGAGGGGGAGTCAGGGCCAGGCTTGCCCAGAGTTTTCTGAGCACAAGTGGGAGGGTGCAGTCCCCGCCAGACCGCGCTTGTGTCTGGCGGCAGTGGCGCATTCAGGGGCCCCAAGATCCCTCTTTCAAGGCTCAGCAGCTTGCCAGAAAACCCACAAGACTCACAGAAGCTATCACAGACAAGGCTATGGTTTTTCACAGGGAAGGGATCTGGGCTGAAGTCAGCCAAGGGAAGAGCCTCAGCGGTGCGATCTGGGGATGCGCCAGTCTCAAGGCCCATGGTGTCAGGACACTGTCACTCCCCTGGCATCTCTGTGGGACAGACGCCCGGAGTGTTGCCAACCAGGGATGCTGGCCTGAGCCTCCACGGGCAGAGTCTTCACTGGGACTCCAGTGCACGGGCCCCACCGATCGACGGCCCGTGTGGTTACGTCAGTCTCCGTGTCCTCCCAAGGCCAGCTGGTGCCACCTCCCCGAGAGGGCCCCCCGGCCTGCAGAGCACACTGCTACCAAGTGGCATGGCCTCAGGTCTCCAGGCCTGCAAAGACAGTCCTGCCAGGCACGACATTCCATGCTGAGAGTCACCTCCCAGGAATCCGGCAAATGACACACTGACTTCTGGACAAAGTTAGTTCTCTCCTACACAGGTATGCTCTGGGGTGCACGGGGCAGAGAACCCTGTCGGAGATGAGCATGCTTTTCCTGCAGATTCCACTTGGCATTTCTCTCCCAGTTGTCATTCAAGCTTTTCCTGAAGTCTCACCTCCACTGGATTCCATGGAGGACAGAGTGGGGAAACTGAGTGAGTGGGGGGCATGGGTGGCCTTCCTTCCAGGGCTGGCATAGAGGGCCCAGCTGTGTGCCATCCGGGAGGCAGGCAGCATCCCTTACACCCAGCAGGGGCACCAGTCACCCTCCGCCCGAGGGTCCTAGATGGATGGCTGGGGATGCCAGCGGGGTCCCAGCTTCAGGGAGACGATGAGGGCCATCCAAATGTAAACTGAGGCACATACAATTTTTAAAAGTTTGTTTTAGGAAACAACTCATGAATCAGGCAACTAAAAACCAGAAACGATGCAGGAGCTCCATCAGATAAAACAAGAGGGAGGCTTTTACAGAATGAATACAGAAGGAAAGCAGATGAAACACCTGACTGGTCACAGGTGGTGCCATTGCCTGATCGGGTCTATGCTGTTGGAAAGTCCCTACAGAATTTTATAGAATTTTAAGTTTGCTGGCTACTTCTGATTGGCTGAGCTTAAGTTTTGCTTTTCTTTAATGTAAGTGTTTTCAAGAATAGCTCACAGTCAGTTTCACTTAAGTCTGCAAAGGAAGCGCTTTGCACTTCAGAGGCCTCCATGACAGTTACTGTCACATTTCCCCCCTTTTGGGCACCCTCTCAGCAAGCTGAGACTGGGACCAAACGTGCAGCATGATTCTAGTCACCACCATCAGTGCCGTGCCTGCATCCTCTCAATGGTCACAGTGAGATGTCAGGGCTTGCAGTCATCACCGTCCAAAATCACACAGTCATTGTGGCCTGAGGGGTTGAGTTGTTGAACTCTCTGAGTTGTCTCATTCTGATGGCAATCTTTCCACGCATGATTTAAAACACTTGCGAGGACCCCACGCTCTCGGGAGGTGAACGTGACTTCCATGACCGGAAGGAGGGTCGCAGCAGGACTGAAGGGTTCCCTGGGGTTTCGGATTTCTCCACTGGAGTCGGTCGCTGGACGAGGCCGACTGGCAAGAGACTAGTATCTGTCTCTCAAGAGCCTGTAAAGTTTGGCAACAATTTCTAATTTATTAAGATAGAAAAAACACTTTTTTAAATCAATAAGAGCACAAGCTCATCCTTATTCAGCTGCTAAGGTATCAATAACTTATTTTGTACTATGATTGAGGCTAAATTGTTCATTTAGCTGTCCTAGGAAAACCAAAGAAAATCGATGGTTAATGTTTGAAGCGAATTATGATTGTAGTTTTTGAGTGCAGAGGACAGCGAGTTGAGAAGATTCCTACGTTTCTAGAGCGTTAAACATCTCTGGATGGCGGAAGGAAGGCTGGCAGGCGGTGGATTTTCCTGGTTCTCAGGGTGAGTGTCTCTGACGATGTCATGGGGTGTGTGGGGGAACCCTCCAAGTGACCCAGAGAGGAGCAGGCCTAAAGGTCGTCCATATGTGGTCTCTTGCAGTGATTTTTCTGAAGTTTGAAGCCATCCAGTTTAGTCTACGGGGTATGGGAAAAGGGAAGTCCTATTTTCTAGTGTAAGTAGAAGAATGCAGGATTCAATCCATTTTACAGATGGGTAACAAACTCTCAGTGAAAATAAACAGGACTAGAATTTGATAACGGGCACACTACAGCTTTCCACTGAAATACAGTCTTCTTATGGTCATTCCCATTTTTACTAAAAGTAATATATATTTGTTAAAACAGGGTCTTTCTCTGGCACCCAGGCTGGAGTGCAGTGATGCGGACGTGGTCCGCCACAGCCTCTGATCCCTGAGCTCAAGCAGCCTTCCAGCCTCAGCTTCCAGGGAGCTGGGACCACAGGTGCACACCGCCACCCGGCTGATTTTTAAATTTTCTGCCGAGATGGGGTCTGTCTATGTTGTTTAGGCTGTTTCAAACTCCTGGGCTCAAGAAAGCAATCCTCCCACCTTGGCTTCTCGAAGTACTGGTATTATAGGCCTGAGGCATCAAGGCTGGCCAATTTTTAAAAGTAAGTCGTTTCGCTATTTTGTACTTATATTGTACTTATATTGTATAAGTACAATAAGAATTGCAATTCTACGTATACTCAAATGCATGATATTTTAGTCAGAGCTTTGGTAGTATCTAACGGGCTTTCTTGATTTTGTATCACTTAACCTTCATTTTAAAGAATTATTTAGTAAGGAGAAATCTCAGATTAGACCTTTAAAAACCTCTCTAGCTAAGAAGCCAAGCCAAGGACTTGCCCAGTTGTGTCCTGTTACAAGGAGAACATATTCCCTATTGAACTTATGCAAATGCCCATATTGCTATGAAAATAGGAATATTTAATAAAAGTTCCCAAATTCTGGACCAATCAGATAGGGAGAAAAAGATAAATGTTCCTTTTTTTTTTGTTTACAAAGTATTTTATATCAAATTTCTGCAAGTAATAGCCAGCTTCAGAGAAAAAGGATTCCTCAAATCTGAAAAATAACACCTTAGCGCACCAACATTTCTAACAAAAAGGGCTACAAATTATAATGATTTTCATCAGCCAATTTAGTTCCAGTAACTCATTTGTTTTGTTGATACTGGGTTAGTTGTTTTATGAATCTATCAGTTTTTCATTACTGTTCTGAAATTTCTTACCCAGTACGAAATGTGACCTTGAGGTTAGCAGAAACTTGTACCTGTCAGTCTTTTTTATGAATCTCTTGCAATTTCGTATCATGCAACTGATGAGGAGTTTGGTGGTTTTGGTGATATATAACATTTCAACATAATTAGAATTACGAATGATAACACACTAGGACATACCATGTTTCTAGGAATTTCATATAATTTCTGGAATACTCATATCAGTAATAAATATAACTTTAAAGAGGTTTAGTGCCACTCATGCCTGTGCCTCCCATGAAATTCAATGTATCAGATAAGCCTAGTTCGTTTTACCATCTCTCTTTCTATTAATAGAGAAAACAAATGCTTTTGATATAGTCCAGACATCTTTCACAAGAAGCCCAGAGAAACTTGGAAAGCTGATTTGACATCAAAAAGACCTAATTTAGAATCCGAATTTGGGAAGTTGTCAAAAATCTCCAAAGGGTTAAAACACTTGATTAAACGACATTGCAATGTTGACACAGAAGATTTCAAAGGCAAATACAGAAACTTACACAGCTGCAAAAAACAGCTCTTTTAATATCGAAAAGACCCACTTTTCTTTCTTTCTTTTTTTTTTTTTTAGACAAAGTCTTCCTCTGTCACCCAGGCTGTAGCGTAGTGGTGCTATTTTGGCTCACTGCAACCTCCACCTCCCGGGTTCAAGCGATTCCCCTGCCTCAGCCTCCCTAGCAGCTGGGACTACAGGCACGTGCCACCATGCCCAACTAATTTTTGTATTTTTAGCAGAGACGGGGTTTCATCATATCAGCTAGGCTGGTCTTGAGCTCCTGACCTCATGATCCACCAGCCTCAGCCTCCCAAAGTGTTGGGATTACAGGCGTGAGCTACCGTGTCTGGCCAAGACTCACTTTTCTGAAATGATAGAAGACTTTATGAAACACAGCATGCAGCATTAGAAATTATCCTGATAAAACACAAAATATTTGTTTTCTGGGCCCATTACTTAAAAGTAATGAAAAAATATCTTCATAGTCAAGAGCAGACCAATATTCCAAGAAAACCTTGTCCTTTTAGCAGAGGAAACCTAATTTTTGCTTTGCACCACTATATTATTACTGAGCTTGTTTTTTTAAAAGAACATCAGATGAATAAAAACGATCTAATATTAGTAGTTTGACCACACCTAGCATTCCTCTTTAGCTGGCCTTCTATGACTTTCTGTATCTGGTTAGCTTTTGTCTTACTCTTTTCCCTCTTTTTTATTCTGAAACAATCTAGCTTGCTTTAAGACAAAATTCCTTTTTTCCTTAGTGAAAACACAAACCTTTCCACCTCTTCTTACTGGAACCACACTGCCCTTTCTTTGCGTGGTTTTCGCATAGTTTTCTTTTAGCCCTGTTATTTCTAGTAGTTTCAATTCCACGTATTATTTAAAATTCTGAGTCCTCTTATCCTTCATCTCTAGTGAAAATTGGGAAGAACATGGTTTCACCGTTTTAAAATAGCACAGGACATGCTCCCCGACGGCCCCTTTCAGTCAGAGACTGAAAGGCAGTCTCTGACTGCCCTTCAGTAAGAAACCCACAGTGCGTAAGGCTGGTCTTCCCTCAGCCTTGACCTTGGCCAGCTCGGCCCTTTCGGACACTGATGAGATTTGGACTTGTGAGGACTTTGTGACTGGATTTTTAGTAGCACGTGCTTAACTAAACAAATAGCTTGCACAGCCCCCTGACCCGCGGTGTATTCAGCGGACAAAGCTGAAACTGTCTGGGCTACACCACGGAAGGGGACCCCACATTCCACCCTATCAGTCCCACTGCCCTGGTCATGGCCCCCTCCTAGGGATCTCCAGGCTCCAGAGCACCCAGGATCCATCTGCAGGGGCCTCTGCTGTCAGCACCCTGGGGGTCTCTGGTTACCTGGTCCTCTAGAAATGGGCAGAGGTCTTGGGAGCTGCTGGTCCCTCCCTGTGTGTAGTGCTCTGCCTGAGTGAGATGGGATCCTGGTCCCACCTGCTCTTGGTGGGGGCTGAACTGAGCTCCCGGCCACCAAGTGGCCTCATTGAGGGGCAGAGAGGAGCGCCCCCCCCACCTGTCCCTGGACAGCACGCAGGCACCTTGCACCCCTCTCTGCGTCTCCCCATGGAGATCTCGTAGCTCAGATCTCCGCGGGATTGTAAGGAATGCAGCCGTCCCACGACAGCACAGCCACGGAGCCGGAAGGGAGACAGGGAGGGCGGGGGTCGCGAGTCCCTGCTGTCTCAGGACGCGTCTGAGGCCCCTTCCCCCTGCTTGCCTGGCGTGACGGACCCTGGCCGGAGCTCACCCTCACTGCACCCAGCGGCCCCCGGCAGATGTCGCAGTGGAGGCGAGTGGGGCCGTGGTCGTGTGAGGACACAGAGGACCCCGTGGCTGGTCAGCAAGGGCAAGGCCAGAGCCAGGCGTCTGACTGGACCTGAGTCCTTCCAGTGCCGCCCACCCCACGAGGGAGCCGCGTGCAGTCCCACAGACCTCCCCGCCCCGCGTGGCGCTCCTGCAGGTCCGCCCTCTCCCTGTGCCACATCGGGCAGGGGGTCAGGCTCCTGCCTCCACGAAGCCTCCTCCAGACTTGGTGGGAATGGCAGGCCCCCGCCAGGGTGTTCTGGCTCCTCTCGGCCCTCCCATTTCCACGTGGCAGCCTTAGGCACCCCCCAGTTCCCACTGGTGCTCATTCAGGGTGACCCCTGGCCTCTAGCCCCTCCCTGGATGCTCCAGCCTCAGCAGGAGCCAGTTAAGCCTTCGCCTCACCCGTCCTGTGGCCAATGTGGTGGGCCTGCAGGGAGGACAGTGTCTGTCCCCAGGCTGGACTGCGTGTCTGCAACACTCTGAACAGGTGGTCCTTCAGGACGGTCTGTGGCCCAAGGGCACAGGGTGGCAGAGGCATGCAGCAGCGGGCTCCACAGAGACGGGACCTGGATCTCCAACCTCAGCCAGGCGGGGCCCTGGACTGGCCACAGCAAACAGGGCTTAGGGCACTGTGGCCACAGAGCTGGGCCAGCCACGCAGGGAAGCTCCAGTGGCCAGCTGAGTGCCCCGCCCGCCAGGGAGGACAGCCGCTGGCCCAGCTGCTCCAGCTCTGTCTGGTCCGGCTTTCCTTTCCACGCAGGCAGCAGCTGCAAGGAGCCTTCGGAGGGAGGAAAACGTGGCCTGGCCTGGCCCTGCCTCATCCTGATACCTGTCAATCACACCCAAGGCCTGGGGAGGTGGAGCCAGAGTCCCCCAGTGGGGCCTCCGGGGCTGGGGAGCAAATTCCCCTGAAGCTGCTTGGAAAACCTCCCAGCCCCTGCCCGGGCCCCGGATTCCTGAGCTCAGTCAGAGCTGGCGGCTCTGCCCGGGGGTGGGGGCCACGCTTGCAGACCCCTACCTAGCCCCAAGGCCCGGCCTTGTCCCTTCCTCCTGCTCCGTCCTTCCCCCGATCTGACCTTCAGGCTCAGCTGAGACCCAGAGGGAAGAGCAGCTGTGGGGGTGCTGAGGGAAGTCTCTGGGGGCCCATCCCTGGAGCATCCGGGAGGAGGTGGCTGGCTCTCTTTCTGACATTTATGAAACTGTATGCCGAGTGGGGAGGAGGACACGGGGAGTGTAGGGGTGTCTCCTTGGGGTGCAGATGGATGGGGCAGGGGACAGGGGCTTTGGCTGTCATGGTGCACCAGGTCCCCAGTGGCTCTGGGAGACATCTGGCCCCATCTCCTCCTGGCATCCTTGTACCTGGCAGGACCAAGCTGCCCCAAGGCAGGCGCTCTGACCTGGGAGGGATGAGGGGCCAGTGGAGGCTGGATGAGGCTGGATGAGGCTGGATGAGGGCTGGATGGGGGCTGGATGGGGGCAGGGGGCAGGGCCTGCCCTACCTTGCAGAGGAGCCTCCAGCCATCTGTCATGGGGGTTGCTGGATAGACCCCAGAGAGGCACAGATCACGGACGGGGTCTGGCCCTGGACCCCAAAATGCAGCTACCAGCCTGGCAGTGGGGGTGAGGCAGCAGCACAAGTGGACGGCATGGGGACCAGGGCCCCTTGGGCCGCGGGGTGGCGGCTGACGCTTCTCTGCTTGGTGGTCAGTGCTGTGTGACGCTGGGTCCCCACCATGCAGGCCCAGTGTAGGTGGCGAGGGCCCAGAGCTGACCGTGGGTGAGAACACAGCCCTGCAGCCTTCTGTCCCCCGGAGCCCCCTTTGGGCGAGCCGCAGCTCTGGGTTCCTGTGTCCGCCCCAGGTGGGGGCACCCTTGGGCCTGTGATGGTGGGGGCCCGGCTCCCTCCCACCCGTGATGGGGGGTCCTTCTCCTCCTTCTACAGTGGCCCTTACTCATGTTTAACTGGCAGCTGCTTTCTGCTTGCCTGCTTAGCCTCTCTGCCCTGGGGGACGGTGTCTCCTCCGTGCTGGGGGCTGTCGCCTCTGGGCTTCAGTTCACCAGGCCGTCTTGCCCGTCAGCTTCAAAATGTAAGAGTTTGAAGGCCTGTTCTGGTCCCTGCGGGACTGGAGTTCCCCTGTGACTTCTTCCCTCCTCACAGGAGCAAGAGTCCCAGCCAGTTGTCAATTCGAGCCACAGTCTCCCTGGCTTCTTGCTTTAGCCCTATGCAGAAAGGTCTCCGTGTAAGGTGGACACGCTAGCGTCCCCCTTGGCTCCCTGAATACCTGCGTGATCGCTTTGTTTATGACTCTGACGTTTGCTGTTGAACGACAGATACGCATCTGGCCTTTCCCTCAGATCGCTCTTGCTGTCCCGGCCTCGCTCACGTCCAGTGACCCAGGTTTCCCGGAACGGGCTCCAGGCATTTCCTTCTCCACAGTATGAAAACGTTGCAAACACACTGAAAATATGCGTGTGTGTTGACATCTGGGCCTCCTGGTCCGGCCGCGTCTCTGCTTGCTCACATGGTGCTGCCTCACGGGTTGGATTACAGTCATGCGGTTTCGGGACATGTGTCCATGTAAACTTTTACTTTCTTGTCTTAAACGTTTTGTTGGTGTTTTTATGGGAATCATAACGTTTTAGGTGATGCTACGGAGGACTGACGTCTTCATGATGTTAAACCTGTCTCCTCGTGGGTATAATCTGGTCTTTCATTTGTTTAAAATACATCTGTGTTGCCTGTAGTCCCAGCATTTTGGGAGGCCGAGATGGGTGGGTCACCTGAGGTCAGGAGTTCAAGACTAGCCTGACTAACATGATGAGACCCTGTCTCTACTAAATACAAAAACTTAACCAGGCATGGTGGCGCACGCCTGTAATCCCAGCTACTTGGGAGGCGGAGGCAGGAGAATCGCTTGAACTCGGGAGACAGAAGTTGCTGTGAGCAGAAATTGCGCCACTGCACTCCAGCCTGGGCAGCAAGAGCAAAACTTCATATCTCAGAAAAACCCAAAACAAACAAACAGAGAAACAAAACCACACACCATTTATCTGTGTCTCACTGAGCACTTACAATTTTTCTTCCTGTAGAATGTTTACATTTCTTTTTAATTTTATTCCTTGGGATTTTATTAGTTTTACTGCGATTTTACACGGGCTCCTCTGTCCCATCTTATCCCCTGGATTTCTTTATTTTCCACTCAGCTGCCAGGCAAGCCCTCCTTCGGTTTGCAGCGATGTTGAGTTGATTTTCTTGTTTGTTTTCCCAGGTACACACTCGCGTGATCTGAAAAGGTACTAACTTTCTCTCTTCCTTGGTACTTTGAAGGCTCTGGCTCGTGTCCTGTGCCTCTGTAGCAAGGCTGAATGGCAGTGCTCATGGCTGCCTTCTTCTTTCACTCTGGCCTTCACGGGACTACGGGCTGGGTTTCGCCATACGCGGGACGTTGGCTTGGGGCCACGCTGGCCTCGCCATCTCCTGCGGGAGGCTTCTGTGTGTTCCTGTTTCATTCGCGTTTTTGACTCAAGTGAGAACGGATGTGGAATTTCATCGAATGTCTTCTTCGACATGGACGAACCGTGCCAGCAGCTTCCCCCGAGGCCAGCCGTCTTTTCTCGGAGTTCGATATTCTAACTGTGTGCAGGACCTCATCTGCTAGTATTTTATTTAGGACTTCTGCAGGAATACTCTTAGAAGACCTTGATCTTTGTGCCTAATATCTGCTAGCTGTTCATATCCATCCCATGATTGCCTTATATAAGAATTCAGGAACCTCTCATCTTCATCTATGCTCTGGAATTGTTGAGTGATGTTGGAGTGCCCTGTTCGTCAAGGGTTGATGGAATTCCTTTGTTATACTGCCTGGGCCTGGTTCTTTTGGAAAACTAGCTGCTTGACAATTTCTCTCTTTTTCTTTCTATTTAAAAAAAAATTTTTTTTTATAGTCATATTATTTTAAAGACAGAATTTCACCATGTTGGTCAGGCTGGTCTTGAACTCCTGACCTCAGGTGATCCGCCCACCTTGGCCTCCAAAGTGCTTGGATTACAGGCGTGAGCCACCATGCCCAGCCTGTTTCTCTCTTTTTCTTACAGTGGTTCTATTCAGATTTCCATCTCTCTTTAGTTACTAAAGTTTTGGTAAACCATGTTGCTTTGGAGAATATATGTTTTATCTGGTTTTCACATTTATTTGCATAGAGTTGAACACGATGGTTACTTACTTATGTTTCTTTTAAGTTACTCTAATTTTCACCTTATCTTTTCTTATTTTTGTATATTTCCCATAGTACTTTTTTTTTTTTTAGTTTCTAACATTTTATTGGTTTTTCTATTTCTTGTTATTTTTGTCAAGTCTTTAACTCATTAATTCTGTTTAGGATGTTAAAAATTTCATTTCCTTTTTTCTTATAGCATATGTTTTGTTCTTTTCAAAATGAAGTTGAATGCATATTGCACTTAGTTTCATTTGTTCTTCCTAATTAGTGTTAGCATTCAGGGATTTATATTTTACTGTGTGAACAGTTTTAGGTGTGTCCTATCAATTTGAATAAGTTGTGATCCTATCATTTTTATTATTCTGTGTATAATACACTTCATTCTTTTTGCTGTTTTCTAGATCTGCAATTTCAGTTCGTGTTTCTCTCTTTTCTCAGGGATTTATTAAAAGTACATTTTTTCCCTGCAGGTGGTAGAGGCAGGGACTGTTAGTTTTCTGATTCTATCAGTAAATTCTAATTTTATACCTTGTGTATATACAGTTGACTGTAGAATTTCTAATTTCGGGAATTTGTCCTCAGCGGTGCAACATGTTGTCGATTTTTATGACTGTTCCAGGAGGATTTTAAAGGAAGGTGAATTTTTAGTTTTCAGAACATAATGTTTAGGAGGTATCAGTCAGACCTTTCTCATGATCTTACTGCTGCCTTTTATAGTCTTACTGATTTTTAGGCCATTTGATCTGTGACTGGCCCACAGAGGTAAGAAAAGACTCCCGCGCCCGGGGCTGCCTTTCCTCCTTCTCAGGTGGCATTGCCTCATTAATGCTGACGCCCCGTCGCTCCGGGGCAGCGACCTTCCCCGCCCGCGGCTGCGCTGGGAAGCGAAGCTTTGCCGCCCTCCAGCCTCTCTTTGTCTTGTTTGGGGATCTGGCTGAACTTCAGCCTTTCCTGGTATTAAGACTGTAGCCTCCGCTTGCTTTGTTTCTGTTTGGATGTGCTGACAGGGTCAGTCCTTTTATCTATTTTATTTTCAGCCTGTCTGAATCTGAATATTCAGCTGACAGTTAGGTTTTATGATTAATCCTTATAGTCTCGTTTCTCTAATAGGTGCGTGTAGCTCATCTTGTGCACTGACAGGATGGCACGTTGGCTCTCAGTTTTGCCATAACGTGTTTCTGTCATGCCTGTTTCTTCACCTTCCAAACCTTTTTACCACGTGGCTTGTCTTCTTTGTGTGAGTCCAGTGTGTGCAAGTATTATCAGTAACTCTACAGAATATTTGGACCCCTAATTTATTTCAATAGCATTTATTAGTTCACTGCTAGTAACAATAATGAACTTGGAATATTAATTTTTTCTACTCCCTGTTTTTTCTACTACGTAGTCATAATTGATATTAAAATTCTTAATATTTCCTTTTGTGCTGTTGAATATTCTTATCCTTTTATACTTAATTTAGCAGTTGTATTAGTCTGTTCTCTTATTGCTATAAAGAACTACCTGAGGCTAGGTAATGTATAAAGAAAAGAGGTTTAGTTGACTCACTGTTCCAGAGGCTGCACAGGAAGCCTGGCTGGGAGGCCTCGGGAAACTCACAGTCATGGTGGCCGGCGAGTGGAAGCAGGCATGTCTTCCACGGCCAGAGCCGGAGCAAGAGAACGAAGCGGGAGGTGCCACACACTTTCAGACACCAGATCCCGTGAGAACTCGCCGCTATCACGACAACAGGAAGGGGGAGTCTGTCTCCGAGATCCAGAATCTCCCACCAGGCCCCTCCTCC
Organism: Saimiri boliviensis; assembly: GCF_048565385.1. Lineage (NCBI taxonomy): Eukaryota > Metazoa > Chordata > Mammalia > Primates > Cebidae > Saimiri > Saimiri boliviensis. The sequence continues at coordinate 1,579,509 of NC_133453.1, forward strand.
AACAGAGGGGATCACAATTTGACCAGATTTGGGTGGAGACACAAATCCAAACCATATCAGGAACGTCAAGCAGCATCCTCAGCTATTAAAGATGAGGAAATCAATGTACCTGCCCGTCCTGCTCACTGCTCACTGCAGCCTCTACCTCCCAGGCTTAAGCAATCCTCTGGTCTCAGTCCCTCTGGCAGCTGGAGCTACAGGTATGGGTCACCATGGTAGCATAGTTTTTTTTCAGTTTTTATAGAGGCAGAGTTTCGCTATGTTTCTCGGACTGGTTTTGAATTCCTGGGCTCAAGTGATCCACCCTCTTTGGACTCCCAGACTGCTGGGATTACAGGAACGAGCCACCTCGTCCAACCAACATTATTTCTGAATTCTTAGGACATTTCACATTTGATATCCTTGTTTGCCATAATAATGTCTACGTTTGTTTTCATTTTACTCCTGTGATTAAGCAGAGTGGATGCTCATTTTCATTCTTTTTGCTATCATCTTTCTACTTGAGTCTTGCTTTGGCTGACATTTATCGTAGTAAATTTCAATAGTAAATTTCTCAATAAAAATGTATGGACACTATGTTTCTTAAGTTCTTGAATGATTAAAACATATTTTTCACCTTTAAACTTACATTTCAACTGTCTTCTAACAGAATATCGCCACCCGAGGCTGGTGGGATTTTTTCCCCTCCGTTAGTGACCTTGATCTTGGAGGAGCGGGAGGAAGGAGAGAGGCTGGCTGTCTTCAGCGTTCTGCCTGTGTTTGAGAAGTCCAGGAAGCACGCTGGTGGATACACGTTGGTGCTGACTGCACAGTGTTCTCTGGGACCCACCGCGCTGTTCCAATAATTCCAGGCGCCTTTTACTTTGGGGAAGTTTCCTGCCTCCTGCTGTGCTTGGTCCCAGAGCCCCGGGTCGGCGTGTCTCCGCCTGACTGTCCTCCCGGGGCCTGTGAGCAGCATCGGCCCAGCTGGGACCAGGAGTGCCCTCCAGCCCCTTGGCCCCGAAGTCCAGATGGCTGATCAGGCTGCCTCGTGGTGTGGCCTCGGGCAGGTGCGTCACCCACCTGGCGTGGGATGGGGTCTGTGCCGAGGCCGAGAGGGCCTGTGGCCTTGGCTCATGCAGGGTGCTGCACAAGCGGATGGCCGGACTGCCACGTGCCACGTAGTTGCTCCTCCTGGGACTGGTGATGATATTTCTGCGGCTGTTAGCGACTTCCACCCCCTGCCTGTTGGATGTGCTGTCCGGCCTGGCCTGCTGGGGCCGCTGAGCTAGAACCACAGCCCTCCATCCCAAGAGCATTACGCTCCTGTAAGGCTCAGGCTTGTCTCTGACGTGGAGGGGCAGGAAGCCCCGTCCGTGCTGGGGGGTGTGGGGTGGGGTAGCTGTGGTGGAAATCAGCCCCGCAGTTTCTCTGAAGCCTAAACCGAGTTCCCACGCCACCCAGCAAGTCCATCCGAGGTGCGCGCTGGGCATCCCAAATCCTCAACTCCGAAATCGAAGACTCGTTGAGTGCCAACGAGACGCCGCGCTCAGAGGACACGCTCGTGGAACGCGGAGAGTTTCTGACTTTCAGATGTGGGGTGCTCACCCTACCAGAATGACGCAAATGCTCCAGAACTTAGAAACATTTGAGAGGCCAGGCACTCCTGCTCTCCAGGATTTTAGATGAGGGACACTCAACTTGTGTGGGCCCAAGAGAAGGGAAAACTTACGTCCACACGTTTATTTTATTATTTATAAAAGCCAAAAAAGAGAAACGACTCCTGTGTCCGTAACTGGTGCATGATTAAGCACAGTGTCCTCTCCACATGCGGGGACATCACTCAGCAATAAAAAGGAGCGAGACTCGGACGTGCGCCATGCAGACAGACCTTGAGAAGAGATGAGAAGTGAGGGCACCAGCTACAAAGCCTGTGGATGCCCCTGCTCCGTTTCTACAGACTGTTCCGTGTAGACAAACCTGAGGAGACAGAGACCAGCTTTGCGCTGGCCTGGGACTGGGGTCAGGGGCGTGGGGTGCTGCGGGTGGGCACAAGGTTTCTTTTGGGGATGATGAAAATGTTTTCAAGTTAGATTATGGTGATGGTTGTGCAATTCTGTAAATATGTTAAAAACTGGCCAGGCTCTGGAGGCCGAGACAGGTAGATCACGAGGTCAGGAGTTCGAGACCAGCCTGGCCAATGTGGTGAGGCCCTGTCTCCACTAAAAAATACAAAAATTAGCCAGGCGCGGCGGCACATGCTTGTAGTCTCAGCTGCCTGGGAGGCTGAGGCAGGAGAATCACCGGAACCCGGGAGGTGCAGGTGCAGTGAGCTGAGATCGCACCACTGCACTCCAGCCTGGGCCACAGAGCCAGACTCTGTCTCAAAAAAAAAAAAAAAAAAAAAAAAAAAATTGGATTGCACACTTTAAATGGGCGAGGCCGTTAAAAATGGAGTAAAACAGTAAATACACCCTCTGCAAATGTAACTTTAAAAAATATTTTGTTATTTTTACTGTGTAGAGACAAGGTCTCACTCTGTCACCCAGGCTGGAGTGCAGTGGCGTGATCATAGCTCACTGCAGCCTCCAACTCCTCCCGCCTCAGCCCTTCGCATGGCTGGGACTACAGGCATGCGCCACCATGCCCAACTAAGTTTTTTTTCTTAGAGATGGGTTTCACTTTGTTGCCCAGAGTGGCCTCTGACGCCTCGGCTCAGGCAATCCTCCCACTTCAGCCTCCCAGACTTCTGAGAGTGCAGGCGTGAGTCGCCATGCTTAGCCAGCACGACTTTTTCTCTTAACGTGCAGGCCGTGAACCCACCAGTGGAAGGGTGGATCAGCATTTAAAATATGGGCCTCGGTCTACACAGGAGCTTCCAGAGAAATGGGCTCAGCCCACTTTTTTTTGAGGCAAATCTTGTGTTATTTTTTTCCTTCTTTCTCTCTCTCTCTCTCTTTTTTGAGACGGTCTCACTCCATTGCCCAGGCTGGAGTGCAGCGGCTCAATGCAGCCTTGACCTCCCAGGCTCGGGTGGTCCCGCCTCAACCTGGGTAGTTGGGAACACAGGTGCCCCCCACCATGACTGGCTAATTTTTGTATTTTTTTGTAGAGACGGGGCTTTGCCATGTCATCCAGGCTGGACTCAAACTCCTGGGCTTGAGCGATCCTCCTGCCTTGGCCTCTCAAGGTACTGGGATTATAGATGTGAGCCACTGCCCCTGGCCTGCTTTTCCAAATACTATTGAAAATTAAAGACCTAGAGAAAGGGAGTCTCACTGCAATCATCTTAGGTTTTAACTCTGTTGATAGCATGGAGGAGTGGCATTCTGATATTTTGATATCCACGTCTCAGGGTTTCTGAATCTTGGCACTGTGGGCATTTTGGCAGGAGCGGTTCTCTGTGGGGTGGACCGTGCATTGCAGGGTGTTGGGCAGCCCCGACTTCACCCACGGGTGCTGGTAGCTTCCCCTGCAGTAGCAACTATCAGAACTGTCTTGTCTCCAGACATTGCCAGATGTCCCCTGGTGGCGCGGGTGGGGCCTTGCCCGGGGCTGGGAGCTGCGGCTGTGCTGGGTGGGGCACACCTGGGGGCACAGTCAGCTTCTGAAGCTACGTCGGCAGCTCCCTGCAGTGCTGTCCAGTTCACCCAGCATGTGGGCAGGTCGTTTCTTCACCTGCCCTGCCAGCTGCTGAGGGCTCGCCGGTTAGATTTTTGCCATTTAACAGATGTTCCTGGCGCATGTTTTTGCGCAATTATTTCCCGAGAATCAGTCTTCAGAAGTGAAATTTTCAGAATTGCAGGGTCAAATGTCTGCACATTTTCACTTTTGACAGAAAGAACTTGTACCTCCCAGAAGTTCACGGAAGTGCTCAGGACGACAGGATATTGCGAGGCCAGCAGAGCAAATGGAGCAACTATGAGCAGCCGGTTTTGACTTTGGCTTCCTTATTCAGGAAAGACCATGATCCGATAGAAAAAGAGCTGTTCCGCAGGAAAGATGGCAGCAGGCATCAATGCACCGTTCCGTGAATCTTCTCTTGACTTTTTTAAAGCCAGTGACGGGTTGAATTATTTTCCTCATTTCTGACACATTGCTCAGTTTCTTTAACTTGGCAGATTTTGGAAATCACTCTCAATTTTAAATTTTAACCTGCCTTGAAAATGGTGCCCTAAGAAACCACGTGCATTCAGTGAGAGGCTCCTGAATGTCCAGGAAGCATCATGCTTGTGAGGCCGCTCATTTTGGAAAGGATTTTAGAACTATGCAAAGGAAATCACGAGACGGAGAATCTTCCCGGACAGTTTCATCTCAGGCACCCACCGCGGCCCCGCCCCGCCGGCAGCCCGAGCCTGGTCCGCACTCAGCCCCTGCGGGGACTCCCGCCAGGCCGGGCTCTGCAGGCTGCAGGGGTCCACGCGACTCCACAGCCCCGAAACAGCCCAGCTCTCACCAAGCTCTGCCTGGGGTCTCCCCCAGCCCTCCAGGACCACCGTGCCCCTGAGTTCAAGAAGCAGGCACAATGCTAAGAGCACAGTTTCCGGGCACACCTCCTCCCAGCGGGACCAGACACTGGGGGCCTTTCCTGGGAGCAGGGGCAGGAGGGGATGGTGGAGGCTGGCATCTTGAGCCCCCGGACAGTGGATAGCCCTGGGGCTGGGTGAGGATGGGCTGAGCAGAGGGAGCCCCTGGCAGCAAGGCTGTGAGGACCCCATGGCAATGGGTGGTGGGAAGGAGAGGTGCCGTAGTGAGGCATTGGGTGGGGCCTTGGTCGAGGGCAGCCTCCGCTGACTCGGGCACCGGTGGGGGTCTGGGGGCCGTGTTCTGGGGGAGGCAGTCTGGGGCAGGGGCCTTGGCTGCGAGGAGGGGTCCCCTGAGTCCTCTGGAACCTGGAAGTGGTGGGGCAGGGGCAGAGCAAGGACCCGGGCACTGTCTCTCTCCCTTCCCGGCCCCGTAAGGACACGGTGAGAATGAGTCAGGCAGGACCTGGGGCCAGGGCAGGTGGGGGCTCACAGGGCAGGGGAGGGTGGAGGCAGAGGGCAGAGGGGCACCTGCAGCAGAGGCCATGGGGCTCCTGCTGGGAAGCTGAGCCCAAGTGCAGAGCTCAGCCTGCGGGGACGGGTGTGCCCTGCTCTGGGCCTGGGGTGTGGGAATCCTGGGGTGCAGGAACAGGGAGGGGCTGTGTACTCCTCCTCAGAGTGGATCCCCAGCGGCAGGTTCTCTCCTGAGTCCTCTGCACTGAGACAGACAGGTGGCTGGACTCAGGGGGACACGGGCTTAGACTTGAAGGTAGGGGTGGGTGAGCCTCCTGGCGGGGGCTGGACAGCCAGGGTGAGGGCTCTGCTGGGTGGGGTGGGCACTGTCTGGGGAGCAAGGGGGCCTCACACCTGGACTTGGAGTGGGGAGTGCGGAGAGGAAGGGCCTTGTCTCTGAAGGTTTCTTCTCTCAGGCTGTGGGCTCCCTCCCTTCTCATGGGGGTCCCGGGCGGGGTGGGGTCTGCTTTTTGCTGGTTGGAGGCTCTGCCTTAGACCCTGGGCTCCTCTGAGGGAGATTTTTACCCCCTCTCTTGGGCTCTGATTAAATGCCGGGGCCCAGAATTGCCTCTGGCAGGAAGGTGGTGATAGAGAGATAGACACAGAAGGATCTTTGGGATCAGCCTGGGGGTCCAGCCACTGTGCGGCAGGCTGTGCCTTGGGGTCCCTGAGACCGTGAGATGCTCGGGGTGGTGGCTGCTGGTGGCTGGGTGGCTGCTGCATTGGCTTCCTCTCGGAAATGACCCTCCTGCCTCCTGCTCAGCGGGCACAGGCTCCCAGTCCCGAGCCCGCAGCTCCATGGACACAGGGGTTCCCACTCCCCCGCGCTGTGGCACAGGGGTCCTAGCCGGCTGTTGTTCAAGTTTCCTAGGGGGCTTTTGTAACAAGTGACCCCCAAACCAGTGGCCTAAAAGAGCACGAGCGGCTGCCTTACAGCTCTGAGCGGCTGAAGCCCCAGGTGCAGGTGTCTGCACTGCTGCCCCTCTGAGGCTCTAGGGGATGGAGTCAGCTTCCTGGCTCTTCCACGGGTGGATCAGGTTGCCTTTTCTGGACTCCCCGGCGATGGCCCTGCTCTGGGGAGCGGGATGAATGCCGAAGGACTCATCCGCCCTCGCCCCAACTCATCGGCACGCTGACAGGCAGGGGACGGGCTCTCAGAGACCCTCGGGAGCTTCCATCTCCCCAGCAAACTGCCTGACCTGTGGTCGTCCACGTGACTGTGCAGGGTCCGGCCACGTCCACACACGGCACCCACCCGGGCTCTCTCTGCAGGCATCCTGCACACTCGTGACGCGCCCCGGATGCCAGCTCATAAACACACCCAGCCAGATGTCCTGAGGCTGCATTCCTCATCCCAGCAGAGGGTCTGCGGGGCCCTCCCCAGAACCCAGAGCCGTCCATGTGCCTCCTCTGGGCTCACACCCTCCTCTGGGGGCGGGGTGGTGGTGGCGCTGCTGGAGGGTGGCTCCCAGCTCCAGGGACAGCCCTCCTCTCTGGGCCGGGGCTCCGTACCTCCCAGAGGGCATGCGCTGGAGAGACGCAGCTTCGTGCTGCAGCCTGTCCCCTTTGATGTGCCGTCCTCCGTCCTGGCCCTGTCTGGGCAGGTCCCGACCGCCCCACCTCCTGGGCTGTGGGTCCCTGAGAGCGGCGGGGCAGATGCAGCAGCTGCAGGGACCCAGCTGGGCCACCTGGCCCGTCCCGAGTTGAAACCCCTTCTCTCCCTGTTCTTCTCCCCTTGATCTCCAGGACCCTCCCCACCTGGACCTCAATCCTCAGATGGAGAAACTGAGGCTGAAAAAAAACAACACATGAATGAAAAGTTGCGGGCAGGGCCTGGGGCACCGGTGTCTGGAGCCCTGGTCTGGGGCCCTGCCCGCCCTGTCTGTGGCTGGGACACCACCCTTGGCCCTTCCCTGGGCTCCCTCCTCTCTCCAGGACTCCAAGCCAGCTGTCCTGGTGGCAGCAGCGCCCAGGGCTGGTCTGTGGAGGGAAGGCTGTGCCTCCGAGCTGTGGAGCTCACCTGGTACAGTACAGCTCTGGAGAGAGCAGAGAGCAGGCCACGAGGGCAGGCGGCTAGTCAAGGGTCCCGAATTTAGCCAGTGCTGAGAGAGGCTTCCCAGCCCTGCCCTGCCCAGCCCTGCCCTGCCCTGCACCCACAGGCACCGGTTAAGCACCTGAGCCCTGTGTCCAGGCCGGTGACCCCTGGGTCCTGTGTCCAGGCTGGTGACCCCTGAGTCCTGTGCCCAGGCTGCCCTGGTCACCCCTTACCTCCCAGTCCAGGCTTCTAGGGACTGAGGTGGTGCTCCAGCCCACATCCCTATGGAAAGCCAGGGCGCCGTGGTCATACCTGTGGGCTATGACCACTGTGGGCTGGTGCGTCTCTGGTATTCACTGGGCAGGGCCCTTGGTGGGACGGGGCCACCACTGGGTGAGTTCCCAGGCTGCCCTTTCTCCTTTCTCCTCACCGACCCTCCTGGTTACAAATGATGCGCCCCCGGGCAGGCTGGGAAAGCTGGAGAGGGCACCCCTGCTGCCGGCCCCGGGGTGGGGGAAGCTGCCTACCCCTGTCCCCTGCCCTCCCCTCAGGGCAGGACCAGCCTGGGCCTGGCTGCATGGAAAGGGGCACAGGAGGCCAGGAGGCCAGGGTCCCGGCCCCATGGGTGTCGGGCAGGGCACAGGGAGGACAGCCTTCTCAGTCCCCTCAGGACCAGGGGTCTGGGAAAGTGACTTCCAGAACTGCTGGTAGCTCCAGAAACACAGACGAGTGGATGGGAGGGGTAATCTCAGCTTCAGGTAATAACCCAAGTGAGGCTGAGGGGACTCAAAAGTGAAATGTGGAAATAAGACTGTGGCCAATTCCGAGGTAAGACGTGTGTCTGAGGTGAGGGTCTAGAAACACCTCTGGGTTGGAGGCCTGTTGGGGACACACGGGATCCGTCCCCTGGGGTCAGGGCAGCAGTGTGGGTGGGAGCAGCTGCCTGGAGGCTCCTGAGACTGGTGCCCTTCTCCCTGCCCAGGTGTCCATCCTGGATGGGGCTGGGCCTGGGGACCGGGACCCACCAGTCACTGGCGTGGCTGCCCCGAAAACGTGTCCCCCAGGCACTGGCTTCCCTGGCTGAGGTCGCCTCCTGGGAGGGGTCTCCTAAAGCCACGTGGCTGCCCTGGGGCCCACCCGTGGGACGGAGTGGGCAGTGCCCTGGCCCTGACTCTCGGTGGAGCCTGGGTCTTGCCCTGCACTGTGACGTGAGGAGAGCTGGTCCTGCTCCGGTCAGGAGGGTGGGGTGTGCGCTCCCGCCAGGCCTGACTCACCCCCAGGGCGCGGCAGATACACTGGGCCCTGCACTCCTGGACAGTTCGGGTTTTCTTTACAACAGATCCTTCTAGGGTGGTGGTTACGAGAGCAGGACATGGGAGCAGCTGCTTGGGTCTGACTCCTGCACTGCTGCTGCGTGAGCCTGGGCAAATCTCCCCGCCTCTCTGGGTTCTGCTCTTCCTAAGAACACCTTTACCTAGCCAGCGATCAGGCGTGTATCTGTTGGTGTTGCTAACAGAGGCGGTGGGGGCAGCCTGGTACCCAGAGCCAAGAGTGCCCCTCTGGCCTGGCTCCTCCCTCAACCTGGCCAGTGTCAGGGCTCCTCAGGTGCCCGAGAGAACCATCCTTGCCCGCTGGCAGGAAAGCTGGCCATCACCGTGGCAAAAATCCATCGGGAACGGGCGACTCCGGTGCCAGCATGGCAGGCCTTTCCGAGGGCTGGGATGGCAGTAGATGGGGTTGGTAATGGCTCGCAGAGGCCGTCACGCCCTTATCTATGTCCAGCCACCAGCACTGGGTGAGACGTGCCACCTCCTAACCCCCAAAAGACACATCTGCCTGGAACCAGCGAATGGGGCCTTACTGGAAGGGGCCTTTGCAGCTGTAATCAGGTAGGGAGGCTCTCAGGATCAGTGCGCCCTGGGTTACCTGGCCAGTGCCCCCCGGAGACCGCTCTGTGAGGACGAAGGCATGTGGGAGGGAGGCAGGCACGCCAGGGGTGCAGGACACCCCCCAGAAGGAAAGGGTAGGAAGGACCCCCCTGCAGCCTTGGGGAGGGGCCGGCCCCCACCTGGCTTCAGACTTCCGGCCCCCGGCACTGGGAAGGTTCCCATGCTTTAAATCCACCCCCCACCCCGCTGCGGGGCTGCTTTGCCTGGCAGCCTGGGGAGCGAACACGCCTTCTTTTCTGTTGCGAGTGTGACCTTCGGCTCCGACGTTCTTCGGACATTATCAAGTTAACTAGGGAGCAGGAGTGAGCGTCTGGGGGTTCTTCCCTTTTGTGTGAGACGGGCGCTGGTGCTCAGGGTCACAGGGTGTGTGGCAGGGCGGGGGGAGGCCAGGGCGGCTGCCCAGGCTCACAGTGACAGAGCTGCAGCTTCTGACCCCTGAGCCAGCCGGACCTGGGGGCCATCCACCTGCACCACCACTGACCACACGCTTGGTTCCACACCCTGTGAGCTGGCACCGGCCGAGAGTGGAAGCCCGTGTGCTGGCTGCCAGTGGGTCCCAGTTGAGACTCTGTGCCAGGGTCCCTGAAGCGCAGTGGGAATATTCCAAATGCCAAGATCAGGGTGTCCAGCCTGTGGCCGTGAGGACCTGTGACCTGGCACTGTGCTGCGGGGGAAGAAAGTTGGTGGAAGTTGTGCCTGGGGGAGACAGAGTGGGCGAGGGGATGCCCTGCCGGAACCTCTGTGCCTGGTGCAGTGGGACATGGCCGGAGGAGGGGGTGGGCTCCTGTGGGACTTTTCTCTGCCCGCCCACATGAGGTCAGGGTTGAAAGACAAGCCCCAGAGGTGACCAGTAGTTTAGTGTCCTGCCTGAGGGAAGCAGGAGCCTTTGGGGCTGGCGGTGGGCATCTGTTGTCCCCTCTACAGGCCATCAGAGCCCTGGAGCTTGGGCCAGGCCCTCTGAGAAGCCAAGCACAGTGTCACGGCTCTGTCCGCCCATCCGCCGGCCCTGGTCACTCCGGCACGACCCAGGGCTCTCCCTGCATTCAGGACACCTTCTTGTGAGACGTGTGTGCACGAGTGTACCTGTGTGTGCGTGTGCCAGGGTGTGCGTGTGTCAGGGTGTGTGTGCATACGCACGAACGCCCAGTGACAAAGCCGTGCCCGTATACACAGGTGTGTGCCGACGTGAGCAGCCACACTCGGACGCCTGACATGCCCTCGCCCCCAGGGACCAGGTGACAGGGAACGGCTCCCTCATGGCCTCCGGGGCCGGGGCAGGTCCCGTGGGGAGGACGTCAGCGGGCCTGCTTCCTCCCAGCTCCCAGGCCTCCTTTCGAAGCTGGCCTGGGGACAGCGCCAAGGGCCGGTCTGTATCCACTGACATGCCCTGTTTCTAGAGGCTTCCTCGGGAAGCCTTGGCCGGAGCCGGGGCTTCTGGGAGTGAGCCGTGGGTGAGGAGAGCTGGCCTCCTCCAAGTGGTTCAAGATGTGAGGGACCGGCGGGGGACGGAGCGCCCCAGGCACTTCCTGTGCTCTTTGAAGAATGAAAACAGAGGCAGCCTTTTGTGGGTCGGGAGGGGCCGCTGGGCCTGTCTGGCCTCTGCGTTCCAGACGGGCAGGGCCTGGTGACGACCTGCGTGGGGACTCTGCGGCTGGGGTCATGGCTGCCGTGGGAGGGGTCGGCCACTTTCCACGGGGGGTGACGTCCTGGGCCTGCTGCTGCCTCGGCCTCACTGCCAGTCTGTCCAGGGTGTGTCCGGGACCACGCCTGCCCCTTGCCTGTACCTTCCCGACCCTAGCCAGGAGGGCCACCCAGTGCGGAGGCAGGAGGGGGCCACACCCGCTTCCAGCCCTTCCCACAGCTGCCCCTGAGCTCTGCCTTGGGTCAGCCAGGGGCCACGTGCCAGCCTCCGCCAGTGACCCCAGGCAGGACCCTGACCGCCCTCACTGACGGGTGCAGCCCAGGCCCCTGCCCAGGCAGGAAGTGCTGTAGGAGGCCAGGGCACACATGGCAGTCGGCTGCAGGGTACAGGGTGCCGGGTGCAGGGTGCAGGTGTGGGACCTGGCCGGGGCTGGGACCAGTCATGACCAGTGCGTGCCCCGATGGGCCTGGAGACTGCTCGGCCTCGCCCTGGCCCTGCTGGTGGACAGTGGGAGAGGGGAAGGGCAGGGGGACAGCGGGAGAGGGGGAGGGCGAGGGGACAGCGGGGGAAGGGGAGGGCGGGGGGACAGTCTTGGCCCCTCTCCCTGTTGCTGACGGGGGTGGAGACGGGACAGAAGGCAGAACAGTGGGTAGGGATGAGGCAGAAACCGGCTTCTGACGCTCTTGCCACCTCTGTGTGCTCACGGCACATGTGGCTGGGTCCCGGGAGATTCTAGGTGGATTGTGGGGGTTCAGTTCTCCTTCAGAGGGACCCTCAGGCCAGGGGTGGCTGTGGGGAGGCCTGGGGCCGGGAGGGAGGGGCCCAGCCTGAGCACCTTTGCCTCCCATCCCCCACCTGGTGCTGGCCCCCCGTGTGCTCATTTCTGGGGCAGCCTCTGCCTCCAGGAGGGGCCTCCAGGAGAGTCCAGGATGGGCCACAGAACTCAGAGGTCCTGCCAGTCCTGGGGCGGCCACGGGCCTTTGGGGCTGGACACACACGCCCTTCTCTCCCTGGGCTCTGAACTGCAGGGCTGGGCAGTGACATCCCAACACCTGGAGGGAGGCCCTGCCCTTCTTTGTATGGGTTGGGGGCACTGGCCATGGGTCCAGGAGGAGGCCCCCGCTGCCAGCTGAATGGAGTCGCCCACACGTTCCTCTGGGGCAGGGCGGAGGACGGGAGTTCTCAGTCTTGGGGGCAGAGGGGCTGCGTCCAGGGTCAGGGAGCGTCGGTGGGTTCTCCAGAGCCCATCCTTTCACCCTCTCTGTGCCCCAAGCATGGTCTCGGGCTCCACCAGCAGGAGGAAATCCAGACTCCTCCCCCGTCTGACCCCAGATGCGCCCTTGATGGTGGTTCTTGCCTGTCAGGCGGCTGAGGTGGCCCGACCCTGCCTGCAGGGTGTGTCCAGGCGGTCTGTCTGCACCCGGCTTGTCTCTGCTGTGTGTGGGGCGAAGGCTCCTGGGCTTGACAGAAATAGGGTCCAGTTGCCCACAGAGCTGCTGCGCCACCCGCAATGCTGAGCTGTCTGCCTGGCGAGCTGTGACCCTCTGGCCCCCAGCCTGGAGTCCCGGCTGGAGGGGACGCAGGCTCCCCGGGGCAGTGGACAGGCTCGGGGGCTTTCACTGGAATCTGAAGCCTCTCCTCTGGGTGCCGAGTGCCACGGCGTGAGGCCTGTGGCCAGCAGAGGCGACCACCTCGGCAAAGGGACCCCTGGGACTCAGAAAGGAGCTTGGCCCAGGTTGGGGCAGCAGAGGCTGCTGGGGCTGGGGACACCGTGCAGCTGAGCAGGAGCATCGGGCTGGAGTGGGAGGTGGATGGCAGGGGCTGGCCCAGCAGGGAGGGGGCAGAGGAGCCCTGGTGTTCCCGGCAAGAGAGAGGCAGATGCTGGCGCCGCCCCTCAGCCGTCGCCCCTCACCACGGGTACCCGGCCTGGGTGTGGTTCCTGCTGCCTGCGGGATTCTGTGTCCAGGTTGCCGTGTGGCGGGTCCTCCTTGTCCCTGGGGCCTGGCTCTGGGTTCCCTACTGGCCTCTCTATGCCTGCCCCATAGTTCCCACACCACGGAGTTCCACAGGGGCCCTCCCCGTGCCGTGGCCTGTGGAAGACGCTCTCCTGTGAATGAGCTGTCCAGGCCTGTCCTGGGTGTCCGTGCTGAGGCCGTGGAGCTGGGGTCAGAGGACCCTGAGAGCCGGGCTGGGGTTTCCTCTCAGTCCCTGAGGCTGCAGACCTCCCCTGTCTGGGGAGAGGGGAGACCCCCCACCCCCAGATCAGCAGCCCCCTGCGTGGTTGTTCACTGTGGATTCTAGAATAAACCGGAGACTCTGGAAGTCCCAGTGCCTGTCCCCATCCAGTGCCGCCTGGAGAGGGAGGGGCTCTCTGAGGCCCCCACACCCCGGGCCCAGCTGCCTTGGCCAGTGGCCGCAACGTGTGAGCTCCCCCAACCAAGGGGAACTGGGATCCCGCCTCTGCGAGTTCTAAGCACTGCAGCCCAGATCTGCTAAAACGTCCACCACCCAACGTCAGGGTCAAATCTGTCCTGTTTACGGGACATCTGCTCTGGTACTGGGCTGCTGCAGAGCTGTGTGACCAAATGGTAGACTTCTCTGGTTTTCTGTGCGGCAATTGCTAAGCTGTGGACAATGCTGTGGGGTATGGACCTGTGACTGACCTGGCCATGTGGCCTCTGACCGGATGAGGGCCCCAGGCAGAGAACTGGAGGCCACCTTGGCACTCCCTGGGAGGGCTGCCATCAGATGGAAGCTTTTAGAAGGTCCCCAGATGCTCAGGCTTGTCCTGGACAATGGGGGGAGGTTCATTTCACCCTCCCAGGGAAGCATTCCTGCGGTCGCTGTTTCTGTAGCCCGTGCGCACTGTCCGCCCTCGCCCCCCGCACGAGGCCGGCCCTGGCTGGGGTGGGAGTTTGGGGCTTCCCCGGGCCAGCAGCTCACACACAGCCCCCTACGGGACCAGGTCCTCCCCAGAAAGAGGGACTCAGAGCCGCTTCCATCTCCGCTCCCTCCGGACCCCAGGACACAACACCTCTCCCAGCTTGAGGTCACGGACCCCCAGATCGGAGACTCAGGCCCCAGAGGGGGCAGAGACAGAGTAGGGGCCTGCTGCCGCTCACCCGCTCACATCAGACATGGCTAGGAGGGTGCAGGGGCGACCAGGCATGACCTGGGGCTCTGCAGGACCAGGCAGGACCAGGCAGCTCCAGGTTGGGGACACCCCAACCGTGGGCCTTATCTTCCCAGCTGTAACGAGGGGCCTGATCTTCCAGCTCCCTCCCTTTCTGTGGAAGCAACAGGGCCTGGGCTCTCTGATAGGACTCCAGGGAGGTGGGGGCTCTGAGCCTGGACCAAAGGACCCTTGTTCTTGAGTGGACACACTGAGGCCTCTGTAGGGCAGCTGCCCACGGGCCGCAGTCAGCCTGGCCCGGCCTGGGGACAGCTGGCCCTTGGGGTGCCATCCCCTGATGGGGCCACTTCCACCCTGCCTTGGGGCAGCCAGATGCTGGAGACCCCACGTCTGCCCTCCTGCCAGCCCTATCCACCAGTGGCTCCCAGGATCTCCCCTAGATGCTTCTCAGGGCCCCCAGGAGTCCTCCCAAGTGTCCCATGCCACCAGCTGCCCGAGCCAGAATTGGGTGGTGTGCAGGGTCCCCTCCCTCCTGCCATCGTCCCCTCCCTCATGCCCAGCCCCGGCTCCGCTCGATTTAATTCTTGTCATGGTTTAGTGTGGTCACTGCTCAACCTCCAGGACGGCCCCTGCCCCCAGCCCTCCCAAAACGCCTGTGTGGAGCGCCCTGCCCCTGGGTCCCCCAGGATGGAGCCCCGTCTCTGCCAGCCTGACCTCCTGGTCCTTGCTCACTCCAGCCCTCAGGGTTTCGGGCAGCCCAGGGATCCCCGACGTCCTGGCTTTTACTTGCTATCCCTCACCTGCCCCCCTTCTCCCGCCCATGGCCTGGTAGAAACCCACACCCCTTTCGAGGCTCCAGGCTGAGCCACCCCGGGACGCCTTCTGCAGGGCTGGGCTGGCCGGGGGTACACTTGCTTCTGAGTCACAGCTCCCACATCCCTGCGGGTGGCCTGGAGAGCTGGTCTCCCCTGTGAGTCTCAGATTGCCCGTGTATACACAGCAGGCTGGGGCTGCTTTCTGCTCGGTGCCAGCCTGCAGGGATCCTGGCTGGCGTCTGGCTGAGGAGGGGCCTACAGGTCTGGCTGCCCTTGCTCATGGCTTTCCCTGGGAAGAGGGCCCTGCCTGTGGGCTGGGAGAAGGGCTTCACGGGGAGGGAGACCAGGGTGGGCCGGGAAGCCCCGCTGGGAGGAACCCAGGTCCCACAGCAGGATCCGTGCGGGGTGGGCTGAGACCTGGCCCTGTGGGCCTCGCACCCCTCCACAGCCTCCCCGGCCTGGCACTGCCTTCTCCCGACTCCTCTTGTGTGTTCAGAACGGGCACAGTGCCTAGGGTCCTGGCTGGCTGGAGAGGAGCCTGAATGACCCCAAGTCCCTCTCCAGCCCATGCCTCTCCTCCACAGCCGACAGGACAGGGCCCACTGTGGGCGAACGCTCTCCAGAGGAGCCTTCTCCCCGGGAGAGGAATTCCTGGGTCCCTTCCAACTCTGGGACTCTAGGATTGGGGTCATCGTGACTCAGCAGTTGGAGATGACTCAGGCACTGTCAGTTTACAGCTGAGCCATTTGAGAGTTTATGACTCGGCTATTTTAAAAGGTTTTCCTGCAGGAGCTGGGAACAGGAAGGTTCTGAGAGTCACAGCTTTCGGATCTGGCTGAAATTTGAATATTCCAGCTGAAATGCTAAGATGATGATTGCGTGTATCTGAGATTTCCAGTGGTCTGCCCATGTCAGTGCAGTGGGGCGCCCAGACACCTGCGGGGTGAGTGTGAGCAGCATGTCCTGGTTCCAGCCGTCTCGCACATGTGTGCGTTTCTGTTGCAGTGATGACCCTGAGCTAGCGGCTCAGTGATCAGGCCCTGAGCTTTTCAGTGCAAACGACAAGAGAGTCAAGCAGAAAAGCAGGTAAGAAGCCCGTGCTATTAAGCTGATACTTCTCTTCTTTTTTCTTTTCTTTTCTTTTTTTTTTGAGACAGAGTGTTGCTCTATCGCCCAGGCTGGAGTTCGGTGGCATGATCTGGGCTCACTGCAACCTCCGCCTCCAGGGTTCAAGTGATTCTCCTGCCTCAGCCTCCTGAGTAGCTGGGATTACAGGCGCCCGCCACCATGCCCGGCTAATTTTTGTATTTCTAGTAGAGACGGGGTTTTGTCACATTGGCCAGGCTGGTCTCAAACTCCTGACCTCAGGCGACCCACCCAACTTGACCTCCCCAAGTACCGAGGTTATAGGCATGAACCACCGTGCCCGGCCTCTTCTCAAACATGTATATTTTCCAGCTCATTTCACAAGGATGGAAGCCGTGACAGCTGATGACAGCTGCGTGACAGGAACCCGCAGGCAGCTGGGGACACCGTCCCTCCCCGCGAGGGGCCTGCAGGCTGAGTTCAGGTTTGGCAAGGCGGCGTCTCCCGTGGCTGGTTCATCTGCTTTATTTTTTATTTTTTAATTTTTCCTGAGATGGAGCTTTGCTCTCGCCGCCCAGCTGGGGTGCAGTGGCACGCCATGGCTCACTGCAACCTCTACCTCCTGGGTTCAAGCGATTCTCCTGCCTCAGCCTCCAGAGTAGCTGGGATTACAAGTGCCTGCTTCCACGCCTGGCTAATTTTTGTGGTTTTTTTTGTTTTCGGAGAGATGGGGTTTTGCCATGTTGGTCAGGCTGGTCTCGAACTCCTGCGCTCAGGTGATCCACCCGCCTCGGCCTCCCGAAATGCTGGGATTACAGGCGTGAGCCACCGAGCCCAGCCTCTGCTTTGTTTTTTTAAATAGCAGGTTATTGAGATGTAATTCATATTCCACAGAAATCACCATTTCAGGCACTCAGCTCAATAGCTGCTAAGTGTGCTTGAGGAGTTCTGTGGCCATCACTGCTGTCTCATTCCAGAACATTGTCGTTACCCCCAAAAGAAACCTGTCTGCAGTCCCCCCGAGCCTTGGGCGATCCCCAGTCGGCCTTCTGCCTCTGGGGGTTTGCCTGTTCTGTACATTTCATAGAAACAGAATGTGCAACATGTGGCCTTCTGTGTCTGGCTTCCCTCACTCGGCCTGACGCACTAACTGGACCAGACTGTTCTCAAAGACGCCCCCGTGATGCTTTCCACAGCTCCTCTGCCAGGTGTCCCCGCAGGGCAGGGTCCACTCCGCCCCTCCCCTCGGCTCTGCATTGGCCTCATCACCAACATAGGTGCCACCCTGCTCCCTGTGCACACTGCCGGGCTCAGTGCCAGCAGGTCCTCGAGGGCAGGCATCCTGCAGGGAGGGGGGGATCGTGGAGGTGAAAACACTGGGTCCCTCCAGGCTCCTCCTTGTCCCCCGCTCCCAACTGCTTCCTGTGGCCCTCAGCAGCCCTCAGAGTTCAAGGGAGGGGGTGTGAACAAAGCATCTCCACCAGCCTGGGCCTCTTAGCTTTTCTGGTCTATGAGCTCAGGCCAAATGGCCAGGCAGGCCCCAGACCAGTGCAGCTGAGCCCAGCCCAACCCAGCCCTGTCTAGTCCAACCCAGCCCAGCTCAGCCCAGCCCAGCCCATCTCAACCTAACCCAGCCCAGCTCAGCCCAGCTCAGCCCGGCCCAGCCCCACCCAGCTTGGCCCAGCTCAGTTCAGCTCAGCTCAGCCCAGCCCAGCCCAGCTCCAGGTCTGTGACTTCTAAAGCAGGATGTGCTTTGTGGGTTCCAGCCTGTGGCATTTGGGGAATCACATGTGGGGACCTGGAGGCAGAGCAAAGGGGACTTGCAGGACCGCAGCTGATGGGATTTCACAGAGACAGCTGTGGAAACCTGAGTGTGGAAGGGGTGACTCCGGGTCCCGGCGGCCACCTGCTGGGCAGATTACACCCGCAGTGCCCTGCCGTGGGGCCAGGCGCTGGGTCACAGCCAGTGCCCGGATGTCCAGCAAAAGATCTGGGCTGACCACATGCCACCCAGGTCAGCACATGGTCTCCATGGCGGCAGGAGGCAGCTCGCGCCCCAGAGCACCAACTGCGTGGCTCTCGCTCCACGCTCTCAGCCGTAACACCAGTGGTTTGCAGCCAGCCACGGGGGGAGTGTGTCCCGGAGCTGCAGACCAGCCCTGTCCCTCCTGAGCGTGCCTGGCCAAGCATTCCCCAGCACACGGCTGGCTGGCCGACTCACTAGCATACTAGAGTATTCTGATGTCCCCCAGAAAGCTCTGCCCCACCCCCGTCCATGCTGCGGTACTGGCTGGCACAGGGGAAGGTGGCACCTAGCTGTGGGCTGCAGGTGATGCAGAAGCCTGTGCTGCCCTGGAGGAGGCGGGGTTGGAGCCGTGCACGTGTGGCATTGTCTGCCCGAGGGCAGTGGAGACCTTGACGAGGAGCAGCCCCTGAGTGACCCGACTGCTGGGCCAGCGGCAAGCTGAGTCCTGGCCCCTGAGGAGACAGGCCCCCACCATCCTGGTCCTGGCGCCCACATCTACAGAGCGCTGGGCTCCATGCAGGGAGCATGAAGGACTCAGAGACCTACCTGCAGCCACAGCACAGGGCAGCCTGCAGGGGACGGCCCGGCCGAGGGGTACCAGATGCAGGTGCTGGCCGCCCAGCTGGGTTCATGAGTTAGTCTGAAAGGCCCCCAAACAGCCTGCTGTGCTCCGAGAAGGGGGCAGAGCTGCACGTGCTGCCCATCCCCCGGCCCCTTCATTCAGTGCACTCAGAGAGCACTGGGAAGCGGTGGGTGCTGGTCCAGTGGTGGCCGAGGGCACCTGTCCTCAGGGACTCACAGCTAGCTGAGGGGACACAAATAAGCAAAGAAAGAAGAAAGAAGAAAAAGAGGGTGGGTTCGGCACGTGCTGCCGGGGCCGGGAGGAGCCTCGCCCCTGTGTCCCAGGCCCAGCACCCGGTCTGTTCCTGAAACACCGTCTGGTAAGGCAGGCCTGGCCTTCTTCAGACCACACTGCCCCCTCTCCCTCTGACCCCTGCAGCCTCATGTGCCAGGACCCAGTGGCAGTGAGCCGACTGGGGAGAGCCTGGGAAGGACGCTTTGTGTGGACAGGGAGCAGCAGGGGCAGGACTGTGGTCTGGTTTAGGAGGGGGAGTCCTGCGTGCCCTGGGGAGGCCGACTTTTCTGCATTAGAAGGAAATTTTCCTTGAGAAAGAACCTGGGGCAGGGCCTGACAGACACAGGCTGGGAGGGTCCGAGGCTGGTCAACCCCAGGACTGAGGTCTTGGCCAGCTGCCCAGGGCACCCGGCTCGGTAGGAGGCTGGAGAGGCCCTGGAGCCCGTGGAGGGCATCAGGCCCTTGAGCTCTCTGGCTGCCCTGGGTGCACCCACATGCCTTGTGCAAACTTCTTAGCACCCCCCAGCCTGCCTGGCTTCCCTGCTGGGAAGAGCACAGCCAGCACTCCTGACCTGGAGCACTCCCGACCTGGAGCTCTCCCGACCTGGAACTTTCCCGACCTGGAGCTGTCCCGACCTGGAGCACTCCCGACCTGGAGCACTCCCGACCTGGAGCTGTCCTTCTCAGCACATGGTTTGAGAGCGGGCAGCGGGTGAGACCGAGTGGGGGAGATTGGGTATAAAATGTATTGATCTTGAGCTGTGGTTCATCTCCGTGTGCCCCAGGGCATGGAGCTAAAACATGGCATCATCTTTGGAGGACAAAGTTTACTTTCAATATCTAACTTTATAGGGGATATGAACTGTGTGTTTAAAAGCCGGCTGGGCGCGGTGGCTCACGCCTGTAATCCCAGCACTTTGGGAGGCTGAGGCCAGCAGATCACGAGGTCAAGAGATTGAGACCATCCTGGCCAACATGGTGAAACCCCATCTCTACTAAAAATACAAAAAAATTAGCCGGGCGTGGTGGCACGTGCCTGTGATCCCAGCTACTTGGAAGGTTGAGGCGGAAGAATGGCTTGAATCCAGGAGGCAGAGGTTGCAGTGAGCCGAGATTGCGCCACTGCACTCTGGCCTGGTGACAGAGCAAGACTCCGTCTCAAAAAAAATAAAATAAAAAATAAAAGCCAAGATCAACTTGCTAAAAATCTTCCAAGCTCTTTCATTCTCTGATCTCCAAGGAACCGGTGAGAATATGTGGGTAAATGCTGGAATCGGACGCCTGCAGCTCACAGGCTGATGTGCTCCTTCCACGTGGTTTAGACGTGCCCTCCAGGCTGGCAGCAGGTCACTCTGGGCTCACTGTTTACCACCTTTGCTGTGGAACGCAATGGAGCTTGCAGCATCTGGCCTGGCATTGGATTTCAGAGAGTGCGTTTTTTGTGGGCAGTTTTTTTCAGTGTCTTTAACTGAAGAAAAATATGTATACAGAAAGGTTCCCAAATCATAAGTGTATAGCTTGATGCATTACCCTGAAACTTGCATCCAGATAGAGACACAGGGTGTTGGCAGCACCCACTCCCCAGGCCCCTCAGGGGGAATCACTGTTCTCACTTCCCTGACCATGAACGAGGTCTGTCTGGGTGTGAACTTCACGTACATGGAATCCCAGGCTACGGACCCTTTTGTGTCCGGCTCATTCTGCTCAAGTTATGTTTGTGAGATTCACCCAGGCCATTGTGGGCAGAAACTCTTTCTCCATAGCTGTCTTAGACGGTGTGACTACACTTCTTTTCTTCTTTTTCTCTTTTGATACGGAGTCTTGCTCTGCTGCCCAGGCCGGAGTGCAGTGGCGCGATCTCGCCCACCACAAGCTCCGCCTCCCGGGTTCAAGCGATTCTCCTGCCTCAGCCTCTTGAGTAGTCGGGATTACAGGCACCTGTCACCACACTTGGCTAATTTTTGTGTTTTTAGTAGAAGCCGGGTTTCACCACGCTGTCCAGGCTGATCTCGAACTCCCAACCTCAGGCAATCTGCCCACCTCAGCCTCCCAAAGTGCTAGGATTACAGGCGTGAGCCAGGGCCCCTGGCCTCTTTTTAAAAATCTTTAATTTAATTTAAGTGGCAGCATCTGCGTGCAGGATGTGCGGGTTTATTGCCCAGGTAAATGTGTGCTGTGGCGGTTTGCTGCACCTATGTCAGCTCGTCACCCAGGTATTAAGCCCCACACACATTTGCTATTTATCCTGAATCTGCTTGAGAGCCTCTCTCTATTTGCCCATGAACGGGGTTGTTCTTTTGCATAGCTCAGGGCCATGAGGCATAGTGCCATTCCGCGTTCATGCACGCATCTCTTGGTGAACATATGTAGGCATTTCACAGGATATATAGAGTTAACTTTGGAAGATACTGCCAGGCAGCGTTCCCAGCTTCCTGCACCCAGCACTCTCTTGCCCAGAGAGCACCCGTCTCCCTGGCTCCGCATTGGTGACAGCCCTTGGTGTCATCAGGCCTTTCGCTTCAGCTGTTGTGGTGGTCATGGTGGCTTCTGATTTGCATCACTGTGATGAATAAGCTCAGTACTTTTATTCTGTGTTTACCTACTTCTTCTAACCCTTTGCCCATTAAGAAAAATGAGCTGTCTTTTGTTTTCTCAGTGATTTGTAGGAGTTCTTTATATATTCTGGATACGAACTCTTGATTGGATACATGCTGTATTAGTCAGGGTTTTCCAGATAACCAATAGGATAAATGTCTCCATATATATATGTAAATATATTTGTCGTGTAGATACATTTATTTATGATGAGGAACTGGCTCACGTGATTGCTGACAGAGAAAAAGTCCCACAGTCTGCGGTCCGGAAGCTGGAGACAGGACAGCCAGTGGTTTTGTTTCATCCCAGCCGGAAGGCTTGAGAACCAGGGTCGTTTACGGTATTGATCTCAGCCCAAGAGCAAAAGACCAGTGTCCCAGTTCAAGCAGAGTGGCAGAAAGCAGATGTGGGTTCTTTTCTCATTCCGCCCTCTGTTGGATTCAGGTCTTCAGTGGATGGGGTGACATCTCCCACACTGGGGAGGACCATCCACTTTACCGAGTCCACCGATTCAAATGCCCATCTCCTCCAGAAACACCCTCACGAACGGGCCCAGGAATGGTGTTTAATCTGAGCACCCCATAGTGTAGTCCAGTTGACACGTAAAAGCAACCGTCACATATGCCTTGCAAATGTCTAGTCACAGTTTCTGACTCAGTTTTAATTCTCTTAACAGTGCCCCTTGATAAACAGACATTCTTAATTTTAATGAAGTCCAAATTCCATCTTTCTCGTAGCCTTCAGAAAAATGAGTAGCAGTTAACAATTCTGTTCTCTGTTTGTGTTACTGGTGTGTTGCGAGGCAGTGTTTTATGCTGACCACATGCCTGCCGTCTTGCTAAATTCTCATATTAATTGTAATAATTTAGCTGTAGATTTTTTGGCTTCTCTACATGCACAATTGTGTTACCTGTAACTATTTACGGTTTCATTTCTTGATTTCCAGTCCCACACTTTTGCTTTCCTTGCCTGCTTTCTCAGCCCGGCCCGGCCTCCACCACCACGTTTGATAGAAGTGAAAATAGCAAAGATCCTGACTCATTCCTGACATGCAGGAAACTTTAGACATTTTATCAGGAAGGGGATTGGCTGCAGGCTTTTTGATGATACTCTCTATCATAGTGAGAAAGTTATTTTCTCAGACTTTTCATCCTGAAGAGTGTTGAATTTTGTCAGTGCTTTTCCTGAATTTACTGAGATTATTACATGATTTTTCTTTTTTATTCTTTTAATGTGGTACGTTACATTTATTGATTTTCAAACATTAAACTAGACTTTTGTTTTTGTAAGGAACCCACGAAGCCAATTTAGTTGTGATGTTTTATCTTCTTTATGTATTTCTGGATTTAATTTTCTAATATTTTGATGAAGGGTTTGTGCCTATGTTCCTAAGAGAGATTAACCTGTGATATTCCTTTTGTATAGTTTTCTTCTCAAGTTTTAGGATGAATTAGTAATGGCCTTATAAAATGAATTGGGGAGTGTACCAGTCTGTTTTCACACTGCTATAAATACCCAAGACTGGGTGATTTATACAAGATAGAAGTTTGACTGACTCACAGTTCTATATGGCTGGGCAGGGGGGCTCTGGAAAGTTACAATCACGGTGGAAGAGGAAGAGGCACGTCTTCCATGGTGGCAGGTGAGAGAGAGACAGAGTGAAGGGAGCTAAGGCAGAAGAGCCTTTTATTAAACCATCAGCTCTCATGAGAATGCCCTCGTTCTCGTGAGAACAGCATGAGGGAAAACCAGATTCCTCCCTCAGCACCTGGGGATTACAACTTAAGATGAGATGTGTGTGGGAACACAAAGCCAAACCATAGCAGGGGGTGTTTCTTTTTTTCCTGTTTTCTCTAGGAATTTTATGAGACTTGTGTTAGTTCATATTTAAATATTTGAAATTATTTATCTTAAGTGTTCTGAGCCTAGAGATTTTTGGTGGAAAGATTTTAAATTAATGATTCAATTAAATTATTTATTATGCATAGGACTACTTACACATTCTATTTCTTCTTCTGCCTCTTTTGTCAAATTTGTTTTTCTAAGAATATGTTCATTTCATTGGACTTACTGATTTGTTTGGCAGAAAGTTGTTTGTAACATGTCATAATACTTGTAACGTCTGTAGGATCTTCAGTGGCGACCCCTTCTTGATCTCTACTATTGCCAATGTGTGCCATATTATTATTATTATTATTTTTTGAGATGGGGTTTTGCTCTTGTCACCTAGGCTGGAGTGCAGTGGTGCAATCTCAGCTCACTGAAACCTCTGCTTCCTGGATTCAAGTGATTCTCTTGCCTCAACCTCCCAAGTAGCTGAGATTACAGGTGCCTACCACCATGCCTGGCTAATTTTTATAGTTTTAGTAGAGACAAGGTTTTGCCGTGTTGGCCAGGCTGGTCTCGAACTCCTGACCTCAGGAGATCCACCCACCGCAGCCTCATAAAGTGCTGGGATTACAGGTGAGAGTCACCGTGCCTGGCCTGATATAGTGCTACTTTTTATTAGTCCTGAGCAGTCAATATTATTAATCTGTGCAAAAACCCAACGTTCTCTGAACATTTGTTTTTCAATTGTGTTCTGCTTTTATCTATATTAGTTCCCTCTTTCTATTTTCATAGGGGTTAACCTGCTCCTTTTCTTCTACTGTCCTTACAAAGCTACACTAAGATTGTTGTTCCAACTTTTTTTCTTTCTAAGCACAACATTTCGCTCTAAGCACAGTTTTAACTGGATCCTACAAGTTCGATAGGTTACATTTTTATGATCGTTCAGTTTGAAGATTTTCTAATTTCCGCTTATAGTTCGTCTTTGACCCATGGGTTATGCAGCGGTGTACCGCTTAATTTCTAAGCACTCGGAAGACTTCCTAGCTGCTTTGATCCGCATCGTTTTCCAGCCTAGCTTTGATCCGCATCGTTTTCCAGCCTAACTCTACTGTAGGCTGAGAACACAGCCTGAGCCACCGCGGTCCTTTGAAGTGTGTTGGAACCGGCTCCTTGGCCCGGCCAGTGCCAGTTGTAGTCACCACGTGGGCTGAAGCAGGAGTGACCACTCACATGAGGGTGGGAGGAGGGAGAGAGGGCTGGCTGGAGCACGTGGAGTGTGAGAAGCAGGGAAAGGGCCTGAGCACTGAGGTCAGAGCACGTGGGGCCTGCGAGTCGACACTCTGACTTCTATTTTAAGAGGGACCGGCGTCTTTGGAGCGTGAATGGAAGACGCCACGATGTGACTTCAAGTTTACCAAGACCCTCTTGGCTTCTGTGTTGTGGGTGGAACTCGGGGGCTACGTGAGGGAAGGCGGTGGTGACTCAGGCTGTGGAGGGGGCGGTGAGGGCAGTGGACCTGTCACAATTCTGGAAATCTTCCAGGGGTGGAGCCAGGAACATCTGCTAAGAAATTGGAATTGGAGTAATACAGAAATAGAGGAGCCAAATGATCTAGAAATTATCTAAATTTCTTTTAAATAAATACCTAGAGGTTTCGCTGGAGAGCGGTGCCCATGGAGGCGCTTTTAACAATTTTAACTTTGTCACTGCAAATATAATTTTTACAACTTCAAATTTGGGGGGATTATTTTGAAGCATGTTTTAAACATTGGGAGCTATAATGTAAGATAAAAATGTCTCAATAAAAAATGTTCAGCTTAATTGAAAATCATACGGTGGACTCCTGCGTGGCCACCTCCTGGTCCCGACTCACAGCTTTGATGATGCACCCCGATGCACCCCACCCTTTCTGAATCCCAGAGGGACCCACATCCTAACTTTTGTAATAAAATTATAATGATTAGCAAAGAAGGAAGAAACAAAATCACTTTTTCAATATGATTTCATTTATATAAAATGATTTTTTTAGAATTTACTGAGAGTTTGGTGTGAACTGCTGCATGGTTAATTTCTCTTTTAGGGGCAGGGTCTTGTTCTGTCATCCAGGCTGGAGTGCAGTGGCACAATCATAGCTCACTGTAGCCCCAAACTCCAGAGTTTAAGCAAACTCCAGAGCTTGGCCTCCCAAAGTGGTGGAATGACAGGTGTGAGCCACCATGCCTGGCCAACGGTTGATTTTTTAGAAGCGTGGGGGTGTTGGAAAAGATGGTGTAGCCACTGCTTGCGGAGCACAAAGCATGTTATGCAGGTGAAATGCATATATGACGTCATGAAATTTACATGCTTGTATGCGTATTTTAAATTTTATTGAGGATAAAATTAAAAATTTAATAAAGTCATCTCTATCTCTGTGTAACTGAATGGGTTTGACTGGACAGACTCAGGAGCAAGGAATCCACTGTGTTCTACCTGAATCAAACGTAGCTGCCGGGTGTGAACGTACGCCTCGGGGCCGCCCCGGCCCCGTCTCCAGCCTGTCTGCTCACTTGAAGCCCTGAGGGTCTCTTGCTGCCCAGAACACCTGTGGTGTTTTCCATCCATGTGGCAGGTGTGAACATGCCCCAGGTGCGCGGCGGCTCGGCTGGGAAGTTCCATGTTCCCCAGGAGAGAGGCGGGGACATCTGCCTGTGAATGTCCCACCTCCCTGGGGCTTCTCGAAGGGCTGAGGGCTATAGCTCCTCCTATCTCCTGGGCCCACTGGAAGCCTGACCCCTCCCCAGGGCTGGCTGCTTAGGCCTGCACCCCCCTAAGAGGGTCCCTCTCTCAGCCCCTGCAGTGGGACCCCTGCTTTTCAGCTCCCAGGTCAGCCCCTGTAGTGGGACCCCTGCTTTTCAGCTCTCAGGGCCTTGAGAGCCAGGGCTGGACTCTGCTTGGGGAATGAACGGGTGGGAGGGGTTCCCATCACGCAGCCGATTTTCCCTGACTTGGTAATTCCCATCTGCTGAGTTTTGGCCTTTCTGATCTTCCAGAGAAGAAGCACGTGTTAACTTTCCCCACTATTAACTTGTTTCTCCACGATTAATCACTCCTCCTCACCCCTGCTTCTTTTTGAGACGGGGTCTCACTCTGTTACCCAGGCTGGAGTGCAGTGGTGCAGGCATGGCTCGCTGCAGCCTCAGCCTCCCCGGCTCAAGCATTCCCAGTCTCAGCTTCCCAAATAGCTGGGACTACAGGCACGTACCACCATGCCCAGCTAATGCTTTGATGTTTTGTAGAGACGGAGTCTCACTTTGTTGCCTAGGCTGGTCTCAACTCCTGGGCTCTAGCGATCTTCCCACTGGATGCCCGAAGTGCAGGTACTGTAGGCGTGAGCCACCATGCCTGGCTCTCCTCCCTCTTTTTAAACAGTTTATTTGTGTAATTGTTGGTGCAAAGTCATTGGGGGTGTTGATGCATTTTCTGGTGTTTTTCAAAGCCTGGCTTCCTGCCCTCAGGGACTCCTTGTCCCGGACTCTCCCCTGTCATGTAGGGGTTCTGGGTGGCTCCTGGTGGCCCCTCCTAGGCTCTGGGGACAGCCCCTCAGGTGCCCACCCACCATCCGGCACCCAGCCTGCCTGGAAGCAGCAGCTGGCAGAGAGAAGATGTGGAGAGGCATGCCCGGTGGCTGGCCAGGTGTGCCAGTTGAGCCAGGGCAGAGGGCTGTGGTGGGCTTCTGGGAAGTGGTTTTCCCTGAGCCCCCAGCTCCCAGGCATGCTTACATGTTGGTCTGGCTCTGTCGTCTTGTAATTAGTATCAGTCTTCCGGCTCCCGTCTGCCCACCTTCATCTCCAGATAGGAAGTGCCTGTGTTCTTGTCTTCATGGGTGTCAGAGGACGGGACTGGAAGGGGTGGCTGGGCTGCGGGGTGGGCAGCATTTTGACCCGAAGCTCTCTGAGCAGGCTGACCACTCAGGCGGCCGCTCACTGCACACCTTGGAGGGGGTCCCAGGTGGGCCACCTTCCCTTCCCTTCCTGGGCTGAGGATGGAACTGGGCTCCCCGGGCTGCTGCTGCCCCTGGTCCCCGGCCCTGAATTTCCTCAGCCTTTCTTGGCACCACCAAGTCAGCTCCCTTGCGGGAGGGCTGGTGAGGACCCGGCTGCACTCAGCACTTCCTGAACTGACGTTGCGCTCTGGAGCCCCGGACACATGCCCTTTCCTCCCAGGGGTCCCTCGGCCCAGGTCATAAAGACGGAGGCTCTCAAGCAGAGCAGAATCATCTGTTCACGCTTCTGGGTGCTGAGGCCAAGTGGGAGCTGCTGGCACAGCCCTTTCTAAGGAGGGACGGGGCATCATGTTGTTTCACACAGGCCAGGATGGCCCTGAGACGCCTCTATGGGCACCGCTCTCCACCGAAACCTCTCCAGCCTGTCCTCCCACCACGCTCCTATTCTAATATGTGCCCCCCAGTGACATTGCTGGCAGCCCTCCTGCTGCACCAGCTCCGAGATGTGACCCCTCAGTGACGTCCCCAGCAGTCCTCCAGCACCAGCTCCCAGATGTGACCTCCCAGTGACGTCCCCGGCAACCCTCCTGCTGTATGCAGAGTCTCCTCTGTCCCACGTGGTGGGGCCCCAGAGGCTGGGCTGTTACCAACACCCTGTTCTCTCCACACCCAGGATGGGGCCAGCATGTCTGGTAAGTAAGTGGTCCTTAAATGCTTCAGGGAAGGAAAAGTCCGTAGACCTTGAAAAGACAAGTCACAAAATGAAAAACAATATTTCATTATATGTAACTGATGGGGCTTGGAATCTAAAATATGTAAAGAGTACTGGCAAATCAATAACAAAACAACAGGCAACTGCATAGGAAAGCAGTCAGGGCAGTGGGACAGGTGCCTGGCAGAGAGCAGACGCAAACGGCTATGTGCTGTGTGCATAGGGCCCAGCCTCGCAGCAACCAGGGAGACGGGCGCCAGGACTGCAGGGGTCCCCACTGTGCTGCCACTGATTGGCAGGGGTTAAATGCTGACAACAGTGTGTGGAGGAGGCTGGAGAGAAATGGGGCCTTTCATACCCCGAATGGAAGTCACCGAAGCCACTTTGGGAACTGGTTGAACAACACCTGGTCAACTTGACCCAGCGGCTTCACCCTGGACGTGCGCAGCCTGCGGAAACGGGAGCACGTGTGACCGAGCCACGACACACACACGGGAGGCCACGGCGGCCGTGCTCCCTGCAGCTGGAAGTCAGAAACAGCCCCCGCGGTGTCGGGGGGACGGGAAGTGCATCGTGTAGGGATGGAAGGAAGAGGGCTCGCTGATCCATCCGTAAACCATGCCCGCGCCGTCTGCCCGCCCCACTGCCCGGGCGTGCCATGTGACTGGGGCAAGCATCCTCTCAACACCCACGTTGGGGAGGGCTTTGCAGCAGCCTGAATCCGAAGAGCGGTGGGGAAGCTGAGTCATCGCTCCGTGGCAGCTGTGAGCGTGAGTGCAGGCCGGGGCCCGGTGACGCGGAGTTTCAGCGGACAGCCTCATTCAGTGAGTGCGTGGAGGTTAGCTCTTCTGGCTCCGTGACTGTTTGCATTCTGTTTGCAAACACCTGCCTCTGTGTTGCAGTGTGTTTTAGTGTGATGAGCATGATTGCAGTCCACCCTGATATTTTCCCTGGAAAGGCCCCCAGAGGAGCTGCTTCTGGGTTTGCTCTCTGGGGCAGAGCTGGGGTCACTGGGGAGGGGAAGCCCAAACCCAGACAGTGGATGGCTCTTGGGGTGTCCCCGGGATGGCCGGGCCCTGGACAGGAGGGACGCAGCTGGGGTATCCTGAGGCCACTGAGCCCGCACAGTGGTTGCTTTTTCCTCGTCCTGACTGAGGTGATTGCCACCAGACCCTCCTTCGGGCTGGGGTCTAGGAATCTGGACACTTCCTCTCCTGAGACCCTGGACCCACCCTGAGGCCCAGGGATCCTGGAACAGGGTCCTGTGAGTGTCTGTGGGCAGACCTGCCAGATGGATTCCTGCGTTTGGGGCTGGGAGGCGTTCCGAGGGCGGCTCTCCCTTGAATGACAGCCTGTGATAGCGAGGCGGCTGCATCATTGCCCAGGAATTCTCCTTAGAGCACATGCTGGCCGCAGGCTGGCATCAGAGGACCTCAGGCCAGGCCTCCTCCCCGTCCGCCTTCTCTGCTCCCTTGAGGAGGGGAGGACGCTTCTTCCTGAGGGCTGCAGCTCCCACGCAGGGGCCAGAAGCTCAGACGCTCAGCTTGGTGACATCAGTGGGGCCTGGCCGTCCCTGAACTCATCCCTGCTGAGTGGCTAAGAGCCACGGCCTCACAGCCATGTCCGCCTCCAAGCCGGGAGCCTCGGAACCCCCAGGCCTGAGTCACAACTGAGACCAGAAAGGCCAGGCAAGGTCAGCTCGCCCAGCTCTCCCCAGTAGCCCAGTCCACCAGGGGCCAAGGGTGGAGGGTAGGGCAGGAGGGTCAGCGCATCCAGCTCACCCTGTGATTGGGTCCACAGGGGTACAGGAGTTGTGGGGAGACCAGGCGGGCCCAGTATACCCAGCTCGTCCCAGTACTGGGTACTTCCCACCCTCCCTCCTAGGAGCCCGAGCCTGGGCTGCTTCCCAGACCCCCATTTTCCGTTCTCCGTGTCGGTCCCAGCACTGCAGGGGCCCAGCCAGAGTCTGAGAGTGAGCACTGTCCGTCCAAGGAGCCACCTCCCATGTCTGCGAGAAACGGTGTGGCTCTGACTGAGTGCCGTGTCCCGGCTTGCCACAGAGGCCACACACCCAGCACCCGTGTCCCGTGTCCCAGGTTACCACAGAGGCCACACACCCAGCACCCGTGTCCCGTGTCCCAGGTTACCACAGAGGCCACACACCCAGCACCCATGTCCCGAGTCCTGGATTATCACAGAGGCCACACACCCATGACCCATGTCCTCTGTCCTGGGTTACCACAGAGGCCACACACCCAGCACCCATGTCCCGTGTCCCAGATTACCACAGAGGCCACACACTCAGCACCCATGTCCTCTGTCCCAGGTTACCACAGAGGCCACACACCCAACACCCGTGTCCCGTGTCCCGTGTCCCGGGTTACTGCAGAAGCCACACACCCAGCACCTGTGTCCCGTGTCCCAAGTAACCACAGAGGCCACACACCAGCACCTGTGTCCTGAGTCCTGGATTATCACCGAGGCCGCACACCCAGCACTCATGTCCAGGCCACCTCGTGTGTTTAAGAAACAGTACAGGCCCCATCCCACTGCTGTGTCCTGGATCATCACAGAGGCCACACACCCCAGCACCTATGTCTTGTGTCCCAGGTTACCACAGAGGCCACACACCCCAGCATTCATGTCCTGGTCCCCACAACACCTGGGCAGAAGCTGGGCTGGAGCTGGCGGGTTTTGGTCTGAGGAGCCTGGAAAGCCCATAGATCTGGAAGCCTGGGCAGAGTAGCTGGCGGTAAAGGGGCTGGGAAGCAGGTGCAGACCCTTGCGGGTCCTGAGTCTCGGTCCACTGAGGCTGATGGACTGGGATCTGCATTGGCCTAGAAGACCCAAGCTTTGGGAGAAGAGAGGCCCATCTGTGGGGAGCATTATGGACTGAATGCTTGTGTCGCCCCAAAATTCTTTAGACAGGGTCTCCCTCTGCTGCCCAGACTTGGGTACAATGGTGCGATTATGGCTCACTGCAGCCTCAAACTCCTGGGTTCCGGCGATCCTCCCATCTCAGCTTCCCAAAGCTCTGGGATCACGGATGTGAGCCACCATGCCCAGCTCCCGAATTCTTATTCTGAAATCTGACCCCAATATGATGGCATTGGGAGGTGGGGCCTGTGGGTGGTCGTGAGGGTGCAGCTGTCATGAATGGGACCTGTGCCCTTATAAGAAGAGGCCAGAGGGCTTGTTCTGCTGCTTAAGGACAGACTGAGGACCCAGAAATCCACCACCCTGAGGCCAGCCCTCCCCAGCCCCCGACCAGGCTGGCATCTTGATCTCCGGCCTCCAGGCTCTGGGCTGTGAGAAATGAATTCCTGATGTTTGCAAGCCACAGGCAGTTCACAGGGTTTCCTTACAGCAGCCCCAGCAGGAGCGGCCCTGGGGGCCTCCATGGCCCGCCCTCCGCCGCTGGCCCTCCCCGCCCCATCCTTCCCCGCATCCCCTCCCCACCCCACCGCCCTGCCCCTCCGAGCTGCCCTCCTCCTCCACACCCGCTCCACTAACCACAGCCCTGCCTTCCTGCATGCCCTTCACCCGACCACAGGCCCGCCCTCCACACATGGCTCCCTCCACGGCCGGCCCTTCCACAGCTCACCCGCCATGACCCGCCCCCCTCCATGTCCCTGCTCCCAACTACAGCCCTGCCCCCTCCACGTCCCTGCCCTGTCCACTGCCCCCACCACAGCCCTGCCCCTGCCCCGCCCCCTCACCCTCTTCCTCTCTGCCACACCCCCCACCGCCTGCTTGCTTTGCCCCCTCTTTCCACGCCCCCCACATCCCACTCCCACCTGCCCCTCTCAGAGACATGAAATTTCATCCTCGAGAAACCTCTGTGGGCTTCATGAGGCATCTGCCCCACCCAGGCCTCAGGGTGTGTGCGCCTGGGACTTCAAAGGCCTAAGGAGGCCCCCAAACTGCCTCCTGCCCAGGCCCGGAGCACAGGGCCTCCTTGTTCTCAGCCCAGGCACACAGCCGTCTGAAAGAAACCCTCTGGTGGCAGCCCAGGGGACCCCCACACCCCAGCACTGCCCCCCGCCGGGACCAGTTCTAGGCTTCCCCGGGGTCCAGCAAGCTTGGCCCTGCCCGGGGTACTCTCAGGCTGGCGCTAGGCCAGTGTTCAAGGCTGGGTGAAGGGCAGAGAAGGGACATCCCTCTTATTCCTGGGGCGGTCATGGCTGTAGCAAGTTCCAGAAGCTTCTGCTGAGACCACCCGGTGACGTCTCAGGAGACCCAGAGAGGCAGCCATCAACTCAGCCTGGAAACCCAGCTCAGACTGGCGGAGAGGCCAGCCCCAGCCTGGGGGCCCGGGCCAGTGGGGAAGATCTCGGCCAGCCCCAGGCACAGCAGTCATCATTAGGACCAAATGCCAGGCTCCCTGCCACCTTCCAACGTCTCAGAAACAGTGGCCGGCTGGCCAGGGCCTCCTGCCCTTCAACTCATCGGCCTGCTCTGGCCTCACCGTGTCCCCGACAGGATGGCTTCCAGAGCCCCAGGGCACCCGCCACTCAAGGCCAGCAGTGCCATGCCCCTGTGCCCGCCCGCCTCTGCCTCCTCCCTGCCCCTCGGCAGTCCACAAGGTCCCTTCCGGGAAGGCTGGATCCCAGGCAAGGGCGGGAGCGCCTGTCTCTGCTCTCACCCCCACAGGCTTAACTTCGGAACAAGATTCAGGGTCCTCATGTGTGGCCACCCTCTCTGTCTGTTTCCCTCAGCAGCGGCCACGCCAATCTCCTGGCTGCCCTCAAACCCCGAGCTGACCACTGCTGCCCTTGGCTTTTCCCATGCTGCTCGCGTGTCCGGAGGTCTCCCTGGCACACATGGCTTCCTTGCCTGCTTCTGGTCCCTGCGAAGGCCATGGGTTTCCCAGAGGTCCTACCTGGTCTGGAACCTCCTTTCTCTGGACACGCCCCCACAACCGCATTCAGCTGAGCTGCAGGAATTTACTGGAATTTAGCACAGCCCTGATCATCACCCTCGCTCAGCCCCAACCCTTCCAGGGCAAGCCCCTCACCCTCTGTCAGCCGTGGCGGGGCTTGGGGGCTGCAGGGGATATCCGGGGTTCTGTGGCTGGTCCATGTGGCTCTGAAGCCTTCGTGGAGGAAATGTGAATTGCATCAGGAATGAAATGAAACTTCCTCACCCACTCCACTTTTCTTTTTTAGAGACAGGCTCTCACTCTGTCGCCCAGGCTGGAGAGCAGTGGTGAAATCTTGGCTCACTGAAAACTCTGTCTCCTGGGTTCCAATGATTCTCCTGTCTCAGCCTCCCGAGTAGCTGAGATTACAGGCACGCACCACCACACCCAGCTAATTTTTGTATTTTTAGTAGAGACGGGGTTTCACCATGTTGGCCAGGCTGGTCTCTAACTCCCGACCTCAAGTGATCTGCCGGCCTTGGCCTCCCACAGTGCTGAGATTACGTGCTGAGCCATTGCGCCCAGCCTACCCACCTCATTTTAAAGTTGGGTGTAGTGAATCTCTCCCAGGTGCAGTGTCAGGGCCACAGGGACAACAGTCCAGAAGAGCAAGATTGTCTCCTTTGGGGAGATGGGGTCACACTGTCCTCCCCCCACCAGTGGGACAAATCTCCGGGGACTCTCAATGGGGCGACAGCATCCCCACAGCTTGCAAAGTGGCCCAGGCCTGGTGAGGGGTGTGGCTGGCCCAGGATTCATGGACAAGCCAGGGCGAGAAACACAGTGGCCTCCAAGCATCCGAGGGCCCTTCCGGGGCCTCAGGAAGAGCTGGGCTTTCTGTGTGTGGGTGGCCTAGGGGCCCATTATGGGCCCATCCCGCTGAGGGCATCACTCCGGGTAGAGGCCCGGCAGGTGCGGCCACAGACCGCTGGGCCTCCCCGGGATGCCTGTGGCGTGAAGTCAGCTGCCCATCCCCGGCCACCGGCCGCACCCCAGGCTATTTTTGGATCCTGCAGCTCAGAGCCCGGCCTTGCTGCTCCTGCCCCCGGAGCTCCTGGACGTCTGGTGAGGCCTGTGGACAATGCCCTTCTTGTCATACATCTGCCCCTTCCCCAGAGCCCCCGCAGGGCCGCCCTCCTCCCCACTCACAGCCGGTCCTGGCTGGGCTGGGGTGGGCTGCCTGGCCGAGAGGAGGCTGGCCTTGGACGGGGACCCTGAGATCAGCAAAGCTGGAGACTCGGGGAGTCCCGGAGGCAAGAGGCTGCTGGCGTTGTCCTGGGCTGTGTCTGGTGTCCAGGTCAGCCGGTGTCCCTCTGGGACATGTGACCTTGGGCAAGGTGCACCCCTCTCTGGAAGAAGGTTTTCCCAGGTTCCTCTTCCCTCAAGTCCTCCTATTCCCTGAGGCCGGTCCCCAAGGGAACTGGTCGGGGACTCCAAGCCTGGCTGCTCAGAGAAGCGTGCCCTGTGTCCCTTGCCCTGCTGGGTGCACGTGTAAGGCTGCTGAAAGATGGGAGAAGGCTTCATCTGCTCCTGCCTCATTCCTCGGACAGATCTCTACACCCGCTGCGTCCAGGCCCTGACCAGGCACAGTGCTGGTAAATCAGGTCCCAAATTAGAATAGACAGCCCTGACCTTGGAGCAGGCGGCTCTGACTTGCAGCTTGTGCCCTGACCATGGACTGGGTGGCCCTGACCTTGAAGCAGGTGGCCCTGACCTTGAGGCATGTGGCCCTGACCTTGGACTGGGTGCCCTGACCTTGGGGCATGTGGCCCTGACCTTGAACTGGGTGGCTCTGACCTTGAGGCAGGTGACCCCTGATCTTGGACTGGGCGCCCCTGAACTTGAGGCAGTTGGCCCTGACCTTGGACTGGGTGGCCCTGATCTTGAGGCAGGTGACCCCTGATCTTGAACTGGGCACTCCTGAACTTGAGGCAGTTGGTCCTGACCTTGAGGCATGTGGCCCCTGACCTTGGACTGGGTACCCTGACCTTGAGGCATGTGGCCCTGACCTTCAGGCATGTGGCCCCCCAACCTTGGACTGGGTACCCTGACCTTGAAGCATGTGGCCCTGACCTTGAGGCATGTGGCCCCCGACCTTGGACTGGGTGCCCTGACCTTGGGGCAGTTGGCTCGGACCTGGAGGCAGGCATGCAGCTCTCTGCAGAACCAGATGTAGGCAGGGGCAAGCCATTGTCACTCAGGGCTTGGAGATGGCTGTTTTTTGCTAGGCTGAGTGTGGGGAAGTGGGTTCTCATCTTCAGTACCAGGTGAATGGGGGACGCAAGCGTAGGTGGGGCAGGTGAGCTAGGAGGGGCAGGTGGGGACAGGTCCGATGGCTCTTAGCATCATGGCCGTGGGACCTGCTGCGGTGTTCTGAGCAGACGTGAGACAGAAGCTGCCTTCAGGAAGTTTGGTTGTGCAGACAAAGGTCAGGGGAATTTAATGCGTGTAGATGAGGCAGCCTGAGGGTGTTGAGCAGCTGCTGGAAAGTAGGTGTTGGAGGACTTGTTAGGGACACATGTAACCCCTCATGGCCAATCAACCACGGGCCACATGCCCAGACCCTACCTGTCAGAGATGCCTGGGTGGACCTCCATTCCAGCCCAGGTCCAGGTGACACCTGGCTCCAGGAGTTGGCCCCAAGACAATGCTGAGAGCAGCTCAGACTGTGCAGTAGAGTGGCCTGACCTGGCACAAGGTGATGGGCTTGCCAGGCAGGGAGCCAGGGAGCAGCCAGGGTTGGCTGGGTCCAGCTTCTTGTGCAGTGTGGTGGGGACAGAGAATGTTTGCTGCAGGGGACACGGGCCTGTCCTCTCACACCCCCAGGCTCTGCCTCAGGCACCCCTGAGCTCACCACCCACTGGCTCCGCCTCGGGCGCCCCTGAGCTCACTCCCCCAGGCTCTGCCTGTCTTGGTTGTTTGTCCTGGTGTAACACAATTATCATATAGCTGGTGTTGCAGAAATAATAGAAACGTATTTCTCAACTTTGGAAGTCGTGAAGTCCAGGATGGAAGGTTGTGTCTTGTGAGGGCCACTTCCACAGGTGGGGACTTCTGACTGGGGCTCCCTCTGTGGAAGGGGCAGCCTCTTTTATAAGGGCACCAGTTCCATCCCTGGCCTCCACTCTCGTGACTGAATCACCTCCGAAAGTCTCACCTCTGAACGTTGTTGCACTGGAGGGTGTGTCAACTGTGCATTTTGGGGGGACACACACATTTGACCCAGCTTGTCCAACCTGAGGCCCGTGGACCGCATGTGGCCCAGGACGCCTTTGAAGTTGAGCCAACACAAGTTCGTAAACTTTCTTAAAACATTGTGAGTTTTTTTGTGATTTTTTTTAAAAAGCTCATCCACTATTATTAGTGTATCTTACGATTTTGTGTGGCCCAAGACAATTCTTCCAGTGTGGTCCAGGGAAGCCAAAAGACTGGCCCATCCTGACTGAGACCATCACACCTCTGGGACAGCTGGAGGTCCAGCCCAGGGCTGGCCTTGGAGTTGGTGGCCAGAGGTCCCCAGAGTCTCAGTTCCACCCAGACCCCCAAGCAGCTTGTAGGGCTATGCCCAGCTGGGCCCCTTCCTGTGGGGCCTGGAGGCGCAGCTGCACCCATGTTCCTAGGGAGGCATGAGGGACCAGCGGCGGCTCTCTGTTGTGGCAAAGAGCGTGGTGCAGCCTCCGTGCCCAGCAGCATCCTCCGGCTACAGGAACAGCAAGGACTTCACTCCCTGGAAAGGAAGAGGCATCCACGGGAGCCAGGCTGGACGCCTGTGTAGAGGGAGGGCACAAGCCGTTGTGGAAAGCCGTGGGAGCCTTCCACAGATTCTCTGCTAGGCAGTGTCACCCCAACACCCTCAGGAGGGGAAACCCTGAGCCCTCCATGGGGGTTGATGGTGCCCCAAAGCAGAGGTCAGGGGCTGTGACCAAACAGATGGCCAGACCAGGTAGAGAAACCTGGAGAAGGCTCTGTCTGAGACACGCAGTGTCTTCATCCTCCTGTGTGGACTCTCTGGGTTCATGGAGAAGCCCTAACTCAGGGCTGGGGCTAAATGTGCCCCCAAGCCCTCCCTTCGCCCCTGCTTGGACATCTAGCCAATGTTCACGCTTCACTTTCAGTCCTGCCAATGCCCGAGACCCTCCTTGAGGCACAGGGAGAACAGCATCCCCACTGCTGGGACGTGTGCATTTGTGTGTGCACGTGAGTGTGCATGTGTGTGCACATTTGTGTGTGCATTCACATGTACATTCACATGTGTACAATCTGTGTGTGCATGTGCATATGCATGTGTGTACATTTGTGTGTGCTTGTGTGAGTGTATTTGTGCATGCATTCATATGTGCATGTGTGTATGGGTGTGTGTGCATTTGTGTGTATTTGTGCCTGCATTCATATGTGCCTTGCCTATGCATGTGTGTGTGTGCATGTGCGTGCATGCTGGGGTGGTTTCTGGCCTCAAAACACCCCACTCCCCTGTCTTCAAGGCTCGGACCCTCTGGGGAGCTGTGTGTGGGAAATGGGTGGTGGTCTTCACTCTCCCCAGGCCCCTCTGCTGTCAAGGCCTCCTTCAGGCCTTCCGAAGCTCCCGTCACCATCTGGTTCTTCTCCGTGGAGTGTCAGCTCGCCTTCCAGATGCTCCCTGCTGCCTCGGGCTGGGGGTGTCCCTCAAGGCCAGCCCAGGCTCTCCAGGGCCTTTCCCTGTCTGACACGGAGGCCAGCACTTAATCCTCAGCACCCCAAGCCCCAAGCCCAGGATGTTCAGCTTGAGAGCCTGTGCTGGCCGAGCCCAAGGAGCCCCAGCACCCACCTGGACCTTGGGGAAGAGGAAGAAGCCCCATACAGAGAGATGAGGAAACTCTCTTACCACAGATGGCCTGTCCGCACAGGGCCGAGGCTGCTGGCTGGACCTTCTCGGCCTCCGCCAGGAGGAGCCTGGGTCGGGGAGCCATCCCGCCCTGGTGATCCTGGTTGTCACTGGAAGGTCAGGTTTCCGGAGCCTCTGCTCCCTGCTGCGGGCCTGCCTCTGAGTTCAGGAAGAAGACCGGCCCCGGTCATGCTGCCAGGACCACATGGCTCAGCTCGCTGGGCATGTGCTGCCTGCCCAGGGAGGGCAGTGCTCGGGAGAGCAGGCTGGGGAGGGCAGGTTGGGGAGGGCAGTGCTGGGGAGGGCAGGCCGGGGAGGGTAGTCCTGGGGAGGGCAGTGCTGGGGAGGGCAGACCGGGGAGGGCAGGCCGAGGAGGGTAGTCCTGGGGAGGGCAGTGTTGGGGAGGGCAGGCTGGGGAGGGCAGGCCGGGGAGGGCAGGCCGGGGAGGGCAGGCTGGGGAGGGCAGGCCGGGGAGGGCAGGCCGGGGAGGGCAGGCCGGGGAGGGTAGTCCTGGGGAGGGCAGACCGGGGAGGGCAGGCCGGGCAGGGCAGGCTGGTCATCCTCGGCCCTGGCTGCTGTTTGGCACCTCTTTGTCAGCCTGCCGTGGGGGGCCCAGGGTCTGGCGAGGGTGGCGGGCTGAGGTCAGGAGGGTCTCTAGGTCCTGGGGGGCAGGGAGCACGAAGGGAGCCCTGGCGGGAGCGGCTCTCTGGCTGGGGCCACCTCCTGGTGGGAGTGCCTGGGCTCTAAGACAGTGGTGGTCAGAGGTGACCAGGTGTCCTTGGGTCTGTGACCAGTGCCACTGGGCCTCAAGGAGGTGATGTCTCAGATGAGAGGAGAGACGCTCCCGAAGTTCCTGTGTGTTTAGGGCTCGGAACAGTCTGTAGGAGACCAGAGCAGGCTCCGTTTCCAAATAACACTCAAGAGACCTGGCTCAGCACGGGCCCCCAGGCCGTGGCTTGAGGAGAGCGGTGGGTGCCCACGGGAAAGGGCCACCTTGCCCACACTTGGCCACAGCTGGGGAGGGCTCCTTCAGCCCTCACGCCCACCCTGCGAGGCTCAGCGCTGAGGAGGGAGCCAGCAGCCCCAAGGCTGTGTCTCCAGGCGTCCAAGCCACAGGGTGGAGCAGCCAGAGCAGCCAGAAGGCAGAGCACAGCCCAGAGTGCCTCCTTTATGTTCGGGCCAGCCTGGGCACGGGCTTACAGCCATAGTGTGGCACTGTGGATGGTGCCCAGCTCTGGCTGGTGGAGCTCAGAGATGCTGCTGTCCGGGGCCTTCTTCAAAGTCACCCTGGAGCTCCCAGCCAGCCCAGACATCAGTGTGTAGTGTCTGGGAGCTGCGGAGGGGTCTGCCAGGCCCACCCTGGGACTCCGTGCGGCATACACAGAGCAGGAGCAGGCAGGGAAGAATAGTTTCCCTTCAGGGTGGGACTCCCAACCAGGCGAGGGGGCAGAGGTTGGGGGGCAGAGGCGAGAGAGGCAGAGGCGAGGGGGGCAGAAGTGAGGGGGGCAGAGGTGGGGGGGCAGAGGTGAGGGGGGCAGAGGTGGGGGGGCAGAGGTGAGGGGGGCAGAGGTGAGGGGGGCAGAGGTGAGGGGGGCAGAGGTGGGGGGGCAGAGGTGAGGGGGGCAGAGGTGGGGGGCAGAGGTGAGGGGGCAGAGGTGAGGGGGGCAGAGGTGAGGGGGGCAGAGGTGAGGGGGGCAGAGGTGGGGGGGCAGAGGTGGGGGGCAGAGGTGGGGGGCAGAGGTGGGGGGAGCAGAGGTGAGGGGGACAGAGGTGAGGGGGGCAGAGGAGGGGGGCAGAGGAGGGGGGCAGAGGAGGGGGGCAGAGGTGGGGGGGCAGAGGAGGGGGGCAGAGGAGGGGGGCAGAGGAGGGGGGCAGAGGTGGGGGGCAGAGGTGGGGGGGCAGAGGAGGGGGGCAGAGGAGGGGGGCAGAGGTGGGGGGAGCAGAGGTGAGGGGGGCAGAGGTGGGGGGGCAGAGGTGAGAGGGCAGAGGTGGGGGGAGGGGGGCAGAGCCTTACCACCTTCCTGTGGGGAAGCAGAGGTGCTGGGGGGCTCAGGCCTGTGTAGAGACAAAGGCTAGCGGGGAGTGGGGGACAGGAGTCTCGGGAAGTGGCCTGGGCCTGTCTTTGGGGGCTGGACTCCTCTTTTCCTGTTTTCCCAATTACCGTGTGCCCAGTTCCCTGGGAGAATGTGTGAGTGCTGGGAAGGGCCTGGCCGGGGCCTGGCGAGGGCAAGACGTCTCTGGCTGACTGTTGGTGCTGAAGGTGCAGAGGGTAGATTGGGGTTCTCTTTGATTCCTGCAAAGAGGGGACACCGTGGTGTGCTACTAGTGACATTGGCCCTTGCTCCACGGCAGCGGCGCAGGAGTGCAGGGGTGGGTGTGGGGGCTGGAGAGTCCTGCTTCATCTCCTTCAGCTCCCTGGCAGCCTACTCCTATCCAGTTACCCACCACCAGGCTGGCGAGCCCGGGAGCCTCCAGAGAGGGTGAGGCAGTTCTGCTTCGACCGCAGGCCAGCTTGCTGTGGGGCTCCTGGCTTTGCTTTGCAAGCCAAGTGGGAGGGGCCCAGAGGGGTGGCTGGGGTGTGTGTGGGGGCTGGCACAGGCTGGCTCAGGAGCTTCATGCCAACTCCATCTTCTGGACCCACGAACCGTGACCTCCCAGCACCCCCAGCCCCTGCAGTGGCCAGGCCCCTGTGGCACGCTGCACACAGCAGAGGGGACTGGCACTCTCGGGGGCCCGGGGGCTTGGAGGTTCTGAGCCGGGGCCAGGCCAGCTGTGGGTGGTAACTCGAGTCCAGCCAAGGTCATCAGCAAGGTCCGTGAAAGCTGGGGGAGCAGAGCAGGATGTTCCTGACAGCTGTGCAAGAGACGGAGAGTCGCTCAGCCCTTCTGCGCCCTGGTCCACGTCGCACACGGGCATTCTCACCTCCGGGGCACTGTGAGGCCTCCGTGAGCCGAGCAGGGAGTGGCTGCCCAGCCTGCGGCGTTGGCGTGGTGCCCCTGTTCCGTGGTGGAATCTTGGCCAAGCCAGTGGATGGAGAGCAAGGGCATTCCAAGTGGAAGGATCGGGGTTCGGCAGCTCCCAGGAGGAGCGTGCAGGAGCACTGGGGAAGCATGCTTTGCCTTGACATTGGGGCGGACGGTAAGATGTTCCATGATAAGCATCCGTGAGGGACGTGGGGTTTACGGATGCAAATGACTGCGCTGGCGAGGACCTGCTGAGGGTCCAGCCCTCTGCTGGGACAGGCAGGTGCGGGGTGGGTCCGAGGGGCTGCTGCTGTCCTTGGGGAAGTGTGGCTGGCTGGGAGATCCAGCTATAACCTGAAACTATACCCTTTTAAATCCAAGGACCACAAAGTAAAAGAAAATCAATTTCCAATTACTTCTAAGCCCCAAGGTTACACGGAAAGGGAAACTCAGTCTCCTGTGGCCTTGCTCAAGGTGCTCCCTCTGTACCACGACCCTCTCATCTGCCGAAGATGGGGCCGGATACACCAGGGTCCCTTTGCACCTGAATTGCTTCTAATTCCTGGTCCTGATGTGCCATTGACCTGTGACACCTGCCCTGGCCTGGGAGAAGGTGGGGAGGGAGCAGTTGGGGAGGGAGCAGGTGGGGAGGGAGAAGGTGGGGAGGGAGAAGGTGGGGAGGGAGCAGGTGGGGAGGGAGAAGGTGGGGAGGGCGCGGGGCCACTGAAGGCTGTTTGCCTCTGCTGCTCCCACACCTGGTGGGAGCAGTGCGCCTGGCTTAGCGGGACCCCCACACCCCGTGGGAGTACTCCTGGCTTAGCGGGACCCGGTTGCTGGTGGCAGCCCCTCTCTCAGACACTCCTGGCCCTCCGCAGGCCTCTCCAGCAGTTCCTGTGCTCAGCAGGCCCTCCCCGCCCATGCTGCTTGGCAAGGCCTCAGTCACGCTGTTCCCGGAGTTGGGGACAGAGACTTCCTGTGTTGCTTCAATTTACTTTTAAAAGTGACCAGAGAGGCTCAGCACCCTCTTAAAGTGCGGGCTTGCCCTGGGTGCCTGACGAAGTGAGGAGGCGGCGCCCCTGTTTCCTCAGCAGCCCCGTGCTGGGCGTCCGCGGCTCGGAGCCCAGGGCATCCCGCACACGCCCTGCTGTCCTGTGACTTCAGGCAGCCATAGCCTTTCTCGATGCGCTCCCTTCCTGGGGTGGCAGCAGCGCCTGTCTCCCTCCCTGTTCATCTCCAGAGCCTTTCGGACACCGGGCGGGCGGGTCGTCCTGAGGTGTCTGAGTCCAGGAAGCCGCCCCTCCATTCCCACAGCTCCGGCCCAGCTTGGAGGACTCGAAACTAGCTCCGAAGCGCATGTGCCCCAGTGCTCTGCAACAGTGCCTTGGTGTTTTGCTGGCTCTCAGAGCTCGGGGGGGTGAGGTGACCCTCTCATGCTGGTATTCGGAGGCCGGCGCTGTGTCCTGACCCTCCAGACTCCTGCCTCACCCTGGGAGGTACCCGAGTTTCTCCGGGACGTGTGTGTGCCACCTGGCTGGCTCTCCCCATCGCTGGCCGTCGGAGGCCTCGTCCCTGCTCTTAGCAGGAAGAGTTCTCATTAACTCGCTTTGGAAATATTTGCTCCTTTTGCTTTTCTCTCTGGCCTTGGGACTCCCGCGTGCAGGCAGGCGCCTCTGCTTCCGGTTCCCACGTCACACCCGCCCTCCTCCGTCTCGCACCTCCGCCCGCCCACTGCACGCCTCCACGGGCTCCCCGACCTGCCCCACCGCACCCAGGGTGTGGCCCGAATAAACCCGCCCACCAAGCCCACGGGCTCCACAGCTGCGTTTTCCCCACCCGGCATTTCTGGTGGGCTCTTGCCCTCACTCCACATCTCCAGGGTCACACCTGACTCGACGCCTGTCCTGCCTCCTGGTCAGCTCTGCACTGTGGCTGGCGAGGCTGGGCCGTGCGCCTTCTCCTGTGGCAGGAGGGCGTCAGCTGCCATGGCTGGAAGTGGGTACGGACGGGGATAGGGTGCAGCCGCGGTCCTGCTGGGAAGCTATTGAGAAAAATGTGCAGGCGGGGAGCTGCCCCCGGGCCTGGGCAGTCCTGTCCCAGCCTCTTGCTGTCCCTGTGGAGCTGCCCCCGGGCCTGGGCAGTCCTGTTCCAGCCTCTTGCTGTCCCTGTTCCTGTGAGGCGGCGACTTTTTCTCGGGCCTCCCCCACCCCCAGCCCTGCCCTGCCGCGTGTAGCTGGCCTCGCTGTCCCTGGGTGTTCAGGCTTACACTGGCTCTCACGTCAGCCTCCTGGCTCCTGTGGTGTCCCCAGGGCTCAGCTGTGGAGCAGCAATGCCTGTCCTGACAGCGGTGGCTGTGAATCCCCGGGTTCCGCTCTGCAGAGCTCACCGGGATCTGACGGGCGCATGGCAAGTGTGTTGGAAAGACTCACTGGTGCCTTTGACACCGTTCAGATACCCCTGCCATTCCTCGGGGTGGGGGCGGAGCTGAGGCCCTGGCGGGGAGGGCTGGGGAGCACGAGGCCTGGGGTTGCAGCTGCTCTGGGGACCTGTGGGGTGTGCATGGCCCCCCGGGCTGGGACGGCCTCCTGCTGTGATGCCTGCTCTCTCCTGGGGAAGAGCGAGAGGGGTCTTGGCCGGAGAGGGGGCTCCAGCCCTGGGGACGTGGGCAGGCACGGCCTCCCTGCAGCTGGCCTCTGGGGCCGAGGAGGGGACAGGGCATTGGTCTGCCCAGTCACGTACTGCCCTCTCTCAAAGCGAGCCTGCCACCCTGGCAAGGGACACCTCCGGAATGTTCTGCCATGTTTTACTGAATTTAGAAGTAGGTCCACAGACACTTTTTGGCATCACTCCTCAATACCTAGTGCCAGGCTGACTGCTGGCTCCCGCTCAGAGCTTCCAGATGGTCTCACCTTTGACCTCTGAGTCAGCATGGAAAGTTCCGGTCTCCCAGTTCTGAATGCCTTCTGAATCTAGCATGGTGGCTTGGGCGATGGACTCATCCTTAGCAGGTGCAGCTAGGGGTATGGGGACCAAGTCATGGCCCCTCTCCCATCTGGGCTTAGCTGTCTGGGGGTTCCAGTGGGTCTCTCCACTCCCAAAAGCCTGGGGGTGGGAATTCCGATCAGCAGAGCTCAGGGACCCAAGAGAGTGCCCATGTGACCTCTGCCCCGTGCCAAGGCCCTTCAGGACCCTGGGAAGAAGGAAGATGGCCCTCGGGACTGCTGGGGAGTGCAGGGTACTCACAACACCGTGCGGTGTGTGGCGGGGCTGGCCTGGCTGACTGGGGCTCGAGTGGCCAGAGTGTGCAGGGGGGCCAGGGCCATCTCAGGCTTGGCGGGAGCCCTCGGAGCTGCTCTTCCGGGGCTGCCTCTGACCACGGCGCAGCAGGGGAGGAGAGCTCGGCTCGTGCAAGCCTGCTGTGAACGCTGGGCTCCTGATCTGGGATTGAAACAATCACAGTGGTTCCTTGAGGAGCTGTGGAGAATGAGGAGGACAGGCCATGTGGGGATGAGCCTCTGCTCCTGCGTGCCTCCCTGCCGTCCAAATGTGCCTCCAGCACCATTCAGAGGCTTCACCGGCCACGTCTATCCCTGGGACAGGCTTGTCTCCGTCAGCACATCTGCAGGACGGGGCTGGAAGGACCAGCGCTGGAGGCCGGCTTCACCCCAGAGCAGCCCCTTCTGCTCTACATGGAGTTTCTTGCCCAGGAGCCCCTCAGCCCCTGGGCTGGGTCCAGCCCACCCTCAAGGGAGAGTGCAGGTGGGAGCCCGTCTGAGCAGCACACGGAAGGGAGGGGGGAGGGGTGCTGGGGTCGCTGCTGACAGCTCACACCTGCCAGAGACGAGCGTCCGTCCAGACGTGGCGCTATCATGTCCTCTGAACACCCTGAGGTGGGGGATCCACAGGCCCTGTCTACACTTGGGGAGCCTCGGGCCGGTGACCGCCAAGGGGCTCCCTAAACCGCCCTGCTTGTGGTCTGCCAGCTGCGGCTTTGGCGTGGGTGTGTCTGAGGCCGAGGCCACTGTCCGAGGCATCCTGTTCTGGGGCCAGCTGAGAGGGGCGGACGCAGGAGTTTATCAGGCCTGCCGGGTGCCAGGTGGGCCCTGGGCAGAGTGCGGGCTGCCACCCAGAAGTGGATGCTGGGATTCTCATTTCCTGTCCTGTCTGTGGCTGCTTGGGGAGGCACTGCTTTCTTTGCTGAGGCCTCCAGGGGACCCCTCATGAGGCCAGTGCACCCCAGGCCCGGAGCTGGCCGGTTCTGGTACAGCCTCACATGGGGCAAATCAAAGCAGGGCGTGTGCAGGAGCTCCTGCAGGTGTGTGTGTGTGAGTCCAGGGCTCCAGACCTGGAGACCCCACAGGGGCTTGTGGCATCCATATTCTGGGCCCCTTTGGCTGTCATGGAGACCCACAGGGTTACAGCGGTGACTGCTTGGAAACTTCTGTCCCAGTCCTTTGACTAATTGATAAGGTTTGGCTCTGTCCCCATCCAAATCTCATCTTGAATTGTATTCCCGTAATTCCCACGTGCTGTGGGAGGGACCCAGGGGGAG
The DNA here is from genome assembly GCF_048565385.1 of Saimiri boliviensis. Classification (NCBI taxonomy): domain Eukaryota; kingdom Metazoa; phylum Chordata; class Mammalia; order Primates; family Cebidae; genus Saimiri; species Saimiri boliviensis. The sequence continues at coordinate 1,624,479 of NC_133453.1, forward strand.
GTAACTGAATCATGGGGGCCGGTTTTCCCGTGCTGTTCTCATGACACTGACTAAGTCTCGTGAGATCCGATGGTTTCTCGCTCTTGCTTCTCCCTCCCACGGAAGAGGCGCCTTTGTCTCCCGCCGTAATGCTGAGGCCTCCCCAGCCACGCGGGACTGTCAGTCCAGGGGACCCTCTTCTTCCTCCCGTCTCAGGTGTGTCTGTATCAGCAGCGTGAAAGCGGACAAGAAGCTAACGAGAACAAAACAAGAACACAACCAGACCCTGGGTTGGAGGCCCCAGAAGAAAGCGGTCACAAATCCTCCGGCTTCCACAAAGCAGGGCGTGCATTTGGCTTAAGGGACAGACATTTGCAGTCCTCAGTGTGATTTCTGAAAGCAAGGTGGGCTTGTGAGCTAGAAGCCCAGGGAATGAGGACGCAGGGACTGCAGCCAGCTGGTAAATACCTGTGCCCTCCATGTGCAGCATGAAGCAGGACGATGGCGCAGACCCAGAGGGAAGACGTGCATGGGCTGGTCGCACCCGCAGGGTACTTGTTTCCGACGCCATGATGCTTTTCGGTCCTGAGAGTCGGGAAGGCAGCCTCTGGCTCAAGGCCAGGGACAGGGCAGCCCACGTCATCCAAAGCAGATGGGCGGAGGACCTCCAGCCGCCGTCCACCCCTCCTGCAGCCCTCTCTGCAGGAGCCACGTGGGTACCCAGGCTTCCTGGCATGCCTCCCTTGCCAGGAGACCCACTGCTTCCCAAAGCGGTGCGTCCAGCATTCATCACAAGGGCGGTGCTTCTGCCGCTGGCCCTCGGGAGGACCCACCCACAGTCTTCTCTTGCTGCACCCCAGCTGTGTGGGAGCCAGCCTTCTGGCTGTCTGCACACCCTTCTTAAAGGCTTATACAAGTGAAGGGGAAGAAACTCCCAACGAGGAAAGCAGGCTTTTCTAAAGGGCCGAATGTGCCTGACTATAATCCCCTGAACCAGGCCGGCCGTCTGGGATAAGGGTCTTCCGAATTTAACTATCACAAAGCCACGCACTGACTGGACACATGAGGAGTGACATCTCCTTATATCACATTTTGACACAAATCCACTGGGTGCCGTCTCATCTTGACGCTTCAAAGGAACAGGGGCTCCTCTGCGGCAGAGGCTTCCGAGAGCCAATGCACCCCCTAAGACCACAGGGAAGCCGTGTGTGCCTTCAATGGTGGCCTCCTGCTTGGGGGTGGCCCCGGTTCCCGTCCTGGCGGGCTCCCACTTCTGCTTCCCGGTGCAGTCAGGGATCCCCACGTGCCCAGCCCACAAACGCGCACGACGTCTGGGGGAAATGCCGCTCGGAGGCGCAGAAGGAGCGGCTTTTGGAGCGAGGCAGTGGCCAACGCAAAACAGACGTCGCTCGTCTCCATCAAGGGCTCTGCAGAAAGAAATCCAAACCGAGACTGGATTTTGACAAGATGCAAACCATTTGCACAGGATCGTCAATGAGAGGCACTTGACATGACGTCTTGCAGACGGTGTCTTGTGATGACAGGCCTGTCTGCGGGCGGGCGAATGGGGTTCACGCCCGTCGGACCGCGATGGCAGGCCTGGCCTGTGCTGCCCAGCTCACCTTTTCCAGTGCGGTTGTACCAGCTAAAATGGGCTCAATTGGGAGCTGCTGTTAATACGCCACAGCCCCCACCGTCTTAGCAGAGTGATTCAAAACAAATGTGTCAGCCCCGGGGACGCGTGAGGACGCTGGCACTGGGATGTGGACGTGCTGGCCGGCCCCGGCGCGGCTGCCTGTGTGCGGGAGCTCCCGTGCGGAGCTGTGGTCCAGGCCCCCAGGCTCCCCTGCGGCAGCGTGCACAGAGTCGCCTGCACAGTTTCCACCGGGGGCCTCCGCACCTTTAGGGGACCTGCACGAATCCACACCACTGCCTGGGTTAGTCAGCCCGAGGGGCTGGAAACGCGCACGTGTCCTCTCTTCCAGCTCCAGGGGCAGGACTCCCGGCATCAGGGTGTCTGCAGGGCTGGCTCCTCCCGTGGGAGAATCCTGTTCTGGCCTTTTCCAGCTTCTAGAGCCACCTGCACTCCTTGGCTCAGGGCTCCTCCTCCGTCTTCAACGCTGGCCGAGCTGCCTCTCCCAGCCGCCGTCTCTCTCTGACCCCGTTGTCTTCATAGCCTGCCTCCCTCTTCCCCTCGTGAGGACTCCTTATGACAATGGGCCCAGTGAGATACGCCAGGATCATCTCCCATCCTGAGATCCTCAACTTAACCTGTCTGGAAAGCGCCTTTTGCCGCATGAGGTCATTCATCCACAGGTCTGGGAGGAGGACGGGCATGACCTTGTGGGCTATGGTGGCTGTGACTCTGCCAGCCATGGGCCTGGCTGCAGCTGTGGGGTTGCTGAAGGTACCTGAGTCCCGTATGGGCTCCCGATCCTGAGACTGCCCCTGGAAGCCATGCTGAGTCAGGGCTGCTGCGTGCAGGCGCTGCCCCAGGCCCCAGGGTGCCCCAGACCCCTGCCTGTGGGACTCCAGGCTCCTACCCATCCTGGCCACCCTGGATGTTTGAAGTCCTGCCAAAGCCCAGAATCTGGAGGCTTGGTGGACGCTGAGCCACGTGGAGGAAAGGGGCCCATGCCCGCAGGACACGCAGGGGCAGAGGCGGCTTCTCTGCTTTCACCATCACCTGCCTCCAGCCTGCAGGCTAGAGGAGAGGCAGGCAGAAGCGTGTGTTGGAGAATCGCTGCCCCTGGGACAGGTGGGCTCACTGGGAGTCCCTGGAGAGAGCTTCACCCTGTGTCGCGCCTGTGGACCCCTCAGTCCGCCTGCCCGAGCTGCCAGGTGGGGCGTGAATCTGTTCCTAGAAGCCAAAGGCACGTCTGAGTGGCAGGACACGGATGTTCGCGTTTCCCTGGGGCAAGAACACATCCCAGAGGTGGCCAGACTGGGGCCATTGTAAAAACCCACCCGAGAGATCTGCCTGCCACAGCGGAAGGAGCCCAGGGCCACCCCATCGCCAGGGAGCCGGGGTCCCAGGGAAGGACATGGGGCGCTAGCCGGGGAAGAGAAGCACCCTGGGCACCAGGCGCGCCTGATTCGCACTGGCTGGACGCCGTGGCACCCGGAAAGAGTGTGAAAACCGCCACTTTCAGAACGGCCCTGGCTTTGCCGAATCTGTCGTCCAGAAGCAGGAGGAGCGGCTGGAGGGCACTTGTGTGGGCCGGAGGCCGGGAGGCAGGCTGCTTCCCGACTGCCCTCTCTGTGGGTCCCGGCCTTTCAATGCACCAGCGGCATGCCCACAGCAAAGTCCACACACACACGCGCTTTTTAATGACGGTGAAAAGTCCATAGTATCAAAGGTGTCATCTCCACCCTTCTTGTGCGTACAGTTCCGTGGCATTCCTGCATTCACGACGTCCTTCAGCTACCACCACCATCTGATCCAGCTCAGGATGCTTTTCATCCTGCAAACCTGAGACTGGGTCCCCATTAAACATTCACTCCCTCCCCATAGCCCTGGCACCCACCGTTCCCTCCGCCTTCTGATTCTGGGGACCCCAGGTAAGCGGAATCACGCAGCGTCTACCCTTTGGGGACTGGCTTGTGTCGTGGAACGTGGCGTCCTCAGGGTTCATCACGTCGGACGTGCGTCAGCGTTTTCTTCCTGTTCTCGGGCTGAGTGGTACACTGCTGTATGCACATGCCACAGCTACCTGGTCCCTTCGTCCACTGGGGACCCTTGGGTCGTGTCCACCTGTGGCTGTGGAGCGGGCTGTGAGTGAACACGGTGTCACACGCTGCTTCGCAGCCCTGGCTGCAAACCCGTGATGCCGGCATTGTGGTTTCTATTTCACAAGGGGGCAAAGCCAGGCTGTGGCGGCCAGGCGACCCTCTGAAGGCCGTGCAGCTGGACAGCCGAGACCACGTGGCCAGAGGCCGGGGCCTTGCCCTCCTGGCCGGGAGCCGTCCTCCCCCTGTGCGGCCTCCAGGTGCTGTGAGGAGGACCCTTTGATGAGAGAAAACGTTTTCTCTTGCTGTTTGTGCGCCCTCCACACATGAGGATACGCTCGGTGGCCTCTCTGGGTCCAGTTTGGGACGGACCGATGCCTCCGTGTGGTGGGGCTCTGGGGTCGTCCGTCCAGCCCTCTCCTCCACTGCCCTCAGGGTCCCTGACCCTTCCTGGAGGGTCCTGAGCTGCGGGGGCCCAGGAGGAGGCTGTCTGTGTCCTTGGATACCTCCTCCATCCCGGGCACGTGGCAGGCGTAGGCGGCGCCCACAGAGGAAGGTTCTAGAAACCTGTGGGAGGAGGGGCCCCTCTGCATGGAAGGGTAAGACTGTAGATCCTGTATTCAGCCCTCAGCACACACTGACCACCGAGCTGGCTCAGCGGGGTGGGAACCGTGGTCCAGGGCTGCTGAGAGGTGTGGCCCCGGCCAGGTGGGTGCCTGGCACTGTCTGCCCCGAAGTAGGAGGGGCCTCCCTGAGGTCCCCCTGGACACCTCAGCCATCCCGTCAACCATCTGGCCCCTGGGAAGGAGACACAGACAGGAGGACACAAAGGTCCTCTCTGCAGGAGCCATGGTCGTGCCCAGTGCAGGAGGCCCTGTGGGCTCTGGGGGTTCAGGCAAGTTCACCCCTTTTCTTCATGTCCCGGAACAGCTGTGAGCTTGGCTGGAGTCTGGAGGGAGAGGCTGGGATGCAGAACTGAGGGGCCCGGGAGGCCGAGGCTTGGCAGCTTCCCTTCCTGGGGCTGCCCCCCAGCAGGCGACTCGGGGATGCTGAGGTCTCTAAGCACTCACCCCCTTCTCCGCTGCCCCTAAACTTGCTGCTGCAGACCAGGAGGAAGCTTCCTTCCCTGAACCCACTGGGGGGCCCAGGGCAGGACCTCATTTCCTGCGTGTACCCTGCTCCTGGCCTCTGGAGTGTTCCATGCCCTTGGGGGTCCTTGTCCACAGAGCACGGCCTGAGAGCCACTGCCCAGGCCGGGCTCCTGGGTTTGCAAAGTCTTTCTCCGAGAGGCGAGATCTCCCCCTTTCCAGCCCTTTGGGCATCTGCCCTGTTTTCCTGACTGGTGAAGGGCCCTGAGGCTGGGAGACGGGCGGGCTATTTTAGCACTGAATTCACCCCTGAACTGCTCGTGAGCTCATCCACTGTGCACGCCCAGGAAGCTCCTTTCCCCGCAGAACCAGGGCACTCCGTTCTCAGCGCGGCAGGTGCTTTCTGTGGCTGGGCCCTGCAGCTTGGCCCGAGTGTCACTTCACGGTGGGTTCACGGCCTGTGCCGCAGCTGCATCCCCCGGGAGCCCAGGCTCTTGGCCACTCACCTGAATCCCCAGTAGGGCCGGTGGGGGCGGGGGCTCTGGTCGGAATGCAGAAAAATGAGCTGAGATTGGGCAGCCTCAGGTACGGGAGAGAGGGTGGGTCCATTACCCATAGCCACTCTGGACACCCGCTGCTGGGAACCTCCCCGCAAGGCCAGGGTGGGAGACTGTGGATGGGGGGTGCTCTGGGGGCTGCACAGAGGGTGTGCAGGGCATGTGTACATAGCGGGTGTGCAAGCAGGGCCGTGTGTGGGGCCCGTGTGTGTGCAAGGTGTATGGTGCCTGTGTGTGCAGAGGCTGTGTGTGCAGGGCCTGTGTGTGTAGATTGTGTGTGGGGTCTGTGTGTCAGGGCCTGAGTGTGCAGCATGTCTGTGTGTGGGTCTGTGTGTGGGTCTGTGTGGGTCTGTGTGCGCGGGGCTGTGGGGGCTGTGCGGGGTTTGCCTGTGACCTGTGTGGGGGGCATGTTCAGGGCTGTGGGTTGCATGGCATGGTGTGTGTGCACGTGTGTGGGGCCTGTGGGGTTTGTGCAGCGTGACGTGTGTGTGCACATCTCATGTGTATACTACACATACTCCTTGGGCTCGTGAGCACCTAGAGAGGAGGAAGACAGGAAGGAGGGGGTGCTGGTGAGGAAGAGGCGCAGAGATGGCCTGGGGCTGTCTGAACCTGAGTCCGTTTTCATGTGTCCAGAACCAGGGGCCGCCCAGCCCTGCTCTGGACTCGTGTGGGTGGCCAAGAGCCTGGACGCTCCGTGGGGCATCCAGCTGTGGCACAGGCAGCTGTGTTCGGTATGAAGCGGCACTCGGGGCAACCAGCGGAGCCCAGCCAATGGCCGTGGAGGCTGGGACACTCCTGGCTGCTGGAGCTCTGCGCCTGGCTCAGTCACTTGCTTGTGGGGTGACCGGGCAGGTCCCCCCACCTCCCTGCCTCCACTTCTCCATCTGTAAAGTGGCGTGGTTGGTGCCAATCTCTCCACATGGGAGGGCTGAGGGAAGAAGGAAGGGCGGGGCATGGTGGGTGCTCATGGCAGGTGAGGAATCTCCAAATTCACATCCACGTGGTGCCTCAGAATGGGAACTTACCTGGAAACAGGGGGTCTGCAGATATAATTAGGCAGGGTTTCAGGATCAAACCTGGGTGCAGGGTGGGCCCTAGAGTCAATGACCCGTGCGTGTGCAAGAAGAGGGGACACAGAGGCATGCGGGAAGTGGCCATGTGCTGAGGAGTGACCCCCGAGGAGGCGTCATAAGGTGAGGAGCACCAGCAGGTGCCACAAAGCTGTCAGAGGCAGAGACAGACCGTCAGCCCCCGGACGGAGCCAGCCTGCCCACACCCTGGTTCTGACACAGCCAGTCCCCAAAGGACACCCATGGCGTGATTCCTCCTATCCGAGGTCCCTAGAATCAGAAGGCAGAAAGGAGAATGGTGGGTGGTGAAGTAATTCCCGAAGGCCAGTCTGGATTCAAGGGGAGAGGGCTAAGCCCCTGACTCATGAAGGGAGGAGTCCCAAAGTGTTCCTGGTCGTCCTCAAACTGCCACAGTCCACCCCGGCACAAATTATTTACATTCTCACCACAGGCTGTGCCCCTCACCCTTCCTGCCCAAGATGCCCAGAGTCTCGTATCATTGTGGCATCAGGCTTAGGATTGAGGTCTAAAGTCCTTTTTTTTTTTTTTTTTAAATCACGCAACCTCCAAAGACAGAGTGGCTCAGAAAGACTCTCAGGTCCAGGATCTTGTCACAGAAATCAAATCCAGGTGCAAACAGGGCTCTTCCGGCATGGCACCACCTTCAGGGCAGGGTTTTGAGTATGATCCCCTTCAATCTGAAGACTCACGTGCTTGACGTGATCCAGTGACACAGGCAGGGAACGCTGTGATCAATGGCCCCGTCCAACGAGGGAGAAGTGGGAGGCCCATAGCTGTCACTGGCCCATAGCAATTCTGAAATCCGGAGTCTGATCAGGGCCATGTCCCGCTGCCCCTCAGGAATGACTCTGTGGCATCAGCTCTGGCTGCTGGGCTCTAAGCCAGCCCACCTTCACGGTGGACAGCCTGCTTTCTCTTACCCACGGCCCCTCATGGTCTGAAAACCATGAATGAAAAGCTCTGGAAATAAACGCTCCCAGTTTTAACACAGGTCATTCTGAGCAGCGTGATGGAGTCTCTGGCAACCCCACCCCATCCCGCCCGGGACGTGAATCACTGCCTTGTTAGAGGGTTCGTGCTGTAGACGCTCCCTGCCCATGAGTCACTTAGCAGCTTGCAGGTTCTCAGACGGACTCTCGTGGCATCCCAGTACTTGGGTCCCAGTAACCCCTATTTGACTTAACAATGTCCCCAAAGCACCATGTTGGTGATGCCGGCAATTCTGACATGCTGAAGAGAAGCGAGGCGGTGCTTCCTTTCGGTGAGAAGACGGACGTTCTCAACTTAATAAGAAAAGAAAAAAATATCGTATGTTGAGCTTGCTAAGATCTACAGTAAGAGCACATCTCTTCTCTGGGATATTGTGAAGCAGGAAAAAGAAATCTGCTCTAGTTTCGCTTTCACACCTCAAACCTCATGATGCAAGTACAGCCACGCTGTGTGGTGAGTGCTTAGTCAAGGTGGAAAAGGCGTAGCGTTTGTGGGTGAAACACATGAGCAGAGACATGTTCTGATCGACAGGAACTGGGCTGGACACCACCCACGGTTTCAGGCACCCAGCGGCGGTCCTGGAACGGGTTCCTCTGTGGACCACGTGGCCTCCTGTATCCTCAAATGGACATAGTTTCTGCAGAGTCAAAGTCTTTGTACTTCCTAGGAGGACTTCCTACGAATCTTTCTGGGATTCACATCATCAGGCCAAAACTGTCCTCACAATCCTCCCAAGACAGGCCTCTCTCTGCTGGGCTGGCCGTCGGGTTGCGTTTCACACGCCCTAAGATTTTTAGAAGCCCTTTTTCCTGCTGAGAGGGGCTCTGAGTCCCACCCTTAAGTCTTCTGAAGTCTCACTACAGGTTCTCACAGACACACCCATTGGAGATCCCTCACTCTGAAGATTATTTTTTATTTTGAGAGCGTTTGCCATCTGAAGGGCCTGGGAATGAAGAAACTTAATCACACAGCCAGCAAAATCTGGTTTTTAAAACTTTTTTTTTTTCTGAATTTACTGAAAATGGAACATTTTGATTTTAGCTCTTCTCTGTCTTATACTACGTAGCTAAGAGAAGCTAGTTGGAATATTCAACACTCTTCCTGGAAATGTCCTCAATCAAATCAAGTAATTCATTAAGTTTATTTTCCATTTTCTACGTTACTACAGGGGTTAGTGTTGCCAAAGTTTTCTGTATAACGAGATCCTCGGTTTTTCCAGCCTCTGATCACAATTTCCTCCTGTCCTCTCGGCTTCCTCCGGAAGTCTTCCCCGCCTCTCTCAACTTCCATCTGCCACCTGGTTCAAAGCCCACTCCCCAGCGCTATTACAATGGCGCCTCCCACTCTGGTCCCAAATTCTATGGTATGTAGTTGCTTAAAGCAACACTTCATTATCTGCAGGGGTTCGGTGAGTTAATCAGACTCAGCTGAGAACTTCTCTCCTGGGGATCTTCTCATTTGGTTGCCTTCCGGCGACAGCTGGGCCAGGAGCCCTGTGAAAGCCCAGGTGGGCTATGTGTGCAACGTGGCTCCCATTCCACGTGTGGCACCTCCCAAGCGTGGATGGCTTGACTCCTCTGCGTTTCTTGACCAGGTACTTACGTGTGGCCTCCCAAGCATGGTGGTCTCAGGGCAGGTGGGCTCCAGGCACGGGTGTTCTTGGTGTCCTGGGTGGAGGCTGCAAGACTGCCCACGGCTTGGGAGTCCCAGATCAACTCCTGTGCTTTGTTGTATCGATCAGATGGGTCACCAAGGCCAGCTCAGACTCAGTGGCAGGGCACTGAGACCCAACTCGCAGGAGGAAGAGTGTCAGAGAATTAGAATAGAATGCAGGGACCTTGCCTCTGTCATGCCTCCAGTCCATCTCAGGCTCCACATTTGCCTCATTTTGTACATCACGGAAGGTGGGCAGGGACAGCCCACTTCCGGCTCCAGGTGTGCTGAGTGGTGACGGCCACTCCACATACCCTTCTAGCCCTTGACACAGTGGTCGGGTCAGGGCTGGGCATCACGTAATTCCCTCAGCCATGGGAAGCGGTGGAGGGTGGACTTCCCAGGGCCCGGTGCGCATTCGTGCCTGGAGAGGAGGAACCCTCTTTCTCTTGACTTAGACCAGTGCTGCTCAGTGAGAACGATGCAAGCCGTATGTATAATTTCCAGGGTTCTAGTCATCATATTAAAACAATAAAAATAAAATTAATTTAAATATTTTATTTAACTGAATATACCCAAACTATTATGGTTTGAGTGTGTCATCAATTAAAAAATTAGTACAGAAAACTTTACACTTTTTTCTTTTATTTAAGATACAGTTTCTCTGTTGTTGTCCAGGCTGGAGCGCAGTGGTGCAAGCTCCACTCACTGCAACCTCCGTCTCCCGGGTTCAAGAGATCCTCCTGCCTCAGGGTAGCTGGAATTACAGGCATGTGCCACCACGCCCGCCTAATTTTGTATTTTTAGTAGAGATGGACTTTCTCCATGTTGGCCAGGCTGGTCTCGAACTCCTGACCTTAGGTTATCCGCCCGCCCCGGACTTCCTAAGTGCTGGGATTGCAGGTGTGAGCCATTGTCTTCTCATCACGCGCATGAAGTGTCACCTCTTCCCAATTTAGATGACACGAATTTCAAGTGCTCAAGAGTCACATGAAGGCAGTGCCACCCTACTGGACAATTCAGCCTTGGACGGCAGGGGGTCAAGACCTGGGGGCTGGCCTCAAGTCCCCAGGAAGCCAACCCAAAGATGAGGCTGTCACGAAGTAAGGAACGGAGCTGAAAGCAGCAGGAGTCGGGAAAGAGCCCTGCACGAGCCATGCCCAAAGCTGAATGTCCTTTGGGAATTTTCAGCTGCGGGGTCAGTATTTCTTGCGTGCTTCTGTAAGTGGCAGGTGTGTTTCAGTGTCTTGCCACACTGAGTCCTGGGTAATAGTCTCCTTTTGTCCTGGTGATCGGGGAGGTCTCAAGGGAGTGACCCCTTGAAGGGTGTGAAGGGCGGGGTGGATCTGGCCTTGAAAACTGCTTTAATTAATTAGTTAACTTGTAGAGATGAAGTCTTGTTATGTTGCCCAGGCTGGTTTTGAATGCCTGGGCTCAAATGATCTTCCTGGGATCTGGTTTTTGCCAGATCTCAAGCTAAATTTGAGAACCCTCAGAAGGAAAAAAATAAAATTACAAACACGATGTAGGTAAAGGGCTTTGTAAGACAGGCTTCCTCCCAAGCACCTTCGCCAAAGGGGAGCAAACATGCCCATCCCTCTCCCCAAGTCCCCAGACAGGAGCAGGCTTCTGAGTCCGTCGGAGAAGTGGATGCTTTAGGATCCCAGAGGAACCAGGGGCTTAGCCAGAGTCCAGCCCCACACAAACGTGACAGCAGACAGAAGCCCTGAGGGCCTGAGCAGGGCCGAGGGTCGGAACCCTGCCAGGGAGGACATCCAGCTCTGGCCGGCAAACCCCAAGTCGCTCCTGGAAGGCCACCTGACACCGGGGGTGTGGCGCAGGGGCCGCTCGGCAGCGCCGCCTCTGGGGTCCGAAGTCCGGTGTCTGCGTGGTCCACACCCCGAGGCGGGGTGAGAGGGGCAGGGGCAGAACCTCCCTCCTGCCTCGAAGGCTTCTGTCCCCTGGCTTCTGCCCAGTCCTCCCCAAAACCAGACAGGGCCTGGGGCAGCGGGATTGAGGCTCCTGGAGGCTTGTGCTTTGATGAGGGGACTGGGGAAGCTCCATGAGAACAGCAGGGAGTTTTAAACCGTGTTCAGAGTTGCTTTGATAATCAGAAATCACAGCAGGTTCTCGAGAAGGGTGGCAGCGTGTCCCGGGGATGCGGGTAGACCCAAGGGTGACTCCGCAGGGTGGGGCCCTGGCTCCGGCGACTCCTGCCCGGCCCAGGCCTCTGCTTCTGTCACCTGAGCCAGCAGGAGCCTCCCGGGATCCCATGAGGGTTTCATGCTGTGAGGACAGGTGGACCTGGAAGCATCAGGCCTCAGGGAGGCTGCCTGTCCCCCCTGGAGAAGCAATGCCAGCTTCAAGGGATTCGGGAAAGCCGACCTGCGGACTGGCCTCTCTGGCCTGCCTGGCCCTCTCCAGCCGCAGTCTGACCTCACCCACAGCACCTGGCGCCCCCTTGCCTCCTGCCTAGAGGTGGACAAGGGCCCCTGCGGACCCCGGCCCTGCTTCCTGGGGCGTGCTGCTCTGCTGCACCGCGGGCTCGTGGAGGTAGCTGGGTACGCACGCAGTGGGGACCCTCTTCTGTGGGTTTGGCTCCTGCTCTAGGGGCAGACAGCCCCTCCCTCCTGGATCCAGGCTGTGTGACCAAGACAGGCCTGTCCTGACAGCCGGACCCAGCCATGGGCGTGAGTGGCACCTCTGGGCCTCCAGAGCCAGCACTCGCGTCTCGGCCCCACTGCGCGGTCACTGGAGGCCTGGGCCGGGAAGCAGCGGCTGTCCTGCTCTCTGATCCCGGCACCGGCCGCGGCCATGGGGAAAGCCTCCTCCGTCCCGGGGCAGACACTGGGAGACCATGCTGGCCTTAGAGGCATGGAGGGGGAGGGGACCAGGCTCCACCCTGCACACAGAGCCCCATTCATCCCAGGCCCGGCTGCGCAGCATCCCTCCCCCACACATGGGGCTGGCACCCGCCCAGGAAGGGGCATCTCATGGCACCATCCTTGGCTTCTGAGCAGGGAGTGCTGACCGAGGGGCCCCTGTAACCAGACTTCAGGACCCTGGCTGGCGGGTGCACGGGTACTCCCCAGTCTCCTGGCTCCCAATGCTTGTGGACCTGCTGAGTCCCTGCTCCTGGAGTAGGAAGCTGTGTGGCCAGAGGGGAGAGGCAACATAGAGGAGGGGTCAGGAGCCAGAGTGGAAGGGTCCCAGCTGTGTCGGAAGGCAGCCCCTCCCAACCTGAAGACCCCAGGCCAAGAGCGTGGGTGCCAGTAACCAGGCCCTTCCCTGTTCATGGCCAGACGCGGCACTGAGACAGCCGGTCACTGCTGAATGGATGGCGGCCCCTCCTGTGCACACAGGGAGACCAGGCGGTGTGCGTGGGTGCACAGACACACTCTGACCAAGACGGCTGCCCCTGCCTGGGCTGCAGTCACCTGTGAAGGGAGGCAGAGGCTGAAGGCACACACAGGCTTGATGCATCCCCTCGGGGCTGCTCTCTGCCCCCACCTGCCATCCAGGAGGCAGGGTCTAATCTGGCTTCTTAAATACCCGCTCTGCCCTCTAGCAGGAGGGGCCAGCCTGAGCTGGTGCAGGAGTACACACACACCTCTGCACGGCTGGCCGCGTCTCCACCAGCAGGAAGGGCTGTCGGGCCGCCTGGCTGAGGACTCGCGTCTGGCCCGGGGCCTCCGTCATTCATCCCAGCCCATCTGATCTTCGTAGGCTTGGTCCTGACGGCGCTGGTGGTGGGGGTGGGGAGGTGTGTGGAGCTCATCTGCTGTTGGAAAGGAGGTTCCTGCCCCTTGCCTGCCCATGTGCCCAGGGCTGGGGTGCTGCCCATCACCCAGGATGGAGGGGTGACAGATGGCCACAGCCGTCTTCAGTTCCTTCCTCAGCTGGACCCATGACTTCATTCCCTCGCCTTTCAGTCCTTGCAAATGCCTGGAAAGTGGAGGCTCTTCCTTTTTTCGGTTTACAGACGGGAAGCGGGAAGCCCTGGAGCCACCCTTCACGGCTGAACATCTGTGAGGACAGCTCCCACCAAGGCGTGCGTGGGGGATTCGGACCTCCCCCGGGGACCGTGGCTGTGCACGCGCCGGCTTGCACACACCTGCAGAGCACACACAGGCACCCCCTGCCCAGTACTTTGAGTTGGGGTCCGAGCTGAGTGGCCAGTGAGCTTGGAGGCTGAGTGGGCCCCGGACCCACCCCACTATCCCTACCCAGCACCCCTGCAGGGCCGAGCTTCACCTGGGGACACTGGGCTTTTTTCTCTGGCTTCCCTCTGCTCTCGGTGTTTAATATTTTTTTCTCAGCCAGCGACCCTGCTGCCCATCTGTGGAATCCACCTTGGAGGCTTACCCCTCCTTCCTTGGGCTAAAATGGGCCCTAATCCTAGGAAGCCCCACAATTATTTAGCCTCAAAGGCAGGGAAATCTTGTACCCTCCAAAGGAGGGTCCTTCCTGCCTCCTCCAGTGTCTGGTGGCCTTGGTGTCCTGGGCTTGTGGCCACATCACTTCAACCTCAGCCTTCATCTTCAGGCAGCCCTCCTCCGTGTGTGTCAGACAGTCAAATCTCCTCTCCTTTGCAAGTCATTGGATTTGGGTCCCATCCTAAATCCAGGGTGAACTCATCTCGAGATGCTGACCATGATTATATCTGCAAAGACCCTTATTCCAAACGAGGTCACACTCACAGGTTTAAGAGGTTAAGACTTGGCCATATGTTTTGGGGGCCACTGTTCAACACGCTGCAGGCTGCCATCCCATGTGTGATGGGGCCAGGCACCCACTTGCCCCAACTCAGGATCAGCGTCTCCCGGATCTCCTGTGTCTCTGCTGTATTTGGCCATTCTTGCGCTGAGATGAAAAATACCAGAGACTGTGTCATTTATAAAGAAAAGAGATATAATTGGCTCACGGTTCTGCCGGCTTCACAGGAAGCAAGGTGCCGGCATCTGCTTGGCTCCTCGGGAGGCCTCAGGAAGCTTCCAGTCACGGCAGAAGGCGAAGGTGGAACAGACACGTTACATGGCAAATACAGGTGTGAGCGAGAGTTTGGGGGTGGGAGGAGGTGATGCCACACTTTTAAATAACTGGATCTCAGAAGAACTCAGCAAGAGCCCACTCACCACCATGGGGGTGGTCCAAGCCATTCAGGAGGAACCCACCGCCAAGGTTCAAACCAGTGTGATTCCCAATCATTGGGGATGACGTTTTGACATGAGTTTGGGAGGGGACAAACGTCCAAACGGTACCATCGTCTGAGCCCTCTGCTCTAAGCCCCGGTCCTGACAGCCCTGCCCTGCTCTGAGGACAGCAGCTGCTCCCACACCTTCCTCGGATGGGCCCTGCACAGCAGCGGGCCAGGCCTCGTTAGTGCCTCAGCTCCAAACCAGATTCTCCCAGAAAATTGTTCTTTTGATGATCTCAGTCAGCCAATGTGGTTCCCAGCAATAACCTCACCCAGTGAGCTATGGGTGGCCTGGAGCAGGTGAGCAGGTGCCCGGCTCTTCCTGGGGCCCCAGTGGCACCTCTGCCCGGACCTGACCTGAGAGCCACCCTTACTGAGTGAGCGCCCAGCCCTTTTCCTGCACTGACCCCCTCAGTCCTGCGGTGAGCCTGTGAGTTGGTTTCTCTCAGGAGCCCCATTTTACAGATGAAAAAATGAGGTTCAGGTAGTGGGAGGAAACCAGCCACCTTGCCATTTAATACACCCCCCAACACACACCCTACACACACACGCACGCGCACACACACACACACACACACCCTAATTTATATATAACCTCTATACGCATGATTTAATATTTACAGAGATATTAAATTTATTTTAAATTTATATACAGTCTATATAGGCCTATAAGCGTATACCTACACAGTCTTTTACCCTGTTTACAGCATGATACCTTAACCCTGGTGACACGGTTTGACTTTGTCCCACCCAAATCTCATCTG
This sequence comes from Saimiri boliviensis, assembly GCF_048565385.1. Classification (NCBI taxonomy): domain Eukaryota; kingdom Metazoa; phylum Chordata; class Mammalia; order Primates; family Cebidae; genus Saimiri; species Saimiri boliviensis. The sequence goes on from NC_133453.1 coordinate 1,639,530, forward strand.
GAATTGTAGCTCCCATAATTCCCACGTGTTGTGGGAGGGACGGGGGGAGATGGTTACATCGGGGGGCGATTTCCCCCACACTGTTCTGCGGCGGTGAGGAAGGCTCACCAGCTCTGAAGATGTTACACGCGGGTTCCCCTTCACTTGGCTCTCCTTCTTGCTTGTCTGCCACCACGTAAGATTGCCTTTTGCCTTTCATCATGACTAGGAGGGCCCCCAGCCATGTGCAGCTGAGTCCATTAAACCTCTTTTTCTTTATAAACGACCCAGTCTTGGGTATGTCTTTATCAGCATCGAGGAAATGAACTAATACACCAGGGCTGGGAGTAGGGTCTTTACTTAGGAACTTGGTGACCTCCACTGCCCAGCACCTCCAGAGAGTAGGACATTCCCTGGTCATGTGCTGGGGAGGCCGGGGGGGACACGGAGTGTGGGGGGACACGGGGTGTGGTGTGTGAGGGGACACGGGGTGTGGTGTGTGAGGGGACACGGGGTGTGGTGTGGGGGGGACACAGGGTGTGGTGTGGGGGGACATGGGGTGTGGTGTGGGGGGACATGGGGTGTGGTGTGGGGGGACATGAGGTGTGGTGTGGGGGGACACAGGGTGTGGTGTGGGGGGACACGGAGTGTGGGAGGGACACGGGGTGTGGTGTGTGAGGGGACACGGGGTGTGGTGTGGGGGGGACACAGGGTGTGGTGTGGGGGGACATGGGGTGTGGTGTGGGGGGGACACAGGGTGTGGTGTGGGGGGACACAGGGTGTGGTGTGGGGGGACACAGAGTATGGGAGGGACACGGGGTGTGGTGTGTGAGGGGACACGGGGTGTGGTGTGGGGGGGACATGGGGTGAGGTGTGGGGGGGACACGGGGTGTGGTGTGGGGGGGGACATGGGGTGTGGTGTGGGGGGGACACAGGGTGTGGTGTGTGGGGACACGGAGTGTGGGAGGGACACGGGGTGTGGTGTGTGAGGGGACACGGGGTGTGGTGTGGGGGGGACATGGGGTGAGGTGTGGGGGGGACACAGGGTGTGGTGTGGGGGGGACACGGGGTGTGGTGTGGGGGGGACATGGGGTGAGGTGTGGGGGGACATGGGGTGTGGTGTGGGGGGGACATGGGGTGAGGTGTGGGGGGACATGGGGTGTGGTGTGGGGGGGACATGGGGTGTGGTGTGGGGGGGACATGGGGTGTGGTGTGGGGGGACAGGAGGTGTGGTATGGGGGGGACACGGGGTGTAGTTTGGGGGGACACGGGGTGTGGTGTGTGGGGACACGGGGTGTGGTGTGTGGGGACACGGGGTGTGGTGTGTGAGGGGACACGGGGTGTGGTGTGGGGGGACACGGGGTGTGGTGTGTGAGGGGACACGGGGTGTGGTGTGTGAGGGGACACGGGGTGTGGTGTGGGGGGACACGGGGTGTGGTGTGTGAGGGGACACGGGGTGTGGTGTGTGGGGACACGGGGTGTGGTGTGTGAGGGGACACGGGGTGTGGTGTGTGAGGGGACACGGGGTGTGGTGTGGGGGGACACGGGGTGTGGTGTGTGGGGACACGGGGTGTGGTGTGTGAGGGGACACGGGGTGTGGTGTGGGGGGACACGGGGTGTGGTGTGGGGGGACACGGGGTGTGGTGTGTGGGGACACGGGGTGTGGTGTGTGAGGGGACACGGGGTGTGGTGTGGGGGGACACGGGGTGTAGTTTGGGGGGACACGGGGTGTGGTGTGTGGGGTCACGGGGTGTGGTGTGTGGGGACACGGGGTGTGGTGTGTGAGGGGTGTGGTGTGTGGGGACACGGGGTGTGGTGTGTGAGGGGACACAGGACTGCTTCTCTGCTATACCCGCCCCCACTCACACCGGCCCTGCTGGGTTCAGCTCCATCCGTACCCCTGCAGAGGTCCCAGAGACCTTTGGTTCCTGGACCTTACTGAGGCGTAACGTGATCCATTTCTTCTTGACTATCTGCCTCTTTTCCCAGCCCAGCCTGCAAATGTGCAAAGCTTGTTCTCAGGTTTCCCCAGCCTCTGGAGGGAATGCGTTTCCCCTGCTCTTTGGCTTCCATCTCCTGTGTGCTGAGCCTCGGCGCTCATTCCCTTTATCCTTCTGGCTTCACTTCTTTTGCTAATGACCCCCTTACTGTCATTTTCATGTGATTTTTAAGAGCGACCAGAACTATCCACACATGTTCTTTCTTCGTACTTAACTGGAAATCCTTGAGCATCTTTTTCAAACGTTTTCCTGAATTGTGGACACATGAGGTCCAAGAATTTTTCCTGGATTCCACCTTGCATGGTGGAATGCACAGTTCCGCATGGGGACCATGCCATTGTGCATGGGCAGTTTGACCGTCAGAAATGATTATCTCAGTTACCCAACAGGATTTCAAAGCCAAATTCTAGGATACTGTCTACACTAGGCATGCGTGAAAACAACAATATCAGAAACATACTCCTGACATAAAACATGGAGCAACTGGATTGCAAAAGCAAACTCAGTGGATATTATATACAGACCCCTGGGTGACAAGGCATCTCTTCAGATCCTAAAGTGTGAAACCGTGAGACATATCAGCAACAGCCCCAAGATGTGGCTCATGACGGAGTTTGTGGGGGAAGAGACGGCAGGCAGGAGAACCACATCTGAAAAACTCAAGAATAGGAGAATCCCCAAGTAGCCGACAAACAAACATTCCTTAGAAAGCATGGGAGAATTTGAGAGCAGCAGCTGGAACTGGGTGAGATATTGGGTCAGTGCAAAGAGCCCAAGTGAGGGTTGAAGAAGCTGGCGAAGTCTCGCCTGCAGAAACTCTCGGAAACAACTGGCCAGGGCAGGTCCCACCCCGAGGAGAGACTGCCACGAGAGGAATTGACTTGAGTAGCTCAGAGGCATCAGCGCTGAAAGAGGGAGCAGAGCCTGGGGCTCTCGTGGAGTCAGCACCGTGCCTTGAACACGACAAGAAAACAGCAGCAGAAAGGAATTGTGCTGCAAAGGAGGATGTTATCCCTACAGACAATAGAGACACAACAGACAGACATTCTCGTAAGACAGCTGAGAACTGGAGCCTGCTACTTAAAAAAGGAGTTAAAAGACATTAAGAGAATAATACAAAACCTAAAAGAACAACATGAATCACAATAAAAACACACAGAAATGAAGTGACAGAATTCTAGAGAAATTGAGAATTAAAGAAAAAATCATTTCAGAAATGAAGACTAAACTAGAGGAAAAGTAAGAGCAAACAAACACAACAAAGAATGTCTCAGAAAAAAAAAAGTTAATAGAATAAAGCTTTAAAAAATGTAAAAAGGAGAAAACAATTATGAAAACATTTTGCGAGAAAACAGCATGGCAGATTGGTGAAGATGACCCAACAGACGGTTAACGGGTAGCCAGAATCAAACCGACAACCACCCAGGTAAAGACTGGCAACAATACTGAAAACCACACTTCAGGAACAGCTTCCTGCAATGGAAGAAGGTTTTGAAACTACTTATCGAAAGAGCACACCACGCTCCTGATAATGGGATGGCTGCTCCCCTGCCCGCCTCTCGCTGCTTCCCCGCCTCCTTCCTCCAGCCTCTGCCTCCTGATTATCTTACTTTCACTCATCAAGGTGGGCGACATTTGCATTCTGCTCTGAAATTACAACTAAGTTTTCTCTACCCTTCCCTACTTCTCTAAAATGTCAAAACCAAGAGTGTTTATCTTATTGTGACTCTGTACATATTTACTGTGAGACCAAAAAAAGTCGTTTATATCCTTTAACTGAAACTTTATTACATTACGGTATCCACTTCAGAGTCATGATACCATTTCCTCTATGGTCTAGCTATTTGTTTTCCCAGGACTTTCAATTGCCTTTTATTTCTCACATTGCCTGTCTTTATCACTCAGTGAGTCCCGTGAGAATCTCAAGGGCAGTGCCTGACATCTGACCCTCCTTCTCCGCAATGCTTCTGGAACCTGTGTCTCCTTGCTGGGGAGCTGCTCATCAGAGGGCTGCACAGCTGTGCTCTTGGTGTCTTCACCTTTTCTCTCCTGGGTTGTGTCCCTCAGCTTTTCTTGCTCTGTTGGACTTTTCTTCATTTTTCAAGAACACGTCCTTAGCATGAGCGATCAAGGATAAATAGGTAAACTCGGCTTCATTAAGATTAAAAACTTCTGAGAGAGATCCAAGATGGCTGATCACTAACAGCTCGGGATTGTAGCTCCCACTGAAAGCGCAAAGAATGAGAGGACACCACACCTTCACATGAATTCTTGTTGCTCACGCACCAGGAGATTCCCAGCGGAGGAGCCCCACGGGTCGCCAGCGCGACTCTTGTGACCGGCGAGGCGGTTTTGCCGGCGCCTTGGAGCGATGGTTCTTGGTGCAGAGTCGGAAAAGCACCATTAATCTTAACGCCGCTGATTTGGTCGGTGCAGTGGGTTGCTCAGATTTCGGCGCTGAGAATCAGTAAGTTGGACGTCCACTCAGAAACCTAATTACAAAGACGGTGAATTCAAAGACCACAGATGGATAAATTTATAACGAAGGGAGGAAAACGGCCAAAAAAGGCTGAGAATACCCAAGATCAGAACGCCTCTCCCTCAGCGGGGGATCACAGTTCCTCATCAGCAACGGAACAAGGCTTGATGGAGAACGAGTGTGTTCCAATTACAGAAGCAGGCTTCAAAATGTGGATAATGAGAAACTTCTGTGAATTAAAAGAACTTGTTTTAACCCAATCTAAAGCAACTAAGAACTTTGAAAAAAGATTTGACGAAATGTTAACAAGAATACTCAATTTAGAGAGGAATATAAGTGAATTGATGGAGCTGAAAAACACGATAGGAGAACTTTGTGAAGTATGCACAAATTTTAACAGCCGAATTGATCAAGCAGAAGAAAGGATGTCAGAGGTCGAAGACCAACTCAATGAAATAAAACAAGAAGACAAGATTAGAGAAAAAAGGATACAAAGGAACGAGCAAAGTCTCCAAGAAATATGGGACTATGTGAAAAGACCTAATCTACGCTTGATAGGTGTACCTGAATGTGACGAAGAGAATGAATCCAAGCTGGAAAATACGCTTCAGGACATTATTCAGGAAAATTTTCCCAGCCTAGTAAGGCAGGATAATATTCAACTCCAGGTAATACAGAGAACACCAAAGATATTCCTCAAGAAGAGCAACTCCAAGGCACATAATCGTCAGATTCACCAGGGTTGAAATGAAGGAGAAAATACTAAGGGCAGCCAGAGAGAAAGGTCAGGTTACCCACAAAGGGAAGCCTATCAGACTTACAGCAGATCTCTCAGCAGAAACCCTACAAGCCAGAAGAGAGTGGGGGCCAATATTCAACATCCTTAAAGAAAAGAACTTTCAACCCAGAATTTCACATCCAGCCAAACTAAGCTTCACATGTGAAGGAAAAATAAAGTTTTTTGTGAATAAGCAAGCACTCAGAGATTTCATCACCACCAGGCCTGCTTTACAAGAGCTTCTGAAAGAACCACTACACATATGAAAGGAACAAACAGTATCAGCCTTTCTTAAAAAATTATCAAAAAGAGCATCAATATAATGAAGAATTTACATCAACTAATGGACAAAATAGCCAGCTAATGGCAGTATTAAACTCACATATATTATTATTAATTGTAAATTTAAATTGACGAAATCCCCCAATCCAAAGACAGGCAATTTGAATAAAAAACTAAAACCCATCAGTATGCTGCATCCAGATCCATCTCACATTCGAGGATACACAAAGACTCCAAACAAGGGATGGAGAAAGATTTACCAACCAAACAGAGAGCTAAAATAAATAAATAAAAAGCAGAAGTTATAATTAAGCAACAAAGATCAAAAGAAGCAAAGAAGGACATTATATAATGATAAAAGGATTAATGTAACAACAAGAAGAGCTAAAGATCCTAAATATATACGCACCCCATACAGGAATACGCAGACATACAAGACTTATAAAGAGACTTAGACTCCCACACAGTAATAGTGGGAGACTTCAACATTAATATTAGACAGATCAATGAGACAGAAAATTGGCAACGATATTCAGGACTTGAACTCAGATCTGGAACAAGTAAATGTAATTAACATTTATAGAACTCTCCACTTTAAATACACAAAATATACACTCTTATCAGTACCACATCATATCAACTTAGAAGTTTAAAAGAAATCTTGGTTGGCTCCTTGTTTGTTATTCTCTTCCCTCATTTTCTTTCATGTCTCCATTATTAAGGACAATTATAGGCACACCCATGTTTAGAATGCATTCTAGCCCGGGCAATAAAGCAATACCCCCATCCTCTCTCCCTCTTCCTCTTTCTCTTTCTTCCTCTTCTTTATAAAAAAAAAAAAAAAGATTAAAAACTTCTGTATCTAAAGGGCATTATCAAAAGAGTGAAAAAGCAGCCTGTAGTAGGAGAAAACATTTGCAATCATATGTCTCCTAAGGACCCAGTCTTCAGAATATTAAAAGAACTCTCAGAATTCTCTAAGAAAAAGACACAGAAGCTGATGAAAGACTGGACAAAGGGTTTGAATAAACATTTCTCCAAGGAAGATACAGGAGTGGCCAATAAGCACATGAAAAGATGCTCAATCTCATTAGGGAAATGCGAATTAAACCCACAATGAGATTCCGCTTCACACCCTCAGGAAGGCTATAATCAAACGAGGAGAACAAGCGTTGGCAAAGACATGGAGAAATGGGACCCCTCATCCACCGCTGGGGGGAATGTGACGGGGTGCAGCCACTTGGAAAACTGTCTGGCAGTTCCTAAAAACTTCAAACGTGCGATTACCATATAACCCAGCAGTTTCTTTCTTAGGAATATGCCAGAGAGAATGGAAAACATATGCCCAAATAAAAGCTCGTACACAATGTTTCAGGAGCATTACTCTTAAGAGTCCCAAAGGGGAAAAATCCAAATGGCCATCATTGGATGGACAGAGAAAAGGGACGAAGCACTGACTCGTATTACGACGTGGATGAGCCTCAGAAAATGAGGCTCAGTGAAAGGAGCCAGACCCAAGGGCCACATAGTTCATGGTTGCATGGATTTGAAATGTGCAGCATGGGCAAATCTACGCAGACAGAAAGTAGGTTAGTGTTTGTCAGGGAATGGGTGGGGAGGAGGAATGGGGAGTGCCTGTCCATGTGAAATTTTGTTTTAGGATGATGCAAATGTTCTGGAGTTAACAGTCTTGATTGCACAATCTTGTGAATAGCTACTGAATTGTGCACTTTAAAACAGAGAAATTTATGGCATTCTATAAATTATATCAACAAAGGAAAAATAAAAGATGAGTAAGAAATCATGCAATGATGTTCTTCCTTTATTGATATAATTTATATCAAGGCTATTTTATATATAGCATATAACATTTACATATTTATATTTTGATACATAAATTACATTGATTATAATTTATAATTTATAATACAAATTACATCGATCATGATTATAATTTATATTATATCAAAATATAAATATGCAAAATTTATATGCTATATATCAAATAGCCTTGATATAAATTATATCAATAAAGGAAGAACATCATTGCATGATTTCTTATTCATCCAGTACCTGCGAAGAACGCACTCCGAGACTCTGTGTACCTGAACCTGTCTTCATTCTTCATTTGCTTTCCTTTACTCATTGATTGATTGATGGATTGATGTAGGGCACACCCCGGAGACTATCCCTGGTTAATGCTTTCCTGGTGAATATCTCTTAGACTTTAATTACAAAGTGGCAGAACTTATGTCTTGAAATAGATCAGTTTTTCAGTGGATGTTTGTGTGTGCAGGAAAAAGTTACATTACTATTCTCCATATGCAACTTGTGGTTTTGAGTAAATCGATTGAATTCCATTCCAGGTACAATAGTTAGGATGCCGGAACATTAGCTAAGGGTGCGGGACTCGGAGGTGGCTTGTCCACACGGCAGCCGCGAGGGCACAGCCAGGCTGGTTGTTCATGAGCGGGGTGTGCTGTTGAACATTTTATGCACATGATTTGTTACTGATATACAGAGGGTCCATCATGTTTTATGTCATTTTAGAAAATTAGAGGTGGGGCCAGGTGAGGTGGCTCTCGCCTGTAATCCCAGCATTTTGGGACGCCAAGGCAGGTGGATCACCTGAGGCTGGGAGTTTGAGACCAGCCTGACCAACATGGAGAAATTCCGTCTCTACTAAAAATACAAAATTAGCCAGGTGTGGTGGCACAGCCTGTAATCCCAACTACTGGGGAGGCTGAGGAAGGAGAATCACTTTAACCCAGGAGGTGGAGGTTGCGGTGAGCTGAGATTGCGCCACTGCACTCCAGCCTGGGCAACAAGAACAGAACTGAAAAAAGAAAAGGAAAGAGAGAAAGCAAGCAAGCAAGCAAGCAAGCCAGAGGTGGGGTGCAGCTGATGTGTGATACATTATAATTAGCCCTTTTAAAGTAACAGAAAGTAGGTTCCCAGGTACTGTTTTAATGCAGACTGGCTCATTTCGGGGAATGGGTTATTGATGCTACAGGTGAGATGTCTGTAGTTTGGCTGGGTTAGAATTCCAGGTTCAAAACGATTTTCTGCAGGAAAATCTCTCATGCCTGACAGGTGTTATTCCAGCGTATTCTTGGGGCCAGGGTTGCTGCGGGGCAGTTTGATGCACTCTGGTTTTTGTTCTTGTTGAGCGACGTTTGTGTCCTCTCCGAGAGCTTTAGAAGCTTCCCCGACGGCTTGTGACCACCTGCGCCGTATGCAAGCATGCTTCCCTGGACAGGCTGCTGACCCTCCTACATCCCAGCTCCTTAGCTGTGAGATGCAGGCGAGGACCACACGCTCCTTCCGGGTTGCTGTGAAGGCAGATACGGGGCCGTGTTGGGGGCTGCTTGGCAGGTGCCACCTGGCCTTGGCTGCCATTGGAGTTGCCCTGCCTGGGTTCACCCTCCTGTGACTTTGCTGGGCTCGTGATGCTGACCCCATCTGGCCTCCATGGCATTGGTCTGGCAGACCCGTCACTAAGTCCTCCTCAAGAATCCCTGCTTCTTTACAGCCCATATTGGTCCCTGTCCCAGGGTATCACCCATACCCGAGCCACGCTGTAATCCAGGTCTCTGAAACAGCAGCAGCAGCAGCAGGAGCCCTGATTTTAGTGTTCTCCAGTCTCCAGGGTCTAGCCTCCCATCCCCACTCTTACCTCCTGGGAGGTCGCCGAACACAGGGTTGGGAAGAGGCCTGCACACGTCAGCTCCAGGGCCAGGGGCTGCTGCCCCTGCTGCCAGCCTCTCCTCCACCCTCTGTGGCCTCTGCCCTGGGAAGCCCCAGCCTACACTGTCCACACCCGCGTGGCCTAGGGACCGCTCCCTCCGCAGAAAGGCCTCTTTGTCCTCTCCTGGCCTGGCTGCCTCCGCTGCAGACTTCTCTAGCTGCCCCTCATCTTTGCATCTGCTCTCGCCTGCTCCGGCCCCTTTGGGGCAGGGACTATGCCACATCTTCATGTCCCCAGGGGCCGGCCTGAGACTGAGGGCTCACTAAGCACATGAAGCTATAATAAATGGTCATCCCCAAACCAGCCTCCTCCTCTCCAGTGCTAAACAGAAACACACCCCAGAGTGGGATTGGTCCTTGCTGTCCTGGACATTGTTTTTTAAGCCATAAAAAGTTTATGGTTTGGGCCGGGCACGGTGGCTCATGCCTGTAATTCCAGTGCTTTGGGAGGCTGAGCTGGGCAAATGACAAGGTCAGGAGATCGAGACCATCTTGGCTAAACACTGTGAAAACCTGTTTCTACTAAAAACACAAAAAATTAGCCAGGCGTGGTGGCAGACGCCTGTAATCCCAGCTGCTTGAGAGATTGAGGCAGGGAATTGCTTGAACCCAGAGGTGGAGGCTGCAGGGAGCTCAGCTCACACCGCTGCACGCCAGCCTGGGTGACTGAGACTCTGTCTCAAAAAAAAAAAGTTTACGTTTTTTTTTATCTAGAGTGAGGGGCTCGGGAACAAAGTTGAAGGGGCATCAAAAAACTAGAGATTCACGATAAATAATATCTTCATGCAATAGTTTAAAAGCTCAAATGCAAAATAAAATGTCTGATGGCCAAATATCAACATTGGAGAGGCAGGCGGGGTTAGGAAGAGCATTGCCTGAACCACGTTGGAGCCTGTGCAAAAGACAGCCGTGAAAACAGATTTTGCGTTTCCTAAAAACGGAGGGAGATTGTTGAGAGTGGGTGTGGCTGACACCGTGAACCCTCAGATGCCTGCACCAGGCAGGCTGGGGAGCCGACGGCTCTTCCACTCCGGGCTGCAGGGATGACGCCCGGAGAGCTCCGCAGCTGGGGTCATCTGACGTGGTCAGTGGCGCAGGCCCGAGGCCCAGGTGCCCGTCTTCTCTGCTAGTTTTATGCCACACAAGTTACCAGAGGAAGTGTCAGGGCAAGCGGAGCTCGGGAAGTCAGGGAGATCCGTCCTACGAATGGGGAGGAGTTGCGTGGTTAGGAATCAAAAGGAATTCATGAGCCACAAGCGGACTCTTCTGGTGTCGCAAGACCCTTGGGGAAGCTCAGTGCATTCGGCTTAGTGATTCCAAGGGGGACAGGAAGGGGTTGGACTCCTTCCCTCACGAGGCTGGTCCCCACGTACCCATTCTGCCAAAAGTAACCGCTTCCTCTTCCTGAAAAACAGGCGGGAGCCTTCTTCCAACCCCGGTTCCTGTGCCTTTTATGTCAGGTCCTGAAGGCTTCATGTGTCTGCTGATTACTGCTGTATAACCAGAAAACCTAATTAGCCAAAACACAACATTTCATGAGCAGAGGTTCAGCTACCCCAGGACAAGGGATTGCAAGAGGGAACGAGGCCTCTAACAGGACTCCTCCCGTGAAGGCAGCTTCGGACAGACTGGTGCCCCGCATCCAGGCGGGAAAGGCTCTGGCTGCCTGCCGTGTTCTCTGTGCAGGGATGTTGGCTCACACCCCAGCGTCATGGGCTGTCTCCTGTTGAAGTCTTAGTCCCCAGGACCTGTGAATGTGAATTCTTTTAGAAATAGGGTTTTTGCAGATGTCAGTTAAGGGTTTGCAGATGTCATAGGGTTCTTGCAGTGTAAGTTTGCACTTGGATTTTGGGGCAGGTAGACCCCAGGTCCACCTACGACAGGACCCTTGGGTGTGGCTTTGCTGCTGGAAGCCTCTGTGGTCATCGGTGCCTTTGCCCAAGGTTTGCTCAGGCTGGCTGGACCCGCTCGTCCTGGAAGGCTGTGCTCAGCTCATGCTGCTGGTCTGGACCGCACACCTTCTCAGGGCGTGTGAGCGAGTGCGCGTGGGGTCCAGCCGCTGCCCACAGCCAGGCATGGTGGCTGCAGTGGGTCAGGCAGCTCCAGGTGCCAGCACAGGCACAGGCTCCCTGTGGGCACTGCGAGCAGCGTCCACAGCTGGCACCAAGGAACACGGTGGCACCTGGAAGCTTGAAGGTGCCAGGAACTGCAGAGCCCCGCAGAGGGTGCCTCAGTCCTGGCTCAGGGAGCTCTGGGGGTCTGGGCTCCCAGAAGGGCTGCAGCTCCTCTCTCCTTGTCACCCGCAGTGTGATGAGCAAAGGACGTGTTTCAGCCCTGCCTGTGTCACGGCTCCTTCCGCCCTGTCATTCAGCGGGCCTTGAGTTCTTGCTGCGTGCCCAGGAAGATGAGGTGGTGGACAAGCGGATGGTGAGCAAAGGGAAGAGCAGCTTTACTAAGCGACAGAACAGCTCAGAGGAGGCCGACAGTGAGCAGCTCCTCTCTGCAGCCAGGGCATCCCAGCAAGTGTCAGCTCTCAGCGGACCCTGGGGTGAGCAGCTCCTCTCTGCAGCTGGTCATCCAGTCATCTCTTCAAGTCTGGCTGAGTTTGAGGTTTTTTGGGCTTCAGAGGGAGGACTTGTGTGCTGATTGGTCCATGGGTGGCCATGAGCAGGCCAGGAAAAAGCACCACAAGTTCCCACTCTGGTCCTTGGGGCTGGCAGTGTGGCCGCCTGGCTTTAGGCCTTCTCCTAGTTGAAGAAGGAAGTGTGGCTTCACTAGGAGCCTGCCCTGTCTACCCGGGAGCTTGGCTGCCTCCTGCCACCATTGACGCTTGCAGGCCAGTGCCCAGCCGCCCTCAGCCCGGCTTTCACCTCCCTCCCATGCTCTTCGGTGCCCACAGTCCAGAGGGGGTTACGGCAGCTGGGGGCTGGTGTGTCAGTGCTGTCCCCAGTGTGCCCATGCCCGGCCAGGTTGTGACAGTGCCCAGGCTTGGCCTCACCCTTGCTCTGAGATTGGAGTGCTGCCAACTGTGGGGAGAGACAAGGCATTTACAAGCCTGTGGGAGCACAGGGGCCTTCGTGGGCTCCTGAGAGCGCAGAGATGCCTGGGTCTGCGGCCACAGCTTGAGCCTGGAGGGTGGGGCTTCTGCTGGCTCCTGGCTTCTATGGGCTTCATGCGGCACGCAGCCTGGCTGTGCCTCCCCACTGCAGCTGGCATCATGGCAGTGGTCACTCCAGATGGGCCACTGCTGTCATCACAGTCACGGGGGGTCCTCCTAAGAGCAGGGCAATCTGGAGTGTGAAGACACACACAGGGAGAGAGCAGTGACGGGGCCGGCCCAAGGCCCTCTGAGCTGCTGTAACGTAACATCTCAGACTTGGAGATTTATAAACTGCAGGAATGTATTGCTCACAGCTCTGGAGACCAGAAGGGCCAAGATCAAAATGCCAGCAGGTCCGACATCTGTGGAGGGCCCATTCCTCACCAGGGTCACTGTCTTGCAGAGTCCTTGCATGGTGGAGGAGGTAGAAGCTCCCCATTCATGAGGGTGGGACTAATCTCCTCCCAAGGGCCCCACCTCTGAACACCAACATAGTGGCGATTAGGTTTCAGCAGCGGAATGCTGGGGGGACAGCAACATTCACACCACAGCACAGCCACGAGTCACGCCCAGAGATGGGCGTGATTCTGGAGCCACCGGAAGCTCGAGACGAAAGGGAAGAGTCTTCTCTCCGGCCTTTGGAGGAGCACCGCCCTACCAGTGCCTTTACAATTTGGCCGAAGCCACACGGTTCATGGTCACTTGTTACGACAGACCTTGGAAACTAATACACTTGGAGTAAAATGTCAACACTTTTCTGAAGAATGGGGAAGATGTTGTAAAAATAGCTAGAAAGAGTTAAAATGAGGAAAGTGATCATTGACGTCAGGATTGCGTAGTTTGGTGTCAGCTCTGCTGAAGAACCTTGCCAGGCTGCGGGGCGTGATGATGACATCTGCCCGGTCCCCTCCACGGAGCTCCACCGCAGGCCGGCCTGGCAGCACCCGAGCTGGGGCTGAGCCCCTTTCAGACATTCTTATCCATGATCCCGGGGCACGGGGCTGACAATGACAGTTTATGCACAAGTAGATTTGGCTTATTTACATTTTCTGATTTTCTTTGTGAAGGAATATGAGATCTTTCCAAATGAGAAAAAGGCAAGAACCATTGCTTTTACGTGTGTACATATTCGTTTATTTATTTAGAGACAGGGTCCTCCTCTGTCACCAGGCTGGAGTGCGGTGGGAGTGCAGCCTCTTCCTCCCAGGCTCAAGCAATCAATCCTCCCGCCTCGGCCTCCTGAGCATCTGGCACTCCAGAGGCACACCACCAGTCCCGGCTACTTTTTTGAAAATTAAAAGAAAATTCCTCCTGACGAGATCTCCTCATGCTGCCCAGGCTACAATTGCTTTGCCTGGGGAGCACATGGAGGCAGAGTTCCGCTGGGTCACCTGCCTGCGTACACAAAGCAAAACTGGAAAACGCTCCCAGCTTGGTTTTCTCCGCCTTTGCTCGGTCGCATGGATGGAGACGTCCAAGGCACAGGGGCTGAGAGGGCCGGGCTCCCGGGAAGCTAATCAGGGTTTCCTTCCGCTCCAGCCAGGCTCCTAGCTAACGGTGGCTCCCTGCTCCCTTCCCCGTCTCAGGCACGTTGCTGGCTTTGAAAGTGTTTCATTTGTGCCCAAACCATTGCTTTCATCTTAGGCACTGAAAGCAGAAATGTCATAGTTTTAAAAGAGACGTCAGAAAGGAAAGATGTGAGGCTGCAGGCTCCCCTCGCCCCCGCGTCCCCTGAGAAGCCGATTCTCTTCTGCACGTCCTCACTTGGGCTGCAACGGCCTCTCACGGCTCCCATCAGTGGACCTGAAGGGGCTTCATTTCCTGACCTGGGGCCAGGAGCTCTGTGTTCAGAATGACAGAGGACCCTGGGGAGGCCACCTAGCTGTTCATGCAGGCCCTGCTGGCATCTTTCTTCGCCCTCAGTGTTACCGAAACATTCTACAAATGGGTAAAGATTTCCATGGGAAATCAGCTGCCTCTGGAGGTGTGGCCACCTGAACTACTTTGGAAAGTGCAGAGACTTCTGTCTGTGGAGCCAGAGAGGCAGGACAGTGGCGGGGCACCCCCGACTTCACAGGGACCATGTGGTCCGGGCTGGCAAATCGGCCAGCTGCCAAGGTGGGCTTGTGCCTGAACACCACCCTCAGTGCATGCTGGCCACGCTGAGCAGTGGTTTTCTGGAAATAAACAGAGGTTCGTTTCCTCCCACCTGAGGAAGTCTGGCCACTCAGAGGACCCTGGAGAGGGCCTTGCTGAATACACTGGGCTCTGTCAGCTGGAGCCCGTCTGGGTGTGGAAAGGGATGGGCAGGCAGGCACGGGACCCGCAAACTCCACACATCCTCACTCGTGCAAGCCCTGCCTCAAGAATTCCAGGGTGTGGATCCTCGGTGAGCTTCCTCACAGAGCACATGGGCACAGAGCCCCACTGGGTCACCTGCCTGCGTGCACAGTGAGGTTGGACCGGGGTGCAGTTTATTTTCACCAAAGGAGAGCCAGGGCATGCTTGCCTTTGATGGCTTGTGATAAAGGCAGTGTCCCCGTCAGAGGTCGGGGTGCTGCCAAGGAGTGCTGGAGAGGGAGCAGGTGACCCAGCCGCCCCTCAGAGTCAGGGAGCCTCCCCTTGTGAGGACGGGATTGGGGGTCGGGCTCGGCAGGAGGGAGGCGTGCCTGATGACAGGCTGATGCAGCCCGGGGAGGGACTGATTTTCGAATCCGGAGCCGTCGGAAGAGCAGTCTCGTCTAGAGCTGAAGAGACCATCTGCAGTCCTTCTGAACGTGAATCAGACACGCCTGCCATGCGGACCGGGCAGACAGTGGACAAGAGCGCCCAAGACACAACATGCAGGCATCTGCAAAGGGGCCAGCAGAGCCCCAAAGGGACCTCTGTCCCCTGCCAGGAGGAGCCTTTCCCTGAGGAAGGCCATTCCTCCGCTCCGCCCCACGGAACAGTGCAGGAGGGTCACGTGTCCCCGCTGACATGCGGACACTGCCGGCTGGTGAACGCCTCTCCGGGATGCGTCTCCTCCAGGCTGCAGCAGCATGCGTGGTTTCCACCTCCCTCTTTGCCTATGGAGGGCTGAGTGTCGCAGAGCAGCTCACTGAGCTTCCCGGCCGCCCGCCTGGACACAGAGCACAGCGACGCACGGAGCCAAGCGTGGAGGTGGAAGAAGCCCCTCTTATCCCAGCCACAGCTCTGGTTTGGTGACTGGTACATCTTGTCCCCACAACTCTGGGCTTTTTCGGTTGAAAAGTCCTGTCTCTGGAGGAGTCATGCTTCCACGGGGGACACACCATGAGTCTCATTCAACTTCATGGGCAGCTGCCACCAGGTCACATCTGGCTTCTGAGCCATGAAGCCAGCAGGCCCGGAAGAGAGCCCCACACTGGCAGGGCCTGGCCGTCAGGAGGAGGCAGGAGGCTGAAAGAAGAGAGCAGGGGGTGTGTGCTGGGGGCAGGGGCTGGCACCGTGGGAGCGTCCACACAGGAACAGCATGGCGAGGGCAGCCTCCGATCCCCTCCGCCGCCCCCCCGAGAGCCACCTTTCTCACAGTGGCACTGTCCACGGGCGGAGGGATCGGGAGTGGGATCTGCAGCGGGTCCCACTGAGTGCCCTGCTGTGCGTTTCCTGGGAAAAGAGACCCGCCAGGGTCCCACCGCTGTGTGAGGGGTGGGGCTGTGGCGGGTGGCGCGGTGCTGGCCTGTGGCGAGGGTTCGGCCAGCGTGGCCCCGGCCCGGCCCTTCCCCTCCTGGCAGTGTGACCACGCCAACGTTTCCCTTTCCGCCTTTGCAGCCTGGTATCTTTCTTCATCCCAGGCTTCACCGAAACTCTAAAACATGAGCAAAGATCTCCATGAATGCAGGTCCCCTGCCCCTCTGCATTTACCTCTGCTGCGCCCTCTCGGGACAGTGACATGGACTCTTGCGGACCGTGGTCCCCGGACCCCTCTTCCTCCACCTCCTCATTCCTTTCATGGTTTACTGTCACCTCTTCAAGGTGGAAAACTGGTACGTCCTGTTCTGTGGCCAAAACGAAGACCTTTGAATTAGTATGTTTCTGTATTCCTCCATTCGGAAATAAACGAAATGCGTATTTCTGGTGATTCAGTTCTTCTGAGTTGCAGAAGCAGCAGGAAGGGCACAGCTGTCCGCTTTGCCTGGAACATCCACGCTGTGTGTCTCCCCTTGGGCTGGACACGGTGGTCTCCCTCCCGGCTGAGGAGCCCCTCCAGCCTCCCCTGCCCCTCCAGCGTCCCCTGCAGCCACACGTTCTCAGCCGCCCCCTTCCAGACCAAGCCCTTCCTCGGTGTCTCCAGCCTGTGGAGGAGCCTGGACTCCCGGCGGGGCCTCCACTGCCCTGGGGGGAGGGCCGGGGTCACTTCGGGGCTTCTTGGATCCCCGTTGTTTCTTCTCACGGCGTCCCCTGTGTCACCGCAGCAAGTCCTTACGTAACATTTGGGAGGCACGCCTTTATTTCCCCTGCCCCTGACAGGCAGCTGGCTCAGTCTGGAAGTTGAGACTGTGGCTTCTCTTTCTTCACTCTGAGCAGGAGGATCTCGGCGGGGGTGTCGGCGGCTGCTGCGGGGCAGCTGGGCTGTCTGTCCCTCCATCCCCGTGCTCCGGGCACCCCGCTCCCTCCTGCCTCCTCCAGCCTGCCCGTCCGCCTTGCCATGTCTGAGCTTCCCCGGCGTCCTGCCAAGGGGCCGGACCTTCGCCGCCACGTTGCTGCTGAGCCATCGCCGGCCGGGCTCCTCCTCCCGCACCTGGCTGAGATCACGCGTCTGTGAAGGCCTCGCCCCTTCCCCGGTGGCTGTGAAGTCTGTGTTAAGAAAAACCCTCCCAAGCTCCTCTCAGCTGCGGCCAACGTGGAGGGCAGCCACGTGCAAACGCCCATCGCGCCGTCGCCAGCCGGATGTCACTGCCACTCAGGACAGCCTGCAGAGCACACACTCGCTCTGGCTCTCCGGCAAGGACTAGGACCGCGTGGCCGTTTGGTGAACAAACACACCAGGACTGCCCAAGGTCCTGGCTGAGGACAGCGCCCCGGGAACTCTGAAGAGCGGACTCACCGCCTAAGAGGTTTTCAAGGACGCTTCAAACCCCACGGCGTCCTGGACGTGCCCGCTCACTTGTCACAGGCAGGAGTCCAGGCTGGGGTCCCTCTGCCTTCTGCTGACGCTGCTGCTGCCCAGGCCGTAAGACTGAGCTTTGGACCCGCCGGGCGTCTGGAACACACAGATGCAGGCCTCACGGGCAGTGAGCTCTGGCAGCCTCCATGGAAGGCTGTTCACCCAGGGGGCTGTCTCTGCTGCTGTCTGATGCTCCAAGCCTTACAGACCTGCACAGCCACAGCCCTGGGTGCTCCTGGACCAGCGTTTGCTGCCTCCGATGCGTTCCTGACGCTGATTCTTAACTGATTGCAAAGAAGCAAGGAGGGAGCATCCCCGCTTCATGGTGGTGCTAGGAATGGAGCCACTGGGTCTCTGCTGGGTCAGAGGCGACCTCTGACTGCATCTGCCTGGACCTCCTTTTCTCTCTGTGCGTGCTCTCTCTCTCTAAATATATATATAAATATACATATGAATATATATATAAATATATATAATGTATATACAAGTCGGCACATGTACGTCCTCTTCCTGACAAAGACTTAAATGGAGACAAACCTGCTGTTGAAGGGACAGGCTTCCTCCTCCTCCTCTGCTGCATCCCGCCCACTCTCAGAGGCGACTGCCGTCACCACCGGGAGGGTCCTCCTGGCCGTGACCCACGCAGGCGTGCGTGTCGCTAGACAAGTAGATGTATATACTTGGTGACATCTTTTTTTTTTTTTTTTTTTTTTGAGATGGATCCTCTTTCTGCCACCAAGGCTGGAGTGCAGTGGTATAATCTGGGCTCACTGAAACCTCGGCTGCCCAGGTTCAAAAAATTCCCTGCCTTGGCCTCCCGAGTAGCTGAGATTACAGGCGCCTGCCACCACGCCTGGCTAATTTTTGTATTTTTGGTAATGACGGGGTTTCACCATCTTGGCCAGGCTGGTCTTGAACTCCTGACCTTGTGATCCACCCATCTCCTCCTCCCAAAGTGCTGGGATTCTAGGCATGGGCCACCATGCCTGGCCTTGGTGGCATTTTTTATAAACAGAATCACCTGGTGAGAACTGGCTTACAGCTTGCTTTGTTCACTTAGCAATATGCTGGAGCTTTCCCACGTAACCGTTCCTTCTTGATAGGCATTTGGGCTGTTTCTATTTTTTCGCCATGACTGACAGTTCTGTAATAAACACTTTTGGACACGCTTCCTTCACCATATGGGAGCCTGTCTGCTGGAAATATTGTTAGATGTGGAATTTCTGGGATAAACTGGCAACCTCCTTCCCACCCCTCATTCCCTGCACGAACACCGATTCAAAACACTAAATTTGCCAAGTGAAAGATCTCATTGGGAAGCTAGCGGAGTGCTTCCTGGCAGCACCCACATGTCGGGTGCCTTCTCACAGGGCCGACGGGTCACTCTTCCATGCTCCACGGACCAACAGAGGGCAAGGCAGACTGCGGCCCCATGGAAAGGATCCCGCTGTGTGGAATGCTGTCGGGTCTTTCGTGTCACGGGAATGCAGGCCCCCTGCGGACGGCAGGGCTGGGGTGGGGGGCAGGCCCCAGCAGGTTCTCCTTGACTTCCACGCCTAGTCTCAGACAGGGGTCTCGGACGGAGGACTTCCGTGATGCACCAGACGGGAGAGTGTTTGGCAGAGCTGAGGCCGAGCAGCCTGGCTGGCTGCCAGGGGCTGGGGCTCCACTGAGGCCGGGCTGCTGGCTCAAACCGGGCACCGGACTATGTGACAGCAGCAAGGGAGGGAGGGGGTGTGTATGTCCTCAGGAGTCCAGACAGTCCAGAGACAACGAAAACTCTCTATGGAAAAGGAACCATGTCTTTGCAAGTCAGCAGGGGCTTTGTGGAGCTAGAGAAAGGGCCCACTAACGCCCTCACTCTGAGTCAGAAAGGCTTCCCGGAAGGTGGGTTCAGCTCTAGGATGACCCGGCAGAACCCTGCGGCCACTGCTTTCCCGCTTTGCCTCAATTCCTGCTGCTCCCACCCACGTCCTCCCCAGCACGCTCCAGCTTATTCACCCCATGGAGACCTTTCCCATGGCTCCCACCCACGGGAATGTTTCCTGCCCTGCACACCCCCCACCCACGCTGGGGCCCTGGGATGCTGACTCAGCTAGATGAGGGCAAGGCCAGCCTGGGTGGCACATCCACCCCCGTGTCCCAGGTCTGTCTCTTCAGCCCACAGGCCCCTGCTGCAGTGGAGCCACCAAGCCAGTCCTGGCCTTCCCCTCCCCACAGCTGAGACGCCAGGTGCTGTGGACGCTGGGAGGGGGCAGAGGCAAGGCTCTCCAGGACGGAGCCTGGGCCCGGCTCAGGCCTGTAGGCAGACACCCTCCAGGCCACGTTAGAGAGTTCTCTGAGCTGGTTCAGGAGTTCTGCAGTGAGGAGCGAGAGGGTGCCAGACGGCGCACTCCACGCGGTGGGGGCACACGTGCCGGGGCTGCCTGGAGCAAGCAGATTTAGCAGCATCCTGCAATTTGTTCCAGGCCCCTCTGAGCCAGCTGAATGTTCCAGAATCCTGGTGCACAGCTTCTGGCTGCCACTCCCTAGGCCACCACTCACTTCTCAATTTGTCGTTAAAACGTCAGCATAAACTCATGGACAACTGGGCTGCCATTAACCAGGAAGACACAGTCCAGGGTTGGGCCGTGCTGCTGGAAGTGTTATAAGGAGATTCAGATGAGGTGAGTGGCCAGGAAAGGCATCCAGAACCGAGCTCCTGGTTTCCAGATGACCTCAGGGGACAGGACCCACGTCAACTCCTTCGGCAGGCAGCCCTTGGACACTAACTGTGCAAGGATCTGGGATGACGTTGGCTTGCTTGATTCAGCAGATGTTTGCTGAGTGCCTATTATGTCTGTGGCTCTGTGCTGGGGACATGGAGATGACCCAGATCTAGCCCTTGCTTTTGAGCTCACGATCTGGTTGGGGACAATCAGGGCAGGTGTGAGGTGGCATCTCAGTGGGGTTTGCCTGATGACTAATGATGTTGACTTTCCTTTTTTTCTATTGCATTTTAGGTTTTGGGGTACATGTGAAGAACATGCAGGATTGTTGCATAGGTACACACATGGCAGTGTGGTTTGCTGCCTTCCTCCCCATCACCTATATCTGGCATTTCTCCCCATGCTATCCCTCCCCACCTCCCCACTCCCCCATCCCTCCCCCATTTCCCCCCAACAGACCCCAGTGTGTAGTGCTCCCCTACCCGTGTCCATGTGTTCTCATTGTTCAACACCCGCCTATGAGTGAGAACATGTGGTGTTTGATTTTCTGCTCTTGTGTCAGTTTGCTGAGAATGATGGTTTCCAGGTTCATCCATGTCCCTACAAAGGACACAAACTCATCATTTTTGATGGCTGCATGGTATTCCATGGTGTATATGTGCCACATTTTCTCTGTCCAGTCTATCATCGATGGGCATTTGGGTTGGTTCCAGGTCTTTGCTATCGTAAACAGTGCTGCAGTGAACATTCGTGTGCATGTGTCCTTATACTAGAACGATTTATAATCCTTTGGATATATACCCAGTAATGGGATTGCTGGGTCAAATGGAATTTCTCTTTTTATGTCCTTAAGGAATCGCCACACTGTCTTCCACAATGGTTGAACTAATTTACACTCCCACCAACAGTGTAAGAGTGTTCCTATTTCTCCACATCCTCTCCAGCATCTGTTGTTGCCAGATTTTTTAATGATTGCCTGAGACAGCAGAGACATTGAGTTTCTTTTCATATATGCTTGTTGGCCATGTGTGGGTCTTTAGAATGATGTCTATTCAAATTTTTTACTCATGTTTTTAGTGGGATATTTTGTCTTTGGATTGTTTAATCATAAGAGTTCTTTATACACTCTGGATTCAAGTCTTTCATCAGATATATATATCTTCGTCTCATATATACACACACACACACACACACACACACATATACACACACACATTTGTATCCAGAATGTGTGTGTATATATATATATATATATATATATATAATTTGCAAGTATTTTCTCTGACTCTGGGTCTCTTCAGTTTTTTGATGACTTCCTGTGCCTCACACAGAGTTTCTGTGTTGATGAAGATCCAATGTACCTATTTTTTCCTTTGTGGTCTATACTTTTCAGGTTATATCTAAGAATCCATTTCCTAATCTAATGTCACAAAAATGTATCCCTATGCCTTTGTTTAGGGTTTTTATAGTTTTGGCTCTTACATTTAGGTCTGTGTTCCATTTTGACTTAACTTTTGTATACAGTGTGAGGTAGGGGTCCAACTTTATTCTTTTGCATGTGGATGTCCAGTTTTTCTACACCAATTTGTTGAGAAGACAGTTATTTCCCAATTAAATGGTCTTGGTATCCTTGTCGAAAATCAACTGACCATAAATGTAAGGGTTTATTTCTGAACTTTCAGTTACATCTCATTGATCTATACATCTATCATTATGTCTTCACTAGTATAGCTTTGAAATACTGTAGCTATGTAACTAACTACAGCTATATATTGAAATTGAGAAGTGTGAGTCCTCTAACTTTGTTCTTTTTCAAAATAGTTTTAGCTATTATTGGTTCCTTGCGTGTCTATATGAATTGTAGGATCAACTTGGTAACTTTTGCAAAAAAAAATCCAGCTAGGATTTTTACAGGAATTGAGTTGAATCTGTACATCAATTTGAGGAGTATTGCCATTTTAACAATATAAATGTTCCAATCCATGAACATGGGAAGTCTTTCAATTTTTTATTTAGATATTCTTTAATTTCTTACAATAATGTTTTATAGTTTTCAGTGTATACATGTTGTACTTCTTTGGTTAATTTTATTCCAAAATATTTTATTATTTTTGATACTATTACAAGTGACACTATTTCTTAATTCATTTTGGATTGTTCATCAGTTGTGTACAATTGAGTTGTTATGTTAATGGTATATTCTGCGACCTTGATACATTTATTTATTTTCATTTTTATACTACTGAAATGGATAGATACTGAATTTTGATAAATGATTTTTTTATTTATTAACATAATCATATGATTTTTCTTTTATTTTGTTAATTTATAAATAAACACACAAATGTATGCATAATGTGTTAATGCAATATGCAATGTGTATATATACGTATATGTACACATACGTATACATATTTATTTTTATATATGTATGCATATATGTATATGTGTATAAATTTATATAGACCTATAAGTATGTATTTACGACAATTTTATTAGAGGTATACGGATCTGAATTCCTTTTTCTTTCTTGTTATCTCTTGGATTAACTACTTAATCCTCATTTTCCCCCTTTTAATTTATTAGTTATATTTCTTCCTTTTACCATTTCTCCCCAATGGTTATCTTTCAAATGAAAAAGTTAATTCTTGATGTAAAAATGTAATATGTTAGTGCTTTTCCTTCTTTGCCTTTAAAGTTTGACTCAACTTATTCACATTTTAGCTTATTTGCTATTGTTTTGATGTTTACCTTCTTTACGTATCTTTATACACATCACATGACATTATTATTTTTGTTTTGTACAGGTGATATTCATTTAAACTCACCTGTTATTTTCCCTTCCCATTGCATTATTCCTTTGTGCATTCTCAGCCTTCGCTGTGATCATTTCCTTTCTGCCTGAAAAGTACTCTTTAGAAATTCCTTTGATTTGTCTCTAAGTGTTGAAATCCATCAGTTTTTGTTTGTGTGAAACGTCTTTTTTCAATTTCATTTCTGAAACACGTTTTTGCTCTGGATTCTAGGTGAGCCGTTTTCGTTTGGTCTCTGATGCGCCGAAGAAGGTGTATCGTCGCCTTCTGGCTTCCACTGCTTATCCTGAGGAGCCACCCATCAGCCCTACTGCTGTTCCTTCGTGAGTATGCTGTATGTTTTCTGGCAGGTTTTAGGACTTCATCTTTGCATTTTCTTTACAGCGGTTTTGCTTGCAGTGTGTGCCTAGCTGTGATTTCCTTTGTCTTATTCATGCTCTGGCTTTGGAGGGCATTGTGTTTGTGTCATTTAAATTGTTTCCTCATTCTGGAAAATTCTTGGCCATTCCTCTCAAACACCAGGCTCACTGCGCCCCCCACCCCCTGCTCCCGCAGGTGTTACTCACTCACTCACATGAATGAGACCCTCCCTTGTGCTCATGCCCTACATTTCTCTCATACTTTTAAAATGTACTTTTCGTCTTTAGAAAATTTTCTCACTTGAAACAGATTTTTAAAATTTTTCCCTGTCTTCCAGTTCGGGAATCTTCTCTTCTGCTGCGTCTAATCTGTGTTAAATACAGCCATTGATTTCTTAATTTTAGTTACTGAGTATCTCAGTTCTAGAATTCCTATTTGACTTAAAAAACATATTCCAGTTTTCTGATGAAGTTCTCCATCTGGTTATCTCTGTTCTCAATTATATTAATCATAGTTATTTTAAATTTGTATTCGATAAACCTCATATTAGACTGTCTTTGATACTGTGGGAATGTTTATATTTTCCCATTGGTTTACTGTCTAGTTACCTTCTGATATGACTTGTAATTTTTAATTGTCCATGGCTATGTTTTAAAAATTACTGGGTTAAGTTCAAATTAGCAAGTAAAAAGCAATCCCATCAAAAAGTAGACTAAAGACATAAATAGACAATTCTCAAAAGAAGATACGCAAATGACCACCAAACATATGAAAAAATGCTCAACATCACTAATGATCAGGAAAATGCAAATCAAAACCACAATGTGATACCACCTCACGCCTGCAAGAATAACCATATTTGAAAAATCAAAAAATAATAGATGTTGGTGTGGATGCGGTGAAAAGGGAACACTTCCACACGGCTGGTAGGAACGTAAATGAGTATAAACACTATAGAGAACGGCGCGGAGAGTCCTCCGAGAACTGAAAGCAGACGACCATTTGCTCCAGCAGTCTCTACTGGGCATCTACCCAGAGGAAAGAAGTCATTATACGAAAAAGATACCTGCACACACATGCTCATAGCAGCACAATTCGCAACTGCAAAAAGATGGAACTCATCAGTCAATGAGTGGAGAAGGAGACGGTGCCATGTGTATGTGATGGAATACTACGCAGCTGTAAAAAGGAATGAATTAATGCCGCTTGCAGCAGCGTGGATGGAGCAGGAGGCTATTGTTCGAAGTGAAGT
Organism: Saimiri boliviensis; assembly: GCF_048565385.1. Classification (NCBI taxonomy): domain Eukaryota; kingdom Metazoa; phylum Chordata; class Mammalia; order Primates; family Cebidae; genus Saimiri; species Saimiri boliviensis. The sequence goes on from NC_133453.1 coordinate 1,664,156, forward strand.
AACTCAAGAATGAGGAACCAAACATTGCATGCTCTCGCTCATATGTGGGAGCTGAGCTGTGAGGATGCAGAGGTATAAGCTTGATGCAATGGGCCAGGTGAGGCGACTCACGCAGGCAAGCCCAGCACTTCGGGAGGTCGAGGTGGGCGGATCACCTGAGGTCAGGAGTTTGTGATCAGCTTGGCCAACATGGTAAAACCCTATCTCTACAAAAAAGACAAAAATTAGCTGGGCATGGTGCTGGGGGCCTGTAATCCCAACTACTTGCGAGGCTGAGGCAGAAGAATCACTTGAACCCTGGAGGCGGAGGTTGCAGTGAGCTGAGATTGCGCCACTGCACCCCAGTCTGGGCGACAGAGCGAGACTCCATCTCAAAAATAAGTAACTAAACAAGAATGATACAACGGACTCTGGGGACTCAGGGGAAAGGGTGGGAGAGGGGTGGGGGTAAAAGACTACAAACTGGCATCAGCATATCCTTCTCGGGGGATGGGTGCACCAGAATCTCACAAATTACCACTGAAGAACTTGCGTATGTAGCGAAATATCACCGGTTCTCCAAACCCTATGGAAACAGAAAATTTTAAAAATAAAAGTAAAGGTAAAAATTACTGGGTGGCTTTAATGTCTTATGGCTAGGGTTGACTTTTGTTTAGATAGGCATGAGGTTTTGCTTCCGAAAGATCATCTTAATCCAGTCTGGGATTGCGCTGATTGAAGGCGAGCTTTAGTCTCTGAACGGGCGGATCCAGTGCTTTCTGGGGTGTTCACACTTCCAGAGGCCCCACCTGAACTGCTGGATTGCCCACTGAATCCGCTGGTGCAGTCCTGATGCAGATGACGGCCATTTCTGTCCCGCGACTCCTGTAAGATGGCTGGAAACTCTGCTCGGACTCTCAGACTCGGCCTCTGTGTCTTGAGGAGAACGAAGACCCCCTTTCCAACGTCCTTTTCTCTGGGGTCTCAGTCTGGCAAGTCCTCATGGTCTGACGGTTCTCCCCAGCACCTTCACACAACTAGTTTTCTGTATAGGGTCCAGATTTCCAGAATCATTCATCTACAAAAAAAAAAAAAAAAAAAAAAAAAAGAAAGAAAGATGACCATTTGACCATTGCTGGAAATGGAGAATCAGTCTTGATTTATATTTATTTATTTCTTTTTGAGATGGAGTCTTGCTCTGTTGCCCAGGCTGGAGTGCAGTGCTGGGATCTCAGCTCACTGCAACCTCTGCCTCCTGGGTTCAAGCGATTCTCCTGCCTCAGTCTCCCGAGTACCTGGGACTACAGGTGTGTACCACCATGCCTGGGTAATTGTTTATATTTTTAGTAGAGATGGGGTTTCACCATGTTGGCCAGGATGGTATCAATCTCCTGACCTCATGATCTGCCCACCTCGGCCTCCCAGGGTGCTGGGATTACAGGCGTGGGCCATCGCGCCCGGCCCTTGTTTTTATCTAATCGCGTGAGTCCATCTTTTTCCCCTGTGGTTTGTGCTTCACTGTTCTCTTGGCTGCTTCTCAGGAAAGCCTTTGTTATTTCTAAAATGTGACAATATTCCCCTGCAGTGCGTTCTAAGATACTTACAGCCTCTCCTTCCGTATTTGCCTTTAATCCATCTAAAACGGATTTCGCGTACAGCGTTGGGGAGGGCCTGCAGTGGCCCCAGTGTGTGAGGCGCGGAGAGGAGATGGCGCTCACTCCCCCTTGACTGTCACGCCTGTCGGCTTCTGTGAATTTCTTTTGTTTTGAAAATGTTGATTCCCATACACATTCCTCTCTGAAATAAAGGTTTTTTTTTTTTTTTTTTTTTTTTTTTTTTTTTTTTTTTTCTGGCTTTTATGACAAGACTCCTTGTCACTCTCGCCAGTCACGTGTCTCCTCAGAAGGTACCGCTCAGCACCTGCACCCGCCTAAAATCTGAGACAGGGACAAGCCGTCCCTCAAAGAAAGCAGAGGGAAACGGGCATTGGCCCCATGCGGGCATCCAGCGGGGTGGTTTTGACAAGCCAGGGGCAGACGTTACGATAAAGAAGACAAAATGACTTTCACCCAGCCGTAACGCTGAGAGTTAGAAAGACATTTGCAAGTGGTTTTGGGACCGACATAGACCCCACGGCCTGAGCAGGTGTCGGGGAACCTCAGAAGTCTGGGGTCTCCACCATGTTGAAAAGGAGGTTTGGGAAGGGCTTTTTCTGCTGTCCACGGCCATGTGGACCCCAAAACTGCAGATGCAGCCTGAGCAGGGCCGAGGAGAGCAGCTTTGGTGTGGACGGGGCGAGAAGCCAGCAGAGCAATTCCGGTTCCCAGGAGAGCGCCAGATGAGCCACCCCAGGTGTGTTTAAGGGCCCCATGCTGCCCAAAAGTGCTGAGTGCTCCACTTTCAGGCAAAGAGTAACGTCAAATCTAGAGCTCCCTCATCATCTAAAGGAGGTGGATGAGATCCCGACAGCTGGGGCTTCCAAAGCACAGATCTCACCCCCTCCTTGCAGGGGTGGTGGCCAAGGGAGAACTGGGCATCCCAAGTCAACAGAGACCACAGTACCCAGCCGATGACTGCCTGCTGGGGGAACGGGGCACAGTCAGGCTGCTCCCTTCCCTCTCCCCTCCCACCTCTACAGGCAAAATGGAAGCCGACCTGTGGGCATGAGTGGGTCTGGAGGGCCGACCTTCATCCAGCGACAGACTCAGAGGGTCCAGGCCTGCTTCACGGCCACCCACAGAGAGGTCTGAGACCTGGGACTCAGAGTCCTGACCGCAGATGCCCTTCCTGAGGCCCGAGGCTCTGGGCCCTGACCCTGGAGAGATAGTGCAGTGAGAAGTCCCCCATGCCAGCCTGGGCTCCAGGACTCCCAGGGCCACCCGGCAGGGAAGTCCCCGCTCTGCGCTTGGGGAGGGCAGGGAAAGTGGAGGGACAGAGGCTCACTCCTGACGCTGCCAGCAAATCTGAGGCTTGGAAACAAAGCAGGCAGCTCGGGGGGACAAGAACGCATTCTTTCCTGTAGTAGGTGGAATACGTTTCCCCCCAAATTGTGGCTACTCAGAACCTCAGAACGGGACTTGATTTGGAAACAGCCTCTTGGCAGATGTGATTAGTTAAGATGAGGTCATATCGGACTTGGAGGGCCTGAATCCAGTGAGTGTGTCCTTATAAGAAAGAAAAGAGAGACACAGACACACACAGACACACATCACACACACACACAGAGACACACATCATACACACACAGACACACATACACACACAGAGACACACATCATACACACAGAGATACACACACAGACACACATCATACACACAGAGATACACACACAGACACACATCATACACACACACAGAGACACAAACACAGACACGCATCATACACACACAGAGACACACAGAGACACACACACAGAGACACACAGACACACATCATACACATACAGAGAGACACAGACACACACACGTCACACACACACAGAGACACATACAGACACACATCATACACACACAGAGACACACAGACACACAGACACACACAGAGACACACAGACACACACACAGAGACACATACAGAGACACACACACACAGAGACACACACAGACACACACACAGAAACACACATCACACACACACAGAGACAAACACAGACACACATCATACACACACAGACACAGACACACACACAGAGACACACAGACACACATTATAGACATACACAGAGATACAAACAGGCACAGACATACACAAAGACACACACAGACACACAGACACACAGAGACACAGAGACACAGACACACACACAGAGGCACACACAGAGACGCAGAGACACATACACAGTGACACACAGAGACACATACAGACACACATGCAGAGACACACACAGACACACTTGGAGACACGTGGAGGAGAAGTCCCTGTGCAGGGAAAGCTTAGACTGGAGTGGCGTGAACTGGCCACGGATCGCCACAGGCTGCCACAGCCACTAGAGATGGGAGGGAGGCAGGGCGCAGGCTCCCCTCAGAGCCCCGGGAGGACCCAGGCCTGGCACCCCCTGATCTCAGCCTCTGATACCGTGCAAGAAGAAACCTCTCTTCTCGTTCGCCTCTGGGTTGGTGGCAGGCTGGTAGAGCAGCCCTCAGCAACAGCTGCACCCTGTACTGTCCCGCACACCCTGTGTGCCCCCGGTGGTCACCGAGAGCCCCTGAGGTGAGCTTGGGGAGGGTGGGCTCCAGCTCACAGGGTTTGGTGTGGCCGGGAGGCCGTGGCTCCTCCCTTGGAGCAAGGGAGGGGCGGTGCGGGCCGGGGCAGATCCAGGCGCACCTCCCCAGGCTCTCCAGAGGCCGCCTGCGGGTTAGCCCAGCTCGGGAACCTCCAGAGAGAAAGGCAAACGGTGGAGAGGAGACAGCATGGGGCGCGGGCCGAGCCGTCCTGAGTCACCAGGCACCCCAAGCTAGGCCTTGCATTCACCCCCCAGGGGCGAACAGCCTGACCGCAAACAGAACCACCTGAATACAGGGTGGCAGGAAGACCTGGAAATGGCCGTCTCTGGGTGGTAGATTTCTTCTACCAGCTTCTGCATTTTCTGAATTTCCTGGAGTGATGATGTGTTTCTTTGCAAATGAAAAAGATGCCCTTTTGCTTCTGAAGGGTCTAGATGCAGAATGGGAGGAGCCCTGAAACGTCCAAGCCGCAGGCTCCGCAGTTCCGCGCTGTGCTCCGGTGTGGGGTGACTGATGGCCAGGCGGCTGAGCAAGCCGGCGTATTTCACAGTCCTGTCTGCCAGCCTGGAAGCCAGTGACTCACGTTTTAGATCAGCAGCTCTCCAAAACTGCTCAGTTGATCTCCAGATTAGTGTAGGACCGTGTTTGTGCACATGGGTTACAGCTATCAAAATCACATTAGAAATTAGAGAACGATTTTAAATATTCATTTGTTAATTCACCAAAAATTAGCCATTATAAACCCATTACATATCAGCACATCTTAACTTTTCATGAAAAATATAATTCTATTTTCTGAACCCCCCAAAGATGGAGAAAAGTGGCCCTTTTTCTTTCTTTCTTTCTTTTTTTTTTTTTTTTTTTTTTTACATTTTGCTAAATCGCCTCAGTGTTCGGCTTGGTAGAGGACAGCTGGATTTTCCTGTCTGTTTCTGCATTCAGTCTGCTCCTATATCCTGTTTCCGCTGAAGTTACGAAGAAAATCTGGCCTCATACAGACAGGTAGCTGGAGAAGAGGGGAGTACTGAAATCACATTTTTAGACAGCTGTGGGTGTGGCTCTTTGTACCACACCAACACTGAGAAACAGCAGTTTCTTGAAGGTTGGTTGCAACGTGGATCTGAAATCATATAGAAGAAAGAGCTTTTCTCTGTTCGGTTAATATCTCGTACACGGGATTTGTCTTCACCCATAAGCAACTTTGCAAAGAGCACTCTGGTCATTTAGAAAATCCTGGTTCACTGATGTCTGCGGCTCTCCTGAGTGATTGACACATCTCATTATATCAAAAGCCACATTCACTGGAAACACTGTCAGCCTCACCAGAAAAGTCTTGGAGTGTGGGGATGTTATCAAGCTCATTATGCAAATTTTCCAAAATTCTAGTTTTTGCATGCAAGCTTGAATTTTATCATTGGCAACAGAGATTATCAGCTGCTTTTTTTGAAGCCGCAGATTTATTTCATTCATTCTTGAGAAAAAGTGTCTGTGAAATTCCCAAGTCCAATTAGCCATAGTTTGTCCGTTAGTCATTTTTTTTTTCCAGATTAAAATGGTGTTCCATGAGAAAGGCGGAAATGATGCCGTGAGCTTTTCCTCAGCGGGCGTCGGTAGACGGCAAGAGGGCTTTCCCTGCATTCCCATTTTGCCATGCAGAATGTTAACGGGATTTCTATTTCAGAATTTTGACTTTTAGGCCAGGTAGAGTGGCTCACACCTGTAATCCCTGTACTTTGGGAGGCCGAGGCGGGTGGATCACGAGGTCACGTTCGAGACCAGCCTGACCAACATGGTGAAACCTCACCTCTACTAAAAATACAAAAGCCAGGTGCGATGGTGGGCACCTAAAATCTCAGCTACTTGGGAGACCGAGGCAGGAGAATTGCTTGAACCCAGAGGTGGAGGTTGCAGTGAGCGGAGATCGCAGCACTGCACTCCAGCCTGGGTGACAGAGCGAGACTCCCTCTCAAAAGAAACAGACAAAAAAATTGTGATTTTCAAAAAGTTGATAATTTGGATGGTTCTATCAAGGACACTTTAAGTCAAATTTGCATTTTCTTTCCTGCAAATATGTGGTGGTGAATACCACCATGGCTACTGTGTCTCTGGGTGCTGCTGCCCTGATTCCTGCTGAGACACCAGCAGACTGAGTGACAGCAGAGGAGGTGACATTTGCCTTTGTATTATCCTGAAAACAGTTCTGACCTTGAGAAGCCCGATAGAGTCTCCGGAAACCCCAGGGCTCTGTGGCCCACACCTGGAGAACCACTGTTTTAGAGGACTTGTGGAGTCATGCATGCCGTGTGTGCACAGCCGTGTGTGCACAGCTGCGTGGAGCCAGGTGCGTCAGCGTGTATGCGGGTATTTATAGTTTTTCTTTACCTAGTGGGGGCTTTCCCGGTTTGAAAGGCGTCAGAGCTATTCCTTCTGTACAACTCTAACAGAGCAGGTGACGGGGGTGTGGACCACCTGGGACTCTTGTGAATCCGGGGTGGCCTGCAGCGGGGAGTGGCTCTGCTCCTTCCCCACAGCCCCTCCTCCCCCTCAGGACTCAGTCCTCCAGCTCTGGATGGGGTGTCCGTAAAGTCCCACACCTCCCTCCGCAGGTCCTTATCGGGCACAGGAATGGGTTCTTTCCATGTTTAAAATAGCCCCCGGGGGCTCATCGTGAGGCCCCAGTCACCTCCCATATACTCTCCTCTGCAGCAAGGGGCTGGCCCAGGCTGGGAGCTGGCAGGAGGGCGCTCAGGGGGCGGGGCAGGCCCTCTGGCTGGAGGAGGAGAGGTGGCCGGAGCGTCTGCTGGGACGCGCCCGTGGCCTTGGGGCTCTCCTTTCACTTTGGACCTCCCAGTTAAAACCGCACTGAATTATTTCTCTTACAACTGGCTGTGCCGACCTCTCCTTTGGCCCCTGGATCTCGGAGGTCCAGGCGGTCCCCTGCCCAGGTCACTCGATTAACTCAGGCCTTTCTCTCACTGTTTTGGGTCGACCCCTGTCCTACACCCTTGAACCAGGGCGAGTGACTCCCAGCATGGCTCTGGGCAGCATCTAAGCCGCTCCGGCAGCTGTGGACTCCATGAGGCCTCCTCACTAGGCTTATGGGGACAGAACACCCCCCTCGGCCTGTGATGTCTTTGAGGGCTGGCTGGGAGGGATACTGACGCCCGCAGCCTCTCTGTGTGGCCTGGGGGACTGTGGTCATTTCTGGCAGAGCGGGTCACAGCCTCTGAGCATGTCCTGACGGCAGCTTCTGTGGGGGCTGTGACAGGGGGAGGGGCCTGGGCCACATTCTGCCGCCCCAGGGACCTTTCGTGACAAATGTGTTTGGCAAATGACAGAAGAAACAAGAAGTGACCGCTTAAAGACCTTGATGGCCTCACAGACCCTCACAAAGCAGTCTCTAGACAAGAACTCGTGGTGGCTCTGGGCCGGGGAAGACCCAGGAACGGCACTGACAGCAGCCTGAGCTGCGAGCAGGGTGGGCTCTGTCCGCGCCCCACCATGTGGTCCTGTGAACTCAGCTTTCGTCAGGCGTTTAATGGAAAGTGGAGGAGAAAGGACTCTCTCATTCTGAAACTCCTCAATGGCCTGGCCCGGGGATGGTAGCAGGTGGGAGCTGAGCTGAGGCCTCAGAGAGAAGAGAGCACGTGGCAGAGTCTGTAGTGGGCACTGGGGCTGGTGGGAGCTGGAGGGGGCTGGAGGGGGCTGGTGGGGGCTGGAGGGGGCTGGAGGGGGCTGGAGGAATCTCGAGGGGGCAGTAGATGCTGGAGGGGGCTGGAGGGGGCTGGAGGGGCTGGTGGGGACTGGAGGGGGCTGGAGGGGGCTGGAGGGGCTGGTGGGGACTGGAGGGGGCTGGAGGGGGCTGGAGGGGCTGGTGGGGACTGGTGGGGGCTGGATGGGGCTGGTGGGGGCTGATGGGGGCTGGAGGAATCTCGAGGGGGCAGTAGATGCTGGAGGGGACTGGAGGGGGCTGGAGGGGGCTGGAGGGGGCTGGCATGGGCTGGAGAAAGCTAGAGGCAGAAACTTAAGGGTCTGGGCCCAGGTCTGAGGGGACACACGTCGGGTCAGGCCTCCAGGATACCTGATAGGAGGTCACAGGGCAAGATGAGGTCAGCTGGAAGAGTTTCAGACACAAAATCCCAGTGCCATTTCATTCCTGAGCAATTCAGGGGTCAGTCAGGAACTGCGTCATCTCCTCCTGCGGTTTCAGCCCCAAGAAGAGCTGACCTTAGTGCCGTGTACTTGGCAATATGGATTCTGACTCCTTTCTGAAAATCGCTGATGAGCATGGCCTCAGTAGTGCTGGAGACTAACTGCCACCCCCCCCGACCACAAGGCAGGCAGGAACCGGTGTTTGCTCTCACACTCCAGGATCTGCAGGCTGACCGGGATTCCAGTGATCCCAGTTGCACGGGACGCTCTGACCATCTGCAAGTTGGGTGCACGTGGCTTTTCACAAAGGCTAAGGATCAAATCTGGCCCAGGTGTGTTCGTTCTGGGGATCAGGCTAACAACTCATGAGGGCTGCTTTCCTCATAACCTCACGGATGGACGGGAGCCCTGGTAAAATGCACAAGTGCATTGAGGTCCTTGGCTCAGGTGCAGTCTGAGAATGTCCCATTGCCCAAAATATGTCACATGACCAAAGGGATGGGAAAAAGTGCATCCCACCCATGGCGAGAGAGGGAAGGGACTGAACGTGGGCTGAGTCAATCCAAGCACACACACTTAAGCCCTATCCACCACGTTTTGAAGAGGGGTTGGGGTGACTAAGGGCTAAGGTCTGGGCTGGCCATTGCTGCATCTTTAGCTGGACTGTGGCTCACTCTTGTTGCTTAGGAGTAGAGAGGGTGAATGGAAGACCCCACAATCAGGCTTGGGCTAGAGAAGATGATAAAGGGATACCACTGAGCCTTAGGCAAGTGGACCAACACCTCTTATAGGATGACAACAGCTGGCCTCATCCGGACCTGCTCCATGGGATGCTGCCCTCTTCTGCAACAAGGACAGTGAGCCTGGTCCACAGGATGCAGTGCTCTCTTGGGACAAGAGCAGTGGACCTGCTTGATGGGATGCTGCTTCAGTGTTTCTCTCACTTTTAGGGGGTCAACATCTGTCCTGCACCCTTGAACCAGGGCGAGTGACTCCCAGCACGGCTCTGGGTAGCATTCAAGTCTCCTGAAACAAGCACAGTGGACCTGGTCTGTGGGATGTTGCCGTCTTTTGGAACAAGGATGGTGGACCTGGTCCACGGGATGCTGCCGTCTCCCGGAACAAGTATGGTGGACCTGTTCCATACAATGCTGCAGTCTCCTGGAACAAGGGTAGTGGAAGCAACTGGTCATTGCCGAGAGCATCAGGCTGTGCACCTGAATACCTGATGTGATGGCAGGCCAGCCTACAAAATCAAGGGCAGCAAAACCCTGGCCTGAGGATTCTCAGCCACAGATGGGCAAGGTGGCCCATGAGCGTCGTGCTTGTGCTTATGGCTGGCCTTGGAGCACAGAGGAGACACACCCCTGTGTCGGCAGATCTCTTCTGCAGGTTTAGGGCTCAGGTTGCCCTCCCGCACTCCGTCACACACCGTCTCACTTACCAAGGGTCTCTGTCTCTTTTTCATACTCTCTGACTCCGACAACCTTTGAACATGCTGGGCGGGGCTCCTCAGAGGGACACAGTGTCTTGGTGCTTTTCTAAACCTGCATTCAGAACTCACTGCTGTCCTTGATTTTGGAGGTGTGTGCATCCTCTCGCTGGTCCAGATAGTGGCCCAGAGCTGAGCCCGTCCAGCAGCAGGCCAGGGTCGGCCTGGCCACCGTGACATGGGTTTGGCGGCAACAGCGATGGCCTCATCTGGGGGCCAGAGAGTCCCCTTGGAGGGAGAGGGTGGGCTTTCCGCTGGCTGCTGGAGAGAGGGTCAGGGGAGGACACAGGCTCACGGTGCTCTGGGAGGGCACTGCCCCGTGGGCCAGCCTACGTGGGCCCTGGCCAGGGTGGAAGGCAGGGGAGACAGGAAGGGCCTGAGGAGGAGGCTGCCTGGACGGGTCTGGGAGGCGTGTCTGGGCCCCCAGGTGACGACTGGAGGGAGCTCCATGCTGCGCCCCTTGAGCCCCACACTGAGACAGGGCCCTAATCAGTGTCCGGGCGGGCTGAGGGGCCAGAGGAGGCCAAGGGTAGAGATGTGGCCAGGAGGTCACAGCTGCCGAGACAGGTGGCCAAGGAAGGGACAAGGAATCTGGGTACAACCGCTGCAGGGAACGCCCAGAAGGCCTGGAAGGGGCTGCTCTGGGGACCATTTCCGGACCTCAGACCAGCAGAGCCGGTCCACAGGATTCCAGACCAAACAGGAAGCGTGTGTGACGTGGCTCTGGGGCGACGGCTGGCAAGCTGAGGACACTGAAGAGCAGGACAGGCTGCACTCCCCAGGACGCTGGCGTACGCACCTCTGGCTCCTTAAATTAACACGGACACAGCCTGCGGAGAGGGTCACGCAGAGTCACGCAGAGGCCACGTGCACACGTGACTGTGTGTTCGCAAACCGTCCTGCCTGGGGCCGTCGGGGCCCAGTCTGCCCCTCAGATAGTGCCGGTGTCTGGAACTTACATTTGTATTTCTATCTCTATCATTTATGTTCATGTGCTCCCCCAGCAGAGCTGAGCCAGGAACCGGCCTTTTGAATCCCATGGGCACCATCCTGACTTGACTTGGAATGTTCTAGAACAGGCCTGCTGATGTGGAGACCGAGTATCGGCAAGGGCGCTGCAGAGCACCCGTTTTTCTTCCGGGACTCTGGGGTGAGCCTGGCTCGTGTCCTGCATTCCTTCATGGTGGGCGTTGTGAATAGATGAGCAATGCCCGCCATGAAAAGGTTTCTCTTTAAGAAAAGGAAAGACTTTATTCCACTGAGCAGTTTGCAAACCAGGGAGACGCAGCCTTTGGGATGAAACGAAAGTGTCTCCTGAGAGAATGAAGAGGGCTGGGCTCTGACGGGTTGGCGCAGCCCACAGCCCATGGTTGGGTCCAGGCCGTGGGATGGGATTTCCCAGGAGCGGTGGCTTCGGGCGGTGTGGGCAGGATCAGGCAGCTGTGAAAGGCCCAGAGTGTTGTGAGCGCAGGGGCTTCTGGGAGCACGGGGCACACAGGTGGCCTCTCGTCGGCACGTGGCCTCTTGCTCTGTTTTGAACTGAGGCTCGGCTAGCCACGTGGGTTCTGTCTTCCAGGACTGGCTCTTTTGGGGTGTCCTGTTTAAGAAGCTCCCACCCCGCTGCAGGGTTTCCTCTGGGAAGAGAGCACTGCGGAGAAGGGCGGCCTCGCCTCCCTGCCAGCTCCCGGCCCCTCCGCGGGCATCACCCCGCAGACCCCCTGGCCTGAGCCTGGCCTGGCAGCGCTCCTGCTCTCCCTGGGCAGCCGTCGGTGTCTTCTGCCCCATGAAAGCCCTCGGTCCATCTACTCAGGTCTGGCTCCGGCTCAGAACCACCCCGGAGAGACCCTTCCTGGAAGCTGGGCTAGGACCCCAGCCAGGAGCAGCCCTTCCCGAGAGGCCCGAGGCCGGGTCCATGCCTGCCAGCTGAGCACACTGTAGGCCCAGGCTTCGCATAGAGAAGGGTGAGCCTGCCAGGACCCCATGTGGAGCCCTGAGAGAGGTGGGAGGCTGGGAAACTCCCAAGGGGTGACTGGCAGTGGGGGCTGGCTTCATGTCTTTGTGCCCAAGGACAGACAGCCTTTCCTAGAGATGAGGGAGCGCTGGGGAGCTCAAAGGAGCCTGTGTGGCAGGTGGGCTTCGACCCAGGCCTCCCTCTTGGTTCCCTGAGGACAGAGCGAGCCCTGGGGTCCCATCTGCCACCCCTGCCCAGTCCCGCCGTCAGTCTGTTGAAAGGAGGCTGAGTGCCTGACTCTGAGTGGGCCGTGAGTGCATGAGTAGCAAGGCTGGAAGGCGTGGCCCGAGGGGTGATGCCAAGCTCGTGTCCTCACCTGCTGCGTCCTGGGAGCCGCTCAGCGCCTCCTCGCTGGTTAGCCCACGCTCCTATGCAATTCAGATGATACATGAGCATTGCAAAGAGGTGCAAAGGAAGGAAAGAAAGAAGGAAGACAGAAGGGAAGCAGGGAAGGAGAGAGGCGCAGGTGGTGCCCGCGGCCCTTTCCTCCCACGCCTCTTCCGCCACCAGCCCGTCCTCAGAGGCCATTGCTGTGGACGGCTCCCTGCGTGTCCTTCATAAGAGCATCTGCTTCCGGTTCCTCACTCAGCACATGCTGCTTTGAAGATCTGCATGGTCATTTATTAATATTTTATTTTATTTTTCGAGTTGGAGTCTCCCTGTCACCCAGGCTGGAGTGCAGTGGTGCAATCTCAGCTCACTGCAGCCTCCGCTTCCTGGGTTCAAGCGATTCTCCTGCTTCAGCCTCCCAAGTAGCTGGGATTATAGGCATGTGCCATCACACCTGGCTAATTTTTGTATTTTTAGTAGAGATGGGATTTCGCCAGGTTGGCCAGGCTGATCTCGAACTCCTGACCTTCAGTGATCCGGCTGCCTCAGCCTCCCAGCCAAGTACTGGGATTATAGGCGTGAGCCACCGCACCCAGCCCTGCATAGTCATTTATTAAACCAAACCCACTGGAGAACCTCTAGGCTGTTTTGAGGGCAGTATTTGCACATGAAAAGCATGCTACAAAGACAAGCAAGGCTGTCTCGGACTGGGTTTTCTTCTGCAGAAAAGGTTTGGTGGCGGAGTGGCGGAGTTTTGGGTGCAAGGGCAATGCCTGCAACTCAGGTTGCAGCGAGATTGCCGGAGTGGTTCTCCTGAGGCTGCTCCCGGGGCCTCCAGGGTGTGAGCAGAGGCGCGGGGCTGCTCCTGGGCTCACGGCCCCTCAGCCATCATCACCTGGTCCACCTCGGTCCGAGGACCAGGGGTACAAGGTCGCTCCACAGACTCGGGTTCTTTAATTCTGCAGAAAGCTGAGGGTCTCTCATATGTGCCGTCCTGGGCGAGAGAGCTTCCTCAGAAGCAGGACAATGCAATTAAGTGTCCCAAAGACATGGCTCTGCGAGATAAAGGGCTGAGGGCGAGCACATGCAGGAGGCTGGCCCCGGGCTCAGCGGTCAGGTCGGTTTACCGGGAACGAAGGCCCTTGGTCAGGGCTTGGGCCTCGGGGTCCCCTGCCTTGCAGTGCCCTCCTGCCTGGTCTCTTCCTGCGGGGAACTCCCGATCCGAGGGCACATCACCGGCCACTCCTGAGTCACGCCTCTACTCTGTTCCCTGCCGAGTTCCCCACAGGTGCTCTGGACTCTGCATGGCACCCACTTGGACCTCACGGGCAGCCGAGAACCACCCCTGACCAGCTAGACTGCACCCTGGGGACACCCATGCCTCCACCCGACAGGAAGGACTCAGCAGGGCACAGAGTCTGGGACCTCCTGGGATCTCTCTGTGCCATTGTCCACGTGAAGCCGGGAGCCGCAGAAAGGATAGAGCTGCCAGGGTTCCTAGGGCTTGGGTTGGGGTGCTCAGGGCTGGCCTGGCACGCTCCCATCCTCCCTCTCTCTCCCATCTCTTCTCAGCCCCTGAGGGGCCCCTTGGAGCTTCCCACCACCTGCTGGCTGGGCCCTCTCTCCTCATCTTCACAGCACGGCTGTGCCAGCCTGCCTGGCGTGGGGACTCTGCTGCTGGCCGGGGGCTACTCAGACCCCAGGAGCCCACGTCACGCAGCTCAGCACACGAAGCCAGAGACGGACGAGGTTGGCGGCGGCCCTGCCTCCCTCTGCCTGCTCCCAGCACCTGCCCCTGCAGGCGGCCCAGCTGCTCCCCTCTACTCCGTCCCCCACCTCGCCAGGTCCCACTCTCTCCTCTGAGCGGACCCCAGACCCGTGCACGTCTCACCTCCTTCCTCAGCAGACGGCAGCCCCAACACCACCCTGGCCTGCTCTCTTCCTGCATGGAGCTCCTTCCCCCGAGGGCACATCACTGACCAGTCCCTTGCTCACTGCTGTCCCCACAGAATGGGCCCTGAATGCCAGGAGGGGCTGCATCTCATTCTCTGTGGGGTCCCTGGGCAGAGAGGAGCTGCTGGCACCTCAGAGGGCTCCGTTGGTGGGTGGTGCTTGTGGAATGGCTGAAGCTGTGGGAGGAGGTCGGGGAGCCAGGCATCCCTGGAGCAGCCATGGCCTGAGATGAAAGCCCCGGAGGGGAGCGCAGGCGCTGGGTAGCGAGAGTGAGCAACGCTGCAGGGACACGCAGACCTGCCTCGTCCCGCAGATCGGGAGACGGGGCGCTCCATGGCAAGGGTCGCGTCCTGCTTGAAGCCCTCACCTGCTTGAAGCCCTCACCTCGGCTGACATGCTCTGTGGAGACAGTGCCAGGCACACGGTAAGTGGGCTCCATGTGGAAGGGGTCGTGGCCCCCATCTTCATCCCCCAGAGTGTCCCCAACAGTGCACCCGTGAGACCCTGCAGGACAGGGAGCTTTCCCTTTGGGACAAGGCCCTTCCTTTGGGAAGGGGGATCACCCACAAGTGGCTCTTTTGGGCCGGCCTGTGGCATGGGAGAGAGGTGGGTGGGAGGCAGGCAGCCCCTCCTCAGTCCAGAGCCCTTGCTGGGTCCTCTGCACACACAGGGATGGTGCTAAAGGCAGGGGCTGGGCAGAGAGGGGTGGCCGCAGAGAGAGACCCTCCCACTCTCGGGAGGGCGTGATTGTCAGGGCAGCCCACCCAGCCCTCCCGGCCCTCCCTGCCATGGCAGTGGGAACAGCACAGCAAGCTGGCAGCCGATTCTCATGAATATGCATCGGTGAGGCCTGCTCCGTTGCGGCCCCTGTGTTCACCCCCCACAGCCCCCGGCACTTATCTCTGGCAGTGAATAGGGTGCTATTGCCCGCAGGGCTGCAGAATTTTAATGACTTGCAAAATATAGTTAATTATGTAAAAAGACATCTTCTGCACTTTTTCATGTAAATGAGACAAATTAATTGGTGTTCAGTAGTTTTGAGAGCACCGGGGCCCAGGAGGGAGGAGGGGAGTCCTTGACAGTTCTGAAGTGGGGGCTTGCCAGAAAGGAAGGTAAGAAAGGAGAAGCAGAGAGGGGCAATTTCTCATCCATCTGGTTAATCCCATCCCTAGCCCTGCCCGGGTTTGTAACGCAAACCGTGAGAAACCGCAGCCCTTGACTTCTCGAGGCTGCTGGGAGGCACGGGGAAGCCTGGGACCTCCGATGGGGGGCTGCCGGGAGAGGTGCTGGGAGTGGATCAGAGTGCCGGGGGGCGCGCCCTCCCTTCACCCCGCTAGACCCTATCCACGTCCCCAACAGCGGCCCTGGGGGCTGGCAACACGGCTGTCCACTGTGGGGCCGGGGCGGGCGTGTCTACACTGGTTCCAGGTGAGTCCGAACATTGGAGTCAAATTACCCGCCACTTCGAAGGCCTTGAGTAGACAGTCCCCGGAGAAGATACTCGCGCGGCCGGTATCATCGGTCAGCAGGGAGACCGCAGTGAGACTGCGCTGCATCCACCGGGATGGCTGGAGTCGAAACTGCAGAACGCAAGCCCCAGAAGGGCCGGGGGAAGCTGGAGCCTTGGGGCACCGCCGGTCCGGTGTGAGTGCCCGAGGGCGCAGCCGCCGTCAGGTTTGGTATTGTCTCCAAAGGTTAAACACAGTGATCAGATCCATCCAACAGTACGTCCCAGGGCCTCCTGGGGTCAGATTCCTCAAGTGTGATCAGCCCTTGTGGGTCAGATTCAAACTTCTGATGTTTTAGAAGCTTTTCGTTTCATCTCTCAGGGGGATCAACACTTACATCACAATGGCCTGAAGCCTGGGACTGTCAGTGCCCCAGATCCCCCAGTGCTGACTGTCCAGAGCAGTGTGACCGGCTGCCCATGGCTCCTGGAGGCTCCTCGCATCACCAGCCCCTACAGTTGGTGGTTCGACGCCCACGCAGACACGGCTATTCCTGGAAGCGTGTCCGCTCCAATTGCCAATCATCACGGATCTCGCTTCAAAGGGAGTCTTTTTTGGAAGAATCTGCTGTTTCATGTTATCTCTCGGTGTGCACGCTCAAAACGTCCAGCGCATTGGAGCGGACGCGAAACAAATTCAAGACTTGAGAGGAGCTCACTGTGAAGTGACCCGGTGTGATCACGTTGGAAAGAATGCTTTCTATTCCCAGGCCTTCTGCATATGTCAGAGCAATTTTCTGTTAACTAATATGATGTTTTGGCTTTTGGTTTTAGTATAAACGTCCAGGAACAAATTCTTCAACGGAATACGTCTGAGAGACACATTGTTCAATTGATCCGAATTATCACACGAGCCAGGAATTCTACTTTCGGTGTAGACCTCAAAGGATTGAAGACAGCGTCTCCAAGAGACACTTGCACCCCCTTTCCATGGCGCTGTTTGAAACTGTCCAATGGCAGAAACAGCCCACATGTCCGTGGGAGAGACAGCCTGCTGCGTCCGTGCCACAGAATATTAGCCACAGAGAGAGGAGGTCCGGACACAGTCACATCGTGGGTGAGCCTGGAAGCCATTACGCCAAGTGAAATGAGCCAGCCATAAAAGGACAACCCTGTAAGATCCCACACTTATGAGTGCCTGGCGACGTCAGAGTCAGAGAGAAGGAAACTAGAGGGGGCTGGGGGAGGTGACGGGGAGTTCATGTTGAGCAGGGACGGAGCGTTTGTTGGGACACACGGAGAGGGTTTCAGGCGCCGATGGTGGTGGCTGCACAACACCGTGAGTGCATTTAATGCCAACGCCTCTCAACTGTCCAGATCTTTTTGAAAGATCTGCCCCTTTTCCAGCATTTGCTGAGACCCTTGTCCAGGCCTGTGCCTGGCTGTGTGCCCTTGTGGAGGCGGGAGGAGGGAATGGGGACCCCTTTGGCCTCCTCATGTGACTTCCCTGCGCACAGCCCTGGCTGGTCTCTGGCCTCACGAGCAGTTTCAGCGCACAGCAGCACCCTCCATGCGCAGCACCGCCTCCTGGCTCTGTTTCTAGAAGCCATCAAAAGTGACTATACCACTGAACCCCCACTCGCAGCCCTGAATCAAACCCAGCCTGCCTCCCTTGGCTCATCTTTCTGAGGCCCCGAGCTCAGCAGGCCTGGGTTGGGGTGTTGCTTCCCCCGAGGCCTCTGCCCTCCCTGGGAAACGCGGTGGGAGAGCAGTGAACAATGGGCGTCTATCTCCGGGTGCGAAACCAGAGCCCGCTCAGCTCGGCATCCACTGGCACCTCATTCTTATCGCGCCGGCTAGTTCCACTTAGGACGAAACCCGAGCTGCCGTGGCTGTCGGAGCCTTGCTGGCTTTGAAAATGAGAACCAGCAAATGGCACCAACTCCTTCAAAGCCCTGACAGGCAGCTCAGCTCCCCGGAGCTTTCCCAGAAGCGTTCAGGGGCCCTGGAGACCTGCACGTGGGTATGTGGGGAGCCTGCTGCCCCTTCCTGGTCAGCTGCACCTGCTGCAATCTCGTTTCCAGCCAGAGCCTCAGAGCGAGCGTGTCCCGGAGCAGCAGGCCTTACTGCCACCCAGAAAGTCTAACGGAGCCCAGGGCCAGAGCCTACCCAGCATGGAGGAGTGTGGATCACGGACCAGGCCCCTAGCACCTGCTGGCAGTCCTGCGAGGAGTCTTCCCAGGAGGGCAGCCTGAAACTGAGCCCTGGAGACAGCGTCCTCCCAGCAGGGTTGGGGTCTGCTTCTGCAGAACTCCCCAGTATGCTTAGATCTTAGGACGGACCCCAGGTACCAAAGCCAGCCCTTCTCAGGACAGCCGGACTCCAGGGCATTGGGTCCAAAGCTCAGGCCACTGGAAGGCAGAGCCGACTGAACCTCCCAAGACGCAGCCCACAGCTCAGGGCCGCCCGTGACTCAGCCTGGCCCGCATCAGACCCTCAGGCTGGGGAGTGGCCCTTGCCACGCTGGGAAGTGAGGATGCTGAGATGCAGCAGGAACAGTTCCTCCTGCTGACCACATTTGGCCCTGGACACTGCAGTCCTCCGGCTCAGCCTGCAGGATGTCAGGACAGACTTTCAGAGCGGGGCTCGTGCTACACTGTCCTACTGGCACACACCGCTGTCCTGCGGAGCTGACCAGCCTGAACTCTGCAGGACAAAGGACCAGCTGGGCAGGAGCTGCCCACTCAGACCGAGTGACCAGTCATTCCAGCCACAGAGCTGCGTAGCTCACAGCGAGGCTCTGCAAGGCCAGGCTCCAGCTGGAGTTCCACTAACCTCCTTCTGCGACTGCTCCCTGGCGTGAAATCATCTGATCCAGGAGTCATAACCAGCCCTGATAAGGGGCAATCACAGATATGGAAAATGCTGGAACAAAGTGTGGAGACTCCACGAAACACTGGCGAGCTTAGCTCGAGTATCTTGAAACCGCAGCCACCTGCTCACACTCCCCGATTCCCCAGAGGGGTTCATCCTGCCTCTCCCCGCTTCCATTAATCACAGCCACAGTCTAAGGGGACGGTGTTCTGACCAACACGAGAAAGCACTCTGCTCAAAGGGAGATGATTCGGGCCAGAAACAATTCCCAGTGTAACCGATTACTATCTGATAATTAAATGACAGCTCAAGACAGTTACGTTAAAAAGCGAGGACACTGGAAGGAGAGCTGGAGGGCAGCTCCCAGGCCCGCAGCCCAGCCCCTGCCGCGCCCAGCGAGCTCAGAAGGAGCGTCGGGGCCATGCCACCCTGCCTGACTGAGGCCCTGTTCTGCCCCGCTCGAAGCACCTTGTTCTCGAGGCTGAGGCAGAGGCCACCCCTTCCCCAGGCAGACCCCATTGCCTGTCTCCTGCCCTGGCCTGGGTCTGTTCGTCTCAGGGTTCCACCATGAGACATACGGCCTGGCCCTGGGGGGCACCCAGGAAGTGAGACAGGGAGGCTGGGGCACAGGGGGACAGAGAAGAGGGGTGAGGAACTGGGAGAAACAGAAGCAGCGAAAGGAGAGGCCTGGGGCCCGGCGCCGGCACCCGCAGCAGGGCTGGGCCCCTCTGTTCAGACTGGGAGCCAGTGCTTAGCTGTTGGGGCGAAGGCTGGGGCCGGGGCTGGGTGCTGAAGCGCAGGGCGGAGCTCACGGGGCCCCCTCTTCTGCTCTTTTCAGAGTTGTCACCCTCAACCATAAGACGGGTTTTTTCCTGACACATTTGCATATGTTGAAGGTTGTGTGCATATAAACATAACCTTAGTTTAACACACACGTGTCTTGGCTTTCTAAGGTACTATGTGTTTTAGAGACGTGTGTCAGAGTAGAAGTAGCTCATTCACTTCAGCCCCACGCAGGGCAGTGACGCGTTTCCGTGGGCGTGTGCACAGCGGCGCTGCTGCGCTGTCCGTGACGTTGACTCTGCGTTCCCTCCCGGACGCCCTTCGATGTAAGCTCTGTCCATGGCCAGCCCACCAGGTTGAAGATTTTGTCTGTTTTGCTCACAGCCGTGTCCCGAAGGCAATGTCCGATCTGTCACAGCCACGGCAAACTGTGGAATGCGTGTGTCCACAGATAGTCCTAAAACGGAATGTCTGGGTCCGTAGCCGTGTCAGCAGGGTACGCATCATTGGGACAGAAATCGTGCAGTTACCTCTGTGGGCTGTGCACCCTTGTGCTTCTGATAGAAGCAGGCGTCCCACCCCGACACCTCCAGCCTCCACTCTCCTGCTCCTGCCTCCCCGGCCTCCACACTCCTGCCCCTGCCTCCCCGGCCTCCACACTCCTGCCCCTGCCTCCCCGGCCTCCACACTCCTGCCCCTGCCTCCCCGGCCTCCACACTCCTGCCCCTGCCTCCCCCCAGCCTCCACACTCCTGCCCCTGCCTCCCCAGCCTCCACACTCCTGCCCCTGCTTCCCCGGCCTCCACACTCCTGCCCCTGCCTCCCCGGCCTCCACACTCCTGCCCCTGCCTCCCCCCAGCCTCCACACTCCTGCCCCTGCCTCCCCCGGCCTCCACACTCCTGCCCCTGCCTCCCCGGCCTCCACACTCCTGCCCCTGCCTCCCCCGGCCTCCACACTCCTGCCCCTGCCTCCCCCAGCCTCCACACTCCTGCCCCTGCCTCTCCAGCCTCCACACTCCTGCCCCTGCCTCCCCCCAGCCTCCACACTCCTGCTCCTGCCTCCCCCAGCCTCCACACTCCTGCTGCTGTCTCCTCTGTCCTCCATTCTCCTGACCCTGCGTCCCCCGGCCTCCACACTCCTGCCCCTGCCTCCCCAGCCTCCACACTCCTGCCCCTGCCTCCCCAGCCTCCACACTCCTGCCCCTGCCTCCCCTGGCCTCCACTCTCCTGCCCCTGCCTCCCCCGGCCTCCATTCTCCTGCCCCTACTGTCCACTGTCACCTCCCCGCCTCCCCTGCCTCCTGGCCAGGCCGGCGTCTCCGGATGACCGCTGGCCGTTGGCCGCCTGCCTCATTCTCCTCTGAGCCATTGGTCTTTGCTGAGACATCAGGGGCTTGTGCATCCCAGATTCGAATCTTTTGTGTTTAATGTCACAAATAGTTCCTTGCCCAGTGCCTCCCTTGTCCTTTTACCTGAAAAATTCACTTGAAGAGATCTTTTGGCCTCTGAGAGCTGTTAATATTCAAGAGCCGTAGAAGCCTGTCAATACTTCCCTCAGCCTGTCTGTGTTCAGGGCCGGCGGCAGCGGGCGTCTCCCCCCAAGGACACTGGGTGTTCCCTGGGCTTTGTGCCTGTGGAAGGTTCTGGGCTTGACAGCGGCGTGGTGACCCTCTGAAGCTCCCTTCATTCATCCCCTCCTCCTGCCGTCACTCCCAGAACCACCACAGAGCTCCAAGTTCCCCGAGTGGCTGCTGTGCGCTGTCACACCCTCACCTGTGGTCTCTGGGTCAGGAAACAAGGTCGGCTCGGTCGCTCCCACTGCTGTCAGGGGAGTCCGAGCCCCACCCCCGGGGCCAGGCTCTGAGCTGCTGACCGTGGGAAACCCAGCGAGGAGCTATGCTGGAGCCCTCCCGTCGTGGGGAAAGGCCCAACGGTGGCCTTGGAGGGGCCAGTGATGGGTCCTTGTCACCTCCAGGGTGTGGTGGCTGAGAGGGGCTCATCCCCCAGCTCTATTCGTGCTGGAAGCAAAGACTTAGCTGGAGGGCACAGGACCGGGAGAGCTGGGGAATCCTGCCCACGTGCCCCATGGTTAAACTTGAGTAGTTTCGCTCACTTGGTTTTTGCTAGAGAATAGCACTTTCTTAATGAAGAGGTGAATCCCACCCGGAAGAGGGGACTGGAGCCCTTCCTTCCTGTGCCCGCGGGGTGGGAGGCGGGCAGGCCACTGGCCCTTGGCCCAGCTCACTCCGGCCGCAGGCGGCTCTGGCCGGAGGGCGGCGGGACTGGAACCTGCTCCACCAGGCTTGCTGGACCCGGGACGCGGGGCTGGAGAAGAGTCACTGGGTCCCCCGAGACATCAGCCTGGGCTGAGGCGGCAGAGGCAGGATCTGGGCCCGGCCTTCCGCCGTGGGCCCCAGCTGGCCAGAGCCAGGCAGGGTGTGTGAGGCCCATGAAGAGCAGGGGGCCAGTTCTCCAGACCCTCAGATCCCCGGCGTGAGGCGCGGCGACTCCAGCTGCTCCTCATGGCGCCGGATCCGAGAGCCTGCGGACGCTGCGGACCACATCCAAATGCCAGAGCCATGGCCGAAGAGACTCCAGCTGTGATAGACCACGGGAGGGGGGTGGGGGGTGGGGTGAGGGTGTGGGGTGTGGGGTAGCGGGGTGTGGGGTGTGGGGTAGCGGGGTGTGGGTGGGGGTTGGGGTGTAGGGGTGTGGGGGGTATAGGGGGTGGGGTGGGGAGGTAGCGGTGTGGGGGATCTGGGTGGGTGGGGGTGTGGGGGGTTGGGAGTGTGGAGGGTGGGGGTGGGGGTGTGGGGGTGGGGGTGTGGAGGATGGGGGTGGGGGGCTAGGGTTGTGGGGGCTGTGGAGGGTGGGGGGTGGGGGGTTGGGCAGGCTTCAGCCATTCCCTGGCTACTGCGCTGCCGCCCTCCTCACACAGCGCAGCAGCAGCCCCTCCACCTGCCCATCAGTTCAGAGAGGACCAAGGCCACCACCCCTTCAGAACCTGAGTTTCTGGGGCGCCTTCTGACCCCCACACCCAGCCACACCTCAGTAAAGTCCCCCCTATCACTTGGGGCAGGGCTTCGTGTTTCCTCTGGGACCCCAGGAGGGAAGGACCTCAGCTCACCCCACCCGTCCACGCCGGACCTCTGGCCTCCTGCCTCCAGGGCACTTGCCACCAAAGCACTTGGTGATGAACTTGGCTGAAAAGCAAAAACCCTGGCAGCCAAGCCTAGGGGATTCGTCTCTTCATTAAGAAAGTGCTGTTCTCTGGCAAGAAGCAAGTGAGTGAAATTACCCAAGTTTAACTAGAGCAAACCGTGTTCCTGTGTGTTCAGAAGCAGGACTGCAGAGGCAGCTGGGTGATGATATTTTCAGTTTCTAGGCTTTTTTTAAAACAAGTAAGATAAACCTCTCAGCCCTCATCCTCCCCTCTTGCGCTCTCGGAGGAAGAGAGGAACAGTCATCAGTGGTGAACGGCATCGATGGGACAGGGCGCCTGCTCGGGAGGGAACGCTGTGCCACCTCCCTGCGGTTTGCCACGCTCTGCACGGCCACAGAAACTTCTCTGGGAACCAGCTGTAGAAACGATCCCAGAATGCAGTCTTTTTTTTTTTTTTTTTTGAGACGGAATCTCTCTCTGTTGCCCAGGCTGGAGTGCAACAGTGTGATCTCAGCTCACTGCAGCCTCTGCCTCTCTGGTTCAAGTGATTCTCCTGCTTCAGCCTCCCAAGTATCTGGGATTATAGGCAGGCACCACCACGCCCCCACACCCAGCCAATTTCCTACTTTTAGTAGAGATGGGGTTTCATTATGTTGTCCAGGCTGGTCTTGAACTCCTGACCTCAGGTGATCCGCCCACCTCAGTCTCCCAAAGTGCTGGGATTACAGATGTGAGCCGCTGTGCCCAGTTTCTAGTCTTTTGAAGTAATTGCTGACCATTTTTTGTTGCCTTAAAATAAAAATCAACCACAGTTTAATTAAAATATTTGATTGACTAGATTCCATTGGATTCTTGGATTCAGTCACTCATTCGTCCTTAAAACCAAGAAGCCCTACCTGGCCAGGCCGACAGAGCTGCAGGCTGTGCCAGGCGGAGCCTTGCCCGTGGCTGCATATGGGCCTGAAGGGGACCTTGCTGTCCCTGCCAAAAACACATTTTAAAAATTCCTCCCTGTGCCAGGGGTTCCCATATGTCCATGCCTTTTGGTTTCTGCCATCTCAGGGTGGGCATCCTGCTGGCTCGCCCACCCCTCTGGACACCGGTCAGCCTCCCAGTGGCTTCTCTGTGGCTCGCCCACCCCTCTGGACACCAGCCGGCCTCCCAGTGGCTTCTCTGTGGCTCACCTGCCCCTCTGGAAACCAGCCAGCCACTCAGTGGCTTCTCTGTGGCTCAGGCTCATCCCACACCTTGGAACACCCAAGGATGAAAAGCATTCCCCTCCTCCCCCCACCCCCACCCAGGTCAGGTGGCTTTTGCAGCCCTCGTCACCTTGGCTGGTTGGGGGTAGCAAGGCAGGCCCTGGATGTGGCACTGAGCCACGCTGTTGGCATGGGAGGACCAAGCCCTGCCCCCAGGGCCAGGCTGTGAGTGGCCGACCGTGGGAAGCTTGCTGAGGAGTTGAACTGTTCACTGGGAGGCCACGCAGGCTGGTGGGGCCGAGGGAGGCGCTGGGGCTGGGCCAGGCCTGCGGCTGAAGCTGCAGGTGGTGGGTCAGGTGCCACATTGTTCGAAGGGAAGTCGGAGCAGTGGCTGATGCAGCCTCAGGGCCTGTTTTCCTCCAAGCTGGCGGCCCCTGGGTCCCTCGGACATCAACCCTGTGTTGTTCCAAGTGCCTTTTGCTCCTGTGCAGCGGCCCTGGCCTTGCCTGGACCTGCAATCTGCCCAGGAGCTCTTGAAACCCAGACAGGCTGAGCCAAGCCCACTGGGGCTGCGGCTCCAGGGTCAGCAGGTTGTTCTAACCTTCCCAGATGACCCCAGTGTGTGGCCAGGGCTGAGCACCCCGTCCTGAGGCTGCTGAGCGGGTGGTGGTGCTGGGGGCCCGTCGGTGACAGATCACGCTGGCTGAAGCGGGGATGCCCACCCAGTGCCTCTGATGGAAGGTAGACGGTGCTTCTATGTGGCACCCCTTCCACAGGCTCCCCAACTCATACGTTCCACACCTTTCTACACCCCACATCCGTCTTTCCTGGAGCATTGGTCAGCTCCAGGAAGACTTGCTTGTCTGACCACATGTGGCATTTCGCTATTCCTCTGCATTCACCCCTCCCGGGTGCCAGGGTGCTCTGCTGTGGGTGGCTGCCTTTGTGCAGGACAGGGCTGCTCAGGGAATGGCTCCTTCTACCAGCCCCAAGAGGGAGGGGCCCAACAGCGGCTGCTACCCCCACAGCACACAGGGTCACCGCTGACCTTCCCCAGTGCACAGGGTCACCGCTGACCATCCCCGGTGCACAGGGTCACCACTGACCGTCCCCAGCACACAGGGTTACCGCTGGCTGTCCCCAGCGCCCAGGGTCACCGCTGACCGTCTCCAGCGCACAGGGTCACCGTTGACCGTCCCCGGCGCACAGGGTCACCTCTGACAGTCCCCGGCACACAGGGTCACCGCTGGCCATCCCCGGTGCACAGGGTCACCTCTGACTGTCCCCAGCGCACAGGGTCACCTCTGACCATCCCCAGCGCACAGGGTCACCGCTGACCATCCCCGGCGCATAGGGTCACAGCTGGCCGTCCCCAGTGCACAGGGTCACCGCTGACTGTCTCCTGCGCACAGGGTCACTGCTGACCATCTCCAGTGCACAGGGTCACTGCTGATCGTCCCCAGCACACAGGGTCACTGCTGTGTCACATGTCCCTGTCAACGCCTGGACTTCTTGGCTCTCACCAGGCCTCCATCCTGGAGCCCCACGTGGTCGCTCTGTTTGTTGCATTCCTCTGACAGGTGGGCGTCCCCCAGAGCTGGAGGAGCAGGGACTCATGGGGGCTGCCCAGAAAATCCCCCATTTCCAATCTGAAGTCTATTTTGCTCAGATTAGATTCTTTACTTCTAAAGAACAGAAACAATAAAAAACAACAAAGACCAGAAATAATAAAAAACAATAAAGACTAGAAATAGGGCTTCCAAACATTGTGCCTCGGTCAGGCCCTCTCCGTTTCACCGTGGTTCCCAGCCGTGGCATTGCCAGCCTGCCCAGCCTCTGCCATCAGTGGGCCAGCAGATGCTTGCCGAGGAGGCTGGCCCTGCTGCCAGGAGGCACAGAGACGGGCAGAAGCAAGGGCTGTTGCCAGGGCACACTCCGCGGCCCCTCATCAGTGTGGTGCAGGGTACGGTGCCCACAAACAGGCGGGAAGCCCCCTGCTTCAGTGTGATGAGAACAGGCCAACAGCTCTGCTGTGTCCCCAGTCCTGCTAGCACTCCCAGTCTCTCAGGAGCTTAATTCAAGCGATTTCCTTCCTCCCTTCACCCCTAGACACAGCCACAGACGCACCCAGAGACGCGAGGCGGTGGTGCTCTGGGACTAGCTCTCTGCTGAGCCACACACAGCTCTGCCTGTGCATTTTAATCAAATGCTGGGGACAAAGTCTGAGTTCAGGTCATGAGACAAATGCTGTATTCTGCAAGCACAACTGTAGGGCTTGCTGCTCTGCTGTTTCAGACTCAAAAAGATGAGCTGATTCTTTTTTCCAAGTGGAGGGGACTTCAAGGGAGTCTTTTCCTAGTTGTAGCGAAAATCAGTTGTTTTCAAATCACTGGTGAGCCTTTTATGTGAGTTTTCTGAAATATATCACACATTTGGAAAGAGACATCAAGCACAGCGTCTGGCCCAGCGAATGTTCGGTGAGGTGTGACTGAGGGTGGCCATCCAATGAGGAAGATGTGGCTTTTGCAGGAGGGACAGGTCTGAGCTTGCAGCCATGCGAGGCACATCCAGGGTGTGTCCAGGTGTGGCAGGCATGCCAGGCACTGCGGGGACCTGCTCAGGCGCCTCCAGGCGTGGGCGTGGGCATCGGGGGATGGCCAGGGCACCTCCGGGCAGGGCCTCTCCACTCCAGGGCTGCTGTGTGCCGGTGCCTGGCTCTGCTGTGGGGTCTGTAGCCACCCACTCCTGGGGGCCCGTGGGGACTGTGCAAGGGCACGTCTTCAGTTTCAGGTCCACCTGAGGGTTTCCCAGTCTTTGCCAACTTTGCGGTCACTCCGTTTTCCATTCTGCTGTCCGCAGGGTCTCCCCCGGTCCTGTCCTCATGGCCCGTGTGGAGCCCAGGACCCTCCCGCCCGAAGCTGTGACTCCGCAGTTGCTCCTCAGTCCTGGATGCCACATCTCCCACCACGTCTCCCACCACATCTCCCTTATCGGACGGCCACCCTCAGTCACACCTCGCTCCAACATTCACTGGACCAGATGCTGTGATTCCATGGGCTGTGGGCCCAGGGCTCCTTAGAGGTGCCTGCAGACTGGGACAGGGACCCAGGCGGGATGCTTTGGAAACCACCAGAGGCGACGGTCAGGGGCTGGAAGCAGCCAGTGCAGAGGTCAGAGCCGGGAGGAAGGTGGCCCTTAGGATTCTGTGGTTTCTGTGCACAGAGTCCCTTTTTCTCTTGGACACGTGGCAAGATTCAGCCCAATCTCAATTGTGCTGAGGGACCGGAGGGCAGGAGGTACATCCCGGCTTGGGCAAGAACAGCCAGATCCAACCTCGACTAACCGCCCAGGGGTTCAGAGGTGTGGCCCTGTGGGGCAGGTGCATTGCCAACGGGCCGATTCAGGAGTAGCTGGATTCCGGACGCCGCCCGGGGAGCAGCCCTGTGGCCAGGGGCCCGTCCCACACCTGCAGCTGTGACCTCACTGCGGGGTTCGGTTGCTCACGTCACCCCCTCTAACACCTGCTTCAACAGCAGTGGTGATGGAGGCTGCTGTTGCCTTAACCTGAACTTTACAGAATGAAAACTTTGTTCCTCTGGTTACAGAACAGCCGAGCTGTTTTCAATTCATCAGTGAAGACCGATGTTTTTTATGAAGGGTTTAGAAACAGGGAACTGACTTCATTAAATGCTCTCGTAGTTCTTTCAAGATGCAAAACTGTAAACCCTCTGTTCACAATAAATATTCAACAGTCAACAGGTATTGGTTGAATAAAAAATTAATAGTTAAGAATGTAAGTGACAGAAAAATGAACAGTGGCTTATCCTAAAAGTGATATATTGCTCTTGTGAAAATAAGACAAATATAAATATTTTAAATATATAACAATAGATTATTAATATGATATTTAAATATAGATACACAAATAAGATACAAAATAAAATGGAGAAAAGCCTTCCCTGGCTGACCAACAATGCCTTCAAGGATCTTGGATCCTTGTGTCTTATTTTGTGATGCTAGATTGAGCGTGAGACATTTGTCCTCTTTGTTACACTGTGGTTGCTGCAACTCCAGGCATCATCTCCGCATTCCACAAAGGCAGAAGAGGAAGGAGAGTGAAGGGCGAAAGAAGTGTGTTGTTCCTTGTTATCAAGAAAATAAAAGACTTCCCTGGATGCCCCACTAAAAGGATTTCTGCTTAGGTCTCACCTGCGTGACCTGTCAAATGGCTGCGGAAAATGCAAAAGGAGGGTGAGGTTGGGATTGCCAGCTCACAGGGTCGCCATGATCTCTTTATAAGACGACTTTTGGGAATAGATGTCATCACATTTCCAGGTCTATTAGTGCTTGTTCACCGTGCATAATTATTTTAACAAACCGCTGAATTTCAACTTTGGCTTTGTATATTTCCTCATGAGGGAAATTTGTCTTTAGTTTTTTCGTGTGTGTGTTTGGCCTGGTTTGGTATCACCAGGCCATGTGATTTAAAACTGTAGACTTATTCGTAACTTGACAGGAGTCTTTTAAGGGGAATTTTAAAAGTAGCTCTCAATTTTGTAATAGTATAAAACTTAACAGGTTTCTTATTTCTCAAGAGCCATCTTTGGTGATTTGTATTTTCCTAGAAAATTAGTTTGTGGATAGGGCAACATTACTTTCCGAGAAATTATACACCAAAGTCTGTTGCAATATTGTTTGAAAAACTTTTATGGGTACATAATAAATGTATGTGTTTATAGGGCACATGAGATACGTGGATACAGGCATGCATGTGTAGTAATCACTCAGGCTAAATGGGTGTCCATTACCTCAAGCACTTACCCTTTCTCTGTGTTACAAACAATCTAATTATATTCTTGTAGTTATTTTTAAACCTTCAACTTCACTGCATTTACTCTGCTGTTCACTTCAGTTACTCCATTATGCCATCAAACACTAGCTCTTATTCATTCTATTTCACGGTATTTTTGTACCCATGACCCGTCCCCACTGCTCCCCGCCACGCCCATTACCCTTCTCTGCCTGTGGTAACCATCATTTTACTCCGTCTCCATCATTCAGTTGTGTTCATTCTGGGCTCCCACAAATAAGTGAGAACACGCAGACTCTGTCTTTCTGTGCCTGGCTTAATTCACGTGACAGAATGACCTCAGTTCCAGCCACACTGCAGCAGATGACTGGGTCTCATTCTTTTTTGTGGCTGGATAGTGCTCCATGGTGTGTCTACGCACCCTATCTTCTTTATCTGTTCATCTGCTGATAGACACAGGTTTCTTACAAATTTTGGCCATCGTGAGCAGTAAGTGTGGTAGTGCAGATACCTCATTGTTAGGCTGATTTCGTTCGTTTTGGGCATCCACCTAGCACTGGGATTACTGGGTCATATAGCTGTATTACTCTTAGTTTTTTGGGAGACCTCCAAACTGTTCTCCATCGTGGTTGTACTAATTTATGTTCCCACCAACAGTGTACACGCCTTCCCTTTTCTCCACGTCCTCACCAGCCTTCGCTATTGTTTATCTTTTGAATAGAAGCCACTTAAACTGGGGTGAGCTATCACATTGTAGCTTTGGTTTGCATTTCTCTGATGATCAATGGTATTGAGCACCTTTGTATAGCCCTGCTTGCCATTGGTACGCCTTCTTTTGAGAAATGCGTATTCGGATCTTTTCCCCATTTTTAAATTGGATTGTTAGACTTTTTCTTCCTGTTGAGTTGTTTGAGCTCCTTACATATTCCGGTTGTTAGTCCCTTGTGGGATGGGTAGTTCGCAAATGTTGTCTCCCACCCTGTGGGTTGTCTCCTCACTGTGTTGATGGTTTCTTTGTTGTGCAGAAGCCTCTTAACTTGATGTGATCCCATTTGTCCGTTTCTGTGCTTGTGGGGTATTTCTCAAGAAATCTTTGTCCAGTCCAAGATCCTGGAGAGTTTCCCTAATGTTGCCTATTAGTAGCTTCATAGTTTTAGGTCTTGGATTTAAGTCTTTAATCCATTTTGTTTTGATTTTTTTAGTTTTATGTAGTGAGAGATAGAGGTCTACATTTTTTCCTTCTGGATATAGATATCCGGGTTTCCCAGCATTGCTTGTTGAAGAGACTGTCCTTTCCCCAGTGTGTGCGCTTGGCACCTTTGTAAAAAATGAGGTCATTGCACATGTGTGAATTTATTTCTGTTTCTCTATTTCGTGCTGTAGGTCTACGTGTCTGTTTTCATGCCAGTATCATGCTGTTTGGGTTACTATATCTCTGTCACAATATTTGAAGTCAGGTAATGGGGTTCCTCCAGTTTTATTCTTTTTGCTCAGGACAGCTTTGGCTATTTTGGGTCTTTTGTTGTTCCACGTAAATTTTAGGATTATTTTTTATATATATGTGAAGAACATCTTGGTATTTTGATAGAGACTGAATTGAATCTGCAGATTGCTTTGGGCAGCACGAACACTTCTTTAATATTGATTCTTCCAATCCATTAGCATGGTATAGCTTTCCATTTTTTTGGTGTCTTCTTCAATTTCTGGCATCAATGCTTTAGAGTTTTCATTGCAGTTATCGTTCAACTCTTTGGTTAAGTTTATTCCTGGGTATTTTATTTTATTTGTAGCTATTGTAAATGGGATTACTTTCTTGATTTCTTATTCAGATTGTTCACTGTTGGCACCTAGAAATGCTACTGGCTTTTTAAAACTTTTGTATCCTGCAACTTTACTGAAGTTGTTTATCAGTTCTAACCATTTTTGTTTTTTGGTGGGCTCTTCAGGTTTTTCTAAACATAAGACCATATTATCTTTTCCTTTCCAATTTGGATGCCTTTTATTTTTTCTTTGTCTGATTGCTGTAGCTAGGACTTCCAGTACTATATTGAATAACAGTGGTGGAAGTGGGCATCCTTGTCTTCTTCCAGATCTAAGAGGAAAGGCTTTCAGTTTTTTCACATTATGATACCAGCTGTACCGACTGAAATGATCATATGGTTTCTGTCCTTCATTCTGTTGGTCTGATATATCACATTGATTGATTTGCATATGTTGAACCATCCTTGCATCCCTGGACTTCACTTGATCTGGTTTTGGTATCAGGGTAATACTGGTCTCATAGAATGAGTTTGGAAGTACTCCTTCCTCCTCTATTTTTGTGAATAGCTTGAGTAGGATTGGTATGGTTCTTCTTTAAATATTTGGTAAAATTTAGCAGTGAAGCCATCAGGTCCTTGATTTTTCTTTTATTGTGTGACTTTTTATTATTGTTACTTGTTATTGTTCTGTTCAGGTTCTGGACTTCTTCATGGTTCAATCTTGGTAGGTTGTACATGTCTAGGAGTTTGCTTTTATGTACTAAGAGATAGAGATCTAGATTTTTTTCTTCTGGATATGGATATCCAGTTTTCCTAGCATTGTTTGTTGAAGACATTGTCCTTTCCCCAGTGTATGTGCTTGGCACCTTTGTTAAAAATTAGTTTACTATAGATGTATGAATTTATTTCTGGTTCCCTATTCTGTTCCATAGGTCTATCTGTTCCATTTTTTTCTAGATTTTTCAATTTATTGGCATCGATTTGCTCATAGTAGCCTCTAAAATCCACTGAATTTCTGCAGAATTGGTTGTAATGTCTCCTTTTTTTATTTCTGATTTTATTTATTTGGATCATTTCCCTTTTTGCTTAGCTGTGCTAAAGGCTTGTTGATTTTGCTTACCTATTTTTTTAAACAACTTTTGTTGCATTGATCTTTTGTATTCTTTTGTTTCAATTTCACTTATTTCTGCTCTGATCTTATTTTTTCTTTTTTTCTAGTAATTTTAGACTTGGTTTGCTTTTTCTTTTCTAGTTCTTTAAGATGCTTCATTAGATTTGTGCATGTTGAACCATCCTTGCATCCTTGTTTGAAGTTTTTTCTACTTTTTTGGTGTTAGTGCTTATTACTATAAACTTCCTCTTAGTACTGTTTTCACTGTATCTCACAGGTTTGGTGTTTCCATTTTCATTTATTTAAAGACAATTTTAAATTTCCTTCTTAATTTCTTGATTGACCTACTGGTCACTCAGGAGTATATTGTTTAATTTCCATGTTTTTGTATAGTTTTCAAATAATTAATAATAAGGGGAATTTGATGCAAATTCCTACACATTCATACAAACTCTTCTTATTATTGATTTCTTATTTTATTACATCATGGTCAGATACTTGATATGACTTCAGCTTTTTAAGACTTGCTTTGTGGCTTGACATATGGTCTATCTTTGAGAATGATTAATGTGCTGAGGCAAAGAATGTGTATTTTGCAGCCATTGGATGAAACATTCTGTAAGTATTTATTAGGTCCATTTGGTTTATAGTGCAGTTTAAGTCTGATATTTCTGTGCTGATTTTCTGTCTGGATGATCTGTTCAATACTGTAAGTGGGGTGTTGAAGTCTCTAGCTATTATTGTATTGGGTCTATCTCTCTTTTTAAGCTCTAATAATATTTGCTTTATATATCTGGATGTGCCAGTGTTGGTGCATATATATTTACAGTTATTATTTTCTCTTGCTGAATTTACACACTTATCATTATATAATGATGTTTTTTGTCTCTTTTTATAGTTTTTGTCTTGAAATATATTTTGTCTGATATAAGTCTAGCTACTCCTGCATTCTTTTGGTTTCCATTTGCATGGAACATCTTTCACTGCCCCTTTATTTTCAGTCTGTGTGTGTCTTTGTAGTGAAGTGTGTTTCTTGTAGGCAACAGATCACTGGGTCTTTCTTTCTTTCTTTCTTTCTTTTTTTAATCCATTCAGCCATTCTATCTTTGGAGGGTTTTGTTCATTTACATTCAATGTTATTATTGACAAGCAAGGGCTTACTCCTGCCATTTTGTTTTTCATTTTCTGGTTGTTTTGTGGTCTTCTCTTTCTTCTTTCCTTTCTTCCTGACTTCCGCAATCCTGAAGTTAATTTTCTCAGGTGGTATGTTTAATTTCTTGTTTTTTATTTTGTAGTCATCTGCTGTATTTTTTTAATTTGAGGTTACCATAAGGCTCTCAAATCATATTGTATAAGCCATTATTTTTAAACGGAAAAAAGTTAACACTGATTGCAAAAACAAGCAAGCAAAGAGAAAACTGATAGAAACTCTACACTAACTCGATCCCCTGCTTTTTCACTTTTTGTTGCTTCCATTTATATCTTATATCATCTATGTCTTGAAAAGTTGTTGCAGTTATTATTTTTGAAGGTTCATCTTTTAGCCTTTATACTCAAGATATATTTAGTTTACACACAACAATTACAGTGTTACATTATTCTGTTTTTTTCTTTGTACTTACAATCACCGGTGAGCTCTGCACCTTCAGATGATTTCCTATTACTCATTAATACCCTTTTCTTTCAGGTTGAAGAACCCCTTTTAATATTTCTTGTAGGGCAGGTCTGGTGTTAATGAAATCCTTCAGCCTTTGTTTGTCTGGAAAAGTTTTTATTTCTTCTTCATGTTTGAAGAATATTTTCACTGGATGTACTATTCTGGAATAAAAGGGTTTTTTCCCTTCATGACTTTGAATGTGTCATGTTACTCTCTCCTGGCCTGTAAGGTTTCCACAAAGACGTCTGCGGTCAGATGTATTACAGCATCACTACATGTTAGTTGTTTCTTTTCTTTTGCTGCCTTTAGGATTCTTTCTTTATCTTTGACCTTTGGGAGTTTGATTATTCAATGTCTTGGAGTAGTATTATTTGGGTTAAATCTGCTTGGTATTCTATAACCTTTTTATACGTTAATAATCTTTCTCCAGATTTGGGAAGTTCTCTGGAGAACTTTATTATGATCCCTTTGAATGTACTTTTTACCATGATCTCTTAGGTGTGCTCTTTTGAAGCTTTTCTCTAGATCTTGTAGGTGTGACTCATTCTGTTTTATTCTTTTATCTTTTGTCCTTCAAGTATTTTCAGATTTCCTGTCTTCAAGCTCACAAATTCTTTCTTCTGCTTGATCATGTCAGTCATTAAGATACTCTGATGCATTCTTCAATATGTCAGTTGTGTTTTTCAGCTCCAGAATTTCTGCCTGATTCTTTTAAATTACTTCAATCTCTGTTGAATTTGTCTGCTAAGATTCTGAATTCCTCCTCTGTGTTATCTTAGATGTCATTGAGCTTCCTTAAACAGCAATTTTGAATTATTTGCCTGAGAGGTCACATATCCCTGTCTCTCCGGGATTACTCATGGTGCCTTATTTAGTTTTTTGGTGAGGTCATGTTTTCCTGGATGGTCTTGATGTTTACAGATGTTTGTTCATGTCTGGCATGGAAGAGTGAGATATTTATTGTAGTGTTTGCAGTCAGTCTGGGCTTCTTTGTACCCATCCTTTTTGGGAAGGCCTTCCAGGTATTCAAAGGGACTTGTGTGTTGTAATCTAAGTCTTTGGTCACCGCAGACATATCTGCTTTATGGGGCATCCTAAGCCCAGCAATGCTGTGGCTCTTGAAGACTCACAGAGGTACCACCTTGGTGATTTGAGTAAGATCTGTGAGAATTCCCTCGATCACCAGGAAGAGATTCTTGTTATTTTCCCTTACTTACCTCCAAACAAATAAAGTCTCTCTCTCTCTATGTTGAGCTGCCTGGAGCTGGAGGATAGTAACATAAACACTCCTGAGGTCACTACCTGGGACTGTGCTGTGTCAGACCCAAAGCCAGCAAGCACTGGGTCTCACCCAAGGCCTGAAGTGGCCACTGCCTGGCTACCGTGCTTACTCAAGACCCATGGGCTCCAATCAGCAGGTGATGAATCCGGCCAGGCTTGTGTCCTTCCCTTCAGGGTGACAGGTTTCTCCCAGCCCCAGGTTGGTCCAAAGATGCCATCTGGGAGCCAGGGCCTGGAGTTGTGAACCTTAGGAATCTACTTGGTGATCTATTCTGTTGTG
Source organism: Saimiri boliviensis (assembly GCF_048565385.1). NCBI lineage: Eukaryota > Metazoa > Chordata > Mammalia > Primates > Cebidae > Saimiri > Saimiri boliviensis. Next base: position 1,698,660 of record NC_133453.1, read on the forward strand.
GCTGAGCTGACTCTTAAGCCACAAGACAGTCCTTTCTACTCTTTCCTCTGCTTTCCTCAAGCAGAGGAGTCTCTGTGGGGTGATCCCAATCTCAGACCTGCAGCGAGTATGGCCTGGCTACTGCCAATGTCCACTCAAGGCCCCAGAGCCCTTCAGTCAGCTTGTGGCGAATGCTACCAGGCCTGGGGCTCACCCTTCATGACACTTGGCTCCCTGCTGGCCCAGGGCAGGTCCAGAAACGCCATCCAGGAGCCAAGGCCTGGAATCAGGGACCTCAGGAGACCGCCTGCTGCTCTACTCAGCTGTCGCCAAGCCGGCGCCTGAGCTCAAGACAAAATCCACTTTATTCTTCCTTCTCCTTTTCTCAAGCAAAAGGGGCCTCTCCCTGCAGCCCTGTAGCTACCACAGCTGAACCAGCACAGCTCTGGGCCTCAATAAGCAGGTGAGTACTGCCCACTTACTGCTGCTGGTTACTCAGGGTCCAAGGGCTCTTTAGTCTGGAGGTGATGAATCCTGCCAGGGCTGGGTCCTTCCCTTCAAGGTAGCAGGTTCCCTCCTGATGCAGGTGTGTCCTTCCTTCCTTCCTTCTTTCCTCTTCCTTCCTCTCCCTTCCTCCCTCCCTCCTTCCCTTCCTCTTTTCTCCTTCCTTCCTTCCTTCCCCTCCCTCCCTTCCTCCCTCCCTTTCTTCTTTCCTTCCTTCCTTCCTCTCCCTCCCTCCTTTGATGTTTATGTTTGAGGGATGGTCTCACTGTTTCCCAGGCTGGTCATGAATGCTTGCCCTTCTTTTAGTTTTCAGATCTTACAGTGTTTGTTTTCAAGGCACCTGTTTTTGACTTTGTAACCTGTTATGATACAACGGACATTAACAGCAGAAATGGAAAATCTTGGTAGACAGACACACATTCTCCCACTTCCTCAACATTTATTTTGGGGCTCCTGTTATGCATAATAGTGAATTTCATTTCTCTCTAATGACTAGAGTATTGAGAGGTGTGAATTTTCTTCTAATTACAATGTCAGCTTCTTCTCATGTGTTTTGTATGTGATATTGTGGCTACCAGGATTTCACTGGTTTTGTTACTGTATTAGTCCATTCTCATACTCCTATAAAGAAATAACCAAGATTGGATAATTTGTAAAGGAAAGACATTTAATAGACTCACAGTTCCACGTGGCTAGGAAGCCTCAGGAAACTTACAGTCATGACAGAAGGCAAACGGGAAGCAAGCACCTTCTTCTCAAGATGGCAGGAGAGAGAAGAATGAAGGAGAAACTTCCAAACCCTTGTAAAACCATCAGACTTCAGGAGAATTCACTCACTATCACCAGAACAGCATGGGGGAAACTGCCCTGTGCTCCAATCACCTCCCTTGCTTGGCACGTGGGGATTACAGGGTCCCTCAACACATGGGGATTACAATTTGAGATGAGATTTGAGTGGGGACATAGAGCCAAAGCGTATCAGTTATAATTCTTTATTTTTTCATTAAGCAAAGGGTTAAGAAAGATTTTGAAAAGCTTCCAAGTGTTTTGATATTTTCCTGTCTTCTCTCTTTTGTAATTGGGATCTAACTTATTGCAATGTGGTCAGAGAATGTGGCCTGTAGGATTTCAACATTTAAAAAATAATAAATTTCCAAGAGGTTCTTTTTGGTCCCGGATCTGGTTTGATGCCCCAAACCATCTCTCTCAGGTAGATATTATTAAATGACTCACAGGTGTTTGAAAAAAATCCACCTGATGTGTCTTTGGGGAACAAAGTCTGAGCCGCAGAGCCAAGTGTATTAATCATACCATCGTGTTCAAACCTCTTCTGCACTTCATCTCCCAAGGCTGGCTGGGCGTTCGCAAGCCCCCTGTGTGTTCAGTGCTTCTGAGCTCTCAGAGTCTGTGATGTCTGACTTCAAGTGCTCCCAGGGATGTCCCGGTTGGAGACAGTGGACTGGAGGAGGGATTCAGAGCTATTTTAGGCAAGAGACAGGGGCTCCTGAAACACATTTTCCTCATCTCCGACACAGAAAGAGCAATTATGAGGGTTATCTGGAGGACTGAATCGCAAATCGTGATTGTAAATTATGTAGAACCATGCAAAGCACACAGCAAATGCTGGCTCTGTGTGGAATCGTAACTTTTAACAGGCAGAAAACCTGTTGACGTCCTAATACACATTTCCCAACAGTATTTTTTCTGATGGCCCCACTTGCATCTCTGTTCTTCCTTTACTGTGAATCTTCCTGGTTCTGGGCTCCTCGGAACCCACACGGGCGGCCCCTGGGGCTGCCTGAGTTCCACAGCACTGCTGTGCTTGATTTTCCACAGCTTGCGAATGAGAAAGAGGCTGGACTTTATCTTCTGGTTCATTTGACAGTTGGGTGCTCTCTCCCAGTCTCACTGCAATCAGGATTGATTTGGTCCTACTTTCAGTCATCTGTTCTGCTTCCTGTTGTTTCACCCTTCCGTGCTCTAAAATTATTATTCATTCTATTGCTGAGGTAATTTTCTTGCTTACTGTTTTTTCTTTTTGTAATTTAAAAGCAAAACACTTTTATTCTGCCAATGTCCACCTCACTTAATCCACGTATTTATACCTCTGTTTCACCAAAAACTGTCTTTCGTCCCATATAAAATGCGAAGTTTTAGCATGCTTAATTTTCTCCTTGCCTTGCTTCCAACACTAGCATTTTGTTTGAATAACACGGGTATCTTGCACTTGATTTATGAACATATTTTATTTGTTATATATTCTTGCAGAAACTATTTTGGTCCTTGCACTCAAGTATATTAGTCATCTGGACATTAATGTGTGCCCCACTGGGCTGAGTTCCCACTGTCATGTGTTTGGACCAAACCTTCTTTGGAATCTTTATTTTCACCTGGTTTTGGTTCATCTAACATTTTGAGTCCTGTATCCATGAACATATCTCTCTATTGTCCTCACATGTAAACACCGGCTTGAGATAATGGAGACATCTTGGGTGATGCAATTTTTGCTCCTTGAAAGTCTGAGTTGCTGTCCTGCTGTTCAGTTGCATTTGGTGCCCTGAGTACAGACTATGATACTGATGTTCCCTCCCTCCCACTGAGGTTTCTCCCCCAACTTGAATGCCTGTAGGACTTCTTCTTGATCTTTGAAATGAGGAGAATACCTCAAGGTCATCCTTCCTACACCTCAGCCAGCCTTCATCTCAAGGACCAGTGGCTGTTGGCTCACTTTGATGTGCCACTGATGTCTTGTCTCATGGAACACTGGGCCCCCGAGTGAGGGGCCCTCTCATACCCAGCACACCTTTCCTTCCTCCTGCCTGTGACTCTTGGTGGGGTCCTTCGCCCCCATGAAACTCTTATTTCTGTTCTCCTCCCAAGTTCTCTGGGAATTAGAAGAAGAAACAGTGTTGCAACTTGGGCCCCTCCCTCTCATGCTATGTTCTCTGTCCGTTTTCCCAAATGGCCCTCTCCTGTTCAGAGCCATGGACACAAGCTGAGACCTGGAGTGGGGGTGATAATGGTTCATTAGTCAAGCCCAGCTTCTTCATATGGCCAGAATTGTGGCTGTTTCCCATTGATCACACTCCCTCCCCATATTGCTATCAAAACCCTCTTTATCCATTGCTGTGATCTGCCTCCTATATAGCCCCTAAGCCCTTTGAAACATGGCTTAGAATCCCAATTGTAGACAAGGTTGATATTATTTCTCACGGTGGTTCCAAGTCCCATAAATTAAAGGTTGTGGTGAGATGCTTGTACTGTGCCCTCTGAATGCCCAGTGAAGCTGTCCACAAAATGCCAGGCTCATAGAGGACCTCTAATTGGAATGGGAATCAGGAAAATGGGGTAGGAGACCAGGGACTTCAACAATGAATGGCTCTCTTAAAATGGCTCTTTCCTGATAAGACAATACATTGTCTGGTCCAGTCAGAACATCCCATTCAGCAAACTTCAGAAAGAAGTTATGAAATCTGATAATGGCTAAAATAGCTTTACTGGACTAATTTTACTTAAGAAAGCAATTACAAACTCTGAACAAACAGACAAACAGACACAGCAATATATTTTAAAGCATTGAAGTACAACCTATAATAGAAGCCAAAGAAGACTCAGTGTTTGAGGGCAGTCTACAGTCTCCATGACGTAGGGAAGACAGAACTCAAGCATAAAGTGTAGTCTAGTTGGTTAGAAGTATCATAAGGTGGCATTTGGGCTGCCAAAGTAGTTGGAAATTGAGGAAGGAAATCCCATGGAAGAAGGAGTCACAGAAGAGAGAGCCACAAATCTGGGTGTAAACTCCCCTCAAATCCTCAGTGATGTGTGTAAGGGAGATTTTAAAGAGGTTGGTGGGAAATTGAAGCTGGAAAAGCTTAATTAATATTTCAGCTGCTGTTCACAACGGAAGAGCCAGATTTGGAATTTAAGTCCTGCCAAGTTACAGGGGCTTGGTAAAAAAAAAAAAAAAGAAAAAGAAAAAAGAAAAAGTTTAAATAAGTCTCCACAAATTCAAGGTGATTATCTGGTAAATTAATTGTTTATTAGGAAAAAAAGTCAACAATTTTCACAGAAAGATAATAGAATCCAAATTCTGAACAATATCAAATAAACAATAAAAAGTTAGTAGATATATGAGGAAACTGAAAATATGTGAGCCATAGGCAAAAGAAAAGTAATCAATGTAAATATACTGTGATTTGACCTTCATTTTGGAATTAGCAGATAAATAATTTAAAACTTTGTTATGGACATACTCAAAGAATTATGAGAAAAGCAGACTATAAGGAGTGAATGGATGAAAGAATCCTCAACATAAAATGAGAAACTGTGGGAACCAAATAGATACTTTAATACTTAAGTGTAAGATATCTAAAATGAAAACGTCCCTGGATAGGGTTAGTAAAAGACTGATGATGACAGAAGAAAACATCAGTAAACTTGAAAACAGATTTTTTAAATGACCAAATTTGAAGAACAAGAGAGGAAAAATGTACAAAGAACGATGCCTCATGACCTGTGAAACATCAAGCAGTCTAATAAACTTGTAACTGGAGCCACAGAGGGACTGGAGATAGCAAATGGGGTAGACAAAATATTAGAAAAAAAGGTAGAAATTCTCCTAAATTTGGTGAAAACATAAATGTACAGATTTAAAGCCAGTGAACCCTAAGTAGAATAAACTCAAAGCAAGCCATTACAAGGCACACCACAAACTGTTTAAAGCTAAAGATAAAGAAAAAATCTTGTAGACAGCCTGAGAAAAATGGCTCATGATATCTTTGGAGAAAGTAATACAAATGATGGCTGACTTTTCAGCATAAATGATGGAAGCCAGAGGACAATGGAACTACGTCTTTGAAGTATTAAGAGAAAAACTGTCAACCCCAAATTCTCTCTTCATCCAAGTGACATGGACAATTCCTTGGAACACTCAAGTTACCAATGCTGACACTAGAAGTAACAGAAAATTTGAATAGGCCTATATATTACAGAAATTAAATTTATCAAAAACCTTCCCATAAAGTAAACTTCAGGCCCAGTTTCACTGTAAAATTTTCTCCAACATTAAAGAAAAAAAATTATCAATTTTACAGAAACACTTTCAGAAAACAGGACAGAAAAAGGGAAACACTTAAACTTATTTTTTGAGGCCAGGATAATCCTAAGACAAAACCAGGCAAAGACATTACAAACCAATATTCTTCCTGATCACAGGTGTAAAAATCCTTGAATAAATTTGGGAAATTGAATACAGGAATATTTAAAACTAATAATGTTTTAGGACCTGATGAGGTTTATCTCAGAAATGCAAAGTTAGTTTAACATTCAAAACCCCAGTTAATGCAATACAGCACAGTACCAGAAGAAAGAAAAATGTATGTTTATCTTAAGAAATACAGAAAAAAACATTTGACTGCACTCAACATTCGTTTATAATAAAAACTCTCAGAAACTGGCAGTAGAGAGAAACTTTCTCATAATGATAAAGGACATTGATGAAAAACTTACAGTCAACTTCACAGTTAATACTAAAGTATTGAGAATTTTACCCCTAATATCAGGAATCACACAAAAATCTGTTATTATGGCTGCTATTGAACATTGTACTGTAGGTCCTAGCCAGTGTCACAGGACAATCAAAAACAGAAAAGTTATAGAGATTGGAAGGAAAAAGTTAAAATAGTTTCTATTCACAGGCATTATAATTATCGACATGGAAAATCCTAAAAAAATTCAACAACAACAAAGAAATTATCTAGATATGCTAAGTAGATTTATGAAGTTCACAATAAAATTTAAAACTCTGATGACAGTAGTGTTAAAAATATAAAACACTTAGGAGTAAAGTTAGCGAGACACATTATACCAGGGTGCAGAATTATACCCTGTCATGGGTTGTGAGACTCAGAATTGTTAACAATGCTAATTATCTCCAAATTGATTAATTGCCATCTCAGTCAAAATCCCAGGAGTTGAGGGGGGACAAGATGGCCAACTAGACACAGCCAGAAAGAACGACTGAGGCAGACAGAATACCAAGTAGACTGGCACCCTCGGGGCCGATCATCTGGGAGAACGCATTGAGGGTGGCGGGAGAGGTGACCCAGATGCTGGGACTGCACAGAGGAGGAGCTGAAAACTCTGCCCAGGGTTGCCAACCTCCGGGTTGCATGCCAGGCCTTGATTGTCTACTAAGACAGGGTGAGTGGTGCCAACGTGGAACAACTCGCTCTTGCCACAGACCTCCAGGATTACAGCGACAGGAAACATCGTAATCCGCAGACATTTGAGCGGGCAGGGGGCGCTGCCAGGAAAGCAGGCAGAGACAGAAGCTGAATCTGCATGGAGACCAGGTGGGTTGGTGCAGGGGCTGCTGTAGCGGAGCATGGCCATTGGTGCCCATCCCCGAAGGTTCTTCATTTTCCTCTAGGTGACTCTGACCTGTGTGGCCTGCTGGACCTGGAGCGATCAGAGCTGTCTCCCACGGGACCAGGACAAGTCTGCTCTGCACAATCCCTTGTCTGCTTGCCCTTCCCAAAGTCCCTGCCTGGCTGTGCTAGCATGCAGCACAGCCTTAGCGACCCCGAAGGACCATTTTGCCAGCGGCTACCACCTCAGTGCTTTTCCCAGAAGCCCCTACCACCCCACCAGAGCTCTTTCACTGACAGCCTTCAACCAAAGTGTGTTTGCTCATGAGCCTGCCACTAACCCCTCCAAAGTAGGTTTGCCCATGGAACCCTGGCTGCTTGCTACTGAGCACTCCCTGCCCACAGTGCCCCCATTGCAGCACCTCCCACCCGTGGAGACCCTGCTGCCCCCACTGGGGCACTTCCCACCTATGGATACCCTGCCACCCCCACTGAAGCAATTCTGCTAATACTCTCCCACCAGAGCTCATACCACACCTCCAGAGCAGATTCACTGCAGTGCTCCTGCCATCTCCATCAGAGCATTTCCCACGGCACGGTGCCTCCACTGCCCCTGCCAGAGCAATTTTGCTGTCAGCCTCCCACAAGAGCACGTTTGCCTGTGATCCGGCTGCTGCCTCCACCAGAGAGCTTCTGCCCGAGGCATTCCTGCTGCCTCTGACGGAGGGCCATTGCCAGCAGTCTGGAAACACCTCAGCCACTCTAGCCCAGTCAGGGCTTAACCTCAAGGGACCAGAGGACAAAGCAACAAGCCTGGTCCCAGTCACCCAGGGTTAGAGGTCACTGACCAGGAGCGAGGGGCTGGACGTTGGCCCTCTGAAATCATCAGGAAATGAAGCTATTCAATTATACACAACTTGCGACACTCAAACCCTGAAGGACGATAAGAAACGTAAAAACAAAAAGGCTCAGCCAAAGAATGGCAACTTCAAAGGATAAAAGAACACCAGCCCACACAGATGAGAAAGCCAGAGTCTTCTCACCTTCGAGCGATCATAGCTCCCCAGCGATGCTCCTTAACCAGACGAAAATGACAGAAAGGTCAGACGTAGATCCAGGATCTGGACATCCAGGAAACGTGGAGATATGGAGGAAAGCTGAACCCAGTCCAAGGAGAGCAGTGAACGGTCCAAGGGGTGAAAGATCACATAAACATTTTAAGAAAGAACCAAACCGAACAAAAAAAATTCACAGCCGGGCGCGGTGGCTCACGCCTGTCATCCCAGCACGTTGGGAAGCCGAGGCGGGTGGATCACGAGGTCAAGAGATCGAGACCATCCTCGTCAACATGGTGAAACCCCGTCTCTACTAAAAATACAAAAATCAGCTGGGCATGGTGGCGCGTGCCTGTCATCCCAGCTACTCAGGAGGCTGAGGCAGGAGAATTTCCTGAACCCAGGAGGCGGAGGTTGCGGTGAGCCGAGATCGCGCCATTGCACTCCAGCCTGGGTAACAAGAGCGAAAGTCTGTCTCATTTAAAAAAAAAAAAATGCTACAGGAATTTCAAAATGCAGCTAGAAGCATTAACAACAGAACAGATCAAACTAAAAAAAAGAATCTCAGGGCTTGAATTCTGCATCTTCAAAGCAACAACACAGACAGGCACAAAATTTAAAAACATTAAAAAGTAAACAAAACCTTTGAGATGGAGAAATATAGCACATTGTGAACGGAACAAACCTACAGCTCCTTGGCATTCCTGAAAGGGAAGGAGAGTGAGCAAGGATGCTGGAAAACACATTTGAGGATACAGTTCATGAACATCATCCTGATCTCACTAGAGAGGTCTACATGCAAATTCAAGAAATTCACAGAGCCTCTGTTAGATGCTATACAAGACAACCATTCCCAAGACACATAGTCTTCAGATTCTCTAAGGTCAATGTGAATGAAAATCATCTTAGGTAGCTAGAGAGAAGGGGAAGGGAAACCCGTCAGGCTAATAGCAGACTTTCCAGCAGAAACCTTACAAACCAAGAAGGATTGGGATTCTATTTTTAACAACCTTAAAGAAAAAAAAATTCAAACCAAGAATTTTACATCCCACCAAAACAAGCTTCACAAGTGAAGGAGAAACATCATTTTCAGACAAGCAAATGCTAAGGGAATTATTGCCACTAGACCTGCATTACAAGAGGTCCTAAAGGAAGCGCTAAACATGGAAATGGAAGAACGGCACCTGCCACCACAAACACACTCAAGTACGCGGCCCGTTCACACTGGGAAGCAGCTATACAGTCCAGTCTACATAACAACCTGCTGATAGCGTGAGGGCAGCACCCAATCCTCACCTAAAATACTGAGTTGCTTTTCGGTGTTAGATAAGACAGATTTTAAACCAGCAATTCTAAAAAATGACAAAGAAGAGCAGTACAAAACGATGAAGCATTCAATTCAATAAGAAGACTTGACTGTCCTAAATATATACACATCCAATGTTGAAGCAATCGGATTCATAAAACAAGTGCTCGGAAATGTGTGGAGAGTTAGAGTGCCACACAATCATAGTGGGAGATTTCAACACCCCACTGACAGCATTAGATAGATCATCAAGGCAAAAAAAAAAAAAAAAAAAAAACTAACAAAGATCGAAGGATTTAAAGTAGATACTGGACCAATGGTACCTGATGGACATCTGTACACACTCCGCCAAACCGCAGAATACACGTTCTTTCCACCTGCACATGGCACATACCCTTAGGTTGACCACAGGCTTGGCCATAAACCAAGTCTTAATAAATTTAGCCAAATATAAATCGTACCAACCACATTCTTGGACCATAGTACAGTAAATGTATAAATCAATACCAAAACGATCTATCAAAACCATGCGATTAAATGCAATTTAAACAACCTGCTCCATTTAGGTAAAGAACAGAAATTTTAAAAATTCTTTTAAACGAATGAAAACAGAGACACAACATACCGGAATCTTTGGGGTGCAGCTAAAGCAGTGTTGAGGAGAGTTTAGAGTGCTGAATGACTACATCAAGAAATCAGAACGATATCAAATTAACAACGGGATGTCGCTCCTGGAGGATCTACGGAGACGAGAGCAAGCCAGTCCCAAAGCTTCCGCCGTTTGCCGTTCCTTCGGCGGCACCTTGCTTCTGCTGGAAAGGAAACAGCCAAATTGAGAGCTGAACTGAACAAGATGGAAACAAAAAAATCCGTAAAAAAGATTAATGAAACAAAAAAAAAGTTCTTTGAAAGATTAAATAGATTTGATAGATTACTATCTAGATTAATAAAGAAAAAAGACAGAAGATCCAAATAAACACAGAAATACAAAAAACATTCGGAGACTATTATGGCCATTGCTATGTGCACCAACTAGAAAACCTAGAAGCAATGGACAAATTGCTGGAAAACCACAGGAATCAGGAGGAAAAGGAAATCCTGAGCAAACCAATAATGAGTTCCAAAACGAAACCAGTGATTAAAAAAACCTCCCAACTCCCCCCACCCAAAGAGCCCCAGACCAGGTGACTTCACAGCTGAATTCGACTAGACTTACAGAGAAGAGCTAGTACCAATCCTACTGAAATCATTTCAAAAAGTAGAGAAGGGATTCCGTCCTAACTCATTCTACGGAGCCAGCATCTTTCTGAAAGCAAAACCTTGCGAAAACACAACAAAACAAGAAAATTTAAGGCCAATATTCATGGTCAACATAGACACAAAAATCTTTAACAAAATACTAGCAAATGTAACCCAGAAGCACATCACACAGTTAAATTACTATAATCAAGTTGGCTTTATTCCTGGGATGCAAGGCCGGTTCAACACGTGGAAATCAATACATGTGATTCACCACATAAACAGAATTAAAAACAAAACCCACATGATCATCTCAATAGTTGCAGAAAAGGAATTTGATAAAATTCAACATTTCTTCATGTTAAAAACTCTCAACAAATTAGGCATTGAAGGAACACAGCTCAAGACAATAAGAGCCACCCATGATAAACCCACAGCCAACCTCTTCCTGAACAGGCAAAGCTGGAAGCATTCTCCTTGAGAACTGGAACAAGGCGAGGAGGCCCACTCTCATCACTCCTGTTCAAAACGGGACTGGAGGTTCTAGCTAGAGCAATCAGGCAACAGAAAGAAATTCAAGGCATTCAAATGGGAAGAGAGAAAGTCAAACGATCTCTCTTTATAGATGATATGATTCTATGCCTAGAAAACCTGATAGACTCTGCCACGAGGCTCCCAGACCTTATAAATGACTTCAGGTCAAGTTTCATAATACAAAATTAATGCACAAAAATCAGTAGCTTTCCTAGATACCAATAATCTCCAAGCTGAGAACCAAATCAAGAATGCAATCCCTTTTAGGATAGACACAAAAAGAATAAAATACCTTGGAATACAACTTCCCAAAAAGGTGAAAGATCTCTACAATGAGAATTATAAAACACTGCTGAAAGAAATCAGAGACCATACAAATAAGAATATTATTCCATGCTCATGTTTAGGAAGAATCAATATTGTTAAATTGGCCACACTGCCCAAAGCAATTACAGACTCAATGCTATTCCTATCACACTACCAACATAATTTTCCACAGAATTAGAAAAAAAACAAGTTTAAAATTTATATGGGACCCAAACAGATCCCGAATCACCAAAGCAATCCTAAGAAAAAGGAACGAAGCTGAAGACATCACACCACCCAACTTTAAACTGTACCACTAGGCGCCAGTAACCAAAAGCTCACGGTACTGGTACAAAAACAGACAAACAGACCAGTGGAATAGGTTAGAGAACGCGGAAATGAAACCACACACCTACAAAGCATCTGCTGGTTGTAGGAAAGAATTCCCTCTTCAATAAACCATGCCGGGATAAGTGACTAGCGATACACAGAAGATTGAAGCTGGACTCTGCCTTTCACCATAAACAAAATTAACTCAAGATGGATGAAAGACTGAACTATAAGATCCCAAGCAGGAAAAACCGTAGAAGAAAACCTAGGAAATAGCATATGAACGTCGGCCTTGGCTGATTTATGACTAATTCTCAAAAGCAATTGCAACAAAGCCAAAAGTCTGTAAGTGGGACCCGATCAAACTGAAGAGTTTCTGCACAGAAAAAAATATTAACAGAGTAAACAGATGACCTACAGAATGGGAGAAAACATTTGCAAACCATGTATCCAACCAAGGTCTAATTGCAGAACCTATAAAAATATAACAATTCAACAAACAAAAACCCAATATGCTGATTAAAAAACAGGCAAAAGACATGAACAGACACTTCTCAAAAGAAGACATATATGGTTGGGTGCGGTGGCTCACGCCTGTAATCCTAGCACTTTGGGAGACCGAGATGGGTGGATCACCTGAGGTCAGGAGTTCAAGACCAGTCTGGCCATCATGGTGAAACCCCATCTTTGAAAAAAAAAAATTTAAAAATAAAAGAAGACATATATGTGGCCAACAAATACAGGAAAAAATGCTCATCACTGGCAATCTTTAGAGAAATGCAGAACAAAACCACACGAGGCTGCATGTCATTGCCGACAATGGCGACCTGACACGGCCCTGGGGCCTGTTTTATGGAAAGGCGCTTTGCCTCTTCCGTTTCATCCGGTCTTCACCCGGGTACCGGCTCCAGTGCCGCTTCCAGCATCAAGTTCCATTCCCGCCTCGGAAGCAGCCAGCCAGAGCGGTGCTCTCTGTAATTCTGTTTCTGTGAAGTCTGAGAAAGGCAAAACTCACGGATGCTGATGGAAATCAGGAAAAGGTTTGCCTGTAGGGGTGGAGACGGGCTGGAATTGGGCAGGAGAGAAGTTTCTGGAGCCCTGGTAATGCTTGTGCTGCTGGTCCTGGGGTAATAGTTACCGGGACTCATCAGATTGTGTCTCTGAGCACATGTGCCTTCTGCCCTAGTAAAATGTCGTTCCAAACAGTGGTAATAACGAGTCACCTGTACGTGCAGCCTTGTCTCGGTGCAGTCAGACAGGGCTCACTGGGACGTTCGTGCCAGTCACAGCCCCGAAGTCTTACTCCACGGCCAGGTCAGCAGCTGCTCCATGCCCACCCCAGGGTCTGCATTTGCTGCTGTCTGTGTAACTCACCCCAAGGAAGCTCTGGAGAACCGAGTGGGAGCTGCCTTTTCTGCCAGGTTCAAAAGGCCCTTCACGGTCTCTCCACGGTCACGTTCACGGCGGTGGAAAACGCCGCACGGGCCCTGGGCCATCTTCCGGTTTAATGGAGTCTTGAACAGACACCTGACGTGAAGAGCCCACTGTGCCCAGCACCTGATTTATGAGGTGGAGGCTGCAGGCCACCAACGGCCACACTTTGATCCAAAGAAGACCAGAGGAGGGGGTGACCAGAGGCAGGTCCAGGTCGGGCTTCATTCAGGAGCAGCAGCGCCCGTGCAGCCGAGCCCCTTGTGGGGACTCATCTCCGGGCTGCTGGCTCCACACCGCCCGGCCGTGGTCACGGTGGTCACAGTTACTCCTCCAGAAGGCTCTGTGGCCCCCAGGAAGGGCTTCGGCAGGAGGACTCAGCCTCCCGTGTGGGCTCAGACCCTGGAAAAAGGAACCAGCCTGATGAGCCTCCAGGCAGGAATGTGACAGCCGACGTCTGGACACCCCATCTCTGGGACGTCACCTAGGGTCATCCCAGGTGGTAGTGTGGCCCCTGCAGCTCTGCCCAGCCTGGCAGGGTGAGAAAGGGGTCTAGGTGGACCCCCAGTCTAGCTAGCCTGGGCCAGGGAGGGCACCAGCCACTGTCCACCCCCAAGTCATGGGGGTGTGACGGGCCACCCACCTTCTGCTGGGGCTCCGAGGGTTCCAGCAGGCCCCGCGTGCAGCGAGCAGTGTGGGGGTGGCTGCCTGCACCACAGCACCCGCACGGCCGTTCTCTGCAGCCCTGCCGGCCTCTCTAGGCCCTGCCCCTCCTCCGAGCGCTCATTTCTGTGCTAAAATTATCTGGCAGATTCACTTCCACGCCAGCCTCAGAGGAAAGGCCTGCAGCTCCTCCAGCAGGAGGCTTTGTCAGCTCGGGGTTTCCTGAAACCTGGGTTCCCGGCCTCCGACACGGGAGGTGCCTCCGAGGGCTCCTGGCCCTGGGAGCTGGGGCAGCCCTGACGGAGCCCCCTTAAGCGGGACCCTCGCTGGGCTGTGGAAAACTTCCCAGGGGGTGCCCGGCTCAGGCAGGAAGTCCTGGCAGAGGGGTCCTGGGGGCTTCTGGGAGTGGCTGACTCAGGCGTGTAGACCACAGAAGGGGAGAGGTGGGGGTACATTCTTGGGCCCGTGGAAGCCCCTCCCTGACGCCATTCCTATCTCCAGCTGGGGCTGGGGCGGGGGCTGCGCAGCGCAGGGCACAGAGCCAGCCGCGTGGCGGCCTCAGTCCTTGGCAGCAGAGATAAGTCACGGCGGCTGCTTCTGTTGTGTTGTCAGAGAGCAAAAATAGACCGTGTCTCCCTTCCCAGAAGGGCCGTGGCGTGGGCCCGGCCGGGCTGCCGTCTGCCCTTGGCCTTGGGAAGAACGACGCCTGGCCAGGAGCATGCCTGCAGCGCCCCCGCTCCCCACCGCCTCTTGCTCCGGGGGGACACACAGGCTGCTGCGGGGCCCGTTAGGCCTGCCCCGTCCAGTCTCCCTCCGGGCCTCAGGCTGTGGGGGCTGTGCGGACCCCTATACCCCACATCCAGCTCCATGGGGCCTCAAAGTGAGGGTCCCTGGGAGTGCTGGGCTGCGGCGCCCCGGGACCCTGAACCAGACCCAGGGGAGGGTGGTCTGTGCTGCAGGGCTCGGGAAGGAGGGGTAACCCACACCCACGCAGCCCCTCCCAGGCTCTCCCTCTGCTCACCAGAGCTGGGGGCTTCTCCTGAGTGCAGCCCCGGGACCAGGGCTGGGGCGGGCAGGCCGGCAAAGGGCTTAGCTCCAGCACCCAGAGCACCCAGCCCCAAGTGCGCGCTGCTCTGCTGAGGCCCCTGGTTACCCACCAGCCCTTGCAGGGGCACCCAAGGGGGCCTTGGAGGAAGCAGGTGGGCGGCCCCCAGTGCCCGGAGCCGGGGGTAGCTGGGCTCACTGTCCCTTTCTGGGGGACTGGGGCCAGCCTGGCTATGTGACACAAAAACACTCAGCCCAGGACACAGCTACCCACTGGGCCCCATGGTCATTTCCTGTCCTGCTGGCCCTGGAGAGGGGCTTTCAGCCCTGTTTCCTCCCAGAATATCACAGCCTGGAGTGTGGAACTCTCCAGATGGCCCTAACCCCCCGCACTCACCCCCCAGCATGGATGGCATCCCTCCTGTGCTGAGGCTGCTGGAGGAAGAGAGCCCCCAGCCCAGGGAGGGAGGAAAAGCAGCAGGAACGCACGCCTTCCCAGGGCCACAGGGCAGTGCTCCGGAGGGCAGTGTGCGGTCTGGGAAGGTGAGTCGGCGCAAGTCTGGGAGAGCGGCTGGAGGCCACCCTGGGCCAGCCCGCAACGGGGTGCCCCTGAGGAGCTCAGACACACAAACAGGGTGGGGAGGAGGCTTGCTGTCTGGGGAGCGGGGCGTATTCGCCCCTTTTCACCATGCTAGAAAGAGCTGCCCAAGACTGGGTAATTTCTAAAGGAAAGAGGTGTGATTCAGCTCCACGTGGCTCCGGAAGCCTCAGGAAACGCCCGTCAGGGCGGAAGGGGAAGCAAATGTGTTCTTCACGCGGTGGCAGGAGAGAGAAGCACAGTGGGGCGAAGGGAAAGCCCCCCATAAAACCATCGGCCCTCGTGAGAACTCACCCGCTATCGTGAGAACAGCATGGGGGAAGCCGCCCCCGTGACCCAGTCACCCCCCACCACGTTCCTCCCTCGACACATGGGGATTATGGCGACTACAATTCAAGATGAGATTTGGGTGGGGACACAGCCAAGCCATATCATGGGGGACAAAGAGATTCTAAATGACCCTCTTGTTCCTAGTTTCAGAGCTCAAAGGGAGACACTGGAGTACTGTGGGGGCTATCCTGGGAGGCTTCCTGGAAGAGGTAGCGTAGGCAGGGAGGAGCCAGGACAGGAGTCTGACCACCCGTGGAGGTGGTCGGGACAGTAATGGCTCAGGGGCCTGCAGTTGAGCCAAGTCCTTTGATACTCAGGATACAGGCGGAGTCTGAGGCTTCGGGGCACTGTGGTGAGGGCCCTGCCCAGCAGCTGGGGCCAAGGCTGGAATCCATCCCCAGTAGGAAACAGAGGTGCAAATCAGGAAACTGAGCCAATAGTTGGAGAAGCTGTGCCATGCATGGAAAGGACAGGGGACAGCATGGGGCTCAGACATCTCCAGGCATCCAGAATGTCACGGAAGCAGGAGCTCTAGGCCCTGGCGCCACCTCCCAGCCTGCAGCTGTAGCCGCTGAAGTGCTCTCTGCCTCGGGCAGAGGTCTCAGGGACACAGGGCCGGCCTGCAGTCAGCCTGGGGGGCAGGTCTGTGAGGAAGGGCGGGCTCCCTCAGGGGAGAGTATCAGGGTTCCCAAGGGCTCCCAGGGCTGCCCTCAGGTGAGGGTGTCAGCCCTTTGACCTGTGTGCTCCGCGTGGCCCTTGGCTGGGGCTGTTTCCACGGTCTACGTGGACCCCCGGTCTAAGTGGACTCCCAGCCTAGCTAGCCCGGGCCAGGGAGGGCACCAGCCACACTGTCCACCCCCAAGTTCCGTTCAGGTGTCTACTGGATGAGATGGGGGAACTGCACAGGGGCCACCGTCCCCGGACCAGATGCGGGGACCCCGATGAACCTCCCAAGTGGAGGGACAAGGAGAGCGAGCACTTGCTCTGTGGGGTGCAGTCTGCCGACCGCCTCTGGGCTGGAGCTGCTGCGGGCTGCACCCTCCCCAGGCGTGTGCCTCCAGCCTTCTGCGGACCCCGGTGCCCCCTTTACCGTGTGGGGCATGTGTATTGTGTTGGGCGGAGCGGGTATCTTCCCGACCCAGGGCATGAGGACTGCCCAGCGGGGGTGAGTGGGACTGCAGCTGAGCTGGGGTGTGGGTTTCCAACAGTGAGGGCTCCTGCCAGGACGGGGCACTGGCTGTCCAGATGGGAAGCAGCACGGAGCTCTGCCACCCGGCAGGTGAGCTGCGCAGAGTGTGGGGGGACTGCAGGGGGCCCAGTGCATGCTGGTGACACATGTGCTGGGCGCCACCAGGCGACACTGGGACCGGCCACCCCCAACCCCTGCTCCCGATTCTTGACTCAAGCCCCTGGAGGAGGCCTGTGTGGAGACAAGTCAGGGGCTGGGGGCCAGGTGAGCCTGGAGCTCTGGAATCCAGAAAGCTGCTCCTTCCCCTTCACCGGGCAGGGGCCGAGGTTGCTGTGCGCCTGAGGGTTTGGAGAATTGGCCTCCGCTGGGGTCGCTAACGCCTCGGCCCCTTCCCGCTCGCGCTCTCCGCCGCCCCCGGCACCCCCATGTGTTTATGCCCCACTTACCTCCCGCAGCACATTTTGGAGGTGGATGTAAAGAAAATTTTGATCTTTTAAAATAGATTTCACAGGGGAGGTGGAGAGCGGGAAGGAAGGGATGAGTTTGTCTTGCGTTTGTTTTTAAAATAGGCCAGCGTGAGCCTGGTGTTTACAGTCGGCTGGGCTGAGGGTGTCGCCACACGGTCGGTTCCAGCCCCCAGCAGCCGTTTCTGCTGAACCCACACGATGTTTCTCGGCTTGCGGGTTCTCAAACCCAGGGCTGCAGAGCCTCACGGTATTTGTGGTTTTGTGTGCGTCTGTGTGTGTGTGTGTGTGCATCCGTGTGCGTTTGTGTGTGTGTGTGTGCACGCGTGTGGAGGTGGGTGAGCTGGGAAAGAAGCCTACAGTGAAGCTGGGCGGATGGCACCACCCACGTCATCCTGTATCCTGTGTGTGTGCGTGTGTGAGCGCGCGCGCGAATGTGTGTGCGTTCATGTGCGTGTTTGTGTGTGTGTGTGTGTGTTTGTGTGCGCGCACGCGTGTGGAGGTGGGTGAGCTGGGAAAGAAGCCTACAGTGAAGCTGGGGGGATGGCACCACCTGCATCACCCTCTATCCTGTGTGTGCGCACACGTGAGTGATGGGAAGTAGCTGGGTCTCAAATACTTGCCCTGGGTGGCTGTGGCTGGAGATGATGGGGGGCTGACCAGCATCTTTGGGGGCTGCACCGCGCTGGCCAACGCGGGCCGAGTGGTCCTTTGTGCACGGATGACACTCAGTAGGTCAGCACCCTGACCTGCAGCTGCATCGCTTCACGAGGTCATTGTGGGTGGCCGTCGGGCTGGAGGCTCTCGTGGGAGAATCTCATTTTGGCAACTGGGCTTTCCTTCCTGTGGGCACCCTGAGCCTTTGCGATCACTGAGACCTGACCTGCTGCCTGCAGCACCAGGACGTCACCCGTGGGCATCGTGGGGCCTGGTACACTCTCCTGAGCACCAGGCTCCTGGCACAGGGGGCTTCTGGCCACCCAGAGCAGCAAGACCATCTGCGTGCTGCTCCACCCTCAGGGCGACAGTGAGCAGAGGGACCTTCCATGTGCTGCTCCACACTCAGGGTGACAGTGAGCAGTGAGACCCTCCGGGAGCTGCTCCACATTGCAGGTCACCATCGCTCCAAGTCTAGCTCCCGGGGCGAAGTCATTGTTCCGTGGTCAGGATTCATGCTTGTGCAAGTGACTAACATCTGTTTCAAAACCTGCAACGTGACGCTTGACTAGTTTATAGAACTGGAAAATTAAGGGACAGATGGGCTTCAGGCACGGTTGGATCCAGGAGGTTCATCTGTGTCATCAGATGGCTGTCTCCGTCTGCCTGTTCGTCTCTGCTCTGCTTCCCCTTGGGTAGCTTTATCCTTGGGCATGCTATTTCTCCAGGTAGATGTGACGGCCATAAGAAGCTCCAGGCAGAGAGCAACTCTCCATTTTCAATAAACTTTCCAAGACTCTCAGGAATCAGAGTGGCCAGCCTGGGTCATGTGCCCATCCAGTCGCTGTCTCCGGGGCTGGGCAGTGCTGACTGGCTGGACTGGGGAGAGGGTCATTTTCGGAGCAGACACAGAGCCGTTCCCTGAGGAAGGGAATGAATGGTGGACGGGCAGAAACCGCAGGTGCCCCCTGCAGGCGGCCGTGCCGGGAGTGGCCAGCAAGTCCTTCCAAGGAGAAGAAGTACTTCTAAAGGTCAAGGCCTCCTCAGCGATGTTGGGGCTCTGCTTTCCAACCATTTTCTTCCTTGGGAGCAAAAACTCTGTGACTGTCAGGACCTGCCTCTCTGAAAAGCCCCGTAAAGCTTCAAAGAGGCCCGTCCACCTCACTAGCTTTGATCTCAGAAGGAAACTTGCTCAGACACAGGATCAGAAGGAATGCGTACAATTCCGGGAATGCACAGGCACCTCTCTGGCCAAAAGCAAGGTGCTTTCATCACAGGCTGCGGGAGTCACCAGCTGAAGAGACTCGGTGTCCCTGAGAGCACTTTTCCTTTTATTATGTTTGAAATTCAGCAGTGGAAACTGCTCTTGTCCTGCTCTGGAAGCTGTAAGGACGAGAAAGTGGAGCACTTTCGTGGAAACAGGCAGAAATTTGGTGACTCAAGAGCAATCTCAGGACAGGGTGGAGCTGGCGATCAGGACGGTGCTGCCCAGGCCCGGCGAAGCTAAGCCCATGGGCATCTTTGGGTAAGTTGCGTCCCCTTTCTGGGCCCTGGCTTGAGCTTTCATAATAAAAGCCACCTGCATGCCCTCATGACACTTTGCACAATATCATCAGTATTTGGGGTCACACGATTTCTGCAGGTCCTTCAAGTCTAGAATTTTCCTATTCTAGGCTCCAGGCTTAAGATGATGAGTTGAAATCCTTGGATCAAATGGCATAATCCTTTCTGAAAGCCAGCCTTCCAAATTCCAGACTCCAGTCCGGAAGCAGAGAAAGAGCTGCCACAAGGGCGAAGACAGCATGAGCAGCAGAGGGGCCTCTGAGGCGTGGCCCGCACCTGCTCAGGAAGGGCCGTCCTGGAGACCTGGTCCCTGAGGGGCGGGAGGAAGGGCTCCTTTAAGGACTTGGCCATGAGGAGCGGGAGAGCGTGCAGATAGCTAGCGGGACGCAGGGTCTGGGGACAGTTCTGAGAGAGGGGGCACTTGGGGCAGCTCCAATGCCCAGGGCAGGGAGCTGGGCAGGAGCAGGGGGAGGTACAGGCAGCGGCTGGTGGTGTGAGGCTGTGATCCGGGTGAAGGGGGTGCTGGTGGGCACTGGGGACAGGGACAAACCCCTCTTCTACTGCATGGCGGGAAGCGGTGCACGGACTCTGGCCTTGATTTTCTCTGTGCAGTGGGAGCCAAGGTCATGGCTAAGGAGAGAGGCAGGGGTAGGTTTCTGGTCACCGTCCAGAGCTTGACCCTGCAGGAGGGACCCGTGCTCTGCAGCCTGGGGGTGGAGTCGCGGGCTGGGTGGATGGAGGACTGGCAGAGGAAGGATGGACAGCCATGCTTTCCCGCTTTGTGAGGCCTGGGGTTCTTCCCAGGTCCTTGGCCAGCCTGCGTGGGTGAGGGGCCCAGGACTGCAGCCTCAAGAGTGTCCTGGTCAGTCTGCCTGCATGCCGCACCGTGAGGAAGGACCGCCACACCGGCCTAGCTCTCAGAGGCAGCAGACATGTCCTGGCCTCACCAGCCTGGTCAATGGGATTTGGGGCTTAGGGCCAAAAAGGGGCCCCTGGGGATGGGGATCCTCATGACTGGGGCTCTCTCCTAAGCACTCAGTGCCATGCTCACCTCTGGGCGGGACCCACACACGGTGCTGATTCTAAGCCTCCTAGGTGTGGAGCCTGAACTTCCCAGGGCAGTGTGACTGAGATCCGGACTCCAGAGTCCCCCAGCCAGTGCACGGGTTGTGTCCTCTGTCACACGCAGCGTGGCACGCTCCACCGAGGGAAGTGCCTGAGCGGGGATGCTCGGGTGGCGCTCCTCCTGGACGGGGAACCATGGGTGCCGTGCGGGTTTCGGCCCCTGCGACGTACGGCTCCTCCTTCATCTCAGTGCAGGGGACCAGCTCTCAGAGTGCGTGTGACGGCACCAGGCTGGAATAAAGAATGAGGTGCCTTTGCGGTTTGGAGGCAAAGCCCAGGCACCACCCTGCGACACTCAGGAGAGCTGCCTCATCAGGAGGAGACGGCGTGGGGCGGAAAGTCGGCTCAGACACAGTCACGGGCAGCAGGGGACACAGCTCAGCCGCCTCCTTTCATCTGAGAGGAGGAAGCGCGCAAAGGGCTTTACGGTAAAACCCATTCCTGTTAAATCCTGGGCTAATTTGGATCGCGGTCTCGTTCAGCTTGAATGGAGGTGAAGTGAAGCGAAGGCACTGCCTGTGAGACCCGGAAGGACCCTTGGAGCCGACGCCGTCCTGCCTCCCCCGGGGATCTCGGGAGGCCTGAGCCCTGCCGGGCGAGGTCAAGCCGGCCTCTGCCCAGGCCGTCCAGTCGCGGTCCTGGAGAGGTCTCTGTCCCCAGCCATAATGGACAGTGTCAGCTCCCATCCATCTGGTGCTAATTCTGCCCCCTGGTCGCAGAGCGCAGAGACCCCTACACTGCGTGACAGGTGACACGCTGACCGTGGGACTCACTCGATACTTCCAGGCATCCCTCTGAGGGGCCCACGCTCCCATGTAAAGGCTCCAGGAAGGACAGGGACTTGCTGCTGGTCACACAGCCTGGGGCGCACGGTGGGTCATAGAGTGCCTCCCCCTGCCCCCCGCAAATGGCACAGCCACACCCTAATCCCCAGTACCTAACAGTGTCGCCCTGTTTGGTCTTTGCAGATGTCACTAAGGGTCTGGAGGTGTGATCATCTAGATTTCAGGTGGACCCTAAATCCCATGGCTGTGTCCACATAAAAGAAAGGAGAGCGAGACAGAGACGGAGACACAGCAGGGGGGACGCCACGTGAAGACAGAGGCAGAGACGGGAGCCCAGCGGCCACAAACCGGGTGCTGGCAGAGGTGCCAGGACCCTCCTCTAGAACCCCCGCTGGCCGTGCAGCGGCCCTGCAGGGATGTCTGCTTATGGGACGAGGGAAGAGGTGGAGGGTGGTCAGAGGTGTGGAAACAGGACGGAAGGCGCTGCCTGTTCGCCCACGGCCGTCGCTTCTGGAAAGGCTTTCTGAACAGGAGGGCGGGGCTGCCCACCAGAGCCGAAGTGAAGCCCCTCACAGCCATGGTCCTGAGGGCCGTCCCAGGAGGCATCTTAGTGCATGCAGGTGGGGGTTTCCCGCTCCACAGCCTCCTGGGGCCTGGCACTCCTCTGCCTACTTTGTGCCCACCTGGACCAGGAGGCTCACGCCGGCCTTCTCAGAGCAAAGCTCACTCCACATCCCACGAGGGCAGGACCCGTGAGCCCACCCTGCGGTGAGAAGACCCCGCAGTACAGAGACAGGGAGCACCTCCGAGGCCACGCGGCCACCATGGTGCCAGGGCAGGCTGTACCAGGTGGCTGGCACCACCCACAGCACCGGCTGTCCTGAAATCCCATTTCCACACCTCCTGACACCCCCACCTTCCTGTGTGGCCTGCCACCACCCCCCTTGGTCATGCAGCCCGGCTTCCTCCAAGAGACCAGGTCTGCCCTGGGCATCCTCACGCTCTCACGCCCGGCTGCACGGCCGCCACCCTCGGCCTCCTTCAGTGGGTCCCTTTGACACTCCTGAGGTCAGGGGCCACATCGGAGTCATTTCTGTGTGTCCAGGGCTGTGAACACAGAGCTGGCCTGGTCAGTATTCCCTGCACATGGGTGTGGGGTCAGGACCTCTGTGCCCCGTGGGGACCTAAGTCGCAGAGAAATCCACAGCCTTGTTCAGAGACGGTGAAGGACGCCCGGTGGCAACAGCAGGGTGCCCTCTGAGCCCTGATGCTTCTGACCTCAGGGCTGAGCGACCACACGGGCGGCCGCTGTGGCCCAGCCTTCTGCGTTGTGCTGCGGAATGCGGGGGCCCTGTCGCCCTCCCGGGTCCCAGGCAGACGTGCCTTGTGTGCCCACGTCTTAGCGGCTCCCGCGGCTCCCAGTGAACCGGGAAGTGTGAACTAGCTAGCACCTGCTTGGGCCAGTGACGCATCCAGGTGTTGTTAGCTGCTAATTATAATTAAACCTTTGATGAGCTGTGTTTCTTACCTTCTTAATTAAAATAATGGTGATGAATGGAGTGCATGGCAGGAGCTCTGACAGGTCTCCTGGAACCTGCTGCATGCCCGAACCCAGCTCCAGGGTGAGCTGGATGGACGGGGCTGTTGCTGGGTCGCCAATGGCTGGGCAGTAGTTCTGGGTCACCCTCCAGCCCCACGGACAGCCCAGCACCCCTGGGGGCCGAGGGGCCGAAGGAGCCGCTGCTGGTCCTGTCTGCTCAGCACAAACCCCAATCTTAGGCCGGGCTTGCTCCCAGATGGGAGCCAGTAGGAGGGAGAAGTGCTGGGGAGGGAGGGTGTGGGGAGGCCCCTTCTCCCACCTCGCCTGGTCCCCAGACGTCTGCCAGTCCCAGCCAGTAGTGAAGGGCCGAGGTCACCACGGCCCTGGCAGAGCCCAGGTACTTCCCATCTCACAAAGTACTCTACAGGGTACTGCTGCAGGGTCACGATGTCCCCTCCCGCCCTGCTGGGCCCCCGTCTTAGAGAGAAGCAGCCAGGCCCAGGGGCAGACTTACTCACCGAGGGCAAAGGGCAGTGAGTCGGCCACAGGCACACAGCTCCCAGCCCCCAGGGCCAGCCACCACCCACGCCAGCCACCCTGGGCGTACAGAATGTACCCGTGCACGGGGCATGGAGGTCGGCTATTCCGGGATTCGTGACAGTGGGATGACCAGCCCCACCCCCGTGGAGGACTTGGTCTCCTTCCGTGTGGGATGAGGGGGTGGCAGACTGGCCTCTGAGGCTGCTCTGTGTGTGGGAAGCTCCAGGCTCAGCACACAGAAGTCTCACCCAGCCCGTGGCTGACCCCGGGCAGCTGTGAGCCGTGGTCTCAGGCCACATGCACCTGCTCTGTGGCTGGGGTTTCTCATCACCACCCAGGGACATGGCCTCTTGCAGGCTTGTGATCAGCCCTGGCTGGGCTGGGGGTCAGAGCCCTACGGGTCCCGGGCACCCCGGGTCGTCTCCAGGGACCGGCAGCCAGGCCTCTGCCGCCACTTGTCCACTGGCTGCTTGGCCCCAGGGGTGCAGGGCCCTCTCCTCAAGGCCTTAATGGGTGGGGGTGGAGGGCTTGTGCCCACCCTTTCTTCTCAGGGGGGCCGAGCGGGGTGATGGCTCTGCATATAGCTGGTAGGGGCCAGTGTGGCAGCAGCTGGGATTTGCTGCCTGATCCCAGGGTCCCCTGTGGCCAGCCCCAGCCCTGGTGCCCACCCTGGGCAGGTCAGGAAGCGTGGTGGCCAGGAAGGCTTCAGGAACCAGAAGCAGGCCCCATGGTGTCTTCCTCGGTCCTGACCCTTCCTTAGGATCCCCTCTGCCCGACCTCCTCCACCCCTTCACATGGGGTTCCGCCAGCCTGTGGCTCTCATCCTGGGTGCTTGTGCCCACCGATCCCATTGCAAACTGCCTCGAGTCCAAGCCCCTTCTCTGTCCTCAGCCTGGAGACTCCAAGTGGCCGGAGACTTCCGCAGCCACGGGGTGCTCCTGGCTGTCCTCTCCTGGGAACCTCCTCAGCCCTCCTGCTCCCTCCCCAAGTTCTCTCTTTCATGGGGGTCAAGGAGGGAGGATTCGTCCCCAGGAGTCTCCATGGCCTCTTTTCTCCCAGGATCCTCATCAACGCCTTCCCCGCCCAAGCTGGGCTGACTTTCCCGAGTGTGAATTCCACCTCCGCAGGGATGGCTGTGGAGTGGGGCTGGGGGGTGAGGAGTTGGCATCATCTGATTGGCAGGCCTGGTAGAGGTTGGAGGGCCAGAAATGTGATTGACAGAGGGACCCAGCAGTGTCCCAAGAGTGGGGAGAGCAGGTCCCCAGGGCTGTCCCACCGGAGCCCCCGGTCAGGACTCCCTGGGCATGGCCTACTCCCCTCCACGTCTCAGGAAGGCCCCTGCCCACCTGGCAGGTCAGACGGACTACTTGGGGCTGAGCTAGAAACTCTTCCAAAAGTCCCTGGAGTCCAGATCTGGAAATGCTTCCAGAGGAAACCTTCAACCCCTGGCTGGCAGCCGGGGAGGGTGGGGTCCCCGCGCGGAGGAAACTGCGCAGCTGCGGAGGACCCTGCAGAAACAGGAGCCCCTTCTCCCCCAGGCCCGCCCCGTTTGGCTTGGTCTCAAAGCTTGGCTGGCTGAGACCAAATGGGAAACAGTGAATGCATTCAGCGTGACAGACGCAGACCCGCCCTGCTCAGAGGGCAGGCAGCCTGGAGGAGCAGCGTGGGGTCCCCGCGCCCCGCTGTGAGCATTGAGACCATCTCGGCCAGGTCAGCTGAGCCAGGGCGTAGGGTTGGGGAGCCTCTTACTGGGAGGACCCTCCAGCGCCCGGGAAGACAGTGGGCAGGGGTTGCAGGCCTTGAGAAGGCACGGCGGAGGCAGGGTGCGGCCAGCGAGGTGCCCGGGGCGGGTGCGGCACGGGGCGGGCTCGCTGCTGGGTGGCTCCTTCTGCAGACCTAAGTGTTGGGTCGGGAATGCAGCCCGAGGCGGTGGCGTCTGTGCGGAGGGGGCAGCAGGCCAGGGGACTTGCTTCCATTGCAGAGCGTGCAAAGGAGATGGGAGCGGCGCGCGCTCCCCCCGTGAGGACTGGAGGGAGACCCCACGGGCAGGGAGCCTGGGGCGGCCTCTGGGACCCGAGGGCTCTGGGAAACAGCCAGCAAAGCCCACTGGCCCCCGCCACCCACCCGAAGCGACTCTGACCTAGAGGGGTCTCTCCTGGTTGAGCAGCCTGAAGAGGCCACGTCCCGACCCCTGTTACGAAGCCCAGTGAGACCCTGGGAGGACCCAGGTGGGTCTGCCCAGCCTCGTGGCCTCCGAGCCTAGGCTGGTGTGTGGCTGTTTGTCACACAGCAAGGAATACTGTCACACAAGGGCTTTGGCATCTGACAGGCTCTAGCTGGAGCCCAGCTCTGCCCGTGCGGGTGGCTCTGGGCGGGCCTCGGCCCCTCTGTCCCCCGTACTCACCTGGGATAATGGCTCCTCCCCCAAGGCTGGCGTTGAAGATGAACTGGGAAATGTACGGCAATGCTCAGCTCAGAGCTTGCGGGGACAGAGGAAGGCGTCATCGTCACAGGTGTGCAGTTGAGGGAGGTGGGTCCACTTCCTCTCTTCCAAGCCTGGTCAGGCCCGCAGAGGGTAGGGCGGGGCCCACGGGGTGTGACGAAGTGACCCCAGCACCTGGAGTGTCTTCAGGACAACACTTGGAATGACAGACGCTGGCTGGCACAGCCCCTAGCTTTCTCCACTTGGCCAGTACAGACCCAGCGCCTTCCAGCTCACCCCGCACTCCACGTGCCTGGATCCCTGACTTGGGGCAGGAAAGAGAAAAATGAGCCTGGAAGTGGGAGAAACTGCAGACAGCCCGGGGCCAGCTGAGCCCAGGAACGGATGCACTTGGACCAAGCCACGGGGGTGGCATCCCCAGCCCCCCAGGGCTCTCCCTGTGGGTTAGCAGCTGCTGCTTGTGGCTAGTACTGGACGATGATAGCAGAATGTGAACTCTGCCCTCAGAGGGTCCCTTCTGCAGCGTGAACCCTGAGGCAGCTGCCCCTGAGGACCGGCAGGGCCCTGGCCCTGGAGCCCAGCACACACAGCTCCCCACTGGAGCTCCTGGCCAGCTGGCTGGGGCCCACCTTCAGGGAAGGAGCCGGCAGTGGATAGGGCTGGGAGGGCGGCAGGAGCCCTGTAGAGGCTCATGATTGTCCTAGGCCTGCACCAGACTGGGGCCACGCTATCCCCAGCCCAACCCCCACCCGGCAGTACTCCTGAGGGCTTCTCACTGAACCCCCTGCCCAGCAGCACTCCTGGGGGGCTTCTCACTGCCAGGCAAGAGTATTTATAGGGTGGCTAGGCTTACCCTGTGGCAATGAGCCCAGGCTCCCTCTCGGGGGACCGTACAGCTTCTAAAATGCCCAAAGAGGCATGCCGAGGGCAGCGTGCCAAAAACCAGCGTCTCCGTCTTTCTGAAAGGACAGACAGAAGGGTCTGGAGAGACTGGGCTGGGGTCCAGCCCCGGAGCCTCCAGGAGGAACAATCCCAGCGGGCCCTGTCTCCCCAGGCACAGACAGACTCGCCATGGCGCTGCCGCAGGGCCATTCGACCTCCCCGGGCAAAGCCGAATCCGCAGACAAGCCGGAGGGTCCGGGGGCTGGCAGACTGGCCTCCCCCACGGCGTGTCGATCCCAGGCCCCAGAGCAGCCCCCGTGCCCTCCCTTCATCTGTCAGTTCATCTTGGCCTCCAGAGGCTCCCCTGCCCGCTTCCCAAAACACTGGTTCTTCCCAGGTAGGACCATTGTCCGTGCTCCGGGCGTGAGGATTCTCAGGAATCTCTACACACATCTCCCCCGCCCCCTTCCCAGGACACCGGCGCTTCCCTGGCAGGACCCCTCTCTCTGCACCCCAGGGTGGCACGCATCCACAGGAATCCCACGCACACACCTGCCCTGCTCAGGGCCAAACAGTAACTGAAACCACATGCGGTGGTGTGACGCTTCCACGAGCTTTTACACCAGAATGAAAACACAGATGAGCTCCAGCCCAGAAGTGTGGCCGGCACAGAGCTGGGCTTTGTTGGCGTCCAGCAGGATCAGAGGACGCCACAGTGAGGGTTTGGGGTGGGGGCATATCAGTCAGTTCTCGCGCTGCTAACCAGAAACGTCTGAGACTGGGTAATTTACAAAGAAAAGAGGTTTGATTGGCTCGTGGTTCTGAAGGCTGTGCAGGAAGCATGGCTGGGGAAGCCACAGGAAACTTACAATCATGGTGGGAGGTGTTCATGTGTGTTCATGCATGTGTATTCATATGTGTACATATGAGTTCATGTGTGCACGTGTTCGTGTGTGCACGCAGGTGTGTGTGCATGTGTGTTCACATGTGTGCATGTGTGCACAGGTTGTGTGTTCATGTGTGCATTTGTGTTCAGGTGCACATGTGTGTGTGCACACAGATGTGTGTTTGTGTTCATGCACGTGTTTGTGTGTGTGCATGTGTGTTCATGTGTTATGCACGTGTTCGTGTTCATGCGTGTGCGTGCGGGCGTGTGTGCACCCGTGTGTGTTCATATGTGTTCACATATGTGCACGTGTGTTCATGTGTGTGCAAACACTGCATTGTGGTGGGTGTCAGAGTCATCTGGATGCCCCTCTGCAGCTTCCGCGGAGCCTCGGCCCGTCTGGGGCTGCCTGGTGCCGCCGCCTTCCCTGCTTTGCTCCCTGGAGGCTGCAGCCTGCTAGGGGTGGGCAGAGGAGGACCCAAGCTGGAGAAACTATCCGAGCACCCGGAGCGGAGCGCCGGCTGTCAAACGACCCGGTGGCCACGAGTCACTGCAGACCCACAGCTCTGCCCGCTCCCAGCCGCGGAGTCCACCTGCTCAGAAGAGTCCATCCAACAGCCGCACCGACGCGGCCTCCCTCGGGCGCCCCGGCCGCAGAGCTGGCCCAGCGGACGTGTTTGTGAGATCTGGAAAGGGTTCATTTTCTCGGGAAAACAACAATTTCAAGGAAAGGTTGTCAGGGACAACTTGGAATGACAGAGTGACAGGCATCTTGGAGATTTAGCTCAGAGGCTTGACATTCCCTGGGGTGTTTAAAACTGGCTCCTGGGTCAAGAAAAATGTGAGCATTTGTTCTAACCCGACTCGCTCAGTTTATGGGTCATGAAACCGCAGCTCAGAGAGTCTAGGGATATTTGACATTTCCAGCCCATATGGAAAGTAAATTGGACCCACTGGTTTGGCCATAAATGATAACTGCCTCACAAACACCCAACATTGCACTTCTGGGCACATGACAGGGGCCCCTGGGGCACAAACCAAGGTGGCGGCCAACCTCAGGGGGGCCGAATGCTTGAGACAGGAAATAGGAAGAAAGAAGGGCAAAATATTCCCGTTTCTAGACAATGCATTTACTTGAGACTCAAGAAAAAGTATATTTTAAAAATCCTGCCAACTTAGTAAATATGGCTATAGATAAGATCTATAGCTATACCTGTTCATCAGTATTTTTCCTGTAGACCAGAAATAGCTTATAAAGAGAAAGAGAGAGGGAGAGAGAGAGAGAGAGAGAGAGAGAGAGAGAGAGAGAGAGAGAAAGAAAATCAAATTCAAAGTTGCCAGAGGAACACAGTCCTTAAGAAAGGTTTAACCTGGAAGTGTCTGGACTTGGGAAGGAAATCTACAATGCTGTGTCTAGCTTGGTCTGCCATGCCGGAATACCCCAGACTGCAAGGCTTAACCAAGTAGTATTTATTTCTTGCGATTCTGCAGGCGGGGAGTCTGAGATCCCCCAGTGTCTGGTGAGGACAAGCTTCCTGGTTTACAGACAGCAACCTCCCACAGTGGAGAGCAGAGAGACGAAGCCAGCGCTCCCCTGTCCCTTCTGCTAAGGGCGCCGACCCCTCTCAAAGAGCTCCACTCTCATGACTAATCACCTCCCAGAGGCCTGACCTCCAAGTGCCATCACGCGGGGGATCTGGTCCTCACAGGTGAAGGCGTGGGACACTGTCCCCAGCACTCTCTGGTCAGCCGTACAGGAAGGTGAGCCGGAGGGAGGAGCCGTTCCTCGTGGACACACAGGAAGATGAGACAGGCTTCCTTCCAATTAACACGTCGCTCCAATGCTTCCCTATTCTCAGTGGAACTGGGAGGAGGAAGGACTTGATGAAACAATTCTAAGTTAATCTGGAGGAATAAATGTATAAAAATGAAAAAAAAGACAAGCCACTGAAACTTTAAAAACTAACAAGGTGACAAGAAGAACTAATTCCATCAGAAATGAGGGAGAATCTCTGACGTGTGACACACGGAGTGGCCAGTAGACAGGGCGGGAGACTGCTTCCCACCAAATACCATTTATCCATCGGATTCTGCTCCATTTAAACATCTGATGTATTGAAAGCATATGTTTTTTTGAATGAGCACTGTCAGGATTTCCCTCTTTACACCAATTCCAGGGCGGTGCTGGTGCAAGGGCAGATGGCTCAGAGGAAGACCGCAGGACACGCTAATCTTTAAAACATAATGAAGCCAAAGTGACGAGTCAATGGAGAAGATTAAGGTTATTTCATGAATAATCCATTAAGACATTTTTGGAGGAGGAAAAATCACACAAAAAACTCACCTACAGTAAATTAAACTGCTTAAAAGTTAAACATAGTAAAAATCAAACCATAAAAAGCTTGTAGAATGCAAATATAAGTATTAAGTCCCTCGATGGGGAAAATCTTATTTTAAAAGCAAGGAAAGGCAAAAAAAAAAAAAAAAAAAAAAAAAAAAAAAAAAGAAAGAAAAATCAATGGAGAGGGCTACATACAAACGGAAGATATTTAAGCTTATTAACAACATAACCAAGTTATTATTAAGGCTAAAGACTTAAGATAAAGAAAAATATTGTAAATAAATACCAGACATACACAACTAATCAATGACAACGCTACTGTGCAATCTCAATGAATAAACGGACACTGAAAACAGGTCATATAAAAAACCATCAGCACTTATTAATAAACACATAGAATGCTCTCACAAAACAGTCATGATCTCAAAGAAAAATGTTATTATGGAGGTAGTTCTAAGAAAAAAAATCACCCACTATTGTAGGAAGGTGTATTTAACTATTTTGGAAAGCATTATGTGAAGAAACAAATAGTTTTTGCTATTTAATCCACCTTTGCAACCCTATCTTATAAAAACAATTATAAATAAAGAAAAAGGCTTTATGCAGTAACATACTGAGGAAAGCAAAGCAATATCTCTCTTGAAGATATAACTACGGAGTAGCTAAGAGGAGTGTGGCATGGTGGTGGACTGGAATGCTACCCAGCCACCCTAAGATTTTCTGTGATGTGCAAACCCAGTTCATCAGACAAACCAGCAAGCCGGCTGGGTGTGGGGGCTCACACCTGTAAGTCCTGCACTTTGGGAGGCCGAGGCAGGCAGATCACTTGTGTTCAGGGGTTCAAGATCAGCCTGGTCAACATGGTGAAACCCTGTTTCTACTAAAAAAATACAAAAACTTCTGGGTGTGGTGGCGCACGCCTGTCATCCCAGCTATTCGGGAGGCTGAGGCAGGAGAATCGCTTGAACCTGGGAGGCAGAGGTTGCCGTGAGCCAAGATCGCACCACTGCACTCCAGCCTGGGAGACAGAGTGAGACTCCCTCCCTCACACCCCAAAAAACCAGCAAGCCAAAAAAAAAACCCTCAAGAATGTAAGGAAATATATTGACATTTTTAAGCAGTTGTCTCCAGGTGGAGAATCTGCCTGTTCCGCTCTTCATCCACTGTTCTGCAGCCTCTGCATTTTCTCCTGTAATTATGTATTAGCTGAATAATTTTTAAAAGTTAATAAATGTTATTTATTTTAAATGACTTTACCAAGTGTGGCAGTTAACACTGAGTGTCAACTTGGTTGGGTGGAAAGTCGTGATCCTGGATGTGTCTGTGAGGGTGTTGCCAAAAGAGGTTAACATTGGAGTCAGTGGGCCCCACTTCCCCTGTGTTTATTACTGTCTGCACCCTCTGGGTGAGGACCACAATCGGACACAGACCTGCCCCCACAGAGCTCACAGACAAGTAGGTGGGGCAGGGGCCAAACACCTTTTGCAGGTGTTAAGCTTGGGTCTGATCTGTAACAGGTGTTCAGAGCACTCTGAGAGCACACAGGAAAGGGTAACTGACTAGAGAGGCAGGGCAGTCTCCATCCATCCACCCACTCAACCATTCAACCATCTGTCCACACTCCATGAAATTATTCATCCACCCACCCAGCCATCCATCCCTCTGCTAATCCACTCATCCACCCATCCACCCAACATCTATCCACCCACCCACCCAATCGTCTATCCACCCATCCACCTATCCACCCACCCATCCACCCAACCATCTACCCATCCACCCATCCACCCATCTGCCCAACCATCTATCCACCCACCCAGTCATCTATCCACCCATCCACCCAATCGTCTATCCACCCAACCATCTATCCACCCACCCATCTGCCGAACCATCCATCCACCCATCCACCCATCTGCCCAACCATCTATCCACGCACCCATCGACCCAATCGTCTATCCACCCAGCCACCTATCCACCCACCTATCCACCCAACCATCTATCCATCCACCCATCCACCCATCCACCCAACCATCTATCCACCCACCCATCCGCCCAACCATCTATCCACCCACCCATCGACCCAATCATCTATCCACCCACCCAATCGTCTATCCACCCAGCCACCTATCCACCCACCCATCCACCCAACCATCTATCCATCCACCCATCCACCCATCCACCCAACCATCTATCCACCCACCCATCTGCCCAACCATCTATCCACCCACCCGTCGACCCAATCATCTATCCACCCATCCACCCAATCGTCTATCCACCCAGCCATCTATCCACTCACCCAGCCATCCATCCCTCTCCCCATCCATCCATTTACTCATCCATCCATCTATCTTCCATCTGTCCATCCATCCATCCATCCATCCATCCATCCATCTGCTCATCCATTTATCCACCCACCTACCTATCCACCCATCTGACTATCCATTCATCCATTCATTCATGCACTCATCCATCCATCCACTCATCCATATCTGTCCATCCATCTGTCCATCTCTCCATCTGTCCCTCTGTCCATCCACCCACCCACTCACCTGGAACTCTGCAGGGTCCACCCCGCAGGGTCTCGTGGGTGTTCTTCTGCATTCCGAGACAACAGACAGTAGGAAAGAAAGACACAAGGACACGGAGATTAGAGAAGAATTCAGCTGGGCTCCGGGGACCGCTGCTACCAAGGTGTGGAGTCCAGCAGTGGTTTTCACCATACTGCTCTTGATGCTGAAGATTCATCACAGAATGAGACAGGTTAAGGCACTTCTGTCATACCTCCCAGCATCTATAACATCAAACAACCATGTGAGATTATTTAGATATGGATGATAGCCATGAGGAAATAAAACATGGTAATGGGTGGAGAAGCTCTGGGAGCCAGGGATGCCTTCTCCGGGACTGGGTCGTTTGTGCTGAGGTTTACGTTTACGGGGAGGAGCCATCCCTCATGCAGAGTTCTGGGGAGCAAGGGCTCTGAGCAGAAGAGACAACTTGGGAGCATCCAAAGGCAGGATTGAGCTTGGCTGGGGCCAGGGCTTGGGACTCTGAGGGAAGGGGCCTGTGTGCAGGGTCTCTTAAGAGTGAGTTTGCCAGGCACCCTGGGGATAGGAAGGGACTAGGTGCTTGTCCAGGAGGAACAGGCAGTTGGATATTCTCTTTCACAGGGAAGAATTAAAAACAGGAATAGCCAGGAAATCCCTGGAAAGGGCAGACAGGGTGACGGGTGGGGGAGGGGTAGACTAGCCCATATAATACATTTTCTAAAGCTTCTGTGAGCACACAGCGTGGCATTCATTACAGATGATCAGACCAGTACATAGACAATCCAGAGACAGACCCACAAGCAGTGGGCTGTGGTCGCGGTGGCATCTCAAGTGAGCAGAAGACGGACTCCGTAACCAAGGGGTGTGGGTCCCTGCAGAGCCGTGTGGGGAAGGTAAGATTGGGTCCACTTCTCACAATGCACACCAAGCGACTCAGAGATGGAGCCATACAAGTACTGGGAATAAATCAGGTTACTTCCTTTCAACCTACGACAGAGAACAGCTTTTATAACCATGACTCAATCCAGAACCAATCAGTCAGGATGAACAAATTCCCTTCCACAAAATTAAATCCTTTGTATAAAAATGTGCCATCTTCAAGGTCAAAGGACACATAAGACAATATTTGCACCGAATATTACAGATACAAGGCTAACATCACTGATACACAAAAAGTTCCTAAAACGAAGACAACTTCCAAAGATCTGTAGGAAAATAGGCACAAGATATGAACAGTTTGTAAAGGAAAAATGCAAATGCCTCTTAAACTTAGGAAAAGGTGACTCAGTCTCACTCACGTAAAAGAAATGTGAGTTGAAACAACACTGAGATTCCGTTTCTCACTGATCAGATTGGCAAAAATCCAAAGATTTGACAACTTACTGTGCTGGCGAGGTTGTGGAGAAACAGGCGTTCTTGATCACTGGTGGGAATGTGCAGTGAGTTCTAGGGAGGGAAGCAGTCAGCCAATTTCAGATGCACGTGGCCCTCAGCCTACCGACGTCAGGTCCGTGAATCTCTGCCCAGAAAACGCGAGGGAAACGGTGACACTGGCACAGGCTGCTTTCATGGTGACAGCAGAAACGGCAAACTCCCTGTTGCCCATCCAGGGCAATTGTTTGATTAAGCCCTGGCCAGGCCCTAAGGAGTGCGTTGCAGGAACAGGAAGTGGCGAGCGGGAGCCGTGTGGTGATGTGGACAGTGTCGTGGGAACACGGTAAGAACAGGACATGTCAGAGAGGCTTCTATAACGGTTTGGAGATGGGTATGCATGGGCTTCTCGTGTTTTCTAAGAGAACCAATGAACAGGTAAACAACCTAATAAAAACGACGTCCAGTGGGGGCAGGGAGAGACGGTGGCTGGGGAGGGGAAGGGAGGCAGATTCTGGGGCTGACCTTGCACTTCCCACGGGTCACGTCTCTGGAACCTACAGACACTTTACTAAACAACAGCAACGCGTCCTAAAGAACAAGAAGGAGACCCCTACACACTGGAGACGGATGGGATCAAGGAAACCTGTTTACCGAATCAGTGCCTAGAAATCTTCATGTGACTCAAACAATAACCAATATTTTGAGTACAGAATTTTAGTGAGATACATCCTCACTGAGAACAAAACAACAATTCCTAAAAAAAAAAAAAAAGTTGTCTTAAAACAAGGAAGAGCAGAAGGGGAAAATAAGAAAGTATTGTCTGCTCTGACGGGAAATGGAAGGACTCCAGCCCAGTCCTGCCCCCCAGCCCCCCGCCCCCTCCCCCTCGGTGATCTGAGCCCCGCAGGGGAACGGACATGGCAGGAGCTGGACCAGAGACTGACTGACAAGCAGGCCTGGGGGGGCACCAGCCTCTGCCACCAGGCGTCCGTGGGGGGTTCCGGGGGTCTTTCCATGGGGGCTGGGCCCTCTGGATGGAGCGAGCCAGGGAACTATCAGAGGTCCAGTGTGCGGGGAGGGGCAGAAGGGCCTCTCGGTGCTCTGCGCTCCATGCTCTGTGCTTTCTGGGAGTTTCAGGCTGAGACTGGGCAGCCCCTTGGCCCCCTGCTGCTGCTGCCAATCTGAGCCGTGCCCATTCCGGCCCAGCCCCTCCCAGGCACAGACACTTGAGCTCAGCTCAGCAGGCAGGGCAGAAACGATGACAGGTGCCACTGCCCCCAGCCCGCCTGTCGCTGGAAACCAGCTGCTTTCTTTCAGTAGTCCTTCAGGCCCAAGGACAGTCAGGCCTGCCCGCAGCTCCTGTTCCTTAATCCAGCCCCCTCCGAGCACGCCCCTTCTTCCAGTGCTGGGGCCAACACGTGTTCCTGGCTCCTGCTGTCCCCAGGGATCTGGAATGGATGAGGCCCTGACGGGAGCAGGGATGGGGCCTGGAATGGGACGAATGGCCAGAGAGAGGTGTCCCTAGGGACATGGGGTGAGGGAACGGCTGCTGGTGGGGAGGTCCCTGTGGGAGGAGGCAGGAGAGACATGCTGGCTGAGGAGGGGTGGGGTCTACCCAGGAGAAGCAGAGGTGAAAACAGGAGGACAGTGGGGGTCCCAGCCCAGTGAGGGCCAGGCTGGAGGGCAGACCAGGAGCAGTCATTCCCACAGACCCTCTTGTGGGGGCCAAGGAGCTTGGCTGTGTACCAGTCATGGTGGTGGGGGTCTGGGTCCGAGGGTTCTGGGCTGGGAGTGACCCCACAGAGCTGGTTCAGGCTGTGCCCAGTCACCCAGCACCGTGCACTCAAAGGATGAGGGAGGGGAGCTGGAGGGAGAAGGGTGCCAGTGGGGGTTCCCCCGATCACACGTGGAGAGAAACTGTCCCGTTGCTCAGCTCTAGCTTGCGTTGTGAGCGTAGGCAGAAAGGGACTCAATCGCAGAAGAAGCCATCGTCTTCCCATCAATGCAGCTGTGGCTGGGACCCCAGGGCGGCGAGGCGCCCAGCACTGCTCAAACCGCTGAGCGCAGCCCCTGTGATGTGTTGCTACGAGAACCTGCCCCTCACTCTACGGAAAACCCGGCTCTGTGCTAACAATTTCCATGCAACGTGTTTCCTTTGTGATCCTATGCATTTTATTTCATGCACTTAAAAACGCGATTCTGATGAGGGGTCCCTGACTTTCACCACCTGCCATGGGGCTTCGGTGCACAGGAGGTTAAGAAGCCTGGTTCAGGTATCGACTGGGCTCGGGCACCGAGAGCTCTTCAGGGACAGAGGGAGAATCAGAGAAGAGCTGAGACCTGTCCACACATGGGGTGGCCTCGGGTGGCGGCCACACCCTCATCCCAACCCGAATGGGGCCTCCTGGGGCTGGTTGCCAGTCACCCAGCAGCAGGGGCTGTTTTTAGCCATGCTCACAGACAGGCTGCAGCTGGGGCCAGGCAGGCATGGTGACCTTGTCAGGAGGTCACGACGCGCTCACAGGGGCCCACTGCACGCAGAAGTGCAGTCCCTGGCCTGGGCTGGTGGGGTGACAGCGGCAGGGGTGCCAGGCCTGGGGGTGGCCTGCCAAACCCCAGGCAGGTGCTCTGTCACCCCTGAACCCTCACCTGCCCTCCCAAAGCTGGCCCTCAGGAACCAGCCTTGAAGGCGTGTTGCTGGGTCAGGGGATGTAGTCTCCACACTGACATGTAACCCAGGACCTGGGGCTCAGGAGGGTGCATGAGAGATGCCAGGAGGCTGGGGTCTGCAGCCCAAGGCCACAATGCAAATCTCACTGCTGCACACAGAGCCGCAGCCCAGCCCAGCCCCCACAGCCCCATTTTCCTCGCTCCTCTCAGGTCTCGCCGTGCTCTGCAGCTGGCCAGGACACACAGGTGGGCTCACAGCTCACAGAAACCCTGAAAGCTTCTAAGGCAACATGGGGAAAGAAGTCACTAAGCCGCCAGCCTCTTGGGAGGCTTTGGGGCCACACAGAGTTCCCTTGTACATTAGGGAATCCAAAAGCATTCTGTTTTCAGTGTTGGTGTCCAGGGGGATTTGGGGGATTTGGTGGCTGTTTCCTGGTGCAGTGAGGGACAAGCAAGAACAATGATACACAGACCTGCTGTGGTTCAGGCTGCAGAGATCCTGCACGGGTCAGCTGGGAGTGCCACCCCCAGAGGCCTGTGTCTGTGTATAATCGCGCCATGCTGGGTGCAATTACGTCAGAGCCAGCACCTCAGTGGTTTCCAGGGGCTCATGGCTTCCAGGAGTTTGCTCTCCTGCCCTCTCTTCCGATCCAGAGCTTGACATCCCAGGGGTGGTCAGTGTGGGTTTGCAGAGTGGGGGGCCAGCCTGAGCCTAGAGCCATCTGCTGCAGGTGTGGGTTTTCCTTGGAGGCTGGGCAAGTCCCTTGGAGATGTGGGTTCAAGCTGGCAAGCATTGGTAGATGATGGCTCAGCCACTTCCAGATGGTGTGGCTTCGGATAGGTCACCAAACCCCTCTGGGGCTCAGCTTCCCCAGCTGAAAATTGAGGCTGTGACAGTGTGTCCCTAATCCCATTGCACTGAGAACCAGGTGAGAGCATCCCCAGCACATGTGGGCACCAAACCTGGCACACAGGGAGCCCGTGGTACAGGCAGCATCTGCTACACTCTGCCCCAACCATGCCTGTGTGACCAGGACACAGCCTGAAAAGGCTGGGCAGGTGCCACCAGAGAGCTATGGACACAGAGTCACCACTGGGCAGGTGCCCCAGGGCGGGTCTGAACCTTAGCCAGCAGGTGGCTGCCACATCCCAGGGAGAGTATCGTGGGCACAGCCCTGGCGTCAAAAAGCCTGGGATCGTGTAAGGCTCAAGAACGTTCCATTATTTCTCACAGCCTGCTTCCTCCCCGGCCACTGAACAGAGGTCTCCTTTCCTCTTTCAGGCTCGTCTGTGACCACAGTGCCCCACTGTTAAGGTGACCAATGCAAACTGCAGAGGGGTGCCCCTTCCCCACCAGAGACGTCAGGTGCAGCCCAGGTCCTGTGGGTGGGGCCCCAGCCACGGAGGAGGGAGGGGCTGTGGGCGGGGCCAGAGGAGAGGGCTCTGTGGGCGGGGCGGCAGCCACAGTGGAGGAGGACGCTATGGGCGGGGCTGGAGGAGGGAGGTGTTGTGGGAGGGGCCAGGATGGGGAACAGCTGTGGGTGGGGTCGGAGAAGTGGGGTGCTGTGGGCAGGACTGAAGGGGAGCACTGTGGATGGGGTAGGAGGGGAGCGTGCTGTGGGCGGGGCCGGAGGAGGGGGTCTGTGGGCGGGGCCGGAGGGGAGACGTGCTGTGGGCGGGGCCAGAGGAGGGGGTCTGTGGGCGGGGCCGGAGGGGAGACCGTGCTGTGGGCGGGGCCAGAGGAGGGGGAGGTCTGTGGGCGGGGCCGGAGGGGAGACGTGCTGTGGGCGGGGCCAGAGGAGGGGGGTCTGTGGGCGGGGCCGGAGGGGAGACCGTGCTGTGGGCGGGGCCAGAGGAGGGGGAGGTCTGTGGGCGGGGCCGGAGGGGAGACGTGCTGTGGGCGGGGCCAGAGGAGGGGGGTCTGTGGGCGGGGCCGCAGCCGCGCCCATGCTGTCCTCCTGCAGGGGTGCGCTGATGGGATGGGGGCGTCTCACCCAGGCAGGGGAGGCCTGAGCTCGCACCACCTGGCTGCAGAACCCGGGCTGCCCCCTTGTGCCAGGTCCGTCACGGGCACAGGCCCCGCCGCATGCTGACTCTGGGCGCTAGGCGGGCTAGGCCGGGGGCTGGGTGGGGCGAAGACTCCAGAGGCCGGTATTTAGGGCCTGAGTTTCGGAGCGGCCCCCGGGCCCTCTGCTGAGCTCCGGCGCCCCCTGGTGTCGGTGAGGCGGGTGTCCTAGCGCGCCTGTGGGTCTCGGGCCTGCCCGCCACCGGCCCACCCACACCCCGGGACCTGCAGGCTGCCACCAGCCCCACCCTGGGGAGGACGTTGAGAACCCGGAGCAAGGCCTGTGTGGGTCTGAAATCCAGAAGTGTCAGAACACGGAAAAGCTGGAGCGTCCTCTGGGAGAAGCCAGGCCTCGGGAGCCCGCTGCAGGCAGCCCCGGCACAGAGCCAGCTGCAGAGCGTTCGCACAGACCCCGTCCTTCCTAGGGGGCTGGGAGCTGGCATCTGGGCTTTGACTCAGAATTGCCCGCTGTGCCACGAGGTCTGGGTCCAGCCCAGCAGGGGGAGGGCTGCTGCGGAAAGAGGGGTTGGTGTGGTCCTTCTGGGTCGGCGAGGGTCGCATGCTTCTCCAGACTCGGCTCTGTCAAGGCCAGGCGCACGCGGGAAACCGGGCTGTCTGGAAGAAAGAGTGGAAGCTGCTGGCTAGAGACCCGGGTCTGCGTTTCTCCCTGAAAGGTCCTGTCTGAGGCTCAGGGCTTCCTGGTGAAGCAGCTGGGACAAGCTGGGCACACGGTACTGAAAGCCATGGGGCAGTAAAGACGCAGGCCTGGGCGTGGTTACTGGGTACACGTTAAATTCTGTGGTGCCCAGCCTAGCACAACGGCTTTGGTTTCAGGACAGACGAGGTCACCGTGTGGGCCACCCTGAGCCGGAGCCCCAGTTTCCTTGGCAGCATCCTGATGAGAAGTGAACTCTGGACGGGAGGTGCAGGGCAGAGCTGCGGGCGGGCAGGGCCCGTCTCCCAAAGTCTGTTCCCGTCGGTTCCTTGCTGCTGACACTCAAGGGTCTGCGCCCAGCCTGCAGTTGCTGCCTGCCTGGTCCCTCCTGGTCGTCTGTCTTTGTAGATCTGCAGAACAGCGTGGCCTCACCTGTGGGAGAGGCTTCCCACCCTTCACCTTCCCTCAGTGCTGTTGCACAGTCCCCAGGCCGGTGGCACCTGGGAGAGGGTGCCAGGCTTGGCTAGTGCAGTGCCCCGAAGGTTGCTGGTTCCTGGCCCCAGCAATGCAGACTCTCTGGGAGATAGGTGAGCCCCTCCAGGGTGGTACCGTTCGTCTGTTTTGGTAAGTGATGTGCTCAGCTTCAGGGCCGTGCCTAGCACAGGGAAGGTGTCTTCAGTACTGGATGATGTTGGATGAATGCCTGGCTCCCTTTTTCTTCACACTGAGGTCTGCAACCCAGATGCCCTTGGCTACTTACCGACTGTTCCATCTGAGCAAGTGACACTGTGCCACTCATAGGCACAGGTGGGCAGGGGTGATGGTCTGCTGCTGGCTGGACAGAATGTCTGGGAGGGGCTTTGAGCATCCTGGCCACGTCTGCCCTCAATTAGGCTTGGAGGGTGACTTGTAAGTAGGTCACGTGGAGCTAGGTCCCCTGTGGGCCACACACACAGCTCTGTCTTGTACACTCCTGGGTGCCAAAGCCATTACCTCCTGCTTTTGGAGGTCCCCTTGCCAGGGTGAGAGGCAGGATGGGTTTGTGACTCATTGCGTCAACATCTTCCAGCCTGTTAAATCTTAATGCAGTTGGCAAACACCTGTTTTTAATTTCTGATTGTTTTTTTTTTAAGACAGAGTCTCGCTCTGTCACCCAGGCTGGAGTGCAGTGGCACAATCTCAGCTCACCACAACCTCTGCCTCCCATGTGGAAGCAATTCTCGTGCCTCAGCCTCCCGAGTAGCTGGGATTACAGGCGCCCGCCACCACACCTGGCTAATTTTTGTATTTTAGTGGAGACAGGGTTTCATCATTTGGCCAGGCTGATCTCAAACTCCTGACCTCAGGGGATCCACCCACCTAGGCCTCCCAAAGCGCTGGGATTATAGGCGTGAGCCACCGCGGCCGACTTTTAATTTCTGATTTTAAGGGCCATTTCCCTGGAGTTGACTGTTAGGTGTGATGTGGGCTGGTGACTGGCCACACCTCTGCTGTCAGGTTGTCACAGGGCCCACCTTCTCCACCTGCAGCTGCCGCCCATGCTTCCCACACTGGCATCCAAGAAATGGGCAGGTGCAATATTGCAGAGCACTGATGTCGCATGCCTGCACGCCCGCTGCAAAGGAGTGAAGGAAGCACACATTTCGGATAGAGACGGAGAGATAGAGAGGAAAAGCTCCACAAGCGTTAGCAGATGAGTTAGAGGATGGTGCGCGCATTTTCACGACCGCGTGTCTAGGTGGCGTCTTAGTTTTACATGTTCTGCTCTGGCTCTCCTGCGCTTCTTGAATCTGAAGATTCGTGTTTATCAGTTCTGGAAGATGTGCATGCATTTCCTCGGCCCCAGTGGGCAGCCTCTCCCTTTGGGACTTCTGTGATTTCCGCATTGGCCCTTCTAGCTCTTGGCATCATCCCTGTCACTTTATTCTGCCTTCTATCTCTTTATCTTTCCATGCATAATCCGGGTGATTTATTAAGCCTATTGCATTCATCTGCTAGCGCTCCTCCAACAAAGCACTACAGATGGGGCAGTTTAAACATCAGAAATTTGTTTTTCCCTGGTTCTGGAGGCTAGAAGTCTGAGATCAAGGTGTTGGTAGGACTGGCTCCTCTGGGTCCTCTCTCCTTGGCTTGTCTTCTCCCTGTCTTTACATGGTCACCTCTCTGTGTGTGTCCTAATGTCCTCTTGTTGAAAGGGTACTAGTCATATTGAATTAAGGCCCACCCTAATGACCTCACTTTAAATTAATTACTCCTTGAAAGACCCTATGTCCAAATACATTCACATTCTGAGGTACTGGGGATAAGACTTCAACATGAATTTTGGGGGGACACACTTCTGGCTATTTTCCAGGTCACTAATTCTCTCCTCAGCTGAATCTAATTTGCTTTTTAAGTATTTCACTAAGTTTCAATTCTGAATACCTATATAGTCATTCATAGAAGTTTCTTCGGTTTCATTTTGAATAAAATCTTACTTGCCAGGCACGGTGGCTCACGCCTGTAAACCCAACAGTTTGTGAGGACGAGGCTGGAGGACTGCTTGAGCCCAGGAGTTCAAGACTAAACTACACAACTTAGTGAGATCGCATCTCCACAAAAAAATAAAATTAGCTGGGCATGATGGTGCATGTCTGTGCTCCCAGCTACTTGGGAGGCTCAGGTGGGAGGATCACTTGAGCTGTGACTGTACTCCAGCCTGGGCAACAGAGTGAGACCCTGTCACACATACACACAAATCTTAATTACACACTCACAATCTGGTTCTCAGAATTTAGATTTCTTCATTTTGGGATGTATTTAACCCTTTCCTTTCTGTTTACTTTCAGGTTGTTTAGATGAAGTACTGAGAGGCACAGATCTTTCTGTATCTGGTACATGCTGACCCCTGAGCTCATCCCAAAGCCCCCCGTCCACATGTTGTGGGGACCACACTGGGATTCTGTGGTGTGGTTTTGCCTTTTTTTAATGCCAGACACCTTGGGTTGACCTGAGCTCAAGCTCAGCATAGGGACTAGTTAAATCTCAATTTCTTAGCTTAGAATTCCATGTGGTATAAATCTGGATCCTCCAAATGCTTAAGGTACAGGCCTGGGGTCTGATTAGTTAGAAAAACTTTTTCCACACAGAATCCATGATATGCCCCTTCTTTGGGAGTCAGCCCCTCCCTGAGAGTCACCCACAGCTGGCACCCCATGGCCCTGGGCTGGAGGCACCGCACGGGCTTCGGGGAGCAGCAGTTCTCCCAGCCTCGCCCACACAACCTGTTTCTGACACGTCCCCCACTCTGCAGTGTGATACCCAGCCCCCACCACACTCTATAGCTGGGGAATTACAGTGGGTAGAGGACCTCACAGCACCCTCTTGGGAGCCTGGGGGGTCCCCAGGCTAAAGACTGCTCAGGGAAGTGGGTCCAAACCAGCTCCTCTGGCTGGAGGAGCTGCGCCCAGCCTGGATGAGAGAGACCCTCATTTGAATCTGTTCCACCAGGAAAAACTCGCTGTCTTCAAGGCGTCCGTCCGTCTTAGAGGTGAGGCTTCGGGCACATCAGAAAACCTCTCAGGGCCTGCAGAGCCTCCCCTGGAGAGCTGCGATGAGGCCTCCTGGGAGGGAGGGACGGGTTTCAGTGGTGTGACCCCGGGCAGTGCTGGGGGTGGCCCCCAGGCCTGCAGCTGCTGCCCAGCAAAGGCAGCTCTTAGTATCTCCCCTGCGCACC
The DNA here is from genome assembly GCF_048565385.1 of Saimiri boliviensis. Classification (NCBI taxonomy): domain Eukaryota; kingdom Metazoa; phylum Chordata; class Mammalia; order Primates; family Cebidae; genus Saimiri; species Saimiri boliviensis. Next base: position 1,741,787 of record NC_133453.1, read on the forward strand.
TGGCAGTGCCTCAGGACGTAGGGCTGTCGGAAGGATACTCTATTTTTCTCCTTGCGGGTTCCCTCTCCTTTCTTCAGCTGGCTACAGAAAGGCGGGAAGCCGCTACCTAAAGGGTGAGGACGGCAGAGACGGAGCAGCTCTCACACCCACGCCAGCCCTGCCTGAGCGGGTCCTCCCAGGCGGCCGGCTCTGCTGCCTTCACTGCCCGCGGTGCTCTGCCCAGGGCTCCAGGCCCGCGGCAGCTGTGTGGCTGCGGCTCTCTGCCAGGTGTCAGAGAAGTGGGAGGTCGTGTGCCCTCCTGCCTCACCGCAGCCTGGGAGCTGCCTCTCAGCAGCAGCACGTTCACAGCGCCAGCCCTGCTGTTGGAAACCTCGGCGCCTGGCCAGGGACCCGCAGCACAGCTGGCCAAGCAGCCGGACAGTGTGGCTCCCCGCCTGTGTGCCGGTGCCCTGGCAGGTGTGAGGGTCCCCGCCGGCCTCACAGCAGCCTGCCCTGGAGGTCTCCAGGGCTGGAGATGATCACTCAGAGCCAGCCTGCTGTTCAGCCGCACAGCACTGGGCTTGGAGGCCCAGGGAGGGCATGCTTCTCTTTGCTGACACCCTCCCCAAGAGGCATGTGGAGCTCGCAGGCCTCCGTCTGTGCCCCTGCCACCCCATTCCTGCCCTGCTGTGACCCTACCTCGCTCCTTTCCAACTGGGAGCCTATTTGGTGCTGGAGCATCGTGGAAGCAGAGCTCTGCCCTGAGCCTGCCTTTGCTGCTCCCCTGCCTGGACCTGCTTGCTGAGGGGTGGGGCTGGCTGGGGCAGGGCAGGAGCTGCAGGCTTGGAGACTCGGGCTCTTCCCAGGCCCCCTTGGACAGACTGTTGAGGAGGAGAGCCAGCTCCTGCCATGACAGCCCAGCCCCGGAGGGCCCAACTGTTCTCCAGAGCTGGTCTTTGGGCAAGTCCAGGTGGCCAGCTCCACACACCGCGTCCCAGGGTCTTTCTCGGTCTCCATCAAAGCAGGGTTCTTCGCGGTCGTGCAGACAGGAACCCACATCCCATAGGAGAGCAGTGCACATGCCGCTCTGCCTGACAGGCCCTGTGCTTCTGAGAAGTGAAGCAAGGAGCCCGGGGATAGCTGTTAACCACCGACAACCACTGCCGACCACTGCCAACACCTGCCAGCCACTGCCAGCCACTGCCGACCACTGCCGACCACTGCCAACACCTGCCAGCCACTGCCAGCCACTGCCGACCACTGCCAATCACTGCCAACACCTGCCAGCCACTGCCAGCCACTGCCGACCACTGCCGACCACTGCTGACCACTGCCAACACCTGCCAGCCACTGCCAGCCACTGCCGACCACTGCCAACCACTGCTGACCACTGCCAACACCTGCCAGCCACTGCCAACACCTGCCAGCCACTGCCAGCCACTGCCAACCACTGCCAACCACTGCTGACCACTGCTGACCACTGCCAACACCTGCCAGCCACTGTCGACCACTCCTGACCACTGCTGACCACTGCCAACACCTGCCAGCCACTGCCAACCACTGCTGACCACTGCTGACCACTGTCCACCACTGCCAACACCTGCCAGCCACTGCTAATGACTGCTAACCACTGCTGACCACTGCTGACCACTAACCACTGCTGACCACTGCTGGCCCATGCCAACAACTGCCAACAACCACAAATCATTGCCAACCACTGCTTAGCATTTCTAACCACTGCCAACCAGTGCCTACCACTGCCAGCTACTACCAACCACTGATAACCACTGTTAAGCATTGCTGACCACTGTCAACCACTAGTAACCACTGCTGACCATTGGCAACCACTACTAACCACTGCCAATAACTGCAAATCATTGCCAACCACTGCTAACTGCTTCTAGCCACTGCCAACCACTGTCAACTACCACCAACCATTAACAATCATTGCCAACCACTGCTAGCCACTGCCAACCATTGCAAACTATTGCCCACGACTGCCAACCACTGCCAACCGGCCGTTTTTCTTGAGCAGCCTCAAGCTCTGGGAAGAAATGTGAGGGTTAGAATCAGGGGAGAGTCCGCACCAAGGAGTGACCCCTACCCAGCCCTGCTGCTGTTCCCCACCCACCCTCCCTACCCAGCCCTGCCGCTGCTCTCACCCCCACTCTCCCTACCCAGCCCTGCCGCTGCTCTCACCCCCACCCTCCCTACCCAGCCCTGCCACTGCTCTCACCCCCACCCTCCCTACCCAGCCCTGCCGCTGCTCTCACTCCCACCCTCCCTACCCAGCCCTGCCGCTGCTCCCATCCTCACCCTCCCTACCCAGCCCTGCCGCTGCTCCCATCCTCACCCCCCTCTGTCCTTTGTATCCAGCCCTCCTTCTCCCAACTAGAAGCTCCTGGCATGCCCCACCCTGAACCCTCAGGACTGTTCTGAACTAAGCAGAAGTTCAGTGCTGCAGCTCAAAGCCTGGAGAGAACCCCATATCTGCAGAAGTGCCTCATGTTGAGGACTCCTGTCTCCACCTCGCCCAACCCTGGGTGAACCCAGGCAGGGGCAAAGATGGCCACGTGGGCCCTGCCTCTGGAGCAGCCTGTGTGAACGGGACACTGGGGCCCACGCTGTGGGCATGGGATGGCCTTTCTTGAGAAGCTTTTGGCCTGCTCCTCCCTACCTCCCTGGGCTTCCTGGCAGGGTTGTCCATGTCTGGGTGGGGCTCAGCCCAGGGACGCTCAGGACACACAGAGCCTCAGGAGGCACACGTGGGAAGAGGCCTCCAGCAGACTGTCGTGTCTGGATAAAGATGGATGAAGACAGGAGGTCCAGGTCCCGGTGGCCAGAATTGAGTGCACTATGTGACTCCAGTGAGCGCGGTTCAACAAAAGCTGAATTTTTTGCACAGTGACAGACGGGTTACTGTGCGGGGCGGCACTGACCTGGGTGTCCACCTTCCCCAACTCCTATCTCAGCAAGCCTAGCTATTTAAAGGTTTGTAGCATTTAAAAGCTTTTCTGGAACCTCACTGGGAAATGCATGGCCATGTCTTCAAGTAAATACTGAGTTGTTGCCAGAATGGCATTTTGCAGTCATGGTTTGATGCTTATTCATGAGGTTTCCCAGTGGTGATAGAGGGCTGGACTGCAGGGCATAGCAAGGAAACTTCCTTCCACTCTGGAAGCTGATGTTCCCCGGATTTATTTTTGCATGTTGCAGGCAGGCGTTGCTAAAGATAATAGCAAAGGTCTGATTTTGGAAGGTAATAATCCCCAGGCATACAGGAAAGTTTCATTTTGAAAGTGCTTCTTGTAGCAAGGTGCTGACTCATGTGTTCAAAGGGGTTCTATTTTTATAAAAACAACACCTGCCAGGCGCGGTGGCTTACACCTGTAATCCCAGCACTTTGGGAGGCTGAGGTGGGTGGATCATAAGGTCAGGAGTTTGAGACTAGCCTGACCAACACAGTGAAACCCCGTCTCTACTAAAAATACAAAAATCAGCTGGGCGTGGTGGCATAGGCCTGTAATCCCAGCTACTCAGGAAGCTGAGGCAGGAGAATGGCTTGAACCCGGGAGGCAGAGGCTGAGATCACACCATTGCACTCCAACCTGGGTAACAAAGCCAGACTCCGAAAAAAAAAAAAAAAGCAACATTCATGTAGAAAGGGTTGTGTTCAGTTCATCTTTCATGAACACAGAGAGAGGTGAGGAAGAATAAGCAATGAAAAACTAGACAGTTACCCCTGGAGAGGATGGGTGACAGAGGAGGAGCTCACAGGTGATTTCCTGACACGCCTCTCTGTGATCTTTGTTGAGAAAGAACAGAAGCACCGATATTTCTCAGCTCCTTCCTTTGACGGGGCCAAGATGATTTTCCCAGAGTTACACGGAGGACGCAGAGCGATGAGCAGTTCACCTCTTTCTGCTTTGCTCACAGGCATGAATCGAGGTCTTACTGTCTGCACAACCCAAAGTGAGGCACCAGAGACATGCCCTGCCCTCGGGTGGCAGAGACACAGCCAAGACCTGGAGCCTGGAGCTGGACCTGGATGTATAGGGGCTTTCACATGATTCCCCAAGACGGTTTCCGGTAAAACTCTATCCTTCATCCCACAATGCTCATCACGGACTGTCTCACACACAGTAAGACATACTGTTTTTTGGCCTCCTGTTTTCCAGATTTATTTATTTATTCACATATTGAGCACCTGCTGTGTACCAAGCTGTGTCTACAGGGCAGACAGAGAGATGAGAGGCTGCAGGGCAGTGTGGCAAAAACTGTGCTAGGCACCGCCAGCGTGTTTTGGGGCCACACAGAGGGCTTGTAAATCCGGTGGAAGGTTCTGGAAGTCTTCATGGAGGTGCTGCTCAAGTGGAGTTTTACAGACAAGAAGGAACTAACCAGACAGAGGAGTGAGTCTTCCAGGCACAGAGCAGAGGCACCAAAGCTCAGAGGCACGCTCAGACCGAGCCAGCACCTGGCAGGTCTGTGTGGTTTCACACCAGAGGGGCTGAGGCCAGGTCACCGAAGGAGGGTGCTACGGTGGGAGGTTGCCCTGGCCAGGTGGGAGGGACAGGAGAGGTGCCTTGAAGAAAAGTTAAGAATGGAGTCATCCAGGTAGAAATGGCAGATTTAACACTTACATTTACTTTCTTCCTTCTTCTCTCTTCTAAACCCACCTGAAATGACAGTAAAGAGATTTTTCAGGTGGCATAAACCCACAACTACAGAGACCACAGAGGAGAGACCACAGTGACATTCTTATGGCCAGAGAAGGGCAGGTAGGGCACCCCTGGGAAAGTGTGGATGAGGAAAACAAGTAACTCAAGAAAGTTCCCAGAGTGGAAGGGTTAGGAGTTTCCAGACGGAAAGACCCCAAAGTGCCCAGCACAATCGGTGAAAATATATTCACGTCAAGGCTCGTGAGCTGAGGTTTCACAACGGTGGACAAAGCAAAGAGCCTAGAAAATTCAGATCACAAATAACCAGGAATAAGGATGGTTTCACATTCTCAATGGCAACCTTAGAAGTTATCAAAGGAGCCATGCCTTCACAAGACTGACAGAAAATGATTTGCAAGCTAGAAAAATATATCTGGGCCGGTCGCAGTGGCTCACACCTGTAATCCCAGCACTCTGGGAGGCCAAGGCAGCTTGATCACGAGGTCAAGAGATCAAGACCATTCTGGCCAACATGGTGATACTCCATCTCTAGTAAAAACACAAAAATTAGCTGGGTGTGGTGGCATGTACCTGTAATCTCAGCTACTCGGGAGGTTGAGGCAGGAGAATCACTTGAACCTGGGAAGTGGAGGTTGCAGTGAGCTAAGATTGCACCACTGCACTCCAGCCTGGTGACAGAGCAAGACTCTATCTCAATATATATATGTGTGTGTGTGTGTGTGTGTGTGTGTGCGTGTGTGTGCGTGTGTCTGTCTGTTTTAGCCAAACTGTTGGCATTTTAGCCTCCTGAGTCTGCCATGGCTGAAGATGTTCCTGCTAGACTGAATCTGCTAATGAAGAAAAAAAAGAAAACACTAACAAACTCTAGAAATAAGACAAAAGAAAAAAATCCCCAGAAATTTGAAGGCACTGGAAAGTTAAATAAATAAATAAATGAGTAAGCAGAGCTTAGAGAAGGGGAAGTTTCTGCTTTTGTTTGTTTTTCTAGTGTTTATGCTGAGGGCAGGCCAAGGACAGTACTACACGGAGTGGGTGCAACTCTGACAGAAAATCTCCAAATATTTGGAAACTAAACAATACACCTCTTAAGAATCCATGGATCAAAGAAAACTCAAAAGGAAAATTAAAAAGTATTCTGAGCTGAATGATGAGAAGACAAAATTTATAGCCCAGATGCCTATATTAGAAAAGAAAAAAGGTATCAAATAATGGCCTCAATTTGCTTCTTAAGAAAAAGAGGCCGGGTGAGGTAGTACATGCCTGTAATCCCAGAAGTTTGGGAAGCAAAGGCAGGAAGATCACTTGAGCCCAGGAGTTCAAGGCTGCTACTGCTCTTCAGCCTGGGTGATGCTGTCAAGAGAAAAGAAAAAAGGAAGAAAAGAAAAGAAAAGAGAGAGAGAGAAAAGAAAGAAAGAAGAAAGAAAGGAAAAAGAGGAAGGGAGGAAGGAAGGAAGTAAATTAAACTGAGAATAAGTAGAAGGAAATAACAAAGACAAGAACAGTAATCAATAAAATACGGTGTAGACAAGAGAGAAGAGTAACAAAGCACAAGGTTCGTTCCTTGACTAGATGAACAAAATGGATAAACTTCGCAGCTAGACCAATAAAAACAATCAAGTAATCAATCAAGCAAAAAAGAATATAAATTGCCAATTTTAGGAAAGAGGAAACAGCACTGCAGATGCTACAGACGTTGAAAGACTATCCAGAGATTAGTATGAATACCTTTATGCCAATAAACTCAACTTAGATAAAATATGTTTCTTAAAAATATGACTTATCAGAGCTTATACATGATAAAACAGAAGATATGAATGGCCATATACTTAATAAATATATTACATTTATTTTTAAGACCTTCCTATGAAAAGATCTTCAGGACTATATGCTTTCATCAGTGAATTAAAAAAAAGTTTAGACATAAAATAGCACCAGGTTTACAAAAACTCTTTGAAAATACAGGAGGAAGAAAGCTACTGAATGAACCCTAACCCTAACCCTACCCCTAACAAGGCCAGCATAATCCTAGTGCCAAAACCTGGCAAAGATGTCACAAGAAAGAGACAATTTCAGACCAATATTTTTCATAAAAATTTTTTAAAAATATTCTACATATTATTGCAAACTTAATCTAGATATATATGTGATTTCTATTTATAAATACTTTATATACATAGATATAATATGTATATACATATAAATACATCTATACATGTGCATTAAAAACGCTCTGCAAAATATTATCAAATCTAACCCCAATAAATATATGTATATATTATGGATATGTTTCACATATATACATGAAAATATAGTGTAATTGAATTGGCTTAACATATAGAAATCAAGCAATGCAATTCTGCAAACATAAAGCAGAAAAACCAAATGATCTTTTCAGTAGATGCTAAAAAAGTATTTGACAAAATTCAACACATATTAATGATAAAAACCCTGAGCAAACCAGGAAGAGAAAGGAACATCAATCTGATTTTTAAAAAATTCACAAAAAAGCCATACTTACTAGTGAATGAATAATTAGCTACTTAATAGTGATTGAATAATTAAATAATTTCCCACTGAGATTGGGAGCAAAACAAGATGACTTTTCTCATCACTTCAATCTGACATTGAAACAAAGGTCCTAGTCACTGCAGTAAGTTAAGAAAGAGAAATAAAAGTCATTAAGCTCCTAAAGGAGATAAAGTTGCCTTTGTTCACAGACAGCACTGTTGCTTATACAGAAAATCTTAAGAAATATACAAAACGATCAACCTACACAGTGAACTTGGCATAATCAAAGAATATAAAGTTATGCAAAAATAGTGCTTAAAATAAACGAGCAGCAAACAATTGGAAAATGAAAATTTAGAAATCAATTTACAGTAAGATCCAACACATAAAAGACTTAGTAGTAAAGTTAGCAGAATGTGTGTAAGTTAGCTACACTGAAAACTATTAAAAATACTGAAATCTTGTTAATGCTGTGTTTGCTAAGGTGTTTCATTTGGGGAGGTGTACTGATGTAGCTAATTTACCTTGAAATGGACAAAAATAGACTGCATTAATGAACAATTAGAGGGCTGGATAGGTGGAGAGATATGTGAGAAAGCAAATATAGTAAAATGTTTCTGGTAGCATCTCAGTGGGTGTCCACTGAAGACTTGAAAGTTTTCTTTACAAACTTGAAAAAAACGAGATATTTGCAGACAAACAAGTTCCTTAAAAATACTTGCTTCTCAAATATCAGCTCTCATTGAATGTGGGAGGAGGTGCTCCCACAAAGTGAGAGTGGGTCAGGAAGTGAGAAGCAGCAGAACTGGCATGGGAGGGGGTGAAGGGGGTCTCCAGGAGACAGTGAAGGGAAGTGCCAGGAAAAGGCTGCAAACCACATGCAGAGGGTGGCCAGAAGGATCAGGGCAGATTCCTTCAAGAAGGTGAAATTTATAAATATCTGAGATGTTTGCACGAACATTTATACAACTGGTGGAGATTTTGAGGTCAAATTGGTGACATAGAAACTAATACACACACAACTCCAGGAAAAAAACACAAAAATAGTGTGCAAGAAAGGAAAACAGCAGAGTATATGCTATAGCTCAATAGAAATAGAATTTACATGTCTTACAATGAAAAAACGAAATGCTGATCTAGTCAAGTAATGATTTGAGAGAATGGAAGGAGAGCTCTGTGTGTGTGAGTGCGAGAGTGTGTACATGTGTGTGTCTATGTGTGAGTGTGAGTGTGTGAGTGTAAGTGGAAGTGCATGAGTGCAAGTTTGAGTGTGATTGCGAGTGTGAATGCAAGTGAGTGCAATTGTGTGTGTGAGTACAAGTGTGCATGTGTGAGTGCAACTGCAAGTGTGAGTGGGAATGAGTGCAGGAGTGCATGTGAGAGCGTGAGTACAGTGTGATTTTGAGTGAGTGCAAGTGTGACAGTGTGAGTGCAAATGCAAGTGCGAGTGAATGCATGTGTGTGAGTTAGTGTGAGTGCTAGTGCAAGTGTGAGTGTGAGTGCAAGTGTGAGTGCAAGAGCGACTGAGTGTGAGTACAGTGTGATTTTGAGTGAGTGTGAGTGTAAGAGTGCATGTAAGCATGTGAGTGCTAGTGTGTGCGAGTCAGAGCGAGTGTGAGTGCAACTCAGTGCAAGTACAATTGTGAGGGCAAGAGGGAGTGCGAGTGTGTGAGTGCAAGTGCATGTGTGTGAGGGTGAGTGGAAGTGCAACTGTGACTATGAATGTTAGTACGAGTGTGTGTGAGTGCGAGTGTGAAAGTGTGAGTGAGCTAGTGCAAGTGGGAGTGTGACTGAATGCAACTTAGTGTGAGTGCAACTGTGAGTGGGAGTGTGAGCGTGTGAGTGCAACTGAGTGCAAGTGTGTGTGACTGTAAGTGCAAGTGTGTGTGTGAGTGCGAGTGTGAATGCGAGTGCAAGTGTGTGAGTGCATGTGAGTGCAAGTGCATGAGTGCAAGTGTGAGTGCGACTGAGTGTGATTGCAAATGTGGGTACACTGATTTTGAGTGTGTATGAGAGCATGTGTGAGTGCGAGCATGTGTGTAAGTGAGCGAGTATGAGTGGGACTCAATGTGAGTGCGAAAGGGCAAAAGGGAGTGTGTGAGGGCGAGTGTGAGTGCATGAGTGTGAGTGCGAGTATGAGTGAGTGCAAGTATGGAGTGCATGTGTGTGATGCAAGTATGGAGTGTGCTAGTATGGAGTGTGAGTGCAAGTGTAAGTGCAAGTATGGAGTGTGAGTGCGAGTATGAGTGTGAGTGCAGGTGTGAGTATGAGTGTGTGAATGCGAGTATGTGTACGTGTGAGTGTGAGTGCATGTGAGTGCGAGTAGAGAGCACGAGTGCGAGTTTACGAGTGTGAGTGCGGGTAGAGTGTGTGTGAGTGCATGTGTGAGCATGTGTGTGTGTGAATGCGAATGTGAGTGAATGTGTGAGTGTGAATGAGTGTGAGTGCATGAGTGCGAGTAGAGCATGTGTGTGTATGAGTGTGAGTGCGAGTGTGTGTGAGTGCAAGCATGAATGTGAGTGTGAGCCTGAGTGCAAGTGAGTCCGAGTATGAGTGCAAGTATGAGTGTGTGCGAGTGTGAGTGCGAGTGCGAGTATGAGTGTGAGTGCAAGTATGAGTGTGAGTGCATATGAGTGTGAGTGCGTGTGAGTGCAAGTGTGTGATGCGAGTATGGAGTGTGAGTGCAAGTGTAAGTGCAAGTATGGAGTGTGAGTGCGAGTATGAGTGTGAGTGTGAGTGTGAGTGCGAGTGTGAGTGCGAGTGCGAGTATGAGTGTGAGTGCAAGGATGAGTGTGAGTGCGAGTATGAGTGTGAATGCATGAGTGCAAGTGTGTGATGCGAGTATGGAGTGAGTGCGAGTGAGTGCATGTGTATGTGTAAGTGCAAGTGTGAGTGGGAGTGGGAGTGGGAGTGTGAGTGTGTGAGCAAGTGAGTGCAAGTATGCGTGTGTAAGTGCGAGTGCGAGTGTGAGTGAAAGTGCATGTGAATGCATGTGTGAGAGCGTGAGTGCGAGTGAGTGCAAGTGTGAGCGAGTGAGTGTGAGTGCGAGTGCGAGTGAGTGCAAGTATGAGTGCGAGTGTGAGTGCGAGTAGAGTGCATGTGAGTATGAGTGTGAGTGCGAGTGCAAGTGCGAGTGTGATTGCAAGGGTGTGAGTGCGAGTGTGAGTGCGTGTGAGTGTGAGCATGAGTGAGTGTGAGTGCGAGTATGAGTGCGTGAGTGCAAGTAGAGCGAATGAGTGCATGAGTGCATGTGCATGTGTAAGTGCGAGTGAGTGCGAGTGTGAGAGTGAGTGCAAGTGGGAGTGGGAGTGCGTGTGTGAGCAAGTGTGAGTGTGAGTATGCCTGTGTATGAGTGTAAGTGCGAGTGCGAGAGTGAAAGTGTGTGTGAGTGCGAGTGCGAGTGAATGCGAGTATGAGTGCGTGAGTGCAAGTAGAGCGCAAGCACGTGTGTGAGTGCGAGTATGTGTATCAGTATGAGTGTGAATCAGTGAGTGCAAGTGCATATGAGTGTGAGTGCAAGTGTGTGCGTGTGAGTACAAGTGAGTGCATGTGAGCATCAGTGAGTGCGAGTGTGTGTGAGTAGTGTGCAAGTGCAAGTATGAGTGCAAGTGTGAGTGCGAGTGTGTGTGAGCATGAGTGTGTGAAAGTATGAGTGCAAGTATGTGCGAGTGCGAGTGTGTGTGAATATGAGTGTGAGTGCGAGTATGTGTGTGAATGCAAGTATGAATGTATCAGTATGAGTGCAAGTGCAAGTGTGTATGAGTGCGAGTGGGTGAGTGCAAGTGTGAGTGTGTAATTGAGTGCGAGTGTGAGAATGCGAGTGTGAGAGCAAGTATGAGTGCGAGTATGAGCATGTGTATGTGCCAGTGAGTGCGAATGCGAGTGTTAGTGAGAATGTGAGTGCGTGTGTATGAGTGTGTGTGTGAGTGCAAGCATGAGTGTGAGTGCGAGTGAGTGCAAGTGCTTGTGAGAGTATGTGTATGTGTGTGTGAGCGAGTGTGTGTGTGTGAGTGTAAGTGCCAGTGTGAGTGCTAGTGCAAGCATGAGTGCAAGTGCGTGTGTGAGGGTATGAGCATGAGCGTGTGTGAGCGAGTGTGAGTGTGAGTGCAAGTGAGTGTGAGTGAGTGTATGAGTGCGTGTGAGTGCGAGTGCAAGTGTGAGTGTGAGCGAGCGTGTGAGTGCGAGTATGTGTGAGTGTGAGTGTGAATGCGAGTGCAAGTGTGTATGAGTGCGTGTGAGTGCGAGTGCGAGTGTGAGCGTGTGAGTGCGAGTATGAGTGTGTGTGAGTGCGAGTATGAGTGTGTGCGAGTGTGAGTGCGAGTGAGTGTGCATGAGTGTGAGTGCGAGTATGGAGTGTGAGTGCGATTATGGAGTTTGTGAGTGCGTGTGACCATGTGTAAGTGCAAGTGCGAGTATTTGTTAGTGCGAGTGTGTGTGAAAGTGCCAGTGAGTGCGAGTGCAAGCATGAGTGCAAGTGAGTGCAAGAGTGCAAGTGCGTGTGAGTGCGAGTATGAGTGTATGAACGTGAGAGCAAGTGTATGAGTGTGAGTGCGATTGTGAGTGCGAGTGTGTGAGTGTATGTGTGTGAGTGCAAGTATGGAGTGCGAGTATGTGTGATTGCGAGTATGGCGTGAGTGCAAGTGTGTGTGCGAGTATGAGTGTATCAGAGTGCGAGTGTGAGCGTATGTGTGAGTGCAAATGTAAGTGCGAGTGTGTAAGTGTGAGTGTGAGTGCGTGAGTAGCAGTAGTGACTGCGAGTGCGAGTGTGAGTGAGCGCGTGTGAATGTAAGGGCGAGTGTGTTAGTGCGAGTGAGTGCAAGCATGAGTGCGAATGTGAATGCGAGTGCATGTGTGTGAGAGCGAGTGAGTGCCAGTGTGTGAATGCGAGTGTGTATGAGTGTGTATGGGTGTGAGTGTATGTGTGTGAGTGCGAGTGTGTGAGTGTATGAGTGCAAATGAGTGTGAGTGCGAGTGTGAGTGTGAGTGCGAGTGTGTGTGAGAGTACCAGTGAGTCCAAGTATGAGTGTGAGTGCAACTGTGAGTGTGAGGGCAAGTATGGAGTGTGAGTGCGAGTGTATGAGTGCGAGTGTGGTGTGTGAGTGCGAGTATGAGTGTGAGTGCAAGTGAGTCCATGAGCAAGTATGAGTGTGAGTGTGAATGAGTGCGAGTGAGTCAGTGAGCGTGGATGTGAGTGCAACTGAGTGGGTGACTGTGTGATTGTGAGTGTGAGTGCGAGTGTGAGTGCAAGTGTCAGCGTGACTGTGAGTGTGAGTATGAGTGAGTGCGAGTATGGAGTGTGTGTGTTAGTGTATGAGTGTGAGTGCGAGTGCAGGTGAAACACTGCTGGAGCCGCAGTTCATGGCGACACACACACACACACACACACACACTCAGCCGCACACACACGTTGACGACTTGGCGGCAGGCGGCTCGGGTGCCGTTGGCCTGGCACCTGCCCGCGCGGCGCCTCGCTCGCCTTAAAGCCCTTTCCAGCCACTTCTCACGGCCGTGGGTGAGGCGCTCTGGCTCGCACCCTGCCACGCCGATCACCAAGGCACAGTGTGGGACACGCCCCTGCTGGGATGGCCGCCGCCTGGAAGCGGGGAAGGCTCAGGGGCCCGCAGCCGCCCAGGGCTGGTGTAGACGTGCCGCCCAGGGATGGTGTAGACGTCCTCTGCTCCGCGCAGCTCCTCCAAGATTGGGATCCGGTTCAGCAACGCGGCGTCTGCCGAGTCATCACACCAGGACTGCACGGGCACCGCATTCTCAGGGTGGAAGGCGTCAGACGCAGGCGCGTTGCCCAGGACGAGAGGCTTCCTCGGGTCCCTCCCCAGGCGGCTGAGGTCCTTGACGGCGCAGCCCCGGTGAAACGCGCAGGACTCACGGAACAGGCGGGCCCGGAGCACCCCACGCGTGTCCGGCAGGTCCGTCGAGGGGTCAGCATGCTTGGCCAGGCTGGCAGCGAAGAGAACACGTTCCAAGGGTTGCCCCACGCGTCTCAGGAACGCATCCGCATAAGGCCTCTTGGGCACATACCCCTGGTGACTGGTCCCCTCGATCTCTGTTGGCACGATGACGTCAGCATTGTTGACTGACTTAAAGGAGCTGTGCATGAGCAAGAATTAACACGAGCACCCGGGCAGGAATGGAGACTGGGACGGAGAGGAATGGAGACCATGGGACAGAGGAACGCCTGGGGCGGGAATGGAGACAAGCGGACGGAGAGGAGCGCCTGCGGAGAGCCGAGTCCACGGACACTGGAGTCCGGGCTGAATGTGGGGGACACACGAGGAGGGCCAATAAAAATGGATTTGCTTAAACAAACGGTGAGGTGTCCGGAATGGGGTGCTGCGGTATGAACGTGTCCCCCTCAATTCCTCTGCTGAGATTCCGGCCCCCAGTGTGCTCGTATTGGAGGTGGAATGCGTTGGGAAGAGATGGGGTCGTAAATATGGAGCCCTTACGGTGGGACGCGTGGCCGGCCACACCGGCGGAGACCCCCCCGCAGCCCTTCCGCCAGGTGAAACGCAGGAAGACAGAAGCTGCGGAGCGGGAAACGGGCCCTCCGCCGCCGAACCCCGGCGCTCGCTCCCTCCCGGCAGGACCCCAGAGCCTGGCACCACGCGCACGCAGAACCGCTCTGCCTCGGCCCGCCGCGCGCGGCTGCACTGCGGCCTCACTCAAGTTCCATTTGCTGTCGAAGGAAGGCACGAATGAGCCTCCCCCTTTTTATTGAGGAAATCACCGTCTCAAAGAAGACGAGACACTCACTTGAAGTTCTGTGCGTCAGTGAGTGGTGCTCAAGGACCTCTGAGCCCGGCCCGTGTGGTTCCAAGCCACCCTGGGACTGCCCCACCAGGCTTCCGAGCTGAAGAGGTCTCGTTTACGCACGACTCACCAGAAGCCGAAGTCCGCCTTCCCTGGAGGCTGGGATGTGCATGTCATGGTTTTGCTTTTCTAGTATTCAGAAAGAATCAGGTGAAAGTCTGCATCTAATTTTGAACGTGCTGTCTAGGCCGGAATGTACCCATGTCTTCTGCTTAGGGGCAAGGGTGTTTCCTCTGTGGGGTTTCTCTGTCTACCGAAGTGAATTTGCAGCTTGGAGCAGGCAGGTTTACATTACGTTACTCAAAGGCAGACCATGAAGGAAAAGCTGGCAGGAACGTCCCGTCTCGGTTGGGGCTCCCCTGGGGAGGAAGAGCAGCCTGTGAGGGGCGCATTCCCGTCTACACAGCCAGCACCCTGTGAGGGGCGAGTTCCTGTCTACACAGCCAGCACCCTGTGAGGGGCGTGTTCCTGTCCACACAGTGAGCAGCCTGTGCTGTGTCTTGATCACCGTCCAGGCGGAATCCTGCAGCATTCTGTGCCCTTCTGACTGCTCAGTCGGACTCAGCAAGGTGAACAACCAGCTGATCAAAACAAATCACATCAAGGTCAGAAGGGCAGTCCAGGTGCCCCTGACGTGGGGCAGGTCTGGGTAGTGGGTGCTACCATGCCCTGGGCTCCAGGGTGCTGGGTGCTGGGAACTCTGGTAGCCCAGAGAGGAGCCACCAGGATCCCTTCGGAGATCCAGAGGCTTGGAGGGGTCGGGGGAGGCTTGGAGGGGCTGGGGGAGGCTCAGAGGGGCTGGGGGAGGCTCAGGGGTTGGGGAGGCTCAGAGGGGCGGGGGAGGCTCGGAGGGACGGGGGAGGCTCGGAGGGGCTGGGTGGGAGGGTTGGGAGCTCGGAGGGGCAGGGACTGTCAGAAGAACCACCCCCAGTGGCCCCTTTGCTGCTCTCTGTGCTCCCCTGTCTGGGTCTCGACAGTCCCTGCGTGTATTGGGTAAACATCTGCATGCATGGGCCCCAATTCCTTTCATCCTGTAAAACCTTGGACTTCCATCATGAAGCCACACCAGCGACACAGGCCATTACCTCCCGGAGGCATGCCGGCCACGCACAGCCGCCTCCCAGGACGCAGGCCAGAATGAGATCTGGGATTTCAAAGACCCACAGACCTGGGCTCAGCGGAGCTGAGGGCTCAGACCAGCGCTGGACACAGCTCCACACACGGAGCTGGGAGTGGCCCCTTCTCCCTGGAGGGCAGGACCCAGGTGCAGCCGGCTGGCAGCCGGGGACCCCAGGGGGACAGAGGCCCAACCCCCGCTTCCTTGGACACATTAGGGCCAGGAATAGCAAGACCCGTCTCCTCACACAGGGACAGTATTCTCACGGGCAGTTTTCTAACATTTGTAAGCTAAAACTACGCCAGGTGATTCGGGGGGACCGGAAGTGAGGCTGTGGTGCTCCCATCCGCTTCCTGTGGGGCCAGGAGGGTGCTGACCGCCTGGGGACCCCGCCAGCCGTGTCGACCCTGAGATCCAGTGCACGTGTCCAGGGGAGACAGCAGGCCACCCCACGGCCCACTGGGGGCTTGCTTTGTTCTGGCGGGAGACCCCTGAACAACTTCTTTTCATAATGGAATTGTAAGGAAAAGGCATCCATTACTTTGAGTGAAGGAAAATACTAGAACTTGGGAGAGCAGCGGGTGTCCCGGGGTTGACCCTGGGACGTGCTGCTTATCCAAGGCCAGGCTCTCCGGGCACGGGGCTGGGTGGGGAGGCTGCCATGCCGGACACATCTGCCCGGACAGCCAGAGTCTTCCAGGAGACGTGGGGCAGCACGTCTGGAACTTGGTGCAGAGGCTGGGGTGGAGGGGAGCCCCCACCTTGGGGACAGCCCATCCCAGGAAGGGCCCAGCTTCTGGCAGGACCAAGGGAGGGGCTGTCACTGGGGCCTGAGGCTGCGGCCGAGGCTCAGGGCCCTGGCGGGCAGGTGTGGCGCGGGCGGCACGGAGCACAGGTGCGGTTTGTCCCCCTGTGGCTGCAGCTTCTCCTGGGCCCGGGATGGACAGGGAAGGGGAGGGTGATTCATGCAGATGCTCGAGAAGACAGGGGCCCAGTCTTGGCCCTCGGGATGCAGCAGCTTGCCGAGCCCTGACCCAGGGCACTCTAGGAGGCAGGCCAGGGTGGGAGGGACTTACTTTTTCCCACCGTGAGCCAGGGCTAGGCCTGTGGGCCTCAGGAGGACATCCCCTCCACAGCCGCCACCTCCTGTGGTTTTCCAGAACCCAAGGGCCTTGAAGGGCTAATCGGGCCCTGCAGAGAAGACCCCCAGGCAGGGCACAGCCGCATCCTGGGCTGGGTGTGTGACTTTCTGGAAGACTCTCTTCCCTGGCCCTGGCCTTGCTGTCCCGGGGTGAGGGGCGGAGGTGGGAAGCTGCCTGCCTGTCCATTTCAGTGGGGTCAGCAGAAACGCTTCCAGGAAAATCAGCCCAGTCATCTCTGCCACACTCCTGGAGGAAGAGCGCAGGGGCAGCTGTCACTCAGCAGCTGCCAGGGTTGGCGGGTGGCCGGGGCAGCGACCAGCCGTCAGCTCACCCGATGTCCAAGGACAGCCATCAGCCTGTCTGGAGGTGCACGTCACCCCCGGGCGGCTGGGGGTCACCCTGCTTCCTGCTCCTTCTCGTGCCCCGAGGACAGCGGGCACAGGCACCAGCTCCTCCCCTGCCTGCCTCCCCGGGCCGTCGCCTGGTCCTGCGTTAGGGAAGAAGGTGAAAGATGGGCGGTGGGGGGACCGCTGGGGACACTAGACCCACAGCACACCCCTGCTGGCGCTGCGAGGATGGCGTCCCCTGTGTCCTTGGGCCCGCGGGACCACGGCCTTACCCCTCTCTGCATCCCTGCGGGAGCCTTTGTCTCTCACCTTCGGAACAGCCACTGCCCTGTGCTGGGACCCGAGCTCCCCTTCGGTGGAGAGCAACAATGACAGCCCCCATCTGGCCTGGCGCCACGCCTGCCTGTCCCCCTGCCCCCTGGCAGTGGAGCCGTCCTCGAGCCTGGGAGGAAAGAGCAGCTCAGTGTTCCAGGGCTCGCTGGCCCCACACTGCCCTTCACCGCACACACCGCGGGAGGGGCGGCTGCCACGCCCCCTCGCCAGGGGGACAAACTGGAACGGCGGTTTGAGCAAAGGCTGGAGAAATCACGCAAGGTCAATACCAGGATGTGCAAATAGAACTGGCTCAGACTGGAAATTCAAGGGGGACACACTCTGCCGGTGAAATCCAGGTTCCTGCCTGGGGTGGGACCACTGGCTCCATTCAGCAGGGACTTCCAGGCTCCACCCGGGGACGCCGTGTAGACTGAACATCCGGGTGCTCGCAGAAACCTTCATTTTCAGCCAGAGGCTTCTTTTGACTCTGCCTGGGGCCAAGTCCTCGAGTGTCGCGGCTGCCTCCCCTGC
This sequence comes from Saimiri boliviensis, assembly GCF_048565385.1. Classification (NCBI taxonomy): domain Eukaryota; kingdom Metazoa; phylum Chordata; class Mammalia; order Primates; family Cebidae; genus Saimiri; species Saimiri boliviensis. Next base: position 1,759,236 of record NC_133453.1, read on the forward strand.
CCGTTCGTCCTCAGCACATGGCTGCAGCCTATCTCCATCCCTGTGCTCTGTGCCATCACCACAAGGACCGACTGTCCCCTGGGCAGGCAGTAGGGTTCCATGGGGCCCCATCTGGGGGCCTGGCTGGCTCCCCGGAGGAACCAGAGCATCCTGGACACGGCTGTCCTCTGCTGCGGCCAGCAAAGGTCCCTGGGAGATGAGACCTCTCCGTGAGCATGGACTGAAAGAGACCATTGCCTACCCAACCCAGTGCCCCACACCGCTGTGCTTTCTGCCCTTACCCCTGGGACCCAGATCTAGAGACAGACTGGCCCGTTGTGCAGGAGAAGGGGACCCCCCGTGCACCAGCCCTGCCCTCCGTACAGGACGGGGCTGGGGCCAGGCTGGAGTGAGGGCTGTGACGGGATCCGGGCAGCAGCACCAGAGAGGTTTGGGTGCCATGAAGGGGTGGCTGGGTGGAGACACAGGGACCCTCACAGGGTCAGCTTCGTTCTGCCACACACAGGCACACACTGGCAGGTTTGCCCGGCGGGTCAGAGAGCTGAAACAGCTGCGCCGGACACTGAGTAGGGGCGGCGGGGGGGCTGCAGCCACTCGGGGGTCTGCTCAAGGCCTTGGGCCCTGGAGGGTAGAATCTGCATAGACCTGGGGACAAGTGTGAGCAGCAGGACCCCCAGGAGATCGGGAAGAGCTGCCCTGGAGGGTCCTGGTGGAAGCTTCGACTGTAGGTGCGGCCCCTCGGGAGCAGGTTGGGGGATGTATTTTCTCCTGACACAGCAGGTTTCTATTTATCGAAACTTCGAATATTTATTTGAAAAGGTGTTTGTTGAGCGCCCCCTGTGTCGCTGCAGCTGTAAGAAGTGCTGTGGAGGGTTAGACACCGGTGAGGACTGGCAGGTCGCGCTCACCTTCATGGCCCCAAAAGGGGCACCTGTGCCCTGGCAGGCGAGGCTTGGGAAGAGAAGGTGAGGGCCTCCAATCAGCCTCCGGGCTGCCTGGCACGGAATGGAAGACGGCTAGCAAGGATGCTGTGGCCAGACTCCCCGCCAGGACAGAGCTGAGGGACAGAGCTGGGGTCTGACCCGGGAAACCTGCAGAGTGGGTGCTGAGCCACTCCCACTGCCCCTGGGCACACACAGGGAGTCTGGCCCAGGTTTAGCCTCCAGGGCTGCCGGCTGGGGCCCAAGCCAGCCCAGACACCCTCGGGCAGGGCACACCTGGAGAGAACTCCCAGCGCCTGCTCCAAGGCCACATAAGCAGGTTCCCCACCTGGGAGAGGAGGGCCAGCTGCCTCAGACAGCATGGATTGGAACCACGTGAAATGGAAACTGGCCAGGCACGATGGCTCACTCCTGCAGTCCCAGCACTTTGGGAGGCAGGTCGTTCATCTGAGGTCAGGAGTTCGAGACCAGACTGACCAACATGGAGAAACTCCGTCTCTACCAAAAACACAAAATTAGCCGGGTGTGGTGGCGGGCACCTGTAATCCCAGCTACTCTGGAGGCTGTGGCAGGAGAATTGCTTGAACCCGGGAGGCGGAGGTCGCGGTGAGCCGAGATTGTGCCACTGCACTCCAGCCTGGGCAACAAGAGGGAAACTCCATAAAAATTAAATAAATGAAAGAAAGAGAAAAGCAAGCATTGCCACTGGAATGACAATGACAGAAGTCATCATTCACAACATTCCCAGCAGCATCCTGACCTCCTCATTCGTGGGAGTGATCAGGAGAGCCGGCCTGCAGCCAGCAGCGCCCAGAGGACTGGGCCTGCTCCACCCGGGCAGCGAGGAGCAATGTGCTGCGTTGGATGGTCTCTGCCTTCCAGAAAGCCATTTGTATCCTCGTTGGGGCGTAATTCGGGTGACAGGCAGTGATATCCTGAGCGTGGTCACTGCGCCTTCAGCCGTGGTTGCGGCTGGTGGAATGATGGATGCAGGCTTTCGAGGCTGCGCAGTGATGATTCAGATCTTCAGTGGCATTTACGACACGTTTGCAGTGGCTGCGAGAGCAAGGGCTGCTTCCCCAGCGACTCCTGCCGCTGGCCACCGCGCCCTCCCTCTGGCCTCTCGGGTCCTGCTGAGGGCCTGGGCCTCCCTCTCTTCTCGGGCTGCTCCGAGTCTCAGCTCTGCCCGGCAGGCAGCGGCCCCCTGCCTCTTTAGCCTTCCGATTGGGGTGAATTGGGGTGGAGGCAGCCAGGATGCTGGGCCCATCGGGGGCCCTGGTGTCTGGGCTGAGGGGGCGTGGAGCCTCCCTGACTTCCTGCCACGTGAGGGTCCAGGTGGCCGCAGCGATGCTGGGTGCGTCCAGCCTGGCAGGCGTGTGGGGATCCTGGGAGGCGCGTGGAGCCGATGGGAGCCGCGCTCACAGCCACAACCCCTGCAGAGGCTATGGAGACGCTGTGAGCTCAGGAGTCGCTCCCCCGACAAGGCCTGCAGAAACCCCTGGGCGGGGATTTGGCACCGAGACAGCCGCAGGGGCTCGAGACAGCACACTCGGCTGGTGAATGCCCAGGCCAAGGCCCGGGCGAGGACCGTGGACCTGAGCAAAGATGTTTCGAGGTCGTTTTCCCCAAATTGTCCCTGCCCTTGCCGCGGCGGAATGTTCTGGGGCCCTGTTTGTGGTCCTCGTCACTGGTTCTTCCTTTCTCTAATGCCAGATTCTAGACCATGAAAACCACGGGCTGCCTGGATCATGGCTCTCTCCTCTGTTCTGGACTTCCTGATCATGTAGGAGGTTGCCAGTGGCCTCCATCTTCCCCCAGGGCAAGGTCCTGACTCCCGGCGGGTGCTCCCAGAAGAGGCCCAGGCTGGGTGAGGCTCAGGGGACTCCCCTTGGAAGGGGGCTGTGAGCATCCGTGGCTGGCCATCCAATGTGGTGATCAATGTTACCAACAGAAATGAAGAGGCCTCTTGGATGGGAAGGAGGGAGGCGGGAGGTCTGTGTGTGATTTTGGAGGAGGGAGCGGGAGGAGGGCGGAGGGAGGAGGGAAGTCTCTGGCGCAAGCTGTTGCTCGGCATGTCGCTAGTCCTGTGGGTCTAGCGTGGGACCAGAAAGGCAAGGGTGTCAACACTTACACACACAAGGGCCCAGGGTTCACCTGAGGGCCACAGGCACCCTTCTAACAATAGACACAACTCCTGCTTCCAGGAGGGTTCCGGTCCCACTGGAACCAGGGACAGGTGCGCGTTGCCCATCCAGGTGAGACAGGCCTGAACTGTGCTCTGTGGCAAGGCCACCCCGGACGAGAGAAGAACAGAGACCCTCCCTCGGAGAGTGGTGTCTGTCCAGCGGCCGCACAGCAGGCTGCCAGGGCGGGGCAGAGCCTCCTGCCAGTGGCCTGAGACCTCTGGAGAGCAGCTTATCTGGCAGGGGGGCTGGGTGAGGGCTTAGGGCATCTTTTGGGTAGAACAGTAAGACTGGCTTTCTGCTGTGTCCCAGGCTGCTGAGGCCTGGACTGCATGAGGGAAAATCACACATATGCATATAAATTATGGATGTAAATTATATCTTATCTTATGTATCAATTGTGAATTATGCATATGCAATTTATATATAAATTATACATCATCTTTAGATATAAATACAGTGTTTTATCCTATGGCGCCTGTATTTATATATTAATATGCTGCTTTTCTGCTTTGTATTTTCAGTTAATAATTAATGCTGAAATTTTTTCGATACAGGACATCTAGCTCTCTAATTCTTTTAGGTAGCTGCACAGCAGGGCATCATGAGGATGGCCTATCATTCATTCATCCTCTCTACCTTTGATGGGTACTTGGTCCATATCCAATTTTCTAATATTGTCAAAAGCACTGCAATGAACACATGCTTTTCTCCTTTTTCCTATTAATATGTGAAATTAATAGATTTCTGAACATTGAACCATCCTTGCATTCTTAGAGTGAATGACTCAGGGATTTTGTTTTATAATTACTAATAAATTTTACTTGATAATATTTTGCTTAAGATGTTTATATCAAAAATATACAGTTTTTCTTTATTTTATAATGTGTTTGGCAGATTTTAGTAAAGTGTTATTCTGGCTGCAAAAAAAGAAAAATAGTGTTTTATGTATTTTAAGTAAGGTGTGCCTTCCAGCAGGTGCACACATCAGTCCACTAGAAGGAAAAAATCATGAAGCTTCTGCACATGCAGAGTGTTATCCCAGCTTTTCAGATGTCAGCCATTGCACGTGCTTTATGATGGACATGCTGTATTACATATCCATATCATATATTGTGAATGATAATTTATAAGTAAATTAGTAGGTATCCATCCCTATTGAGGGCACATGATACAAAATGTTGAGACCTCACAAGTCCAGCACATGGTGTATGTCTGTAAATATTTCCTGGGTATTTAAATGGGTGTATTTTCCATACGCAAGATACATTCTTAACACAAGATGTTTGAACTTCTCATTAATTTCATTTTGCTCATATTCTAAATTCTTAATCATTTTGTAATCTACTCGATCTGTTAAGGTTTGAGAGACGTCTCCACTCATTGGATTTTTGTGGATTTTTCTTTGTAGTGTTTCCAGCTGTGTGTGTAGCTGAGTGTCATTTATTTGCTGTACTTTCTTTGTGAATAATAGCTTTGAAGTGGGTCGTAACCCTGATCGTTGGAAAGTGATCTCCTTAGGTCGAAGGTTTTTTTTCTCTTGGTGCAAATCAGCCTGAAATTCATACCGCGGCCCGCCTTTTCCCCTCCGCAGTGGAGGGTCGTTTGCATTTGCCTGCCGTGGATGTCAACATCAGTCGGCCAGGGCCCCTCTGAGTGACTTTGTTCTAACCAACCATACTGCTTTATTCTTGTGTTCAGAGGCAAACGAGACTTCATTTTGAATGGTAAACTTATCCCGCTACAAGGGTAAACATTTGTATTTTAAGAACTGCCAGCAAAGCTCCTCTTGGTTGGAAACTGTTTTGTTTTTCCTGAGCAATTCCTGAAAGAGTCCCCGGCAGGTGGGAAGGAAGCTTGCAGCTGAGTGGCCCTGGGCACCTGAGCTGCTTTCCCCAGCCACTGCCCGTCCCTCAGTGCCCGGGTGCACCACAGACTCCCACAGAAGCCAGCCTGGGCTTTGACCCTGTGCCCCTCTGCCAGCAGCAGGTCCACCTGGGAGGAGTGGGCAGGTGTAGGCATGGCCTGTGGTGATGAGAGCAGTTTTAGTGACTGCTTGGAATTTTCCCTGTGGGTTTACAGAACCAGAGATGGTGTGAAACGTTGCTCGGCACAGGCTTCCTGGGGGCTGGCGGTCTCCTGCTTCCCCTCCCCGTCCTCTGTCTCCCTCTCCCTCTCTCCCTGTCTCCCCACTCCCCACTCTCAGCCCAACCTCACACAAATGCAGCTGAGTATGTGGTTGCTGCAAACAATGGAGCCTCTTCCTTCTGAAGCAGGAGGTCATGATACCGACTTCAATCGGGACATTTTTTCAGGGACAGCGTCCACTCACGGTCGGAAGGAGGAGCTCCCGCATCCTCTGATAGAGCCAGGGCTGACACCCCTGGTAGCCACTTAGCCCTGCTCCCAGCCCTCGGCATGGATGCAATGGCACGTGTCCGGGAGGTCAGGAGGTGCCCTTAGAGTCAGGCTGATAGCCACGGGCGCTGGCCAGCCCATGTTGCAAAAAAAGCCAGGATCACAGATCACAGTCAGGAGTTTGTTTTACTCCGGGCAATGGCACAGCCTGGGGGAACACTGAGAAGGACAGAGGAATGTCTGTGCGTCTGTTGAGGGGCATGCCTGGCATACGCAAGGAAGTCAGACAGGAAGAAGCCAGAGGGGAGGATGAGCAAGGGTGGGTGAGGGCAGGGAGGCTTTGGGCTGCGGGTGGTGAGAGGGGGTGGGAAGCAGATGGATTTGGGGGCTTGACTGGCAGCCTCGGCCCTGAAGGTGGAGGAGGAGGAGCACCCCTTGAGAAGTGCCCAGGCCTCAGGCGGCAGCACCAGGACAGATGGAGCTGGGACCCTGTCCTCACACAGCCGGCCCTCGAGGCCCAGTGCAGTGGGGCAGGCTCAGGGGAGTGTGGGGTGAGGACAGGGGCCCAACGCAGAGGCTCAGAGCACGGGGCTTCTATTCCACCTGCCCCAGACCAGACTCCAGGAGCATTCTGAGCCTCGGGCTGGGCAGAGCCCTGACCACACTAGAGCTTGGTTTGCCCTTTACACTAAACACAGCCTCCGCGGCCCCTGTTCCAGCTCCCCTCAGTTATTCAAGGCCATTTCCATTAGGGACAGTCACGTTTTCATAGACAGTTGGAAGAGGAGCCGACCGGGAAAAATTGGAGGTTCAGCTTTTAAAGCAGCAAACGGACATGCTGAGAGGGAAGAATCACCAGCATCACCGGGGGAGCTGGCGAGCCGGAGAACCCCTGCTACCTCCTCCCCAGAAAGGCACTGGAAGGGGCGGCGGCAGGCCCGTGAGCTGGCGGTGCCCTGAACGTGGCAGGGTGGGTGACCACTGGCCCTGGTGGCTGGAGCTCAGGGGCCCTCCGATTCCAGAGGTCCTGGCTGGGTACCACGTGGAGGGGGTGGCACTCCCACGCTTCCACTGCACTGGACATCGCCCGTGATGTGGCTCCTGGTGGCAGCTTAGCAGCAGCAAGACACACAGTCCCCGACCTCAGGACCCAGGCGGGCCACGGAGTGGAGAGGCTGCAACTCCCAGGAGCCCCTCAGTTCCCTGCTCCCCTCGGCCCGCCGCTCCCCTCGGCCCCCCGCTCCCCTCGGCCCCCCGCTCCCCTCGGCCCCCCGCTCCCCTCGGCCCCCACTCCCCTGCCCTCTCAGCCACAGCCCCCAGCCAGAGGCAGGTTCGCCTCCCACCCTCTCCCTGGCCTGGATTCCATTCCTCCACATTCAGGGATTTCCAAGTGCGGACTCTAAAGACGAAAGTCACTGACTTCATTTTCGTGGATGAGTGGTCACGGGGGCTGAGGAAGCCGAGACACAGGCCAGGCCCGAGCAAGGAGCTGGGTTCCAGAACCGACAAAGGCCGGGGAATGCTGGCACTAATTAGAGCAAGTTGGCACCTCCGCGAGGAATGTGGAGAGATGTCACATGAGAGCTTTCTGCTTGAGTTAGTGCCAATTTAATTCGTGTGTAATTAACAGCGGGGCATGATGTGATTGATGAGATTCCCCAGCACGTTTCTGCGGTCTCACTCCTCTCTCCACTCCCTCCCTCCAAGATTTCCTTTCTCCTTCTGGTCCACACACGCTCCAGGCAGAAGCCGACCGCTGTCCTGGATGACCGACACCTTTGCAGAGGCCACGCCAACACCCGCATGCGTCTGCTCTGTGCCTCAGGCCTTCTCGTGCCTGCAGACCACACGGGATACCCAAGGGGCTGGGCATCCAGCCCTCCTCTCTCTTTAACACAGGGTCCTGTGAGGGCCAGCGGAGTCTCTTCCTGGCCCTGGTCATGCTCAGCATCTTGCACTAGCCCTACGCAGAGCAGGGGCTCGGGGAATATTCACAGGTGACAGCTTGCCTGGCAACTCTCAGCGTGGTCTCTGCCCTGACACCAGCTACCTCTCCACCTGCCCACACTCCTGCCCTTCATCCAAGGCTCAGCTGCCACCTCCTCCAGGAAGCCTTCCAGATCCCAGCTCAGGCCCCCCACTGCACCCTGGGAAACTTTGCTGCGCCCTAGGGGTGGTGCTGCTTGTGACTCTTCTCTTCCCAGAGTCCAGGCTCAGGTCTCAGGCACCTCCGAGGCAGGGCTCCTTCTGGAGGCCCCAGTGAGGGTAAAGGGGCTCACCCAAGGCTGTGGACAGACGTTGCCGGGTGTGGAGAGAATGTGAAGTGGATGCCAAGGGAATACTGGGTCTGCACCCCCAGACTCTGTTCTCAGATGCCCAAAGGCAGAGCAGCGGCCCGAGGGATGGAGGGACCAGAGCCGGATCCCTCTGCAAGGGTGAGGTGGGTGGAGTGTGGCCCGCACAGAGCCAGTCCCAGCTGGCGTTTTCCCAGCTGCCAGGGGAAACCTTCCTCTTCTTTTTTTTTCTGAGATGGAATCTCGCTCTGTGGTCCAAGCTGGAGTGCAATGGCGCAATCTTGGCTCACTGCAACCTCCGCCTCCCAGGTTCAAGCAATTCTCCTGCCTCAGCCTCCTGAGTAGTTGGGACTACAGGCGTGAGCCACCACACCCAGCTGATTTCTGTACTTTTAGTAGAGATGAGGTTTTACCATGTTAGCCAGGATAGTGTCAACCTTCTGATCTCATGATCCGCCCACCTCTGCCTCCCAGAGTGCTGGGATTACAGGTGTGAGCCACCGCGTCCGGCCTGGGGGAAACCTTTTAATTTGGTAGCTGTGGGTCTCTTGTTACTCTGCTTTACAATTTAATAGCTCCTTTGAAAAATGGCTTTATTCCTTTTATTTTTAAAATGATATTTCTTCACTGTAACTTTCAGAAAGTTCCAAATTCAGACAGAGTAAGAAAAAAAAAAAGAAAAAAGAATCACCTGGAATCTCACCATCCAGAGAGGAGTTTGGTGTATTTCCTTCGAACTCGACATTTTTTCAAGAACAGAATTATATTACTTACATGATTCTATCACTCACTGTTTGCATTTGTGCACAGAAATGATCTTGGAGAATACTCTATGTTGATAAATATAGATACAACTTCCTTCTTTCTCACTACACACACACACACACACACACACACACACACACACTTTTCCATTTATTGTGAGGGCTGTGAGAAATTCTGGATGTGCACTGGGTTACTTCACCAGCTTCACTGTGATGGACACGGGTTTGGTTGTGGTTGTGTAGAATTTCAACACACTGCTGCAGTGGGCACACCTGAGTTCTGGTGTGAGTGCTTCTGCAGGAGTTCTCACAGTAGCACTGCTGGTCCGGAGCCTGCATGCACTGGCGTCTGATCACGCGCTCTCCCTGACAGTGGTGCCCTGTGTGTTTCTGTCTGTGAGACACAGGCGGGCACAGCCCCTCGCCCAGCCACCATCAGGCGATGCCAGCCTCTGTCACACAGGCCGCTCTGGGAAGCAGAAAGTGCCTGCTCGCTATTTTCATTTGAATTTTTAATTCTTCAGTGGGATGACAATGTTCTCATGTTTTTGTGGACTATATTTTGCAGCAAAAGAAACAAACTAGTTATTTGTAGCCTCACAAAAACTACTTTCAGACAGGTAAAAGATCCACGCATTTTAAAAACTCTTAAAGTACTGCTGAGTAATATTATGTTGGGAGGGAAAGTCCCTTCTTAGCGATGAGGCCAGGAAGTATTTTTAAGAAACACAAAGTTGGTTGCATTTTTAAAGTCAGTAAGGTAAAAAACCTCATGAAAGAGAAACAAGATGTTTCTCATGTACGTACAAACTCATGTGAAATTACAAATTTAAAAGGAAAAAATGGGAAAAATCCAGCAGCATATCGGGATAAGGGGCATGAGTGTGTGGCTGATGAAGTAAAATTGCCTCCTTTGCCCCTTTCTCAGGAGGCTCAGGGAGGATAAAGCAAGAGGCCAGGGGCTTCGGCTGCTTCCCAGACAAAGGCAGAGCGGATTCCCAGGAGGACAGGTGGTCCTGGGGCAGCAGAAGTGCTCGCGACAGGCACCCAGAAACTACGCAGACAGCAAGGCAGTGATTCGCCGTGGAAGAAGATCTGTGTCAGGAAAGCAGCGTGCAGAGAGTAATGCGCACAGTGGACGTGGGGTCCGCCCCCTGTGACCTCACTCAGTGGGGGCCGGTGGGAAAGGTGAAGAGTGGTGTGGGCAGGGGAAGATGGCACAGGGTGGCCAACCATTTAGCTTCTGGAGCAAAAATTGGGGCAACGTCCGACACTGAAAACTCACGTACCAGCGACCGGAATGGAGGTTGGGAGAAGCTGCCACGGGGAGTAGCTGCGGGTGGAGGGATGAAGTCTGAGCAGCTGGTTTGCAGCAGCAGGCTCTCTGCCCTCAGCACGCCCTGGCCCGTCCTCCCCTGCGTCCGGAGCAGGCGGCGCGGCTGGGCAGTGGGCTTCTCCCGTGGGATGTGAGCACATCCCAGGCAGGCCGGTGGTCAGAGGTGGCCTGTCCCTCTCCACAGCGCAGCCGGCGACGTCCCACCCTGACCTGGTCGGTCGTGAGCAGGGTGGAGAGCAGGAGCGGGACGCGGAGGCTGGAGGAAGCAGTGCCTATCCAGCAACATGGAGATTTCAGTCTGCGACCCATGGGGCAGCGTTTCCTTGCACTAACAGCATAAAGAAAAACAGGTATTTTTAGCAGATGCATGTGCAAAAGGCGTTGGGTGATGTTTGCAGCTGTATTCGTTATCAATGGCTCATAACAAGTTTTCGCAAAACTTAGCAGCTTTGCACAATAGACATTGACTCTCTCACAGCGTCTGTGGTCAGGAATCTGGCCTAGAGAGAGGGAGGGAGGGAGGGAGGGTGGGAGGGAGGGAGGGAGGGAGGGAGAGCCGGCCCCGGACAGACGCTGCAGCCTTTTCAGAAGCTGTGCACGTCGGGGGCTCGCCTCCTCCACCGCTTCTGCTTTGTGCTATTGTTAGAAGCTCGTCACTAACAGCCACGCTCGAGGGAAGAGAACTCAATTCACCTTCCACCTTTCAGCGGAGAACTTTCTGATGATTTGTGGGCCAACTTTTAAAAACCATCACACCAGCTTTTGGTGTTAAAGCTTCTTGTGAGAAGTAGAAAATGAAGAAATCTTTCTCAATATAACATGAATTATACATTCTATTATTAAAAGCCAGTAGCAGGTGCCCTGAAATGTAGCACATGGATGAAAGGTGACGGAACTGAAGGCGAGCTCTGGGGAAATGACTGTGCCCGGATTAAAGCCGTTGCTTGAATGACATTCGTGTGGCTTGGGTGGTCGCAGGCAGACATGAGAAGAAGGGGTTGGGGCCAGACCTCCTCTCTGGAGGCGAGAAGGCTATCTTTGTTCTGGGGGAGACATGCCTGGGCTCTGTGGTGTCCCGAGTCTCTCAGGTAAGGGCCCCTCAGTGACTCCATGTCAAGCCAGTGGCCTGAAAGTCTCTGGGAAGCCCCGGGTCCCTGGGAAGTGGCCTGCTGGACCCCCAGGTGTGCTGTGAGGTACTGTTTTCCTGCTGGGGTCTGTTGGGGGTGGGAGGGTAGGCTGGGCCAGGCCAGGCCTGGAGTGGGTTTCCTGCCATCGGTCGCCCTGCAGGAGCTAAGGACTGGCCACGGCGGGCCTTGGTGCACGTGAGCTGGCCCCTGGAGCCAGGTGAGGGGCTGCCCGGGGATGCCTCTTGTAAGGGGTGCAGAGGGTGGGTGGGCCTGGGGCCCCGCGTAGCCACAGCCCTCAGAGCTGCCAGCCAGGCCAGTTCCACTCCCTTCCCTGTGCTGGAACATGCAGTGTTCCAATGTTCTTTGAGATGAAGTGACCCCAACTCTCCCAGAGGGGTCCCAGTCAAGGCTTAGGGGTGCGGTGGGAGCCCTCAGGTCCAAGCCAAGCCTCAGCTCTGTCAGTCAGCCACAGCTCCTTCCCAGACAATCCAGAGCTGAGGGTGGGGAAAGGGAAACCCCTGGAAATGCCACGAGTTTGCAGCAGTTCGCAGAGGCCTGTGACCACGAGGAGCAGGCGATGGGGGGTACAGAAGATGGGCACTGGCCAGGCAGGATGGCGGGGTCGGCAGAAAGCAGGGCTTCCCCACCGGCACCCGCAGTGTCCTGGCCTGGACCGTCCCTTGTTGTGGGGGCTACCGTGCACGCCCTGGCCTCTCTACTCACCAGATTCCAGAACACCCTCTTCCACGGTGTGGCAACCAAAGACATCTCCGGGCTGCATAAAATGTTAAGAACCATTGCATTAGCGTGAGCTCCAGTCTGGCTGACCTAGAAGTGACCAGGGACTCTTCAGGGGCCACTTATGACTCATGGTCACATCCCCTGGATGGCCAAAGGCTGTGATGAGAAATGGGTGCATACGCTGGGGAAGAAATCCAGTGATAGTGGTGAGCAGTGATTGACGGGCAGTGATGGAGAGTGATGGGCTGTGATGGGCAGTGATGGGCTGTGATGGGCAGTGATGGGCTGTGACAGGCTGTGATGGGCAGTGATGGACAGTGATGGGCAGTGACGGGCAGTGACGGACAGTGATGGGCAGTGACGGACAGTGACGGGCAGTGATGGGCTGTGATGGGCAGTGACGGGCTGTGATGGGCAGTGACGGGCAGTGACGGGCTGTGATGGACAGTGACAGGCTGTGATGGACAGTGATGGGCAGTGACGGACAGTGACGGGCAGTGATGGACAGTGACGGGCAGTGACAGGCAGTGACGGGCTGTGATGGACAGTGATGGGCAGTGATGTGCAGTGATGGGCTGTGATGGGCTGTGATGGGCAGTGATGGGCTGTGATGGGCTGTGATGCACAGTGATGGGCTGTGATGGGCTGTGATGGGCTGTGATGGGCTGTGATGGACTGTGATGCGCAGTGATGGGCTGTGATGCATAGTGATGGGCAGTGATGGACAGTGATGGGCTGTGATGGGCAGTGATGGACAGTGATGGGCAGTGATGGACAGTGATGGGCAGTGATGGGCAGTGACAGGCTGTGACGGGCTGTGATGGGCAGTGATGGGCTGTGATGGGCAGTGATGGGCAGTGATGGGCTGTGATGGGCTGTGACGGGCAGTGACGGGCTGTGATGGGCAGTGATGGACAGTGATGGACAGTGATTGGCTGTGATGGGCAGTGATGGGTTAAAGCTTGTTTTGAGAAGTAAAGGATCCAGGTAGATTCAGAAGACAAGCCAGGTTCCAAGCAGCTGGTGGGGAGGGACAGAGGAGAAGCAAGACCCAGGGACACACCCAGCGTGAGGACAGGTTGGGGTGTGGACCTGTAGGCAGCAGGTCTGGTCTGGGACACTCTTGGCCTGTGGCAAGTCTGCCGCCCAAGCTGGGGACAGAGGCAGGCTGGGGCTAGGGAGGTCCTAGAGCTGCAATCTGGTTCCTACTTCGTCCTCCCTGAAGCCTCATCCTTAACCCCAGCTGGTCCAGCAGAGGACCAGATAGCTGAAGACGTCAGCAAGCTTGGAGCCAGCGTGACTGGGGGGGGCTTCGCGGTGTGAGCCACATGCCCCGCCATGCAACTGACATCAGAGGCTGGGAGCAGAGCCGGAGCCAGCCCCTGACCCTGCACTTCCGCCCAGAGAGAGAGGCAGGCAGGTGGGCTGCAGGGATTCACAGCAGGGTGTGGAAAGCTCCGGAACAGATTCAGGCATTATCCTCCCACAGTTCTGGAGGCCACAGGTCAGAAATCAAGGTGCCAGCGGGGCTGTGCTCCCTCCAGAGGCTCTAGCGAGGGAGCTTCCTGCCTCTTCAGGTTCCGTGGCCGTGGCTCCCGTGGTGTGTGGCTGTACTGCTCTAAGCTCTGCTTCTGTCTCCACATGTCCTCTCCTCTGCCTGCCTGTGTCTGTCCCCATCTTCTAAGGACACCCGCCATTGGATCTAGGGACCACCCTAAATCTAAGATGATGTCACCTCAAGGTCCTTCACTAGTTAGACCTGCCAAGACCCTATTCCAAACACAGCTGCGCCCTGGGGTTCTGGGTACATGTTGCTATTCACCCCACTTCTGGCCATGCAGAAGAGCGCAGGCAAGAGGAATGGCCTGGCTTGGGGGGAAGGGCTCAGGCCCATGCTCTCTGTTAGGCCTGAGGAACCAGCAGGTGAAGGGGAGCTTTCCTCTTCCATTGGAGACATTTTTAAAGCAGAAAGCAGAGGGGATGTGAATAACTTCCGAAATTTATCAAATTAATGGGCACATGGAAGCCCAGCTTGCAAAAAAATTCATTTCAAATCCCCTAAATCTTAACTGTCACATTCAGTGAGTTTCCAGGGGCTAAATGCTGAGTGCTAATACCATTTCCAGTATTCGCAGTTCAATCTTAATTAAATCTGCACCACACCAAATTACTTTAGCTATGATCTTCCAGTGAAAGGTATTGTGAGAAGTGTATTCTCTCTTCTTATTTTAATCAGATTTCATAAGTTTCAGATGGACAGGCTGGTGGAAAGACTGTTTGTTTAGAGGCAGGAGGAGTCTCTCCAAATCTCATCAGTGGCTCCCATAAAGAAAGAGGAGGGTGTCTTTAATAAGACTGATTCCTTCTACTGGTTAAAAAGTCAACAGCACGCCAACGTGTGGGAGAAGATATCTGCAATGCACATAACGGCAAAAGATATACAAGGACAAGTAACAAAAGCCAGACAGCCCAGTGGAAAAATGGAGAAATGCCTGAAGAGACATGTCCCAGAGAGCAAGTCCCACGGCAGATGGAATGTGGGGCGTGTGGCCCCTCACTGGCAGTCACAGAATTTTGCCCTGCAGTAGCTACTGCCGTGCCCAGCTCAGATTCCCTTAACTGGCTTCCATTTCCACCCCTGGCAGCAGCTTGGGCTGCCAACAACTCACAGCTGCCACTCCTGTAAATAAGTGCCCTTGGCCCAGCAGAAGCCACTTCATCAAGGGGCTGTGCCCCACCCCCAGGGCAGACCAAGGACAAGGACTAGCTAACATGAGGGAGCTGCAGGGCAGCCCCTGCCTCACAGCGGGGCCAGGTCCCAGGTGCATTCACATTCCAGAGCTTGAGGTGAACTCCAGCTGAGACCGCCTCCAGGTCAGCTTCTGTCCCTGATTGCTTAATTCACATCCTGGCTCCTGAGAGTCGCTTGGACAAGAACCCTCATCTCAGGCTCTGCTTATAGGAACACTGTCCCAGGACACCTATTAGGATGACTACTATTAAAAACAGCAACAACAACCCCTTAAAAACAAACAAGTCCAGAAAGTAACAAGCATTGGTGAGAATGTGGAGACACTGGCACCCTGTGTGCTGCTGGAGAGAATGTAAAATGTGCAGCAACTGTAAAGACGTTCCTCAAAAACTTAATCAGAGAACCACCATATGACCATGAATACCGCTTCTGGACGTATGCGCCAAGATTTTAAACTGGAGCTCCAACAGATATGTGTACACCCACGTTCACAGCAGCCTTACAACGGCCAAAAGATGGAAGCAGCCTGCTTGTCTGCTGAGGAAGGAGTGGATACAGGTGTGGAGCACACATATGATACGGTCTGATCCATTCCATGCTGCTTTCACGGAACACCTGAGGCTGGGTAATTTACAAAGAACAGAAATTTATTTGGCTCACGATTCTGGTGGCTCCAAAGCCTAAAATTAGGCAGATGCATCTGGCAGGGTGCTCATGCTGTGTCCTCTTGTGTTGGAAAGTGGAGTGGGGGGCGGTGAGCAAAGAGATCACCTGGTGACAGAGGAAGCAAGAGGGAGCCGAGGAAGCCAGATTTGCTTGACCCCGACCACTCTCTGGTAACTAATCCAGTTTTGGAAGAGCAAGAAAGAACTCACGCACTCCCGAGAGAGGGGTAAATCTATTCACGAGAGATCTGTCCCCACGGCCCGAGCACCTCCCACTCCGCTCTGCCTGCCAACACTGTCCTACAGGGGATCAAATGTCAACATGAGTTTCGGTGGAAACAAGCCACATCCAAGCCATAGCCAATGGGCTATTCCTCAGCCTGAAAAGGGATGGAATTCTGACACATCATACAATGGATGAGCCCCGAAGAATTATGTTAAATGAAATAAGCCATTTACAAAGGGACAGAGATTGCTGCATGATTTGGTTTATGAGATTCCTGGAGTAGTTACACTGATGGAGAAAGAAAGTGGAATGGTGGCTGCCAGGGGCTGTGTTTAGTGCTGCAGAGTTTCAGTTTTTCAGGATGAAGAGTTCTGGGGATGGACGGTGGTGGCTGCACAGTAATGTGAAGGTACTGAGTGAAGGTGAAGGTGAAGTTACTGAGTGAAAGTCAACGTGAAGGTACTGAGTGAATGTGAAGGTGAAGGTACCGAGTGAAAGTCAATGTGAAGGTACCAAGTGAAAGTCAATGTGAAGGTATTGAGTGAATGTGAAGGTGAAGGTACTGAGTGAATGTGAATGTGAAAGTACTGAGTGAATGTCAATGTGAAGGTACTGAGTGAAGGTGAAGGTGAAGGTACTGAGTGAGTGTGAATGTGAAAGTACTGAGTGAATGTCAATGTGAAGGTACTGAGTGAAGGTGAAGGTGAAGGTACTGAGTGAATGTGAATGTGAAGGTACTGAGTGACTGTGAACATGAAGGTACTGAGTGAATGTGAAGGTGAAGGTACTGAGTGAAAGTCAATGTGAAGGTACCAAGTGAAAGTCAATGTGAAGGTATTGAGTGAATGTGAAGGTGAAGGTACTGAGTGAATGTGAAGGTGAAGGTACTGAGTCAATGTCGATGTGAAGGTACTGAGTGAAGGTGAAGGTGAAGGTACTGAGTAAATGTGAATGTTAAGGTACTGAGTGAATGTGAACCTGAAGGTACTGAGTGAATGTCAATGTGAAGGTACTGAGTGACTGTGAACATGAAGATACTGAGTGAAGGTGAAGGTGAAGGTACTGAGTGAAAGTCAATGTGAAGGTACCGAGTGAAAGTCCATGTGAAGGTATTGAGTGAATGTGAAGGTGAAGGTACTGAGTGAATGTGAATGTGAAGGTACTGAGTGAATGTGAAGGTGAAGGTACTGAGTGAATGTGAACGTGAAGATATTGAGTGAATGTGAAGGTGAAGGTACTGAGTGAATGTGAACCTGAAGGTACTGAGTGAACGTGAAGGTGAAGGTACTGAGTGAATGTGAACCTGAAGGTACTGAGTGAACGTGAAGGTGAAGGTACTGAGTGAATGTGAACCTGAAGGTACTGAGTGAACGTGAAGGTGAAGGTACTGAGTGAATGTGAAGG
This sequence comes from Saimiri boliviensis, assembly GCF_048565385.1. Taxonomy (NCBI): domain Eukaryota; kingdom Metazoa; phylum Chordata; class Mammalia; order Primates; family Cebidae; genus Saimiri; species Saimiri boliviensis. The sequence continues at coordinate 1,776,027 of NC_133453.1, forward strand.
TAAAGGTACTGAGTGAATGTGAACCTGAAGGTACTGAGTGAATGTGAAGGTGAAGGTACTGAGTGAATGTGAAGGCGAAGGTACTGAGTGAAAGTCAATGTGAAGGTACCGAGCGAATGTCAATGTGAAGGTACTGAGTGAAAGTCAATGTGAAGGTACTGAGTGAACGTTAAGGTGAAGGTACTCAGTGAATGTGAATGTGAAGGTACTGAGTGAATGTGAAGGTGAAAGGTACCAGCTGATTGTGAAGGTGAAGGTACTGAGTAAATGTGAATGTGAAGATACTGAGTGACACCAACGTGTCACTTAATAATAGTTAAAATGATACATTTTAGGTGCATTTTACCTCAATTGAAAATGTTTCGAATAAAAACAAAGAAAAAATCCCCTCCATCCAATGTACTGAATGACTAGAATTTGAAAGGTGAAGACATCAGCTGCTGCCAGGCTGGAGAAAGGAAGCTTCAGACATCACGGTGAGGGCACATCACCTCGGCTTTGTCTAGAAACCTGAGGTTACACAGGCTGTGTGGCCCTGCAGTGGCACTTCTGACCATCCACCTACAGAAGTACACCTATAGGAATGCTCTCGGCTGCCCCGTGTGGTTACCAAAAATGGGAATCCCAAAAGAGCAGTATCCAGTTCTGCAAAGTGGATGCCTGTTCAATGGGTTATTACGTTGCAGTAAAAACGAACAACTATAACCGCATGCTCCCACATAGATGAGTCTCCCAAATTTATCTATGAGAGTAAGAAGAAAGGCAAAAGATTAAATATGTGTAGAAGGGAAAAAGTTCCTCTTCAAAGCTTCCCTTCCTGTTAAAAAATAATAATCATCAATGTTAGAAATAATGGTTTATTGTGAAGACTAACTTTCTTCAAAGCCTTCTTGCTTTTTGCTAGTAACTCTTAGTTAAGCCCGATCCTGTGTAGCCCTAGACATGCTCATAGGCACACAGCACATTCTACATCCTTGTACTTTAACCAAGATATTTATGCTATTACCCGTCCAAGTCCTTTTGCAAGCAACTTCCTCTCCCTTCCTCATCTGGACTTCTTCTTTTCCTGCGTTCTTCATTACCTTTTCCTATTTAGAAAAGTCTTAAGTTGTTAGCCAATTGCATTTCGTTGAGATTGTGAGGTCCGGCTCCAACCAACAGAGATCAGACATGGCGGTAGTGACCTGATGTGTAAGGCGTGAATATGCCTGCCTTTCCTTTGTTCGTTGTACTCTCGTGGCAAGATGGCTAGCGAGCAGTGCCATTCCTACAGAAAGTAAAACTGCTTTGCTGAGAAAAATGAAAAAATGCTCATTTTTCCTTGCGGTACCTAGGAACAGGCATTCTGCCTCTAACAATATGGAATGAAGCTTTCGTGTACAGTTTCTGCCACACTATTTGGGATACAAATGGACACTGCAAAACTTTAGAAAAGCCACGATGTGTTTGCCCCAAAAGTTAAAGAACAATTCGGCCACCAGGCACGGAGTGTGGCTGTGACTGGAGAGGGGCAGAGGGGGCAGAAGGAGGGCATCTGGGGAGGCCGGCCTGCGGATTCTGAGGTTCCGACCATGCTCGAGGACTTGACCTGGGAGGTGGGCTCTTGGCTGTTTATTTACAGTGGTCGTGTACAATTATGTAATACATACTCCTCCGTGTTTGTCAATAACAACAATGAACAGTGATCAACTTCATTCCCAACCACGTCCCTTGTTTACAGCTTATCTTTTACAAATAGTTTCCATTAAAGAAATCCATGCAGGGCCTTCTCCAGTTCGTTGTATCCGTACTAAGACAAATATTCAGACACCAGTTGTTCCAATCTGATGCCGGCTTGCCACACGGTGCGAAGCACACACAACCGTGTGGTCCGTGAACTACGCACAGGCAGTGCTGGGCCATTCGTGGTCTTGAGTGTTGCCCTCTCCGATGTCTTGGCTTGGAGGAACGGGGTCCTGACTGCACTGTTCTTGCTGTAAATACCTCCGGCCAGGTAGTTTGTAAAGGAAAGAGGTTTAACTGGCTCACAGTTCCGACAGCTTCCGGGGAGGCCACAGGAAACTCAATCATGGCAGAGGGTAAAGGGAAAGCAGGTGTGTCTTATGTGGCCAGAGCAGGAGGAGGTGGGGGGAGGAGACGCCACGCACATTGAAATGAACGGATCTCATGAGAACTCGCTCATGGTCGTGGGGGCAGCACCCAAGGGCATGGTGTTAAGCCGTTAGAAACCACCCGTCTAACCCAATCACCCCCACCACACCCCACCTCCAGCACTGAGGGTTACAACTGAGCACAAGAGTTGGGCGGACGCAGAGCCGGACCAGCTCAGCCACTGAAGCCTCGCCACTGTCCGTTTAAAAATAGTCTATTTCCAGTAAAATGGGTGTGAAACAAAACTAGAATTTTCAAGGAAATAAAACAGCGTCATTTAATTCCTTCGCCAAACTTGTTTCCAGGAAGACGCGGAAGACACTGGCAGCTGGTGAAGAGACATGCGTGGACAGAAAGGCGCCTCGGGCCGCTCCTCAAAGGACAGCAGGTGCAGAGGGGCAGGCAGTTGGGGACTTCGCCTTCGCAGTGACATCAGGCTCTCCTGACCTGGGCCAAGCGCTGCCCACAGACCTATGCTGGCACCTGCTGTGTGTGACAGAGACAGAGAAAGAAGGGAGGCGGGGAGAGGGGAAAGCGTTTTCTGCAAGTTCTGTTCACAGCTAGAAGAAGGAGGAGAGAGGCGCTTTGATGAGGCTGCTGTCGTGAGTGATGGCTACACTGGGGTGAGAATGACAGATAGCAGAGGGGGCTGTGCACACGTGCCTCCGGAGAGAAGAGGGCTCAGCGTGGAACAGGCCGACCAGCCACGCCGTTGGTCGTCAGGAAGGGGAGGTCCTTGCCCGTCTGTTTCCTCCTCTGGACCCCTGTCCCAGAACTTCTTCCCTCTCCTCTCTTTGCCAAATTCCACTCCAGCTCTCAGCTTGGGCACCACCCCTTAGGAAGCCTTTCCTGCCTTCCCCGTGGCACCCATGCCTGACACTCTGCTTTCTGTCTTCCCTGAGGCTGCATGGTTCGGAACCTCCGCTCTAATGCCAAGGCAGTGCGCGGCAAGTGTCAGCGGGATGGGCGGGTGAGGAGCGGTGTGCTTCAATGAGTGTGGGTCCTGGGTGGGCCACCAGGGCTGGGCTGGTCCCAGAGCCACCCAGATGCCCAAAGCCCCCCTGACTTTGGGGAATGGGAAGGGTGGGGAGTAGGGGCCACGGACTCCTCCATCCAATGTATCTGGTCAAGGTTTATCAGGAAATTGTCTGAGATCTGACTGTTTTCCCTAGTATTGGAAAGAATTTCCAAAAAATAATGTTTTAAAGATTTGTGATTGTCCTTGGAGTGAGGTGGAGCCACATCCAGGAGGCTGGGTGGCAGTTTCTGGGCAGAAGTCAGCGCCTCAGCCTGGACGAATTCTCACCTCCCCCAAGATGCCAAACGCCCCCATTCCATGAGACTTCAGCCTCGGGAGGCAAGCTGGGGCCCACGGGAAGGCCAGCTCCCCGCCTGCCCTCCGCCACCTCCCTGCTGCAAAGCAGAAGGTCTCACCCGATTTACGAAGTTTATTTTGCCAAGGTTAAGAATGCTCCTGTGACAGCCTGGGGAGGTCCTGACCACACGTACCGAGGTGACGGGCACAGCTTGTTTTACACATTTCGGGGAGACGTGAGACATCCGTCAGCATGTGTAAGATGAACATCAGTTTGGTCTGGAAAGGCGGGACAGCTCCAAGCAGGGAGGGGGCTACCGGGTCGCAGGAAGATAAAGGACAAACGGAGCATTCTTTTGAGTTTCTGGTTAGCCCTTCTCAAGGGCGCAGTCAGATATGCACTTACCTCAGTGAGCAGGGGGATGATTTTGGAGTTCTGTCTGTCTTCGTCTGCAAGGAGTTTCCTTGTGGACAAGCTGTGAGGGAGGTGTGCAGCTGTCTTATCTCAGTAGCTGTCTTTCTTAGGAATAGAATCGGGGGCAGGTTTGCCCCGAGTAATTCCCAGCTTGACCTTTCCCTTGGCTTAGCGACTTGGGGGTCCTGAGATTCATTTTCCTTTCACACTGGCCTGCCCTGTCTTCCTCAGAACCAGCCTGCCTGCACCCCGAACCCAGCACACCTGTTTCCTCTCCTCTTCTGGCCACAGGGTGTGGTGGGAATGTGAACCCTGGCCCAGGTCAGGCCCAACGAGGCCCGGTGGCTTCCACAGGGACAGGCTCTCTGTGTGGGGGACTGGGGAGTGCTGGCCCAGCGGACAGGACCATCTGTACTGTGCACTTTTATGGGACATTAGGGGCATTGAGGGGGCTAACTCTGGGTGAAGCTCTCCCAGGCCCCAGCCATCCCTACCACCTTGCCACCACCCCCGAGCTGCCCACAGTCCCAGGCCTGAGCCGCCACCCTGGACTTGGCTGACTGATGAATAGGTCGCAGGCTGTGCAAAGAGGCCACCTCGCCACCGAACCCTGGCCGGAGGAGCTGGACTACTCTCAGGGGCTTTGCATGACAAAGATTCTATTCCTCTTTGATTTTATTGAGAAGATTGTGAGCTGAGATTTAAGTTAGAAATGGGTTGAAAAACGTGTATCCCGTCAGCAGTTATAAAAAGAAAATCTCCCTGAGAGTGATAGCTGCTAAAAGACATTTACAAAAATCAATGTTTATTTTGAATAAACAAATACATAAAGAAAAACATCTTACTAAACCAGGAAGAGAAAGAACATCGTGTTGGGGTGTGAGGTACAAGAGGCCCCTCCCAGAGCCATTTCGGATGAGAATTTTTCCAAATCTGCTGAAAACATGAGATCTCTAAAGAGGAGGAAAATGGGGCAAATGGGAAAAACAGGACCAAGATCAGTGAAGGTGAAGAGGGCTTTTAAGACAACAGCAGCCCAGGTTTCTGTTCCCACGTACGGCCAGAGTATTAGATGCGCTCAGAAATGGGCGTCACACGGTGCGCTTAGGAGTGAAAGTCGACACGTGCTTTTTGGAGGACACCTGCCGGTACAGGAGAAAAAAAATCGCTTTGCTCAGCCATTTCTCTTTTAGGAAATCATAAAAGAGAATCACTCAGACAACGGTCAGAGGTAGACATAGCACAGTGCACCCAAACCAAAGCTTGACGAGAACGTAAATGAGGACTGAAATGGACCGCTGGTCTCACATGGCGGCAGACAAGAGACGTGCGGGAATCTCCCCTTCGGAAAATCGGCAAATCTCGGGAGATCTATTCACTACCCGATCCGACCTGCACCCCAGGTCACTCTGGGATGAGGCTGAGTGAGAACAGGGTGCAAAGCCAACTGAGACCAAGACCTCTTCCCACTGCGGCACCTGCCGGAGCAAAGGCCCTGCCTACCGCCAACCCTGCGTGGTGTATCCGCTCCTAAGACAGGAGGCTGGAGTGTGAGGGACCCTCTGCCAGCCCCACCATGCTGGATGGAGAGAAGAAATTCCCAGGCCAGCAGGTTCCGCTTCCTTCCAGCCTGGGGGAACGGCCCCAGAACCGCGAGCACCAGGTCCTTGCTGTGCAGCCAGATCCCCACCCATGCGGCGCTGCTTGCTTCTCACAGCGCCACTCCACTGCACCCCAACCTTTTCACCTTCCGTCTGCAGCCTCACATGAAGAGCAAAACCTGCAGTCTCAGCAGGGGTGTCAACTTGGGAAGTAGAAGGAAGGAGCCAAGTGCGTCATTTCTGGAAAGCACTTCATGAACTGGGTAACCGTGCCACTGACCCTTCACCTAGGAAAAGACTGGGTAACCGTGCCACTGACCCTTCACCTAGGAAAAGACTGGGTAACCGTGCCACTGACCCTTCATCTAGGAAGGGACTGGGTAACCGTGCCACTGACCCTTCACCTAGGAAGGGACTGGGTAACCGTGCCACTGACCCTTCACCTAGGAAGGGACTGGGTAACCGTGCCACTGACCTTTCACCTAGGAAAAGACTGGGTAACCGTGCAACTGACCCTTCATCTAGGAAGGGACTGGGTAACCGTGCCACTGACCCTTCACCTAGGAAAAGACTGGGTAACCGTGCCACTGACCCTTCACCTAGGAAGGGACTGGGTAACCGTGCAACTGACCCTTCACCTAGGAAAAGACTGGGTAACCGTGCCACTGACCCTTCACCTAGGAAAAGACTGGGTAACCGTGCCACTGACCCTTCACCTAGGAAGGGACTGGGTAACCGTGCCACTGACCCTTCATCTAGGAAGGGACTCGGTAACCGTGCCACTGACCCTTCACCTAGGAAGGGACTGGGTAACCGTGCAACTGACCCTTCATCTAGGAAGGGACTGGGTAACAGTGCCACTGACCCTTCATCTAGGAAGGGACGGGGTAACCGTGCCACTGACCCTTCATCTAGGAAGGGACTGGGTAACAGTGCCACTGACCCTTCATCTAGGAAGGGACGGGGTAACCGTGCCACTGACCCTTCATCTAGGAAGGGACTGGGTAACAGTGCCACTGACCCTTCATCTAGGAAGGGACTGGGTAACAGTGCCACTGACCCTTCATCTAGGAAGGGACGGGGTAACCGTGCCACTGACCCTTCATCTAGGAATGGACTGGGTAACTGTCCAACCCACCCTCCATCTAGGAAAGGGCTAAGTAAGCGTCCAACCCATCCTTCATCTAAGAATAGTCTGGGTAATCTTGCACCTCTCCCATCCTCTAGGAAAGGACTGGGTAAGTGTGCAACCCACCCTTCATCTGGGAATTGAATGGGTACCTGTATAACTCACCCTTCCTCTAGGAAGGGACTGGGTACCTGTGAAATTCTCCCTTCATCTAGGAAATGACTGGGAAACAGTGAAACTCACCCTCCATGGGGCAGTTGCTCCTGGGCACTGGGGCCAAAGTGCCCCTAAGGGAGTGTCTATGTCAAAGGACCTGGAAATGCAGAGCTTGAGCCTCTCACGCCCATCCATACCATGCCTCCCTCACCGAAGGGGGCTCCTTGACACCCTTCCCCTTCTTCAGGTCTCAGAACCTCTGTATTTATTTCTACATAATAAATTGCTCCAAAACACAGCAGCATAAAATGATGAGCACCTCTTCCCTTGCTGCCTCTGTGGGGTGGGGATCTGGACACAGCTGAGAGGGTGCCTCTGGCTCCAGGGCCCTCCTGAAGCTGCAGTGGAGCTGCTGACCAGGGCTGTGCTCTCATCGGAAAGCTCACCTGGGGATAATGACCTCCAAGTTCACACAGGGTCCTCAGCAGGAATTTATTCCTTGTGGGCTGTGGGCTGGAGTCCTCCTCCACCCACATGGTCTCTCCATGGGGCAGCTCATAACATGGCAGCAGCCCCATTAGAATGAGCAGGCAAGAGCACTCACCAGGGCAGGCAGGACAGAAGCCAGGGTCACTACAGATGTATCTTGGAAGTGACATCCCGTCTTCATGGCCAAACTGTCTTGTTAGAGGCGAGTCCCAGGTCCAGACACACGAGGGAAGAAGGCAGAGGATGGACAGCAGGAGGGGATCGTCATGGGCCTTTGTCACACGGTCAGTCCCTCAGGCAAGTGGCTCCTCCAGGCGGTAAACCCAGGCATGGGCATCATCCCAGAGGTGCCACCACAGGGTCCTGCCTCTGGGGACATGGACGAATGGGGCTTTCCCCTCCATCCACGGCATGACCCTGTCAAGGCAGCCCCAGTGATGCCCTCCCGTCCTCGGGGCTTGGCACTGTTTCAGGGCCTGCTGGCTGAAGGGCTGCCTGAGATGTGGCTTTGGGGAGTATGGGTGGAAGCTTTCCAGGGCTCCCATCCCTCATGATGGTGAGGCAGCTGTGGAGATTTTCAGTTTTCTTTTTAATCAGGGTGACACCCACTGCGGAATACCTGCCGGGTCGGTCTGCAGAGCCCTTGGCAAGGCGGAGGTCCTGGGGAGGCTTCGTTAAACCTGTGAAAGCCGCCAGGGCCCACAGAGCAGCCGCTCCCTGGCAGGACCACTCAGCGCAGTGTCTCAGCCGCCACAGCCACGTCTCCCCTCCCGGCTCCCTTTGCCCCCCTCTTTGCTCTCCCTTCCCTCAAGCACCCCACTCTCCTGCCCCCCCAAGGAGCCTCCATGCTAGCCCTGCCCCACCCCTCCTGGCTGGGTGCTTGGCCCTCTGCTTCCCAGCAGCTTCCTCCGGGTTTGGAAATTGCCTTGGCAGGCAGAGCTTGACTTAGAAAGGCCCAGGATGCCGTGGCAGAGAGGATGTGCCTGGTTTGTGCAGGGCAGAGAGGCGGGCAAGGACAGCCGGTGCAGCCCAGGTGCTGGGCTGGGATGAAAAGCTGGAGGGAGTGTGTGCGAAGGCTGGCTGTGCAGGAACAGGCAGCGGAGGCAGGGCAGGCAGCCCGCTGGGTGGCTGCGGGCAAAAGTACCCACTGTTGGCACCATATGACAGTTCCCCTGGCTGGTCTGGTTCTCATGCAGCCAGACAACTGACTCCATCATCACCAACAAATAATTTAAAATAATTTAAAACAGCAGAGTTAGGGAAGTTTCATGTCATGTATTAATTATCTGAGGCCGTGTAACAAATTACCCCAAAATGTAGCAGCTTAAAACTTTTTTTTTTGAGACAGGGTCTTGCAGTGTTGCCCAGGCTGCAGTGCGGAGGTGTGATCTCAGCTCACTACAACCTCCACCTCCGGGACTCAAGCTGTCCTCCTACCTCTGCCTCCTGAATAGCTGGGACCACAAATGATCACCATCACACCTGCCTAATTTTTGTATTTTTTGTAGAGGCAGGATTTTGCCATGTTACCCAGGCTGGTCTTCAATTCCTGGGCTGAAGCAATCCACCTGTCTTGGCCTCCCAAAGTGCTGGGATTACAGGCCTGAGCCACTGTGCCAGATCCAGCACAGACCTATAAGCTTACAGTGCCTGTGGGTCGGGAATCCGAGCGCAGCTTAGCTTGTGGAGTCTTGGTGTCTGCCAAGGCTGTAATTCAGGCATCGGCTGCTGCTGCAGTCACCACAGGACTGGTAAGGGGGCATCTGCTTCTGAGCTCACACCCACGGCTGCTGCCAGGATCTGGGTTCCCGTGGGCTGTGACCAGAGGCACCTGTTCCTTTCTACGTGGGCCTCTCCACAGGGCTGCTCACAAGGTGGCCACTGGGCACCCTCGGGGGGAGTGAGGGAGAGAGGGAGAGGAGGCGGGGAGAGGATAAGAGATCACTTGCAGGACCAGCAAGACAGAGCCTGTCTTTTTGTGACCCAATCCAGGAAGCGACGTATTGTGCTCTTTAGAAAGGAGTCACTCGGTCCAGCCCACACCCCAGGAGTGAGGATTACGCAAGGGCCTGGGATACCCCAGGGCAGGGCCTTAGACCCGGTCTGAGCAGTGGGCTCGGGAGTCCCTGGGGAGCTGGGCGGCGTGGGGAGGGAGAAGCAGCACAGGCCTGGACAGGAGGGGGTGCCTTTAGGGAGGAGGAGACGCTCGGCTTCTAGACAGGAATTAAAAAATGAGGACATGCACGTAGAAAAAAGAATCGATGTGAATCTGTCTGCAATCTTACTTCTTCACTCGGTATTTTATGGATCCTGTTTTCATGTGGTCCTCACTGGTGGAAACCGCTTTCCATAAATCTCCGTCTGGGCTTCCCAACGGACGGTCAGCAGTCCCAGTCCCAGGGCAGGCACGGCTGCGGCCAAGACAGCCCTTCCCTCGGGCGGGCGTGCAGCAGGAGCCCCCCTCCGACCCCCGAGCATGGGGTTGGGGGAGGCCGCTCCCATCCTGCACTGGATCCTCCTGGGTTACAGGGGGCGGCAGACAAAGTCGGGCGGCGCGGGCTCCTGCGTCTGGGCTTCCTCTTCCGGCGTCGGCGGCTGCTTCCGGCGTTCCCGCCCTCGTGCTCGCCCGGGCGCCCCGGCCAGGAGGACCCTCCCTGCCCTGGAGCCCGGGACGCTGCAGGGGCTCGGCAGCCTCACTCACCCAGTCGGGGGCTCCGGGCCTCAAGACCCACCTGGACGACGTGGGAGTCGTTTCGTGGCCTGGTTCAAGCCTGCCTCTGGGTCTAAACGGCTCTAAACCTCTGCCAAGAGCTTCCATTACCCCAGCTGCTCCCGGAGCCCGTCCCGTGGCCCCATCCCCATGGCGGCCCCCTAACAAAGCGGGAGACGCACCCGTCCAGGGGGTGCCGCCTCCTCGGGCGGCTGACGAGCTGGCCTCGTGATCTGAAGAATGCACTGTGTTTTCCTCCCGTGTTACCCAGGCAAGCTGCCGGACATACAGAGCTATTTTAAAGGAGCAGAAACAGAGCAGAAGAAACCGTCTGCCTGCACTTCCTCGCTGTTCCCAGCATCCCCCTCTGGGAAGTTTTGACGGTGGAAAGGTTGAAGGTGCCGGCTGGCTTGAAATACTTGACCTCCCTGGAGGGGCCCTCTGACCCCACGTGTTGATTAATCTTATTCTGGAACATCCGTGGTGCTGACTCCCCTCCCCTTGGTGGACGTGGCCACGCAGGCACGCTTACCCGGGTTTCTCTCAGAACGTGGCTTCTTTGCCCAGAGTTGCTTCTTTCTCTGCTCGTTTCTTCTCCAATGAAAGGGGCACCTCCCTGGTCGCTCAAGCCATACTGTAGTGGCTGAAGACACTTGCAAGGATCCAGCCACCAGCCCCAAGACAGGAGCCACTGCAGCCACCAGCGGGGCTTGGGAAGCTCATGCTTGGGCAAGTCCAGTGCTCTCAGTAGTTGCAGAGAGACAAGATCACTTGGGCCATTTCTGCCACAGCTGACTCACTATTCACACAGACAGATGTGAAACCATGACCTTCCAGAAGATTCTGCCTAGTCATCTTTGGAGGCCTGGGCACTGTGAACACTTCTGCTATATCTGTTACAATCTTCCCCGGAAGATTAGGGATCCTCTTAATCCCTGCTGATGGCTGCAGGTGGCTCCTCTCTTGGGCTGTCAGCTGGTGCCCTCATCTGTGCCCTCAGCTGCCCCTGCAGGCTTCTTAATTGCAAAGCCAGGTTGTCACATCCTCAGCATCTAAAGCACGAGCTCCTGGGATCTGTCTTCATGATGCTTGCAAAGAGGGTCCCAGACAGTGGCAGACACCAGGGGAAGCCTTCTGAGTACAGGATGCATTGAAAGCTGAAAGGGGAGAGTAGAGCTGGATACCTTCCACATGTCTGGGTTGCACTTCCCCCAGTAAGGGGCCGTGAGAAAAGAGGGCTGCACAGAGCAAGGGTGAGAATCAATGAGATCTCACCAGGATGAGATCAGCATCGTGGAAGAGCATCCATGAGACCTCGCAGAAGCTTTGTAATGGGAATGCATCATCTCCCCCGAAGGTGCCCAGACCAGGATCCTCAGCCCAGCACTTTGACAACTCCAAAGCAGAGAGATTGCCTTTCAGAGACCTCACAATCTGGAGATACTGGAAAGGTGGGGAATAAAAAGAAACCCAGGCTAGAGATTGTTACAGGAAGCACGTAATACAGACAGAAGACGTAAACTTTCTTGGTGGGACGTTACAGTTGGGGAGGCTGAGGAGATGGGCATGCCCACACACTGTTGGCAGAAACAAGAAGGGGAACAAGCTTTCTGCAATATAAGCTCTGTAACAAGGCGGAAGGACTTCTAGAAATGCACCTGAGTGAAATAGACACCAGGGAAACGTACGAGGATGGTCACCGCAGCATTATTCAGAATACTGATATAAGTGAAAATGTCTAATGGGCATTTCAGTGCCCCCTTCCCTCAAACACACACACACACACACACACACACACACACACACACACACACACTTAAAAAATCCCAAGTAAACAGAAAACCAGTAAGGACATAGAAGACATGAATGCCCTTGTCAAAAAACCTGACAGCTAACATTTGGAGACGCCTCCACCCAACAACACCAGAATACATATTCTTGTCAAGTGCACATTTGAACCAATATAGGCCATATTCTGTATCATTAAAAAATGGCTTGGCCAGGTGTGGTGACTCACACTTGTAATCCCAGCACTTTGGGGGGGCCAACGTGAACAGATCACAAGGTCAAGAGATCAAGACCATCCTGGCCAACTTAGTGAAACCCTGTCTCTACCAACAAATACTTAAATGTGCACCTGTGGTTCCAGCTATTAAGGAGGCTGAGCCAGGAGAATCACTTGAACCCGGGAGGCGGAGGTTGCAGTGAGCCAAGATTGGGCTCCAGCTTGGGAGACAGAGCAAGACTCCATCTCAGAAAAAAATATATATATAAAATGTACTCATATAGATACATGGCTTGAATTTGAAAGCATCCAAGGAATGCAGAGCATGTCCCTTAGGAAAAATGGAATTGAAATATAATTCAATAACAGAAGGATAGCTGGAAATTGACAAGTATTTGGAAACTAAATAACACACTGTTTAATAACCCATGCCTCAAAGAAGGAATCAAAAGCAAAACAGTGTAAGTGAAAGTGAAATCACAGCATGTTGGAATGTGAGGTGCTGCCAGTGTAGGATTTAGAAAGAAAGCTTTTGGATCAGTGACCTAATCTTCCACTTTAAAAAACTAGAAAAAGAAGAGTGAACTAATCCAGTGTAAACAGAAGAAAAAGATTCATGATTAGAGTGGAAATCAGTGAAATAGAAACAAAAAAAAAAAATAGAGAAAAATCCATAAAACCAAAAGCTAGTTCTTAGAGTAGATCAATAAAAGTAATAAATCTCTGGCCAGACTTATGAGGAGAAAAGAGAGAAGACACAAATGACCAATATCAGGAATGAGGAGGTGACATCATGACAGATGCTGCTGACACTGGAAGGGTAGGGAACATGATGAACAGCTTCATACCAATAAATCTGACACCTTAGATAAAATGAGCAAATTCCCGAAATTACAAAAGCTCACCCAAACTTTTGTAATTTTGAAATATGTGCCTTTATAACCATGTATCTGTTAAACAAATTGAATTTATAATTAAAAGCCTCCCCACCAGCAGACCTCCAGGTCCAGATGTCTTCTCCACAGAATTCAACCAAATATGGAAGGAGGAAACTCCACCAACTCCCCAGAATATTGAAAAGGAGAGAGCATTTCCCCAGTCATCCGAGGAAACCAGTGTTACCCTGTGACTAAAATCAGACAAAGACAGGTGCAGTGGCTTACACCTGTAATCCCAGCACTTTGGGAGGCCAAGAAGAGCTGATCACTTGAGCCCAGGAATTCAAGACCAGCCTGGAAACATGGCAAAACCTTGTCTACAAAAAAGTTATCTGGGCCTGGTGGCACACAGCTGTAGTCCCAGCTACTCAGGAGGCTGAGGTGGGAGGATCACTTGGGCCTGGGAGGTTGAGGCTGCAGTGGAGCAGAGATGGCACCGTGGCACTACAGCCTGGGCGACCAAGGGAGACCCTGTCTCAAAAGCAAAAACAAAAAGAAAACAAGAAAACTACAAATTACTATCTTTCTGATATAGGTTACTACAGACCTCACAATTCTGAGTCAAATTTTAGTCAACTGGATTCAATAATGCATAAAAAGAATTAACTCATTATTACCAAGTATGGGTTCCCCCAGGCATGCTGGTTTAGTTTGACATTTGAAAATCGATATTAAACTTAAAAAGGGGAAAAAAACCAACCATATGACTCTCTTAATAGATGCTGAAAATGCATTTGACAAAACCCAATATTCATCTCTGAAAACAACAACAAAAAACAGCTCTGAGCAAGTCAGTGACAGAATAGAACGCTCACAACCCACAAAGCGCATCGATGAAAATCCACAGCTAACATCACACCTAAACGGGAAATAGCCATGTTTTCTCTCTAAAATCAGAACTAAGGTGAGGACACCTGCTCTCTCCCTGTCTATTCCACATGACATGGGAGGCCCTCATCTGCTTAATAAGTCAAGAAAAAGAAATTAAAGGGATCCAGATTGCAAAAGAAGTTAAACTGTTTTTCTTTATAGACAGCCTGATCATCTGTGTAGAAAATCCAGTGGAGACTACAGAAAAGTTATTATAACAAGTAATTAAGTCATCAAAGTAGCAGGATAGAAAGTCAACGTATCAAAGTCAACTGGGATTCCTATATCCTGGGAACAAATGATTGGAAGTTGAAATTTTAAAATTTCATTGACAATAGCATCAAAATATGAAATGTTTAGGGACAAATCTGACAACGTGTAGAACCAATACTCTGAAACCACAAAACACTGCTGAGAGAAGTTTAAAAACTGAAACGTGGAGTGCGACCCCATGTTCACAGGCCAGAAGAGAGTGTTGTCAAGATGCCAACCCTCCTCACTGTGATCTGTACTGTCCACGCGGCCTTAATCAGAGGTCCTGTCAGGATCATCGGAAGACGTTGACAAGCTGATTCACCTGGAAATGTAAAGGGCCCAGAATGGCCAAAACGACCGGAAAAAGAAGAATGAAGGAAGAGCACCAACACTACCTGGCCTCAAGACTTACTGTAAAGCTGCAGTGACCAAGACTGTGATATTAGCCTAAAGATAGTCAGATCAATCAAGCAGAATCGTGCAAAAAATAAACCCACATATGTATGATCAACGGACTTAGGACAAAGACGCGAAGATCTTTCGGTTTATCGGATCTATCAGTTTATTAGAATTTAGTTATTCGATTTTGAAAGAAGAGCTTAAAATGATGCTGGAATTCACTGATATTTATTTGAATTTTAAAAGTTTATCTCAGGCGGGAAAGATGAAAGGAAAGGGTTACTGAACACGGGAAGCTTATGGTGGTGATGGACACACCCATCACCTTGTTTGTGGTGCTGAATTTATGGGTCATACGTGTGTCAAACATGACCAAGGTACTTTTAAATATGTGCGGTTCACGTATGTCAAAAACTGCCTTGAAGGCCCTAATGCAGGCGTCCCCAAACTTTTTACACAGGGGCCAGTTCACTGTCCCTCAGACTGTTGGAGGGCCGCCACATACTGTGCTCCTCTCACTGACCACAAGTGAAAGAGGTGCCCCTTCCTGAAGTGCGCCAGGGGGCCGGATAAATGGCCTCAGGGGGCCTCATGCGGCCCGCGGGCCGTAGTTTGGGGACGCCTGCCCTAATGGATCCCTCCTCTGTTTACCCTTGAATTAATGTCACGACTCTGTCCCTTGCTCAGTTCCCCGGAACAGAGAGGACTCAGCTGTTGTCTGCCCAGGCCCCCACCTCAGGGCCCCTGTGCCTGCTGTTCCCCACGCCTGGAATGCTTGTCTCCTGACCTCTGCTGCAGGGATTCTCTCCCCAACACCTCCTTAGGTCTTGGCTCGTGTATGGCCAAGAGGCTTTTCCTGAGCACCACCCTATTTAAAAATCCCTATTCACCTTCCCAACAGACATGCACACACAGGCACACACGTACACGCATACACACACACAAACACACACGCACACACATGCGTACACACACACAAACACACGCACACACACAGTCACTCCTGATCCATTTGTCTGCTTTGTTTTCATCCATGGCACCGACTAATGTTCTATGTGTTATATTCATTCTTTAGCTGTCATCCCTACACACAGGCGCACACGCGCGCGCACACACACACACACACACACACACACTCATAAAAGCTCTACAAGGGGAAGCAGCTACACTCCTTTGTTCCCTCTGCATTCCTAATCACTGGAACAGACCTTGCCACGTTTTAGACATCCAGTATACACGTGTTGGATTGAACGGAATAAGTGACTAAATGCTTCTTGGCCATCCCTAAAGATATACCTCGACTCAGGGGGATGTTATACGACTGTTCAGAAAGGATCAAATGGGTTTATTTATAGTGACCTTCCTCTCAGCATGACTGGGGCTCAAGGCTGTCTTCACTTCAGCATCTCCTGGACCCCACGAATGGGTTCCCATGGCCCTGTTCTAGGAGGCCTCAGGAAGGGCAGGGAATCCTGCCGACAGCTCCAAGTGTCTGCGTCTGCAGCCGCCCCAGGCTGTCCCGGGGCCCTGAGCAGACAGGAAGCAGATCTCCAGCTATGCCTCCCCGCGTGGGACCCCGAGCAGCACCCCCGTGTTGCCCTGTCGCCCCTTCCTTTCTCCCAAAGCTGTGAGGTCAGAAGTGGAGATGGCAGGTGAAGCGTGAGGAGGGGCCCATTGATCATTATGTTAGTTTCTACTAATTTTTAAGATTTAGGCAGGAAAGTTTAATAAATTAGAAACTTTTCCCTGCTCACTTGCGTTGCATTTTTAGTAAAACTGTACTCTTGTCTCCAAACCTGAACACAAGTAAGAGGGAAAAAATTCTAAAGGAAAAAATTCACACTATCAGGTTAAAAATCCACTTTTCTAAATTTATTTCAACTCCACCTTCAGTCGATGCCACAACAAACCCTAAAATGCTGTCTCTACACATATGAAAATTTCCAAGGTGCACTAGGTAAATCGTACAGGTCAGAGAGCAAATACAGAAAGCAGGGTTCAGGGACATAAAATAAATTGTACACCACAACAGAACACGATAATTGTAACAGTGATTAACTAGATGAGAGTGGAATTGTGGCGGACTTTCTTTTTTATGTTATACATTTCTGTAAAATCTGAACATTTAACTTCAAACATATATTACATTTGTAATGGCTGAATAGTAACAGTATTTCCATCTTGGGGGAAAACCCCACACACCAAATGGGGGAAGGAAACATTTGGAGTTATTCTGGGCCTTCTAAACATTCCAAGGAGGCAACGGGATATGGTTTGGCTGCGTCCCCACCCCAATCTCATCTTGAATTATAGCTCCCATAATTCCCACATGTGGGGGTGGGACCTGGTGGAGAGAATTGAATCAGGGGGCGGTTCCCCCATACCGTTCTCATGGTAGTAAGTCTCACGAGACCTCATGCTTTTATAAGGGGTTTCGTCTTCCACTTGTCTCTTATTCTCTCTTGCCTGCCGCCGTGTAAGACCTGCCTTTCACCTTCTGCTGTGATTGTGAGGCCTCCCCAGCCACGTGGAACTGTGAGTTCCTTAAACTTCTGTTTCTTTATAAGTTACGCAGTCTTGGGTATGTCTTTATCAGCAACTCCCGTGAATACACTAAGAACTAGAAGATCACTTTGTTGTTTCTCAGACCTCTGTTATTTTAAGAATGCTTGGAACCTAAGCACGGAGATCATGCCAGTCTCCCCTGAACGTCTCATCTGGCAGGTATCCTCTCCCTCTTGGCAGGCTGGAGTCTGCACCAGTCCTAGCCGGGACGGGACGGACACGTGTGCCGAAGACGAACTCGAACCAGGAAGAACGTCTGTTTTCCTTCCACAGGGCACCCAGGAGAGGTGTGAACCTGCCAGTACCCCCTCCAGGGTGGCTTCGTACCACAGGGCTGCTTTGTCCTTGCAGGTGAGGCCAGCCCGGGGGAGCCAGGAGTCCAAGGCAGCTGACCATCGTGTGTGCGGTGGGATTCCTGGATTCCTGGATACCCCATTCACCTAAACACTCCCACGGCAGGGACGCTTGAAATGCTATGACAGGAGCCTCGCCTGGGCAAACGAGAAGGCTCCACGTCAGAAGAGCGGGGCCGTGCGGCTGCCACAGCCTCCCCAGCTCATTCTCCCTAAGGCTTGGGCGACCCGGAGAACTTGAAGCCATGGACGCTGCCCCTACGTGATTACCCGAGGAGGTGGACAGGCCGGGGTGCTGGTGAGGACCGCACAGTGGGTGTCAGGCCACTGCACAGGCGTGACTGGAGGTGGGGCAGGGGCGGGACCACCCTTTAGAAGAAATCCAAGAGGTCAATCCCATTATCCACCTACCTACATATCAATATTCAAAGAAAAAAACCAGCTTCAGAAACAGTGACTGTCTCCAGCTGTTTATAACACAAAGTCGAAACTCCTCAGCCTTGAGCCTTCAGCCCTGCTCACCACTGCCCTCCAGACCCTTCTCCCTCCAGCTCCCAGCCGCCTCTGGCATGGCTGGCATCAAATCCTCCTTGTCCTTCCTGGCTAAAAACGCTCCTTTATTTTACTCACTGCATGCCACACAGCCTAAAGTGACCCCCAGGGAGTGAAACTGTGTATAATCGGCTCCTCCTGAGACTGGTGGAGACCGTGACTTGCTTCTAGGTCATACAGTGTGACATGGGCAATGGGCGTCACTCTGCAATTATGTTGTGTTGTGTTGCGTTGTGTAAGACTCCAGTCCTAGCAGGGGAGAGCGAGAGATTCTCCTGTGGCTCTAGAAGAGCAGCTGCTGTGAAGTCCACAGGCACAGGATGTGGACCCTGCTGACGACCTGCATCAGCTGAGCACTTCCTTCCTGAGTTGACCTGCAGATGAGAACGCAGCCCGGGTGACCCTGGATTGTGTCCTGTGAGACCCTCAGCAGAGGACCTAGCTAAGCCGTGCCTGGAATGTCTACTTACGGAAATGAAGAGGGTAAGGGGTGGCGTTCTAAGTGCCAGATTTGTGGCCATTTGTTCACAGCATAGAAAGCTGAGCCCTATTGCCTGCCACCCGGGGCTGTTCAGTCCACAGTCCAACTCAGATAAGCCAGGGCACGGCCTCTGCAGCGCTGAGACTCAGCCCCGGCGGTCTCTCACCGCGCTGGCTCCTCGGCCAAGGCTTGGCCAGCCGATGTGTCCTCCGGAACAGGCTCTCCTCCAAGAGGACCTCGCAGGAACGGATGGAAGAAACGTTTAAGGTGTAAGGAGATTGGCAGGTGAAGACTGAAATGCTCAAGGCCTGTAAGTTTGTTCTCTGAAATAGACAGCTATTCCATGGCAGCCTGGCGACACACAGAGGTC
The DNA here is from genome assembly GCF_048565385.1 of Saimiri boliviensis. Classification (NCBI taxonomy): domain Eukaryota; kingdom Metazoa; phylum Chordata; class Mammalia; order Primates; family Cebidae; genus Saimiri; species Saimiri boliviensis. The sequence goes on from NC_133453.1 coordinate 1,794,781, forward strand.
TCGAGCCTGGACTGGAGCAGCCAGTGTGTTCTCCGCACAGGACAGAGGCCCCAGCAGCCGCCCCGTGTCATGTCGGAGAGGACTTAGTATTTCCTGCACAGTCCAATTAATAGCATGGTTTCCTTTGAATAATCCAAGCAAGCCACCAGTACTTGAAACCACGTGGCATGATTAAGGGAACTACCCCCCAAAACCAAGCCAGCAACAAGAAAATAGTTTGATCGTAGTGGCGTCTTTCATCCTTTCACCAAAACGAAGTTAACATGTATGAACCACGGATTCACTTTCTCATGATTATCTTAGTTGTGTAAACAGCCTTCTGCGTCAGCCCTGAAAATCCGATTCTCAATGGACTCAATCATGTTGACTTAAGAAAGTGGTCAAATAAATCTCCACTTAATGAACCACCTTGCAATCGCTTCTTTAACCACCGGCCACTTGAGACTAAAGGAAACAAACCCTCGGCCTCCCCGGAAGCTCTTCAGAATCTCCCTGCATTTCTGAGACAGGAGAGAGAACACAGACTCTGGGTCCCTGGCTGGCACTCCCACCGACGGCAGAGCTTGTGCGCGAGGCAGAAAGGGCCCATGCCTGCCCACCTGGGGCCTGGCAGGTCCTTTCAGAAACTGGAGCTTGCTTCCAAGGAGGATGGAGTCGAACTCTGCACTGGGAAGGGGAGCGAAGCTGGCTGTGGGGAGCTTCCTGGCCTCTCCCGTAGCTGACAGGCCTCAATTCCACATCCCAACCCCTAGAGACACCGTTAACTGATCACCTGCCTACCACACTTCTGAGAGCGAAAGGGACTGTGAGTCGACGTGCCAGCCTGCGCGTACTGCTTCAGAGGTAGGGGGTGAGGCACAGCCGCCCTTCCCGGCTGGCCAAGGGATCCCTGTCCCCATGGGACCTCCACACTTTTGTTCCTGTGTCCCTGACCCCTGTCCCCGACCCCTGGGCCCTGACCCTGGACCACCTTTGTTCCTGTGCCTCAAGCCAGCAGCTGGCAGGGACTGGTCTCGCGGCTGGGGCAGAGGTGGGAGAAGGGAGTGGGTCCTCCACTCAGACCCAGGAGGCCCCAAGGTCAGCCGCAGCAGGGATTCCAGGGCCTAAAGTGGATGCGTTCTTGACGGCAGCTGGAGCTCCGTTTGCAAGTCAGCATGCCAGCTCCTCTGGCTACAGGTGGTGAGTAGAACAGAACAGCCGGAAGTGAGTGTGCCCAGGCTCCAGGAGGGCACAGGCAGCCCACTTCACAGGCCAGGGTGGTGGGTCCAGACCCCTGACCCCATTACGTGGCCACAGCCCACTGCAGCCAGGTGGCCTCACGTCCTGGGAAGGACTGGGGTCTCTCCGGGAAGTTCGACTCACCTAGGTGAATCAGTCACGTTTCAGTTGCAGAGCTGGGAGCCCTCACAAAGTCACCACCCCTGGGCTGGTCACTGCTGTGCCGTAACTCAGTGGCAGAGACAAAGCCTGGGGCAGGGCAGAGGGTTTCAGGGAGGACAGAAGAGGAGGCACAGAGAGAAGCAGAGGCCAGAGATGGAGCCCGGGGTGTCTTAGGAAAGCTGAAGTTTCTCAGGTGCTTACCAAGGGCTCCAGGAGCACCACTGTCGCATCCTCCACGGCACTTCAGGGGCGACGTCCTTACCTGGGGTCAGGGGAGGACAGGCTCAGAGAGGGCAGGTAACCTGCCAGAGGCCACAGCGCTGACGGTGGAGGAGGCTGGACTCTGGCTCCAGCTGCCCTTCCAGAGGGAGGGAGCACATACCCCAACCAGGAGCTGTCGGGCCCGACCCTCCTGAGGTAAGTCACCAGCAGGCCCGTCGGCTGATCCCCTCAGGGTCAGCTTCTGCTGCACCCCAGCTGTGCCAGGGACTCAGTCCCCAAAAGCCCCGCATCCACAGGACCCCATCAGAGGTCCAGACCATGCTCGAGAGGCCATGCTGGGAGCTGCCTACGTGAGAGGCCAGGCCTGATGTGGGGTGCCGGAACTGCGTGTGGACTGCAGTCCTGGGGTGCCCACATCACAATGCCCCTGTGGGCCTCAAGGGCTGCCTTGGCCCCAAGCTGCTTCTGACCCCATGACCCCCACAGCTGAAGAAGTAACTAGAAGGAGCCCTGCTCGGGCCCCTGGGGCTGTGCTCTGGGCTCCAAGGACCAGAAGGGGTGGGGCTGGCTAAGCACTAGATCCTGTAAAGCAGGGCTCCCCAACCCCCGGGCTGATGACCAGTGTGAGTCCCTGGCCCATTAGGAGCTGAGCCTCATAGCAGGTGAGCAGCGGGTGGCTGAGTGTCACCACCTGAGCCCCGTCTCCGGCAAGATCATCGGCCGCATTAGATTCTCACAGGCACGCACACCCTGCCGTGGACTGCGCACGTGGGGTCTCAGCTGCCTGCTCCCGTGGGAATCTAACTCATGCCTGATGGTCCGGAGCAGGCGGGACATTGGTGTTCTAGAGCCTTCCCCACTCCGCCATCCACGGACAGATTGTCTTCCGTGAACCCGGTCCCTGGTGCCGAGAAGGTGGGCAACTGTGGCTGTGAATGGGCTGGCAGCTTCTGGCCCGGGGGCTGCGGCAGTCACACGAGGCGAGATCGCCTCCATGGAGGCCACTATCTGTCGGGTATTGACACCGAGGGGTCCGGCCAGGTGGAGGGGCAGCCCTGACTCGCTTTGAGATGCTGGACCTGCCCCTCGGGCAGTCCGTGGCCAGTGCTGGGGCCGCAGCCTCAGACTCTGGGCACGGTTGTGCCGGCCACCCCGTGCAGGCCCCTCCCTCGCTGGTCATGGCCCGGCCTTGCCCTATTTGCCATCCCTGTGCAGTGGATCGGCAGGGACTGACCCTGTGGGAACAGCTGACCCCAAGTGCCTGGGTGCCCTGTGGCCTCTGCTTACGTCCTGTGAGTGCCGCAGGTGGAGGTGGACAGTCATGAGTAGAGGAAAGCAGGAAGGTGCTCTGTGAGGCTTGGTGCCAGCTGTGCCAGCAGCACCCACTTGATGCATCCTGGGTCTCCCACCCGTCACCCGGGCATCACGGCCGGCGGGAGAGGCCCGTGCCACGCAGCCGCCCAGCCGTGAGGAGGGAGCAGCCCTCGGCCCTCGTCCCTCCGCAGAGCCTCCCGCCCCTGAACTCTGGATTTATGGGCTTCTTCCCCGCGCTGGACGGGGGCCGTGAGAGCAGTTTCACCGTGGCGGCATTGTCAAGGCTGGCGGAAGCTTCGGAGACGCGCATTCTCAGCCCCAGCGTGTTTCTCAGCTGCTGCAGAGGCTGCCCAGGGGCTCTAGAATGGTGGGAAAAGGGGGCAGCCCAGGGGTGACTGAGGTCCGTGAGCCCAGGCCTGCCTCTGGCCACACAGCTGGGGCTCACCCTGACTGGTTTCCTGGAGCCTGCAGCTTGGTCAGCATGGAGGCCACCACTGCCCAGGGTGAGGAAGTCCAGGGTGAGGATGCCCTGGGGTTCAGGAAGCCAAGGAGGGATCCAGAGGGGCTGTCCCTGATGGAGCCTTGTCACTGTCCCTTCCCGGAGAGGTCTAAGGGGGACAGCTGGAGCCAGGAGCAGACAGGAGGGTTCTGGGGCTGAGTCTCCTGCCTCGGGGTCAGGGGATGGTGGCGATGTCTGTACACCTCAGGGTCTCTGGGCACCGGCCCCTGCACACCCCAACTATTGGAAAGGCTCTCAAGGCCAAGAACCTCCCAACTCCCCACCAGTCATCCCTGAGAATGCTTCCCACTCCCGGAAAACTGCAGCCACATGAGGGTCCCTGCAAATGCCAGGAGGCTCTCCAGACGCTGCAGCTGTGCACTCTTGGGGAAAGTAGCTCGTGTTTCGAGAGCTTTTGGGGACAGCCTTGGAGCAGCAGAAGCTGGTTCCCTCTTGGTTCCTGAGGCCGGAAGTCCACGATCCAGGTGCTGCAGGGCTGCCCTCCCTCCGAAGCAGCAGGGGAGGGTCCTGGCTTGTCTCTTCAGCTGCTGGTGACCCTGGGCTCCTCGGATTGTGGCCACATCACTGCACCCTCTGCCTCCGTCTTCACCCAGCCTCCGCAGTGTGTCTCCGGCCTGCCTCCCCTAAGGACACTGGTCATAGTGAAGTAAGGCCCTCCCCACTCCACTGTGGCCTCATTGAGCCTAACTATCAACACCTGCGACGTCTCATCCCCAAATATGGTGACTCACTGCAGTTCTGGAGGTGGTTGAACAAACCTTTATAGGGACACGATTCACATGTGGCAAGGAGGCCCTCTCTCCACCCTGTGCTCAGCCCTGGTCCTTCTGTCCCTGCCCGGGGCCTCAGGGACACTTAACCCCCAGGAATATGAGGCAGGTGCTTGGCCTGAGCCACAGCCCCCTGCACCCGCCCTTGGCACCCCCATCTTCCTCCAGGGTCCTGCTCAGCCTCTTACCTATGGAGGCTGGCCCCCGAGGAGTCCAAGATGGTGGCTTCCTCTTTTAGAAACCCCGGGCCTCCCACGTCTGACCCTTCCCTCCTGCCCCCTTCCCTCGGCCGTGCCCACAGTTTCCCCTCTGATGGTCTGAAGCCGGGCTACAGACCCCTCCTGGCTTCGTCCTCCCTCCCGGCCCCTAGACTGGACTTGGTGTTTGTCTGTGACTCCCATCAGGGAAAGGGCACCCCCGGGGTGGGTGGGGTAGGGCGGCGCCCACAGCATGGCTGGGCTGATGGCAGCCTGGGCAAGGGACCTTTGCATAGATGTCCCTGCCTGCCCTCTTCTTCCTCCCTGCGTGGCCTCCCCAGGAGAAAGCTTGGCCTCACACTGCATCAGAAAGAGACTGTCAGCCATCGGGCCACCCAGCAACTCTGGGCAAATCCTCCAAAAATCCATTCCCAGAAAGCCAGTTTGCTGAGACCCTGCTCTGCGATTCCATGGAAGGGGGTGGGGGACAGGGGTCAGAGGAAGACGAGGGCAGGAGGCCAGCTGCAGGTAAAGCCCGCCCACCACGCACAGGTAGGGAGGATCGGGGCACCGGCGTGAGCCTGGATGAGAAAAGCCCCAGGGCAGTGAAGACGCTGCCCTTAGAGGCCTGGGAATTTCAGCCCCTCAGCAAGGAGGCAGCTGCACGCAGGAGGGAGGAAAACCTGTCCCCACCTGGCCCTGCCTGGAGCTGGTCTCTCACACACACACACACACACACACACACACACACACACACGCACACAGCATGGGAATACCACCCCCACGACCCAGCCACCTCCTCCCTCCACAGGTGGGGATTACACGTCCCTCCTTGACACATGGGGATTACACTTTGAGATGAGATTTGGGTGGGAGACAGAGCCAAAGCATGTCACCCCCATTCCCGTGACACTTCCTGCATGACTCTGAGCCCCCTGTCTCCTAGACAGTCCCTGCACCATGTCCACCTCCCAACTCCCACCCTCTCTCAACCCCCACATTGGGAAGGGGGGATCCTGGGGCCTCCCTGTAGCTTCGCCCCTGGCACATCGTCCTGCCTGCTGCCTGCTCTGCTCCTTGAACTGGTCCCAGAGCCGAGGGCCCCTCCTTGGATGCCCCTTTCCTCTCCACAGCCCCTTCCTTTGCCCTCACTGGACCCTCAAGGCCGCTGCCTCGGGGACCCCTCCGCAGCCTGGCCCTCCCTCCCCTTCCCAGGAAAGCTCCGTACAGGCTGAGACCCCTAGTCTCCCTCAGGCCTGGGACCCCCTCCCGGTTTCTTCTGCAGGGAGCTGAGCTTCAGGGGCAGCACCTTCCCAAGCAGGGCCCGTGCTCCAATGGTGGACCCTGCTCTGGGCGCCGGTGCCGACAACGTGGGAGGGCCTGGGCATCCCCCTCCCGGCGGCACAGCCTGGGCATCAGCTGCTCCACCCAGCAAGCAGCAGGGCTGGTCCAGACCAACTGCACAGCCCTGACACAGGGTCCAAGGGCTGCAGGCAGGTGTGGAACGGGGTTGGGGCTTGGCAGAGGGGCATGCAGAGGCCTCAGTACCCTGACCCTGAGCCAGCGGACCCACCCTGGTCCCTGCCCGGTTCCACTACTGTCCTGTCCTTCCAGCTGGGACCTTCCTCAGTGCTGAGACCCACCTGCCTGAAAACCCAAGACTCAAGCACCACCTCAGCTGAGCCTCTGCACCAGTGGGGGTGCAGGGGGCGGGGTGTGGACACGCACAGGCTCAAGCTCCCCAGATTTGTTTTTCTTTCTTTAAACTTGACACCGCCTTTGGGCCACAGCTCCCTTCTTTCTCTGTCCGGGGAAACCCAAGTCATTTGTCCACTCGTGGAACCACAGCCGAGTGGGCCCTGCCCTGTGCCCCGCGCCCAGCCCTGTGCCGGGGAGGCCCTGCAGCCCCGAGTGGGCCCTGGCCTGTGCCCTGCGCCCTGTGCCCTGTGCTGGGGAGGCCCTGCAGCTCCGAGTGGGCCCTGCCCTGTGCCCTGCGCCCTGTGCCCTGTGCTGGGGAGGCCCTGCAGCTCCGAGTGGGCCCTGCCCTGTGTCTCACACCCAGCCCTGTGCTGGGGAGGCCCTGCAGCCCCAAGTGGGCCCTGCCCTGTGCCCTGCGCCCTGTGCCCTGTGCTGGGGAGGCCCTGCAGCCCCGAGTGGGCCGTGCTCACACTGGAGGCTGTAGCTAAGACAGTGCCTGGCTCCCACCACATGGAAGAGCAGAGCCTTTGTTTTGTTCTTTGCTTAAAAAGAGGGCCAGGCACATTGTGGGTGACGGATGAACGAAGAGCCACCGTCAGATGACAGATGCAGGTCAACTCACCTTGAGGGACATGCATGATGGGAGTGTGTATGTGTGTGTGTTTGTGTGTGTGTGTGTGTGTGTGTGTGCATGTGTGTGTGCATGTCTGTGGCTGAGCAAGGATGAACCTGACCCTGGGCTGAGTGGAGAACCCCAAGGATGGGCCCCAAGGCCACCGAAAGAGGTGGTGGCTGTGTCAGCACTGGCACAGGGGACAGCAGCCCTGGAAGGCTGATGCAGGAATACAGTCAACTCACCTTGAGGGACAGGTGTGATGGGAGTATGTGTGTATGTGCATGTGTGTGTGCACGTGTATGCATGTATGTGTGTGCATGTGTACGTGTGTATGTGTGTGCATATGCATGTATGTGTGCAAGCATGTATAGTCATGCATGTATGCATGCATTGTGTGCATGTGTGCATTTGTATGTATGTGTGCATGTGTATGCATGCATTGTATGCATGTGTGTACACATATGTGCATGTGTATATATGTATGTGTGTGCATGTATATCGTGTGCATGTGTGTGCCTGTGTATGCATACATTGTATGCGTGTGTACACACGTGTGCATGTGTGTGCATGTGTATGCATGCATTGTGTGCATGTATGTGCATGTGTATACATGTATGTTCATGTATATGTGTACTTGTATGCATGTGCATGCATGCAGTGTGTGCATGTGTGTGCACATATGTGTGCGTGTGTATGTGCGAATGTGTGTACATGTGTGTGCACATGTGTGTACGTGTGTGCATGTGTATGCACACATTGTGTGCACGTGTGTGCATGTATGTGTGTATATGTGCGTGCATGTGTATCCATGCATTGTGTGCATGTGTGTATATGTATGTGTGTGCACGTGTATCCATGCATTGTGTGCGTGTGTACACATGTGTGTATATGCATGCATGTGTATGTGTGTGCATGTGTATGCATTGTGTGCATGTGTGTACACATGTGTACATGTGTATGTATGCATGTGTGTGCATATGTGTATATGTGTGGGCATGCATATGTGTGTATATGTATGCATATGTATGTATATGGGTGTGCATGTGTATGTGTGTATGTGTGTGCATGTGTATATGTGTATGGGTGTGCATGTGTGTGTGTGCATGTGTATGTGTGTATATGGGTGTGCATGTGTATGTGTGTGTGTGCATGTGTATGTGTGTATATGGGTGTGCATGTGTATGTGTGTATGTGTTCATGTGTGTGTGCATGTGTATGTGTGTGTATGGGTGTGCATGTGTATGTATGTGTGTGTGCATGTGTATGTGTGTATATGGGTGTGCATGTGTATGTATGTGCTCATGTGTGTGTGCATGTGTATGTGTGTACGTGTGCATATGTGTGCGTGTGTGTGTATATGGGTGTGCATGTGTATGTGTGTATGTGTGCATGTGTGTACGTGTGTGTATATATATGGGTGTGCATGCATTTGTGCATGTGCATATGTACAAGTTATGTGCATGCATGCACAAGTGCACAAATACGTAGGTGTGTACATGTGCATGGTTATGTGTGCATGCATGTGTGTGTGCATGCAGGCACGAATGTGTGTAGGTGTGTGGTGTGTGTGTGTATATCTCAGCATGTATGTGTCTGGCTGTGCATAGGTATGTGTGCACGTGTGCACCCCCTTTGGCGGGCAGGCTGACTCGGGGAAGGGAAGATCTCCAGCCGTGGCCAGCGAGAACTCGTTTCCTTGCCCTGTGTGAGCCCCTGCTCCGGAAGAGTCCAGCACGTACGAACACGCAGGCTCATGATGACCGCACCGCCTTTACCTCTCAGGGACCTGCCCAAGTGCTCGTCCCATCAGCATGGCGGCCAGGAGGTGGTATTTTCCTTCTGAAGATTAAGAAATGGCCCCTTTGTGGCCATAGCTCATGCGTGTAGCATTTCTTGAACATTTGTTCTCATGGGCGTTACTGACCAGAGGAGCATAGAGAGAGCCTGCCCTGCAGAAGGCAGGAGTGGCCGAAGGAAAGCTGTGTGGACATAAGCAAGCCGGCTCGGGCTTCAGCACCATGCTCTGAGCCTTGCTCCCGTGAGACCCACTGCCCAGAGCTGGCGAAAAAGCAGACGGCAGGTGCGGAGGAATTGATCAGTCTCAGCTAAGAGGCCCACGTGAGGATCCGCAGAGAACCAGCTGAGGGCGAGCCTGTGACTTCTGTGGTCCGTGCCTGGCAGTGCTGCTCAACTCAACCCAGTGCCCTGAGGGGAGAACTCAATTCCCAAAGCCACACCCCTGTGGACTTGGGGCTCCTCCACCAGACAGGCGGGCCCCTGCCGCTCACCCATGAACCCATGAGCCAGGCTCACATGCCATCCCCCCAGTGGCCTCACCTTCCAGGGCTGCTCCCCCGTGCCAACGCTGACACAGCAGCCACCTCTTTCCCGTGGCCTCGAGGCCCACCCCGGGCTTCTCCGCTCAGTCCAGGGCCAGGCTCTTCCTTGCCCAGCTGCAGTCTCAGCAGAACACTCCTGGGCCTCTGTGCTGCTTTGCCACCCCAGCTGCCCCGGGGGTCTGGGATGCCGGGAGATGAGCGCAAGAGAGACGCTGGTTTTCACCAGGCACAGGAAACCTCATGCTCACAGCCGTAACCAGATGAGGAGTCAGGCAGTCCAGCCTGCAGGGCCCGCGGGGGAACGTGCTGGCGGTTTCCTGTTGCTTCCTTGTAACCTCGTCATTTTCTGGAACCGACACTTGCTTCCCCCACCCCCAAGGGCAGGAAAAAATGATGTGTCTGAGAAGTAAAGGGTCATTACCCAGATGTCACATTTAGAATGCGATGGAAGGCTGGGCCCGGGCACTGCACAGCCCTATGCGGGGTGTCTGGGGATGCGACAGAGAGACAAGGCTGGCTCCCTCCCTGTGACCCCTCCCACACCCGCGCCAGCCCCTACGCCCCCACTGGGGGCACGCACGCAAGGAGGGGATGGCATGGGAGGAGAAGTGAGCAATGCTGGGCTCGCTCACAGAGGAAGGAGTTCTCCGGGCCTGGAAATCTGGATGTGCTGTGGATGGACAGGAGAGCGGGCAGGGTGATTCTGGGGAGAGGAGCAGCCGATTCTGGAACCAAGGCAAACACCGGCCCAGCGCAGGAGAAGAGCGGGGAGCGGAGCGGGGGGCGGGGGCGGGGGCGGTGGGCAAGGCGTGGGGAGGTGGGGCAGGCAGCATCGCTGCGCAGGAGAGGAGCGGGGAGGGAGGAGGCGGCGGGAGGAGGCAGCTTGGTCTCATGGGCCGAGGCCCTGGAGTGTGGGAAGAAGTACATCTGCCCAGCAGGAGCCCGGGCATTGACAGATGGGCAACACCCTCCACAGACGCCTGCGTGTGGGTCCAGAGTGGTTCCAGAAGCCAGGGCTGGCACAAAGCGGGTGCTCAGGGAATCCTGGCCGGGAGGCGCTCCCAGGAAGGAGCCGCGGGCAGAGGACTCTGGGTGCTGCTGTGGCCTCCGTCCACCCGAGACGCTGCCTGTCCCACCTAGGTCCTGAGTTCATCTCGATATTTCCAATTCAAATTGTTGATGACATGAATGTCCTTCTGTGCCCGCATCTCTTTTATCCTTTGTGGGAAATCTTGGTTCCTGACAATGTTAACATAATTGTCCCACAACATACATACAAAAATGTCAAAATAGTAATGCCAATATTATCACTAATGTTACTCATAGTTACCCACGCTCTTTATCCTCCTCCTCACGCCCTTCAGACCAGCAGGCAGAGTGAGGGGCCTGCAGGGCCACGCTCGACCCAGAGCATCAGGTGGTGGCCGGCTCTTGGCTGGTGGCCCCATTGTCCCAACCCTGGGCTCTGTGGCACGTGGCCTCCTGTGTGTCTGCTCTCCCTCTGTGTCTCTCCTACAGGAACACCCGTGATGGCATCTAGAGCCCACCCAACTAACTAGTCCAGCCTCACCTCCCACCTGGAAATCACTAACTCAGTCACAAAGTCCTCTTTGCCATCTAAAGTGGTGACCACAGGCTCCAGGGGTGAGGATGTGGACCTCAGGGCTGTGCTTCAGCCCGTCGCGTGAGGCAGGGGAGAGAAAGCACCGGCCTTCGGACGATGGAGCCTGTTACTCTGCACCCCGCAAGGTGGGCCAGATGCTGTGTTCTGGGCTGATGTGTCCCCAAAATTCATATGCTGAGGTCCTGATCCCCAGCGCATCATCTACTGACCTTATTTGGAGACGAGATCTTTACAGAGGTAAAGAGGTAAAGGTAAAGGTGACGTCATCGGGGTGAATGAGCCCTAATCCAAATGTCCCCTTTTTAGACACAGAGAAAAACACCGAGGGAAGACGCTGTGAAGAGACGCAGGGAGGAGACGGCCATCTACAAGCCGAGGAGGGGGACCCGGGACAGGTCCTCCCTCAGCCGCGGAAGCAGCCGGCCCTTCCCACCCACACTTGATCCCAGACTTGCAGCCTCCGGAGCTGAGGGAGTCCTTCTGCTGTCTACACTGCCTGGCCTGCAGCCCTTTGCCATGGCAGCTCGGGACATGAATTCAGACGCATTCCTTGGCAGCATGAAGGTGTTTTTCAGGGGTCAAGGGTGAAGAGTAGACCCTCCCTCTGATGTGCACACAGGCAGCAGGGGTGGCTGGCGCCGAGTTCCCAGGAGGTCCATGGGTCGCACCCCTGTGTCCCTGTGGGTTGCAGCTTCTGTGTCCTTGTGGTGCCTGAGGGTCCGGCCTCCTTAGAAGCCTGGCGGTGGTGCATGGGTCACAGTCCTCCTCCCTCACGCAGGATGACATCACACACATGACGTCACAGACCCATGCCAGCGTTGCCTGCTGCTCCTGCGTCCCATCACCCGGGTCCACCCAGGTGGCCATCTCTGCAGCAACCCATCCACCCACGCCACCCTGCCCCCGGTCACTGTAGTGAGCCAGGTGCCAAGTCCAACACAGGACACTGGCCAGACCCCGTCCTGCTCCTGGAGCAGACACTCCAGTGGGAGGTCAGACAGTGGACAAATGTGAACAGGGGGAATAGAGACAGCACAGGACCACGAGGCCACACAGGACAACGTACAGGACCATGAGGCCACACAGGACCACGTATGGGACCACGAGGCCACACAGGACCACAGGTGGCTCAGCCAGGGCCGGAGGCAGAGTCCTTGGTAAACACCACACTTTTGTAGCTGTCCATGGTCTCTGCACTGTGGAAGGTTTGGTGGTCTCGCCTGGCTTGAACGGAACTGAAGCTGGCCCAAGTTCCCAAAAAGCAGCAGAAGCAGTGGTTACCATGGTGTCCTATGAACGTTATCTCTAAAGTGGCCAGTGAAGGGTGAGTTTCAGTGTCCGAGGGCGTCAACTTCAACTACTGTGGATTTCAGCTTCATGGAAAAAGGGAAGGAAAAACAAAACAAAACAAAATCCAGTGATCAACAGCAAGCAGAGGCTGGGCGTGGAGGCTCAAGCCTCTAATCCCAGCATTTTGGGAGGCTGAGGTGGTCAGATCACCTGAGGTCAGGAGTTTGAGAACAGCCTGGCCAACATGGTGAAGCCTCATCTCTACTAAAAATACAAAAATTAGCCAGGTGTGACGGTGCAGACCTGTAATCCCAGCTGCACAGTAGGCTGAGGCAGGAGAATCGCTTGAACCCATGAGGCGGAGGTTGGAGTGAGCCGAGATCGCGCCGTTTCACTCTAACCTGGTTGATAGAGTGAGACTCTGTCTCAAAAACAAACAAACAAACAAATAATTTTAAAAAGCAAGCAGAGCCAGCAGACCTGATGAAATTAGCCCTGGGTTTCTTTTTTTTTTTTTTTTTTTTGAGACGGAGTTTCGCCCTTGTTACCCAGGCTGGAGTGCAATGGCGCGATCTCGGCTCACCGCAACCTCCACCTCCTGGGCTCAGGCAATTCTCCTGCCTCAGCCTCCTGAGTAGCTGGGATTACAGGCACGTGCCACCATGCCCAGCTAATTTTTTGCACTTTTAGTAGAGACGGGGTTTCACCATGTTGACCAGGATGGTCTCGATCTCTCGACCTCGTGATCCACCCACCTCGGCCTCCCAAAGTGCTGGGATTACAGGCTTGAGCCACCACGCCCGGCCAGCCCTGGGTTTCTGATGCTTCAGCTGAGTATCAGGCAGGCGGGCATCAGGCAGGGGCGGGCGGAGGAGCGTGCAGACAGAACCGCCAGACCAAGGCTGGGGAGCAGGAAAGGACTCTGGCGCTGAGGGACTGAGGGGAGACCAGGGAGGCCCTAGAGATAGGCAGGACTGAGGCTCGGGGTTTTGTCCCAGGCCGTCAGAAGCCCCATCAGAAACCCCGCAGGGGTTCAGGGAAGGGCGGGAGCGTCTGTCACCCAGTGGCTGCTGGCCGCATAGATCTGGGCGCTCCTGGGTGGGGATGAGGTGCCGCGGCAGCAGCAGGGCGGTGAGCAGGTGGAACGGCGGGGCTCGGCTGCGTGCCTCTGCAAGAAGCCTCGCAGGCTCCCCGTCAGGGTGCGCCTCGTGCGGCCTAATCAGGGACCCCACACCACTCCGTGAACTTCGCTTCTGTTGCGTTGGAAGCCCCAGACATGTCAAGATGTGGTGCTGCGGGAGGGCGCATGTGACATGTACCTCACATTCAGACGTCCTGGACTTTTCTGCCCCACACACAGGGATTCTATTTTGCCCATTTCTCATTTTGCAAATGATGGGGAAAAGCGTATGGTGAGTTTCTAATTGTGCACCTGACCTGTGGCAGGAGCCGGCTGCCTTGTGCTAACGGGCTGATAAGAACTGCATGAGGCTCCCTCCTCTGCAGACGCTTTTCAGAGTGGCTTCTGGCTCCTGTACACACAGCCCACCCTCCTTACGTGTACACATCTGGTACCACGAGCTGTGGAACACCTTCACAGCGTGACGTGGCCTCGGGCCCGCTCCTTCCTGTCCTTGTCCCCAGCCAGCCAGCACGGTGGGCGGGAGCACGGCCTGGGACAGCTTGCAGTGGCTTAGCTCTGCTCAGAAGTGACTGCAAACCTCATAAGGATGTCCCACCAACCCCGTGGTAAAGAGCCAACGCGGTCCCCAGATGCCCACAGCCAGCCCACTACATAGCCACGCCGGGGCAGGCAGAGCAAAGACGACGGGCTTGACGGGTTGCCGGAAAACATCAAGGTTTGGTTTTATTTCATTTGTTTTGCAAAAATCACGTGGCTGTGAACACACCGCTGGGCTTTCTCGATCACGGTGGCAGGTCTGCACAAGTCCCACGGCTTCGGCACCCGGACCAGGCAAGCCTGGCTTTCCGCAGCAGGTCCACTGGGAGGAGCCAACGGTATAACAGCAAAATCACGAGTGTCAAGTATATTTCAAGGAGTCTGCAGCATCGCCGCTGAGAGCGGTGAGGTCCCGGAAGTCACCTGGCCAGGCGTCCGCGGGAGATTGCCCAATGCACATGGGTGTGTGCACGCAATTGTGCACGGCCCCAGCGGGGTGCGGCGGTGGCTGAGACGGTTTGGGTTTTCTGGACTGAAGAGGCTCCTGGACCACGTGGGCGGAGGCCGGACGTGCTGCTGAAAGCCTGCGGGGCACGGAGGCTTGTCCCACCGGCTGTCTACGGGGTGAGGCTGAGCAGCCCCATACTAGGGTTCTCAGCTGTGAGGATGTCAGAACACACAATGACAACACATCTGCTCATGGATCTAATTGGCTTTTATTCACTCTTCGTGAATCGGGGCAGCCTCCCTTCTACAAGACAGAATAAGAGCTCCCGCTGGGCGATGGCAGAGCAGCAGGGTTGGTAAGGTGGGACAGAGAATCAGAACGAGAGGCGGACGGCCACAGCTTTCGTGTAAGGGTTACAGCGGAGGAGGCGTGCGTATCGGTTGGCTCAGGTGGACCGGAGTCTCCGGCTTTCAGGAAATACTGGTCTGTTTTGGGATCTCGCTGTGACTTTCAAGTGTTCGTTTCATTATGTGGCGTTTAGCACGGGTGCCTTCGTTTTGGTTTGACCCGGTCTGTCGAGACCTCCTGTGGGCACTCCGTCCAAAATGAAAAACCCTACCCCAATTTTTTCCTAACAAAAATAATGCATGAGTCTAATATATATCGACCTGGCAGAGGCCCAGAATGTATCCTTGAATGGGAAGATGCAGGGTGGATGAATGCGTGTGGTCTCATCAGCCTGCAGCGCTCAGCCCGGCCTCAGGGGGACAGGGACAGGGAGGGACGGGGAGGGACAGGGTCTGTCCACACAGGGCCAGTAACACTGAACGTTTGCTCAGAGAGGGGAGCTGGAGGGGACAGGAGGGGCAGTTGTCTTTGGTTTCTTTTTTCTATTACAAAAAACCCCGACGTCTCCCTTTGCAGCCCGCACATCATCTGGCCTGCCTGTGGGGCGAGCGGCCGCGTCTCCCTAGAGCAGAGCAGGGTGGACGCTCTGCCTTCAAGGCTCCTGGGCCTGAGGGCAGCCTCCCAGCCATCCAGAGCGCTCAGCACACATTTCAAAGACATCCCCAGCCCTTTAATTCCGAGCCTCTGACTCCCACCCTGTGGGCTCACAATACCTGCTTCTGGGATGAATCAACGAATCTAGGACAAGGAGCCAGAAGTGAAACAGGCAACCTGCTCTTTCATCTCCGAGTTTCCAACAACACCAGGGACCGAGAGCCAAAGAGTCAGAGGGAGGAGGGCAATGGGCTGGTGCCCGACCCCCGGCAGAGACCCTCAAAGCCCGCAGAGCCCAGGGGGCCCCCAACGGCCTCTGACGGGGCCACACCGCCCCCCGGATGCCTCAGCCAGGCTGAGAAACACGCTGAGCCCTGGTTCCCATAAATTCGGCTTTTATGTGGCTGTGAATAGGGGTGAACAATGGATCTATTGCAGGCTGCACAGAACTGGCCCAGCCTGGGTCTCCCTCCCGCAGTTAGGAGCCTTGGCATGGCAGGGTTCTGGAGCCCCCGGCCTGCCTGTAAGCCTCCTAAACACCAGCGCCTGCTTGAATTTGGGGGAGGAGATTTCACCATCCCCTGGGGTCTGTTTCTGGCCAGACCCCCTCCCTGGCACAGGGGGAAGCTCTCTGGCCTCCCCAGCTGCCTGCAACCCAGATGGTGGTTACTGCACCGTTCCCATGGCTGTGGGCTCAGGCTCGGCCCGCAGCTTCGGGTCCTGCCTCCTTGTTTCTCTCAGTCTCCTTCCACGCTGTGGCTCCCGCTGTTCGAGCCCTTCCCCTTCTGCGGAAGCCAGCCCACCCCTGCAGGCATCCAGGCATCACATCCAGGTGAGCACTTGCGCAGGGGCTGGGCATACAGAGGAATCTCAGCCCCACCCTGCACTTCCTGAGCCCAGGGCCTCACCAGCTCGTCTGTGCCCACTCAGCCCCTGCACCCACAGCACAGAGTCCTACCCTCCACAATGCCCACGCCACCTCCTAGAAGCACCCACCCGCCTTCTGCTAGCTGCTCTCCTGCCTCCACCTACGTACAGTATTTCCAAAGAACAGGTTTACTGGCACTAGTTTTAAGTGTCACCTGGGCAAGTCTGTGGTACCCAGTTGTCTGGTCAAACCCCTGTCTAGATGTCAATGTGAAGGCATTTTAAAAATGAGGTTAACGGCCAGGTGCGGTGGCCCAAGCCTGTAATCCCAGCACTTTGGGAGGCCGAGGCGTGCAGATCGTGAGGTCAAGAGATCAAGACCATCCTGGCCAATGTAGTGAAACCCCATCTCTACTAAAATACAAAAATTAGCTGGGTGTGGTAGCGTGCGCCTGCAGTCCCAGCTACTCAGCAGGCTGAGGCAGGAGAATTGCTTGATGCCGGGAGGCGGAGGTTGCAGTGAGCTGAGATCGCGCCACTGCACTCCAGCCTGGTGCCTATCAAAAGAGCGAGACTGTCTCAAAAAAAAAAAAAAAAAAAAAGTGAGATTAGTATTTACATTACAACAAATCAATCTTTATAATGGGAGCGGCCCTCATGCAGTCGGTTGAAGGCTCTAAGAGAAAAGGCTGAGTTTCCCCAGAGAAGGAATCCTGCCTCCAAACAGGCTCTAGACCCAAGATGGCAGCATCAGCTCTGCCTGGGTCTCCAGCCTGCTGCCTGCTCTGTGGACGTTGAGTTTGCAGCCTCCACAATTGCGTGGATCAGTTCCTTAAATAAGTCTCTACACACACACACACACACACACACACACACACACACACACACCCTATTGATACGCTACTTGTTCTGTTTCTCCGGACAGCATGGACTCATCTCTGGTGAAGGAGCGTCCGTGATGGTCCCCACTGGCCTCTGGCTCCTGGTGTAATTCTCTCCCCTTAAGTGGGGGCGCGGCCTCACGGTGGATCAATCATGTGGCGTATGGTAAATGTAATGGGTTACAAAAAGACTTCCATCTTGCTCTCTCTCTCTTGTCTCTCTCTGAAGTCAGAACCCTTGCTCTGGGAGAGGCCAGTGACCCCAACAGGAGCTTCCCTACGGTAAGAGGCCATGTGGCAAGGAGACCCCAGCCATTAGGGATCTGAATCCTGGTGACAGGCGGGTGAGCCAAGCGCTCTTTCCCCAGCCCTCAGGTGACTGTCCTCCAGCTGATAACTTGCAAGGGACACTGAGTCAGAAGACCCAGCGGTGCTGTGCCTGGATTCCTGACTCGCTCAGGAAATAGTACACATTTGTTATTTGGGGTCTGTTATGTGAGCCAGTGTGCTCTGGGAGTCATCTGTCACTCTGGAATAGGTAAATGATGCCGCACTCTCTCAGCCGTCTTAGACCTTATCTGTTCAGTTGCTGCTGTCCCACTCTGAGCTTCCTTTCCTCTTCCTGCCAACACAGCCATATCACAATTCAGGTTAAATAAATATTCATGCCTCATGGGATCATGATCATGTAAGTAAAATAGAACACTGAGCTAGGTAGTGCATTCTAACGGTATTTCTTTCTCTGCACGTTTTTATTTTCCTGGAGTTAGTTATTGCCTTGCTTTTATTTAAAAACAAATAAAACGTTAGCTTTCCACATGCCTATGTATAATCCAAATGTCCTAACAGAATTCTCAGTGCTAGCAATGCATTTTCAGGTGCTCAGGTACCCCAGATAATCCCGTTTCCGTTTTCCTTTTCCCTGGCAGTTTCCCCGTTCGGACCTTTGCCCCTTGCTCTGGAGTCTCAATTCTCCGGACTCGAGGTGCTCCTGCCGCTCTGGGGGTCTCCTTTCACCCCTCTGCCCAGTTGCACAACCTGTTTTCTGTATCCAGAGTTTCCCTGTACACTGTGTCTCCGAAACACAGCAGAATCTTAGGAAAGGGACGTGGAAATAATACGCTGACTCCTGGTAGGTCTGAAAATTCCCTTTCCACTCCTAACGATTGGCAGGTCACTTTTTAGGTGTGACATTCTAGGTTCCCCCTGAAGTACTCGGGGTATCTTGCCATACGTCGCAGCTGCCAGAGTGACCACAGAGGGGCCCGATGCCTTCTGAGGTCCTGTCCTTTCTATGCAATCTGCCCTTGCAGGCTGGACACCTGCAGGCTTTTATTTGGTGTCCAGTGTCCTGAAATGTCCAAAGCTGTGCCTCCTGGTGGGTCTGGCCTCTCCCAGAGTGAGCGTTCTGACTTGAGAGACAGAGCAAGAGAAAAGGAAGAGAGGAAAGGGCGGAGAGTGAGCCGGTCCTCGGGACGCTCTTCTCCCTCCGCGGGAGGAGCCGGCTGCACCTTCACGGTCACTGTGGACGTCCACTCTGCTGAGTTCAGCCTCCGGCGCTCCTGTTTTCCTGAGCAACTTTCCACAGTTTTGTCCTTTTGTTCCGTTTTATGAGAGAGTTATGTTATCTTCTTACCTTTCTGCTAATTTTTAAACTTTTGATTATTGTATTTCTGATCACCAGTAACGTTCCTTGTTTCAGAACGCGGCTCCCATTGTGGCCTCCTGCTTGTTTCATGGACAGACGTCTGTCTACCCCAGGACCGTCTGAGCCGATGCCATCCAGCGCCCGTGCTTTCTAACCCCGATCCTGCCACAGGGCTCCCCGTGCTCCCTGAGTGCAGGCTTGTGTCGCGAACCTTGTGGCTCTCACTGAGCGCTGGCAGCAGATGCCGGGAGCTTCCCAGACACAAACCTGTCATTTTACCCTCTTCTCAGATACAGAAGCTGAGGTGTGGGGATGGTGAGTGCCCTGCCCGGTCGCACAGCCTGTCACAGCCTGGGCCAGACGCACGGGCAGGGATCCTTTCCAAGCCTGGGGCGTGAGCCAGCCAAGGAGGCTCAGCCCCTCCCTCCCTGCAGTCGGCCTGGTGTCTCCAAGTGTCTTCTTGGCAGAGTGGAAGAACCGTTGTTGGGGCCGGGCGCGGTGGCTCAAGCCTGTAATCCCAGCACTTTGGGAGGCTGAGGCGGGTGGATCACGAGGTCGAGAGATCGAGACCATCCTGGTCAACATGGTGAAACCCCGTCTCTACTAAAAATACAAAAAATTAGCTGGGCTTGGTGGCTCGTGCCTGTAATCCCAGCTACTCAGGAGGCTGAGGCAGGAGAATTGCCTGAACCCAGGAGGCGGAGGTTGTGGTGAGCCGAGATCGCGCCATTGCACTCCAGCCTGGGTAACAAGAGCGAAACTCCGTCTCAAAAAAAAAAAAAAAAAGAAGAAGAACCAAGAACCGTTGCATTTCTCCCAGCACGGCTCCTTCTCAGCCCCTCCCTCCTCGAGACTCCCTCCCCCTCCCCACTCCATCACCCCACTGGACAAGTCCTTCTACCCACCCCAGCTAGGGGCAGGCTCGAGCTGTGACCCATGGGAGTGTCTCAGGCCTCTGAGAGGTGGCAGTGATTCCTCTGAGAAGCGTCACAGAGCTGGGAAGAACCCCGGAGTCCCAGTCTCCACCGGCCACTGCAGGGCCTGCGTGTCACTGCCAGGGAGATGCGTGAGCTGCAGGTGGTGAGCTCTGCCGACGATGAGGCAAATCTTTGTTGGGGGCTTCCTGTGTGCCAGGCACAACCCAGGGTCACTGCCACCTAACACAGATGAGGCACTGAGGCACAGAGGTGTCAAGTAACTTGCCCAGGGTCCCACAGCTCGTAAGAGGCAGAGCCAGAAGCCATGACGCTCTCACACAAGACATCTGTGGCCTCAGCGCAGCTCAGGAGCTGAAGAGGCAGTGTCTGGGATGGAGCTGGCCAGGCCAGAGGCGGGAGGGTGCTCTGACAGAGCCCCAGCCCACGGCTCCTTCACCCCCACGTTCCGGGGCCTGGGAGGCGGGTGCGGTTTTACAGGATGCAGGCTCTGGGTGGGCAGGAGTGACGCAGCCTGGCTGGGGTGAGCCCGGCTATTTGTCACTTGCTTGCCAGACCCCAGGAGCTGGCCGGAGATCTCACAAGAAACCAGGACACCCCACTATCCTGAACTGGAAACGGTGCAGAGCCGACAGGAGCCTCTTTGGGTCTGGCTGAGTTACCCTGGCGGGAAAGCGGTGGGCTGTGTTTCAGGGACTGGGGTCAGAGTGGGAGAGTGCGTCTCCCAGAGGAGGGACCTAGCTGGGGGCCTCCACAGCTCTCCTCCATCGGGTCTCACCTCTGAGCCTCCATTCTCATCTGCAAGCGGGGACCTGTCAGTGCACAGCCGCTGGAGCTGGGCAGCAGATCCGGACAGGGACGCCTGGGCCCGCCCCCTGCCCCGCAGGCAGCGCCGCCTCCCGCCTCACCTGCCCCCCGACGGGGACCTGTGGTTTGGTGCAGAGGCTGCCGGCCCAGGGCTGCCCTCTCCTGGTTCTGGCGTGCCAGTGCGCTTCCTTCCCCTTTCTGACTTTGTTTCCCTGAAAGCCCCTATAATCAGAACTTGGAAAGACCTCAGCAAGGGTCTGACCCAGCCCCTGTTCCCCGCCCGCGGAGACAGGGAGGGGTGGAGGAGGTCTCCTTTGGTCCGGGCGTCCGCTGACTGCGAGTCCACTGAGCTCTCTCCAAAGGCAGAGATGCAGGCACCAGACTAGAGGGAAGGGTCTGCGTGTGGGGCGCGGCTTTCTCAGTAAAAGTCAAGGGCACGCTGGGCACTGGAAATGGCCCAAACCACGGTCAGGTGCTGGTGACCGCGTGCACAGAGTGGAATTCAGTGAGCTGTGCACTTGAGATGGTGACTGTCCTGTGTCCTGTGCATGGATAGGAAGGTAACGAAAGAAAGTAGCAGAAGCTCTGAACGCCCCCAGCCCCCCAGCCCCCGCTTTATAATTCCCAATTCATCCATTTTTGTCTCCATGGGCAGGAGAGTCTCCCTCCCAAGAAAAACAGGACTGGCCGCCTCCCTCCAGCCAGGGAGCGGTTACGAGCTGTGGTCTTCCTCCCTGCTCCCAGGGCCCCTGCTGCTCCTCTGATCCCCGCTGAGGCCCCCACCCCAGCCAGGCCCAGAGGGATCCAGGGCCCCGGGGAGGAACCTGGGCACCCCCCACCTGGCAAACAGCCAAACCGTTTTCCGCCTTTTGCCCTTCCCCACTGTGTTTCTGGGGAAATGTCCCTGTAGGGAACTTGGGGTTCATGGGAGTGTGTGAAAGGCTGGGTTGACATTCAACAGATCTCAATGTGCCTCACTCAGGGAGGCGGGCCACAGGGAGCGTCGTGGTCTGTGGACAGGCCTCTGGCCGGCCCCTGTCCAGCGAGCAGGGCCTGGATGTCACCAGGCAGGGGCCGCCTCCCCCACGCACCCCGGTTCTCTGCACCTCCCGGCATCCTGCCCTGGACTGGGACCTGTATCTGCAGGTTCAGGAGAGGATGGTGAGAGCCAGTGGGCACAGGGGGCGAATGTGTCGTGGGCAGGGGACACGTGTCCAGTGGCAGAGGATGACAGTGTCCTGGACTGCGGGTTGGCACTAGCCCTTCCTCACTGTGTTCCTCCGGAATCTTCTTCTGGGTGGTAACTCCCGCAGGGAGAAAAGGTCCTCTCGGACAAATCCGTACGGGCTGTGTGATAGGAATTCCTTCCTTTTTGGAGATCCCAAATGCCCATTTGCTAAACGTCCAGGGGTGGGTGGTCCCACCCCAAGGGCTGCCCGGGAGCCTCGGCCGTGTGCTTGGCCAGCTGTGAAGGAAGCAAGAGCTGGGAAGACAGCAGCTCCCTTCCCTTCCGACGAGGAGTCCCACGGGCTCCTCTGCCTTCTCCTCTCCTGGAAGGCGGCATCCAGGCCCATGGTCAAGGACCCAGGGCGTGAGCAAGTTTGGAGCCGCGCACCCCGGAAGCTGTCCAGACGTCTCACCGCTGCTCATCCTTGAGGGCCACAGCTTAGAGAGCTGCTCCGTTCCTACGGACGGACACCTGCCCTGTCGGGGAGGCAGCGGCGCTGGCAGAGGTGGCCTCACAGGATGGGCCACACGGTCTGTTTGGGAGGCGTCTGGGGACGTCAGCGGCCTGCAGTCCCGGGGCTCTGGCGGACCAGGGCATCTGAGTGGGCCTCTGTGCAGGTGACAGAGGGCACACCTGGAGTGTCCTGGAAGAGGCCAGGCAGGTGGTCCGACCCTCACATGCTCGTTTTCCCACCCCAGCCTTTGCTGGGCGTCTCTGGGCAGGTGGCTTTGCTTAGAGAACCTGCTTCCTCTGCAGGGAAATGTGGATGATGAGAACAGCGCGGACCCTGCTGAAAACCAAGGATTTCAGGGGACAGTCCATGGACAGAGCAGCTGCTGGGGACGTGAGGTGGATTGGTGCAGACCTTTCTCACCAAGAGGTGGATGCTGTGGTGGGAAGAGACCCCCAGGGGGGACAGGTCGCCTGAAGCAAGCATCCGCGTATTTTATCAAACAAGGAGGTAACTGATGGCCTTCCGAGGGTCACGCGGTGCCTTCTGGCAGGCAGCTCTCCTGTGGTCTGTCTTTGGCTTGGCGCCGGGTCCCCCTTGGGGCTGGCCCCTGTGTCCCCAGAGACCATCTGTCAGGAGGACTGAGGGAGGCGCGGGTCAGCGGTGGCCCCCGTCCGGCTCACTCCTCATGGTCCCTCTCACTCCAGTCTCAGCTGTAGCAGCAGCTCCGCCCAGGCCTGGCCTCCCCCGCGGCCCCTGCTCCGACGTCTGCCTCCTCCCTTCTCCGAGGTCACTGCTCTGGAAGCCTGCGGGAGCCCAGTGAGCACCCCAGACCTGAAGTGGGGAGTTTATCTCATGGGGCGACCCCCCAGCCAGTGGAGATGGAGGACTGTGCAGTGGAGAAGAGCCTCTTTCTAGGCTGAGAGTCAGACGCCCCCCATGTGCCCCGCCGCCCGCAGCAGCACCGAGACCACGGCTCACCCTCTTCCTCCCGGTCCCAGCTTCCCACTGCCTGGGGTCACTTTCCAGATAGAGCACGTGGCCATGCACACATCCCACACACACACCACACACAAGGCACACACATTCACACACCACCACATAGCACACAGCACACACATTCACACACATGCACACATTCGCACACCACCCACACCCATACACACATATGCACATGGACACAGCACACAGGCATGCACACACACACACACACACACACACACACCCCACAACCCCCCCACACACACAGCACACAGCACACACATGCAGGGCCCCATACACACACAATACACAGGCATGGACTCATGCGCATGCCACACCCACACACCACGCCACACAGGAACATGCACATGCATGCATATGTATACACACACACACTGCACACACACACATTCTTCAGGCTAAGACAACACTGGCTGAATGCCGACGTGTGCCGCGTGTGGCCGTTGGAGGCTCGGAGTCCTCTGGAAAGGGGCGGAGGAGCGGGAGCACCTCACCTTCTGTTGCTCTGAGGGTGTGGGGCCGAGGGACTCTCTGGTTCCCGGGGCTCGTTCCTCCAGTGCAGCCCGGCCAGGCCACCCCCGCCCAGCCCCGTGCCTAGGGGATCATTCCTGCCTCACCACCAAGGCGCCGAGGCCCTGGCTGGCCCCCCAGGTGCTGTTTCCACCAAGAAGCGCCAGCCCTCGGGTCCTGTGTCACAGGATGCAGGCACCTGTCACAGCCCACGTGGAAAGTGGGTGCTTCTCCCCCTGAGTCATGGGCCGCTGGGGCTCCCCCACCCGGTGTCCCCATCCTTGGCTCCAGGCCCGAAAGAGGGAGGCTCTGAGCAGTGTGGCCTGCCTGCCTTTCTGGCTCTGTCCACTTCTCTCTGTGACAAACCCAGCTCAGGCCGGCTCCAGACAGCCGAGAGTCCCTGGGAGTCCTGGGCCAGGGGGTTCAGCTGACAGGGAGGTTCAGGCTGCAGCCCATCTTCTCACCTCGTG
Organism: Saimiri boliviensis; assembly: GCF_048565385.1. Lineage (NCBI taxonomy): Eukaryota > Metazoa > Chordata > Mammalia > Primates > Cebidae > Saimiri > Saimiri boliviensis. The sequence continues at coordinate 1,818,681 of NC_133453.1, forward strand.
CAGTGACCGTAACGCTCCAGTTCCAGGGGGAAGCATCTCAGAAAAGACCCTCGTGGGCACGGGGAGCCTGGAGTCCCTTCTCCCCAGCAGCCTGTGCTCAAAGCCTGGCTTCCGGCTGGACCTGGGCATGGAGCCAGCGGCCAGGCGGGGCCACAAGGTTCTGTCCTGCACAGGGTTGCCAGATTTCACACAAAAAAAGAGAAACGAAAAACAGGTAAAATCGGAATTTCAGTTAGACAAGGGCACTTGTCAGAAGTATGCCCCTGGCAATATCTGGGACACACTTATACTAAAAAAAGTGTTCATTGATTATTTGAAACTTACATCTAACATGGCATCCTGTATTTTTCAGGACAGCTAGGGTCCCCAGGGGTCCCCCAGCCCCACCCCCACTCGGCCCCAGGTCAGGATCCCCTGTCTCAGGAGAAGCCTCTCACAGCCTGCACTGGGGCCGGGCCAGAAATTCCGGGTCGCTTAAAGGAAGGAATTGTATCTTTCTTTAACATAAGACTCAAATGGGCCTTAAACAATTTAGCTTTCAAACCTGCCACACTTACAGGACAGTCTTGTGACATGGTGGGGCAGCTTTGCTCTGACCATCTCCCGGCCCACGTGGTCCCCCAGGAGGCCCCGCTGTGCGGACTCCGTTGAGAACAGCGCCCCGGGAGCACACCTCTGAAATCCCACCACCCCCAGCTTTGTTTCCTGAGAAGATCCTGCCAACACCCCATGATCTGCAATCCCGTCAGGTCAGGCTGGGTTTTCACGGTTTCGGTTCTGATCTTTCAAAGCTGTCACCCCCATAGCTAATGTGACAGTTTTTAGTGCTTTTCGTTGTAAGCAGCCCTTTCCAAGCCAGCTTAGTTTTAATCCAAAAAAGCTCTTTCTTTTCAAGTTCACTAGAATTCAAGACATTTAGCTATTTTATTAAAATAACGAGGACAGTCGTCACTGGTGGGGTGGGACTGGCACAGGACACTTCGGAGGGCACCCTCACCCTCACTCCTTGGTACCTGGGCTTTGTCCTCGGGTTTATGGAGGGGGCAGAAGGCAGCAGCTGAGAAGCGAGTGGGCAAAGTGAGTGTGGGGAGGGCATGTTCCCTGTGGCTCAGCGAGGACAGCGGGGTGGCTGGCCTGCAGGACACGGAGGCGCTGGCACGGACTGGTTGGGTGGACCCGGACCAGGCACTAACCCAGGCTTGGAGAGGAAGCAGGCGGGCACAGCCAGGCAGGAGGCCAAGGCCCCTGCTGAGACCGAGGGCATGGAGGACACAAGCCAGGGGCACGGGGTGGGGCGGGCTGCAAGGAGGCTTCGTCCCCTCCTCGGACAGAGGACATGGGCCAGGGGGATAGGGGTAGGGTGGGCTGCCAAGGAGGTTGGCTGAGGGTCCTGGGCTCTGGGAGAGGAGGGCAGGCTCCAGGCACTGGGAAGGGCCCTAGCACCGAAGCAAGGGCACGTTCCTCAGCCCTGATGGCGAGAGGGGACCTGGGAGCGAGTCCGAGGACAGAGCCCAGGCTCTGAGCCCAGATGCGTGAGCAGCCTGGACTTTCCAGTAGCTCACGGAAGCCTCGTGGGCAGCTGAGGGGAGGAGGGTGGTTTGAATAAGGTCTGTCTGCTGCAGACACTCATCAAAATCTGGTTATCATCATGGTGGTGTCGTGATGGGGCCTTCGGGAGGGATTTGTGGGTGAGGAGGGGTTGCTGCTTCCTGTCACGAGTGGGTCGACCCTCCTGGGAGTGCAGCTGTTATGAAGCAAGCAACGCTCCCCCTCGCCCGGGGCCCTTCAACTCCCAGCCGTGCTGTGGAGCAGCACGAGCCCCCTGCCCCGGGGTGGCTGCCTGGTCTGGGACTCCGCAGCCTCCAGAAGCGTGAGCTGGACAAACCCTGTCTTTTATAAACGCCCCAGCTGTGGCACTCCGTGAAGACCAAGACCAGGGGACAGGGAGGAGCAGGCAGGAGGCACAGCCCTCCGCAGCCCACGTCCGGGGAGACCGTGGCTTTAGGACTTCAAAGCATGAACAAGTGTCTGTGCCTGGTCTGTTCCTCCAGGAAACAGAGGCGGGCTGGGCACAGGCCTGGGCACCCCTGCCCCCGTGACATCCGCGCCTAGCCCAGGCTTGGTGTTCCCAAAATGGACAGCAGGGGGCAGCAGAGACCGCCTGACCGCCTGGCGGCTGCCTGGTTGGCCCGGGACCCACCAAGGCCACGTGTGTGTGGCAGCCTCGTCTCACTCCGCCCCGTGAGACTTCCAGAGGCCCCCGATGCATCCACGATGGGTAGGACTGTGCGGGGCAGGGGCCGGGGTCGGGGAGCAGGGACCCTGCAGAGTCACCGGGAGAGATTTCAGAACCGCGGAGACCTGGACCCACTGAATCAGAATCTCACCTTCAGGGGCTGGAAATCCCGACTCTTCAGAAGCTCCCAGGTGGCCTCAATGTGGCGCCAGGGTTAAGAGCCACTGCTTGAGATGGCGGCCCTGGACGTGCCCAGGGCCACCTAGAGACGTGTTAGAAATGCAGATTCCCAGGCCCCCACGCCTTGAATCAGAACTCTGAGTGGGAGGGGGGCCAGAGACCTGCATCTTATCAAGCACTCCAGGGACTCCGAGGCCAGGCCCCCAGGGGATTCTAACCCCCTCAGGCTGAGACCGCTGCCCCTGCCTCTGCCCAAAGTGTGCTGGGGACCAGCAACATTGCAGCTCCCGGGAGCCGGTCAGGGATCAGAGTCCCAGACCCCCTGGTGAATAAAAGCTGCATTTTAACAGGATCCCTGGGCCATTTTTACAGTTTGAGGACCATCGCTGGGGAGTGGGTGCCTCCCGTGGGCTCCGAGGGAGAGCATGCTGAGCCCCGAGTCCTCCTGGGGCATCTGAAACCTCCCAGCATAACTGTCCTGAAAGAGTCCATTACCTCCTGCAGCCACAGGCTCCAGATTTCTGAAAATGAAACTCAAAGTCGAGTCTGCGGGCAGCTGCCTTACAGTCTGAATTAAATTAACCACTTCTCTGGGTATCTTTGGTTAAATGTATGGCATTGTTTGGGAAGAAAATGAGTCCTTAATCATTTGTGGGATATGTGGGCAGCATGTGATAATGCTGGGGACCCTGAATTCCAGAACCGAGGGACACGTGGGTGAGGAGCTTCCCTAGGGTGGAGCCCCCAGGGTGACCAGGAATGACAGAGGAAGCTGCCACACCACATTTGCCCCCGGAATTCAGTGGGGTGGTGGGACCCCACAGGGTGGGACCAGGAGGAGAGACAGGTGAGCTCCGGGACCCACGTGGTCAGTGGGGCTGCTGTGTAGTCAGAGTGGCCTGACCCGCAGAGACCCCTGGTGCCAGTTGCTGGTGTCCCGGGGTGGGGACAGCCTCCTGCCCAGCTGCAGGCTGATGCTTTGGATGGCAGAGGAGCTTCCACCTGGAGACGGAAGTCCATCTTGACCCCAGGCTCTGCTCAATGGACGTCCCGCAGGCAGGTCCCCCTGACCTGGGGCTCTTCCTGCCTGTGGCTCTAAGCAGGGGCAGTGCTGGAATTATTCAGCTCCTTCTCATGAGAGAGGAAACCTCAGCCAGCCCTGATATTGGATGAAGGTTCTCTCCTTGTGGAGAGGAAGCTGGCTTTGTTTCAAGTGCCAATGCTGAATTCAGTCCTAACAATTACAGAAACGGCCTAGCCAAGATGTTTTTCTCTTGATTTGATCTTTGGATCAGATTCCCAGAAGCTGGCGCTCTGATCTGCCTGCCAGCAGGGTGGCAGAGGCCCACAGTCCCACTGGGGATGAAATACTCAGTGTGATTGTTCGGGCAGGTGACGTGTCCTTCCTCATCCCCAGTCCTTCTATAAAGAGGACCCCTGAGCAGGCAGCACGGCCGCTGAGCGGATAGACGAGGTGAGCTCCGCAGAGGCCAGGCGGGGTGGGGGATGGGGGGGCAATTTCTTAAGTCGTGGAAATTAAGGCCAACTGAGGCAGGGAGTTCATCTCCAAATAGTGGTTTGAAACCACAGAAACTGAAACTGCTAGGAAAACAGTAAGATTATTTTTTTATCCATTGCCATTTTCGCCAGGGCCGCCTGTACCGGGGCTGGTGGAGGAAGCCGGGTGGTCTCGCCCCTCCTGGGTTCCTCCTGCCGCAGGTGGGCTGCGTCGCAGAGCAGGAAGCGCTGGGAAGATGCGGGCCCGTGTGGCGCTGGGGCTGGCACTCTGCCTGCTGCTGGGGCCTCTCGCAGGTGAGGGGCCGCTCTGGAGGGACCCAGCCACCTGGACCCACCCCGGACAGCCCTCCGGTTCTCTCCCCTCCTGCCGGGCCGCTGCAAAACCCCCGAGCCCTGCAGATGGGGTGGGGTGGGCCCAGCCGGCACTTGGGGGCTCCTCTTGGGTGACAGCTCTTCTTCCTTTGCAGGGACCAAGCCTGTGCAGGAGGAAGGAGGTAACTTCTCCAATGTCTTTCCTTTCATTTGCATGAGTAATTGGCGTGCGCGGGGAGAGACTGCTTGGGAGAGCAAGAGGCTTCTTACCCCGGGCAGGCGCATCAAGAGCCCTGGCTCAGCTCGGGCCTGAGCGTGGAAAACACGCCCCGGAGAGCCAGCCTGGAGCTGTGCGAGCAGAGGGTCTTCCAGCGGGCACCCTGCCCTCCAGCCACCTGGGAACACACTGGGCAGGGGAGCTGGGGCCCCCTGACCCTCTGACATTCCCACCCTCATCCTGGGCTCCAGCCCCCAGGCCCTCCCAGCCCTGAGCCCCGAGTCAGTCCCGTATCTTCAGGGCCGCCCTTGGCTGGGCTCTAGGACAGCCTGTGTCCGGGGAGGCAGAGGCAAGCGTCTGTGCTTCCCTCTGAAATCCCACCAGGTTGCTGACGGTGCCCCACGCCCTCCCCACGCGACCCCCTCCTCAAACAAGACAGGCCTCCCCACCCTTCCCCTTCTTCCTCTTCCTCCATCTCCCAGACCAGGCGTCCCAAGGACCCAGGTCACCACCCCACTGCTGCGAGGGGACGGGCCCCCACTCTGGGAATGTCATATCACTGTGGGCACAGCTGGGCACCATCACCTGCCTTGAGGCCTCCAAGGACGATGTCTCCAGGCAGGGCCACGGGGACAGCCCCCGAGGCAGGTGTCATGTGTCTTTCAGAGCCCTACGCGGAGCTGCCGCCCATGCCCTACTGGCCTTTCTCCACCTCTGACTTCTGGAACTACGTGCAGCACTTCCAGGCCCTGGGGGCTTACCCCCAGATCGAGGACATGGCACGCACCTTCTTCGCGCACTTCCCCCTGGGGAGCACCCTGGGCTTCCACGTCCCCTATCAGGAGGACTGACTGGTGTCCAGCCTGGTGCCCGCCCGCCCCGCCAGGCTGCCGTAGGTCAGGCCTCCGCAGGCATGGAGTCCCCGTAAAGCTCTGGCTCCGGCGGGGGGTCAGGCCTGTTCTCAATAAACTCCGGACTGAGGACGCACAGCCAGCATTGCGGGTTTTCTTTCCAGGACAGCTGCGCTCAGTTCCCGTTTACTTGACTTCACAAACGAAGCTGGCCTTATTTGGGTTCCCAGGGAGCACTTTCATGAACTCTTGTAAATGCGTGCACTATTTCCGTCCACACCAGGGATCTTATATCTTCAGCAGGCTCAAGACCCAGGACTGGCTTTCTGGGTCTCATCCATTTCCCACAGGGACCCTGAAGGGTGCTGCAGTTCCCCCAGATTACAGGTGAGGAAGCTGAGGCAGAGACCTCCAGTCACTGCCTGACTTGTGAAGGTCACACAGCTGGTTAGAGGGGAGCCAGACTCCAGTTCCAGGCACCCTTGCTCCAGGCCACTAAGCTGGGCAGCAGGTGAACCCACACCACAACGCGCCCTGCGAGGAGTGCCCAGGAGGCAGCAGGAAACACAGAAGTGAGAGGCTCCACCTGTATCTGTCATCGTCAGGGGCAGCGGCAAGGCTTTAAGGATGCTGGAAGGGGCGTCACCTGGGCACCCTGGGGCACTGGAAGGCTGGGCAGGCAGCAAGGATGGCGTCTCAGGGATGCGCCACCAGCAATGGGATGGCCTCTGCGCAGGTGGTGAGCCCCCCATCCCTGCAGGGTGTACAAGCGGACCCCGGAGACCCACGGCCCCACCCCTTCGCTAGTAAAGACCTCCACTTACTGGTCACTCCTGCTGGCCACTGCCCAGTCCCGGTTCCACCCGACTGGCTTTCACCTGGGTCCTTCAGGGAGGCGCACACTGGCAGGCACGAGCCTCACCCGATGTCCACTCCTGCTTCTCCCCACACCCCAAAATGTCCACTCAGACCGGGCAGCCCCTTCCCGGGCCACCCTCCCTCGCACAACTCAGCTCAACCATCCCTGTCCCTGGAACCCCCGTGCTGGCCCCTCCTGTTCTCTACAATCTAACCCCCAGCCCCACCGCCTTTCAGACCCGTTGAAGAAAACATTATTGGAAACTTTCAGAAGTTATTCTGAACCCTGGAGATGGGTGTGGGGACCACTGCCACGGGGTCTTGCAGTAGGGGAGGGGGACCGGGCTCAACTCAGAACAGCACAGGCAGAGGGGGTTTGCGGCTGAGCAGCAGGTGGGGTCGGGGATGGGAAATCACCGGGACGAACCCAGTGCAGTAGGGGGATGCTGGCCTGGACTACCGACCCCGCAGGGCTCTCGCCGAAGACAGGCCTGGGTGATCAGATATCCCCCTGGGGTGCTGCGGGGCCAGGAGCCGGATCCCATATCCAGGGTGGGGACTGACTGAACCCACCTAGCAGGGCTCTCTGCGGAAACGGAACCGACAACGACGTGCACAGATGGGCCTGGGAGGCGGTTCTGGGGCCACCGGAGTCCGGAGTCCGGCTGAGCAAAGAATCTCTGACAAAGTCTCGTGGGAGCACCCGCTGCCCTCTCCCCCCCTCCCTCCAGCGTGTCCCTCCTCTTTCCCCTTCCTTCTGCTTTTCCTCCCATTTCTCTCATTCACAGTCTTTTTTAAAATTATGGTAAAACTTCACGAATTGTTTCCATCTTAACCATGTTTGAGCGGCGTTAAGCACCTTCGCGGGGCTGTGCGGCCATCACCACCTCCCTCTGCAGACCGTTTTCATCTGTCAAGGCTGAAACTCCGTCCCCACTAAGCACAGACCCCGCGTCTCCCCTCCCCGGACCCCGACGCCCGCCTCTACGCCTCTGTCTCCCCGGCCCTGACTCCCGGAGGGGCCTCTGCGGGGCGGAATCGCGCAGCGTGGTCGGCAGTGGTTCATTCACCGGCGCCGCGTCCCCCACGTCCACGTGCGTGGCGGCAGGGGTGGGCGCTCCCCTCTTTCTAAAGGCGGCGTAGTGCCCCCGGGGCGCGCGGGCCACGTTCGCGCTCACCCACAGCGGGCGGCCGCGGCCCCTCTTCCACTGATTAGAAATAACGCTGCTGTGCACGTGGGGTCCGGACGCCTCTGGGAGCCTCTGCTTTCCGCCCTCTGGGCCTGCGCCCGGAAGCGAGTGCTGGGCCACGCGGGCGCCCGGGCTGCGGGTTCGGGGCCGCCCGGCTGCACCTCCCGCCCCCGACGCGCAGCGGCCCCTCAGGGGGCTTGGTTTGCATCGCGGCTGCTCGTCTGCGCACTGGCCAGGTGGGTGTCTTCTCCAGACGCACGTCCGAAGGCGCAGCCCTTGGCCCCCGTGGCCTCCGTGACCCCCGTGCCTCCTGTGACCCCCGTGACTCCTGTGACCCCCGTGACTCCTGTGGTCCCCGTGACTCCTGTGACCCCGTGACTCCTGTGACCCCCGTGACTCCTGTGGTCCCCGTGACTCCTGTGACCCCGGTGACTCCTGTGACCCCCGTGACTCCTGTGGTCCCCGTGCCTCCTGTGACCCCCGTGACTGCTGTGGCCCCTGTGACCCCCATGACTCCTGTGACCCCCGTGACTGCTGTGGCCCCTGTGACCCCCATGACTCCTGTGACCCCCGTGACTCCTGTGGTCCCCGTGCCTCCTGTGGTCCCCGTGACTCCTGTGACCCCCGTGACTCCTGTGACCCCCGTGCCTCCTGTGGTCCCCGTGACTCCTGTGACCCCCGTGACTGCTGTGGCCCCTGTGACCCCCATGACTCCTGTGACCCCCGTGACTCCTGTGGTCCCCGTGCCTCCTGTGGTCCCCGTGACTCCTGTGACCCCCGTGACTCCTGTGACCCCCGTGCCTCCTGTGGTCCCCGTGACTCCTGTGGTCCCCGTGACTCCTGTGACCCCCGTGACTCCTGTGGTCCCCGTGCCTCCTGTGGTCCCCGTGACTCCTGTGACCCCCGTGACTCCTGTGACCCCCGTGACTCCTGTGGTCCCCGTGACTCCTGTGACCCCGTGACTCCTGTGACCCCCGTGACTCCTGTGGTCCCCGTGACTCCTGTGACCCCGGTGACTCCTGTGACCCCCGTGACTCCTGTGGTCCCCGTGCCTCCTGTGACCCCCGTGACTGCTGTGGCCCCTGTGACCCCCATGACTCCTGTGACCCCCGTGACTGCTGTGGCCCCTGTGACCCCCATGACTCCTGTGACCCCCGTGACTCCTGTGGTCCCCGTGCCTCCTGTGGTCCCCGTGACTCCTGTGACCCCCGTGACTCCTGTGACCCCCGTGCCTCCTGTGGTCCCCGTGACTCCTGTGACCCCCGTGACTGCTGTGGCCCCTGTGACCCCCATGACTCCTGTGACCCCCGTGACTCCTGTGGTCCCCGTGCCTCCTGTGGTCCCCGTGACTCCTGTGACCCCCGTGACTCCTGTGACCCCCGTGCCTCCTGTGACCCCCGTGACTCCTGTGGTCCCCGTGCCTCCTGTGGTCCCCGTGACTCCTGTGACCCCCGTGACTCCTGTGGTCCCCGTGCCTCCTGTGGTCCCCGTGACTCCTGTGACCCCCGTGACTCCTGTGGTCCCCGTGACTCCTGTGACCCCCATGCCTCCTGTGGCCCCCGTGCCTCCTGTGGTCCCTGTGACTCCTGTGACCCCCGTGACTCCTGTGACCCCCGTGCCTCCTGTGGTCCCCGTGCCTCCTGTGACCCCCGTGACTGCTGTGGCCCCTGTGACCCCCGTGACTCCTGTGACCCCCGTGACTGCTGTGGCCCCTGTGACCCCCATGACTCCTGTGACCCCCGTGACTCCTGTGGTCCCCGTGCCTCCTGTGGTCCCCGTGACTCCTGTGACCCCCGTGACTCCTGTGACCCCCGTGCCTCCTGTGGTCCCCGTGACTCCTGTGACCTCCGTGACTGCTGTGGCCCCTGTGACCCCCATGACTCCTGTGACCCCCGTGACTGCTGTGGCCCCTGTGACCCCCATGACTCCTGTGACCCCCGTGACTCCTGTGGTCCCCGTGCCTCCTGTGGTCCCCGTGACTCCTGTGACCCCCGTGACTCCTGTGACCCCCGTGCCTCCTGTGGTCCCCGTGACTCCTGTGACCCCCGTGACTGCTGTGGCCCCTGTGACCCCCATGACTCCTGTGACCCCCGTGACTCCTGTGGTCCCCGTGCCTCCTGTGGTCCCCGTGACTCCTGTGACCCCCGTGACTCCTGTGACCCCCGTGCCTCCTGTGACCCCCGTGACTCCTGTGGTCCCCGTGCCTCCTGTGGTCCCCGTGACTCCTGTGACCCCCGTGACTCCTGTGGTCCCCGTGCCTCCTGTGGTCCCCGTGACTCCTGTGACCCCCGTGACTCCTGTGGTCCCCGTGACTCCTGTGACCCCGGCCGTCTCTGCGGCGGAGCCTGCCTCCCTGTTTATTCTGGCTCCGGCTGCGTGGCTGAGGCCTGCTCTGCGGGCGCTGCTCCCGCGGCCGGCGGCCTCTTCTCTCCGCGGCCGCCCGTCCGAGGTGCTGCAGACGCCGCCCTCGGCAGGGCAGAGACGGACGCCGGAGGCCGCGCGCGCGCCAGTGGCCCCGAGCACCCGGGACGCGAGACCGCGGACGGCAATGCGCGCGGGCGGGCACCACAGAGGCGCGGTCCTCCGGCGTCTAGACCTGCCGCGTGGCGCGCGCCGGAAGCGGCCCCGCGGCCGGAAGTGAGCCCAGAGCGCCGCGGGCCCGCGATGAAGCCGGCGGTGGACGAGATGTTCCCCGAGGGCGCCGGGCCCTACGTGGACCTGGACGAGGTGTCGCGGGCCGGGCGGGCGTCTTCGAGCGCGGGGAGCGGGGAAGGGAGGTCGGGCGGGCGGGCGGGCGATGGCGCGGCTCCGAGGCCCCCGGCCCCGCGGAGCGCGGGTCCCGGCTTCTGCGAGCACCGGGGTCAGGCGGCGGCCGGAGGGCCGAGTGCCCGCTGGGTGCCCCAGGGCCCCGGGCAGCACCCTGTGGTCCCAGGAGTTGCGTTCTCGGCTCCTCGGTGGCGGCAGCACCCACGGGGCCCGCGGGGCGCCCCTCGTGTGCGGTTTGGGAAGGAAGCGGGCCTCGCCGGGCCGTGGTGCCGCCCGGGAGCGACGGTGGTTCTCCGACCGGGCCTCCCCGTCTGACCGGAGTGCGGCAGGGCTGAGCCGGGCCCGGGCGCCGACTGGGTCGAGAAGCCGCTCGTAGCCGCCGTTCCTGTCGGAGCGGAAAGGGCACGTCCGGCATGGTGTGCTCTGCGCGGCGGTCGGTCGTGGGCGCAGCGTGGCCTCGTCTGATGCGAGCGTTCCCTGAGATGGTGTGTGGGCGGCAGGAGAGCGCCACGGCCCAGCTCGGAGTGGCAGGCCGGCTCCTGCGTGGCAGGGCCTCGTGGGCTCTTTCTCAAGACGTAGCGGGTGCGGAGATGGTCAGAGGCAGCCCCTGTGCCTGTGGAGATAGCAGCGTGGCGGGGAGGCTGATCGCAGATACCAGGTGTCATCGGAGGCCGGGGCGCACCGCTCTCAGGGCTTGGAGGGGCTCAGCAAAGCCGCAGCCGAGGCGCGGACTCTGGCCGGGTGGTGGGACACACTGGTGTTTGCCAGGCAGGCGGGGATGAAGGCCGGCGGGAGCAGAGGCCGGTGTCGGGGGCCGCCCACCGGCTCACCAGGGGAAGGGAATAGCGTGTTCTTTAACGTGGTTGAGCGTGCAGTGCCGGGGAGGGCGCAGGCGGTGGGCCGGGGCCGGGTCATGACACTGTCTGGAACTACGCTGAAGAGGGTGGCTCTGTGCGCCCCGCTCCCCAAGCGCCTGCAGTAAACCCAAGCTTCAGTCCTGTTTGAAAGTCACAGCCCTAAGCCCTGTGGAGCCACCAGAGGGCTTTACAGTGGGGAGGGAGAGGCTCCCACTTGCTCTGTCGCGGTGAGAGGGAGCAGGGAGAACACGAGAGTTGAGGAGGTGTCAGTGAGGCAGATGCTGGCAGGGACAAGCTCAGCCCGGTGTTTAAGTGGTAGAAAGCGCTCGGCTACCTGTGGTGATGGGGGCGGGGAGGAGGCTGAGATGCCAGGGGAGGAAGTTGAGCTTCCTGGCTTTTCTGAGAGCAGCAGTGAAAGGGAACAGGAGCATTCAGCCACGTGGGGACCAGGGCACGGTGGACCAAGCGGCCTTGTGAATGCCGGGTCAGGGCAGCAGCAGGACCTGGGGCCAGCTGTCCAGGGTGCTGCCGTCAGAGGACTCTGCTCTGTCGCCCGGTGACTCTAAACAGGATCCAAAATGCTGAGGGCTTCAGATTGTCCAGTTTGGGTTGTGACATGGTTTTTTCACTGCCGTGGAGTTGTGGCAGTGGACGGTCTCTGATGGCAGCGGGCACCGGGACCTCAGAGGCAGAGCAGGTCAGTTTCCTCGCAGAAGTGCTTCCATTTCCAGACAGGAGCGGGAAGGGATCCTGAGCTGAGGTGATGGGCTCAGTTTCGCATGTTTGTGGCCTCTGTGGCGACGTCCAGCGGGGATCAGAAACTTCTGTGGTTACAGAGAAGTCGTGGTGCTTAGGGCAATGGTAGGTTTCTTTTTTAAAGGCAAGGAGGAATCAAGGAACAGAAGCCCTTGAGAAACCATAAAAATAATTCCTTTGAATTCCTCCCTCTTGTTCCCCCTCCCCTCGTACACATTCCTTTGTCTGGAAAGAAAATGTTGACTCCAAGTGGAGCCTGTTTTCCTTCACCCTTCTTCCGTTTCTGTGGGGGTGGCGGGCACTGCAATGCACCGGCCACTCTTTCAGAAAACACAACTGACGTGACCTTGCCTTTCCATCCCCAGGCGGGAGGCAGCACCGGGCTCCTGATGGACTTGGCAGCCAATGAAAAGGCTGTTCACGCAGACTTTTTTAATGGTAAGGATGCTTGGGATGGGGACGCCAGGTTTAATCTAAATGTTTCTTCTCCAGGTGGAGGCAGTGAAGCAACTTGGTGACATGAATAATTTGGATCATAAGACAGTAAAGGCCCCGCGCCACTCTCAGAAGGCAGTGTAGTCTCTGTGGAAGGACGTGGGCTGGGCGCACTGGCAGGCAGCACTATTTTTCAGGAGAAAAGTAGCATGAAATTGTTCCCAGCCTGCAGCCCAGTAATTGAGGTTGAGCGTGGTAACACGTGCCTGCAGACACCTCAGACTAGCCGGGTCTGGCCCCTTGCCCCAGACGTGGCCATGGCAACCCGGTCTGTCTCCCTGTCTGCCCTCTCTGGGTGGTGGTTTCCTTTCTTCTCCCAGGCCACCTGTGTTCGCCGGCCTGGGTTCTGGCGCTCTCAGCTGCCCTTGCAGAGGGATAGCCACCCTGCAGCTCCTGTCCTTCCCCAGTGCGTCTGAAATCAGGAGCCACGACGCACTTCCCTTGTGACTTCAGGGCCTCAGTGCTAGTCACCCAGAACATGCTTGAACCAGATAAACAGTGAAAAGCAAAGTTTCTGTAAGATCTTCAGACCTGCTAGAGGGGACATTGCTCTCATTCTCTTCTGATTTCCTAAGGCCTGTTCCTATGGATTATATTAAGCTTTACTAAGGGTTCAAATAGTAAGTAAACAAGATAGGTTTCTTACTCCGGAGGGTGAGGTGGCATTTTCCATCCTGTTTTCATCCATGGTGCTTACCTCCACAAAACGCTCCTGCTACTAGTTCACAGTTAGGCTTGAGCTTGCCACACTGGTTTCTTATCTTACCAGAGGCCCCCATCATCCCACATCCCTGCTGCTTCGTCAGGTCGTCGGCAGCCATGGTCTGAGGGGAGCGGCCAGGCTGCTGAGTGGGGGTGCAGGCTCCCCTAGGGTGCCTGGTCATGCCCCTGAGGCAGCATTCCGGCTGCCACCAGCTGGAGTCAACTGGGGCAGGTGACATTGGAGGTGAGCCTGGAGACCTGAATAGCATTTCTTTCCATTCTTTGTGCCAGAGCAAGGGCGGAGAAGGGTGTTGCCATCAGAGGGAACCAGTTGTGCGAAGCCACGGGGTGCTCCCCAGAGCTGCTTTGTGAAAACACGAGCTCACCAGGCGCCTTTGAAGCTTCTGCACTTGGGCAGGACTGGGCAGTTGCTGATGCTGGCACAACCCGCGTGCATTTTGATGATCTCTTTCAAAGCCCCATTCATCCCCTGCCAGTCCACTGGTTTAGAGGCGATCACTGTGTTCTAGTGTTTGAGTTCACGTGACTTCAGAGTCAGCCCCTGAATCCTGGCGGGAAAGCATCTCTGAGAGGGACCCAGGCCCGACCTGTGGGGTGAGCGCCCGGCATCCTGAGCAGTGTGAGCACGCGTCTCCTCGCGCCACGGCTGGCCAGGAGGGGAACGCGGGAGAGCTCTTGTCCCCTGCCGCCCACCTGCTCAGTTCACAAAGTACTCACTGTCCTGTCGGGTTGTGACAGCCCCATGTGTTGAAGGAGCCGTTTCTTTGAGAGACTTCTGTGGGCTTTGGAGAGGGCTTCTGCCATGTCCTTTTTGTCGTCAGACGGTTGGGTTTTGCTGGGCACCGGGGTTCTAGCCATGAACAAGATTCACTTTCTCCTTTGCTGTGTTTTACAAAATCGCGGTGAGTCCGGACAAGCCAGCAGGCAGGGTCAGGACCGTGACGAGAGCCCTGGCGATGTGTGGACGGCCGTGTTTCCGGGAGGACAGCAGAGGGAGGTTTCTCCGGAGTGACAGCAGAGCAGAGGTTGGGAGGGGTGGAGTCAGCCCGGGCTGGGAACTGCGACAGCCACAAACAGCAGTCAGGAGGCAGTGAGGACGTGGGGCAGGTCAGTGTGGCTGGGGAGAGCCGGACCCTCTGCGGTGGCCAGAGATGCCGCAGGGACGCCACCCTCCCCAGGAAGGCTGGTACCAGCAGGCTCCTGCCTCGTTGCTCTGTCTAACTATCCAGGAGTTGAACATCCTTTTTCTAGTTCATAATTCGTACTGCACATTTTCAGTACAGTACATGTGGGTGGGTTTTTAGCTTTATCGTCTCCTCCCATTGTGAAAATAATCATTGCTTGTAGAAGGAAATTTGGAAAACGCAGAAAACTAGACAGAAGGACAGAATCTTTCCTGGGGGTGGGGGACGCTGATGTTGATCACCCAGGGCAGTGCACACGTGTTTGCTGCGTTTCTTCCGGCGGGAGCGGCCTTCACGGTGTTTTTCGGGCTTCACTGTCTTCCCACTGCCTTACTGGAGGCTCCGGCTTTCCGCACCCCAGCCCGGCTTTCTCATTCTCACGGCGGCGGCGGCAGGTTTCCCTCCGCTCCCAGGGCCCCAGCACGTGCTTCCCAGCTTGGTGTCTCCCCAGCCCGGCAGCGAGGGCGGCACCTGGGCCACTGTGCGGGTGCAGACGCGGCATTGGCGTGTCCTGAGTGCTGAGCTGTGGCTGTGAGATGACGTCCGTGGGACCCAAGACAGCCCTGCCTGCGTTTTCTTAGGACTGTCCCACTCACACTCCACCCTCCGACTACATCCACCAGCCCGGTTGGATAAAACCGAAAGTCTGAATGAGAAAGTCTTTTGTTTCATGGATCATTGACTGTGGACTCTGCATTTTTAACTACCATAGAATCCATTTTGAAGTGATCTCTCCACTGCTTACTCTTGTGTGTGTAAATATGTGGTTCTGCTTATTTCCCTAGATTTTGAAGATCTCTTTGATGATGATGACATCCAGTGAGATGCCGTCTGCTGCAGGCCCAGCCCTTGGTGCAGAGCCTCGCATGAGGCTGCTCAGGACCGATTCAGGTGGTTTTAAAGAACCTGGAAGTCCCTTGAAATGAGGACCTGGTTAACCAAGAAAGACAATAATGTGCTCAGCCACCTGGACGAGGCTGTTCGTCTCTGACGTGACCAGGTTGTGCCCTCACTTCAATTAAAAGAAAGCAACATCACATGCAGAGTGATCTCATTCCTGCAGTTTTGGGTAAATGTTGCAGTCCCTCAGATCTCTGTATGTGTGTTGTGTGTGCCTGTGTCAGCGTGCTGAGAGAACCACGCTTGTCTGATAGCAAACAGCATGTGTTCAGCCGCTGTCTGCCGGAGTAGGAGGCCACGCACAGCTGGGCCTGCTGGCAGCACTTGGGGGACCTCCCCCGGGGCCGCCCCTCTGGTCCCTGGGCCAGTTCGCACTGTGTGTGTCTGTCAGGGAAGCGGGCCTCGTGCTGTCCTCGGCCTCCACGTCAGGGCAGCTCCCCACAGATCCAAGGCGTAAGAGCTCGGACAGCAGGCGGTGACTCTGCAGGAGGCGCCTTCTACGAGAGCAGTGCACACTGGTCCATTTCAGTGGAGAATGGGACCCACGTGGGAAGGGGTTTGTGTCCTGTGGGCCCAGCTCAGTAACCGATAATGGCTGTAAAACAGCGAAGTTCCTATTTCATATCCATCTCCAAGGGAAGAGTATTTCTCAGACCAGGAGATGCCCAGGCCCAGGACTTCAGCTGTTCCCATTTTCAGAGTTAAAGCCCCTCAGTAGATGAGGGACCTGCTGCCCCCACCGCTGAGAACCTGCTGAAAGGTGGACGTCACCTCGTTGGCATGCTCACAGAGGCCAGGTGAGGTCTGAAGCAGAACCGAATGTCAGCTCCGCCTCGTTTTCTCGTGAGTGGTGTGTGGATTTTCAGCCTGTCATCCTGATGGAGCTCCTGGTCTTGGCTGCGGCCTGCCTGGGACAAACCCGCTGTCCTCCATGGTTCCCACGCTGCAGTGAGGGCCGTCTGAGCCCGGGGCCCGTGGGAGGCAGGAGAGAGGCGCGCTGCAGCGACAGAAGACCGTCCGTCTCCGGCTCTGCCCTGGGCTGCACGCTGAGGCTGCTGCTTTGTTTCAGGCGCTCGTGGCGTATCTGCAGGCGAGTGGCAGGGTTCCCGGCAGCCAGCTGCGTGCCGTCTGCATCCTGAGAGGGCGGGGCTCCTCTGGGCCATGCCGTCCCTTCGTGAGAGTCTTTCTAGTTTCCTAAGTGGGTTCCTCAAAGCAGGCCTCGAGGAAGCTGTGGGGCAGTTCGGTATTTGGGTGAATTCTGGTGATCGGGTGGTTCCCTGCAGTCCCCCTCAGGTAGGGTTTATTGCAGTCCCACGGGGCTTGCAACACACGGTGCTCAGTGCTGTGGCTGCAGCTCAGACTGGCCAGTAGCAAACACCCCGGCCGGTGAGCTGTTGCATTCTGGAGGGTCCGGCTGAATCAGTCCCTTTCTTTGGGGAGCTGGGCACAGTGGCTCACTCCTGTAATCCCATCTCTTTGGGAGGGTGAGGCGGGAAGATCACTTGAGGCCAGCAGTTTGAGACCAGCCTGGGCAACAGAACAAGACCCCCCTCTATACAAAAAAAATAAAAAAATAAAAAAATTAGCTGAGCATGGTGGCACATGCCTATAGTCCTAGCTATATGGGAGGCTGAGGCAGGAGGCTCATTTCAGCCCAGGAGTTAAAGATTGCGTAGCTATAATTGCACCGCTGCGCTCCAGCCTGGGCCAGAGACCCTGTCTCTAAACAAAACCAAAACCGTTTCTTTGGGCCTGTTTCCTTACTGGTGAGTGGGGACATCAGCCTCTGGTCTTCAGCAGGAAGGAACAGTCCCAGGTGAAGAAGACAGCTGCCACACAGGAGCTTGGGCAGAGTAGAGACTGGCACGCTCTTCTAGACCTCCAGCCCCAGCGCCCCTCCGTGGGCTCGCCTGGTCCCAGCCGCTTTGTGAGTAGCAGTCTGCAGGTGTGTGCATGTCAGTGTCTTCTGCATGTATTTAGACTGTGGGCTCTAGGAAGCCTCCCATCACCTTCCCAGTCCTGGCAGCTTCCTCGGCGCCATGACGCCACCAGCATTGCCACCTGTTTGGCTTCCTCATCTCCCCATCACTCAGCTGTCACCGTGAGGCTGTGAGGAAGGGTGATTGCCCAGGTGGTGGGACAGCAGCTGATGCCAGCCATGCCCACTCCCGCGGCAAAATGCCAGCCATTGTCAGTGATACGTGTTCACCTGCACTGACACACACGTCTTTTCTCAGTTTCTATACCTGATTGCCTTAATCAGAGACCTCTATACCCATCCCTGCCGCAGTTAGAAAGCTGGCGGGGAACCGCAGGCTCAGTGCCAGCCAGATGTTAAACCTCAGCAAGGTGGCACAGCTCTGCTGGAATGGGGCAGATTCGGCCAAGGGCGAGGGAGCCTTCTAGGGTCTTGATGAACACCCTTCCATGAGAGAAGGAGGAAGCACTGTGTGTTAAAATCCATGCGAGAGGAATTTGTCGGAAGGCTCACAGGAGGACAGCTGGCCCCAGGCTCGAAGGTCCCTGGACTCCACACTCCCTGTTTCTCCCTGGCCGCTGGCTTCGTGGGCTCAGGAAAGCTTGCTCCACATCAGTTTCTCAGTTTCCAGACTCCATCTCCAGTAACACGCCTTCTGGGGTGGAGGGGACCATGTCGCGAGGGAAAGGCTCGAGGAGGGCGTCTGTCCCACCTGCCGCCGCCGTGTGCCGTCCCCGCTGCCAGCCCTGGAGCCGCACGCGGGCTCCCAGCACGGCAGCGTCCCCCAGTCTTGGCCACACAGCGCAGGTTTTGTGTGAATAATCGTCGCCTCCGATTGGTCCCCAAATACTACTCTCAAGTATGTATTGAATGGCTTTTAATGGTTCCTGCGTGATTTTTGAGGGGGTGTGAGTGCCCTAGCGTCAGCCACCTCTGAGGACCTCATGTCTGAGGTCCCTTTGTCAAGGTGCTCAGCGGGTATGTGTCATGTGTAAACAAGCAGCAACAGAGGGACTCTGAAAATGACCAGACCCTCTGCTCCTCTGGAGAGGAGAGAAAGCCACCCGGAGGGTGCTGAGCGCATGTGACTCATGGATAGCGCCTCGCTGTGGAAGAGGCATGGGGGGTCTCTCAGAGCTCTCCTACAGTGACTCTGATGGCACTTGTGAGGGCTCCACCCCCACAACCTAATCGCCCTCCAAAGGTCCCACCTCCTAACACCATCACCTGGGGATGGGAGTTGAGGATTCAGCATGAATTTTTCAGGGGACACAAATTTCTGGACAGTAGCATCTCAGAATCGGAGGGTGAGCAAACATGGCCCAGTTTGGGCAGTGCCACACCACCCAGAGGCAGGAGCCTGAACACATCTGGGGTGTGCCACCTGATGAGGAAAGTATGTGAGACGGAGGGAGGCAGGGAGGGGGTGGGAGTGGGGGGGTGGTTAGTGAGCTCCCGTGGGAAATGCTCCAGTGGCACCCCGCACATGAGTATTTGTGTTATTAGCAAGGCTGTGGTCTCGGAGCCCTGTGTCCCTGTACGTGGCCTTCCCCTCTCTGTCCTAAGTTCCTATACCTTGTGGAGATACTTGTCTCTCATTGGACAGAGTGACTTGTCTAGGTCACTCGGAATTCCCATGGCAAACAGGTACAAGGCCTCCTTCTAGTGTCAGGAACTTCCTTCTCTCTCCCTGGAGATGGTGAACTAAACGGGAGACACGCGTCGGCTTTGGACAGAGTGTTTGAGAGCACCGGCCATGGGGAGAGGGCGGAAGTGCTCCCGTTTCCCAGGTGCAGAGAATAGCCGCTAAGTGGCACAAACAAAGCAACAAGTTAGGGAAAAACGGGCACAGGACAGCAAAATCTCAGTTCACAGGAGACCCAATCCAGCTGTCTAGGAAGTTATGTAAGGTGCTCAAAATCACAAGAGGCAGCGAAATGTCAACTAAGACAGCAGGGCATGATGTTATCACTGGGGTGGATGTTTGCAGAGTGATGAAGCACCACCGTGGCTGGGGGAGAAGAAGGGAAGAAGACACGGCCATGTGCGGATGGAAGGAGGGGCGCACAGAGGGATGTGTTTCTGACATTTACATACATGTAAAAGCCATTGTGTTTGTGCATTTGCAGAGGTGAGTATAAATGTGGTGTGTGCCCCATCTGTATGCACCCAACGTCCGAGCACCCGCCTAGAGTCATGTGTCACTTACCGACGGTGGTCCGTCCTGAGAAACGCATCGTTAGGTGAATGTCCTTGTTCCAGCGTCGTGGAGTGCACTGACGCGCACCTAGACGGCTCAGCCAGCCTCACCAGGCTGGATGGCGGCGCTGCTGCTCCCAAGCCGCACACCTGCGCAGCTGTGACAGCTGCATCCTGTAGACAGCTGGAGCACAATGCTATTTGTGTGTACGGAGACAAAGTAGCAAACCCCAGGAGCCTCACTGGCTCCTGTCTGCTTGCCAGCGTCATTTCGCAAAGCCCCTATGTGCCGCGCTCCAGAGATGCTTCGAAGGCAACACAGGACAGAGCACACGTCACCCACCGTCTGCCACCCCAGTCAGTGCCTTCCTGGTCTTTCCTACGCGTAAAGTAAAGCCGCCTGCGACTTAGTGATCGTGCCGCTGTCATCTGCAACCTGGTGTCCTCCTGCACACGAACCTCGATGGGATTCTGCTCTCAGGGGACTTCTGAGCAAGTTCGACGCAACTGTGTGTGTCCTGAACCCGCCACCTGCGTCTCCACAGTGGGCTGGCACCTGTGCCGGGCTGGCAGGACATCTCGTAGGGGCTGCTTCCAGGCTGGAGGCCTTGGTCTAGAGTCCTCAGAAAGACTTCTGAATAAAACTGGTTCAGATGCCTTAAAGCTGGACTTCTCTTCTTCCATCAGCAGCATCTAAGTACGTCTAAGCATAGGAAGGCATGCTGGAGGTGCGGTGTTATAATCTTAGGAGGCCATCGTTGCGTATGCCATCTGTCTTTGCCCAAAATGGCATCCTGTGGTGCAGGACTGTGTGAAGCAAACATTGATGGATCCAGAGGGAGGAATAGCAATTACCAGGTAGGAGACGCCAGACCCCACTACGACCACAGGCACACCGTCTGGACAGAAATACAATGAGGAAAAACGCCACCTTACACCGCTGCAGACCCAGCGGACCCGACAAATGTTCTCCCCCGCCTGTGCTCCGCCACCAGCTTCTTGAGAGCAATATGGTAATGGTGGTGAGACTGAAGATACACGGGGAAGTGGGTTTGCAGCATGCTTTCCATAACAAAAAACATGGAAACAAAATGAATGCTCGTTCATGAAGGAAATGACGGTGCATCCCTACCATGGGGTCCCACACCCACTGGACAGAGTGTCCCTACCGTGAGGTCCCGCACCTGCCGGGCAGAGCGTCCCTATCATGGGGTCCCGCGTCTACTGGGCAGAGTGTCCCTTCTGTGGGGTCCTGCACCCACTGGGCAGAGGGGGCTGGAGCCTCAACCGCTGGTGTGAAGGGGATTCCATAGGCCGTGTGGATGGGGAGGTGGGATGTGGAGAGGTATGTGTTATCTTACATATTCACACTTGTTTACATACACGTAAAATCGACGTTTGTGTGTGCATAGGTAGACAGTTTTTAGATGAGAGTAAATGTGACATGTGCGTCAATCTGTTCAAAACGCCACACTCTTGCACTGTGCCGCTCACCTGGGCCCCCAGGCTGTGAGCACGCCCCGTGCGTCTGACTGCACATGCACGCATGTGTGCATGAAAGTCTCACGAAAGGCTGCGCTTACAGCCCTGTGGGGAAAGACGAACACTCAGGCCCCTGTGAGAACCCACCGTAAAGCGCAAAGGCGGGGCGGGTGTCCGTGGGTGGGTGCAGGCCCCAGACCCCACGCTGGAGGGGCCTGGGGGAGTGTGGGTGGAGAGGGTTGGGAGAGGAGGCACAGTCCCGAAGGAGAGGAGGGCCGCCCGGGGTGGGCCTGGGGCCTGAGCGCCAGTGAGGGCCTGGGTGGAGGGCGGAACTCACAGGGCTTTTCTCCCCAGCCCTGGGGGCTGCCCCCAGCAGGGGTCTCTCCATTTCCTTAGGCCCCCTGTTTGCAGCTGAAGCAGAGAAGGAAAGCCTGGCCTTCAAGGTCCTGGGCTGTTCATCAGCGCGGGCCTGGAGACGGGGGCCGACTTCAGGGCTCAGTCCTCCGAGCTGGACAAAGCCTGGCTGGTGTCCGGCCCCGGTGAGGCCATGGATGGGGTAGAGTGTCCGTGCTGTCCTGGACAGGGGCCGGTCTCCTCACTGCAATCTGCCGCAGACATCAGTGCTTTCTGCTTAGCTGAGAAGTGGGTACATCATGGCAGTGTGGAAATGAACTGACACAGTTTGGAAGCCTCTTGTGGATCTGCAGATGGAGGCTCCCCGCCGGGCAGAAGGCCCAGATGATTTGTTCCAGCCAGCAGTCCTCGGGTGGGCTGGTGGTGGTTTTGTTTTGTTTTTTATTTTTTTCCCCTTTGGCTATTTTAACTTTGAAATTTATTCGCTGAGACTCCATTTATCCTGTCGCTTGGCAGACTCACCTCCGTGTCCCCAGCTGTGCCCAGGACAGCTGAGGGCACGTTGGAAGCGCCTGCCAGCAGTCTTGCTGAGGCAGGAAAACCACCAGCCCTGCAATGAAGTAGCATTTGGAACAGTTCGTTGTGTTTTTTATGTATTTAGTATCTTGCCACTGATCACAACAATCTCAAAAGATGCCATTCACTGAAAGCCAGCATTGAGCCCAGCATCCAAATTCTAACATTCCACCCTCAGAAATTCCCAGGACGGCTGTGGTGCGCTCACTCTGCAGATAAACAAACCCAAGCTGCCTGCAACAGGGTGACCCGTGCAACCTGGCCTGGCCGCGGGAGGAGCGGCCGCGCACTGCGGGCTCCACGGCCGGGACGCACAGACTCAGCTCACAGGACCACCGCCCTCGAGGTGTGACCTGGAGCGAGTCCTTGCACTTCTTTGCCTGGGTTTTCCATTTGCAAAAATGAGGATTATGACAATACCTACCTCAAAAAGTTAGAAGTGCCTGCTCAGCAAAAAACACAGGCGTGAAGCAGCAGACGGTGGGATCCGCATAGTACAGGAATCTGACGGGGGACTCGCTCGGTCAAGAACATGTTGCCTGTAACAAGAATTACCACAAACCAACAATAAAAACATGGACAGACTAATGAAAAAGCGGGCAAAATGTGTTTTATTGATAACTCATTTACAAATGAATGTATGCAAATGATTAATAAGCACCTTAAAAGGATGGCAGCAGCCGGGCGCGGTGGCTCACGTCTGTAATCCCAGCACTTTGGGAGGCCGAGGCGGGTGGATCACGAGGTCAAGAGATCGAGACCATCCTGGTCAACGTGGTGAAACCCTGTCTCTACTTAAAAAAAAAAAAAAAAAAAAAAAAAAAAAAAAAAAAAAAAAAAAAAAAAATTAGCTGGGCATGGTGGCGCGTGCCTGTAATCCCAGCTCCTCAGGAGGCTGAGGCAGGAGAATTGCCTGAACCCAGGAGGCGGAGGTTGCGGTGAGCCGAGATTGCCCCATGGCACTCCAGCCTGGGTAACAAGAGTGAAACTCCGTCTCAAAAAAAAAAAAAAAAAAAAAAAAAGGATGGCAATATCCTCACGTGTCAGACATGCAAATCGAAACCACAGTGAGATGTCATTTCACATTTCTGTCCACAGCTAAAGTCCCAAATGAAAAGTACTGCTCTGTGTCATCGGATAGAGAGCCGCTCCTTGAGCGCGGGCTGTGGGTGGGGGTGTGAGTGGCGTCGGTACTGGGGAGAAGCTCGGCGGTTTCTGAAGTTAAACCTGTGTCTATGCTGTGGAACACCCCTCCCCAGTTCCCGCTCTTAGATATCTGCCTAAGGTAAATGGGGGCCTATGTACACACACCCCACGCAAAGATTTGTCCAATAATGTCTAGTGGCCTTATTCATGATAGCTCCAAACTGGACACCAAAACAGAATATCAAGTCCAGAAATAAACCCGTACATGCCTGGTCAGATGAATTTTGACAGAGGGGCTAAGGAAATTCAATAGGGAGAGCCTTCAATAAATGGTACTGGAAGAACCAGGTGTTCTGTGGAAACATAAAGTGATCCGGTGCTGACCTTACCCTGTAGTACATGTTAATTTGAAATGGATCACAGTTGGAGAGCTGCAGAGCTTCTTAAAAACAAACGAGCTGCCAATCGTCAGAGCCTTGCAGAAAGCAAAGGCTTCAAGAACCAACAGCATGAACGTCGAAAAGAAAGGGAGAAAAACAAATTAGATCCCATCAAAGTTAAAAACTTCTCTTCCAAAAACGCTAGATAAAATGGAAAGGCAAACCACAGCTAGGGAGAATGTATTTTTAATATATATATATATATATATATATATATATATATATATATATATATCTGACTATATATAAAGAACTCAAAACTGTAAGAAGACAAACATCTCCACCTCAAATTGCTCCAACATTGAATCGACACGGTACCCGAGAAGATGTAGAGGTGTCCAATTAACACATAACAAGCTACTCCACACCAGAAACTCATCACAAGTAACACTGCAATGTGAAGCCTACTATCACACACCCACTGGGCTAAAATTTAAAAAGCCCGACAATCCCAACTGTGGAGCAGTACATGAAGCTGCTGTGACTGACATGCTGCTGGGAGGTGTGTGTTGGACAGCTACATGAAAAACATTTACCAGGTTCTTATCAAGCCAGACATAGTCTTCCAGCATGACCTAACAATTTCACTTCTAGGCATTTATTTAAGAGAAATAAAAACATGTCACGATAAAATCTTACGCACAATGTTCATAGCTGAAAAAAGCTGGTAATCAAATGTCCATCAGCAGATAGAATGGATTTAAAAAGTATAGTATCTCTTTCCAATGGAATAGTACACAGCAATAATAAAGTTAACTACCGATGTAAATATTGACAAGGACAATTCTCTAAAACACGATCTCAGCAAAATAGCCAGACACAGTGGGCCCGGAGGTCAGGGAACAGAGTCAAAGAGAATTATTCTTGGGTTTTAAACTCTAATGATTTTGTTTTTTTTTTTTTTTTTTTTTTTTTTTGGCTAGGCTTCAGACTTGATTGAGACCTGTCACTTCTTTCTTCTTTCTGATTTGTCCCTTTTGGAATGGGGAATGGGGATGTTTGTCCTATACTTATCCAAGCATGGTATTTTGGAAGCAGATAATGTGTCTGGCTTTACAGCAGGAGAGAAATTTTTCTTCATAGTAAATTATACTTTGATTCTTAACTATACCTGACATAGATGATACATACCTAAAGTTTGGACTTAGAGTTGATGTTAGATGTAGTTAAGCTTTTAAGACTGTTTGGATGGGGTTCATATATTTTGAATGTAAGAAGGGCATCAGTTTCAGAATGGGACCAGAGTGGAGTGTTATGGACTGAACTGTCTTTCCCCAAAATTTATATTTTCAAGTCTTAATCCCCAGTACCTCAGAGAGGACTGTATTTGGAGTTAGGACCTTAATGAAGCAATTAAGGTAAAATGAAGCTGGGCATGGTGGCTCACGCCTGAAATCCCAGCACTTTGAGACACTGAGGCGAGTGGATCACCTGAGGTCAGCAGTTCAAGACCGGCCTGGCCAACATGCTGAAAACCCATTTCTACTAAAAACACAAAAAATTACCTGGGCGTGGTGGCGCGTGCCTGTAATCCCAGCTACTCGGGAGGCTGAGGCAGGAGAATCGCTTGAACCCAGGAGGTAAAGGTTGCAGTGGCCGAGATTGCACCACCGCACTCCAGCCTGGGCAACGAGCGAAACTCTGTCTCAAAAAAAAAAAGGGGGTAAAATCAGGTTATATGAATGGGCTGTTCTCACCTGAAGAGGCAGTTAGGACCCAGACAACACACAAACTGAGGGGTAGCCATCTGCCAGCCAAGGAGAGAAGCCTCGGAAGAAACCAGCTCTACTGACGCCCTGACCTTAGACTTCCAGCCTTCGGAACTGTGAGAAGATAAATTGGCGCTGTGTAAGCCGCTCAGTCCCTGCACCTACTCTGTTATTACGGCAGCCTTAGCGGACGAATGCAGGTTGCCAGGGCTTTGGTAATTACAGATGCTATGACCACTTATGCACAAGTCCTTGTACAGACATACACTTTCATTTCTCTTGGGTAAATACCCGGAAATGGACTGGCTGGGTCACACGGCAGATTTATAACTTTTTTTTTTTTTTTTGAGACGGAGTTTCGCTCTTGTTACCCAGGCTGGAGTGCAATGGCGCGATCTCGGCTCACGGCAACCTCCGCCTCCTGGGTTCAGGCAATTCTCCTGCCTCAGCCTCCTGAGTAGCTGGGATTACAGGCACACGCCACCATGCCCAGCTAACTTTTTGTATTTTTAGTAGAGACGGGGTTTCACCATGTTGACCAGGATGGTCTCGATCTCTCAACCTTGTGATCCACCCGCCTCGGCCTCCCAAAGTACTGGGATTACACGCTTGAGCCACCACGCCCGGCCGCAGATTTATAACTTTTAAAATAGACTGCCAAACTGTTTCCCAAAGAAACTGTTCACTTTACATTCTCATCAGCAGTCCATGAGAGTTCTAGTCGCTCTCTGTGATCAGACTTTCATGTTGTAACCATTTTAGTTAGCATGTTATGACATCTTATTGTGGTTTCAATTTGTATTTCCTGATTACTAACAATGCTAAGAGTACTGTTAGGTGCTCATTTGCTGTCTATATTCCTTCTTTTGATTAAATGTATGTTAAAATTATTTGTCCATTTATTTGTTTTCTTATTTCAATATATATTGCATACATATATCTATCTATGTCTATGTCTATGTATATATATATATATACACACACACACACACACACACACACACACACACACAGAGAGAGAGAGAGAGAGAGAGAGAGAGAGAGAGAGAGAGAGAGAGCAGGGAATGCCAAAATATCCCATCCATCAAGGGAGGAGGACTGTGAAATATATATATATGATGTAAGTCCTTTGTCAAATATATAATTTACAGATTTACAAATCTTCTCTTCCCATTGGTGACTCGTGTGATAGACTGACAGCTCCCAGTGCGGCCCTGGGATCCCTGCCTCCCGGCATTCCCACTGTTGTTTGGTCCACTCTCCTAAAAGTGGGGCTGGAGTTAGTTATTTTCCTGTAATAAATAGAATATGGCAAAGGTGATGGTGTGTCTCTCCCAAGATTAGCTTGGTTAGGTAAAGACTGAGGCTTCTGGTGTGAGAATTCTCTCAAAACTATGTCTCAAGACCTTGAGTCATAAGGACTGTCCAACATTTTCTACCTGGATTTCAACATTGCTATGGTCCAGCGGCCCCTCTGTGCCCCCCCGTTCTCCCCACCATCCGCACTCTGAACAGGAATGCCTATCGATGTTATTCTGTGCCCGTCCAACCACTGTTATGTTGGATGTGGGGATCAGGTCACTTGTTTCTTTAATCTCACAGTTCTACAGATTGAGAAAAACTGTACTCAAGAAGCTGTAATTAAGAACCTATGCCTGAGAAGACTTGTCTACACCTGGACCAATATATATATATAATAAGCTTATAGGCTTTGAGCTGATGTAATAATGAGATAAAATTTTGGAGAATTTTGGTATGGAGTAAATGCGATCTTTATAGGGGAGAGAAATAAATGAATAAAATATGAAGGAAATTATGTGCTGTTCTGTTTGGGGACTATTAAAAAGACTGTAGCTTCTATCTGGAGGTCCTCTCTCTCTCTCTCTCTCTCTCTCTCTCTCTCTCTCTCTCTCTCTTACTCTGTCTCTCTTTGTCTTTCCTTATTCTGAAACAAGGTAACTTCAATGTCATTGGTCAGTCCTTATATGCTGCGTAAGTGACCTTGGAAGTAGATTTTCTGAGGCCTGACCACGGCCAGTGAGTGAGTTTGGAAGTAGATTCTCCCACAACTTGAACTTGACCTGACCCCAGTCTGTGCTGACACTCCAGTCAAGAAAGACTTTGAGTCACAACAAAGCTGCTAAGGTCTTCATATGCTCTTGACACAGAAACTTTAAGGCAATAGATATTTTACTCTTTTCAACCTCTAAGTTTTGGAGATAATTTGTTAAGTAGCAATAGATAATTAATAGCACTTTTCTTGTTCCTTTTTCTTTCATGTACAGTTTATAATTAGCTCATCAATATCCACAAATAAATGCCTGGTAGGTCTTTGATTGGAATTGCACCGCATCTGCAGATCAAATTTGAAATAACTGCTATCTTAATAATGTGGAATATTCCAGTTCATGAACACAGTTTATCTCTCCATTTATGTAGACCTTCTTTAGGTTTTTTCATTGTTGTTTTGTAATTGTTTATAAAGTAAACACCCTTTGCTAAGCTTATTCTGAGGCATTTCATTTCTTTGATTCTATTGTCACTAGTACTTTTAAAAAATTCAAATTGCAAATGTTTATTGCTAGCATATAGAAATATTATCGATTTTGCATGCTGTTTTTCTATCCTGAGATTCTGTTAAATGACTTATTTTTCTAGGAGTTTTTTTTTTTTAGATTTTTAGAGATTTTTCTATGCAAACATTATGAAGTCTTCATATTTGAAATTATCTACTAGAGCTAAACATATGTCTCAGTGATCCACTGATTTTACAGTTTTGTTTTACATATTTGCAATATAAATAATTGCATATGACCCTCAAGATACATGCAAAAGATTGTTTATAACAGTTCTTCCAAAAATCAGAACAGCTCAAATGTCCATCAACAACACAAGGAATACAAAACCTGTGGTATATTTATGCAATGGAATACTACACAGCAGTGTAAAAGAATAAACGACTGCTACATGCAACAGTATAGATCACTTCCAAAGACACTATGTTGAGCCAAATAAGACAGACAAAAGAGTTCATGTTATGATTCCATTTTTATGATGTTTAAAGGCAGACTAAACTAGTTTGTGCTACTAGACATCAGAATAGTTGTTATTCTAGAAGCAAAGTATTAATTGGGAAGGAACATATTTGCTGTGTAGCAGTTTTATAGTTTAATTAGGTCCCATTTATTTACTTTTGTTTTTACTGCATTTGGTTTTGGGGTCTTAGTCAGGAATTCTTTGCCTAGGACAATGTCTGGAAGAGTTTTTCCAACATTGTCTTCTGGAATTGTTATGGTTTCATGCCCTTTATTTAAGCCTTTGTTCCACCTTGAGTTGATTTTTGTGTATGGTGAGAGATAGATAGGGATCCAGTTTCATTTTTCTACATACGGCTTGCCAGTTTTCCCAGCTCCATTTATTAAATAGGGTGTCCATTCCCTAATTCATGTTTTTGGGTGCTTTGTTGAGGATCAGTTTTCTGTACATACTTGGCTCTATTTCTGGCTTCTCTATTCTTTTAAATTGGTATATGTACCGACTTACCTACTTTTACACCAGTACCATGCTATTTTAGTAAATTATAGCCTTGTAGTGTAATTTGAAGTCAGTTAATGTGATGCTTCCAGATCTGTTCTTTTTGCTTAGAATTGCTTTGGCTACTCAGGAATTTTAGGATTGTGTTTTTCTAATTCTCTAAAGAATGATGATGCTATTCTGATGAGAATTGCATTGAATCTGTGGATTGCTTTGAGCAGTATGGTCATTTTCACAATACTCATTCTTCCAATCCATGAGCATGGGATACATTTCCATTTGTTTGTGTGATCTGTGATTTCTTTCAGCAGTGTATTGTAATTCTTCTTGTAGGGGTCTTTCACCTCCTTGGTTAGGATATCCCAATGTATTTTAATTTGTTTGCAGCTGTTGTAAAAGGGATTGTATTCTTTATTTGATTCTCAGCTTGGTCACAATTAGTATATAGCAATGCTACTGATTTGTGTACATTGATTTTGTAACCTGAGACTTTACTGAGTTTGTTCGTCAAATTGACAAGTCTTTTGGAGGAGTCTTTAGGACTTTCTAGATATACAGTCATATCATCTGCAAACAGTGATGGTTTGACTTCTGCTTTTCCACTGTGAATTCCCTTTGTTTTTTTTCTCTTGTCTGATTGCTCTGGCTAGTACTTCCAGAACTATGTTGAACAGAAGTGGGGAAAGTGGGCATCTTTGTTCCTTTTCTCAGGTGGGGAGATGCTTTCAACTTTTCCCCATTCAGTGTGATGTCAACTGTGGGTTTGTCACATGTGGTTTTCCTTATTTTGAGGCAGGAGGGTTTCTACACCTAGTTTGTTAAGATTTTTTATCATAGAGGGGTGCTGGATTTTGCCAAATGCTTTTTCCATATCTATTGAGATGATCATATAGTTTTTGTTTTCAATTCTGTTTATGTGATGTATCACATTTATTGACTTACATATGTTAAAGCGTCCCTGTATCCCAGGGATGAAACCCACTTGATCATGATGAGTTATTACTTTTTTGATGTGCTGTTGGATCCAGTTAGCTAATACTTTGCTGAGGATTTTTGTATTTATGTTCATCAGGGTTTGCAGTTTTCTGTTTTTTGTAGTTATGTCCTTTCCTGGTTTGAGCATCAGGGTGATAGTAGCTTCGTATAATGACTTAGGGAGGATTCCTTCTTTGTCAATCTTTTGGAATAATTTCAGTAGTATTGATACCAATTCTTCTTAGAATATCTGGAAGAAACCTGTGAATCCATCTGGTCCTGGGCTTTTTATGGTTGTCAAATTTTTAAATTACTCATTCAGTCTCACTGCTTGTTTTCAGTCTGTTTAAGGTTTCTATTCCTTCCTTATTTAATCTAGGAGGACTGTATGTTTCCAGGAATTTGTCCATTCCCTCTGGGTTTTCTCATTTATGCACATAAGGATCTTCATAGTAGTCAGATGGTCTTGAAATCCGGTTGTGTCAGTTGTAGTGTCTCTAGTTTCGTTTCTAATTGAGCTTAATTGTATCTTCTCACTTCTTGGTTAATCTAGCTAATGGTCTATCAATTTTGTTTATTGTTTCAAAGAACAAACTTTCTGTTTTATTGTTGTTTTTGTTTGTTTGTTTGTTTGTTTGAATTTCATTTAGTTCCACTCTGATCTTTGTTTTTCTTTTCTTCTTCTAGCTTTAGGTTTTGTTTGTTCTTGTTTCTCCAGTTCCTTGAGGTGTGACATTAGGTTGTCAATTTCTGCTCTTTCAGACTTTTTGATGTAGGCATTTAGTGCTATAAACTTTCCTTTCAGCATTGCTTTTGTTGTATTCCAGAGGTTTTGATAACTTGTCTGATTATTATCATTTAATTCAGAAAGTTTAAAAATTTTATCTTGATATCATTGTTAATTCAGATATCATTCAAGAGCAGATTACTTAATGTCCATATATTTGTATAGTTTTGAGGGTTTCTTTTGGAGTTGATTTCTAGTTTTATTCCACTGTGGTCTGAGAATATATTTGATATTATTCTGATTTTTTAAAAATTTATTGAGACTTGGCATGGTGGTGGCTCATGCCTATAATCCCAGCACTTTGGGATGCCAAGGTGGGTAGATTGCTTGTGCTCAAGAGGTCAAAACCAGCATGGGTAACATAGTGAAACCCCATGTCTACCAAAAAAAAAATTAGCTGGATGTGGTGGCATATGTCTGTGGTTCCAGCTACCCAGAGGCTGAGGTGGGAGGATTGCTTGAGCCTGGGAGGTGGAGGTTGCAGTGAGTCAGGATCTTGCTACTGCACTCCGGCCTGGGTAACATATATTCTTTCTAAAATATATATATATATATATATATATATATATATATATATATATGCCCACTTGTGGTTTCCATTTGTGTGGACTATCTTTTTTTCACCCTTTTACCTTGAGTTTGTTTGAGTCCTTCTGTTGTTAGGTGAGTCTCTTAAAGGCAGCAGATACTGGATTGTGATTTGTTATCCATTCTGCCATTCTTTATCTTTTAAGTTGAGAGTTTAGACCACTTACATTCAGTGTTAATATTGAGATGTGAGGTACTGTTCTCTTCATCATGTTAATGTTAACTACATATGTGTGTGTGTGTTTTTGTTTTATAGGCCCTGTGAATTTTAAGCTTTCAAGAGGTTCTATTTTGGTGTGTATCAGGCTTTTGTTTTAAGATTTAGAACTCCTTTTAGCATTTCTTGTAGTGCTGGTTTGGTAGAGACAAATTCCATCATCTTTTGTTTGTCTGAAAATGACTTCATTTCTCCTTCATTTATGAAACTTAATTTCATGGAATACAAAATTCTTGGCTGACAGTTGTTCTGTTTAAGGAGATTGAAGATAAGACCCCAATCCCTTCTGGCTCGTAAGGTTTCTGCGAGAAGTCTGCCATTCGTCTGGTAGGTTTTCCTCTGGAGGTTATCAGCTAGCTTTGTCTTACTGCTCTTAGAATTCTTTCCATCGTGTTGACTTTATGTAGCCTGATGAGTATAAACCTTGGTGAAGATCTTTTTTGCAATTAATTTCCCAGGAGTTCTTTGAGCTTCCTGAATTTGGATATCAACATCTCTTGCCAAGCCAAGAAAGTTTTCTTCAATTATTCCCTCAAATAAGTTTTCCAGACTTACTATGTTATCTTCTTCCCCAGGGTCACCAATTATTCTTGGGTTTGGCCATTTTACATAATCCCATATTTCTTGGAGACTTTGTTAATTTCTTTTGATATTTTTCCCTTTGTCTGAATGGTTTAATCCCAAAGCCTTGTCTTTGAGCTTTGAAATTCTTTATTTGTTCTAGTCTATTTTTAAAGCTTTCCACTGCATTTTATAATTCCCTCAGTATGTCTTTCATTTCCAGAAATTCGGATTGAGTTTTCTTGATGATATCTCTCTAGAAAATGTTTATTCATATCCTGAACTGCTTTTTAAATTTCTTTATGATGGTTTTTGCCTCTCTCTGATATCATTTTGAGTAGCTTAATAATCAACCGTCTGAATTTCTTATCTGGCATGTCTAAGCTTTCATCTTGATTTGAGTACATTGCTGGAGAGCTAGTGTGGTCTTCTGGAGGTAACTGTGTTGCAATATTAGCACTGATTTTTCTAGTTTCTTCCTGTTTGGGTAGACAGTTTCTTCTAATTATTCTTAAATTTATGCTTGATTTGACTGTATTTCTTTTGTTTGTTTTTAAATTTCTTTTTTCCCCCTTAAGGATAAGACTTTAATGCTTATAATTAATGGTAGTGTGATTCAGTTCTTGGTACTCTGAGGGGTGAACTCTGTAAGAGAGTTCCTTGGTAATAGAGAGTTTTTGTATGATGCTTTTCTCACATGCTGGTTGTAGTAGCAATGTGCTCAGTGTGTGGGCGAGTTCACTGTCTCCTATGGGGTTGAATGGTAGAGGTCTCCTAAAGCTGAGCTCATTCCCTCATCTCATGCACTTTTTATTTACTTATTTCTGCTAGTACTTTGTTTACTGGTTTAATGGTTCAGGCTTCCGGCCAGTAGAGGAGGTGCCCCAGCGTAGGAACTGGTTGTGGCTAAAGCAGGTGGGTAAATGAAGTCCCAGGCTTGACAGAGGTGGCTGGAGGAGCTCTCAGCGAGTCACACTGAGGTGTTACGTGGGTGAAGGGTTGCTGCCACCTCAGCTCTCCTTCCAGGTCAGCAGGAAAGTCATCCACCTCTCAGGCCTGCTCCTGTCCAGTGCTTTGCTATTCAAATCAGACAGGCACCTCTTTCCTTCTGTAGGATTATTGCTGTTCCAAACAGAGAGGAAATGTGGCTGTGTCTCTTGTGCAGGCCTGGAGGGTGCTCCTCCCGTGGGGCTGCGGTGACCCTGATGTGTCCCAGAAAGGCTGTCAACAGATGCACCTGTGCCAAGCTCTTGTGGGAGAAGCCCACCGGTGCCTGCGGTGGTCGACAAAGGGACAAAGACCTCCTCTTCTCCAAGACCCTTCATGTGTGCTGGGGCTGTCTGACTGGTGGGATGGAGCTGAAGACTTTCCCTGCTGAGCTCAGGACTTCAGCTGCCTCTGCTGAAGGAACCTTTCCACCAGTGGACGGGTCTGGGGCTCAAACCCTGCAGTCTTTTGTCCCACAGGGTGTTCCCTTGAGGTGGTGCAATCCCCCTTCCCCTAAGAGTGGGAGCCCCTGGGAGGCAACCGCCATGAGTGTTGCTGCTCCTCGGGGTCTTGCTGCCCAGTGAAGTTGCCACCCGCCTGGCTGGTGTTGGGGTGTCTGCAAGGGACCCGCTGATGTGTCCCGTCCTCAATTTCCAGCGCGGGGCAGCAGCAGCAGCCCTAACGGGGGTGGCAGGGGAGGGCGGCAGACTTTGAAAAGCCTCGCTTATAGATGGCCTTGGTGTCCTGGTTAGAGCGTAATGAGCTGCCCATGTAGGAGACTCAGGGCCTCTGGGTTAGCCAGAGTGGCCGGCAGAGGTGACAGCCGGGCTCGCACCGCGGTTTTCTCCTTCCTGGGCGAAGTGTTGCTCTGCCAGGAGACACTGCCCGGGCTGCGCCGATGGGCCTTCAGCCAGGGGGTGGTGCCTGCCCGAGGGCAGCGGTGGGGTTTGTGCTGCCCGGGGAGAGACTCCGGCTTCTTAGGCAACCAGAGAGTCCGTCCCGGTGCGAAGCTCCAGGGCGGCGGCAGGAGGGGCGGGGACGGGTCTTAACCCCGATTCTCCCCGTGCAGGGGAAGCTGTCGCCCCGGCATGCAGGGGCCCGGGAGCGGTCCGAGGCCGCGGGGTCGCTGTTGGAGGGGAGCGCCGCGGTCTCTGCGGCACAGAGAGTTTGTTCAGGGAGCGGCAGCGGCGGGCGGTGGCCGGCCCCCCGGTTCCCACGCGCTCCGAGGGCAGATCCACTCCCACGGCCTCCGCTGCCGGCAGCGAACTGAACTCCGGTGAGCCGGTCATCAGGCCTTCCACCGCCGGGAGTCACGGCTGTCCCCGCGGAGACAGTGACACCGCTTCAGGCCACGCGCCTCCCCGTCTGCTGCACAGGCGGGTCCAGCCCCTGCCCCCTCGCGCCCTGCACGCGACGCCCCTGCACCCCAAGCTCCCGCACCCGCGGCCCCTGCACCCCAAGCTCCCGCACCCGCGGCCCCTGCACTCAACCTGCTTTTTACCCTCCCCCACTGGGGGTTATGTCCTGAACCACCCCCCACCCATTGGGAGTGTCTTTCAACCTGCGACCGCGCCCGAACTTCCTGACTGTCCGGCAGGAAATGACGGCCCTTGGCCTTGGTCTGCCTGGGCTCTGGGGGCGGAGGAGCGCCCTTCCCAACAGCGCTGCTGCTTTACCTCCCTGCACCCTCCCCGCGTCGGCCCCTGCGCCAGGTGGGGTTAGCGCCTTCCCTCGTGTCCTCCTGGAATTTTGGGGTCCCAAAAGGCGTCCCCTTTCGGCATCCCAGAGGCAAACTCTCTGCTCACAGTGTGGGCTGCAACCTCCGGCTTCCTTCAAAGGTCCCTAGAAATCTGTCGTTTTCCTGCTCAGTGACAGCATCTCTTCTTGAAAGACATTTCCCGAGGTGAATCTCTGCACCCGTTCGTCCTTCCAGGCGGGAGGCGTGTGCTGGCAGTGCCTCTGATCTGCCATGTTGGCTGAAGATTTTATTTTTAAGCTGCCTTTTATTTTATCCTAACTTTAAAGTCTCTGTCTTTTACTGGAGAATTTAATACATTTATGTTTTGTGTAATGACTTTACATCTTACTCTCTATGTATTATTATTATTATTATTATTATTATTATTTTCTTTTTTGTTGTTTTTGCTGCCCAGGCTGGAGTGCAGTGGCACGATCTTAGCTCACTACAACCTCTGCCTCCCAGGTTTAGGTGATTCTCCTACCTCAGTCAGCTGAGTAGCTGGGACTACAGGCATGTGTCATCATGCCTAGCTAATTTTTGTATTTTTAGTAGAGACAAGGTTTGGCCATGTTGGCCAGGCTGGTCTCGAACAGCTGAGCTCAAGGAGCACTTTGGGAGGCCGAGGTGATCCTCCTGCCTTGGCCTCCCAAAGTGCCAGGATTACAGGTGTGAACCACTGAGCCTGGCCAATCTTACTCTCTATTTATTATTAAGAATACATTGGGATACTTTTCAGCAATGAAAATGAAACTATTGCTGTAAGCAACAAATAGAAGAAGATCATAAGTATAATAATGGACAGAGGAAGGCAGACATGTAAGAATACTCACCATATGATTTCTCTTAGTTAAATTCAAGAAGAGACAAAATTAATCTTCAGCATGAAAAGTTATGATAGTGCCTAATTTTAGAGACAAAAAAGGGAAGGGTAGAGGAATTCTGGATGACGCTATTAATTTTTCCTTGTCTGCATGGTAGTTTACATGGAATGCTTAGTTTTTAAAAATTTATTGAGCTCTATATTTTGGTTTTATTCAATTTTCTGTTAAAATATTATATTTAAATATATTAGTTTTTCCTGATCTGTGAACACCATCATGTTGTCTGCAAATAGTGGTCATTTTCATTATTTTCTGAGTCCTATTTTTGTTATCCCTGGGCCTTTAATTTACATTTTAGTTAGTTTTTAACTTAGTGCATGTGGAAGCTCTAACACAACATTGCATTTAAGTGGCAATAGAAGGTGTGGCATCCTTGACTTGTTTTCAATTTTAAGGAAAGTACTTTTAATATTTCAGAGTAGAAGTTTTGGGAAACTCCTATTCCTAGTTTGCTAAGAGTTGTTTAAAAAAATGAATGTTGAATTTCCCCAGGTGCTTTTACTGCAGCTATTAAGAGGATCATACATATTTCCTTTCTCATTCTGTTCATAATTTAAGGTACAAAAATAGATTTTTAAGTATTTCACAAACTTGCATTTTTGATGTAAACACAAGTTGGTTGTAATAAATATTTGTCTATATATATATGTGTGTGCATGTGAACACATATACACATACATACAGTGAGACTTTTGTTTTAAGAGGTTTTTTCACTTCTTTTTTTCTTTTTTGAGACAGGGTCTTGTTCTGTCATCCAGGCTGGACTGCAGTGTTGCAGTCACAGCTCATTGCAGCCTCAACCTCCCAGGCTCAAGTGATCCTCCCTCCTCAGTCTGCCAAGTAGCTGAGACCACAGATGTGTGCCACCATGCCCAGCTATTTTTTTTTCTTTATAGAGAGAGAGACAAAGTCTCCCTATATTGCCTAGGCTGATCTCAAACTTCTAGGCTCGCATGACCCTTTCACATCAGCCTCTCAAAGCATAAGATATTTTTGTTTGAAAAATTTTTCTATCTATATTCACTAGAAAGGAGGGCCTGCAGTTCTATAATGTCTTTGTTGGATTCAGAAATCAAGATAATGCTGGCCTTATAAAATGAATTTATTAGTGTTCTTTCTATTTCTAATCTCAGAAATCCCATGGTCATGTTTCTTTCTTAAAAGTTTGGGAAACTCACTGGCAGAGTTTTCTGGGTCCAGAATTAATACACATGCAAAATTTGTAATTTTTCGAATTCAGTGTCTTTGATTTCTGTGTAATCACTCAGCTTTTTAATGTCATTTTATGTTGTCTTTGTTAAGGTTGCATTGCTGTAGAAATATTTGTCCTTTGCATCTAAATTTTCAGTTGATGTGATGTTGTTCACAATGTCCTCTCACCACTGTTTTAATGTCTGTAGACTCTGTGTGGTGTCCTGTTATCCCTGACATTGGTCACTGATGCTCTTTTCTTTTTGCTTAATCCACCTGGCCATGTGTTTATCACTCTCATTAATCTTTTCAAAGGACAAAATTTAACTTGGTTGATCTTCTATATTGGGTGTTTATTTCTTGTTTTATTAATTTATGCTCATCATTATTTCTTCCTTTCTACAATCTTTGGGTTACATTTACCCTTTTACTAATTTCTTGAGATGGAATGTCATTGAAAGAGACAGCTGTCTCTCATAAGAAGATATGAGTTTTTTCTATTGCTGCTTTCAGATTTTCCATAAAAATTTGGTTTTCATAATCTTAACTGACGTGCCCAACTATCATTTTTTGGTAATAAATATCTTACTTGAGGTTTCATTAATTTTGGAAAACTGTTACCTATTTTTTTTTCAAACATCACTTCCAGCTCATTCCCTCACTCCTGCACTCCAGGACTCCACTCTTATACATGTTAAGCCTTATTACTATGTTCCCTATGTCTTTTCTACTTTTTCAGCATTTTAAAATTATTTTGTCTCTTTATGCTTACATGTGGATATTTTCTTTTGATCTATATTCCAGTTTACTAATTCTCTCTACAGCGACATCTAATCTGTTGTTAAACTGATTCATTGAGTTCTTAATTACAGTTATTTCATTATTTAATTCCTGGAACATACTAATCATACTTACTTTGAAGTACACATCTGATGGATTCCGTGGATCTGCTTCTAATGGCTACTATTTCTCCTTGTATTTTTGTCATTTTTCTGTATGACTGGTTACTTTTGATTACATGCCAAATATTATATATCTTAAAATGTGTGGATAATATTCAGGCTCTGGATGATGTCTGAGGGAATTTACTCTTGCTTCTAGTCAGCAGCCAGGCAAGCAATCTCTGACCACACTAATTCAGTCAGAAATGATAAGATTTGAATCTGGGAGATAGTGTGACACCTTGTGAAAGCTAGTCTACTTTTAGTTTACTGCTAGTTCTGGGATGTAGCTCTTCAAATGCTCTTCTAGTAGGTGCCAATTTAAACCTTTGAATGCCAGTTACTTTTCAGCATCTCAGTAGCAACTTTAGCGGTTGCCAATTTTCTCAAAGGAAAAAGCCCCAACACATTTTATTCTCACCTATCTTGGTTTCATCTACATTTCTATCTCAGTCTCCTCATCCTTGATATCCTAGTCACTGTCTGATTATTTTAAACAATGTAAAAATGTTTTTAAATATTTCATATTTCAACAATAGGATTTGTGTAAAGCGGTTTTTCTTTTCCATTGCCAGGAACAGAATTCCTGTTGTATCATTTGCCATTCTTTCTTTTTGAACTACCTGTGTCATTTTGTTGTAGATGTCTCATGTATAAAGCATCAAAAAACATGTAGTTGTTTGTTTTTTTGACAATTCTGGGAGCCACTTCCTCTGAATAGGCTAATTTACTACATTTATCTTTGTTGGGCTTTTTGATATTTTTAAACTTGTAACTCACATATTTTCTTGTATTTTGTGTTGACCATTTTGTTACCTCTTTTCCTACTATTTT
The DNA here is from genome assembly GCF_048565385.1 of Saimiri boliviensis. NCBI lineage: Eukaryota > Metazoa > Chordata > Mammalia > Primates > Cebidae > Saimiri > Saimiri boliviensis. The sequence goes on from NC_133453.1 coordinate 1,856,845, forward strand.
TTGTACAAATCATTAAGTTTTTTCTTCCATTTTTTATTGTCAGTATTTGTATATTACATATTGATTTCTATTTCTCCAGTAGCTAATCTTACATTTTTAATATACGTGTTAAATGTATTCTTTGTATTGATGTCTGGAGTGAGTCAGAATCTCCATTCCTCGAAAAACTCAGAACATTAACATGACCTTCCCCTTAGACCAACACCCTGATATTAACATCCTTCAGCATCTTAGAACCAGCTTTTATTTTAAAAAATATAAACATTATATTACATTCTGTATCAAAAGTCATGAGTCTTAAAATATATTGTACTTTCTTGGTTTTTACCATGATTTCTTTTATCTGTCTGTCTTCCTTGAAAACATTTACTTTTCTGGAATACACTGTGTATGTACAGCTGTCTCATTGTTGATTTGATAAAGGGAATGGGCCAGAATCTTGTCTTGTGATGACTGTGCCACCCATCTGGGGACATACCTCTCTCTGCCTCCAGTTCCCACAAAGCATCACTCTTTAAACCTGCAGACAGGCACCTTTCTATACAGTATGAGAAAACTGGGGAGGAGCTGGCTGATCTAGACTGGTCCAAAAGTGGCTCCCAAGTCTCATTCTCTGTTCTGCATCTGCTCATGTAGCCCATCCATGCCCAGCCCTTAGCAATATACTGTATATATTTGGGGCTTTGTACTATAAGCAATACAGTACAAAGATTGTTTTTTCCTTTCTAAAAAATTCTTCAAAATACCTTCTTGCTGATGACATTCTTTCCTGATTTTCCAAATTATTATGAATTTATTGTATTCAGAAACTATCTTTTACATTATTTACTGGGATCTGGTATAAGAGAGAGAAAAGAAAATGTGTGTATTCAGCCACCTTGATACAATACAGCTTTAATTGGTATAATGAGGTGATCAATAACACTTATGTCAGCCAGTGTCAGCCAAGAATTTTCATTTTTAAGATTATTCTTTTTTATTACCTTTTAAATTAATTAAAGCCGTCCTTTGCTATCTGGTCTCTATTCTAGCCCTATCAGAAGTGAGTCAGTCATCACTTTGAACTGTTTACTAATAATCCCAGACCTTGTTTTTTGCAGCCCAAAAGTAACATATTCCCACAGGGTTCTATCTTCAAACTAACTCTGCTGCTAACAGGCTTGAAACTCTTGCCTCATTAAAGAGTTTCTAATGAGCTAATCAAACATGGATAGAGTTTGGCCAAAGAAAGGCCCTTGGAGAATCTGGATGCTGAAGATGGAAAGAAGTAAACTCTGGAGACCTCAGCCTAGACAGCAGGAAGATCCTAATGAGCTGGGTCTGGCTGGCAACCAGCTCGGGGAGCACATATGGTCAGACCGCAGGTCATAATGAGCCCGGGCCTTTGGCCCCAGCCTCCAGTGAGCTAGCTTTGCCAGCTGCATCTTCTAAGGGATTCAAGTTGCCAAACCAGCAACATTTGCAAAGGCAGGCCTCACCATCCATGGGCCCAGACAGGCAACCCATCCCCACGCAAGGCTCCTCCTTCATCTAAACCATCAAAACACAGGGGTCCGTATGGCTCAATATCTCGTGGGACTAGAACCAGAGAACATGGAAATATTCAAAGGTTCACTTAGTCCAATCCCATCATAAAATGAAGCCCAGACAAGCCGTATGCATTTTACAAGCCCCATACATTCCGATGTCAATCATAAAAAGAAAAGGTGCAAAAAATGACAAAAGTTTGAAAAAGAACAATGAGGAGGGATTTTTTTTTCAACAAGATGTTAACATGTATTATGAGAGTAATGGTTTCTGGTGCTGTTGGCTGCCTTCAAAGTCAGCTGCTTCCTCTGTTTTCAGGTGATTAGGATCGTCACCCTTCCGTGATAGAGACCAGACATGCAGATGCTAGTGCTCCTCCCCATTGCAGCTGGAAAGAAACAAAGAAAAGAAAGAAGAAAGAAAGAGAAAGAAAGAGAAAGAAAGAAAAAGAAAGAAGGAAGGAAGGAAAGAAGGAAGAAGGAAGAAGGAAGGAAGGAATGAAGAAGAAGAGAAGAGAAGAGAAGAGAAAATAAAGAAAGAAAGAGAAAGAGTGAAAACAATAACACAAGTTTTAACACATGCAGGATAACTTCATTTGTGTTAGAAATGGTCAATACATACCCATGTGAAAATCAATGTATATAAATGCAAAGGCAAAGAACTGGGTGCCGTAAGTCCGTTTACATCATTTACATCTAACAAGGGTAATGGGGAGGAGAAGAAGGGACTTCAGTATCTCATTTCTTGTTCTTATATCTTTATAGGCTTCTTTCCACGTGACTGTGTTTCCAAGAAATAAGATAGCTGAGTCAATAAACGTATTGTTTTTAAACATACAACCTACATAGAAGGCTATAGATTTTATGGCAATTTCCCATAAATACCCAAACCCGTTTTTCATTTTCACTTATCTGTTCTCAACACTTTGCTGTGTATTCTTTTAGATTTTATATTTCTGTGTGCCTGTCTCTGTGTCTGCCTGTTATTTTCTCCGTCTCTTTCTCCGATAGCTTCACAGTTTTCCTCTATATGGGTGGACTGCAGTTATATGTTTTATTTAACCAATATCCTATTGAAAGGTTTTCTTTTTTGAAACAGGGCCTCACTCTGTTACCCAGGCTGAGTGTAGTGCTTACTGCAACCTCTGCTTCCTGGGTTCAAGTGATTCACCTGCCTCAGCCTTCCAAGTAGCTGGGATTATGGGTGCACACCACCATGCCTGGCTAATTTTCATATTTTTAGTAGTGATGGGGTTTCACCATGTTGGCCAGGCTGGTCTCGAACTCCTGACCCAAGTTGATCTACCTGCCTCAGTCTCACAAAGTGCTGGGATTCCAAGTGTGGGCATCTGTGCCTGGCCCCTGTTGAAAGATTTATAAGTTGTTTCTTGTATTTCTACTGTTTCCTAAGGCACTGCAGCAAGAGTCTGTCTGTACCAGAACAATGATTTTTGGGGAGAGATTCATAAAAATGGGTGAAAAGTGTCAGAAGATAGGTTCCTTTCACATGGACTAATAAATTATCCTCCAACCACGAAATGCTAATTAACAGTACAGAGTGCTGAGTTGGCCTATTTCCCCACAACCTGTGATGATTAAATTTAATTCGTGTTTTCGAATTTCAGCTGCTCTGATAGGCCTGAAGAAAAAAACGGTACTTCAATGTTGTTTCTCAAACCACATTCACTTAATTTTAAGTGATGTCAAACATATTTTCTTACATTTATGGGTTGCTGATAATTCTTTTTTTGAAGTTTTAATTCATATTCAGTGTTTATCTTGGAATATAGAAGCTGTTGGAAAGTTTACCTCTCATGAATTCATTTTTAAAAATTACTAGAAATAGAAATTTGACCAAATGAGACTTGGCTTGGGATAAAACATCAATTTAAGGAAAATAAATGTACAAGAAACACAGCAATGAATAATGAAACCAGAGGCAGGACTTCCAAATGGCGGCATGGGGGTTTCTATAAATATGATTCCCCAGTCCAGGTGCAGTGGCTCATGCCTGTAATCCCAGCACTTTGGGAGGCTGAGGCAGGTAGATCATTTGAGGTCAGGAGTCTGAGACCAGACTGTCCAACATGACGAAACCCCTATCTTTACAAAATATACAAAAAATTATCTGGGCATGGTGACAAATGCCTGTAATCCCAGCCACTTGGGAGGCTGAGGCAGGAGAGTCACTTGAACCCGGGAGGTAGAGGTTGCAGTGAGCCAAGACTGTGCCACTGCACTCCAGTCTGGGGGCACAGAGAGACTCAGTCTCAAAAAAAAAAAAAAAAAGATCCTCCTTTAAAGCAACAAACATACTGGCAAAATTATCAATTATCAAAGTCAACTTTTTGAAAATTCCACAAATATGCCAAAGCTTATGACATTCTGAAGGGTGTTTACTAAAAACAAAGTGACTGGAGCTTGGTTAGAACCACAAGAGCTATGGCATTTTAACTTGCTGCCTCTCACCTCATCTTTCCCACCACATGCTGTGGTAGCCTTGAAAACCAGCAGCCTTGCAGCCACCAAAAGGGGAAGGCTGGTTCTGAAACTTCCAAAGAAGCCCAAACCCTACAGCATTGTCACTGTGATCTGCAGTTCCCCAAGAAAGCCATGTTCATGTCATGGCTATTGGATCTGACCCAGAGAGCTCAGTGGTACCCCCAGGGCATTGCTGAAGAGTCAGCAGCAGGTGTGTACCTTTGCAATTGCCTAATGCTGCAATGTCATTATTTCTGGAGCAAATAAGAACGCAGCTAAAAATTTAAAAGAAAGATATGGGGTATAAGATATCCAGAGGCTGTGAAAAGCTTCTATGTATTCCTGGGGATCCAGAAGTCTGCTTACAAGCCTGTGTCTGCACACATGCCCAGGAGAGACTGGAGGAGCCCAGTCACTCACCTCTGGCTGACTTTGAGGCCCTGTACAAGCAGAAAGTAAAGGCTAAGTCAGATTTGAAGGCATGACCCCTAAAACACACAGATATCCTTGGGACAGGGTGGAAGCTTTACTTGCTGATGGCATTTAAGAAAATCTAGATGAATGTTGACTGACAAATAAGTCAAGGCGAGTCAAGGGTGATGCTCAGAAAGCCAGGCTTAAAAATGAAAACCAGAATTGTAAAAATACCCGGAGGCTTCAGGGGCCATAAACTGTAGAGAAATAGACTCTACAGAATAATCTAAGGAAGGTCATTAAACAAACAGCTACAAAACCACCTACAATAAACCAAAGGTGGGCCTGTTCCAGAGTTGTCACATTATATTATCTAAAATGTCAATGTATTAATGAAAAATAATGAGACACAAAGAAGCAGGATAGTATGTCTCGCATAGAAAAATAAAGCAGTCAGTTAAAACTGTTTTTAATGGGATCTTGTTAGTGTTTTGTCTAAAACTTATTAGACAAACACATGAATTCAGCCACTGCAAACGTGTTCAAAGAACTGAGGAAAATCATGTTTAAAGAATCCAAGGGAAGCATGGCAATTATGCCTTATCAAATAGAAAATACCAATACAGAGATAGAAATTACACATCATATTATTATTATATATATAATATATAAAGATATATATGTCTATGTATATCCCCAAACATAAATTTTGGGGACAAAAAGTACAATAACTGAAACAAAAGAATTTACTAGAAGTGCTCAACTATAGAAAAAGGAATCAGCAGACTTGAAGATAGGTCAATAGAGATTATTCAGATTAAGAAACAGAAAGACAAGAGAATAATTAAAAGTAATCAGAGCTTCAGAGACTTGTGAGACACCATCAGGTGTACCAACCCACACATACTAGGAGTCCCAGAAGGAGAGGAGTAAGTAAGGCATAAAAAGGATTTGAAGAAATAATTGTGGAAAACATCCCCAACTTGATGAAAAACATTAATCTATAAATAGAAGAAGCTTAATGAATTTCACTTACAATAAATCTGAAGGGAGCCATTCCTAAACGTATTGTAGTCAAACTTTCAAAAGCCCAAGACAGTAAGAGAAATCAGCAAGGGAAAAATGACTCCTTACATACCTAATAATCAGATTCATGCCTAACATCATCAGAAATAATGAAGCCAGAAAGCAGCGGACTAACATAGTCAAACTGCTAAAAGAAAAATTACATAACACTGGAATAATATAAGAAACACTGGGATAACATTAAAAATGGCATCTGACTTTTCCTTGTATACAATGGAGGTTAGAAAACAATGGAACAACATTTTTAAGGTATTGAAAAGAAAACACTGTCAATATAGAATGCTATGTCCAGCAAAAATATTCTTCAGAATGCATGCTAATTGAAGACATTATCAGACACAGAGAAGCTGAGATCATTTGGAACCCTCAGACCTGCACTAAGAGAAATTCTAAAGGAAGATGTCCCAGCAAAAAGAAAATGATATTAATTGGAGCCCTGAATCTTCAATGAAGTATTAGAGGACATGAAAAGTAAGAGTGAACATATGAGAAAAGATAAAAGAATTTTTTTAGAAAGCGTAAGACAAAAAAAAAAAAAAAAAAAAAAAAGCCAAAAGTTCAGGAGGGGAGTATATGAAATTACAGAAATGTAACATTTCCCAATAGTTCATCTTACAGTATAATATTAATTGAAGATGGACTGTAATATATTAAAGGTGCATATTTTAACTTCAAGAATAACCCCTGAAACTAACTGTATTAATTTCCTATTGTTGCTGTAACAAATTCCATTATCTTACAAATCTAGAGGTCATAAAGTTCAACATGGGTCTTATGGAGCTAAAATCAAAGTGTGAAAAGAGCTGCACTTCATCTGAAGTCGATTCAGAAGAATCTGCATTTTCCAGCATCGAGAGGCTGCCCACATACCCTGGCTCCCGGCTGCACCACAGTGACTTGGGTTTCCACCATTACATCTCCTTCTGTGACTCTTGCCTTCCTCTGCCATGTTTTAAGGACCCTGTGATCACACTGAACCCACCAAAATAATGCTGGGTAATCTTCCTAACTGAAGATCCTTGTCTTAATCACATCTGCAAAGTCTTTTTGCCATGCAGGGTAACATTAGCAGATTCTGGAGATTAAAATGTGAACATCGTTAGGGGTTTATTATTCTGTCTACCACACTAACACAAGAAATGTAGCTAAAATATCAATATGGAAAATGAAGCAGAACATTTTAAAAATACGTAACTTGTCCAACAGAGAACAGTAAAAAAAGAAACAGTGAACAAAGGAAATAGACATTAAATGGAAAACTTAAACATGTCGTTTATTGTATTAAGTGTAAATTGAGTAAATACTCTAAATGGAAGAGTTAACTTTATTTTCAAAAAGCATTTTATAATTCTAAAATATGTAACTTTGCTTTAAAGAGACATGTTGTTTTGAAACAATGAAGTTGAGTGCTGTGGACTCAACTTCACAGTGCTGAATTCAAAGAGGCCTGTCTCATTTCCTTACTGGTTTCCTGAGCTCTAATAGATATGAACAAGCACCTTTCTCCTCAAATATCCATTGCAAAGGCTGAAGAGTATTAAATTAGCATTTTCCCTTTCCCAGGAAGAATGGGGGATGCAGGCCAAGCAAAGTAGAAGAGTTTTCCAAAATTGCTTGACTGTGAAGTTCTCAGCCCAACACAGGTTGAGCAGTCAAAATAATTTTCATCCTATAATTGGCCAGTAAATTCAACAACTTATTATTTTTAAAATAGAGACAGTGCCTCACTCCATGGCCTAGGCTGCAGTGGCGCAATCATTGCCGACTGCCACTTTGAACTCCTGGGCTCAAGCAGTCCCCTTGCATCAGCCTCCTGAGTAGCTGGGACTACTGGTGTCTAACACCAGACCCAGTGAAAATTCAGTGCGTTGGTGGTATAGCGGTGAGCATAGCTGCCTTCTAGTGAAAATTTAAAAACTTTGATAAGAAGTCCAGATATTTTCAAAATTCACCTAATCAAAACTCAAACAAGCACAACAGAAAAAACTAAAAAGCCACATATCTATTGAATAAATGAAATTTGTAAACAAAACCTTCTGGCCAAGAAAATGCCAGGACCAGGTAGTTTCATTGAAACTGCTAACAAAAATTTAATGAGAAATAACACCAATCTTACAGAAACTCTTTAGGAAAATAAACGAGGTGCTGTTTTCCAACTTGTGGTCAAAGTTAGTAAAAACCCTGCTATAAAAATACAAAGAAGACACAACAGGGGAAGGAGACTTCAGACCAAGCCTTTGTCAACATAGACATAGACACTAGAGTCTCTAAAAATATCAGCGGACAAATCCAGCAATACAAAACAGAGCATCTGATCGTGACCAAGTAGGTTTTCTTCCATGAATTCACAACTGAATACCTGCAAAAGTAGTCATTGTGATGACCATATCAACAGAATAAAAGGGAAACACCATATGATCATCTCAATAAATTCAGAAGAAAAAATACCTTTGACAAAAATTCAACATCCATTCAAAGTAATATTTCAGAAAGTAGGGACAGAAAAATTGAAGGAAACTTCAAACAAAGAACTGAAGGAAACTTCAAGCCAGAAAAAGAGCATCGATAAAGCTTAAAGCTGACATCATGCATGATGTTGAGAAACTGAATGTTTTTCCTCTACGATCAGGAATAAGGCAATGATATCTGCTTTTATGCTCTTATTTAACATTGTGCTGAAGGTTTCAGCAAATGCATAAGGCAAGGGAAAAACACATAGAGACTGGACCAAAAAAAAGAATTTAAATGTTACAATTTTCTACATATAAAATACTCAAGAATCTATAATTCAACTATTAAATCTAGTAAGTAAATTTGGTAAGGCCACAAGACATAATTGATTATACAAAAATGAACTGTTTTTCTGTAAAATAGCAATAAATAGAAAAAATAAAATATTTTAAATGTATTTCTATTATTATCAATAAAATAATGAGGAATAAATCTAATAAAAGGTGTGGAAGATGCCTGCACTGAGAACTGCAAAACTTTGGTAGGAGAAATTAAAGAAGTCCTAAATAGAGAAATGCGTGATGCCCATATTATTTGAATGTGAATTCCCCATAGTAATCCCAGATGGAACCATCAAAATATAAAAATTAATAGAGTAATTGAATTATTAATAAGTAGACAACTGTCATTGTATGAACAATAAGAGGAAGGACACATACTTTAAGATTTATGTAGAATTTTGCAAAAGTTGAGAAAGAGAAATTGAAATTAAACTATTTTAAAGTTCCAACATTATCTTAGCGGTTATAATCATTCTCAATAGATTGTAATAAGAGAATAATGCATGTTGTCTTTTGTAGGATAGCCAGAAAATAATAAAGAATACATAAAAACTTAATAAAAGAAAAACTGAAATACCATAAAAAAAGTTAATTCAATTGAAAGTAGATAAAAGTAAAAGTAGGAGTATAAAAGAGGGGCAAATTAAAAAAAAAAATAGACAAAAGATGTCAACAAAATTATGTTAGCATTTACATTAAATTATTTAAATATTCTGTTTAAAAGGCTGAGATTATCAGCTTGGCTAAGATACACCTTAAATATAAGAACACAAAAAAGATGGAAGCAGAAGTAAAAGTTAATACTTCGTGTCATAAAGTCAACCAAAAGAAATCTTGTATAGCTATACCAATATCAGATGATTCTACCTTAAAGTGAGGAGCCATTCAATAAATAAACAGAAATGCTACCATGACAGAGGCAGGTTTGTATGCTGTGCCATGCAGGAAGCTTGTCTTACAACCCTTTATGAGCTCAGAATTTCTTGGCAGTAATGGAAACTCACCTGATGTGGTATCCAACTGAACCTCTGAACATCATCCCTGTGGTTGATGGGAATAGGCAAGGGGAAATGATGCAAGCATGAAGTTTATGCTTTCTTCCATGTCATGAGTAGTGAACTCCGTTGTCTGTAATACAGGAGACTCATGCCTTCTGTCAACATCCATGAAAGTGTGGCAGGCTTAATTGGTGGCCCATAATTAGGTAAATTCTCAAATTCTTCACAATTCCTGACATACATGGATGGCCAATAAACCCATGAAACCATGCTCAACATTGTTAGTTATTAGAGAAATGGAAATTAAAACCACAATAAAATACGTGGCACATTCACTTGAAGAGCTAAGAATGGCATGCCTAAATCTAGGTTAGGATGCAAAGCAACTAAAACCCCCATATGTTGTTGGTGAGAATGCAAAATGGTACAGCCCATGAAAAATGTTTGTAAGTTTCTTATATAGCTCAAAATGCAATGCCTAGGCAACCCAGAAATTGCATGCATTATTTATTTATCCAACAGAAATAAATCTCTGTACACACAGATCCATACACAGATATTCATAACAGCTTTATTCATAATAGCCAAAATATAGAAACAACTCAAATACCAATCAAGAGGCAAGTAGATTAAAATGTATGGTTTATCCATATGCTGTGGATACTATTCAACAATAAAAAAGGAAGAAATTGTGCACCCAACAATATGGATGAATCTCAAAAACATGTTGAGCAAACGAAGCCACACTGTATGATTCCACTTACATACAGTTCTAGAAAAGGCACACATAATCTATAGTGGCCAAAAGCAGATCAACAATTCCCTGAGATGGTGGGTAGAGGTAATTTGCTGCAAATGGACATAAATGAACTTTTTGGGAATGACTGAATGTTCTATCTTGATTGTTGTAGTATTACACAATTATATACATTCAACAAAATTCATAAAACTTTACACTTAAAATGGAGTATTTTAATACACTATAGCTCATAATGTTGTATCAAAGGAGCATCAATAAGAAAAATCTGCAGCAATTCAATACTTACTAAAATATTGTTATTCCACCACACACACACACACACACACACACACACCACATGCAAAAACATTCAAGTTAATGTATTCTTATTTCCATTGTTTCAAGATAATTTGTTGAAGAGGCTGTCCTTCCCCATCAAACTACCTTAGTGCTTTTATCAAAAATCAGTTTACCATTTATATGTGGTTAATTTCTGAATCATGGTATATTCCATTCCACTGGGCTACCTATCTGTCATCACGCCAATCTTACACTAAATTCACTGTAACTTTATAGTAGGTCTTGAAATCAAGCAGCAGATTTCCTCCAATGCTGTTTTTATATTTTTTTAATGGTTTGAACTCTTCAAGGTCCTTTCCTTTCTATACAGATCTAGAGTCAGATTTTCAATTTGTAAAGCCTGCTAGTACTTTTATTGTGAGTGCATTAATCTATAGATCCATTTGGGAAGAATTAATATCTTAACAATATTGAATTTTTTAATCCATGAACATGGTACATCTATTTTATTTTAGGTCTTTGTCATTTTCTTTCAGCAATTTGTTTTAGGTTTTGGTGTTTCTCTTATCAATATTTTGCAGTACTCAGGCTGAGAATTGACAAAGCAGTAGAGTCATCTGACCCAACAACTGGTGGGAGACCCAACGTCATATGCACATGTGTGGGTAAAATGGCTGCAAAGGGAGACTAATTTTTCTGGGACCGCTTGACACAGAAATCCAGTGCACTGTGGCTTCAAACCTGTTGGTAAAGTCCAAGTGGGGATTTACAGTTAGAGTAAATTGGACATACTAAATGAGAATCCATAGAATTGCCAGAGCTCATAGAGGTTATTAATTTGAAACAATGTAAAACACTAGGTAGACAAAAAAAGATTACCACTTTAATTGACAATGGAAGCTAGAATGGTTATAAAGACATTGTTCAATAGCTTTGTGTGGCCTGTGAAAAGGTAGATGGATCATGGACACTATCAGCAGATAATTCAAACCTTAAATAAAGCGCTGCAACTAATAGCTTCAGCAGTTATTAATATGGTTTTAATAATTCAAAAAAACACAGAAAGCAAAGGGAGATTATACTCAGTGACTGTTCTTGCAGGTGCTTTGTTCTCAATCTCAGAAAAGAGCCAACTGCATTATCTTTCATGTAGAAAGAATCTCAATTTGCATTTACTGTACTGCTACAGGGTTTGAATTGACTAGATTGCAGTTATAATTTAGTTAGAAGCGATTTCAAATTGATACAGGTCTTGAGTGTAATAAAACATAAAAAATGGATATCACAATAATATCAGAAACTGAAAAGCAAGCTGGAACTGACCTGAAGAGGAAGCTGATGCACGTGACCAACAGAGGCAGGTTGATAAATCCAGCAACAATAGAAGGGCCTGTCCAGAGGGTGAAATGTTTAGGAATAACATGGGCAGAAACCACCCTTGACACTCCATGGGCAACTACAAATTAATTGGTGTCATAGCCTACACCAGGAACTAAGGAAGAAACACTGAATGATTGAGGCATTTGGATTTTCAAGGCTGTGTATTCCACAGCTGGGAATATTGGTAGTTCCGATCCATGAGACTACAGGAAGGAGGCCATTTGAACAGTGACCCGAACAAAAAGCAGTAGCTCTATCGATGTTGTTGAGCCCTAATGAGACACACTCAGATATAATTCCGGAATCGTCTGCAACTCACACTGCATGCAGACTGGAGCTCCTGGCTAAAGCCTTTGAGTGCCACCCAGTGGCAGACGTTGAGATTTTGAACCAGAATATTTCCAGAATCACCAATATGACATAGACTCTTTGAGAGATAATAACTAGCTTGCTATTGGGCATTCATTGACACTGCCTCTGTGATTGAATGACAGGAAACAGTCATGAAACCTGACATACCCATAATGTCTTGGATGATGTCAGAAAACACTCTCATAAGGAGAGCGATTCCCAGAAGAGTTCCAGAATAAAATGGAAATGGTTAACACGGGAGCACGCTACAAGGGGATGCCCGGAAAGTGTTCACTGTAGTCACAAAACAGCAGCCTCTTTTCCTCCATGGCTGATGTTAGGACCACCCAGGGGACGGCTAGATCCCACTGCCACATGGGAGGTGTCCTATGAGCAGCTCTGGATTGACCAAGGATAAGCTGCTTGGTTTAGGGACAGTGATTCCAAGGAGGATGGGTAGCATCCTGTTTGGGAGGCTGCCAAGCTATGACCAACTGATGAAAAAGCAGATTAAAGAAGGTAAGAATAAATCAGTTCAGTGGACGGAAGTAGATGCTATTTTCCTTGTGGTGCTGGAAGAATTGAACACCAGTAAGAGCCCCTGTGCTTGAGTGTTGACTGACTTATGGGCAGTGGCCAACAACCTGGTTATGTGGCCAAGCAGGTGAGCAACGGAAACCAGACTATTAGAATGGGGCAAGGCCCAGTGGAAATCGCTATGGGAATTTCAGGGGGTGCATTAAAGGACATGTCAATGTCTGTCTGAAGAACCCTGTTCCAGCTTCACAAAGTGATTGGAACCAGCAAATGGAAATCCTGGTGCAGGCACTCATTTCGGGTGGCCGCCAGGGCCCAAGGACTGAGTGGACGTGGGGGCTGCAGCTGGGCAAGGATGGAGTGCACCCGGCATGTCCCCCCTGTAGCCTCTCAGGCACAAGATGACGACTGCTCTGTCTTCAAATAAGAGGGACAGAGACTGCAGACGTCTATGAAGCGGATTCCCTGGGGAGAGCGCCCCACACATAGCTGGGCAGTAGACTACGTCACGCCACTGCTGGGCACTCCAGGAGGTCACAAATGGGTGCTGCAGGAAGAGACGCTTGCTCTGGACTGGGATTGCATAGCCACAGATCAACGCAAATGCTCAAGATACTATCAAAGGACTGGAACAGAAGATGCTGCCCCAGTTTGTCCATGGAGTTACAGTTCCTCAAGCCAGAGAACACACGTCACAGCTCATAGTGTCCCATCATGAAAAAGAGGTGTCACATCAAAAGTCAGGGTTCTCTAGGACAGAACTGATGAAACTGATAGATACATATGAGTTTATTAAGTGTTAACTCGCACGATCACAAGGTCCCACAACAGGCCATCTGCAGGCTGAGGAGCAGGGGGAGGCAGTCCGGGTTCCAGAACTGAAGAACCCGGAGTTCCATGTCCGAGGGCAGGAAGCGTCCAGTACAGGAGGAAGACGCGGGCTGGGAGGCGGGGCCAGTCTCTGTTTTCACATTTTTCTGCCTGCTTATATCCTAGCCGCGCTGGCGGCTGATCGGATGGTGCCCACACAGATTAAGGGTGGGTCTGCCTTTCCCAGACTCAAATGTTGGTCTCCTTTGGCAACACCCTCACAGACACACCCAGGATCAGTACTTTGTATCCTTCCATCCAATCAAGTTGACACCCAGTATTTACCATCACAAATGGATAGATCGCTGCATGTCGTCGAAAGGAGCAGTTAAAGAATTTGTTTAACCTGGTAATAAAGGCATGGAGGGCCAGCTTCATGACCTCACGAGTGTGTGCCTACATCAACATGGGGGCTGCAAACGACTCCTCCTTTGTAGGACTCGTAGGCAAGGGGTGGGGGACACACTGGTACAACCGCGCTGCTCCTCCCCGCATCACGGCGTCTCTCCCGTTACCTGTGCGGTTCAGTGGTCCTGGGACCAGAGCTGCAGCTGCAGATGTTGGAGGCAGGGAAGATGCCAAGTGGGAAACCGTAGCTATACTTTAAACCTTTATGGTAGAATTTATATCGGTCGATGGGGTGGATTGTGCCTTTACCTGTCTGAAAATCTAGAGCCGACAGGGAAGGCAGCCATCCTGCTGTGTGGTTGAGACAGCCCACTGGTTGGGCGGCCAGCACCCCTGCCCCATGTGAATAGCCCGTGGCTGCGGGGAGGCACATACTGGACTGGTCTTGCTGCCAGAAATGTGGCCCCACATGGTGGCTGAAACTAACATCCCTTTCAAAGATGGACAAGTTTGTGTTAAAATCAATGACAAGGCCGGGTGTGGTGGCTAATGCTGATAATCCCAGCATTTGGGAGGCTGAGGTGGGTGGGATCACTCGAGGTCAGGAGTTCAAGACCAACCTGGCCAACACACTGAAACCCCATCTCTACTAAAAATACAAAACTCAGCCGAGCATGATGGTGTGTGCCTGCAATCCCACATACTCGGGAGGCTGAGGCAGGAGAATTGTTTGAACGCAGGAGGCAGAGGTTTCAGTAAGCCAAGCACTCCCACCTGGGTGACAGACTGCACCATTGCGCTCCAGCCTGGGTGACACAGCGAGACTCTGTCTCCAGAAAAAAAAAAAAAAAAAAAGACAAATGGGGAAAAGGAAAAATAATATCTTGAGGATACAGGAGTCTATAAATGGGGTTTTCAACAAGATGAGTCCAAACAGCTTCTAGAACGAAGCATAGGAAAAATCTTTATGAGTTTTCAGAAAGCAAATATTTCTTAAACAGAATATTACAAAGTGCTAACCTAAAGGAAAAAACTAACCAGTGAGACTATCAGGAGAAAGGGGATCTCTCCATTAACTGAGGAATAACATCAGTACGACGGGATCAACTTAGGTCACGTGTCTACCCGAAACCCTTGACTGCTTCCAGGTCAATTCCACGAGCTGATGTTCTTCACCCTGGGTTTCTGTGAATCTACTCATGGCAAATGGACGTGGGAACCACGACCAGCTTAAAGGCGAGATGGGCTGGTCCTGTGCCCCGGAGCTGGGAATGGGCTCTTGTTTGGAACTCTGTGGACTCCTCAGAAGAGCCTGGCAAGAGGATAGACAGGCAGGACAGAGTGAGAGAACAGACTGTAATGCCACAGTTCAGAAAGCAACCTGGGGACATGAATGACGAATTCCTAAACATCCATAAGAGAACGTCAGTGAGCCGGCCAGGGAAGCAAGAGCCTAGGAGAGCAATGACACCATTTTACAATCAGCTCCGTCTTAAAACTGGCCCAGTGGTCCTGGGATGTTTACAGCGAGGGAGGCCGCTTGGTAATGCCTGCAAAACCACACTCCTCCCACGACAGGAGGTCAGATGTGCCAATGCCTGTAACTATACAGGCTTTCTAGATAATTCTGGTTATGCTTTGATGGACTCACACACGAAAATGTCAAGGACAATTTTCTTTAAATCAATAGAATCATGCATTTTGTCACGCTGTTGGCTCACCCGCACACAGACACAGCTTAGCTGGTCTTTGCGTAGATGAGATCCTTTTATAATAAAAACTTAAAACAAAGCTGGGGTGCTCCCCATTTTTCTTTCTTTCCTTTTTTTATTTTGTGACAGAGTCTTGGTCTGTCGCCCAGGCTGGAGTGCAGTGGCGTGATCTTGGCTCACTGCAACCTCTACCTCCTGGGTTCAAGCAATTCTGGCTCAGCTCCTGAGTAACTGGGACTACAGGTGCACACCACCACACCGCCTAATTTTTGTATTTTTAGTAGAGACAGGGTTTCACTATGTTGGTCAGGCGGGTCTTGAACTCCTGACTTCAGGTGATCCACCACCTCAGGCTCCCAAAGTGCTGGGATTACAGGCGTGAGCCATCGTGCCTGGCCCCATTCTTGGTTTCCGAGGACACCCTGCTCTGTAACAGAGCAGCTTTCAATGAAGTCTCTTCTCACTGCACTCTGGGAATGTCCTTGAATTCCTTCCTTCTTAAGACCCAAGAACCCTCTCTTGGGATCTGGATCAAGACACTTTTATTTATTTCCAGTAACAGACCCAATGAAAAGCAGGTGAAAGGCTTGAGTAGGCACATCGGGGGAGGACCCAACCGGCCAGGAAGCATGTGAACAGGTGCCAGTGTGATTAGCACTGAGGCAAATGCACACTGGAAACAAGAAGATGTCCAAATGGACAATAAAGCTAAACACGTGAGCTCGCCCGGTGTGTGGATCGATGCTCTGATTGCTGAATGCGACCCGGCATACAGATGCACTCCAGTGTGCTTCTCCAGTGACCTGCTGAAGGGCGGTGAGACCATTGCCAGCTTTGGGAGATCGTGGATGGGGCTGCTATAAACATTCGTGTGCAGGTTTTTGGCTCGATAATTCTATGAGAAGCTGTGAGACCATTTTCCAGAGCAGCAGTAACATTCTGCATCCACCCCCGCAGCGTGCGAGGCCCCGGGCTTCCTGCCTCCCAGGTGTGGTGACATGTGCTCTGTCCTCCCAGGCAGCACGTAGGGCTGTCCCTGTGTTTAATTTCAGCCACTCTGATGGGTGTGCAGGGGTGTCTCATGATGGTTTTGATCATCAGCGAGAGTGTGGTGACAATCATCCAGCCTGGGGGGGTCGGAACCTGAACAAGGACAGGGCGGACAGCAGCCCGAGCACAGACAGCAGACCTGATCCTGGAGGCATCTAAGATGTGAGGCAGAAGGACTCGGTGCTTGCTCAGATGTGGAGGGAGGAGAGGGGAAGAGTCCACGCTGGAGCTCGGGGGGCATCCAGGAGGAGTGGACAGCCCCACCACTCCCTGTGAGGAAGGGCACAGTGGGCAGGGGCTCCACGGCCAGGGGAGGTCTCGGGTAATTGGCTGGACACAGAAGCCAGCTCTGCAGAGGGGTTGGGGGAGTCCTGGGGGTCATCAGAAGGGTTGGGAGAGTCCTGGGGGTCATCAGCTGGGGGTGACCATGGGAACCGTGGACATGGGTACATTGCTCTGACTGTGCACAGTGGGGACAGAAGTCTGGGGCCACAGCGCCAGACACTAAAGAGAAGAGCAGAAAAAGAGCCAAAATGTCAGCCCAGAAATAAGCAAAACGTCGCTGGCATCTGGGGACAGCCAGTCCCTGAGGAACTCGTCGACAGCAGCTGCATGGCAGTGGGAGGAGGGAGTGTGACTGCCAGTGAGCCTTCATGTACCGGAGGGGAGAGGAGCCCATCAGAGGCATTCGTGGGAATGTCCACCCCAAGAAGACAGAGGACACGGGGACACGGAGGTATCTGAGCAGAGACACATCATTGCCCGCCTGGCACTCTGCTGCACAGCTGCAATCAGGTAACCAGTGGGCAGACGGGGCAGGTGCTACCAGTGAGACGGGCCATGCTGGGAGCTGGGTGCACCTTGCCGTCCGCAGGGTGCATGGTGAGGGCAGGACCATGAACACTGTTGCCCCACATCTTCCAACTTTTCAAAAGAAGCCAGATGTCCATGCTTCTATGTGAAATGTTCTGATTTTCAAAAACAAAGGTCAAAGGGAAAGTTTTAGGGAATTGTCCTGAAACGTGCAGGATAAATGATGACCCAACATATAGGCGTGTCAGGAACAGGCTCAGAAGCCACTGGAATTCTCGCTCTGCCCCACCGTAAAATGTGTCTCCCTATTTATGCTTAAGAAGCAGTGGCTCACGCCTGTAATCCCAGAACTTTGGGAGGCTGAGGAGAGCAGATCACCTGAAGTCTGGAGTTCGAGACCAGCCTGACCAACATGGCAAAACCCCATCTCTACTAAAACAAATACAAAAATTAGCCGGATGCCTGTAATCCCAGTTACTCAGGAGGCTGAGGTGGGAGAATTGCTTGAACCCGCCAGGTGGACGTTGCAGTGAGCCAAGATTGTGCCATTGCACTCCAGCCTGGGTGACAGAGTGAGAGCCCGGTCTCAAAAAAAAAAAAAAAAAAAAAAAAAAAACAAAAAACATGTCACTAATAATCTTTAATTGTATTATTCTTTAACAATCAATGCTGAAAGGAAATCAATGAGCAGGCTATGCCTGTCGGGCCCCCAGGCTTCCAGCTGGGGCTCTTCCCTGTTGCATCCACAGAGCAGCAGCTTAGGAGAGGCTGGGGGACCCACAGGCATGGTGGGCTCGGTCCATCTGAAATGCATTTTCTGATGTAACATATGAAGAACAGGCTCTGTTGTTTTTTAGCATGGGTTCAGTGAACTATCTTGACCTCAAGCCTAACGCGATCCGGCCTTTCCTTGCCAATAGCATCACAGAAATCGTCAGCTCTGACTTGGGGCTTGCTCTCCTTTCTGTATGCCGTTCCTTTGACTTACGGTGGTATTCATTATCTTTAATATATATTTTATTAAATTATTATTTTCATTTTTATTGTCATTTTTCTATCCAAAATAGAAACTCCTCTTCACTAATCTGCTTCTCTTTTCTTCTTCCTGAATTATTTTAGCTACTCTCTTCTGTTTATACTTCCAGATCGTTTCAAGAATTATTTCATCCTGTTTTAAGAAAAGTAAAATTTGGCGAGATTCCAAATAGAATTAAGTTTCAAAATTGATTTGGAGATATTGACACCTTTACAATACACTTTTTAAAATCTAAGAATATTCTAATTAGTAATTGTTGGTATATAGGAAGACAACGTATTTAATATTCATTTTGAAACCCCTTAACTATAATAGCGTACTAGATTTTTCAGGTTAAAAGTCATGTCACCTGGAAATGATGACAATGTTGTCTTCTCCTTTACCCTGTTCTGCGGTAGACAGTGCAATGGCACATTGCTACACAGCCGTGTTAGAACAAAGAGCGCCGTCTTCATCCTGACCTTGCTGAAACGGGAGTGATCCTGGTATTCAGCTACGGGGATGCTGTAGGCTATTGGTTGAGACCAGTATTACTTATCGTATTAAGATAAGTCACTTCTTTGGGGACGACAAATGCATGGAAGTTCGGGGAGAGTTTTTAATCAAAGCCTTTTCAGCATCAGCTGGACTTGAAATGTGAGCCTTTCAGCAGATTTGCTGACCTTGAAGTCTCTGCATGGCTCAAATAATCATCCCAGGGCCGCATGAGCTCTTTCAACGTGCTGCTGGGTCCTAACAGCTGACATTTTATTTGAGTTTTTGTAACTATAGTTTAAAAAAAAAAAATCACTGATACATAGTTTTTCTTCCCTGCAATTTTCATCGGCTTTTGCATCAGGAATTTGCTATTTTGTGAAGTGAATCGGGAGT
Organism: Saimiri boliviensis; assembly: GCF_048565385.1. Lineage (NCBI taxonomy): Eukaryota > Metazoa > Chordata > Mammalia > Primates > Cebidae > Saimiri > Saimiri boliviensis. The sequence continues at coordinate 1,876,148 of NC_133453.1, forward strand.
TTCCCATGCTCTGCAAGGGTTGAACTAAGATAGGAAAGAGCTACTCCAGGCACAGCTAAAAGCTGGGTACAGGCCAAGTACCTGGGCCTGCCGGTTTTCTCCGAAGCAATTTTAACATGATGATGCTGTTGTGTTCTGCTTTCACTTCACTCAGTTTTCCCAGAAAATAGACCTTTTTTTCTGACTTTAACATTCACTCTTATATGATTGCTTTTAATGATCTAAGCCAGGCGTCCCCAAAACTACGGCCCGCGGGCCACATGCGGCCCCCTGAGGCCATTTATCCGGCCCCCCGCCGCACTTCAGGAAGGGGCACCTCTTTCACTGGTGGTCAGTGAGAGGAGCACAGTATGTGGCGGCCCTCCAACGGTCTGAGGGACAGTGAACTGGCCCCCTGTGTAAAAAGTTTGGGGACGCCTGGTCTAAGCTTTCAGTCTTTCTTGTCACCTGTAAACTGAAGCTGTAAGAGGACCACTGAACAGAACACGGTATCAGATGCTTAGTAAATATCGCCCACACTGAACAGAACACGGCACTATGTGCTTAGTACACATCGCCCGCTCCTACCCTGCCGTTTGGCGGATCTCTGTCTGCAGTTGACTCTTTTTTCAGTCTCCAAAATTGCATTGCATGTTCCTATTTTCCTGTTAATCAAAATCGCTAGAGTTTCATCTGTTTTACCGTCCTCCATGCTAAGTCTACTTCAGAACAAGTTTTTGCTGCTATTGATCAATTCTATTATTTTTTTCTAATTCATAAAAAATGATTTTTGTGCCATTGTTTTTACGGAAATGTGTTATTTGTGATTCTACTTTGGAGATAGAAGGAACATTTTTTGATGCTATTGCAGATGATTTCTCCATATTTTCTAAGCAAAGGTGTATATTTTCTCAGGCTCATGAGTTTACTATCCCTGAAATCAACATTTCAAAAATTATACTATTCTAATACTCAGCATTCTTAACTTGTTTTTACCTTTGAGACCTGTCAAGTAGTGAGAGGCATGTATTACAGTCTGCTGCTGCTACATGGTTTCTATCTATTTCTTCTTCTTGTTTCTTTTTGAGACAGAGTCTTGCTTTGTCACCCAGGCTGGAGTGCAGTGGTGCCACCTCTGCCCACTGCAACCTCCCCGTCCCAGGCTCAAGTGATTCTCATGCCTTAGCCTCTGGAGTGCCTGCCATGATGCCTGGCTAAGCTTTGCATTTTTAGTAGAGATGGAGTTTCACCATGTTGGCCAGGCTGGTCTCGAACTCCTGACCTCAGGTAATATGCCTGCCTCAGCCTCCCAAAGTGCTGGGATTACAGGTGTGAGCTGCCACACCTGGCCCCTGTCTATTTCTTCTGATACTAAAGGCAGGTTTTTGCTGACTGTGTTGAGGATATATTATTCCCCAAAAGGTTTATACATAAAACGGGGGGTCTGAAATTTTACTTGATCAGATGTGAATTCTGCAACGATGCTTTGTTTTTGTTTGACTCTACATCTGAACCTACGGTTGTCATTTCAACCCGAGTTAAGTTTTTTGCTGTGCATCTTGTAGATGGAATATTACCGCAATCCCTTTTGCACCAACCTAACATAGTAGATTCTTCTTCCATGATGTGAGCGTCTTTTCCTTTTCCCAGGTGAGTTTATCCTATTTACATTTATTGTCACAGCTGATTTCTTTCCTACTCTAGTCATTGTTGTAGTTAGTTTTAGGTGCTTTCTTATGATTTCCTTTATTTTGTGTTCTTTCAAGATTTATGGAATCTACTGGCTTTTAAAAACCATGATTTGCCATTAAAATTTTTAAGAACTCATATTACTCTAACTATAAACTCCAGGAATAAAACATAGCCTTTTGATTATCTCATCTGAACATGAGGCAAAATACACTATTTTTCTTATTACTGTCTTATCCTCTCCCAAGTTTTTCCTCATGAAAAAACATTTAAATAATCAGTAATTGCTTGGAAAAAGAAGAGAAACTGGTTTAAATAGTTACTGGGTTTAACTGTATTTAATGGTTTAAATACAGTCACTGGGTTTAACGGTATTTAAACCCAGTTTCTCGTTTTTTTCCCCCCAGACAATTACTATATTTCATTATCTCTAGTCTCATCACAGGGAGGGACATTTGCATGTTGTTTTGTAGCTATCTGGACATTTGCTAGGATCGAATGTTTTTTGTTTTGATGTGTTTTTCTTCACCACCCGTCTTTCTATGCTGTGAGAGTCTTGGTTGGGGATTATTATTTTCTCTCAAGTTAATAGCTGTGACATTTTGAGTTTCATATTGAGGAAGAGCAGGCGCTCATGAAGGCTGCCTCTCTATTACCCTCAGGCATGAATAATTTCAGGTCTGGACATGACATTCGACTCTCATTCCCTCCAGCCTCTCCAGAGGTTTCTCTGCTGTTTTCTGAACTCTTAAGTGTTTGATGAAAACTAAAGCAAACCCTACTGATCTTCTATTTTATAATGCCTTTAGGGTTACTTTCCCTTGAAGTTCCAAAATTAGTCATGGTCTCCCAGGTATGTGGCGATGCTGAGATCCTTACTCTGTTTACAGCCACCAAGCTCCCAGGCCAGTGGCCTCACCCTTCTTGAATTTTGCTGATTTGTAGTGACAAAAGAACTTTCAAATAGAGCTTCCATCAGCCACACAGCCCACTCACACCCAGCCTCAGCCCACCTCCTTGCTGACCCAGAGGACTGTGAGATCCACATTCCCACCATCTGTGTTCCCTGGGCCACAGAGCTCTCTGGGCACCCCGGTGAGGCTTTCTGGGCACTTTCTTCCCTCCCACAGGCAGGAATGCGGTGACATCCTCAAAGACTCTTGGCTCTGGGCTGCCTTTCTTCACTAGTTTCTTGTATCATGAAGGTCGCCCTCTAGTTTTATATTTTATATGTAATTTCTTTTTTCTTTAAAGATCTGAGATTTGAGGACGAAGAGGAGAGAGGAGAGGGAGCAGGTGGTTGTGGTGGTGAAACAAGCGCGTGCCCTCACCCAGTCGGCCAGCTTTTGCTGCACCATGTTATTTTGGGCAGACCCTTGTCACTCCTTAAGTTTCCCATCGACATGCATTCCCCCACGGCTTGTGGAGTTTCTACTTCGTGGTGGGAAGTGGTCTTGGTGCCTTGGTCAGTGGTGAGAGGGGCACAGCTCCCATCCTCAGAAGCATGCGGCCCAGGTGGTGGGCAGCAGGAGGTGCTTCACGGGCACCTTCCAAATAGAGAGCTTCCATCGGCCATCCAGCCCACTGGTAACCAGCCCACATCCCTCCTCCCTCATGAGCACAGCAAGTGCAACCAGGAGAGAGTGTGGAGATGCGGGTGACTGCAGGGTGATGGGAGCCCAGAGGGTGGTCATGGCAGAAGCAGCCAGAGTGGGGGCTGGGCTGAGGGACATTCCGGGTGCAAGAAAGGATGTGAGCAAAGGGCCAGGGACTGCACTTTATGCAGTTCTATGACATACACTACAGTGGTTTAAACTCGTTTTGTGTTTCATCAGTGTATTTAAAAGAAAGCTGTTTTATTAGATCTCATGAATGTGACTCCTATGCACCACAGTGCTACCATTATGGAGTCAGTACTGCACACCAACATGAACCAGGTATTGTAACAACTCCCCACACTTCCTATGCGCTTTTCTTTAAAGATCTGTTAAATTCCTATTACTCATTTACATTCTTAATCATTTATCTACTGATCCATGCTCTAACAGATGCCATCAGTATATCTGTTTCACCTTTATTTTCTGTTTTCTGTATTTCAATTTCTCAACTACTTGGGGAAGAAAACGGCTGTTGATATTATTCTGTAGTTTCACCTCCATCCTCTGTTTTCATTATTCTGTGCAATATCCTCATGGAAACTGTTGTCATTTGAAAGGCACGTGGCATACTGCACAATACGCTTTATGCTCATTCGGTCATTTAATCTATGTGTGTTTTTCAGTGTGGATTCGGAACTATGGTCTGGGGACATGCTGACTTATTGAATTTTTAATCCAATGCATAACTTTTTCTTTTTAAAGGAGAATTTAATAATCTAAAAATAAGTAATGGATCACTAGTTTGAGTAAATAATACATTCAAGTGAAACAAAATTTGGAAGATAGAAAAAGGGTTGCCACAAAAACATTCCCCTGCCATCTGTGTTTTAGTGACCTGCTCTCCCCCTCAGGGACAGTGAGTGTCCCCAGCACCTTGTGTGACCATCACAGGTCATCTGCCCTATTCACATACTTTTAATGGAATGAACGGAGGCATACTATCCGAGCTGTTTTGAACATTTAACACTGTAGCTACGGACCTTGGAAACCATTCCATGTCTACAGATGGACCTGCCCCTTCCTTTCAGTGACCTCAGTGTTCATCACGCAGATGTGACATGACTTAATGCATCTCTTACTGATGAAAAATATAGGTTGCTTCCAAGTCTTTTGCTTAATAATCTAAATGTTTGCTTCAGGCTCCGGAAAGCAGCGTGTGCCCTCTAGCCCTGTATTTCCCTCTGAGGGGTCTTCTCTGCCTTTTCTTCTGAATAATACTATTTATTTTGTGACTTTTTGTTTTCATTGCCTGTTAGCGTAGTGTCACCAGGTCACCGGGCCACCAACAACTGAATCTGTGCACCTTCATGGTTCCATGTTCTCGCCCTCCCCCACATGGGGTCGCTGCTTCTGCTGAAACTGCACGGGGAGAGCGGTGGCCTTGGTGTTAGAAGGCTCGAGTCTGCATCCTGGCACTGCCCTGACCCTGGGTAGGTCCACGCACCTTTCTTTATGAGTCTCAGACTTCCCATCTCGACGGACAGATATAAACCTTGTTTTTCCCAGGGCTGTAGAGGGGATTAACAGATGTACTTTCTGTTAGAATACACACTCAGGGGTGGGTGGATGGCTTCTCTCTCAGCTATAGGCCCCTCAAGAACATTCTAGACTTCCTCCTCTCTGCAGCCATGTTTTTCTCTCTTCCAGAATTGCACTGCAGTCTCTCCCTTGCGGACATTCCCCTCAGATCTAATAAAGATGTGACCACTTACCCCCAAGAAGGGGGGACTCCGGCTGCCCCTGTGGATGTGCCTGGGTCTGGTGTCTGGCTGACTTGGACCTGGGCCCCACCCCCAGCTGCTGTCACCTCCACTTGTAAAATCAACTCTAAAAACAGGTGGCAAGTCAAATCTCTACCAGTTTAGAAAGAACGTGTCGGACTCAAACAATCCACCCAGAAGCGGTCTGGGCTCCTCACCTGCAGGACAGCTGGACACCCTGTGGGCCCTTCATTCTTACTAGGTCCCTTGGTGAAAAGTGGACACAGTTTCAGGATGGATGAGGGAGACTTGTGGAGGCAGGCGTGGGGGCGTATTCCAGACGCAGTGTGAGAGCCTCTGAGACCTAGAATCTACATCAGCAATGTTAATCCTTGACACAGATCAGGGGTGCTTTTGCCCCCCCCACCTCCCCACCCCTCCGGTGCTCTCAGGAGCCACGTGGCCTGTCTTTGCACCAAAACTCCCCATCCAGGCCCGGCTCCACCCTCCCCACCCCAGCCACCCTGCAGCCCTTCCCTCTTGCCCTTTGATGTTTTGTAGGCCCACAGCTCGCAAACACAGAGACATGATGGGGGAGAATGTCACCAAGGTCAGCACCTTCATCCTGGTGGGCTTCCCTGTGGCCCCGGGGCTGCAGTACCTGCTCTTCCTCCTCACCTACCTCTGTCCTGGTGGAGAACCTGGCCACCATCCTCGCCGGCTGGGGCAGTGCCTCCCTGCACAGGCCCATGTACTACTTTCTGAGCTCCATGTCTTTGCTGGAGCTCTGGTACGTGTCTGACATCATCCCCAAGATGCTGGAGGGCTTCCTGCTCCGGCGGAAACGCATCTCTTTCGTCGGGTGCATGACGCAGCTCTACTTCTTCTGCTCCCTGGTGTGCACCGAGTGCGTGCTCCTGGCCTCCACGGCCTACGACCGCTACGTGGTCATCTGCCACCCGCTGCACTACCACATCCTGGTGACCCTGGGGCTGTGCCTCCAGCTGGTGGGCTTCTCCTTTGTGAGCGGCTTCACTGTCTCCACGATCAAGGTGGATTTTATCTCCAGCGCCACGTTCTGTGGCTCCAACGTCTTGAACCACTTCTTCTGTGACATCTCCCTCATCCTCAAGCTGGCCCGCATGGACTTCTCCACTGCAGAGCTGGTGTTTCCCCTCCTGGCCACTGTGCTGTCATATGGGCACATCACCCTGGCCGTCCTGCGCATACCCTCGGCCACCGGCCACTGGAGAGCCTCCCCCACCTGTGCTTCTCACCTTGCCGTGGTCACTGTCTTATACGTGGCTATGATTTTCATGTATGTCCAGCCCCAGGCCATTGATTCCCAGAGCTCCAACAAGCTCATCTCTGCTGTGTACACTATCGTCACGCCAATAATTAACCCTTTGATCTACTGTCTGAGGAACAAGGAATTTAAGGACGCCTTGAAAAAGGCCTTGGGTCAAACTTCACAGTAAGACAACTAAGTGTCCTGGAGCAAAACCTGCAGTGATGAAACAACATCGCATATGGCTCTTTAAACTGATTTTTAACTGAAATTGAACAAATCTACAGGACTATGTGAAAGTAAGCAAACCTACAGAACTGTGCACAAGAAAGAAGACTTCACCTGCATGTGTTGTCACAAAAGGGCCATACTCACAGAACCAGCTCCCAGATCAAGAACTAGAAGCTGCCTTCATGCCCTCTCCCAGTCATTATCCCCGCTCCACAAGAACCACTATCCTGACTTTCAAAACCAGATGCTAGCTTTGGTGTTTCTGAGGGGTTTATACATGTAATCATAAAGTTTGTGCCCTGTTATTTCAGCTTCTTTCATTCCCCGCTGCTTGGTGAATCTCTGATGTTTTCGCAGGTAACAATAATTCATGCATTCTCATTGCTGTCCAATATTCATAATACATAATGCATTAATACTGCATAATACATGCCTAATACATTTAGACTGGGATAATACATATACTGAGATAATGCATATACTGTATTACATACACGTAACACATTATGTTGGAAGAAACCCTGTCTTGCCTCTCCCAGCAGGGGCGAGCCATTGTGCTCAACCACAATTTACGTATCTAAACATAGAAGAGGTAAGTAAAAACGTAGTATTATAATCTTATGGGACCACCATCTTATATGCTGTTCAGTTCATCATTGAGCAAACGTTGTTATGTGGTACACTACTCTGTCAATCGAGAATATGTGTTGGCTTATTTCTGGATCCTCTGTTCTGTTAAACTGGTCTATGTATCTATCAATATCATACCCTTATCCATACCACACAGTCTTGATTAATATCATTATGTAGTAATTCTTAACACTGGAAGAGTGACTCCTCGCACTTCATTCTGTTTCAAAATTATTGTGGCTATTTCAGGGCCTTAACATTTTTATATAAATTTTATAATAAGCCTGTCTATGTCTCCAGGAAAACCTTGCTGAGACTTTGCTAGAAATTCCATTAAACCTAAAAATCAATTTGGGAAGAAGTGACTTTATTACTCTGTTGAGTCTTTTAATCCATGAACATAGTTAAGCCTCTCCAATTATTAAGGTCTTGTTAATTTTTTTCATCAGTGTTTTGTACTTTTTAGTGTACAGATTCTGCATGGATTTAGACCTAAGTATTATATTTTCTTTGAAGAAATATATATTTTCTTTGAAGAAATTGTAAATGATATTCCATCTCTTATTTCAGTTTCCACCTGTTTGTTGTTAGTATACCGGACGCAGTTGATTTTCGTATGTTGACACTGTATCCTGCAAACTTGCTACACTCACTCATTAGGTCTTGGAATTTTTTGTAGATTCCTTTGGATTTTCCATGTGAACAGTCAGATCAACTAAAAAGAGACAGTTGTATTTCTTTCTGATCTGTATGAATTTTATTTTTTATTTTTTGCCTTACTGCATGAGTTATTTCTAGAACTTTCAGTGCTCTGTTGAACAAGAGTGGGCAGGGCAGATTTCCCTGCCTTGTTTCCTACTTAGAAGGCAAGCGTTCAGTCCTTCAGGATTAAGCACAATGATGCAGTTTCTGTGTATGTGCTTTATCAAGTTGAAGCAGCTCTCCTTTATTCCTTATTTGCCGAGAGCAGTTTTTGTTTCTATCGTAAAGGAATATTTAATTTTGTCACGTGATGCAGAAAACTGCATCAGGCATTCTGGCCAGAGATTTTTCTTCTTTCTCCTGCTGATAGGGTGAATTACATTGGCTGATTTCAAATTCCAGATTAGTCTTGCATCTTTTGAATACACCACATTGGGTTGTGGTGTATTACTCATTTTATATGGTGTTGTATTCAATTTGCTAACTTGTTAACGATTTTTGTATCTAAGTTCATGAGAAATATTGGTCGATAAGATTTTAAAGTTATTTTTATACTGTCTTTGTATGGTTTTGGTATCATAAAACAAGTTGAAAAGCATTCACGCCTCTTCTATTTTCTAGACAGGATTGTATAAAGTTGTTAAAACATTTGTTTAAATTTTCTAGTGAGATTATCTGGAACTGGGAATCCTCTTTGGCGGGTGTGAGTGTGTTAAAATTACAGACTGAACTTCTTTAATGGGTATGGGACTGTTCAGGTTATCAAGCAGTTAACAGATTAGGGATCACGTCTGCTGATTTTTGTCTTGTTTTCTCTGCCTTTTTTTTTTACCTTCCAATGGACAAAGTACATTTTTTTTTGAATTCCATCTTGATTTGCTGATAATGTCAGGAAAGATCATTATACACAGTTTTCGTAGTGGTTGCTTTAGGTATCACAGCATGCAGATGTAACTTCTCACAACCTATTTAGGTGGATGTTTTACTGCTTCAGGGAAGTATCACAGATTTCTGTCATTTAGATGAGTTTACCCTCCCCATTTTCTATACAGTGATTGTTATATTTCCTATATCTACAGTGAGCACTACATTAACAACGTTACAATATTTGTTTTAACCACCAAATATAATTTTAAAAACTCAGTAGGTGAGGGATGATTTATTACATTCTCCCCTATTTGACCTATTCTGTTGTTCTGAAGGCCCTAGCCTTCTTGTGTTATTTTCTTAATGTTTGAGAAGCTTCCTTCAGTCAAACTTTAAAGAGGGGAAGAGTCTGCTGGAGACAAAGTATCTTAGATTTTTCATCACCTGAGAATGCCTTCCTTCCCCTCATCCCCACTACCACCAAAGAATGGTTTTGCTGAGTGTAAGATTTGCTGCACAGGGGGGCTCACTGTCAAGCCCTCCAACACCACCAGCTGAGCCAGTCACCATCAACCAGGAGCCCCGCCTCCCGGGTTTTGTGTCCTCAGTCCTGAGGCCTTTGAATCCAGTTCCAGACGAGCATGTCCAGAGAGGAGAGGAGGCAGTGTGAGAAGTGGCCGACACAGGGAGCCAGTTTCCAAAATGTAATGGTAGATAACAAATAATTCCATTTGGTGGAAATGTTTGAGAAACTTTAGGACAGTGATGTCCGGTAATTATTTAATTGTATATTCTGTTTCCTTTGGTGATCGTTCTCCTTTTCCCATGCCATCAGTAAAAATGGAAACACTAGAACCTTGCCTTAGAAAATAAGATAAAGTTGTGTCTTCACCTGGGGTAAAGCTGGGAAAGACAACTGGACCATCGGAGGCCAGATGTGGCTAGGATGGATAATGATCGAGATGAGAAAATCTGAAGACGCCCTCCCATCCCCCGTTCATTTCCCAGAATTGTCAGAAACACTGAAAAAATATGCTGGACTTCCTAGAGATACAGAGATGTGGAGGTAGGCCTTGAGTCCTGCCGTTTGAAGATAAGCTGTGACTCAGTGGGGCCGGAGGATTTCGGGCTATCTGGTTACACCCTCCAGTTGTATGTGTGTTCATACAACTCTCTTCGTGCAGCTCTGCGTGGGCCCGGGGCCGGTGAAGGGCGTGCGCGTGGTCCCTGCTCCTGCTAAACGCAGTCCAGAACGGCGTTTCTCTCTGCATCAGAGTTGGCTGAAAGCTTGTGAAATAGATTTCAGGGTCTCTCCACGATCTAAAAATGAGGCCCTCCCGCGTTGGGGACCGGAACTCCGTATTTTTGACAAAAAGCAATTCTTCAATTATAGAAACATCCACAGAGACGTAGTTTATACAACCGCATTCCCGCTGTTTTACAATTGCGTGATAATTTCTGAAAAGCTGACAACAGAAGTTTAAGACTACCTAAGGGGTTAAGGACAAAAAGCTCGAGGCACACAGAGGATAACGACCCTCCCAGCAGCAGGCCTACCTGGAAGGAAACCTCCCAGGCGAGGTTCCTCCGTGGGGCGCAGGGCCCCGGACCCCGCCGGGAGCAGCGCCGAGACGCGGACTGGGGCGCGCGCTCCTGTCTCTTTCTATTCGATTCCAAGTGTTCCCAGCAGGTCCCCGGGGCGGGACCACGTGGCCCTCCGCAGGCCGTCCCGGCCGGGCGTGCGCGCTGCCCGAGCGGCGCCCCGAGGCAGGGGTCCCGCCCCGCGCCCCCGCCCTGCCCCCCGCCGCTGCCCCCCGCCCTGCCCCCCGGGACGTGCTCCAGGAGGCGGCGTGGACCCGGGACTGGGCGCAGAAGTCGCTCCACGCCCGGGCGGCCTCAGCGGCCCGGCCATCGCAGCAAGTCGGAACCCGGGCGGCCGGCCTGCTGGCCCCGCTCCCCTGCGGCCGCCGCCCCCCGCCCCTCGCCCCTCAGCCCCGCCCGCAGGGCCGCGCGCCCGCGGTGTCCGCGGAAGCCCCCGAGGGTCTCGGCGCGGCCCCGCCCCCACGCGCCGCTGGAACGTTCCCGACAGGCGCCGCGGGCACCCCGGCCGTGACGTCACAGCGGCGCGCCGGCCGCAGGAGAGGGCCCCGCGGCGACCGCGTCCCCTTGGGTCCTTGAGCCCGAGCTGACGGGGTAGCCATGGCCTCCCGGCTGCTGAGACTGGCCCCGAAGTCGGCGGCCGCGCGGGTCCTGGCGGCGAGCGTGCAGCGCGCGGTGAGTGGGCGGCGGGCGGCCCTTCCGCATCTCCCGCGGCCTCTGGCGGCGGCGCCCGGGGTCGCTCTCGGGGTGGGTTGGGGGAGCCCCCGCTGCCTCCGGAGTTGCTGGGTCTTCGGTCGTGGACAGACTGCGGGGGCCGCGGGCTTCTGCGGGCCGGTTTATCTCAGCTCGAAGCAGAACGCCGGAGCGCGGAGGCCGCAGGGCAGGTGGCCGGCCGGGGGCGCGCGCGCCGGGGGCTCCGCCATTCGCGGAGCGGCTCCGTCTCTGAGGCCGCGCCCTGCCGGGAGCCGGGGCGATGCGGCGCCGAGCAGAAGGGAGGCCGGTGCCGCGGCCGCTCGCCCCGCCCGGCGCCGCGCCCCCGCCTTCCTCCGCGCGGTGGTTTGGGACACGCGTGACGCGACTGGGCTGCCTTGTCACGTTCTGCCTCACGTCCTGGGATGCTTCTGCCGAATGAGTCTTTGAAAATGTGCGGACAGGGAGGGCCTTCCTTGTGCTGTAAGGCTCCGTGGGTTTCGACAAGTGTGTGAACGACTTGCCTCCACCATTGTAGGGTCACACAGAGTAGCTTCGCCGCCTGAAAGAAAAGATCCCCTGTCCCTATTAAGCCCTTCTTTGCCCCAACCCGCTGACATCCACACATCTCTTCACCATTTCCATGGTTTTGCCTTTTCTGGAATATCATATAATTCGAACAATAACATTATGTTGCCTTTTCAGACTCCTGGAATACTTAGAAATATCGATGTAAGATTCACTTACGTCTTCGTGGCTTGAGAACTGATTTCTTTTTAATCACTGAATACTATTTGATGGTACGGATGTACTTCAGTGAATGCATTCGGCGACTGAAGGGCATCTTGGATGCTTCAGGTTTTTGGCAATTATGAATAAAGCTGCTGTAATCATGTACGTGCAGATTTCTTTGTGGAAATACATTTTTACATCAGCTGGGTAATACCTGGAAGAGTGATCACTGGACCCTGTAGTCAGACGTTTTCTAAGAAGCAGCCAGGCCGTCTTTCTGAGTGACCTTGCCGTTAAACTCCCGCCAGCAGTGGACGCTCTCCTGCTGCTCTGCGTCCTCACCGGCCTGCGGGGCTGTCGGTTACTTTGAACTGCTGTCCGTTCTAATCGATGCATAGTAGTATTTTGTTTTAACTTTTGAATCTTTCATGACCAACAGTGTTCGCCATCTTTTCTTTTGCTTATTTGCTCTCTGCGTTGTCTTCATTTGTGAGAGGTGTTCACATCTTTTGCCCATTTTAAAATTGGGTTGTTCGCTTTGCATTATGTTTCATAACTTGTTTCTTCCTTACTTTTCAGTTATCAAGTAAATCAAGATCGAAAAAAAATCTTGGTATTATTTTATGTTCTCCTGTTCTATTTAAATTTCACAGTAAAGTATTTTAATACTTTTGTATTCTGAGTACTTAGTATTTCGTACTGTGGATATACCGTTGCACAGTTAAGGGTTTCTGTTTGCGTTTTTGGTATTATGTGTCATACTTCATTGAGCATTCTTAGAGGTCCGTCTTTGCGCGGATCGGTGTATGCACCCTTTGGGTCGGTTCCTGGTGCTGCGGGCCCGGGGTCCTCCAGGTTGAATCACCATTAGCAGTTCATGATGGTGCCGCTGTCTGGTCCTGACGCTGTGCGTCGTTTTTAGATGTATTTCCCACTTGATACATGGAAAGGCATGTTCTCCTCATTAAAGCCTTGTTTTTTTGTAGCAAGGTTGGCCACTTTTTCGTGAGTTTTTTGGTTGTATTTTATAATTTTAAAATAAGATATGCGTTTTTATTCTTTGTCTTACTGTTCTGTACAATCTCTGTATACAGTAAGGTTATTATCCATCATATGTGTTGAACTTTTTCAGTTTGCTTTACTTTTGGTTATGTTTCTTTTCTTTTTTTGGAAGGATTGTTTTGGCTTTAGCACGGAGAATGAACTGGGATGTTGGAGACAGGAGTTGAAGCAGGCTTTGCCTTGCAGATGAGAGGTGTGAGGATGTCTACAGTCAGTGCATGGCGTAGGGAGGTGATGCGGTGTCCAAAGAGTTTGAAGAGTTAGGATTTTGTATTTAATTCTGCAGTTGAAGGAGGGAGAACGGTACCAAAGATGGCACTCAAATTTTCTGTCTTTTGCTTGTTAGGGAGTGGATATTGCCTGCTGTGAGGGAAAGCAGATATGGGGGCTAGCGCATGGATGTGCATTTCACTTTAGCTCTGTTATCTTTAGATGCCTTCAGGACATCTAGGTGGAGCTGTTTAATAGGTGGTGGGGTAACTAGGTCAGGAGCTGGGGACAGAAGCTTGGATTAGAGAAATGTTTTTTATTCCCTTTCTCTCTATCACTCCCAAGCTCCCCTCCATCCCTGTCTTTCTTGCCTCCTTCCTTCTGTCTGCTCGTCCATCCATCGATCCATCCAATTTTTATTGAACATAGTAAACATATTTAATAAAAATTTTAGGCACCGTTCCAGACCCTGAGGATTTAGCAGTGAACAAACAGACAGTATATCTGTTAGGCAGTTAACAGGCAATTAAGACATAGATGTTGGCGTTTTTATCACCAAGAGGTTTCTTGGTATTTTTACCTGATAATGCCTGCAGGACTGGAAGTGGTCACAGTGTGCTGCTGTGTGACTTTGTGTTTTTCAGGAAGGAATTCACACCAGTGCGCGGCGTGAGCTGCGATACGGAATGTGGAACTACCTACTTTGGGACAGAGCCAGCAAAAGAATGACAGAACGCAGCATAGTGATAACTGTGGATGGCAACATATGCTCTGGGAAAGGCAGAGTTGCAAAACAAATAGCAGAGCAACTAGGTACGAATTGATGTTGTACAGAGTGATACTTTTTTCTGAGCTATATGGTTGCTTATCTCACTGGTTTTTCTTCAGTATTGATCCATATTAAAATAATATTAAACATTTAATAATTGGGCCTTAGGTGGGTATTTTACATTTTTGTTTACTGAAGAAGCTGTTTTTTAAAACAAAACAGGAAAAAGCTGTTTTTAATCTTTTGTATTTGGAAAATTTAAAAAATCCATGCTGGTTGTCAATTTGAGTTGGAATTTTATGTGGACAGTGTAAGCAGGACACTTCCACGCCAGCTGTCATGTTTGAACTTTGTGACAGCCTCTGAGACAGAGCTGAGGATGGTACTCACTCACAGATGGGTGTGCTCCTGACTGAGCAGTGCCACACAGCTGGTCACAAAGCCAAAGTTAGAGCCCCTTCCCGCCTCCTGGTACAGATGTGTGTCCCTTATACCTTTCGGTAGCACCTGCATGACGGCAGTTGCCCGCTAGAGGGGGCTCCTGTGGTTACAGGTGCTGTCCTTTCAGGAGGAGCCTGTACAAGGTCACCACACAGCTCTTTTGCTCACACGCATGCTCGTATGTGTTGTGTGTTCCCTTCATATGTGATGAGACCCAGATGTGAAGGTGACATCCTCCAGGTCTTTGGAGCCACCCCTGGTGGTGCTGCTTGGGCGGGCTGTGTGTTTGGCTGGTCCATGCTGCTCCCTGCAGGGAGGGAGCCTGCGCATCAGGCTGCATCCTATCGTTCCTCTTTTCAGGCTTAAAGCACTTTCCCGAAGCATGTATACACTATGCAGAACTCACCAGAGGAGATGGGAAGCCCCTCGACATAGCCTATGGTGGCAACTGCACTTTGGAGAAATTCTATGATGATCCGCGAAGCAATGACGGCAACAGCTACCGCCTGCAGTCCTGGCTGTACTGCAATCGCCTGCTGCAGTACTCGGACGCCTTGGAGCACCTGCTGAGCACAGGTGCGGGGTCTCTGCGGTCAGACCGGCTCCGTACTTGAGTGCTGTTCTACACTTCAGCCGTTTAAAATGGCTACTAAGTTGACCTTTTCTTTAAGGGTGTTTGGTAAGGTTTGTCTTTCCAACAGGATCGTAAATTTCCTGAGATCGCGTTATTTTTCTTCAGAATAAAATCAACTTAATGCTGTTTCACTGTGGATGCTGGAGTGAGATTTATGGATTATGTAGAATTCTCAAGGCACTAATTTAAGCTTCAGTACTTACATATTTATGCATGAAATGTGTCAGAACAAAAGAGGAAAGAGAGCATGGAAGTGTCCAGGAGGAAGCGGGGTGACACTTAGGAAGACAGCTCGTGTGCCACACAGACAGAGGTGTGGGTGACAACAGAGCAGCGCTGTCCTGGAGGGCCAGAGACAGGCTGGGGTCACCGCAGAGCCACAAGGTAGATGTCAGCCTGATAAGATGACAGAGGCGCCGGAACACACAGGGTCCCCTAGGCCCATGCAGGAGGGGAGGGTGCTTCCCTGGACGTTATCCAGAGCGGGGAAGAAACGGACAAGAGCTTTGTATTAGGGAGCCTGGGATCAGAAAGTAGAGTTAGGAGGAGGAGGGAAGCTGGATGAAAGGGCAGGAACGGTACTACTTGTGTGCAGAATGAGGTCAGGATCTGGCCAGGGGCCACTGTTCTCATCCTGGGAAACAGCAGTGCGTGCGTGCTAGACATCCTGACAGTTGGACCACAGATGCACTGCTGATTTTTGGCCAAAGCCACCATGGCTCGGTGGTCCTGAATTCACAGATAGCAGCAAATGGTACGTATGTGTGTGGAGAGAGGCAGATGAGTGCGTTCTTGGGGCCTTCGCGTCTGTTTTATATTGCAGTGCTTGCCACACTGGTGGATCAGTAGTGACCCTGATGAGCTGCTCACCCCAGCTCAGACACCACTAGGGTTGGCTTTCACGGGGTCTGAGCTGTGAGAACAAGAATGTGCTTTTCAGCAGGAGTGGCCGGCTGACAGGCCGCTTCACGGAGCTGTGCTCAGGAGCCCCTGCCTGTGCCCCTGCGGGTCTCCATGGGTGCAGTGTGTGTCTGAGACATGCATCCACACAGTGTCCGGGGTGGAATTCTTGTCTTGCTTTTTCAGCATTTTATTACTGATTCTTTTTTTCTTACATGAATGTAAGCCCTGATCTTAGTGTTACTCCTAAGAAAACAGCGCAGTCTGCTGTCTCTCATCTAAGGTTCTTTACCAGGAGCTAGTCCAGGAGCTGATGGAGTAGCCAGGACTTCATACTCACATTTGGCCTCACTCCACATTCTTTTTTGAAGCATTCTTCAACCCTGACTTCTGACTACTCATTTCTTAAAATGAAAAAGACACATTTTACTTGTTAAATAAAAACTTGCTTGCTTTTGTGCTATGTTAACCTGTTTCCTGTTTAGAAAAAAAAAGTGCAGTTTGCTGCCAGCACAGCATTCTTGGGGCAAATTGGAACTGGGTCAGTGTATTCATTAAATACTTAGTGCATGCCTGCTGTGTGCCAGACCCATTCTAGGAGCTAAGGGTGCCACAGGGAGAGAAGCTTGTGTTTATTAGGGGTGAAGCTTGTGTTCGGTAGGGGTGAAGCATGTTTTAGTAGGGGTGAAGCTTGTGTTTATTAGGGGTGAAGCTTGTGTCTATTAGGGGTGAAGGTTGTGTTTTAGTAGAGGGTGAAGCTTATGTTTTAGTAGGGGTGAAGCGTGTTTTAGTAGGGGTGAAGCTTGTGTTCGATAGGGGTGAATCTTGTGTTTGGTAGGGGTGAAGCTTGTCTTCGGTAGGGGCGAAGCTTGTGTTCAGTAGGGGTGAAGGTTGTGTTTTAGTAGGGGTGAAGCTTGTGTTCGGTAGGGGTGAAGGTTGTGTTTTAGTAGGGGCGAAGCTTGTGTTCTGTAGGGGCGAAGCTTGTGTTCGGTAGGGGCGAAGCTTGTGTTCGGTAGGGGCGAAGGTTGCGTTCAGTAGGGGCGAAGCTTGGTTCAGTAGGGGCGAAGCTTGTGTTCGGTAGGGGCAAAGGTTGTGTTTAGAAGGGGATGAACACTTGATGTGGACACAAGAGTGTCTTGTCCCACTTATGTGGCAGGTGCTCTGAGGTTGAGGCCACGGGGAGAGGCTGGGTAGGACGATGAGGGAGGCCTCTGCCTAGCAGAGCTGACTGCAGGGAGGCTGGCCGGGGACCCGGGGGCTAGTGCCGTGTGCTGAGTGTTCTTCGGGGCTGCTGTGACAGTGGCACAGGGGGTGAGGCTGGGGGTGGGTGGGAGTGAGGCTGGGGTAGGTGGGAGTGAGAAGCGGCCCAGCTCAGGAGAGCTGGCTGGAGTGGGAGCAGTAGGAGGAGGATGGGGTGGGCTCGGTAGGGGTGGAATACATTATTTAAAAACAAAGCACTTTTTATGCTAACTGGATGCTTTGGTTATAGCTGACGGAATGAAACAATGTTACACTGAAATATTACACTCAAAACTGAAAAGATATTTTAGATTTTGAAAATGATTTCCCACTTGTGAATATGAATTTGTTCTCTGTACATTTGATGTGGAAATGAAATTGTGAAAGACCATTATTTTCTTTTTTTTCTGCCATTCAGGGATTAGCCTCCAGTGCAGTGCTGTCTGATTTTCAATTTCTGTTCACCTGCTTTTAAACAGGACAAGGTGTTGTGTTGGAGCGCTCCATCTTCAGTGACTTTGTGTTCCTGGACGCCATGTACAACCAGGGCTACATCCGAAAGCAGTGTGAGTCGGGGTTGCTGACAGGCACGTGGGTGTGTGGTGTGACTTTGCAAAGGCTGTGACAGACTCACCTTGCACTTACTGTGTTTATGAGTGTCTGTGCAGTAGATGCCACTACTTCATCAGTCTGCACTGGAGAAAGGGACTTCCTGAGGTGTCTGCCACCCTTCCTCCCTCCTGCGATATCATGTCGCCCTGTGAAAGCAGATCGGAGCCCCGGACCTCAAACACACACGGCTTAAAATGCATCCCCCGCAGTCTCCCCCTACAAGAGCCGCCGCCCCCACTCTCAGCTGCCCTAGTGACACCTCTGCTGTTCTTCCTGGACCTGTGCTGTAATTGTAACCAGTGCTCCAGTTTCTACGTCGTGACGTCCTTCCCTCTGACACGTTGCCGTTTTTCAGGACAGTGGGTTTGTGTTGCCATACTGGGGAAGGTCTGACAGGTGGCAGATGGAAAGGAACGAAGAACCCCCGGGTTTGAAGCAGGCTGACCTTGAGGAGCCAGGGTGGGGTTGAGATGCGTGACTAGGACTGTGCTGGGCGGTGCCTCCAGTAGGCCTGGCGGACAGTCTGACTGATGGCATTTCATCTATAGACTGGGGTGACTGGAGCCGGTGGGCAGCTGGAATCTGGGAGCCCAGAGTCAGTGCTCTTGGTTCCTGAAAGGGGAGGCCGAAGCAAGCCAAGCGACGGTTCTGCGGAGGGTACTCCACCTGTGAGCTTGTGGCCCACAAGAGCAGTGCCAGCCCTTGCTTCTCATGGGGCCTGATCCTCCCTGGACATGCTGGGCAGCAGGTCAGGTCACCAGCCAGTGTTTCTGGAGTGCCTGAAGTGTCCCAGGCTCTCTTAGGTACTAGGGATATGCATATGAAGAAACTTAAGACGGGGCTCCCACAGGCCCAGGGTTGGGGGCTGTTAAACCAGTGGAGATGGTTAATCGCAAGAAAGTGTACTTAGTAGCCCTGCGCATTACTCCTGGATTCTGTGGGGCACATAGGAGAAGTGTTGGCCGGCTGGGAGATGGGAGGGATGTGTCAGGGGTAGCCGTTTTGACGAGTGGCCTTCTGGTGAGTCACCCGGAGCGCATTGGGAGTCAGGGACGTGTGGGGATGGTGGAGGAGCCTGAGCGTGTCCTGCGGGGAGGGCTCGTGCTGGGGGAGATGCTGCCGGAAGAGGCCGCACGAGGAAGGGGCTGCGCCTTGGCGAGGGCGCCTGGCTTTTGTCTTGAAACTAGCGAGTGATCGCTGGAGGATTTTTAGCATGGCAGGGACAGGGTTAGATGAGTTTAAAATGGTTTCAGGCCTCCATCTGAAGGATGCATCTGGTGAGGAGAGACAGAAAGGGAAGGAGCCTATCTGGGAGGAAGTTGCGGTGGGACAGGTGCGTCCAACAGGGAGGCTGCACAGTGGGAGTTACTGCTCAGGAGGGGCTCCGGGTGGGTGGGTGGCCTCCTGTGTGCACAGTGGGGAGTGGCGTGGACCTGCCCTGGCTGGTGGGCTGGTAAGGGAGAAGGACGCACAGGGCAGTGAACTGAGGCAGCTTCATGTGTGGGCGTTGGATTCCTGAGTGTGACGTTCCCATGACACGGGACAGGAGACACCTGTTGGCATCTGCTGGATGTCTGTTGAAGTCTGAGGACTGGCTGGGGTTGCAGGTGGTTTGCAGGCATGGGGGGGTCCAGCCCTGACCATGGGTATTCTTGTCTTCAGGCATTGGGTGGGGGGTCCAGCCCTGACTGTGGGCATTCTTGTCTTCAGACATTGGGCGGGGGAGTCCAGCCCTGACTGTGGGCATTCTTGTCTTCAGGCATGGGGGCTCCAGCCCTGACCTTGGGCATTCTTGTCTTCAGGCGTTGGGGGGTACAGCCCTGACTGTGAGTATTCTTGTCTTCAGG
Source organism: Saimiri boliviensis (assembly GCF_048565385.1). Classification (NCBI taxonomy): domain Eukaryota; kingdom Metazoa; phylum Chordata; class Mammalia; order Primates; family Cebidae; genus Saimiri; species Saimiri boliviensis. The sequence goes on from NC_133453.1 coordinate 1,895,627, forward strand.
CATTGAGGGGTCCAGCCCTGACTGTGGGCATTCTTGTCTTCAGGCGGGGGGGGTCCAGAAATGGAACCCCCAGGGAGAAGTGACTGCCACATTTCACCTTTAAGGGGCTAGTGACATTAGCCAGAGTGCTGGGCTGGGGGAAGCGGATCATGTTGGCTAAAGGACAGGTGGCACTGAGCATGGCAGGAACCATCTGCGAAGTGGTGTGCCAGCAGGAGTAGGGGTGAGGGCAGGAGTCAGGGTGAGACTTGGTGAAGGGAGGTTTCACCTCAGCCTGGGAAGAGACCGGCGTGCTGGCGGTCCAGCTGTCAGGAAGCAGACCCGAGGCCATCTGCCTGGACGTAGGTTTGTGTTTGTATGCCCAGGTGGACAGCACCCACTGGCAGCCTCGGCCGTTCGCTTTGTCACACCTCCTCCTGGCAGTCTTGTTCTTCTAGGCATGTCGTCCCTGACCCTGAGCCAAAGGCCCATCTCACCATTGCCTCTAGAGTAAGATTACTAGGAATACTCACAGCACTTTTTTTAAAAATTTAATTTTAATTTAATTTTAAAAATTTTTATTCATTCGTTTGTTTGTTTATTTTGAGACTGGGTATGAGACTGGCTAATATTTGTATTTTTGGTAGAGACAGGATTTCACCAAAGCTGTCCAGGCTGGTCCTGAACGCCTGGACTCCAACAATCTGTGCGCACCTCGGCCTCCCAAAGTGCTGGGATGACAGGTGTGAGCCACTGTTCCCAGCCCATTTCCTTTAAAGCAAAATAGTTGTCTTTCTGTGGACCCTAGCATGGCTGCCTGCTGGTCAGTTCTGGAAGGTTCCACCAAGTGAAATGCTGCAGAGGGGATGGCTTCTCAACAGACCCCTCCACTCGCACTGGCGTGCGCTCCCTGCTGACTTCCAGGAGGTCAGGTGTGTGCGAGCAGGTGCAGGTGTAGAGTGCTCTGCAGAGCAGCAGGGTTCCCTTAGGCAGCACTGGCGTCTGCGTTATGCATTCTGTGTGGTGGTCACTTCAGGAGAATTATTCCTCAGCCTTAGCTGCTTTCAATTTCATGTTGTCACTAAATCTGTCTCAGTACATACTTCTATGTAGCTGATTATACTTACTGAACCTGGATAAATGTAGCTTGACGATTTTTAGTTATTTGAAAACTAAAGTATTTTTCTCTAGAGAAGATCAGACTCTTTTATCTGTTATTACTATGAAGAAATATACATACTGTACTGCAGGTATATGGAATATATTTCAGTTCAAAGATCACTGACTTGTGACTTTCATCTTGTATTACCTATACCTTGCCTCAGAAGCAAAAGTTAGTGCTTAGAACTGTGACCCACCTGGACCACAGTCACATGCCATGTGTGGTCAGTGCTTAGAACTGTGACCGCGATATGATTTATAGATTGGTACGTGGCAATTGCATGTGCCTCTGAGAATTGCATATGTCTTTGCCCTTTTATTCAAGGAGGAGCATGTTTTAGAAGCCTGCATGGGGACTGTTAGGTGACATTGCCCCTTTCTCCTGTGTGTGCCAGGTGTGGAGCACTACAACGAGGTGAAGAATGTCACCATCTGCGAATACCTGCCTCCCCACCTGGTGATCTACCTGGATGTGCCAGTTCCAGAGATCCAGCGTCGGATTCAGCAGAAGGGAGATGTAATGCCGTTTTTCAATCAAAGGCCAAGCCTCTCTGTTTTTAATGTAGATCAGCACTAAAAGTCCTGTTTTAATAGCATACCAATTCCTACCAGTCCTCACTAGGAGGGGTGACATGCGACCTGACAGAGGGCGTCTGCAGGGGTGGAGGGGAGACCCCAGGGCTCGGCCTGGTGCCACCACCTGCGGATGTGCTGCCCACCAGTGCTGTGCAGCCCCAGTACCGTCTCTGAGTCCCCGCTGCTGTTCTTGGGAGGCTGTGGGGGCTCCCGGCAGGGCGTCCTCCCTCCCTTTGTCATGTACCTTTCTGTTCCATGAGGTTTTTGTGTCTTACCATTTTTTTACACATTGAAAGTGATTTCTAATAACCTTCATCATCAGAGCAGTAGAGTAGTGATCACATTCATCCACATACATTTGTAGTTTTCGTTAGATCTTAATTAGGTGGCCTTGAAACAAGGCCTTTTGAAGTGACCTGCAGCCGTGGGTTGCTCTGTTGGCAGCCTGATGGAGGATCCTGAGATGAAACAAAGACCGTCTTTGCCCTGCGGCTCCTTCTTGTTTCATACTGTGTTCTTTTTTCCTGGAGGAGAATCTGATCTCCTTTCTGACGTTGTGAGGAAAATGCAGGGCTGCCTGCCTGCTCCTCATTCTGGTGCTCATCCCCTGTGCTGGAATTCTTGTAGGTGCTCAGTAAATACCTTTCTGAATGGTGGCTTCTTATAAGGGCAACAGTAAAGCTCTGTTTTTTTTTTTTTTTTTTTTTTTTTTTTGGAGACAGAGTTTTGCTCTTACTGCCCAGGCTAGAGTGAAATGGTGTGATCTCAGCTCACCGCAACCCTTACCTCCCAGGTTCAAGCGATTCTCCTGCCTCAGCCTCCCGAGTAGCAGGGATTACATGCACACACCACCATGCCTGGCTAATTTTGTATTTTTAGTAGAGACGAGGTTTCTCCATGTTGGTCAGGCTGGTCACAGCCTGGAACACAGTCACACGCTGTGTGCGGTCAATGCTTAGAACTGTGACCTACCTGGAACACAGTTACGCGCCGTGGCTAGTCAGCGCTTAGCACTGTGATTGATCTGGCACACAGCCCTGACCTCAGGTGATCTGCCTGCCTCAGCCTCCCAGAGTTGCTGGGATTAGAGGAGTGAGCCACCGCGCTGGCCTTAGCTCTGGTTACTTTTTGCTGCTCCTGAAAGATCCATGAGACTAAATTTCCTTCTCTCTTTTGGTGTAGTAGAAACAGTGAGACATCTGCATATGCCTTTCTCTTGCCGCTCTGAACCTTTTACTGCTTAAGCATTTGCTTTTAAGTATGTTGTATAGTTGGACTTCCGAGAACCTTCCATCAAGTGGCAAAAGGAGGGAACTGCAAGTGAAAAATGTTTATGTCTCAGTGGAATCACTTTGGGCACATTTGCTTATTATGCTGACATTGCGAAAAATCATATATTTAACATTCTTTAGGTAATTCTTTTGTTATCTGGGAAAACAGTATTTCAAAAATAATTCTGAGGTCTAAAGTAGAGCTTAAACTTTTTAATTTTTCCCAGTGAAGTCTTAAATAGCAGCACCAACTAAAATTACCCCATTTTGTAAAAGAGACACCGTATTATCCGTAAGTTGTCGTCCTACTTTGATTTTTATTTCAACGCAGTCTTGTGTCTCAGTATTGCAGCTTTTGGGAATAACTGACGGGCATGTCTGCAAACCATTTCTAGACTCTGAGAAAACAGTCAAAGTGATAATAACTAAACATTTCATCGAGTAAGGTCAGGTCAGATTTCTGAGACGGTTGTTATGTTGCTTGTTATGTGTTTATATTACACTAGAGTTTCTTTTGTAATCAGTCAACGTTTAATCTTATCTTACTTGGAACATAGTTAATGATAGAGATTTAGAATCATATCACCTCTTTTATACTTCTGTTGATTTCGCTCACTCCCTCCTCTAAGACAGAGCACTCCCTGTATGTAAGGCACCTGTGCCAGGCACTAGGAGGCTGCGGAGGTGAGCAAAGAGGGACTCTGCGCAGACATCAAGTCCTTACTGGAAAATAGAGCTCCCGATTGCAGTCTCTCCCCTTTGTGACAGAAGGATGAAGTGCCACATTGCCTGTATCATCCTTTCCCTGTGTCCCATCTCATTACTGGAATTAATACGAGTTGAGTACATATTCTCTGAATGATAGGGTTTTTTTTACTTTGAACAGCATCAGTAAAGTATAATTTATACTCTGTAAAATTCAGCCATTTTAAGGGTACGGCTGAATGATTTTTGATAATCCAGTTTCAGAATATTTCATAGTTTTGTAAGTTGAAACAGAGGCCCGTTTGTTTCTTTATTTGTTCCTGTCTGTCCTGCAAATGTTTACTGAGCATCCACTCTGTACTGGACGCTGCTGGTGCTGGGGGCATACCGGCGAGCAGGGTGGATGAGGCCTCGCCAGGAGCTCATGTGCCGGTGGGGGACCTATAGCAAACAGGGAGATAAATCAGAAGTACATCAAATAGAGGTAAATGACACGAAGAAAATAAAAGGGGCCTAGAAGATAGTGTTGAACTGTAAGGAGTTTTAAATTTTAAAACTTGCCACTCGCCAAGTTTCTGAAATTGGCATAGCACATTTCAGGTGATGAGGGAGGCGAGAGCTGTGGAAAGTGGGGAAGTGGTTGCAGGGAGACGGGTGGAGGTGGAGAGCACGCTGCAGATGCAGGGAGAGTCGAGGGCCAAGAGGGTGTGCAGAGGACAGACGGTGAGGCAGGCCGCGGCCCCCATGTTTGGTGCTCTTTCATTCTTGCGCTCAGGCGTGAGGCAGACGGAAGGACAGGCAGCGCTGCTTTGTAACAGGCCTCTTTCCCGCCGTAAGTGTGCGTCTTAGAACGTGTGCAGAAAGTCACTCTGGGGAGCACTTGGGCAGGCTCTGCTGTTCACTGTAGTAGAAGGAGAAGGGTTCTAACTGATTTTGGGGCCCTTTTCTGTCACCCCACTGTCCCTACAGTGCCCGATGTGAGTTGTAAGAAAATAGTGCTAAGTGATTGTCTTCGCATTTTATATACGCACAGGTCAAAGAAAATGGAAGTCTAGGCCGGGCGCGGTGGCTCAAGCCTGTAATCCTAGCACTTTGGGAGGCTGAGGCGGGTGGATCACGAGGTCAAGGGATCGAGACCATCCTGGTCAACATGGTGAAACCCCTGTCTCTACTAAAATACAAAAAATTAGCTGGGCATGGTGGCATGTGCCTGTAATCCCAGCTACTCAGGAGGCTGAGGCAGGAGAATTGCCTGAACCCAGGAGGCGGAGGTTGCGGTGAGCCGAGATCGCGCCATTGCACTCCAGCCTGGGTAACAAGAGCAAAACTCCGTCTCAAAAAAAAAAAAAAAAAAAAAAAGGAAGTCTAAATGTTTCCCAGTTTAATGTCTCTGCTTTTGTTTAGCCACATGAAATGAAGGCCACCTCTGCCTATCTGCAGGACATTGAGAATAGCTATAAGAAAACCTTCCTCCCTGAGATGAGGTGAGTCAAACTCGTGACTGATTTATGGGACGGAAACTTCTTTGTCTGTCGCTTCTTAGGCCACAGCAGCCAGGGAGTTTTCTGCTGCAGTGGATACTGTCTGACATGTTTGATCTGATGTTTATAAATGAGAAAAACAGGAGATATTTCAGTTTGGTTTTGTGGGGTTTATTGGTTTATTTGTTTTGGTTTGCTTATCTTGTCAATACTTTTGCTCGGTTACATTTCTGAAGTTTTTTGATGCTAGAAGTAAACCCAAGCTCTATTCCGTGATAGGTTTTAGCATGAGAAAATTTGTAGATTTTTACTTCAGGTGGCAACTAAACATTCATGTTTACCTGGAAGAATTGATTGGAAGTGTTTTCACGGAGAAAGTTCATAAAGGATGACATGTTCTGTAGACGTTCCTCACCGATGTCCTTAGGAGATGTTCGGATTCGGCAGCACCAGACTGCTTTCCTTTCTTTCTTGGAAGCACAAGGAAGATGTCCTATAGCTGTCATTCTGTGGTCCCTGGGTTTATCCATGTGTGAGAAATGTCTACCACACTCATTCAAGTCCAGTGAAACTCAAGATTGTTTGAATAATGCTTGAATTGAAGATCTTTATAGTATTTCTCATACTTTTTAAAAACCTAAGCCTCTTTTGATACCTAAAAATCTGATGTTCTTCTTCTTTAAAATTTCAAAGTAACTGCAACTTGTGAATAAAAGCAAAGAAAGGTATAGTAAGTTTGGAAATAAAGTTTAATTTTAAATTTACTTTAATACTGAATCTTTTTTAAGATACTGCATTTTTGCATTGAACAGCCGTAGATAATATTGTTAGACCGTAGGTAATTATAAACAATAAAATCAAAACTGAATAAGAGAAGTGTTTTATTTAGCTATTTTTTTTCTTTACCGGAAATATGAATGTTTTGCCTGCCCTAATGGCAAATGCAGTAAGTTACCTTCCTCACTGTGGATTTAGTGTTGACTCTGCTTGCAGTCTCTGACGATTCACGGTGATTTTAAGAGTGCTGTGAGGAGTGCAGTGACCTTGTAGTAGTAGGAAGCTGTTATCCAGTTGTTTGACTGCGAATCGTGTCTTATAGACTTGTGTGGAACACGTGTTACCAAGTGATTGCAGAGCTTAAAGACGTTTTTATTTTTCCTACAGTTTGGAAGTGATGTGAGTCAGTAATGGTGAGGCTTTATGTAATACAAGTACTTTACCTATACTTAGTAATTTAATTAACCAGTGGTCTGTTGAAGATGGTCGGCAGAGTTGGTGAAGTTTATTTGGCACCACTGTAGGGGTCAGATGCTGATTTCAGTCTCAGAATAAATAGCTTGTAAATTCTCGGAGTATTAATTTACCCTCTATGTTTACATCCTAATGAGTGGAGGGTACTCTGGAATAAAGACGCCCTCTGTGCCTCTGCTCGGTTAGGCCCTGGGCTTAGTCCTTTCCTGCTGCGGGCACTGCAGTTGGTGGTGGACCTGCTGTTGTCTCTGTCAAGCCAGCCATGAGTACATTTTGGCCGCTTTTACATGTCCTCCTCAACCAGATAAGCTCTAACGAGCCCTCACATGCCCAGCACAACACCCAGTGCAGAGAATGTGAGGTTTTCATACTTGAACAGGAAACTTCAGTGGTATGTATTCGTTTGCACATTTAACTTCGGCTTGGAGAAGTCTACATTGAGTTTGATCTTGTTTTTTTCTTACAGTGAAAAATGTGAGATTTTACAGTATTCTGCAAGGGAAGCTGAAGATTCAGTAAAGGTAAGAAAATAGTTGAAAAGTTGAAAGTCATTCCTACATTTGATTCATGTATAAGGTTCTTGCAAATCAGATAATCAGTTAGATTCCCACCGATCTTAACAAACATCAGTATTTTATCACCTAAAAGCAGTACCAACCAAACCCATCATCACACTTCCCTGGCTATGAGGTTTTGATTTTCTTTTAAGTGATTCAGTTTCCATGTTCTGAAAATTATAGACATCAAAGAATCTTGGGTCATCTGCTCCAACATTTTTATTAAAGAGATGGAAGACTGAAAGTTGGATTAGTTAATGGGAAAGATTTACATGTAAAGATAACAGTTTTCCCTAAATTAGTGTATTTTATGAAAGCCTAGTAAATCTTGGTGTAGTTTTCAGAGAACTTTATGAATAATAGCCAGAAAAACATTAAAACATCTGAAGAAGAATAACGAAAGAACATTTGCCCTCTCACATACAAAAACAAACTCTAGGATTATCATAAGGAGAGCATTATGGTGTTAATGCAAGAATTAATAAAGAGCTTAATGGAACAAAACAAGAGTCCAGAAATGTGTGTGCAGCTGTGTGTGAATGTCTTCAGTTTGGCACAAAGTTAGTTCCTTAAAGGATAATCACAGAAATGAAGTAAAGTTTTTTCTAATGGTACCGAGGCAATTGAGCATCCGTTTGTTAGAAAACAAGTTTTTTATTTTATATTTTATATTTTATATATTAAGCATGAATTACTAAAAACAAGGTGTAACAATTCTAGAAGAAAATACGGGTTTTAGGATCTGGTCTTGAAGTGTGAGTGGTGCCGTGTGACAGCAGCTTTGCAGAGTTGGCGGCTCGTGTGGAAGCACGCTTCAGTTGCCTCTCAGCACTGGAGGATGAGGGGGGGTTACTGAGCTTTTCTGCATACACAGTAGCATTCTTCTTGCAGATGCAAGGCCTGCATTCTCGCCCAGCCTCTCCTACCACCAGTTGTAGGAGTTCTTTTGAGACCCTGGTTTATTCTACTTGGAGTGATTACATTACATTTCATTTCTCCTTGGCCTTATGTTTCTGTTTTTAGAGTATTTTTATACTTTTGAGAGAATATTAGGTGGCATGTATCTTAGAAGAAGAGTAGTACGTTTGTCTCTAACACTGTTAACTTGAGTTCATTTCTGAATCTGCTCACATTCTCAAAACTGAAGAGGATTCCTGAGTTTGGCCTGTTTTGAGGAGAGAATGTGTATGGAAAGGTGGCTCCTCTGGAAGGTCAGACTGTAGACGGTCAGCCTTGGGGTTGGGCACCTAGTTCATTAGGTCTCTCTGAGAAATGGATTTATGTCTCATTCTTTGGTCATTTTGAGGGGCTAGGTTTTGCCTTTTAGATTGAACCTGGGGAGAAAGGAGTGGCCTGTCCTGTCCTGAAGTCTTTTCTCCTGTAGTCTTGACTGTCCTCACCTGTCTTTTTCCCCAGCCTCAGGGCGTGTCTGCACTACTTCCTGATCCCCTAGTGTTAGCCAGGCAAGGCTGTATTGAGATGCGACATGCAGCCCCCCATTTCATTACAGGTTGGCCAGCTTCTCTTTCATCGTGACTGTCATGGTGTGATTCTTCCTGCCAAATATTTGTAGCTTATAATGTATTAAAATGTTACTTCTTGGCCCAGCATGGTGGCTTATGTCTGTAATCCCAGCACCTTGGGAGGCTGAGGCAGTAGGATTGCCTGAGCCCAGGAGTTTGAGAACAGCCTGGGCAGCATGGCGAGACCCTGTCTCCACTGAAAATACAAACATTAGCCAGGTGTGGTGGCGTGTGCCTGTAGTCCCAGCCGCTCGGGAGGCTGTGGTGGGAGGATTGCTTGAGCCCTGGAGGTTGAGGCTGCAGTATGCTGTGATTGTGCCACTGCTTTCCCGCCTGGATGATAGAGCCAGACTGTCTCAAAAAAAAGTTATTTCCTTTAAATGTCTAAAATGGGGTTCTGTGTTTAAATTGGACTTTTCCCTGTCTTAGGTGATAGAGGACATTGAATACGTTAAGTTCGAGAAAGGGCCATGGCTGGAGCAGGACGATCTGACTTTACACCACCTGCGATTGCGGTGAGTGCACCGGGCGGGGCTGCTCGCGGGCGGGCTCTGCTTGCACGACGGGGGAAACGGAGGGCGTTTTGAGATCATTGAGTTTCAGCCTAGGTGTTCAGCTTAGCAGCACCGACCAATACTCAGATGCAGCTTTTCCTTCTAAACAGCTCTTGAATCCTCTGGTCTGATAATTAATGTATTGAGTGCCATTGTTTAACAGATATTTTGCTTCCACTGTGTGTGTCACTCTTCCAGATTTAAGGGACATAGTGTCAGATAAAGTTCTCGATGTCTTTGAAAATGTATTTTAATCGGGGTGGGGGACAGAGTAAACAAATAGATGAAACTGTCAGGTCGCAAAGGCCAGGGAGAGAAGTAATCCTTTGTAACAGGGTGGTGAGTAGCCAGGGCTGACAAAGGGTCTCTCGGGACAAGGCCTGAGTGAGGCCAGGGCTGGATTCTGTGGGCTGCGGGGTGAGCGGCGGGGCAGGGGCTCAGCAGGCGCAGAGGCTCTGAGGCAGGAGCCTGGGGGGAAGGTGCGCCCAGCAGCCAGGCCAGTGTGGCCGCAGCGCCTGGGGGGCGGGGCTGCAGGACTAGGAGGGAGGCCACGGCGGAACACGGGAGGTCACGGCGCCTTTGGTGGGATTTTTTCTGATGAGATGCTCTTTGGGGGTTTGAAGCAGAGAAGTGACTTACATCCATTCAGCTATTGTGTGGATTCTTTGATATCTACTGAATGAAAAACGAAAACTGTACAGATTCAGTAAGTTGAAAAAAAAAAGCTGCCTTCATCTGCATCACTCTAGTGAAACTGCTCCCGCCAAAAGGCGCCCTTGCAGTTCCCGACGCAGCAGACCCCTGGCCCCGGAAGCAGCATTGCTGCCCCTCTGCCCCACGCCTTCTCCTGGTTGCATGCCCCCACCCTCCCTCAGAGGATACAGTGTCAGATAAGAGGATTTAGCTGCTGTCTGGGGCCGGGCTCCGCTTTGCTGTTCCTTCCTCCTGCTGCCGGGCTCTGGCAGGCACAGTGACCCTGGCAGGGTCTCATCCGTCGAATTCGATTTCATGAGGACATATCTAGTCACACAGCTGTGGGTAGCGTGGATACCACTGTAGGTCCTAGCCCAGACCTTGCCCCTGCACACCCAACAGACATCCCCCAAGTGGCCTCTGTACGCTGGCCTTCCCACCGGTGATGCCCAGCTGTGCCTCTTCTGTCCCGGCTGGCGCTAGCTGCCCCTCTGGGGGATCTCATCTCATTGGCTGCTCTGGTCTCTCCTCCCCCACCTGCTCCTGCTGCCTCCCGTCACTGTGACACCCAGTGCCTGGTATGGGCTTCACATCCAGCGTGCACTCAGGAGATGGGTCTGGAGTGAGGGACTTCGATTTCTTTTAGGGCTATAAATTCTACAAAATTCAGAGATGATTTTGTAGTGAAAAGTGCTGTTGTATCATAATTCTGATTATGTATAAATCAAGATTCGAGTAATTTGAGGGTCTTTGACTTGCTTAAATGCGGGAAGCATGAGTAGCTCTTTTGGGATCTGCGTTCTGTGTTGAATCTTGAGCCCTTGGCCTGAGCCTGCCCTGTGCTGCTTCCTGCCTCTGCCCAGGATACTGTGCACAGCCCATACCCACACCTTGCCTCTCGAGGGCCAGGAGGCATAAGGATGGCCTGGGCACTCGACTGGCCCTCTCCTCAATGTTTGGAAGTCAGTCAGGCAGTTGGTGCCTGCAGATGGCAGCTCTGTTCTTGGTTCTGTGATGATGGCGTCCCTGGGCTATTGGTGCTTACTGTGTGGGCAGGACTGACCCTTCTTTCTTGACCTGATAGGAACTGAGGGTACGGTAGTCTCATAGGATGACCAGAAGAACAGCTGGCTCACTGCACATGTCACTAAAAGTTTACTGATCAAAATGTGAACAGAATGTGTAATAAGTTTACTTTTGGCCAGGTGGGGTTCATGCCTGTAACCCCAGCACTTTGAGAAGCTCAAACGGGAGGATTGCTGGAGCCCAGGAGTTCGAGACCAGCCTCGGCAATAGAGTGAGACCCCATCTCTACAAAAAGTGTAAAAATTATCTGGGTATAGTGGCGCATGCCTGTACTCCCAGCTACTTGGGAGGCTAAGGTAGGAGGCTCACTTGAACCCAGGAGGTTGAGGCTGCAGTGAGCTGTGATCATGCTACTCTACTCCAGCCTGGGCGACAGAGACCTTGTCTCTCAAAAGAAGTCTACTTCTTTTTGATGTTTCTGGTAAAGCAATAATAAGCAAAAAATAGATTTACATTTAAAAAAACCGAGTCATTCTACTTAGTTTGTTAATTCCTGCCACACTGTTAAAATCATATTTGCAAAATCAGTTTTCTAGTTAGCGGAATGGTTACTGAAGGGTGAGTGAGGTAGGCACAGTGTGGAGTCCTCACGTCAGACTGAGGAGACGGGAAGGGTCATGTCAGCCCTTAGCTGGCTGTGTGACTTGGGACAAGTCACTTTATCTTCCTGTGCCTTCATATGTGAGATGGTGGCAGTGAATCAGAGTGCTAGGCTATATGTATTGAAGGAAAAAACAAATACAAATTTCATCTGTTATATTTCATATATTCACTACCGTATAAAATGGTATTATTCTAAAAGTAGCTTACTGAAATGATTGGCTTTCTAGAAAATCTTTTTAAAGGAATCTAGCAAATCTTCCATTAGAAAGTTAAAAAAAAACCCTCACTTTCCTTGTCTTTCTTTTTATTGTTTTGTTTTTGAGATGGAGTTTTGCTCTTATGGCCCAGGCTGGAGTGCAGTGGTGCGATCTCAGCTCACTGCAACCTCTGCCTGCTGGGTTCAAGCCATTCTCCTGCCTGAGCCTCCCGAGTAGCTGGGACTACAGTCGCCCGCCACCGTGCCTGGCTAATTTTTGGTATTTTTAGTAGAGACGGGATTTTGCCGTGTTGACCAGGCTGGTCTCGAACTCCCGAACTCAGGTGATCCACCCACCTTGGCCTCCCAAAGTGCTGGGATTACAGGTGTGAGCCACCGCGCTGGCCTTCCTTGTCTTTCTGAGCTGTTACTAGGAGATAACTGAAGCACAAAGCACTGCTTTTGGCCTCTGAATAAATATTCTGCATCCTGGGGACAGTGGCCAAAGGTTACAGTGCCTACTCCAAATGGACGGCACGTTTCAACCTGAGGCCTGTCAGTTTGCTGACTGATGGGGTGACCGACCAGAAATGAAAGCCGTCCTCTGAGATGTCTGAATGTAGAAGTTTCTTCAAGTCATTAAAGTCAGCTGACCATCCCTGTGCAGCCATTTTTATTGCAAAGTCAGTTTGTGCTTTGCTGCGAAGTGTGGCAGGGGCCGTCAGACGTTGGTTCATTCTGAGTAATTTTAACTTTAGGACAGGGATGCGCAGGTGATGGAGACCGAGCGTGGAAAATGAATGTATATTTCTAAGAAGAAAGTGATGATTGTAATACCAAGGACTCATCCTTTCATAACCAGGTCAGAGGAACCCCTTCAGAGGGACTACGACAGTCACCTGTTGCTGTGCCCCAGGGCAAGGACCTAACCTCCCTGAGCCTCTGTCTCCTTGTTGTAAAGGAGGGAGAGAATAAAAGCCACCTCGTAGAACTGCTGTGGGGATTAAACGTGGGAATCATTTGAAAGGCTCAGAGCAGCGTGTATCAGAAACGCTGAAGTTTTAGGGACTGTTACGATACTGTTTATGGTGTATTAGTATACTCTGCAGATTCATGGCGTTCTTACATTTCTCTATTAATATTTTCTTTAATCCTAAGCTTTTTGCTTTTTTTTTTTAAACTTTTTAAGTAGTTTTTTCTGATTTCAGGAATAATGTACATTAATTATCTTTAATAATTCACGCATTATGGAAATCTGCAGTGAAGTTGAACCCACCTCCTAAAGACACGTGTGATTAAGATGCTGTCCATGTTTTTTCTGTGCATGCGTAAAAACCCAGATTCCCAGGGTGCTGCGCCCCTTGGTGCGAGAGCTGACCTCTGAGTGAGGTGCCCACCAGCCTTGCAGGGCAGAGCGCCTCGGGGCTTAGCACTGCTGTGTATTGTAGTTCTGCATTGTTTAGTGACAGGGACGTGTTCCAGAAAAGGTGTCATTAGGTGATGTCATTGCCGTGAACACCTGACAGTGTGTATTTACAGAAGCGTAGAGGCTCTAACCTGCACAGCTAGGCTGGACGGTGGCGCCTGTTGCTCCTAGGCTACAAACGCGTTCAGCACGGCACAGGGCTGAGCACCGTCCGCAGTTGTAACACAGTGGTAAGGACTTGTGTATCTAAGTGTTAAAAAAGTGGTCCACCTGTCTAGGGCATGTACCATGAGTGGAGCTGGTGGGGCTGGAAGTTGCTCTGGGTGAGGAGTGGGTGGGTGAGTGGGTGAGGAGTGAGTGAGTGGGTGTGTGGGTGAGGAGGGAGTGGGTGAGTGGGTGGGTGCGTGGGTGTGTGGGTGAGGAGTGGGTGGGTGCGTGGGTGTGTGGGTGAGGAGTGAGTGGGTGGGTGGGTGAGTGGGTGAGTGGTGAGTGGGTGAGTGGGTGGGTGAGGAGTGAGTGGTGAGTGGGTGGGTGCGTGGGTGTGTGGGTGAGGAGTGGGTGGTGCGTGGGTGTGTGGGTGAGGAGTGGGTGGTGCGTGGGTGTGTGGGTGAGGAGTGAGTGGGTGAGTGGGTGAGTGGTGGGTGGGTGAGGAGTGAGTGGTGAGTGGGTGGGTGCGTGGGTGTGTGGGTGAGGAGTGGGTGGTGCGTGGGTGTGTGGGTGAGGAGTGAGTGGGTGGGTGGGTGAGTGGGTGAGTGGGTGAGTGGGTGGGTGAGGAGTGAGTGGTGAGTGGGTGGGTGCGTGGGTGTGTGGGTGAGGAGTGGGTGGTGCGTGGGTGTGTGGGTGAGGAGTGAGTGGGTGGGTGGGTGAGTGGTGAGTGGGTGAGTGGTGAGTGGGTGAGCGGGTGGGTGAGGAGTGAGTGGTGAGTGGGTGGATGGGTGAGGAATAAGTGAGTGGGTGAGTGAGTGGTGAGTGAGTGAGTGGGTGTGTGGGTGAGGAGGGAGTGACTGGGTGGGTGGGTGAGTGGAAGGTGAACGTGAAGGTCTGGGACATTACTGTACCCTACAATTGACTTGAAAAAATGTACAATTAGGCTACACTACACTTACATAAAACGTTTTCTTCAGTAAGAAATTAACCTTAGCTTACTAAAACTTTCTTACTTTATAAACTTACATTTTTTTTTTATATCCTTATTCTAGAAGTATTTTCTGATTTTTGAAATTTATTTTTACTTTTTAAACTTCCTTTGTCGTTGTTAATTAAGATACAAACACAGTGGCCTCGGGTTCAGGAGCATCCGTGTCACCGTCTTCCACTTTCACATGTGTGTCCCTGGAGGGCCTTCACAGGCAGGGACGTGCATGGAGCTGTCACGTCTTGTGATGGTGATGCCTTCTTCTGGATGCCTCCTGAAGGACCTGCCTGAGGCTGTTTTACAGTCAACTTTTTAAAATAAGTAAGATGTGTACTCTAAAATTCACAGTCAAATCAGCAAAGCAGTAACACGGCATTGACGGTAACATTGTCTTCTGTCCTGTGCACAGTCTTGTGTGCTGACTCTCACGACGGGCAGTGCAGTCGGTTTGTTCATGCCGCATCACCGCAAACGCGGGAGTCATGCGTGGAGCTACGGCGCTGTGGCAGCTGCTGCCATAGGACGTTTTCAGCTCCATTGTAATCCCGTAGGACCACGTGTGTGTGTGACCTGTCGTTGACTGCAGCACCATGCTGCGCGTGACTAAACCGGGGAACCTGCCACACCATACAGGCCACTTGGATTTCATCAGAAAGCCACCGGAAGGTGCTGTCGTGCGCTCCCGATCGGCATCACTGTGAATTTGCCACGTGTCCATTTTCTCAAAATTCAGTTTTAGCTGCAGCTGTCAGGTTCCTGGTAGGAAATAGATGGCACATTTGACCAGAGAGCAGTAGATAGTTTAGAAAAGTAGCCATTCATGAAGAGCAGGGCAGGGTTGAGGGAAGCAACAGGGTGGTGAGACACCCAGGCCATCCGCAGGGGGAAACTGGCAGCTGAGGTGGGGGCACTGGGTTTTGGGAGTCCAGGGCTGCTGCTGTGGCTGTGGAAGAGGCTGTCCAGCATCACATGGAGCCCAAGGGAGCTGGGGAACCCACGTGCAGGGAAGCAGCAGAACAGTCGTTCCGCCTTGGATGGTTCCTCCTCCCAACTGCACTTGAAGGCAGAGGCATTGGAGCCCCTCGGATGCAAGGGGCCAGCCTCTGGGCACAGAGCACCTTGGAGGAAGGGTAGAGAGGAGATTGAGGGCCAGGTGGAAAACAGCCCCAACTGTCCTCCCAGGGAATGCGTCCCTGTGTGGGACAGGGGCAGCCACCATGTCACCATGCAGTGTTCGTAGTCTTGAGTCGGTCGCCACAGATGTTTTTCATATAAAGTAAGGGGCGAAGAGACTAGCTGCCACAGAGTCCCTGAGTCCTCGCTTCTGTGGCGAGTCAGGAGACCGAACTCATTTTTGCAGCTTCCTTTCTTCCCATATCTGCCCCACAGCCTTCTCCCCTCTGCCGGCGGCTCAGTGGAGCTGAGCCTGTGTGCTGTGGCGTTGATCCACGGGGGTTCACTATTTGAGACGTTAATTACTACTTGTGGGGGTTTGTCTTGTAAACTGACTTTGTGATGGATGAATAAAACACATTTACACAGAGTCTAGTGAACGAGTGGGCTGCGGAGGTTGTCAGCTGCTCTCAGGGCTGTTGCAGCTATTGGCTCTTTACTAGGTGTTCTTCACATTTATTCAGTATAGACTTAATGGCAGGTTTTAAGTCAACACGTTAGTGGATAATTAACATGGTTGAAAGAGTGGTTTTATCAATGATAAAAGGTTTGATTTGGGGACTTAGAACGAACACTGTGAACTTCCTCTTGAGAGAGTTATCTGGCACAAGTTGACATGAGTAAACCAATCGTTAGAGTGGAGATAGAGGAATGCGGGTAAACAGACTTAGCTGGGGAAGCTCTGTTATCCTTCATCTTCACCTTAGTCTTCGTGCTCTAAGGTGAGGACTGGCGGCCTTCAGCCAAAACTTCAGCTGAAACTAATGCAGATCTCTCAGCCTTCCTAGGAGGTTTGTTGCTATAACCTGTAACTATCTCTGAATATTTGTGCTGCTGTCTTGAGTGGATCCCTGCAGGGTGCAGTGGATTGAGCCTTGGGGGCTGCCCTCTGTGGCAGCTGCCTGTCTCCTCTGTTCAGAGTAAGATGTATTGTAGTGAATGAGGATGGATATACAGATCAGCACAAAAAAAGACATGCTGGGCTCTGAAGAAATCCATGCACGGGCTTCCCAAGCCCTCTTCCTCCTGTGAGGGACGCAGGGACACTCAGTGATCGAGCCACATTCTCTGACAGCGTAAAATACAGTACATACAGGCAGTATTTCTCCTGGAATGCCCGTAATTTTGACAGGGGCTGGTTGCTTGGGAATCCTCTGCTTCGCAGCTGCTCAGGTTCCAGACTCCCAGAAAGCAGGCGGGTGTTCTCTGTAACTCCTGTCGTACCCTGGCAGGGCTGAGTTTGCTGCCCAGCCTCATCAGCATAGGGCACTTCTTAGAAACTGAGTTTCCAGAAGCCAACCAAGGGCCAGCCTTGCAAGGAGTCCCTGCCAGAGACAGCAGCCTAGGCTGGCTGTGTGTTGTGTGAGGGAACCATGCTGCTGGCAGGAAAACTTCAGGCAGTGGAGGCAAATCCAAACCCAGGAAATACGGTTTTCCACCTTGGGCAGAGCCTGGGATTTTAACAAGACCGAGGTTTTGTGGAAGAGGGGCAAGAGAACTGAGCACAGACTAAGCATGAGAACAGTGTGGGTAAGAAGGGAAGTGAAGGGGTGAGGGGTGGGGGGACCGAAATGACTGAGGCAAGACATGGTGGGTGGGGCCAGAGGCTACCGTCTTGGAGAGAAGGTCGGGAACAAAGGTGTAGAATCAAATCACCTGCGCTTCTGCCCCCACAGTGCCAGGATTCACAGTTTAATGCAGGTTCTTCCAGTCTTTAAATAGTGTGTGTGTGTATATCTCTAAATACATCTTACATGTATTTTTATATCCTACTTTTAATATATTGGGCATGTTCCTGTTTTGTAAAACACTTTAAAATTTAATTTTTGATGGCTCCCCGTATATGCTGCACTTAGCATTGATGGAGGTGCAAACCGGCTTGGCAAACTGGCTCCTGGGCCAGATCCTTCAGCCCCTAAGAATGATCTTTACGTTTTTAAAGGATTGGAAGGAGAAAAGAAAGATAATGTGATGGAAACTGCATGTAGCTCCCAAAGCCTGGTATTTACCATCTGGCTGTTTACAGAAAAAGTTTTGACCTCTCGAACACAGAATAATTGTTTACCATTTCTTTAAAATAGACCTTTTGGGTTATTTTAGTTTCTTCATATTCATAACACAGTAAAGAGCATGCTGTACCCCTTTTTGTTCAATTTCAGGTTACTTAAGGCATAAAAGTGGGTTTTTGAAAATCATTCTCCAGAATATGCGCACCAGTATTCATGCTTGTACCTGGTCCTCTGAATTTCCCTCGTATAATTAAAGAAAAAGCAAAAACTTGCGATTCTAACACCAAAGCAAGTAATTGTTTTACTCTGCATTTGTAAATGCTAAACTTCAATTTATATTTTTATCGGTTATTTATTTGCTCTGTGTGAATTTTCCCTTCATATTTATTAACTTTTTCAAAGAATCAGGTTTTTGTTTTGATGATACCTAATATGTTATATTAGGTATTATAAATAAACTAGAGATGTTTTAAAGCAGGGGTGTGCAATCTTTTGGCTTCCCTGGGCCACACTGGAAGAAGAAGAATTCTCTTGGACCACACATAAAATACACTAACACAATAGCTTATGAGTTTAGGGAAAAAAAAAAAAAAGCAGAAAAATCTCATAATGTTTTAAGAAAGTTTATATATTTATGTTGGGCTGCATTCAAAGCTGCCCTGGGCTGTATGTGGCCGCGGGTTGGAAAAGCTTGGTGTAAAGTGTATGGGGTGTGCATAGTTCATATGCAAATACTATATCCTTGTATGTAAGGGACTGGAGCATTCTCAGATTTTGATGTTAGTGGGGGTCTTGGAAGGAAGCGCTGGAGAACAGAAGAATGATGGCGTATGCATCCAGGGCTGTCAGGTTCCCTCTCGGCACTGCCTTTGCTGCATCACACAAGTTTGGATACGTTGTATTTTTATTTTCATTCAAAATGTTTCAGAAATTATTTTGAGACTTTTTCTTTGAACCACATGTTATTTAGAAGTGTGTTGTTTAATCTCCAGGTAGTAAGGGATTTTCTAGGTATCTTTCTGTTGTTGATTTCTAGTTTCATTCTCCTGTGGTCTCAGAATACACTGTATATAATTTCTCTCCTTTTACATTTATTAAGGTTTTTTTATGGCCATTGTTTTCTATCTCAACTAATGTTCCAGTTGAGCTAGAGAAGAATGTAGATTCTGCAGCTGCTGGAGTGTTGTGTAAATGTCAGATCGAGCTGATTGATAGCGGTATTGGAATCATCGGTATCCTTACTGTTTTCTGTCTGCTGGCTCTGTCGGTTACTGAAAGAGTTGGGTTTAAATTTCCAGCAGTACTGGACTTGTCTGTTTCTCCCTTGAGTTGTATTAGTTTTTGCTTCCTGTCTTTTGAGGTACTGTTGTTAGGTACGTAGTTCATTATCTTAGGTTATTGTCTTCATGAAGAATTGGCCCCTTTTCATTGCCCCTCTTTTTCCCTGATATTTATTCTTGTCTGAAGTCAGCTGTGTCTGAATTTAACATAGGCACTCCAGCTTTCGATTCATGTAGGTATGGTGTATCTTTCTTCCTCTTCTAACCGGAGTCTTTGGTTTTCTTGCAGGCAGTAAGTAGTAGTTGGGGTTCTTGTGTCTTTAGTCTGCTCTGACAGTCTCTGTCTTTCACTTGCTGTGCTTGGGCCGTTCGCGCTAGAAGCGAGTGTTGAGACCCTCAGGTTCCTTTTGGCCGTTGCTTTTCCCTGCTCTCTGTTGGCTGTTCGTTGTTTCTCCCCGCCTCTTTTTCTGCCTTCTCTGAATTTCACTTAGCATTTTACGTGATTCTCTTTTTTCTTTTCACCCTGATTGTACTTTAAAACGTGTGTTCAGTGGTTGCTGTGGTTTCCAGCACGCTTTTAGAAGCCACCGGGGTTCCCTTTGCGGTGGTACCGCTGCTCCACGGGGTGCAGGTCCCGACAGCGCAGGCGTCTCGCTTCCTCCGCGGTCACTGGGGCATGGCTGCCGTTCCTTCCACTTTTCTTTTTTGTTTCTTTGAGACAGAGTCTCGTTCTCTTGCCGATTGCCCAGGCTGCAGTGGCACGACCTTGGCTCACTGCAGCCTCTGCCTCCTGAGTTCCAGCAGTTCTCAGGTCTCAGCCTCCCAAGTAGCCGATATTACAAGTGCGTGCCACCACGGCCAGCTAAATGTATTTTTAGTAGGGAGGTTTTGCCATGTGGCCAGGCTGGTCACAAACTCCTAGCCTCAAGTGATCTGCCTGCCCTGGCCTCCCAAAGTGCTGGGATTTCAGGCGAGAGCCACTGCACCCGGCCTCTTCCACTTTTTATAAGCTACAAAAGCACTCAATTCGTTGTTGCTATTATTCAGGAAAGGCCATTGATTTCCAGTTTTTTCAGCTTTTCCGTATTGGAAGGATGGAAGTTACAGCTTCCAGCGAAGGAGCTGAAGCTGGAACTTCCCTCTTTGTTTTTTTAAAACTCTGTTAATGTTTTGAACTAGATGTCTATATGTGTGTGTGTTTTTGTAAATTCACTTAAATGATATACTCTGTTTTTCAAAACTGCTTTAAAATACCTCCATCATCTCTTTTAACTGCTCTATTGCAGTGGTCCCTAACCTTTTTGGCATCAGGGACTGGTTTCGTGGAGGACAGTTTTTCCACAGACTGTATGTGGCAGGGGTGGTAGGGATGGTTTTGGGATGATTCAAGTGCATTGTGTTTATTGGGTACTTTGTTTCTCTTTCTGTTACATTGTTACATATAATGAACTACAACTCACCATGATATAAAATCAGTGGGAGGCCTGAGCTTGTTTTGCTGCAACTAGTTGGTCCCATCTGGGGGTGATGGGAGTCAGTGACAGAGAATCAGGTGTTAGATTCTCATCAGGAGCTCGCAGCCTAGATCCCTGGCATGCCCAGTTCACAGTAGGGTTTGTGCTCCTATGAGAGTCTCATGCCTCGCTGATCTGACAGCAGGCGCAGCTGAGGCAGTAATTCGAGTGAGGGGAATCAGCTGTAAATACCGAATTTGCTAGTTTGCTTGCTCACCGACTGCTCACCTCCTGCTCCGTGGCCAGATTCCTAACAGGCTGCAGAGGTTTGTGGCCCAGAGGTTTGGGGGTGGGACCCTGCTGTATTGTGTTCTGCCATTACATCTGAAATCTGAGATCTCATAGTTAACAGTAGTTGTCAACACAGCATCTGGAAGGTATTTCGGAAATAGTTGTCTGTTCTACCACACTCCTGTGGGGCTGGGCTCCCTGTTTTTTACAGGGAGGAGACCACGCCTCAAAGCTCGGGCTTGCTAAGGTCACGTGACAGGGTGCGGGGCATCTGACCTCTCAGGCTGTGGGAGCGGGAGCTGCTGCTCTCTGCACCCTCTGTGTGGTCCTGTGCCGTTTTGCCTTCCCTCCTGCCATCTGTTCAGGCTTGAATCCTGGTAGAACCTTCGACTCCTCCGTCAACCACAGTCCTAGCGTGAACCCTCCATTTTCCCTGCTGACCACCTTACCCTCCCCTCAGTCACACCCTGCAGGGCCGTGTGCTGCTTTCAGTGATTTCTCACCCTTGTCCCCAACACTTCTGCTCCTCTTGGGGTATAATCCCCTGGTTCTTGGTCTCTGTTCCTCCGCCTCTTTATTTCTTCATCCCACTCCCACCAGGTTTAGTTTTTTCAAAAGCCACAATGACCCCGTTTTCGCTTTACTTGAATATTTCAGTGGCTTATCTTTGTTTAGTCATAGACGCGAATTTCCTTTCACAGAATTAATTCAGAATCCCAGTCTGCTCTGGTTCTGCCTCTTCGACCAGGAGGATACCAGGCAATCTCCCAGGCCCTTCTTCTACCACCACCTGCCCAGAAATTACCCAGAAATCCTAGCAGTCTCTAAAATGTGGCCGTAATCACCCTTTTTTCTCCCTAACACCTTCCCATGACTCTTGTAAGCTGTTATTTATATGACTGTCTATGGTGTCCTTTGTTAGTATCAGCTACTGCTGGGCGTTACAGGACACCTAACAGAGTTACCGGGACAAGGGTCTGACTTGACCTTCCCGTGGCAACAGTGCCATTTTCTAAACGCAGTGTGAAATGTGTGTTGATTAGATTCCGCGCCTTTCATGTAGTTATTCAGTTACGTGGTTATCAGAGCAGAGAGAAGGATCCTGTAATTCCCCCATAGTTTATCAATTATAGCATTCAGTTGTTTTAACTTAGCTCACTATGAATTGTTCTGTCCTGTTCTCTCCTGATATTTTGCCTTTCTTCCTCCCACAAAGATGTTTCGTAAGTTTACAGTATCAGTTGTGTTTATTTTCATTTGAGAACTGTTTCTCAGTTGAGGGACTCAAGCGATGATTATGACCAATTTTCTAACATAATTATTGTAAACATGCCATTTACCAGTGACATTCATTGTATCCAGAACCTGACCAAATTACTGCTTTAGAACATCTCTGCACCATCTCAGTTACGTGTTGCCAGTGTCTAATTGTGTGTATGTGTGTAGCTGTGCTTGTGCTGAGAGGCAGCAGTTGTGTTCTTCAGTCTTCTTCGTATCTACATCCCTGACTGGCTGGCGCCTGCCCAGGTTGGTTTCAGGCCCATTAGGGGCTCCGGGGACACGTCAGGCCTCCAGTTGTACAGGGTTCCTCTCTGGCCAACTCTGTTTCTCCAGAGCCCAGACCTTCACACCCACCCTCTTTTCTTAATTGCAAAAAATTTTATATGACTTCTGCAGTCTTTTTAACATGAAATTTCAATGCTACAGAAACTGTAGCATGTGAGTTTGGTGTCAGACAGAACTTTGCAATTCAGGAGAAATTGCAAAATAGGGGTTGAAAATGTTATAGGACAAAGCATTGACATTCTTTTAATTGGGAAACAGCTTGAGTCATAAAACACAACCTACAGTTTTATTCTTTCTTCTGTCTTCCTGCTTTACTCTGTTTTAAAATATGTGGCAGAGCACCTCATATCGTAACCAGGCTTAGTATCTTTTATCTTCTCATTTAGACAATGACTTATGATATTAAAATGATACATCATCTTCAATCAGTTTTGAATTCTTCATCACTAAACTAAGTGCTTTGTGAAGAGAGTATTTTCTTCCACTGCCTTTTGCTTCCTGAGTCAGAACGATTCCTGTGTCTTTCTTGCTTGAATCTAGGATTTTACTGGAGATACACTGTAACTCTTCCCAGTAGTCATCACTTAAGCTCATAGTAATAAATAAGTTGTAGAATTATTGTAACTGATTCTTTCTTAATCTTCACAAGTAGTTGGAAGTGTACCTGTTGAAAGATGTTCCCGGGCTACAATGTAATGTTGCCAAATTAGGCATAGATGGCGCTGTTGCTCTCTAATCTACACTTGCTCCAGGCCACTGATTTCTTTCACATTTTCTAGCATTTTCTTAGGTTTTTCAAACTGTAAAGAAAACCATGTCACCTCCCTGTATTGATATTTGTTAACATTTAGAATATAAACTTCATTTTTATTTGGAATTTCTTATTGTGAGATCACTTCAAAAATTGCCCTTTTATAATAGGGTAATTCTGTTTGTGTTAACAGTAAGGAGGTACACACCTGTACTTGATTGACACATGCCCGGAAGTGTTTCAGTAGAATGTATAAGGAAAGCTAGCAAGCAGCACTTTCCTCTGGAGAGGGAGATTGTAGTCTTACAGTTCATGCAGTCTTACAAAATACAGCAACTTTATGCCCTTCACAGACGTTCTGTCCTGCTTGCTTAAATTTTAAAAAATATTTGAATATCTTTTGGCAAGTAAAACCAACTTAATATTAAAACTAAGACGGTGATCTTATCTGCAAGTGTGTACATGACAGCCATTTGCCGACTCATGTGGAAATGCACATAGATGCACTTAGGAAAACTGACCATCACTGTTACCCCGGCAGCAGTTTCTTGGAGGGGCATTTGTATTATTGGATAACTGTATACGAGCCCCGCGGTTTTTGCTAGGACACTCCTGACCCTTTACCTACCGTCCACTCATCTTCAGCTTGCCGCAGGTTCGCAGCTCTGTAGCCGTCTGTGGACGCATGATTCGTGGATCCTGTGGGCCTTGGGTTCTGGTCAGGTGGTTCTGTTTGTGGGAGAGCCGACATAGGTTCTATGAGGAACAGGCCTTGGGTTTGCTTAGGGGCCCTGGACTGTCTCACAAAGTCTGGCCCAGAGCCAGGTACATTCACATAATTTCCATTTGAGCCATTACAAATGAGAAACATCTCCTGCTTTTATAACTCAGTAATGGAAATGTGCCCGTTTAAAATAATTGTTTTCTTTGTTTTGAGCCCTTAAGAAAAGAGACTTTATTTTAATATTTTTTTTCCAAAAGCTCAAGAAAGGCTTTTCATCTTTAAGTACAGTGGTTATATTCAGACTAAATTTATTTTAAAATAAGCAAATTGTAACAAAGTATAAATATTTTAACATTCAACAGAATGAAATGGTAAAGCAAAGAGACTATCCTGTGATTTGTATATTTATTGATGCCAAGAAAAGTGGAGAATTACACCTTTCACAAACTGTGGTACAGCAGACCATCCTATGTGGGCCTTAGCATGCAAAACAGAGCAGTAAGACCCTAGCTGCAACTCTAGAGGGATTTCAGCCACTCACCATTCCTTCCCCTCAGATTCATTCATCTGGAACATTTTTCATGGGGTGTGCTCTGTGTGTGGCACTGTCTTTTAACCATTCATTTATAGCTTTTTAGTCCTGTTATTCCTATGTTTAAAGCACACTTTGACTCCTTTTCTTATGTTTCCAAAACAGTATCCATTCCCAGAAGGTCGTCATTTGTAGGTGTTGAGGGTTTTAAAAGATGCTACCTCAGGTTCTAAGAGTAATTTTAAAAAGCAGCTCCAGATCAACCACGTGGTCTTTAGGATGAAAGCTTTGCTCTGAGATTACTGCTTGGCAATGAACAGCATTTATTGGAATGTATAGATTTTTTTATACGGATGTTTTAAAAAATCAGACTTAAGCTTCTTTTGATGTATTTTGATGGTTTGGTGTGACCCACATTTGTCTTATTTTTTAGGTGTCAGGATAAGCAGCAGGTGGTGCATTACACAGCCATTCCCATCCTTATCCCAGAAGTCACCGTTGGAGCTCATCAGAGTGACCGTATCGTACAGGAGTTCTACAACGTGAGACTATGGGAGTAGAGAAGGCTGGTGGTGGGTTGGTCTGCAGCTCTGGGGACAGTGCACTCCCTAATCCATAAAGGGGTTTTTGTTGTTGCTGTGTTTTGTTTGTTTTAGTGAAAGAGCCTCTTTTTCATTGAAATAATTCTCCCTTTTCCCTGTATTTCTATATGGAAAGCCGATGAAGTCCTCAGATGACAGGCCCAGAGCAGAGACGTTCTTCTGGGCTGTTCTTCATCAGGCATATTATCTTGATAGGAGAACAGTCTCTGTTCATCAGCTGTTATGTCAGTTTCTGTAAATAATGAGGGTTCCATTTCTGTAGAAGGCCCTTGGGCCATGTGGGAGGGGGTAGAGAGGACGGACATCGAGGGTGGAAGTTAGTAGGGGCAGCTGTTTCATTGATCTTCTTATCCAATTCCCATACCTGCTTAGCGAGTTGTTTGTTCTGGCAAGATTCCGCTAGGTTAGAGACGTGTGTGACTTTTGCCGGGAGCCAGCAGGTGAGTTGCAGGCTGTGTTGCGAATCCCGACGACAGTGGACTGGGAAGAGCACAACCCGTATCTGTGGCAGCGGTGGCTGTGGTTTGTGATGAGTAAATGTGAAATAGTTGTATTAAATCTGAACTCGAAGCTGTGCCTTCAACATGTGGATGAGTTGAAATCTAAATATTTCTGTGTTACTGTAATCGTTGGAGTTGATACATGCAAATTGCCTGAAGCACCCATTGAGAGTCTGAGTAGATCCCTTTGCTTTCTTTCTAACTTGAGGTAGTTGGCATTTTCCTTTAAGTAAATTATTTGGATTGTTTTGAAAGTGGTTTTATTCAGTGTGAGGATTTGGGGAAAACACATAAAACCATGAAGATGTCTCTCACAGGCACCTGCGTTTAATATCTGTGCACACGTCTTTCTGTCCTCGTATACATGTGTGAGTGCGGTGCCGTTTCCCTCTCTGGGTGCGGCCGTGCGCCTCTGCACGTGTGTGAGTGCGGTGCGTTTTCCTCTCTGGGTGGGGCCGTGCGCCTCTGCACGTGTGTGAGTGCGGTGCGTTTTCCTCTCTGGGTGGGGCCGTGCGCCTCTGCACGGGTGTGAGTGCGGTGCGTTTTCCTCTCTGGGTGGGGCCGTGCGCCTCTGCACGTGTGTGAGTGCGGTACATTTCCCCCTCTCTTCGTGGGGCCGTGCGTCTTTGCTGCTTCCCTGGGATCATGGCTGCAGCTGGCGCTTCACCGGCTGCTCTTGTGTAGACCAGGACGCGCTTGTGGTTGGTTCCCCCACTCTGCTTTTGTGCATGGGCAGGTCCTGTTAAGTCTGTTTCACAAGTGGCTTCCTTTTTTCCTATTGACATCCAGGCTGCCGTTATTCCCACCCAAACTTGTACAGCGGCTTCCTCTCTGCCCTCAGCCTTTTTCCAGGAAGGCAGAAGCAGCCATCCATGCTCAGTGCAGAACCCACGCTCTCAGTCCTGTGCCTGAGGCCACCTTTCCTGTGGGGGGCGTGTTGAGTCTGTCACTGCCACTCTTGGTAGATTTGGGCCTCCTTTCCAGTCTGTCAGATTTTACTTGGTTTACGTTTTAGCGCTCTGAATTGCATTGTTAGTAGAGTCACTCTTTTCGTTATGATATTTTCCTCTTTACCTTTAGTGGTGGTTCTTACTTTAAAGTTTATTCAGTATTTTTCTTTTTTTTTCTTTTATGAGACAGAGTCTCACCTTGTCACCCATGCTGGATGTGATCTGGCTCGCTGCAGCCTCCACCTCCCAGGTTGAAGTGAGTCTCCTGCCTCAGCCTTCCAAGTAGCTGGGATTATGGCCACATACCACCACACCCAGCTAACTTTTTGTATTCTTAGTAGAGATGGGGTTTCACCATATTGGCCAGGCTGGTCTCCGACTACTGACCTTGTGATCCGCCCGCCTCGGCCTCCCAAGGTGCTGGAATTACAGGGGTGAGCCACCATGCTGGCCTATTCAATATTTATGTAGCATTTGAAACTTCCTTTTGGTTAGTATATACATGATGTAGCTTTTTCTGTGTCCTTTAATTTCAACTCTTCTGTGTCTTTATATTCAGTGTGAATACCTTATGATTTGCAGTTTTTAAAAAGAATTGTTAGTCTAAATATTTGGAATACTTTTCTGTTTACATTTAATGCAATTACTGATGTATTTGTAAATAGCCTATCTTACTATGTAGTATTTTTCCTACCTATGTTTCCTATGTTTTGATTTTTTTTCTTTCTTGCCTTTTTTTTTTGGATTAAGTTTTTTCTTCATTCCATTTACCCCACCTATTTGCCTACTAGTTATCCTTACAATAGCTCTTTGTGACGAGACCGATAATTAAAATATTTATCTTTGGTTTTATGATGTTGAAGATCAATTAGTTTTCCAGTTCCAGAGCAGAGTTCCCCACGTCCATGTGCTGCCTGATCTCGGTCTCAGTCCCCCCGGGATGCTGCCCCCACCACAGGCGTTTGCAGCTGTTCGGAGCCGAGCTTCAAAGCTCTGCCCGTGTGTTTGCCCCGTGGCTGCCCACCCCTCCCGGGTGCTGCGCTGGCACGTTACATGTCCTTGGCCTTCTGCATGAAGAATTTTTGCTAATAATAAATTCTCACACTTACTCTTTAAAATGGCCTTTATTCGATCATTTTTTTTTTTAAGTTTTGAATGTTCCAAACTAAAAAAACAAAAAAAAAAAGAAAGAAAAGGGAAAACAAGTTTTCCTGAACCGTTTAAGGGTTTAAGGTAAGTCATTGGCATGGTGCTGTGTTACCTTCCAGCACTTGAGTGTAAGGGGCTGCAGAGTGTGGTTGCTACTCAGTACCCTGTGGGCTGCTGCTGGGAATGCAGGTTCTTGGGCTTCAGTCCAGGTCTGCTGGATTAGACACTCGGGATGGGGCCCAGAAACGTGTGCGAGTGAGTGCTCCTGCAGTGCACAGTGCCCGTTTGAGAATCATGGCTGGGATGTGTAATTCTCAGAGAGAGGGACGTTCTCCTCCACAACCCGCTACAGCTGTCACAGTCAGCAAGCGGCCTGCCCTCCAGTCCACAGGCCTGTTCGCGGGCAGTCGCGGATCCCAGCCATGTTCTTCGGGCAAGAACATCCAATCCAGGGCGACGGCTGCATTAAATTGTTGCGTCTCTTACGTCTCTGTGGGTCTGGATCCGTTCCTCAGGCTTTTCTTGGCGTTTAAGACCTTGACATTTTTGCAGATGACAGAATGGTTACCTTGCTGAATATCCCTCAGTTTGGTTTTGTTGGATTTCCCCCCATGGTTAGATTGAGGCTGTGTGGCTTTTCCCCAGAACTCACTGATCAGATCCAGTAGCGTGCGGTTCCCGTTTGTCCCATCACTGCTTACGTTACCTTTTATTACTTGTTAAGGTGGTGTCTTCACTATGAAGTTATCTTTTACTCTTAATAGTCAATATTTTGAGGGGAAATACTTGAGAGTATGTAAGTATCAGCTTCCTCATCAAACTTTCACTCAGTAGTTTTAGCATCTTTTGATTTTCTTGGCTAAATTACTGCTATGATGACTGCCAAATTACAGTTTT
The DNA here is from genome assembly GCF_048565385.1 of Saimiri boliviensis. Classification (NCBI taxonomy): domain Eukaryota; kingdom Metazoa; phylum Chordata; class Mammalia; order Primates; family Cebidae; genus Saimiri; species Saimiri boliviensis. The sequence goes on from NC_133453.1 coordinate 1,923,702, forward strand.
CGGTTTCTGTCATCCTTTCTATATGACCAGTTAGTATCCTACTAGAAGCAAATATTTTCCCTTCTCCCAAGTTATTTATTCATTGATTTCTGTTTATCACCATGGACTCCCAGATTCTTGTTCATTTATATACATCTATTTTTGTTTCTGTGTTTCCGTGTGTTGAAACCATGAATACACACCAGTGTCTCCAGTTCCAGTGCAACACAGCAAGGTTCGTTGGAGTGCTCTCCGTGTCCGTGTCCTTCTCAGATGCTGGGAGACCTGACCCCGTGATGTCGGCATCTTTACCTGCCGGAATCCCAGAGGGCATAACTAGTCTCCCGTCTTTGCTACCATGGCGTCGCTAATCCCTGCCACCCAGGAAGGCGTAGACATGATCCAGCCCTGCAGAGCAGCCTTCCGTTTGAACTTAGAGGGAAGGAAGGCTGTCTTCATTCCTGCAGGTGGTTTTTGCTGGGTTAGAATTTTAAATTGTCAATACTGTCTTTTAGTACCTCCAAACTTCACTATTTTATTCTTCTGGCTTTTGTGTTTCTATTGAGAGTTCCTCTTTTGAAGATATTTCTTATTTCTCCGGCAGGTTTTTTAAAAGACATTGTTTCTCTCTTGGTTTTGTGCATTTACACTGTATCCGGTGTGTGTTGTGTAAGCAGGTGTGCCTGTGCGTCTGCACTCACTTGCTCTGGGGTTCATAACACTCTGAGCCTTTGGCTGGTGTTCACTGTCTGTGTCACTTTTTTTTTTTTTTTTTTTTTGAGACAGAGTCTCACTCTGTCACCCAGGCTGGAGTCCAGTGGTGTGATCTCGGCTGATTGCAACCTCCGCCTCCCAGGTTCAAATGATTCTTCTGCCTCAGCCTCCTCAGTAGCTGGGATTACAGACGTGTGCCACCACACCCAGCTAATTTTTTTGTATTTTTTGTAGAGTTGGGGTTTCACCGTGTTGTCCAGGCTGGTCTCAAACTCCTGACCTCAGGTGATCTGCCGACCTTGGCCTCCCACAGTGTGTCTGTGTCACTCTTGCCGCATTTTCTCTCTGTTCTTGTGGTTCTACTCTGTCATCTGTTGGACCTTTTCACACGTGCTGTGTTTTATGTGGTTTTGTCTGCTTTTCAGTTTGTAAGCATTAAAGAGAATCTAAGAGAATCCATGGTATTGGGCTTGTGGTTTGAATTAAATGTTTAGAAAAGTTAAAATTTCTAATCATATTTAAATGACTGGAGAAATCTGATTTTTAAATTTGTAAACATTTAAAAACATGAACTTGAATTTTTAGGACAGTGTTAGCTTTACAGAAAAATTGTGAAGGTGATAATGAGCTCTCATATCTCACATCCAGTTTCCATTGTATTAACATCTTCTGTTAGTATGGTACATATGTTATAATTAATTAATACTACTTAATGGGTTTTTGGTTTTGTTTTTTTTGGAAACTGAGTCTTACTCTGTCACTCAGGATGGAGAGCAGTGGCATGATCTCAGCTCACTGCAACCTCCCTTTCTCTGTTTAAGCGATTCTCATGCCTCAGCCTCCTGAGCAGCTGAGATTATAGGTGCCCACCACCACGCCCAGCTAATTTTTATATTTTCAGTAGAGATGGGGTTACACCATGATGGCCCAGCTGGTCTCAGTCTCCTGACCTCAAGTGATCTGCCCACCCTGGCCTCAGGTGCTGGGATGACAGGTGTGAGCCACCACACTCGGCCCGTGTTAACAGAGCCCACACTTTGAGTTATTTGGATTACCTTAGTTTTTCCCTGACGTCCTCTTTCTGCTCCAGCACCCTGTCCCATCTAGATTATCATGTGACCTTGGGTCCTCTTCTGTCCTTAGGCACCTCTTGGCTGTAACATTTTCTCAGACTTTGTTTTTAATAAGGAGTGCTAGTGAGATATTTTGTAGACTCTCCCTCAATTGAGAGTTGCCTGATGTTTTTCTAGTGATTAGACTTGGCCGCGTGTTTTGGGGAGGAATGCACAGAGGTGAAGCATCCGGGGCACTTGCTGTCAGCGCGACCTGGCGCCATCGCCCTGACCGTGGCCTCCTGGCTGAGGTCCTGCTGGCTGGGTCTCCACGGGAAAGCTGCCCTTCCTCTTTCCAGAAGGTCCGCATGCATACCACAGGCTTTATGTTACTCTGTTGAGTAAGAATTGTCTGACTATGTAGAGGATTTAGTTTAAGGAAATTCAGTTGCTTGATATTAAAAAAGGATCAGTTGGAATTAAATAGTAATAAGAATTCACCGAATTCCTTTAGTCCATTAGAGACATAAGCAGCAGTTCTCGATGCATTTCCTTCTGGAAACAGCATTGTGGAGATACCTGGAGGTGAATGAACAAAGCCCTTCTGGATTTCACGTGCAGCTGTTTCGGATCTGGGAAGGTCTGTGTCTGTGGCTTTTCACAAAGGCTCTCTGCGTGGCCTGCAGAGCCTCTTTCTGGATTGGCTTCTGTGGGCACTGGAGAAAGCTCCCTTCCTCCTGGTAGGCCCCTCCCTTCTGAGCCTGTGCTCAGGGGGCCTCTCCGGGAGCTTCATTCTGACCTGAGTGACTTTGGTAGAGCTCTTAGCAGACAAGGAAGTGAGTACCGAAATGTCTTGTGTGAAGCCTCTGTGACTGTGTCTCCTTGCACACAGCCCTGAGAGAGTGCAGGCCTTTCCCAGGAGTAGGAGGAGATGGAGCATTTTTCTTCTGACAAAAGGCCCCACCCTGACAAGAGTGGCTTCCTTTTATCTGGCCACCCGAGGGACTGCTTGTGCTAGCAGCAATTTCTGTCAGATGCTGAGGGGGAAAAACAACAGTTGTTCTAAGAGCACATTACAAAAGAAAACTCTAACTGTAAAACCTCTTTCTCCCACTGTTCGTGCTTTCGAAAACAAATGCTAATGGTGTAATAGGAAGGCAAGTTCTCATGAAATGTAGCTTCTCTTTAATCATTTGTGCTTACGGTTGCCTTCGTCTCATTCCTGTCTAGTTCAGCTGGAGGCGACAGACATAACTTGGAAATGTGGAAATGTGTAGGAAGAGAGAGGGCCCAGGGACGGGAATGTGTGCAGGATGGAGGTGCGTCTGATCTCGCCAGAACAGACGGAGGACAGGCCGGAGCCCAGCGGGCCGTCGGTCCTGACACCTCACCTCCCAGAGGCCGCCGGGCGAGGACAGTTGAAGTTGTTTTTAGTTGCGTCACAGAGGTTCTGAGGTTTAATAAGTATTACTGTGAAGTTTGAATTGCTAACAAAATTAAATGCTGTTTTCTATAATTACATGTTGAAAGAAGAAATAGTAAATAGAATCAAGACAAGAATCAAGCTTTTTAGAAAAGAGTTCAGTTTTGCTTTATGAAAATTGCAAAAGACAAGTAACGAAAGGAAGGAAAAGTCAGCCTTTGTCAGATGCGAGGTGAACAGAAATGTCTCTTCCTAACCTTGCAGCTGGGGAGCCCCCACCGGCAGCGGGCTGCGCGGGGAGCGTGCTGCACGGGGAGCGTGCTGTGTGGAGTGAGAGAGCGGGTCCTGAGTTGCTTCCCACTGGTCTTTGGAGGTGGGAAGGCCTTTTTACAGGTACACGTGGCAGGTCACTGCTTTGCTGCAGGAGAGCACGCAGCATTTGAGGACATTCCACAGAGGATGTGTGAACTTTGAGCAGAAGGGATTTGGCGGGCAGTTATTTCCGGAGCAGGTGGAGGTCGTGGGTGCGTGCTCCTGGCAGCGGGTCTTAGAAGCCTGTTACCCTGCTAGGCACTTTCTTGCTTTCTGGGAGGCTTTTTTTGGTGTGGAAAATACGTTTTAGCCAAATTCTGCCACCAACATGAGAATTTCTATAGTCCCAATTAATGTTATAAAGATAATAAAATTACTAAAACTATGCCTTATAATTATATAAGAAACTTAAAGTATATTTGCACTGTGCTGCTGTACACGGTTGGTCTGCGTGTGGTGACATCCCCACGACGTGGCGTTCATATTTTATCATGGATATTGCCCTTGTTGATACTTGGAGGTTAGGAGTTACTAGATAGCACTTCTGATTCTTGGAAAAGGAGTCATGCTTTGACGTTTATTCTTTAGATTAAGGATCATATTCTTTGTTTTTCTTCCAAAATTTTCCTGATTTTTCTGACTTCGGTGTTTTGCAGTTTTGCAAGATGGGTCTAGATTGGAATTTCTCTTTCTTTGTGCCAGTGCAGTTTGATCTTGTTGCTAGGACCTTATTCCTTGCTCGTGATTCCCCCTTGCTTCTCTTTCTGTAGACGTTTTAAACATAGTTACTTTATGCTCTGTCTCTGGAGTGCTGCTCTGGCCGCTGTCTGACCTTGGTCATTGTTCCTTCATCTTTTCACCCATGGTGGCTTCTTTCCTTCACTCTTTGGAGATTTTGGGTCCTGAGCTTCTGCCCTGTGAGGCTCCATCCATGGGCATTTGGTGAGAGTGTATCCCTCCTGAGTCAGGCTGCCAGATGAAGTACAGGATGCCAAGGTAAGCTTGAATTGAGGGCAGCTACTATTTTAGTATAAGTATGTCCCAAGGTTTTAACCGGGTGTCCTGTGTGATTTCCCAGCCCTGGCAGCCCTGTTCCTGAAAGGACTGCTTGCTGCTGCCAGGCCTCAGATTCCTGAGGAGCAGGAATTGATGGCACCTTTGTTGCCTGTGGTATCCCAGGCCCTGGAGGTAATGTGAATTTGAACACTTGAGCCTGTGTGGGGACAGGCTCTGGTTACGAATTCTCAGTGGAGAGTTGTCCGCTGCTAGGTGCCAGCTGGGGTCTCCTTGCCGGCAGGAGATTTCGTCCCTCGCTGAGGGGGTGGCCTTTCAGGACTCACCTCACAGGGACACCAGGCTGTGTCTTCTGGCTCTCGGCAACTTCTGGGCGTCCCGGGGCACTGCAGCCTCAGCTCAGCACTCCGGCTTTTCAACTTGCTCTTCGTTCTTGGTCCCTTGTGATTTCTTGCAGAGCTCAGCAATGCATGTGAAGCATTGCCAGAGGTTTTATATCGAGGGTTTTCAGCATATTCGGGCTGCCCTGTTTTTCTTTATAAATGCGAAGCCTGTTTTGGTGCTGGTTCTTTCTGTAGCCATTGAGCAGAGGCCCTGTCTGAATGAGCATTTCTGCATCCTGTGTACCCAATAGGTATTTACCCAGTGAACAATCCCTCAGGATGCAGAATTGATTAAATTCCCAACCCCGAAGGCACAGAAGGGAAACCTGGCTGATCAAAGAATTCTTGCCTTTTAATTTAATCCAAATTCTATCCCAGAGATAGAGCCCGGCATCTTGGGAGCGCTAAGATAGCAGGAATGACAGTTCACCCCAGTACCTGCTGCCAGCCTGACACTCAGACCCTCCGCCAGACAGCGCCATCTCAGTGTCCCAACACTTCTGCACTCAGCGCTGAGCAGATGGTCACCGTGCCAGGCACTGCTGTAAGCACTGAGGCCACATAAGAGAGTGAAGCCAAGCGCTGCTCTCACGGAGCTTACTTCCTAGTGGGCAGGGAGAGCAGATGGTAGGCAGACAGGTAACAGGGCGCCTGGGTCTTGGAGAAAGCACAGCCGAGGGGGCTGCCATGTGGAGAGAGGTCCCAGGCACCTGGTGCAGGGGAGTGAGGGATGTGGGGGCACAGGGAAGCAGGTGCCTCACAGAAGGCGGGAGCAGGAGGACACGTTCTGGAGCTAGAGAAGAGCCTGTCATGGTGAGGTGTGATGCGGGTGGGGTTGAGCTTCCACAGGGAGTGAGCTGAAAAGGCAGCAGGCCCAGGTCAGCTGGGGTCTGCGGCCGCCGCGAGACCTCAGTTCAGCTGGACTCTTGGTGAGGTGGTGGCATTGGTGTGCTGGAGAGGGACAGCGTTTGGGTTTCAGGTTTAAAGGGCTGCTCTGCTTGCCATGTCGAGTATCAACTCAGCACAAAGGCAGAGGGCACAGGACGGTCAGGGAGGATCCTGGTGGTACAGGTGAGAGTGCCGGTGCCATGGGTGGGGCCCCGAGGGTAGGCACCGTCTCTTTTCTGTTTTTCATTGTTAACCCTCCTTGCACAGCCAAACTGCTTTTTGCTTCTTAGGTTTTCAAAACTAAGCAGACTATTGCTGAAGGATTCCAGCAGAGGGAGTCAGGGAAGAGGTACAGGGTGGGGAGTGGGCTGCTGAGAGCCTGGTGGTGGCCTTTCCTCACTGTGGCGGAGGCCCGGGCCTCTGCTGTGTTGCCTCTCCTGCAGATGTGTGTGTATGTCTAGAAGAGTGGGCGGCGCGAGTTCAGACAACAGTGAGGGCTTGCAGGAAAGCACATCAGAGAGAGGTAGTGGCAGCCGGGTGGGGCGGGCTTCTGAGATAGGAATTTGCCGTTTGTAACAAGTGGGCTTTGGTCTAAAGGCTTTAATTTGGAAACCTCAGGCAAACTTCCTCATGGATCTTTTCCTGACCCTTATGTTTCATGTAATTTACTGATGCATGGATGAGCCCAGGAAGGGTGGCTCAGGAGGGCACTTCCCAGGGAGGGGTGTGGCGCTGGGGAAGTCCGCCCAGCCCATGTCTCCGCGCATTTCTGAAATCTGTTTGGAGGGTTTGGAGCTTGTACATTGAAACAAAGCCATTATTCTAACTTTCATGTGAAGAGTTCTGTCTTTTAAGATACTTTTTATTAGAGCTCAAATTCTTTTATAAGCAGAAATTCCTTTTTTAGGTTTCTAAAAAGCATACAAACAGTGGGAAGACAGAATTTTTCCCCAAATCAAGGTGGCTCGCCCACACCTATTTCAGTAGACCTTATTTTAGCGATTCACCTTTATCAAATGGTTCCAAAGCATTTCAGCCTAGTTTTAATAGAACAGCAGCTCTTCCTTTTCAGACTCAGTTTTCATAACGTTTAATTAAATTCTGCAATTGCAGTGACAAGTACAGCTGACATCGCTGCTGGGAAGCAGACCACTGACTCACCCGCTTGGTGGGAGGGACAGGAGGGCCTGTGGTCCTGCCGCTTGGCATGCCGCGTGGCTGCCTGTGAGTGGTCCAGTAGGGGTCGGTCAGGGGAGCTTTCAGCTCAAGGGAGTAGGAGCTGGTGAAGAGGACCAAGCTCGCCAGAGTGCCAGGAGGCAGGCCAGACCACGTGGGCCCTGGGTGCCAGCAGAGGAACCCGTAGAGGGGCTCAGCGTCTGTCAAGACCGCAGGAAGGTCAGTGGTGGTGAAGGCTGGCCATGCCCAGGCTACTGCAGTGAGGACCGGATCGTAGGTGAACCTTGAGAGGAGTGTCAGGAGCCGATTCCATCTTCCGTGGCTTGTTGTTTTGTCTTATTTTAAGGGCTAAGGCATTCTCTGCGTTTATAGGAAAGAAGAGTAAGTGCTTGTGGAAAGAGAGAAAAGACGCAAGAGAGGAAGGGGACCGTTGATGGAGCAGGGATCCCAGAGGCAGGGGGCCTCTCAGCCCATCAGAGATCCCAGTTCACCAAGGAGGCGTGCCCAGGCCTGGTCACTGCTCACCTCATAGCACCTCAACCTGGTCTGCGGAGGGGAGGCTGGAGGGATGGGTGAGGGCTCTTTTCTCCCACGGGGAGGCACTCTGGTGGATTGGCCATATGTGGCGTGGAGGCACAGAACCTACATCCAGGGTGCTGCAAGGGTGGTTGAGAACGCCAGCTGACCTGTGCTGGGTGGTTGACGGGACCCAGTGACCATGTTGGCCCTTGTCATTGGAGCATCTCATTCCTTGATTAAAATCCACTGGTGCTCTTCACATCACAGGGCCGGTCCCAGACAGTAGATCGCAGTCACTCGATGACTCACAGTTAGGTTCCCATAGTGTGAAAGCAGCAGTGTGTGTGCCCAGCGTTGTAAGTGTGCGTGCTCGAACACCCTGCGTGGCACAGCTGGTGAGTCTCTCTGGAACAGATTTCTCTTGGCGGTGTCCTGACTGGCCTGTAAGGGGCGTGGTCTCACAGCTGTGGAGCAGGCGTTGGGTCAGATCTCCACATAGTGGCTCTTGTCCCAGCTGCGTAAAGGGCCTGGCTGCCTTCTCCAGGCATCTGGGAAGCCTGGTCTTTCCCATCAGCTGCACCCTTGAATGAGGACTCCAGAAACAGAAGCAGGGTCAGGAGCGAGTTGGCGCGCCTAGCACGCCTCACTGGGGACAGAGGCGGGACACGGGCAGAAGCAGTGGCAGCTCGTGGCGCTCTGGTTCCCAGGTTCCTCTGCCCACCGAGCTGTGTCTGATGATGGAGGGGTGACTTTGGACTGAGCGAGGAGACAGCAGTTGGGGTCCAGTGGCCTTCATTACTGTTAGGAAGAAGCTCTAGCTGCCTCTTCTAGACTTTCTGTCTCTCTCGTTTGTCTTTCCTTATCCCTGAACCCTGCTTCCAGTCTGAGTTTAGGGAGATCTGCTTGGAGGAAGGTTGTGCAGCTCCTTCTGTGGCTGGATGGAGTCAGAGGCCCCAAGACCCGAGTCTAGGAACGGTCCAGCCCACTTATTTTTCTTCCTGGGGGTCTGTAATTTTTGCTTTTTTTGACTTGGTGTGATTAAAAGAGGTTCACAGCTGCTGTTTGGGATGCAGTCATCTCGTCAGTTGTGCCCCAGAAGTTGCCAGTGTCCTGGGAGCTGCTGTGACTGAGGGAATCGCTTCTTTTTACTGGAACTCATTCCTGGGATCACGCTGAGCTCTCGCCTCCTCTGCCACAGCTCTTTTTTCTGGCTCTGCATGGTGGAGTCTCCTCATGTTCTCCGTGGCACCCGCCGGTCACTGTACGGTGTGTTTGAGGCTGTTCAGCCTGCCGGCGGGAGCTCCGCCTTCCCTGTGCTCCTTCTTTTTTTTTTGAGACGGAGTTTCACTCCTGTTACCCAGGCTGGAGTGCAGTGGCGCCATCTCGGCTCACCACAACCTCCGCCTCCTGGGTTCAGGCAATTCTCCTGCCTCAGCCTCCTGAGTAGCTGGGATTACAGGCACGCGCCACCATGCCTGGCTAATTTTTTGTATTTTTAGTAGAGACGGGATTTCACCATGTTGACCAGGATGGTCTCGATCTCTTGACCTCGTGATCCACCCGCCTCGGCCTCCCAAAGTGCTGGGATTATAGGCTTGAGCCACTGCGCCCGGCCCCCTGTGCACCTTCTGACCCCTGTCTCGCTGCACTCAGTGCCAGACACCGCACCAGGATGGAGACACCACCGTTTCCACACCCTGGAGACTCGGCAGACCCGTGCACAGAGAAAGCGATAGAGTCCCAGAGGCCATGGGGACCCTGGAGAGGGTAGGCATGTGCAGGGGTCTGCTGTGTCTGGGGTCTCAAGACTCACACCTCATAGGTTGGTTATGTGTGCCAAGTAGAAAAAGAGTCTCGTAGGGGAGTTGAGGGAGGAGGAGGATGGCTGTGAAGGCTGGAGGCTGGAGGGCATGGCCAGCAGGGGTGCTGCTGGTGGCCTCGGGGCAAGCACGGTGCCAAGGGAAAGTAGACAGAGCAAGTGGGGAGGGGGACAAGTGGGGCGGGATGGCACAGGGCCTCGGGTGGACTGTGAGGTGTTCTGTCCGTCCTGAGCGTGTGGCGTTGGGCTTAGGGCTGTGCTGCTGCCAATTTCGCTGCTGCCTGCAGGGCCCCTGGGCTGAACGCCAGGCACAGACTAAGACTTCGGGGCTTTTGTTAGGCTGTTCTTGCTTTGCTAGAAAGAAATATCTGAGACTGGATACTTTATTTAAAAACGTTTTATTGGCTCACAGTTCTGCAGGCTGTACAGGAAGCATAGCAGCGTCTGCTTCTGAGGAGACCTCAGGACGCTTGCAGTCATGGCAGACGGTGAAGGGGAAGCAGGTGCATCCTGCCATGGCAGGCAAGAGAATGGGGTGGTGGAGTGTCACAGATTTTCAAATGACCAGATCCTTGGCACTGGAGTGTCACATGCTTTTAAATGACCAGGTCTTGTGTGAACTCAGAGTAAGAGCTCACTCATCACCAAGGAGATGGCCTGAGCCATTCCTGAGGGATCCACCCCCGGGATCCAGACACTTCCCACCAGGCCCCGCACTGGGGCTTGCATCTCAGCATGAGATTTGGAGGGGGCATTAAAACTTTCCTTTGATGAATAAGCTGGCGACACGGGGCACAGGCTGGTAAAGAAAGATCTCTTCACAACAGAGTGGATTTCAGATTTTCGTATGAATAGAAGGGTCTGCGGTTTTTTGTTTGTTGGTCCTGTGACCTTGAAGTTTTTGACCAGTCTTGTCACTTGTCTGGCCAGCGTCCTGGAGGCTCTCAGACGCCTGCCTACACTCATAGGTGATACCCAGCGTTAGGGCACTGGTGCCTCAGGAATCCAGGTTTTCATCTAAAACAGCATTTTCATCGGGCGCGGTGGCTCACGCTTGTAATCCCAGCACTTTGGAAGGCTGAGGTGGGCGGATCACTTGAGGTCAAGAGTTGGAGGTCAGCCTGGCCAACATGAAGAAACGCTGTTTCTATTAAAAATACAAAAATTAGCTGGGCATGGTGCCGAGTGCCTGTAATCCCACCTGCCTGCCTGGGAGGCTGAGGCATGAGAATTGCTTGAACCCGGGAGGCGGAGGTTGCAGTGAGCTGGGATCACCACAGCACTCCAGCCTGGGCGACAGAGTGAGACCCCATCTCAGAAATACTAAACTAAAAATAAATAAATAAATAAATAAATAAATAAATAAATAAATAAATAAATAAATAAGTAGAGCAACGTTTTCAGAGGGGCACGTGTACCTGGAGCCGGAGTGATATTTATGAACACGTTTTTCATTGGCCACCCTCCTCCATTCTGTGCTTGGAATTGACCCTGAGTATGTTTGTGAAAATACTGAGTGTGTGCAGGACAAGTTGCTGAGTCCTTCAGGTCACTTTTTATTTCTGTACAGCCCTTCCTTGGATTAGTCAAACTGTGATTTGGTTTCTACTTTACCAGTTCAGTCTCTTTTCAATTGAAGGAGGCCAGATGCTGTTAAGATACTGTGCTCCCTCCATGAGGCTGATCGTGTCCAAGATAGTTGCTAGGACAACAGAATCTTCTGTTTTCTCTCCTGCTATTTTTATTTCTTTTACTATCTCAAGTTGTTTTCATTTTCAGTATTGAGTTCTCCCTTATCATTTTTTAAAAGAGATGTTTTTAATAACTTGAACATGTTAATACTGTATGTGCTTGCCTTTATGAAATTTACCTTAGTAAGGACACACAATAAACAGAAAAGCGGTAGAGTCAGTTTACCTAAACAGGCCGGAGACGGAAGGCCAGACGTGATTGCTTTAAATTCCTCATGACATTCAGACCTTATTTAGAACTCAGCTTGCTATCAGTTGTGTTAAAATAGAAATTTTCAGTGTGGAAGTTACTTAATTGGGTTTGAAAGTAAGTGCCTGACACCATCAGTGTTCTCTGCTTTGTGCCCTGCCACGTGCACTGTGGAAATGAATCATTGATACTCAGCATTCATCTCTGTGCCCCAGTTCTTTACATCTCTGTGTGTGGAAGATTGTCAGCATGTATCACTCGAAGATGACGATGAGCAGAAAAGGTGCTCTTTGCCAGGTCCCTTGGTTTGTGTGTGATTGCTGCGGGTTTGTGGTATCTGCCTATCTGCTGATGGGAAGCGATTAGATAATGTCTTACGTGCGGTCTAGAAAACCAGGTGCCCAGACTTTACTGTATGTTGACATATTATCTTGTTTACTTTAGAATTTTTAGAAAGCATACCATTTTCAGGTTCAAAACAGGTGCTTCGGTTAGGAGCTTTTCCATGACTCACAGCTAGTAAGAGTTAAGGATGAGTGAGAAATTTGAACTACTGTTGATATTTATTTATTGCAACAAACATGACAACTAAATATGTATGTATTTGCAGTGAGCTATAACTCATGTCTTACAGGCAGAACACACGTTTTCAAAATAAGATGGTTTTTGAAAGTTGACTGATAAAAGATTTTTTGAAAATTGCTGCCAATTTTGTTATATTTTTAAGAGCACACTAAAAGTCACAATTTAATTCAACTGATATTTACATGGGTTTTGCAGTAAGGGAAATTAAGGGAAACTTAAATTTCTATTTAATTTAAGTTTCTATTAAACTTAAATTTCAATTAAAGACACAGAGAAGTGTCTTTAATATCTGTAATGCTCATCTTTAAAACTAATGAAAAACTCTAAGCAGAATTCATTAGCATTTATAGGTAATGATGGAAAATAGGATTTGGAATCTGGAATTTCCAAATCACCCCAGAACTGTGCAGTAGTTTAAAGCTCCTTAGTGCATCTGGAGAGACGGGAGCCAGTCATGCCCAGCGTAACCCATTTCCCACCCCGGCAGCGCGAAGCCAACTCAGTAGACAGTCCCTCACTCAATCCTTTGTTTAATTTACATATTTACAGTAATTCAATAAAGGATTTGTTGCCGGAATATACATGTGTTTATAAGTACGTATAATTATCAGTATATATTTACAATAATACGCATGTACACACACACACACACACACACACACACACGTCCTTCATGGAAACTCTTAACTAGGAAACTGAGCATCCTTGAATGTTCCTGAGGTGACTGCTGGGGTATAAACCTCCCCAAGAGCAGTGCTTTGAGTTACACACAAAAAGGTCTGCAGAAAGATGGGAGTCATCTTTATCAGGGTAGAGTGGATCGTAGACAGTAACCTAATAGACACCCAAGAAATCTCATAGCCGAGAACTTGAGCAACATACCTTTACTATATGCTAATTGACAGATAAATGAAAAATTGGAGGGAATGAGGAGAATTCAGTGAAACCTCATATAGGTAGTATATGATTGAGGAAAGAGCTTATTGCGTTATTTTTAGGAGTTAGCACACTAAAAGTCACAATTTAATTCAACTGATATTTACATGGGTAGTGGGAGAAAGATCCTGGACTTCTAATTAAAAGGTTTGGGCTCCACTTTCAGCCCGCCACCAGCTAGCTGCGTGACCTCGGGCAAGCCAAGTCTCTGAACACCCTGTCTCTTTTGAAAGACCCTTCACCTCCTGGTGTCAGGGTCACATGAAATAATACTAGTTAAAGGGCTTGTACTTTGAGGCTGCCCACTAATATCAGTAAGTGTATCAGTGATTGCACTGGACATCACTTTTGATGAGTGCCAAAGGGAAAAGTCAGAGGAAGAAGGATGCTCTGAGAAGGAAGGACATTATTTCATGGCAGGATTCTGGGAGGCAGAGGTGGCTCAGTACAGCATTTCCAGAAGAGTGAGTGGTGTAGGTATTCAATAGAGAAGGCCATGGCCTTGGCCAGGAATAGCCAGTCAGCCGCTGCACTCAAGGAAGATCCGCCTGGAGACCTTTGTGATGTACCTGGGCAGGAAGAGGCTTGTTCAGGAGGTTTCTTTGGCTTTCTCCTGAATGACATTTCCTGAGGATATATCTACTATCAAGTTAATCACACTCACTAAATAAGTTATTTTTCGACCTCCTTTTTACAAAGCAGCATTTGATAATTTTTTTATGTAGTATTTCTTTCATAGCTGTAGTTTTCTGGTAAGTAACTGCAAAGAGCAGTAGTTTGGATTGTTAAGTGTTAGAGGCTATCTTTGCAAATACTGAATGACGCAGAGAAGTTTGCCCATAAAAATGAATGATTCGGTGACATCTGTTGGATAGGAACTTTTTTAGAGGGAGGTGAAGTGCCCTCTCTGGCTGAGTTACCTGCTCCTTCTTATATTACATTTCAACCATGTGGAATCACAGGTGAGATTCACATTTACATTTTTTCCTGGCATCTTTTAGACTGGTTATACTGTAATTCCATCTTACTTCCTTTGTGGACATATGAGCTACCCCTCTTTATTTCATTTCTGATGATTGCTGCAGGGTTTCACCATGGGCATCTCTGACTTCTCAGTCAGCCCACACATTGTCAGCATTTAACCACCTCACACAGAATGCAGGTGTCTGGCCTGAGGCCGCAGCTGTCCCTGTCCTCTGTGTTCATTGTGTGCTAATCCTCATACACTTTCACGGAAATCACACACTGGACTGTTGTCATTTTCGCTTTAAACAGTAAGTTATCTTTTACAGAAATGGAAACAATTTTTTAGTCTTTTATCCTTCCCTCTGCCATTTCTGATGTGCTTCATTCCTTTGTGTGGATTTGGGTTTCCACGTGGCATCACCTTTCTCCTGTGCAAATAACTTCCTTTAGCAGTTGTTATAGAACAGGTCTGGGAGCAGTGAATTCTGTTAGCTGTTGCCTTTCTGAAAATATGTTTTTCAACTGCATTTTGTGTTGAGTATTTTCATTTGACATAGAATTCTAGGTTGACAGTTTTTCCCCTTCAACACATAAAAGATATTCCATTGCCTCTTGGCTTGCATAGTTTCTGATGAGAAGACTGCAGTTCTTCCTGGCTTTGGTTCTTGTGCCTGCTCTACCTTCAGGCTCACTTATCTCTTCTCTGGGTGTATGATATGCTGTTAATTGCATTTTGTTGGTTTAGGTCTTCCAAGAAGCAGAAGCCAAGAGCTTAGATGTTGAAGAGGTCTATTGGAAGAAAACACTTTTGAAGGATCAGGGAGAGGATGCCTGAGATGGCAGGAGAGGCTTTGCTCTTCCTTGCTGGTCTGTGACAGGAGACAGGAAGAAAGCAGAAAGATTTGGCCAGGCTGATAAGAGCCAAAGATGCCTGTCAGGGAGCCCCAAGTCCACAGGAACAGCTGGCACCAGAAGCTCCTCTACGCTCCGTCACTGACCGGGCGTTTTCCGTGAGGTGCGTGGCCGTGGCGTGAGCAGGCAGCAGTTCCTGAGGGTCAGCAGATGCAGGGCCGGGAGCGGCATGTTTTCCTCCCTGCAGCAGGAGCTCTGCAGGGCACGTTTTCACGGCCACCACGCTTCTCCACTAGAATTGTTTCAGGACTCCCGGTTTTTAGCTTTAGAAATTCTGTTTGGTGCTTTTTATGTTTTCCAATTACCTCCTTGTTATGTTTCTCATTTAATTTGTTGAGCATACTGAACATTTTTATAACAGCTGTTGTAATATCTTTGTTTCCTAATTCATCATCTTTGTCAGCTCTGAGTTGGCTTGATATTCTCCCCTTGTTATGGGTTACCGTTTCCTCTTTCATGTGCCTTGACACGTCTCCTTGCTTGCCAGGCATTGTAGATTTTACATTTCGAGTGATAGAGCTTGCTCTGTTCCTTTGAACTGTGTTAGAACTTTCTTCTGACAGCAGTTGAGGTACTTGCAAGTCAGTGTAAACTTTTTGAGGCTTGCTGTGTCAGCTTTCTCATGAGCCTAGAATGGCCTTTCTTTAGGAAGGGCTTAGCCCGGTACTGAGGCTTGGCCATGGGGTCCCTGTTGAATGCTGCGTGTGTGCAGCGAGAGGCCCCTCTGCTCTGGCCAGTGGGACCTTGCTGACTCTCAGTCCTACGTGAGCTCTGGGAGTCATCTGCCTGCAACTCCCTGGAAATTGTTCTTTCCCTGATGTTGACTTTGTCCAGCCTCATGGAGTTTTACCCGCTGCGCACACTGATTGGTGGTACTCAGCCAGAGACCACGTGGGTCCCCTGTACAGATTTCTGGAGCTCTTTTTCTGCCTAGGCCCCACCCCTATAGTGCTTTACCCCCTAAGATCTAGACACTGTGTCCTGCCCAGAGTCAGTTGCAACCACCAGGCTCCGTTTCTCCAGTTTCTAAATGCGTCTGGCTGAGAGGTGATTACAGACCCGGTTACTGCTGCCTGGCAGGAAGCTGTGGGCCGTTCCTTGGCCTGGTGCCGTTCACATGGTCAGGCCCTAGCAGTCTAACTGATTGCACCGGAGCTGTGTGGTTCACGTTGACTGAAGTCCAGAGTGCGTCTGGGAGGCGTTTTACCGTGTCGGGCTTTTTTAAGACCACAGGGCTGAAGTCTGTGCTCACTGCTCCGCAAAGGCCGAGCTCCGTGCATCTCGTGCGTTTTCTCCCTCCTTCCTCCTCCCAAAGTCTGCCTCTTCCTAACACTCCTTACTCTGTCCGCACCCGAAGCCTCTGTCCGTGTTGGTCAGGTGGGATTTCTCCATCCTTTTCGCCCTCCACCACCTCTAGTCTTCGACTTTGGGCCTCTCCCACATTCCAGCTTGTTTCTAGGTTTTGTGGAGCCAAGGAAGAGCAGGAGCCAGCTGCTTTCAGAGAGCTGCCTTTGTTCACCTGTCTCAAAGCAGTTAGGACACAGGGTTTCACGAGGAGAAGGACCTTCCTACAGGAGAGTGAGTAACTACGTGTGCAGGTGTGGATGTGTATACATATGTGTTTTCTCCTTGACTGATTTCTGTCTGAACAGCTGGCATTTGAAGCACTGATGTGGGGCATCTCTAAGTTGTGTGCCCGAGAGAAGCGCCCGGCAGAAGCCCCCGTGTGTGGCCTCGGCCTCATGGCACTGATCCCAGGTTGGCTGTAGCATTTACAAGTGGGCACCTTTTTCTAACATAACTCATCCAGTCCTTAAACCGAGTCACAGAGACTCAGTGGCGTGGCTTTGGGTAAAAGAGCAACGCGTTTCCGTTCCCTCTGCGACCCCACCTGCAGCTGGAGCATCCCTCTGTTCCCGCTGTGGCCTGCCACGGGACCTGGCACCTGTGGGCACTTAGGAGGTAACTGTGGGCTAAGTGAACTTAGGCCACATCGTGGACTCAGCTTTACTATCCTGTCGTTACCTTTCTTTGTTAGGCCAGTGAAGAGCAAAGGTTTCCTTTAAAGAGCTAGAGAGTAAAGAGCCCCGCTCTGCAGGCCTCGCAGTCTCCCTCGCAGCCGTGAAGCTCTGTGCTGTGGGCAAGCACCAGCTGCCAGTGTGTAAACACATGGGCCAGGCTGTGCCAGTGAAGCCCCATTTACAGAGGCAGTCAGCGGCCAGATTTGGTCTGTGGGCTATAGTTTGCTGACCGTGCACGAAGCAATAAAAGGCCAAGAGCCTGGTATAAATTCACGACGAGAAACCGAGGCCCAGAATCCCACCCCGAAGTGTAAGCAGCAGCATAATCATCGGGACCAGCGTCTCAGCATTATCAAATTAAACCCATTCCGATGGCTGCGTCAGCGTCTATTGCTCTGTTTATTATTTTTCCTTAAGCAAGCAGTTCCATTTCTAGAAATTTATCTTAAGCACGTAAATCTAGAAGGGGGTACACGGTGTTATTTATGATGGGAAGACTGGGAATGGACACAGCCGTAGGCTGGAAGAGGCAGAGCCTGACGCACAGTGTGGCCCAGGGGCTAGGCGCAGACTCGGGAGCTGGAGGACACGGCTCCGGTTCTAGCTCTGTGAGCATACGCACCCTCAGCAAGTTAATCTCTCTCTGTTGGAAAAAAGAAAAGAAAGAAAGAGGAAATCCTTGCACATGCTGTAAAATTGAAAAGATGCATCAAGGTGTGCAGATGAGAGTGATTTTGTTCCCCGCCGCCCGGGGCCCCCCTCAGGCAGCGCGGTTCGCGTTTCCTTGTATGTAGCTTTCAGGTTGGTGCTGGAGAGGGTAGCGGCACCCACCTGGCTGCCTGTGCCATTCAGCCTCTTAACTGTGAGGGTCAGAAAATTCATCATGTTAGCTTACATTAAGCGTGGACTTCTGACACACAGATTTGCACACAGATATCTGGGGAAATCGGGAGTGGGTTTGATGAGAATATCTGATCTGTCTCTTCTTTAGTCTTCCCTGTATGAGAGTCAGGATGGGAACAAGGCCCGTGGGAACAAGGCCTGTTCTGACGTTTTCCGTGAGAAGAAAGTGCAGACCCACATCCCCAAACAGGCTGGGCGCAGCGCGCACACACACCCCTGCCCCGTGTGTCATTCTGTATTTGCTAATGCAAATGTGCACACCCTCTTCAGCCTGGGATGGAAGCCCCCCACCCCCATCCTCCGAGTCTGGGATCCATCGGTGGGGAGCTGTCATTTCCAGCCCAGCCCCGGAACCAGCAGCTCTCGGAGAAGGGAGCTCAGTGTCTACACTGGGTCAGCCCAGGTTGCCAGGGTGACTGGGCAGGGAGCCTCCCTGTGCGCTGTCTGAAATCCCTTCCTGGCTCCAAGCCTCGCCCTGGAACTCTCCGGATGGGCCACCGGGGACTGATGCGCTCCAGGGTCGTGGGTGGCGTAGCTGCCGGGACCTGGAAGAGGACTGGGTATGTTTGGCTTTGCAGTTTACTGAGGTTTTTCCCCTTTCTGTAGTAAACTTGCTTTTTGATTTCTAATGGAAAATGAAATGCAGGGAAAGCGTCTCCTGAAAGTGTCAAACTGATCAGAGTGCTGTGAATCGAGGGAGTCCAAAATGCCTTGAATTCAGAGATCCAGTGAGGGAATTAGGTTTGCCTCGTTATAGTAAAAGGGATTGCAGAGGAGGAGCCTTGAGGGGTTTGAACCTTTTTCTGTTAGGCGCTCTTTCTTCTTTGGCTTTTTAAGGATTTTTGGTTTGCTCACCCGGTATACACTCAGCAGAAGCCCCGACTTCTGACAGGAGGAACATGATTTTCTTTTCATTTTGAAGTGGGTGTACGGCCCACACCTGAGTATTTCAGCACATGCCCTTTCCGTCTCAGCCTTCGTACGCACAGGCATGCACACAGGTGCCACGCATGCCACAGCCACGCACCAGGCACCATGAACGAGCAGATCCAGGAAAGCTTGGCTTGGGAGGAAGTTCTGGCGAGGCCTGGTGTGGCTGCCGCAGTGAGGCCGCCCTGAGAGAGAACGGGCTTTGCTGCTTTCGTCCCAGGCATTAGCGTGTGCTTTTTCTCCTGTGATGAGGGAGCGCTGGGCTTTGGGGGTTGAAGGCTTATTTTAAATGAGCAGATACAGACATGAAGTGTAATGGAAACTAAGGGTATGCTTTTACGTGTTCCCAGTGTGAGATGCTTCGGATGAACCCTCCACACTGAGGGGGTCTCTGTTGGCCTAAAACACTGAAAAGAGACTCCCCTCCCCGGATCTGAGAGCCCCTCCTGGGCATCAAATGCCAGTTACCTGCTGCCCGAGAAGTCCAGAGACACATTTTGCGAGATGATTAATAGCCACTGGCCGGACTTCGCATGTTTGGTATTCTGCTAGCTTATGTTCTCTGCTCTGCTCCGATGTAAAATTCGATTTGCAAAGATGAAAACGGAGCCAGACTGTCCCAAACCCAGCCCTGCTTCTGTAAATGCTGCTGTGAACGGACCTGCATGGCTGGTCCTGTGTTTGAGTAAAACTGGAAATGACAACTTCAGTTGGAAACCCGGGGAGAGCTGAGCCGGCGTCTTCAGGGAGGTGCCCATGGGCCGCCTGTGGGCTTGAGGCAGTGTCAGCTCAGCGGGAAAACTTTGAGGGAATCTTTCGTTCAGGTGTAAACCTTCTGTTCTTTGGACGTCAGTCTGCAGTTGGTCCTTCAAGTGAAAAATGAATTTCTGGCAGGAACTGCCTCTGAGATAGGGAACCGCCTCCAGTGCTCCTGTGTGCCGGCTGCTCGGCATCCTGGCCGCACTGTGCCTGAGGGGCCTTGCTGCTGCTTTCATCAGCAGCTCTCGGGCCTGCTCCTCCCTCCCTGATTTTGTTCCTGGAGGTGACCCGCCCTCTCCTGCGTCCTTGGCCTGTTCCCTGCACAGCTTCCTTCTTCCTGTTGTACAGACATGCCCTGGTACCTCCCATCATAAGGAGCAGACACCCTACAGAAGTTGCCAGCTGCCACTGACGAGTGGCTTACAGCAGCACACATGCGTCCTCCTCAAGATCTGGAGGCAGAGGTTCTAAAATCGGGGTGCGGGCAGAGCTGGCTCCTTCTGGGGCTCACGGGAAGATCCAGGGCCTTTACCTTTCCAGCTTCTAGAGGCCACCCCCGTTCCTCAGCGCCTGGCCCATGTCACTGTGGCCATTGCCTCCCTTGTCCCATCTCCTTCTCTGGTCTCTGAGGACTCTAGTGATGGCCTGCGACCATGTGGATATCCCAGGTGATCTCCCAGTCCCCTGCTGCAGGGGCCCTTTTGCCAGGTGAGACCATGTGTTCACAGGTTCCAGGGGCTGGGCATCTTGAGATAGAGATCTCCACCTCTTCTTGATGCGGAGACCCCACCTGCCAGCCCGCTGCACACGCACAGGCCTGCAGGCACAGACGCACGTGTCTTCACCTGGCCTGTGAAAACAGCCCAGGCTCTGTGTCCCTCCTTTCAGCTGCTGACTGCTTCTCCCGCTAGTCTGGTCTCCTCCCACAGCTCCTCGTGTCCTGGTGCAGGGCCAGTGGCTACCCGATCACCGTGACACAAGGCCCCGTGTGTCATGCGTGCTCACGCCCAGCTCCTCCTGTGGGCTGCGCGCCTCACTCCTCAGTCCCTCTGCAGCCTGGGCCACGAGGTGCTGCTCTTCAGCCTCTGCTTCTCCGTGCCCCTGGATGCTCAGCTCACAGGGCACTGCCTCAGTTACTGGGTAGTGGCTGCACAGCCCCGTCTTTTAAGCCACAGACCCAGTTTTCCAACTGCCCACAGGCCATTTCTACGGGGCAGTCTGCCGTGTGGCCCACACCCTGCACACATTCCATAAGCAGACCCAACACTCACCTTCTCTGGGGATCGCCGGCTCTTCCTTTCTAACACCCAGGCCTTCCTGACCCCATCAGGCCCTTTGAGGTCAGCCCAGGTGCCCATCCCTGCTCCCCAGTCCAGGAACAGCACCTGCAGCCCGTCTGACAGAGGCCACACCTTAGGCCAAAAGTCTTGTCAGAACCGCCACGCTCCTGCAGTCTTCCTGCCACCTGTAGTCACCTGCAGTTCGAGCAGCAGTTGTTGGGAGACCCCCTGACCCTGGAGGGGTCTGTCTTGACACCTCCCTCCCTGGACTCTGCCAGACCAGCTTCCCGCGCTTCCTGCAGGGATCCCACAATATCGGGCCCCCTGGGCTGTCTCGGTGTCACTGGCTGAATGACCTGTGCCTTCATCTTAATCTCTTTTCAGATTTTAAACCCCTGAAGGAGCTGGGCTTTTCTTTTTTCTTCTGTGTCCCAGAATTCTCCTGGTACCTAAACAAAACTGTCTGTCTCCACACCATGTCCTGGGCCAGAAAGCTGGAGTCTGTGCCACCCCACCCCCGCCTTCTGATGAGCATGTCATGTAGTTGGGATGTCTGTCCCCTCCAAGTCTCACGTAGAAATGGGATCCCCCGTTGGAGGTGGGGGCCTGGCAGGAGGTATCTGGGTCACGGGAGTGGATCCCCCCTGAATGGCTTAGTGCCCTCCTCGAGGCGGTGAGTGTGTTCTAGAGTTCACGCGAGACCTGCTCATTTTAAAGTCTGTGGCAGCACCCACCCCCACCCACCTCGAGCTCTTGCTTCCACTCCCGCCATGTGGAGCGCCTGCCCCCACTTTGCCTTCCGCTATGATGAGAAGCTTCCCGAGGCCTCCCCAGAAGCAGGTGCTGGCGCCATGCTTCCCACACAGCCTGCAGAACCGAGAGCTGATCAGACCTGTTTTTTCTCTGCGTCACCCAGCTGCACGTAGGTCTCTATAGCAGCGCAAGAATGGACTAACACTGCTCCAGCCCTTCCACGCCCCAGGCCACTCAGAGCTGCCCACCCAGGAGAGGAGAGGCCTCCGCAGAGGCTGGAGGCTGGCTCCTGGGCCTCAGAGATCCTCGGAGCTCTGCCTGTCCTGTGTCTGAGACGGCTGGTCTTGGGGCGACCTCCCTGCTGTTCCTTAGGATGCGTTGTGTGTGTGTCTGTCACTGCGTGAGCGCTGTGCCACGGGCCAGGCCAGGCACATGTCAGTGACCTGTGGTCCAGACAGCCATGGCTGGCTGTGAACGAATGCTGCTGAATAGGATAAAGGAAAAGCTGATTCTTTTAGAAGTGATTTTAGTACCTGCTCTTAAGGACAGAATTGGGAAGGTGTGTGTGTGCGCACATTGGCTGTGTGTGTGTGTGTGTGTGTGTGTGTGTGTGTGTGTACACATACTGGCTGTGTGCCCATGCTGATTTGAAAATATGAAAAACTCATTGTTTTTCCACCTCCTGCTGCCGGGCGACACGCACCATGCTGGGCGCCTTCCTCGAGGCCCTGCGCCCAGCGGCCCTGTGGGAGCAGCATGCCTCTGTCTGCCCCAGCCACCCCAGTCTGGCCGCCGCCCTCACAAACAGGTGTGTGTGTGCTGGCAGGGGCTCAGGTCCCCGTGTGCCCTGGGAGGTTGGCCTCTGTGGACCGCCACTTGCGCACCTGACCTCCCAGACGGTGGGAGAAGTGGGGCCGTGGCACCCTTCCTGTGGCTCCCTCACTGCCAAGCCCAGCCTCTCGGGCAGCACCCCCTCTTCTGGCCTCCGTGGTCATTTCGTCCTGTGGCTCCTGCTAGGGTCAGTCCTGCGGTGCTTCCCCCTCCTTTGCCAGTTTTCCTGAACCCTGCCCACGTCTACCTAAAAGGCACGGGTTAAACTCACTTTCCTACTCCGCCAAGGGCTCCTTCCAGACAGTGGCCCGGCCACTGCAGGCCCTCTTCAGAGGGCATTTCACCCGGGCGTGTTTCAGATGGTGAACCGGGGTTCCTGGGCCCCAGCCCCACCCCTGTGTCTGCATGGTTGTCCCCCTCAGGACCTCACCTGAGTGCCACGCAGGGCTCTGTTCCCCTCCCGTGGCACTTGTCCCCCTCCTGGCATTAACGAGAGCACTCAGGTGGTTCTTTTCGGTTTGTAGCTCCCAGCCCTAGGACAGGAGCTGCTGGCAGGCAGGAGGCCGTGGTTTGTGTAACTCGGTGGCATCCTTGCACTTACAGATCAGGTGCTCACCAGCACATTGAGTGAACTCATGAACCACAGGCATCTGCGGGGTAAACAGTGAACTGTGGGCTGGGAACACATTCATTCACTTTCAACAGAGTGCTCCAATGCCTTTTCCCCCACAGCTGCCAGGCCGCAAGTACAGCAGAGGGTTCAACGCCGACGTAGGAGACAAGTGGATCTGGCTGAAGTGAACGGCGCCCTCCGCTCCAGCCGCGTCGGCCAGACTCTCCTGGACACCGTAGAGCGTTAAGATGGGGGCTCGGTGGAGGGAGTGGCCGCACAGAAGCAGTCCGTCCTGTAGTGTAGGGAATGGCGTCGGGAAGCAGCGTCCCTCAGGTGTTCGGACCCTCTAGCTTTGTTTTAGAATGACCCATCGTTCTCACTGGAAAACAGTGGGCCGCTGCGCAAGGCCGGCTCGGGGCGGCCCCTGTGGTTCCAGCGCGGCTGCTCTGTGTCACGCAGGCTCTGTACATTGTTTTTCTTCAGAATTCCAGAAATAAAAGTGTTTCCATGGAAGTTTCCTCGTCGTGTGTCTGTGTGTGCACGGGCGCTCAAAGCCATGGACACGCCCGTACCCGCTGCTCCGTGCCCTTCCCGTTCAGCTTGCTGTGCCGTGGTTTCATTGAGACTTACATTGTGTTGAAGAGTTTTTCTAAAGGCGTACTGTATTTGATTTAGTTATGCGCTACATTAGAGTGAAGAAAGTGAAGAAGAAATAGCAAAAAGAGAAAGGAAATTACCTTTCTGTAGGTTTCCAGAGCAGTGGCGTTTTGAAGAGAGGCTGAGCAAGGTTCACATGGTTTTCGCCCTACCCGAGTCTCCTAACCGCTTCCTCTGAAGGGGGAGATTTGTGCTTAGAATGTTGATGGCATAACATGCAAAAGCAAAATCATACTCTCTCTTTATCACCCAGAAAATCAAGCTGCCAGTCAAACATGAACATGAGGAAGAAAATCGCTTTTCTTTATTCACCTCTGTTGAAGCCGAGAAAACCAAAACAGGCTGGGTGTGCTCACGTCATCCTTCAGGACTGAGCTGTCATCAGCTAGCTGTGAGTCCTACTGAACTGGGCTTTCCACAGTAAAGCTCTGCTGTGTCCAGTGTGGCAGCTCCTAGCCACACGTGGCTATTTAATTTTAAATGCGCTAAAATGTAATACAGTTTAAAATTCGGTTCGTCATTTCACTGGCCATAGTTCAAGTGCCCCGTGGCTGCCGTGGGTGGGCAGTCGTTTCAGTGATGGTGCAGAGGAGGGCGCTCTCCTCACCGCGGAAGCTCTGGCGGCCTGGCTGCGGGGAAGATGCACCCTCGCCTTGTTTCCCTCCCTCCCTCCCTCCCTCCGTCCCTCCTTCCTTCCTTCCCTCCCTCCCTCCCTCCCTCCCTCCGTCCCTCCTTCCTTCCTTCCTTCCTTCCTTCCCTCCTTCCTTCCCTCCGTCCATCCGTCCGTCCGTCCTTCCTTCCTTCCTTCCTTCCCTCCCTCCCTCCCTCCCTCCTTCCGTCCCTCTTTCCTTCCCTCCTTCCTTCCCTCCTTCCTTCCCTCCGTCCGTCCCTCCTTCCTTCCTTCCTTCCTTCCTTCCCTCCGTCCGTCCCTCCTTCCTTCCTTCCTTCCTTCCCTCCCTCCCTCCCTCCCTCCCTCCGTCCCTCCTTCCTTCCTTCCTTCCCTCCTTCCCTCCCTCCCTCCCTCCGTCCCTCCTTCCTTCCTTCTTTCCTTCCCTCCTTCCCTCCCTCCCTCCCTCCCTCCCTCCCTCCCTCCTTCTTCCCTTCTTTCCTTCTGTCTGTCCTTGTTTTCCTCCCTTCCCTTCCTCCCTGCCTCCTTCCTTGTTTTAAGAATTGAAAATAAAGTTTCCCAGCAGTTTTTGAATTGGAGTCCTGATTTAAGTGGCTGGAGTTTTGCATTTCACCGGGAAAGCAACGGCTTTCATCATTAAATGAAAGCGCAGCTGGGCATTGGGCCAGTCATGGAGTGTCTTTTGCTCTAAGCACCTCACAAACCCATTAACGAGGGGAGGAAAGCAAAAGAAAACCATCTTTCATTACCGTCGCTGTCCGGAATGTCTGGCTGCAGAGAGCTCGCTGCTTCCTTCAGCCTTGCCGGTTGCACGGGTAGCGTCCTCAGCAGTGAGAGGGCAGGTCAGCCCTGTGGTCAGGATTGGCGCGCAAAGGGCAGAGCGCGCCAGCCATGCAGGGCTCAGTGTGGGCCTGGTGTGGACTCGGGGGCTCTGATCGTCCCTGCGTTTGTGGCTGACCCTGTATGGCTGCATTCTCTTGGTGGCGTGGGAATTGTGTGATTCGCAGTGCTGAGGACGTTCGTCTGTTTCAGTTTTCTGGTGTTTTCAGTGACATCATTGCTCAGTAGAGCGGGACGAAGAAGCATTGTCCGTCTTCTCTCCAAATTGAAAGCCTCAGGAAGAGGCGAGTAGCTGCCCGGATTTCCGTATGCCAGAGCAGTACACGCGTTCGCCTCACAAAAGCTCTTAGACCCAAAACAACAAGAAACCAGGATCAAAATAAATCACGTGCTTTGAAGATTCCGTTGGACTCCTGAGCGCTGTGGAGATCAGGAAGTCGCGTGCGGCAGCGGTGTTCTGTTAACGTTTCATTCACACGGGCGTGTGTTTACAGGCATGAGAATTTGGTATCGAAGAGAAAGTCCTTGTTTTTTGCCAACATACCTTTCTGTTCATCAGCTGTTACAACTGAATAGTTAAGAGCGTTGAGCTTCATAGGGGGAAATTACAGGCAGCTACTTAGGACCACTTCAGCAAAGCGGGGTGGCCTGCATGGGGAGCAGCAGCGGCTCCCCAGCCCCACGCTGCCAGGCTGCTGGCTGCCGCCCTCCAGGCAGCAATGGAGCCGCCACTTTCTGCCCAGGTGTTCCAGCAAGAACAGCAGGGAAAGAGGCAGCCACATCCAGGCCACCGGTGGACCCGGGGCCTTTCATTTACGCTGCTCCCATGGAATTCATGTACAGCAGAAGTGAAAGAGCTCGTCAGGCTTGACATTTGTCCCATTTTTTTTTGGCCAATAATTGGCTTCGAATCTCTCTGTGTCCTGCTTACCAATTATAGCTTTCTGGATTGGCTGTTCTTAGCACTGCGCGTGTCAACGCAGAGAAGCAACCAGGCAGCTACCTTCTGGGAAGAAACAGCCTGTGCTCGCGCTGGGTGCAAATCTGCAGGAGGTCGGGGTTTGGCGAAATCGCGGTGGAGGGAAGCTGTGATGACTGTCATACGTTGGGGCTCTTAGAGGAAAAGCTGTCGTAGGCAGCAGCCACTGGCTGGCCAGAATTCCAGGAGTGGAAGCAGGTGCCGAGTGAGCTGGGGCTTTATATCTGGATGTAAATAGAAGCCGGGAAGCTGAGGCTTTGCTTTCGGAAGATCACGATCCAGAAAACAGAGACGGTGATTCTCAGTAGTTACCTCACATCGCCAGCATTTTCTCATACTCTCTCAAATTGTACACAGCAAAGTACCTTTTAACAGCAACACATCTGTGACTTGAAACCGAGCTTCCCACGAGGAAGGGAGCCCCTTCTCAGGAGAATGTCCAGCCTGTCTGTCCTCCCTCATCAGAATGCCAGGCTCTGTTAGGTTTCGTGTTGGCAATCCCCACCAGAATGCTACGAGGCTGGGGAGCTCCAGTTATGAACTTGTCCCAGAAAGAGTGGTGCTATTCTCAGAGTGATAAATGCTCCACCAAAAATGTCTGTCCCCTGGCTCACCCTGGCTGCAGGTGCTTGAAGGAGCCTGATTTAAGGGTTCTTCCAGTAGGAAGCCAAATAAAACAGTCACATTTGATCTTTAAGCTTGTGAATAAGTTTGCTTATTTGCTTGTACTACAGACGTATAGTTTTAAAATTCTTAATTTGAAATTTAGTTTAATAGTAAATTTTTCACAAGTGAACACTTTATTTTTAAATTATAATTCTGAAGTTCCCTTGTTAGATCCAATTGCCGGTTGCATTTTGGGAAGCACTCATTTCAGTGCTACATAGTTTCATTGAATAAACATTTTTTTAATGAGACTATGCCTCGTGATTACATTAAAAACCCCAGCTTTTAATTGTTAAAAGGCCGTTTCCTGTGGCACGTTCCTGTGGTGGTGGTGTGGGTTTAACAGTGAATGTTGATGGGGTCCCCTGCACCCCAGGCAGCGTCTCGGCGCGGGACCCGCAGCAGCGGCTCAGGGGTGAGGACAGGTGGAAGTCCCGACTCGGGCTGTGCATGCGTGGAAGCTGATGGCTGTGAGCCCGGGAGCCCACAGTGGAGTGAGGGTATCAGGTGTCAGGAGGGTCACTGTGGGTGTTAGAGAGCTGAGGAGAGTGCAGAGGGCCTGGGGGGCGAGGGAAGGAGTGAGGTGGCCGGGCTGGGTCAGGGAGCGGGGGACCTGCGGTGACTGTCGATGTGACCTGGCAAGCTCTGTGTCCGCAGAGCTGGGCCGAGCTGGCTGGGGCAGGTTTCACAGCATGGGGATGAGGAAAGAGCAAGCAGATGGGTAAAGAGCCTGATTCCTTCAGAGCCTGAGTTTTCTGCCGCCCAGCTCCGCCGTGACGCCACTCCTCCCACCAGAACAAGAGCGCGTTCGTCTCCGCACGTCCCCCTTGCCTGTCACTGAGCCTTGTTCTGTTCAGGAAGCACGGACAGAAAGGTGGCTGTGACTTGCAGCAGGCTGGAAAGTGTGTTTGCACTGCTCTGCCCTCTCCTGGGACAAGGCGAGCTTGGTGCCCAGCGCTCGACCCTCCGACTCCAGGCGCAGTGCCCGGCCTCCAGACACAGGAGGCGTTTCCTTCTCAGAATTGCAGCAGGCAGCACACAGCCCTGTTGTCCAGATCTGAGAACCTGAAGGACACAGTGAGTGGAGCTGGTAGGACCCCACGTGCTCGGCCCCACGCCCAAGGCCCCATGCCTCGGATCTACCCCCACTGCAGCCGGAGGAGCGGGCAGCTGCTGTGCTGGTCATGGCTTCATCCTGTGTGTGATGACGGCCACTGACATCTTCCACTCTAGAGCAGTTGGCACCGTGAGTCAGACTTTTTCTTTGGCTTCTGTGTGTCTTGCGTGTGTTGGTGGATGACGGGCCCCACCTCCGAGTGCAGGTGCTGGAGCCCTGGAGACTCGGTGCTACTGGCTCCTGACAGAGCTCGGTGGGTGGGGTCCAGACAGGGCTTTCTCTTGGGAGCCAGGGATGGGTGTACCAGGAATCACCGGTGTGCATTTCCACTGAGAAACTCCCAGCCGCTGCCTAGAACCTGGTTCTTTTCAGTGGCTTTTGCCTCCTTTCCTGTCCTTTTCCTGGCCAGCTGGCCCCTGCTGTCGCCCCTGCCTCACTGGCTGCAGAGCTGTCCTCTGGGGCACTCGACACAGAGCCTGGCCGTCTCCCACTCTGGGCCCTGCTGCCCTGCCCTGCGTTGGTCTCTCAAATTGAAGCTGAGGTTGCATCTGACGAGAGCCATGCCCACAGGTGAGGCAGCATCAGGATCCCGAGTCAGAGTCCGTCGTCCCCCGGCCCTGGGTTTGGAGCTTCCAGGCACCCCTCCCTGAGAACCCAGCCTGTGACTCGGCCCTTCCCCAGCTTTCTCTCCTGCCCTGGTCTGTCTCCTGCTGCTCTCTCAGTCCTTGTGGCCAAGTCAGCCAACGGCATCCCACACACGGAGGCCCCTTCTGGATGGGCGTCTGGCAAGGTGTGGGTCTGAATTCAGCCTTTAGCCTCACGTGCCTCCCCTGTGTTGCGGGTTCTCCCAAGAGCCACCTTAGGAAGACGGGAAGTGGGTCTGGACCACTGAGCAGCTGGACTTTGTGCAGCAGCTCCCAAAAGTCCCTTGTGGACCGGGACCCTGATGAGGACAAGCTCTCAGCTCAGGACAACACAGAGTCCAGCACTGGCCATAGGATGCTTGTCATGATCCTTCTCTAGAAACCTCTGTGCCATCCTGAGAGCGGAAGTGCCGGCATTGGCTGTGCCACCTTGCATAGCCGACCCTTCGTGGTCTCTCCACCCACCCTGGCCCCTTCGTGTTTTGTGGCAGGAATAGCAGACCTCACCCTCCCCACCCCCAACATTTGGAGGTGGCTCAGACCCTCAACTTGGGGACGTTTTCACATATTTTCTATCTATAGTATTTGTACGCTTCACATGAAGCCTTAGTGAACAAATATAATAAATTCATTTCTATTGAAATAAATTTGAGAAGAACATGATATGCGCCAGCCAAAGCCCAAATTAAAATGAATCCTTTCCGTGAAGGGGAAAAATCAGTCTTGTTGAGAGAATGTAATTTGGATGCAGAAAGAATCCCAGCTGCCTGGAAATCCCCATGGCAAAAAGCAGGCGAGAGGAACCATTCGTGTGAGTGAACGTCCAGGGTGGCGGGTCGGGTGGCTCTGCAGCAGCCGTGACACGTCCCATGCGCGACTCCCACGTCCAGAGTGTGTCAGCAGTGGTAGCAATCGTCGTCACCCGCCAGCAGTGCCACCCCGACAGGGGAGCATAGACAGGTTTGGTCTGGCACTGTCCAGCTGTTCGTTAGCTGTGAGAAAAAAAAAAAAAACTAATAAATTAATGGTATTTTTTAGCTGGTCAGAAATGACTTGAAAGACCTCAGACTGTTAACATAAAACAGTTCCCCCTTTTTTGCATGTAACAAAGTAATAAAATTGTGTCTGTTCGTCTGATGGGTAAAGACGCACCCTCTGCTGTTTGAAGGGAAGTCAGAGGCTCAGCAGTGTGTTACTTTCCATCCTTAAGGTGAGCTTGTCGCTGAGTGTCCTTGGCTCGGAAAGCTGGTTGCCCGGGAGCTGCACCGGGGTCTATCAGGGGGCTTCCCCAGAGGAGCTGGTGAAGGAGCGCACGGGGACACAGGAGAGTGGCATCTCTGGGAGCCACTCTGCCCGGCCCGGTGGGCGGAGCCCACTCACAGCCTCCAGGCGGTCACAGCTCCGCCAGGTGGAACCCACTTTCACAGCCCTGGGGTGGTCACCCAGTCCAGCCTGGGGGTGGACCCACTCTCAGTGCCCCAAGGCGGTCACTCGGCTCAGCCCGGCCCAGCCCACAGGTGGACTCACTGCCCGCTCTCGCAGTCCTGAGGCGGCGGGGCGTCCTCCGCCTGGCCCCTCCTGTACAGACGCCAGCGTGTGGGCTTGGAGATGGGGTCCGTTTGAAATTTGTGGTTCCTGAAGAAGCTGTGTTTGCTGTGCTGTCTGCCCGTGGCCACAGCCTTGAAGCATCCAGCCTTTGAAGGGCAAGCCTCTGCCTGGCCGCCTGCGGCCGGGGCAAGCTGCTACTCACGTTCGCGGTGCCTACTGCGTTTTCCAACCTAAGAGGGCACAGGAGGAGGTAGAAGGGGGTGGAACTGAGGCAGGGGGCTTGAGAGCAAACTGCGAGTGTCCGAGCTGTGGGAGGTTCCGAGGAGGCGCCAGGGCTCCTCTGCAGGCTGAGAAATGGGCCTTGGTGGGTTGAGAAGCCCTCCCACTTCTGACTGCCTCATGCACCGCCATGCTCAGGTCACCCTCGGGCACCCTCCCTGGGGCTGAGCCCTGGGCAGCGCGGAGCCCTTTCCTAGGGCTGCGGTCAGCAGTGGCCATGCGCTCGTGGCTGACATGACACAGATCTATTCTCCTAAGTTCCGGAGGTCAGGAGGCTGCAAAGCCAGGTGTCGGCAGCGCAGCTCCCTCCAGCAGGCTCTGCAAGGAAACGGTTTCCTGGCCTTCCAGCTTCCGGGCCGCCTGCGTGTGTGGTCTCGTGGTGACCCCTCCTCAGTCACCCTGCCCTCTGCCTCTGTGGCCACCGTGCCTCTGCCGGCCCACTGCCTCCCTCTTACAAGGACCCCAGTGTTGACATTGCGCCACTCAAGCCAGGAAACCCCCATCAAGATCCTCAACCCCATTTGCTGAGCCCCTTTGCCACCCGAGGTCCCCCGTCCCAGGAGCTGGGGATCAGGACGAGGCCGTCCTTGGGTCCCTGTTCTGTCTACCACAGTCCCCACCTCTGGCCAACGAGAAGGTGCTATGGAGACTGGTGGCCACAGGCCCTGCTCTGGGTGGCCCTTCAGCCTCTCCTCACCTCCCAGGCGGCTGGCAGTGAGGGTCTTACCGCCGCAGAGACAGGCGCTCTGCCTTGGAGAAGGCGTGGAGCAGTGGGGCTGGTGTCTGCAGCTGTGCCCTGCGTTCTCTGGCAGCTGTGGGCAGCCCTGCCTTGCCAGCTTACTCAGCAGAGCGCGTGTCTGCCGTGGGCTGGCTCCGCCCTCCGGGGCCCTGGCCCAGCCTGTCCCTGCCTCCATGCCGTGCGCTCCACGGAGAGAGGTGGACACAGGCTGTCCTATGTGTGGTGATGGGTGGTCTCCATAGCTGCACCTGGCACGGGGCTGCCCATCTAGGGGAGGGAGGCCTCGAAGAGAGGGGAGGCTGCTTTGTCCATCATGGAAGTTCAAGAAAACCAGAAAAAGCCCTGCAGAGGTACCCGAAAGCTGTTGGTGTACAGAGGCTCTTCCCACCTGTAGGTCTCATGATAGGGCCTGTGGGGGGGTGTCGCCCACCGCCTGCCAGGGAGAGCCACAAGCCTGGCAGCTGGGGCCCTGCGGGCTGTGGGGGTGGGTTTCTGTGGGCCGCACAGCACTGGCCTCTGGAACCCTTCACCTTGCACAGACAACAGCGTCGTCTCTGCCCAGGAGGCCTGCTCCTTTCTCCTGGGCCCCCGACTCTGCCTTCACAGCCCTTTGTGCCAGCTCCCTCGCTGCGCCCCCTCCTCACTGCCTGGCTCCGAGGCTGCCACCCAGCCCTTGGTGCAGCCTTTCCTCTCCCTGGTCCTGCCCCACCACCCCCGTCCTAGGGCGCAGCCCGGCTCTCTGCCCTCTGCGAGCACGTGGTGCACGTGTGGTGGTTCATCCCCCGGGCTCACAGGGCAGCTCCTGTGCCGACCTCGCGTGGGTGTGGGGTGGCAGGCAGCTGCCTTTAGCCCTGCTGTCCACACCGCAGGACCCATGCTGCAGTGCCGACTGAGGAAAAGGGGCCACGGATGTGCCCTGTGTCAGGTCTGGAGAGGGACAGAGCCAGGCAGGAGCCTGGGCAGGCGTCAGCAGGACCCCACGCGTCCCTGGGTCCCACTGTCCTTCCTGCTGCCCAGGGGATGGCCAGGCCGGAGGTCTCTGAGCGCCGTTGGGCCCAGGCCTGGGTGAACCCCTCCAGCCTGTTTCCCCTGTTAAATTACACAAATACTTTCTAATCATTTCTTAAAATTTAGGAATTTTAGGAAGGAAAAGGAAGAGAACTTTAGAGTTAGATGCATTTTCTTTTACTTGCCTTTAGAATCTTCTAGACCCTGTTTGTTAAAGGGGCCCAGCCTTCCACGCCCGACGTGACCACGCCTGCTGTCCCTCCATCATGGCTGCTTCTGACTCAGCACCTTGGAGTTGGCCACATCCTGCACTGAGTGCTGCAGGGACCCAGGGAAGGTGTGGCGAGAGGAGGACCCCGCCAGGAATCGGTGGGACAGGGCTTCCCAGCACGGGCTGCACTGGAGCCGGGGTGCTGAAGGGGCGTGGGTGGCACAGGAGCGTGCGGCCCTCCTCAGGCCCCTCCCGCACACCCAGGGGCACCCAGGCTCCATCTTTCACCCTCGATGCAGGGCTTCCTCTCAATAGTAGCCTCTCCCTCTGATGTCTTGTGGTCAGATGTTTGCAGGAAAGGGCCACAGAGCCCCAGCGAAAATCCAGACTCAAAGCTGAGACCGAAACGGGAAGTGTCAGCGTTGTTTTAGGATTTTTCACTTCAAAAGCGAATCATCCTCTGAAGCAGCGCCCTTCTGTCCTCCTGCAAGCTCAGTAACTACCTGACAAAGGAACCAGGGGCTGACGCAGAATGTACCGAAGCCCTGGCCAGCGGGTGGCCGGTGGGACGCCGACTCGAAGCCTCTCTGAAGCAGTCGTGGGAGCAGCGGGAACAGCGCCCGTGATTGTTGGACAGGGTCGCACAACCAGGCGGGCGCCTACCTGAACCACCGTGTCGAGCTATGTGGTGTTTCTGTGGCACCGGATGAAGCTGCAGGCTCGCAGGGTGGGCAGGATGGCCGATCACAGGGACAGAGAGACGCTGGCTACTGCCCACCTGCACGTGGCGGCAGCATGGCATGCACCAGCCCCGCCTGTGTGGGGCGTCTGCACTGAAGGCACCAGGTTCAAACACAGTGGGAACCTGAGTGTTCACATCGACACTTCAGACGCCTAAAGACAGGGTCTTCACGTAGCAGGGAGGAACCCCCCCAGATTTCCAAAGGTCGTGCTCCAAGGTGGCAGCTTGGTGGACTGGAGCCGTCTGAAAGAGAAGGTGGTGGCTGGGAGCCCTGAGCCTCCCGCTTGGGCCACGGCATGCACATAGCAGGCCTCTTGCCCGCTATGGACTCGGGGGCAGGAAGCTGTGAGTGGAGGGCACATGCCCATCTGGTAGGAGATGCATCATCTAAGCTTCTTTAGGACACGGCCAGCCTGTGTTGCTGAGGGATGACCAGGGCCACACAGCACAGGGCGGAGGAGCTCCGAGGCCTGGAAACCTTTCTAAATCTCTGCCACCACTTCGTGAGCCCACTCTGAGGGGTGCCCCCTCCCTAGAGCCTCACAGCAAGCCTGGCTGCAGGTGGGGACAGCCTGATTTTTCTCCCATCAGGTACGTAAGGTCTGAGGGTGGGACTTCCCCGGTCTCCCAGCTGGAATGTGGTGGGTCCAGGCTCAGCCTCAGTCAGGGTTCTCCTGAGAACGGGGCCGACAGGAGGTACAGATATGGAGACAGTTGTCATCAGGAATTGGCCCGTGTGCTTTGGAGGCCCAGAAGCCACAAGGTCTGCTGTCTGCAAGCTGGAGCGCCAGGAGAGCCAGTGGTCCACGTTCCGGTTGGAGGGAAGACCCATGTCCCGCCTCAGGAGGCGGCGTCGGGCGCAGAGGCTCACACCTCAAATCCCAGTGCTTTGGGAGGCTGAGGTGGGAGGATCCCTTGAGGCTGAGTTGGAGACCAGCCTGGGCAACATGGGTGAGGCCTTGTCTCTTCAAAAAGTGAAAAAAATGGGTGGTGGTGCACGCCTGTTGTCCCAGTAACCTGGGAGGCTGAGGGGGGAGGATTGCTTGAGCACTCCAGCCTGGGCCACAGAGCAAGACCTTGTCTCCAAAAAACCAAAAAACAGGCAGAGTGGGAAATCCTCCTTCCGCCACCTTTCTGTTCTTTCCAGACCCCCAGCAGATTGGAGGGTGCCTTCCCACGCTGGGAGGGCCGTCTCCCTTTCTGAATCCACCAGGTCACGTGCTGGTCTGAGCTCCCGCAGACACACCCCAAAAATCATGTTTGACCACATGCCTGGGCAGCTGCAGGCCAGGCAGGTTGGATGTCTGAAGCTGACCTCCCGGCTTCTGACTCGCTCCCCCCTCCACGGCCTGGCTCTCACTCCTCAGACACAGGTGCGGGCGCTCATTCCTGCCCCACGCTGCTCTCTGCACCCCTGCTGGAAGAATCCGCCCGATCAGCAGTGGTTTGCTTTGATTTTACCCTAAAATCCTGACGCTATGGTGGTCATGATGAGCTTCATACATCGTCCCAAAGGAGAACATCTGGGCGTTGCATTCGTGGAACTTGAGCAGTGAGAAGGCCCGGCAGGAGTTCCTGCACAACAGCAGAAAGGGTGGGGGGCTCTGGGGGAGGAAGGGACACCCCGCGATGCCTGGGAGCCTGCTTTGAAGTGAAGAGCCTTCTGCTCGGGCCTCCCGCCTGCTTTATGTCTGTAGGAACCGTTCCCTGTGAAATACATGCAGAGGCCTCCCCTGGCTCCTGCCTAGGCCGCGATGGCGTGAGGCTGGACGAAGATCCCCAAGGAGGGAGGGCCACCTCAGCTGGCTCTAGTTTTTTCTGTCCCAGACCCACTGGAGGCCTGGATTTGTGGGACACGAAGGGACGTACCGCGTTGCATCATCAGGCTGGCGTCTACACCGCCTTTGCAAGCCCTGGTTTGTCCGTGTATTTGGAATGCTGGCGGTCAGGCCAGGATCCGGGTTCCAGCGTGCACGCGCGCGCTCAAGACGGCCGGGGCTTTCGGGCTCGGCAGCTGCGCTCCGGCTGGCCTGACGCTTTTTACATTTGGTTTTCCAGCGACTCCGCGTGCAGCTGCGAAATGGACAGCGGGTTGTAGACCCTGAACAAGGGCGAGTTAGTGCCGTGCTGTGAAAGCCTGCCGCTTTCCCATCGCCACTCGTGGAGCGGAGGCCGTGGAGACGACTCGGTCATTTTCTGTCGCCTGGGGCTCAGGGCTCAGCTGCAGAGCCAGCCTTGAGCGAGACCACAGGGAGCCTCTGAGCGGGGCCTTGGGGGCAGAGGGAGAAGAGCAGCCCGGTGGCCACTGGCCCGAGCACAGCCTGACTCTCTGGAGGGTGTGGCTGAGGCTGGGAAGAGGGGCATGTGGGCAGGGCCCAGGAGCTGCCAGCTCTTTAAGTGTTAGTGGAAAGGAGCTGCTATTTCCCTGTAAGAATTGTGCACAATCCTGAACCTTGCTACAGTTAACTGAATGTTTGGACTTTCGCTCAGACAGCTGTAGCGACGACAGAGCTTGTCCCCCCACTCCACCGCCCCGCCCCCCCCCCACCGCCCAAGGATGTCAGTTGGCTAAGTTGCCCTTGGAGGACCTCTTGAAGGGCAGGGCCACCTGTGCACCTGTGACCTCCGTGTTCACCCGGTACCCACACTCAAGATGGGCCCGTGCTTGGTTTCATGTTCAGCTGTGCCTGTCCTGGAAGTCTCGACGGGTTTGGCCAAGAGCCTTCCATTTTCATCTTTCACTGGTCCCCGCAGGCTATGTCACTGTGGTGGGCACACTGAGGCGCCCCCAGTACTTCCTGGAGCCCTCGCCCCCCTTGCCACCTGGCAACAGGAGCTGGGCTAGCCCTTCTTCACTGGATGGAGCAGGGCAGCAGGAAGGCTGGTGTGTGGCGGGCAGGAGCCCCACGGGACCCTGGGCCTGGAGGCCTGAGTCTCAGCAGGGAGGGCGGGTTTGCGGAGGGGCGGGGCCCCCTGGCTGTGTCTGGTAGCAGCGGCCTCCCCGTCCTTGTGCAGCTCCTCCCTCGGGCATTTGGCAGTGGCTGCAGGAAGCCCAGCGGGTCGTGGAGAGGACAGGCACAGGACAGTGGCTGAGCCGTTTTCCTCTCTGGGCCCCGGGAGCTCCGTCCCTGGGGGCTGTCGGAGTTCTGTGGGATGCAGGCCTGGGGCCCCTGCGTTGGTACAGGGCTGTCCTGGTACAAGTTCTCGGTCCTCCCAGCCTCGGATGCTGCTGCCCGATGATGCCCAGGGCCTTGGCCCAAGCATGGTCCGTCAGGCGTGAGCAGGCCAGACCGACCCCGACGGCCTGGCCTGGGTCACCGGGGACCGTGAGGAAGGGGCCCCACTACAGCCTGGATCCCAGCTCCTTACTCGGGATCCCACCCCACTGGCCATGCCCACTACCTGCTGAGCACGGGGCTGTGGGACTGAGGAGTCCCACGGGAGGCACAGCACCCACCTGCCGTGGCCTGGGCTTCCCTCTCCTGGGCAGTGCCCTGGCACTTCACACAGGGCTCCCTGGCTCCGTCCGACAATGCCGGGAGGCATGGCCCTCATCCTCATTTCGCCAAAGGCAGCCTGAGGTTCAGAGAAGTTACGCAGGGCGTCAGAGACACGTGGTGGGCAATTCCAACACAGGGCCACCTGGTCTCCTCCCTGCCTGCAGGAGCCTCACTCCGACTTTCCAAAGGCAGCAGGTGCCCTTAGCAGACCCGGGCACCGTGCACGCAGGTGTGCCTGACAATACCTCAGCCCCGCCTCCTCGGGGTCCTGCAGCGGCGTCAGCAGCCGTTCACCTCCGAGCTTGTATACAGACAACAAAGGGCTTCCCTGGGCTGAGCCGAAGCTGGGCTGGAGAAGGCGCAGCCGTCAGCGTTGACCTTGATCCCTGGACGATGTGGGGGTGGTGTTGATTGCAGAGAAATCCTTGGGCTTGAGGCTCAGTCCACGGCCCTGAGCACCGTGCCTGCAGGGAGGGCCCTTGGAGGCATCGCTGAGGGGTTTGCAGGCCCAGCACCCCACACAGAGCGGGCCGGTTAATGAGCTAATTCCACAAGGGACTGTGTCTTCCCCCAGTAGCACCCTCCCCTCCAGAAGCCCTCTCGTTTCGTCTCCACACCGATCTCCCCATCTGCTGGAGCTGTGGTGTGGAGTACAGGTCTCGCTTTTGACCACCTAGGATTTCAGTGGCCTGAGCGTCCAGGTGCCAGCCTGGGACGGTGACGGACCCCTCCAGCTGGGGCTAAGGAGGAGCAGCTGGGAGAAGCCACTGGAGCAGGGCCCGAGCACACCCAGCTGCCATGGTGTGGCCCCTCTCTCTGAAAACCTGCAAGGGACATGTCCGCCCTGGTAGCCTGGGCTCCCTGTTGAGAGTGGGACCCTGGGCCCTCCGCTCCTGCTCTGGTGTGGGGTGCAGCTCACTCTGCGAGGCTCTGCGCTGCTCTCTGTCTGCAAGCCATCCTGTTCTCAGCACAGTCTGCGCTGCGAGCCTCCTGCTCCAGGCGTCGGGTTGGACGCCCTGCAGCCCTGTGGGCCCTGCAGCCTGGGGCCGGCCTGCGGGGGGGCTGCAGTCCCCTCTGCACGTTCGGCCGGGATGCCTGGTTGAGCGGCAGCACTTTTGTGTCTTCCTGCTGGGCACATTCTGGGTGGCAGCCCCGGAACTTGTGAGAAATGCAGGTGTCTAGGCTGTGCCCAGGCCTGCGGACGCAGGTGCCCTAGGGGGTGGACCCAGCAGCACTGTGTTTAGCAAGATGATCCTGGCACACACTGGCCTGGAGGAGAGGCTGAAGAGAGCCACAGCGAGTCAAGGTGAGTGTGGCACAGAGACGAAAGCTGTTACAAACTTCGTATTTGGGAACTGAATTTACATGAAGATGGACACGGGCATGCCGGCCGAAGTGATTCCAGGTGAAATCGTGTGCAACATGGCGCGATCTTTCAAGATGCAGAATCAATTTTTTTTTCTCATTCAGCAGATT
Source organism: Saimiri boliviensis (assembly GCF_048565385.1). NCBI lineage: Eukaryota > Metazoa > Chordata > Mammalia > Primates > Cebidae > Saimiri > Saimiri boliviensis. The sequence goes on from NC_133453.1 coordinate 1,961,445, forward strand.
TTAAAATCTAAGATACATACTGTTTTGGTGCAGAAAATTCACTAGTTTTACTTTCATTTGCTTATGTTGAAAACTGATGTTAAAATAAATGTAATTTAAAATAGTATCCATAGACCCCATTTCATGAAAGCATACCTGTCTTTCTGTTTGTTTACAGGCATAAAAATATCAGGACAGTGTTCACTGATACAGTTTTTCCGAAGAGAGGAATTTGGATTTTTTTTTTTCCTTTTTTCCTTGAACTTTTTTTTTTTTTTTTTTTTTTTTTTGAGACAGTCTCACTCTGTTGCCCAGGCTGGAGTGAAGTGGTGCCATCGCAGCTCACTGCAACCTCTGCCCTTGGGGTTCAGGCAATTCTCCCACCTCAGCCTCCTGAGAAGCTGGGATTACAGGCATACACCACCATGCCTGGCTAATTTTTATATTTTTAGGAGAGACACATTTCACGGTATTGGCCAGGCTGGTCTCGAACCCGTGACCTCAGGTGATCCACCCGCCTCAGCCTCCCAAAGTGCTGGGATTACAGATGTGAGCCACACGCCACGTCTCTTCCTTGAACTTGGTTGTTTTGATGGAGAGGGAGGAACATCTGACACCGAGGGTGGAATGGCCCCGTTCCGGTGCACTCTCATCATCGGGCGTGGGATGTGTCCACCCCTGCTTGTGAAGGTGTTCACTTTTACCTTATGCGCCACCCCCATTGCCCTTGCGGGGAGGCCAGCATTCCCTGTGCTTGATAGAGCTTTTTGTTCGTATTATGTTCTGACATAATGTGTTCATGCGTTTGCACTTTGTGGTTTTTTTTTTGAGACAGAGCCTCACTCTGTCACCCAGGCTGCAGTGCAGTGGTGCGGTCTCGGCTCACTGCAACCTCTGCCTCCCAAGTTCAAGCAATCCTCCCTCCTCAGCCTCCCGAGTAGCCGGGACTACAGGGGTGCGCCACCACACCTGGCTAATTTTTGTATTTTTAGTAGAGATGGGGTTTCACCGTGTTGGCCAGGCTGGTCTTGAACTGACCTTGTGATTTGCCTGCCTCCACCTCCCAAAGTGCTGGGGTTACAGGCGTGAGGCACCACGCCCGGCCGTGTGTTTGCACTTTGAAGGAACGTAAATGGTCATGGGTCGTGTCTGTTGCCTGTGTTTTCACGGACACCGCCTCTGTAGAGCCCTTCCTCGCTGCCGTGGGTGTGCCTGGCTGCCCGTGTCTGCGCCGTGTACCGTCCACGGTGCTGTCCACTGTCACCCTTCCTGGGTGGTGGGCACGCAGGCAGCCTGCAGTGCGGCGGGAAGAACCTCACTCACGGAGAAAGATTCCGTGGTTCACAGAAAACTGTGCACTGCCCAGAGGACGCCCCTCCAGGCTGTTCGATTGGACTCTGTCATGATTTAGAATTATCCTACAGGTCTGCCCCTTGTAGGTCACTGATAGCAATACAAAAGAATTCCTGTAGACAGGAATTTAGACCAACATGCAGGTGAAGCAGAGCGGGCTCTCCCTGGGGATGGGGGTGTTCCTGGGTTTCCACCCCCATCCCCAGGGAGAGCCCGCTCTGCTTCACCTGCATGTTGGTCTAAATGTTTCTGATCTCTCAGTGTGGCTACTCTTTGGATTCTGTTTTGAACTGGTGGTAACATCTGTCTCATCCCTTCCTTGTGAAGTGAGTACAATAAACTTTAAACGTGTTCCTTTTTACATTTCTGTGAGAGTCATGATTTTACTTTTTTCCTGAAATTACCTTTTAACACTCGCATCTCCTTATGGATCTGTGTGAAAATTTACCTGGAGAAATGTATCAAAAAATAGCACAGCCGGACACGCCAGGCATGACTGTTCATCGATGTTCAGTCCTGGCTTCCTTCGAGAAACTCAGACCGCTCTTCCAGCACCACGTGGCCGCTTCTGCCCCAGGGCTGGGAATAGCCGTGACAGTGTTGTTTCTGGGCCAAGGCAGCGCTAAGCCGTGGTGGGGTCCTTATGCCACACACACTCTTGGCTCGCCACGGTGGCTGCCAGTGTTTTAGCTCAGGGCTGGGAAACTGTGGCCTAAAGGCCACGTCCCACTCGTCATCTTTTTGTAAATAAAGCTTTATTGGAACACAGCCATGACATTCATCTGTGGCCGGCTTTGCCTGGAATTGAGTATTTGCAACGGAGGCTGTGTGGTCTTCACGCTCCCGCCCTTTACAGAATGTCCGCGGCCCCCGTTGCAGATGGCGGAGCTTCCAGCCGCCTGGCTTCCTCAGACGCGGTGGGAAGCAGAGCCTCCCCAGGTGACAACCAGACACCTGAGCAAGACATGGCCCTCCGCGGGGCTGGGCTGCTGAGCCTGGGCTGACTCGTTGCCAGGCCTCTCCTGCTCAGCCCCCGGAATCGCGGCTTGGCCTGCACGGTTCGGGGAGGGGCACGTGGCCCTCGTCTCCCAAGCCCCGGGGTTATCAGCTTCCCGGCTGACCCTAGGGCGTGGCTGTGCTTCCAGAGGGCGGGCCTCTGTGTCCACGTGCCGGGCAGCCCGGCATTTCGTCTTTCGATTGCCTGGTGCTCTCTTTGCCCCTTCTCGGCTGGGCTAGCTGTCCCTTCCATGTTGCTGTGGAGAAAGTCCTTCACTATTTGGAAACTTTAGCCATTACAAATCCCTGTCACCATTTCTTGAATTTTTCTGCATGGCTCAAATCCTTCATGGTGACCTTGAATAATCTTTATTTCCTCAAAATGATTTTCCTTAAAAATTCAAAAGCAAATAAAAAGTGTGACAGGAACAGAAATGCCTTCAGCAGTGGCAGGAATGTTGGAACAAGCGGGCAGCCCCCGCCCCGCCATCCCGGGAGCTGTTTCCGCTGCAGCCGCCTGACTTCCGGGGGCAGGTGTGGGTTTTGCTCCTCTGTGGTTCTACCCCTCTCTCCCCCGACGTTCCATTCACCCTCCCCACGAACCCACGAGCGTTTCAGCAGGTGCCCTGCCAGGGCTGCTGTGGATAAGTCACCTCTTTGGAAAGTGTCCACCACGTTGGGGCTTGCCAAGGCGGAAACCCGACAGACCCCAAGACCCCTTTTCCACTCAGTGAGCCTCATGACAGTGCCCCAGGGGGTGAAACGCAGGCAGCTGGATCCTGACTATTCACGGGTCTGAGGATCCTCCCCACGCCGGGACGCTCCGCCACCAGCTTGCATCTGCCTAAGCCTGCTGAAAGCCGGGCATTGCGGGGCCTCGTGAGGGGCATCTTCCCGCCGAGCGGTGCCTCCTCCAGCCCATCGTCTCTGGCGGCACTGGGAGTGTGTTGTTCAGCCCATGCCCTTGTGCACCGACACTGGCTGGATGGTGCGTTCACCGCGCCGTCCTTGCCATGCTGTTTGGAGGAAACTTCCTCACTCCTGCCAGGGTCTGCACCCGTCCCCAGCCCACTTCCCAGACGTCCCATTTGACTGACCCACCGGCCTCCCATGCTGGAATCTGGGCGAACCCTCGCTGCAGCCATCTTCCAGGGCACCCTGAAGCTCCCACGCACGGTGGCTTCTCCACTGATCACACAGCCTCTGACAAACCCAGAAGCCACTGACCTATGCACAGGCTGGAGACGAAAGGCGTAAACCACGTGTGCATCAGTGGCCGTCTCGGTGCAGGCGAAGGCTGTCCCCGCGGTGCCTGTGCAGTGCATGGAGCGGTGGAGGGTCGGGGGCCAGCCTGGACAGCCGGTATCTGACCAACAGAGCCCTGCCATAGCCACGCTGCGGTGGGGACGGCCCAGCCGGCTCTCCAAGCTCCACCTGCCTCTTAAACTGTTTACTTCACATGACAATGCTGTGAGCTGCATGGTTATCAGCTCCATTTGCAGGTGGGGACACTGAGGTCCTGATGGTGAAGGAGCTGTCCCAGAAGAGAAGTGGGGGCTGCTGAGAGGGGGGTGCTGGGGTTGCAGCCGAGTGCCAGGCTCCTTTCTCTTATCCTCTAGGCTGTCAGGGATTCAGGAAAAGGCCACTGACCAAACAGAGCCACAGAGGCACAGCAGTGAGTGTCCGTGGCTGCTCTCCAAGAATTTAAACCATGGCTCCGTGGCCCCAGCCAGTGAGAGCGTGGCACACTGGGGTGCCGTCAGCAGCCATGATCAGCGGTGAGGTGTGTTACAAATAATTTGTTACAATAAAAGTCGGGCTTCCACCAGAAGGGCTGTAATAAAAGGCAGATGGTAACCAGCGTGGACGAGGGTGTGGAGGGACTGGAGCTCTCGTGTTTGCAGTGGGTTGCAGAATGGCCCCGCTGTGTTGGAAAACAGTTTGGTGGTTCCTCAGATAGTAAATTAGTAGAATCAGTATCAACTCAAGAACACGGAAAGCACGTGTCCCCACAGGGTCTTGTACATGGATGTTCAGAGCTCATTATTCACAGTAGCCAAAAGGTGGGAGCAGCCCACAGCCCGCCCGCTGAGGACTGGGTAGCAGAGCGCGGTGCATGCACACGGTGGCCTCATTCGGCTGTAACGTGAGTGAAGCTGGGGTCCAGGCCACCGTGTGCAGGAGCTTGACAGCAGCCACGGAAAGCACGTGGTGTGCGATGCTAGTTACATGAAATGTCCAGAACTGGCAAATTTAGGAAGACAGAAAGATCAGTGGTTGCCAGGGGATGGGAGGAAGGGGGCCGGGGAGTGGGTGCCCGTGGGCATGGGGCATCCTTTTCAGATGATAGAAATGTTCTAAAATCGTACCACAGTGATGGTTGCACAATTCTGTAAAATTCCCGAAACATCACTGAGTTGCACACTTGAATTGGTGTATTTTACGGTGTGGAAGCGACGGCTCCGTGGAGGTGCAGCAGGGCAGAACGCACAGGCTCCTGTTGGCAGGTTGTCGACGTTTTCACAGTCACAGCTGAGCAGTGAGCGTCTCTGGGATGGCCACTGCTGACAGCCCCCAGCCCTCCCCTCTGCTCCTGATTGGTCAAGAGGGGGCATGTGACCATGGACACACACTGGGAGGGCAGCTGGGGCTTCCAGAAAAGGTTGTATCACTCGGATTTATTTCTTTAGGACATATTTATTTTTATTTTTTGAGACAGAGTCTCACTCTGTTGCCCAGGCTGGAGTGCAGTGGCGCCATCCTGGCTCACTGCAACCTCCGCCTCCCGGGTTCAAGTGATTCTCCTGCCTCAGCCTTCCAAGTAGCTGGGACTACAGGCATGCACAACCACACCTGGCTAATTTTTGTATTTTTAATGGAGACAGAGTTTTGCCATGTTGGCCAGACTGGTCTCGAACCCCTGACCTCAGGTGATCCACCTGCCTTGGCCTCCCAAAGTGTTGGGATTACAGGCATGAGTCACCACAACCTGGCCAAGACTTACCTTTTTAAGAGCAGTTTTAGGTGCACAGCAAACCTGAGCGTGAGGTAGAGATTTTCTGCACGTTTCCTGCCCCAACGCAAGCATTCTTTGTTCCCGAGTCCCCCACCAGAGGGTCTGTGTGTCCTGGCGGGGAAGCCTGCACTGGCCGGTCGCCGTCCCCCAGCCCGCAGTTTACTTTAGGGCCCCCTTGGTGTTGTGCATTCTTTGGGTTTGGGCAAACGCACAGTGACACGTATCCACCACTTCAGCGTCACCCAGAGCAGCCCTGCCCTGACGTCCCCTGTGCTCTGCCTGCTCACTTCCCTGCCCCCACTTACCTTTAAGGAGACTCCGAGAGTGGTGCCCATTCTCTGGCTGGGGACACCCAGCCGCCCTGAGGAAAGCCAGCAGGGACCCTGGCGGATCCCGGGGCTAGGAGCTGCTCGTGTGAGTTGGTGTGCGGAGGGCGTTTGCTGCTCACACCCGCGCTTGGCCTGACCCACCCTCCCTGCACCCTCATGAGCGCTCCGAACCGGGGAAGTTCTGGGGCTGGAGTCACAGCTGCCATCGTAATAACTGGAGGATCCCAGCACCCGCTTCAGGCTGCCCAGCCCCTGGGGGGAGCAGGGAGTAACAAGGTCTGTATTGAGAAGCAACTTCCCGTTATTGCAACACTGCACGTTTCTGAAAACACTTTCCCCGCGTATTAGTCTGTTTTCACACTGATGATAAGGACATACCCAAGACTGCGTAGTTTATGAAGAAAAAGAGGTTTAACGGACTCACAGCTCCACGTGGCTGGGGAGGCCTCACGATCTCGGCGGAAGGTGAGAGGCACGTCTTACCTGGCGGCAGGCAGGAGTGAGTGAGAGCCAGGCGGAAGGAGTTTCTGCTTATCAAACCACCAGATCTCGTGAGCTGATTCACCACCGTGAGAACAGTACGCGGGAATCGTCTCCCACCGGGTCCCTCCCACCACACGCAGGAATCGTCGGCGCTGCAATTCCAGATGAGATTTGGGTGGGGACACAGCCAGACCTTACCACCCCTATCAGTTATGTCAGTGGGAGTGAGACAGGCAGGGGGCCCCGTCCTCGACTCTGCGGGAAAATGTGACGCCTGTGAGCTGAGTGACGGAAATGAATGCAGAGGTGGGGAGTGCAGGCCGCTGCCCCAGTCCCGCGCTGCGACCCCAACACGGCCATGTTGGCCAGCGGGCCCGGGGAATCCAGTCAGCTGTGAACGGTAATTTTCCCATCCAGTGGCACCGGTCACTGTCCACATTACAGAAGTGGCTTTTCACTGGATGTGCTAAAACCCATTCACCAAATGTGTTTGAGTGACGTTTGGGTTGGCTCTGACTTCACACTTAACACCCACGGGGCTGGGGCGGGCAGGGACTGAGGGAGACGAGGGCCTTCCAACATTTGCCAGGTCCTGCGGGGTGGGGCCGGCCACAGAGGGAGGCACCCCTGCCAGTTTTGCACCCTGGGAGCCAGCCCTGAGTGAGGGCCAGCAAGGACACGGCCGGTGCCATTTCGGACCAGAGGTGAGAGAGAAGGACTCTACCAGGAAGAGCGGGCTGCGTCCACCCAGGAGAGGCCAAGGTGGGGCCGCAGCTGTGGGCAGGACAGAGCGGGGCGGGCCACGCTGGTGGGCACGTGGCGGCCGCTCCAACTGCGCTCCGAGGCCCCGGGGGGAACTTGGATTGAAACCCGGCTGTGAGCAAGAGGGAGTGGGGTTGTCTGAGTTGCAGGCAGGTGTGTGGAGGACGGACGGGGGTGGAGGCGGCCGGTCCCTGTGGTGGGCGCAGAGAGCCAGAAAAGGGAAGGAAGGGGTTCCCGCTGCACAGGGGCGCGGTGGGGACGTGGCGCTGGAACCTGTCAGGAGGGACGAGGGCAGCGGATGGGAGGAAGGAGGCCCGGCGCCCTCTGCCGCCCTCGATGACAGCGCGTAGTCACCACAGGCAGCTTCGGAGCTCCGAGGAGGGTGTCCAGGGTTCCCGGGACCAAACAGGGGCTCGTGTTTAAGGCGGTGGGTGAGCGCATTGCCCTGATCTGACCACTGCACATTGTATGTGTCCAGGCGTCACGAGTGTGCACAATTCGTCAGTTAAACGAAACGAAAAGGTGATGACAAGGAGATCAGCCATGAAGGGCCCCTGTGGCGGCAGCGCCTTTCCTGCGACACGTGGGAGGCCTGGTTCGTGGCTGTCAGGCTGCGGGTGGGCGGGGAGGTGGGAAGTCGAGTGGGGGCTCGGAGAAGGTGGAGACCCACCCAGCCAGGCCCCCCGGCCCCCCACATGACAGTGACCCTGCGGAGAAGTGGCCTGTGTTGTCGCACGAGGGAGGCAGAGTTCATGGAACATTGTTGAGACGGATCCGGGCAGGAGATGGTGCCTATGAGTTCACTTAAGATAAATCTGGCTGGGTGCGGTGGCTCACGCCTGTAATCCCAGCACTTTGGGAGGTCGAGGCAGGAGGACCGAATGAGGCCAGGAGCTCAAGACCAGCCTGGGCAACATGGTGAAAACCCACCTGTACAAAAACTTCAGTCTAATGCCCTTGAGCTCCGCCCAGGTGGGAGCGTGTGGGCACAGCCATGCCTTGTGCAATGGTAGGTGCAACTTGAGAACTGTGTCATGCGGTCGGGGTGTCAGTGAGCGAGTGGGGCGTGAACGTGAAGTCCAGGGACACTGCTGTGCCCCACTGTAGACTTTATAGACACTGCGCATGCGGGCTAAACTCAACTTACGGTTAACGTTTTCTTTCTGCAGTCAGTTAACCTTAGCCCACTCTACCTCTTCTACTTTATAATTTTTTGATTTTTTTTTTTTACTTTCTGACTCTTTTATAACATTTACCTTAAAAGACATATTAACAGCTGTATTTTCTTCTTCATATCCTTATTCTATAAGGCTTTTTCTATGAATTTTTTTTTAACTTTTAAGACTAAAAATAATACAAGGCACAAATGCACACATTAGCCTAGGTCTGCGTAAGATCGGGACCGTCCATTATACCCGACGTGGTACAGCGATGTCCCCGCCCCAGCCTCATCTTGAACTGAAGCTCCCGTAAGCACCATGTGTTGTGGGAGGGCCCTGGTGGGAGGTGATTGAATCCTGGGAGTGGATCTTCCCCACGCTTTTCTCAGGACAGTGAATCCATCTCATGAGATCTGATGGTTATTTTATTTATTTAGTTTTGCGATGGGGTTTCATTCTTGTTGCCCAGGCTGGAGTGCAATGGCATCATCTTGGCTCACCGCAACCTCTGCCTCCTGGGTTCAAGCAATTCTTCTGCCTCAGTCTCCTGAGTAGCTGGGATTACAGACATGTGCCACCATGCCTGGCTAATTTTTTGTATTTTTAGTAGAGACGGGGTTTCACCATGTTGGTCAGGCTGGTTTCGAACTCCTGACCTCAGGTGATCCACCTGCGTCAGCACCTGTAATCCCAGCACTTTGAGAGGCATGAGCCTGAGAACCAAGGAGCTCTGGCATAAGAAAGTCAGCCTCATGGACAGCAGTGGTAATGGCAATGCTCAGCCTCTGACTTTTCCCAGAGGTGGCACTGCCTCCATCCCCTGAGAGCTCATTGTCCTGTCTAGAGGACACATGCCACTCTCCAAGAAAGACATCCACATGTGGGAGAAAGACCTGTCTCTGCGTACCTGTCAGGGAAGGTGCAAGTTGGGCGTGGTCTGTGAGTGCTCCTCTCTGTCCTGGGGTCCCTGTGGCCTTGGCCTGCAGGTCCCTGCCTGCCTTGAGCCCCTCTGGGTGGTGGCTGAGGGCTCCCAGGCTGCCCGGCCATAGTCGGCAGGAAGGCAGACTGTGGAGTTGGCCAGCTGAGGTGCCAAGCTGCCTTTCAGCACAGACTCCAAGTTACCCAAAGAAGCAGCCACTGGAGAGCAGGAGCCGGTATAAGGACAAGGGGACATCCGGGACCCTTAGCAGCACAGTAGGAAGAGCTCGTTCAGGCCGGGCGCCGTGGCTCACACCTGCAATCTCAGCACTTTGGGCGGCCAGGCCGGTGGATCACAAGGCCAGGAGATTGAGATCATCCTGGCCAACATGGTGAAACCCTGTTTCTACTAAAATACAAAAATTAGCTGGGTGTGCTGGTGGGCACCTGTAAGCCCAGCTACTCAGGAGGCTGAGACAGGAGAATTGCTTGAACCTGGGAGATGGAGGTTGCAGTGAGCCGAGATCGCGCCACTCCAGCCGGGGGACAGAGCGAGACTCTCTCACACATACACAAAAGCTCATTTAGGGGCAACTGCTTAAAATTGAGGGGAAAAGGAAGCAAGGAAGGAAGGAAGGAAGGAAGGAAAGAAAGAAAGGGAAGGGAGGAAGGGAGGGAGGGAAGGAGAAAAGGAAGGAGGGAGGGGAGGAGGGAGGTGAGCAAAGACCGGCAGCGCCCCATTCCCACGCTGCCCCCAGACCTGGCTGAGCCTGGCTCCGTGAGGCCCCACCCAGAGGGAGCCAGAGCTCCATCCTGTCAGTGTCCATAGAACTCCACTAATGTCTGACCCGGCCTCACACCGGGTCTGTCTGCCTGGCCTTGAACACCTCCCACGGGAACCCAGCCTTGACTCCCAGCACTGCCTGGCACTCTGGGGTCAGAATGGCATCCCTCAAACACTCAAAGCGTGGCTTTCTCCAGTGGGCTCTGGAGCGTGTCAAACAGACAGACCTGGATTTGGCGGAGGCCGACTTTGTTCAAAAGGATGACCACCAGGATGACCACCAGGGAGGGACAGCGCCTGTCACTGCGGGGAGGGGTGCTGCCGCGGGGCACGGCTCTGGTCCTGAGGGTGGTTGGCCTCGCAGGAGTGGGGACCGGCTGGGAAGAAGCTGGCGTGGGAGGCGGAGGGGAAGGCTGGCAGGGTCCAGTCCCCGGTGTGAGAGTTTTCCTGGCCAGCCGGTGCCCAGGGGAGGGGCCCTGAGGAAGGGCTGTGGCTCAGGCCGGGGGTGGGGGTAGGGGCAGAGTCTGGGGCCTGAGGAAGGAGCGATGCTGAACCCCATGGAGCTTTGTTCCCGAGCATTTTCCTCCTGCTCATCAGTAGGGGCAGCAGGTCAGCTCATCAGTTATAAGGCAAAGAAAGGGCACCCTGAGGGTCTGCGTGGTCTTGTCGTGGGGCAGCAGGAGCCCGTGAGTCCCCTGTAGGGAGGGGTCGTTACAGGAAGTCCTTCCCTGGAATGCAAAGGTGGGGGGGTTCCTTGAACCTCACTGTACCCCAGGAGCTCAGGGCCCATGTAAAATGCAACCGGTCACCTGCAGGCAGCCAGACCCCTGGTCCCACCCTGTCCCCACAGTGACCCACCCAGGTGTTACCCTTCCCCAGGCAAAAGTGGGAGATGGCAGGGCTGGGCCCGAGGAGGCACTCATTCGCCTGCCCACACAACTCACGCAGCGGCGCCCGCGGGCTGCGCCCTGCGCTGAGCTCTCCCTGGCTTCAAGCCGTCCTACTGATTTGCAAATGATACTGATTAATGGATGATTGACTGGTGATTGATTGACTGGCAAATAATCACCCAGTCCTGTGGGACAGCGGCTCGGGCGCTTGGTTGCTGTGCCCACAGAAGCCCGTGGCTGTGGGGAAGACGCTGCTCCCTGGACAGTCCTCTCCGGCCATCCGGTCCTCCCCAGGACACGGGAGGAGGGACAGGAGAAACCTACCCACCTGGGGAGAGGCCCAGGGGCTGCCCGAGGATTAAAGGGGAGCCAGTGCCCAGGCCCTGAGCCGACCCCGTGCCGCCTCCTCCTAGGAACGGTGTCCGTCTGCATCGGCAAGGGTTTCTTTCGATAACAGCTCGGCTGGGGCTGACTCTGCAGGCAAGAGCCATCAGCAGGGGCGCAGCGCCTCCGTGGCCTTCCCACTGAGGGCGGGGAGCCCTTACCGCAGAAAACTGGGGAGCCCTTCCCACTGAAGGCGGGGAGCCCTTCCCGCAGAAAACTGGGGAGCCCTTCCCACTGAGGGCGGGGAGCCCTTCCCGCAGAAAACTGGGGAGCCCTTCCCACTGAAGGCGGGGAGCCCTTCCCGCAGAAAACTGGGGAGCCCTTCCCACTGAGGGCGGGGAGCCCTTCCCCTGAAGCCGCCGCCCTCAGTCACCTTCAGAACTGCTTCCTCGCAGAAACCGTGGGGAGCCGCTGGATTCTGGCTCCAGGGAAGTTGGGGAGACGGCGACAGGCGCCCGGCCCGCGGGGGGCTATTGAAGGACTCCCGTCCTCCATTTTTAGCTCAGCAGAAAACGCTTTAACAACAGCCTGCGGCTCCGGCCCGCGCTGGCTCTGCCTGGCCGCCCCCGCCCTCGGCGTCCTCCCCGCCACGCTCCTGTCCCGGGACGGGCCGGGGCCGCTCCCCCGAGGTCACTGTCCCCCGAGGTCGCTGTCCCCCGAGGTCGCTGTCCCCCAGGTCACTGTCCCCCGAGGTCTCACTGTCCCCCGAGGTCACTGTCCCCCGAGGTCACTGTCCCCCGAGGTCGCTGTCCCCCGAGGTCACTGTCCCCCAGGTCACTGTCCCCCGAGGTCACTGTCCCCCAGGTCACTGTCCCCCAGGTCACTGTCCCCCGAGGTCACTGTCCCCCAGGTCGCTGTCCCCCGAGGTCGCTGTCCCCCAGGTCGCTGTCCCCCGAGGTCACTGTCCCCCGAGGTCGCTGTCCCCCGAGGTCACTGTCCCCCGAGGTCGCTGTCCCCCGAGGTCGCTGTCCCCCAGGTCACTGTCCCCCAGGTCACTGTCCCCCGAGGTCGCTGTCCCCCGAGGTCGCTGTCCCCCGAGGTCTCACTGTCCCCCGAGGTCGCTGTCCCCCGAGGTCACTGTCCCCCGAGGTCGCTGTCCCCCGAGGTCACTGTCCCCCAGGTCACTGTCCCCCGAGGTCACTGTCCCCCAGGTCACTGTCCCCCAGGTCACTGTCCCCCGAGGTCACTGTCCCCCAGGTCGCTGTCCCCCGAGGTCGCTGTCCCCCGAGGTCGCTGTCCCCCGAGGTCTCACTGTCCCCCGAGGTCGCTGTCCCCCGAGGTCGCTGTCCCCCAGGTCGCTGTCCCCCGAGGTCACTGTCCCCCGAGGTCGCTGTCCCCCGAGGTCGCTGTCCCCCAGGTCACTGTCCCCCAGGTCACTGTCCCCCGAGGTCGCTGTCCCCCGAGGTCGCTGTCCCCCGAGATCGCTGTCCCCCGAGGTCTCACTGTCCCCCGAGGTCACTGTCCCCCGAGGTCGCTGTCCCCCGAGGTCGCTGTCCCCCGAGGTCGCTGTCCCCCAGGTCACTGTCCCCCGAGGTCGCTGTCCCCCGAGGTCTCACTGTCCCCCGAGGTCACTGTCCCCCGAGGTCGCTGTCCCCCGAGGTCGCTGTCCCCCGAGGTCGCTGTCCCCCCAGGTCGCTGTCCCCCGAGGTCACTGTCCCCCGAGGTCGCTGTCCCCCGAGGTCGCTGTCCCCCGAGGTCACTGTCCCCGGCGCGGCTCGTCCCAGACACGGAACAGGCTCAGTCTTCAAACGCGAGGACGGCGCCGCCTCCGATGTGCCGCCCGACGCCCGAAGGCGGGTCTGGTCGCCCTTCCTCCCGCCGTGGGTGACGGAGGAGCCCCGAGGGTGGTGAGCGCGGCCCGCACAGGACGGCGGGGAGGACGGGGGGAGGACGGGGGGAAGACGGGGGGGAGGACGGGGGGGAGGACGGGGGGAGGACGGGGGGGAGGACGGGGGGAGGACGGGGGGAGGACGGGGGGAGGACGGCGGGGGAGGACGGGGGGAGGACGGCGGGAGGACGGCGGGAGGACGGCGGGAGGACGGGGGGGAGGACGGGGGGGAGGACGGGGGGGAGGACGGGGGGAGGACGGGGGGGAGGACGGGGGGAGGACGGGGGGAGGACGGGGGGAGGACGGGGGGAGGACGGGGGGGAGGACGGAGGGAGGACGGGGGGGAGGACGTGGGGGAGGACGGGGGGAGGACGGCGGGGGAGGACGGGGGGAGGACGGCGGGGGAGGACGGGGGGAGGACGGCGGGAGGACGGGGGGGACGGCCGGGGGGGAGGATGGGGGGGAGGACGGGGGGGAGGACGGGGGGAGGACGGGGGGGAGGACGGGGGGGAGGACGGGGGGAGGACGGGGGGAGGACGGCGGGGAGGACGGCGGGGAGGACGGGGGGAGGACGGGGGGGAGGACGGGGGGAGGACGGCGGCCGGGTAGTCGCGTCCCCACAGCCGGGGCAGGGACGCCGAGGCTTGCTGGCGTAATTCTGCGGTTACTCGGGGCTGAGCGGGCCGCGTGCCCGGTCCCGATGACAGGGGCCCTGTCCACGTGTCAGTCCGGGCTGCCGGACAAACTGCCGCCCACGGGCGCCGCAAGGGACGTTCCGTTCTCAGCTCTGCGGGACGGGTCGGGTGCCGGGGTCTGTCCCTCTTCCCGGCCGCAGCCCCGCCTCCCCGCTAAGCCCTCACTCGGGGTTGGAGAGAGAGGAAGCCGCGTTCCGCTGTCCCCGTCCCATCGTGGGGCCCCACCCCGTGACCCCACTGAACCCTGACCACCTCCCAAAGGCCCCACCTCCAACTCCCATTACGCTGGGGCCAAGGTTTCAACACGTGAATGAGGGGAGCACCCTGGGAATGGGGGAGCAGCCTGGGAGCCGGCGAGGGGTCCCCATGTCACAGGTGCTGGGGCACACAGGATACCCGCACCTGAACTTCAGGCCTTGGACTGGGGCACCGGCCTCCTCGTATCCCTGGCAGAGCCGGGCAGCCCCACCTCCCTCCGAGGAGGCCCCGTCTCCCTCCACATTCTCTTTCCAAATGGCAGGAGAACTCAGTTCCTGAAGATGTGTCCAGGGAGGGGTGAAGTGTGGAGAGACGCTGCAGGTGGTCTCAGGGGTGGTTTTGTGTGGGCGTCAGATTTCAGAGCACGTGACCCTCTTGGGACGGGGCCTCAGGGGTTCCCAGCAATCACTGCAGGAAGAACGCTAAAATCACCCAGAACCCCACCCCAGCGGCGGGCACTGCGCGTGTTTTGCGGAATCTGTTTCTGCAGGAGCCTTGAGGCTACGTTCGCTTATTCCTTCACCCACCCGGTACCGCACGCCCACTGCGGGTCAGGAATCATCCTGGGGGCCGTAAGAGCAGCAGAGAATGCAGCCGTGAGGACACCCTGCCCTCGAGGAGCCAGCCATTTAGGAGACAGAAGTGGCTAGCTGAATAATCCAAAGAGCCGTGAAGGTCAGGGAGGGGCAGAGAGTGAGGAGGGAGGGGTGATTTTTAACAGGTGTGGGAGGCTCCACTGCCAAGGGGGCATGGGACACACCAGGAGAAACAAACCATTAAGAGGGGACAGCCCAAGGAGGGGCAGGGCTGCTGGCATTGCCGGCTCCAGAGCTGCGTGCCCTCTGTGCCACTGAAGGCCCACGTGGTGCCTGGAGCAGGGACTTGGGTCCCGGGCTGGCTTCCTCCTCAGCAGTGGGCATCAGCCTGTCCCTCCTCGGCCCCTCTGCTGCCCCCCGAGATGGTGCTTGGACCTGGAGAGAGAGGTGTCACCTCCTGTCCCTGCTGTCTCCGGGTCTGCTCAGGACTCTGCCCTCCGTGGGATGGAAGGAGTCGGTCACTGTGTCTCAGCCGTCGGCCTCCCACCTGCTGCGAGTGGGGACGGGCAGACGGACGCTGGATGAGCAGGAGGAGGGTGACTTCCATTACAGGCAGCTGCGCCCAGACCTGACAGAGACCTGGGCATGCAGGCCACGCGTCCCTGAACTGGCCGTGTCCTTAGCAAGCCCTCAGCCTGGAGAGTGGGGACATGGCTGTGGGAGCCGACGCGGGTCACCGGCCATCATGTGTGGTCCCAACGCTGGGTTCCGTCTCTGTTCTGTGAGGGTGACGCGCCCACTCACCCCCACCCACGCCTGGGGGTAAAGTGGAGGAGGGGGAGCCTGCGGACCGTGGAGAGCTGTTCTCAGGAGCTGGGGGCTCTCTTAGGGCCGCGGGTGAGGCTGCCGCTGCTGGAGGGGACAGAGCTAAGGTGTGAGATCGTGTTTGAGGGTGAGAAAGCGACTTTATGAAGTCAGGTTTCCTTGCTCTCTGCCAGGGGCTGTCCTGGGGAGACGGGATTGGGTTAGCCCCGGGGTGGAGGGGCTCGGGAGGAAGTCTCAGGGGTACTGAGGCCAGGCCTGGCGTGTGGGGGCACCTGGGAGGCCTCGGGTTCAGGGCTTCTGTGGGGTGGGCCTCCGGAGAGCACGGGTGGTAGGAGCACACGCACCCCGTGTTCCGTCCTTGGCCAGGGCCTCCCGCCTGCTGCTGCCCTGGGCCGTGGGACCTCAGTGGAGAATACCCACTGCTGGGTTTTCCTGGCAACACTGTAGGTGCTGGCCACGTGGCAGAGCACGGGTGGTCCGTCTGTGGCACCCTCCCTGATGGGCCCCTCAGGCCCCAGAGCAGGTCCAAGGAGGGCGGAGACCTCATCATTCAGGCCCGGGGAGCAGAGGCAGAGGCTTTCCCTGAGGGCCGGGAGCAGGCCCACCTGCACAGTCCGCGCCTCCTCTCCTGGCCTGGGCTCCTCCCGCCCCTCCCCTCCTGTGCAAGAACGCCTTCTGACCTCTGTCCCGGGCCCGCCCCCTTCCCTTGGAAGCTCTCCCTCTGATGGGGCTTGTACCCCGGTTTATTGACAGAACCACGACAAACAAAGAAAGAGCAAGGAAATCCACGTGACCTCAGGTTTGCCGGGAAAACCCCCAGACGCGGCAGCACCCCGCGAAGAGCGGGCCCTCCACGTTGTTCAGTGCAGAAGACAGCAAGCACCGATGGCCCTGCACGCGTGTACGCCCCCACGCACACACGTGTACACACACCACCCCCACATGTGCACACATGTGCACACACATACCACCCCCCACACACGCGGGCGCGCCCTGCTGCGCCCCAGCCGCCGAGAATCCCGCTGCAAATCTTCGAGGTTGCTGAGGAACCCAGGAGTGCATCGCCTGGACGTCCCCAGGACCTAGGAGCCAGGAGGACCAAGGGCACCCACGGGAAGCGCTGCCCCTTCTCTGTCCTCTGCGGGACTCAAGGGGTTGTCCTTCCATGTGGTGGCCGAGGAAGCCCCCTGCCCACACTGTGCGGGCCCCTGCTGGCTGGGAGGGGCCCTTACACTGCCTGGGATAGACGGGACCCCCAACAGGCGGGGCACACTCTGCGCTCAACCCCCTGGGCTGGGAAGAATCCAGTGAGTTTATACCCAGAAGAGTGGGTGGAACAGCAGTTTCCAGAGATACCCTGATCCCTGGAGCCTGTGAATGGGAACTTATGAAGTGTCTGTGGATGTTGAAGATTTGAGATGAGGCCCCCCCCCCGGAGTAGGGCTTCCCAGTGACCAGTGTCTGTAAGAGGCAGAAGAGCGAAGCAGACACAGTGAGGAGCCAGTGTGAATGCAGAGGCTGGGGGCGGAGCAGTCCCACCACAAGCCCAGGAGGAGGCAGGAGGGACCCTCCCCTAGAAGTCGGGGAGAAGATGGCCCTCTGGACACCCTGACTTTGGACTCCGGCCTCAGAGCTAAGAGAGTGTGCCTGCTGCTCTGAGTCCCCTGGTTTGTGGCCAAGCGTTATGGTGGCCCAGGACGCTAACGCCCCGGCTGGGGTGGGGACCTGGCTCTCTCCAGTCTGACGGCAGCTGCCCAGGAGCGGGACCTGTGGTCTCCAGGGCGCCTTCTCAACATGCAGAAAGGAGGGGCCGGGTGCAGTCGCTCAGACCTGTAATCCCAGCACTTTGAGAGGCCAAGGTGGGAGGATCACTTGAGGTCAGGAGTTCGAAACCAGCTGGGCCAACATGGCGGAACCCCAGCGCTACTAAAAATACAAAAATTAGCTGGGTGTGGTGGAGTGCGCCTGTAATCCCAGCTACTCAGGAGGCTGAGGCAGGATCGCTTGAACCCAGGAGGCAGAGGTTGCAGTGAGCCGAGATGGCGCCACTACAGCCTGGGTGACAGAGAGAGACCGTGTCTCAAAAAAAAAAAAAAAAAAGAAACGAGAAAGGAGGAGGCACCTTCTTTAGGATTGGGTGCAGGTGAGGTGTCGGGCGGGTGTTCCCTGGGGCACCCTGGACGGCTCTTGTAGTCCCTGGGTTGTACGGCCATGTTCTCTAAAGCCTGAATTTCTCTGCGATAGGCCCCACACCTCCTCCTCCTGCCCCCTTTGCCTGGCCTCCTGCAGTTCTGTGTTCCTGGAGTGACCCATGTGCTCAGGACCACTGGGCTTCCTGGGACGGGCAGACGTCCCCATCATCCAGGCGTCTGGACCCCGCGATGCCTCTGTCGCCATTGTCCGCCCCTGGCCCTCTGCGGCCTGGGCCCACCCGATTTCAGCGACACAAAGTTCTCCCCTGCATCTCCGAGCTGCGGGATCGCCTCTACTCGCCTCTCAACCCAAAGTGATTCTGTTCCAGCAGGGCCTGGTCACAAACCGGCAGCCGCCACCTAAGGAGGACCCGTCTGTGAGACGCGGGGAGACGGTTTTTAGACGAGCTTGACACGGGGAAGGAAGTTGCAGGAAATGGGAAGAAAAGGCAAATCCGGGACACGTTTTCCACTCTGCGAAGGCTTTCTGAATATACGCATAATAGGGATAAGTGACGTGCTTTCCCTTATAAAATGCTGCCAGCTGATCTCTTTCCCCCTTTTCAACGGGGCAGTGTCCAGCCCCACTTGCCAGGCAGGCGCACGCCTCATGTCTGGCCTTACAGAAAAACAGAGCTTCACCCAGCGCCTCGGTCCAAAAGCGTCTGGAGCTGCCCGGTCCTGGGACACGCAGAGCGGCCCAGGGAGGGCAGCGGCCGTGGGACCGTTCTGTCTGCGGTGACAGCAGGTTGGCCGGGCGGAGGTGGCCAAGGCCCTTCCTGGTCACCTCCGGGCACGATGTAGAAGGAGCCTCCTCGCCCCTTGCTCCATGTGACACACAGGCCCGCGTGCTGAGGTTCTGTGGCCGCATTCCTGAAAGGCGTCTCAAGGGCCGAAGCACTCCCGAGAAGTCTGGTTTTCTAGAGAAAGGTTCCTTTCTGGGGAAGGAGCCCACATCTGAGCAGCTGCCCTGTGTCGGGTCCGTTCACTTGTGACCCTGGGAAGCCTCAGGGCCTCAGGGTGGCCTCACCGGCAGAGGCGAGGCGAGCTGGGTCAGACAAACATGCACGCTTGATTTCCATCACAGGCTCGCTGCCCCTGTGAGTTCTGGGCCTCAGTTTCCACATCTGTGAAACAGGCACATGTCCAACCTGAAAGGGTGTTGTATGGATTGAGTGAAATGACCAACTGCAGTCCAAATATGGGCTGGGCTCATGCTGTCTCTTACTTTTAATTAAAATCAAGTCAAATCTGCATTCGGGGGAGCAGGAGCCCAGCCTCCTCCTGCGGGAGTCCTGGCTGTTTCCAAGGACGGACTCTCAGGGACCCTTTGGGTCTGGACCGCAGCTCCGGCTGCTTCAGCTGCCTCAGGACCCACCGTGCAGCAGAACGGTGTCGCCAGATTCCCTCCGCCTAAGGAGCCACACAACGCACACACCAGGCTTGCACGGAACGGCCGTTCCCATCCAGGATGAGGAACGTACTTTTGCGCACAAGCCCAGTCCGGTGGACACGGCATGTACAGCAGTGTATACAGACCCACCTTTGAGGGGCTGTGGGTCAGTTCCAGAGCACTGCTGCAAAGCGACCGTGTGGCACAGACGTTTTGGTTTCCCAGCGCATGTAAAAGTTATATTTATACCACACTAGAGCGTATTCAGTGTGCAGATAGTATTATATCGTACAAGACAATGCATATACCGCACCTTAAAAATACTGTATTGCTAAAAGATGCCAGCAGTCATCTGAGCCTCCCGCAAGCTGTAATCGTTTCGCCGCTGGAGGGTTTTGTCTGGAGCTGATGGCTGCCGACTGCTCAGGGTGGCGGCTGCCGAAGGTTGGGGTGGCCGTGGCAATTTTTTAAAATAAGACGACAGTGAACTTAGCTGCATCTGTTGACACTTCCTTTCATGAAAGATTTCTCTGTAGCTTGAGACTCTATGTGATAGCATTTTGCTCACAGTAGAACTTCCTCTAAAATTAGAGCAAATCCTCCCAGCCCTGCCACTGCTTTGTCAACGAAGGTTGTGTCACATTTGGAACCCTTTGTTGTCATTTCTACAACGTTCACAGCACCCTCACCAGGAGGAGCCTCCATCTCATGCCACTGCTTTCTCCGCACATCCTCAAGAAGCAGTTCCTCTCCACTGACGCTTTCTCCTGAGGCTGCAGCAATCCCGCCCCGTCTTCAGGCTGCACCTCTCATTCTAGCTCCCCTGCCCTTTCCACCACATCTGCAGGTGCTTCCTCCACTGGTCTCGAACCCCTCAAAGTTATCCAGGAGGGTTGGAATCAACTTCTTTTAAACTATTGTGAATGTTGACATTTTGACCTCCTCCCATGAATCAAACACGTTCTTGCTGGCATCTAGCATGTCAAATCCTTCCCAGAAGGTTTTCGATTGGCCTTGCCCAGGTCTGTCAGAGGAAGCTCTGCCTGTGTCAGCCATAGCCGCATAAAATGTGCTTCTTCAGTAATGAGACTTGAAAGTCAGATGACCCCTTGGTTCATAGGCGGAAGAATGGACGTTGTGTTAGCAGCTGTGAAAACAACATGAATCTGATGCCTCTCCGTCAGAGCTTGGGGGCCCAGGTGCATTGTCAGCGAGCAGTAACGTTTTCAGGGGAATCTTTTTTTCTGAGCGCCAGGTCACAACAGTGGGCTTAAAATATTTAGTGAATCGTGCTGTAAAGAGATTTGCTGTCTTCCAGGCTTTCTTGTTCCATTTATTACTATTACTATTTTGGGGACGAGGTCTCACTCTGTCACCCAGGCAGTGATGGTAGCTCACTGCAGCCTCCCGCTCTGGGGCTTCAGCGACCCTCTGCCTCTGCCCCCCGAAGTGCTGGGATTGCAGATGCGAGCCGCCGCCACCCAGCCATCATTGTTCCATTTGCAGAGCACCACAGAGTCCATTCAGCATGATTTGTAAGGGTCCTGGGATTTTTCAGAATGAAAACAAGTGTTGGCTTCAATTTAAAGTCACCAGCTGCATTAGCCCCTCCCCAGAGCGCCGGCGTGCCCTGTGAAGCTTTGACGGCCCACGCTGACTTCTCCCCTCTAGCTGTGGAAGTCCTAGATGGCATGCTTCTCCAGTGGACAGCTGTTTCCTCTGCATTGAAAACCTGCTGTTTAGCGCAGCGAGCTCCACCCGTGATCTCAGCCGGACCTTCTGCACAACTTGCTGCAGCGCCTCCGTCCGCACCTGCCGCTTCACTTCGCCCCTTCATGTGATGGGGGCGGTTTCTTTCCTTCGACCTCAGGAGTCACTCTCTGCTGGCTTCAGGCTTTGCTCCTGCAGCTTTCTCCTCCATCTCTGTCTTCACAGAACTGAAGAGTTAGGGCCTTGCTCAGGCTTCGGCTTCAGGGAATGCGGCGGCTGCTTCGATCTCATAGCCAGACCACTTCTCCATGTCAGCAACGCCTCGTGACTTGACGAGTTTCTGCACCCCCCGTCAGTGTCACTCAGCTTTGCTGGGCTGTCTGGTGACCGCCCCACCCCCAGCCCACACACGTGGGTTTTGTTTTTCCTGTGGGTGAAAAGACTACCCAGTGAGAAAGGCACAGGTTACCCACTCAGAGCTCGCTATGGCAGGGGAGGCAGCCATTGGCACCTGCATTTGGCAGAGATAAAGACAAGCAGAGGACTGGGGGCGCTTCACGGTGGAGGCTCAGGTGTGCCCCGGCTAGAGGCCTGTGTTAGCTGAGGTTCTCGGGGGACAGAACTAACAGTATACGTGTATATGTATGAAGGGGAGTTTATTAGGGAGTATGGACTCACACGATCACAGGGTGAAGTCCCGCAACAGTCTGTCTACAAGCTGAGAAGCAAGGAAGCCAGTCCAAGTCCCAAGACCTAAAAGCAGGGAAGCCGACGGTGCCGCCTGCAGTGTGTGGCTGACGGCCCGAGAGCCCCAGCACACCACTGGTGCAAGTCCAGGAGTCCAGCAGCGGAAGAGCCTGGAGTCTGATGTTCAAGGGCAGGAAGCGTCCAGCACGGGAGGAAGATGGAGGCCGGCAGACTCAGCAAGGCTGCCCGTTCCACTTTCTCCCGCTTGCTGTTTTCTAGCCTCGCTGGGAGCTGATTAAACTGTGCCCACCCAGTTGAGGGTGGGCCTGCCTCTCCCATCCACCGACTCAAATGTCATCTCCTAGGGCGACATGTGCACAGACACACCAAGGAACACTGCTTTGCATCCTTCCATCCAGTCAGGTTGACGTTCAGTATTAACCATCGCAAGGCCTTTGGCTGGGGGAGCAGCAGGAGGCGTACTAGAATGGGGGCTACTATGTGATAGATTAGGGGAGTATATCTGGCCATTTTGGGTTGGACCTCAGTTAGAAGCAGAGGCTAAAATTAAAAATAACGTTATTAATCAAGTCTTGGCCTCCTGGGGCCGAATGTTGCAGAAGTCATTGTTTGCCTTCCGAGACTGTCCAGAGAGCTGGCAGGGGCCTCCTGCATGTCGTGTTCACAGCAGGCTGGCCCCAGGCTGGTGCCTGTAGATGATGGGTGGACTTCCCAGGTTGGCGACTGTGGATGATGGGTGGGCTTCCCAGGTTAGTGACTGTGGTTCATGGGTGGGTTTCCCGGGCTGGTGACTGTAGATGATGGGTGGGCTTCATAGGCTGCTGACTATGAATGATGTGTGGGCTTTCTGAGCTGATGACTGCGGATGATGAGTAGGCTTTCCAGGCTGTAACTGTAGTTGATGGGTGGACTGCCCAGGCTGGTGATTGGATGATGGGTGGGCTTCCTGGGCTGGAGACTGTGGATGATGGGTGGGCTTCCCAGGTTAGTGACTGTGGTTCATGGGTGGGTTTCCCGGGCTGGTGACTATAGATGATGGGTGGACTTTCCAGGATGGTGACAGGATTATGGGTGGGCTTCCCAGGTTGGTGACTGTGGATGATGGGTGGGCTTCCCAGGTTAGTGACTGTGGTTCATGGGTGGGTTTCCCAGGCTGGTGACTGTAGATGATGGGTGGACTTTCCAGGTTGGTGACTGTGGATGATGGGTGGGCTTCATAGGCTGCTGACTATGAATGATGTGTGGGCTTTCTGAGCTGATGACTGTGGATGATGAGTAGGCTTTCCAGGCTGTAACTGTAGTTGATGGGTGGACTGCCCAGGCTGGTGATTGGATGATGGGTGGGCTTCCTGGGCTGGAGACTGTGGATGATGGATGGGCTTCCCAAGCTACTGACTGTAGAAGAGGTGGACTACCTGGGCTGGTGACTGTAGAAGATGGGTAGGCTTCCTGGCTGTTGACTGGATGATGGGTAAACTTCCCAAGCCAGTGAATGTAGATGGTGGGTGGGCTTCCTGGGTTGGTGACTGTGGATGGTGTGTGGGCTTTTTGGGCTTGAGACTATGGATGATGGGTAGGCTTCCCTGGCTAGTGACTGCAGATAATGGGAAGGATTTCTGGGCTGGAGACTGTGGATGATGGCCTCCTGGGCTGATAACTGTGAATGATGGATGGGATTCATAGGCTGGAGACTGTAGATGGTGGGTGGGCTTCATAGGCTTGAGTGTTGATGATGTGTAGGAGGCTTCACAGGGTGGCGACTGTGGATGATGGATGG
Organism: Saimiri boliviensis; assembly: GCF_048565385.1. Classification (NCBI taxonomy): domain Eukaryota; kingdom Metazoa; phylum Chordata; class Mammalia; order Primates; family Cebidae; genus Saimiri; species Saimiri boliviensis. The sequence goes on from NC_133453.1 coordinate 1,984,421, forward strand.
GCTTCCCAAGCTGGTTACTGCAGATGAGAGGCAGGCTTCCAAGCTGGTGACTGTAGTTGATGGATGGGCTTCCTAGGCTGGTGACTTTGGATGATGGGTTGGTTGTCCATTCTGGTGGCTAGATTATGGGTGGGCTTCTTGGATCGACATTGTAGATGATGGGTGGGCTTCATAGCTTGGTGACAGCAGAAGATTGGTGGGATTAATAGGCTGGTGACTGTAGATGATGGGTGTACTTCCCCGAATAGTGACTGGATGATGGATGGGCCTTTCTGGCTGGTGACTGTAGATGATGGGTGGGTTTCAGGCTGGTTACTGTGGATGGTAGGTGGGCTTCTTAGGCTGGTGACTGTAAATGATGGGTGGGCTTTCCAGGCTGGTTACTATAGAACAGGTGTGGTCTCCCGGGCTGCTGATTGGATGATGGGTGGGCTTCCTGGACTGGTGACTGTAGAATATGGGTTTGCCTTCCGGGCTGGTGACTGTGGATGATGTGTGTGCTTCTCAGGCTGGTGACTGTGGATGATGGGTGGACTTTCCTGGCTGTTGACTATGGATTATAGGTGAGCCTCCCAGGCTGGTGACTGTAGATGATGGGTGTGCTTCCCCGGATAGTGACTGGATGATGGATGGGCCTTTCTGGCTGGTGATGTTGGATGATGGGTGGGCTTCCCACGCTGGTCATGTATTTTAAGTTGGCTTCTCAGGCTGGTGGTTGTACATAAAGGGTGGGTTTTATGGGCTGTTGACTGCACATGGCGGGTGGGCTTTTCAGGCTGGTGACTGTAGATGATGGGTGAGCGTCCTGGGCTGGTGACTGTAGATGATGGGTGGAAATCATGGGCTAGTGACTGTGGATGTTAGGAGTGCTTCCTAGCCTGAAGGCTGTAGATGATGTGTGGGCTTTACATGCTAGCGACTGTGGATGACTGGTGGGCTCCACAGGCTGGTTACTGTGAATGATGGGTGGGCTTCACAGGCTGGTGATTGTAGATGATGGGCTCCATAGACTGGTGACTATGCATGATGGGAGGGCATCCTGGGCTGTGACTGTGGGGGATGGGAGGGCTTTTTTGGCTGATGACTGTAGGTGATGGGGGGCTTCATATGCTGGTGACTGTGAATGATGGGTGGGCTTCCTGGGATAGAGACTGTAGATGATGGGTCGGCTTCATGGGCTGATGACGATGGGTCAGCTTCTTGGGCTGGTGACTCTGGATGATGGGTAGCTTCTTGATGTAGTGACTGCAAAAGATTGTTGGGATTCCTGCAATGCTGCCTGTAGATTATGGGTGGGTTTCATAGGCTGGTGACTGTGCATGATGGATGAGCATGTGGGCTGGAGACTGTAAATGATGGGTGGGCTTCGTCAGCTGGTGATTTTGGATGATGGGTGGGCTTCCTGGGCTGGTGACTGTGGGTGATAAGTTGGCTTCCTGGGCTGGTGACTGTGGGTGATAAGTTGGCTTCCCAGGCTGGTTACTGTGGATACTGGGTGGGCTTTCTGGGATGCTGAGTGTAGATGATGGGTGGACTTCCCAGGCTGGAGACTGTACTGGTGGGTGGACTTTCTGGGCTGGCGACTGTGGATGCTGATGGGTTTTGTGTGCTGGATGCTGAAGGTCATGTGTTGGAATTCTATTTTCACATCTGGGCTGGACTCTGTCCATTTGTCCATTCAGCCTCTCACTTGCTCAAGTGTTGCATTCTCTACAGGGATGGGCAGGGTGGCCAGTGGCTCATTGCTTCAGTTCTATATCCACTTGCCTTACTTATTAACTGACCTTGTTGTGTTGGAGACTTGTTTTGCCCAGAATAAAAGTAACTATTTATCAACCATTTTCCAGGTACCTGACCTGGCAGCTCTAGCGGTGCAGTTTTCTGTTTCATCCTGGCAATTGTGGAAGGAACCATCACAGCCCTCCATCACACACCCCTACATCCCTCCATCACACCCCACTGCACCTGTCCCTCACACCCCTCCATCACACCCACCACACCCCTCCTTTGCACCTCTCTATTACACCCCTCCACACTCCTCCGCCAATCTCCATGACACCCCTCTGTACCTGTCCTTCACACTCCTCTTTCACACCCCTCCATCACACCCCTCTACATTTCATCACACCCCTCCATCACACTTTTTACACCCCTCCATCACACTCATCCACACCCAACCACCACACTCCTCCAACACACCCTCCACACCCCACCATCACACACCTCCATCGCATGCCTCCTTCACACCTTTTTACATGTGCAGAGAAGGAGACAGGCCCAGTGTGCCGTAAGCTCAGAAAAACGCTTGCCGTGCTTTCTTATGACCACGGCTGTTCTTCTGCTGCCCTTTCCCCATCCATGTAGCACTCTGTTGTGTACTCATGAACGTGGTTTCCAAGATGATGTGCACTTGACACCTGCATCTTGCTCTTCTCACCTGGCCTGGGATGAAGTGGCTAACTAGCAGGAACCTGCAATCACGGGAAGTGCCCACATGCTCCCCAGTGCAAGAGAAGGACGGAGAGGCGTTCGTGGCCTGCCCCTGCTGGTGGCCCTCTTAGGATCTAATCTCTTTGGGGGTTGGAAGCCTTAGGGTTCCACTTCATCAGGAGCAAAGCTGGTAAATATAGCATCAACTCCTAGTCCTGGAAATCCAGTTGTGAGCCGGGGACTGACAAAAAGAGCAGAATGCAGGCAGCTCCCTCAGGGCCACCCTTCCTGACTCTGGGGGCTGGCAGGCAGGGGCAGCACCTCCTCTAAACAGCCCCAGGTGCAGTGTGAGCACCTCCTGAGTGCTGCACGAGACTGGCTTTCTAGGTGCTCTAAGAAGTGCCACTGCAGACTTCAGAGGAACATGATTTCTTTCATTTCATAACCTGCTTGGTATAAACATCATGACTTTATTGCAAAGTGTTTGGAAGTGGATAAGAAATGCCCACGACTGCAGAACCCTCAACAGTCCTTGCCCCGTTTGTGAGCTGTGCCATGGGTGGTCTCTGCATCGAGGCTTTCCCGGGCGGTGGTGGGGTGACCTGCAGGCGCAGGTGCCCACAGCTGGGCAGGGTCTTCCTGCCCTCCTCTGGCTGTCTTGGACCGCAGGGGTCCGGCCTGAGGGAGCCTGTGTGTCTGTCCACCTCCTCGGTGTGGGACCTGCGGCTGAGCACCTGCCTCCGTGCCGCTGCTGCGCCTCCTCTCGAGTCTGCTTGTTTTTGTTTGTTTGCTGTGGCTTGCTCGGCTGTTTAGGGAGACGACTGGCATTCGCTCCAGGAATCCTCTCTGGGATGGGAGTACTTAGTCACGCAGGCGGCTGGGTCGCGGGAAGTCAGACTGCACCGTTTCCAGCAACTCCGCTTCGTTATGATACATGGAGAGAGATCTGCCCAAGAGAAGCTAAATTTAGCCCAAAGTTGAGCCCCTGCTTCTCACCCCGCCCTCAGGCACAGGCAGAGTGTGTGTTTCTGTTGGCCAGAGCCCAGATAACACCGAGAGGTGGAAAACAATCCCCAGAAATCTGAAACACGTAGAACAAGGAAAGAAAATATTCAATCCACCTAAACAAACGGCCATACAATCTCACCACGCGCGGTTTTTGTACCACTGGGTTTGGGGGGAAAGAAAACAAGAGACTGAATTAGAGAGACGCGCATTCAACACGCACGCGAGATTCCCCTGAACACCAGAACAGCGCGCTTCCCACACGGGATCACGGTGCCTGAGACCCTGGACCGGGCGTCTCCGAACTATGGCCCACGGGCCGCATGCGGCCCCCTGAGGCCATTTCTCTGGCCCCCGCCGCACTTCAGGAAGGGGCACCTCTTTCATTGGTGGTCAGTGAGAGGAGCACAGCATGTGGCGGCCCTCCAATGGTCTGAGGGACAGTGAACTGGCCCCCTGTGTAAAAAGTTTGGGGATGCTTGCCCTGGACCCTCGAGTGCAAGGCCCTGGTGGGGCAGGGCCCTGGGCAGGAGGGAGACCGGGTTCCCCAGGGTCCACGCAGATGGTTCCTCGGCCCTGGCTGCCCTCCCTCCACGCGCCCCGTGCTCACCTGCTTCTCCTCCCGACCCTGGCTGTTTCAGCGATCTTCAGGCTTTGAAAGCGCTTTCATTACTCCTGTCAGTTATCCCACAAAGATGTACTGTGCTGGGCACAGGCAGAGCCGGGACCTGTGAACGGGAATAAGATGGTCCCTGATCCCCAGGACTCGAGGTTGCCAGGAGGGTGGTCCAGATGGAGGTGGGAGAGCTAGGGGGGTGGCGCCAGGACTGCCTTCTGGGTCTCCAGGCAGGTCCTGGAGTTGCAGGCTCTGTGAGCAGGGGCAACCCTGTGGGCACACTGCCCGGGAAGATCATGCTTCTGGTGAGTTCTGCATCTGGTTGGAATGCCGGGGAGCAGGCATTTGGGAAGATCAGAGCCCACGCTTTTGGGCTCTTCTTGTTTTGATTTCGGGTAGTACACCTTTAGGAAACAGTTTGGGAGCTGCAAACACTCTAACAGAGGAAGTATTTGATAACTGGGAATTCAGGGACCAGGAGCCGTCCGTCTGAAGAGTCAGTATTGCAGGAAGTTTGAAGAATGGAACATTTCAGGAGTGCCGGGTCACCATGATGGGCCCTGGGGAGTGGCCGGTGAGCAGCAGAGGGGAACAGTGAGAGGTGACGAGTTCCCGAAGGTCACTCTCCCCAGGGGCACGTGGGGGCTCTTGGTGGGTGCTCCGGTAGGGCCCTGGGGGAGCACAAGCTGATGTCCCCTTGCTGGTGGGGTGGAAATTGTCCCTGCAGGGTGTGCAGGGCCCATGTGTTGTTCTCTTAATAAATGGTGATATGGCAAAGTTCCAGTGTGAGGAGGCCCTGAAGGGTGCTGGCTTTTAGGAGGATTTGTGTTTTGAGAGTCCAGAGCCTGGCCTGAACAAATCTACGGTCATTCCAAGACATTGCACCTGTGCCAGGAGTCACAGCTCAAACCTCCCTGACAGCTGGTTTCTGGCCCAGCAGGTCACCCAACCCACAGGGACCACCGGCGGGGGGTGCAGGAGCAGCAGGGGCCCCCGGCTCATGGCCCCACGCCTAGAAATCAGTGCATGGCGGAGAGGGGGCTGCTCTTCTCTCGTGCTTATACATCACAGCTGCCATTAAAATAGAGGAAGAATGTCTGCTCTGAGCAGGACAGCGCCTTTCTGCTGAGGGGCCGCTCTCTCTGCCCTCTGCCTGTCCACACTCCACCTGTGGCTTTCAGCGAGTTCTCTGTTACTGAGCAAAAATGCAGCTCAGAGTCACCTTCCTTTTCTCTTGCAGAAAGTTTAATCCTTTTACACATTTATGGCAGGCAGAATCGTAAAGTGGCCCAAAGGTTTCCGCCCCCTGGTGTACCTGCCTTGGACAATTTCCTCCCCTGGGATGCGGGCAGGACCCATGTAATACCTTACGTGGCAATGAATATGTTCACAAATGCGATTAAAGTCACTAATCAGCTGGCTTCCAGTTCACCAAAAGGGCAGTTATTTGGGGGCAATTGAAATCACCTGAGCCCTTCACCGATGATTTGAGGCATCAGAGACGGGAAATGAGGGACTCAGGGTCAGAGACTTGCGCTCCTGTGACCTGGAGCAAGCTGCACTGTGGCCTGTAATAAGAGAAAATCTTCAGCTGAGTTACCTTTAAAAGAATTTAATTGAGTAATGAATGATTTGCAAATCAGGCAGCCCCCAGTATTACGGCAGATTCACAGACTCCAGCGCAGCCACGTGGTGGACGAAGATTTACAGACAAAGGGAAATGATGCACAGAAATCGCAGTGAGGTACAGGACAGTTGGTTGCAGCTCGGTATTTGCCTCATTTGAACACAGTTTGAACACTCAGCAGTCTGTGAGTGGTTGAAGTATGGCCGCTGGGACTGGCCAAGGCTCGGCTATTGTTACAGGCACATACCCCTAAGTTTGGTTCTCAATCTTGTCCGACTTAAGCCAGGTCACAGTTCATTCAGAAGGACTCAGATATAGAAGTAGAGCCCTTTGCAGGCCATATTTAGTTTGCTTTAATGCCCGGCGGAGGGGACCATGAACAAGAAGCTTCAGGCAGCCTCCGCAGGCCAGAAGCAGCCCCAGCTGACAGCGAGCAAGAGACCGGCCCTCAGTGAAACAGATGCAAAGCAACACATGGCCAACACCATGAATGAGACGGACAGGGATTCTGCCCCAAAACCTCCTCACCCAAGGCAGCCCTGCCACCTCCTGATTTGGGGTCTGAGAGACCGTAAGCAGAGAGCCCAGCTGTGTGGTGCAGAACTTCTGACCTGCGGCACTGAGCTAATAAAACGAGTGTTGATTCAGATGCTAGGTGTGTCAGTGTTTATCACTCAGTAGTGGACACCTGTTGCAAAAAGCAGTGCAAATCTATGAAGCCCAAATTAGAAAAATCAGACAGCAAAAAAAAAAAAAAAAAAAAAAAGGGAAGTGGAAACCACTAGTAATGAACCATCTAGACATGAGCACTGTTGATATTTTGCTGAAGAGTCCTCCCAAGATGTGGCATGTTTAATTTGTTCTCCCCTCTACGTACCACAGAATCATGGAGTGTTGGAAGCAGACGCTCGGTGCCACAAAGAAAAATCAGCACTGAGACAAGGCTCTCTCAGCAAAGCAATTTTACTCCCTGGACTGCAGAAAGGGGACCCTCACTAGCCATTGTGCCATGAGAGTGCAATGAACAAAGGAAAAACAGACACATTTATCCCTTATACATCTGGGGTGGTCCTTACTGCTGTGTCTGATCTCTGTTGGCTGGAGCCAGACCTCACAATCTAATCTAAAACCCAACTGGGTAACAACTTAAAGCTTTTCGAAACAGGTGAAAGCCATGGAGAGCTGGGACCTGCCTGTGAGCACGTCCAGCACAGCTATCTTGGTTAAATTACAAAGACATAGAATGTACTGCATGCCTGTAAGCATGGCCTGTCTAACGGCTACGTAGGATAAGTCTTAACAAAGATATTAGCACACTTAACGATTTATTCTTTAACAAGAAAGGAAACTTTGAAGAGGAACTTTTCTACTTCCCACATGGAGCTGTAATGGACGTGAATAAGCCGCATATTTTAGCACTTTACAGTTTGGTGAATTTGATGTGTGTTTACCTCTGTGCAGCCTTCACCGCACTGAGGATGACGGCCATGCCCACCACCCCGGGACGCCTCCTCACGCTGCTCTAGAGCCTCTTTCTCCCATCCTGGCCATCTTTCTGTCTCGATACATTAGGCTGCACATCCAAGAGCTTTCTACCAGTTCAGTCACACGGCGTACAGTCCTTTGTTTATTTTCTAGGCGTTTAAAAATCTGTGTGTTTCACGTGGGTGGTTTCTACTGCTGCCTTTATGTGCAGTGTCTTTTCACCTGCAACCTTAAATCTTCTGTCGATCTCGGTCTCTGTACTTTTCAGGTCAGACATGGTGGTTTTCATCTCTAGAACTGTGACTTGGGTCTTTTTAGTGTCTTTAATTCTCTATTTAACGGAACTATCTTTCCCCTCACCCCATGAACATATGGAGCTGTAAACAAAATATAAAATTCTAAGCCCCCCACCTGCTGAATGGACCCTGTCCCCTGTTGGCCAACAGCATTCCCAGGTTAACCTGAAAAGCTAGTTAGGCTGTGATAGGAAGCTGGGGGTCAGGCAGGCCTCCCTCCAGCCTCCTCCCTCTGGAATTCAGGCACAGCTGTGCAGCATTTTCAATCCTGAAAACAGAGACCTTCAGATTTAAGATCTTGAGAGGAAAGAGACTCTGTAGTGATAAGACACCAGCCTGATTCTAGAATAGCATCACTTGACAGATTGCAGGCCCTGGAAGAAATGGAAGCATTTTGCCCCAAAATACATTTCTCTGACATATTTCGAAATGGCCCTGCAAAGCTGTTTCTCGTGGGGAAAGTCTGCATTCTGTAGAGAATTCCCATTCTTTTCTAGGTCTTTTCCCTGATCAGGAGAGAAAACCAACAGGCTGGCACCTTTTTAGGTCTCAGGAGAGTTCCGAATCTGCTACCTGGAGGCTTCATCTGCATGACACAACCCCGGTCTCCACCACCCCCGACTTCACCCAGACGTTCCTTTCCGTGGATTCCAGGTGTTTAGCTGACAACTCTCAACCAACTGCCAATCAGAAACTCTTCGAATCTGCCTGTGACCTGGAAGCCCCTGCTTTCAGGTATTCCTCCTTTCCGGACCAAATCAGTGTGCGTCTGACATATATTGACAGATGTCTTATGTCTCCCAACAATGAATAAAGCTGAGCTGCACCCCGACCACCTTGGGTGCATGCTCTCGGGACCTCCTGGTGCTGTGTCGCCTGCCATTGGCCACCTGCACTTAGCACAGAACAAATCTCTTCATAACTCACAGAGGTTGAATCTTTTTGGCCACAGAGCAAAGTCGTATAACTTCGCAGTGCCCTTGCATGCCGACCCTAGGATTCGCGCCCACCAGGGGCAGGTTCAGTGGACTCTTCTCATGAGAGATCACGTTTTCCTTCTTCCTGGCATGCCTGGACAGTTCTGACCGGACCCAGACACTATGAATCTTACAGTGTTGGGTGCCGAGTAGCTTTGCTTTCCTGTGAACGTCAGTCTGCTCACACGTGCTCTGGTCCCTGCACTGCTGAGCTGTAGAGCGGGTCCCTGCGTGGAACCTGGCATTGCCCTCTGCGAAGCCGTCCCTTCTGTCACCCTAGAGACTCCTCCCCAGGTGTCAGACTTTCCCTTCTCAGCCCAGGGAGTCCTGTGGGCTGGGCCCCCTCCAGGCAGTCAGCAGGGCTGTGACGTGGCTGTGACGGGGCTCAGCTCATCTCTGTTTTCTATTTCTCAAGCATAACGTCCTTTCCTTCCTCATGTCCAGAGTCCTGACAAGTGCTCTCTCCTATGTTGTGTCTATTTTTTTGTTGATCCAGACAGCCGGGTAACTCTAGTTCTCGTCATCCCATCTCAGCCACAGCAGAAATACTGACATGTATTTTGAAAGAGATAGACTCATACCAGGCTTAATGTTTTGAAACCTGATCACGATGCCTGGAAATTCGTGTTTTGCCCCTCTAAGTGTTGTAAGGTCAAATCAACAAACTCATGCTCTTGGCAAAGCCCCGCTCCTCACCGACGGCCAGGAGTGAGGCAGGAAGTTGCCAGCACTGAGGGTGAGAAGGGCTCCGGCTCCCATCACGGCGGTCCCAGATGGTGAGACCAGTGCCTCGAGCGGGGTGCAGACCGGGGCGCAGACCGGGGCTGGCCTGGGGAGCCCTCTGGAGTTCCAGCTGCTATCACAGCAGAGGTGTCCCCAGGGGCTTTTATTTCTAACAACACCTTGGTTTTCCTCTCACAGGTATTCTTACAGGTGAGGTCCAACGTCTCCAAACTGTTTCTCCAACTCCAGGAAGAATTCTCCTAGGAGTGCCAAGGGGGTCACACTCTCTGCTTGTAGTGAGCCTGAGGCATCCCCACCCCTCCCCGCCTCCACCCCAGGGCTGTCCTTCTCATCCACACTCCAGGCATTGCTGCTTAGCCCCTCCTCAGCCTGCACCCACCGATGTCCTGATCTGTCTCTTTTTTTTCTTTTTGAGACAGAGTCATGCTATGTCACCCAGGCTGGAGTGCAGTAGTGCGATCTCAGCTCACTGCAATGTCTGCCTCCCGAGTTCAGGTGATTCTCCTGCTTCAGCCTCCTGAGTAGCTGGAATTACAGGTGCCTGCCACCACACCCAGCTAATTTTTAAATTTTTAGTAGAGATGGGGTTTCCCATGTTGGCCGGGCTGGTCTCAAACTCCTGACCTCAGGTGATCTGCCCACCTCGGCCTTCTAAAGTGCTGAGATTACAGGCTTGAGCCACCACTCCCAGCCCGTCTGTCTCTTGAATGGGACAATTGCGTGCCTCAGACCTGCACACACCTGGCCCCAGCTGGACCCACTGGGGACACCCCTTCTCAGTGAGTGACGCTTACCCTTTCCCTCCATGAAGAGGCCTCACACTCTGAGCAGTGTGAAACAATCAGCAGATCAAACCCATGCAAAACAGTTTTCAGAGACTGGAAAGTGATTGGGATTTGGGGGCAGAAGTCCCAGAATTAATGTCATTAACGTAGCAGGTGGTGAGTGAAAAAGTCACCGCACGGGCTTACCCTGTGCCTTCATTTCATATAACCCGTGCAATGGCCTCCTCTGTGTTGTACACAGGGAGGCCGAGGGGATGAAGGGCTGGTATCAGAGACACACAGCTGGGAAGCCTCAGACCTGGGGTTCGGTTGTGGACTGTCAGCCGCCCTCCTTAGGGCAGGACTTTGGGCCTCAGTTTCTCCATCTCTGAATGTAAGTCTGTCTGGAGGGCAGCCATGGAGGGTTCGCTGGGATGAGCCAGAAGACAGAGGGGCGTGTATGTGGAACTCTGTTTTGTGAGTTGCAGACCCCACAAAAACCAGGGACCGCACCTGGGGATGAGTTTGTACATTCCTGCCTCCACCGTCCACGAGATCCAGCAGCTCTTCCTTGAACACAGAAGCACCGACCCTGCTGTGTCTCACACACCGTGGGCAGAGCCCGTCTCTTTCCTGCATCCCGGCCTCTTCCTACAACCTTGGCTTCTCCGGCAGAGTTCATGGCCTCCATCAACGAGGAGACACGGGACTCACTGCCGTGGACAGGACCGACGAGAGGCTGGAGTAGAAGCTAAGACAGTCGGGGTCCTCAGGGAATATGCTGGCGAGGGGAGCGACTGGGCCCAGGGTGGGCTCCACGGATCCCAGGCTTGAGGGGCTGTGCAGGAGGCCTGGAGAGCCACGCTCGGGCGTGGGCACGTCTCAGAGCTCAGGGCCCTTACCCTGGTTCCCTTGTTTACTCCCTCATTCCCCAGATCCTTGATGAGATTGTCAAGTGCTGGGCAAGAGAGGGGTCCGTGGGGAAGAGAGAAACCTCTGCCCCAAGACGTTGCATTGCGGAGGGCCATGCAGACAACACATGGAGAGCACGTGGGACATAAAATGACTCCAGACCCGAATGCTGTGAAGCGGGGAGGGCAGTGGACGGGGAGGCAGGCAGGGAGGGCGCCACACAGCTGCAGCCGCCAGGAGAGGCTGCCTCCGGGTGACCTGAGTCCGAATCCCAACGGCGAGGAGGAGGCAGCTCACACAGCTGCTGGAAAAGCCTTCTGGGCAGAGGGAAGAGCCTTGCAAAGGGGTGGGAGTGAGAAGAGGGTGATGGGACAGGAGGAAGTTCCGTGGTCGGGGGCGGGGGGTCCAGGCAGAGGCGGGTGGATGGGCAGGAGGGAGCACAGACTTGAGGCTCAGGTGGTTGGAGGCCCTGGGGGTGCTGTGAGCAGCGAGGTCACACGCTCTCGTTCACGGTTTTCAAAGTTCGCTCTGGCTGCAAGGTTGCCAGGGAGGCAGGCAGAGAGACGGCAACCTCACTGCCCGATGCGGCAGAGGGCAGGATGCGCTGTTCCAACACTGCTTCCCAAACTCTTTCGTAATGAAAATTAAGTGAGTTGAACATATTGGTCTTATAACTAGAGTGAACCTGTCTCGGGGGCCACAGAAGAAACCTTGCTTTTACACCTCTCCAGGTTCGAGACGGCTCATTGAAAACACTCCCTGAAGTTCCCAGCCAGCCAGCCACACCCAAAGCCGCCCCACAAAGCCCGCACCTGGCGTGCTCCTGTCCTTCCCCTGTGCTGTCCAGAACAGAAGGAAACAGCACACCCGGGAAATCGTCCTCCAAATGAGCTTCTTTATAACTCACTGTGCTAAAAACTGGAATTCTATCCAGCTTCAATTTGAGCAATTGTGTAATCGCTTAACTACAGCAGTGAAAGCAAATGAGAGAAAATTCAATATTAGCTCATAAGAGAGATGGAAATTGGGTTTCTAGATCAATAGGAGACACTCTTTAAATCACAGTGACAAAAATATTCTACTTGCACTGTCTGGAAATCAAATAAGATGTGACAATTTAGTAATAAGATTCACACATTATGTAATATACATTTATAAAACACTATCCTAAAAATCATAATCTGATTAAGTCTCCATTTGAGATATTGTGTAGTCACTTACATAATAGGAATAGAACTAAAAGAGACAAAAATCAAATTTATTTTAGAAGTCAGAGTTCTGGCTGTGTTTCTGGGTTATTTTAGTGAGTTTATTAGTAATAATAAAGATACTGTAATTACACTAGTTATAAATAGGATAAAATGTAAGTAACTCACATAAGTTATTTAAATACTCTGAAGTTATAGAACATTATCTTGGAATTATAATATAAGCAGTTTCCACTTTAGCCATTGAATAATGACTTAATAGCAAGAAAACTAAAGAAAAAAACATCAGGCTGGGTGCCACAGTGGCTCCTGCCTATAATCCCAGCACTTTGGGAGGCTAAGATGAGAGGATCTCTTGAACCCACGAGTTTGAGACCAGCCTGGGCAACATAGCAAGACCTTATCTCTACAAAAACATGTTTAAAAATTATCTGTGTATAGTGCTGCACACCTGTTGTCCCAGCTACTCAGGAGGCGGAGGTGGGAGGACCGCCCGAGCCCCGGAAGTCAAAGGCTGCGGTGAGCTGTGATTGTGCCACTGTGCTCCAAAGACCCTATTTTAAAAGATAATAATAATAATGCAAGAGGAAAGATAAAAATTATAGAGAGTAGAGCATCTTGCCATAGTTCCGGATCTTCAGAAGTGGGCTTGCGGGAAGGTTGGGTCACTCGAAGGTGACTCACCTCTGCTGAGACGCATCTCTCTGCTCCCCAACGGAGGGGGTTCTAGCCAGGAACATCCTTTGAGGGGAAGACTCGTGGACGGTGTCTTCCTCTTCTCCTGGAGTCGGGGAAAGGCCAGGGTCTTCTTCCCAAGAGCTGGGATGTCTGATAAGAAAGGATGGAAGGGTGAGGCTCTCTTAGTTCAAGACGTGGGGTGGCCCCTGTGAGAGCTGAGTGGGTTCTGAGGGAGAGGGGCCTGGGGCATGCGTGGCTGAGGGCCATGCCGCTCCTGGAGCTCAGGGCTGTGCTTGGGGTGTGATGGGCGGGAAGCCGGGGCTGGCTGGACCAAGTCATCCCTCCAGGTGAGCATCAGGTAAGCGCAGTGAGGGCAAGGCGGTGGGATTATGGGTGTATTTGAAGGTGGGGCATCAGGATCTCTGGGCGGATTGGATCAGAGATGTGAGGGAAGGGTGCAACTCCAGGATTCTCCATCGGAGTGACAGATGTCCCAGGTGAGGCTGTGTGTCCAGGATTCTCCATCTGAGTGGCAGGTGTCCCAGGTGAGGCTGTGTGTCCAGGATTCTCCATCTGAGTGGCAGGTGCCCCAGGTGAGGCTGTGTGTCCAGGATTCTCCATTGGAGTGACACATCTCCTGGGTGAGGCTGTGTGTCCAGGATTCTCCATTGGAGTGACAGGTGTCCCAGGTGAGGCTGTGTGTCCAGGCTTCTTCATTCGAGTGACAGGTGTCCCAGGTAAGGCTGTGTGTCCTGGATTCTCCATCCGAGTGACGGGTGTCCCGGGTAAGGCTGTGTGCCAGAGCTGGAGTCCCGGTCAGCCCCAGCCGCCATGACCATTGACTACCATGACAATGAGAACACCAGGCATTCATTTATCAGCCTGGTGGCTGGAAGTCCAAGATCAGGCTGCCAGCTTGGTCAGGTTCTGGGGCTTCGACTCTGGTGCCATCATTAGTGCATTCGCACATGGTGGGAAGAGAGTAAGCCGGCTCTCCAGGGTCCATTCCAGCAGGAGGGCTCCACCCTGACCCCACCACCTCCCCGAGGCCCCTCCCTAACACCGTCACCTTGGGGTTGGGTTTCAACTTACGAAGATGGGAGGATCCAGGGAAGGTCACTTAACTAAGAGGCAGGAGACCGCAGAGGAGAGGGTCTTGGCTCTTCCCTAGGTGACCCTGGGAAGTCCTCAAAGTGCTCTGGGTCTCATCTTCTTATCTTCTAGACATCGGCCTGCCCCTCAGGCCTCTTCCTCCGGGCACCGCCAGCCCTCCGTGGCCACAGCCCTGGGTCCTTGCCCTGTGTGCCGGCCTCCGGAGCAGGGCGACGGCCTGGTCTTCAGTCCCCCTGCCCTCCCCCTGCACGTGGCCCGGATGGCCTGCGGGCTGCTCCCCTTGGGGACACCTCTGGGACTGAGGCTACATTCCCTCAGGTTCCCTTGGTTCCCTGCAGCCCAGGAGCAGCGGGACAGAGGCTCAGCCAGGCCACCAAGGGGCTGGGTCAGGTCCGAGGAGCCTTGCAAAACCTCTCTCCAGTTTCTTTCATTTGCTGCTGAGTGAATTTTTTTTTTACTTAAAAGCTTACAGGATTTTATTTCTCTTTCCTTACCATCTTTAATACATTTTTTTCCAAACAGAATGTATTTCTAAGTGTATCACTTTTCCCTGGGTTTATCTTCCTTCCCCCCATATTTGCTTCATATCCAATCAGTGTTTATTGAGTCCTTTCTCTTTGCCTGGTATATAAGGTCATTAAGAAATGTTTGGCCGGGTGCGGTGGCTCACGCCTGTAATCCCAGCACTTTGGGAGGCCGAGGCGGGTGGATCACCTGAGGTCAGGCGTTCGAGATGAGCCTGGCCAACACGGAGAAACCCTGTCTCTACTAAAAATACAAATATTATCTGGGCATGGTGACGTATGCCTGTAATTCCAGCTACTCAGGAGGCTGAGGCAGGAAAATCACTGGAACCTGGGAGGTGGAGGTTGCAGGGAGCCGAGATTGAGCCATGGAACTCCAGCCCAGGTGACGGAGATGACACTCCGTCTCAAAAAATATAAAAAGAAAAAAGAAAAGAAAATGTTCACGGCCTCAAGAAAAACAAACAAACAAACAAAAAAACAGTTATTGGCGAGGGAGACAGGTTGGAATCACTGAATTCGTTGATGGTGAATACGACCTCGAATGCTGTGTCTCGTCAGCCCCGCCGTGTCCTCTGGGCTCTACAGCACCCACGGACATAGATGAACCCGGAAAAAACAAACAGTACCGCTGACAGGAGCCCGCTGAGGCGTGCCGTCTGCAAAGCCCGTGTGACCTGACGGCTGCACTTTGTATCATTTGTTCTCTGTCTTCTTTCCCGTTCCTCTCTTTGTTTTGCCTTCATTTGAGTCAACTGGTTGTTCAGCAGTTGATCTAGGGTTTAAATAAACTGTGTTTGTTTGAACGGCCGCATTCTGCTTTCAGATAATCATCATACGAGTTTATGCGTACTGTAAGATTCTTACAAAACGTTTCCACTCCTGTGTGTCGTCTTCTGTACCATCATTGTCCCTCACCTTACTTCTGCTTGTGTTAAAATCCCCACAGTATATTATAATTTTCTTTTTTAAATTGTCAATGGCATTATAAAGATATTTAAGAAAACAATTTTTTAAATAATTTCCCAATAGTCACTATTTTTTACTCATTTGTGTAGATTAAAGTTACCAGCTGATAACATTTTCTATATATTTTTTTCTATTGCATGTATAATTGCAGAATATATTTTCCGTTTTCTACTATGACGAGTGTCCACAAACTTAGTGACTTTAAGAAACCCCGCACAGAGCTTTGCGCAGTGGCAGTATCGTAGCCAATGAGGTTTATCCGAGGCGCGATTATTGCTAAAAATATAAAATAATAATAAAAAAGAAACCTCACACATTTATTATATCACAGCTACGTAAGTCAGAAACCTAACCTGCATGTCACTGGGCTAAGATCAAAGTGTCAGCAGGATGCATCTCCTTTTAGATGTTCTGGGGGAGTCTGTCGCCTTGATTTTTCAGCTTCTAGAAGTCACCCCTATTGCTTGGATCCGCTGCCCTTCCCCCATCTTCAAAACCAGCATCCTCAGGCTAAGCCTTTCTCACAATGCACTCACTGGTTGATTCTTCCGGGTTCCTCTTTCAGCTGTGAGGACACTGAATGATTGCATTGGGCCCACCTGGATGATCCCAGATACTGTCACCTGTCGGCAACCTTAATTCCATCTGCAAACTTAATGCCTCTGCTCCGTGTAAACTAGTGTATTCACGGGTTTGGGAGTTAAGATGCAGTACCCTGGGTACCTTTGGGGGTCCTTATTCTGCACATCGTGGGCAGTCTTGCCAGAGGTTTGGCTAATTTCTCTCTCTCCAGACATCTCTGATTTTCTCTCTGCTTTTCCGTTTTCAATTGGACTGAATTCATCTCTTTCTTGTTTTCTTTCTTCTTGTTTTATAGAGTTTAGTTTGCTCTTCTCTTTTATAGGGTCCTGAGGGGAGGTTAGATTTTTAATTGATACTTCTCTTCTTTTCTAATGGATGCATTCAGTAGCATCAGCTGTCCTCTACCGTGGCTACAGCTCTGTCCCCAAAATTTTGATATGTTGTATTTTCAGCTTTATTTACTTGAATATATATGTATTTTTAAATTTCCCTTGAGACTCCCTTTTTGACCTATGAACTATTTTCGAGTGTGTGTACTGTTTAGTTTCCAATGATTTGGAGAGTTTCCTGTTACCTTTGTGTTTCTTCCGAACTTCAGTTTGTTACCACTGTGGTGAGAGAACCATTCTGCATGATCAGTTCTCTTACTTTTGGTGGGATTTGTTTTATGGTACAGGATATAGTCTGTTCTTACTGTGTCACCCTTGGGCATGTGCAAAGAAAGTGTATTCTGCTGTGATTGAGTGGAGTGTTCCGTAAATGTCAATTACATCTTATTGATTAATGGTGTTTTGAGTTCTTCCGCATTCTTGCTGAATTTTTGTCTCATTTATCTATCGATAGTTGAGGGAAAAGTTTTAAAGTCCCCAACTCTCATTGAGAGTTTGTCTATTTCTTCTTTCATTCCTCTCAGTTTTTGTTTAATGTATGTTATAGCCTTGTTTTTCGTGCATACACATTTGGAATTGCTGTTGGTCTTGATTGATTGACATTTTATCATTGTTAATGTCTTTCTCTCTGTCTTTTGACATTTGTTTGCTATAAAGTCCACTTTTATATTTATGTAGTCACTCATCTTTACCTTTCATGAATGTTTAGAAGATACATGGCTTTTATTATTTTATTTTCAACTTTTCTATATTACTATATAAATGTAAATTTTTATAGTCATCTTATAGTTGGGTCAAGGCTTTTTAACCATTCTTTCAAGTTCTGTTTTTTAACTGGTGTATTGAGACCATTTACATTTAATGTAATAATTGATATGTGAAGGCTATGATTTCCATTTTTGTTTTCTGTCCTGATTTGCTTCTCTATTTTCTTTCTTTCTTTTTTTTTGTATTTCCATGGGTTGCTTAAACATTTTTAGTATTCAATTTTGATTTATCTGTAGTGTTTTTAAGTGTAACTTTTTGTATAGCTTTTTTAGAGGATGCTTTGGGCATTATGTTATATATACATAATGTCACAATCTACTGGCATCATCATTTCAAGGAAACACAGAAGCCTCATCTCTCTTTACAACACTTTAACCACTCACTTATAATGTAGTTTCCTTAAGTATTCTGTCTGTATGCATTTAGAACCATAACAGAGATTTAGAATTTTTTCCTCAAATTGCCAAGCATAATTTAGAAAACTCAAGAAGGAAAAGAAAGTCTGATGTGTTTACTCCCATTTTTTATTTTGCTTGTCTATTCTTTCTTCATTCTTGATCTCCAAATTTCCTTCTTTTGTTTTCATTTCCGTTTAGAAAATTTAGCTTCGTCATTCTTTTAGATGCATCTGCTGGTGGTACGTTCTCTTGTCTGCTCTTCTTCTGCGATGCCTTGATTTCCCTTTCATCTCTGTAGGTTACTTTTACCAAATATAGGACTCTAGATTGGTAGTTCTTTTCTTTTAATATATAAAAATGTTTTGCCACTCTCTCTCTCTCTCTCTTTCTTTCTTTTTTTTTTGTTCTCATGGTTTCTGATGACAAATTCACTTGAATTTTTTTCTCCTATAGGCAATACTTTTATTCTGTCTATAAACTTGAACATTTTCTTCTTTGTCTTGAGTTTATACATTTGACTGTGATGTGTCTTTGTTTGAATTATTTTGAGTGTATTCATTTCGGCATGATTTCAGCCTCTTGACTGTACAGTTCTATCTTTTGCTAAATCAGGAAATTTGGGGAATGATTTCTTCAGGTACCTTGTTTAGTCCTACCATCTTCCTCCTCTCTTTCTGGGGACTCCAGTGGCACAAACGTTAGATCTTTAGTTATAGTCTCATAGGTCCTTGAGGGTCTACTAATTTTTTTAATTCCATTTTTTCCCTGTTGTTCAGATTAGGTAATTACTATTATCCTATCTTCTAATTAATTTATTTTTCCTTCCTGTCTCCTCCAATTTTCTGTTGGGTATATCTACTTATTTTTGTTACATTTTAGTTATTTTATGTTTTTAAGTTCTAAAATTTTCATTTGGTTATTTTTAAATTTTTTTTTTTTTTTTTTTTTTTTTGAGACATGGCCTCACTCTGTCACCCAGGCTAGGGTTCAGTGGCATGATCTAAGCTCACTGCAGCCTTGACCTCTTGGGTTCAAGCGATCTTCCTGCCTCAGCCCTCCCCCACCACCAGGTGGCACAGGCATGTGCCACCATACTCAGCTATTTTTGTATTTTTGTACAGACAGGGTTACATCATGTTGTCCAGAATGGTGTCAAACTACAGAGCTCAAGCGATTCATGGGCCACAGCCTCTCGAAGTGCTGGAATTACAGGTGTAAGCCATCACACCCAGCCTTTGGATCTTGTATTTTATTGCTGGGATTTTATATTTTGTTTGCCAAAACTATTTTTTATTTATTTCAAGCATACTTGTATTTGCTTGTTGAATATATTCATAATGGCTACTTTAGAAAACTTTGTCAGATAATTCTGACACCTGCGTCACTTCACTGTTGGCATATTTTGATTTTCTTTCATCATTCGGTTTGGGATTTTCCTGGGTGTTTGTATGGCAGGTGATTTTCAGTGGGAATTCATAATTTTTTTACATTATGCTAAGGAAACTTTGCATCATATTTAAATCTTTTGTCTTAGCTGACTTTCTGTGACACTGCTTTTGCAGGGGAAATGCAGAGTTTGCCTTAGCATTGCCAGATGGAGTTCTGGCTTCCCGCAGATCTCTGCTGGTGCCTTTCCGTGTCACTGGTAGTACTTGATGTGTAGAAATTTATTTTATAAATGACGCATCACTTAGGATCTTTACGCCTTCAAGTAACAGGAAATCCACCGACATGATTTGAATTCTCAGGATATTTATCGTTGACAAGAATTCCAAAGTTAAGTAGTCTCGGGATTATTCTTTCAGCTCAGTAGTGCCATCAGGCTCTGTCTCTTTCTATCTTTCTTCTGCTATGAAAACTCTCAGCTTTATGTCCACACCACACTGGTCGAGGAATCATGTCTCCATTCCACATCCAAACAAAGGGAGAGAATAGCGCTGGGGAACTCTCGCCTGGCATCCATTGTTTTTGTTAGGAGGGAAAAATCTTTGCCAGAAGTCTTCCTGCAGTTCGCTGCTTCCATCTTTTTTGGCATAAGGATGTCAATGTCATAGGCCCAACCCTTGCACAAGGAAGGCTGGAGGATGAGTATCTGATAAAGCGGATTCAGATTTTCAAGATCATCTATAAAGCATTATCATTTATCAACTGATATTAGCAGAACCATGTACTCTCCCTAAGTATTGGGATCTGTTCCTACCTCCTGACCCAATAGGCCATCTCTAGGATGGAAGAAGAAATGGGGTTGGGGAACAACTGTTGGGAGGCAAAAAGCCATGGGCACCACCGGTAATGTGCTGATTCTCCTTCCAGAGCAACGTCTGTGTCCGCTGTCTCTTCTCTACCATCAAACCCTAACTACGTACCGAGCTAATCCCTTCCACACTGGAGTGCTTGAGCACACAGTACTTGCTTCCAAAGACTGTGCTTGCTCTGATTGTGGTCACTTCAGGTGGGTCATCATGTGGCTGTGCATTCTAAACCTCAACATTGATTCACATCCTAAGACACGGTGCACAGAGGCACCTCTAAGGGTGGTGGGTGCAGAGACGGGCAAGGAAAGACCCTTCCTTTCCACAGGACTCATCCTGACTTTTCTTTCTTGGGTCATTCTGAGGCATACCACACCATGCGGGTTTACAGGAAGCCAGTTTTGATGGGGAGACAGAAGAATTGAGTCCATTACTCTCCCCCTTGTTTGCTCCCTGCTGGCACTGACAAGAGCATCCATCATTCACTCTCTCCAGCTGTGTCCAGATGTCTCTGCGATTAGGATTCAGGAAAGGCACATTCACCACTCTTGCTGCTGATGCTCAAGGAGGCTTGTCGACTAAGATTAGAGGGGGAGATGCAAGGCAGAGGAAACAGATGGGGAAATGAAAGGAATCGGGGAGCGAGAAAGTGCCGGGGAGCGAGAAAGTGCCATGGAGATGCGGCGGGGGGAGGTGCTGGGAGACACAGAGGATGTCTGGGGAAGAGAGATGGGGAAGGAACCAAACAGAACCACCTGTGAAAGGCAGGGAACCAGCCCATCCTCCTTCCCATCTACCCAGCTCTGTATATACATTTCTTACAGAGAGGACAGAACTTTCAAAGGTTACGAAAGGAGCAGTGTTCAGGGTCAAGAACAATAGTACAGTCTTATTGTAAGACTAAGTATACTTATAAGAAAAGTGAAATATAAGAAAGTTACTGACATTGGAAGGAAAAGGGACATTTTGCCCAAATGTTGCAGAGAATTGCAGCACCCGGTCTGTGTCAGGTGCAATGACCCTAGCCAGAGCCCTGGAAGTGATGACTCCCTGCCGCCCAAGCTAATGATCTGGAGGTGATGTTCCAGGAGGTGGTGACTCCTGGAGGTGATGCCCCCACCTCTCGGAGTTGATATCCCCTGGAGGAAATGCTCCTTGCAGGTGATATGCCCATAAAGGTGATGTCTTGTTGGAGTTGATGCCCCTAGAAGTGATGGCTCCCCCAGAGTTCACGTCCCTGGACGTGATCTTCCCTGGGCTTGAGGTCCATTGAAGTGGAGTTTCATGGATGTGTTTTCTGCCTGGTTGATGTCCCATGGAGATGATGTCCCTTGGTGATGACGTCCCTCTGGAAGTGATGCCCCCTGAGTTGATGTCCCTGAAGGTGATGTCACCCTGGAGTGGATGTCCCTCGAAGCGATATTCCTTGGAGATGATTATCCCTGGAGGTGATGCACCCTGGAGGTGCTGTTCCTTAGAGGTGATGTTCCCCGGAAGTGATGTCCACTAGACGTTGTGTCCCCCACCGGAGGGCTGTGCACTGCAGGTGCTGTCCACTGGAGGTGTCGTTCCTTGGAGTTGATGTTCCTAGAGTTGCTGTTCCTTGGAGATGATTCCAGGTGCTGTCCCCTGGAAACGATGTGCCCCTGGAGGTGGTGTTCCTTGTAGGTGGCGTCCACTGGAGGTGATGCTGTTGGAGGTTGTGATCATTGGAGATAATGTCCCCTTGGAGATGACGCTCCCCATCAGCGTTGAGGTCCCTGAAGGTGTCTCCTCACTGGAGTTGATGTCTCTGGAGGTGAGGCCCTTCAGAAGAGATGCCCCTGGAGGTGATGCCTTTGACCAGCTACTGAGTAAGACAAGGGGGTGCTGGCCTCTGTGTGCCGTGAGACTCCATGGTAGAACTGCTTCTGGTTGGGCCCTAGCCTGACCTAGCTTCATGCCCCAGAAAGTCAGTTCCTCTCTCTGGTATCCCATCCTCCTCTGGAACATGACAGGTGGACGTTAGAAGGGTAATTTACAACTGCCCCCTGCCACTCTTTTCAGCATCTGCCCTGCCGATTCTGCACAGTGCAAACCTCCCAGTTCACATCATCATCTTGACCCTGCCCACCTCCATGGCCCCTGCACGCAGGAAGCTTCACTTGTTCAAGGCCATGGAGCTCTTGGCTGGGCTCCCAACTCAAGCCACCCTGGGGCTCTCCTTCCTTGCCTGGAGCTGAGCCCTTCCCGCTCAGGCATGAACGTTGGCTCCACTTCCCTTGCCAGTGATCCTGGATCTTGGAGCACATAGGATTGGCTAGTGAGAACCTAAAGTGAGATGTCTCAGTCCTCATGCAGTAACTAGACTAAACCAACATCTCATGTTACGTCAACAACCTGGTATGTGAAAGCAGAAGCTGAGGAAGCTGGACTTTCCTTTTTCCTCCTTAACTGCAAGGTCATGAACATGAAAACTGGAGCTAACCACAGAGTGTCAGGGAACCCCCGAGCTTCAGCGATGAAGGAAATCCAGCCAACAAGGGCTGGGCTCCTGAAACCACAGGGTGGGTGCTCTAGAACTGCAGGCCAGGGTCCAGGTCACACCACCTCCTGGCAGCTAGGGCCGGTCATGGGAAGAGCCAGCCCTGTGGAGACTCGGCCTGTGTTCACCCAGCTCTCAGCACTAGGGTGGAATGACACCTGTGATCCCAAACAGCCTTGCGGGTTCATGCCATCCCCATTTTATAGACCATCGTGGTTTAAATTGTTTCCCTTCTCCCCAGATTTATATGTCCCAACCTCTGGTATCTGTGAATGTGACCTTTTTTTGGAAATAGAATCTTTGCAGATGATCGAGTTGTCAGACAGAGAGGATCTCTAAACGAAAATGATATTTATTCAGGAGTAAGTATTGCAATAGGAACATGGTGGGTATTTTCAGAGAAGAAAAGGAAGACAAGAGTTTTAAGAGGAAAAATGAGGAGAATTTGCTGTTTTAAAACGATTGTCCATGGTTCCAGGGATCAATAACAAGGGTGGACAGGCAGTTGTTGGCCAGATGTCCCTTTAGAAGATTTTTCTCTGTGTAGTTGCAGTGGCCTTTGTGCAAGGCTGTGCTTTTTGCAGAGTATTTTTAACTGTTCTTGTCTTCAAGCATACGTGCATGAGAACCCTCCCTTCATGTCCTGCCCCACATCCATTAGTCAGGGCTTGATACAAGTGACTCCATTTGGATTCTGAAAATTTTCACAAAGTTAAAATGAGGTCATTAGGGTGGTCCCTAATCTAATACAACTAATGATCTCATGGAAAGAAACATTTGGACACAGAGCTATACACACAGGGCAAATGACATGTAAAGATAAGGGCAGAATTCCGGGTGATGTGTTTATAAGCCAGGAATGCCAAAAGGGACCAGCACACTGCCAGAGCTAGGAGAGAGGCTGGTAAGAGTCTTCCTGACAACCTCAGAAGGAGCCAGCCCTGCTGACACCTTGATCTTGGACTTCACCTCCAGAACTGTGAGGCAACAAATTTCTATTATGTGAGATGCCCAGTTTACGGAACTTTCTTATGTCAGCCCCAGGACTCTAATATGCAAGGACCTGGCAGCACAGGGCCACTGTGTGACCCAGGCAGTCGGAGCCTAAGGGACAGGTGCCTCCCACCCTTGTCACACTGACAGGAGCTGCTATGACACGGGGTGGGGCTGCCTCACCTGCTGCAGGCCTCATCTCCTGTGTGAACTGTAGACCCAGGGATCAGTTCCAGCATTTTTGTAAAAGCATCTTTTGTGAAAGTTGGAAACACTGCAACTGGCATGGTCCCTCTGCTGAGGCCCAGTAGGTGAGTGGGAAATATAGAGTTCCTCTTCAAAGCATTAACTTGCTCAGCATCCTGGCTCTTTGATCTCAGCTTTCAAGGCCAGACTTACTTCCTCTCTGTACCCCCTGCCCTGGTAAACAAACTTTCCACCAGTCCTTATCTATAGAGACCACATACCACATCTGCTACACACTCTATAGATTGCCCCTCCCATCTCAACGGCTCCTTCGCTTGAAACTGCACTCTCCATGGGTATAACTGCATTCCTGCACTTTTCAGTTAGCCATCCAGGTTCAGCTTAGACTGTGTGGTCCAACTCCAGCTGGTGGAGACAGGACACAGTAGCAGGGACCAGCTGTGTTAGAAATAAAAACTCCTTCCCTCCTTTGTTCAGGGTGCTCTTGCCATTGCTCCATTGTGAGCAGCACTCTTTCTGCAGAAATTAATTTGCCTTGCTGAGAGATCCTTTGTCTCAGTGTCCATTTTTCTTTGCAGCACTGAGTTTTGTTCCCAACAGTGGGTCATGCTGATGTTGGTGCTGTATACTCCATTACTATGAATGTTCCTGAGTCCACACAGAGTGAGGCTCAGGGTTCAGTTCTGGATGAGCTGAAGGGGATGAAGCAGGCTCAGCTGCCCTCAGGGGAGCCTGGGTTCTCCCTCAGAGACACAGCAAAGTGAGGGGCTCAACATAGGGGGGCATATAAAGGAGCTTCAAGGCTCTGGTGTCAGAAATGAATGTGGGATTCATCCCACTCTCCTGGAACACTCTGCAGAGAGATACGTGTAGACCTGGACTAATGTGGGTCAGTGCAGAAGCCTTGCCTAGCACCAGGGGTACCTGTGCAAGGTGCACCCACATGCATGCCTGGCTTCTCTAATACTGGATGCACCTGTACCTTGGAGAGGTCCCAGCTCACAGGCCAGTCAGCAGGAGAGGGTGGAGAAATGCCTCAGGTCTGATAACAAAACACAAGGGCAGTGGAAATCTGGAAATAAATGCCTTTCATGGACACTGGGATAAAGAAGTCAGCCTTGTACTTCCTTTGCCAATTTCCTTTTTAAGACAAGAGAAACAGAGCCAGCTGTGGGCCTGGCACAGCAGGAAATGCTGCTTGGGGACTAACATGGTTCACATCAAACTCAATGGGATCAGTGTGGGCTTAGGTTGTCAAGGGAACCTAAGATCCCCTTTGCCACCCAAAGCCTGTTCAGAACAGGGGACACATAGTCACGGAAAATGGTAAAATTATCATAAGATCAAAGAGCAGCTTGCGCAAAAGGATCTCTTCTTCCAGGGAAAAATCAGACTACACTGATAGACAGCTGGGAATCTAGCTCTGGTTTGATTCTTAGATGAAGACGAGCCCAAGATAAAAATTGGAAAAGAGACCATATTAATTTTCAGGACCAAAAAGTAGGAAAAAAAGAAAAAAATAACTTTTCTGAACAGAATGTTCTTGGTTGAAAGGGATCCCTACAAGTGAGACCATCCTGGAAGGCAAGGTTGTGTCATGCCTGGAAACCAAAGTGCTGGGTAGTCCCAGAACCCTTTCTACTGCTGGGCAACCTGGGGAAGTCACGTGGCTTCCCCAGGACTCCCTTCCCTCCCCTTTGTGATGGTGGATTGGAGCAGGAGGTGCTGCAGGTGCTGAGGTCCCAAGCTCTCTTTAGGTGGAACCAGGCTCTGCCTGACCAGGGGAGGAGGCTGCAGGATTCTCATCCTCACACTGAGCTGGAAGGAGCTGGGCCAGCCAGGAGTGGCCTGTTCCTTAGCAGGATGGTGAAGAAGCAAGGCAACATGAGAGACCTGCTTGACACGTTTATCCATTTTGCTACTGAGATTCTCAATTAGATTTTATTTTTCAAAAGTGTTTGTGCTAATGGTTTAACAAGTATGAAATTAATCTGAGTTCAGTGGTGTAGCTGACATGAGTGCTCTGTGTGAGAAATCCAAATCTTGCCCATATACCAGTAGACATCAATTAAAAAATTATAATACAAAAAGATTGCATTCCAAATCCCTACACAAATATGTCCTTAGAAATATGTCTGAGAATTGCTTTATGGAGAAAGTCATACAGTTTTGCTGACAGGCAAGAGGATGGGAAAAATTGAGAAGGATGCCATGTCACAGGGGGGAAAGACTCCTTGTCATAAACGTGTCTGTTCACCCTAAATTAACTTATAAAACCAATGCAAATCTAATCGAAATTCCAAAAATGTCATGGGAAAAAAAAAGATTTTTCAGAGGATGTCAGCAAGATGGCTGACCAGAGTTACCTGCAACATCCCCTGTCTTACCGCAGACACAAAAATTACCAAACCAACAGATAAGCCACTGTATGTATTTCATCCAGCATAACTGAGGAGGTACACTGGAGAACGCCAGGGGCACGGCGCAATCTGTGGAGCACGGAGGCCCAGGATAGCACCGTGGAGACGAGAGCAAGGGCATCCCGCATCTGCCATGCTGTGCCTCCACCCGGACTGGCTCGGGGTGCCATGCTGTGCCCCCACCCGGACTGGCTCAGAGTGCCATGCTGTGCCCCCACCCAGACTGGCTCTGGGTGCCATGCTGTGCCCCCACCCGGATGGGCTCAGAGTGCCATGCTGTGCCCCCACCCGGACTGGCTCAGGGTGCTATGCTGTGCCCCCACCTGGACTGGCTCAGAATGCCATGCTGTGCCCCCACCCAGACTGGCTCAGAGTCAGGGCAGATTTCTTCTAATGGGAAGAGGGGATGCACTGCTGTCCCCACTGCTGTCGCAAACACCAGCGATCCTTGCCCAGGAAGGACTCCCAGTCCTCACAGGCCCCAAATGCAGTTTGGAGAGTAGCTGGGACTTTTTACAGCTGCATTTCCTGAGTAGGGGCCTGCACAGGGTGCCCCCAACCCTGTAACCTAAGCTGCTACAACTCAACATCATCTTGAAAGTGAACCCACTAATGGGGTGTGCCCTGTCCTGGGGGTGAGTTGCAACCAACTGTGTCCATTCCTCAGGCCCTGCTGTCTATCATGTTCACATAGGTGCCTGCAGCACCTTGACCCCAACTGCCCAGATCCTAGCCCAAACAGAACAACCGAGACCCCAGCATCTGAACCCATGTGGCACAGCATACCCCCACCTCCCCCATAGGGAACAGGTGGGCCTGTGCAGCGGGGCAGCCATCCAACAGCAGACTGGCACCTGAAATGCACAGCCAGTCATCCCTCTGAGGTTATGCATGTCTGTGCATAGACCAACAACCAGTCCTGTGGTGACCTTGCCCTGCTGGGCAGATTGCTGTAAAGCCACCCAGCCCTACTGCATCCACATGTACCTGACCCAATATCCAGCCCACCAGCAGCCGTGTTTCCCTAAAAAGGCAATACATACATAGTTGCCTGGCCATCCATGCTCATGTAGGCCGGAGTTTGGCATTTAACTCAGCTGGTGGCAGTCATCTTTCCTTGCTTCCAGATAACCCAAAGAACAGCTTTTTGGCCCTTCATACCTATATGTGCCCAGCCCAACAACCAGCTCAACACTCCCTCCCCCAGCAAAACCACACCACTACCATCACAAACTCCCATAGCCTATGCCACTGAGGTAATCAGACCTTGATGATGAAGATTACACCTGAAGAAACAATATGAAGACTATACTACTGAGTCCATCCAGAACCAAAGCCAATAACCTAGGACACATCTATAGGAAAATGGCTTTTCCTATAAAATCTACTCCATAAAAAAAAAATGACTATTCCACCAGATGCACAAATATCAATGTAGAAACAGACTCCAAAGATAAGGACAATTGTGGAATGCTTAAAAAGAATGTAAAATAATGAGTTTAACAAAACTCAGTGAGATACAAGGGAACACAGATAAATTAATAAAATAGTTTTTACAATTTCATGATTGGAATGAGAAATTCAACAAAAATAAAGATAATATAAAAATAACCAAAGAAAAAGCTTGGAGCTGAATAATTCAATAAATGAAATTAAAAATACAATTGGGATTTTCAACAACAGACCAGATCAAGAAGAGGAAAGAATTTCTGAACTCAAAAACTGGGCATTTGAAACAATCCAGTAAGAGGGGACACAAATAAGTAAGAATGAAAAAGAATGAAGAAAGCCTACAGGACTTACGAAACAACAATTAAGCAAACACATATTCATGTTATAAGAATGTCAGAGAAAAAGAATGAAGAAAGGTACAGAAAATTTATTTAACAAAATAATAGTGAAAAACTTCTCACATATTGGGAGGTATATGGACATCCAGATTCAAAAATTCAGCCCCAAATGACTCTCTCAGAGGCATATGGAGGGAATGTATTCTCTTCTCCGGTTCACAAAGAGGCGTGGTTTCAAGGGCAAGAACTTCCCAGCACCATACCTTCACCTACCTCTCCATCTGGGAGCTTAGAGGTCTTTGTTTAACTTTCGTGTGCGTGAGAAGATAGACTGCCCAGGTGAGCTCCCTTTGTTTAGAAAAGCCCGCAAGAGGCTATGGGAGGCCAAACAATAAATCAGACATCAGAAATCAAAGATCAATCATTCCATCAGAAGTTTAAAGAAACTCCTTTCACAGGACAGAAAACTTGAACAGGGCGGGAATAACACCCAGGTTAAAAGTCCCCTTCTCCCACATCTGGGTGGACTCCATTTCTGGATCCCCTCTCACCACAGCGTGGGAGCTCTCTCTCTCTCTCTCTCTCTCTCTCTCTCTCTCTCTCTCTCTTCTCCCTTTTCTCTCTCTCTGCCTAAATAAATCACTTTCTGCAAAACTCTTTGGGGTCCAATATTTACTTAAGCAATGTCACCACTCCCAGCGGGGTCCTCTCTCCCATTCTTGGGTGAATGAGGGACCAAGGTCCTGGAAGAACACATCCTATCAGGAAGTGACCTGAGCCCGTCATGTGCAATTTGGTCACAATATGATAATCAAACTCTCTAAAGTCAAAGACAAAGAGAGAATTCTAAAAGCCACAAGAGAAAAGCATCGAATCACTTATAAGGGAATCCTTTTTAGACTATCAGGAGATTCTTCACCGGAAACCTTTCAGGACAGGAGAGAATGAGATATTCAAAGTGCTGAAAGAAAGAGAAAAAAACCTGTCAGACAAAACTACTATATCCAGCAAAGCTATCCTTTAGGAATGCAGGAGATATAAAGACCTTCTTAGACAAGCAAAAGCTCAGAAAATTTATCGCCACTAGACTGGCCTTAAAAGAAATGCTTAAGACAATGCTATAACTGGAAACAAAAGGATAATAATTCCCATTTTGAAAAAACTTGAAAGCATAAAACTCACTTCTATAAATATATTCATAATCATACTCAGAATACCCCAGTGCTGTAATGGTGCTATGTAAATCTATCAGTCTACAATTATAAAGTTCCATAGGTTTTTGGGGAACAGGTGGTGTTTAGTTACATGAGTTTTACTGGTGATTTGTGAGCTTTTGGTGCACCCATTATCTGAGTGATGCAATGAACCCAATTTGTAGTCTTGTGTCTTCATCCCCTTCCCATCCCTTTCCCCTTAGTACCTAAACTCCACTGTATCATACGTATGCCTTTGCATCCTCATAGCTTAGCTCCCACTTATGAGTGAGAACATATGATGCTTGACTTTCTGTTCCTGAGTTACTTCACTTAGAATAATAGTCTCCTGGGCTTGGCATGGTGGCTTATGTCTGTAATACCAGCATTTTGCGAGGCTGAGGTGAGTGGATCACCTGAGGTCAGGAGTTTGAGACCAATCTGGCCAACATGGTGAAACCTCATCTCTACTGAAAATGCAAAATTAGCCAGGCATGGTAGTGCATGCCTATAATCCCCACTACTTGGGAGGCTGAGGCAGAAGAATCACTTGAACCTGGGAGATGGAGGTTGCAGTGACCTGAGATTGTGCCATTGCACTCCAGCCTGGGAAACAACAGTGAAACTCGATCTCAAAACAAAAAACAAAAGACAAAAAAACAAAAAGAAAGAATAATAGTCTTCAGTCCCATCAAGGTTGCTGCAAATGCCATTAATTCATTCCTTTTTATGGCTAAGTAGTATTCAATTGCATTTATATACCACAATTTCTTTATCCATTTGTTGATTGATGGGCATTTGGGCTGGTTCCACATTTTTGCGATTACAAATTGTGCTGCTGTAAATATGTATGTGCATGTATCTTTTTTATATAATGACTTCTTTCTTTCCAGATAGATAGCAGTGGAATTGCTGGATCAAATGGTAGTTCTACTTTTAGTTGTTTAAGGAACCTCCACACTGTTTTCCGTAGTAGTTGTACTTGGTTACATTCCAACTAGCAGTGTAGAGGGGTTCCCTTTTCACTGCATTCATGCCAACATCTTTTTTTTTTTTTTTTTTTTTTTTTATGGCCATTCTTGTGGGAGTAAAATGGTATCACATTGTGGTTTTGAGATGCACTTTTCTGATCATTAGTGATGTTGAGCATTTTTTCATATGTCTGTTGGTCATTTGTATATATCTTTTTGAGAATTGTCCATTCATGTTCTTAGCCCATTTTTGAAGGGATTTTTTTTTTTTCTAATTTGTTTGTGTTCCTTGTAGATTCTGGAGCATTTAGGCCATTTACGTTCAATGTTAGTATTAAGATGTAAAGCATCATTCCATTCATTGTGCTATTTGCTGCCTGTATCCCTTAGGTTTGTTTGTTTGCTTGTTTTTCTGTGTTTTTATTTTGTATGTCTGTGAGATTCATGCTTTAAAGAGGTTCTGTCTTTATGTATTTCCAGAATTTGATTCAAGATTTAAAACTCCTTTTAGCAATTCTTGTAATGCTGGCTTGTTAGTGGTGAATTCTCTCAGCATTTGTTTACCCGAAAAAGACTGTATCTTTCCTTCATTAATGAAGCTTAGTTTCACTGGATACAAAATTCTTGGCTGATAATTGTTTTGCTTAAAAAGTTTGAAGGTAAGGCCCCAATCCCTTCCAGCTTGTAGGCTTTCTGCTGGTAAATCTGCTGTTAATCTGATAGGTTTACCTCTATAGGTTACCTGGTGCTTTTGCCTCCCAGCTCTTAAGACTCTTTCCCTCATCTTGATTATAGACAACCTGATGACAATGTGCCTAGGCGATGATCTTTTTGTGATGAATTTCCCAGGTGTTCTTTGAGCTTCTTGTCTTTGGATGTCTTGGTCTCTAGCAAGACTGGGGAAGTTATCTTTGATTATTTCTCTAAATATTTTTTCCAAACTTAGATTTCTCTTCTTCCTCAGGAACACCAATTATTCTTGGGTTTGGTCAGTTAACATAATCCTAAACTTCTTTAAGGCCTTGTTCATTTTTAAAATTCTTTTTTCTTTATCCTTGTTGGATTAGGTGAATTTGAAAACCTTATTTTTGAGCTCTGAAGTTCTTTCTCCTGCTTGTTCAATTCAATTGCTGAGACTTTGCAGAGCATTTCTCTGTGTGTCCCCTATTTCCTGAAGTTGTGATTGTTTTTTATTTGTGCTATTTCTCTGAAGACTTCTTCCCTCATTTCTTGTATCTTTTTTGGATTTCCTTAAGTTGGACTTCACTTTTCTCTGGTGTCTCCTCATTAGCTTGATAATCAACCTTCTGAATTCTTTTTTGGGTAAATCAGGGATTTTTTTCTTGGTTTGGATTCATTGCTGGTGAGTTAGTGTGATTTTTCAGAAGTGTGAAAGACCCTTATTCTGTTGTATTACCCGTGGTTCCTTCTCATTTGGGTAGGCTATGTCAGAGGGAAGATCTGGGGATCAAGGCTACTGTTCATATTCTTTTGTCCCATGGGGTGTTCCCTTGATGTAGTACTCTCCCCCTTTTCCTAGGGATGTGGCTTCCTGAGAGCCAAGCTGTAGTGATGTTATCTCTCTTCTGGATCTAGCCACCCAGCAGGGCTACCAGGCTCCAAGCTGGTACTGAGGGTTGTCTGCTCAGAGTTCTATGATATGAACCATCTTTATATCTCTCAGCCACGGATGTCAGAACCTGCTCTGGTGGAGGTGGCAGGAGAGTAAAATGGACTCTGTGAGCGTCCTTGGTTTTGGTTGTTTAATGCACTAATTTTGTACTGGTGGGCCTCCTGCCAGGAGGTGGTACTTTCAAAAGATCACCAGCTGTGGTGTATAGGGGAGGATCAGGGAGTGAACGAGTCCTAGAACTCCCAAGAAAATATGCCCTTTGTCTTCAGCTACCAGGTTGGGTAAGGAAGGACCATCAGGTGGGGACAAGATTAGGTGTCTGAGCTCAGACTCTCTTTGGGTGGGGCTTGCTGCAGCTGTGGTGGAGGATGGGGTGTGGTTCCCAGGTCAATGAAGTTCTGTTCCCAGGAGGATTATGGCTGCTGTGTCATGTAGGTTGTCAGGGAAGTGAGGGAAAACCAGCAGTGACAGGCCTCACTCAGCTCCCACACAGACCAAAAGGCCAGTCTCACTTCCACCACGCCCACCCCTCCAACAGTACTGAGTTGGTTTCCAGGTAGTGGGTGAGCAGGGCTGAGAACTCGCCCCAGGCTACCAGCCTCCCAGCTGAGAAAGCAAGCAGAGATTCTGTGCCTTCCCATCTGTGAGTCTGCATGCTAAATTTATACCTTCCCCCGGGTTCTGGCCAGGAGACTTCACATTTGGTTGGAATTGTTATAAAGTTCAGCTGGGGGTTTGTCTCTCTCTGTGGTCTTTTCCCAATGTCTTTGGCAGCCCTCTCCCAAAACTCCTGTGAAACCAGTCAGAAATGACTTTGCTGGGGGCCCAGAGAGCCCACAGGGCTTTTACTGCTGCTTCCTCTACCCCTGTATTTCCTTTGGCTCTCTAAATTGACTCAGCTTCAGGTCAGGTCAAATCCTCCCATGATCTAGATCTTCAGGTTCCCCAGTGAGGGTGTGTGTTCTGGAGTGGACAATCCCCCTTGGTCACTTTCACAGCTGGGGCACTCACTGTATTTGGGCTGTATCCTGGGTCCTACAGGAGCAATCCACTTCCTTCAGGGATTTGTGGATTCTCTCAGCCTTTCTGGTATATTTCTGCATCAGTTCTGGAGCAAAAGTCACCAAGAGAGTTTCCACATGCTGTTCCGTCTGTCTGAGTGGGAGCTGCAATCTAGCCCTGCTTCCTATCCATTATTTCCCTCTCTGCCTGTTATGAAGTTTTCAAGTCAAAATAACGACAGTTGCAATTAATGAATAAGGAACACACAGTATATACAAAAGTAGATTAAGGCAACACAAATATAGATGTTTTTTGGAAAAAGGAAAAATCTAGAATATTTTCATGCAACCAAAGTTAAGTTGCTATCGGCTTAAAATAATGTATTATAACTACAAGAACCTTTATGTCAGCCCCACGATAACCACAAAGAAATTAGAGCAGATACAAAAACGAGAAAGAGAAACGAAACAAAGCTTAACATCCTAGAAAACTACCAAGCCACAGAGATGAACAACAAGAGAGGAAGACAGGAACAAAGGATCAACAAAACAACCAGAGAAATGTTAACAGAATGGCAGGAATAGTTCTTATCTATAGGTAATAGCTTTTAATGTAAATGGATTAAATTATCTAATTAAAATATATGGAGTAGTCAAAATTAAAAAAAAATAAAAAACAAGACCCAACTATATGTTGCCTACAAGACATTCACCTCACTGTTAAAGACAGACTGAGAATAAAGCCACAGAAAAAGATTTTTCACGCAAACAGAACCCAAAACCAAGTGAGGGTAGTCATACTTATATCAGATCAAATAAATTTTAAGTGAAAAACTGTATAAGGAAACAAATAGGTCGTTATCTAATGACTCCTATTACAGGGATCCTTATTTGCTATACAGGGATCAATTTATCAAGAAGATATAAAAATTATAATTACATATGCACCCAACACCAGAGCACCCAGATACATAAAGCAAATGTTATTAGATTTAAAGGGAGAGACAGACTCCAATACAATAATAGTAGGGAATGTCAGCACCTACTTTCAACAATGGATAGATTATTTAGTCAAAAAGTCAACAAAGGAACATTGAACTTAAACTAAATCATAGATCAAATGTACCTCACAGATATTTAAGGAACATTCCACCCAACAGCTATAGAATACACAGACTTCTCAACTTTACTTGGAATATTTTCCTGGATAGATCACATTAGGCTACAAAACTAGTGTAAGAAATTTAAGAAGACAGAGGTCATATCAAGCATCTTTTCTTGTATACTTTAGCATATACTTTTTGTATACTTTTCATGTATACCATAATGGTATACAACTAGAAATTAACAATAAGAAAAACTTTGGAAACTTTATAAATACATGGAAACCAATCAACGTGCTCCTAAACAATCAACGGGTCAATGAAGAAATTAAAAAGAAATTAAAAATTCCTTGAGACAAATAAGAATGGAAATGCATCATACCAAAACCTATGAGATGCAGCTAAAGCAGTTCTAAGAGGAAAATTTGTAGCAATAAATGACTGCATTAAGAAAGAAGAAAGATTTCCAATAAACAACCTACTGATACACTTCAAGAAACTAGAAAAATAAGAAAAAATTAACCCAAAATTTGTAGGAGGAAGGAAATAATAAAGTTCAGAGTAGAAATAAATGAAAGAGGTTTAAAAAATTGTTAACATCAATAAAACAAAGATTTAGCTATTTTAAAGGATAAACAAAATTGACAAGGCTTTTGCTAGATTAAGAAAATAAAAGAGAAGACTCAAATAAATAAAATCAGAGATGAAAACAGAGACATTATGTTGACACCACAGAAATACAAGGGATGATAAAAAATGATTACGAATAAGCACACCAACAATTTGTTTTTTAGAAAGGGTCCCACTCTGACACCAGGCTGGAGTGCAGTGGTGTGAGCTGGATCATAGTTCACTGTAATCTTGAACTCTTAGGCTCAAGTGATCCTCCTTCCTCAGTCTCCTGGGTAGCTGGGACTATGAGAGTGCACCACCACAACCTGCTAATATTTTATTTTTTGTAGAGACAGAGTCTTGCTATATTGCCCAGGCTGAGTCAACAAGTTTGATAACTCAGAATAAATAAATACATTTCTAGTCACATATAAGCTACCAAGGGTAAATTATTTAAAAAAAAATAGAAAATTAGAACAGACTGATAATGAGTGAGGAAATTAAATCAGTAATAAGAAACTTTCCTTTAAATAAAAGCCCAGGGCCTGGTGGCTTCACTGCTGAATCCTGCTAAGCTTTTGAAGAAGATCACCAATTCTTCTCAAACTATTCCAGAAAACCGAAGAGGAGGGAATACCTACAAACCCATTTTGTGAGGACATCATTACCTTAAATCTAAAACCAGAAGAGAACACAACAATAGAGAAAAGTACAGGCCAATATCTCTGATAAACACAGATGCAAAAATTATTGACAACATACTAGCAAATGGAACCAAATGGCACATTAAAAAGATCATTCACTTTGATCAAGTACATTTCATCCTAGGGATACAGGATGGTTTAACAGAGAAATCAAACTCTCCATCATTTGAGTCAGAGGATTTTCTGATCCACAGCTAAGTGATCATGATCTGAGCTTAAATTTTATCTACCATTTCTGTATTTTTAAAAAAGATTCTTGCTAAACTTAAGAGACAATATCTCTGAAGTTCCCAAGTCTTCCTCCAGTGTATGGTGCTCACAAGGAAAGCCCTCACTTTCTCCCAGAGCTTATTTTCCACCTGTTTGCCGGAGGGCCTGGGATGTCTAGGCTTCCAGGAGCTGGCGGCAGCCTGTGATGGGTCAGCCATGGAGCAGAAGTCTGATGCCAGATGAGCAAGTGACAGGGGTCTCCCTCTGAGCGTCCATGGCTCCCAGGCAACTGTGTCTTGGTGTGTGCCTGTGTGGCCGTGGACCGTGCATCCTGCCTTCCCTCCTCAGCTGGAGGTCTGGTCAGCTGCTGTTCCTCAGGCCTCAGCCCTCAGCCTCACAACCAGAAGGACCTGGAGAGTCCCTCAGGGAGGGGCCACTCTGCTGCTTTTGTGGATTTCTTTGGGCGCCCTCGAGCTCCTTCTTAGAGCAGGCAGTGGGCACTCCTTTCTGATGACACCCAGCTGGGGAAGGGACATTTGGGTCCGGGTTAGTCCAGGGAGAACAGTGGCTGATGGCAACTGGGGCACTGGAGCCATGGGGTCCCCTTGGGCCAGCCACCCAGCCCTTCTCAGAATCACAGAGAGGAGGAGCCCAAAATCCACACAACCTGTCCCTGATCACCACCCTGGACCAGGAGCCAGGAGTCCTGGGTCCCAGTGCTGTTCTCACTGCCCACGGGCTGGATGGAGAATTTCCTTCCCCTTATCCCCAGCTATGCTGGATGTCAAATGGTGCCATCCAGGGGCCTGGACTCCATGGGCCATAGAGAAAGCAAACAGGGCTATCTGGAAGCTTCTAGGAGAACATACGTGTAAGAACACTCACCATCATCACCATTGCCCCGAGGGCTAACCTGCCACCACTTCCTGAAGACACCTCCTCTGGCTGCCCAGACCCATTGCATCCTGTGCAACCACAGTGGTCCTTGGCCCTGACACACACTAGAGTCACCTGGGCGCTTTCAGAACCAAGAATGCCTGGGTATACTCCAGAGCCATTTAGTAGGATCTCCTCTGGGGGCATTGGGAACCACAGTGCCACTGCAGGTGCCAAATTTCCCTGATGATCAAAATTGCCTGGTATTCTTCAAATGCAAATGCCTGAGTCCTAATCCAGATGAGCTAACTCAGGGCATCCAGGGGCAGAGAGCTCTGTGCTCAGCCAGAGTCATGATGATGCTTATCAGGGTCTAGGACATGCTCCTGGTCCACGCTCAAGTGCTCACATGCAGAAGCTCAGCACGGCCCCTTCTTAGCCCCACTGTGCTCAGCGGTTTAGCTGGCATCCAAGCGGGTAGCTTCTGCCTTCCACTGAGCGTTCAGCCACATCTCCTTTTGCTCAGCTCCCATCCCAATGCCTGATGTATAGTAGGTGTATGAGTCCGTTTTCATGCTGCTGATAAGGACATATCCAAGACTGGGGAATTCATACAGGAAAAAGGCTTAATGGACCGACAGTTCCACATTGCTGGGGAGGCCATGCAGTCAGGGTGGAAGGGGAGGAGGAACAAGTCATGTCTTACATGGATGGCAGCAGGCAAAAGGAGAGAGCTTGTGCTCTCCTTTTTAAAACCATTAGACCTCATGAGACTTATTCACTATCATGAGGACAGCATGGGAGAGACCTGGGCCGTGATTCAGTTACCTTCCACTGGGTCCTTCCCACAACACGTGGGTGTTCGAGATGAGATTTGGGTGGGGACACAGCCAAACCATATCAGCAGGGCTCAAGAGATGTTTGTTGAGTGAATAAATGACCCGGTTTGTGAATTTCCAGTTACTTACTTCCCTATTCATTTTCTCAAAATGTGATATGGAGAATTCTTTGCCTCCCTCATGGGATGATAGTGAGTTTGTACATGACAGAGCTTTGTACCCAGAGTGACTGTTTTCACTAAGGATAACTGAGCAGCCTGCAACCTCCTCTCCAGACCAGCCACATCCTCATCACAGGAGCTTGCCGAACTGCGGCGCCTCCCACAGAGACCACCAGTCAGCATCTGCATCCACTGAGCCCTGCAGAGAATCGTCCACCACCCTCCGTGGCCCGTGTCTCGGAGTGAAGTTCCCTTGATGGAGCTGGGAAGCCTGTAGTCAGCATGTGAGCCCCCCGAGCTGCCCTGCAAAGCTGGACAGGAGGACTGGGTTCATGGGGCCAGGTCTGGCCAGGCCATTATCTCCCATCCCCGGGTCTAACCTTTCCCCACGTTCCTCCCAGGCGGGAAGGGTCAACGGCTGGTTTCTTAGGGCCCCAGGAGGCGTGTGTCACGGAGCATGTGCAGAGCCTATTCTCAGCTGCAGCAGCCACGTAGGAGCCCCCGGCCTGTTTCCTGTGGGCCATTGACCCTCTAACGGGCCTCCCCATTAGAGACCAGCTGGCTGCCATGCCAGGCACTTAGCGTGTGTGGAAAAATATTATGTTTTCATGATATCAGCAGGAAAATAGGAAATGGCTTGGAAAACAGGGAGGCGGAAAACAATGGTCTGAGGAGTGGAGGCTTCGATAAGCCGCCCTGGTTGCCCTTTGGAACATGTGGATTTAAACACACACTCAGGAACGCATCCTCCATGGTGTGGGAGATAACCGTCCTGAAACCCATTAGTCCAGCAGCCCTGTTCCAGCAAACGCTGCTGGGGGACGCAAGGAGGCCTGGCCAGGCCCCACGCAGGGCGCCCTGCAGCTGCCCGGCCCTACTCGCAAAGGCAGGGACCCTCCGTGGGCCTCAACAGCACAACCTGGCCCTGCCACCTGACAGGGGCAGTGCTCCCATGAGCTCTGCATGCGTTGGGCCAGTGCTGGGAGCCCAGGTCCCTGCCAGGTGGGTGTGGGGTCCAGTGCCCAGGGAAGATGGAGCCTGGCCGCCAGAAGGGAGTTCACGCTGAGGTTGGCTCTTTCTTGATCCATCTGCAGGCAGCCGGCTCGGGAGTCTGTGGTTTTCTTTAGAACTAGGAGGTTTTAGTGTTGGTTTTAAGGACACACTTACCTAAGGAGTGAAATATCCTGGAATTAGCCCCTCGGTGTTTGGCAGTGAGACGCAGGCATGGCCTGCACAGCTGGAGCTGAAGGTGACCCCAAATGATTGATGTGTTCAATACCCCTGATACTAGCTTGCAGACTGACTCTTAACCACACATCAGAGGCTAAGCTCTGCACGCGCTCTTGCATTTGACCACAGGTCAACCCTAAGTGGTGGGGACAAACATTGCAAACATTTCACTTCTCAAATGAAGAAGCGGGTATAGGTCCCGGGAGGGGAGGGAGCTGCCCGGGCCACAGGGACGGGAGTTCCAGGCTGAGCTCCCAGGGGCATGGGGGCCTTGCTTCCCGGGGCTTTCTGTCCTTCAGGTGCCTCTGCCGTGGGTGAGTGCCAGTGGTCAATGCCAGGCCAGTGGGCCTGCGAGCTGCAGGCTGAGCAGCACTCCCCGCTTGGAAGCACACCCGGCCCTGCGGGAGACGGCGGACAGTCCACGTCCGGGCAGCGGTCTCTGCTGCTCTCAGCCCACACTGTCCGCCGGCGGTCTCGGCGCACCCGCCCTCACGCTCACCACCTCCCTCCCTCAATTCGCAGACGTGAGCAGCGTGGGAAAATATTTCTCAGTCATCATAAAAAAATGGTACTTTTTTAAAGTTCACAGAGGCTTGCAGTCATGGCTTGGTAATCTCTCTTGCCCACTCGAAAGGTAGGTGCGTGGCTTTCAACGGGCTCCCCCTTTCCCCATTAACGTTTTGTTCTGGTGAAGAAACTTGGAGTGAAAGGAACCCCGTGTGTGGCTGTGCCGAGGCAGGTTCAAGCTGTCGGCAGGCCGGACCCAGGCCTGCAGCCTCTGTATTCCGAGCAGAGAAGGATGATGGATTCCCCAGATCTTAGGAAGGACAGAAGAGAATGGATCTAGAAAAGAAAAGAGGAAAATGGGGAAACACATTTTATTTATTTATTTATTTATTTATTTATTTATTTATATTGCATCTTAGGTTTTGGGGTACACGTGGAAAGCATCATTCTCAGCAAACTGACACAAGAGCAGAAAATCAAACACCGCATCTTCTCACTCATAGGCGGGTGTTGAACAATGAGAACACGTGGACACGGGAAGGGGAGCACTACGCTCTGGGCAAATACATTTTTAAAGCGGAGTTTGGACGGGGAGAGTTTCTGTTTTGCAGCATTTTCACCCTGGAAGGTTGAAACCTCTTTGGGGCCGGGGGGTTCCGCCCCTGCAGCAGCCCCGGAGGCTCGACGGCCGTCTGGGACCGCAAGATCCTGGCCTTGTGAAACCATTCCACACTCCAGGAGATCTTGGCTTGCTGCTATTTCTCGTGGAAACCCAAAATAGCTCTTGGCAAACATTGCCCGTTTTCTCCACTTCCCTTTGGATTCACGGCTGTCAGAGCACTAACGATTTTCAGATATTCGGAGATGCTCAGGGCTCCAGTCCCTTTCCCGGGGCCGGTGTCCACGGTTCCCCTGTCTGGCCCCCCTATGTGGTGGAGCTCCCCTCCCAAGGCGCCCCCTGGGAAAATGTGGGGGCAGCCGCCGCTGGCGCCGTAACTCTCGGCTGCCCTGCGCTGCCCTTCCAGTGGGGACCTGGGTGGCTGAGTTCTGGCCAAGAGAGCGTGAGGGAGCCACTGGGGATTCCTCCACCCCTGGCCACGGAAGGCCCTCCCACGTTCCTCCCCCGGACCGTCCGTTCTTCCAGCGATTGGGACGGTGGCCCAGGGTGCTCTTGGAAGCTCCGAGTTCCAGGTGGCTACCCTTGATGGCGGGCCCTGAGTGACCACATGCAGCCGACCCGTCCCCTGCCCAGGCCTGGCCCGCCCTCGTGGTGAGGGGTGGGGATGGCCCCCGGTCCTGCGGCGCCCTGCCATGCTTGCCCCTCACGTCCCCTGCAGACACGGGCTCTGTATAGCACAGTGAAGTGGCCCGGAGACCGCAGAGCCCAGTGCTTCTGTCCCGCCGGCCAGGACCTCCATCCCTGCTCGAAGCCCAGGGGTTGTCACCTCTCGTCACCCCGACAAACACTCTGCGGTGCCATTAACATTTCGGTGTCCTCAGAGAAGGGCTGGCTCTGGAGAAATCAACGTGCAGCCCTCGTTTGCATCTCCTGGATTCTACTGAGGAGCAGGACCACGACCTCCTGCTGCACCCCGGGCCCTGCGGCCACAGCCTGTGTCGGCTTGGATTACAACACATTGCCCTGTGCCCATGGAGAGGGTAACATTGCTTTTCAAATCCAGCTGGAGATCAGCGCAGAGCTGGTACAGCCGGTGGCTCTGGGGGGGCTCAGGGTCAGGCAGCAGCGCATGGCGCGGGCTCTGGGGAGACGCGGTGAGCTCCGGCTCTCGGGTGCACCTTTGCCAGAGGAACACCCTTCTGATGCCTGGGGTTTCTCGAAGGAAGAGTTTTTCCATGAAGGAGAAGGCAGCTGGCAGACTCCCAGTTGCAAGAAGTAAAATAACAAAACCTCCATCTCTCTCCTTTCACCTCACATGACATTTCTCCGATGTTATGGCCAGTGGTTGGGCTGTCTTTTATTTTCCATTAAATGAAGATGAGAATTGTTCCAAGGGATGAATTATCTGGGCAGTCCTGCCAGAAATGAAGCATGCTCAGGTTGTTAAGTAAAAGAGCACACATGGATGTTCTCATGCAGGGATTCTTAGGGAGCGCTTCCTCTTCCTAGCGGGCCTGGCATTCCCAGGGGATACGGGGGCCATGGAGGGCGGCCCGGGACCCCGAGGTGGTGGGAGCCTCGCTGGGATTTTTGGGTCCTTGTGGAAAGCTGGGAGCTGAACCCATTTCAACTTTCCCGGGCCTGGCCCAGCCCTCACCCAAATCCTGCGGCTTAGTTGCTGTCGGGAGCAAACCTCCAGCACGCCACAAGCCCAGGGACGTGAGGGAGACACGGGCCCAAGATGGGGAGGGGAAGGCAGCGCAGGCGTGGAGAATAAGAACCGTGCAGGGAGAGGGCAGCGCAGGCGTGGAGAATAAGAACCGTGCAGGGGGAGGGCAGAAGACGGGCCTCTCAGGGGTCCCCGCACCTCCCTTCACAATAGTGAAACCATCTCAGACGTGCAATCCGGGGACAGCTGTGCAAGGCTGCGCAGCCTGCGGTGGGAGCTGCTGGGGATGATGCCTCCGCTCTGCCCGAGGACAGAGGACACAGAGCCCACGGCCCAAGCCCTGCCTCAACCCCACTGGGAAGAGCCTCGAAGGAGATCTCAAGCGGGTGGGTCCTTACAGGCCGAGGGCCCGGGCAGGCGGAGGCAGAGATGCTGCGTGGGCCTGGGGCATGGCCGCGTGGCTCCCAGGACGGTCACCGGATGCCACAGTGATGGGGGGCTCCCATGTGGCAGTGGTGGGAATGTGAAGGAGATGTGAGTCCAGCCCGGGCTTTGCCACAGCCCCAGGGAGGAGGCATGGCCGTCAGCCGGGAAACCACCCAACACGCCCGGCCAGCCAGGCGAGGCTCTCGTCCCCACTGACTGTCCCCCACACAGCACCATTCCCGCGCCCCTCCCCAAAGCCAGAAAGTCAGTTTTCCTCCCACACCTGCACCACCACCATCTCCAGGCAGGTGGCTCCAGGGGGTTGCCGCCTGCCCGCCACAGGCCCCACTGGGCATCTGGCTGGGAGTGGACAAGAGGTTCACTTTGCCAAGATGCCACCCAAGGCACCTGGACGTGGCTGTGGGGTGAGTGGGGAAATGGAGGCCTGAGGCCGGACACGGCTGCAGTCAAGGCCACAGCCTCCGGCTCGGGCACCATCCTTCCATCCAAAATTAAAGCGTTAGCTGTGAGAGGATGAGCCCAGAGCATTAATCCTGAGCTCGGGACCCATACGACGGCCCCGGTCACTCACCTGGGAGGCCGGCCCCACCGACTAGGCCACCGTCGCCTCCTGCCCGGCTTGCAGCAATGACCTCTGACCCTCTTCCTGTCCTGGCCAGGGGCCTGGGATGCAGCGACCCTCCTATCAAAGTCTTCCCATCTCACCCAGAGAAAGACCCGGAGTCCTTCCCAGTGCCGGCCCAGCCCTTGTGCCGGGTTCTCGGCTTCTTCCTCCCTGTGCTGAGCAGGTGGGTGCCCCCCTCAGGCACCATCTCCCTCCTCCCTCTCCATGTCCCCATTAGGGCCTGTCTGTCCTTCCCCTCCGTGTCCTGAAGGTGTGTGCGCACCTTATCGGGGCCTGCTCCAGCTGTCCTGTCTGGGTTTGCTTCCCCGCGCTCTTGGTGCGTCTCAGTTCCCTTTGTCTTCAGGATTCGACTTGGATGTCGCCTCATCCTGGAGCCTCTCCTGAAGGACCCAGCTGACGTGGCACCCCTCTGGTCGCCTCCTCCCACCCCCAGTTTCACGTTCCTTCCCAGCCCGTGTGACGGTTGGAGGGTTAGCTCCAGGTTTCCCTGGAGGCTGCCCCGCTCTGCTCGCTGCCTGGCATGCAGGCACAGGCTGGGGCTTTGTTCTCCCTCGGACGTGTGTGCCTGCCAGCTTGCCTGGCTGCAGTCGGTGCTCAGTGGTAACGACTGAA
The DNA here is from genome assembly GCF_048565385.1 of Saimiri boliviensis. Classification (NCBI taxonomy): domain Eukaryota; kingdom Metazoa; phylum Chordata; class Mammalia; order Primates; family Cebidae; genus Saimiri; species Saimiri boliviensis. The sequence continues at coordinate 2,027,104 of NC_133453.1, forward strand.
GGCACGGAGGGAGGGAGGGCGGGCTCTGAAGCTTGCCTGTCCCCAGGACACCTCCTGCTTATTCTCAACCCCTGACTGTCGGGCTGTCCCCGGAATGCTGCCCTCGTTATGGGACAGAAAACGGGGTGCACCTCGCTGCGGACCCCAGGTCACTGTCTCCAGCAACCTCTTCTGTTGGTATTTCTGTTTTAAAAACCTGAAGCAGCGTTCTGGAGGTTTGAGCACATCCAGTAGGTTCGACAAGGCTTCGGTGGAAGATTCCATGAGTGCGTCGCCATGCTGCAGACGCCCAGAATGTTCTCAGCCTCCGGACGTGCTGTGCCGCTGCTTCTCCTCCACACCCGCTGCCCGCCAGGTCCCCAGCCCCTGCGCTGAGTTTTCCCGGCGCTAGGAGTTCCTTGTCTTGAGATCTACAGCTTGTCGTCTGCTGGTGTCCGGCCTCTCACTCAGCATACCTCTCATGTTTTCTGAGATTCGTCTACGTTGTGTGTATCCGTAATCAGTAATCTGCTCTTTTGTTTTGTTTTGAGATGGAGTTTTGCTTTTGTTGCCAAGGCTGGAGTCCAGGGGTGGCGTGATCAGCTCACAGCAACCTCCACCTCCCAGGTTCAAGTGATTCCCTCCCCCTTCCTCCTGAGTAGCTGGGATTCTAGGCACCTACCACCATGCCCAGCCAATTTTTGTATTCTTAGTAGAGATGGGGTTTCACCGTGTTGGGCTTGCTGGTCTTGAACTCCTGACCTCGGGTGATCTGCCTGCCTTGGCCTTCGAACGTGCTGGGATTATAGGCGTGATCTGTTCTTTTTTGTTGCTGAGTAGAATTCATCGTGTAAATACACTGAGGTTTGTTTGATTGTGCATTTGGATAAACAATGTGGTAAGGACATTTGGATTGCTTCCAATGTGGGGTTCCAACGGACAAGGCTGTTGTGACCATTCACGGACGTGTCCTTGCGTGGATGCCCGCACTCGTTTCTCACGGGAACGTGCCTCAGAGTGGAGTAGTTGGTTCACAGCTGTGTGAGTGCCCTGTGCTGCCGTCCCAGAGTGCCAGGCACTGGGTGCTTTAAGCCACAGTAGGGTGCTGGTGTCCCGAAGGCCACGGCCACAGTATCGGCAGGGCTGAGCCTTCCGGGGCTGAGAGGCAGCCGCGGCTCCAGGCCTCTCTCCAGCCTCTGGGGTTGGCCTGGGCCTGCAGAGGCACCCCTTGACCCGGGCCTTTGCCTTCACAGGCTCTTCTCCCCGTGTGCCTGTGTGCGGATGTCTCTCTTCTAGGAGGACTCCAGCCCACCAGGTTCCAGCGTGACCTCGTCTTAACTCCTAACACTGGCAGGGACTCAATTTCCAAATCAGATCATGTCCTGGGGGGCAGGAGGCTGGAACTTCAGCACATGAATTTCGGTGGGACACAATTAGACTCTCAACACTGGGCAGGTGGACTTGACCTTGGGGGAGCTCTGACAGCCGGGGCCATGAGTGGTCTTTCTTGGTTTCGGGGCTCCCCACATCTGAGCGTGCCAGCCTTTCCTCCTCCTGTGGCCATCTGTGGAGCTCCTGACCACCTCCCCCGGGCCCTCCCCATGGGCCCCAGGGACGCTGGAGCGTGGCTCACCACATTTCCCACCCGAGTCCACACACCGCTGAAGACGACTTGGAAGCCCAGGCGGGTCGTGCATGCGTCGTCCTGGCCCAGGCCTCTCAGCTTTCTTCAAATATGGACTCACCCTTCCCCAAGCAAACAGGCGCATGGTCGTGGCCAGATCTTGGCGCTCCCCAGGACATGCCATCTCTCGAATGTTCATCTCTGCTGTTTACCCTGCGTCTTCCCAAGCTTCCAGTCTGACCCCAGCTCCATCACTGGTTAGGAAGTGAACTCCCGCACGCTCCAGGCTCTGACGGGCTTCTCCACGGGGCAAATCCGGGAGCCGGCTGGAGCCAAGAGCTCACGAGACACAGTCGGCCATTTCTGTCTTCCTTTCTCTCTCTTCCTCTCTCCTCTCCATCTCAGTGTGGATTGGCTTTCGTGTCAGTCCGTTTTTACATCGTATAAAGAAATACCTGAGACTGGTCAGTTTATGAAGAAAAGAGGTTTAATCGGCTCACAATTCTGCAGAGTGTACAGCAAGCATGGTATGGGTATCCGCTTCTGGCAAGGGCCCAGGAAGCTTCCAACCATGGCAGAAGGTGGAAGGGAGCAGGTGCCTCACGTGGCAGGAGCCAGAGTGAGGGGGGTGGGGAGGGGGCAGCACACTTAACCAGATCTTGCAGGAACGCGCTGAGGGAGAGCCCACTCCCCACCAAGGGGGCGGTGCTAAATCCTTCACGAGAGCTCCACGCCTGTGACCCGGTCACCTCGGCAGGCCCCACCTGCCACGCTGGGGATCACCGTTCAACATGAGATTTGCGGGAACAAACATCCAAACGGTGTCAGCTTTGTCCTTACACCGGTGTCTCCACCTGGCTGTCACCGTGAGAACTGGACGTTTCAAGTCCAGATTCCTGTGGCTCGTGTCCAGAAGGAAGAAAGTCCTCCTCGCAGTCCAAATATCGAATCTCGTCGAAGGGCTGTGGTGGGCTGTGCTCGACAGGCACGCACTGCTGGACTCCCCCGGGGGGCACGGCCTGGCACGCGCGGTGAGGCTGCTTGGCGCTGCCATTCTGACCCGTGGGCATTTTCACCCCGAGAGTTTTTGACTCCAAGTTCATGACCCATCACATGAATCAGAATCAAACCAACTGTTGACGTTCATCAAGGAAGCGTTTTCTGAGGTGAATTCCGTGAATCCGGTTTAGTTCTTGGATCGATTTTCTACACAGAGCAGTGAACCAAACGGGTTCCACTTGTATTTTGCAGTGATAACGGACTCGTCCGCTTTTTTTGTGGGCTTTTGTCTTCTTTGTTTCTTCCTTCCCCGAGTCTAATTTCAACAAGTGGATCTTCTGCTCTCATGAGTTTTCTCTTGTGGCCGCTACTTCTACAAAGCCAAATTTCTCAAATAATTTGCACAGATCCAAATTTTAAAAAGATATATGTTTCTTCTGTCAATTTGAATCTTAAATTTAACATGTGTATTTTTACCTACTGTCACTTGCATTTTCTGCTGATAATTTCTAACTTCTCCTTGTTCAGTTTTTACAGTTTTTAATGTTAACAATGATGGCCGTTCATTCAGGTTTTTTTTTTTTTTTAAATCTATAACGACTTTTACTGTAAGTTTCATTTTCATAGTTTTTTAATCTAGAACAACTTTTGCTTCTTTTTTTGACTTTATTTTGTATTATGTCTGCTGTAATATTAATTTTAAATTGAAAAAATGTGTTTGCACTTCTCAGCTAATCCTGAGACATTACCCTTGATAACTGCTCCTGCCCACAGCTGGTCTAGCTACGGCTCCTCAGGTTCTTTCGTAAGTTTTTTTTTTTTTTTTTTTTTTTTTAGACAGAGTTTCGTTCTTGTTACGCAGGCTGGAGTGCAATGGCGCGATCTCGGCTCACTGCAACCTCTGCCTCCTGGTCTTGATCTCTTGACCTTGTGATCCACCCGCCTCGGCCTCCCAAAGTGCTGGGATTACAGGCTTGAGCCACCACGCCCGGCCCTTTCGTAAGTTTTTAACAGCTCCTCGAACTCTGAGCAACCATCTACTCTGTGGCAAATGGGCACAGAGTCGAAGCACCTCCAGGTAAACGTGGCAAAATCAAACGTGGCTTGGGTTCACCCAGAGCCACATCCAGCAGACAGGGTGGCGACCATTCCTGAGGAGAAGCTGGGTGGTGCTCCTATGGGAAGGCGAAGGGAAGTCACGCTTGACCCTATGAAGTCTTTGCAAGGTCTTGGCCATCCACGTCTCAAGGCCTCTCCTTCCCCCACAGTGATCCCGCCTGCTGCCCATAGTACACCTCTGTACCCCGTGCCTCGCTCTGGGATATGACCCTCAGCCCCTTCCCCAGGGGACTTGTGCAGGGGCCTGGTGAATTACCAATGGAAGACCAACCCAACGCTCCCTTCTCTACTAGTGCCCAACCCCATGTCACCTCCCAAATCCAATTCTCCTCGCCCCCGTACCCAGCACACCCTCCCCACCTGCATTAGTCCATTATTGTGCTGCTATAAAAGAATACTTGAGACTGGGTGATTTATAAGGAAAGAGGTTTAATTGGCTCAAGTTCCGCAGACTGTACAAGAAGCTTGGTGGCTTGTGCTTGGTTCAATCATGGCGGGAGGTGAAGGGGAAGCTGGCACTTCACATGGCAGGAGTGGGGGGAAGGGAGAGATGGAGGGGAGGTACCGCACACTTTTAAACAGCCAGGTCTTGTGGGGACTCACGCACTGTCATGAGAACAGCACCCAGGGAGACCGCCACCCCCGTGATCCATCACCTCCCACCGGGCCCCACCTCCAACACTGGGCATTAGAATTCAACATGAGATTTGGGTGGGGACACAGGTCCCAACCGCAGCACCAGCCACACCCAGCGCCCCCCTCTCCACCGGTGCCCCACACTTCCCCTTTTCACTCACGCTTCAGGCTGCTGCCCACTGCCAGAGAAACTGCAAAGTATGTTCGCTGGGACCCAGAGAGCAGGGCACGCGATCCCGGCTGCAGCCCTGGGCTGCAAAGGACGTCCTGCCAGCTCCTCTGGGGGCTCTAGGGTGACTGGGTTTCCCTCCCCATTCGCCCCACTGCCCCTCACTCCCTGCTGAGGCCCTGGCTCCCTGGTGCTCTGAGCAGAAGGGGTCTGGCCCCTAAATCCTGTCTTGCCTTCCTGCAGCCCCCGGCGGCCTTCCTTCCGTCCAGGCTTTATCTTCCCCTGGTGCCCCGCATGATGCCCTCTGTCTGGTTGTTAAGAACAGAGGATGACCAGTGTTGGCCTCTTCCTCTCGGTTGCCTTCAGTCTTCTCTGTACGAGGGGCCTGGCATCCCCAAGGCGCCCTAGAGTCCTGCTGTCTGGGACATCTCAGGCTCTCTCCAAAGCCCTGGGATCCTTTGCCAGCTCGTCCTGTGCCAGGCGACTGCTGTCCTCCTGCATCTCCTGGGCCTGCCACCTGCAGGGATCCTTGCCTTCCGGGCCCAGCCCTTCCCTCACCGCATGGTGGTTGTTTTACCTCAAATGCCCACTGTGTGCTCAGTGCTGGCGACAGAGAGCTGAAACCCCTGAGTTCCTCCTCTCACGGCATAAATGACCGAGAAAACAAAGATGGGGCCATTTCAACATGGGGACAGAGACTTCCAAAGGCGCAGCCATGAAACTGGACTGGAAACGCCATGGAAGGCTTCCCAGGAGAGGCGAGCCCCACGCTGGATTTAGAGGAAGGGCCAAGTGCTCCAAACCACACCATGGGGAGAACGGGCCGGGGCCACAGGGTCAGAGGTGCCAGGAGAGGCCCAAGCATTGGACCACGGCTATGCACGGATGAGGATGAGCGGGAGGGAGAGGGCACTGCCCCCGCCTTGGGCCAGGAGTGCCGGGCAGCCCAGCCTTGGACATGGCTCCTCTCCAGAAAAGTCATCAGATACCACAGAAGGCGGAGGACGTGTGTGGGCAGCTGTGTGGGTGAGCTCACACAGGCAGCGGTGGGACGCTGCTGCTGATCAGATCGTGTTCCTGCTGCCACTTTCTGGAGTGGAACTCGGGGAGAAGTTCTTTAAACCACCTGTTTCTGAGGTTCCAAGAGAGGCTCTGACACGTGGCCACTGTCCCCAGACAGAGCTGCTCCTCCTTTCCCTCCAGGTTTCTGGAAGGTGGCCCCCTCTCCTCCAGGCAGATCCGTCTCTTGGACTCTGAATTCCACTGCTTTGCCCCTGCAGACCCTGGGCAGTCCTGCCTGGCACAGCTGGAGGGCCACTCCCTCCCTGGGGACTGGCACCAGGCCTGGGCACTGGCTTCACCAACCAACACGCAAGGGGCTCTAGGGTGAATTGTCCCTGTTTGTAGATGAAGAAACAGAGCCTGGGTGTGGAAGCCAGAGTCAGCCACAGCGGGAGGTGTGCCCCCGCTACTCCTCATCTTGGGAGATACCTTCCTTATACAATGCTGGGTGACCCAGGAACCTAAATATTCAAGACAGAGGCCCCATTTATGGCAGCCGATGGCCCTGGGCAGCGTGGGCTGATGCCTGCTGGATGCAGACTGTGGAATGTGCTGGTTGCCAGTTCTGGAATGTCCTGGAGAGCCATGACCAGGAGGCGACAGCATCGCCCACCCCAAGGGATGGTGGTTCCCTTACGGGCAAGTCACCGCCCCTCTCTGGCGGCCTTCTGAGCTCTAAGACCTTCCTGCAGGCAGCCGCACCCGCTGCCAGGCCTCCCCTGAGAGCCCCTCAGTGCCCTCTCACCTCAAGACTGCACACATGTTTCTGGGGGCCTGGGTTGTCCTTCCTGGGCTGCTGGAAGGAAGCGCTGCCTGCTAGCTAGGTTCCACGCTGTTTGATGCCTCCTTGGCCAGGGTCCATGACTTATGCCATGAGCTGGACACTGTGGTCAGTGCAGGGCGCCTCAGCAGCTTTCAGAACATGCCCCTGCTGAGAATGGAGGACCCGCAGGGCCCCTGAGCTGATCCCAGCACCTCAACGGATCTGAAGTTCTTTTTCTTACTGAATCGTCACCTCTAGAGGAGCTGGGGTCACGTCTCAAGGTGGCGGGGATGGGTTAAAAGGACTGGCCCTTCCCACAGAGACATCCGCGGAGTGACGTGCCAGAAGAGTTTCAGTTTCCACCTCTGGGAAGGAGCAGCTCCCCAGGACTGAGCCTGGGGTTCCTGCCGCAGGGGAGGAGCCTGGCCAGGCGGGACCCCCAGGGTTAGTCCTCAAGGGAATGAGGGATGGGGAGGAGGGGCCTGTGCAACTGGAGGGACAGCGAGAGTGTGGCTCCGTGGGGAGTGGGAAAGGACCCGTGGAGATCTCTGCAGTGTGGGCATCCTCTGTCGGGAGTCCCGCCTGGCCTGAACTCTGATTGTTATTGTTTAGGGGAACGATGGAGCTTTGTGGGGCTGCTACAGGGATCAACAATTCCCAGGATCCAGGGCAAAGCCAGGAGCTCCCTGTTCTTCCACGCAGGGGTCGGGGTGCAGCTCGCCTGCCCTGGGTGGGCAGCGTGGACATCCTGTGTGGAGTCCGGCTGCCCTGGATGGTTGTGACGGTGCCCGAGGGCCAGACGGAAGCCGTAGGAGGGAGGCCAAGGCCCACAGTGGGCAGGCGGATGTGGGGTGGGTAGAGAAGGGCCCTGGCCCTGCACGCAGGAGGCAGAGGGCGGTGCTCAGTGGAGGCAGGGACAGAAAGGGAAGGAAGAGAAGGAGCTTTCGCCCCTCAGGCCAAGCTCCATGCTTTCGTGTTCTCTGCAGCGGGACAGGGTACTTCCGAGCAGGCAGGACTGGGGCCTCTGGCTGGCAGGGGCCAGGAGGGCTGGACACCATGTTTTTGCTATGGGGTCATTTATGTGACGTTTTTATTAGCTTCGTTTAGCCACCCAGGAGTAAAAGCAGAGACATCAGATGGACAGATGTTCCCTGGGCTGGGTCCTGGCAGGAGGGAGGTGGCGAGAGGTCAAGGACCCAAGGGATTTGGGGTTTAGGTCAGTGTGCTGGCCAGTGATGGGAGGGGGCCCCGGTCAGCCTGCCTGCCAAGAGCTGCAGCCTGTGCCTGTGATTCCGCCTCCCCGGGGCCTGCGTGTGCAGATTCCAGCACGGGGTCCGCGTCACGGAGCCGCACGCAGACATGTGGGCTTCATGCACCTGGGGCTGCAGCTCCCGTGTGTGGAGATGTGAGCCTGATTGTGCACTCATGCTGAATTTTAAATTTGTTTTTTAAAAAAATTTTATAAGTCAAAGTGGAAAATGTACCTCTGGAATGGCATTAGCTGAACCTTGCACAGTAATAACGCTGTGTGCTAATGGTCTGTTTTTGTGCTGTTTGGTTGTTATGGTGACAGGTGCATTCACAAAGAGGTAAGTTTGTTTTGAGACTGTTAGCACCGTTTTGCCAAATGTTCTCTTTCTGGTGTGACCTTAGGCCTTCACAGTTCTCATTGGTGAGGATCAGTGCGGATTTCAGAGCCCCTCGTGCTCTGAAAATGGCCAGAGCCCCCTCCAGAAACCCTGGCAGACACGTCTGAGAGAGTCGTCGTGTAAAGAGATGTAGGAGTCATAGCCCTTCAGAGGTGGGGCAGGGGAAAAATAACCAGCAAGAGCATCTCAACTTCTGTGGAACACGCTTCCACGCAGGAGCTGGGCTGTGATGGCCAGCAGAGAAGGCAGACAGCTCTTCCCGGTGGCTGGACAAGGGCTCCCGTGGAGGAGGCATTGGTCCCAGCGGGGAGCAAACCTAACCTGGCCTTCCCCAGTCACCATGAACTGAGCGAGCCAGACAGATGGAAGAACTGCTGAGTCACTGCGGGCAGGGCAGCCGGTGTCAGGGCGGGTGTCCGGGTGGGTGTCAGGGCGGGTGTGCCAGTGGGTGTCCTGGTGGGTGTCCGGGTGGGTGTGCCAGTGGGTGTCCCGGTGGGTGTCCGGGCAGGTGTGCCAGTGGGTGTCCGGGCGGGTGTCCAGGCAGGTGTGCCAGTTGGTGTCCGGGCGGGTGTCCCGGCGGGTGTCCCGGTGGGTGTCCAGGTGGGTGTCCCGGTGGGTGTCCAGGTGGGTGTCCGGGCAGGTGTCCCGGTGGGTGTCCGGGCAGGTGTGCCAGGGGGTGTCCGGGTGGGTGTCCGGGTGGGTGTGCCAGTGGGTGTCCGAGTGGGTGTCCGGGTGGGTGTGCCAGTGGGTGTCCGAGTGGGTGTCCGGGTGGGTGTGCCAGTGGGTGTCCGGGCAGGTGTCTGGGTGGGTGTGCCAGTGGGTGTCCGGGCGGGTGTCCAGGCGGGTGTCCGGGTGGGTGGGTGTCCGGGCAGGTGTCCAGGCCGGCGGGTAGCCTGTTGCCTGAGGGAGGGAGATAACAGTGAGGTCAGACCACGAGGCCTGTGCTCCTGGTGTGGCCTAGGAGTCTCCAAACCCAGCACCGCCGCACTATGAGGCAGCATGGGGAGAAGGATGGGGAACGCGGGTGAATCAGTGGCCTGTGCGTTCGTGCCTGGCTATTTAAAACTCTCCAGGCTTCAGCATGCCTGCTTTAAAAATGCAGGAAGCGTGTGGGAATGTGGAAAGCAAGTGAACGATTCATACTGAATTCCAGGAACAGCCGTGCCAGTTAGGAAGCCAACCTGGGAAGGGGCTGGGGGTGACGAACACAGCAGCGGGGGGCGACTCTTTAAAAAGTTGGCCCGAGAGAGCCCATGAGAAGGGGCCTCCAGGCCGAGCCTGAGCGGAGCGTGCGGGGCCGTGGACAGCGGCAGGAGCGTGGGAGAGGCTGTGTTGAAAGGGCTCCCTCAGGGACACAGGTTCGGAGAGGTGCTGGGCAAGCAGGTGCCTTGAGTGCCTGGGAAGGACGCTCTGCAGGTGCTGGAGGCAGCTCTGACACCCTCCTCCCGGGATGGCAGGCTCCTCTAGCAGCTGATGTCCGTCACCCAGGCCTGTGGGGGTCACGGGTGGCCTCAGCAGGGTCCCGGCCAGCCCGGCCTTCCCTTGAGATGTCCCTGAGCATGCAGCAGCGACGGCGGCCCCAGGCCCTGGATGGCCTGAAGCCACAGCGGCGAGACCAGGCCCGCTCGGTTTTAAGGATTCAGAGCTCTTCACATGCATTCAGGAAATCATTTACAATTGTTTGCGATTTTCACTTAACATTTCTCTGCCTCCGCCTTGACTGCAGAATGGGGATCTCGCGCTGGGACAGGAGAATGGGTGGCCGGACTGTGTGGCGCACCTGCCAAAGACGTCCAAAGCCCAGGTTGACCTTCCAGTAGGAGTGCCCCCGGGGGCCTGTGGGCATGCCTTATTTTGGGGGCTTCTTGAGAGTGCAACAGGGACCGTTGGAACAGAAGGGATTGAACGCCTGCCAGGCAAAGCTTTACGGGGCAGGGGGGAAGGTGGCTCTGCTGTGACATGGAAACCCTTCTGCTTAAGGAGAATGTCCAATAATAGTTCACTTCTGACCACATTATGGTGTTGCTGCCAGCAGATCTGAGAAAAGCCTCTGCGCTTCCAAATTCTAAAGCCGTTTCACTTTTTCCTAACATCAGAAATTCCTTGATTCTTGTTCAAAGTGGCGATGGTTGCCAACTCGGCTCAGCTGAAGGCTCTGTCTGGCCCTGTTCACAGCCTCACGGCACTTCCCGCCCTGCCTCCAGGCTCCTACCCAGACCCCGCAGAGGTGAGTGCGGCTCTCTGCTCAGAGGCCCTCAGAAGAGCTCCAGGGGACCTTTCGGGCTCAGAGGGGAGCTGGGAGAAGCTGCCTGTGTTCGGCCGTGCTGCAGGTGTGCTGTCATTGCTTCCGAGCCCAGCTCAGCTTCTGGGACTTGGGGACCTGGAGAAGTGCAGACCCACCCTCTGCCGAGAAGCTCCTGCCTTTGTTGACAAGAGGGAGGGTCATGAGGGGCCTGGCTAGAGCCCTTCTCCTGAGCGGCTGAGCCGAGGGTGTCTTCCTGGGCCACAGATTGAGCCTGCAGTCGCCCTATCAGCACCTGAAGGGGGGCTTCTATCGTGAACCCGCTAATTGCCAGACTTCGGAATTCATTATGTATTTGCGTGAGGCTTTATGGGGCATTTCTAAGTGCGTGGCTGTCTGGATGGTTGCAGCTCTCCTAAGAGATCAAAGAGTCCCATCTGGGAGCCCCACGAGCGCAGGCTGGGAGACCGTGAAGCGGGTGACCTGCAGGAATCTGCACCCACTTGGAGCCAGAGCTGGGACCAGGACTCACATTCCGATGACTCCCTGCCCCACAGGCCAGAGGGGTTAGCCTGGCCCCAGGGCCACCCTCAAGTCAACATCGGGAGTCCTTTAGAGAAGCACCTCTCAATGGAGCCAAGAGTTCAGATGGGACAGAGAGAGGAGAGAAGAAGGGGCGGGAAGCAGGGGAGAGAGGAGGCAGGAGAGGCAGTCTCATCAGGACTGCGATGGGGCCGCCAGCCGGGCCCCTCTCCGAGAAGTGTGCTCAGCCCACACCCCGGCCACCCCCCAGGGCAAAGGCACCCCTGGGTCCCGGCTTTCTCCTGTGTGGGCCAGGAACCAGCAGCATCAGCATCCCTTGGGAGCTTGTGAGAAACATAGCCCCTCAGGCCCCACCCATGGCTCCTGGGTCAGAATTCCCATTTCAACAGTCCCTGGGGCACCTGGGCATGCTGAAGTCCCACAGGCTCTGTTCCAGATGACATGGAAGAGTTAAGGGGCCAGGTGTGGTGGCTAACGCCTGTATTCCCAGCACTTTGGGAGGCCGAGGGCGGGAGGATCCCTTGAGCCCAGGAGTTCAAGACCAGCCAGGACAATGTAGTGAGACTTCGTCTTTACAAAAAATTTAAAAATAATTAGCCAAGCATAGTGGAGTATGCCTGTAGTCCCAGCTACTCTGGTGGCTGAGGCAGGAGGATCACTTGTGCCTGGGAGGTAGGGGCTGCAGTGACTTGTGATTGCACCCCTGCACTCCAGCCTGGGCAACAGAGTGAGATTTTGTCTCAAAAAAAATGCGTGACGGGCAGATTGTGAAGGAGGCTTTCCCTCGCCGTGGCTTGGTACCTTCCCAAGGAGTCCTGATGAACACCTAAGGAGCTGGGATCTCGTTAAAACCCTTCAGTTCATATGATCTTTGTGCTTACAGCATGTTTGCTCTCTGCCCGTGTTTTACGTAGTCACGGGGGATGCTGACTCCAGGTGCTCCGATGTGCATTGAGGGAAAAGTCTCCCGACTGGAAATGGATTTTGCTGGTTTCCTACAGAATCACTGGGTCAGGGCCAAACACGAGACCCTGACAAGCCGAGTGCCTCTGCCCCAGAGGGAGCCATCCACAGATGGCACGACAGGCCGGGCAGCGGCCAGAGATGGCAGGTGCGACTGTCTTGGGGAGGGAAGGGCCGGAGCCTGGTCACTGCCCAGCTGCTGCCACCACATGCCATCAGCCAAGTGAGTCGCCAAGGCCAGCCTGGACTCCGGGGCGGGAGCAGTGCCCAGGCAGGGAGGAGGGAGGTGGCGGCCACCTTATGAGCCTCTATGCAGACCCAAGACAGAAACGCAGACGCACGGCTGGGATGCAAGGCCCCGGGCTCCAGGACACAGGGCGGGTCTGGGGTCGGGGAGCAGAGCTGGTGTTGAAGGAAGGGAGATGCTTCCGTGGACGGGTGCAGAATAGGAAGGGCCCTTAGAGAGCGTCCAGGCTCCATGGGCTCCGGGAGTCCTGGGAGCCTGGGATGGTGGCTCGACGGGCTCCCTGGGGTAGACAGAGGGTTAGAATGGGCTTTGCATCCTGAATTATTTACTTCTGTACTTACCTATCTCTCTAATGACAAAATAAGATGATGCTTATTGTAAAAATGCAAAGATTCCTTTTCCCTTAAAATGCAAAAATGAAAATCATAAACTTCAAATGGGAGAATCCTGAAAATGAGCCACACCAAGGACGTAACACCGTGAGGAGTTAAACTGTCTTTAAAGCTCCTGCCACCGCACCCTGTGTGCTCCGGGCCGGCTGGACGGACAGGCTCTTCAGACACATGACAAGGATTGAGCCTATTTTTCAGAAAAATGTTTTGAGACAAATGGCTTGGCACATGGAGAAAGGACACAGTTTGAATCCCGTGTCTTTAAAACTAAGTGAAATCACATCCATCAAAGAATTACATAGTGAAAACTAAAATGGGAATGTTCTAGAATCAAATGATCTGAAAAGGCTTGGAGTTACTCAAGGAGGCCTTTTTGTGGTATGTTCCCAACTCCAGAAATCATACTGAAAAATATTGATAACTGTGACTACGTAAAAATGTAAAACAGCTGTACAAAAAAGAAAAAAAAAACCGCCTACAGCCAGGATGAAAATCCAGTTTAAAAACTGGGGAGGTGTTTTTCACACACATGATTGACAAGGCCTATTTTGCAAAGGGTACTTACAAATAAATTAGGACAAAAATCCCGGTAGAAAGGAATTGCGGGACAGCGTGCACAGGCACACAGAAAGGAAGAGGGAGCAGCCCGACCTTCAGACGGGAAATGCAAATGGGACAGTGGGAGTTTAAACACTCGCTGCTGGGTGGAGAAATGGGGAAGGTGAAAGAAATCCGTCGTGGCGAGAGTCTTCCTGTGTGTTTACAGCGGCTCACGTCACAGCCATGTAAAACGCGGTTTGGAAGCCGCAGGAGAACGTCGCACGAGGTTAAAGGAGGAAGGCGCGAAGGTTCGTCGGACGCGATTTATTCAACAAAGGGAAAAAGAAAAACACGACGTCTCTAAATGCTCATTAATGGAGATTGGCCACGTAAGCTATGATGGACATAGTGAAAGATCACACACGGATTCAGAGCAGTGGGGCACACGTCTGCCTGTTGATAGTGAACTATTTCTGTAACATGTTGTTGACAGAAGAAAGCTGATTTCAGAACCAAGTGTACGTGTGTACAGGGTAAGCCTGCATTTAGACGGACGAGCGTCCCTTTCCTGTGTCCCAGAAGTGCCATTGCCTGGGATTGTGCTTGGGAAAGAAAGAGGGGTGCCCGCGTGTCCTTGCCCGGTTTGTTCACGTGACAGCTGCACCCAGAGCTGCCCGTCCCCTGCCCTACCTTGCTGCGGGCTCAGCATCAGTGGGAAGCACCTTGCTCTCCCAGTTCCAATTTGCTAGATGGAGGGACGCCGAGCCAGGACCAGCGGCGGTCACTTCTACGTGGTGGGTGGAGCTTTGGAGGATTTCTGGACTGTGTGATTTTTTTCCCTCATGTGTGACTTCAAAAACAAACACTAACTTTTCAAAGGTAAGTGCGGCGTGGTGTGGGCAGGGCTGAATGTTCCCGCACCTGGCAGCGTGTTTGAAGAAGTCCAGGGCGTTTATCAAAGGAGGCCGGGATGTGAGAACTGCTCCAAGCTGCGGTGAGCTGCTAGTCCCGGGTCCTGGTGATCCTTCCAGCTGTGTCTCGTGCTCTGGCTTTCAAAGCCGCTCATGGCCATCATGACCTGCGGGGGCTTCAGAGGTGCCGGAGGGAAGTGAGTGGAGACGGGGCCCTCTCTGGGCATTCCTCGGAAAGTCCAGCAGTGCCTCTGAGAGGTGTGGACACTGGGCCTGGGTGCTGGACTGGGGGCCTAGCCTCAGGGACAACCCAGTCTGGAGGTGGCATGAGGGGAGGGCACCTTTCCAAGTCCCTTCCCGGAGCACCTTCCATCCCTCCGCAGTGGGAGCTGTCTGCCTTGGCTTTATTCCACTGGCTCTCTCATGCTCTCCCTGCTGCTTAGACAGGGATCAAGGAGGGGCCGATGGGATGCCAAGGTGGCTGGACCCACACCTGCCCCTCGCAGCGCTCCTGGGGGGTGCATGTGCCCACTCAGGACTTGAGGGAGGATGGGCACCAGCCAGGCTGAACACTGAGTTCACCGCCTTCTATGACACAGATTTTGGCTTGGGCTGGGCAGTGGCCCCACCTTGCTGCACCTGCCCTGTTCTGTCCACCTTCCCCCTCTCTCCCCACCCGCCCCCTGCTCTCCCCACCCACCCCCACTCTCCCTACCCGCCTCCTCTCTCCCCATGTGCCCCATGCTGTCTGACTGCTTTGATATTGTGTGAGTGGGGCATGGAGAGGCTGTGGCCGAAGCTGGCTGTGGGGTGCGGGCTCTTAGCAGCCCCCGTGTGCAGCTCTCTGCATCCTCGAAAGCCTTGTCTCCAGAGTGGCCCATTCTCGTCCCCCGCTCTGCTGATCCGGAAGACTTGGGTGTGTCATGATGTGTTCTGCTTTTTAATGTATATCACAGCGTGTTTCAGGACCAAGTTCCCTGTGCCCGAGGGAACAATGAGGCTGGAAGCTTTGTCAGGTGAGAAACCGCCTTCCCTCCTGCTCTTTGTTTTTTTTTTTTGAGATGGTCTCACTCTTGCCAGGCTGGAGTGCAGTGGTGCAATCTCGGCTCACTGCAGCCTCTGCCTCCCAGGTGCAAATGATTCTCTGCCTCAGCCTCCCGAGGAGCTGGGGTTACAGGCACCCACCACCACGCCCGGATAATTTATTTTTATTTTTATTTTTAGCAGAGACGGGGTTTCACCGTCTTGGCCAGGCTGGTCTTGAACTCTTAACCTTGTGATCCACCCCCCTTGGCCTCCCAAAGTGCTGTGATTACAGGCCTGAGCCACCGTGCTCGGCCTGCTCTTATTCTAAAGCAGAGAGCTCAGGGACAAGGCCAGGGGTCTGCACAGTGGCCCTGCGGTGCTTCCTGCGTCTCACGGGAAGTGTCGACTTGCTGAGCACCAGAAGAACGAGTCCCCCACCATTCCTCTACCTGCTCCTCTCCACGTGCCACTTGGGGTGCAGTCACGTGATCATGCCCTCTGCTTTCTCCCGCTGCCCCGTTTTCCTCTTAAAATATGGATGCCCTGGAAATTCTCTTTGGAAAGAGCACAGATCACAGACGGCCCTATGGTTTTGTGTTCCTTTCTTCAGGGCTGCGTCCTTAACCCCGGCCTCTCAGTGGATTGAGAGCTGCCTCAGACCCTTTCCGGTTTACACAGTCAGCGACAGCACCCCAGCAGCTCAGGCCACTCATTCATTCCGAAAGGGGATTCTCCGTGTGAGTGTGAGAGTGAGGTCCAGGCAGGAGATCCCCAGAGACCTCTTCTCCCTTGCTGAGCACCCCGTAGGAGCTGGCGACCTCAGGCGCACTGGGCAGGGGTGTCCGGAGTCCTGGACCCCGCAGCCTGGACAGGCAGTGCCCGCTCTCCTCACTGGTTCAGGAAGCGTGGGCTCTGGGGAGCTGAGGGCAAGCGGCGGGGGCCCGGCGCTTCCACCCAGTCCTGCCGTGACCTACCTACGAGAGGCCAGGTGAGACCTGGTTCTTTCACTTCCAAACCAGGACGGAGCTAAAAGGAGCATCGTATCTCAGGGACTCTGAAAACGAAGCCTTTTGTTTTACAGGGAGGGAGATGGGCAGACTGTGAAGGAGGTGTGCTTGGCACTGGGGACCCTGGCTGCCACAGGTCCGGCTCCTGGCCCAGGGCTTTTTACTCCATGCTGCTGCCCCGGGAGGACCCTCTGCTCCCTCTGAGACAGCGAGGATGCCTAGAGGCCGTAGCCCCTCACTCAGAGAGGCCCAGAAAGCTCCTGCAAGGCCTGAAAAGTGCCCCCAAATCCTGGGCTGCAAAGAGGCCTGGTCACACACGTGGCTCGTTGTCAGAACTGACCATCGGCAGTGGGCGATGTCCACCATGATCTGCTGTCTCCAGAGACCCCACCCTCCCTGTCCTCTGCCCGTCAGCACAGTTGTGTCCAGTGAACCTGAGGCGGGGGCGGCTGCAGCTTGCCGGCCACATGTGCTTGGATGATGATTCTCACCACCACACCTCGGTGTCCCCCAGGGAGGTCTCCGGCCTCCCTGGAGTGAGTAGACAAGCTATGGGGCACTGGAGCTGCTGGCACGGAGGTGGGCCTCAGGGGCCTCTGCGGGCAGCTGGAGCTGTGCCAGGCATGTCCTGGGAGGCTCCCTAGGGCTGGCCGTCAGAGGGCAGCGCCTGTGTGGGGCATCCTGGAGGCAATGGGGCCAGGCTGGAGCCATCGCGCAGTGGCAGTGAGGAGGAGGCATGTCGGCTTAGACGCACCTGCTCACGCCTCAGTCACCCCGGCACTCGAGACACTTCATGCGCCTGGATCTTTTCAAAATCCACCCGGAACCACGTGCTGGAGCTTTGCAGCTGCCACACAGGTGCGTGGCCTCCTCGGCCAGCCAGCGCCGACCAGCCCTGAATTTGTCCCTCTCTTGGGAAGCCTGACTCCGGTTTATCCGTTTTTTCTACCTTCAGCATCCTCAACTTCTTTTCCTTTTGTGAGACAAGGCCGTCCTTGTCCCTGCCCCCGGCTGCACGCAGCGAGCCCTGTGTTCCCATCTCCTTTCGGAAGTGCCGGTCGCCCTCTCCCCACGGCAGCAGCTCCCCGCGGATCGCAGTGACAGCGTGACTCCCGGGGAATAACAAGGACATGGAGCCTCCAAGAACAGGGCACTGGCTCATCAAGCCCGCTGGACGACCACGTTTGTTCCTCCTGAGTCTTGTTAAGAATTTGTGGTAACACGTTTTGGCTGCTTCAGGGCACTGAAGGGCCCTCCCTGGTGGCTGCTGGCAACAGAGGCAGGGAGCCGAGGAAGGGAGTGCTGTGTGCTAAGGTGCCAGGAAACGGCGCTGCGTCGGAACTGGAAACGCTGTCGAATTCAGTGAAGACATGGAGTCCGCGGCCCCAGGAGGCCGTGAGAGTAACACCCCTGCACGTGGGGGCCTCCCGGGAGTCAGACTCATAAGTGAGCACAAGTCAGAGATCAGGCAGGGCTTCCTGGAGGAGGTGTCCTCGGAGCGGCCAGTGAGGGTAAGAAGGAGCTCACCAGGCAGCAGAATGGGGGCAGAGGGGCATCCCAGGGAAGGAAGGGAGGATGAGAGAAGATACAACTGTAGCAGGAGCGGCTGCGGGAAACAGATCTGTCCGACACCGAATATTGGAGAAAGGAGTTTATTCGGCCGGGAGCCAGCTGGCATATTTGCCCAATAGCCAAGCTCGCCTAACAAAGGAAGGTTCCTTCTGTATACAGGCTTATACTTTAGATGTTACACGTGGAAGAATCTTAGTTTTATATCTTAACATATGAAAAGGGTCTCAGTTTACAGTCTTAGGAATGAGAAGCCGAAGTTGATCTGAGAGGCCTGGGTCTCCCTCTTCACAGCCAGCTCCTCACACATGCTGTCCCCAAGTGTGACATCTGCAAGTGTGGCAATGACATGGGTGTGTGGGGGCAGCAGGGACCGAGCAGCAGGGGCGTGGGGTTCGTATCCAGGGACCTTCTACGGTCGGCAGGACCCGGAGCACAACTTCAAAGCTGTGGAATCTGTGATTTCTTTCTAACACGAAGAGCATTTCAGGTGGGGGAGGGCGGAAGGGGCAGGGGCTGGGGCTCTGGTGAAGGAGATGTTGTCTTCTGCATCCATGTGTTTAAGACACAGACTGGAACCTGGCCAGCAATCGGCTGGTCGCAGCTCTTCCTGAGAGGTGGAAACGTAGCTGTTTGCCATTTATGATGCTCAACAGTTTTAAGCCTCTGGAGGTGGCAGTGTGCGACGTGTGTCCACGTCATTTCACAGTGACGTGACCTTTGTTCATAAACAGACTCAGGGCTTGCTTCAGCTTCCCCCGCCGGCCTGGCTGTGGCTGGGATTTGCTCCCTTCCCTCCCACGCTGCCTTGGGCGGGGACCGCTCCCGGGCTCCACGCGCGGTCCTCCTGCGGCCGCCTTCCCCACTGTGGGGGGTTTCCATCTCGCTCTTTGTCCTTCCCCTCTGCCTCCCATGATGGTGTCTGGGGTTTGTCCTCTCCGTCCCCAGCAGGGCTCCGCGGCAGTGCGGGGCCTTGAAGCCGAGCTCGCGGCTTCGCTCGGGTGGAACTTCCTCCCGTCCGACCGCGGCACCTCGCCCGGCAGCCTGCACGTTTCTTCCTGCCGCTCCTCAGCCCGTTCCATTTCCATCCTCGTCTGTCACTTAGTTATCTCGCTCTTATCTCTTTTCACAGAGTTTCCTGAATCTTATTGAGAACACAGAACAGATGCTTTCTAAAAATTGCCTTTCATCCCATGGTGAGCAGTGACTCTCCACGGTCACATCCATGTACATATAGCGACGTGGACGTGTGCACACGGATGGATGGAGCGAGCTCCCTCCCGCAGCTCCACAGCTCTGTGCAGGCTGCAGCTTGACTTGTGCTGGAAGAGAAGCCGTTCTCCGGGTCGAGCTGGTGGGCTCTCTGGCTCCGATCCCCGTCCGCCTGGCTGGGTGGGGGCCTTCCCTGCTGCTCATCTGCTCAGCCTGAAGGCCAGTGTCTGGCCCTCCACTAAAAAGACCACCCCAGCCCCAGGCAGAGTTTCAGCCCCCACCCCTCAGTCATCTCACAAGGAAGAAGGGAACTTACTTCCAGATAACTTGAAAGTTTGTCATTATTCTTTTGCCAGAAAGGGTGAGTTTCCCGGTTCTAGAAGCCTGGGCTGCTGGGCTCAGGGGCTCTTCCAGGACAGCCCCTCCCTCCAGAAAGCTGTGCCTTCCCAGAGGAGGACTCCCGGCCGCTATCACATGCTACCCAGCCCTGAGGTGAGACTGAGGATGGTTCCAGGGTGGTGTAGACATGAACGGGTTTACGTGGCCTGGAAAGTGTCAGATGCATGTCAGAGCGGGCTGTGGCTGGGGGTCTCGCTCCTGAGAATCCACCCCAAAGGCAGAGGGGTGTCGGTGGGGACCCTGATGCCTCCAGCTCAGCGATCACACCGTGGGAGACAGAAATCCCTCTGGTGGAGCGCCGACCCACAGTCCTAGCACCCAAGCACACAGTCCTAGCACCAAGTCCTAGCACCCAAGCACACAGTCCTAGCACCAAGTCCTAGCACCCAAGCACACAGTCCTAGCACCAAGTCCTAGCACCCAAGCACACAGTCCTAGCACCAAGTCCTAGCACCCAAGCACACAGTCCTAGCACCAAGTCCTAGCACCCAAGCACCCCTCCTCCACGAGTATTTCACTGGGGAGGTGGTGATGGGCGGTGGGCAGAGTTAGGGTCCAGCAAAATTCAAGCACCTCCCTTCACGCTTCTTCCCACCAGGTGACTTTCACAGGGCAGAGGGGGCTGGAATAAATGATTTGGGGTTTTTTAGTGCCCCTTTTACAGTAGGATTAGTGCCCCACTGGCATAGGAACTGTTGCAGAGCCAAATGCCCAGCCAGGAGGTGACTGGCCTCAGGGAGGAGGTGTGCTTTTGCTCATTCTCCTCTTAGATGAGTCTGGTTAGAGCTGAGTTTAGGTGGCAGTCGACTGGGAGGGAGGGGCCATCTCTAGGATAGAGAAAAATACAGAAGCAATTGAGCAATTTACTCCTCGGATATGTTCAGCTGAAGAGTTTGTCCCTGGATATTTGCACTAAAACATAATAAAACCAAAAGCCAAAACATCCTATTAGTTGCTGGAAACAGATGCTCAGTGCTGCAAAGAAAAATCAGCACAGAGACAAAGGATCTCTCAGCAAGACAGTCTTAACTTTCTGCAGAAAGGGAGCTCCTGGTCGCCATCTTGCTGTGAGAGTCGAGCGAATGCAGGAAAAGTAGACATATTTATTTTCTGTGCATTTGGGATGATCTCTACTGCTGTGTCTAATCTCCCTTGGTTGGAGCCAGACTTCACAATCTAGACTAAAACTTGATTAGGTAACAACTTGAAACTTTCCTAAACAGGTAAAAGCAACAGAGAACAGAAGGAAAAGAGGAAGTCTAAATAAGGAAGGGGCATAGGCTGGGAGCTGGGACATGCCTGAGCATGTCTAGCACAGACATCTTGGCTAAAGTGCAAGGACATAGAATGTCCTGCGTGCCTGTGAGCATAGCATGTCCGACAGCTACACAGATAGGTCGTAGCCAAGAGTTATTAGCAAAAAGCAAGAAGGCTTCGAAGAGGCTTTAACATGAACTATTATTTCTGACACATATGATTTATTCTTTAATAAGGAAGGAAACTTTGAAGAGGGGCTTTACCGCTTCCTACATTAGTTAACAAATGGTTCAACTAAAGAATTCATTGAAGAATCTGACCTGCGATGGAAGAACTGTTCAATGGGTCCGTCTTCTAAATACTTTCCTGGGCTTGGCTCCACTGAGCTTAGCTTGCCTTGGGGATGGAGGCAGGAGAATAATGTGAGCTTCACGTTCTAGATGAAGAGGCTGGTGCTCAGGGAGGTAGGCACTTTCTGGTCTCCAGGCTAGTGAGCATCTGAGCTGAGGCTGAACCCACGCTATGGTGCCTCCAGTGAGTGGAGGGTGGGGGCTGGGATTCGGGTTGATGTGTAGGAATCCAGCGTTCCCGCATGGATTCTAATTCTAGACATAGAGTATATGTTTTCTTTCTACTGCTCCAAAGATGAGGGCTTCTCTGCCAGCTTTGGTGCCTGGCTTCATATCCCTAATGGCTGGGATGCTACCGTGATCATTTGGAGACTCCATGAAATCCTATCACTTTGGCCAAACCTGTGAATCATCACCATGTCTTCCTGGACTTCTGAGGTGTTGGGGAACCTGTGGAGAAGGGGGGCTCATTTTCCTAATGAGAAAAGAGGTGAATGGAATGAGGGCTTTGATGATCTGAGGCAGTACCAGCCAGCACATGGCTCACCGTGGAGAGTCAGCACAGAAGTTAACTGTTTACTCAGGAAACGGAAGGAATGAAAGAAGAGAAAAACACCAAGCAGCAGTGGATTCCGAGACAGAAGTCTTAAACGTGTTTATTTATTCTTGGCATCTTTTCAGCTTCTTATGATGTAGAATTTTAAACATACACAGAACATGGAGATTGCTAGAGTGTGTTTTTATGCACCTAACACCCAGCTCCGAGTACCGTCCTAAAACAATATACACATTTTAAAAAATCTAAATTCCCTCAGCCTGGCCAACATGCTGAAACCCTGTCTCTATTAAAAACATAGAAACTAGGCAGGTGAATTGGCGGGTGCCTGTCCTCCCAGCTACTTGGGAGACTGGGGCAGAAGAATTGTTTGAACTCAAGAGACAGAGGGTGCAGTGAGCCGAAATTGTGCCACTGCACTGCAGCCTGGGCAACAGAGCAAGGCTCTCTCTCAATCAATCAATCAATAAATACATCCCTCATACTTCCCCTTTCCCCATTTTTTTTTTTTTTTTAGAAATAGACCCTAGACATTATAAAATACTTTTGTACATGTTTCTGCATGTATTTCTGAAAGGTACAGGCTCATATTTTTAGGCAAGTTAATGGTTATGTCCTTACTATTTTAAAAATCCTTAATATTATCAAATATTGTCAGTGTTCAAGTTTTCAATGGCCTCACAAAGGTCAGTTTGTGCTTCGTGCATTTTGTTTGAGTCAGAATCCAAATACGGTTGATGCAGTGTGATTGATGGATGTTTTTAAACTCTCTTTCCATCTGTGGATTTCCCTCTTCTATCCCTTGTCTTTGACATTTATCTATGAAAGAAACATTCCTGTGAATTCCATTTTGTGTAGTCATTGCTAGATTTCAAGATGAGAAAGAGAGGAAAGAAAGAAGACGTGGGTCCGGTGGAACTCTCTGGGGTTCTGGATAAATTGGTTTCTTACGGCTTTTTTCCAAGTGGAGAGTGCAGAGTGGGATTCGGGGCATGTACACTCTGCTCTGTCTTTGTTCTTGGTTGAAGCTCACATTTCACTCTCTGTGGCTGTCTGTAGAATGGGTTGAAATAAATGCAAGTCCCAACCTTTCAGAGAACGTCAGAGAATCTTTCAGAGGACTTCCAAAGGTAAAAACACAAAAGACAAAAATAGGCAGCTCTGCAGAGGGCCAGGGAGGCGCTCCAAGAAGCCAACAGCGATGCTACGTACCTGAGTGGCCGCTGCGCGGCAGGAAGTGGGCTCAGTGCTCACATTACCACTTGGATTTTTTGTTCTTGGCTATAATTGAGTTTATTGTTTCCTTTTTAGCAGGACAAAATTATGCCATCTAAAAATGTCTTTAAATTGTTGGACAGCATTCACTCCTCTTCCTGATCGTCCAAAAGCCCCACAGGGAACAGGCCAGGAATGAGTCATGTACTTCCCCTCCAGGACCTTGCATAGAATGGGCTTTTTGTGAGTGGCCAGCAAATAGCATTCATGGTCTAGGACTCCACTAATTTGGGAAGAAAGGAAGAAGAAATGAAGCTCACCTCTATCACTCACCTGTATTAAAAAGTCTAAGGGAAGACATCTACTTTTTATAATGGTGAACTATGTTAACCATTGTCACTAATGAATCCTAAAAATCTGGATTAAATGCATCCTAAAAATTGGTTTAAAAGCATCAGAGAACTACCAAGGCAAAGACTAATCCAGGGGTCAGGATCATGGCGAGAGGAAAAGCCAAGAGAAATGAGTACCACGTTGGTCTCTTCTTCCCGCTGGAGGCATTCATTAGCTTTGGCCCAAAGGACTGGTAAGCGGAGTGAATTGCCTGAGAAGCGTCAGCCACGCCAGGGGGCTGTCCTCAGCAAATGGAGTGAAACTCCCATCAGAGAGTACCGCCCAGCAGAAACTCCAGTCTTCACCTGGAGTCAATAATCAACCTTCTCAACGACCAGACAGCTCACTTCCAGGTGGGGTTAAGTGAGCTAACCCTTCCCCTTAACTACCAGAAGCAGAAGTGAATCCTCTTTGGAGAGAGGTAAGTCAGAACCTCAAACTTTTCTTTGCCTCAAATATTCGTACACATTATCAACTGTTCAATCAAAATTACCAGACATGCTAGAGACCACAGCAAATGACCAAAAACCAGTGGGGAGTGGTTGGGGGGAACAGGATAGAAACACATCCAAAGAAGAAACAGATACGGAAGTTACTATGGACTTTAAAATAGCTCATAAACATGCTTAAAAATAGCTGACGACACAAAAAAATTTTAAGAAAGAGTTGAAAATTATGAAAAAAAAAAAACAAATGGAAATATTACAACTGGAAAATTAAATTAAGAAGTCATCAGATGGATTTAAAAGCAAATCAGATACAACAAAAGAGCGTATTAGTGAGCTGCAAGATGAGTCAATGGAAAATAGCCAAAATGGGCCAGGTGCGGTGGCTCACGCCTGTAATCCCAGCACTTTGGGAGGCCGAGGCGGGCGGATCACAAGGTCAAGAGATCGAGACCATCCTGGCCAAGATGGTGAAAACCCGTCTCTACTAAAAAATACAAAAATTAGCTGGGCGTGGTGGCACACGCCTGTAGTCACAGCTACTTGGGAGGCGGAGGCAGGAGAATTGCTTGAACCCGGGAGGCGGAGGTTACAGTGAGCCGAGGTTGCACCACTGCACTCTAGCCTGGCGCCTGGTGACAGAGCAAGACTCTGTTTACAAATAATAATAATAATAAAAAAAAAATAAAAAGCCAAAATGAGGGACTGAGAGGCAACAGGATGGTATGTACAGAATCAGAACATAAAAGGCACATTGCAGCTGGGAAAATAAAAGTCGACTGTGTATGCAGTTGGAGTCAGAGAGAGAGAGGGAGAGGAAAAAAGAGAACAGGACAGAACAGACAGACATGTCAAGGATATACCGGCCGAGCATTTTCTAAAACACTGCATGCATCAAGCCACAGAACCAGCAGATGTTACAAACTCCAAGTAGAATAAGTAAAAAGAAAGCCACAGCTAGGCATATTGTAGGAAAACTACAAAGACACAAGGGCAAAAAGAAAATATTAAAGGAAAGTTGGGTCACCTCACACCCGTTGAGATAGCACCTACGAAAAAGAGAGGAAAAGCAGAAGGAAAAGAACAAGTGTCAGGAAAGACGTAGAGCAATGGGAACCCTTGTAACTGTCAGTGGGGATGTAAAACCGTGTAGTCACTCCACAACACAGTACAGCGATGCCTCAGAGAATTAAAAATACTTGTGCATATGATCCAGAAATTCCTTTTCTGGGTATACTCCCAAAAGAACTGAAAGCAGGGTCTCAAAAAGATATTTGAAGATTGGCTTTCATAGCAGTATTATTCACAACTGTGAAAATGTGGAATGAACTCCAGTATTCATCAATAGATGAACGGATAGGCAAAATGTAGTGGATGCATACAGTGCAATGTCATTTAGCCCTAAAGAGGAAGGAAATTCTAACCCGTGCTACAACGCGGGTGAGTCTTGAGGGCATTATGCTAAGTAAAGCGAACCCTTCGCAAAAAGACAAATACTGCATGAAAGTATTTGAAGAAGGTATTCAAAGTATTTGAAGAAAGTATTAAGGAAAGTACAGTGGGAGTGGCCAGGGACTGGGGTAAGCAGAATGGGGAGGGCGTGTTTAATGGGGACAGAGTTTCAGTTTGGGAAGATGGAAAATTTCTGGAGGCGATGGTGGTGATGGCTGCACACATTTTGAATGTATTTAACACCATGGAATTATACACTTAAAATGATTATTATGGAAAATTTTATGTTGCATGTATCTTACCACAAAAAAAAATTGAGAGAAAAAAAGAAACTGGGGTTGGAGTTGGGAAAGATACATTATTTACAAAGAAATAAACCTGACAGCTACTTCCTCAACAGAAAAGAACACAAGTCAGAAGACAATTGAATGATGTCTTTCAGGCGCTAAAAGAAAGTAATTGCCAACTCAGAATTTTCTGTTCTATGCCCAGTGAAAATATCTTCTAAACCTAAAGGTACAAAAGGTGTTTTCAAATAAAGTCTGAGAAAATTTGCAACTAAAACACAGAACTAATGGTAATGTACAGGGGATTAGTTATTACTTTATTTATAATTATTTTTTTTTGAGACTGAGTCTCACTCTGTCACCCAGGCTGGAGTGCAGTGGCACAATCTTGGCTCACTGCAACCTCTGTCTCTCAGGTTCAAGCGATTCTCCTGTCTCAGCCTCTCGAGTAGCTGGAATTATAGGTACGCACCACCACACCAGGCTAATTTTTGTACTTTTAGCAGAGACAGGGTTTCGCCATGTTGGCCAGGCTGATCTCCAACTCCTGACTTCAAATGATCCGCCCACCTTGGTCTCCCAAAGTGCTGGGATTACAGGCGTGAGGCACTACATCCAGTACGAGGGGGTTCTTTTTGTAGAAGGACAACAATCCCAAGTGGAATCTTTGAAATAAAGGAAGGAACAATGAGAAAAAAGGTAAATATACATGGGTCAATCTAAATGAATATTTAGTATTTAGAACAAGAAAAATCATGTCCTGTGAGATTTAAAATTAAACGTAGAATTAAAAGACACAGCAACAGTAGCATAGAAATAAATGGAGTCTAAATATTCTTAGGCCCTTGCAGTATATTAAAATTATTTTGGAGTTTTGTTTTTATTATATAAACCTATAAAATTATACTGTATGTTATATAAAAGGTACATAATAAAATTAGATCTCATAGATTTGTATGTAAATATATACCATATAAAATATAAATATTTATTTTTATTTTATTTTATAACATTTATTTTAGAATTTTATAAGTGAAGGATATACTTAGAAAACCTCTAAACCTAAGATAACCTCTTAAAGGAGAGTAAAGAAATGTATAATTCAGGAGTTTATAGAAAGGAACAATTTCAGAAAAGAAAGTTAATACTGTATAAAGCAAAGGAGAGAAAAAGATACAAAGGACATTGAGGAAAATGGAAAAACAACGAAATAGTAGCTTTAAAGGCTAGCGTGTCCTTGTGGCACACGCAGCCCATGACTCACACCAGCATATGTAAGGACTCCTGAACATCCGTGACGAAACGTCAGAAAGCGAGAGACCACACAGGCTGTGGGTGGAAGAGGCCACGCCGGCCAGAGGACACGGAGGTGCTCAGCTTTGCCAGCCATCAGGGAGACGCACATGAAGCCCACAGCATGGTGGAAAGGCTCACAGACAGCGACCTGCGCTGACCAGGGCCAGCCCAGTGTGGAGCAGCGGAGCCTTCCCCGGCGGGGGAGCCTATGGTGGCGCAGCTATGTTGGAGGGCAGCCTAGCCCTCACGCTCCCCATCCCAGGAATGACACCCAGCTGGCATGAACACGTACCCAAACCTGAATGCACTCACGGCATGCACACACGCCCAGCATGCCTCTCACCTGTGCAGCGATGAGTGAAGACGTCAGGCCAGGAGAATGCAGGCCACATCTTCCCCTTCATGCAAACTCCGAATCTTCACATCCATACAAACTTCATACGGACTTCAAATCTTCATGCAAATGCATGCAAACTTCAAATCTTCACATTTATACAAACCTCAGATACTCAAATTCATTCAAACTTCATACAAACTTCGAATCTTCAAATTCATGCAAACTTTGTACAAATTTCCAGTCTTCAAATTCCTATAAATTTCCTACAAACTTTAAATCTTCAAGTTCATATACAATTCATACAAACTTCAAGTCTTCATACAAACTTCATAGAAACTTCAAATCTTCACGTTCATATGAACTTCAGATATTCAAATTAATTCAAACTTCATACAAACTTTGAATCTTCAAATTCATGCAAACTTTGTACAAATTTCCAATCTTCAAATTCATGTAAACTTCCTACAAACTTCACATCTTCACATTCATACAAACTTCAGATCTTCAAATTCACACAAACTTCATACAAACTTCAAATCTTCAAATTCATACAAACTTCAAATCTTTAAATTCATAAAAACTTCATGCAAATTTCAAATCTTCACATTCACACAAACTTCAAATCTTCAAATTCATACAAAACTTCATACAAATTTCAAATTTTCAAATTCATGCAAATTTCAAATCATCGTGACGTGTCCCGTAAAGAGAAGAGGGAAGGTGGAGGCTTGGGAGGGCTCCTGTGCCTCCAGGCTGGGGAGGGCCAGTACCACCCTGTCTATCTGGAAGCCGTGAGGTGCTGTGCAAATCCAGCATGCTGTACACTGATGATCTGGCACTTTTCTGTAGCAGGGAAGTTAAAATTCAATAAAAGAATTTATTTAGAAAAATGAAAAAGGCCAGGCCCATTTTGGGGGTTATGGTTATATAAGTGCAGAAATTCCAAGAAACTCCTAATTAATGTGATTAATGTAATTACATTCACATTAATTCCATCCCAGCTCTGTGCGGGTATTAGGCAGTCATGTCAGGATAAAGCAGAGCCCAGCCTGGGGCAGGCAGCAGAGGGATGGGAGGATGCTCGTGTTCGGGGTGACCTGCAGGGCCTGGGTGGGCCCAGGAGCAGCTGTGACTCCCACTCCTTTACTGAAGTCCTGGCCAGGCGTGCTGGCCTGGGCTCGCTTCCCGGAAGGGCAGAGGGGCTGGGGAGGAAGTACAGCCCCGACATCTGAGGCCCGGCTCCTGAGCTGTGTGCCATGTGGGACTTTCCTGGGTGCTGGGACTGTGGCAGGGGCAATTCTATTTCTTTCAAGAAGCAGCCCAGAGCCCTCTTGAGAGGAAGAAGAGGCAGGACTGCTGCTGCGGGGGATGGGAAGGTGAGCTGCAGCTGCCCTGGCTCCAGGGGCACGCTGAGAGTCTGGGCATGTGGTCAGAGGCCATGCCCAGGGGCTCCAGTGACCACCTTAGCACCCCATGGCCCCACTCCTTCTCCTCTGTTTCGGGTGGTTGGCCTCCTGGGCTCCTGGGGCCCCTAGCGCCACATGCTTTAATGCCATGGCAGCCCATCGCTCACCCGCACTCCCCACCTTGTCTGTGGGGGCTCCCTCTGCATCCACACCCATTCCTGTCAACAGCCTGGCAACCACCCGTGCTGTAAGAACAGGCAGGTCCTGCGTAACTGGATTCTCACAGTGCCTCAGAAACCGCCGGGAACAGGGAGTGCGGGTCCTCGCTGGGTTTATGAACTTGGAATTGCATTTCCGAGGAGCATCTTAGGCCGATAATGGCTCCGCATGGAAACACTCCTGAGCGCTCTGGCCATGGCTGTTTTAATGCTGCAGTTTATAAAAGAGTTTTTAATTAGGCAGTGCTCCCTTCCTGTGCAGTGTTATGCCTGGGTTCTGACCCTTCGAATTAAGTGGCTAATCGTGAAAAACGCCTCTTGTCCTCTGCGATGCTTCAGTTCTGCTCTCTACAGGCCTTTTTCTTCTTAAGAGAGAAAGAGGTATTATATAATACTGACGCAGGAGAATGCAGTTGGAGCTCCAGTGCTTCCTGAAAAGACTGCTTCTCGGTTAAAAGCTTCCCATTTTAGAAAATCAATGAGGCTCAAATCACACTACGTTATTATCTGTAGATCACTCAGTACTGTCCAGAACCGTGGGAGTGCATGAGCAAGAATGGGGGGCTCTGTTTCCACTTCCATGTTTTACAGGTGGGGAAACTGAGGCACAGAGCCATTGCCTGCTCCAGGTTCATAGCTGTTCAGTCCAGGTCCTATGCCTCCAGTGGGCAGCATGCTGCCTGGGGCGGGGGGGTGGGGGGAGGAAGCTTCCATCAGCAGCTCTCAGCTCTTCATCTGTGAAGGGAGCAGTCAGCAAGCGTGAGTTGGTGTCTGGGCTGCCTCCCGGGGCTTCGTGCCTTTTAAAAAACATCCGTACTATATCCTCCCCTGCTGTGCATGAGGATACAGAATGACACTAGTTGGGATTATACGGTAGAGAATTCTTACCGAAGAGAAAGCACAGAATTAACAATGAGCACTCGCTGGCCTGCAGTCTGTTGGAATTTGCCTCACAGCTCACACACTCTCCAGGCCAGCAAGGGCACGATCCGAAACCTGCCCCTGTCCCTGGGAGGTGGGCATCCAACAGAACCTATGAGCTGCCTGAGCCGTGCGGTCAGCCATCTCCGCGAGAATGTGTGCGGAGCGCTGGTCACGGGTCACAGCTTCGGAGCCCCCACTGCAGGTGGCTGGTGGAGCTTCAGCAGGAGTCAGTGGGGCCCGGAGGGCTCCATGTCCGGGAGGAAGAGTGCCCGGAGCTTCCCCGTCCCCTTTGCATCTAGCAGTCCCTGAGCCCATGACTGCCCTGGTCTGACTTCCGTGAACTTCAGGTTTTACTAGTCCCCCTTTAGGATGTAAGGGGATGTTTATAAAATAAGATGCGGGCAGGGCGCTGGGTGCCAAGGGGCAACGACGGTGGGGCACAATCCCACCCTCAGGTCTTGCCACCAGCCTGGAGGGCACTGGTCTGCTCTTTGGAGCCTTGGTTTGACAGACATGTGGTCAGATGCTTGCTCTGCCTTCTCTTCCTCCCCTTCTCCGGGATGTTCTCTCCTCCTGCCTCCAGCGCACCTGAGGCCTGGCCACACCCACTGATTCCCTGGTTATGCCTCTCAAACCCGGAAGGGTGGGGGTGTGGCAGAGAGCGCCTGCCCCTCGCCTGCAGGACTTCCCAGGGTGCTGCCTCCTGGGAGGGACTTCAGAGGTCACCGTTCCCTCCTTCACTTTCCAGACTGGGAAACGGAGGTTCCCAGCTTCCTGCCGCTTGCAGATAAAGTGAATTTTAGGCTGGGCCTTGCGGCACTGCCCCCAGACTCTGCGGCACGGTGAGGAAGCACCGCTCTGAGAATCGGAGCCTGGTACGGGGCCCAGCCTCTCAACCGCAGACCTGCCTTTGACAATGTGCTTCAGGGCCAGAGCCTGCAGGTGCATTCTTACATACTCCACTGTCCTTACGTCCGCAACTGCTGAAATTCCAAAACTACAACGACTTTCTCTTCTAGAAAAACATTGACTTGTCCAAGTCTTGGAAGCCCTAGAGAAACGCGGCCTGGTGCCATGGGACAAAGGCGACCACTCAGAGGCAGGCGGCGGCACCCTGGCGGTCGGGGCCGAGGAGGGGATCGGTCTCCTGAGGCCACCCTCATGCTGGACGTCAAGTATTCCCTCCAACGCCTGCGTCACCAGCACCAGGGACGCAGAGATGTGGCCTCAGGTGCTTTCAGTAGGAGCCCTGTGGGATTCAATTCCCGACATGACTGACGAGGCAGGAGTGAGGTTAGAAGGCCATCCTGACGGGTCCCCTCGTGGGAAGCCTGGCAGGCTCTCCTCCCTGCACCTGTATTCATCAGCGCCAGATGCTTTTGCCAGGTAAGCGCTCCTGCCGGGTACCAGCCGCCCACCAGATGGTTCCCAGCTCCTCATACCCGGCCCAGGAAAGAGAACAAAAGCCCCGTATCCCTGACGCAGCTTCCTCAGTCTCCAGCCAGTCACCACCAAGAGCCCAAGAAGCTATGAGCTACACATTCTTGCCTCATGCGGGGTGGCCAGGGACTTGTCCAGGGTCCCTCGTGGGCAGCTGGGTTCAAGGTTTAGCTTCGCTTTACCTTGTCTTCATTTTAGTAGTACAAAGCACATCCTTGGGTGTCACTGCATCTGCTAGTGACGCATGCGATGCCTGTGAGAGCCTGTGGGTGCTGAGAACGTGTGCCAGCCGCGGGGCTGCCTCGGCGCACCTGACCTCAGCAGTGTTTCAGGCACGTTCACACACAGCTCCCGAAAAGGGAGTTCCTCTCCGGTCGCCGGCTGCTGCCTCTCCCTCTGAGCGGCCCGCCTGCCTCTTGGAGTGAACCTTTGCTTTGCAAGGCTCTTCTTTGCCTACTCTTACTTTGAACTCGCTCTCAAATTATTTTGTGTGACGAAGTCAAGAACCTGAGCCCCCTACCGACAGCACCAAGGTGTATAACACTTTGACAACATGAAAATGAACGCACGGCAGCTAAATTAAAGTAGCTGGATTGCGGGATCCAGGCTTGGACCCCGACTGATTTTCTTAGGCTGTTTTTAGCAGCAGTGGCTGTTGTTGCAGCATAAACACAAGCTATCACAGCCACTGACCACGCAGGAGGGCGGTAAGCAGTATCAGGGTGTTTTCCTCTTGCCCTGTGCCTGAGGTGTTTGTTAGAAGGGGAAAGGGAAGGGAGAAGCACCTGCTTCTGTTGAGAGGACCCATCCATCACTTTAATTCAAGTCAGAATTTCTCACAAAGTTCTTGTTGTTGGATCCAGAGATCCGCGTTATTGGGCATTTCAGTCTTGACATTTGCATCCAGACGGCTCGCAAAGGGTAAAGGTAGAAAATGCTGTCAACCCCATCAGCTGCTGCTTGATATGCCAAGTGGGGTGATTAACCTTTTCGAAGAACAGGACGTCGCGGTGAGAAGGTGAACTTCGGTCTTTGGAAGCACGGATTCTGGTACTGCACCTCTTTACCTTTGACTTGCCTTCTTCGTGAATACCTTGAGGTGCTGGGTTGTGATCATGAAGAAATGTCTTGCAGCACTTACAAACAAGACCCCACATGTCACTGCGGGGCTTTCTGGCTACAACCATGGCAGCCTTTGTGACACCCTGTCATCCCGCCTGGCTGCACCGGCTGTTCCAACTGCAGAAACACTCCTGGGGGCTGCAGTGAGTGCAGTCTGCACCCTGACCAGAGCTTTCCCAGAAGGGATAGCCGGGGGTGGGGCACACCTGCCTCCGTCACCCCGACTTCATTCCCACTTGCTTTCTCTAATGCCATGGCGCTGTTGCTGAGATGGATGCCTCAGCTCAGCTACACCTGCCTCAGCCACTCCAGCGGCTCATGGCCGCTGGGTCTCCAGGGACATGAGGCACAGTCACCACTGTTCAAACAGGACAGTCCTCAGCATAAAAAGGACACAAGACATGATTTAGAAAATGCAATTTTTGAAATATGTTTTTATTGACCAACAAATTGATTATATTACTGAATCTATAAAACAGCTCTGTAAACAAATGAATTTCAAAATTAAAATCTTTCTTAAAAATAACGTATTTATGTGTTCATCAAAGCAAAATAATCTTTATATTGGCTATACGAATGCTGAAAAAATAGCCAAGCAGATTATTCTCGATATATATTTACATACTATACTTTAACCTGCTGCTTAGCCATTTCTCTTTTCATGAAATTCATATTTTATCTTCATCCTTTTAATCTCTTCATAAAATTACAACCTGCTTTAAATTTTTGCTTTGTCATTAATAAATCTGAAATTAGAGACACCTTCAGTGGACTCTTCCCTGCTGCCTGTTGTATGTGAGAGAAAACCTCTCTGATGAAGCTGAGGTACCAGTAAGCGCAGCATAACTTCTGCTAAATGGAGGATAATCTTAATTCTGTTTTTCATATATAAATGTGTAAATATTTCAGGCCAAATGTTTCCATAGATACTATCTTTATGCCTCCATTCAGAGTACATTTTTTTGGCAAAGATAAGATAAAACTTGTCAAATAAATTGTATCTATTTATGGTTCTTTCGAATCTCTCACCATATTTAGATCATGCAAAACTGTAAGACTTCTCAATTTAATTCCATTCTGGTACAGAGTATAAATTTATCCAATTAAAAATAGGTGCTCCCTCGAAGGATTTTTCCCACAAATTGGGATATATTATAGCAGAACCATACAATTTCAAAATTACACGTTATACATGGCCACAGCTTTCACCAAGGTAATGTGTTCAGTTTCTTTGATTTTATTCCATTTACATTTAACATAATTATCAATAAAGTCTAATTATTTGCTTTTCATTTGTCCCATCTGTTTTGCTCTCTTTACTAATTTTTTTAAATTAGTAAAGTGCTTTTTTAGTTACTGCATTTTATTGAATATTTAAGTATACATTTTTGTATTTTTCTTCAAGATGTCGCCTCGAGACTGCGATTTGCATTCTTGATTTATTAGATCCACCCGGAAGTAGTGCTTTCATCACACTCAAGAGCAACACATTTGTGGCGGCCATGGTGCTCTGGGTGCTCAGGGAACCCACGACCAGGAAAGCAGCTGGGTATAGGTTCTAGCCGTGTACCTGCAGACACGCCACAGTGTCACGCCCCAGGCTGATGAAGCATAGCAGGAGTGCAGCCATAGGTCATTCCTGCCCACAGGGTTCCTTTGCCTGGAGCTCCTTGCAGCCTGGCTGAGACCACAGTCTGAGGCCCTTCCTGCGCACTCCTTCCTCCTTTTTCCTCTTCTTTCACAGGTGTCAGATCAGCATGATGGTCTGAGGGCTCTACCTACCCATCTCCCTCCCCTCCCCTCTGTCCTTCACAGGTATATCCCCAATACAGCTTTTGCAAGTTTCACTTGTTTTTTATATCTGCGTCTTGGTACCAGATCTGACAAAAGAAGGAA
This sequence comes from Saimiri boliviensis, assembly GCF_048565385.1. Taxonomy (NCBI): domain Eukaryota; kingdom Metazoa; phylum Chordata; class Mammalia; order Primates; family Cebidae; genus Saimiri; species Saimiri boliviensis. The sequence goes on from NC_133453.1 coordinate 2,060,750, forward strand.
TTTAATTCCATTCATTCCTCTCTGCCTTTTTGCTACTATGTATTGTATTACCCCCTTTTCATACTGCTATGGAGAAATACCCCAAGACTGGGTAATTTATAAAGAAAAAGAGGTTTAATGAACTCACAGTTCCACATGGCTGGGGAGGCCTCACACTCACGGTGGAAGGCGAAGAGGAGCAAATATATGTCTTCGGTGATGGCAGGCTAGAGCACGTGTGCAGGGGAGCTGCCCTTGGTAAAACCGCGGGGCCTCATAAGACTCACTGTCAGGAGAACAGCACGGGAAAGCCCGCCCCATGATTCAATTACCTCCCACCGGGCCCCTCCCATGACATGTGGGGGTTCTGGGAGCTACGATTCAAGATAAGATTTGGGTAGGGACACAGCCGAAACGTAGCATGTATTTTACAGGCTTGGCAAACATAGTTGCTATTGTTGCTTTGCACAATTAACTTCTCTCATATTTGTACACATTTTCTCTTTCTCCAGCTGTGTGTTCCTTTTGCCATCCCAATTTCCAGTTAGAATTGTTTTTCTGCAATCTGAAGAACTTCCTTCTTGACGTGTGGACTGACGGCAATTCATTCTCTTTGCCTTTGTTTCTCTCAAAGTGGTGTTGTTTTTGCCTCCATTTTTTCTAAATATAGATTTCTAAGTTGTCAGGATCCCCCTCCACCCTTTTATTTCAAAATATCATTGCGTTATTTTCCAACTGCCATTAGACCTTTACTATTGTTCCACGTCTTTCATGTTCTGTTTGGCTCTTTACTTTTTCTCTTTCATTTCTGTTTCATCTTGGATATTTTCTATTAAGTTATCTTCAATCTACTAACTCTGTTCTCAGCAGTGTCCAGGCTATTTTTAAATCCATTGAATGGCTTTCTCATTTTGGATATTGTGTTTTTTTCTGTTCTAGAATGTCTGTTTGACTTCTTTTATAGATTTTTAATCCCTGTTGAAATTCTCTGTCTTCCATTTTGTATACCTCTCCCTGGCACTTAACATATTAATCATAGTTATTTTTAAAACATTATCTGCTAACTCTGATATCTGAATCACGAGTGAGTCTGATTTTCTTGTCTGTGAGTAAAAAATTATAGGGGAAGGCATTCTTTTCCCCTGAAGAGTTTAACATTTCCAGTTTGCTCTCCCATATTTCAATAATTATATCCCTTCCAGTTTCTTCCTGATATAGTTTCTCCTCAGTATCTTAAATTAGTTAATTAGAAAAACAATTTTTTTTTTTTTAGCTTTTATGATTGTTATTGGCAGGAGAATCAGAGAAATAGAAGCTACTTCATCATGATTGAAACTAAAGTCATTTTTTTTCTGTAAGTTAAGTTTCAATGCCTTCCTATTTATGGCTTTGTTTTCAATAATTGTACTTGCTTGAGTCTTCAAAAGCTTCAGTTCTCTGACACTCCAATTAGTTAACACTTCAAGCAAAGATTTCAAGATGTGTTGTATCATATATCATTGATAGCATCGCAGGACATTTATAGAACTCACATATTCCTAAAATTAAACTTACGATAGGTAATAAGAGATGTATTTCTGCCATACGTATATTTATACAGCATCAGTGTAGCCATAAAACAATCATTCCATCTGTGTGTGTGTGTGTGTGTGTGTGTGTGTGTGGGTGTGTGGTATGTGTGTGTGTCTATGTGTCAATTTGAATGGGTCACAGGGTGTCTGGATTAAACACTGTTTCTGGGTGTGTCTGAGGGTGTGTCCAGATGGGATTAGCATTTGAATTGGTGAATTCAGTACAGTAGATTTCCCTCCCCAGTGTGGGTGGGCATTATCCAATCTGTTGAGAGCCTGAATAGAACAAAATGTGGAGGAAGGAAAAATTTGCCCCTATCTTCCTGCCTCATTGCATGATCTAGGAAAGCTCATTTAATCTTCTCCTGCCCTTGGAGAGGTTAACATCACTATCCTAGCTCTCAGGCCTTCTTTCTCAGCATAAATTACATCCACAACTTTCTTGTGTCTCCAGCTTGCAGACACAGATTGTAATGCTTCTCAGCCTCCATAATCACTTGAGCTAATTCCATAATAAATCTCTCTTCCTCTCTCTCTCTACACACACACACACACACACACACACACACACACACACACACACACACCTATCTATATATCTATAATCTATCTATCTACTGTTGTTTCTGTTTCTTTGGAGAGCCTTAAGTAAATGCATGCATACATACTTATATACATGGTCAGTCCTCAGCATCCACAGGGGATTGGTTCTAGTCCCTCTGTGTCTGGTAGATACCAGAATTAAAGGACACTCAAGTCCTTTATAGTCAGACCTCCATATCTGCAGATTCCACCTTGGAAGATATGAAGATACGAAGGACTGAGTCTCTTTATATCTCTCTCTTTCCCTCTCTCTCTCTCTCCCTACACACGTGCACACACACGGGCGCACACACACACACACACACACACACACACACACACACCATTATATGTAAATATACATAATTTAAAAACTTGATGGCTGTGACTTTTATTTCAGTTGGTAGACTATTATAGCTTGTTTGACAAAGTTATGAATTATATCTTCACCACAACCAGCTCCTGGTTTCCATCCTGCTGTGGTTTGAATGTGTTCCGCAAAGTTCATGTGCTAGGTTACATCACAAGGACACTGCCCTCATAAATGAATTAATGCTGTTATGGACAGAGTGGGCTCCTGATGAAAGGATGAAACTGACCCTCTTCCCTTCTCTCTCTCTCTCTCTCTCTCTCTCTCTCTCTCTCACACACACACACACACACACACACACACACACACACACACGTGCTCTTTTGTTCTTCAATTTCCACTAAGAAATGCTGTAGCAAGAAGGCCCTCACCAGATACCAATCCCTTGGACCTCCCAGCCTCTGGAACTGTAAAAAATAAATCCCTGTTCTCTAAAAATTACCCAGTCCACATGTTCTATAACGGCAGCACAGAAGGGCTAAGACATATCCTGAGGCTTCTTAGTTTAGTGAGAACATTACCACAGTGCTGTATTCCACCAAACTTTGTATTTGCATTATCACTGCAAAACAGCTAACTTTATCTCAATGTTGAATGGTATGACTGAACTGCATTTACAATAATATCAGATGTTTCACTTTCAAGAGGAAAAATTCCTCAAGGCCTTGCTTTGATTCCTTGAATTAAATTCGGCAAATTGGAATCCTTTATTGGAATTAACATAGTGGGTTTGCTGTTTGCGGCATCTCATGATGCTGGTCGAGTAATTGAAGAGCTGGCCTCTTGGAAGGTCTGCGAAGTCCCCCTTCTGTTACCAGAATGCACACGTGAGCAGCTCTGGCCTCATTCTTCATCATTCTTCATGTGTGCACACGGAAGCTTAGAGTTTGAAGTGAGCAAAATTAATTTAGAGCAAGAATGAATTGATCTAAATAAAAAGTCATGCTTCATAGAATATATGTAAATGTGCCTTCTGTATCTGCATGTGTTACATTGTGATTTTTGGTCACGGTTTTTTATGAATAACAACTAAGTTTTAAAAGTAGATGCTGATACATTTTCAGCACATTCGTGTCTTCTGCTTTTTATAAGTTCAGGATTGTCACCATGGCCCCACAGTGAATGCTATATGTCAATAAACATTTCATGCAGCTTACACACATTCAGCATTGCTGAGAAATAAATGTCATAGAATGTTGCATTAAAAACAGGAAAATTTTTAATTTTGTACTTTTTAACACTTATTGTGCTGAAAGGATTCACTGCAAACTTAAAACGTTTTATCAAATGATAAATTAATTACCTGTATTTATTCAGCAGTGGCAAAGCCACCGAAGCGGAGTCTCTGACCCACGCGGCTTGTGCTTCTCTGCAAATGTGCATTTGCTTCCAGAGCTGCCCGAACAGCTTACCACAGACTGGAGCACATAAAACCACGGAAATGAAATCTCTTGGTCTGAGACAGGGGTGTGAGCAGAGCCGGCTCCCTCTAGACGCTGTGAGGTCGCCTTCCTTTCTCCCCTTCGCAGCTCCTCCCACTGCGGCAGGCCTGGGGTTCCCTTGGCTTGTGGATGCACCCCTCTGACTTCTGCCTTCATCTGTACATGGATTTCTTTCCTGTGTGTTTCCTTTGGGTGTTTACGTAAATTTCCTTCCTGTGTGTGACACACACACACACACACACCTTGATAGACGTCCACCTGGCTTTTGACACGGGACACCCCCACCCCAGGCCCCCACTCAGCCTCATGCCACCCACCCCAGGTGCTGGTCCAGCTGCAGTCAGATGTCCTGGGCTTCTGCTTGTCTAGAAGGGGACCTGGAAGCATCCTGAGGGCAGGTGACGGATGTCCTGCCACGGCTGGGCCCCCGCTCCGGCGGGAAGAGAAAAGGCAAAGGTGAGCGTGGTCACTGTTCCAGTGACCCCTTCCCTGTCACCAGCGTGGCCTTGGGTCTCACCACCTTTCAGGGGACTTTTAAGACGTTGTTGTCTCCTCCTTTCCACTGGGTTGGGATTCCCTGAGTGGACTCCCTTCCCTGGGGGGGAAGCCGCAGGCCTCAGGGTTAGTTCCTCTGCTGGGCTACTTGGTGTTTGGACTCTTCATCAGGGAGAACGCCTGTGCCCTCCAGAAAGCCGAACCTGAGCATCAGGCTTTGGTGCTGACTTTGAGGGAGGGGGGCAGGCCCGGAGGCGGGGAGGGAGGGAGCCACACTCCAGCAGCTGATGGAGCTGGTCCCCGGCGAGTACAAGGCCGCCAGCGTCCTGGGAGAGACTGACCCCTGAGAAGTGTGGCAGAGCCGCGGGAGGAGTCTGTCCACCCGCACCACATTCTGCTGGCCGGAAGATGACCCCCGCCTGTGGCACACAGGGTCACATGTGGCCCAGGGCATCTGTTGTTCCAGCATCGACAGGGGTGGGGTGTCGGGGATCCTGGGGTAGAGCTGATCTGAGGGCCCCAGAGGCCGTGTCTGAGGGGCTGGGTGAGGGGCAAAGGGGTCAGCTGCTGCCTCCAGACCCGTGAGAAGAAAGAGGTCAGCGAGAAGGGCCTGGGGAGGCGCGGCCGTAAGCAGAACCGGCCAGCACGAGGCCAGTGAGCTTCCCCTCTTGTCTGCGCTTGGCCTAGAGACGGTGTGAACTCAAACAGGGCTCTAAGCAAGGGCCGGGGCAGCACACGGGCTGCTTTGATGTGCGATCTGGGGGTACTGCTGAGATCACCTGCAGGAGTCGGCTTCAGCCATTCCAGGAGAGCAGGCCTGGGACAGGGGTGCTGCCTCCGGGGGGCCTGTCCCCAAGATCCCAGCTGACGTGGATGCTGTGTGGCCAGGTCAGGGCCTGGCGGCTGGGCCCCAGGAGGAATGCTTGGAACCCACCTTTGCTGCCTCCCCTGGCCCAGCCCCTGGCAGATGGTACAGACAGCCTAATACCGTGTGCTGCGGATGAGCCCCTGGGGCACGGGGAGGCAGGCCCTCAGCCGCACAGACCCACCCGCTCCTGCATCCATCCGCTCTGAGGGTCCCACCTGTCCTGTCACCTCAGTGCCTGCTATAAAGACTGGGCTTGACAAGGTGCCCCTGGGACATCGAGACACCACCGCCTCGACCCTCTAACACCATGCCCCAGGGGTCAGAGGGCCTGGGTTGGAGCACAGGGACGTGGGGACATGGGGCGGTCACTCCCCTTTCCCTCCCAAGATGGGTGCTGACGGTGGCTGGTGTGGGAGCCCAGACAATGCCTCCCGGCTCACTCCACTGTGTGCTTTCCAGCCTATCACAAATGCCATCAAAGAAGCAATTTTCTTCCTCTTTTACCGTGAGAAGGGATGTCAACCCAGCCTCGACATGGGAAATGTGTTCCATGCTGACTGACTTCAAGTCACAGCGAGGGCCTGCAGCCAACCGTGGACCTGATTACCCCGCAGCCCGAGGCCGATTTTCAGCATGGGTGAGCCCATTCACAGCGTGGTGCCCAGGCCCGGCGGGGAGGGGGGGGGATGCTGGCGGGAGGCGGGGGAGGTGCCTGGGTTTCACCTCCACTCCTGGGAGCAGGCAGGGTCCAGGCCTTCTCAGGTCACACCCCAGGCAGCAGACGTGATCCATCAGGGCCTGCTTCGTGCTGAGTGCTGCACCAAGCCCCGGGATCACTGACTCCTGCTGCCAGTCCCGTAAGCAGGACCTCAGACCTGCCTGTTCCTGGCGGAGAGTCTGAGGCCCGAGAGGCGAGGCTTGCCCCAGACCACCTGGTTTAGAGCGGAAGTGGGGCTGCTCACCTAGCTTAGTCAGCAGCGGCCTGGGCTTCGGGGTCGGGGGCCTGAGTCCACATCCGGGTCTCCCTTCCGTGGCACCAGGACCTCACGGGCAATTCTCTCCTCCGGGCCCAGGCTCCTCGCCTGGGACGCGCCTGGTCATGGATCCCCGCAGGGCAGCTGGAGCCCTGCTGATGGCGGCTCTCTGGGGCCGGCTCCACTTCCAAGCTCTCCTTCTGGCACGGCACCCCTCAAGGCTCACGCAGCCCGTCAGGCTCATGTTCATGATCCAGGCAGGCTCGCAGCAGATCTAGGTGTCTCCAAGGCTGTGAACGAATCCATGTAAACCCGTCCACAGACGTGTATAGAAACCACCCGTAGAAGCACCAAGCTCACTCTGGCTCAGCTCAAGCGCACGGCAGCAGCCATTCCACCATTCATTTGCTCAGTAAGTATCCGTTCAGAGCCGGACACCCCAGAAAGGCCTCCAAGCACATCACCCCCTCACCTGCTGTCCTCACCCTCAACTTAGACTCAGGAAACTGAGGCCCAGGGATGCCTGGGCATTCCCCGGGCTCCACGCTGTCAGGGCCCTAGATTGAATTTGAACCTCAGTCCTAGCAATGCTTGAAGAGCACCCATCACTGTGGTGGCACAGACCCTAGGTGGAGTCTCAGCTCCCAAGAGGAGACTCAGGCCAGGTTAGGCCAGGGAGGGGCTGCACCCTCCGTCCTGAACCCGATGCATGCTTCCCGTTTGCTCCCACCTCTCCCAGGTGCAGGCAGAAGTTTCTCTGGCCTGAGTGAGAACCCAAAAATGCTCCCCAGGACTTCCGGATGCATAGCTGAGACCAGGAGGAAGCAGCGAAGGCAGCCAGGCTTGGGGCACCAAGCTTCTTGCCTCCTGCGCACGGCATGCAGACAGCAAAAGGGAATCCACGTGGAGCCTCCGGCAAGCAGGCAAGGCAGTGTGGGCTGGGGAGGGGGCTGAGCCCGGCTGCTCAGGGACTTGTCTCCAACTGCAACCTGCCCTCACCCGGGGACACAGAACTCCCACTGGCCAGACTTCGAGCTCCCCAGCCAAACAAGAAGGGGGCAGCTATTCTGTAAAGAAATGTAATGGGTCATTGAGGACGCTGTGCCTGCAGATTGGTACTTACGGAATGAACAGGGAGACCCAAGGCAGCCTGTGTGGCTGTCGAGGTCCCTGAGCAAAGCTGTCCCCGAGGCCGTCTTTCCAGCCCCCACCAGTCCCCTCCCTGCCTCAGCTGGCGTTTCCTTTGCCTCCTTCTTCAAAATACCCAGTGAGCCTAGGTTGGCTATGCCTGTATTTCAGAAAACCCACCACGCAAAGGAAAGAGGCAGAAAAACGCAGCTCTCACCCTGCAGGAAATGAACGTCACACAGGGAGCGGATGAAAACCCTGAAGCCAGAATTCCCATCCTCCGTGGAACGGGAGGGTGGAGCCGTCCCGGACCCAGAACAGGTGCCGTGCAAGGATGCAGCTGAGGGCAAGAGCAGCCCCTGGAAAGACGCGCTTGCCAAGGCTGTGAAATGGAGCCACGGAAGTCTTGGTGGGGAAAGTTGCTGAAATCTCCCAGAAGGTCAGATGGAAAGACGATGAAGTGGAAAACATGGGGACAGAGGAGAGGAACTGAATTCCCTGGAGAAGAAATGAGCCCCCAAGTCACTCAGCCAGGAAGGCCTTGGCCGGGCCTGGGCTGCAGCCGGCTGCTCGCTGGCGGCCCTGACCCCGAGGGCTCCCTCCTTGGGTGGGCCCCTGGTCCCCCCTGCCCTTGAGTGGTGGCTCTGTGGTTCATTGTCTTTCTCTTGTGCCTCGGGCTGTCCTGTCCTCCCTGCTAGAACCAAGGGCTGACAGGGTATTGATTCTTTTGTAAGTGAATCTCACAGCAGTTTCATTCACTCCAAATTCTAAAGGTGTGGATGTGGAATAACGGAAGGTCACGACCAAACGGGGCAGCAGCGGGCGTGGGGCCTCCAGGCTCTGCCGGCTCCTGAGGCACGTCGCTGCCACCGCTGCTGCTGCTGTGGCCAATTCCTGTCCCTGAGCCTTCCAGCTCAGGGAAGGCGGGACTGAAGGGGAATGGGTCCAGGGCCCCCTGAAAACCATGGCACTGGAACCCAGCTGCCACCAGGGGCCTTGCCTCAGCTGCCCGCGCTGATCTTGTGTCTCATCTTTTAGGATTTTACTAGGGTGTTTAAATCAAGCTGCTTGCAAACTTGTCAGCCACGATGCAATAAAGAAGAGCGTCCTCCCATGATGAAAGAGCTGTGGCCTGTGATCAGCATGGAGGCTGAGGCTCCGGGGGCTTTAAAACTGGGGACAGGCAGAGCTGAGTGGAGAAGATTTCCAGTCGCTTCCCGTCCTCGCAGCCTCCCATGCATTTCTAAAAAATTAGCAAGGCTGATGTTCTCAATCTAGAAAGCTGCGTTTCCCTCACACCAGCGCTTCTGTGTGGCAATCAAAGGGTGATCGTGTGCCGTTGACGGAGCAGCCGCGGGGTCTCTGTGCTGTCCCCGTGACCGTGATGGCGGCTGAAGGAAATAAATGCACACTTTCCTTCTGGGAATTTGACTTTCTGGCTTTATTCACACGGTGCCTATTTCAGGAGGGCTTTGTGGTTTTGGGTCTAGACATGAGACTGAGTCAGTCCCGCACATGGTCAGCACGCTGTCGCAGAAGCCCGTGGGCTCTGCACCTACCCACTTTCCAGGGAGCCTCTGCGTGACGTCCTTCCCACTGCCTCCGAAGGGCGACCTGGCTTCAGAGTCACGTGGCTGACAGGTTCAACCGCTCTTCCAAAGGAGGCTTTCCCCTTCTGCTCATGCAGGAAAGTGTCTTTTCTTGGGCTGGGATCCTCTGAAGATGGGTCCTCTCTGTTCAGGGTGGCTGGGTGGCAGCATTCAGATGTTCTTAGGGGGCTTGGGAGGTGGAAGGAACAGGAAACGCCTCCCTTCATGAACAACTGAGAAAGCTGAAATTGCAGGGAGATCAGCCCTGGACCCAGAATGCAGGTCTCACCTCTGTTCCTCCTCTGTCACTCTTCCCTCCTTCGCTTGCCCACGTCGGAGCTCACGCTGGCTCCCAACTTCCCCCATGTCCACCTGGTTCTGTGCATGGCGTACCTGAAATGCAAGACTCACTGGTCTTGTCCCTGGTGTTGCAAGGGTCCCAGGCGCACCCTCCTGCACTGTCGGGGGGGGGGGGGGGTTCCTTCTCCCTCTTCCCTCTGCTTCCATGTTGGGTCGATCGATGGCACCTCGTACCCAGCCTCCTCTTCTTTCCCTGCTTCCAGTTTCACGGGTGACCCGTTCACCCCAAACTTGGCTCCCCACGCAGCAGAACTATTCTCCCAAAGCCACCACCTTCATCGTGCCAACGCTCCTGCAGTGCCGGAGAATCCCTCCTGAGGACCCTGAGTAACTAGCGAGGTGAACAGTATTCTCCCCCAAATCATGCCCTCCCAGCATCTCAGAATGTGAGCTTATTTGGAAGCAGGGTCTTGCAGATGTGATGAGTTAAGGATCTTGAGATGGAATCATCCTGGATGTAGGGTGGGTCCTGAATCTAATAACCAGTGTCCTCATAAGGAGAAGAGAGACACAGAAACGGATGTGACAATGGGGGCAGAGACCGGGGTGACGTGTGACATGTTCACAAGCCAGGGAATGCCAGCAGCCCCCAGGAGCCAGAGAGAGGCATGGCGCAGGTTCCCTAGAGCTTCCGGAAGAACCAACCTTGGAGATACCTTCATGTCTGACCTGTGTCCCCCAGAACTCTAAAGAACTCCACTTCTATTGTTTTAAACTCCCCCTGCTTTGTGGTACTTTGCTATAGTGGTCCCGGGAAACTAACACTGATTACTTAGTCTGCACTAGAAAGCCAAGGTCTGCATGAGCTAGCCTAGGCCATTCATGTGCAGGCCTTGGGGACTTGGCCCTGTGCCCCTCGGCACCATCCTGCCTGTCAGGGGATTCTGGCTCAGCCCGGGGTCACAGCCCCTCTCTTCCACAGGAGCCTGCAGACACCACAGCAAACCAGCCTACACGGAGCTGTGGGTGTGATTCCTCCTTTGAGGACCCCAAGTTTTGCTTTCAGCCTGGCCCCTTCTCTGGCACAAGGCTGTCATTTTACACTCCTGCAGGGACTCCCCGCCTTGGAGGCTCTGTGACAGTTATGCCCTCCCTCCATGCCAGTGCCTCTCCCTGTCCCATGGGTCCTGGAAGAGGCATTAACACAAGCAGTCTGCCAGACACTCCCGGGTCAGGGCTGTGTTGAGCATCGTTGGGAGATGTGTCTTTGACTTTACCCTGAAAGCATGCACGGCTCCTCTGGACCATTCACGCTTAGGGTGAGGAAACACCCGTCACACGGGAAGCTCTGATGCCGGACAGAAACAAACCGCTGTCCCTGCAGCCTCGGGAGGCAAGGGGCTGAGACCCCAGCTTCCTTCCCCTCCATGTTTCATGGTGTTTCATCTTGGTTGGCCCGCGATAGCTCTGGCTTGATGTCCTGATAGAAAAGCTGACTAGGAGCCCTAAGGGATCTCAGCAGTAGGGGAGGGACCTTCTTGTTGGGTGAGCCTGTGGCTGAGGCTGGAGCTGGAGCTGCCTCAGTGCAGGGCCGTGTCTGTGATCAGTCCCTGAGCTCGAAGGTAGGAGTCTTTGCAGGGGTGGAGCCCACGCTGCAGCCGGCAGGCTGGGCCAGCAAGGACCTCTCAGCTCAGTGGACACTTCCTGTTAAACTGAGCAAATGGGCCTTGAGTGTGAGGAAAACTAATGGGAAGCAAAGAACCGTGACTGTGATTTCCAGCTCTAGCGGTGCGGACACTTCTCGTCTCTACAGATGAAATACATCTTCAGGAAGCCCCTGCCTGGCACGTACTACTGGCCCTACATAGCTGTAATCACATTGCACGGATTGACTCATCTCATCCTTCCCACAACTGTCATGCAGGGAGGAAGTACTCTAATCCTCATTTTATAAACAGGGGAACTGAGGCACAGAGGGCTAAAGCAATTTGCCTGTAGCAGTGGCAGAGCTGGGGTTGGACACAGGCAGCCCAACCCTGAAGTCCACACCCCTCACCCCGGGCTTGGCACTGGGATGTTAAGCGACTCCACACAGAGCTGGGGCGGCTGGGGACGTATCTGCAGGACAGAGGCAGCTCTGCTCTACCAGACGGTGGGATGCAGACTGCTGTGACAGACACCCCAGAACCCTCAACAGCTCAGTGCAATGAGGTGCGCTTCTGGCTCCCACGAAGTCCAGCCAGCAGCGGCCGAGCTCCAGGCACAGATGAAGATGCTGCCAACTTGAACTCCTGGCTTCTGAGGCCTCCCTGAGTGTGGACATTGGGCCAGCAGTGGGTGGAGCAGAGGAGGACGTGTGGGAGGAGAGAGGGTGGAGAAGGGGTGCTTTGGTGGAGACAGGAGGTGACCATGGGCCAGGCTGGTGTGGTGCTCATGGCTTCTGCTCAGACATCAGTGGCTAGAATGAGTCGCCCAACCACTCTGACCCTCAGACAGGGCTGGGGATTGTGGCTTGGGGGGCTTGGTGACTGACTAGGAGGGGTTCTGGTGTACAGGTTTTCAGCTCCATGCACCTGAGGCTGGTGGTGCCCCCACCTTAGCTTCCAGCTGTCTCCTGTCCCCTCCTCACATCGCCAGTCTGGACCAGGCCAGTAGCATGGAACTGTGCAGAGAGCACTTTGGGGGAAGAAGACCCTCTCCCGGGTCTGTGCAGTGGGACCTTGAGGTCGCTGCTTTCTGCAGTGGAGGGGGAGATTCGGAGCCACCTCTCTAAGCTTTTCTTTGGTGGACCCTGGGGCTCTCAATTCCCTTTGATTCCCTGCTCCTTACTTTCCCTGTGAGATGGCGTAAGATGTCATGACTCAGTTTGAGATGTGGTATGAGCCAGGCCGTTAGGGTAGGCACAAGCTCTAGCCCTTTCACCAGTATGCCATGCAGTTGGGCAGATGAAGCCAAAACCCAGCAAATGACATGTTCCTTTGCTGCTGTCCCTGTGTCCTCCTGGGGACTTTGAAAGGAAGAGTAGTGTCTAGAAATAGCAATAACGATCACAGTAAACAAACTTGATTGAGGGTTTCATTGCCAGACAGTGTGCTGAAAGCCTGACATGTGCCGATTTATCCTCCTAACAATCATGTCATAAATGTTAATACTGTCAAATAAACTAAGGTAGATTTGTTCATATAGCTGGTAAGCTTCATGGAGGAGCTTTAAACTCAGACGGTCTGACTGCAGGGCCCACACTCCGACGGTGATTTCCTTGAGCCCCTGTAAATGACATTATTCAATAGGAAAAATGTTGCTGTCTTACTCCTACCAATTACACTAACAAAGTAGTATTTTTTGTTTTACCCTGCCCCTGTGAAATGACATTCTCCTGACTACTTCTGGAAGCCCCAGGTGTCCACTATATGGTGTCTCTCCTTGTTTCTGGAGGCAGCTGTGAATATCCAGCAGTCAGGGGTGGTTTGATCTCTCTGTCCCTCCTGACCATCTGGAGAAGATAATCTGGAGATAGTCTGGTCTGTGAAGGTTCATGGAGTTCTGGAAAGTGTACAGGAGAATAAGCCTCAGAGTAAGAGAGGAGGGCTGGTCATCAGGAAAGTCCCCCAGGTGACCAGGGTACAGGATGCAGCAGGAAGCCTAGGGATCTTGGTTGTATAATGTCTAGAGAGTCACAAACAGGCAGACTGTCTGCTGGATCTAAATTTTAGACACATTTTGACTGAGCATTATTTTTTAGAGTTTAGACTTACTGTACACATTTTGTAATCTGGAAATCCTGGTTTCTCTCGATAAACCAGAATATCTGGCCACATTGGGTTGAACATTCCCTGGGACCATAAGCAGGGTTCATATGGCTCTTTGGGTGGGGGCTGTGTACTTCCAGTCCCTGCTGACTGGGCCACATCCAGTTGTTGACACCAATGGGCCAGCCCCATCCCTGCAGACATTATGATCTGGGCCCTTTGCTGTGGGGGGAACCAGGTTCCGAATACTGTTTGCGGAGGGGGTGGTTCTCAAATTTCTGATATAGATTAATGCAGTTGAATGTTTGTGATCAGTCTCTCCTAGATTTAATCAATAACTTGAAGTCACATGTAATTACGCGGGTCCTACTTTACAGCCACAAAAAGTCAGCTGTTTTTAGAAATTGTGAAAACTTATACATTAAGAATATATTTTTATGAAAAAGGTAGTTCCAGGAGTTCATGTCCCATTTTACATCTGCAGTTAACTAAGTCCTGCAGGCTCACAACCACTTCTCAGGGGACGTTGATGAAAACAGTATGAGACGACCCCACCCCTTCAAATGTGTGCTCTAGGTGAGGGTCGCGTGGGTGTCCACACTTGTAAGGTGGACAGAGTTCAGAACAGCGTTTGCCCTACCAAAGCATTTTTCAGGTGACATAAGGGCCACGGCTGTTTTCTCTAAACTGGGTCCCTTCATTGGGTTTCAGGTCTATTTATAGCCCAGGAAATGCTGATGAGGTCAGCTCTCACAGGTGTGGCTGGAGGTTGAGAAAGCACTTTTCCACCTGTGAGGGAATCTGAGCCTCCCAACACGTGTCAGGTGAGAGCGAACTGCTTCCACCTGAGATTCCTGGACAGGGGTGGGGGTTGGGGTGGTGAGTGCTGAGCTCTGGCCACTGTGCGAGGGCAGCTGCAGATGGGGTTCTATCTCCTACCTCTGCAGCTGTGACCCCGAGGGACTAAGTGACATGACTGAGGAAGCCCAGGTGGCAGGGAGCCCAGGCCCCCTGCTCTCAGTTCCTCAGAAGCCAGAGGCTCAGCTCTCCTCCTGGAGGGGGCAGTTCTGCTCCAGGCTATCTTTGGGTGGGACCTGAATTGAGTGAGATCGCTAAGGCCATCTTGAACTGGATTATAACGTCTGCTGGGTCACGGCGAGTGCCAGGCCAGGATGTCATGGGAGGATGATGCCGACTCTGGGTTTTGTGTCTGAGATGGCCGGACCAAGTGATTGCAAAAGGCCGATTTCCATGCTCGCCCTCCACCATGGGCTGGGTCTCTGGAATGACGTGGACAGTGCTGCAGTGACCAGTGAGCCAATGCATCTTCTGACGGGCCCGGCGGTGACCCTGCATGCTGTCCGTCCAAATCCGGATGGTGGCAGCTGTCAACCGAGACCGTGCAGTCTGCCTCTGCCTCTATGCTTCATTCCGAGGGGCCCTGCCAGGGTCCCCATGCAGGTCAGACCTCTGCAGAGCCCAGCCCCCGCTGGCAGGGGTGTGCATGGTACAGAGTCGCCTGGCCACGGCAGGAGGCGGCGTCTTCTGGCACCAAGGTGGCTGCATCTGTGGTTTCTTATCCCTCCTCGTTCCGTCGCTGGTGCTACAGGTGATTTATTTGCTGCTTGGCAGAACTCTGTAGCCCACAGGAAATGGAACTTAGCTGTTGTGTTCGGGGAGGGAAGGACATGTACCTCCAGCTTCATAAACTGGAGCCTTCCGTCTGCCCGTGGGCTGTGTTGGAGCTGCGGCCTGGCCCTCACCCACTCACCTTCTTCGTGGTCTTTGCCTGGAGACGGTGGCCACAGCCTTCCCAAGCCCCAAGTTCATGAAAACAGCCCATAGTAAGGGTTACTTGCATTAAACATGACCCCAGATTCATTGTCATCTGACGTCAGGAATCTGATGTGACAAGGAAAGGGCAAGGCTCTCGGGTGCCTGCCCGTCTCTGTTCCCGCTGGACACGTGACGATTCCAGCGCTCGCAGGTGTATCTTCTCACGAATGACTTGGTGTTTGGGACGAGCAACAGCTACGCTTGGCTGGGAGGGTGGAGCTGAGAGTCGAGAGGCGTCAGGAGGCCTCGAGGGGAGGAGGGTGGCAGGAGCCGCCTCGTGGCCCCGAAGATGCTCCTGTGCAGCGAGCTGCCCTCGTGCAGGATAAAGGGAGGGTGCAGGTGGACGCAGCCGGAAGCCACAGGGTTGTTTGATGCTGAATGTCACGCTCCCTCGGTGGCATGAGATGCTTGGGGAGCACAGACTTTGCCGAGCCAGCGTCCAGCCCAGGATGGGAGACAGCCGTCTCCTGGCTCCACCCAAGACACTGCGCTGTGCCAGACCTGACCGTGACCCTCGCCACACTGGGCGGGTCCAGGCTGCCACCAGGATGGAGAGCGACTCAGGAAGGCAGGCTGCCCCGGCCAACGAGACCCAGTCACTGCTTCAGGGGAGGTGGGCAGTGGCCCTGGAGGAGAGGGCGGGGGACTCAGTGTAGAGCAAGGGCGCCAGTGGGAAGGGGCGGGAGGTGGGGCTGTCTGTGAGCCCAGGCTCGCCGCCTGGAACCCGCAGCCCGGCCTCATTGGATTGTGCTTACAAAACACACCAAAGAAAAAGTGACCAGCAGGGGCTGCAGGGGTGGGGACCCCAAGCACGGAGCCCTTCTGAGCATGGGTGCCAGCGCTCACAGGTCAAATGCCCACAGTGCTGGCCTGGCAACCGCCTAGGTTTGAATATTCACCTCTTGCCCATGAAAAGTGCCACCAGGAGAGACAGAGCACACGCCAGCAGTGCCTGGGGCTGAGGGTGGAACTAGGGGCTGACAGCAAGCAGGCTCGAGAGGATTTGGGGGCGGTGAAAATGTTCCAAACCTGGAGTGCGGTGAGGGCTTCAGGGATCTGTAAGTTCACCAAAAAACATGCGATTGTATGTTTGCTCACGGTGGGTGAATCTTATGGCATGTAAATTATACCTCAATAAAGCTTTAAAAATCACACTGCTGAGGATTCAGAATTTGCAGAGCACACAGTCAGCCACCGGCTCCGCGTCTGTGCTCCCGCTTCCCTGCCTCGGTTTCCCAGTCCATGACACAGGAGAGGGATTTCTAGAGAGCCTTGTGCTCTGCAATTCTGGGTCTTTTTAGCTCCGAAGCCGCTGCTAGCCAGTCGCTCCCGGAACAGTGAAGGCCGCGTTGTGCCTGAGGTTGGCCCAGGAGAGGGGTCTCCTGCCCCTGGGAGGAGCGCCAGGCAGGGATCACACCTGTGCGTGTTCTGGAACTGCTGCCTCTCCTCCTGAGCTGCAGGTGACGCAGGTTGAGGTTGCCCTATGCCAGGCACAGTATCTGTCTCTGAGTGGCACCCTCTCCAGCACCCAAAGACTGTGCTCGTGGCCATGGTGCAACTACACAGTTGTGCCCGCCAGGCCTGGAGCAGTGTTGAAGCTTACCATCCTATTCCAGGCGTGGTTTCCAGAGTGTGTCTTTCACAGTAAAGCCCCGGGGTTCAAATAACCACAAGAAACATGGCTCTGAGTCGGGCCTTGCCGTTCCAGCGTCAGAACTGAGTGCTCACTGCGGTGGGAGCAGCAAGGCAGGCCAGGAGCCCGAGGCCTGTACAGCTGCTAACAGAGCTCCCTCGCAGACACAGAGGCCCGAGGGCGAACCCGTGAAACTGAACACAGCAGCCAGTGGGCAAGAGACGTGGAGCCCAGGCCTCCCTGCCTCAGTTCCCTGCAGAGATGCTGGAAAGTGGCCAGGCATGGGGCCCACCCAGGGTCTCCCCAGAGGCCTGTGGATCTTCAGGCTTCATCCAGAACAGGTGGGGTCCTGAAGCCGACCTCCCCCAGCCCTGCAGGCACAGGCACCTTCGCACGGAGGAGCAGAGGGAGGGAGGTCAAGCTGAAGAGGCTGAGCTTCTCCCTCATGGGCTGGCTGGCACTGGTGCCTCGGGCTGGGTCTGCAGTCAGTGCAGGGGCTCCTAGGGAGATGTGATGCCATGTCACACGAGAGTGTGGGGGGAACAGATTTTCACCCCTGCTACCACGCCTGTATCACACGAATATTCAGTGACCAAAGGAGTGGGGGGTGAAAGGAATGGATTCCGATTCATCTGGAAAGCTTCCTTCCCCACTGACCACGTTTTCCACGGAAAACTTCCTTCCCCACTGACCACGTTTTCCATGGTCTTCTTTGGTTTATCTTTGCCAAATGGTCAGCATGAAGTTAAACCAACATGAAAATATGGACGTGTCCTCCTCGAGCACCTGGAGAAAGACTGGGCCCAACGTGGCCCCCACCCGCCATGCCCCTGAGTGCACACCATCTCGTGGGAGACCCTCAGGCTTCCCTGAGTGCTGACCCGGGTGAGTGGGCGCCTGCATCTTCCATTGTGCACAGTGTTTCTCATGAGTCCAGATTCCAGTTTTCTCTGGATACTGCCAAAAAACGTCACCTACAGCATCTGCCCTTCTTTTCTTTCTATTGAACTGGCCATCCCCAGCAGAGGCGTCTGTGGGAGCAGACGGGAAACTGATGGAAAGCCAGCAGGAGGGGGAGGCAGGGCAGCCGGCCACCTGAGGGCCAGGAATCAGCCACTGCAGGGCCCTGCTGCCCCGTGGGAAGGAGCCTCCTCCCCCGAGCTCTGCGGCCCTCAGCGTGACTCAGAACACCCCCGTTTTCCCTCTTAGAATCAGCATGTGCTTCTGTGCTAAGCTGGCCACAATGCACATGGACATGAGAATTCACGCACGGCCCAGAGTCAGACGACAGTCTCCACTGCCCATGATCAGGACTGCCGGCTTCTCCAACAAAAGGTCCTGGGTGCTGGCGAGGTCCCCAGGGCACTGCGCTGGGTGTGTGTGTGCCCAGGCGACTCTGATACAGCCCTGGCCTCAAACAGCTCCGGGACATGTGAAGAGGAAGACATCCGGACACCAGTAATGCTTTTCGGTGGCCTTGTAGTCACAGGCCCGCCAGCCACCAGCCTCTCTGCTCCACACGCGGGACAGTCACCTGCAGAAGCCAGCAGTTGGTGAGCCATCTTCATCTGAGAGGCACGGAGCAGGCCAGCGGTAAAGGCTGCTTTGAAACCCTGTCCCTTCACCCAAGCCACAGGCACCTGGGGATAAAGCTAAGCTCCCTAGGAGTGGACGCTCCAACACGCCTCCCCCATGCCCCGCCCTGTGCACCCCCCATTCAAACCTGCTTCCCACGGGGATGCCTGCAAGGAAACACTGAAAACCCATCCGGGGAGACGACAGGCAGAGTGAACGGACCCTGCCACGAGGGGATACTGTGTGTCCAGAGGGGACCAGCTGCCCTGGGGTGTGGGCAGGTGTGAAGGCACTGATCCAGCATACAGAAGGCGCGCAGTACGTGTGAGAGGAACTGAATCTGCAGCGTGGGTCTGACAAGGTGCGCTGAGCATCTGCTGCTGTGGAACACGTGACTCCTGAGCTTGGTTGAAATAAACCATCAGTCAGCCTACCAGGCTGCAGTTTGGGGTGAGGGGGCTGAGAGACAGAGAGACAGAAAGAGATGGGGTGGGGGGACACTGGCCAAGCTGCTCTGGGAAGACACGCCTGGGCAGTGCTCCCATCATGGCGGTGATGCAGGGGCGTCTGCTCATCTGTTTCCCGTTAGATACAAGAACCCGTTCTAGAGGTCTCCCTCCCTTTGGCCAAGTCAAGAGTGAAGGCTGAACGTTGACTGGCACGCTGTGAAGTCCCATGGGCCTGTGGCCCTGTCTGACCCTAGGGGAGCCTGTGGAAAGGAGGTGGGGTGGGCAAGAGGATGCCAGCAGGAGAAAAATCCGTTCCAGGGAATTGGCACCAGGTCAGAGGGCAGAAAGAGCTGCCATCCCCACTCCCCACTTAGGATGGCAGGCCTGGAGCCTGCAAAGAGGTTGCCCTTGAAATCTGGAAGCCCTGGGCCAGGCTGCCGGCTCTGAACCTCATCCCTGAGCCTCGGTTTCCTCATCTAGAAAAGGGTTAATTGCTGCCCTTTCTTCCCAGCTTGGGTGAATGTCGTGTGACGCTCGGGGCCCCGCTGCAGGGCCTGGGGACCCCTTTTCTGACCGTGAGATCATCTTAGTTTCCATGCAGCTGCGTATTCTGCCCCTCACGTTTGCACAGCCCAAGACTGTGTCAGGTACCACCTACCCTTGAAAGGCTGGAGAACATCAAGCCTCCTCCCGTGCACCTGCAGCTGCAGGCTGAGTCGCTGGCAGGGCCTGCTGTGCCCCCAGGCAGCAGTGGAAAGGGGCAGGGGTCCTTTGCTTCCCCACCTGGGTACTCCCTAACCCTACAATATGGATCCTTTTCTGCAATTGAAGCATCTGAGAAGGAAGTGCGGTGCCGGTGGGGAGGAAGAGTGGTCGGTGAAACATTTCTACTTCATATGCTAATTGGCAAAGGCCTTTCTGTAGCTGTCTCTGGATAGGCGGGGCCCACGTCCTCCAGCGGACATGTGTGGATGGGGAGTTCCTCACTGGACTCCGTCAATGGTCCCTGGAGTCACAAAGTATAGGTGACTATGCCTGCCGACTTTACCTGTGGGGTCACTTCTGTGGGCTCTGACCTCAGCACACCTAGGATGACCTTGCCCGGGACCCGGGAAGAATGTCACAGAGGCGCAGAGCTCCCTTCTTGCCCCTTGACTTGTGAGCTGGACCAACAGGCCCTCTGTGCCCGGGATCCACGGAACTCCTTCACCTGGCCCAGATGGGCAGGTCACAGAGGGCCTCCAGAGGAAGCTGCCACCCTTCACCTTTCACAGGAGCTACAAAGAAGGGCAAGTGACAAGGGCAAGGGCATGCACAAAAACACTGTCGAAAGCAAAGCGTGCCCCACAAATCCAGAGGATGTGGAGGACGGGGCTGCCCGGGAGGCTGGTATCATGTGTAAGGAAGACAAGAGCTCCAAGTTCCAGGAGGCGGCAGGAGGCTGTGCTTGGAGGTGCCGGGCTGTGATTCTCTGCCGGGTCCGATGGTGCTTGAGGCCGTCCTCCAAGGAAGGGCCAGCTGCTCCCCGATGATGAGAGAGGGCACTGCCTGTGCCCTGGGGGCTGATCTTATGCCTAAAAGAAACGCACACAGGCAGAAGTGTCCTTGGCCAGATTCTCCCTCCCTACAAACACATCTTTTGGCCAAAGAGAAATTCTAGTTGCTTGGAACACAACCTGCAGAGCCTGTCTGACCTCATCCTGCTTGCGGTCCTCCCCATGGCACCGCCCTCTCTGCGCCTCTGTCACCCGACAGCCCCTTCTTCCAGGAGCCCCTCGGCAGGATTGCACTCTCAGTTTCACCACTAGGCATTCCTCACGGGCAGCTTTGAGAAAAAATAGATGGATCTGATTCAAACTCAACTCTCATTTCTGAGAAATAATCCAGGTTTTAAACATTTCTCTTCTATTCTGCTGCTTTCCCCTTTCTTTCCAGGCCTCCTTTTATCCACAGATCTTGAAATTTCCAAATTATGTAGCTAGCCAGTCTTTGGAATGGAATCCCTTGTAGGAGAACATCACAGCTCAGAGAAGAAAACAGGTGGCCAAAGCCACAAGCACAGCTGGGGTCTGAGCCGTGGCTGGAAATCGGGTTTCCAGTCCAGACCCTGCTTTGCGGCTCGGAGGAGAAGGATAAAACGTCAGCAGAAAGCAGGAGCAGGAAGCGAGCTGGAGATGCTGCCGTGAGCAGAGCGGGCGAGCTGAGGAGGCTCCCCTTCCACCCGGGGAAATGGCCAGGGTCTGCCGGGCGACACGCTCTGGCCAGGGAGAAACAGTGGAAGCTTGCCAGGGACATCTGAGAAAGCTTTTTCTTTCCTCGTGGAAATGGCCAAACAGCTGGCACGACCCTTCGGGAGTGGACGCAAAGCCTGGAGGAGCGGCAGACACCCCACAAAGGCGACCCCCAGAGCCTCCCCAAGACGTGCAGCTGCTGAGCCAACACCAGCCAGCGCTGCCTTCAAACCACCTGCCCCTTGAGAAAAACCCACTTACTGGTTTCTGCCCTTGTTGTCCGGGGATTTGATCACGTGCAGCCTAATGCATCCCTACACGATGCAGGCTTTTCTGCCTGGATGCAGCACACAGCCAGTCCGCCTCAGGGAAGCGACAGGGGTAGGAACAGCAGCAACCACTCATTTCTGTCTCCACAGAGCCGACTGATGCCTCTCTGTGGCCCCACACGGCAGGTGCTCCTGGTCGTGGACGCCTTCCTTCTGCCCTTCTGCCCTGCCCCAGGTCAGCCGAGAGTGTGCTGCACTCATCTGGCAGATGGGAGACCAGGACGGTCATCTATTGATGCAGAACAAACCACCCCTACAGCTGAATGGCTTCAGACAACAAACAGCTATGATTCACAGCTTCTGGGGGTTGGCAATCCGCACACAGCTCAGCCGAGTGCCTCTGCCTTGTATTCTTGGATGAGGGTGGAGTCAAGCTCTGGGTTTCATCCAAAGGTTCAACTGGAGGGGGTTCTATGTCTAAGCTCACTCATGGCTGTTGGTAGAATTCAGATTCTCACGGACTCTCAGGCTTACAGTCATTGTCCCTAGATGACCACTGGCTCCAGCCCCTGCTCTGTTCCTTGCCCTGCAGGCCTCTGCCTGGTGTCGTGCATAGCATGGCAGCTGGCCTCATTAAAGCAAGGGAGAGATGGAGGGTGCTGGGACAGGACAGGAAGAGTGGGGCAGAAGCCACCATCTTTTATGCCCCGTCCCATTGCTTCTGCAGTGTTCTGTGCTCTAGAAGCAAGTGAAGTCCCCTCCATACTCAAGGAGAGGGGTCCCACAGGGTGTGGGTGCCAGGAGGTGGGGCTTGCCAGGCAGCTCAGAGGCAGCCTCTCACAGGTGTAAAGGCAGGCCTGTTCACCTGTCCCGGGGTAGCACACTTCACCTCTGCTCACCTGTCTCATCAGATGACCACACCTGACCATGGGGATGCCGGAAGGGCAGTCTAGTGGAGGTCCACGAGCAGCAGGACATGGTGAGGAGAGTCACCACAGTCAGTCCCTGCCTCACTGGGTGGAAGCCCCTTCCTCCAGGACCTGCAAGGCTCCCTGCTCTCATTGGCTCCCCTCGCCAAGGAGACGCTCTTTCTCACTTGCTGGAAGGTATTTTCCCCTTCATGCTTCTGACTAAGATACTCTGTACTTCAGATTCTCACTCTCCTACCTAAACTTAGGGCTTGAGTTTTTGGAAACAAAATCCATAAATTCCTTCAGGGGATGAGATTTCTGCTTTCACGAAGTTATGACCCTCTGGGGGGCAATGAGCCTGGCGCTGCTGACCGCCTGCTTAGGCTGGAGGATGGGTGGAGAAGGAGAGATTACTGGGGAAAAGCAGAGGGATGGATGCCCTCCAGGGAACACAGCATAAATTCGAATCCCTGCACCAAGGACTCTGATGATAGCAGGCAAGCTTGCGTTCCCCTGCAAACACTGGCCTCTGCTACTCACACGGAAGGTGATCTTGGAACCATCTGCCTTTCCCATAGGGCTGTTGGGAGCGAGTGGGACCCATATGTTTTGTGGAAGCAGAGGTTCTCAACAGAGTCCAGCATCTGGACTCAGAGGTAAGAATGGGATCAGGGTTGATGTTCCTTGAGAAAGTACCTTTAAAGTAATTTCGACTTGCCCTAACCAACACCCCATCAAACATCTTCACCATGCAAAAAAAAAAAAAAAAAAAAAAAAAAAGTTTTGTCTAATGCATGTGTCCTGACCATAAATCACCTCACTGGGGCATCTTAGAGTGCCTGATACACACAGCACGTGGCAGCCGGGGTGTCCCGCAGCACGTGGCAGCTGGGGTGTCCTGCAGCACGTGGCAGCCGGGGTGTCCCACAGCACTGCCCCCGTCCTGCACACGCATCCAGACCTTGTCCTTCCCCGCAGGAAGCGAACCTCTTTCTTCTGCTCATGGAACTCATGAGACCTGATTGCCACCTCATTCAGAAGGGACACCATATGACTTCCACGGCGACGACACGCAAGGTGAGACAGCCTTCTTGGAATTCCTTCTCGCTGGGGCCTTGACCTTGTAACCAAGTGTGGGCAGTAGAAAAGTTTCTCTTTAAAGTTTACTTTTTTGTTAAAGAATAAATCATAAGTGCACTAATAACTCTTCGTTAAGCCCTGTCCTGTGTTGCTGTTAGACATGCTGTGATTACAGGCACGTAGTACATTCTATGTTCTTGCACTTTAACCAAAATATCTGTGCTGGACGTGCTCACAGGCATGTTCCAGCTCACCACTGCTTTTACCTGTTTAAAAAAGTTTTAAGTTGTTAGCCAATCAGGTTTTAGTCTAGATTGTGAAGTCTGGCTGTAACCAATGGAGACCAGACACAGCAGTAAGGACCACCCCAAATGCGTAAGGGATAAATATGTTTTCTTTCCCTTTATTCATTGTACTCTCTGGCAAGATGGCTAGCGAGAGAACCCTTCCTCCAGTCCAGGAAGTAAAAATTGCTTTGCTGAGAGATCATCTGTCTCAGTGCTAATTTTTCTTTGCGGCATGGAGCATCTGTTTCCAACACCGAGTCACCATACTGTGAGGAAGCCCAGCTCTGGCTGACAGTCCCACCAAGGCCCCTGCCCACAGTCAGCCTCAACCACCAGACATGAGTGAGCATTCAAGCCACTTCAGACCCAGCCCGTAAACCCTCCCTGCTGGTGTCCGGGGCATGGGGAGGAACTGTCCCACTCAGCTCTGCTTCAATTGCAGATTAATGAACAAAAGAAAGGTTGTCATTGCTGTTAGCATCAAGAGTTGGATGATTGTTACACAGCATTAGATCATAACCATGGCACATGCTCCCTGGTGTACCAGCCCAGGTGAATAACTTGTGAAATGGACAGTGAGAGCCGCCTGCTTGTGGACTGAGTGACAACAGACAATAAACCAGTTAACCCACACAGAAGCAGATTTGGTTATCACCATGTTTCCATGGTCTCGCACTAGGCCCAGGATCCGCTGGGAGGCCAGGGCGTGATGACCAGACCGTACGCCTGTGAACGAGGATGGAAGAGTGGAAGCTGTGTCTGGGAAGGGGCACGTGAAGACGCTGCAGAATCCCCGTCTTCATGGTGTGCGGTTCTGCCACAGGCTCCCGGTGCAATGTGGTGTCTCTTCTCTAAGAAGAAGGGCCTGTATCCAGCTCAAGTGCAGGGGCGCAAGGGCGTTGACAAGGCAATGAAATGAAGTGGAAGTTTGTGGGGGCTCTGGAAACAGACCCCACCCCAACTCCTCCCACTCACAGGAGATTCTCACTAGCCCTTCTGCCAGGAGCCGCTCCTGCTGCCCGGGCCCACACTCAGAATCCCCTGTAGGCTGTCCCCAGAGGACAAGCCCCTGAGGCTGTGCTGCTGGCCTGCACCCTCGGTGGCCCTGGTCTCTACCCACAGGAGAAGCTGCAAAGACGTTCACAGCCGGTTGCTGACACCCCACCCGTGCAGTGGACCCAGGTGTGAGGGGCTTGAAGACGCCACAACCTTGGAGACCCGCAAGAAAAAGAGAAAAATGGTGAACACACATTTAAGCATCGAAGTGAAGAGTTATTTGGAATGAGAAGAAAATTGCAACCAATTATGAGACTTTAAAAGCTGGCAAACACCACGAGCATCACACAACACAGAAAAATAGCAGCATCAGTCATGTAGTAATTACCAGCCTGTTGTACATTTCCCTTTACATTTTTGTCTGTACGCTTTGTGATGGTCTCTTCACACAAGTACACAACATCATTGCTATGAAGAAAATGGAAAGATAATCCAGTCTCCTCCAGCATGAGTGACCTCTTCTTTCTCTTAGCTGTTGAAAGTTTTAAAAAGTTCATTTTAACTCAGCAGCCCATTATTGGCAATGACAAGAGAAATTTTGGGATTCTTGTCAAATTTAGGAAACTCGCTATCATATTTCTTTCACATATGACCTGTAAAATCGTAATGCTTTTTATGTTTTCTTGGGTAGTGAATATTCTTAAATACTTTGGACTGGTATTCTGAACTAATTTCATTTTTGTTGAACAGATAGAGGGTTTTCAGGTGGCAGAAATGACAAATTCCTCGTAAGAATTTTTTCTCACTGGAGGGGAACTGCACATTAGACCTCAGTAGCTCTACATAACTTACTCTGTGCTGTGTGTCCGCTTGGCAGCAAAGCGAGGCCTGTGCCATCACCCACCTGACAGGGCTGGGGGGACCAGCACAGCTGTGCAGCTGCCAGCCCACTCCTGCGTGCTGGGTAACAGGTGAGCTTTATTATTACCTGTGGTTGTAAATCCCAGCAAAGTGTCTTCACAAGACTGTGAAGTGAATCCAGGCAGGATGTGTTACAGCAGCCTGTAGAGTTTCCCTGCAAAACACAGACCTTGGAAACTTCAGCTAAGTCTTTCTTTTTTTTGGAAATGGAGTCTCACTCTGTCACCCCATCTGGAGTTCACTGATGCAATCTCTGCTCACGGCAACCTCCATCTCCTGGGTTCAGGCGATTCTCCTGCCTCAGCCTCCTGAGTAACTGGGACTACAGGGGTGCACTACCATGCTCAGCTAGTTTTTGAATTTTTAGTAGACACAAGGTTTCACCATGTTTGCCAGGCTGGTCTCGAACTCCTGACCTCAGGTGATTGGCTTGCCTCAGCCTCCCAAAGTGCTGGGATTACAAGTATGACACAATGTGCCCAGCCAGCTAACTGATTGGCTGTCACCCAGTTTTTAAAGGACAGTGCTGTCTTTCCACCCCTAACAAGCTAGCTTCTTGCTTACAAAGAGTTAGCTAGAAATGAGCTTCCATTAGGGGTGGAAAAACAGCGCTGTCCTTTAAAAACTGGGTGACAGCCCGACCAGCACAGCCAAACCCATCTATTGAACGGCGTGGTCAAACAGCACGTGTACAGGTGAGGACGCGGCTGGGGGGCGTGCAAGAGGGGGCAGCCTCCTGCAGAGTGGTTTGGCTGTGCCGTGAAAACTCAGCCACACTCCACTCTGTGACTCGGCACTCTGAAGCCTGGGCATTTCCTCTAGGTAAATAAAAACCTGAACATGGATGTTTATAGCAACTCTTGTCATAATCACCAAAAACTGGAAAAGCCCACATGGGCTTTAACACTGGAATAGCTAAACAATGGCACATCCGTGTCAGGGACCACCACTTCCCAGCAATAAGAAAGAACTCACTTGATTCAGGCAACAGCCTGGGGTGGGTCTCAGGCTGTCGTGCCGAGTGAAGGCAGCTCTGTACTGTGGGGCTCAGTTCTGATCCATTCTTGAAGAGACTCCACTGTGGGGACAGAAAACAGGTCAGCAGCCTGGGAGTCTGGGTGCAGGAGGGTGTGGCTACACGGGGCTTGTGCGGAGGGAATGCGGTGGGTCCTGACTGCGGTGGTGCCGACACACATCCCCACGTCTGTCAAAACTCACAGAACCACGCATGAGCACGTGCAGTCAATGCTAGTGTGTGCTCTGTTAGTCTGTTCTCGCCTTGCTATAAAGACATACCTGAGACTGGGTAATTTCTAAGGAAAAGAGGTGTAATTGACTCACAGTTACGCAGGCGGTACGCGAAGCTTGGCTGGGAGGCCTCAGGAAACCTGCAGTCACGGCGGAAGGTGAAGGGGACGCAGGCAGGTCCCACATGGCTGAAGCAGGAGGAAGAGAGACAGCAGGCGGGAAGGTGCCATACACTTTTTTTTTTTTTCGCTTTAAAAGGATCATTTATTTTGATCAGGTTGGATATACTTCTGGATGCAAGAATATTTTAATATGTAGAAATCAATAAATATCATATGCCTTATTTACACCACCAAAAGATAAAAATATATTTTTCTGCACACTTTTAAACAACCACCTCCGGTGAGAACTCACCCACCCAGCAGTTCCAAGGGGACGGTGCTGAGTCATGACACAGTCACCTCCCACCAGGGGTCACCTCCAACACTGGGGATTACAATTTCACCTGAGATCTGAGCAGGGACACAGGTCCAAACCATATCAGTGGCAATGACGACTACACAGCCAGGAGAGCTTCCTTCTGTGGCCGGACACCCAGGACCTCAACCAAGTAGCTCATGGCGTAGTGAAGGCCTCATGCCAAGCAGGGTTTAGGCATCTGAGCCTTTCTCGTTTCAGAAGCATGCATGGCAGAGGTGCAGACGGGCTGGAGTCGGGATCTGTGGGCAATCTCCCCCTAGGGCAGGGCTGGTATCCAGGGTACAGAAAAGAGGGGTAGTCAGGCAGCATGGGAGGAGGGAAGGAGTCACGAGTGTCTGCAAGGCAGGAAGATTGCCCTGGAGGCTGCCTGGCTGGGGACTTGGTTGGGGGGGCCACAAGGGTCCAGGGCCCCGAGCAGCCTCCCATGTGGTGGGATGGGTCAGGCCTGAGTGGGCAGTGCTGGGGGAGTTGATCCTGAGAAGTGGGAACTGGCTGAGGGCCGAGGCCTCTGAAATGCCAGCAAAGCTCTGCTCATCTGAAAGTTGGGGGGAGGGGTGGTCAGGGAGGAGACTGCTGTGTCACCAGGGACCCTCCACTGGCGCTCCGGTCCTGCGCCCCTGACCACCTCCCCTCCAGATGCCTCTGTCCATGCTTCCCGAGAGGCGACCCCAGCTCAATAGACAGGCAGTTGGGAAGTAGAACGCCAGGAGCCCGCCCGTGCACAGGGCTGGCTGGGGTCTAAGGAAATGGGAGAGAGATTTTGTCTACCCACACGGAGTCCATATGATACGAATCCACTGCAGGACGCAGCACGAGCCAGGAGCACCCAGCCCCAGCCTGGAGAATCCATGAGAGCATCGGGAGCAGCCCGTTTCATGGCATCTACCCCGTGGTATGTGGCGTTTCTAATTTTAGACGCAGGTTGTCATGGTAACAGGATGTGTTTTTTTGTTAAATATAGCAGCTGTTTCAGTCTCACGTGCCCTATGGACAGGAGTGTGCTTTTGCTTGGAAAGCACTTGGATCTTAGGCATGAGGAATGAGGAAGGAAAAACATCAGCTTTACACAGGAGAATGGAGGATCCGTGCCTGATAGACGGTGTTTTCACAGCATCAGAGCAGAGGCCGTGCCATTCTAGGCTGGGGCGCCCCCCTCCCCACCACCTGCCGGCGCACCAGTGGCTCTGAAATAAGGCCACACGGCAGGAAACCTCACTCCAGCCACGCCCCGGAGCCCAGGCTTTGGGGCTACCAACAAGGTTCGCTGTCTGGGGTCCTCTGCGCTTGGGCACATCAAGTGAGCTTTGTTGGTCCTGGTCTCTCCTTCTGCAAAAAGGCACCGGCTCCCAGTGCCCTGGTTCCTGGGCAGACCGTGCACCCACTGACTCTGGCACCATTTCATAAATGACAGCTCTATTTCCGTCTGCTCTGAAGAACAAAGCACGTTGATGTGAGTGAATGCAGGGCAGCTTCTGTCCCATGGCTTTGTGTCCTCTGGAAGGAGGCTAACAGCCATGCTCAGGCCTCCCGGGGCGAGTCCACTCACGGACCAAGCAGGCTGGGTCCAGGCCTTCCTAGAGGAAGGGCTGCTTTCCCTGGGCCCCAGACAGAGACATTCCTCAAGCACTCTGCTCACTTCTCTATTGAACAGCAAATCCCCCCTTTTAATTTTCTATTTCTGCTACAGAAAATTGCCACACATTTAGTGGCTTAAGACAACACACAGTGACTACCTCACAGCTCTGTTGGTCAGAGCTCCAGCTCAGGCCCACTCAGCTAAAATCAAGGTGTCTGCAGGGGCAAGGCCATGTTCCTTCTGTAGGCTGTAAGGGTGAATGTATTTCTTTATGTTTTCCAGGGTCTAGAGGCCACCTACATTTCTTGGCTTGTGGCCCCTTTATCCATGCCTGAGGCCAGCAATATCATATCTCTCTGACCCTTCTTCCATTGTTATAGCTCTCTCTGACTACAGCCGGGGAACGTCCTCCACCTGATGACGGTAACTGGCTACATTCACAGATACATCTCCAAGTAGCTCTCAAAAAATCCTTTAGAAGAGACCATAATCATCAACACTTGAGCATGCCTGACTTTCATTC
This sequence comes from Saimiri boliviensis, assembly GCF_048565385.1. Taxonomy (NCBI): domain Eukaryota; kingdom Metazoa; phylum Chordata; class Mammalia; order Primates; family Cebidae; genus Saimiri; species Saimiri boliviensis. The sequence continues at coordinate 2,089,812 of NC_133453.1, forward strand.
TTTCACCCACTCATTCATGCACTTGCCCATCCATTCACTCACTCATCCTTCCATTCATCCACCCACCATTCACACATCCACCTTTCCATTCATCTATCCATCCACCAGCTCTTCCATTTACTCATTTACCTGTCCATCCACCTACCATCCGTCCATCCATCCACCCATCCATCCACGCATCAGTCCACCCATCCACTACGCATTTATTTATGCAATCATCTATCCATTAATCTAATCATCCATCCATTTGTCCACTCATCCTTCCACCCATACATCAACTCATCATCTATCCATCCCATCCATCCATCCATCCATCCATCCACTCACCCATCCACTCACTCATACTTTCATTCATTCATCCATCCATTCATCTATCCATCCGCCCACCCACCTATGCATCAATCCACCCATCCACTACCCATTTATTTATGCAACCATCTATCCACTCATCTCTCCATCTGTTCCATTTGTCCACCCATCCATTCACCCATCTATTCATTTATCCCATCCATTCATCCATTCACTAATTCTTTTATTCATTCATCCATCCTTTTATCCATCCATTTACTTACCTTCCCACCTACCCACCCACACATCAATCCACCCATCCACTACCCACTTATGCAACCATCCACCCATTCATCTATCTGTACATCCATTTGTCCACCCATCTATTCACTCATTCATCCACCCATCTATCCATCCATCCCATCCATCCACCCATTCATCTATCTGCACATCCATTTGTCCACCCATCTATTCACTCATTCATCCACCCATCTATCCATCCATCCCATCCATCCACCCATTCATCCATCGATTTGTCCATCCATTCACCACTTATCAAGACCTTACTATAAGCCAGGCCTTTGCTAAATTCAGGAGAAAAAGAATGACTAAAATGGTCCTTGGCCACAGGGAGCTCACATTCTATTATGGAGTAAGACATGCCGATAAGAAATCTCCACAAACACACACAGTTATCTCAGAACAGAATTGTGTGGGGCAGAGAAAAGTCCTTCTGTAAGGGGAATATGAGCATTATTCAGATGAGACTGCTGCCCCCAGCCACCGAGATCTAGCTGGAGACCCGAGAAATATCTATCAGAAGTCATGAGAATACAAGTCCATAAGAAGCTGTACTAGGAGAGGTCAAAAGGAGCCACAGAGCAGGTGTTGTGAGAGTTAACGGGGGGGGGTGATTGCGTCCATCGTCCCAATGCCACTCTGGCCTCCCATGGGATGGTCTCTCCTTAAGCTAACCTGGCTCAACCATTTGAGAAACATTCTCTTCTTGTGTCATGTCTGCTGATAAAATGTCTTAGAGCAATATTTGGATTTGAAATTCTAGCTTTGGGCTATTAATTTCTCTGAATCTAATTTTTCTCGTCTATAAAATGGAGATAATTATACTTGTTTAAGGAATGTTGTCACGAACACATAAAACAAGGTGTGCTGAGTGCCTGGCTCACCGCTCGGTGCCTCCCTTGGTTGATTCACTCAGCAGACACCAGTGGACGCTTAGGAGGGCTGAGCAGGCTTGGTGGAGAAAGAGCAGGTGCACGTTAATGAGGCGTGCACCTATGTAGGGCAGGAGAGCTCCGAAAGGACAGGCAAACGGCAGCCGTGTGCAACGCCCAGGTGACATCTGCTTGGACGGGGCAGTGGGAAGGTCTCCTTGGAAGTGGCACAGCCAGGGGCTGGGGAGGAGCCTTGGCTCCTGGCAGAGGAAAGGTGCTGTACAGTGCCTGACACGTGCTGGCTTGCTGTCCGCCCCCGCCCCCCCGCCCCATCTTGGCCTGGAATGAGCAGCTGCAATCAGCCCTGGGTCCCTGGAGAGGCTTGGGAGGGGAAAGAGTCATAATGCACATTTTACTGAGTAGGATGAGGTCACCGATGACTGATGCCTCGGTTGCTCCCAACACAGACACGCTGGGGACTCGGCGCGTCGATGCCAGTGCCATGAGGACAGGGTGGGGAGACGGCTCCTAGGGCCCCTCCCTCGGCGCTCTGTGAGGACCATTACAAGGAGCAAGGGCAGGCATCTGGGGCAGGTCCATTAGGCCCCACAACACAGCGCAGATCAATGCCACGGAGGGCGGAACGGAGCAGCAGGGAAGGTGTGGGCCGCTGTCCCCACCCGCCGGGCGCGGAGAGCACAGAGAACGCAAGGGGGTGCTCAGGATCTGACCCGAAATGTGCACCGACGTCCGGGGCCTTTCGGCCACACTGCCTCCTGCTTCCATAACGCTGTGTTTTCAGAACAAGGATGGTGTGCTCTCTCCCTGGCCAGGAGAGGATGGCGAGGTGATTGGGAGGAAGCAGGAATTCTCTCCAAAGTGCAGGGCACTGCAGTGGCAGATTCATTTCCTGCTCACTTAACACGTGAGGCCTAAGCACAGGCCTCCTATGGTTCCCGAGGCTGCTCCTGAGAACCGCACACCGCAGGCTGAGGCGCCGTGAACTCCCAGGAAGGAGGGTGGGGGGCACCCACCCCGGCAGCAGCACAGGGTGTATGTCACCCGTCGGGAGGGTGAGGGAGCCCCATTGTTATGGACACTTGAATAAGAATGATGCCCCAACCTTTCCTGAGCTACAAGCTGGGGAGAGGGTTTCATGAGGCCTCCTAGTGCCAGCCGGGCCCTGGGGCGACTTCCAGATTCAACGCTGAGCTTCGTTCAGGAAATCTGCTGGACATCTGCTCTTCTCCAGGCACCCCCAACCCTTCGGCATCCAGACTCTTAGCATTATCTTAACCTCTCAAGAGCTCAGAGAGGTGCAGCCACGTGCTCAGACTCACACAGCGGTGTGACCGGAGCCGGACAGCTGGTTCCTGCCCCTGGAACCAGGGCTTTGGTGCGCGAGGACCCACGGAGTGCCCTGTGCCCACGGAGCCAGTGTGCTCTTGGGAGTTCCATGCACAAACCCCCGGCCTGCCTGCTTCGCAGGCTTCTGTCTCCTTTTCCAGATGGTTGGCCAGCTCCTGTTTGGAAACCAAGGGTGGAAACCTGCCCAGGCCATCTAACGTCCCTCCCTCACAACCTTCCCTCTCCGGCTCTGGGTGAGGTTAGAGCTCATGCATTAAACAGTGTCCACGGCTTTTGCGATTTCTTCCCTAGATCGCTCGGATGGTGTTTTTTATTTCTTTTGTCCATCATTCAGCAAGTTTCTTCTCCCTTTAAAAACGCTTCACCCATGAGTTGCTCTAAACGAGGGTATGGCTGCTCACACCTGTAATCCCAGCACTTTGGGGGGCCGAGGCGGGTGGATCACGAGGTCAGAAGATCGAGACCAAGCTGGCTAACACGGTGAAATCCCATCTCTACTAAAAATACAAAAAAATTAGCCAGGTGTGGTGGCATATGCCTGCAATCTCAGCTGCTTGGGAGGCTGAGGCAGGAGAATCGCTTGAACCCGGGAGACAGAGGTTGCAGTGAGCTGAGACTGCACCGCTGCACTCCAGCCTGGGGACAGAGCGAGACTCTTCTCAAACAAACAAACAAACCAAAAAACAAGGAAAAACACCAGCAGTTCCCATGCAGGGCAGACACCAGGGGTCAGCCTGGGCCGGGTCATGGTGGGCAAGGGGCTCTTCATGCAGCCCCACACACCCCATCCAGCCAGGCAGAGGCACCCTCACCCGGGAAGAGCTGGTCCCACTGTGCCCACCACCTGCTCCTGCTGGGAGGAGCAGAGTCACTCTGGCCTTTCCGGTGACTTCCAGGCTGGTCTCTGGGTGCTGCGTTCCTCAGCTCAGCCTCCTCTCTTCCCCTATGCTGCACAGTGCCCGAAGGCTGACCTTCCCCCGTCCACACCCATGCAGGAAGCACATGCCAGCCCAGAGGGTGGGAAAGGCCCTGGCCACGCTCCAGCCGGGCTTGGGTGCTGGCAGCCAAGATGAGCCTGGTCAGCTCGGGGTTAACCTGATGTTTCTGTACCAGGGTATGGAGGCAGCACAGGACGAAGCCCCAGCTCTGCTCCCAAGACCACCATGGGGCCCGCTCCGTGCTCCCCCTGCCCTTAGAGACCCCTGCTCACACAGAAGGACCCGATGACCCAGCCTTGTGGGCCAACTGCCCCCTCCTCTCTGGCCTGGGTGACTCTGGCTGACATTTACAGCCCGGGCTTTGAAGGTGTGACGTGACGGTGGTCACGTACCTGTGCTGCCTGGAGGGGCTGCCCTGGCGGGGAAGGGTGCCTTCCCCATCCTCCGCACGCTGCAGAGTGCACTGGCTGGGAGCTTGGGGGGGCATCGCGCAGCCCTTTAGATGCCACCTCCCACCCGCAGGCTTGTTACCTGGCTGAGCCTCAGTTTCCTAGTTGGTAGCTGACCTTTCTCCCATGGCTGTGGTGAGGATGACCCGAGGTCCGGGCTGGGCCACACCAGCAATTGAGCAGCAGACACAGTCACTGTGGGCACCTCCTCTCCTGCTTCAGTCCTGGCACAGGACGGCTCCCCGGGGGAGGGGACGGGGGAGGAAGTTGTCTGCGGGGAGCCTTGGAGTCCGTGGAGAACAGGGCCTCCCGAGGGGGGCTTCGGAGCGGACCCTGGGGCCTGCCAGACCCACTGGGGTAGCCACGGCCACGGAAGTGCTGAGGTGCCCGCAGCAGCCTCTCCCCAGGACAAGGCCACACTGCGGTCATGGGTACCTGGGCAGCCCCCTGTCCCTCTCTACCTGTGGGCCTGTAAAACACAGGTCCCGGCATGAGTGACAGCTGATGTCAATGGGCCAGTGCCCCAGAACATTCCGGGGCTCCTCTCTGGGCAAGAAGACCTCCCACAACCCAGGAACCCAGCCAGAGGTGGCCAGGACAGCCTGGGAGCACCAAGCCCACGCCCTGGGCTTCCCTTCCAAGTGGTGTCCAGGTGGGGAGGTGTGCGTCCCGGGCTTCTCGAGGGTGCCTGCAGCGGCATGTGGATGAGCCTCAAGGCCCCGGGCAGTCCAGGCAGAGCCGCCAGGGAGAGCCTGGGAATGCGTGTGGCTTATCACCGGCCTGGCCCTGCCCAGGGAGACACCAGGGACCAGTGGTGACGCCTGAGAGGCTGCAGAAGAGACCGGCCAGGTGCGTGTGGACGGACTGGGCCCACCCAAAGGCCGTGCTCATTCTGCAGGTGTGAATGGGTATTTGGGGAAGGGGCCCACAGAGCGGGAGAGCGCGGGGAGCTGGGAGGCAGCAGGCAGCCCACACAGCTCGGAGCAGCCATCAGGGTGCAAGGAAGGGGTTTGGACCCCGGGGAAGGCTGCTGCGGGCGGAGCACAGGGGATGAGGGGCCCAGTCTCTGTCACCAGGACGCTTCCCGAGCTCCTTCCCATCCGCCTTCCTGCAGGACCTGCAGGTGGCCCTCCTGCCTCAGCCAGCCCCAAGATTCCAGCTCTGCATCTAGGTCCGCCCTGTGTCCGGGAGGGTCCTCGGATGCCGTGAGGGAGGGCAGGCAGCTCAGCAGATGGAGAAAGCCCCCGAGCTGAGGGCTGGCTGAGCATCTGAAAATGCCAGAATCCTCATCCCAGCTCACAACTGCTTCCTGGTGGTCGCTGGTCTGTTGCTATTGCTGTCTGCTTTGCAGTTGTGATAGAGAATGAGAGAGAAATCGATTTATTTGTTTGTTTGTTTGAAAGAGAAGCCTGCTGTGTGTCTTCCTTAGTCCCTGCTCAGAAGGCAGTGTCTCTGCCCCGGCCCTGAGACAGCCCCTGCTCTGCGCCCCGCTAGCAGAACTGCCCCGGAGATGCAGGAGGCAGCTGCTCCCAGCGGCCCCAGGAGGCTCGTGGCCACCGCAGGCAGTTATTCCACAGAGCTTCACCTCCCACTTGCCGGAGCTGAACACACGTGCCAGGAGCTCCTCCGGCTGAGCAGGAAGATGGGAGAGGCTGCCCTGGCCCAGCCCCGCCTCCAAGGCCCGAGGATTGACGGGTGAGGATCTGAGCGGGGCTGTGCTGGAGGCCAGGGCTGGGTGACGGGGCCAGAAAGACGGGCCCTGCAGGGGGCGAGGGGCAAGGTGTGCAGCCACACACACAGTGTCCACGCCAGCTTTCAGGCTCTGCAAGAGACACTTTGCCAGAGTCGAGACTCCGCCCTCAGGGTGCCCTTGGTGCACCCACAGCTTGGCTGGCGTCTGAAGGTGGGGCTGTCCACCCCCAGGCTGGGTAAATGCCTCTAGCCCTGCAACTTGTCCAGGAGTTAGGACACAGCCTCTGTCTACGGGGTGCTCACAGCTCCAGGGATGGCAGATCAGCACCCCAGGCCAGTGTCTGTGGGCACCTCTGCCGTCAGGCCACCCTCACTCTAGTCCCCATTCCCATAATCAAAATGACACCGCCAGCATCAGTGGCTGGAGAAACGGGGCCACACTGACCTCAAAAGGACAAAGGGCCAGTGGGTGACTGGTTGGTCTTGCATCGGGACAAATGCAAGGACATTCGGAAGGGACTGTCGGAGAAATGCCACCCTGCAGTGGAAGCCAAGCCTGCTGGAGGCCCCGTCACAGTCCACGAAACGGAGCCACGGCCCAGAGAAAGCCCGCCGCCGCCCACACAGTGGACTCCTGGCCCAGCTTCTAGTCTCTGCCAGTCCGTTCTGTTTCCTCGCCTTCCGCTGGGTCTGGTTTTCATTGTCATTTATACAGCCCAGGCTGTCTAATACGTCACAATGGGCGAGTGTTACCATCTTTTCCGATTCCTGCTTCTATCAGCAGAGTTAAGCTTGCCCTTCCTGACTCGGAGAGAGAAACCCAGCTCTTAGAAAGCGTGAACCGCGCTGTGTGGTGAGTCAGTTTCTCGACGTGGACGGAGCCTGCTCTGCCATCCAGGGCCAGGGTGCTGAGAGGTGGCGCACAGAGCCTGCTGACCGCTCTGCGGCTTGGGCTTCTGAAGCTGCGGTCTCTGCGGCTCCATGGCCCATTTCAGCGCCCTGAGCTCACTGGCCAGGGACGGAGGGTGGAGCGGGGAAGGGCGCAGGGGATGAACAGAGCCAGAGGCACCGGGGTGCTCACCCCACTGAGGTGGGACAGGAGAGGCGAGCATGCTGGCTCAGTGTTATTCTCCACTGGAGCCCCGTGACCGGAATGGTCAGCGCCCGACAGGTGCTCCGTGAATACAGTGAATACATGATGGTGTCACGGAGTCGGTGTTCAGTGTTTGAGGCACAGGTCTGTCTGGTTGGGTGTGGTCCTACACACACACACACACACACACACACACACACACACACACACACATATCTCGTGACGTGAACAAGAGATAAGGCCCTCTCTGTAGGTTCAGGGAACTCAACCATGGCCGAGAATGCTGCTTAGGAAGACTCCTGCAACTGTCCCAAGCCCGTGCAGACACTGAGAACCTTGGGTTGTTGCAAAATCAGCAGTGAGCCTAACATGCGTGAATAACTGCTATTCCAGGGGATAAGGAGCTGAGATGGTGATGGTCACGAGCTCTGCTGAGGTCCGCGTGGGCCCAGCTGGGACCCAGCATGGAGCCTGAGGCTCTGCTTTGCAGTCTCCAGGGAAATAGGCTCTTTGGGACCAAGCTGGGTGAGATGCGGGAGCACCCCAGCAACGGCCTCTGAAGCGCGTGAGTCCTGGTTTCCAGCTCCCGTCTCAGTCTCTCTGAGCAGTCCTTGGTTCCGTAAACCTCAGCTCTCTCATATATAAAATGTGGGGGAGAATTAAATAACCCAGCCTATTGCTTGTTGCTTTCTCCTGGGCTCTACGCCGCAGTCATGGAGTCCAGACTCAGGCCCTCAATGCCTTCTTTTAGAAACTGCAGCCCTGACCAAGAGGAAGGGCAAACACACCTTCCCAAGTGGGGGGTTCTTGGATCTCTCAGGCTGTACCCCACTTCTGCCTGGCTCTCATCTCTTTCAGGAAGGTACCTCTATCTATGGGGGGATTCCCATCACCTTTAGGGGTCTGGGTGCTCACTGGGGATTCCAGCTCCCTGCACACCCTGAGCAATCAGCTTGTGGAATTTGGGGTGAAGGAGCGTCCCCAGGCTCTGTGCACTCAGAGGAGAAACAGAATAGAAACCCCCTCCGTGTGTCATCAAAGGAGGGGTTTACTTCCATAAAGACGTAAAACCTACCAGGGCTCCAGGGCTTTCTAAACAGCCACGGTCAGCCCAGGTGACACTGTGCAGGCCGGCTGGCCAGTTGTCACAGATGATGAGTGACCAGCCCGGGGTCTCACCCTGTCACCATTCAGCTGGCCTGGAGGCCTAGCCCTGTCACAGCCCAGGGTACATCAGGGAGGTTGGCTTTCCTCCTGCTTAGCCGAAATTTGAGTGTGGGGTTTCCCCTAAGCAGCTGGTTTTGGGGATCCCAACAATTGTGCCTTAGGCTCAAGAGATACGAAGAAACCCAGATGGCATTGTGGCTACACATTAGGAGGTTTCCAAGTTTGCTGAACACTGGACACAAGCCTGGCCTCCACCTGCTGCCACCGTGGCACAAGCCGCCTTCTTTCTGACAACTCCAGGGTCTACTGAGCACTGGGTACTGGGCCAGGCACCCAGTGGGGCATGTCAGGGGTACAGATATGAACCAGACAGTGTCTGTGCCCTCAAGGAGCTTACGGGAGGCTGGGCACACAGGCATGCTCCATCATCGTCCATTAGAAGCAATCCCCCATCTCCCAGAAGAGGGTGCCGGGAGGGCTGTGCCAGTTCGGGGTGCAGCTCCAGCATGCACCGGAACCCCAAGCCCTTTCTCCATCCAGCCTCACCTTTCCCCATGGCTCTGCTGCACCCTAGACCTGGGAGCAAGACCACAGCCAGAGCTCCAGGCAGGACGATGTCCCAGGAAGTGGGAAGTGGCTGTCTGCCCAGGAGACCTATTTGACAAACACACAGAACAACCGAAAGAAGAAGTTTTATGATGGAAAATTTCAAACATGGACAGAAGTGGAGAGAACTGGGAATGGGCGCGGGGCCCCACCTTGGGGTGTGGGTGGTGCTCCCTCCGGCTGCCCACTGTCCTCATGCCCCACCCACCTCCCGCACCTGTGGAAAATGCACACTCAGCCTTCATATCGGTGCTCACATGTTCCGATTGTCTATCATTTGTTTTATAGGTTTAAAATGTTTTATTCCTTATTTGTTTGTTTCTGTGGTGGTGGTTGTTAAGAAATGGGTTCATTTTTCATTTTCTGATTTTTGCTGAATGCATCCCAAGGGTGGCATTCAACTTTTGCTTCTGTCCCCTGTATTTCCTGAAGGCTGTCGACAAGCTCTGCTGGGTGTTTGGGGGAGTTTGCTTTCAGGTCACGCTGCTGGCTTCCAGCTGGAGGCACGCAGGGTCCCGTTCTCTCTGCGATGTGAGCAGCAGCTGGTAAATGGTCGCCTTGATTCACGGCTTCTGCGGGGGCTATAAAACAACAATATCCTGACTCTCTCCTTGCTTCTCTGTTTATCAGCTGGAACACCCCAGCAAAGCAAACCTCCTTTCATACCAACTTAGCTGCCCCGCAGACGGTTTGCACAGAGAAGTCGGTAAAGGGCTCATTTTCACCCTTTACGTGTCAGTGCTCGGAACAATGAGGTGCTTTTCCAGCCACAGCAAAAATCCACCAGTGACATTTTTGTTTTCTTATGAACTCATGGATTTAGACCCAGCGGCCCTGTCACGACTCATCGCAGTTATCATTCTTATGAATACTCAGTTGTACCTGAAGCTTTAACATGAGGAGATCTTCCTGGGTTTCTCTGATTGGCCCCTCCTGGCGCCCACATCTCCTTGGCCAGAATGGGTCTGAATTGCACACCTGATCCCCCATCAGCCAGGGGAGTGACCAGGGAGCCCATCGGGGCTGGGATGGGCCAGCGCCCTGAGGAGTGTGACCACCTGAGGACAGACACTCCTGATTGATCTGGAAGGGGAAGGCGGGGGAGGGAGAGGGGGGCCTCCCACCCTCTGCGGCATGGGCAGACCAAGTGTGTTAGAGTGTGGGAGGCCCCTGGGACAGGGCAGGGTCAGAAGGGCTCCATAAACACTCCCTGCTGTTACCACTGAGGCGGCCAAAAGCAAGCTCATTACAAAGTCGGCCCTGAACGTGGTGACGGTGAAGAGCCCTTGAGCAGGAAAATGACCCTGTGCCCGCCAACAGGCCTCAGAGCAGGGTGAAAGCAGAACATGGTGGTGCCAGCCTTGATGACCCAGCACCGATGCTGTCCCAAGAGTCCCCGGCCTTCAGAGCTCAGGAGCCACGAGAGCTCTCGGAGCCCCCTTTCCTCCTCTGAGCTGCTGTTTCAGGAACAGCGCAGGGGTGGCAGCCAGCGGGAGGCTGACCTGGCTCCACCACTTCTGGCCAGGGCCGGTCCTGGTTTCCCGGACTCTCAGTTCTGACTCTCATGGGCCTCACGGGTGGGCAGAGATGCTGCAAGTCCTCTCCGAATCGGAGGCTTCCGATGTGCCTTTTGACTGTGACCCTGCAGTCTCCGGGGGTTCTTGTCTTGTGACAAGTCCCACAGCCTCAGCCTGCCTCCCTGGAGGCCCCCCTGTATGGTCCCAGGCCAGGGAGCCTCTGCCCAGCCCCCAAGCAACAGCGCCGCCTGTGCCTGACATCCCTGGACACACACCAGGTGTGAGGATTTATGTTTGTGTAGAGATGGAAATTGGTATATAGATAAACATGACTACATTGAACCTATATATGATCATCACTGCTCAGAAAAATGAAGGCTATATTTTTCCAATCTCTTTCCATGCATATGCATATATCTGTAATATATATATATATATATATATATATATATATATATCTTGTACACTCATTCATATATATAACACACATTTTTATATATCTATAATTATGTATCAATTATATATGTGGGTATATATGCTTGTTTATATTTGCTTATATATTGACATGTAGAGCCACATATGGTCAAATAGTTATTGGTACAGTGGTAAATAAATATGGCTGTGGACCAAATTCCCTACAAACACGAAATTTAACTTAGGGCAAGAATGAATAGATGGAAGCAGCAGGTGCATGTGTGAGTGCGTGATATCCACATGAGGTTTGGGGGCTATCCGCTCATTGCCTCTTTCCCCTGTTCCAGGGGTCAGCACCCCGGGCCTTCCTCCATCTGTGTCCATCGGCATCACGCTGCAGGAGTTCCGGGCCTCTGTGTGTACAAAGGACGCCATCCCAAGGTCTGGTGCCGGGGCTGGATGTGCAGCTCTCATTCGCCATCAGTTCTTTCCACCTGACTCTAAGAGGGTCTCTGCACACACCCCGCAAAGAACTTCTCGCAGAGGATCTTCTCAGCGGAACTTACACCTGCCCCTCAGACCCCTGTTTGGTTTGGGGGACATTCATTCTTCCTCCGGAGGCATGTTCTTCTCTCTCCTCAAATCCGTGAGAGGGAAATAAATCTCAGGACCCCCAGATCACTAAATCAAAGGGAAAAGCCAAGCTGGGAACTGCTTAGGGCAAGCCCATGCTATCAAAGCCACCTCTCTGCTCACAGAGGTAAATGCGTATCTGATTGCCTCCTTTGGAGAGGCTGATCAGAAACTCAAAAAACAAAAAAGCAGCTGTTTGCCTTTTATCCACCCATGACCTGGAAGCCCTTCCCAGCTTTCAGTTGTCTCACATTTCTGGACCAAACCACGTTGATTGAGGCCTCATGCCTCCCTAGAACGCATAAGAGCGAGCTGTGCCTGGGCCACCGGGGGTGCACGTTGTCAGGACCTGCTGAGGCTGTGTCACAAGCACGTCCTTAACCTTGGCAAAATTAACTTTCTAGATTAGTTGAGACCTGTCTCGGATACGCTTTGGTTTACAAACACTGTTTCTTGAACTTTGTATGTGAAATATTCAGACTACGGAAGTAGAGATTCTACCCAAGAGAAAAGGAAACTTAGATCCGTGTAGACTTCGTGGCGCTGTGGATGCCAGCCTGCCACAGGGGCTGTGCAAATACCCATCACCTGGTGAGCGGCTGGACCGGGGTGCTGTGGCCGGTCAGTGGGGGCCCCAGTCATGAGAAGTGCAGGTGCAGGAAGATGGATCCAGGGGGCTGCGTAGCCTGTGATTCCGTGTTAACGAAAGGTCTGGGAAACACAGGAGACTGAAGACTTCGGGGCTGGGTGCAGGCCTGGAGATTAGCTAAGAATGGGAGGAGGGGACGCTGACTGGGGGGGATGTCCTCAAACCGAGTTAGGGTGACAGCTACACCATGGTACTTACCAAAAATCACTGAGCTGTATGCTTGAAAGGGGTGAATTTGAGGAGACATAAAATATCCCTCAATAAAATATTAAAAAACTTAAAAAACTAAATCTCCCCCACCCCCACCCCAGCTTCCACATCCTCACCCACAGCCAGTCTTCCAAGCCTCGTTCTTCTGTTTTTCTTTTTTTTTTTCACACTGGGTCTTGGTGGCCAGGTAAGCCCAGCACCCAGAGCATCAGCATCCATGGAGTTAATCTGGCTGTCGCGGTGGACAGGAAGGTCCTTGCCGTCACACCCTCCCAGGAGCAGGAGGAAAGGTCTGTTCCTCACCCTCTGCAGAAGGATGAGGCGTTGAAAGCTGTTCTGTTCGTCTGCTCTGGGGGAGGCAGACACATGTTGCCATCAGATGTCTCATGGGAGTCCCGTCCCGTGGCTCCCCGGCAGGGGAATGGCATGTGGCCGCTGTGAGCCCAGAGAGTGGCAGGTTTGCTGGGAGCAAAGGCTGTGGGGAGGGGACAGCTGCTAGGCAGAGGCTGGGTCATGGTCCAGGACTGGCGTTCAGGGAGCAGAGAGCCCTTAGCAAGGCCACCAGGCGAGGGGCTTCTCCTCTGGGTGCGCACTGAAGAAGAGCAGAAGCCACGCCCAGAATGAGGGTCCAGGTGCAGAAAGGGGGACTCTGTAGCCTGAGACGAGGCAGTACTGGGCACAGGGAGCAGCCTTCCCAGTCCTGGTGTTCATCTGCCTCAGTGCCAAGAAAAGGGGTGGCACGAGACCCTCCCAGCCCCCACGTCTGCACCCTGGAGAGTTTCATGTCACCATCCATGGCATTCATGGCATGAAGAGGGACCTTTGCTCACAGCACCCTGCTCCCTTACAAAGCGTAAATGATGTGACAATGGTCAAGGGCACCCTTATTAGGGGTACCTGGGACTGTCTTGGTTTCAAAACTGAATCTCCCCCCATGCTAGGAGGGCTCATGAGTATCGATCAAACTGGGATGGCTGGTCACCCCACTGTAATGACTGGGGTGTGGGTCTTCCTGGCTCCTGCTGTAAGAATCCCAGGTGGACAGACACGCTGAAAGGCGCACGCCACCTGTGGGGCTGTGGCCAGGTGTAGGGAGCTGCTGGCGATGTGGCCTGTCAGGCAGGATTCCATGGCGTCTGCAGGAACCCCTTGGAGAGACATTTACGTCTAAACACGACAAATCAGAGACCCAGGGTGACTCAGATAATATTGCCAGGAAAAAACACAACCCGGGTTTCCGACCAAATGCCACAGCCCTTCTCCTGGAGCTGGGACACGCACGCTCACAAGGCCGTGGGGCTGGTCTGGGTGAGATGCAGTGGCCAGGCCAGAGTCAGTCACCTTCTGCCTGGTCCAGGCTCTGCCCGGCTCCGCGTGTGTGGGCGGATCTCCAGCTGCACCTCAACACGCTGTCTGTGGGCAAATCTTTCCTATGTGTAAAACTGATGAAATTGAGGTTCTACGAAAGTGGAGGAGGTCAGATTAGAACCCAGGCCCTTCCCGGCGCCTGTGTGTGCACGCGCGTGCGTGGGATTTTTAGTGACTTTATTGAGTGGTAACTGTCACTACACACAGGTTCTAGAACATCTTCATTTCCAGGGCCTGCTTGCCTCATGAGTCAGGCCGATGGCTCTGTGGAATTCATTTCCTTTGGAAAGCAGTGGTTTTTGAAGGACCTTTGTGACTAAGGCAGCCACCCGCTGTCCTCATGCTCTGCTGTAGGCCTGCAGCTTCTGCTTCCCCTCGAAGTGCCAGGGCATGGTCCTGAGTGAAGTCTAAGATGTCAGAGGCCGTGTGCCTCCCCAGCATCCGGCCCACAGCCTGTCCACATCACTCAGAGAGCCAGACCTCAGGTCTCCCAGTGAAGCTCCCGAAACGTGCCTTGAGCAGCCTGCGCCCAGCCGTGATCATAGCAGTGCCGCCACCTCCTGCAGTGAGGATCCGCCTGTCTTGCTGCACATTCTGCCTTGGGGTCGTTCCTCCATGACAGCCGCATCCAGTACAGCATAGGGAGAGACCCCCAAGATACCTCCTGGGAGGGCTCCGAGCGAGAGTGCCCACCAGCCCCCTCCTCCTTTGAGATGCCTAAGCAGGCACGCCATTTCTCTGCAGCACCCACCACCCAGGTTACTACATAACTTGATTACATACTCATCACCGAAGTTGCCACATAACCTGATGACTGACTCAATGGCCCTCTCCCCACTGCAGGGCATGGAGACCATGTTCTGTTTACTGATGTGGCTCAACACCTAGGCCAGTGCGTGTCCACGGTGTAGACGCTCAAATGTGAGTGTCGAATAAGCAGACATGCACAACCCGGTTCTTGCATTGCAGAAAGGAACTCTGAGAGTTGTGAGGGTGCCACGGGTGGTGAGATCCATTGACAGTCACCTTTTCAGATATTTTACGGTGGAAGTGTTCAAACAGACAGAAGAAGTGAAAGCATTTTGCAGTGGACACCCCTAGCCTGTCACCTGCTCTGAATGTCCTCCCCTTGGTCACCACTGACCGCTCCATCCGTCCATCCCTCTGTGCATTCATCAAGACGTCTTTCACCTTGTGCATTCAAAGTAGGTAGGAGACCTCAGTGCGTTTCTCCCCAGTGCGTTTGCAGGACTAACTAGAGCTCAGCCATCGGCGACGGGCGTTTCCGCAAGTTCTGCACTCACCGAGATGAATACATTTCCTTCTTTCTTTGTCAGCCCAGCTAGAGGTTGGTCAATTTTCTTGATCTTTTTAAAGAACCAAATTTCGCTTCCCTTTCCACAGCTTTGCTTTTCTCTAATGCACTTCATCATCCCCTTCCTTGTGCCAAGCTCTTGTTGAGTTTGCTTTTCTCTTTCTGGCTCCTGGAGGTGTACAGTTAGGCTGTCGAGTTGAGACCTACCTTCTTTTTTTAACACGGAATGTGGACAGCGGTAACTTTTCCTCTGAGCACTGTCTTCACTGCTACCCAGAAGTGGGTCGTCCAAGGAGCTTCAGCGAATCCATGTGCCCACCTAACCCAAAACCCTCTGAAGACGCAGCACATGCCACCACTCTGGAACGCCCTCTCAGACCCCTTCCTGGTCAAACCAAATCCCTGGAGGCAAACACTGCTCTGCTTGTACTCCTGGGAGATTAGCTGTGCCTGTTCTAGAGCGTCACACCTCTAGGATCACACAGAATCGTACAGGACGCCCCTCTGATGAGGCTTTCCCAACCCGGTACAGTGTTTGAGGCTCACTCATGTTTCTGCATATGTCAGCAACCTGCTGCTTTCTGTTGCTGAGCAGTGTCCTGTTGCATGGGTATTCCATGAATGTTTGTCTTCCTCTGTCTGTGGAGGAGTACCTGGACTATATTCAGCGTTTGGTTGTTATGAAGACAGCTTCCAGAACATTCTTGCCCAGGACTTTTTGGTGGAACTCCTGGATTATAAGGTAGGGGAGTGTTTCATTTTCTAGGACAGTCACCTTTGATAACAGAATATCTGAATGATCTCTTCCAACACTTGTTTGGAAATGCTTTCACCTCCTTGTCGTCTAGTTTCCTTGACCCTTAGTTACTGAGGTTTCAGCTACAACAGTTGTGAAAATTCTAAAACTCATTCTCCAGATATTCAACAGCACCTCCCATGTGACAGGCCCAACATGCCAAGATTCGGTCCTTGCCCTGGGAGGTCCCCGCAGTGGGAGGGAGCCAGACCCAGCCCGGCGGCCCACAGAGGAGGCCAGACCTGAGGTTGCTCAAAACGTGGCAGCTACAAATTGTGATGCCGCAGGCAGTCCTTCCGAGCATCAGGAAGTGGCATCTTACGGTCACCTTTGTGGACGTGTGGTCCTTTGTTTTAGGAAGTAACTGTAACGGGTCTCTGGCTTACGTGAAGGGAAGCAACATTACGTTCTGCAACAGAGGACTTTTAGTTGACGAGGAGCTAAATTGCTTCGTGTAAGGAGGTATAAACAGTCATCTTCCTAGGGGTAGAATTGCGTTTTTGTTGATTATGTTTTCTTTAGGAAATTCCTCCTAAATAGGGATGTAATCGGCACTGTAGCTAAAGTCGGCTGTTCTTAGATGTGAGGGTGTATATTTGTGTGTGAATGTGTGTATGTATGTGTATGTGAGTATATGGGTGTGTGTGTGAGGGTGTCTGTGTGAAGCATATGTGAGTGTGTGTGTATCTGAGTAGGGACGTGTGTGAGTGAATGTGTATATGTGAGTGTGTTTATGTGCATCAGACTGTGTCAATGTGCATGTGTGTGTCTGCATGAGTGTATGTGTGAGTGGGTGTGTGCAGTTGTGCACATGTGCACATAAATGTGAGTGTGGGTGTGAGTATATAAGCGTGTGTGAGTGTATATGTCTGTAGGTGTGTGGGTGTGTATATAAGTGTGTGAGTGTAAGTATATACAAGTATTGTGTAAATATGTGTGTAGCTGTAAGTGTATATGCGTGTGTCTACGTGTGCACATGCAAGCGTGTGTGTATTCAAGCATGCATGTAAGTGTGACTGTGTGTATATAAGTATGTGTGTGTGAGTGTGTGGGTGAGCATATATAAATATGTGTGTGAGTGTATACAAGTGTGTAAGTGTGGGTGTGAGTGTATATAAGTATGTGTGTGTGGCTGAGTGTATGTGTGTCAGAGTGTGTGTGCCTGTGCACGAGTGTGTGTGGGTATGTGTGACTGTGTTCATTCCTGTGAGCATCCCTGTTCAACAGTGGCCACAGGGAGGGAGGGCAGAACTTTCTGGCTGGCAGGGCTGGTGCTGATGCCAGGGCCGGGGCCAGGGCTGGGGCTCGGGTGTGGCAGGAGGGAGGAGGCGAAGGGCTCCCAGCACCCACCCTTCCCCACTTGCCGTGGCCGACAGAGGTGGGCTGGGCTGGTACAGGGAGGGGTGATGAATCCTGGGTCGTGGTGTGGTGGTGGCAGCCGGGACCAGGGGCCTGCAGCACTGTGGAAACTCCTGCCCTTCCCTGTGCCCTGCTGCGACCCGCAGGGGAGCACTCAGGAGCCTGCCTGGCTGCAGAGGAAAAGCCGCGTCTCCTTTTCCGGGTATTTCACCGTCAAGAATTTGAGGGCAGGACTCAAAGGGATTTTCCATTGCTGGTTTTGTTGACGTCCGTTTTTCAGAGCCTGTGGAGGGACCAGGTTCACGTGACTCAGATGATGTCATAGCTCCTGGCTTGAAAGACCAGTGCTTTTGAGGGTGGGCTTGTCTGTGTCACCAGGTGCCACATTCCGGAGGCTGGAGGGGAGAGGGAGGAAGCAAGGCATGGGGTGGGCGGCCCTGGGGGTCCTGCCTTGTCCTCAGGGTGGAGGCTGGGAGGAAGACCCCGGGTGTCTGCCCAGCTCACCAGCACCTTTCGGAGCCAGTGGTCAGTCCTGCCGCCCGGGCCCTTGCCCTGCCTGATCACGTGTCTGGGTGGGAGCCCTTCCTATCCTAGGGTGCCCGAGAAAGGTGCGGTTCCAGGTCTGAGCACACAGAGGCACACCGACCCAGACGCGGGCTGGCCAAGCAGCCACGTGGCATCCCGAGTCCTACCCAGGCCAGTGCCTGCCTCCCGCCCTCCTTCTGCGGGCATCGGAGCTTCAGCAAAGCCAGGAAACCACCCAGTCACCCCAGGTACGTTGCTTCCTCCACACAGGCCTGCAATTCTGACAGACATCACTGCCTCCACGTGACCTCACCCAGGAGACACAGCTTGGAGTGGAGAGAGTGGGACCCAGGCCCAGGCCCAGGGGCAGCCACTGGCTCTCCCAGTGGCCAGGGCTGCAGGCTCCTCACTGTACTGCCCGGTGGGGACCCAGGTGACAGACCATGGACAGAGACCACAGCCCGCTGCCCGCCAGGGCATGTCCCTCTGCCGTCTCCTCCTTGGAGCCAGCTCTGGTACCTGCTGGGGCGCGCCTGCCCCTTTGTTTATGCACAGGCACCTTCGGAGAAAGGAGCAAGGCTCCTCTTGCTGGGCTGGGCCTGCAGACATGCTCTTGCATCTCCAAGTCACATTCTAGGGTGAACCTGGAGGGATGGGTCCTAGGACCACAGTGCAGGGGTGTCTGGAGAGCCCCAGCCAGTCCTCGTCCTCTCCCGCACAGCTCCCGTGACCGACCTGCTCAGGGCCCAGCCATCCTGCCTCCTGTGCCTGCCCCACTCGGCCACCAGCCCAGAGGGGCCCTGCCCTTCCAGCCCGTCCCTGCCGACGGTGCCCGGAGGTCAGAGGACAACCCAGAGGCAGTGCTGTGCCAGCTTTTTGCTGCTCTCTAGAGTCGACCCACGCGGCTGAGTCGGAGGGTTCTGCAGAAGCCTTGTGCTCCCAGCTGGGAGCCGCAGGCAGCCCAGGCATTAAAGGAGCAGTCGGCCAGCAGGCCCCAGACTCGAGGCTGACGTCCACCGGCAGGAGCAGCTGCCCTCAGGGCCCTGCGGGGGTGTGACCTTGCAAGGCCTCCAGGGCCCCCACCCCAGCCGGCTGCCTCTCCAACCGCGGCGCTGAGGGAGCGAGGCTCAGGCCCCACGCTGCACTTCCGCTGCTCCCGCCCCCGGCTACTGCGCCCCGCTTATCTACTGGATGAGATGGGAACAATTTCAGAGCAATCCTCCAGCTCTGCACCCCTTGGTGGGAGGGGAGCGTCACCATCTGTGGCTTTGCGAGGGTCCCGATGGCTGCAAGCATCTGTCACGGGACGACAGCCCTCTCCAGGCCACACACAGCAGAGCCTTTCTCCTGGCCCAGGCAGGGGGTCCCACGTGAGTGCCAGGCACTGGGGGCTCCGTGACAAGCCTGTGCTCCAGCCCAGGGAAATTCACCTCTCAGGCCGCCCCCCACCCCTATTTTAGACAGACCCTAGGTCATGAGCGGCTACTTTGGCCTGGTCCTCAGAGAGACTCCTGGAGAGCACAGCCCAGACATTCAACTTCTGAGGCTGGGGGCCGGGGATCCTGGTGAGGAAGTCGCTGGGCTCCGGTCTGTGCAAACGGGGCACTTCCTGCGCTCCAGTGTAAGCCAAGCCCACCCCAGCCTCTGCGTGCTCCTGCACGGGGGAGGTGGCTGGGCGTCCCGGGGGAGACCCCGGCAGACTGCGGCTACCCACAGGGGCCGGCCTCACCCCTCACAATGGAGTCATCCCCCGCTCAGCCTCAGTCTCCTCATCTGTGAGGTGGTGGCCACAACCTGCCATGCTCACTCCAGGACTCCCGAGAAGGTCCAGCGGAGGGGTGGCTCTAGGTGAGGTGTGCCCTGGCAGGACAGTGGGCTCCCTGCCCTCTCGCCCCACCACCTCCCCCACACATGCAAATGAGCCTTTTCTTAGAGACGGAAATCATCCTTCCAGTTGCAAGACCTGGCTGGGAACCCTGGGCTTTTGCTGGTGAGCAGCAGGTGGCTGGTTAAGCCGGGAAAATGAGGCGAGGAAACCTCTTGGCTGGCTCGTGCACTCGGGCCGTGCGCTCCTCCACCATCTATTTCAGCTCAGTGCACAAACCCCAGGTCTGATGATGCCCTGAGCACTCACTAACTGCAGGGCGCACCGAGCCAGGCGGGGTGGGCACCTCCCTCAGGGTTCAGCCTGTGTCCTGACTCCAGGCCTGGGTGCAGGGGAGGCAGAGAGGCCTGGGAATCTCAGCCCTGGCCCACACCTGGGGCCACTCGGCTTCCACCTTCTCACTGCAGGACAGGGAGGCCACACTGGCCAGCCACGGGGCTGACAGAGGAGGGCTGGTGTGGGCCGGGTGCCTGCTGGCGGGGAGTGCTGACCATAGAGACCGTGGGGAGCCCCGAAGGGGAAGGCGGCCCCTTGACCAGCCGCTCTGCCTGAGCACCAGCAGCTGCGCCCCGCGGCCTGCCGCACCCACTACTCGCTCACATTTGTTGCGTGCTTGGCCACACCACGGTCTCGGCACCCAAGGGCTGGATGCTGCAGGTTCAGAGCCTGGATGTCTTCCCGCAGAGAGAAAGCCAGGCCCTGCCTTTCGGGTCAGACTCACACCAGCCAAGCTCAGGAGACTGATGTATCGGCGTGGAAGGCTGCGGTGTGGATGTGGGGGCAGAATGATGGCCGGCCGTGGGTGGGGCTAAGGTGGGGTCGTTTCCCATCCCTGGGGTGCAGCTGGGCGTCCCGGAGGCACCCTCCCCTCGCGAGCTGCAGGTGGGCTCTCGTCATTCCTCATTCCCACAGCTGCCCGCCGCCCTCCGACAGCCTGAGGCTTTCTTTACACACGGCCGGCGCGCCTTGCTCAGGCTCCGGGACGGGCTTGCGGATTTACTGTCACCTGCCCGGCGGATTCCGCCGGTCCTCGGGTCCTGGGCACAGCGCTGCCCTCTGGGTGAACAAGTGGCTTGGTTGACCCGGGAGGGGGATGGGAGTGTCCCTGTAGCGGGTGGCTCCCATGTCTGAGAGGCCTTTTGCTGGGCTGAGTTTGGAGCCAGGTCAAATGCTCAGCTCCCACCCCAGGGTGCAAGGACTCCTCGGAGTCAGCTGGAAGAGCACCGGGCATAGAACAGGGGCAGAGGCACAGCAGCCTGGAACCCAGGAAGAAGACTCATCCACACCAGGGCTGTCCACCAGCCAGGTGAACCTAACAAGGACCTGGGCATGTGACCGCCTCCAAGACCCGAACAGGTGACCTCATCCAGACCCAGGCTGGAGGCTGCATCCAGACTCAGGAGGCCCCATCCAGGTCTCAGACAAGTGACCTCCTCCAGACCCTGGCTGGCGACCCCAGGCAGGTGACCCCAGGCTGGCGACCCCAAGCTGGTGACCCCTGGCAGGGGACCCCATCTGGGACTCAGGCAGTGGCCCATGAAGTCATCCACACCATGCACCACCAAGATGCCAAGGGCTGGTCCACACACACGCAGGTGCTGGCAAGGCCTTGTCACCTGATGACCCACAGAGTGGGCAGGACCCTGGCACTCTGGCCAGCATGGACACCGCTCTTTCCTCCCTCACCGTCTCCCTCCTGAAGCTGCACCTGGATGGAGGCAGGGGCAGCCGCAGGATGAGGAGGACCTGCCAGGCACTGGCACCCTGTAACTGGGGCTAACATTCCTGCAATGAGCATCAGGAGAGGCCCCAGCTGCTAGGGAGCCCTGAATGAGGGAGGGCGACCGTAGCCTCATTTCCAGCTCCCCACACCTCCCAGGATTGCCCTCTAAGCTCAGGGCCCGTGTGACGAGGCAACCCAGGTGACCCCAGAAGGGCAGAGATGCCCCTTCCCTCCTCAGGCTCCCCTGGTGCCCACTGCCCAGTCACTCCCCATCAGCCTGTTTGGTGCAACCTGTTGACCCACTCCAGAGCCTCTGGGTAAATGAGCGCCTCTCCTAGGAAGGCTCCTGCAGTCCCACCTGGACTCTGGACTCGGGGTAGAATCTCAGGGAGGTTTCTCCACAGCTCCTGCCGGCAGGATCGGCTGGCTGTCAGGGCTCGCAGCTGCTGGCCTGCTGTGAACTCGGGGCCTCCCGCTGTCTCTCCCTTGTCTCTGCCTGCATCGGCCTCTCCTGGCAGTGGCAGACGGGCACCAGGTATCCACACAATTGGCAGGACAGGGAGGAGGGGAGGTGCTGGGCTCCGGGGACAGAAACCACAGATCCAGACATTCCCAGGGGTGGTTGGGAAACGGGGGCCAACCCGCATTCCCCAGGTAGGCTGAGCCAACGAAGCGTTAACGAGGGGAAAATGAGTGTCACGACCTCCTACAGAGCACCCAACTCCAGAAAACTCCTACGGGTGGGCGGAAAGACGCCAATTAACCCAACCTCTCCGTGGCTCCTTTTAGCCAAGTCCCTGCGGGCAAACACCTGCAGATGCCCACCTGGCTCCTGGGAAAATGCCCTGCTGAGCCCAGTCCTTGGTCCCGGGACTGTCAGGGCAACAAGGTCTCCTCCAGCACAGTGGGGACGCAGAGGCAGCTGAGCCATCCTGAGGCTTAGACTGGGCCAGGAGGAACTCCTGGGGAGGGGCTCAGAGAAGCCGAGACAGGCAGGGCTGTGTTCTCCCTGCGGTCTCCTTCAGCGGCCCCATCGCAGGGTCTGCAGGAGCAGCTGGCTGAGGAGATACAGGGGGTGCAGGGCCCGGCCCAGCATGGCAGAGTGGGGCACAGCGAGGGCGAGAGCCGAGGGGCAAGTACCCAGGAAGCGGCACGGGAGCTTCGGGACCCAGGAGGAAGACTTGTCACACCAGGGCAGTCCACCAGGCAGGGGAACCCACCAAGGTCAAACGCTGAGCTGCCACCAGGGTGAGGAGAGCTCCATGGAGCCAGCTGGAAGAGCGCCCGGCATAGAACAGGCGGCAGAGGCACGGTAGCTTAGGAACCCAGGAGGAAGACCCATCACGCCAGGACTGTCCACCAGGCATATGACCCCTCCAGGACCCAAACATGTGACCCCAGCAGGATGCTGCTCAGCTAGCGGGCGTCTGGAGTGAGCTCGCTCACACACACTCACACACCCTCATGCACGCTCACGCATGTACACTCACACATGCTCACACACGTGTGCACTCACGCACACAGCCACACACACACATGCATGCTTGCTCACATGATCACACACACTCACACGCGTTCACTCACACGTGGCTACACAAGCGGGGGCCTGATGCCTCGGGCAAGAGCTATCAGGAGGTGGGCAGCGGCCCCTGTGTTCCAGTCAGGACAACCTGGAAGAGCCACAGAGGAAGCTGGCGTCAGAGGCCTAGAGGTCCCCATGTTGCCCCTGACAGCTGGTGACCCTGGGGCACAGCACTGCCGCTCCTGAGTCCCAAGGGGACCAGGGTCTCACCCAGGGGAGCGTGTCAGTCCTCATGCCATTTCATCCTCTGCCACCTTTAATATCCTCTGAGAGCAGTTTCCACAAGAGCAGCAGAGGACAGGGCGTTTCCTAAGGGACACGAAGCACAGCGTGACAAGAGGTACCTCTGTGGGGCTGGCAGCTGGCCCTGGAAGGCAGGCCTGGCATCCTCACGCAGCCCCATCCTGGGCCCACAGCTGCTCCCAGGACCTCAGCCTGCGCCTGCTTTTCTGGCCCCCAGTGAGGCCTGCAAAGCTAACACGTCTCTGCGCTGTGGTTCTCGGACAGCGCAGGAGGCTTTCTGGACACACAATCCCCGCCCTTGCGAAGAGATCCCCAGCTGGGAAGCGTCCGTGTGTCCCTGCTTTCCACAATCTGTCCACTTTGCTGCACCGCCTTCTCCACCTGCCCGTGGCCTGTGCTGGCCACTGTCCCTGCCCATCTTCTGCCAGCTGGAAAGCAGGAGGCCTTGCCTCTCTGATGCCCAGCCGCTGCTCCATGGCCTGGTCACACGTGAGACTGGAGAACCACAGCCACCTTCCCTGTGTGCCAGCCCTTCAGTGCCCCGCCCCTCCCTGCAAGGCCCCGGTGTCCGGGAATTTCTCCTGGGAGGCATGGTGTCACCGCAGCTGGACTTTGGCTGTCCCCGCTGGGCCGAGTGCTGCCAGGAACGTGAAACTGCTTCCCTCTCTGGGGCCTGCTCGATGATGTGGGCAGCTGGGTCACCCCCCAGGCTCAGGTACCACCTGGGCAGCTGGGTCACTCAGCCCACAGAGATGCACCATCACCAAGCACATCTCCTGCAGGGACAGGTGTGTCCTCTGCTGCAGCCAACACTGGACACGGAGGCCTGCAGGGACCCCCCAGGCCAGCACCCTCAGCTGTGGTGGCCGAGCATGGAACTCCCCCTACACCTTGAGGCTGGGGCTGCCTCCCTCTGCTAGTGTGGGGAGAAAGCAGGCAGTTGGATGGGGAGCCCTCCAGAGCTGCCCACCTGAATGGCGTGGGGTGCAGCCACCAGCTTTGGAGGCCAGCAGTCCAGTCCAAATTCCAGCCCCGGTGGTCCCCAGTTGCGTGACTATGGGTGGGTGCTGCACTCCTCCGAGCCGGAGCTGCTGACGGGCTGCTGACGGCTGTCGGCCTCTACGCGTGGTGCAGCGGGGCCTCTCAGCCCTGCCTGTCCTGCCTGCCTGTCCCGGGAGCAGGGCCGTGACAGACGAGACGGGTGCAGGGCGCTGGCAGCACCGCCCGGGCTGTGGGGATGTCACCCTGCCTCTGTGGTCTGAGTCCGGGGTTGCATGCTCCAGGCATCTCCCGGGCCACACGTTTCCCGTCCTGCAAGGCAGCCCTAACACGTCCAAGCCCCCCAGCACCCACGTGTACGCAGGACAGACTCCAGAATCCGGGTGTCCCGGGAGCGACCTCCGTTTCCTCATCTGTAACATTAGACTTGGACGATGTCACGTCTCAGCCCCGTTCTGGAGTGGACATCCTCTCTGGTGCTGACGAGATGATTATTCCTTTCTTTGAAACACAGTTTAAAGCTTCCTGTGCCCTCTGAATAGTATTCTCTTCTGTATCAATGAATAACAAAAAATGAGATGAGGTTGCTGGGACAGATCCTCATCTTAGACCAGAGTCTGCGGCGAGAGGTCTGTGAGGCGTTTGATCACACCAGGGCCTGGGTGCGGCAGGGGGCAGGGAGCTGCTGTGGCTTGTGACAGAGACCTCCGAGATCCCGCATGAGTGCGTGGGGTGGCCCCAGCCCAATGTGGGGGTGGCTTGGGGTCCATCACAGGCCAAGGGCTGCCCCCCGGGCAGGGGCACAGCCTGGGGCAAGGTAGCTTCACCTGGCTGAGGGCGATCCCTGGAAAGAACAGCTCCTGGACGTCCCTGCAGGGCTCCGTCCCCATCATAGGTCTCAGATGCAGGCACTGAAGACTCAGAGTGAGTCCCTGGGATCGTGATGGGGCCTCTACTGAGAGCAGGAAGCAGCTACCAGGAAGACTAGCTGCTTGGAAGAAAATGCCTCTCCAAAGGACTCACATGCTGAGAATTATTTCCTGGAATTTTTCCACCATTGTTCTGACCTTTCCTTGTCTCCACATGGAGGGGGATAAAACTCAGAAATGACACCATCCCATGTGGGCCAAGGCTGAGTTCTGAATCAATAACCGTGGGTCGGCTGCTCATCAAAGTTTATTCCCTGAACCAGAAGGAAGCCCAGCCAGGGCAGGCCTCTCTCAGTTCTCTTTGGCAATCTCGAACTCCTCCCGGCCCTGGACCAGGCTCAGAGGCCCTTAGCCGGCACCAGGGTGCTCCCGAGGCTCTGCCCCCCGAGTCCAAGGCTGTTCTGTGGCACGCCAGCTCTGAACACGGCTGCGTTGTCATGGGGTCACCATTGGCTCATGCCCCGGGTCCCCACCACGCCTCCGAGGCCAGCACCCCTGTCATGAGCAGCCTCACAGGGAGAGGGTCTATCCTGCAGTTCCTTTGGGGTCAGATTCCTTTTGTGAAATCCTGGATGAGGACTGACACCAGGGCAGGGGTCCAATCTGAACGGAAACCCTGGCCGGGCCCATGTGTTCTCCCTTCCAGAAGGCATCGGCATGGGGCGAGGTCTGGGTTGGGCACTGTGGTTTCACAGCTGAACTCCAACTCTGGAGCCACTTTAAAGCATCTAATGGAAGCAGGATGGAAGGGAGGCAGGGCCCGGCTGCCAGGAGACGAACGGCCATGGAGGCTGTGGCAGAGCAGCGGCTCCCTGTCTGTCCTTCGACTCTACAGACCTGCCCAGCCAAGCCCTCCAGGCGGAAGGAGTCCAGCTCCCCCTGAGTGCGTGGCAGCTTGGTTTGCTTTTGCTTATTTTTCGTAATCCAGATTCAACAAGCAAACCCCAAGGTCACCCCTGCCAGCTCGGGCTCCATCCTCCCATGTCCACGGCTTCAGCCTGTCCTCAGGACACCCCATGAAGTGAGCAGTTACATGTGGCTTTACAGATGCAGGGAGGGTCACCCACTGGACAGCCACCTGGCTGGACGGTCACCTGAATGAAGGGTCACCTGGATTGACGGTCACCTGAATGGGTAGTCACTTGGATGGATGGTCCCCTGGTTGGACGGTCACCCAGATAGTTTACCTCCTGGGTCAATGGTCACCTGGATGGATGGTCACCTGGCTGGACGATGGACAGTCACCTGGATGGATGGTCACCCAGATAGACGATCACCTGGATGCATGGTTCCCCGGATCATGGTCACCTGGCTGGAAGGTCACCTGGCTGGATGACGGACGGTCACCTGGCTGGATGGTCACCTGGATGAATGGTCACCCAGCCGGTTGCCCTTAGCACAACCCCCACAAAACCCTTGCTTCCCCCTCCCAGTTCACCTCCTTTCCTCTACCCTTCCCTGCCCAAGCACTTCTAATTAATGTAGCTTTGGCTAAGCTGAGATCTTGGGGTTCATTCAGTACCTGTCCCAGGCAGTGGCAGGACCAGGAGAAGGGCGATGGCTTAGTGTAGACAGATGTCCCTATGCTGCACGTATGTGCCAGTTTCCCAGCTGGAAGGCACAAGTCCTTTTGTTCGTCTTTTCAGATCTTTTGATGGGTCTTCAGATAGTGTCTGTGGTTCATGTCGTCACGTTTCTGTTTGGGTAATTTTTTTTTCCCTGAAAAATCCTCAGGGATCTGTTTTAAACTGAGGACATCTTAAAGTCTTCGAAATGTGCTTTAGGGCTAGAAAGATTCCTGTTGAATCCTGGCCCTGCTATTTACAGCTGTGTGACCTCAGCAAACCGTCTCACCTAGCCGAATCCTCTCCCACCTCTATTGTTAATTTATGTGGAAAACAAAACGTAACATCATCCAGAAAAGCCACCCTTCCTGTGGAGACAGCTCCCCTCCTCGGCCCCCACGCACCCTTGCCTGTGATGCTGTGTGGCATGCCCTAACCAACGAAATGGTCGCACTGTGACGCCCGGTCTCACAGGCCCTGATGTCCTGGGGCCACACGCCTCGGACAGCTCCCCGGGAATCGGTTCAGGCCTGCGCCTCGGGGAGGCGGTGAGAGAAGCCTGATGGTCCGCGGCTGCAGTCAGCTGGGCCCAGCTGCAAACACTCAGCGCTGATCCTGCCTTGCTGCCTGCCCACCCAGGGCCCGGGACGAGTGGTCACCCTGGCCCAGCTCCACGTCCTCGGGAAGACGAGGACGCATTGCCCACGTACTCAGGGGTCTGCTACCGCTGTCAAGGGCAGCGCCGTACCGGCAGCATCACAGCACGTCTGAGTGTCGGTTACTGCTATCATCGTTCTTGTTTGTATCTGCTAACGTTGATCAAAAGCTTTCGATCTGCGGGGCACGGCCACCTCCACCCGCGCACGGGTTGTCTCCGTGCGGCAAGATCTCAGTTTTACAGATGAGGAGACTGAGGCTCAGACAGCACAGGGTGCCTGGGATGAGTCAGGGGCATGTGGGGAACCCGGGAGGTGTGACTAGAGCCCGTTCCTCACCCCAGGCCCTGACCACCAGCCCAGCTCAGGTGCCACTAGGGTGTGGGTTGAACGTCCCACAGGCAAGGCCAGTGCCTGCTGTGCAGGAGCCAGGATTTGGGCTTGAGGCTGTGGGCTGTGCTGCGTCTCCTTCTCCCTGAAAGGAAAAAGTCTCAGAAAGCAAGACGCTGGGCCCAGGGATGTCCAGTCTGTGCGCTGCCAGGAACACTTCAATATGACTGTGAACGGCTGAGCCCCTGCACTGCAGAGTGGCTGCCCTGCTTATGTGATTCCCAGAAAAAGGAGAGAGAGGGTCAGCTTGGAGCCGCCACTTGGCAGGCCAGGCAGGCAGCTGTGATTCAAAACACACCCGTGGCTCTGGAAAGAAGAACCCCAAAGCCTGGCATGGCCTGGGGCAAGACAAAGCCACTTGTATAGAGTTTCCAATTCTCCTTTTAAAGCAATTATTAAATTCATCTGAAAGTCAAGTAAAAGCCACAAATCAAAAACAGAATGAACAAGTAAAAGCAGGGCTCTGAAATTTGATCTGACGTGTTTACGGGGAAGTGGGCGGAGTGCCCACTCACATCTGGTCAAGTTCAGCCTCACTGGAGGAACCACTTGCCGGGGTCAAAACCTTCCACATGCTGGATCATGGAATTAGATGTGACATTCACAAGAACAACAATGACCCGTCGGCCAGAGAATGTCAGCTCCTTGCTTATGAAACTGATCCTTTAAGGAAAGCCGGACACCGGGTCCTCTAGGTTTTCTGGGCTTTGTGGAGCCCATGTTCTAAGGCCCTTGAGAGGCTGGCATCTTCTTCAACAAGCTCTCCTGTAGTGGGCATCCAGCCCAGAGGGTTTTAGACCTCACACTGGGTGTTTGCTCCTCACTGAAACCCTGTTCATAAATTCCAACATTGTAGGGCAGGTGGTAACTGGGGCGGGGAGCACTGACAGACCCCAGGGACTCCCCCAGCCCAGGTCCCCATGTCATCAGAGAATGACATAAGATGGGCTCACATTTGTGCCCAGTGACCCCTTCCACCTACGCCCATCCCCTCTCGGCTTTGGTGTTGGAGCTGCTCTTGCTTTTAGGAAGAATGTTTCTACTCTTAAGATTTTTCCCTCACATTCTAAATGTTTTCTGTTATTCCCCTACGTCCCCACATACACATACATATGCACACTCTCACACATGTACACAGGCACACACACACACACATGCACACTCTCACACATATACACATGCACACACAACCACATATATGCACACTCACACATATACACACATGCACACACATATGCACACTGACACATATACACACATGCACACATGCTACACACATACACACATATGCACACTCACACACATGCACACACACGTATGCATACTCACACATATACACACATGCACAAGCATACACACACATGAGCACACACATACACACATGCACACTCACAAAAATACACATAGGCACACACATATGCACACATATGTGCAACACATTGTGTATTGAGGCGTTGGTGGAAGGGTGCACCCTCACATATGCACACATGAGCAAACACACACATGCACACTCACAAATACACACATGCACAAACACACACATACACACATATGCACACTCATACACACATGCACACCACACATACACAAAAACGTACATAACATACACATGCACATACACATATCACACACATGCACACATACATATGCACATACACATATGCAAACATACATACACACACATTCACACATATACACATGCATACACATACACACATATGCACACACATACACACACCATACACGTTTGCACACACATACACACATATACATATCATACACATATACACACATGCATACTCACATATATACACACATGCACACACATACATACACAGGCACACACATATACACACATATACACATATGCACACATACATACACACTCACACATATACACATGCATACACATACACACATATGCACACACACATACACACACCACACACGTTTGCACACACATACACACATATACACATATCACACACATATACAGAATGCATACTCACACATATACACACATATGCACACACATATAAGTACACAGGCACACACATATACACACATATGCACACATATACACACATGCATACAGAAACACACATTCACACACACACACACACACACACACACCACCTCAAGGTGGGAAAGCAGCATCTAGACTCAGTCTGCCTGGTTCCAGCCCCAGCTCTGTGGTCAGAACCTGTGGAGAGACAGCATGGCCAGCAGGTAGCACCTCTCTGTCTAGCCCACACAACAGGGGGCAGCTGTGCCTGTGAGCAAATCCGTCCTGTACCCCAAACGCCTGCTAAGGTCAACAGGAAACACCTGCAAGAAGCCAGCCCAGCGGGGCCTTTGCCCCCGGTCCAGGGGAGCAGAAGGGCCAGCCTGAGGACCTGCTCTGCCGTGGCCTCCTGGATCTGGCTCCCAGGGCTAGAAAACCTGGAGCAGGGGTCCCCAAACTTTTTACACAGGGTGCCAGTTCACTGTCCCTCAGACTGTTGGAGGGCCGGACTGTGCAAGGTGTGACACCCTTCACAGCCAGTGCTGCTGCCTCCACTACCCCAGACAGCGGTATACAGCGTCACAGGCCCAGCACCGCCTCCAGTGCTGTCTACAGGGATGGCGGTGATCAGCCCGTGACACTGTGTATACAGCGTCCTGGACATCTGCAGCGGCGGTGGGCCTCTTCTGTGGGAAGCCTGCTGCTGCATGTTTCCCCTATTGTAAGACACTTCCTAAAAATAAGGCAGCCCCCATCTCTCGGGGGTAAAATTAATATAAGACAGGGTCTTATAATAGGGGAAACATGGTGTGTAGTCATGTGGGGGGAGACTTTTGGGCAAAGGGAGGTTACAGGGGCCATTATGTTGTTGTACATTTGGGGGAGTATGGGGGCCACTGTACTGTGCAGTAATGGTTATAGTGCTTTGCTTTTCTTCCTACTTCTGCTGTTATTTCACACTGCTTCCGGTGATGTGGGGCGCCGCAGCCGCAGACCGGATGTGCGTCATATGACGCGCTTCCGGAGCCGGTACGTGTGCATCGCGTGTCACCAGAAGTAGTACTGTACGTGGCGGCCCGCGCTTTGCAGATGCATCCCGTGCTCCTCTCACTGACCACCAATGAAAGAGGTTGCCCCTTCCTGAAGTGCGACGGGGCCCAGATAAATGGCCTCAGGGGGCCGCATGCAGCCCGCGGGCTGTAGTTTGGGGACCCCTGACCTGGAGAAAAGTCTCTGTGGGAGGCTGGCAGGGCTGATGCCGGGTGAGTGCACGGACGGAGCGGCTGGCATGACAGAGCCTCGTGATTTCACGGCCCTGCGGTTCCTTTCTGAGTGAGCTGCAGGAGAGCCAGCGCTCCTGACTGTGGGCTGTGACCCAACATAGGCCTGCACCCTGGGTGAGCACTCGGGTGTACCCACAACAAACACACCCTGTGCTGGGCACCCACAGGACCGGGGAAGCACTGTTCACAGGCAGTGCAAGCAGACTGCTGGGGCAGCTCCACACCTCAGAGAGAGACAGGCGGGTGGCAGAGCAGCAGATGAGCAAAGCAACAGTGTTGGCTCAGAACTAGTGCCAGGGAGACGGTGACACCGGGAAGGGAGACAGTGGTGCTGGTGGGTCCGTGGGGGCTGCACCATCTGACCAGGTGCCAGGCACAGCCTCTTCTCTGGACTGGCAAGGTTGGGGCAGTGGCTGAGTGAGTCTGTGCAACGACCCAGGGAAGACCCGTGGCAGGGAGCACAGGAGCGTGTCTGAGCGTCAGGGCGGCCCCTGCCCCTGCGGGCCGGTGCTTAGATTCTTTTTTCTTTCTTAGGTTGGAGTGCAATGGCACCATCTTGGCTCACTGCAACCTCCACTTCCTGGGTTCAATCAATTCACCCACCTCAGTCTCCCAAGTAGCTGGGATTACAGGCAGCTGCCACCATGCCCAGCTCGTTTTTGTATTTTTAGTGGAAATAGGGTTTCACCAGGTTGGCCAGGCTGGTCTCAAACTCCTGACCTCAGGTGATCCACCTGCCTCGGCCTCCCAAAGTGCGGGATAACACCATGCTCAGCCTAGATTCTGACTTTTTAGTCGAAAACACACTGCCCAGTATCCTTACAGAATCCTGCTCGCCTGCACCTTGGAGTGTCTGATGGGAGATTTTCTTCATTGTTTTACCTTTCTTAGTGTTTATTATGTTGTGATATGCAGGATTTTTACGATGACGCAGTCAAAAGTATTGATCGTTTTCTTGCTATTTTTTCAACAATAGGATGAGATGAGACACTTGCCTGTCATTACTTCTAGTTGATTCACGCCCCCTTTTCACATGATCTCTTTAATTCACCTAGAAGGCATTCTGAGCTGAGAGCGCTGAGGTTTGGTTGACCAGCCATCTCGACAGCATCCAGTGTGAATTTGCTTTGCTGCCACCACCCCCTTCCCACTGTGTTCTCAGGGTCCCTGCAGTGGGTCTACTTTGGAAACCGTGGCATCGTCACCTGTGTCTACGGCCCGGCTCTGCGTTCTGTATCCAGGACCACCCCCTGCTCTGCATTCTGGGTCCTGAGCCACCCCAGTGCTCTGAACTCTGGGTCCAGGGTCGCCCCAGCTTTAAGTTTAAGGGAGCACATCACATTCTCCTGCAAAGCAGCAGAGTGTGGTCCCCAGGCTGGCCTGGGCCACGAACCACCTGTCGGGGCCTTCCATGAGTTCCGTTTAATAAGCACAGTGTTTGGAACCTTTGTTGTGGCAACTCAGCTTTGCTATGCCATTTCTATTTAATCTTGCAAAGTATTGGTCCTCAGCAGATCAGAGGAGGAAACGAGTTCTTTGCCATGAGTTCTTGGGAAGCCTGCTCTCCATCGCCAGCACCTCTTCCTCTACGTTGAACCTGACCATGTCTGATGCAGCTGTTAACGGTGTCACTGCTTTTTTTTTGTTTCTATTTAACTTGTCCCTATTTCCTTTACTTCCTGCCCGACTTTGAAATGAAAGGGGAATTAGTTAATGGGAAGGCAATTTGTTGTATGAGATGGTCCTCTTTCTTGCCTTGCTTCAAAAACATTTAATATATGTGAACATTCAGTCTGGATACTTTCTCAAATTTCTCATTTCTCTACCTTTAACATATTGATCCTTTTTCTGAAGCAGTAAGAAAAAAGTTCCTAATAGTAAAAGGACAGAGAACACGAGTAAGTGGCCCTATACATGTCAGAGCAACTTTAATGTCACAGAAAGTTAAATAAACACAAAGTCACACACAAAAATGAATACTACTTTAAAAATCTATTCCATTGCTAGAAATCACTGGAAGACTGCGTTCCTGCTCATGAGGCTGTGCTGGAGTGGGAACTCTCCTGCCCTGTGTGGACAGGGAAACCGATACAGCATGCAGGAAAAACTTGGCCATAGAGACCAACGGCAGAGACAAGGTGCATGTTTTTGACCTGGCGTTGCTGATTTTAGAACTATGTGCTAAGAAAATAACCAAAGAAGCAGATACAACTTTAGTACAATGAAGTCCTCAGGGTGTAAGACAGAATGGCAAAAACCACCACCCACGACGATCACAGCCTAATGTGGGAAGAGCTAAGTGCCTTACCACGAGACAGTTAAACCTGGCTGCACCAATCCCATGGACTAGTATACAGCCATTACAAATTGTGTAAAGGGTTCAAGACATGGGGGAATGTTCTTGACATATCAGCAACTCGCAAATAGTACAACAGCACATTCCCAGGCGCATTCACACACAGACCCACGGGCAAATGCAGACAATGCCGGCAGGCTGAGAAATCGCACTTGCTCAATTTTATTTCACTCAGAATATTTTCCGCCTTTCATGTTAGGCTGATTTAACCTCAGTTACTCCTGGAGGTTGTCTCTAATAACCCTCTTCCTTCTGCTATCCCCTGCCATATGCCTGGGTTCTGCAGGTATTTTGTCAGGCTATCACATTTATTTAATTTCCAGGGACAGGGCAGCTTTTTCCCCCAAGATGACTGGACATGCCCACTGCCCTTCACTCTGTCTGTTGAGGGGACCAAGAGCAATGACACTGCAGGAGCAGTGAGCACACCCAGTGTTCATATCTTGGTATCTAACACCACCTCCAATTAACAGAACCAGGGGTCCTTGGAGACACAGCTGATCCCAGTGTTGCAGCAGGGAGTATGCAAGATGAACCTGGAGAAACTTTTAGTGTCAACAAGAGGGAAAGTGCTCCGGACAGAGAGGAAAAACACACAAAATGCTAGAGCTATGTCAAAGGGACGGAGGAGCCAATGGAAAGAGCTCCCAATGGCCAAATATAGGACCACATAGACACAAGATAGATCAGGCAGTACTGAATGACGGCCCACAGCAGAAACATCCATGAACCCATACTGATATAAACGGATGATTAAACACACAAATACATGGTGGAGTGGCTCACGCCTGTAATTCCAGCACTTTGGGAAGCTGAGGTAGGTGGATTGCTTGAGCCCAGGAGTTCAAAACCAGTCTGGATAACATAGTGAGACTCCCATCTCTACAAAAAAATAGGAAAATGAGCTGGGAATAACGGCATGTCCCAGCCACTCAGGAAGCTGAGATAGGAGGATTGCTTGGGCCCAGAAGGGTGAGGTTGCAGTGAGCCACCATCATGCTACTGCACTCCAGCCTGGGTGACAGAGCAAGACCCTGTCTCAAAAATAAATAAATAAATAAATAAATAAATAAAGTAAAATAAACTGGACATGGGGGAGAATAAACAAATCTACGCAAAATAGTTCTAAGTATTTTACATAACTGCTTTCCCTTCAAGGAGACAGAGCCCTGGTCCCCACTCCCCAAGTGTGGGCTGAGCATAATGACTGCCTTGCCAAAAGTACAGCTTGGACGTGGAGGATGGTGAGTGACTTCATGGTAGAGAAGCCCTGGAAACCCTTCAGTGGGGTGATCAAGGCCAACATCAACAGGGAGGAGTCACAGGGATGGGGCACCCTTGATGTGATGGGGTGAAGATGGCCCTTGACCTCTGTGGTCTTCTCCAGAAAACCACAACATCTCAGCAGTCATGAGAAAAGCATGAGATGAACTCAAGTCGGAGGAAACCCTATGAAATTCCTGAACATCCATCCTTCAGACTTTCATGGTTATCAAAAATGAGTCAAGTCTGAGAGACTGCGGCAGCCAAGAAGAGCCTAGAGACACAATGACCAAATGTGACGTGGAAACCTGGATGGGATCCTGCAGGAGAAGAGGGACACAGGAGAAACCGAGGACATGTCAATACAGCCCAGGCGTCAGCTAAGAACAGCAGACCTAAGCTGGCTCGTTAGTGGCAGTGCATGCACCTGGCTGCAAGGGTGTGCGCAAGGGTGAAGTCTGGGACTGCCATGCAGGGGAATGCTCGGTGCTGCCCTCTCAACTTGTCTGTGAATCTAAAACTGTTCTCAAATGAAAGGTTTACTTAAAAAAAATAACTATACACGGTTACTCCTCAATAAAATGTTTGTGTTTTTCAGAAGCAAGTGAGATGTAAAAATAGAGATTAGCCATGATGCAGAGTGCAGCCTCCAGGCATGGCTGTGCTGGTGGTTGGAGGGAGGGGCTCTACTCCCCCTGGTCCTGAGGAGGGCAGTGGGGAAGAGCCTGGGGCCACTGGGCTGCAGGTGAGCCTGCCATGGGCGGAGTCTGGCCAGATGGGCGAGGCCAGGCTTCTTCTCGGCATCCCGTCTGCTTCCCCACTCCCACTGGTCCAGCCTCCTTTCCCCCCTCTCCCTCCACTCCCGACTCTGTGCAGAGGCTCCCTGCCTGACCCTGGCCCTCGCCCATCATCCTGGAGACCCTCACTAGGTTCCCCTGCTGTACCCTTTGTATTAGTCCATTCTCACGCTGCTGTAAAGACATACCCAACACTGGGTAATTTATAAAGGAAAGAGGTTTAATCAACTCACAGTTCCTTGGGGCTGAGGAGGCCTCAGAAAACTTAGAATTATGAAGGAAAGGGAAGCAAACATGTCCTTCTTCACATGCTGGCAGGAAGAAGGAAGTACCAAGCAAAACGGGGGAAAGTCCCTTTTAAAACAATCAGATCTCATGAGAACTCACTATCACAAGAACAGCATGAGGGTAACTACCCCATGATCAATTACCTCCCACTGGGTCCCTCCCGTGGCACATGGGGATTATGGGAACGACATACAGTTTAAGATGAGATTTGGGTGGGGACACAGCCAAGCCATATCACCCTCCCCTCTGCTTTTCTGCTTTTCTCTGTCCAGTTCTTTCCCTTCTCAGTCTCTTTCTCCAGAAATAACTAAACATTGAAAGTCACGTCTATTTTAATTATTTGTTCTGTTGTTTGAATATGGTTTTATGTTCCCAAATTTTAAAAACTAAGTGAGACACACAAATGGCTCCCTTTGGGGGCACAGGGAATGAGGTATGTGAAAATCATGTTTGATCTGTGTTTCTCTTTGTCCTGCATTAAGTTGGAACAAAAGGAATCACCCTTTTAAAAGCAACCATATGTCTCTCGACCTCTTTATTAGTCAGATGAAGAGGCTGGACGTGATATTTAGAGATTTATGGAAATGTTGGGTCACAGCATCCAAACAATTTTAACCGTGACCGTGATGGCCTGGTTTTAGCAAAGTCTGTCCTTTTTCTTGAGTGGCACAGACCCTTTTGCTCCTGGGAGAGCGCACAGGACATGGTCAGTGGCGCCTTGGCCTTGGGTGTGGTGGGCTCACATGGAGGTCACGCCTCCTCCATACTTTAGCCTCTGGCTATTGTATCAGTGTCCTGGGCTCTGTAACAAAGTGCCACCAACAGGCGCTTAGAAACACAGAAATGTATTCTTTCACTGTTTGGAAATCTCAGTGTGGAGAAGGCAGTGCTCCCTCCAAGCTTCTAAGGGAGA
Organism: Saimiri boliviensis; assembly: GCF_048565385.1. NCBI lineage: Eukaryota > Metazoa > Chordata > Mammalia > Primates > Cebidae > Saimiri > Saimiri boliviensis. The sequence continues at coordinate 2,126,248 of NC_133453.1, forward strand.
ATCCTTACTTCCAGGACTCCAGCTGAAGGAGCCCAGGTCTCCTTGGCTTGGGGCGGCTTTTGGGACCCAAAACCATCTGCCTAACCTCTTCACCTCCTTCTCCTCGGTGACTCTGCTTCTCAAACCGCCCTCCCTCCCTCATAGAAGGACAGCCGTCATTTCACTCAGGGCCGACCCAGATAATCCAGCTCCATCTCATCTCAAGATCTTTATCCTAATTACATTTGCAATGACCTTTGTTCCAAATAAGGTCACATTCTGAGGTTCCCAGTGACAGACATTTTGAGGGAACCACTACAATTCCATGACATCTATCAATAATGAGAACGTGACCAGGCACGGTGGCTCACGCCTGTCATCCCAGCACTTTGGGAGGTGGAGGTGGGTGGATCACCTGAGGTCAGGAGTTTAAGACCAACCTGGCCAACATGGTGAAAACCTATTTCTGCTAAAAATGCAAAATTAGCTGGGTGTGGTGGTGCACACCTGTAGTCCCAGCTACTCAGGAGGTTGGAGAATCACTTGAACCCAGGAGGTGGAGGTTGCAGTGAGCCGAGATCATGCCACCGCACTCCAGCCTGGGTGGCAGAGCGAGAATCTGTTTTAAAAATATTCGATACATTTTTACTCATCTAAATCTAACTTCATGAGGCCTTCAGTAAATTTAACTGTGCTTCAGAGGGTCTTACTGCAGCCTTTCACTAAGAAGGTAAGGATCATAGGGTTAAGAGCTGACTTCCAGGAATTTTTTAAAGTGTCCTAGCCCAAGGAAATCAGAAACTTGCAAGAATAGTTGAATGATCATTTTGGCAGTTTGTATCTGTCTAATTTCAAATTCACTTCAGCTCAGCTTGCTGGAGAGAGGGGCAGGTTCACGTACCTTGCAAATATTTCTCTAGTATCCTCCGTGTGCTCAGCCTGGCTCAGCAGGGAGACTGTGGGAGGCAGAACAATGTCCCCCAAAAGATGTCTGTGTCCTCATTCCCAGACCCTTGAATATGTGACTTTATGTGGCTAAAGGGACTATTGGATGTGGTTAAATTAAGGCACTGAAGTGGAAGATTATCCTGGAGAGTTGGATGGACCCAAAGCCAGCACAGGGCGCTGAGGAGAGGGAGGCAGAGGTCAGAGGGGAGCTGCCACCTGTGACATGAGCAAGGACCTGAGTGAGGTGGCCGCAAGCTCGGAGGTGCAGAAGCCACGAGAAAGAAGCAGATAGAGTCAAGGAGCGGATTGTCCATGGACACCTCCAGAAGGAGCCACCTTGATGTTCACCCTGTGAGTCCCATTTCAAATTTCTGGCCTCTACAACAGTGAGAGAATAAACTGCTATATTTCTAAGTCACTGGGCACTGGGCATTTGTTAGCACGGTGGCAGGGAAGTGCCTGACCCCCTTATGGCCGCCTCTGGCTCTCAGCTCCCTGTGTTGCGTGACGTGGGTGCAGTCTCAGCCCCTTGCAGCATCTCAGGGCACCATGCAGGAACTGCGACAGAGACTCGTGGCCAGGGCTGCAACCCTGCTTTGGCTGGACACTGAGCACTGAGCATCTTGGTTTGGGAGAAGCCCACCCCACACAGCACCCTGCAGCTGCAGGCAGGCTCCGCGGAGGCTGCAGGCTCTCCCTTCCTTCTGGAACTTACTTGGGATGCATGCAAACATGTGCCCCGCACGCACAGGGAGGCTGCCCAAAGCTAGCGGCCCCTCGTCTGAGCTCTCACCAGTCCTTTACTGGCAGGGCTTCGCACTCCTGCTCCGTGGCCCCACACACCGTGGCTAGGCTGACACTCAGCCTTGTCAGGTCTGGGGATGGGGGCACCCCTCACTCTGCTGTGGGGCAGGAGCCAGTGCACATCTTGGCTTTGAGGCCTCTGACAAATGTCTCCCAGATGCCATCATCACCTCTTCTACCGAGTGGCTACACAGAAGGGGTTGCTGGAACGCCGCACTGGCCAGGGGCCTCACACTCGTTTGATTCACGCCTGGGTGTCTTCAAGTTCACCAACTTGCTGCGTTCACATTGTGGGAAATGGTTTGAAGCAGAGGCCATGGGGCCAGGAGGGCTGGAACAGGACCTGACTTGAGAAGAGCAGTGTCCCCGAAGGTCATGGGAAGCACGCAAAGAGGAGGAGAAGCTACCCAAGGGCCTTAGAGGTGTAGGGCACAGGTTCCGAGGAGAAAAGAGGATGCTGGGAGGCTGGAGGGCAGAGGGCAGACGGGGTAATGTATGTATGACATGGTCCTGGGCAGGAGGCTGAGCCCAGGCCAGCCCAGGTGGCCATGCACGGATTTGTGTCTCCATCCAGAGAAGGGGGTGATGGGATCCACTGTGGATTGAAAGGCCACTGTGAAGTGTAGGGAGAACATCTGGGGGAGGCGACAGGGCCGCAGGAGCCTAGTGAAGACATCAAGGCCATCACTCAGGCTGGGTGTTGGTGGCCATGGACAAATGAGGAGGAGGGGGCTGGCAGAAGGCCGCAGACCATGAGCTGCTGTAGGACAATGGCACGGCCTGAAGGTTGGATGAAACCAAAGGGAAGGAGGAGGAGGAGGGGCACTGAGTGAGCTGCGAGGCTTCTGCTTGTATAACAGACTGGATGGGGTGGGGAGGTTAGGAGGAGAAGTTTGCAAGTCGGGTTTGGACAAAGTGAGTCTGCAATGCCTTTTAGACATTCAGGAATAAACGTCCAGATTATTTGGTCGTTTTAGTCTAGAACCCAGAGCAAGCACCTGAGCTGGAGGTCCAGGTGGGCCCCTGGCATGTGAGCATCACCCAGAGCTGTGACTGTGGTGAGAGGACAGAGGTGTGAGCCCCAGGAGCTCCAGGACAAGAGGAAGGCCCTGCAGGGGAGGAGCAATGGAGGAGGGAAGCGGAACACAAGCAAAGGAACAGAGAACATCAAGGAGATGCCTTCAAGGACTATTGCCCCTGTGGGGATAGGAGCTGCGAACTCACACACACTGGCTTGTAGGATGCCAAGGAAATCCACAAAACTCACAAAAGCAGATTCTGTCTGTGAAAACTAGGTGCATTGTGCCAGGGTCTTTCCTTGAGATAAACAGGAGGCGGTCATACAACAGACTCTCTCAAGATGGGGAAAATTTGCAGAAGTGGCAGCTTTCCCCTTAAAGAAGAAAAAGTTAAAAGGTGATGAATTAGATTGAGCAGCAGCTAATAGAAGTTGATAACTGAATAAGTAATATATTTATTATGTGCCTAGATACTTAGATTATCTTATATTTTAATACCATATTGTGAATTTTCTTTTAATACAAAATGAAATTATTAGTAAAGGGTGATCTATTTTATTTTATTTTTTTTGTAATGATGAACTGTAAGGCATAATAAGAAAGGTATAATAATTTGGGTTATGTTTACATGTTCCTCAAAAATTGCTGACATATTACATACACGTTTAAGAATGGCATAACATATAGAAAATCCTAAGGAATCCACTAAAAACTGTCAGAACTAATATCACAGTGATGCTGCAGAGTAAAAGATCAATTTACAAAAATCAATTGTAGACATCAGCAATGAACAATTAAAAATGAAATTAACAAAACAAATCCATTTAAAATAGAATAAATAAAAAAGAATACATACTTAGGAATAAATTTATCAAAGAAGTACCAAGCTTATACTCTGACATACATTGTAATCTGAATATGACAAAACTGTTGAAAGAAATGAAAAAATAAATAAATAAATGGAAAGATATACCATGTTCATGGATCAGAAGACATAATATTGGCAAAATGGCAGGGGTGTCTAGTCTTACTCAGCTAACCTACAGTCCCTAGATACTCAATTGACACTAACCTTAATGTTGCTGTGAAGGCATTTTGTAGATGTGACTAAGTTTCATAATCAGTTGACTTTAACTAATGGAGAGTACACCAGATAATATGAATAGCCCTGATCTAATCAGTTGACAAGCTTGAACAGGAAAATTGAAGGTTGTCTGAAAAAGAAAAACTTCTGCGTGTAAACAGCAGCTTCTACTTGTGCCCAAAAGTTCTATCCTCTTGTCACCAGCAACCTACTCTGGATTTCAAACTTGCCTAGCCAGTCTTCACAACTGCTGAGCTAATTCCTGCAAATAAACAAATATTCTGCTGATTCTTTCTCTGGTGGAACACCAACCGATACAATGGCAATATTCCCCAAATTGACCTACAGATTCAGTGCAATCCTTTTGAAAATCTCAGCTATTGACAGTACATAAACAACAAAAGAAAACATAGATTGGACTCCAACAAAATTGAAAGAGGGAAGGGAAGGGAAGAGGGAAAGGAAGAGGGAAGAGGGAAGGGAAAGGAAGGGGATGGAGAATAATTAAGAGGATTGGCTCCACACCAGGAGGCAGAGGACACTTCCCCTCTCAGATGCTCAGTGTTTTAAACACCGCTCTCCTCCAGAGTCCCCTCTGCTCCCTCCCACCCGGTTTCCCAGAGTTTCTCATGTAGGATGTCCCATTCCCCTGCCTGAGCCTGTCTCTACTGAGCCGGGGTCAGATCCAGACTGGCCAACTTGAAGTCCTTGAATTCCGCACTTCACCAGCCAGAACCTCTTTTTGGCACCCCTGGAGGCGGTCAGAGGTCAATGAGAGAATCTTGGAAGAATAGATCCCCAAAATTCCAAAGTTGCTGCTGAGTTAGCGTAGGAAAGCTAGAATGACCCTTCTCAGAAAGAGTGTTGTTTAACTACAACAAGGCCTTAGGGCAAAAGAGAGAGAGAAAGAGGGAGAAAGAGAAAGAGGAAGGGAGAGAGGGAATAAGAAGGAGAAAGAGGGGGAGAGAGGAGGGGACGGCAGGAGGAAAAGAGAGGAAGAAAGGAGGGGCGGGAGCACCTGGTTCTGCCTGCTCGGGGTGGCAGGTGGGCTGAAGTGGCCAGTTTCTGGCCCCTGTGTCTGGTCCTCTGACCCCACAGCTCTGCCCACGCCAGGGCTTGTGCATTCTGATGTAGGAGCACAGGCTGTTTGGAGCCAGGGGGGCCCTAACATGGTGTCCACAAACTACCTCTCTGGCTGTCCATGAGGAAATGAGTCTTGGGGAGGTGGTGACACCTGCACCCCATGGCTGTACCATGGTGAGAAGGGGGGAAGGGGGAGGAAACCCCTGCCCAGCAGTTCTGGGTGTGCCTGAGCCTGTCCAGCTCCTTCCCATCATTCACATGACCACCCCACATGTTCATACACACATGTGGGCACACAGATGGCCATTTCTACTGTTTACAAGGTAGAAGCAGAGATGAACCTGGTGTCTCAGCCAACCTTGACTTTGTGGGTGTGACAAGAAGTGGGGGAGAGACTGCACAAGCTGAGAACTGTCACCTGCAGACCAGGGGGACAGGGACGGGCAGGATGGAAAGGTGGGTCTACCTGGTTGAGGATTGAGAGACAGCAAGCAGGGGAACGCCAGAGTACAGTACGGGGGTAGGGGGAGACGGGGGCATGAGCCCCTGGCGTGCAGCACCTCTCTCATTGCTAGTGGGGCATAGGGTGCTAGTGGAGGGAAGTGAGACGAGAAGGACATGCACTGGAGATCTTTTGAGAGACCAGGCAACTCCTATAATTGCTCTGAACCTCAACTGCCTCCTCTGTAAACTGGAGACAGTGTCCTGTGCCCACAACTGTTGCAGAAGTAAAATGATGCAGCATGTGTGAAAGTGTCTGGCAGAAGCTCAGATACTAGTATAAATATTCATAGCTACACAAAGAAGTGATGGACACCTGAAATGGAAACTTTGTGGGTAAATATAAAACACTTATTTTCTTGCCTTTAAAATTATTTAAAAGATAATTGGCTGTTTAATGCAAAAATAATGAAAATACATTATGGGGGTTAAAACACTAGTAAAAGTAAATTTAATAATTACAATAAATATAAATGGCCTAAACACCTCAAATAAAAGTATAAATGGTCAAACTAGATAAAAAGAACACAACCCAACAACAAGCTGTCTATAAGATATGCATTTTAGGCCAGGAGTGGTGGCTCACACTTGTAATCCTGGCACTCAGTGAGGCTGGGGCAGGCAGATCATTTGAGCTCAGTAGTTCAAGATAAGCCTGGGCAACATAGTGAGATCCCATCTCAAAAAAAAAAAAAGATATGCACTTTAAATATAAAGACAGGGATAGATCAAAGGTAAACAGACTTAAAAGAGATATACTATATAAACTCTAATCATAAGTAAGCTGAAGTGGAAACATTAATATCAAAGTTGACTCCAGGACAAGAAATATTATCAGGAATACAAATAAACAATTTATAATGATAAAAGAGTTAATTCATCAAGAGGATATAACAAACTTAAATATAGGAAGCAAAAGCTGGCAGAACTAAAAAGTCAAATAAATCCACAAATCCAGTTGGAGAGATCAGTGTTCCTCTCACCTCGTCTATGGGAGACGCAGACAAACAGTCATTGAGGGTACAGAGAAGTTGGATAGCCATATCAACAACTTGACCCACAAACCTTAACAAGCACTCCATCCACCAGCAATGGAATCCACGTTCTTTTAGGAAGAGTTCTCCAAATTTGTGAAGCCTGATATAAGAGAGGGATAGCGTTGCAGGGGAGTAAAGAAATAATTCAATAAATGATGCTGAAAAGTTTGCTATCCACGTGGAAAAGATAAAACGAAATGAGATCTCTGCTTGCATAATCCCCAGACAAAATGCGGCTGGATTAAATTTAACCAGGGAAAGCAAAAATGTTAAAAATTTTATTTTTAAAAAAATAGATATTTTGTGATATTTTGTGACCTCAGAGTAGGGAAAGATTTGTTAAGGAAGTCCTAACACAACAGAGGTTCAACCTAAGGACAAAAATGATAAATTTGATTGTATCAAAAGATCAAATTGTACACAAAAATTCACCACAACAGAATTACTAAAACACCACCACATGGAAGATGTTTGTGTCACACAAAATGGCTGAAGGGTTAAAATCTAACATATGTCAAGAATTCCTACAAAAAGTATTAAATAAAAAACAACAGAAAAAAATATCAAGGATCCGGAAAGGTGATTTATGGAGGGAGAATTTCCAATGGTAAATAAACTTGAAAATATGATTAATCTCACTAAAGTTCAGAGAAATACATATTAAACTGCAATAAAACTCCATTTACACCCACAAAAGCAACAGAAATTTAAATCCTCATCACTTCAAGTGCTGCACAGGATGTAGAGAAAGGAAAACTTTTACATACTGCTGGTGGGAACACAGACTGACATAACTACTTTGTACAACACATTGCCAGGGTCTAGTAAACTCGAAGATGCCTTTACCCACTGATGAACAATTCACTCCTGGGTATATATTAGAGGCTCAGAGAAACTTTAAGTGCACAGGAAGAATCTTATAAAACTGTTCCTAACAATATTACATTGTGTTTAAGAATATGGACATTCATAATAAAAGTGGTTAGAAATTCAGGGTGAGGATAGACACCAAGTCAGGATGGCGATCATCTCTTGGCAGGGGGTACGGAAGTGGAACAGGACCAGGGAGAGGTGCATGGTGGCTTCAGCCACGGATTCAGCATTTTATTTCCCAGGCTGCTTGTTGGGTTCATGTGTGCACACGAAACAGAGGTGGAACCTCCCTTATTAAAAATGCCTGGAATGAGAATTTTTTTTTTTAAGAATTTGAAATATTTTCTTTTATATAATGGGATAACTTGGAGATGGGACTGAAGTCTAAACACAAAACTCACTTATGCTTTGTAGACACCTTATCCAGATAGTCGGAAGATAATTTTGTCCAACATGTTTAATACTTCCGTGTATGAAACAAAGTTTGTGTTCAGTGCTTGTGTGTACAATTTTCTAATTGTGCTGTCATGTCAGTGCTCAAAAAGTTTCAAATTTTGGAGCATTTAGATTTTGAGATTAAGGATGTTAAATATACATTCATTATTTGTTTTCAGGTGTCTAAAAAGTTGCATAAATTATAGTTATTTCAGATGCTTTGGAAACTTCATTTGGTTAAATATGCAAATCATAAACCTATAGTTAATGTGAAAAATCACCGATTTTTAACTTCTATCATTTGATGCAAAAGATTTGTCAGTAAGCTTACTTTGAATCGTATTGTGTTAAAACATTAGATTTAAAAAGGAAAAAGGAAAGAAAGAAATGAGGCTGATTCTATAACGTTTTGACTAAATCAATATTTTTCAAAGTATGGTCAGGCCACTGGGGATCCCTGAAACCTCAGAAGTCTCTGAGGTCAAAACTGTTTTCATAATGCTAAGAGACCACTATTTTCTTTACTATATTCACATTTGCATTCAAGGTACCAAACAGCCACGGTGCTGGGCCTGGAATCAAGGCTGAACCACACCACACTGCGGTCACTGCGTGCGTCACTGCCAGGCACTCACGGGAAGGACAAAGAACACAGCCTCTATGTCACTTAAGACTGTTCTGGGTGAAAGAGAAAAATTATTTAGTTTATTAAAGCTCAGTGCTTGAGGCACATGCCTTTTTAATATTCTAACAAAGTAGAAAGTACACATAAAGCCCTTCCACAAGCTGAAGTACAATAGTTCTCTTGAGGAAAAGCACCATGTGACTGAGCTGAAGGCTCAGCTACCCACTTTTTTCGTGGAACATTGTTTTTACTTGAAAGAATGGCTCACGAACTATTCAGAGCTCAGTGTTTGGCAGATTTCTTGAAGCTGAATGAAGTGAACTGGCCATTTTAAAGAAAACCATTGACGGTATTTGTTGCCAATGCTAAAATGTGAACTTCTGAGTGTAAATTAAAATTTTGGAAGGCATATATTCACCACCACAATCTTCATAGTCTCCTGCTACTTAAAGACTTCCCTGGTGAGATGGATGGAGATATTAGCAAATATAATTTTTTTGGATATTGGATAAGGAAACGCATCTACATTTGAAAACCTGTATAACTCAGTGAGTCATTATTTTCCAAATGACCAAGATATGATGTTATAAAATCATGCAAAAGTAAAAGATCCATTCAAAGTTAACAACAGGACTATGCATTTTAATGTGACAGAGACGAAAGGGCTCATTAATGCTAAAATGTGAACAGTATTCAGACCGCATCGGAAGTAATCTGCAAGAAAATGCCAATTTTTGTGTGTAGTATAAGGGTCCAATTTTATTATTTTGCATGTGGATATCCAGTTTTCCCAAGAGAATGTCCTTTCCTGATATGTATTTTTGGCACCCTTGTAGATCAGTCAACTATATACTGTGGATTTGTTTCTGGTCTTTTGGACCAGAAACTAGAAAAATCATAGAAAAAAGCATACAGGAAAGTCTTCCTGGCATTAGTCTTGGAAATGACTTCATGACTAGACAAGTGGAATGTCCAGTGTAGAGGCTTCTGCACAGCTAACGAGCAACAGAATGAAGAGGGGCCCTGGAGCACGGGAGGAAATGTTTGCAAACCACAGATCTGATGAAAGGTGAATTTCTAAAACACGTACGAAACTCCTGCAACTCAATATCAAAAACACCAACAACTCAATTTAAAAATAGGCAAAGAGCTTGGACAGACATTTCTCCGAAGAAGACCCACAAATGGCCAACAGGTATAGAGACCCAGTGTCACTGATCATCAGGGAAATGCCCATCCAAGCCAGCCTCCTGCCCGTCAGTGCAGACGCTGACAACAAGAGCAGAAAGACAAGCATCGACGAGGTTGTGGAGAAACCAGAAACCTTGTGTGCTGTTGTTCAGAACGCAAAATGGTAGAGCGTTTCCTCAAAATTAAAAATACAGCCAGGCATGGTGGCTCACGCCTGTCATCCCAGCACTTTGGGAGGGTCAGGTGAGCAGATCATCTGCGGTCAGCAGTTGGAGACCAGCCTGGCCAACATGTGAAACCCTGTCTCTACTAAAAACACAAAAATTAGCTGGGCGTGGTGGTGGGTGCCTGTAATCCCCGCGACCTGTCAGATTTTCTTCATGAATTTCCACCAAAACAACATATTCAACTGCTAGCTGAGATGCAGGTATGGAACTCCAGCTACTATCCAGTAAGCCGGGCCTTAAGCAGATCTGTAGAATTTTAAAGCAACCCCCTCACTGTTTCCACTAGATATTTTACATGAAAAAATATTGCCATGTTTTCCCAGCATGTTATTCACATTAACTTGTGATATGTTATTGTTGCTATTTTTAGTGAGTAATCTCTGAGATGGTTAGCTTTAATTTTTCCTGTGATAAACACGACTAGATATAAACCCATGGGAACTAGAGTTCTTTGGGGTCCTTGATAGTTTTTAACCTAATGAGGTCCCAAGACAAAAGCAGTCGCTAACCTCTGGGATGGAGCATCTGTATCACGTCACATGCCTTATACTTTCAGGGACAAATGCCCCTGAAAACACAATTGGGGAAACGAGTGTTTTCTAGAAACATGTCTGCACTGGATTCCAGGGCCTGAGTGTGTGGGTGTAGAAATGCATGCTCAATTGTGTGGAAGAAAGTTGTTCAGATGATAAGTTTGGGAGAGGGTGTGTTCAACAGTCACAGTTTCATTTCTGGTAGAGAAAAAACATGCTGATCATTCCTTTTATTTAAAATATTTAGGCTGGTGACACTGGCCACATCTTAACACGGCCTGGCTCAGCACTGAGTGGGAGGAAAACGGGCCATTCGGGCCACCAAGAGGAAGGGGTGTGTCCCTCCTCTGGACCCTGAGGCATTAGGAGAAGGTGCAGACCTGGGCCAGCGACAGCACCCGCCCCCAGGTTAGCCCAGGAGTGGGTCCAAGGACAACGCCCTCTGGCCTTGGACCTCAGCCTGGTCAGAAGCCATCTCCCGGGTTAGCCTTCATGGTTAGCCTTAATTTTTTACATGATAAACACAGCTAGATATGACCCATGGGAACTAAAGCTCTTTGGGGTCCTTGGTAGTTTTTAACTTAATGAGGTCCCAAGACCAAAGCGGTTGCTAGCCTCTGGGATGGAGTATCCGTACCATGTCACGTGCCTTATAATTTCGGGGACAAATGCCCCTGAAAACACAATCAGGGAAATGAGTGTTTTCTAGAAACGTGAAGTTTTCACATCAGCTACTGTGGCCATGCACTTTGCTCTCAGTGAAATCAACACTGGTGCTCTACATCAGGGGTCCCCAACCCTTGGGCCATGGACTGGTACCAGTCTGGCTTTTCAGGAACCGGGCCACACAGCAGAAGGTGAGTGGTGGGTGAGGGAGGGAAGCTTCGTCTGATTTACGGCCACTCACTGCTGCCCACACCACCCCTGGAGCTCCGCCTCCCCCCACAGCAGCAGCAGCATCCCATTCTCGCTGCAGTGCAAACCCTCCTGTGAACTGCGCACGTGAGGGATCTAGGCTGTGAGCTCCTGATGAGAATCTAAAGCCTGATGATCTGTGCTGACTCCCATCACCCCCTGATGGGACTGTCTAGTTGCAGAAAAATAAGCTCAGGGCTTCCACTGCTTCTACATGATGAAGAGCTGTATGTTTATTTCATTATATACCACAGTGTGGTCATAATAGAAATAAAATGCACAATAAATGTAATGCACCTGAATCAGCCTGAAACCATTCCCTCAATGCGAGCACATGGAAAGCTATCTTCCACGAGACCAGTCCCTGGTGCCAAAAAGGTTGGGGGCTGCTGCTCTACGTGAAGAAAATCCAGGGCTTACACAATGTATCCATTCATTGATCCATATTCTGCCCAATACTTACAGACCCCGTCTCACGTGACATGTTTGTGCTGGGGGCTGGGAGAGTCTCTTTCCTCAAGGAATTCACTCTGCTGGGAGAGTCAGAGAACAAGCCATGAATACAAGACCTTTGATTACAAGCAGTGAGGAGGAAATCAGCAGCTGCTCTGTGGTGAAGGACAGTTGGGGCCTGGGTCTGTTGGAATGGGTGGAAAAGGCTCCCTCAGGCTGGGCCTTGGTGCTGGAGACCTGGGGCCAAGCAGAGTAGCCAGTGAGGATCTGGGGAGGAATTCCAGGCAAAGGGTGTTAGAGTAGGCGGGGTGTGCATGCAAGCTGGGCGGTCAGGAACTCCTAAATTGCAAGACGTGCTTCCAGGCCAGACACCAGCGAACCCAAGACAGACAATGAGCGAAGCAGGCGCCTGAGCAGTCCCTGGGGAGGCAGAGCGGGGGGTGGGGGGCATCCTGCGTGCCACATGTGTCCCTGCAAGATGTCCCCAGCCAGGGAGGTCCTCCAAGCATATCTGGACCACTTCCAGGGACACTATTTTCCCATCTCTACGAAAAAGAAGATTGTTTACTGCACGCCTATCAGAATGGCCAAAACAAGAAAAATTGTTTACATACAATGCCTTAAGGATGCAGGGCTGTCATGCACTGCTGTGGGGTCAGGGCAGCAGGGCTGTGCAGGAAGAGCGTGGCGGCTTCTCCCTGAACGGAACGTGCCCTTCCTGTGTGACTCAGCCAATGACTGTCCTCCTAGGCAGTTATCCCAGAGACCTGGAGACCTACAGTCACACAGAAACCCATACGTGAACGTTTCTGTCGTCTTCTTTCATAGGAGTCAAAAACTGGAAACAACACGAATTTCCTTCAACAAATGATTAAACTGCGGAACGCCTTTACCAGGGAACACTACTCATGACAGGGAACAAACTGTGGCCACAAAAACTCGATGACCATGTGAAGGAGGTCATCTGAAGGGTTATGTCATGGAGAGCAATCTTAAAATGACAAGGTGACAGACGTGGAGAGATTAGCGGCCACTGGGGTGAGGGCCACCGTGGTTCCACAGGGCAGCTGCAGGGATCCTGGATGGACGGCTCTGTGCCTTCACTGTGGTGGTGCCTACGCAAAGGGACACAGAACTAACCCACACACAGGCAAGTGCATGTGACAGCGGCAACGTCTGAGCATGGGGTGTGAAAAGCACTGAGGTCCCACGGTTACCTAAGCCGGTACCTCCAGGGGAAATGGTGGAGGCACCCTGATCACTCTGTAACGTTTCTGCAACTGCATGTGAATCTACGATTATCTCGATGCCAAAAGGTGTTCAGTTATTTTTGTTAATGAGTGGGTTACAAACTGTCTCTGTGAAGAGGTCAGGACCACGGCAGAGCAGCAAGGGCAGGACTCAGCACTTCCCGAGAAGCAGCATTCCGGACTTCCGGACCAGCCCATGGGGCTGGAGCCTCACCTGGGGCTCAAAGTCCATGCTGGGACGGGGCTCGCAGAGCCTGTGTCTACTCCTCTCTCTCTCTGCCCTGTGGCTCTGGTGGGGTCCCTGGGCACCGTGGCTGGGTCTTCACCGCCCATTATGGAGTGTGGCCAGCATACACACTTGCCAAACACTCAGAGCTTAGCCCTAGAGAAGACCACATGAGCTGGGGCCAAGGAAGATGGGCGAGAACTCAGGGTCTGCTGCCACAGCCCAGGACCACATGAGCTGGGGCACAAAGGAGCCCGAGATGGACAGGAATCAGGACCTGTCCCTAAGCCCAGGGCCATGAGAGCTGGGGCAGGACGGACGGGGCCAGGTACGATAAATGAGAATTCAGGACCTGCCCCACAGCCCAGGGCCACGTGAATCGGGGCAGGACAGGGCCAGGAGGTTGGACAGGAATCAGGGCCTGTCTCCACACCTCACACGGCCACCTTTTCCCAGCCACATCTCTCACTGCTCCTGCCTCACACACCACCATCACCACGACCATGGCCACCCACATACGCAGACCACAGTTCCAGTCCTGGCACCAAGCCATGAGATACACTTGCTCAAAACTCTCTGGACCCTCCTTAGCATTGTGAAGTGCATGTTCTGGTGCCAGGCAAGGGGACTCAAACCCACTGTTCTCCTTAGTTCGCCAAGACTGAAACGTTAGTGGGACTGGTGAAAATCGCTGGGCAGCATCTGCGCCATTCCTCCTTCTCCGAGCACGGCACGGGTTACAAGAGAACTTCTTAAAGCGCACGATGGATTTGCCAAGCCACAAGTACTTGAAAACCAACATTAGACCCTTGCCAAACCCCTAAATTCCATGGCATATTTTGATCCTTATTAAAGTCATGTAAAATAATACCACGTGTGAGGGGCTCTCTGCTGCATTCCCAGGGCTCTGTGAGATCGCCTGTCTGTTCACCAAGGCAGGGCCTGCTCTGAAGAGCTTGTGGCAGCCCGTGCCACCTGCTGAAGTAGCAGGCACCCTGAGCCTCCTGGGCAGCCTGGCTGCACGGACTCCCTGGTTCTCCCTGGTGAATGGTCTCTGCATCGCAGTGTACTTAGAGTGCTTAGCACTCGGCGGCAGAGACCCCCGCTCATCCTTCTGCAATTGCTCACCGGCCCGTGGGAAGCACCGTGTGCGCTTACAGCATGCCCGTCCTCTGCAGAATTGAAAATCCTCTGCCGAGGTGTCTGTCCGGCCTGGAGATGGCTGCCGCACATGGGTCCGAGGGACAAGCCTCTGTCAGGCCTGTCTGAGCCCCCGATGCCGCCGTAGGAAAATTGAGGCCTCAGACTGTTTATGCGCCTTCTGAGTGGCCGGCAGCAGGTAAGAGTATAAAGCGTGAGACCCAAACTGTAAACAGGCAGGGCCTTGGGCCCCCAATTCCTCCCTCCCCGTGGGCTCATCTGCAAGTGTAATCCCACCGGCCTGCTTCCGAGAGGAAGTGGCAAGAGTTTGAGTCACATGGACTTTTTGGCAGTATGGGTAGGTGGGTGGAAAACTCAGCCAAACTTACACAAGCAGAAGAAGGGGTTTATTGGAAACCCCAGGGCTGGCGCAGAAACCTGTGGCACTGTGGGCCCCTCCTGGTGCCCCGGAGATTCAGGATCAGCCGTGGGCCGGAGCTCTGCTCCCCTCATGTCTCACCTGGCTCAGGTCCCCCGATGGCCCTGCCGCCCTGGCAGCCACCTCTCTCCTCCCCGCTCCCAGGCTCATGTCTGGCCAGCCTTCTAGACAACCACCCCGGGATCAATCACTGCAGCTGTGGAGGGGGTGACGTAGAAGAAGGGGGAACTCATTGGCCCCAAATATTCGGGAGAAGGTGGAGGGAAGGGGAAGAAGACGCAATTCCCAGGAGAAAGAAATAAATGCCTCGGTGGGCACCACACAGGAAGCAGAGCCGCGCTTTGCGGCACGCATGACGCTCCCGCCATCTCCAGGGCAGAAGATCTGCAGATGGCCAAGAAGCCCATGGAAAAGCCCTCGAGGTCATCCGCCATCAGGATCCAAGCATCAAAACCACCATGAGATGCCACTTCACAGGCACGAGCGCTCCTGGAACCAAAGGGGAACATGTAGAAAGCGGGAGCCTGCGGCTGTGGGAAGACTGAAGCCCTGCAGCCACTTTGCAGCAGTCTTCTGAAGGGCACGCACACAGTGCCACGCGCTCCAGAAACCCCACTCCTCGGTATACCCCCAAGAGGAGTGAGAACAGGTGCCCACACACAAATCTACGCGAGAGTGTGCGTAATAGCATTATTCATGGCATGTAGCCAAAAGGTGAAAACCCAGCGCCTGTCTACTTACTAATGAATAAATGATATTTGGTCCGCATACTTGGGAATATTATTCAGCCACGTAAAAACGAATGAGGCACTGATTCGCACTGCAGTGTGCACGAAGCTTGAACACCTGACCCTAAGAAAGAAGCCAGACGCAAAGAACACAGAGACTATGAGGGTGTGACTGCATTTGCACTGAAAAGTCCCAACAGGAAAATCTACTGGGGCAGGAAGTAAATCAGTCGTTGTCTAGGTTAGGATCGGGGAGCGACGGGAGGTTGGAAGGTCACAGCTGAAGGGTCTGGGGTTTCTTCTGGGAGACGATAAAAACGTTCTGACGCGGATTGCAGTGACCGCTGTGCCATACTATGAATACGTTAATGCCACTGAACTGTGCACTTTAAATGGATGAATTGTGTGGTGTGTGAATTACATCTCAATAAAGCTGTCACCAAAAAAGGATACTCTGTACCAGGGAGTGATGCTAATTAGCCTCATTAAGCCCTCCCCGTCACTGCGGGCCCAGCTCAGAGTCAAGTTCTTCCAGCAGGCCCCCACGGTGGCGGAGCAGGGTCTCACTTGTCTGCACAGCCCTGGGCACTGGATTCCTGTGTGGCTGGAACATGTCTGGATGACAGCGTCGGTCCCTGGACCCCACCCTGTGAGGGCACCAGCGCGTCCCTGGCATACACGGCCGCTCGGCCAAAGCTTCACTGATGTGGACGAGGGTGATCGGTGGTGAGAAACGGCATGTGAGGAGCAGCCAGGGCCGGTTCCCATGCTCAGGGCCTGGCTGTGACACTGTCTGCCCCACCCCTCCTGGCAGGGGCTGAACAGGGCAGGGGGACCAGTCTCCTCACCCCTTCTTGACCCCTCAATGCCCGCCGTGATTATTCAGGGAATAGCGGGAGCGTTGGGTGGCCTGGGTTTGAATACATGGGTGGGATATGAGCGGAAGGGCCAATGGTGGGGATCCTGAGGGTGACTGTCCCTAACCGGTGGACACAGCCCTTCTCAGCATCTCCCTCCAGAGGCCAAGTGAACCCCAGGGCTGTGCTGTGTGTGCGCCTCTGAGATCAGATGGCAGAAGTCACAAGCCGTCAGGTTTGGGCTAAAAAACATCTCTGTAACCATTTTCTCTTGCAAGCCTCAGGTCTGGCTCCCGGTCCCCGAGGCGGACCGAGTTCAAGGATGGCAGGGGCTCATCTCCTGGAAACGAAGCCACACGAGGAAAAGGAGGACTGGACAGACTTGACTGACCCCACTCCGGGAAGGCGGGAGGCCGTTCTGCTGTGAGCTGCCCAGGGCAATTCCTGTGAGCGCACACTGCGGGGTGCAGGAGCCATTCTGGGGTGACTGGTGGAAGGTCCCTGAGCCCACAGCCAAGGCAGGAAGCCTGCTCCAGAGATATTTGGGGTGCTCTGATGGCAATGGCCACACTGCTGTGCCATCTCTGCAGGCCGCTTCTCTCCAGGGGTGTCTTCTCACCAAATGGGGGAATGTGACCGCCAGGGGAGCCCTGTCTGAATGAATAAGATCAGGAAAGCTCTTCAAACCCCGGGCGCTGTTCTGCCTGGCCCTGGCCCTCCCCCACCATGTGCCCAGCACTGGGGTGGCCCATCAGTCTGTACCTGGGAGGCCCTGGACACTGTCCACACCCACAGTGCACCCCGAGCTGTGTGTCCCTGAAGCTCAGGCAGCTTCGACTTTCAGGGAGGCCAGTACACTCTCCCTCCTGACGAGGGCTGCGGCCCGGCCCGGCAGGGCACGGCCTTTGGAGAAAGACTGAGGTGCATTCGATCCGTGGCTGACCTGCTTTCTGCTGGCTCAGTTAATACCGCTGGGCTGCTGCTCCTGGCCCAGAGCCCCAGCGGCCCCATCGAGCCCTCCCTCCTTGGCCCCTCGCCCCTGCAGCAAAGCCAGGGCCATGCTCTGGTCACAACACACAAGTTGAGTGTCCCCCAGGAGCAGAGGAACTGTGTCCCCAACCTCGCAGGCTGCAGCGTCTGGCGGGGACCTGAGCAGGCCCTCGGCCGAGTTCAAATCCCATTAGACGCTGAGAACAGCAGTTTGGGTTTGGGTCCCTCAGGAGACACAGGCGAGCAGCAGCTGATTGGTAAGACAAGAGTGATGACCGGGGCCTTCCTGGGGCCCTTCTGGCCATTCCCGGGGGGCTGTGGCCTTAATCTGTCCCATTTCTCAGAAGGAAAAGCTAAGGGCCAGAAGGTTTCTCTGACTGCACTGCTGCAAAACCCACCAGCAGCAGAGCCCGCTGGGTGAGATGCCAGGGTGTCCTGACCCTGCCCCATTCTCACCACGTCCCGCTCCTCGGCTCAGCCTGACCCCAGCACTCACCCTTGTTTATTTTCAATTTTTTTTTTCTTTCTGAAAAGCAGTATTGACTTTTTTTCTGCTAAAGAAAAATAATCTAAAAAATGACACGGCTCTGGGAAAATGTTGTGCTATCATTTTTAAGGAGGAGAGGACGCGTGAGGACGGGTTTGTGAGCGCTCACACGAACCCGCACCTGGCAGGCTGGCGGCCGCGCTCGGAACGCTCCACGTTTTTGTCTGTTTCCGCGTCGTCGTGCGCTGTTAAGAACATCTGCAGCACCTTCCTGGCCTCTGTTTACGGATGCATGTCTTCTGTCAAAGCCCCCTCCGTGGGAACCCTGCCCGTCCCTGGCCCCTGGCCCGGGAAGTGCCCCTGGAGAGCCGGGCAGTTTGTTGCTGCCGGAGGCCCCAGAGTGGCCCAGGCTGAGGCCGGCTTTTAGGATCAGTTTTCTGCTTGAGGTTCCCAAGGCACATGAGTGGTAGAAGCTCAGACTCACTGAAGGGTGTGGGAGACTTTGTATTTTCCCTTCATGGGAGACTTGTTTTCCTTTCAGAGGCAGAAGCAGCCTGAGGCATCCCGTCCCAGAAACAGGCCGGAACCAGAGCTCTGCTCTCTGGGCCAAGCCCGCACGCCTGCCAGCCTGCTTCGGGTTTCAGGCCACTCGGGTACTGCCTTTTCTTCCTTTTGAACTCAGCCATATATTTTTTTTTTTTTTTTTTTTTTTTTTTCCTGAGCCAGGATCTTACTTTGTTGCCCGGCCAGGCTGGAGTGCAGTGGTGTGATCACAGCTCACCGCAGCCTCAAAGTCTCAGGTTCAAACCTTCTTCCTGCCTCGGCCTCCCAAGCAGCTGGGGCTATAGACACCCACCACCACACCTGGCTAATTGTTTTTAAAAGTTTTTGCAGAGCGAGGGGGTCTCCCTATGTTGCCCATTCTCCTCTCGGACTCCTGGGAGAGTCTTCCTGCCGTATCCTCCTTCTAAATTCTGGGATTCCTGGCGTGAGCTGTGACCTTCAACACACCGTGGTGGATGCACACACACAGGCCCCGCCCACGACTTTTGAGTATTTTTGGCGGAACCAGTTCCTACCTCAGCTCTGTCCATCCAGTTGTGAGAAATCTGTATGTTTATAATCAGAAAAATAGGTTCGCCTTTTAAATACGCCTGTGTAAGCCCCGTGTTCCCAGATGCTAGCGACGTGAAATATCTAAAACAGCAGCTTTCCTGGGAGGTGCAGTTCAGTACAAACCCAACAGAGGTGTGACGAGAACTGAAAATGAGGAACAGTGAGCGCAGATACATTCTTAGTAACAAAGATTAAAACACGGGGTGTTGAAATTTACTTCCAGACACTAAAGTCCAGCATCCCACGGTGAACCGTGCAAGGAAAACATAAATGGCCCATCCCCACCTCCACACGGTGATGCCCTGTGGCTGCTATGAGGACCCCCGGGGACCCTCTGGGGAGACCACACCCTTCTCCTACCCGTGCCCTCCAGGGGAAATGCAGCATGAAGCCGGCATGCTGGGCCGGATTCAGGGCTGAGGACGCAGCCCCTCCTGGGCTCCCCAACACCAGCCCTGGGCATGGGTCCAGCTCAGAGAACACCATCTTCATCTGTGTGATTTTCAGATTTTCACCAGCAGTCAGGGCTGTGCTAGACAAGGAACCTCCACACCAGGTGTGCAAAGAACCCCTGACTCAAAGAAAGACACTTCCCTACCCAGGAGAATTCTGACACCAGCCATTCCGAGAAAAAAATCGATCTGCCTCATCTTCCACAGCTCTCCTTACGGCAGACACTGGCTTTCCTGCTCTGCAGTTTTCTACTTAACAACACAGCACAAACGTTTTTCTTGTTGCTTCATAATCGTGGGACTGCTATGAGACGACATCTAACATTCAGTCCATCTGGCACCATCAATTCCCTAGCCCTTCCCCTCGCGGCAGGCATGTAATTTACTGTGTGAGTCGTCTAAGTCTGCAGTAAACCTCTTCATGCTAGGCTTTTGGCCATTTGGGGAATTTTCTTTTAGCATGATTTCCCAGAAATGTCACCACGAGGTCAAATGGAACAAACAATTTTATGATTCTTGTTATGTGCTGCCAAAGGCTTTCCCAAACAGCTTCTCTCCTTTTGCAGCGCCAGGAGCGTGGGCGAGGGCAAGTAGGAGCCCCCACCACCCACCACCGAGGTGGCCGTTAGCGAGCAGGGTGGGAGGGCTGAGGGTCCTGGCGGCGGGTCCTGAGCTGGGGAGGGAGGAGCTGTCCAGCACGTCTAGGGGAGCCTTGAAGCTGTGTGCAAGGTGCGGGGTGGGAAACGTCACAGCTAGTGGAGCCTGGCAGCTCCAGGCTGGGGAACAGCCCTCCAGGGCAAAGGAGGGGCACACCGGGGAGGCACAGCCAGGCACCTCTGCCTGACAACCGGGCTTTGCGATTTTATCCAGACTCCAAGCACCTGCTGGCCAGCCTGCCTCTCATCCTGCAGGCTCTGGGACCTGTGGCTCTATGGGGTGGTACCCAGGAGGCCTCTGTGGAAACAGTCCTTTGGTGGCTGAATGTGCACCAGTTTGAGCATCACAATAAACACAGTGGTAGCAGATTACAGCCCACAAAAGACACTGAGAACCCGTGAGCAGCCAGGCACGGTGGCTCACACCTGTAACCCCAGCACTTCGGGAGGCCAAGGCGAGTGGATCACCTGAGATGAGAGTTTTGAGACCCACCTGACCAACATGGAGAAACCCCATCTCTAGTAAAAAAAAAAAAAATACAAAATTAGCTGGACGTGGGGGTGCATGCCTGTAATCCCAGCTACTCGGGAGGTTGAAACAGGAGAATCTCTTGAACCTGGGAGATGGAGGTTGCAATGAGCTGAGATCGCGCCACTGCACTCCAGCCTGTGCAACAAGAGCGAAACCCTGTTTCAAACAAACAAACAAAGAACCCACAAGCTCATGCTGATGTAAAGCTAAGGGGACAGGTACACAGTGCGGGGAAGCTCCTCCTCACAGTAGGACGCAGACTAACTCACGGAGATGGAAGGGATGAGGGAGTTCGGGTCACAGCCTCACGACCTGCAGAGTGAACAAAGATTCCAGCAGGAACGCTCCGCAGCTGCTGAAACGGCTGGGGGAAGTTTCAGGGGGCGTGGGAGCCTCAACGATGGTCTCTCAAGTTCTAATTAATCAGAAAGAGGGACTAGGAATCCACGGAAGAACCAGGGGCACTACCCTCACTAGTGTTCAGGCCTGGGGACATCTGAGGATTCCTGCTACACACACCCTCCCCTGGGGAGACCCTGCCCAGAAGGCATCACCTGAATCCAAGCCCAGGGCATCCTGCAAAGCACTGCCCTTCGCTCCTCACAGCCATCACACTTATGGCAAAGAGAGGCTGAGACACTTCTAGAGGAAAACAGGCCTAAGAGGCAGACAGTGTGTCATCCCGGAGATTAAATACAATGTGTGATCCTGCACAGGGCAAAAATGGCTATAAAAGAAAATACTGGGGCTAGGTGCGGTGGCTCACGCCTGTAATCCCAGCACTTTGGGAAGCCAAGGCAGGTAGATCACTTGAAGTCAGGAGTTCAAGACCAGCCTGGCCAACATGCTGAAACATGTCTCTACTAAAATTACAAAAATTAGGTAGGCATGATGGCACATGCCTATGATTCCAACTACTCAGGAAGCCAAGATCGTGCCACTACACTCCAGCCTAGGTGACAGAGCGATACTCCCTCTCTCAAAAAAAAAAAATGTGATAATTCATGAAATGAGACTATGAACTCTATGCTCCATGCATATAATACTTAAGTGTATTGTAAGATTGTGTAACTTTTGTTGAGAATATCTATCTTGAGAGAATACCACAAATATTTAGGGGAAAGAACACGATGTCTGAAATTTACTCTCAAATAGTTCAGGGAAAAATATATCTATATTTGTGTGTGTGTGTGTGTGTGTGTGCGTGTGTGTGTGTGTGTGTGTACACATACAGACAACCCTCCATATTCATGGATTTCTCATCCATGGATTCAACTGTGGTTCAAAAATACTTTTTTAAAAAAAGGATGGTTGCATCTGTACTGAACATAAGCAGACTTTTTCCCTGCCATTATTCCCTAAACAATACAGCATAACAGCTATTTCCATAGCATTTGCATTGTGTTCGGTATTCTAAGTAATCTAGAGATGATTTAAAGTCTACAAGAGGATTGTGTATGTTATATGCAAATACTACGTCATTTATATAAGGGACTTGAGCATGTGTGGATTTTGCTATGCGCGGGGCTCCTGGAAGCAACTCCCCATGGTTACTGAGGGACAATTATATATGTGTGTGGGCATCTCTATCTATATCTCCATATCTCTATCATCTCTCTATTTATCTACCTATCTATCATCTATTTATCTATCTATCTAGAATGGAAAAGCCAATGGGGGAAAATATTGGTGAATCTGAGTACAAGGCCTATGTCCATTCCCTATTTTACTCTTGCAAGTTTTATGCAAGTTTGCATTTGTATACAAGGTTAAATGTTACAACTCTTGCGAAGATAGGATGGCATGAACATGGAGGTCGCATTTCCACCTTGTCATTGGCAACTGTGTTGCCAGGTGGCAGGGACAATGCTGGACCCATCACTCACCCCTCCCCACTGGGATGGGGCTCCTGTCGCTCAAGATCACACGATATCCCCAAACTCACACAGGACTTCTGGCTTCTCTAATGTCACTCACACCTTATCAGGCTCCTACAAAAAAAAACAGTAACTCACTGAGCTGGAAACCCTGCTGGTCAGGATCTTTGCACATACTGCTCCTCTGCTTGGACGTTTCGACCCCATCCTCACAGCGCTGGCTCAGGGGTCATCTCCATGGAGGAGCTTTCTCCTTCTTCGTCAAAAAGCAGTGGCCTCTGTTCTCCCTCAGCCTGCTGTGAAGGCCACCCCCATGCTTGTCAGAGTCCTATAATTCCAGGGCTACCTCCCACCTCCCTGACATCCTGCCAGGTCTCCCAGGGCAGGAAATGGACCTGGTCCATCTCCATGGGGCCAGCACCCGCCACGGTGCTTGGAACAGGACTGGTGCTCAGTCGATGCCTGTGAAATGGACGGATGCTGAGCCCGTTCGTCTCCTCCATGCCTGGGCAGATGCTTTTTCCGCTAAAAAGGAATGGATGGGGAAAGTCATCCATGTCATTTCAGATGCACGCGGGGTGAGGCGGGAAGGCGGCCTGCGTGAAGGTCGGGTGTGAGGCTGCCACAGCTTTGCTCCTCTCCACGAGGAAGCGAGTCTCAAGAGCTGTGCCTGCCCCGGGCATCCCTGGCTTCTCCATGGTGCTGAGTCCATGCATTAACAGGGGTCTGTCCTGATGGATCAGTCCAGAAGAGTAATTTAGCTGAATGCAAAATTCAAAGGGAAAGTGTATCTATGAACGTTTTCAGAGACATGTATATGTCTGTATCCCCATTCAGTGATTATATAAACATGATTATGAAGTTCTCTGCTTCAGGAAAAGCTAAGGGCAAAATCAGTGCAACTCAACTGTTCCTGCCCGGGTCTCCCTGGCACTGCCGTCACCGCTGCTTACTACCCTGTCTGTGTCTTCTTTCTTCAGGTTGGGGCTGCAGGCTTTCCCTATTTTTGAGCACTGGGGACTCATTTTCTCATAGAATTGGCTGAAATGTGTGGTTTTCCTGGGAAAGGAAGCCATGAAAAAGTGAAGTAACACTTTTTTTTCTTTCAAGACAGCGTCTTGCTCTGTCATACAGGCTGGAGCATAGTGGCTTGATCATGGCTCACTGCAACCTCCACCTCCCTAGTTGAAGCCAGCCACCTACCTCAGCCTCCTGCGTAGCTGGGACCACACACGCAACATGCCTGGATGATTTTTGTATTTTTTGTAGAGACAAAGTTTAGCCATGTGGTCCAGGCTGGTCTCAAATTTCTGGGCCTCAGCCTCCAATCTCCGTGATCCTCCAGCCCCAGCCTTCCAAAGTGCTGGGATTACAGGTGTGTGCCACCATGCCTAGCCAGAAATAAAGTGAAGAGAAGTAGCAGTAGAGTGAGCCATGCATGGTTTTGTTACGTAGCTCAGAGCTGCCTATCCCCACTAGGCAAGAAATGGCTCATGTGAAGTGAAGAGAGGGCCTCGCTACATCTTCCTCCTGACGGGTGGGTCTCAGGTTTGATGCAATTTCACCAGCAGCACTGACTCATTGTAGAAAGTAAAAAGTTCTTCTTCAAAGTTTCTTTTCTTGTTAAAGAACAATAATAATAAATATTAGAAGTAATAGTCTTTTTAAAAGACTTTCTTCAAAGTTTTCTTACTTTTTGCTAGTAACTCTTCATTAAGCTTTATCTTATGTAGCTCTTAGATATAAAAGAATCAGTGCATTCTATGTCCTTGTACTTTAACTAAGATATTTATATTATTACTTTTTTAAGTCCTTTTATAAGCAACTTCCTCTCCTTTCCTTATTTAGACTTCCTCCTTTCTTTTGTTCTCCATTGCCTTTACTGATTAAAAAAAAAATTTAAGTTGTTAGCCAATCAAGTTCAGTTTAAATTGTTAAGTCTAGCTCCAACCAACAGAGATCAGACACAGCAGTAAAAACCCAATGAGTAAAGAATAAATATGCCTGCCTTTCCTTTGTTCATTGTACTCTCATAGCAAGATGGCTAATGAGCAGTATCCTTTCTGCAGAAAGTAAAAGTGCCTTGCTAAGAATCCTTTCTGTCTGAATGCTGATTTTCCTTGCAGTACCTAAGAACAAGCATTCTGTCTCTAACACTCATCGAGCTTCCAGGGAAGGCAGGAT
Source organism: Saimiri boliviensis (assembly GCF_048565385.1). NCBI lineage: Eukaryota > Metazoa > Chordata > Mammalia > Primates > Cebidae > Saimiri > Saimiri boliviensis. The sequence goes on from NC_133453.1 coordinate 2,150,889, forward strand.
TAAGTGGCAGTTAATGAGATGCCAAACAACAGACATTCTGGAAGCTTCCATGTGAGCTCCACTCACCAGCTTCATGCTCCAGTTCAGGCAGTCACAGGAAGAGTGTGGGTCTGCCTGAGATGATCTGGAAGGAAGGGAGGTCGGTTGAAAGAAAGCAGCCAGCCGAGAGCTAGTGGTGAGGATGGTAAGGACTCCTCATGGACTGTGCTTCAAGCTAGAAAAAAACAGACTGGCAAAAAGGTAAATCACAGCTTCAGACACTCAGAGAGATACAGATGGCACCTGCTGGCCACTGCATGTTTGTGAAAGGCGAGAATGAATAACTGCCTAACAGTTAGGGATCCCGTGATTTTCACACTTTCTTCCCATTCGAATGGGTGTGAACCAGGTCAGACACGAGTCTGAAGCTGTGTAAAGGAGAGGTGAAGTGGTTTGCTCAAAGTGATACAAACAGTATGTGGCAGAGTCAGGTTTTCAGTGTAATTCAAACAACTAATTAATATGGGGTTCTACTGATTTGGGCACCGACACTCAATCTCTCAATCTCAGCAATGCACAAAAGCAGATGGAAGTTAGCAGATCCATTACAAACACAAAAACCACCGCTCCCCCATAAAACATTGAGAACTTTGGGTACTTGGGCTTCTGGGATGGGGTAGTGTAGGGAGCAATTATTGCTTAGAGTAGAAAAAAAGAGACTCCAGAGATAGGATGTGCGGAGGACAATTTTCCTAGTGTGTCTTTAATCCTTTTTCCAGCACTCAGCAGAAATTAAAAACTGCTTCATCTACTATCCCTAACCACTGTAAGAGTTTCAGTTTCTAGGTAGTTTTGAGTAAACATAAACAGTCCACTAGTCTGAACACAACAACTAGAAAAAAAATTGATAAATTATAAAGATTATAGTTGTAAAATCATTGATTAGCTGTGGAAGTAGAAGAACCAAACAAATTAAAATTCCAGAGCTGGGCACCCGGGCACAGTGGCTTACATGTATAATCACAGCCCTTTGGGAGGCCAAGGTGGGTGGATCATGAGGTCAGGAGATTGAGACCATCCTGGCCAACATGGTGAAACCCGTCTCTACTAAAAAATACAAAAAAATTAGCTGAGTGTGGTGATGGGCATCTGTAGTCCCAGCTACTTGGAAGGCTGAGGCAGGGGAATTGCTTGAACCTGGGAGGCAGAGGTTGCAGTGAGCCGAGATTGTGCCATTGCACTGCAGTCTGGTGACAGGGAGAGACTCCATCTAAAAAAAAAAAAAAAAAAAAAAATTCCAGAGCAGGAAGAGCCCTTCCCAGCTGAGCTGCAATCATTGACCATTTTATTCCTGGGAGGCAGGGGTAGGACTGATTCTCTGAATGTGGGCAAAGACTAAGGTTTAAGCCTTTCCTAGTCAGAGAGACTCTTTTGAGGGAAAGATAAGTCAGTTGGTATTTTTTAAATAATGTGAGCTGGCCTAAGAGATCAGAATCTAAAGGAGCTCAACATGTTGAGCTGTTTTCTCCTATAGGTTTCTTGCTAGCTTTTGGAGTGGTACAAGAGGGGTAGAGCCAATAGAGAGGGGAAGAGGTCTCCCACTGCTTCACTTGCCAGGGAGACCCACTGTCTGGCTTCAGTCAGCAGACTTGGAAAACAGGTGCACTGCTTCTCATGTCACACCCCAGACTCAAATCAGCTCAATCTTTAATTGGGTTGAAATGATTAGCCCCTAATCCCTATCTTATAAAAAGGAAAGGTAAGTGGGAAAAGGCAGAAATTCTCAGACAAACAGTAGCAACAACTTTAGTTTCTATCATTTTTGTGAACACAATTTACTTTCCTATAATCAAAACTGACATGAATATGAAGTAGGAAAACAATTGATAAAAAGTTGTCAACAGAAGCACATAATACAGATATTGAAATTAGCACTCAAGGACTTAAAATTATTAATTATAAAGACATCAAAGCCAGGAAGGGAGAGAGACACTAAGTGGCTGAAAAGATGGAGAATTAAAAAAAATAAAGTTTAGAATCCGTAAAAAGAATCAGATAGACATTCTGAGTAAAATATGGAGTACCTGAAATTGAAAACTCATTGAATAAACTTAGTAGCAGATGGGGCACAGTAGATCAGGCAAGTTAACAGAAAGCCCAAGGCTCAGAGAGAAAGAAAAGACTAGCAAGAGCCGACATGTGAATGGTGGGCAAGTAGACTGACGCACTTCCATTTGGAGCCACAGAAGAAGAAGACAAGGAGAATGCACCAGAGTTAGTATTTGAGGAGATCCTGGGTGAGATTTTCCAAAACTGATGACAGACTTCAATCTACTGATTTAAGAAGCTCAAGGAAACACCATTTACCAAGTGTGAGAGAAGAGCAGCCATCCCAATGATAGCTGGGTGGACAGATAAATTAAAGATTCTACTACACATGAACTTGGATGAAGGACAGTTCAAAACAGGTTCATCAGGCTTTCCAGCCATGGAGTATTCCTTTATCCCTATACCCTCTTCATGGCTCCAGTATCAGGTAATGATGCTTAGGAGACAGTTAAGTGAGACCAGTGCCAAGGAAGAGACATAATGTGTAATACCAGATGCTCTTCACCAGAAGACACATCCTCCCTTCACCGCAAAAAAACCCTCAGAGGCAGAAAACGTGTTTACATGGTTTTTACCCACTCCCCTCAAATACCCACTTCCAGCACAGAGAGATAATATCAGAAGGGTGTATTAGCTCGTAAAAGTAATGAGACTTCTTAAGAATACAACTGCTATATCGAGAAAGATAACAAGAAGAGAAATTCATACCAGATGAAGCAGGATAAATAGAACAGATGGAACAAGAGTTTAAAATAAGACTGTTTAATTTCCTCTAAGAAATAAGGCAGGGGGGTACTGGGAAGATTAAAAAAAAGAATAAGAAATTATATAGAAAAAAGGATTATATATGTGTATATACACACACACAGGCATGCACACCCACACACACACATGCATTTAGCCCATATATGTGCCTGTGTATATATATGGGCTAAATGTCAGAATGAATTTAGCCAGAGATTAGTAAACACAAAGATCTGCCTTAAGAATTCTCCAAAATAAATAAAGAAGATATTAAAAGGATTTTTAGAAGTGGAAAGTAGAGAGATATGGAAGACTGAAGTAGAGCCATCTATTTATACATTAGAGATCCTGAAAGGAAGAAAGCAATAAAAGAAAGAGAGAATATATATGAAGATTTATTGGCCAAGAATTTCCCAGATTTGAGAAAGATGTATGATCTCAGAGAAGAGAGAGAGAGAGAGAGAGAGAGAGAGAGAGAGAGAGAGAGAGAGAGAGAAAGATCTCAGTATACTATAGAAATTTAAGAACTTTAAAGGAGAGGAAATTATAAAACTTTCAAAGTGGGAAAGAAATAAGTAACTTTTAAAGGAACACAAATCATATTGGCATTATATCTATCAGCACAGTGGATGCAGGAAGAAAGTAGAGTGATAGCCACCATATTGAAGAAAAACAGTCTTGAAACTCAGAATTTTCATATTTAGCTAACCTATCATTTATATGCATTGGCCAAATAAGGATATTTTCAGACATGTCGGGCTTCAGAATTTTTATCACACAAAGGCTCTTTTGAAAACGGTTTAAAAGACCATCCAATTTCAAGAAAAGAAATGAACGTGAGCAACAGGAGAGATATGGGTGACTAAATAATTTACTAAAGCAAAGACTAAAACAAAAATATACACATCAATCTACAGCCAAAATTCTAGGTGATACTAACATGGTATAGGAGAGAGGTTGGGCTGTGAGGGAGCTCTCAGAGAAACAGGAGAGTAGCCTCAGGTACTTGTCTTATTTACGGGGAAGAGATAGCTAATGGTAAATTCAGGAAATTGATAGGGAGAATAAGCATCACTAGAGATGAAGAAGTTATGAATGACTACCGAAAGAATCTAAATAAGATATGTCAAAATCAGCTAAAATTTGTCTATTCAGTGGAAGTTAGGAAAAAAGAAACGTACATGGAATATGATAATAAAAATTGTGAAATAATATGGATGAAATAATTCTGAATATAACATTAAGTATAGTAAATGTGAATGAATTATACTAATCACTAATCAAAAGACAGGCTCTCAGAACAGATATTCTAAAAGATACAGTAATTTAATATCTACAGGAGACACATAAGAAAGAAAAAAGAAAGTAATTGAAATGTCAGGTGAAACCTCTGCCAGGGATCAGAGGGGAATTATGTATTATGGATCTAATATAAACAGTAATGAAATACAAGGAAATATAATTATTATGAACATATATGCACCAAATACTATAGTGTCAATAGGCATAAGCAACAGCTGATAAAACTACATAGTTGTTGCACAATTGTAGTTGTAAATATTAACATACACACTCAAAAATCAAAAAAATCTAAGAGTGTGTAGGTGATAGAAAACATTTAAAAGAACAGATGCCACGTCCCAGCCCTCAGAGAAAAAGGACTACGTCCACTCCTTCCTGTTGTCCCACGGACGTGAAGCCCTCTGAGTTTCCTCTCTGTGAAGGACCTCGTGTTGATTCCTAGTACCTCTCCCTGCCTTAAATCCTATTATAAGTTAAGCACTAATCGATGAGAAATGGACTTCTGTACAAGATTCCAATAAATTCATCTCTGAAGAGGTCCCCAGGCTTGGGGAAAGAAGAGGCTGCTTCCAACCCTGAAAAGAGGGTTGTGTAAGGTCTTTGTGGGGTACACAAGCCCAGTCCCTTCTAAGAATTGGATAACAAGGCAGCAAATGGAGACAGAACCCTGGCTGCACCATGAGGTCAGAGGGAGGTTGCATGCTGGAGGTGCTTTCTCTAGACCCCTAGCTCAGAGCTATAGACTTGTACAATCTTTCTGCTGACAGAGGTGAGCCTCCCAGTGCAGGCTGAGCTGGTCAGAACTGGCAAGTGCACCTTGTGAAACTGAGATGCCAACTGAGTCCGCACCTACATGGGCTGAACTAGCAAGGCTGGAACTCAGCACCCAACCCCATCAGCAGCCATCAGCCCTGGCGATTGCTCCGATTTTGTTCAACCGGCATTACATGCCCATAAGTTAGGCATGTCTTGTCTGCAAGGCACTTAACTGTCTAATGGGGAACACAGGCATGCAAACATGTTTCAGACACCCATAGTGGTTACTGGTTAGCATCTTGGATCTAACCCTCGTTATCTGTGTAGCTGTAGACAAAGTCCTTATTCTTACTGGATCTCAGCTTTCTCACCTGGAAAATGGGGATGAAAGCAGCAGTACCAAGATAAACCAGTTCTTGTTAGAACGACATGAATTAATACATAGAAATTGTCAAGTATGTAGCTTACACCTGGCAATGATCATTCTGTCGTGACTCATACATTAACATGGTGATTATTGAGGGAGAGGAAGGGTGGCCCATGTGTGGTTTGAGACACTACCTTTGGTCTTTTTATTGCTTGGTTGTTTACAAAGTCAACAGAATCTTTGCGGCTGCAGTGGCTTTGTTTGAAACACAGAGAGAAGCCTTATAGAACCTCAAGTCTGAGCAGCAGGACCATGGGAGTGAAGGGGAGGCCAGGCCAGTGATGAAACGGTGCTGCCTGGTGATAGAAGGGGGTTATGAAGGCCCCCAGCACAAAGTTTGAGGTGAGACTTGAAAGAAGACATGAGCCTGGGAGCATCGCGAACCACAGAAGATAAGAGCCTTCCGTGGAAGGACGTGGTGAGCTGGTCCCTGCCTGGGCAGCTCGTCCACAGGGAAGCAGTGGTGGACGAGAGCTCAGGTGCCACTCAGGGAGGCAGGGGCTTTACCCATGGGCAAGAAGAAGGTCTGGTCAAAGAGGATTCCAGTGACAGAGTTGGGGACAGAACCGGAGTCAGAACACTGGGCAAGAATCGATGAGCAGGATGGCCGGAGAGTAGCCATATGCAAGGAGGGGGATGCACCCTGTCCTCATGCAGCGCTGACCCCTGTGCAGGAGGAAGGGACACAGGGGGTCACACCCAATGTGTGCACAGCCCAAAAGGCCCGGGTTGGCGACCCCGCCCCAGCCTTGCACCTGGGAGAGCGATGCAACCACAAGAGCCTCCGATCTGAGAAGCGGGCACCGTCCACAAGTCAACGCCTGCAAGTACTCCACGTTTTATGAGGAAAGGGCACCTCCAGCCATTTGCATCGTTTTGACTTTTCATTGCTCAAAAATAGACAAGAATAACTACCCAACAGTTGCTATAGATATGCTCTCACCAGTACTAGATTTTATTTTTAAAGATAATTGGCTTTATTGTGCCAGAAATAGTTGCCGTACATATTACATGTGTTTTTAAAGTTGGCTCGCTGTGACTTTCACGCACCCAATAAATAAAACGAATTCCACTTTTTCATGATGAACTAAATTAATGTGTTAGGCAAATAATTGGATGAGTATTTCCTGCGTCCTCGCCCAGTGCTCTTGCTGAGTGGCTCCTGCACCCCATCTGGAGAGCCCCGGGGGCCCCTCTTTTGCACAGTGATTGCTGGATATATCCAGGGTCTCCAGGAAGGAGTCGGTCGAAGGAAGCCCCCTTAGCTGTCATCAGAACGACAAGAGAGAGACTGTGGAGTCAGAACAGAGTGTGGAACTCTTGTAGAAGGGTCCTCCGACGGAAGAGCTGCCAGGCTGAACGGGTACGAGTCTGACCATGTGGACTAGCCAGCACAGCCTGGTGGGCTGGAGGTGTGGACCCGCCGAAGGGCATTTGACCAAGGGACTTTGCGTCGGCCATGCCGGCTGGGAGTGAAGGGTCGAGTCTCGGGTCAGAAGGGTGCTCTGAAGGGGGCCTTCTCGGACCTGAGGCACCCAGGCCAGGAGGGAGGAGGAGAGAGTGGGCCCCAGGGGGCAAGGCCTGAGGAAATCCACCTGACCTGCAGCCCTGAGGCTGGGCAGCCCAGGACGTCAGGGGCTGGCAGCTCAGCAGGCAGTGGGACTGGGGAGCCCGTGACTCTCAGGGCCTCCTGCTCAGAGTCTCAGCAGTATCCTGGGTGCAGGGGGCGAGCAGCCCTGCCCCCAAGCCCTGGAAAGAGCAGCACAGAGCCCGGCCCGGGGCTGGTGTAGCACAGAGGGGCAGTGGGAAGGGGGTAGCAGAGGGCTCCCCTGGCGAGGTGTGGGGACCCAGTGGCCATCCCGGCTTCCTGAAGTGGGGCAGGGGAAGGGAGGGAAGGAGGTGCCAGCTGTGTGCACAGGGGCCGGGGAGCACTGCTGTCAGCCTCCACTCTGAGGGAAGCCCCTAGGTCTGGGCGGAGCACAGTGTCCTGAGGACTTTCCTGGACCCAGCCGGGGAAACTGAGGAAGACACAGCAGGGATGAGGTGGGGATGCCCCAGGTGGAGCGCAGGAACCAGGTCATGACAGCAAGGGCAGAGTCTCCCTGAGAACCGGGTCTCACGCTGATAAGTGACCCCCAGACCCAACGACGCCCTCTCCAAAAACCCCCGGCATGCGGCTGGCTCCCACCGCTCCTGTGCGAGGAGAAGCTTTGCGGCTGAGTGCACCTGTGAGGAGAGATTCTAAAGCTGTGGCCTCGGGACGGAGGTCTTCCTCCTTCCAGAGCAGACTGTGAGTGGGGGCCAGAGAGGGGCTTGTCTGGGGTGGGGCACAGCCCCGTCTTCACCGGGCGCTCCCTGCCCTCCATCCGCTGGGAGCAAAAGGCGTTGCTTCTTGGGCCAAGAACTTTCCCGTTTTGGTTTTGTAAGAACAACAAACAAACTAAACTAAATGTTGTGTTCCCTGCGTGTGGGTGGTGTGTGCACGTGAGTGGGAGTTTGAGAAGCGGGTGTTGCTGGGGATGGTGGCACATGACCCCGGAAGCAGTAGGTCAGCTGTGCCCTCTAAAGACAGCTCCTCTGTCCGTCTCTGGCTCCCGAGGTTGGACGATTGGGGCTGCAGGACTTGAAACTTGCTCTGCCCGGCATGGGCAGCAGCCCCCAAGAAACGAACAGAGCCTCTGAACCTCTGATTCTGTGATCTGCGTCACCCCACAGCCTCCAGGGCCAAAGAGCCTGTGGCTGTCCCTGGACTAGAAAGATGATGGTGTGGGGCAAGACCACCAGGGTCAGGCAGGGTGGGGGCTGGGTGGGGAGGGGGCGCCCAGGAGCCCCTCCTCACCATGGAGAGATGCCCCTCCCTTTCCACGGCCAGGCCCTGCCAGCACGCCTCTCCATGGTCCCTGCTGCCTGCACATGCCGCAGGCCTGGGCCCGCCTGGTGCCGGGAGGTTGCCGGATGTATCAGCATGACCTCTTCCACGGTAGAACTTTCTCCAGAGCCCAGAGCCCAGCCTGTCCCACCTGAGGAGCCCAGAGCCCAGCCTGGCCCACCAGAGGAGCCCAGAGACCAGCCTGTCCCACCAGAGGAGCTCAGAGCCCAGCCTGGCCCAGAGCCGGACCCGCCCTGCTGGCCCCTGCATCCTCCCTGGCTAGAGTGAAACCCCCTCATGCTCCCGCTGAGGTCGCATCCTGGGTCTTAGCCCCTCACCAGCTGCCCCGAACACCCCGTGGAGCGGGTCCTCATCTGGCGGAGTCAGCTTTCAGCACCTTTATTTATGCTCTGACGTCGTCAGTGTCAGCACAGTCCCTGTGAGCAGCCAGCGAATGAGCGGAGCCCCGGGTACCCCGTGTGGCTCCCTCTCACCCATGCGGGCCTGGCCGGGGTCCAAGGAGAACTTGCAGGCTAGATCCCCAGGCCCCCCTCCTGTCCTCACGCAGCAAACCCACCCCTGCTTCGAGGGCCCGGTGAGCAGCGTAGCCTGCAGGAGGCAGGACCCAGGCAGAGCGGGGTGGGCTGGAGGGGCAGGAGGCGGGGGACATCGCAGTCAGGAGAGCAGCGGCTCCAGCCTGCGCACCGTGGGAGGAACGTCCCAGCAGAGTGCGGCTGAGCTTGGAGAAGCCGCACCTGTTAGAGACACCCAGGCCTCTGGGCAGGCCTGGAACTCAGGGTCTGTGGAGTGGGTAGAAGATGGGGTGAGGGGTGGATCCGCTGAGGTTCAGTGCGCCCGCCAGAACCAGCCCCTGCTGCCAGCCCAAGCTGACTCAGGCGTGGAAGAGGCAGCCTGGCCAAGCTCCTCTGTGGGCCCAGCCTCGGCCTCTGCTCCTGAAAGCGGGATTCCCCCACCAGAGAAGAAACAGAGGGAAGCAACTTCTGGAAGCAGCACCTACTCTGACCCCTCCCCCAGCCCAGCCCCTCCCCACGGGTCCTCCACACGGAGCCTCCCAGGCACCGCTTCCAACATCCCGAGCCAGCCTGGTCCCCAAAAGTAGCTCCTGCTGCCTGGGCCGGCGGGGCCGTGTTCCTCCCTAGGCCTCTCCTGCTGTGGACCTCTCGCCCACACTGGGGCTTCCGTGTAGACATCACCACAGGATGCCAGCCACAGGTGCTCACTAGACCCCGTGCCCTCCTCTCTTTCCCCCAGACAATCTTCAGACGGATCCACGGAGGCTCCTCTGATGCCCACGGCTGCTGGCCACACCACGATGCATCCTGGTTCCCTTCTCCTCCCACCGCAGAACCACGATCCCCATGAAGCGTCCCCACGAAGGGCCAGGTCTGGGAGTCTCTGCCACGCTGTGCTTTCTGCAGACGGGACCAACGGCAGGCCCACCACACTCCTTCAGGACACCCCACCACCCTGCTCCCCCCAGGCACAAACAGGGGCCCCTCTGTGTGGCAGAACAGAGCCCAGCCTGCCCTGTCTGCCTGCTGAGATTGCTGCTGCCACCCCGTCACTAACCCGGGTGCTGGAGAACACGGCAGGCTACAGGAAACAGGCCGAGCCAGAACTGGCCCTAGGCACGGTGGCCTTGTAGGGAAGCCTCGAAGCTGCAGGGCGAGCTCAGAGCCCCGCTCTGGGCCCCTGCCTTGGGCGCCCTGAAGCAACTTCAGACCAGTTTCTCAGGTCTGGCCGAGACCTTAATGTGTTCCTGCCAGCCACCCCTCTCTGCGCTGCACCTGGGTCTCCTGTGTCAAGGACCAGCCTGGCAGGGCTCATTCCGACACCCACGCCTTCCCCAGGGGTTCCAGCCAGCAACCAGACCCCACACCACAACTCTGCCCCACATCTCAGAGAACCCTGGGTTGAACGCGGCCCAGGGGCTGCCCAACCAGTGGGTCCTCAGGCCCTCAGTAGGCCCACCACCGCTTGCAGAGAAGGGCTGTCCTGGCTTCACACCTCTACGGGGCTCTTTCTCTCAATCTTCCACCAGCTCACTGCTGTGTGAGCACTGACCTCTCTGCCTCTACCACCCACCAAAGTGCCCATGTCTTCTCGAGAGACCACCTGTTTTCCCGCAGCCTGGCTGAGGTGTAGCGTTTGCTACAAGCCCAGCAAACGTCTTCTCAGACACAGACCTGGTCTGTAAGAGCCGCTCAACCTGTCTGATGTAAATACCCAGCCACCTCTTTAATGACACAAACAAAATTCAATGGCACATGTGTTGGAGATGATTATGTTCCCAAGATGTTCTTCTTGCAGACAGATGGCGTTGATCACGCTGTGGTCAATGCGGCTAAGGTTTGGGTGACTTTGGGCATGGGGCAGCAAAGTTTTCTTAAGCCTGTGTCAGAAGTGGATGGGGCTGACCATGTCCCCGCCCTTCCCTGCCTCCAGCAGTGAGTAAGTGCTGGCCACTCCCAGGCCCACAGAGACCACCCACCAGCACAGCGCAGGCCCTGATGGAGAGGATGCATAGCCAAGGCCACCAAAACGAGTGAACGATCAGTCAACAAGCCACAAGCCCCTGACTGCAGGTGTCTCCTGGGCCGGGGACCCAGCTTAGACCAGGAAGAGCTTTAACACAGAAGGCAGAGCTGGCGGCCCGGGGAGAGGGCGTGCCCAGCTGAGCAGCGCTTCTCAGACTTGCAGGTCCCTGAACCCTCCCCTCTCCCAAAAATGCCCGAAGATCCCGCAGTTCGTGTGTGTGTGTGTGTGTGTGTGTGTGTGTGTGTGTGTGTGTGGCATACGCTTATTGATATTTATCCTATTAAAACCTAAAACTTAGGATTTTAAAAATATTTGTTAATTCATGTGAAAATAATAGTAAACCCACCACAAGTTAGCATAACTAACATATTTATTTAAAAATAGTGTACTTGAAATAATAACGTAGTAAGCTGAGTGGCATTGTTTCACATTTTTACAATTCCTCTTTTTCTCTGGTCTGATTGAAAAGACAGCTGGTTGCTCATCTCTGCTTTTCAACTCCATCTGGTGCAATCTGTTGTTTTGGTTGAAGGGAATAAAGGAAACCCAGCCTCCCCAGACATGCCGCTGGAAGGGGCAAAAGGATTGTCATGGCTCTTTCAGATGACTGCAGATATTTTTCTTTGATACTACACCCAAACTTGACAAGTGGTAGCTTCTTAAAGGTACTCTAACTGTGGAGTCTGAAACCGTGTCAATGGATATTTTGTACTCACGCGAAATCCATTGGTCTGTCTTGTACTTTGAATAATTCTCTTACGCACACGTGATTTAATAAAGCCATACATGGGTCATTAGAAAACATTTCTTCACCAATTTATGCAGGTTTTCTGAAGGATATTGATAAAATTTATTTTTCAATGTTTTTTAAAAATCCCGCTCACGAATATCTTCATCAATTCATCATAAAAGCGCTGCAGAGCCAGATCCAAGTGGGGATGCCCGCTTCCCCAAATCCTAAATTCCATCTGAAAATGCTTGAATGTGGTCATTGGAACAAACGCTGTCAGCTGCCTCCCTGGAGTGGGAGGCTCACTTCGTTCATTTTTTTCTTCCACCATCAGAGCGGCTGGTCTTCATCATCACTCCTTCATTCATTTTTGGGAAGGTATCACCCACGTCTGAATGCTGCTTCCTGAAAACCACACACGGGCTGGGCGAGGTGGCTCACACTTGCTCTCTCAGCACTTTGGGAGGCCGAGACAGGAGGATAGTTTGAGCCCAGGCGTTCAAGACCAGCCTGGACAGCAGAGCAAGACCCTGTTTCTATGAAACATTTTAAAATTAGTCAGGTGCGGTGGTGCGCACCTATAGCCTCAGCTACTGAGGAGGCCGAAGGGGCAGAATCGCGGGAGCCTGGGACGTCAGGGTTGCCGTGGGCCACGCGCCACTGCACTCCAGCCTGCGCGGAGGAGGAAACAAAGAACAAGCAAACGAAGCGACACACACCGCTCTGGTAACCAGGTGCTTCTCGGCACCGGTCCGTGGTCTCCGCGTGCAACAACAAAGCTGAGCACCCAACCCCCATGTCACACAGACCCTGAAAAACAGAGGGAATATGTAATACAATTAAGAGTTTTTATTGCTTCCCAAGCATATCCTTAAGTAAAACTAGAATTTTTAAAAATGTTGATCAGATGGTGAAGAATTCAAGGACTGCGTGTGGGCCACCGCCTTGATCCAGGAAGCAAAGGTACGAGCAGCTTCACCGTCGTCACCGCCGCACCGTGAGGGCAGAAGGAAGTAACTGCTGAGTACTATTAGGAAATAGTTTGGACCCCCCAAAACAATGTGGACGCCTCCAAAGGGGAGTCTTCCCCGCCCCGAGAGCCACAGACCATGATCCCCGGGGCAACCTCTCCATCAGGCTCCCGTCTTACCTGGAAAAGCACATCTTTCAGACTCCATTGCTTTTGCCTTTTTTTGCATAAATATTGAAAGTGCCTCCTCCCATCAACGCTCTTCTCTTTGTGGTGAATATTTATCTTGAGATGAAGAAATGTGCCTCGCCGTCACCACCGACACGTGGCGGGGCGTGAGCACCCACAGATGTGAGGAGCCTCTCCATTTCGGAGTTGTTTATAGACAACCTCATTTTCTTTTCTTTTCTTTTCTTTTTTTTTTTTTTTTTTTTTTGAGATGGAGCTCTCCTGTTACCCAGGCTGGAGTACAGTGGTGTGATCTACAGCTCATAGCAACCTCCGGCACCCGGGTTCAAGCGAGTCTCCTGCCTCAGCCTCCCAGGTGGCTGGGATTACAGGCGCAGCACTGTGCCCAGCTAATTTGTCATGTTTTTAGTAGAGACAGGGATTTCACCATGTTGGCCAGGCTGGTCTTGAACTCCTGATCTTGTAATCCACCCACCTCAGCCTCCCAAAGTGCTGAGATTACAGGTGTGAGCCACCACGGTGGGCAGACACCTCATTTTCTAAGGCAGCAGTTTCGTCCCCGAGTCCAAGGGCTGGGCAGCGAACACCTGTGTTCCGAGCAGGCTCGTGCCCAGACACCGCGGGGCCCTCCCTGGACGGCCATGCTTGATCCGGCTCTAACATGGTCTGCAGTACATAGTCCCAGGCATCAAGGGCAGGTACCTGCTCTCATGGCAAAGGAAGGTTGGCATGTTTTTATTTCCCACAGAAGTCAGTATTCTGTTTTGTTTTAAGTAAATATCTGACCTCTGAATTTTGAAACATTCTGCAAATGAGCAGCTCCAAAACATGTCTCCTCTTAAGGAAGGTCGGGACATGCCAGGACACATTCACGGCACCTTCTCTCCCACCGAGGCCCCTGCAGGAGGCCCTGCAGGAGGCTCTGCTGCTGAGTTTGGGTGCTTTGCACCCCAAAGGTGGTGACACAGGGTGGGTGAGCAACGGCGTGTGTAAGGACTGGGGGGTTCTGAGTCAGCACTCTCTGGTAAGCCATTGGTGGTCCTGCTTAGCGTGTGAAGGACAGCGGGGCTGGCTCCTGCTCTGTGTGTAAAGGACACCGGGGTTCCTGCTCTGCGTGTGAAGGGTGCTGGGGCTCCTGCTCTGCGTGTGAAGGACAGCAGGGCTCCTGCTCTGTGTGTACCCAAGCTGCAGGGAGTGCTCATGCTTTTCTAAGCCAGAGCCTCTCCATATTTCAGGTGTGTGCAGAAGTTAGCGCATATGTGCAGGCCTGTGTGCACATGTGTGTGAGTGTGCATGTGGAGCTGGGCTCACATGTATACACATATATACATATATGTGAGTGTGTGTGTGAGGATGTGCACAGGCCTGTGTGTGCATGTGTGAGTCTGCATGTGAAGGTGTGCTCATGTGTGTGCATATATGTGAGTCTGTGTGTGAGTGTGTGCATGCCTGTGTGTGCATGTGGAGGTGTGCTCGTGTGTGTTTGTATATATGTGAGTGTATGCATGTATTTGAGGGTGTGGATATGCCTGTGTGTATATGTGTATGTGTGTGTGAGTGCGCCTGTGAAGGTGTGCTCACGTATATATGTGATTGCATGTGTTTGAGGGTGTGCATGCCCGTGTGTGCATACATGTGAGTTTGCATGTGTAGAGACAGCAGAATTATCCTATCCTCCGCAGGTACAGGGTGTAAGGAAGCTGCCTACACATATGCCCTGTGTCAGCTCATCCCACTTCCAAGGTGCACGTGGGCAGCGTGTACCAGCCACCCCTCTGGCCCAGCTTCTCTCCGCACTAGGAAACCCATGCAATTCCACTTCTTCTTCTGGGGCCTCATCCTGGACAAGTTTGCTGAGAAGTGATTTAAACTCAAGAGAGATTCAAATGCTGGAAATGGCCAGGCCTGTGGGCCTCTCTGGGCACTCCAATTATTGCAGTGACTGACCACGCCCTGGTAGGGCGTGCGGGGTCCAGTCAAGGGGCTCCCCCTTGCTTTCTGCTCATTCACCACTGTCGTCAGCGGGTTCTTTGCAGAGTTTGTTTCTCTTGGGTGGAGGAGGAGGGGAAGGAGATGGAGCCGGCTGGCTGAGGGAAGACCACATGTTCTGGGGAGCTCCTGCCTTGCCAGGCAGGCAGGCATTACCAAGCTGTCCCAGAGTTGGGAATGAGCCTGTTGTCTTCATCCAAAACCCACGCAGACACCATCCCGCCTGGCTTGGCTCTCCCACAGAAAAGCCAGAAAGCAAGGTTCTCTATACAGAAAGGCTGGCAGGGACCCCGTGATGAACGAAGGTGGGAGGGGGATTGTTTGGGTCCCAACAACCCAGCAACAAGAAAGTTTGTTGGTTTGTTTCTCTTCAAGACAAAATGCCCTGAGCAGTCATCTTCAGTGCCTGCTGTTGGGGGAATGCCCAGGCTATTTTTACGGCACCCCCCCAAAAAGTGGACTAGTGCCACTGTTCTGCGTCCGTGGACCTCGGGGGATGCACGCGTGTCTCGGTGCGTCCTCCTGCACTGTGCAAAGCCTCGCAGCCCTTCCTTGGAGGAGAAGCAGGGGAGGGAGGAGCTCTGCGCCCAGACGTTAGTCTTACGGAAGACTGGGCGGCACCTCCACTTGCCGGTGCCCCCGGGATCAGACCTCGCATCTGTGCAGCAAGGCACACAGGTACCTTAGACTATCGCTGCAAGAATTCAATGAGATGCGATGCTAGTGACGCTGGCACAGTCCTGGGGCACCGGCAGCCAGAGCAAGGGTCCCATCGGCGGATACTGAAGGCGGGCGACCTTCACAACAACTGATTTTAAGAGTTGATAAATTTTGAAACGTGAGTGACATTCCCACGTCGTCTCACCCACTCCTGCCTCCACATTTGCCGCACGCTGCCTCACATCTTCCTCTGGTTCCTGCTGCAACTCGTCCTTCCCAGGAGATGACAACACACGCAAGTGAACAGCCAACATGCGGGAACAGAACACACAGCAGCCCTGACCCGGCGCCGTCCACCGCTCTGGGGCTTGGGGAAGATGCTGCTGGCGGTGGGTGATTTCAGGTGGTCAGAGATGCCGGCCAGCCTGAGGGACGGAAGGAAGTGTGTCACCAGACCACACACTGAGCAAGGTCCCCGCCCTGCCTGCCTGCTGCCTGGGGCAGGAGAACAGTAAGGCAGTGACCTCCTTCTGGCACCTCACACCAGGCTGTGGTGGCGCCCTGGAGAGAGTGAGCACGTGGCCCTCTGCCCACTCCCTTTGGATCTGGTTGAGTGTGCATGTGGGGCTGGGGGAAGGAGAGGGTGGCTCCAACCACCCACCCCAGAGACCCCTCATTAGACACATCTGAGCAGGGGCTGGAGTGGGAGGCAGGCAGAGATAAGACGCACTGACTGCCAGGGCCAGGCTGCAGGGGTACATCCTGGCGGCCCAGGGCACGGCGTTTGGCAGGGGGTCAGGGCAGTGAGGCCTCATTTGGAGAGCAGGCTCCATTGGCCTTCCTTCCTTCAAAGGTTTTTTTCCCCCTAAAGCAAGTCTGAGAAAGAAAGAAGAAAGGAGAAGGCAGGAGGCAGGGCAGGAAGCTCCCGTAGGGGGAGGAGTGTCTGGTCTTGGGTGGTGAGTAGAGGCATCTCGCCGGTGTGTTCGCTGCCTTTGTGAATCTGAAGAAAACTTCGCAAGCCAGGCCCTGCAGCCCACACAGAAGGGTCATAGCTGCCCAAGGTTTCAAGAACCTGGTGAATCCCAGAAACTCCACCCTGGTCCCCATCACTCAGGTGCGCCTCTGGGACGGGTGGACAGGTGCGTGCCTGGGACGTCACAGGCGCACTTGGGACTTGCAGGTGGGATTCTCATCCTCAGCAGCCTGGAGGCGATCACACCGTCATCATTCTACAAACGGGGGCTCGGGAGCTGGGAGAGGGACTGGTCCTGACAAGGGACAGAGCAAGAACCCAGATGCAGGACTCCACATCCGAGAGCAAGTCCGCCTCACTGACCTGCCCAGCCTGAGTCCCTACAGTGCAAGCCAGGGGAGGAGGGCTGGGGTTCTCATCGTGCTGCACACAGCAGGGTCTGCTCCGTGCCAGTTCTGTGACGGGGGCAGCCATGCTGGGACTGAAAGTGCCTCAGGGAACGAAGCAGACCCCCTCACTCCCCTCCCCAGGGGCTGCAGGCTATACCAGAGAAGCAGACAGGGACCATGTCACCGAGTGACATGGCAGGATGGAGGATGGGGAGCGAGCTCCAAAGAGGACCCCACTGCCCCAATAAAACTCTTTTTTTTTGAGATGGAGTCTCGCTCTGTTACCCAGGCTGGAATGCAGTGGTGCAATCTCGGCTCACTGCAGTATCTACCTCGGGTTTAAGCAATTCTTCTGCCTCAACCTCCCGAGTAGCTGGAATTACAGGTGCCCACCATCATGCCCAGCTAATTTTTGTATTTTGAGTAGATACAGGGGGTCACCACATTGACCAGGCTGGCCTTGACCTCCTAACCTCAGGTGATCCACCCACCTTGGCCCCCCCAGGGTGCTTACCCCAAAGGGATTACAGTTGTGAGCCACCATGCCCAGCCCCCCTGCCCGTCCAAACTTTCTTAGACTCTGCTGCAGCCACACATTCTTCTTCCCATCCTCCTTCTCGCCCTGCCCCTTCACAAGGGCCACCTTGTGGGGCTTCTGAGACCCTCCCCGTCCACCCCTGTCCTCACAGAACCCTCCCTAGGAGATCCCAGGCACATCAACTGTGATGGCCATTCTCGGGGCCTTGACCTGCCTTGCCACCCCCTGCTCAGCTTCCCCGGACTCTGTCTCCCGTGTAACAAACACCCTATGTTAAATCCCTCTGCTGGAAATACAGAGAATGTTTTCAGTTTTCCTGCCTGAACCCTGACTGCCCATCAAAGATGACAGCAATGGCTGCCTGCATGACCACCAGAGGTACAAATGAAGTCATTTGTAGAGCTTCTCTGCAAATCACTACAATAAGCATAGCTATTATTGAGCACCCCCAACGTTCCCGTCCTGGTCCAAGTGCTTTCATGTGTTAACTCATTCCATTCTCATGGTAATCCTAAGAGCGTGGTGTGGTGATTGTCTTCATTTTACAGATGAGAGACATAAAGCACAGAGAAGTAAGTTCACCTGCTCCAAGTCACACAGCAGGGAGCAGAAGGAGGCATAGCCTATGTATTCTCCTGTACCCGACCTCCCCACCGTTACCATCCCCCAAACACATAAGAGACTTACCTCTGTACTTTCCGTGCAGTCACAAACAGCCAGTGGGCTCCCGTGGCCCTGATATAGGCCCAGCCACGGCCCTCCCATCCTGCCACACACCCAGGCGTGGCACAGCACTGAGGCACAGAGCCTGGGGACAGGGAGAGTCCCACGGCGCTGCTTCAGCCCTGGCCATTGCTACATCACGGAGGCCACCTCCCCCCATCACACTCACCAGGAGGTGGGAGGGGGGTCTCCAGCCTGGACTGGAGCAAGGTCACACCAGGCTGTTCCCTACCACTCAAGAAGGCCACTTTGTCCTGGCCTTTGCCAAGGGGGCTCAGGTCCCCATGCCTCCACCCCTCACTTCCCTGGCCACCCTCAGGCTGCTCTGTTCCCGTTCAACCCTGGGGCTTCCCTCTTCCTAGAACTAAAGGGACCCCATATCTGGACCTCCTGGCCCAATCTTGAGCTCTTCCACTTCTTTAGGTCCTCCTTAGATGAGAAGCTATGAGAAGAGCTTATTCATTCATTACAAAAAACTGGACCAAGCCCGCATCTGGGTTCTGTGGATGAAACTGACCCAGAACTCAGAGTCTGGTGGCGAAGGCGCGGTGGTAGACACCACTGGAGCAGGAGGCCCCTGGAGCGCATCCGTCCACATGGGCCCTTCCTGGACCTGGGCCTGGGGCTTTCCCTGGCCCTGAACACTAAGTGTCCCAGACTCCTAATCCTCCTGAGAAGCAAATTCCAGGTGGCTCCCACACCGTCTTCGGAAGGGGCCGGCGGGTCCTCAGGAGAGTCCCCCTCCCTCGTTCACACAGGGTGTCTTTTCTTTCCTTCCAGTCTCAATCTCCTGATCCCCAAAATAAATGGCCTGTACTCAAGTCCTGTCTCAGGACCCACTTTCAGGAAAACCAAAACCGAGACAGCGGACCAGCTCCACGCTGGTGACATTGGGATGCTGGGGCGAGACAGGCCGGTAGATGGAAATGCGCGGCCCCTGCCCCGGGACTGCATGGCGCGGGGTCCCGGTGCCCTTCCCTTAGCCACACAGGAAAGATGGACTGGCAAGGGGATGACCTGCCCTTGCCCAGGGCCAGACGCTGGCCTTAAATCCCGAATGCCGCTACCCCAGGCAGAGCCGCCTCGCTGTGTCAGCCAAGCCCAGCTGCAAACCAAGAGCCGCCTCAGACCCTCAGCTCTGCTCCCGGACGCTCCCTGAGACCCTGGAAGGGGAGGAGAGGTTGTCCCGACCTCGCTCACTCAGGGGCAACACGGGCTCCCTGGGAGAGCCCCTCTACCCTCCCAAACAGGCTGTCTGTGAGGGAAAACCGCAGACGGGGCCGCCGAGGTGACGTGTGGGTCACACACACCCTTCAGCCCTTCCCCTTCTCTGGGGACCCTCCTTTCATGAGACACTTCGAGAAGAACTCACCGATTCATTCATTTTTTAACCCCTCTGCTTGAGCCTTTTCTCAGAATCATTGTCCCCAGAGACACCCAGTCCAGAGAGAGCCCAGCTTCCCAGTCTCAAACCTGCCACCTGCCCGAAAGTTAGAAACGAGAGTTGCACGTACACATATCGGGGGTTATTTTGATGCACAGCACCCTCTTTTCCATCCCGCCTCTTGGCCTTCACTTCAGCAGTCGGGTTGTCAGGAGCGTGCTCGGTTATTTAGATTCGCAGAAACTGTAGTAAAAACAGGACGAGCCCTCCGTGGACGTCATCTGCCTTCTTGTTTCGGTCTGTGGCTGGCTGGAGAGTGGTACAGTCATGTGAAGGCTCCTGGGTGGGCCGCGGCTTCCCACTGACCGGCTGCGTGTCCGGGGCAGCTTAATGACGCACCCGGTGCCTCATCTTTCTTTACTGTTAAAAGACAGTAATGATGCCTGTCAGTTTCAAAACGGCCTGCAAGTGTCCTGGACACAGGGCCACGCTCTGGCGCAAAGCAGGTGCTTGAAAAACGCATCCTAGCGGAGGCACAGACTCCACCAGCAAATAACTCAGGGCCAGGGAAGGATTTTGTTCTTTGGTTTTCTCTCTCAAGTTCTGCTCTGCGGAGACCAAGTAACAGCCTGAGGCTTGTAAGAAGAGTGTGGAGTGATGGCAATGAGATGACGGGTCCTCGCCGCTGCAGCAATGGAAGTCCCTCGGCGTGTGCTGGGTGTCAGCTGAGTCCCTGGGGAAAGGCACAGGAAGTGGAGGAGCAGACACCGAGACAGGATGGCCTTCGGGGAGCAAGGAAACCAGTCAGGAGCGCTTTCGGGAGTCTTCCTCCAGGAAGCTCCACACCCACCTCCTCCTCCCCCCTTTAAAAATACTCCTGAAAGATACGTGGCATCGGAAGGTGTCAGAATCAGATCACAGTTTTTTCCCAGTAGGCAGAGACTGTGCCACATGGAGCCCTGAGATTGTTTGGGTTTCACTGACCATTATTTTTCTTTGATAATAATGAAACTGGACATTTTCATGGTGAGGCCAGCGCTGGGGGCTGCGGCATCTGTAGTTAGCACCGTTTAGCTTGGGGATTTAGCTGTGGCGTGGACTCTCCAGCTGACAGTAAGTGAAAGGCTTGACTCAGGAAGAGGAATGGCACTGGTGACAGGGCAGGCGGGCGAGGACTCTGTGGTGCTACCAGGGGATGCCGCCAGCTCCTGGGGCCACAGCGTCCATGCCTGTGTGGCTTCTTCAGCAAAGCGTCTGACCTGACCCTCTTCAAACATCTGGTCATCACCAGCAGGGTGTTGTAAAGGCTCTGTCACAGTATATTGGGAAGGAGGGGGGGATTCAGATGCTGCCAGACTTTTGTTTCTTACAGGGGTAGATCCTAAGATGTAGATAGCTTTACTCTCAGCGTGCAAGCCCAGATCCACGCAGGGTCCAGCTGCTTTCAGATGGGGGATACGCCCAGCCCTTCATTTCGGTACAGCCAGAGAGGGTGTGTCTACCTGGTCTGCCTCATTTGAATACTAAACCTTGGACGTTGTGATGATGTACTTCCCCACAGAATCTGATCAGAAAGAAACCATGAGGGCAAAGGACGGAGCTAGGCAGTGCTCAGCACGTGCCCCATGCTAAGCCCCGAGGAAGCCCTGTGAAGGCGACAGAGGAACCCAGCCTGGCTGCGGCCCCGGAAGTTCCTCCAGCCCCATAAAAATCACAGCTAATGACTATGGCGCAGATTGTGGTTAAACGTCACAAACAAACACTCCGGAGGAGGCAGGTCAGAAAGGCTTTCTGAAGGGGGAGCCTTGCCTGTCCAGCAGACAGAGACAGGCAGAGAGGAAGGCGTGGCTCACGCTGGTCAGAGGAGAGGCGGAAAGCCCTCGGAACACTGAGGGAATCTCACTATAACTTGCTTGTTTTAGTAGACACCAAAAGAGAATCATGTTGCTGTGGGAAAAAAAAAGATTTAACTTTTTTCCTAGACTTCTTGCAACATGAGACCCCTAAGGTCATCCGTGACCTTTACGTCCACAATGGTTCATTAACACTTCTGACTTCTTTGTTCCTAAATTAATGCCATTTGAATGCAAAGCAGAAAGGCACAGACCTAAAATATGATGATGATTAAAAGTTCCATGGCTCATCCCTGACACTCATAGCTAATTTTATTTTTGGTAATTGCGTCAATCCAGCTTAAACTCTTCCTGTTCTAAACTTGCTCTGTGCCTTCTGTTTTACAAAGCACCGTCTCACACATGCCTGCGTTGACTCCATGCCCACAACAGCATCGAGTTAAAGACTTTGAAACAGTGAGTGGCAAACCGGGGAAGGCACGGCGTTCCCACGAATGGCACGTGTGGACTCAACCCCGGGTCCCCGTTTCTCAATGAGGCATGAAGTGTCTCGTCAGCCACATCCAGCTGCCGCTTCCACTGCTCACCTCACATTTCATGTGAAAGGAATTTCTGTGGACATGGAAAGAGCAGTGGGAGGTCCCCACCCTAGAACGCTGACCGTCCATGGAAGGGACGAGAGGCAAAATGCAGATATTTGACAAGGTTAATAACAATGCTGCCTCACACCAGAGGGTGTCTCGTCAGTACTTGCCAAGTGAGTCATCTGGGAGCCTCTCCGTAGGTGGCCAGGTGGAGAGGGTAACTCAAGCCTGGGTGGGGAAGCCGGCTCTGGCTCTGGACTGGTGCCCGCCTCTGATGGGGAGGCAGAGGGAGGTGTCTCAGGTTGGGAGGGCCGGGGCTCAGGATGGATTAGGGGCAGCAGCAGGAGGAGGAGGGGCTGTGAGCCCTACAGCGGGGAGCAGAGCTGGGAAGTGAGGAGGAAACAGCCGGGCCAACCCCAGAGTCCAGAAAGCGGCCTCGTGCGGCCCCACCTACTCTAAGGACTTGGATGGAGGGGCCTGAACGTCTCCAGAGGTGGAGCCCAGCCATGTTTTAGGAGAAAAAACCCACCATGACCGATTTGGAGCCTGTGTGGGAGGGGCGGGGGAAGACCAGGCAGTGGGGAGCAGCCACCGCGCCAGCTGGGCCCGGACCGGAGTGGGGACTGTGTGAAGGGAAAGACAGGGCGTGGTGAAATAAATACAGCGATAAAATCCTCCACACAAGGCGCCACAATCAGACACAAGGTTAGGGTGGAGCAGGGGCGTGGTCAGTCAACTCTGAGGCCCCACACAGGGGTTCTGTTGAGAGAATCAAACAGGAAATACCAGGTCAGGCCTGGGTGGGGCGTGGGGGGCTCATCCCAGCAGTTCGGGAGGCCCAGGCAGGTGCACCACCTGAGGTCAGCAGCTGGAGACCAGCCTGGCCAACACGGTGAAACCTCGTCTCTACTAAAAATGCAAGAATTAACCAGGCGTGGTGACAGAGGCCTGTAATCCAGCTACTTGAGAGGCTGAGGCAGGAGAATCACTTGAACCCAGGAGGCGGAGGTTGCAGTGAGCCGAGTTTGCTCCATGGCATTTCAGACTGGACAACAATAGTGAAACTCAAAGAAAAAAAGAAGAAAAGAAAGGAAAAGGTGGGGGCAGATTGGGTCCCAGGCTGGGTGGATGACAAGAAGTTCTGGTTGAGAAAGAAGGGGCGAGGGACAGGTGGTGTGGGTCACCAGAGTCCAGGCCTGAGGTGCAGGGAAGTGAACACATGGGCTCCCAGGGGCACAGACCAGAGCGAAGGAAGGGGAAAGTGAGAGGGATGCAGAGGAGGGGAAGGAGGGGAGGGAGGGAGGGGAGCAGAGGAGAGGAGGGAGGGAGGGAGGGGAGCAGACGAGAGGAGGGAGGGAGGGAAGGGACCATCGGATAGGAGGGAGGGGAGGGAAGGGAGCAGAAGAGAAGAGGGAGGGGAGGGAAGGGAGCAGAGAGAGACAATACTAACCACGTGGGTAACAGCATCCAAGCCAGAAGGAAGAATGGCTGTTTGCGGAAGTCCACGCGGAGGGCCTGTGGTCTCTAGTGGAGGTTCAGGGCTGTGCCAGCAGGCCAAAGGAGAGAGCACAAGGAAGCCCATAGTCCTGACAGTGGAGGCTGGGGACACAGGAAAGGCCATGAGAGTTGGAAGAAATTGCTAGAAATGGTGAGAGAAGGTCACTGGTTGGCTCAAAGAGACTAGTTTCAGAAAAAACAGTTTATAATGAAAAGAAGAAGCCAGATACAAAAGATTCAATTAAAGCCATGACTGTGGAGGAGTGCCTGACACCCCACAGCGGGGAGACACCAGAGGCGGGGGCCGGGCAGCAAACACAGAATTGAGAGCACCTGAGGCCCTCGTGGGCGGGGTGCCAGGCATTCCTCCACATGTCAGGGCCCCATGCACCTGCCTTGATCTGACATCGAATGTGACCATCCCGGAAGGCAGTGAAAAGCCTCCGCAGAAATGTGCCCGGACCATGAGAACCTCTCCAACAAAAACTTCTCCCTGATGCCACAGGAAATTTAAAACCCCTTTGAAACAAATACTGCAAGAAGAGATGGAAAGAATCCATCTTCAAGACAAAAAATAAGCCCTGGAGCCCAGACAAAGAAATGGAGGAGAAAGTTAAGAAGGTACAGAAGTAAAAGCTTCAGTCGAGAAAATAAAGGACAGATGCTGCTAAAAACCAGAAACAGGCAAGAGTGGGAAGAACACATGAAAAACACCAATGATGAGAAAGGAAATAGCAGACCTGGAAGACAGGCAGGAATGGACAAGCATGCTCACACATGGCATTCCCAAAGGAGAGAACAGAACAGAGAGAACTGAAAAACTAAAAATGCAAAGATAAAAGAGAGCTAGAATAAAAGAAGATTTGATTCTGCTTGGCAAAGGGGAACACTATAGCTCAAGAAAAAAATTATGCAAAATAAACATATTTTAGTAAAATCACAGGGTTTCAAGAATAAATAATTCTATGAACTCCAGGAAAGAAAAAAATGAAGATTCAGTGGGCACCAGAGGACGGATCAGCCTAAATCTGTGTTTTCTCATGTCTTCAGAGCATCTCCTGGAAGTGTTGTTCAAACGTACAGAAAACAGACAGACATTCTCTAACATCCAAGGCCTCAGGCATGGCAGCTCTGAGCTCAATTTGAGAAACCAACTTGACAGACTCCAGGCAAGCAGGAGACAAAGAAAAGCGATATTAAATAATGATGATATGCTGAATTTAGATGCAGAACTATGACTCAACTTCGACATGAATATTATTTACAGAGTAAAATCAATTTCATAAATTTCTCAATGAAGAAATAATGGCAAAAGAAAAAAAAATAACAGGAAATGAGGCAGGAAACAGACACTTACACTCTCGCCTATGTACTTAAACTGATATATCAAGTACAGTTTCCGCATCCCTAACCTGAAAATCTGGAATCTGAGAAGCTTCAAAGTCCGAAACTTTTGGATCACCGACACCATGCCACAGTGTGAAATTTCACACCTGGCTTCATGTGATGGCTCACAGTCAAAACCCAGGTGCACAACAGTTCATTTGGCATTCCCAAGGGGAGAAAGACCCTCCATCCTCCTTCAGTGGTGATATATCTTCTCTGCTCACACCCAGATTCCCCACACACAAGCAGTTCCACAAGATTAAGAAAATGGCATGTGTGCAGGGTAGACATGCCAACAACAGGTTTCCCAAATTCTCCGCATGGGCCAAAACCTACCTGCATGACTCACTACTTTTTTTTTTTTTCATATTCTCTGCTTTGTGGTGTAAAGATATTGCTGAAAATATTTAAAGGGGCTACAGATACCCCTTTGGGTAACAGTGATAAGAAAAGAAAAGGCATGGATTTACAGCACAAAGTCCAGCTCTTGGGGAAGTTCATGGTGTAAGTGTGGAATGACTTAGAGAAAAGTGTGGGTGTTGGGATGACAGCATACGTGACCTGAAGCAACAGAAGGATAGGCTAGTAAAGTTTTATGACAGAACTGATGAGCATAAGCTGGTGACAAATGGGGACACACTGCATAAAGCTAACAATAAAGATCTCCACTGGTATTGAGCGAGAGCATCTGCCAGCATCACGACAAGCACATGCTAGCTGATGCTGTGCTGATTATGAAAGGGGCGGAGATCGATCACAATGAACCAAAGTTAGAGGGAGCTGTCCAACAGTCACAGTCAACAGGCAAGTTGCAGAAATTTCAGAAAAGACACAGCTCTGTTTTTTGGTTTTTTTTTTGTTTTTTGTTTTTTGGTTTTTTTTTTTTTGTTTTGTTTTTTGGTGACAGGGTCTCACTCTGTTGCCCAGGCTGGAGTGCAGTGGCACAATCTTGGCTCACTGCAACCTCTGCCTCCCGGGTTCAAGCAGTTCTCCTGCCTCAGCCTCCTGAGTATCTGGGATTACAGGGACTCACCACCATGCCTGGCTAATTTTGTATTTTGTATTTGTATATGCTAAGTTTAGTAGACATGGGGCTTCACCATGTTGGTCAGGCTGGTCTGGGACTCCTGACCTTGTGATCTGCCCACCTTGGCCTCCCAAAGTGCTGGGATTACAGGCGTGAGCCACTGAGCCACTGTGCCCAGCCAAATGCTAAATTTTTAAAGGTTTATGGTGATCAGTCATCAGCTATTCATGAAGTGCCAAAAACATAAAAATTCACTGATGACCTGATGAGTTTGCCAAGGTCATCACTAGTGAAAATCTTATGCCCAGAAAAAGTCTATAATGTTGATGAGACATCACTGTTTTGGTGTTATTTGCTGAGAAATACCTGGGCCACAGCCGATGAGACAGCTCCCATGGGAAGCGCAGAATGTCTTTGCTGGGATGTGTGTACGCGTAAACTTGCTGCCATAGGCAAAAGCTGGCATCCTCATTATTTTTAAGGAGTGAATTTCTTACCAGTTTTCTATTTTGCTAACAAAAATGCATGGATCACCAGGAACATGTCTTCCAACTGGTTTCAGAAACTTTTGTACCGTGGCACATGCTCGCTTCGGGGAAGCTGAACTGGATAACTGCAAGATTTTGTTATTCCTTAACAATTGTCTGTCCATCCTTCAGCTGAAATTCTAATAAAAAATAATGCATACACCATGTCCTTTCCCACAAACATGACATCACTAACTCAGCCACATGATCAAGGTATCCTCAGATTAGTGAAGAATAAATAGAAAGCCTCTTTCTTGAGCAGTGTGCCAGCAGCAGTGAACAGAGGTGTGCCGTGGAAGGTTTTCACAAGGAACTTGGCATGAAGGCTGTTGTTATATGCTGTTGCCAGCTTGGAGCATAGTGACCGAAGACACAGCCATGCATGCCTGGCACAGCCTCTGGTGTGTAACTGTGGTCGGTGATCATGATGAACAGGGTGGTGCCTTTGAAGGATTCCATATGTCAAGTGAGAAAAAGATGATGTCTAACCTCCTTACACCTTCCAAAAATACACCTTCACCGTTCATCAGCAAGCTGGAAGAAGCGGATATCCGAGAAGCCTTTCACATGGGTAATGAGGCTTCAGTTGTTCATTCATCGACCAACGGTGAAACAGTGAAAAGTTCTGAGTCCAGGTGACGGTGATAATAGTGATGATGAAGATGGCGTTGTTGACACCGCAGAAAGAGTGCTACAGATGCCACGAAGTAAGTGTGTGATGGGCTTTTTGAGCGACTAGAGCAACAGGAATTTATAACAGGGCAAGAAATCATGGCAGTTTATACAATCCAAGAGAGACTTCTAAGACAAAAAAAAAGAGTTACTGAGGCGGATGACTCTGGAGGAAACATTTAAGAAAGCCATCCAACAGAAAGCCTCTTCATCTCTAGAGGACCCGCTGCCTGGTGCTTCAACTGTTTCTGATGTTTCTTCTCACCAAAAAAAAAAAAAAAAAAAAAAAATTACTGCCTCCAGCAACCTTTCAATCAAAATGCAGCATTGCAGGTGGCGGCTGGAAGCAGCCCGTTTGCCGCTGCTGTGGTTTGGAAGCTGGTGCAGGGTTGCGTGATGCTGCCGTGCTGCTGAGATTTCCTGAACGTGAGATTTTCTCACTGCGTTAATGGTGTGTTATTTTTTACTGTTAAGTACTTATGTGTCAGTAAGTGTAAGAAAATGGTGGCTTATCAGTAGCACATAAATGCAGAGTCAGGAAGGACAGTGATGCCGGACAGCCACAGACTGTCCACATAGTGGCTGAGAGAGTGGCACCTTTGCTTTCTGATGGTTCAGTGTACACAAGCTTTGTTTCATGCACAAAATTATATAATACATTGTATAAAATTGCTCTCAGCCTCTGTGTACAAGGTATAGGAATCATAAATAAATTTTGTGTTTAGATTTCAGTTCCATTCCCAAGATATCTTATTATATATATACAAATATTCCAAAATCTAAAAAAAGAAAGAAAGAAAGAAAACCAAATCACTTCTGGTCTCAAGCATTTTGGATAAGGGAAATACAACCTGTACTCGGAATTTTAGTATTTCATATAATTATGTAAAGATAATCACGGGAAATTAAACATATAGCATAAACTAAATTGGAAAGTTAAAGGAAAGGAGGTAAGTTAGGAGAAAGGATAAGAAAATACGTTTCTTGGAGTTAGGAGAGATTTTATAAAATCTAACATTTTTCATTAAGAAACAGAGGCTATGCTATAAATATACAAGCTATTAAAATTTACACACACACACACACACAGAGTTTATAGTAAACAAAATGATCTTTAAAAAGACAAAATAAGATGACAGAAATAGAAATATATATATATATATATATATATATCAATATGTACAAATGAGAAAACTCATTTATTAATAGAAAAAAATAGTTCCCAGGGTTAAAATCCAAAACTAATCAACAAGCCACATTCAGTACATGAGCTGCAACTGAACAAAGTGACTCAGAACAGAAACAGGAATGGCAGGAAAGGCAAAACCACAAGAAAACACACAGAAATAAAAGGAACATCTACAATAATGATCTAATATTTTTCTGTGGCAAGTAGTATCACATTAAAATGTTTAAAGCATAAACTTCAAGAAATGCAAGGATAAATATATCTAGGCTTCAAGTAACAAAGCAGCCTGATGCTCTCTGAACTTTTCCAGAGAATAGATAGAAAAGTAACACACCTGAATACTTTGTATAAAGTCAGCATAATAGACACAAAAAGAAACTTTAGACCAACCACATTCAGAAATATCACTGTGAAAATCCCAAACAAGCAGAAGAGAACAGCATGCGGAAAGCATGGACGCACTGCAAACAGTAGCGCTCATTTGAAGAAGAAAGACTGGTCAACACAAGGAGCTCTATTCATAATTTGCCAATTAAATAGGTTATTGGATAAAAGCCATTTGGTTAGCTCTTTTGATTTTTTAAATTAAACTTTTAAATCTAGAAATGTAGATTCACATGCAGTAGTAAGAACTAACATAGAGAAAACCCACGTGCCCCTCACTCAGTACCCCCCATGGTGACGTCCTACAAAACTCCAATACGATACCACGACTAAGTAGAGTGATGTCGACGAAGACAAAATAAAGACCTTGCCCACTGCCAGCCATCGTGGCTCATGCCTATAATCCCAGCACTTTGGAAGGCACAGGCAGGCAGATCATTTGTGCCAAGGAGTTTTGAGACCAGCCTGAGCAACACAGTGAGACCTCATCTCTACAACAATAACAAAAAATATAAGAAGTTAGCTAGGCATGGTGGTGTGCACCTGTAGTCCCAGCTACTTGGGTGGCTGAGGCAGGATAGCTTGAGGCAGGATAGCTGGCTGGGCTCAGAAGGCAGAGGTTGTAGTGAGCCGAGATCGTGCCACTGCATTCCAGCCAGGGACACAGAGTGAGACCCTGTCTCAAAAAAACAGAAAAAATAAAATAGAACATGCCCATCACAAGAATCCCTCATACTAACCTTTTTAAACCACATTTGCTTCCTCTTTCCCACCCACCCATCCACATCCCTGACCACTGGAAACCACCAACCTGCATTACTACTATACATTTGCCGTTTTAGGAATATTACAGCTGGGTGTGGTGGCTCATCCCCATAATCCCAGCGCTTTGGGAGGCTGAGGTGGGTGGATCACCTGAGGTTGAGAGTTCAAGACCAGCCTGACCACCATGGAGAAACCCCATTCCTACTAAAAATACAAAATTAGCCGGGTGTGGTCGTTCATGCCTGTAATCCCAGCTACTCGAGAGGCTGTGACAGGAGAATCACTTGAACCTGGGAGTCAGAGGTGGCATCGAGCTGAGATCACGCCATTGCCCTCTGGCCTGGGCAAGGAGAGTGAAACTCCGTCTCAAAAACAAAACAAGCCGGGCGCAGTGGCTCACGCCTGCAATCCCAGCACTTTGGGAGACTGAGGTGGATGAATCACCTGAGGTCAGGAGTTCAAGACCAACCTGACCAACATGGAGAAACCCCGTCTCTACTAAAAACGCAAAATTAGCTGGGTGTGGTGGCACATGCCTGTAATCGCAGCTACTCAGGAGGCTGAGGCAGGAGAATTGCTTGAACCTGGAAGGTGGAGGTTGTGGTGAGCCGAGATCAGGCCATTGCACTCCAGACTGGGCAACAAGAACAAAACTCCATCTCAAAAAAAAAAAAAAAAAAAAAAAAAAAAAAAACAAAATTAAAAAAAAAACCAAAACAACGACAAATAAATAATTTTTAAAATTACATAAATGTAATAATACACTATATAACTTTGGGAATAAACTTTTTCCACTGAGTATGATTCTCTGCAGATTCACCCGAGCTGATGTGTGAATCACTAGCTCAGCGCTTTTTCATGTTGAGTATTATTGGTTACACCACAGTTCCCTCCTTTGAGGAGATCTGGGTTGCTTCCAGTTTTTGGCTATGAGGGATAAAACTGCGATGCACATTCACGTACAGGTTTTGTGTGAGTGTAAGTTTTCATTTCTCTGAGATGAGCGCTGAAGTGTGCAGATGCTGGCCGGTACAATGGCGGGATGATTCGTTTTACAAGAAGATGCCGAACTGGCTTCCAGAGCGGCCGGACCCTTCCGCATTCTCACCAGCAGCAGATCAGTGCCCCAGTTTCCCCACGTCCTTGCCAGCATTTGGTGTTGCTGGTATTCACTGTTGTTGTTGTTTTAGCCACACTGAGAGTGTGTCATAATTTTTCCCATGTTTTAATTTGCATTTCCGCAGTGGCTGATGATAGTCAACATCTCTTCGTGTGCTTACTTGCTGCCCTCAGTGCCATTTCTTTGCCCATTTTGTAATTGGCTTTTTCATAGAGTCTAGATACAAGTCTTTCGTCAGACAGGTAGTTTACGTCTATTTCATTTCACTCAGTAGCTTTTTTCATGCTGTTCCCAGAGCAAAACGTTTGAACTTTGATGAAATCTCATTTATCAAATTTTTCTTTTTTGCTTTTAGCCTCAAGTCTAAGAATTCTTTGCCTATCCTAGGTCCCAAAGGTTTTCACCTGTTTTCTTTCCTAAGGCTTTTATAGGTTTACATTTTACGTTAGGATCTGTGATGCAGTTGGAGTTGGGTTTTGCGTGGCGTTAAGGTGGGGGTTCACGTGTTCTGCCCACAGGTTCCAGTTGCTTCAGCGCCGTGGTTGACAAGACTGCACTTCTGTTCAGCCACTTTTGTACCTGCGTCAGTAGTCGCTGCGAGATTTTTAACTACAGATTTGATTTTTTAAATGATTTTAGGACTAATCAGGCTGTCTAGTTCATCTTGCGGAGTTTGATAGTTCGGGGTTTGTGAAAAATTGGTCCATTTCTTCTACATTGTCAAATTTTGGTCTGCCTGATATTGGTGATTCATGTCTTTTCTCTTTTTATGTAAGTCAGTCTTGCTAGAGATTTATCAATGTTATTGATTTTTTTTTTTTTCAAAGAACCAGACATGTGCTTCACTGATTTTTTTTTCAATTGCTTTCCTGTTTGCAACTTCACTGATTTCTGTGCTTATTATTTCATTTCTTTGGCTCATTTGGGGTTTGTCTTCTTCCTTTTTTCTTGTTTCTTAAGATGGAAAATTAGAATATTGATTTGAGATTTTCCTCTCTTCTAATGTAAGCATGTATAAATTTATAAAATTACTCTCAGCTGCATCCCACATTTTTTATACGTGACGTTTTTATTTCCTTCAGTTCTGTGTATTTTTAAAATTTCACTAGAGACTGCCTCTTTGACCCATGAATATTTTGAAGCATTTTGTTTGAATTCTAAGTGTCTGGTGATTTTCCTGCTGTCTGTTTGTGCTGATATCTAATTTGATTTATTGTGGTAGGAGAACAGGGTGTATAAACTCATTGTAGTTTGCTTGAAGGCGTTGGCCACAGTCTATCTTGGTTAATGCTCCAGGGTTGCTTGAAGAACAAAATGCATTCTGCTGCTCGTGAGTGCAGTGTTCACTTAGATACCATCAGTTGGCTGTGTGGTTCTGGTCTTTTTTGTCGAACAGTTTTTTCAGCTACTAAAAGTGAAAGATTGAAAGCTCCAACTCCAACCCGAGGGTTTCTTTCTCCCTTAGGTTTTCACTGCTTTGCCCCATGTATTCTGAGGCTCTGTGTTCGGTGCATGCTCACTTAGGATTTTTATGGCTTCCTCGGGGATCGATCCTGCTGTCAATATGCAAGGTTTCTCTTTCTCTCTAGCAATTTTCTCTGATCTCAAGTCTTTACCTGACATTAATAGAGCTACTCCTGATTTTTTTTTTTTTTAAACAGAGTTTCTATATTGTTGCCCTGGCTGGAGTGCAATGGCATAGTCTCAGCTCACTGCAACCCTCACCTCCTGGGTTCAAGTGATTCTCCTGCCTCAACCTCCCAAGTAGCTGGAATTACAGGTGCATGTCACCATACCTGGCTAATTTTTGTGTTTTTAGTAGAGACAGGGTTTGACCATGTTGGCCAGGCTGGTCTCGAACTCCTGACCTCAAGTGATCCGCCTTGCCCCTACCTCGCAAAGTGCTGGAATTACCGGTGTGAGTCGCTATGACCAGGCTACTCCTGACTTTTTAAAATTAATGACTGTATGATATGTCTTTTCCCACCCTTTCGTGGCATTCACGTATCTGTGTTTGATCTGTTTAGGGTCTGTTCAGCTTACTGAATCTGTAAGTTTATGTTTTTCATCAGATTTGGAGATTTTGCAGCCCTTGTGCTCTGGAGTGCTTTTTTGGTCCCCTTCCCTCCCTCCGTTTTTTCTGGGACTCCAGTGACACCAGTGTCAACCCTCTCGTTCCTGTCATGTAGCCCTCTCAGGCTTTGTTCTCGGCTGCTGTTAGTCTGCCTTCCCTCTATCCTTCAGACTGTGGTAATTCAGTTGATTATTCCCAAGTTCACTAACTCTATTCTTGGTCGTTCTCATTCTACGATCCAGTCCATCCAGCAAGGTTTTTATTTCACTTACTGTATTTGTTAATTCTAAGATCTTCTTTGGTTCTTTTTTGTAACTGCTACTTATTTGCTGAGATTTTAAAATAAATCATTTCAAGAGCATTTGTAACTATTAGTTGAAGCATTTTTATGATGTCTGCTTTAAAATCCTTTCCAAGTAATTCCAGCCTCAGCTTCATCTCACTGTTGATGTCTGTTGATTTTCGTTTCTCACTGAAGTTGTGGTTTTCCTGGTTCTTGATAAGACAAGTCATTTTCTATTATCTCCCATACATCTTCAATATCATATAATGGAACTCTGGATCCTATTTAATCCTTACTTAGCATGAGGGTCAGGTGTGTGTATGTGTTTAGCTTCCTACGGGACCCCTGAGCAGAGGTGGAGTTCCAACTCACGGTGCCATCATGGTGCCATCACGGTGTCACACTGCAGATGTGCGGGCCAGCTGTTCAGACCCTGCCAGCCCCACGGACGTTTTTCTGACTCCCACTGCCTTAATACTTCTGAGTCGGGGTTAAGATCAGCTTCCCACTAGGCCCAGCTGCCAGGAAACAGGAGGGAGATGGCTGACTCATCCCCCTTTGTTGCTACAGGATGGGGGCAGAAGCTCAGCTCCCCATGGGACCCACTGACACCAGGTTGGGGATGGGGTACAGCAGTGACAGTCACCCCCCTAACGTTTCTCAGGGTCACTGCTGCTAAGCTTGTGGAGGTGCAGGGCCTCACTAGAGCTCATGATACCCAGAGTCGGGGAAGGTGGCAGCTTCCTAGCCCCAGCCTGTGCTGCCACGTTGTCTTAATTCCAGGTGGGGTTGGAGACTCAGCAGCAGTGAGACCCCACTAGTACTACCCCAGTGTAGGCTGAGACTTGAAGCACCATCTGCTTCTGCTGGGCAAGGAATGAGAAGCCAGCTCCTAGCTGGGCCACACCAGTGCACCCCAGCAGAGAAGCTAGAAAGTCTCCTGCTTTCATCTGAAGGGAAATAGAAGGTCAGCTCCCTGCTGGCCCCCTCACGCCACCTCACACACCAGCACAGGGGAATCTGAGCAGGCTGCCTGCTGCTCCAGGCAGGTGTGTGGGGGTGGCATGAAAAATCAACGTCCCACTCA
The DNA here is from genome assembly GCF_048565385.1 of Saimiri boliviensis. Taxonomy (NCBI): domain Eukaryota; kingdom Metazoa; phylum Chordata; class Mammalia; order Primates; family Cebidae; genus Saimiri; species Saimiri boliviensis. The sequence continues at coordinate 2,184,627 of NC_133453.1, forward strand.
GCCTCTTGAAAACAGGCAGGGCGACATGCAGGTTTTCTGTTTGTTTGGCTAGAGTGGGGCAAGTAACACCGAAAAGATTTCCTACTATTTATTAGGCTGCCAGGCTTGGGGTCCTTTTCGGGGGACCTCATGCCTTTTTCTCAGAGTGCCTTTTTGGTCTGTGGCTGTTTTCAGGTCCAGGCTGGAGGTAATAGGAAGCCAGGGGACTCCCCGCTGTGTCAGTCCTGAGGCCCAGGCAGCCACCCTGTTCCTCTGAGTCTGCAGAGTCCGCCCTTGCTTGGTGCTTGTGTATGTCCGGAGACACACATGAAGGAGCTTCAGCTGCATGAAGGAGCACCTGGGAAAGTGGGGCTGCTTGATCTAGGTGGACCGGGACGTCTCTACGCCACAGACTGTGGAAGCCCCTCTGTAAACTGCAATATCCATCCTGGCCTCAAACACTTAATATCAGTGTTAGTAACAACAACAACAACAACAGAATTTTGGATAATTCCTCAGGAGCATCGAAAGTGTTTTAACTCAAAACCAGAATCACTCTTCACAGGAAAACAAAATAAACACCTTCCTGAAAGCTCAGACATGCAAGGTTACCCACAGCAGCACTGCCCTTTAACGTTTTTTAAGACGCGCTAATTGATGCCGTAAGAAAACGGAGCTACCTGGGAGAAAGCCAGTGGGGTCTCATTATTTGCTCATGACGTGCAAATACGGCTGAAAATGTAATTTAAATAGCTGGTCACAAAATTAGCATACCATGTTCTTATGCTAATCATATGACAGTCTAAAAGTTTGTGTCCCCACAAAATGCGTATGTTATGAATCTTAACTCTCAAGTGATGGTAGCAGGAGCTAGGGCTTCTGGGGTGATTAGGTCATCAGCGTAAAACCCTCACAAATCAAAGTGCCTGACCTCTCACGTCTTCCACCACGTGAGGACGCTGGGAGAAGGCGCCATCTACAAACCAGGAAGCAGCCCTCACCAGTCACTGAACCTACCGAGACATTTGCTCTTAGGCTTGCAACCTCCAGAACCGTGAGAGGTAAGTTTCCTTTGTTTACAAGCTACCCAAGCCTGTGGTATTTGATTGTAGCAGCCCGAACAGACTAAGACAGATGAGAACCTGCAAGAAATACGTGAAGGAAGAAAAGACCACAAAAAAAAACAAAACAAAACAAAAAAAACAAACCTCTAGGAATAAATTTAACACGAAACCTGCAAAACTACATTAAGAAAACTTTACTATCCTACTCGAGTACAGAGAAGAAGGCAGGCGTACGTGGCAAGATAGATCTTATTCTTGGAGAAGAACTCCATTTTCAGAAGACTTGCTGCATTAATAATTTTTAGAGACCTTGATGTGATCCTAATAAAATAACAGCAGGAACTTGACAAGCTAATTCTAGAGTTTATGTGGAAAATAAACATAAAATTACAGCCATGACAAGTCATACGATGCAGGAGAATGAAGAGCTGGGAGCCACGGGGCAGGAGCTGCTGTTCCCAGCACAGTGAAGAGAAGGGACAGCGTTTATACGTCTCCTCTCTCGGAGTGACAGGAACCCACGCGTCACGTCTACCGTGGAGGGTAGAGATTGGCTTTCCTCTCCCCAGCGTGCAGTTGAAGAAACTAGGTTTACCCTTCTCACTGTGGAGTAACCGGGACAGGGTTTCTCCTCCCTCCTGAAACAACCGGAAGCCTGGACAACATATGTGAAATGATGGTTTTCAGGACAGTGGACCGTGGGTGAGAAAGGCCGGTGACCGCTGCGGGCGGGGGGCAAACAAGGTATCCCCGGGCTGCCCCAGTCAGCTCTGGAGAGTGTCCCGCGCACAGCCCGGGAGCTGGAGATGGATTCTGGAGAGGCCAAAGCAGCCAGTATGAGCGAGCACAGCCCTGAGAGGAGCTCACTGCAAGAGAGAACATTCTGGAGAACGTGCAGAGGCTCCCCTTGGGCTTGGAGCTGAGAGCCCATCAGAGCATGTCTGTGAGGAGACCCCGGAGAACCCCCTAAAAGAACTGGAGGCGGCAACGTCCAGGCACACAGGGCCGGTGCAGCTCCTTCTCCCGCCAGCCGCATGGATGCCACGCTCGTGGACACTGGGTAAGCACTCAGAAAGGCTGTTTTGCCTCAGGAAGGGCAAGAGTAGCCCCAGATGAGCCCCGGCCCCCGGCTTCTGTGTGCTTTGCTTGCAAAGGCTTTGTGCCTGTGAACTCCAGAGAACTCCTGGAAGTGTGTATCCGGGAGCTCACGTCCACGGTCAGCCACTGACGACACGCACTGCAGGGGTGTGGAGGCCTCGCTTTCCAACCTGGAGGCAGGACAGGCTCCAAGGTACAACGAGCAAAGAACCGAAAGGACTGAACTTTCTTTGCAGTTTAACCCCTTCCAGAACAGAGCTCAAGAATATGAACAGGAGCACTGAGCTGTCCAGCGCCCTGCAGGGGAAAGTCCCAACGTCTGATCATATTCCCAACTTCAAACGCTGGCATGGCCGAGACGCCCTTCAGCACGCGAAAGACCCACACGCTTAACGTATCCACACAGTGCAACTATCAACCACACCAAACCATCGAAGCACACGACCTTCTGGACACCCCTCCCAGGCACGAGTCGGTGAAAGAAGCTGGTCACAAAGGCTGCCTACTGAGTGATTCCATTTACATGCCGTTCTCATTTTCATGAGTTAGAACTATGGAGGAGGAGAACAGATGGCGGGGGGCCTTGGGGGTGGCAGCGTGTGACCATGAAGAAATACCTAAGGCCAGGCACAGTGGCTCACATCCGTCATCCCAGCTCTTTAGGAGGCTGAAGCGGGCAGATTGCCTGAAGGCGGGGATTCAAGACCAGCCTGGCCAACATGGTGAAACCCTATCTCTACTGAAAATGCTAAAAATTAGCCAGGCGTGGTGGCGGGCGCCTGTAATCCCAGCTACTCGAGAGTCTGAGGCAGGACAATCGCCTGAACCCAGGAGGCGAAGGTTGCAGTGAGCCGAGATTGCACCACCGCACTCCAGCCTGGACAATAGAGCAAGACTCCGTCTCAAAAAAAAAAAAAAAAAAAAAAAAAAAAAAAAAGGCAAGGAAGAAAAGGAATAACACAGAGGACCTGGGGGCAGGTGGCGTGTTGGGCCTGCTGCAGCGAGGGCAACGAGCCATGTGTCACCATGCATGGAACTGCACGCTGGAACAGAACATCCGTGTGACTATGTGATACCTTTTAAAATTAAGCACCAAGTGTTCATGCTGCGTTTCTCTTTACAGACATTTCTAGAAAATGAAAACGAATCTGTGATGCGAGGTGCAGATCAGCCATGGCCCGTGGACGGGGCACTGGAGGAGGCAGCAGCCTGAGGCGGGACGGGGACCCCCAGGGCACCAGGGAGAGCAGCGGCGGGAAAAGCGCGCGTGGGCATGGCCGGATGGACGGACGGCTTCACCTGCGCGCGGCGACACAGACGGCGGCTGTCCCAGACCGCGCGCTGGAAACTGGGCTCCTGTGCGCTGCGCCCCGGCGGGGCTGTCGCAGTTCCCGAGACGCCGATGCTCCCGCACCAGGCAAAGCTGCAGGGCGGGAAAACCGCGGTCAGCTCCTGCGCTCCACGCCGTCCTGAGCCCACGCGCAGGCCACGGCAGGGTGTGAGAACAGGATGGCCGGCGCCGCACGAGTGTGCATACCTGCACACACACACAGGCACACACACCACACCCGGCACGCCGCACACACAGGCACACACACCACACCCGGCACGCCGCACACACAGGCACACACACCACACCCGGCACGCCGCACACACAGGCACACACACCACACCGGGCACGCCGCACACACAGGCACACACACCACACCCGGCACGCCGCACACACAGGCACACACACCACACCCGGCACGCCGCACACACAGGCACACACACCACACCCGGCACGCCGCACACACAGGCACACACGCCACACCCGGCACGCCGCACACACAGGCACACACGCCACACCCGGCACGCCGCACACACAGGCACACACGCCACACCCGGCACGCCGCACACACAGGCACACACGCCACACCCGGCACGCCGCACACACAGGCACACACGCCACACCCGGCACGCCGCACACACAGGCACACACACCACACCCGGCACGCCGCACACACAGGCACACACACCACACCCGGCACGCCACACACAGGCACACACACCACACCCGGCACGCCGCACACACAGGCACACACACCACACCCGGCACGCCGCACACACAGGCACACACACCACACCCGGCACGCCGCACACACAGGCACACACACCACACCCGGCACGCCGCACACACAGGCACACACACCACACCCGGCACGCCGCACACACAGGCACACACACCACACCCGGCACGCCGCACACACAGGCACACACACCACACCCGGCACGCCGCACACACAGGCACACACACCACACCCGGCACGCCGCACACACAGGCACACACACCACACCCGGCACGCCGCACACACAGGCACACACGCCACACCCGGCACGCCGCACACACAGGCACACACGCCACACCCGGCACGCCGCACACACAGGCACACACGCCACACCCGGCACGCCGCACACACAGGCACACACGCCACACCCGGCACGCCGCACACACAGGCACACACGCCACACCCGGCACGCCGCACACACAGGCACACACACCACACCCGGCACGCCGCACACACAGGCACACACACCACACCCGGCACGCCACACACAGGCACACACACCACACCCGGCACGCCGCACACACAGGCACACACACCACACCCGGCACGCCGCACACACAGGCACACACACCACACCCGGCACGCCGCACACACAGGCACACACACCACACCCGGCACGCCGCACACACAGGCACACACACCACACCCGGCACGCCGCACACACAGGCACACACACCACACCCGGCACGCCGCACACACAGGCACACACACCACACCCGGCACGCCGCACACACAGGCACACACACCACACCCGGCACACCACACACAGGCACACACACCACACCCGGCACGCCGCACACACAGGCACACACACCACACCCGACACGCCGCACACACAGGCACACACACCACACCCGACACGCCGCACACACAGGCACACACACCACACCCGGCACGCCGCACACACAGGCACACACACCACACCCGGCACGCCGCACACACAGGCACACACGCCACACCCGGCACACCACACACAGGCACACACACCACACCCGGCACGCCGCACACACAGGCACACACGCCACACCCGGCACGCCGCACACACAGGCACACACACCACACCCGGCACACCACACACAGGCACACACACCACACCCGGCACGCCGCACACACAGGCACACACGCCACACCCGGCACGCCGCACACACAGGCACACACACCACACCCGGCACACCACACACAGGCACACACACCACACCCGGCACGCCGCACACACAGGCACACACACCACACCCGGCACGCCGCACACACAGGCACACACACCACACCCGGCACACCACACACAGGCACACACACCACACCCGGCACGCCGCACACACAGGCACACACACCACACCCGGCACGCCGCACACACAGGCACACACACCACACCCGGCACGCCGCACACACAGGCACACACACCACACCCGGCACGCCGCACACACAGGCACACACACCACACCCGGCACGCCGCACACACAGGCACACACACCACACCCGGCACACCACACACAGGCACACACACCACACCCGGCACGCCGCACACACAGGCACACACACCACACCCGACACGCCACACACACAGGCACACACACCACACGCAATCACACCCCACACACAATCACACACACTTCACACACCCGACACGCAATCACACACCACACACACAGACACACACACCACACGCAATCACACTCCACACACAATCACACACTTCACACACCCGACACGCAATCACACACCACACACACACCACATGCAATCACACTCCACACACAATCACACACACTTCACACACCCGACACACAATCACACACCACACACACACCACACGCAATCACACTCCACACACAATCACACACACTTCACACACCCGACACGCAATCACACACCACACACACAGACACACACACCACACGCAATCACACTCCACACACAATCACACACACTTCACACACCTGACACGCAATCACACACCACACACACAGACACACACACCACACGCAATCACACTCCACACACAATCACACACATTACACACCCCACACACACACCACACACACAAGCACACACACCACACGTAATCACACACCACACACAATCACACACACTTCACACACCCGACACGTAATCACACACCACACACACAGACACACCACACACAATCACACTCCACACACAATCACACACACTTCACACACCATCACACACACCAGCACACACACCACACGCAATCACACACCACGCAGAATCACACACACTTCACACACCCCCCACACACACACCCCACACACACACCACACACACAAGCACACACACCACACGCAATCACACACCACACACAATCACACACACTTCACACACCACACGCACACCACACACACAGGCACACACACCACACTTCACACACCCCACACACAATCACACACACTTCACACACCCCACACACAATCACACACCACACACACACCACACCCCACACACAATCACACTTCACACACCCCACACACAATCACACACCACACACAGAAGCACACACACCACATGCAATCACACCCCACACATAATCACACCCCACACACAATCACACACACTTCACACACCCCACACACAATCACACACCACACACACAAGCACACACACCACATACAATCACACCCCACACACAATCACACACACTTCATACACCCCACACACACCACACACAATCACACACCACACATAATCACACACCACACACACAAGCACACACACCACACACATAACACACAATCACACATCCCACACCTACCACACACAACATACACACCACACACAATCACACCACATATGCACCTCACACACCACACACAATCACACACACTACATGTACACACACATCACAATCACACATACCACAAACACCCCACACATCCCACACATGCACACCATATACAATCACACACCACCCACACGAACATGAAACACACAATCACACGGACCTCACACACCACACCTATACACACCACACACAAACACCACGCACACCCAACATACCACACACACCCCACACACAATCATGCACACCTCACACAGAATCACTTCACACACCCCATACCTACACACACACCACACCACACATTCTCACAGTGAGCAGACGTCTTACCTCACGTATACTTCACGCGGCCCACGGAAACCTCACTGCACACCACACACCCCCTCACACTGACAGGCCCAGGCCGAGGCTGCATCTCCACCTGAAATCGCCCCCTCTAGTTCCCCCCTCCCCTGCTCCCCTCAACATCGCTGCTTCTCCAGAGGACACCTTTTAGATGAGTTCCTTGCATGCATGCTGCATCTCAGGGTCTGCTTGTACCAAATACACCAGCTGCCCGATGGCCTGGCTCTGCCCTCAAATGCCATGGCTCCCATTGCCACTGGAACAAAGTCCACAAAGGTCTCTCACCAAGGGAAAGGGCTTTCTCTGCACCTGCATGTGCCTGGGAGGCTGCAGCCAGCAGCAGGCAGCTGTCGTGATGGCCCGCCAAGGACGCCAGCCTCCCGGGGGGACACACAGTGCCTCCAAAACCCAAGGAGATGAAGAAGTTGGCCAAGAGCGGGTGGAAGAAAGGGGCAAGGCAAGGTCATGGTGAGAATAAGGACCCCGGGACCACTGGCCAAAGAGGTGGGGAGCGAAGCTGGCAGAGGGGCTCCAGGGCCACACACCCATATCGGGCAGTGCCAGGCTGTGGGCAGAGGGGGCACACCTATCGTGGGGGCCTCAGAAAGCCCCAGACCATTCTGCGGTCCAGCTCCACACGGCATTTCCAGTCATTCTTTTTAACAAATACTGCACTAGAACGACTGTGTTGTTTTGCAAACCTGGCTCGGGCTGGGGTCTGAAATGTTTGTTTTAATCTGCTTAGCTGAACACGGGAGATGAGAGCTTCCTTTTCTAATTGACTCTTCACTGGAGGGCAATTAACCTCAAGAATGTTTACTGCCAGGGAACAGCCACGTCTCTTAGATGCAGCAATTTCGAGCATGGGTCTACGTTAGATTAAAAATCTTTCTGCATTTGCCATTACCCTCTCTAAACATGCGAAGGCCCTGTATTGAGGGTCTCCGATTTGGTATAATTAACTTTTAAGGGCTTGAACCTGTCTGGATGTGTAATTTCTTCCCAGAACATTTGGGAGCTATTATGTAGCCCGTGATATCATTAACATAATTATTGTCAGCACTCGGCTTTGCAGTCGCTCCGTCTTGGAGCTGAAGTTGCATGCATAATCATTTCTCTGCCTGTTGGTCACATTGCTTTCCTCTGTTCCTTGGACATTGGACACAGCGCCCCGTTTCCTGCAGCACAGCGTGCATGGTCCTCAGCCCAGGGCTGGCGGCCCCGGGGTCTCCCATGGGTCTGCCTCTCCCTGGTGAAGAATCATGCACCAGAGTTCCGGGGAACACTCCACTCCTGTGACAGGTCACTTGTATTCCCCAGCCTGGAAGGCACCTCTTCCCACATCCTGGTCACTGCTACATCTCATGGCAGAGTTGAAACGCCACCCCCTGCAGAAGCCCTCCAAGATTCCCTCACTGTGATTCACACAGGACTGGCCCTGACCCTGGAGAGATGGGGTTTCAGGTCTGAAGGGAGCTCATTAAAATTCTAGGCCAGGCGTCCCCAAACTTTTTACACAGGGGGCCAGTTCACTGTCCCTCAGACCGTTGGAGGGCCGCCACATACTGTGCTCCTCTCACTGACCACCAATGAATGAGGTGCCCCTTCCTGAAGTGCGGCAGGGGGCCGGATAAATGGCCTCAGGGGGCCACGTGCGGCCCGCGGGCTGTAGTTTGGGGATGACTATTCTAGGTGGAAGGGGCTCTGCGGGCACTGGAGGGCCGGGCCAGGCTCCCGCTCCCCTCGGCTCACAGTTAGTTCTTGGACGGGACCCCTGCCCGCTCCCAGCTGAGCTCCTCCTATCATTGGCGCCACAGTCCCGGCAGGAAGCTGTTGGGTGAGTACTCGTGCACGGTGATGGCCGGCATTAAGCCGAATGTTGATTTGCAGGGCGCTGTGCTACGGATCAGGCTTACGTTTGGCCACTGTTGTGGACAAGAAACAAGAATAGTTTGATTCCTTGCCTTTTGGAGCATTGTGCTATGACAAGTTAGTCTTCAGTTCACAGTATTAGGGGTTTTTCACTAGCAAAGAAAAGCTACTTCTAATCAGTGGTGAGGGTCTTTCGGAGTGTTGGGTTAATAACGTTTACAAGGTCAACGAAGAGAAGCAGGCGGGAGGCAGGACCTGTGGTCTGGCATTGGTGTCCAGCCCAGAGTGAACCCAGGTGGCAGATGCTGATGGCTCGTCACCCAGCGGCCCCATAATCTACACCCTGAGGCCCCGGCCCCCGGCTTCTGTGTGCTGTGCTGCCAAAGGCTTCGTGCCTGTGAACTCCAGAGAACTCCAGGAAGTGCGTATCTGAGAGCCACTGACGACACGTGCAGGGGTGTGGTGGCCTCGCTTTCCAACCCGGAGGCAGGACAGGCTCCAAGGTACAATTCTCCCTCCAGAGCTCCACAGGACCAGGCTGAGGCTGGGTCTCCTCCTGAAATCACCCTCTCTGGCTTCCTCCCCCACCCTGCCCTGCTTCCCCTCAATGCTGCTGGTTTCTCCAGAGGGCACTTTTCAGATGAGTTCCTTGCATGCATGCTGCATATCAGAGTTAGCATGTATCAAATACAACCTGAGATTCCTGAGCTGGTGGTGAGAGGCAGCCGACGATGACCTTCAGGGGCAATTCCACACCTAAACGCAAGCCCGGAGTGCCAGGGCTGAGAGCAGGAGGCTCGATTCCGGGTCCCGTGTTGGAGACCAGTGCAGCTGAAGGTGTGTGACCAGACCCCCAGGACCCTGGAATGGGTCTACCCCCCATGAACATCAAAATACATGCCAACTGAAAAAAGCATCACACATTTATATAGCTAAAAAGGAGACTTTATGTCTTACAAAGGTGTACAGCCTGCAAGGTAGGCATCCCGACAGGCTGGGAAATGCAGCCTCCTGCTGAGACTCAAAAGCAGGCACTGCAAAGGGAGGGGGTGGGGTGAGCAGAAGCTTCATGCTGAACAGATTGGCTGAAAACACATGCTCAACAGTCTGCAGGAGGAGCCGTGAGCATTCACCAGAGGGGTCCTGACGAATAGCATCAAACACACATGCATGTGACATGCGGTGCAGGCTCACTGTGGGCTGCAGACATGGTGACATGCATTACGATTGAGCCCTGGACATCCAAAGGTGAAGCAGGGATGGGAAGGCACCCCGTGGGCAGGCTCTGGAACCACCGGAACCTGTCCTGCTCGGTGGTCTCTTACTAGGAGAACGTTACTGAAATGAGTGTCTTGTCCAATTGCAGCTGTGGTCCGGCGGATGAGGGGGTCAGAGGCAGTATCTGGCCGGGGGTGACCGTCACCTGTTTATCTCAAGGCTGCTGTGCCTTTAGCTGCTAGAGAAAAAGTGAAGAAACCTTGTGGCAGTTAGAACAGAGTTTATTTTTTAAGTGTAGGGTGTGAGAATTAACCCTTGCCTGGCATGGCCTTCAAGCCTGTGTACAATTTGATATCTTGACACAAACAGTCCACCCACCAGCCTTTCTTTCTAAGATGGAGTCTCACTCGATCACCCGGCTGGAGTGCAGTGGCACAATCTCAGCTCACCAGAACCTCCACCTCCTGGGTTCAAGCCGTTCTCCTGCCTCAGCCTCCTGAGTATCTGGGACGACAGGCACCTGCCACCACGCCTGGCTAAGTTTTGGATTTTTAGTAGAGACAGGGTTTTGCCGTGTTGGTCAGGCTGATCTTGAACTGCTGACCTCAGGTGATCCACCTGCCTCAGCCTCCCAAAGTGCTGGGATTACAGGTGTGAGCCACCGCGCCCGGCACCTCCACCAGTCTTCTTGTCTCTATTTTAACACTAATGCTGGTCAGCTGTTGTGTCTAAACCACAAAAGGAAGCTGGTATAAAGAGGCGCGTCATGGCTGGGAACTCAATGTTAAGGTTTTCCTGGGGTCCCTTGGCCAAGATGAGGGTCTTTTCCATGGTTGGGGTGCTTAGGATTTTATTTTTAGTTCTCAAGTTGGATTTGCAAGGGGCAGGGCAGGGCTGGGTCACCAATCCTCTGGTAGCAGGTCCTGAGTTGCAGTCCAGGCATTGCCTTACTCGGACCAAGTCACGGAGTCCCGTGGCCTTGTGCTCCTCATGGCTGTGCACCTTTCCTAACCCACTGGACACTAGGAGAGTAGAAGAGGATCAGGAGTCGGAGTGAACCTCATGCATGATATATTTATAATGACTAAATTTAAAACGTCAGATGGCTGTGCTGAGGGGAACCTTCTATAATGTGACTCAAGAGGCCCATAATTTAGGGGGAGAGAGAAAAATGTGTTTCTTTCAGAGTGGACCCAGGGCCGAAGTTGCTGTCACACCACCGAGGTCAGGAGTTGGAAGTCGAAATCCCCCAGGGGGGAGCCTGAGAGCAGATGATACCCTCAGGTTCCAGGCTCTACGTTGAATAAACTGATAGAACTCAACCCCCCAGTCTTGCGGATAACGAAGCCAAGGCCCACAGTGGCACAGCGACCCAGCCGAGCTCACACAGCACAGTGCTTGGACTCGGATCCAGAACCTGGGATTCCCAGGGCAGGTCTCCTCCATGTGCTGGGCTGCATTTGCACCTGGTGGAAGATGGAGGGTCTTTCCTTCGAGGAGTCTGGGTGGGAGACTGGACACAGCGGGGGCTCTCCATTGCACCCAGGACAGCAAGGAAACGGCTCTGTCACCTCCGCTTCCCTGGTGCCTACAGGCCGTGTGTTCTGATGCACAGATGGGCAGTGTGACCTGCCCGAGCCTCCTGTTCACATGTTGGGTCACTTCAAGTGGCCTGGCCAGCATGTCGGGCAGATACACAGCTCCTCGGTTGACTTTCCCACGCTGGTGCAGTGGGGAGAAAGTTTCTGTTTCCACTGGGCTAAGCACATTCTAGCAACAAGCTTTTCCCCACCAGGCAGCCCGGGGCTTTTCCCAAGGCTCGACACTGTTTACACAGTGGCTCTGAACCCTGCCATTTGCAGTCCGATGGTTTGCTGTTTGTTTCTTTGTTTGGTGTCCTTAATTTCTGGCTCTGTGACTTTTGTCTTCTTGTTATACCTTGTAATCACTTTCATTATAGCTCTTGTACCAACTTTTCACATAAGCTTGTCTCTAACATTCACAGGCAATTCAGTTACTTACACTGCTTAAAGAATGTCATTGCCACATTCGGTGGCCAGTGGCTCCTCCAGTCAGTTTTCTGGGCATTTGATTTCCAGGTGGAGGGCACGGGACCCCCTGGGAACCACAGGAGGACAGCCTGACATTCCGTCAGCCTCTGGGTCTCACCCACTTGGACTTGCGGGCATCAGCTGCAGGGAAAGAAGGGGTTCGTCTGAGCCGAGAGCACTGTGAAGCAAGAGCCAAGAGACGAGCACCCTTGACCTCTGTCAGACCAGACCCTGAGCACAGACACCAACTCCCTCTGCCTCCCTCCTGAGCATCTGCACCACCTCAAGGAATCTCTGGGCTTCCTTCTCAACATGTAAGAATGGCAGCTTCCAGAGTCCTTACCCTCCCCCACAGATGCTGTTAAGACTACAGAAATAAAGAGACTGTTCACCAGATACTGAATGAGTCACTACTACCTTCCCAGCAATATGCTAAGCACTGAACTCAGATCATCTTTTCAGTAACCCCACAAAGTGAGCAGCGTTCTCATGCACATGGTGCCAATGGGACAGCAAAGGCACAGAGAACGAACGTTGTGAGCAAGGTGTTCCTGCCACTCAGAGACAAGGCTCCACACGTGGGATTCTGGAGTCTGAGCTCAGATTTACAGGGACACATGCTCCTAATGACTGTGACAAGCAGTGTAAAGTTGTCTCACTTCAACTGGACCAGAAGGTGACACGCAAAAGGCTGAAGGAAAATGTGCTGACCACTGTTACTTTTTAAAAAACTATCTTTGCCACTTTGATAAGGCATTTTATTAATTATCTATCTAGCACAATAAGCTATACACCTTTAGAAGCTTCAGCAACACTTATGGTCTCAACATTTCTGTGGGCCGGGGTCACAGCTTAGCTTTATATCTCACAAGGTTCCAATCAACACGTCAGCTGGGGCTGTAGTCCCATCTGAGGTTCGACTGTGGAAGAAACTGCTTCCCTGAAGACTGAACAGGCACAGACACCAGGAGGCAGGGGTAACAAGAGCCCCTGTAAAGTCCACTTGCCATCTTCTCCACAGGAGACCTGGTACCACTGAGCCTGCACAATGTGCTGTGGGGTCTCAGAGGCCAAGGCTACTAACTCTGCCTAGTGCTCCTGGGAGTTCTCCTTGGGTGAAGGGAGTGGGCTCAGAGGGGGCATGGGAGGGTGACAGAGACCAGCATCTCAGCTCTGGGACCAGCAAAGGTGCAGAAGGTTGAGGAGGGGCATGCTGGAAAATGGCAGCTGGTGCAGAAGGACCATAGTGAGGGGTGAGGGGGTGATCATCCAGAGATGAGGCTTCAAGGGACAGGAGGATGAGGACAGGGCCTGCATGTCATGCTCCTGTGGGAACTCGACCTTCTAATAGACTGTGTGCTTATGAGATGGTGAGTTACAATTGGAATCCATCATTGTTGGGGCTGTGTCTCAGTTATCTGTTGCTGCATAACACGCCTGCCTGCCTTTCCTTCCTTCCTTCCTCCCTCTTCCTCCCTCCTTCCCTCCTTCCCTCCCTTTCTCTCTCTCTTTCAGTCTTTCTTCCTCTCTTCTTCTCTCCCTCCTTCCCTCCCTCCCTTCTTTCTTTCTCTTTCTTTCCCTTCTTTTTTCTTTCTTTCTTTTCTTTCTTCCTTCCTTCCTTCCTTTCTTTCTTTTTCTTTCTTTCTTTCTTTTTCTCTTTCCTTCCTTCCTTCCTTCCTTCCTTCCTTCCTTCCTTCCTTCCTTCCTTCCTTTCCTTGAGTCTTCCTCTGTCACCCACACTGGAGTGCAGTGGTGCGATCTCGGCTCACTGCAAACTCCACCTCCCAGGTTCAAGTGATTCTCCTGCCTCAGCTTCCTGAGTAGCTGGGATTACAGGTTCCTGCCACCACAGCTGGCTAATTTTTGTATTTTTAGTAGAGATGGGGTTTTACCATGTTGGTCAGGCTTGTCTTGAACTCCTGACCTCATGACCCACCTGCCTCAGCCTCCCAAAGTGCTGAGATTACAGGTGTGAGCCACAGCACCTGGCCCATAACACATTTTTCAATAAATGTAGTGGCTCAAAACCAAATGCTTGTTATCTCACAGAGTTTCTGAGGGTTGGGGGTCTCGGAAATGACTGAGCTGGGTGATTTTGGCTCAGGACTTCTCATGAAGTTTCCATCAAGCTGTCAGCAGTGGGCTCAACTGCAGCTGGAAAATCCACTTTCAAGTCCCTCTCATGATTGTTTGCAGGAGGGTTTCTGTCCTCACTCTGTGGACTTCTCCTTGGCACGTCTTCCCCTAGCATGAGGGAGCCAGGAAGGTGAGAGGGCGTCTGAGATGTGTCTTCTGCAATGTAGTCATAGAAGTGACGTCCCATCACCCTCAGTCACCAGATCATCCCTGCGAGCCACTCAGGGATAGAGGGATATGTGTACATTATATCACTTTACACATGACACAAACATAGCTCAACCCTCCCAGAAACCTAGGAGGTGGGCAATGTCAGCATACCTGGGCATGGTGGTGAGAAGACAGTCCCACTGGGGATGGAGGAGCTTGGAACTGAACCCAGAGCCTGCAGCCACTCAGGACCCTCTGTGGTGGAAGTGGACTTTTCAGAGACCCACCTCATCCGCTGGCACCACAAGCTGTACCCTGGAAGATGGAGTAAGGCCCCCTTGCCCCCAATGGGGAATCAGCCAAGTTGGGAAGCTGAGCCAGAGGGGGATGCAGTCCTGAGTGTTGACTTGTTGACCCTCCTGGCTCTGCATGTGGGCCAAGGACATCAGGTCCATCTCAGGCTGGACAGGGGAGTTTGTGTCCCTAACACAGAGCAGGGCCTTTTGAGGCGCTCATGGAGAATAAATGATGTGTTCCAGTGCAGCACATGACCAGTGACTAACAGGCAGGGGGTACAAATACCCCAGCTCCCTCGCCAGTATAGTTCTTTTTCCTAGAGCTTCCCCCAAAGGATTAAGGTCCAGGTGCCCTCTGTGCTTACAATACTCCCCCTGGAAGGTCACTGTCCCTTCCCCACATCACTCCCCACCTCCCTTCTCAGTCCCTGCACTGTCCAGATGAGCTGCACACACCATTCCGCACCTGAGGCTCCTCTGGAGACACCTGACTAGGACGTGCTCCATCAGCACTGGCAACGTCACAGACAAGAGATCACCATGGTCAGGGTGAAGTCAGGAACCACGAAATTGTCACGGGAACTTGTGAGTCCAAGAGCCAAACCACCAAAGGGAAGCTAAAGAGGGTAATGCTGGCCAGACACTGTGGTCTGGAGGTTTGCGTTCCCTCAGTGTTCGCAGGGAGAGCTCCTCACCCCCAAGGTGACGGTATTAGGAGGTGATCAGGCCGTGGAGGAGGAGCCTTACGACTGAGATTGTCCCCTTATGAAAGGGCCCTGAGGGATCATGGTTGTCAGTGCCACCACGTGAGGATGCAGTAAGAAGGTGCCATCTATGAGAAATGGGGCCTTCACCAGACACCAGATCTGCTGGTGCTTTCATCTGGGACCCCCCAGCCTCCAGACTGAAACACGCGTTTCTGCTGAGTGTAAGCACCCAGTTTGTGGTATTTTGTTTCAGCAGCAGAAAAGGACTAAGCCAAGGCCTCGGGGAGGAAGAGATGTGCTCACAGCTTGTGCGACGGGCTGGAGGTGACGAGGAAAGGCCCTTGAACCAGAGGGATGGGTTCGGGCATCGGGGCCAGGCTGGGCTGCCCATCTCCATGCCTCCCCAGCATGCCAGTTCCGGAAACTGGTCACGTTCAAAACACCTCCCCGGGGCTCGGGCTCCAAGTCCACCCTTCCCCTGCTACTCTGAAAAGCACATTGGGGTGCTGGCGACTGAGAATGGTGTCATTAGAGGGATAGGAACCTAATTATTCACTCTTAGCCGCCAGTTACACACAGAACCCGCCTCCGAACTGAGTTTGACCCAGAAGCTCCTGCTCTGGGCTGGCAGCTTCTGATGGTGGCTCCAGGAGGGCGTGGCTGGGGAAGGTGGGAGGTGAGGAGGACCCAGCACGTGGGTGGGGCCGAGAACCTCCACACCTTCCTGAAGCAGCCCCACGGCGCTGTCACGGTCTGAGCTCAGGTTGGCAGTAAACAACGATGACTTTAATAAGAAAACTTGAAAGGGTGAACTGTTCTCCTCCAGGACTCCAGCAAAGACAACTGTAGGAACACAGAGCAGAGAAATAAGAAGGAGCCCAGGCATGGGTCTCCCCCAGTGTCGGGAAGGTGTTTCGTCACTTGATATATGCCAAACTTCAGAACAGCCTTTGCTCTGTGAACGGGAGAATTACAATACTCTCACTCCCCACAACAGGTGCCATTAAATCGAAGCCACCGTTTGGTACTTGGGAGCGCCACATTACAAATCTAATTAAGACTCCATAGAATAGAATGATTCAAGTCTGCATTCAACTGTTCCATTATCTCACATGGTGTATGATTGCTGCTTTATTGAACAACAAAGAGAAGTGAGTTCCAAATGAGGCCGGCCATTTGTTCGAGAAATTGGCAAAACAATGTGAAGCTCAATCACCCACAGCGACGTGTTGCATCTTCAGAAGGTTTTCAGCTGCGGCGTGTATGATGCTCGCCAAACAGATCCCATGTGTGGGTTCACGAGCCTTGAAAATAGGAAAGCTGGTGGGGGACGCTCTCCGGGGATTGTCCAAGGGCTGCCTCCATTCGGTCTGGGATCCCGGAGATCTAGGATTGGCTGGTATACTGGTGAGCAGCTCATCCCAGGCCGAAACGCCTCCACAGGTGGGTGCAGCAAGGACCCATCTTCTCCAGGCAGGAGATGGCAGAGAGCCACCAGGGATGACACCCCGAGGACATGGAACATGAGGTGGCTAATCAGTGGATCACAGTCCTTAGAGAAAGTTTAATGGAGAAAGGGGCTGCAGGTCCCTCAGAATGCAATGCAGAGATTCACCCGGAACGAAGGCTTCGTTTCTGTTCACAGCTGGTGCAGCGGCTTTCTGGTCATACCCCACCTCCCCATGTCCAGGGGTGTGTCTTTTTGGCCTCCGTATCCTCAGTACCAGGCACCCTTTCTGGAAATGAAGGAATACTGACTGTTTTTACAAAAGAAAGTATTCAAAACCCAAACTTAAGCTTACAATGCCTGTCTTTATGAGATTAAATGTGTCCACTGGTTCCTTCAAAAGTCCAGGTGGAAAGGAGCATCATGCCTTCCGCACAATTTCACTTGAGCAACGTGATGAAGTGCAGCTCCTGGGCTGCGTTTCCTTGCATGGAGAGAAGCACACCCACAGCCGATGCCCCTCCTGGCTCAAGGCCACACACAATTTGCAAAATGGATTTCTCTCCTTGGTGGGTCCCATCGAGGGACTCACATTGTCTGAGCATGGGATAAGTCACATAAATCCTCTTCAGGGATAAACTTGATGGATTTCCTTTTACTATAAATATGCAAAACCAGACACGGCCAATTCCTTTCCAAATTTGGGTGACAGCAAACTTGGGCACCACAGTCAGTTACGGCACCTTCAAAACGTCTGCCCTAGAACTAAAGCCTTCACACCCATCTGCCTCCTCCCTTCCTCTTGGGAAGACAGAGGAGCTGTCAGCTGGAATAGATTTCCCCAAGGAATCCTTACCTTCGTGAGAAAGGATTTTCTCTTAAGAAACAGAATGAAGTCCTTCGTGGGTGAGGAATAATCGACAGGCCGCTGAGATGGTTCTCACGGGGACCCAGCAGTCGTTCACTGTGTGCCCGCTAGAGTGGACCCTTAAGTATTTCCAGTTCCCACGCAGTAAGCCGCACATCCATTCTCACAGGCCACATCCAGGTCCAGGGAAGTCCTCAGAGATGCTCCTGCGTTCGCCAAATGCTGGGCACAAGGTGACAGTCTTTCTCTAAAACAGACGCTTACTGGTTACTGTCACCATCAGACAATCTGTGGCCCAACTATTTAGGTGGAACCAGTGGACCAGTCAATAACCAGATTTATCTACTCAATGAACCTGTAACATCAGTTTTCAATTAAACAAGTTCTAAAATATATAAATAACTTCAGAATAAATATTTTAAATACTAGTCACAATAAGAGCTTCAGCGTATTCAACAGCAACCAGTGCCATTCACCTGCATCCGCCGGCCCTGCAATCAACTTCCTCCTCTGGAAACGGAGGAGATGGAGCAAACCCCCGTTTGAGGGGCCATCGCACAAATTAGTAAAGTGATTAAATCGGTCACTGTTCTTAGTTGCAGCCTGCAGTATTCACTCAGGTTGGCTTAGGTAGGAAAGGGTTAATGATAAAGCCATCTGGTAGTTGACAGAATTCCTGAGGAAGATACAGATGAAGTTCTGAGTGCCACAACAGCAGGAACCTTGCAGGCAAAGATGACACTTAGGGACAGAGAGCCCCCCATGCATGGCTCTGGGGAAAGGAGCCCTGCTGATGGGGGGGTGCAGAAAGCCCCCCACCTCCTGGCTTGCCCCCCTGCACAGGCCCTGCTGCCGTGACTCACTTCTGCTCTGAGCGTTCCACAGGGTTGTCTGCTGCAGGGAGCCAAGCAATTCTCCCCGCAGGGGCATCTGGAGAATGCCAGGCTCCACAGTTAAGTAACCTACGAGGCTGTTGGAAGGGGCTGGAGCCAGGCACCGGATGGGAGCCACCTGGGTGACCTTCCTCCATTCCCCCAGGTGCTGACCAACTCAGAAAGACAATAAAAAAATGCAAGACAGGACTGGCTCTTGGCCACCACTCCGCATAGCTTCCAGAACCAGGGCAAGAGAAACAGAGAATCCATGCAGAGGAAAGTCATTTAACATTTTTTTTTAATAAAATAAGTGTTATGTGAAAAATAGTTCCATGCCTGCCCAGCGTCGCTGTGGGCGCTCTGCTTCGGTTATGAATCACTTTTCTCCGTGAGGTTTCCACGTGCCAGCCTTGCTGGGGACCAGCTGCCTGACGTTGTGGCATCTTGGATTCCCAGAGTCTGCCTTCTCCTGCATTCTGTGCCCTGCCAACCTCTTCTGTGTTTTTCCAGAGCAGCCTCTCTGTTCTGTCCTTCCTGGAACACCTTCTTTCTGAGCAGCCTGAGCTGAACCTCTTTTCTTTCCTGGCAAAAAAAAAAAAAAAAAAAGAAGAAGAAGAAGAAGAAACAGAGGTGTCGGCGTGTGGTGTGACGTCACTCTCAGCTGTTTTAAATTAACCTTCCCTTCGTCTGTGCCAAGGGAAAAGCTGAAACATGATTCAGTGAGAAGAAGCCTGTGTGAAACTGTGGGTTTTTTTTTTAAACTGTTCTGTTATTTTTTAAATGTGTTAAAATGCTCATGAGAGAAAAAGTGTAAAGTTTTTTAAGAAGCCATGTTTCAGAGAAAAAGGAAAGAAGCCTCAGAGGTGTGTTAATGAGTCACAGTGAGTGTGGTCCCTGAAGGAGCCTTCTCACGAAGGCCACCGTCGGTGGAACAGAATGTGGTCACCCGTGGAAAGCCCTCCACGAAAGGCTGGAGGAGGCTGTGCTGGGGGAAAGATACAGAATGGCAGAGGTTTTCCCTACGTCTCTGTTCTGACCTAAGAGTAGAAACAGCACTCTGGAAAGCAGCGTGTCTGGGCGGTGGACCCTGTGCTTCTCAGGAGCGGCCAGCCTGGGTCTCGCCAGCCCGTGGGCACCTCGGTGCTGTACTGCAGCCGCCCGGCAACCGGTGCTCTCCGGAGGGCTTCTGACGTTTCACACATAAAATGCTGGCTGGTGGAAAGCTATTTCCCCACAATCAGGGAGATAAATTCATGAATAAAGTAAGACAAACAACTCAATAATTTTAAAATTCACTTTTTTGTAGACCGAGCGTCGTACATGGGTTTTACATGGATTGTTATCTAACTTGTCACAATGATGCTGCGAAGCCCACGAGCAGGTGCTGTTCAGCAGCTGTGACATAGAACTCGGTTAACTAATTGGCTAGTGGCGTGTGGCCAGTATGTGGGGGACCCAGGACAGGGACAAGCTGCCCCCCGGAAGGCATCCGCAGTAAGAGAGGGAAACAAGATAGGGGCCATGGTGTGGCTTCTTGCAGTCTCGCTTCATATTACTGCATACATGGGTTACATTGTTTATTCTTTATTTAATAAAATAATCTGTTGTTAAACCTCAAAATTCTCATTCACTGTCTGTGGTTTGTCCATCACTGCACCCCCGACATCCACATACGTCTTGAATGGAGTGGGAATTCACTGAAGATCAGGTGGAGTCGTCAATGTGTTGGCAATACCTAGCACATGTGTGACACATCTATGTATTGCTAGCTGTGGAGCCTGTGAGGCTGAGGCAGCCTTCAACAACATCCCTTCCCTGGTCCCCTCTGGAGAGTGAATCATAAATACGTGACCTGTCTCCATTCCAGGAGACATTTAATCTTTTTTTTTTTAACTGCATTTTAGGTTTTGGGGTACATGTGAAGAACATGCAAGATTGTCACATAGGTACACATGTGGCAGTTCATGTGCTCTCTTCCTCCCCTTCACCTGTATCTGGCATTTCTCCCCATGCTATCTCTCCCCAGTGCCCCACCCACTGCTGTCCCTTCCCTATTTCCCCCCAACAGACCCCAGTGTGTAGTGCTCCCCTCCCTGTGTCCATGTGTTCTCATTCAACACCCATCTAGGAGTGAGAACTTGCGGTGTTTGATTTTCTGTTCTTGTGTCAGTTTGCTGAGAATGATGGTTTCCAGGTTCATCCATGTCCCTACAAAGGACACAAACTCATCATTTTTGATGGCTGCATAGTATTCCATGGTGTATATGTGGCACATTTTCCCTGTCCAGTCTATCATCGATGGGCATTTGGGTTGGTGACATTTAATCTTATAACTCAATAATTTCACAAATTACTGTGAAGTTCAATGGCTCCTGCACGTGGGCAAGGCTCTTCTCCTTCCCGCTCCGTCCCTCTCACCACAAAGCACCAAATAATTCACAAATCTGCAAGCAAACAGCAGAATCACTGCACTGATGAGAGATGCTGCTTCGGTGACCATGGAACCTCCATTTCCTAAGAGCATTGGGAGCAGAAAGAACGATGATGAAATATTTGCAATTAGGACTGGAGCTAAAAGGAGCTGTGGGGATGTAGCTGACCATGGCCTCACCTAAGACCTGAACCCTGAGCCACTGTGAGAAGAGACAGGCCTAATCTGCCCTTTGTTGATTTACCCACCAGGTGTGTGTTGGATGCCCATGATGTTGTAGGAGTCACTACAAACCCTAGAGACCCAGCATGAACAAAAAAGGCAAAGTCCCTTGCTTCATGAAGGTTACAGTTAATGGAGCAGGAGAGGGAGAGAGGGGAGCAGACATATCAGTGTCAGGGAACTGAAATGGGTGGTAAGATAGCGCTGCCTGGCTACCGTAGAAAAGAGTCCTGGGCCGGGTGCGGTGGCTCACACTTGTAATCCCAGCACTTTGGGAAGGCAAGGCGAGTGGATCACCTGAGGTATTGCGTTTGAGACCAGCCTGGCCAACAAAGTGAAGCCCCACCTCTGCTAAACATATAAAAATTAGCCAGGCGTGGTAGCACATGCCTGTAATCCCAGTTACTCGGGAGGCTGAGGCAGGAGAATCTCTTGAACCCGGGAGGTGGAGGTGGCTGTGAGCCAGGATTGCGTAACTGCGCTCCAGTCTGGGAGACAGAGCAAGACTTCGTCTCAAAAAAAAAAAAAAAAAAGGAGAATCGAAATCGACAAAAATCTGATAAAAAAGGGATACTTAACCTGAGGTCTGAATGGCAATCACAAGCCAGGCGTGGAAAGAGGAAATAAGAGCATTCCAGACCGAGGGACTACTCAGTGCAAATCTTCTTGGGTGGAAAAAGCTATTTGCACTCATAACTCAAAACATTTTTAAGTGGCTACTTCTGCACAGACCGGACGAGCAGAGCCTGGAGCAGGGTCGATGAACCCGGTGGGCACCTCCTGCATGCCTCTCCCTGTCCTGAGACCAAGTGAGACCACACAGGCTGTTTGCTGAACACATTCGCTTTCCCAGTTTAACATTTTGATAAAGTCAGATGCAGTTCTCTTCCTAAGGTGCTTTCTAATAATCACCGTGTGGAGAGACTTGGGCCCCCAAGTGGGGACCCCTGACCACAGTCCTCGCACTGTGGAAGCCCATCGTGGCTGCTGTTTCAGATGGTGTATGTGATCAAAACAATTTCAGAAGTTGGGCACCAGTTAAGGAAGGGTGGCACTGGCAGGCTGCTCCCAGGAGCATGGAGGGCGCCTGAGCAGAGCTGTGGCCCAGAGGAAGCCAAGTGTCAAGACCAAGTTCAAGGGGTGTGCAGAAATCCCGCCCTGCCGGCATCACAGCAAGACAAAGGCTCTGAGGCTCCACACAGCAGCTGGGAGCACACAGGTGGGGTGGGTGAGGGAGGAGAGTGCCCAGAGGCAGGCATCTGAGGCTCCTGCCCGTGTGAGGACCCATGTGGGGACTCATACGAGGACCCATGTGCACACACGGGTGCACACTGCACCCACATCCTTGGGGGAGTCGGGACACCTGTGCAGGACCACAGCCCCACCGGGCACCCAGGCCAGCAACGCAGGGAGCCCCTGGCACCCCTTCCCAGGAGGCAACAGATTGGATGAGAGTCACCAGCTACTGACACTGGGCCTGTCAGGTCCTCCTTGGTTGCAGGGTGGGGTGAGGTGTCCTGAAATACAAGGATTTCTGTCGGCCAGCCAGGGGCAAACCCTGAGTGGGGGTCGGGTTGGGGGCCTGTCAGCCTTCCTTCTGGAGGTGAGCAATGCCCCTCATCTAACTACTCTCTTGTCCGTATGCAGAATCTAAAACTGGGCAAATTTCATCCTAGAAGGTAATTCTGTGAGGCTCAGTTTCTTCATATTTAAAATGGAGATAAAAATAATACTCCATATGTTTGTCACGGGAAATGGATAACTCAATTTACATCAAAGAGCCTGTCATCTGTTAAGGACAAATGATAGTTAAATTTCACCCAGGAAATTCAACCAATGTTGAGAGACCGCGCAGAAGAACACACTGGCAAGGGGAGCTGGGCGTCGGGAGCTGCTGTGCGGTGCTCTGGGAAGGGTCCGGAGCACCAGCAGGGGAGTCCCGCCACCCCAGGCCTCACTGTTTTCTGCGGTAGAAGGAACAGGTTGGCCTAGAGCAGAAATCTGCAAACTATGCAGTGAGCCAAGTCTGCCAGCTTTTATAAATAAAGTTTTATCAGAACACAGCAACGCTCATTCATTTGCATACTGTCTGGCTATCTCCCAGTTGTAAGAGTGGCGTTGGGTGTTTTCGACAGAGACTGCGCAGCCTGCAAAGCTGAATGTGTTTCCTGTCTGGGTCTTCACTAAACATTTTCCCTGAGCCCAGCAGAGCCTCGGAATCATTCAAAGACAGGCACCACTGAGGACACAGTTTCTCCAACCCTGTCGCATCTCTGGGGTGGCCACAGGGTGTTTTCATGAGCTCAGCAGAGAATGCTTTGCAGTCAGCCTGGCCTGGTGGGTGGGCGGGAAGCACCAGTCACCGAGGGCTTTTGTGCTGACACACGCACACACGTGCATTCACACGTACACACACGTAAACACACACACACACTCACGCATACACACACGCGCCATCTGCAGCCAGCAGCCCTGCCCGCCCCAGGCCTCACCTTCAACACCAGCACAAGAACCAACCCACACTACAAACCCTACAGCACACGTCACATTTGTTGTTAACACCACAGCTGCCAAAGCATTTTCGTGACTGTTGGAGGTTTTAGGTGAGACATATGGGTCACGAGCATTTTGCTGAGAGGAAACTGAGGCTGGGAGAGAACAGGTTTGTCCGAGAAAAGGTACTGTGTGTGGCAGACGCTAGATGTGACCACAGAGGAACGGTCACTCCTCCTACCTCCCCTCCTGATTCCGTGGGTTAAGAGGGAGTGGGTCCCCCCTGCTGACGTCTCTAAAGTGCCCTTCAGCCTCTCAGGAAGCTCCCCGAGTCTCCCTACAACGATCACGCAGAGACAGCATGGTCACCGGACAGGGAGTGGGCTCTGCGGTGCCTTAGAGAGAAGGCTCTCCCTGCAGGGACCCGGTGCCCACCTGTGTCCTCCGTGGGGGCTGAAGCCACATGGAGGACAGGCAGTGCCTCCCCTGAGGCAGCCTTGGAATGGATAAGAAAGTCCAAGGCCGTGAGCACTCCCTCCGCCTCCTTCCCTCATCCAGCACAGCTCTAAGGTGTCCACGTGTGTTGGGCACAAAGGCGCCAAGACATGACCCCACTGCTCAGGGGCACTGTGAGACTTCTTAGGCTGCCATAATGAAGTGCCACTGGCTCGGGGGCTCAAACCACAGACACATATTTCCACAGAGTTCTGGAGGCTGGGAATTCAAGATCAAGGCTTCCGCAAGGCTGGTTCCTTCTGAGGCCTCTCTGGCTTGCGGATGGTGGCCTTCGTCCTGCGTCTCCATGTGTGTGCCCCTATTCATGTCTGTGTCCTCATCTCTCTTCTTATGAGAACACCAGTCATCTTGGATTAGGTTCTACCCTAATGACTTTATTTAACTTTAACTTTAATTTTTCTTTTTTTGAGACAGAGTCTCACTCTATCACCAGGTACCAGGCTGGAGTGCAGTGGCACGATCTCGGTTCACTGCAACCTCCACCTCCCAGGTTCAAGCAATTCTCCTGCCTCAGCCTCCAGAGTAGCTGGGACTACAGGTGCCCACCATCACACCCTCCTAGTTTTTTGTACTTTTTCGTAGAGACGAGGTTTCACCATGTTGGCCAGGATGATCTCGATCTCTTGACCTTGTGATCTGCCCACTTAGCCTCCCAGAGTGCTGGGATTACTGCTGTGAGTGAGCCGCCACACCAGGCCTAATTTTAGTTATATTTTTAAAAGCTGTATTTCCTAAATGAAACAGGTACAACATACCAAAATCTCTGGGATGCAGAGAAAGCGGTATTCAGAGGAAAGTTCCTAGCACTAAATGCCTACATCAGAAAGTTAAAAAGATCTCCAAGTCTAACATCATACCTACAGGGACTAGAAAAACAAAACACCCCAAAGCTAGAAGGAAAGAGGTCACTAAAACCAGAGCAGAACCGAACGAAAGTGGGACCCGAAAATCTGCACAAATCATCAACAAAACCAAAAGTTGGTTATTGGAACAGATAAAGCAGATCAATAGCATGCCGGATGATAGATCAACAAGAAAAAGAGAGAAGATCCAAACATATACAGCCAGAAACGACAAAGGCGACAGGACAGCGGATCCCACAGAAACGCAAAGCCTCAGCGACAGTAGCGATGGAGCTACGCACGTAAACCAGAAATAGAAAGGAAATGCACAAATTCCTGGAGGCACACGAGGTCCCAGGGTTGAATGGGGAAGAAACTGCAATCCCGAACAGGCTAACATCAAGGTTTGAAATTTGATCAGCAATAAAAAATCCACCCACCAAAAAAAGACAAAATAAAAAAAGTCCTGTACTATGTGAGCTCACAGCTGAATTCAGATTTATGAAGAACAGCTGGTAGCAATTCTGTTTTGTTTTGTGGGGTTTTGTTTGTTTGTTTGTTTGTTTGTTTGTTTGGGAGACAGGGTCTTACTCTGCTGGCCAGGCTGGAGTGCAGTGGCACGATCTCTGCTCACTGAAACCCCCGCTTCCCAGGCTCAAGCATTCCTCCCACCTCAGCCTCCTGTAGCTGGGACTACAGGACCCCCCACTACACCTGGCTAACTTTTGTATTTTTTGTGGAGATGAATTTTTGCCATGTTGCCCAGGCTGGTTTGGAATTCCTTGGCTCAAGCAATCTGCCAGCCTCAACCTTCCAAAGTGCTGGGATTACACATGCACATCACCATACCCCGCTGAGCTGGCACCAATTCTACCGGAGCCATTCCCAAAATTTGAGGGCAAGGGACTCCTCCCTAACTCTTTCTATGAAGCCAGTCTCACCCTCATACCAAAACCTGGCAAAGACACAATGAAAAAAGAAAACTACAGGCCAATATCCCAGATGAATAAACATAAAAACCCTCAACAAAGCACTAGCGAAGTCAAACAGCACGTGAACATTTTCATTCATTGAACGTAACTGGCCAGCCATGTGCAGAAGAGTAAAAATGAACCTCACCTCTCATCATACACAAAAATTAACTCAAGAGAGATTAAAGATTTAAATGTCAGACCTCAAACTAGTACAATTCCAGAAGAAAACCTAGAAAATACCCATCTCAGCCTCATCTTTGGCAAAGATTTCATGACTGAGTTCCCAAAAGCAACAAAACCATTAACAGGAGGGGCAATGACGCTCAGGAGGTTTTGCACAGCGAAGGAAATTGCCAACAGAGTCAACAGACAGCCTACAGAATAGAAGAAAATATTGCAAACTATGCATCTGACAAAGGTCTGATATCCAGAATTTACAAGGAACTTAAACAATTCAATAAGAAAAAAAAAAATTAGCCAATTAAAACATGGGCAAAGGTCACAAACAGATACTGCTCCAAAGATGTGAAAATGACCAGCGAGCATGAAGAAATGATCAACATTAATTATTAATCAGAGAAATGTGAAACAAAGCCACAGCAAGATACCATGTCACACCAGTCAGAACAGCTATCATTTAAAAAGTCAAAAAAATAGCAGACGCGGGCCAGGCTGCAGAGAAAAGGAAACACTTCTGCACTGTTCGTGGGAAAGGAAATTAGCTCAGCCACTGTGGAGAGCAGTTTGGGCATTTCTCAAAGAATTTAAAACAGAACTCCCATTCGACCTAGCCACCCCGTGACTGGGTACACATCCAAAAGAAAACGAATAATTTGGCCCGGCGCAGTGGCTCACTACCTGTCTGTAATCCCAGCATTTTGGGAGGCCGAGGTGGGCAGATCACCTGAGATGAGGAGTTTAAGACCAGCCTGGTCAACATAGTGAAACCCTGTCTCTAATAAAAATATAAAAATTAGACGGGGCATGGTAGCAGGCACCTGTAATCCCAGCTATTTGGGAGGCTGAGGCAGGAGAAGCGCTTGAACCTAGGATATGGAGGTTGCAGTGAGCCAAGATCACACCACTGCACTCCAGCATGGGTGACAGAGGAGACTCCATCTCAAAATAAATAAACAAATAAGGTAAGCAATAAAAAATTTAAATAAGAAAACAAATCATTCTACCAAAAATGCACATGTGCTCACATGTTCACCGCGGCACTACAAACCATAATCTCGAAGACGTGAACCAGCCTGGGTGTCCACTGTGGAGTGGACGGGATGAAGAAAATGTGGTCCATATACACCGTGGACAGCTACACAGCCATAAAAAGGAACAGAATCATGTCCTTTGAGCAAGATGGATGCAGCTGGAGCCCATTATCCTAAGTGAATTCACAATAGGACAAAGCCCGAAAACCACATGTGCTCACTTACAAGCATTGGGTACATGTGGACGTGAAGATGGGAGCTGCTGGGGGGAGGGCTGAGAGCGCCCTCCTGGGGACTACTGTGCTCCCCACCTGGGCGACGGGGCCTTTCACACTGCAAACCTCAGCATCACATGTAACACACCTGTACGTGAAGCCCCTGAATCTAAAGTAAAAGTTGAAATTATTTTTTAAAAAATCTTCTTTGTGTTGAGTGCATAGAAAAAGAAAGGAAGAAATGAAAATCTTCTTTTTAAGGGTGGGAGCAGGGTGAGAGTTGCAAAACTACCTACTGTGGACAATGTTCAGTATTCAGGTGATAAATACACTTTTCGACTTCACCATAACGCGATATATGCGACACATGTAAGAAATCTGTACTAGCACCATCTAAATATATAAAAATTGAAAAATAAAAAAGCAAAAGCAAAAGACCCTCATTTCCATGTAAGATCACACTCCGAGGTACTGGAGTTAGGGACACACTCTGGGTCATGAAGGATGAATCAGACTCTGAGAGAGCGAGTTCGGGTGCTGTGGGAGCTTGAAACCACCGTGGACAGGCCAGTATCCCTGGTGGGCGGCGCCGAGCTGAGTATCAGAGGTTAACGCTGACAGGGGCTGCAGGAGTGCCCAGGTCCTGGGAAGGTGGTGAGGCGCACGGCAGCTGGGCCGCGCACGGGAGGAGCACGGCCCGCGGAGGGTGGGGGAGCCCGGCTCTCTCCCACCCACACCCCCGCCCCAGGCTGCACCTGCCTCTCCAAGCAAGCACGTCCAAGCGCTGGGGTTGAAATCCACGGAGACACCATCCCACTCCTCACCAAGGTGATCTACAGTGGCAGAGAGGAGGCTGGCTGGGACGGAGGCCGAGATATTAAAGACTAGAATTCCCAAAACCTGGGTTCAATTTGAAGTACTGGAGGGGGTAAGAAAAAGGACCAAGAACAGCTCCCGTGTTAGAAAGATGCAGCTCGAGGGTCAGGAGGCAACAGACAGACAGGCCCACTCACATCTGAGCCGAGGTGAGGGTGAGGTCCCTGGACGTCCGGGCAGTGATGGCCAGCAAGCGAGTCAGGCAGAGCTGACGTGGAGCATCGGGGCGGGGGCTGGTGACGGAAAGTGCGGACGAGATCGCCAGGGAGATTCATTTTGTCATCCGCACATTCATTTCGTCACTTATTCATTGAGAATCGAGTGAGATGATGGATCCCAGGACAGAGCAGCAGCGATCAGGAGAAATCAGGGACTGCCCTCACGGAGGCTGCAGGCCAGTGGGAAGCCACCTTTAGGGAATCAAGCCTCAAAAACACACTGGCATCGGAGAAACCCACTCCCAGCTTTGAGAACACTGTCAGCAGGGTTGCTTGTGAGACCGAAAGACTTGGCAACCATGTCAATGTCCACCAACTGCAGAGGAAATACACTATCTGTGACTAACTCAGGCATCAGAAGGCAGCACGGTGGTGAAAACGCACTGATTCTCCCTAAATGCATTAACGCGGATGAATCTCAGGGACATTATGTAAAGTGGAAGAGCAGGAAGCCAGAGAACCTATTCAGTGTGTTTCCATCTACATGAAGTTTTAAAACATGCAAAACTAAACATACATGGTTTGGGGTACTATGAATAAAGTAGTAAAACAAAAAGAAATGAAAGAGAAAGTCACATGAAATTCAGGGCGATGGTTACCTCCAGGGGAGGGGAGGGGGAGACTCCTGGGAAGGAGGGGCTGCGCAGAGGGCCTTCAGAGCAACACCCCAGGCCTTCACCTGGGGGTGGTTACGCAGACGTGCTCTGTATTATAATTATTCCTTGCACAAAATGTTACATGTTCTTTTGTATCAATTCAACATTAAATTTGAAAACACGTTTAAAATCATTCATACAAATGCTTATATAATGATTATTATGATAAATCCTAGAAAGGAAAAGAGCAGAGTGGTGGGAGAGAGAATGACAGGGTACCCTCTTTCTCTCAGGGGGCCAGAGAGGGCCTTTAGGAGGATGTCACAAGGAGAATGAGAGAGGAGGGAATAAAGGAGCTGACTCCGAGAAGGGCAAAGAAAGGGGCATCTCAGGGGCAGGGGACAGTCTGTGCCAAGGCCCTGGAGTGAGAAGAAGCCTGCTGAGGATCTGGAAAAAGGCAGTGAGCTTTAACACCGAGATCAGGCTTCAAGGGAGACCAGGCCAAGGTACCGAGATTTTATTCTAGGACATGAGAAGCCACTGACGGACGCTAAACACGGAGATGTGTGATGAAACTCAGTTTGGTAAGCTGCATGCAGTCACCTGCAGAAGTAAGGGACTCTCCTCTCAAACAGGTTCCACTGTAGAAAATCTAACTACAGATGAAATAATTACTTTTCAAAGGATGTCAGGGACATGCATGCTAATATCCCACAGTCAAATACTAACAGTGACTGAGAGATATTCTTTTATGTTCTCAATAAAAATTAAAACAAACACTTTGGTTTGATAAATATTAAACTGTAATCCCTTTGCCAACCCTACTCAAGGTGGATGCCGAACTGTGATAGCCACGTGCCCTGGGCTGAGCTAATAACAACGAAGTTCAAGACGTCACTTACTTGGGTCTAATACCTGCTTCAAATCAATGAACCGTTTGAATAGATCTGTGTGCAATGGATAAGTCAAGATAAAATTAGTATGCTGAAAAAGTACATCTCAAATTTCCAAACTCCACTTCCTCATTTTATAGGAGGAAAATCGGAGCCCAGGGAGGAGGTGGAATCTACACACTGAGCTATTGGCAGTAGTGCCTGGGGTAGGGCAGGCAGGGGTGTGTAGAAGTAAGTGGCATAGACAGGAAGCCTTCGCTGCTAAATACAGACATAGCAAATAGAGCTCTCTATTCAACTGCTTAGATCAATCGCATGAATCCCAGGGATGCTGATATTCTGGATGGTCTCCCTTCTAAAGCTTCCTTTGACACCACCCCAGACTCCTGGGAAGCTCTGGGAAGTGAAGTTGGCAAGCAGATAAATGGGGCCTCAGGGACAAGAAGTGTCATCGTTTTAGCCATTTCTTGAGTCAGTAACAACCAAGTCAATATAGGAAACATGAATTCGAAATCCAATCAAAGAGGCATATTTCCCTTCTGGTTACAGCAGAGCTGGTTTCAGATTTACCAGCCCATGTATAGAAGCTGGACACGATGCATGAAAATGGGTGGGTTGGAAGGTGCTAGAGAACAACGAGGCAGCCAGGACTCCAGAGGCCACAGTCCTGGAGAGAAGAGTGCACACTGAAGTGAGCCCATGGGTATAAACCCTTCCTCTCTCTGCAGCAATTGCTGATTAGCAGAACAGGATATGCAGATAAAACGGTGGATTAGAGCTTGCAATGGTCCTTGGGAGAGCAAACTGAAGTTCAGGTTACCAAAGCTGTCACTGTGTAAGTGCCAAGATCCCAGGAGAATACAAATTCTGGGAAGGTGAGCCTAGAACTCTGCCCTGTTTCCCTCAAGGCATTTGCAGATACCTGAGCCACACAATTCAGTGTGAAACTCCACAAACCAAGCAGAGAGCAGATTCTAAGGGGTGAAAGGGCTAAGCACAGACCCCTGAAATTCTCTGCCCTTGAAAATAGATCAGCCCTAAAGAGGTCGTGGTGATCTTCCCCATATTCATCTGTCTGCCATATATATATATATATATATATATATATATATATATATATATATGTGTGTGTGTATGTATATATATATATGTGTATGTATATATATATATATTTGTTGTCTCTGAAAGATGATCATCTCATTTGGGGAACTTAAAATTTTCTACAATAAATTTTGTACTTTCAATCAAAAAGTATAAGCATGCCAAGAAATAGGACCAAATGACAGAAAACTAAGAGAGGAGACTCAAAGGGGATCCAGATCTGAGGTATCAAAAACAGAATTTAAATAAGTGTGATTATCATGCTCAAGAAAATGTGGAAAAAGATTAACTTCATCAGAATGCTGATAAATCTATAAAACTTATCGATTGAAAATTCTAGAACTAAAAAAACATATAAGAAATAAAATTGAGAATTCATAAACTGGTTTAAAAGCAGATTAGATATGGCAAAAGAAAGGGTTAGTGAATTGGAAAACACATCAATGGGAAATATTCAGATTACAGCATGGAAAAAAAGGGGTTAAAAATGCAGGGAAAAAAAGAAACCTTAGAACATGGTAGAAAAGTCTATCATGAATGTGACTGGATTTCCAGAAGAGCGTGATGGAAGGACTATCGAGCAAGAGCAACATTTGAAGGCACACTACGAATTTTACAAAAGCAATAGTCTGTATACCCAAGCCAAAAGGAATACAATTAAAAGAAATATATACCTAGGCACATCATGGTAAAACTGCAGAAACATGAAGATGTTGGGGGGAAAAAAAGCCCCAGAAGAAAAAGACACGTTACCTTCATAGAAGCAACTACAGGAATGTCACTTTCCCACAGAAATGGCTAAAACCAGAATATAATAAAATAACATCTTGAAATGCTAAAAGAAGATAACTGCCAACAAAAACTCTGTATCTACTGCAAACATCCTCCAAGAAGTTAACGTATATAAAAAAAATCTTCAGACGAACCGACACTGAGAAAGTTTAAACTCCCGCCTCTCCCTGCCGGTGAAGAGCCCGCCGGCTCCCAGACACCCCTGGTGGTGGTCGCACCCCTCAGCCTCGTGCTCCAGCCTGGTCCACCCGTCAGCTCCATGCGCCTGTGGCTCCCTTCCCCCATCTCTCGTCCAGTGCCACTGCGGCAGCCCCACCGCGCGGCTCCCCGCCGTCAGGACGCCTCCAGATCCCAGCAGGGATTCTGTGGCCCTGACGTTACTCTGCGCAGGAACTAGCCATGAAACATTGGACACCTCAGTGCCTGCTGGCTGGGGTGAGACGGTCCCAGTCTTCATACCACCGCCTGTCTTCTTGGTGCCCCTGGTGTCAGCTGGTGTCCTCTGAGAGGCGGCTGTCAGATGGGATTCGCCATGTGGGTGACCCTGGGGTCGGGCTGCCTCATATTCTCCACATTCAGCCGGTCAAGAGCTGAAAGCAGCCCTGGGCCGTGTGACTGTGGTTACGGCTGGGGTGCCGGGAGCAACGCCTGGGGCTGTTGGGGCGCACCCCACCTCCGCGTGGCCGAACGAGCCCTCTGCGGGAAGGCGCTGCTCCTGCTAACAGGTGAAAGGGAGCTGCTCACCAAGGAAGCAGCAATCCTTCTTAGAGCGTGAGGGTCTCGGTGCCAGAAGCCCCTCAGGGTCCAACACCACCAGCAAGGGCCCACTCTGCCTGCTGACACCTGCCCAGAAGCACCCGCCCCTCCTAAGCGGTCCCTTTTCTCTGCCTCCCTGTGTCCACATCTGCAGCCTGGTCAGCGACAGCCTCCTCCCGTGTCCACTCATCACCTCCACATCAAGGTTAACCTCTCAGGGCTGTGCTGAGCAAGGAACTGAGGCTTCAGGGCCAACAGACCCCGGCTCACAGTCTCATCATTCGACCTTTACAGTTATTTAAAGTCTCCAAAGTTACCTTGGGGCTTATCTGTGAAAAGGACGAAAATCCAGCCTTGCCAGGTTGTCGGGAAGCCATGATGAAATGGAAGGGAGAAGTTCCCCTCCGCCCGCTGCTCTCTTTCCCCAAGGAGGGTCCCCGTCCTTTCCAGGGCTGCTGGGCTACCGCCCTGCCCCTTTATCTGTGGGGCAATCTACTCAGAAGCTCCTCTCTGGGTTGTTAAGGTCTCTAGTGCCTCGCGGAACACAGAGGAAGCTGGCTGCGGACGTGCCTCTCAAGGAGAAATCAATCAGACCCACTAGTGCCAGCCCCGTTTGCACTCTGGAAATTTATTAAACCCTTACATTATTCATTAGAAATCTCAATCCAGGTTCCATTGATTTGCGTGGTGTCTGGGAACCAGGCAGAGCGGTTATTACAGGGAGGAGATTGATGGCAGCGGCTCCGACTGCGAGCTGCCGGCCCACAGCCGATGCACTGTGGTTCTAGGTGTGAATGGGGTGAGAAGACGAAGCACACACAGAAGACACCAGGCGAGGCTGCGGCAAATGCCAAACAGAGAGGGCACGCTGCCCGCTGCCAGGGGATGGCTATCACTGACCATAAGAAATCTCGGAGTGGGCTCTCCTCTCACCAGGGAACGTGTCCTCCGGGGCCGTGCTCCTGCTCAGCCCTGCACCTGAGTGTGGCGCTCTCAGGACCACAGCACGAAGAGGTCATCACCTGGCATCTGCATTCAGGTGCAGAAGCGCGAGGACCTCCCGCCTAGGCAGAGTGGAGGTGGATGGTTCCCCTCAAGGCTGCCACGATTCTCAATGCAGATCAGCTGCCACAGCCCCAGGGCACCAGGACGCTGAGCACCACCACCTCCGGGCCGGGCCGGGGTCAGCTCTTCCTCTTCTAGCTTGCTTCTTCCCTGCCTGGCTCTTGGTGATCAGACTGTCCCTCATCCCCCTGTCCCTCGGCCTCTGGCCAGGCTCCCGCTTCACGCTGGCACGCGTCAGACGCCAGGAACAAGGCCGGGGCTGGGGCGGCACAGACGGACCCTGCCCTCAGGAACCAGGCTGTCCCAGAGATCGGTGTCCCGTTCCTCTGACTCACTTCCGCATTTGACTCGGGCTCAGCATCAGCCCTGGACCACCGCCATGATCATCAGCAGCCAACCCACGTTTCTGGCCCAGCGGTGCCCCAAAGGTTATGAGTACGTTGCTGCGAACGTGAGTGTGATTTTTGCCATTACTTTCAACAGCAAAATCTGCAATCACTTTTGCCCCAGTCTAATAAAAAGATGGTAGTGACGGGCTTCATGTGGCAGAAAGCGCACATGGGGACAGCGCTGACAATGCCCAGGTGGGACGGGGGGGCGCCCACCCAGAGCCCCGTGGCCGGCAGACCCATCATCTGTGGCCCACAGCACGTGGCGCCTTCTCCTGTGGAACGCTGGCAGAGAGGGCCCCTCAGGCACTGTTCCACGCATGTGGGTTCCCGGCTCTGCTCCCCCGGCTCGCATGTGGCTGGCGGGCTCCGCCGCCGAAGCCCCGCCTGGCCTGGTCCTGGGGACCTTGGTAGCTTCTCCGTGTCCCGGTGTTCTTTTCTCTCTCATTGATTTTTGTCTTCGGGGCGGTGAAGCTTCATCTTGGTTTCACTGTCAATTGATCTTCTCCCCTCATGTATAATTAACATTTCTCCATGATTTCTCAGCGCTCTCTCTCAAACAGAGCCTCAGCATCACTGCACTCCTCAACGGCTTTAAATATTTTATTAAATATTAATAAGGAAATAAATACTCAAATGTCTGGCAGTTTATGCTGCGTGTATTTTATTGTGTTCAAAATAAATGGGAAGTGTAAATCTTGGCCATCAACATTCTAAGATCAGTTTTGAAGAGATTAGGGAAGTAAGTGCCTCCAAAAAAACCACGTGTTTTTCAACCATAACCGCCCTTTCTCTGTTACCCTCCAGTGTTAACCCTACAGATTAGCTTGTGTTGTTTTTATTTAATAGCTGAATAGTTACAATTAGTCATTCATTGCCAGGAATGATCATGTGAAAAACTCCCTCTGCTGAAGTTGGGGAAAGAAAGAATGAGGCTCGAGGGAAGAGAGAGAACGAAAGAGAGAGGAGAGCAGTGAAGGAAGGATGGAGAAAGAGATTGCAAAGGAGGGAAGGACAGGAGGGAGAAGGGGGGAGGCAGGGAGAGGCGGGGAGGGAGGAGGCGGGGACGGAAGGACACACCCGCCGACGAAGTCAGACCAGCACTGCCTCACGCCAGCCGCAGAGTCCACCGGCGTCTCTCCTCCGAGCAGGGAGGATCACCACCCGCTGACCCTGGACGCTGTCCTGGCCGCCAGCCACAGTC
This sequence comes from Saimiri boliviensis, assembly GCF_048565385.1. Taxonomy (NCBI): domain Eukaryota; kingdom Metazoa; phylum Chordata; class Mammalia; order Primates; family Cebidae; genus Saimiri; species Saimiri boliviensis. The sequence continues at coordinate 2,220,429 of NC_133453.1, forward strand.
ACCAGCCCTGCGGTTCCCCACCCTCCTGAGCCCGCTCACTCCACCCAGTGCTGTGACCAGCCCCCCAGGCCTCCCTGCAGCCTGAGAACCAGCCACTTTCCCCCTGTACTCTCTCCTCTGTGTGTCTGTCCTTCTTCCCCAAGGTGCGTCTCGTGGCTCAGCCCTCAAGTCCAGATGACACACCTGCACTTGGCTCCCTGCCCCTCGCTGCCCCGCGCCTCTCGCCTGGGGCCCCAGCTCCGCCCTGGGTTTCTCTCCTTTCGTCCCTCTGCCCCCAGCAGCTGCCCTTGGTGTCCCGGTGCTGCCACGCTGCCTCCAGTCCCCTCGCCCATTCCCCCTCGGAGTCCCCTGAGCCACAGCAGGTGGACCCTATCTCCTACCTCTGCTTTCGAGGAAGAGGCTTCTTCCTCCTCCCCCCCTTCCTCTTCCTCCTCCTCTGTGCCTTCCGGGAGCTCGAAGAACCCTTGTACAAGGAAGCCTGGAAGTGCTGGGGTTTGTACCCTGGGGTGTCCCTCAGCCACACAGAACAGTTAGTGAACAAATGCCCAGTTCCCCCTACCCCTGAGATGTGGCCCCAGGGCCTCGGGAGAGACCCCAGTGGGTGGAGCTCAAGCCACTCCCAGCAAGGCCCCTCCCAAGCACACGGCTGCCCTGAGTCCTTGGGTCACTGTCCACTCTGGGAGTGACCACATGAGGACACAGGCATGGCTGGTCTCATTTTAAACCAGCACGCTTAGTGCCTGGGTGGTATGCCACTCTGGTCTCCCTCCACGAGGACCCGCTACCGCAAGACATGAGGCCTGGCAGCCTCTCCCTGCTGTGCCCTCAGCGGGCCAGGCACTCTCTGACAAGGACTGGGTATGGCAGGTGGCAGAGTGCAGGGCAGACTCCTGCAACCAGCTGGCAGTCCTCGCTCCCAGTGCCTGGGAGTGCCCACGCAGGCAGCCCCTTGCTCCTTCCACCCTGTCCTCCACGGGAAAAGCCCTCGGCCCGTCTGTCACACCTTTTCCTGATATCTGCCCCTTGGAGAACTCACATGGATATGATGGGCCTGGCCCTTATGGGAACCCCAATGCCATCCAGGCACGCAACCAGACCAAGGACTTGCAGGGTGTGTCATATGGATGAGAAAAGCAGAGGAGCACCCGGGGTGAGAGGATGCCTCAGCCATGCACAGCACCGTGGCACGTGGAGTGAGAGGACGCCTTGGCAATGCACAGCACCGTGGCACCCGGAGTGAGAGGACGCCTCGGCCACGCACAGCACCGTGGCACCTGGAGTGAGAGGACGCCTCGGCCACGCACAGCACCGTGGCACACAGAGTGAGAGGACGCCTCGGCCACGCACAGCACCGTGGCACCCGGAGTGAGAGGACGCCTCGGCCACGCACAGCACCGTGGCACCCGGAGTGAGAGGACGCCTCGGCCACGCACAGCACCGTGGCACCCGGAGTGAGAGGACGCCTCGGCCACGCACAGCACCGTGGCACACAGAGTGAGAGGACGCCTCAGCCACACACAACACCGTGGCACACGGAGTGACAGGACGCCTTGGCCACACACAGCACCATGGCACGTGGAGTGAGAGGACGCCTCGGCCACGCACAGCACCGTGGCACCCGGAGTGAGAGGACGCCTCGGCCACGCACAGCACCGTGGCACCTGGAGTGAGAGGACGCCTCAGCCACGCACAGCACCATGGCACGTGGAGTGAGAGGACGCCTTGGCAATGCACAGCACTGTGGCACACAGAGTGAGAGGACGCCTCGGCCACACCCAGCACCATGGGCCCTGTGGCACATGGAAGCCCAGGCTCGGGGACCCTCCCCCAGCAGTGTAGAGTTGTACACGCAGGAGGCTTGCCATTGTCACATGCAGTAGGAACATGCTGCAAGATGAGACTTTTTTTAAAAGTTTTCACTGTAAAATACACAATATAAAATGTACCATATTAACTAACCGCACAGTTCAGTGTCACTAGGTACATCTAAATTGTTGTGCAATCATCACCGCTGTCCAGAACTTCTAATCTTGCAAAATGACACCTCTGATTCCATTAACCACGAACTCCCCATTCCCCTTCTGTCAGGCCCTGGCAGCCACCATTCTCCTTTCTGTCCCCGTGATTTTAACTACTCTAAGTGCTTGGTGTCTGTGGACTCACACACTACCTGTCTTTCTGTGTCTGGCTTATTTCACTGAGCGTCATGTCTGCAAGGTTCTTCCTGTTTATGGCTGAATAATGTTCCATAGTGTGTGTATACCCCATTTTTTGTATCCATTCATGGGTTACTGAACACTTTGGGTTGCTTCAGTGTTTTAGCTCTTATGAATAATGTTGCTATGGCCATGGCTGTGCAGGTATCTTCAAGTTCCTGCTTTTAATCCTTTGGTGTACGTAGTTATAAGCAGATTTTCTGGACCACGTGATCATTGCAGTTTGGATTTCCCCCTGCCATACTGCTCTCCACAGCAGCTGCACCATTTTACTCCCCCACTCTCGGTGGCCAAGGGTTGGGGTTTCTCCACCTCCTCACCATCACTGGTCACGTTCTGGTTTTCGCTAGTAGCCGACCTGATGGATGTGAGGTGGTGTCTCACTGCTGGTTGGATTAACATTTCTCTAACAACTAATGATGTGGAGCATTTTTTCAGGTGCTTATTGACCATTTGTGTACCTTCTTTGAAGAAACGTCTATTCAAGGATTCGCGCTACCTTCAGGTTAGTTTGTGGACTGTACCTCAAAGATATGTAAGTATCTGAAAAAATGCAGGCATGTATCTATTGTTACCATTTGCTGCTTTTATAATTGTTTTAAGTTTTAATTAAGACTTTTTGAAAAATGTGTACTTCAACACCCTTAGCTAAATAAGAGAAGTAAAATTTCTATCATTATTTTTAGCTCTACTGGGGTGATTGTGCAATCAGTTTCACTGGACATTTGTCAAACAAGGAGACTCCTTTTGAAATGCAGCAGAAGTGTCCGACCAAAGGTCAATCATGAAAGTGATACCAAAGGGAGAAAGCCAGGAGGGAGGGGCAGGAGGCTGGGGGCCCAGATCCTTTAGATCCTTCACGCTTTCAGAGCAGCCCTGCAGCCATCATTGACGGGGAAGGGCGAAAACCACATTCTATTACCTGTGGAAATATAGGAGTAGCTAAAGAACCAATTAAACTATCAAAGCTTAAATGGTGGTTACATACAAAGCATAAAAAATGCAAACACAAAGCATGTTCTTTGAAAGAATAAGCATTAAATTAAGAAGCTGAGACATGTTCAATATTTCACGCATCGGCCTTAGTGCTTTGTGAGTTTCTTACAAGCAACATTTTGGGTTGCAAAAAAAACAAAGTCACCGATGCACTAAGGAAAGACGGCATCAGAGACGTGTTCGGGAAGACGTTGACAGAACCCGTGACAAGGGAGGTGCCTCAAGTCCCACTGCCCAGTGATGCCAAAGATGAATCAGTGCATGAACTGGCTGGTGGCGAGAAGACCGATCCCCAGAGCAAGTCAAGCTAGCGATGTATTTCTCATTACAGTTTGATGATAACACAAATATTGCCTGCACGCGATTCTTTGAGCATGTCTGTGATTTGAACTTGATATGAAGGAAGACTTTTTTTTTCCAACTTCACTGCCAACAAACACAACTAGCTTTAAACTGTATAAAACCATGAATTGTCAACAAATACGGCTTGAAGTAGGAGCGTAATTTAAGGAGCTGGTTCCGGGTTGTAAATCAGCACACTGCTGCCTTCATCAAGAAAGTCTTGCTTTGGGAAAAAAAAAAAAAAAAAAAAAAAAACAGCTGAACTAGATTATGCTTAGTAGCAAAGTAAAAATTATGTGTTTTGAGGCAGTTGGGCATAATATAGTTATATTACAGTGTGTGTTATTTTGAGGCTGTGTGCTAATGTTGAACTTAATCTTTTTGTAACGACAGAAGGTGGATTCAGAACAACTGTGATTGTGTGCTGAACTGCAGTGGTAGTGAAAGGATCTTTGTCTAGACTGTCTGACATAGATTGATCTCTTCACGCTTCTGAAAGATAAGAAACCAGCTAGGTACAAATGATTTAAATATTTGTACAGCCCAGCTTGCTTATTTGTATGACACCTTTGGGATTTTTAATATTTTTTTCCAGCAAAGAGGAAATATAACACATTTGGCAACAGATTTAAAGGCAAACGCAAGCTTGGAAGAACAAAGTTTCTACAGTTATTGTGACAAAATTACTACCACTTAACAACAATCATCAATGAAGAAGGAGGTGATCTTGATATTTCACATCCATGGAAAACGTTATCATCCAAAGACTAGAAGTTTGATAGAACTTTCTGAATTCTGCTTTCTAGCAAAAGCCATCCATGCTAGAAATTCATGGACCCAGAGTTCAGGTCTTTCATGGAAAGATGCTTCAAATGTAACTAAAAGTCTACAGAATAAATTGTGAAACTGGCTAATGACGAAGGATTGGATATGGATTTTGAAAAGACAACGTTATTTTCTTCATTTTGGGTAAAAGTTTAAGATGAATATTCCGCACATGCTCAAAGCACTTTAAAATCTCTTATGTCATTTCCATCAACATGCATTTTTGAGACTTGCTTCTGTCTGTTATCAAAACAAAACACGTACACAGTTTCATATACCTCATCCCCTTTGAGCAGATCATCATCCAGCATAGACTAAGTAAACGTACGATTTTAAAACTGGAGCCTATTCGCCTCATTCAAAGCCATGAATGTTCACATGCGTAGATCCATTCATAGATGTTCTCATTGGTTATCTGTGACTGTGTAACCAATTACCTCCAGAAATGAGGAGCTTAAAACAACAAATGTTTTTTCTCCGATGGTTTCCCGGGTCAGGAGTCTGGGTGCGGCTAAGTTTGGGGCCTCTCCCGAGGCCTCTCCCAAGTGCTGGCCATGGTTGTGTCTCATCTGAAGGCTCAAGAGAGAGAAGGGCTGCTCCAAGCTCACTCATGTGATGGTCAGAGGATTCAGTTCCTCGGGCTGTTGGACCTAGGGCCCGGTTTCTCCCTGGGCTTCCCCCAGGCTGCAGAGTGTCCTAACGGAGAGGGACCCAGCTTGTGCTCTGAGGACTCCCCCCTGAGACAGTGTCTTCCCCTTAGATGGCAGCAGTGAGGGGCTCCTTCCAGAGGAGACCTGGAGCCCAGAGCAGAATGAAAGAGTAGAGTAGGCCCATGGATACCTGGGGGCAGGGGCAAAGGTCCTGTGGTGGGCACAGGCTTCGCTGTGGATCCTGAGGATGGAATCCACAGCTGGAGGCTTCACTCAGGTCCTTTACACGTGGGCCTGTCCAGAGGGCAGCTCACAGCCCGGCAGGTGGCTCCCATCAGAGACAGCAGCAAGACGGGAGCCAGAATCCTCCCGTAACCAAGCTACAGAGGTGGCATTCCAGCGCGTTTGTCATATCTAGTCCTTTGAAGCAAGTCAGTCAGGTTCACACTCGAGAGAGGGATGGCCCAAGAACATGAATGCCAGGAGGTGGGGACCCTTAGACCATCTCAGAGGCTGCCGGCCACAGCTTTTAACAAGGAGAAACGCTTAATCCGCTTTTAACTTCTTGTTCAGTGACAAAGAGTGGCAGGAGTGACTCTATGTATCACTGATCTGCACACTTTCAATCATTTATTATTGAAATGGGATAATTTATTTCTTCTTGTATTGTCTTGGTTTAATAGTCATGCAGATGTGGTTTTATATCTGCTGAATCTAGTAAGAAAAACAACTTGTGGCTTGTCTGCTTTTTTATTTGGTTTCTCTAGTGATTGACTGTTTTGTGGAAGCAGGTTCCCTGCCCGGGGGTGCAGGGCAGGTGCAGGAGCTTGGGGGAAAGGCCTCTGAGCTGGTGGCTGGACCCACCCATTCTGGAACAGCTGCCTGAAAGCTCTGGTGGGGATGACGGGCCAAGCCCTGGTCTACTCCCAGCCCTCTGCGGCTGCCATCCTTCACGTGTGGAGCCCCAGCCCCAGCCGTCTCTCAGACCTCCCAGGTCCTGCAGTGTGGCCCCGGCTCCTCCCCACCTTCGCCGCTTGGCAGCCACAGCCTGTCCTCAGACTCCACAGCCAAGCATGTGCCTGCCCCTATGGGGCCTCTGCCCTGCCCCCCATCCCTGCTCCCAGGCCTCCCAGGGCTCCTGCTGCCAATCCCTTCCTCTCTGGGCTCTCAGGTCCCCTCTGGAGGGAGCCCCTCAGCACTGCCATCTAACGGGAAGACCTCGTCCCAGGGAGGGTCCTGGAACCCTCTCCTTCGGGCGCTCTGCAGCCTGAACTGGGCCTCTCTGAGCTGTGCTTACTGCCCAGCGTGGCTTCCACCCACACGGGAATGTTGTTTTGTGCGTGGTTGGCTGCATGCTGGGGCCTGGAGGCTGTGGCATGGCACACGGCAGGTACTGCGTGAACACTTGAGAATGAAGCGTTCTTCGGGAGGAAGGGGAAGGGCTGTGTCTGGGAAGCAGCTCTGCGGACCAAATGCCTCCCTGAGAGACCACGCCCTCCCCAGCCTCACACCGAGAGTGCTCCCGTGCCAGGGCGTGAGTGTGCACAGCGGACCTTTATTGAAAGGTGACTGGCAATTGAAAGCCAGCGGCAGAACAGTGCGGGGGCCTCTCAGGAACAACTCGGAGGAACAAGCCGGGGGCTGGGGATTCAGAGATGCTGATGGGGCCAGGAAAGGAGGGGCCCCGTGTGACGAAGCTTGTCCCGAGCGCCAGCCTCTGCCCCTAAAGGCCCTGAGACGCAGCACCATCATGTGTCATGGGTCATCACGCGTCACTAGGACATCTGCTGTTCCTCCCCCCAAGGTCAAAGACCCGAGTGAGAGCCCAGAGGCACGGGCGGGACCAGAGGAGCCGGGAGCCAGGTGAAGGCTGGGAGGCCAGAGGGTGAACGGGGAGGCTCTGGAGTCCTGCGCGTCCTGGGACCGGACATCTAAGAGTGGCTGGCTGGCTGCAGCTGGTTTTAAAGATCTAGTGGACAACTGGAGAAGCCCCAGTGTGAGTGCAGAAGGTGGCCCCTGGGCAGCACCTTCCCAGAAGCCGCTCTCTCACTGGCTGCTACGCTGCAGGCCGGAGGCCCTCAGACCAGAGAGCCACTGAGCTGCTTATAAGCATCGTGCCAGAGGAGCCCGAGCAGCCACAGACCCAGCGTCCCGGCCAGCGCCGCGTCTGCCCCCGACGGAGTAGCAGGGCTCACAGGGGCTTTGCTGCCGCGGTTCTACTGTGGTTTCCCACTGTGGAGGAGCCGGGCTCAGGTCAGGTTCCAAACGCAGAAGGACCAGAAGGACGCGGAGCTCCCCGCAGGGCACACAGCAAGTCAGACGCTGTGAAAATCCCAACTGAGGAAGGGCAGAGCCGGCGGTGGGGATGCTGCAGGAGCTGGTCCTCTGCCTCACGAAAGCGCGCCTGCAGGGGAGAGGTCCGCCCTGCCGCCGCGGGGCTTCCTTGTCTGGAGAGCAGTGAAGTGACCCAGAGGAGTCTAGGCAGGGCAGGTGGGGTCAGACAGCTTGGCCCTGAAAGGCTCAGGCCGGGGGCACCCACCAGAAACCGAGACCTTAGGACCCCTGAGCCCAGAGAAGTGCAGCCATGTGCCCGGTGGAGACTGGATTTGTGCAGAGCTTTGCAGACTGCAAGATGGCAGAGCCTGTGAGCCACACGGTTTGCAGCTGCTGCAGGGAGCTTGAAGGTGTGGACGGGCTCTGCAGGGGCCAGCGTTAGGGTCTCACTGAGAGGCAGCCTGTGCCTGGCATGTCTGCAGAGCCTCTCAACCTGACCTCTCAGCGGAATTCTCCATTCTCCTGAGCCTGCCCCAGCACCCGCTCTTCACAAGTGAGGAAACGGAGGCTGGTGGGGCAGGGAGGTTTCCCTGTGCCAAGACTTGCCAGCACTCCAGAGCTGCCTGGGGCTGGGACACCTGCAGCCTGGTAGCCTAAGAACTGAAATCTGAAAAAAATAAGTTTTATATAAAACAAGTAGATTATGGTGAATTAAAAAATCCACATGCGTCTTTAAAGTCCCATGTGATGTTCAGAGAAAGGCTTCGGAGCTGCAGGCCACATGGACCCAGCCCAGATCCCACATTCCCTGTGCGCCAGCAGCAAAGCGGGTGCCCTGGGTGGGCAGTGGGAGGCCCAGGTGAGTGGGCAGCAGGGGAAGAAGGCCACTGCTGCCCGAGGTGGCGCTGGGGGATGTGGCCTGTGCGCAGCTGGGCCACAAGACAGAGGCTGGCGTGGTCTCCATGGCCTCCCCCGGCCCTTTGCTGTCCACTCTTCGTTGCCGGTGTTTCCCAGATTCTCGTCCCCCAGTGTGGGGTGCCCTTCCCAGCCTCTCCTCTGGAACCTCCCCTCAATCACATGAAAAAGAGAGAGAGCTGCCATCCCACAGAAAACTCCGAATGTCCCTTCTCCCTTTCTTTGTCTGTGGCAGGTCTTGCCCAGGACCCCGAGCCCACAGGCAAGACACCTCACTGTGCCCTCAGGTCCCCTCCTACTCCGGGAGCAGGACAGGGTCTGAGGGGCACAGTCTTCCCAGCCACAGGCCACTATCCAACCAAGAATTTTACTCTCAACTAGGAGATCCACCCCATTTGTCGCTTGCAAACCAGGGAGCTGGGACTCCAGGCAGGACACTCAGAGCCTCTCTCCCAAGCAGCCTCTCCAGAGTGAGGAGTCACACGCTTCATTATTCCCTGCCATCCTGCAGCAGGTCCCTGCAGCCACCAGCGTCCCCTGCAAGTCATCAGGGCCTGTGCTTTTATCGTCAACAAAGCAGAGTTTCTGAAACAGCAGCCCCAGGGGAGGGAAGTGTGCGTGTCTCAGCGAAGTCTGCTTCTCACCCACTCATTCTCCAGCCTTAGAAAAGGTCATGTGACTTCACGAGGGCCATTTCTGACCAGGCTGTGGAGTCCGGCAGGACAGCACGGGAGGTGTGTGGGCACCTTACCGAGGAGATGCTGCTTAGCGTCCCCTGGAGAGAGCACCCAGGGCGTCCCGTGCTTCTGAGTTAACACGTCTTTAACACGGACACAGGGCACTTCTTGAGAAATGTAAGTTTCCAGAGGCGGGGCTCTAGCACACTGGAAAGGGTTTGGTGATCCGTCGTGCTCCAAGCTGATGGGGCCTCAGCAAGCATGAGAAGGAAGGATTCACAGCTGGCCGGTGGCGGAGGACCTCAGGTCTCGTCCATTCACGTCTTCATCCAACATCTGAAGGAATAAATGAACGCACAAGACGTTCGTTCATGTGAAGACAAAGCACGCTGTGAGATGTGTGAGCCCACCGTCGAGGGTGGCCTGGTGAGTGGAGAGGCGAGTCTCACCCGGGAGGAGTGGCCGCAGCCCCCCGCCTCGGCGAGAGGTCACCGAGCTGGCCTGGAAGGACCAGTGGCAAAGGGGAGGAGGTCGTTTGAAAGTAAGAGAACAGCGCAGCGGAGTCCTGGAGGCACAAAAGCAAAGTCCACCCAAGAGTGAGGGCACTGAGGGGCACAGGAGGGGCCAGCAGCGCCCACGGCCAAGCCGTCACGTGGCCGGGCCCTTTCTCCACACAGATTTCTAAAATGGAGGAAAAATCGGGGAGGCGATAGAGCAGCCTGGGCGAGCCCCACTGCGCCACTTTTTGTGTGTGTGTGACAGAGACTCGCTCTGTCACCCAGGCTAGAGTACAATGGCACCACCTCGACTCATGCAACCTCCGCCTCCCGGGTTCAAATGATTCTCCTGCCTTAGCTTCCTGAGTAGCTGGGATTACAGGCACGGGCCACCATGCCCAGCTAATTTCTTTTATTTTTAGTAGAGCCGGGGTTTCACCGTGTTGGTCAGGCTGTCCTGAATTCCTGACCTCATGATCTGCCCGCCCCGGCCTCCCACGGTGCTGGGATTACGGGCGTGAGCCGCCGCGTCCAGCCTGCACCTTTTGGTCAAAGTCCTGCTAGAAAGATCTGTCATAGATGGAGCATGCTTTGGTTCAGAAACTGTTTTATAGAGTGTCAGCAGCACCTTGGCCAGGGTGGCTCCAATGAGAGTTGACACCAGGATGTGGGGGGGACTCTCCCCAGGGTCATCTCCATCACCCCTGGGCTCTCGAGGGGCCTCGGATAATGAGAAGAGAACAGGCAGGCTTGTGGGGTCTTAGCAGCTTCCGCTGGGAGGCACAGTAGGGGGAAGAGGCCACCGCGGGCCTGGTGGCTGGAAGAAGCTCCTCCCTCCCTTCGTGTCTCTCCCTGCCCACGGCCCTGCCCTCCCACATGGCCGGCGTCCATGGGAACTGCTGGAGCAGGGCTTCCTCCTGGGGCGTGTGCTTCCGGGCCCGAGGCTTCTTACTGCTGAAGTGGCTGCCTTGGATACTCCTAAGTCTTACCTCACCCACCCGGGACTTCAGGGTTGTCCTGCCCCTTCCAGATCCTGGGGGAAATACAGGTTGTAGCGAAGCAATTATTGAAAAACCAAGACAAAGTATTATGTGGAAAGAAAGTCATTCGCTCAGGTGAGAACGCAGGGAAGGAGGGAGGAAGCCCATTCTCCACACCCCGGCCCTTAGCTCACACCACGGACCTCCACCCTGGAAGCGTGGCCAGGGTTTCAACCACGTGGCCGGTCTCTTGCTGTAGGAAGGAAGGTGAGTCCCATGACAAGAGACCCCTGGGTTTCCCTCTCAGTTCTGGTTCTCCTCGGCCCCATGAACCTGAGGGGAAGTGGCAGCAGAGAGGCTGAGAAAGCTCATCTGTGAAATGGGCACGATACTCACGTGACAGTCAAGTTTATACATCAACCTGACCGGGCCATGGGGTGTCCAGACACAAGCATCATCCTGGGGGTGCATGTGAGGATTTCTGGAAGAGACTGCCCTTTGCATCAATGGACTGAGTCAAGCAGATGAGCCCCCTTTGTGGGTGGGCCTCATCCAACCAGCCGAAGACCCGAATCAAGCAAAAAGGCTGAGGAAGCGGAACTGCTCCCGCGTGGGTGCGTGCCCTGGGCCACGGGTCTTTCCGGGCCCTCGGACCTGCGCCCACACCACTAGCTCTCCCCTGACGTGGCCTGGAGCCACACTGCGAGCTTCCCTGGATGTCAGGCTTGCCAGCTCCGATCCCGGGACACTTCAGCCTCCATAACTGTGTCAGCCAAATTCTTATCACAGCAATTGTCACGGTAGTCCCCTTCATCTAAACCCACGTCCCGCGGCCGCCTCACAGCTGTGTCTGCATCAGCTCCTCCTACGGGCTCTGCTTCTCCAGGGAACCCTGACTGATACTGTATTAGGCCATCTCTGCATCGATGTAAAGGAACACCTGAGGCTGGGTGACTTCTAGAGAAAAGTGGTTCAATTCGATCACAGTCTGGAGGCTGTGTGGGAAGAACGGTGTCAGCATCTGCTCGGCGTCCGGGGAGGCCTCAGGAAGCGTTCAGCTGTGGCAGAAGGTGAAGGGGAGGCAGGCGCATCACTCGCAAGAGAGGGAGCGGGGGGATGGGAGAGGGGGGTGGGGTGGTGGCACCTGAGCTTATAAACAGCCGATCTCCAGTGATGAGAACTCACTCATCACCAAGCGGGTGGCACTAAGCATTCATGAGAAATCACCCCATGACCCAAAACCTCCCACCGGGCCCCACCTCCGGCCCTGGGCGTTACATCTCAACAGGAGATTCGGGCGGGACAGACACCCAAGCCATGCCAGCCGCTCAACACGCTGCTTCGACAGAGGCCTGGCATCATGCTCAGCCCCTGGAGCCACCCACCAGAGGCCTTGGGGGTCATCCTGGCCCAGCCTCCGCCTCTGCACCCTCCTGCCGCGTGGGGATTCCCGCGCTGGCCCTGTAGGGAAAGCCAAACGCCAGCAGTCGACCTGGGTGGATGAGCTCAGTGGCGGTTTAACAGTCGCGGCTGCTCGAACCCAGGGAAGAGGGCCCCGACAACCTTCCTGGGGAGAGGTCACAGGCCTGGTCTTGCTTCTGTGGGAAAGGGTGACAAGAAATTAGCTGTGGCTGTCTGTAAGCCTCAGAGACCACTTTTGTCCTCAGCTCCTGTTTTCAGAGGCTGTAGTCAAAGTTACGTCGGGAAAAGTCCGTTTCCATATAGAAATATGTGCACCCCTCTGTCCTAAGGGACTATGAGGACCCACCCAGGATACATGAGGACCTGCAACGCTGGGCTGGGCTCCTCACCAACTCCTCCCGGGACCCCAGGCTGGTCGGAGCCTGGCCCTGGCCCTGAGAGATGCCTAGTGACACCCCGCAATCCTCCCTAACTGCCCTGCACCTAGTGACACACCACGATCCTCCCTAACTCCGCTACACCCAGTGACACCTCGTGATCCTCCCTAACTGCCCTACACCTAGTGACACCTCGAGATTCCTCCGTAACTGCCCTACACCCAGTGACACCCCGCAATCCTAACTCTGCTACACCCAGTGACACCGCACGATTCCTCTCTAACTGTGCTACACCTACTGACACTCTGTGATCCTCCCTAACTGCCCTACACCCAGTGACACCCCATGATCCTCCCTAACTGTGCTACACCTAGTGACACCCCGTGATCCTCCCTAACTGCCCTACACCCAGTGACACCCCACGATCCTCCCTAACTCCGCTACACCCAGTGACACCCCACGATCCTCCCTAACTGTGCTACACCTAGTGACATCCCGTGATCCTCCCTAACTGCCCTAAACCCAGTGACACCCCATGATCCTCCCTAACTGTGCTACACCTAGTGACACCCCGTGATCCTCCCTAACTGCCCTACACCCAGTGACACCCCACGATCCTCCCTAACTCCGCTACACCCAGTGACACGCCACGATCCTCCCTAACTGTGCTACACCTAGTGACAGCCCGCTATCCTCCCTAACTGCACTTTGTCTCTGTGAGTTTCCTGGAGCTACTCTGACAAATGTTCTGTTTGTCCCACAAACCAAGTGGCTTTAAACAACCCAGATTCATTCTCTTACAGTTCTGCAGCTCCGACAGCTGAACAGTCTCGCTGGGCTGAAGTCAAGGCCTGTCGGCAGGGCTGGCTCCTGGAGGCTCTAAGGGAAAACCGTTCCCCGGCCTTCTCCAGTTTCTAAGAGGCTGCCTGCCCGGTTCCGTGGCTCCTGGTCCCTTCCTCCTTCCTCATGAGGTAGGAGGCAGGACTGACTCCACATACGGGACTTGGAGAGCGGACCAGACTGAAGACTAGCTAAAACAGGGCCTGGGCAAAAGCAGCTTTCAGTCAGACCCGCCAGCCGGTGCGCGATCTTCAGGCACTGTTGCCATGGCAGCAACCAGGCGTGACCGCCCCTTTCCATGGCAGTGACCAATGATGACGACCCCTTCTCCAGCAATTTCTGCATACACCAGCCCTGAATCTCCATGCAATGAAAAGTGGGCGGAAACGTGACTGTGGGCCGCTGCTCTCAGCCTCCTGCGGGGCAGCCCGCTCTGCAGGGGAGCTGCGACGCTGTGCTCCCGTACAGCTCGCTTCTTCTGCTTGTGGCTTGCCTTGAAATTCTCTCCTGGGCAAAGCAAAGAACCCTCGGAGGCCCGCCCGCCCTGCATCACCCACAGCCGGCAGCACAGCCTTCTCCCTCCCCCCTGACTCCACCCTCCTCCTTCATAAAGACCCCGGTGGTGACATTGTCATCCGGGACATCCCACCTCAGGATCCTCAATTTAATCATGTCTGCAAGGTCTGTTTCACTTCAGGCCCCACAGTCACAGCTTCTGGGGATGAGAACGTGGCCCCCTTTTTATTCTGCCTGTGACGGCCTCCATCACTGAACTCTTCACATGGGTCTGGCCTGCCTCACCAGGCAGACTGGGGCCCCCGGGGACAAGGATCAGATCCTGGTCACCTCTGAATCACACAGGGGCCCTCGGGCAGAGCACGCCCCACTCGCTCTGGCTGGCCGGCTGGTGAGGGTGATTCTCCTGCACGTGTGCTGGGCCTGTTCCTGTCTCCCACTTGAGCTGTGAACGAGAAAGCCCAGGAAGGGCATCCTCCAGAGCCTGACAGTACTGACTGCCGGAGACACTGGGCAATCGCATCAGGCAAGAGTCAGAAGACAGGCAGATATTCACTGGGACCGCATGGAATCCTTCCGATGCGGTAGCCCCTGAGCCTCCTCCCAGTGCCTCTGTGTCCACCCTGGACAAGCACAGACGAGCTCAGCCTCTGTCTGATCTGACATCTTGACTTCAGCAGATGCCCGACATGCAGGCTGAGAAACAGACCTGAATTCAGGCTGGAGGTCCAAACGGGAGCATGGTGAGGGCAAGTGGGCAGGAGGTGGCCACGCTAACAAAGAAGCCAATGCCGGTGCCCCAGCTGGACACTCCTGGCCGCTGTGCCCTGTCGGGGATGGAGGCTGGGCAGAGCCCCTGCCCGTAACCATGGAGTCTCCTCCTTACCCTGCCCTGCACCTGCTGCTGCTGCCAATGCTGAAGTGGAGGCAAGAAAAACTGCCAAGTCCCTGGAGTCCTGTGCTCTGTGCACTGCAGGAAGGTAGACCTGAAGCAGGCCATGTCTGTGCCTGGCCCCGACACCCAGCCCAGCCCTGACACCCAGCCCATCCTCAACACCCAGCCCAGCCCTGACACCCAGCCCAGCCTCGACACCCAGCCCAGCCTCAGCCGCTGTCACTCTCCTACTGATGTCCCCCAAATGCAGCCACTGCCACCAGCGGGGCCCAAGCAGCCCTCTCATCTCCGGGGGCCTCTGCGATGGCCTCTAATGGCCTCCTGACTTGTTTCCCATGCCCGTTCCCGCCCTCCTGTGGTGCACCAGAGACGTCTCCAAAATGCACACAGATTGGGCTGCCCCACCCGCCTCCACCAGCAGCAAACCCCACAAGAGTGCCCAGAGCCCATAAGATAGCCAGCACACTCCTTCTCGGGCCAGATGGCGCCTGCCAGGTGTGAGGGCCCGGACAGACCCCCCCCCGACCTGCCCCCCTTCCCTTGTCCTGTGGAGCCCTCCTCTCGGTGTTCCCTGACCCCGCCACGTCAGGGGGCCTCAGACAGGCTGACCACCCTCTGACTCCATTCTCACGCACCCACTCTGGGAGCCTTCTGTGCTGAACCCCTCCAGGCTTGCCCAGGCCCAAGGCGCCTGGGTCTGAGTGCGTCTCTGCACCTGGTCTGACCTGCTGGCAGGGCTCACTGTGCGCTGTGGGGCCAAATGACATCCCCACCACTGCCCGCCATGCCTGCTGTCACAATCCAGCTGCTGGCCCTGGTGCAGCCAATGAATGCCACCTCCTGGGGCTCCTCCAACCTCCTCAAACAGAGGCCTGAGCACCTATGAGGCCTCACTGAGCAGCGGGGCCCAGGAGCAGGGCTGGTGTTTGAATCCGGCTGGTTAAGTCGGTATGCAGGGCTGGGCTCACACCTCAGGCCCACCGAGCCCCAGCCTCTGATCAGGGACTCCTTTCCTAACAGCCCCCAGGGCTCTATCCACTTAGTGAGTTACAATACCTCCGAGAGTCTGCACGACGGCTGTGCGTGTGTGTTTGCACTAACATTCCCCGGTGCTTAGTATGTGCCAAGCAGCCAGGATCAGCCGGCCCGGCTCTCACAACAAGCTCAGGACAGGGTGTTATTGTCCCTGGGAGAGCTCATCAGCATCATGACGTTAAACACCGTCCGATGCTGACAGCTCCCTTGGCTCTCTCCCTGAGCAGGCCCCTCCCCAAGCCCAGCCCTCCCAATGACAAGCCACCTTGTCATCCATGTCCCTGTGTGTCCGTCCATGTCCCCGTGTGCTCGTCCATGACCCCGTGTGCTCGTCCATGACCCCGTGTGCTTGTCCATGTCCCTGTGTGCTTGTCCATGACCCCGTGTGTCCATGCCTGTCCCCGTGTGCTCGTCCATGTCCCCGTGTGCTCGTCCATGACCCCGTGTGCTCGTCCATGTCCCCGTGTGCTCATCCATGTCCCCGTGTGCTCGTCCATGTCCCCGTGTGCTCGTCCATGTCCCCGTGTGCTCGTCCATGTCCCCGTGTGCTCGTCCATGACCCCGTGTGCTAGTCCATATCCCCGTGTGCTCGTCCATGACCCCGTGTGCTCGTCCATGTCCCCGTGTGCTCGTCCATGTCCCCGTGTGCTCGTCCATGACCATGTGTGCTCGTCCATGTCCCCGTGTGCTCGTCCATGTCCCCGTGTGCTAGTCCATATTCCCGTGTGCTCGTCCATGTCCCCGTGTGCTCGTCCATGTCCCCGCGTGCTCGTTCATGTCCCCGTGTGCTCGTCCATGACCCCGTGTGCTAGTCCATATCCCCGTGTACTCGTCCATGACCCCGTGTGCTCGTCCATGACCCTGTGTGCTCGTCCATGTCCCTGTGTGCTTGTCCATGACCCCGTGTGTCCATGCCTGTCCCCGTGTGCTCATCCATGTCCCTGTGTGCTTGTCCATGACCCAGTGTGCTCGTCCATGACCCCGTGTGCTCGTC
Organism: Saimiri boliviensis; assembly: GCF_048565385.1. Lineage (NCBI taxonomy): Eukaryota > Metazoa > Chordata > Mammalia > Primates > Cebidae > Saimiri > Saimiri boliviensis. Next base: position 2,236,880 of record NC_133453.1, read on the forward strand.
CATGACCCTGTGTGCTCGTCCATGTCCCTGTGTGCTTGTCCATGACCCCGTGTGTCCATGCCTGTCCCCGTGTGCTCATCCATGTCCCCGTGTGCTCGTCCATATTCCCGTGTGCTCGTCCATGACCCCGTGTGCTCGTCCATGACCCCGTGTGCTCGTCCATGTCCCCGTGTGCTCGTCCATGACCCCGTGTGCTCGTCCATGTCCCCGTGTGCTCGTCCATATTCCCGTGTGCTCGTCCATGTCCCCGTGTGCTCGTCCATGTCCCCGTGTGCTCGTCCATATTCCCGTGTGCTCGTCCATGTCCCCGTGTGCTCGTCCATGTCCCCGTGTGCTCGTCCATATTCCCGTGTGCTCGTCCATGTCCCCGTGTGCTAGTCCATATCCCCGTGTGCTCGTCCATGACCCCGTGTGCTCGTCCATGTCCCCGTGTGCTCATCCATGTCCCCGTGTGCTCGTCCATGTCCCCGTGTGCTCGTCCATGACCCCGTGTGCTCGTCCATGTCCCCGTGTGCTCGTCCATGACCCCGTGTGCTCGTCCATGTCCCCGTGTGCTCGTCCATGTCCCCGTGTGCTCGTCCATGTCCCCGTGTGCTCGTCCATGACCCCGTGTGCTCATCCATGTCCCTGTGTGCTTGTCCATGGCCATGTGTGCTTACTGCTATCTGCACTGGCTCCCGTCAGAGTAAATGGTGCCAAAACCCTCACTGCAGCCCAGGTGTCCCTGCGTGACCTATGGCCCCATGGCCTCCCGACCTCCTGGCCGGCCACCTGGCCTGCTTGCTGCTCCAGGTTACCTGCCCAGGGGCCTTTGCCCTCTCTGCTCTCTGCCTGGAGCACCTTCCACCCCGCTGGACCCCAGCCTCCCTCCCTCAGATCTCAAGGTGGCGGCACTTCACCTCGACTGGCTTCCCCGATGCTGTCCACACCTGCTGCTCTCTTCACCCTGCCAAGCTCTCCCATGGCGGGAGGAGCTGCCTTCAGCTTCTCCCTTGGTGCCCCGAATGCCAGTTTTCACAGGGCTCTACACTGTACCCAGCACTGCAGGCCAGCTCACAGGGGCTACGCTGTACATGTTTGTTGAATGAAAGAGTGAATGAATTCCCATTTGTCCGATGAAGGAAGAGCCACGGTTGTGCGAGGACACAGAGGGAAAGTGGCACAGCCCAGCCCACAGCAGAAAGGCCGACTGCAGGCCCAGGACCGTCACGGAGCCACACAGCCCTGACCGCTGGCCTCAGCACCCTGCCTCCACCCGCCAAGTTCTTGCTCCCGGGTGGCCTGAGGCAAGAACAAGAAAATGAACCCACCAGCAACGAGGCCATGGCCACAGTAAGTGCTGTGATGGAAACGCGGAAGCAGTCAGAACAGACCCACCCAGTGGTCACAGCATGCCGAGAGGAGAAGGCAGGGCTCAGTCAGGGTGCGGGGAGCAGCTACTGCAGAGGCACGGGGCTGGGAGGAGCCGGGCCCATGGGAGGGGTGTGTGTGTGTCTGTGTGATTGTCTGAGTGCATGTATATTTACCTGTGTCTGTGCATACATGCCATGTGTATCTGTGTGTATTAGTACTGTGTGTTATGTGTATAGAAATGAAAGTGTGTCTGTGTATGCGTGTATGTGAAGATGTGTATGTGTGCATACGTGTATGCATTATATACGTCTATATGTGAAGATGTATACAAGTATCTGAGTCTGTGCACGTATGTACATTACTATGTATGTAGACTGCTTGTGTGTGCATGTGTGTCTCTGTGTCTCTGTGCATATATGTATGTGACATGTGCATATGTCTGTGTGTGTGTGCTTAGGTGCATATATGTATGTGTGTCTATATGTGTATGCATGTGTGTGTCTGTGTATAGGTGCATGTAGGTATGTGTGTGCATGCGTGTATGTGTGCGTGCATGTGTGTGCATGCGTGTATGTGTGTGCATGTGTGTGCATGTGTGTATATGTGTGCGTGTGTGTGTGCGTGTGTGTGTGCATGTGTGTATGTGTGTGTGCATGTGTGTATGTGTGTGTGCATGTGTGCATGTGTGTATATGTGTGTGCATGTATGTGTGTGTGCGTGTGTGCATGTATGTATGTGTGTGTGCATGTGGCTAGAGCAAGCCTGGGAAGCCCTCAGAGGTCAGGCGTGCAGATCCACCTGCCGAGATGCACTCACCTTTCTGATAACGCAGGTGTCTGCAAGGAGCCCAGACCTGCCCACTGCAGACAGTGCTTGCCCTGGAGGGCAAAAGACCTCTCACTCACCACAGTGGGCAGCCCCCACCCCCGCCCCTGCTGCAGGGACCCTGTGGTGCCCAGTGGCTTTGCCTTTGACTTTTCACCTCTTTGCTCCATACTGCCCTGGGCGAGCCCTCCTCCCTTCAGATGATTCCCAAGTCACACCAGCATCAGCATCCTCCCCCGAGCCACAGACCCCCTGCCGCCCCCGCCTCAGGCTCCTGTAACCCTCCGCAGCCTTGCCCCCTGCCAGGGCACACTGCCCACCTTCGCTGCACCACTGCCTCGCTCTCTGCGACTGAGTGCCCCGCAGCACCCCTTGCTTCAGATGTGCACTCAGACTGAAAGTGTTCCTGGGGCCGGGGATGCCGAGGAGGCAGAGCAGACAGAGGTCCTCCCAGGGCTCAGTCACAGGGGCTCCACTTCCCGGGTGCCTGCGCTGCCTCTGCTCCCCTCCCCGCTGCACCCCAGGCCCATGCTGGGGCCCTCACCACCTGTCTGGGCTGTTCTGTGAGCCAGCGCATGGCAGCGGGTGTCTCGGCAGCTCTTGGACCAGGTAACTTCCCCAGGACCCTGGCCACCTGCCTTAGGGCAGACATGACTCCTAAAGTCTATGCCTTTGAGGACAGAGACAGAGGAACTGGCTGGTGAAGGTGTTGGTGCCAGGGAGACATGGTGAATCCCATTGATGTCAATAGTGGGAGTGGAGCTGTGGCCCAGTGACACGGTGCAGGCCTCAGCCAGGCAGCGAAGAATTGTAAAAGGCCATCAGCTGCCCTCTTGGCAGGATTAGACAGCTGTCAACTCAAATCACCCGGAAGGACGGGACAGAGCCTAGACTTGGCCAGCTTCCCTCTGATGTGTGGGCTGGAGGCCCCGGTTGCCAGGACGACCACGCACAGGCCACTGAGTGTCCTCCTGTAGTGCACATGCCATCACCCTGGACATGTGAGGCACCAGGTCCCAGTAAGAGGATGCAACTGCCCGGGAGGGCTGCACCAGATACCGAGGTAAGGAAGGAGGCTGAGGTCTCTGACTTTACTCTTTTGCAGAGGGCGGGAATGACATACACACTCCCGAAACTCAAAGTGAGTGAATTGTCTCAGGGAACTTGGAATTTGAATGTTTTTAGCCATTACTTAATGTCTGAATTTGCAAGCATTCGGGAAAAAATCTTCCTTGTTAGCCCTTTTTTTTTTATTTTTTATTTTTTTGAGGCGAAGTCTCACTCTATCAGCCCAGGCTAGAGTGCAGTGGCACAATCCCGGCTCACTGCAACATCCGCTTCCCGGGTTCGAGGGATCACAGGCACGCACCACCACGCCCAGCTAATTTTCACATTTGTAGTAGAGACGAGGTTTCATCAAGAACTGGAGCTGGTACGGGGGTTTCGATTTTTCCCAAGGTGGCACTGCCTTGGCACAGCCCTACAGCGAGGGCATGAGCCACACGCGCCTGCCACTTCTGGAGCAAACTGTTCCCCATGGAAGGGCCAGCGGCAGGGAGGCTGACCGGGGACGGTGACCAGAGGGAGCCCGGAGGGGGCCGCCCCACCGCTGCTCTGTTACCCTGAGCGGGTGGGTCAGCCGTGGGGCTGGGGAGAGTCTCCGAGCAGCAGAGGGACAGCAGGGACAGTGCTTGCCCCCGGAGGGCTCCGAGCAGGCTGGGGTGCCCCCGTCAGGGGCTCTGAGTGAATGAAGCAGGGGCAACTACCAGGGTGCCCTCCCGCCAACCTACAACCACGGAAAGGCGCAGGGACCGCCCACGCCGGAAACAATTCTCCTCCTCAGACTCCCCACCCGGAAACAATTCTCCTCCTCAGACTCCCCACCCGGAAACAATTCTCCTCCTCAGACTCCCCACCCGGAAACAATTCTCCTCCTCAGACTCCCCACCTGGAAACAATTCACCGCCTCAGACTCCCCACCCGGAAACAATTCTCCTCCTCAGACTCCCCACCCGGAAACAATGCACCTCCTCAGACTCCCCACCCGGAAACAATGCACCGCCTCAGACTCCCCACCTGGAAACAATGCCCCACCCGGAAACAATACACCTCCTCAGAGTCCCAGCCCAGAAACAATTCACCTCCTCAGACTCCCAACCCGGAAACAATCCACCTCCTCAGACTCCCCACCTGGAAACAATGCACCTCCTCAGACTCTCAACCCGGAAACAATTCACCTTCTCAGACTCCCCACCCGGAAACAATTCTCGTCTCCAGACTCCCCACCCAGAAACAATTCACCTTCGGAGACTCAGGATCCCGTGCGGAGAAGACAGGAGGGAAGACGGACATCCATGAAAATGTCCTGCTCAGAAGGGACAGCTACAGCCTCAGGGAAAGTGGTCACTGCCGTCCCCAGACACGTTTAGGAAATTACCTCTTTTTATAATTACTCTGAAGCCAGAGGAACCTTTCTCAGCCCGAGACTCACCCCCAGGGTTCCCGCCTCGGTCCCTGGGACCGGCGGCCAGTGGCGCAGGCAGAGTCTCCCCACGAGGTGCCTCGGGGGGAGCCTCCCTTCACGAGAGGCCCGGGAGGGACTGTGGGGAACGCTCCCGTGTGAGACCCCTAAAAGGCGTGAGTCTCACTATACGGTGAGTTTGATCCCAAACACAGTTTCCTACTGGAGGCAGTCGAGCTATCCGGAATATAGGAACCGAAAGATGATTGATCAGTTTCTAATATCAGCCACAATATCATCAGCCACAATATCGTTTGGGCCTAAAACTATGCGTTGCTGCTAGACCGAGTGACCCCCTACCAGCAACCAGTTCCTGCTTTTTAACCTTTTTTATGACTCTTTTAAGAATAAGTTTTAACCTTTTCTTTATTTACCTGACTGCCTAATGGTTTAACTGTCGATATTTGCAAAGCAAATGCCACCATAAGGGATGGCTTTGATTCCTGACTCAGAGATTCCTGAATGGGAAATTGAGTTAAGTTGAGTTAGGAGTAGACAAAGGAGAATCCGGTTAAAAGATATTCTGATGAGCAAAACCAAAAAACTTTTCACATCTCAGTTCTAAAACAAGATCAAACCGGAGATACCTGCAGCCAGGAGGAATAATGTCTGGATGCAAACAAGCTTTGTGATTACAGGAAATTCTGTTACTTTTTACAACCACTGATTGTGTATCTGACTTCTCAATTGTATAGGCCATGTAAGGTATACATTTGCATTTCCTCTTGCAACCATTGTGTATCTGATTTCTCTATTGTATAGGCCATGTGAGGCATACATTTACATTCCTCTTGCTATGACGTAAACCAGAGCCAAGAAAGTGTATTTATTCCTGGCATTTGAAAAATAAAATTTGCTGTTTAGGCACAGCCTATCAGCCCTCCAGACGCCTCGCTTTCTCTCTCTCTGTCTTTATTATTTTCTCAGGCGCACTCCCTCTTCCAGGTATTGGGACCCTCTTGCAGGTCGAGAGACCCCCGGGCAGACGTGCCTACCCGTCCGGACGGTCCACGACAAGGGACCCCCTCTCCCCATGAAGCCCGTCGGGGCCAACGACCTGACGAAGCAGCCCCAGGCCCCCTGCGCCAAGTCCGCGGCGTAGGCGGGAACCGGGCATCACCACTCAGGGCCTGCGCAGGAACAAGGAAGGTGCCGGAAAATCCCCTGGGAGCTGGAGGCAGCGCCCCGAGGACGGGACACACCCAGCAACCAGCCGTCTCCTGGCCCCGCTGCTGCAAGGGACCCAGGCCACGGCTCCCAGGGACGCGGGGGCAGCACCGGGATGCCCCCTGAGCCAGGCCCCCGAGCTTGCCGGGCAGCAGCTTCCAGCGTGCGGAAGGACGGAGCCTGGCCCTGGGCTCGGTCAGGACGTCTCCGAAGTGGGTGTTGAACCTTCGCCATGGCACATGGGGCACAGTCAGGCCGAGCCTGGCCTCGGTCAGGACGTCTCCGAAGTGGGTGTTGAACCTTCGCCACGGCACATGGGGCACAGTCAGGCCGAGCCTGGCCTCGGTCAGGACGTCTCCGAAGTGGGTGTTGATCCTTCGCCACGGCACATGGGGCACAGTCAGGCCGAGCCTGGCCTCGGTCAGGACGTCTCCGAAGTGGGTGTTGATCCTTCGCCATGGCACATGGGGCACAGTCAGGCCGAGCCTGGCCTCGGTCAGGACGTCTCCGAAGTGGGTGTTGAACCTTCGCCATGGCACATGGGGCACAGTCAGGCCGAGCCTGGCCTCTGTCAGGACGTCTCCGAAGTGGGTGTTGAACCTTCGCCATGGCACATGGGGCACAGCCAGGCCGAGCCTGGCCTCGGTCAGGACGTCTCCGAAGTGGGTGTTGAACCTTCGCCACGGCACATGGGGCACAGTCAGGCCGAGCCTGGCCTCGGTCAGGACGTCTCCGAAGTGGGTGTTGATCCTTCGCCATGGCACATGGGGCACAGTCAGGCCGAGCCTGGCCTCGGTCAGGACGTCTCCGAAGTGGGTGTTGAACCTTCGCCATGGCACATGGGGTACAGTCAGGCCGAGCCTGGCCTCGGTCAGGACGTCTCCGAAGTGGGTGTTGAACCTTCGCCATGGCACATGGGGCACAGTCAGGCCGAGCCTGGCCTCTGTCAGGACGTCTCCGAAGTGGGTGTTGAACCTTCGCCATGGCACATGGGGCACAGCCAGGCCGAGCTGCGGCCGTGCAGTGTTGGGGGGCAGGACTGCTCGCTCTGGACCCCACAGCAGGGACGCCTTTCTCTCGAGTCTTCAGCTCCCCATTCTCCATCTGGCTCTCCTGGCGTGAGGGTGGGAGCTCTGGAAACCCATCAGAGGGGCCCGGGGCCTTGGCCGACCCGCCTGACGACCCCTTCCTGCCACACATGCCTCGGGAGTGGCCAGTGTCAGCCGGCAGCTTTGGAACCCAGGCCCTCAGGGACCCGGGAGTCCCAGTTCTGAGCTCTCCAGACATTGGCGGTATGGAAACTTCAGTCTCAGAGATCACACACAGGTGTACGCGCAGACCCATGGCTCCCTCCAGGCTGCAAGGGCTGGCGCTGGGCAGTCCAGCAGCCCAGCGAAGGGTCGGCAGTGTCGCTGCGACACCCGTGTGGTTTCATGAGAGACTCTGTGGAAGGGAAGGGCTCACAGCGCCATCCAGGCACTTCCGGGCTTCGTCGGTGCTGCTGTCCGGACGGTGGACAGCGGAGGACAGCCCAGCGTTTTCTGAAGGAGTGGACATTCTCCACATACCGTTTGTTGTCTTCCCTTGCTAAGGACAGGGCGAGATGGCCGAATTCTCAAGCCTCTACTGTGAACGCGCCTCCCAGAGCCCCTCGCCTGGCTCTCTGTTCCCCGCCTCACCCCATCCCTCACTCAGAACCAGCCCAAACTTCCCTGGCATCGGCGTGAGGCCTGCGAGCTCCTCCCTGGGATGGCTGGGAGGTGGGAGAATCTGCAGGGTCGTCACTCACATGAGGCGCTGCCTGCAGACCTTCGGGATGAGCTCAGAAAGGTTCCCCCGGAGGAGGAGGCTGATGGGGGGCCGGGAGCGGTGGAGACCTGCAGGATGGCCGCGCTGGGGCAGGCCTGTGCTCAGCAGGCACCTGACGAATGGGAGCCAAGCTTCTTCCAAATCCAGCTCGCAGCCGGGGCTCCCGGACTTCACCCAGATGGGCCAGGTGTGCGGGGAACTAGAAGGAATCCACAGCACAGGGAAGTCGTCCTCAGTCCGCAGTCCACTCACCGAGACAGTGGTGCTGGCAGGCTGCCATGGCCAGGTGACTGCACCAAAGAGGGGCCAGCGAGGGGTAGTTGGCCCTCCTCCAGCCCCGGCCTGGAGGTGCCACCCAGCAGGCACAAACGCCTGGACCCCCACAAGGTGAAGGCGCCAGTGCTGAGGGCAGGCCCAGCAGACATTTCCCATAGTGCGCGTTACACCAGGTCCACAGTGGGGGCTTCCAAGTGCCCACTGTCTAGGGAACGGAGGGGCGAGTGCCTGCAGCTGAGACACAGACTTGGCCCTGGGGAGGCCGGGGCAGTGAGCTGGCACCTGAGTCCAGAACCCCACGGCCTCGGTCCTGACACCGTCCCCCCCACGTCCTGCACTTGCCTGTTTCTCTAAGACACACAAGAGCAGCAGCCTCGGCGTGACACCCCTGCCCAGTGACCTAAAGGAGGAACTTCAGTAAAAGCAGCAAATAAGACTTTCTCCGCCGATAGGAATCGGCTGTGTCCCCACCCAAATCTCACCTTGAATTGTAATAATGCCCACTTGTCAACAGCAGGGCCAGGTGGAGACAATCGAATCATGGAGGCAGGTTCCCCCATTCTGTTCTCGTGGTTGTAAGTCTCTTGAGATCCGATGGTTTTATAACTGGGAGTTCCCTGGCACAGGTGCCCTTGCCTGCCGCCACGTAAGACGTGACCTGGCTCCTCATTCACTTTCCGCCACGACTGTGAGGCTTCCCCAGCCTTGTGGAACTGTGAGTCCATTAAACCCCTTTATAAATTACCAAGTCTTGGGTATGTCTTTATTGGCAGTGTGAAAGCAGACTAATACACATCCACACGAGGTTTAAAAGGCCTATAGAGCAGAGCCTTCATCTTCTTTAAACAAACCTTAGCCTTAGCCACACCTGCCTTGGAAAAGAGGCCTCTGCACCACTGTGCTCAGTCCAGCTGCAGGGCCCGTGACGGGCTGACAGAGCAGAGCCACCAGGACAGGCACACGTCAGGGCTTCCTTAAGGCCCAGCATGCCCCATGCCCTCTGCAGAGGCCAGCATGCCTTTGCTCAGTGCCTGCTGCACACACCCTGCTTCCCTGGAACACCCCTTGCCTGTGGGTGAAGCAGGGTTCAAGGGCAGCATAGCAGGGCCTGAGTTCAAGGTCTCATGCCTGGGCCACAGGGGACCAAGCCTCACCCAGGAGAACATTGCAGACCTCAAGGTCAAGTGTGCTACTTGGATTCTTAGCCCAAAAGCCCAAAGCCACACCTTCTGCCAGTGAAGCCCTCTCACTGTGCATTCTGCCTCCTCACCCCATCACCTTCTCTTAGTTCTCAAAGTTTCTTACTCCCAGGACTGAGGGCCCCTGAGAGGGCTTAATACTAAGAGCACCTCTTCCCCATGCAGGTTCAAAAGCAGCTGGATATGAGATAAAGAATAAAACACATGAACCGAAAGTATTACTTACTCCTAATAAATGCCAAGGTGAGAGACTTAGCTTAGTGTGGGGGCCAAATAACCTTGCTGACTGAACCCAGAGTAAGAGCCTCCTCCTCAGGAGTGCAGGGCTGGACCAGGCAGACATGCCAGCACCAGCAGGCCGAGCGGTGCAGGAGCCTTCAAGGGCACAGCATCTCTGCAACCGGACGGCACCCAAGAGAAGCGTGTGACGGTAGATTCAGTGACACAGACGCCCTTGCAATGTGGGTAGGCCTCATCCAACCCATTGAAAACCTGAGTAGAATGAAAAGGTGGCGTCGGAACCCTCCAGCTGCCTGCCTGCTGGAGCTGGAACACCCACCTTCTGCTCTCAGGCTGGCACTGTGCTGGCATCGGCGCTGGAGGATCTTGGGCCTCCAGACTGCCTAGGGCGGAAGCGTAGGCTCTCCTGGCTCTGCAGCCTGCAGACGACAGGGCATGGGACCCCTCCGCCTCCGTAATCATGCAAGCCCATTCAATTTCTTATAGCGATGTGTCTCTAACTCCATTTGTCTGGAGAAACTTGAGTAATATGGGAGAGAGGGAAGAGGGTGTGGGCCTCTGGAATACCCCGTACCAGGCCCTGGCTCCCACAGCGCACAGCCCCAGGCAGGGATGGGGATATAGCCCAAGGCCAGGGGTGCTTAGGGAAAATCCCGATGTGAAAACCTGAGAGATCAGAGAGTTACCTCATTTTCTACCTACACCTGCACCAGGAAATAAACATTTCATTTCTACAGACGAGAACTCTGAATTCCAAGGCCACATCCACCCGTTCCTTGGTGGGTTGCTCGTGTGTCTGGCCGGGAGCTGCCATGGTGGGGGAGTTCACCAGGTCTCAGAGCCCAGGGTCCCAACTCTGCTCCTCTCACCCTTCAGAGCCTGGGTGCCTGTGACAGGGTTTCAGGGCCTTTCTCCTGCCTCTGAGATCCTTCTCACTTTTCCAAGGAGACAGAAGTCTGGAACGAGGTGAGCCACATACCCGCAGAGCACACTTTGTAGATGGAGTCTTCCAGTGAAGACTCTGAGATGGACCAGGAAGAGAGCGTCATGACCCTCAAGGAGAAATAGGCAGAATCTGCCTGTGTAGGTCACAGCCTAGGTGTTCCGGGGACCTGAGAGCCTACTGGCCCCTGGAGGCATCGCCTGGAGGTTTTCATGTAAGTTAATGTGACTGGATGGGGGTGTGGCCCCAGTCACCACCCAGCACAGGAGACACAGCCAGCGTGGAGGCATCCCTTCAGGCCCACTGGAGAAACTGAGGCAGCTTTGCAGCCTCCATGATGCTGTGGAGCTGGAGGAGGCCCGACGCCTCCAGAGAATGCCTTGCAAAGCACAGAGTGTGTGTAGCATCTGGGCAGCACCTGGTCTCTCCCTGATCTCCCAGGACCCCCGGAGAGCTTCCTGCTTTGGAGCCAGCTAAGGGCTCACAGCTCACAGTGAGGGTGGGAGGGGTCCCTAAGCCTGGGAAGTGTTGGCTGGAGGAGAAAAATGACTGTGTTTGGTATAGCCTAAAAAAATCCCATTTTACAGTAGAAAAGTCTATCCCATGACACAGACACAACAAATATATAGAACCCCCTCCCACGCCAGCTCCAAGGAGGACAGTCTGGAGCTCTCTGGTGACCTTCCAGGAATCCCTTGCTCATCCTTAGAAAAGAATCCTTCCTGTCACTTCCCCAGAGAAGCGGGTTCTCTACACCCAAGCACCACCGGCCTTAGTGGTCCAATAAAGACTTTTAAGTCCATCTACTTACCAATGACCAAAGCTTTATTTAAACAAGATGTTCAGTGGATAACACAGACAGCCCTACCTGACACACATGAGGACCAGAGTGTCCACAAAAGGGTGGATGTTCTATCCCTCTGGGACCAAGGACAAGTCTTGGGCAAGGGGGTGGCACCACGTCAGGCAGGTGCCTGACCCTGGGACTCGGAGGAGGTCAGCGACCTAGGATTTGAAGTGGCCATGCTGGGGTTGGGGTGGGGACTGGCTCCCTTTGAGAAGTGAGGCTCTGACCAATCTTGAGTTTGTGTTTTCCTTCACCAGCATTCCCTGAAGCACAGAGGCGCCGGGCTCATGCTTCCTTGCCTGTGATCACGAGGAATAAAGGGCAGGACCATGGCTAATTGATCATTCTGATCCATTTGTACCAAGTGTGACTACCCCATAGCAGATGCTGCCAGGGCTCTGCCCAGACCGAGCCCCCAGGTCCCTGTGAGGGGTTCTGCACCCCTTCCCCAACCTCCCTGTGCTTTTGCTGAGAATACCCTACATCGGTGACCTGGGGCCACCTGAGCTGCTTTTCCCAGCTGAAAGCCCCTGGGAGTTGATGTCCCTCCCATGTAGCTCATGGCCACAGGCTGAGTGACCTGGGGAAAGGGGGAAGAAGGTATTTTCAAAAATAACCACACCAGTATTTTTTATTTCACCTGGTTTTTCAGTAACTTTCTGTGCTCCACTCACCAACGGATGGAATCCATATCCCTTCCCTTTAAGCTTGTGACTTTGGGGCAGCCGTGGTGACTGCCTTAGTGTAGAACAGAGTGGAGGTGGCTGTGTGTGATTAGGAAGGCTGGGGCGTAAATGGTAATGTGGCTTCCACTTGCCACCCTCCTGCAGTAGGCTCAGCATGGGAACCTGGCTGCCATATTGGGAGGAAGCCCAGGTTGCATGGACAGTGAGGCAGATACCCCTGTAAAGCTCCTGAGAGGCCTTGCCCAGCAGCAGAGATCAAACCCCAGACCCGTGAGTGACTGAGTCTCTGGCCATCCTGGCCTCTAGCCTCCAAGTCACCCAAACTGAGCACAGCAGAGGGGAGCTGCCCTCTCCAAGCTCTGCCCAAACTTCACAAGCAAAACCAAGCTGCCTCTGTTTGCAGCCGCTGAGCGCTGGCATGGTTTATCAGGAAGCAACCAAATGAGGGCCCAGTGGTGGCAGCCCTGTTCCTCCTCCTCCCATGAATGCACGGTGTGGCAGATGACACAGCCCCTTCTAGGGACAGGTGCGCAGCTCACCCTCACCCACCCAAGGGCATCGTCGGCCTGTGTTGTGTGACAATGGACTCCAAGGACTTGGGTGATCGGCCACGGGTCGTCGCTGGGCTAGGGCCCTGTCGTCCTCACTCTCCCGGGAACCTAGAGCTTTGACATCTGCATCCAGACTCTTCAGCCACACTGGGGTCCTTGTCCTGCCCCGGGCCTCGCTGTGCCACCACTGCCCCTCTAACTTGGGGACAAGGGGGTCTTACCCACCCAGGATCTTTGCTCCCCTCTTGGGTTTCCAAAAGGGCCCTTCAGTCTTCCTGTTTTCTGTCACAAGCAGCTTGGGGAGAGTGGGCCAGGGGCTTTCACAAAGATGGGGAGAGTCCTGCCCACCATGTCCTGGTGCCTGCGGTCAGGCCCCACACCTCCCTCCAGCTCTGATCTCCACATCTGCACCATGTCCCCCAGTTACAGTTTATCTGAGGGGCTCAGTCCTGGGGGCCCTTCTCCTGGCCCCTGTGCTCAGTACTAAGGGCCAAGGGCCACAGAGGCTCTCCCTGCCCGGGGAAACCCCCACCTGCTGACTCTGGATTCATCCCTGCTCCGAGCAGAGCCCGGGCCTGGCATTCGCTCTGTGGCACATTCCAAGTTAAGCCCCCAGTTGTCTGGTGGCATTTGCACAGCCAGATGTTGACCGGAGCACAAAGTGCACTTTGATGTTTTTTAACTAATCTCTGGGGAATTCCAGCACATCCCCAGTCCCCCCAGGAAAAAAAAAAAAAAAAAAAAAGAGCTGAAAAGCTGGTTTCTGGAGCCTGGAGGGGCAGGGCCTGAGGGGGCAGGGGGAGAGTGAGTGAAGAGGGCAGCGGGGGAGGGGGGCACGCTTGCAGCAGGGAGGCACCAGCTGGAGGCAGCCGGGGTGTGGTGCCAACAGCCCAGAGGTCTGTGTCAGGTGAGGGGGGCGCTGAGACCTGGGGCCCCTCCCACAGCAGGGCCAGGAGACAGCGATGCAGCAGATGGGACCTGCTGTGGGCAACTGGGGTCGGCCCAGATTCGCCCTGACTGTGCTCCACAAGCACAGATGGCCTCCGCCGTCTCCTCACAGCCCTGCGGGATGAGAAGGTCCTGCCCAGCATGGCATGAGAACTGGGGGAGCAATTCAGGAGGCAGGGGACTCTGGGTTACAGACCCTTCTAGGAGCTTCCTAGGGCGTCCCTGGCTTGTTCAAGATGACCTGAGGAGGGCTTCATTAGAAGCCTGACTGACAGGCATGGCAGTGTGAGGCCTCTTTTAGTGGATATTACCAGGGGCTTGGCACCCCGCCACCCATGGTTACCCCCATGTTCTAGATGAAGCAACAGAGACCCAGGCCCGGAGAGTGACGTTCTTGAGACCACACAGCTGGCAAGTTCCGGAGCACCTTCTGGGACAGGGCATGGCCTGGACACCAGGGCCATCCCCTCCTGGCAGCGGCACCCAGTCCTGTCTGTGGGAGACTCAGAGGAATTGATCCTCAGCTCCCCAAATGCTTCAGGAACCAAACATGCCTGGCTTGGGGTTGAAGTTTCAGTGTTTCAGACATCCACCAGAGCCCCCACCAAAACCACCTAGGCTTGGGGTGCTGATCACGTCCCTGTCAGACAGGAATGTCGCTTTCACAGATTCTCAGGCTACAGAAGTTCAGCAAACTGTACACTTAGGATATGTGTGGTTTTCTGCAATAAATTATATTCCAATAAAAACATAGATTTCAATTAAAAGGTTTCTAAGCTTGATTTCGGGGCAATTTTCCCAAGAAAAGCCTTCCTAGTAGCTGCTCTCGAGCCATTCCGTTCCTTTCCCCAAGCATCAGACAACTTGAACCTCGGTCCTCATTAAAACCAGAAACATAAGATTTAAAGAATCATTTTCCTTTAAAATGATTGACAGACAGTGGAGTGCTACGCAGCTCTTAGAATGGGGCAGCTTTCTGTGAACTGATATAAACAAATCTTCCAAGTACACTGCGAAGGTTCCGGGCCAGGTATATAATAGGGTACCGTATATGTGGTTACAAGAAAGAAAATGAGGGAAGGAAAAATGTGTCTGTTCTCGAAGGCACCTGCTGAGATCGATCTGGAAGGGGCGCCAGATGCGTCTGGGAAGGGAGGTGTCTGGGTGATCAGATGGGGCTGCGAGAAAGCGGCTTCTTCCCACTGGATCCTTTTCCACCTTCTCGCTTTTGTTCCAGGTGAATTATTACCAAAACATGACCTTGATGTTTAAAAGGTTGGGGCTTCTGGAAAGGAGGCCACGTGTCCAGCTCCCCCGTTTTCAGATCCACTTCCTGCCCACGGGCCTCCCTTACCTAAAAGGAAGACTTGAAAATGATTCTCTCGAACTCCACTTATAATATCAGATGGCAAATGTCCTAACCTTGAGAAAGCAGCTGCTCTTCAATAGCTCAGAGAAGTCACTGTTTCACATTAAAACTACTCAGGAATGCACAGGCTGATACAATCCCCCAGTGACACACATTCACAGTTTCCTCTTTCAGTTCACACACACACACACACACACACACACACACACACACACACGTTCTCAAAAACTTAAACATGGAATTATCCCATGATCCAGCAATTCCACTTTTGGATATAGACCCAAAATAACTAAAGCTGAGACTCAGACATTTGCACAGCCCTGTTCACAGCACGTTGTCCTCAAGTGACAAAAGGTGGAAGCGACCGTGTCCATCAACAGATGAGTGGATACGCTGAGTGCGGGCCGTCCATAGAGTCGAGTATCCTCTGCCTCTGAGAGGAAGGAGAGTCTGACACCTGCCACACTGAGGATGAAGCTCGAGGACATGAGGCTAAGAGCGAGAGGCCAGACACGAGGGGACAAATACCGGGTGACTCCACTTGTAGGAGGTCCCTGAGCAGTCGGAGCCTCAGAGACAGAAAGTAGAATGGAAGCTGCTGGGGCCGGAGGGGAAGGGAGGGGTGCTCCACCGGGCAGTCTCAGTTTGGGAAGCAGGGAAGGTTCTGGAGGGGATGGTGGTGTGGCTGCACAGCAATGGGAACGTGCTTAATGCCACTGAAGAATACACTTAAAAAACAGCAAAGATGGGCCAGGCACAGTGGCTCACATCTGTCATCCCAGCACTTTGGGAGGCCGAGGCGGGTGTATCACGAGGTCAGGAGTTCAAGGCCGGTCTGGCCAAGATGGTGAAACCCTATCTCTACTAAAATACAAAAAAATTAGCCAGGTGTGGTGGCAAGTGCCTGTAATCATTGTTACACGGGAGGCTGAGGCAGGGAATTGCTTGAACCCCGGGAGGCAGAGGTTTCAGTGAGCCAAGATCACATCACTGCACTCCAGCGTGGGTGAGAGAGTGAGACGCTGCCTCAAAAATAAAAAAATAAAAAAAAATGGCAAAGACGGCAGAATTGTGTGTTATGTATACTTTACCTCATTGTTTTTAAAAAGCGTATTGGATGAAGAGAATCTTCTTTAAACAAAGAATAATCATTTAAAAGCACTTGAGGGTTGACATTGCAGTTTAACAGACAGCTCCAGCTCAGGGCACATTCCCACTGTATAAAAAGAAGTTCAGTGTTTTCAGAGGTGGCCACAAAGCTGACTAAGAGCCTGGGCCACCTTCTCTCCAGGTGGCTGCTCTGTGGGACGCCAGGTGACCCCAGCCTCTTCTCCCTCCTCCCGCTGGAGGCTTACCTGCCCCTGGCTGAGCCCCCCACTCACCCCAGGAGCCTCCCTGGCACAGACAGCCTTCATCCTCCTTTTAATTCGGTTAGTCACGGAGGAAGTTAGGTTAAAAAAAAGGGTAATTCCTCTGTTTTCAATTTTCCAGCAGGTTAGAGTTTGGGGGCAGGGGAGGGAGGGGGAGCATCTCTGTCACCTCTCCTGCCTCCGCCCTGTTCACAGCAGGTTGCAGATTTCAGTACAGGGATGATGGCTCCAGTTGTCAGGAGAATGGGAATCCAGAAAGGTCATTGCAAGTTGGGTCCTGACGGCTGAAATGCTTCTGCCTAGTCATGGAGACTTCGGAGCACTAAGCCAGGACACAGTGGTCACTGTGTGGCCACGCCCAGGCCCACTCCCAGCGAGGGCTGAGCTCAGAGGCCAGCAAGAGCAGCGGCATGCCCGACCTCACTCAGCCCGGGCCTGTGTGTGAAGGCCGATTCCGTGCAGACACCGTGCTGGGGGCAGGGCAGTGACGAGGAGCAGGACAGCCCCGGTCCCCGGGTCCCCAGAACCCGCAGGCAGTGCTGCAGAGGCGTAGAGAGCTGGACACTCGCAGGCAGGGTCTCACATCCTCCAGGAGCTGTCCCTACTTTAGAGAGGAGGAAACTGAGGCTCAGGAAGTCAGGCCTGCCCAGATGAGACCAAGCCAGGACCTGACTCCCTCGCACCTGGCCCCGGATCACGTGCACTGCCTGCTCTGTGGGCCTGGGCCTCCTCCGGCTCTGGGACCTCGGCAGCCATCTTGGACAGACTGCTCAGCAACCTGGGTCCTGGAGAAGAGCCTTGGGAGTAGGTTGTTTATTTGGGAAAGCAACCCCAGGGCCCTGAGAAGATTAAAACAGGGGAGGAGGAAAGGCAAGTCCAAGGGTCAGCGCTACAGCCGTAACCAGGGAAAGAGCGGCGTCTGTCCTCTGGCTCCAGGACCGCACCGGCTAAGGGTGGTGCCAGCCCGCTTCGGCTGGGTGTGTGAAGATGGCTGTGTGGTGGCGGGGGCGTCCGCAGCAGGGAACCCCGGAGACGGGAGCTCGCTGGGAGGAGGCGCTGCGGGGTCACACTGTGCACGGGTGGTGGCCGCAGCAATGGCTGGAGTGAAAAGGTGGGTGCCACACCACAGGGTGGGTGCAGGGCAAGCCTGACAGCTGCTGAGGCCCAGAGAAGCGAGGGACACAGCTGGGAAAACTCAGAGAAGCCAGTGAGAGTCCCGATGTCCTTTCCCAGGTCAGCCTGTGTCCCCTGCATCAGGCACTCAGCAGCTGGGAAGGGGAGGTGTCGGGGCTCAGGGAGGGCCTGTAAGAATTACTGCTGTGGAGCCCTGGACCTCCAGCACCACCCCGGAGCCCCACGGCCCCCAGGCTCTGAGAACCTGCGGAATGCCCCCGACAATGTCACAGGGACCCAGCAGTGACTACAATGTGGCTCCACCCTCCAGACCGCAGGCTAGAGAGAGGATGGCCTGGGAACACGGAAATACAGACGGGTGGAGGGTTGAACGCTCTTCTCTCTGGGCACAGGACAGAAAGGGAGGCTCCTGGAGAATGAGCATGGATTGGAAAGCAGACCTGGGAGGGGCTGTCAGAGAGGGACATCTTGGGAACGGAGAGGCACAGTGCAAAGTGGGAATCCCAGCAGCGGAGCCACCCAGAGGGTCGGATTTGATCCTGGGGAGTGGGAGGTGGGAACCGTTCGGCAGGAGAAGAAACCAGAAGCTGGAGCTAGTGGCGGAGGGCCTTGTGTGACAGCCAGGTGTCGGCGGGCTAGTGCTGGGTGGCTCACACCCCCAGAGCCCGGTGGGTGAAGACAACAACCATGTGTCATTTCTCTTCGACCTGCAGCAGAGTCCCCTCATCTCTGCTGGGTTCTCACTGAGCGTGGCTGGGGCCCTCTGATCCGTGGCTGTCTAGGGTGGTTTCACCCTGTCCAGGTGGCCTGTCGTGTCCGGAAGACTCACTCTGTTTTGTCCCCGTGCTGGGGCTGCCTGTGCTCGCAACTGACACACCTCCCCGCCCTGCGTTCTGTGGGTGGAGTCAAGGACAGGTCCAGCCCATCTCCAGGAGGTGTGGGGCAGGGGAGATGGGCAACTCAGCCACCTGAGGGCAGGAGCCGCTGCGGCGTGATGGGGAAAGGCAGGGACTCCGTGCCATTTGCGCAGTGCACCACCCACCCTACAGAGCATCGAAACTCCTGACGTCAGGCAGCCAGGAGACGTGGTTTATTTGAAAGTGGCATCACATTTGTTTTGAGGCAGAAGAATAAGCCACTTCCCCACATTCGCTGAGTGTCTAAGTGGCCAGCCCAGTCTACTCTGCACTGCGCCTTCTTAGCCTTTGGAGTAGCATCAGCAGGTGTTTTCTCGTGGAAGTAATGAGTGGTTCATCCAGGTACAATCCTGGACTGAAAATGCCAACAGTCCTCACACGTGACCCCCTCACTCTGCAGACGGGACCTGAAGTCCCGGAGCGGGAGGCGACCTCTCCAAGGCTGAGACACCCTATGGGACACTTGGGGTGGGCGCTGGGTCTCTGAGCCACTCCAGTGCTCTTTCAACCACAAATTCACCTCAGGCTTCTGGCCACACTCCTTAAGCGTTTGAAAAGATAAGGGCAACAGCTCTAACAGAAGGTGGAGAGAATCTTAAATACCAAAATCCTGGTTTTAGCATATATTGATCCAATTCAAGGCTTGGGTATAAAAATTAAAAGCAACAAAAATTAAAAAGAAGAAAAACCTTTGCTAGAAAGTTTTCTAATAAAGCACTCGCAGCTTGATACACAGACGTCGTTATCTTTGGCAGGACGGCTGCCAGCATTCCCAGGCCATCGGTGCATAAAAACAATGTAATATAGCGATTCAATTTTCTGAAGAATCAGTTAGCAATTAAGCCGAGAATGTTTGGGAACAGATATTAAATTCTAAAGAGAATTACCATTTAAACTTTAACTTTTCTGAGCAACAAAGGGATAATGGGGAACAGTTAGGAAGTTTCTCTTGAATTTCAGTAAGGAAATTATAAAAATTGAGGTCATGTGCCCTTTGGGATTCTTTAAATGAATCCGTGACCTTGATATGGCGCTGGAAAGCAGCAAGGGCATGTAGGATTGTCTTACGGGGTGTTCACTCGATTTCGTCCCAATTATCAGATCAGGGATTAGACGAGGGATTCTTGGCACATTGGCTGTGGGTCACTGGAAACACTGATTGTTCTAAGCAGATGGTTCTAGAAATGTGTTCCATCTGCTGTGGGGAAAATCAGCATGCGCAGAAATCGTCCTAACCCAACTCTGTTTCTCCACGTGCCTGGCGATGTTCAGCGAGCTTTCGGGGCCTGCCTTGCCCAGGACACAGCACTGAGGGACCAGCAGGAACCCTGCGGCCGAGACCTGCCCTCCTGCGGCTTAACTCCAGGTTCAGAAGCTAGAGAACCACAGGTGACACCAGCAGGGCAGGAAGCCGCACACAGTTAATACTCGCATGAATGTGTTTCTCAGGACCCTGGAAGGACCAGCCTCCATTTCCAGCTCAGGAGGGCCACTTACCTGGAGCCAGACCTCTCATCTGTAAATAGGGATCAGCGTGGATGGCCTCCCGGCTCACTGGCCCCCCGCGGTTTGCTGGTAAGGGGACATAGCAGCACAGGTCCATGGATTGCGCCCCAGCCCGGCTCATCCCTTGGGGTCCTCTCTTTGGGCCAAACAGGTCTGGCCTGTCCATCAAGCCTTTCAGGGTTTGGGCTTTGCCCAAGGACAAGCACTGTGTGGATTTTACCAGGTAAGTGCTTTAGAAACATAACTAATTGCGGCGACAATCTGGAGTGGGTGCTGACTATCAATTACCAGGTATGCCAAAAGTCAGCAATTTATTCAGAACCAGGAAAACTGGAACCAGCAAATCCAATATGTGCCCGTCGACCCCGCAAGGAGAGCCATGCCCGCTGCTGGGATGTCCCTCAATGTCCCTCCGGTTATTCAAAGAACACTGACCACCTAAAGCTCCGTCAGTTAAAAAAAAGAAAAAAGAAAAAGAATGGGCTAAAAATTAAAAATGCTTAAAAAAAAAAAAAAAAAAAAGGACAAACAAGCCATCCTATAATGACTGGTTGGGGATCTGGGGTCTGCATCCTGGGGGAAAAGGGATTCCTCTCGTCCCGTGGGGCCTGCTCGTGTCTCCTGGCGGAAAACCGACACTGGGGGTGAGACGTGGCCGTTGTCCTGCTCGGTGTCAAGGAAGCCCAGGACCCGAACTGCCTGAAAGTGGAACGGGCGGCCTTGGTAAGCTGCGAGCTTCAGGCCTCTCTGCCGAATCACTCCTCTCACTTTGCAGATTCTGCAGCTTCCTGCAACGGGCGTTTCCTCCCAGGTTTTACACGGAACCGTCTTTCCGCCCCGCATTCCCCACCAGGCACACCTGGGCCCTCCGCCTTCCCTCACGGCCACGGCCGTGCATCTGGACAGAGGCGCTCCTGGTTTCTCTCTCCAGCCTCCGCCTCCTCACACCAATCTGGCGTCCACCTGGCAACCCCGCGGCAAGGCCCCGACATCCTTGAGCCTCCAAGCTGCTGACTCAAAGACGTTTCCAGTCCTCCTCTCCAAAGCTGGCACCTGTGCCTCCCTTCCGAAGCGCCGTCCTCCCACTTCGTCCAGAGCCACACCCAGACCAAGCCCTGCCTGGCCCCGGCCTCTCCCCGCCTCCCTGGCAAAGCTGGCTCTCCTGCCCCTGCTGCCCCGGCCTCTCCCCGCCTCCCCGGCAAAGCTGGCTCTCCTGCCCCTGCTGCCCCGGCCTTTCCTCGCCCCCCTGGCAAAGCTGGCTCTCCTGCCCCTGGCCACCAGGGAAGCTGCTCCTGCAGGGTCAGCCCAGCCGTCTCCGCTCCCGCTCTGCCCTTCCTCCCCAGGGACGCTCATTCAGCCCTGCGGCTTCCGTCAGCACCACGTGCACGGGACTCCAGGTTGTACATTTAGCCCAAAGTCTCCTGTGAGCTCCAGACCCGACTACCCAAACCCTGCGCAATGTCACAAAAGTACCTCAAATGTACCCCGAGGTGAATGCCCTGCTGCCCCACGCACCTCCCCTCCCACCCCCCACCTCTTCCGCGTGGTCCCTTCCGGCCCCAGTCCAGGTGTCCGGTGCTCCAAGCCAGCTGGGGCGCGAGTCAGCCCCAACATACACCCTCCCCGCCCCACCCACAGCTAATCCAACACCCAGTCCGCTCACTCTCACTCCTGAATGTTTCTTCTCCCGTCTGCCCACCTCTCTTCCTCTCCACTGCCCCCTCCACACAAGCTCACATCCCCGTCACCTTGGTAGTGCCATCGCTCCTAACACTGCTGCCACCCGTTCACACATCACGGCCATGTGATCTGCTCAAGCAGCCAGCCCCAGCCTGTTGGCTTCCTCCCCTGGACGCCCTTCCACTCGCTCTTCAGGTAAGGGAGGAGCTCGCACTGCACCTGCCCTGCCCGCCTGTGGGCTCAGCCTCCTCGGCGCCGTGCTCCCCGACTCTCCATTCCAAACGTGTGCCCCTCCTTCCTGTGCCTTCTTCACACCCATCACACCTTCCACATGCCTTCTACATGCCTTCTTCACAACCCTTCACACCTTCCACATGCCTTCTACATGCCTTCTTCATGCCTCCATCACACCTTCCACATGCCTTCTTCATGCCTTCTTCATACCTTCCATGTGTCTTCCACATGCCTTCTACATGCCTTCTTCATGCCTTCACATCTTCCACGTCTTCTACATGCCTCAATCACACCTGCCATGTTTTCTACATGCCTTCTTCACACCTCTTCTACACCTTCCACATGTTTTCTGCATGGCTTCTTCATGCCTCTTCCACACTTTCCACATGCCTTCTATGTGGCTTCTTTACACCTTATCTACACTTTTTACATGCCTTCTTCATGCCTCTGTCACACCTTCTACGTACACACCTTCTACCTCGCTTCTTCACGCCTCCTTCACAGCTCCCTTATGCCTTCCATGAACACACGCCCTTTTTATGTCTTCTACATGCCTGCTTCACACCTTCCACATGCCTTCCACGTGCCTACTTCACACCTCCAGGATCTCTTCTCTCTTCTCCAGCTCATTACCTTCTTTCCAGGAGGCTGCTCCCGGCCTTTGACCAGGTCAAGTCCACCATTCGTTATGAGCGTTCACAGCACCATGCTCTGAGCCTGTATCCCCAGCAATCTGTCCCATGACCACAAACAGAGAGAAGTGAACGCTGAACCCAGTAACTCTCCTACTTGAACCGTGCAGGGTCCCCACCTTCACTTAGAATAACAGTCACATTCCTGATCGGGCTCTGGATCCCCCTGCTCCCCGCCTGTCTCAGTGCTGGAGCCCCCACCCTGGAAAGAAGCTGGTCATTGGGTCTTCACGTCGGTGTCACATGGCCCCTCCCAACGTCCTGTCTGTGGCTTTGCCAGGACACCATGCCTGTCATTTCCACAGTGCCCATCACAGCTAACAATGTTGCCTCTGCCAATCTGTGTGCTTGTGTGGCCAGAAGAATCACACCTCTCCCCAGAGACATCCACATCCCAATCCCAGGACCGGGGAGTAGGTTGGGTTGCATAGCAAAGGAGAGAGTGAGTTGCTCTAAGTTGCTCAGGAGTTGGCCATAAAAGAAGGGATTCTCCTTGGTCATCCCTTTGGGCCTCATGCAATATCAGGAGCACTTAAACATGGAAGGGGGAGGAGAAGGGAGTCAGAAGAAGATGGACCCTCCCTGGGCACTCAGCCTGACCCTGGCACCTGTGTGAGGCAGCCTGGGATGAGGGTGACCAGGGAAAGGTGCCACCCCTGGCTTTGTCCCCTCTGCTGGCAATGCCCTCTGAGATCTTGGAAAAGGAACCTGAGCCCTGAAGCTGACAGGCTGCTTCCCAGCAGCCTCTTCAGACCATCCTGATCCTCCCCAAAGGGTCTACAATTCTCCTGATGGGAACTCAGAGTCCTTTGGGGACAGAGCAGGCGCTGTGGGCATCTGGAGGAAAGGAGGGGACAACAGAGTGGTGCCCTTTGGGACCCTGTTCATTCTTACTTCTGAGCCCACAACAGTGAAGGAAAGCAGTCAGTGCCTCTGTGTAAATGCTCACCCCACGGTGCGCAGTTCTCAGAGGCCAAAGGGGAAAGCCACGTTTCCTGCTGCAATGGAGTCATGAGCCACTCTCACCTCCACTGCTATCTACTACAGACTTCAAGGCATGGCCAACAGAACAGGAGACAGTGCAGAAGGGAGAGAAGGAGAAAGGGAGGCAGGGGACAACCCCTGGAATTGGGGAAGACAGAAAGGCCACCTCGTGGGAAGCAGGTTCTCAGGGGAGCCGGAGTCCTCCTGGGTCTCCACGCCTCCCCAGTGGTCACGTGCCCCCGCAGATCTGATCTCTCTGTCCTGAGCTCTGGCTCTGCCTGGAGATTGACAGGTGTGGAAGAAGCGCTTGGCCAGTGATGGCAACTCTGCCTTCTGCTGCAGTCCCTTCTGCACCTGCCCGTCCCTACCCTCTGGACCGACGGTCATCCCCCTCCTTGCAGCAGAATCCCCAGAGCTCTGCCTCCCTCCTCCGGCTTCCTGCTCTATGTCTC
Source organism: Saimiri boliviensis (assembly GCF_048565385.1). Classification (NCBI taxonomy): domain Eukaryota; kingdom Metazoa; phylum Chordata; class Mammalia; order Primates; family Cebidae; genus Saimiri; species Saimiri boliviensis. The sequence continues at coordinate 2,260,583 of NC_133453.1, forward strand.
CTGCACAAGGTTAACACCATCTCCCACACATCTGCCACCAGCCAACGTAGGCAAAAAGATTTACCAGGGTAAATAAATGATAAATAAATGGAAGAAAGCAGGCCCACACAGCGGAATAAACGCCACTGACTCTGCCATGTCGCAGTGTTCATGGGGCTCAGGCTGAGGCAGGGGGTCACTGGCTGAGAGGGGTCACTGAGACCAAACATGAACCGGAGAAGCTCACCAGTGAGAGTGCGTCTGCTTTCCTTGGCCGGACGGACAGCACAGCATCCGGCCGGAGGACACGTGCGAGCTACGAATCGCAGGAGATTGTCACAACGCTTAAGGAAAATTATTGCAGAAACAAATCAGCTATAATTTCAGAGACAAATCAATGCTTCTTAGGTTAGCCTCAAACACAGGATGCATGTATAATCTGCCGGAGAATGATTTAAGCAAAGACACTCTTACGAATAAACAGTGAGCACATGTCAAAGGTTTATTTAATTCATGAATGAGAGAACCAACAGATGGCAAAGCTCTCAAAGAGCCCTTCCAGAGATGCTGATATTTACAAACAATGGGAAGAGAGTGTCGCACTAAGATTGCAAGGTTAGAACTGATGCTGGGTGTTGTCACACTGGGCAATAACGTGCGGGTCTGACGTTCACTTTGCTGAGTCAGGAGTCATCTGCATCCCTGCTAAGCAAAACCTGCAAGGTAACAGGTAACTTCACAAAGTCCTGGCGCTGCTCAGTAAACAGCTGTGTCAAGTGGACGCATTCCCCCAAATAATTCCACACTCTTCTGGCAGGCGTGTCAGACCCTGTTCCAGGACACCAGGGAAAAGATGGTCGCCACTCTTTTGTCTTATTTACAAGGTTGTTTAGAAATGATTTTTCTGGATGGGCATGGTGGCTCACACCTGTAACCCCAGCACTTCGGGACACCAAAGCAGGTGGATTACCTGAGGTCAGAAGTTCGAGACCAGCCTGGCCAACATGGCCAAACCCCATCTCTGCTAAAAGTGCACAGATTAGCCAGGGATGATGGCACATGCTTGTGGTCCCAGCTACTCAGGAGGGTGAAGCTGGAGAATCGCTTGAACCGGGGAGGCAGAGGTTGCAGTGAGCCGAGATCGCACCCCTGCACTCCAGCCTGGGTGACAGAGCGAGACTGCATTGCAAAAAAAAAAAAAAAAAAAAAAAAAAGAAGAAAAAAACTATTTTTCTTGGTAGAGTATTAGAAAGGGAAAATAGCATTGCCACTAGTTACAGATGATATTATTCACACCAGACAACTCAAGGGAGTCGCGGAGAAGCCGATCGCACGCCCCTGAATTCATCTGTGGTAGCCCTAACCCCGGCACCTCAGAACGGGGCTGCATTCAGAGACAAGCTCTGTAAAGAGGCCGTTACGGCTATATAAGGTCACTGGATGGACCCTCACCCGATGCCCCTGCGTCCTTCTAAGAAGAGACTATAGGACACAGAAATGCACAGAGCGACCACAGCATGAGGACACGGAGTAGCCGGCATCTCTGAGCCAAGGAGCGAGGCCTCCAGGCAACCCAGCTGCCAACGCCACAGCCCTGGGCGTCCAGCCTCCAGGACCGGGAGAGGGTGGCCGTGTGTCGCTGAAGCCGCCCAGCCTGTGTGCTTCCTTGCGAGGAGGCTCATGCAAGCTGGGCCTCAAGTGACGAGGCAGGACCTGTGAGTCCAGGCAGCAGAGACCTCCCCCCCAGGGCCGAGGGGCTGAAATCCACACGTGCTCCACAGCCCACCCACTGCCCAGTGCAGGCCTGTGTCCCCTGGGCCAAGGGGACCTCTCGGGGCCGCACCAGCAGGGTCACATCCCCAGGCTGCGCTCTGCTGTTACCAGGAGGCGGCGGGTGGCGACAGCACAGAGCAAGGCCCCAGATGGGCAGCGCTCGGCCCGCCAACAGTGTGCAAAACACCCAAAGGACAGCCACAGGCGGCAGGAAGCACGCGTGGCTGTAGGAAGAGCAGCATTAGGCGCTCCTGGAGGACACGTTGGGGCTTTGCCTGAACAAACACACATCTTGTTTCCAGATGTGAAACTCCACTAATAAAGATGTGGAGTCTTTTAAAATCAAAAACCATATGTTCTCACTTATAAGCGGGAGCTGAGCCGTGAGTGCGCAAAGGCATAGAGAGTCACTGGCGTGGGTGGGATCCAGGAGGCCAGGACTGAAGAGAGTCAGCGTGGAGAGGGGGAGCCCCGGGGGTGCACACGTGTGGATGTGCGTGGGTGTCCCCTAACCTGGTGCAAATCATCCTCTCAGCCCTGTCCCACCCGTGCTGAAGCCAGGTACTGTGGGAGAATCAAGAGGCAGCTGTGAGTTGTCCCACAGACTGGAATGCAGGAAAGTCAGCATGTCCCCAGGGGCCACCGTAATGGGGAAGGGGATCTTTGCCATGGACCCCCGAGGAGAAGGTCCACCCCGAGAGAGCAGAGTCAGGGCCCTGTGGGCCAAACCAACTCCCACTCTGGAAACTCTCCCAACCCCGGAGCACCTAGTGGGATCTTTGTTACCTCATGCTTAATTGACCCAGGAACACAGAGGCTGGGACTGGCCTAACGTCTCGAGCACCCCTCTCTATTTTCAGGGCAGGCTGATCATCTGTGTTACCTGCACATCGATCTCCAGACGCTCTCATGGCAAATGGCGTTTCTAAAATGCCGACTCATGTGGCATCTGGGAGAAGGGGAGACGGTAACCAGGGAGGCCACTGTGCCTTCCCGCCTCGTGCCTCCATCCTGGGGCTGCACAGGTGTACCTCCACATTCCCAGGAGATGGTGGTCCGTTCCTGTGCAGCCATTCGCATTTCAAGACATGTTGAAATGAATTTCCATGGTCATCAAACCATGAATTATTGAAAAGCACTTAGGAATTTTTGTGTTCCATTTACACGAATCAATGAACAGAGGGTTAGAGTGAAACCTTTGCTTTCTGCTTTATGGTTTATAAAGACAGGGCAACAATATCAAGTGTATCTGAGACCAAGCATATTCACAGTTGGAATAAATGAAAAGCATGGCCTTTAAAAGGAAGATTCAGAATCTGCATGAAGCAAATGACTAGGTCAGTGGGCAGATAGATTTTTTTTTTCCATTTTTGTATTGGAGATTTTCAAATGTATAAAAGAGTAACGAACATGGAGAGGGACTCCCAGGAGCCCACCACCCAGCAGGAATATGTATCAGCGTTTTGCCATTCTTGCTTTATCTAACTGCTCTACTTACCTTAAAACCACAATATGTCAAGATAAGCGAACTGAAGATCTGAATAAATGCAAACATCTTATGCAAACATACGTGAACGGTAAAAGTGAATGTTATAAAACTGACAATAATTCTTAAATTAGATCTACTGAAATACTAATGAAAATTCCAAGGGGATTTTTTTTTTTACTTTGTCAAAAATAATTCTAGACTTTAGGCAGAAAAAGTAAAACACATTAACAGTACCAAAAAATGAGAAAGAGAGCAGTTTTCATATATTAAACCATAAAACCATTAAAAGCATCATTAGAAAAAAAGAGAAATTTTTTTTATAACCTTGGAGTAGGAAAGGGTTTTCTCAGTCTAATATCAAAGCCAAAAAATCCTTAAGAAAAATATTTAATAATTTGGTCTCATGAAAATGAAAAACATAATTATAAAGCTAAAAGAATTTAAAGACTATTGCAATTAATAAGTGAATTTGCTAAATCTGCTAGAGGTAAAGTCAGTGTGCAAAATATTCTGTTTCTATGTGAGTTACACACAAACAGAAAAAGAAATTTACACACGACAGTATTTATGATAGCATTGAAAACATCACATTTCACAGCAAATGCTGGCGAGGTTGCAAAGGAAAAGAAACACTTCTATGCTGTTGGTGGAAATGTAAACTAGTTCAACCGTTTTGGAAGGCAGTGTGGCGATTCCTCAAAGATCTGGAAGCAGAAATACCATCTGACCCAGCAATCCCATTACTGGGTATATATCCAAAGGAATATAAATCATTCTGTTATAAAGAGGCATGCATGTGTGTGTTCATTTCAACACTATTCACAATAGCAAAGACATGGACTCAACCCAAATGCCCACCAATGAGAGACTGGACAAAGAAAATATGGTACATATACACTATGGAATACTATGCAGCCATAAAAAGGAACGAGGTCACGTTCTTTGCAGGGACACGGATGGAGCTGGAAGCCATTATCCTCAGCAAACTAACATAGGAACAGAAAACCAAACACCAAATGCTCTCATTTATAAGTGGGAGCCTGTTGTGGGGTGTGGGAGGAGAGAGAGCATCCAGAGGAATAGCTAAGGGATGCTGGCTTAATACCTGGGTGATGGGTTACTCTGTGCAGCAAACCACCATGGCACACATTTACCTATGGAACAAACCTGCACATCCCGGACATGTATCCTGGAACTTAGAAGTGGAAGAAACAGAAAAAACATCAAAGTCTGGGAATAAATCTAACGAAGTATGTACAAAGGCCTCTGCACAAAAATCTACAAAACGTCACTGAGAGAAATTAAAGAAGCTATAAATAAAGACAGATTTAACAAAAGATACACAAAACCTGTTCCCAGAAATCTACAAGATATTACTGAGAGAAAATTTTAAAAGTCTCAATAAATTGAAAGTTTTGCTTTGTGGAGGACAGTTCTCTCTGAATTAATCTTTAAATTCAGGGCAGCCCCAGTCAAAATCCCAGCAGATTATTTTTGCAGAAATTGACAGGTTGATTCAAAAACTCAGGTTCTCCAAGTCAGTCTTGGAAAACCAGAGCAATGATGTAAAATACCAGGACTTATCATAAAGTTTTCAGAATTAGATGAGTGTGATATCGGCACGAGTATACTCAAAATGACCCATGGTGTGGAGCCAGGACCAGTAACAGACACACACATATTTGCCACCAACGCAGTGGGGGAAAGAAGTTTCTCAGCCAGCAAGCTGAGTCCTCAGCTACGCAGATACTTAAAGGCGTGCTGTGTATTTGGGCAAACTGTCTTCTCAGAAAGCTGTGCAATCCTACAAGCCACCAGCAGAGCACGAACATCTATTGACTTCCTAATCATCGCCATCTGTCATTTGAAGCAAACTTTGCCAGCTTGACAGATGACAAACAGTAGCTCCTCTCCGTGTGTGGGGGACAGAGCACTGTCCCATCCCGTCAGCGTACGTTTGTGTGGTTTCCCGGATGAATCACCTGCTCACATCTGCTGCTCATCTTTCTACTGGAATGTTCGGTTTCTCTCAGCCATTGGTTAGATGTTGTAATAACTTCCTGTATTAAAGGTTTATTTCTCAGTCTGACGCTTTTTGAAAAAGTTGTCACAGCTTTCCCACGGTCTTCTAGTATGGATTACTGTGTCGGTGGCAGGTGCTCAGAGGGAGCCCAGACCCCTCCTGGCTGAAGGGCCGCTGGCTGTGCAGAGCCCTCGGCCGACACCCCTGGGGCAGGAATGGCCTTGGCTGGCTGGAAAGAGGAGTTTTGCTTCTACAGGGTCCTGTGCCCTGCCTGGCTTATCCCATCACTGGTGGATGGTGGGATACAAAACTTGCTCTCATGCCTGGGTGAACAGCAAGGCTCCATCTCTACAAAACCAAAAATAAAAACGTTAGCAGGCAGGGTGGCACCCACTTGTGGTCCCAGCTACTTGGAAGGCTGAGGCAGGAGGTTGGCTGAGTCCAGGAAGTCGAGGCTTCAGTGAGTCAGAATTGTGCACTGTAGCCCAGGGGACAGAGCAAGACCCTGTCAAAAAAAACCCTAACACTTCCCACCCCAATCCAGGGCTCCTCTGAAAGGCCACCTGCTCCAGATGGCTCTGTGGCTCCAGCCGGGGCTGTGGTTGCGACCCCACGGGGGTCCTCCTTGTTCCTCTGCTCACCCCGGCTCCTCCCTCTCCTCTCAGTGGGGTGTAATCCTAACTGCTCTCCCAAGCACACGCCCTGCCTGCTCATCTCCACCGCAGAGGCTGCTTCCTGAGAGCCCACCTGCTCTGGTATTTTGGAGGTAAAGAAGACCTTTATGTGGTCAGATCTGTTCATCTTCTGTTTCATGGGATCTGCATGTGTTGAACCCTTAGAAAGTTTTTCTGCACTGCCAAGATTATGTGAATATTAAATATTCAGACTTCCAGCACTGACTCACCTGGAATATACGAGGCATAAGATGTAAAATAGAGTCTCTGACTTCATTTCTCCCCTAGGGGTTTAGGCAGATGTCACAGAACGACTTATTGAATAATCAATCCTCTTGCCACTGATTTGAAATATCACCTTAATAATACAGTCAGTTATTAAGGATACTTGGATTTGTCTCTGGGTTTCCAAATCTATTAATCAGAGCTGTCCATGTCGAACTTTTGTAGCTGTAGGCTTCAACCTCTGACAAAGCAAGACTCATTACTCTTGCTTTTTAATAAGAATCTTGATTCTGCTAAGTGCAACCGCTGGAGGCCATGTTGCCCCCGCTATTTTATTTTTAATATTTTTGCAATCCTTCCTGAGCTCATCCATTCCTGCTTTCATCTCAGCCCAGTCCACACCACGTGAGTGATTCCCCGACGGCTTCTACAGACTCCTGGGTCCGTGCGTGGAGGACTTCAGCCCAGCGCTGGGCAGGCGGGTGTTCAATGCCCGTTTCTCAGCCCGGTGGATGGATAAGACCTTTCCTTCCTAGGTTCTTCCAAGATGTCTCCCCGCAGACGGACCTTGCATCCAGACTCACTGCAGAGACAGATCCATCTCTCTCTCTCTCTCCATGGTGCTCAAAATCCACAGAGTTGGGACAGACGCCTTTTGGTTTTTGGGTGGCTTGCTTTATTTTGCAGCTGCTGAATACCCTGCCCCCCCGCCTCCATTGCTGCTATCGTCCTCTGCCTGTTAGAAGCTCGCTGTGTGGGTGCCTAGACCTGAGGAAGGAAGGCGAGAACAGGAAAGGGACAGGCTGGGAGATTTACAGCCTGGATGTGCAGGGGCCCAGCGGGTGTCGTCCTGATCGCACAGCACCTGAAGGTGAATCAATGGAGGCAGTCGCCCCCTAGGAGACGGGCGAGTTCAAGTCTTGCTCTCTGTTTCAGGGACAGGGGCCATGTGAAGCCTTCCCTCTGTTTGACCAAGTTAGGCCTGTTTCTCAAACTTTCACTTGTACCCTTAGCTGCTAACTCAGTGGCAAGTGCACCCAGAGTCAGGAGAGGACCCAGGGAGAGCCAGAAAGCCAAAGGCTGCCCCGCCTGCCGTGAGGGTGGGGCAGAGGCAGAGACAGTGAGAGGAGTGAGGGTTACAGGGATCTGGAACTTACCAAATGTGTAGGAAACTCCAGAGTCAGAGTGGCCCAGGTCTCTCTCTGGCGTGCACAGCTGGAGACGTGTCGTTCTCAGCCCGGGAGAGCCTGCATTCGTCCATTCTCGCATTGTTGTAGACAATACCCGAGACCGGGAGAAGTAGAAAGAAAGAGGGGTTGGCGGGCTCGGTGGCTCCCACCTGGAATCCCAGCACTTTGGGAGGGTGAGCGCCACACACAGCCCGGCCAGCGCGCTTGAGAAGTCCTTCCATGTGTCATCTTCTCTGACACAGAAGCATAGAGATGAGCCGCCAGGTGAAGGGGCCAGCCTCGGCGTCCACACGTCAATCAGTCGATAAGCCTGGATACTTCGCTTTGCCCTTTCAACCTGTAATGACTCCGCAAAATACTAGAAAGAGGATGCAGCCTCTCCAGGTGGACAGGAGTGACCCCGCAGGACGTGCAGGGGAATCTCCCAAAAGAAGGGGGAAGCTCCCTGTGCTCCCTCTCCCAAAGGAAGCCCGACAGACACTCTTCAACCAAATTTGATTCAGAAAGTTCAACCAAGGCTTGCTATAGTCTGAATGCATAGCCCTAAAATCCATCTGTTGGGATCGTAACCTCCAAGTTGATGATGGCCATCGGGGGGTGATGAGGTCGGGGGCAGAGCCCTCCTGAATGGATTCGTGCTTTTCTAAAGGGTGCCTCACAGCGCTCCCTCATCCCTTCCACCATGTGAGGACATAGGGAGAAGAGTGTCTCTAAACCGGGAAGTAGGTCCTCACCAGACCTCAAATCTGCCAACGCCTGCATTGTTGGAAGCAGGTGCTCGGTGCCACAAAGAAAAGCAGCACTCAGACAAAGGACCTTTCAGCGATGCGATTTTTACCTCCTGGACTGCAGGAAGGGTACTCTCTCTAACCATCTTGCCACGAGAGTACAGTGAACAAAGGAAAGAAGACATATGTATTCTTTACACATTTGGGGTCGTCCTTCCTGCTGTGTCTGATCTCTATTGGTTAGAGCCAGACCTCACGATCTAAAGTAAAACCTGATTGGGTAACAACTTAAAACTTTTCTAAACAGGTAAAATCCATGGAGAGCTGGGACCTGCCTGTGAGCGCGTCCAGCATGGTACCTTGGTTAAAGTACAAAGACATAGAACGTACTAGGGGCCTGTAAGCATGGCCTGTCTACCAGCTGCAGAGGATGGGGCTTCAGTTTTTAGCGCACTTATGATTTACAATTTAACAAGAAGGAAACGTTAAAGTGGAACTTCTTTACTTCCCACATTGATCTGGGACTTCCCAGCCTCCAGAACTGTGAGAGGTAAATGTCTGTCGTTTCTAAGCTGCCCGGCCATGGTATCTTGTTCTAGGAGACTGACTGGACCAAGACACGGCCTTGTCAGGCCCATCACCTGCCAGAGGATTTCTTAGTATACAGCAAACATCCCCAGAGTGTGTGTGTGTGTGTGTATGTGTGTGTGTATGTGTGTACATGTGTATGTGTGTGTGCATGTGCATGTGTGTATATGTGTGTATGTGTATGTGTGTATGTGTGTGTGCGTGTGTATGTGTGTATGTGCGTATGTGCGTGTGTATGTGTGTATGTGTGTATGTGTGTGTGCGTGTGTATGTGTGTATGTGCGTATGTGCGTATGTGTGTATGTGTGTATGTGTGTGTATGTATGTGTGTATATGTATGTGTATGTGTATGTGTGTGTGCGTGTGTATGTGTGTATGTGCGTATGTGTGTATGTGTGTATGTGTATGTGTGTATATGTATGTGTATGTGTATGTGTGTGTGTGCGTGTGTATGTGTGTATGTGTGTATGTGCGTGTGTTTGTGTGTGTGCGCGTGTGTGTATGTGTGTGTATGTGTGTATGTGTGTGTGCGTATGTGTGTGTGTGCGTGTGTATGTATGTGTATGTGTGAATGTGTGTGTGTATGTGTATGTGTTTATGTGTATGTGTGTGTGTGTGTGTGTGCGTGTGTGTGTGTGAGATTCACTGAGGCAGATGCAACTTATAGTATTTACTAAATTAAACCAGCCACATTGTGTGTGGGATTGTGCTAGGGTCCTGTTCTCACAGGGGCGGGGGCAGGGCCTTCTCTTCTACCTTTTGAAGAAAGCATCAAGCAGGGTCATCTGGAGGTTGAAAGTTCTTTGGTGCAGCACATTTTCGGCTTTTGGTTGAGAGTTTGTCCTTAACGCTTTCCCTACACACCCACTCAGAGTCTTCCTTCAGTGATTTCTGTGAATTCACTGTTTACCTTCAACATCATCTTGCAGAATGTTGCGGGCCTGATCCAGCAGCCCTGCGGGTCTTCGTCCTCCATGCTGAGCCCCACCCCGGGACTTCGTTTTCGTGGCTGCACTGTCTCTGGCGCTCCCAGCCTTCCGCTCTCTCTGGCCGTGGAAGAAGCATTTAATGTCTTGGCAGAAAGAGTCACCCCCCACCTTGGCCCAGGCGGGAAGTGTGGTCCTGCCTCACACGGCACAGCCTCTCCCATGGCATCGTTCAGTTGCTTGGGAGTGCTTCTGTCCAGCTGTGCAGCAGCACACGTTCTGTGTGATGGCGTGCATGCCTCAGATGCACCAACACCTGACAGTCACACAGATGTGACTTTAACTCAAAACCAGTAGATAGAAAAGGAGCAGTAAATGTGGGGGTCTGAGGCAGTCAGGGAGATCGTACGGTGACCACTCAGAAGGACCCCTGCTTTCTGCCACCGTGGGAAGACACACACGGAGAAATCAGCAAATGCTCCAGTTTCCAGGAAGGTGAACTCATGGTTGTCCGGGATTACTACAGCCGGGAGGGAGGTCTGGAAGGCTGGGGGACTCCCGTGAAGTTTGGGAAAGAGGGTTTAGAGTCCTCAGCTGCCTTTCGCCACCCAGCATGTGTCCACAGTCAGCAGGGAAGGAAAGCAGAGACACAAGACGTGGGAGAGAGGAAGAGCCTAGCTTCAGCTCCGCGCGGCTGCAGCAGTCCGGGGGCCCCTCCGACCCCGCGGGGCTCATCTGCACTCCACACCCAACAAGATCCTCGCCTTCGCCTCCTGGCACTGACCCTCACGCAGGGTTTCTATCCTGCCCCATGCCTTCTTGTGGGCAGAGTGATGGTCCTAGAAAGGTGTGACCACCCTCTCCCCGCAGCCTGCCAAACATGTGACCTTGCAATGCAACGGGACTGTGTGGACGCGATGGAGTTGGCGATGCTGAGCTGGGGTTACCTGGAGCAGCCAGGTGGGCTCGGGGCCATCAAAGGGCCCTCATAAGGGAGGCTGGGAGGTGGGAGGGTCACAGTAAAAAAAAAAAGGAGTGACCAGAGAGGCAGAGGCGAGAGAGAGACGTGAAGGCGCTTCTCTGTTGGCTGTGAAGATGGGATGTGCGCACCTCTGGAAGCTGGAAACCCAGAAAACCAATTTTCCCCTAGAGTCTCCTGAGGAACCAGCCTGCTGACGGCTCGATATGAGCTCAGCAGGGCCCATTTCTCTCAGGGGTGCTCAGCTTGCGAAGGCAGGAAGACACAGCTTGCCTGCAGCTGGCTCGGCCCAGCACCCTTACGGGACGTTTATCCTCCGAGGCAGGCTCTGCCCGCTTCTCAGACCTGACTCAGACCTGTCTTCACCTCATCTTCCTGTGAGGTCTGAATCATCAGACAAGCCACAGAAAGCACGTTGCCTCCTGCCTCTCCGCGCCCAGACTGAAAGCGCCAGCGAGGTGGCAGGTGGGGGGCGGGGGCGGAGGGAGAGCCGTGTCAGTGCCCTTGATGGCTTGTCCTTGTGTAAAGCGACTTTCAAAGAAAACATCGGCAGTGTGTCCCTGTCCACCCACACAGGGAGCCTGAAACATGACCCAGAGTGCAGCCCCTGGCCGGGAGGCACCCCAGGAGAACGTGGGAGCTGTGCACAATCTGGGCACTCCGACCCCCGGAAGGGAGCCAGGCGGGGAAGCGGGGCTCAGCCTCTCTTCCCTCCCTTTTTCCTCCAGGGAAAATATTCAAAAGCCAGGTGGACTTTCTTGCCAAAAGTTCTCAGCCTCCAAACAATCTTCAGCTTTAGGATTCGTTTCTCACATGTTTGAATGTCACGTCCCCAGCCTGACAGGAACAGCACCACACGGAGAGGCAGAATCAGGTGCCTCACCCCAACACCCATAAGGGACTGAGGTCCCACAGGGGACTGATACCTTGTATGGGACTGCGATACGAGGCATCTTACGTGGGAGAGACACCTCGTGCGGGGTGAATACCTTGTATGGGGCTGATATCTCATATGAGACTTTGTATGGGACTGATGGCTTATATTAGGGACTGACAGCTTATGTGAGACTGACATCTTTTGTGGGACAGACACCTCCCATGGAAGGAATACCTTGTATGGGACTGATATATGAGACTGGCAGCTTCCATGGGGGTCACACCTTATATGGGCCTAACACCTTATGTGAGACTGACATCTTTCATAGAGCTGGCACTTTATATGAGACTGCGTCTTAAGCACCAGGCACTTTACATGGGACTGATTGATAATGTTACGTGGAACAGACAGATATGCTCGAAGGCAAAACCCAGACTGGATGGTCCTCAGATACAGGGTTCTGTGGTCATACCCTGCCCTGAAATCTTTCTCTGGCGTATTAGCAGGGACATTTCTCACCTCTCAGGTCCAGTGTGCTGTACAGTTTCCCCTCTCAAAGCAGCGAGCCTCTAGATGCCAGAAGGTCGAATGAGCCTTGGGCCGGAGAACTGGGGAAGTAGCTTGAGGTAGCTGTGCACGTGACAGCGGTGACTCTAGCATGTAACATGCATTTGATTTTGTGATAAGACTACAATGTTCCCTTGGCACCAGTGGGGGATATTTTCCAGGACACCCCCAACTCCCACAGATACCAAAGTCCTCAGATGCTGAAGTCCCTGAAATAAAATGGCGTAGTATACACAGCTAACCTACTCAGCATCCTCCCATGTGTTTTCAGTCGTCTCTGGATTACTTACAACACCGAACACAAGGTCTGTACTGTGTAAATCGTTATTGTATTGTATGGACTTTCTTATATGTATTGTTCTTTATTGTTGTATTGCTATTTTTTGTTGTTTTTCCCCCAGTATTTCTGGTCCATGGTTGAATCCACAGACGCAGAGCCCACAGATATGAAAGGGCAACTGTATCTGGGATGCTTCAATCACAAAGCACAATCCCACTTCTCAAGGGACATGTTACTCGGGATGGGGCTTGGAAAACTATGGCCAGGTGCCTGTTATTGTAAATAAAGATTTATTGGCTCACAGCCACACCATCTATTCAGCTGTGGTCTGAGGCTGTTTCTCTGCTGCAACTGAAGACCTGGTGCAGATGCCACCGACTTCCCAGTGGCCGCCAGCTTCCCTAGCGGAGGCACACAGCCCCTGTGGCTTTAGCTTCAGTGCAGTCACAAAGGGCAACTCAGCTTCACTAGCCAGGAGCTAGTGGCCCCCACAGGACTGGGAGGGCAGCACCTGGACACGTCTAGGCAGAAGTGGAGACCTCTCACTGCAGACCTCCAGGAACAGCCTCCAGGAAGCACCTGCTGCTTTAGGTGAGGGTCCCCAGCAGCTAAGCCTGGGTCAGGGTCCTTGTGTGGGAAAATCATGGAGGGAGGACTCCCTGGAGAAACCCAGACAGGTGGGGATGGGAAGAGGTTGGGCAAAGACGCAGGTCCAGGGCACGCCCAGCCCAGCCTGAACCCATGGGAGCTCCACAGTGTGAATTTCACCAGTTTGTCCTGCTCAGGGACAAGGAGACTGGGTTGCTAAACCCCACGTTGGTCAGAGGGTCAGCGGTTGCCTACAGGCACCATCAGCGTGGGAGGCAGAGGGTGTAACTGCTCAGCACCCCCCATAGCCCCTCATGGCCATGGCCAAGGGCAGACGACCCTCACAACACCGGCCACGTAGTGGGTCTGGGCAGAATAGGGCAGCATCTGCCACGCCTGTGGCCCGAGGGCTCCTTCGGTGATTGGGAAGCCCCTGAAATTGTTGGCAAATGGCTTTTCTTTCACCACTTTCATCAGAGCCCTAAAATTAAGCTTAGAACCCTCTTCCTAGCGGGAGTCACACAGCATGCTTCCACCCACCTCCTCCCCAACAGGGCCACACTTTGAGGAAGGAATTGTTCAGTGTGTCAGGACTCTGAGAGCAGCTGGAGGGGCCAGGAGGGCGACAGCTGGGTATGTAGGCAGAGGTGGAGACTGGACGGGGACTGGCCCGGGCGAGAGGGAGACAGGCTCTGCCCAGAGGTCCCTCGGAAGGTGGGGAGCATACAGGGCCACCCAGGGGACGGGGCCGCGGAGCCGAGGAGGCAGGGCTGGTTCTGGAGGGTGCTTCTGAGAGGCTGGATCACGAGTCACAGGTAGGAAAGCTGTCTGCTTTTGTCACGTGTGGCCCTTTGGAGTCCCTGGGCAGAGACGTTTCTGTGGAAGGCTGTGGGGGGTGAGACAGAAGCCACAGGGAGCAGGGGCTGGACACAGAATTTAGGGCAGGGCCTTGGAGCTGGGGAGGGGTCCTAGCTGGAGGGTGACATGGGGCAGGTGCTTTCCCCTGGAAGATAGGAGTCACTGTCTCAGTCGGAGTGTGGAGGTAACCCCGGAGATGATTGCCAATGCCATGCTCTCTGGAGAGGGAGAAGCCTGGGCTCTGGAGGGCGGATGGCGGCCTCGGTGGCTGTCACACCTTCCAGGTAACAGGAGGGAAAGCAGCAGGCAGGCCTGCAGACTGGGGAGAGGAGGCATGAGGGGCTCTGGGAAGCTTCCACTTCATCAGACAAAGAGGAGAGGAGCACCTCTGAACCTGAGGGAGGGGACAGTGTGAGGAGAGGAGGAGGTTACAGGAGACAGCCCACAGGGAGCGACCGGTTGGGGCAGGCGGCCACTGAGGCTGACAGCTAGAATTCTAAACCACTCCAGGGAGGGGAAGAGGCAGCTTCTCCTGGGGCTGGGGTTTCATCGGGGTTGAAACAGGAGGAAGAAATGGGCTAAGGAGTGGAAGAGCTTGCCAGGAGGCAGCTTTCTCTGGGCCACATGGTCATAGCTGGAGAAAGACGGTGGCTGAGGCAGAGAGTGGTGCAGAAGCCTGGGTGGAAGCAGCTGCGGCCCCTCCAGGAACAACTTCAACCACCTGTGCACAGGCGCTCTCACTGCAGGCATCCAGGAACAGCCCCAACCAAGCACAGGTGCTCTCACTGCAGACCCTCCAGGAACAGCCCCAACCACGCACAGGCGCTCTCACGGCAGACCCTCCAGGAACAGCCCCAACCACACACAGGTGCTCTCACTGCAGACCCTACAGGAACAGCCCCAACCACACACAGGCACTCTCACTGCAGACCCTCCAGGAACAGCCCCAACTACGCACAGGCGCTCTCACTGCAGACCCTCCAGGAACAGCCTCAACCACGCACAGGTGCTCTCACTGCAGACCCTCCAGGAACAGCCTCAACCACGCACAGGCGCTCTCACGGCAGACCCTCCAGGAACAGCCCCAACCACGCACAGGCGCTCTCACTGCAGACCCTATAGGAACAGCCTCAACCACACACAGGTGCTCTCACTGCAGACCCTACAGGAACAGCCTCAACCACGCACAGGTGCTCTCACTTGGTGCCAGCACCTCCCCTGTGTCCACAGGACACCAGATCCGGTGGCATCACAGCCAGTGAATGCTCCTATAGGAGGGAGTGGGGGAGAGCTGAGGTAGCTGACACATTCTGTCATTCCTAGAAATTGAGTCTCAGAGAAGGGCATTATAGGAATCCCCCCACACTGCTGTGACATCATCCACACCTGCTTTCATGAGAGTCCGTCCACCATCATCCTCACAGCCTCTACTGAGCCACCACAATTCCATAACATGCCATACAGCCACCAACAGCAAGACCAACCTCCCTAGCCTTGCGGGAAGGCCCATGGAGCACCCTGACCAGAGCAAGACTGGCCACTCAGGAATGGTCCCGAACCCTAGCTCTGCAGGAGGAGGCAGGGCCCAGGCGCAGAGGCGGATGAGAGCACCTGGAACAGCCAAACATCCTGCATGGCTGCAAGAAGCCGCCAACTACCACCAGCTCTGTGCTGATTAGTAATGATGTGTTTAATGAAATTTCAAGGTTCATTACGGAATGTGGATTAATTAAATTGAGAGGGAAGCTAATGAAAAATATTCCCACTGGATACATAAAAGAGCAGGCCTGCCGTGGTGGGAGGAGGAGGTTGGAATGGATGGACCTGCCAGAATGCTCCAAGTGTGCCCCCCGGAAAATGAGCTGAGTCTTTCTGCTGCATCCTCTAAGAAAAGACAGCGGCCTGAGTCCACGTGGGAGCCCAGTGGGGCCTCTGAATCTCACTTGTGATTTGGGGTGAGTCATACCGGCTCCCTGCCGAGCTCCGCATCACATTCAAAGTCACTGGTTCATGTCCTCCCAGGACCTTGGAGTTGACCAAGCTCGATGAATCCCTGTGTGTGCTTCCTTTACCAAGGGTTCTGGAAGGAAAGTAATGAACACACATCAGATTCATCCAGATGCACCAATCTCAGCAGCCAGGCAGCAGCAGGAGAGGCACAGCAGTGTCTGATGACTCTGAAGCTTCCTCCTGGTCCAGGAATCCTGGAAGTTTTCCCAGAGTCCTCTGGGCATGCTGGCAAAATCTGCTTCAAACTTCCTGATGAGTCAGTTGGAGCATGAAGGATCTGGTTGAGTCTTAAAAGCCTAAATACTGAGACTTAAATTCCAGTGCCTGTGTGAGTTAGGATTGCAGGTTCCTGAGCACCTTGGCCTTCCCCAGCCCTATCCCCAGTGGAACCCTATCCGTAAGGGCTATTGTGCCTATTTCATGGACACACACCGTGGGCAAGTGGCTGCTACAGCCACCACAGATAAATGTCATAAACAAAACACTCAGAGAAAAACGCTACAGTTAAGAGAATATGCAGTGTGTGAGGCTGTTCGCCCAAAGCTGGTACAACTGTTCACAGGCAAAATAATGGTCACTTTTGAAGGTGTGGGGGGAGGTGGGAACTGAAAAGGCATGAAAAAGTCTTCTGGGCTCCTAGCAATGACTTAGCTCTTGACGTAGGTGGTGGCTGCATAGAGGTTTCATCATTTCAGAGATTTCCCTTGCAATTTGAGCACTTTCTCATACTTCAATTAGAAACATCTGTTTTAAAAATCACTAAGTATTGTGTCCACAAAGTCCCCCTGCAAATGACATATCCATTTCCTTCTTCATCCTTCTCACTCTATCCAAGACAGAAAGGTTTACTGTATCATGAAATAAATGTATTTCTACTACAGATGGGTAGAAGTGTTGCAAAAACGGATTCAGATTCAGAGTAAGTGTCTGCCCTCCGTCCCGGAGCTAGGGCCGAAGTGGATCTCAAGTCCAGGGCTCTGATGCACAGCAGGGTCTTTGTATTCCTTCACGCAAGAGTGAAGCCCTCCTTTCCTGAAACTGGATCAAGGGCATGGGTGGCAAAGGTTGGGTCCTCACTCACAGGGCCATTTTCACAGAGGTGTTCCCTGCTGTTCATCAGTGCCTTGGAGCAGTTATAGAAATTATTAACTGATATGACCCAACACTCGATGGTAAGGCTGGGAAGATTCCTCAGTTCCTGACTTCCAGCCTATTGTACTGACCAAGTCAATTTCCAACACACCCAATTGTCTCCAAATTTTCCTTCTTCCTACTAAACCAGCAGAACTCAGCAGGAGGTATGAAGGAGATTAAAGTGCTTTTCCTAGGCAGCAATTACTCATACCAGTCAACATGCATTCACCAGAGATAAACATCTTACCCAATTCATACTCCACACCTCAACCTGCTTTGCGTAAGAGAAAATGACAGTCAGTTTCTGGGAAAGACAATTGCTTTACGTAATTTCAGACAACTCCAACTTTTCCTTTTTATCTTCATTGTTTTCATGGAAGTCTTCAAGAAGGACAAAAATGTGGAAAACTCGGGGTTCAGCTTATAGGGTTTCACCGATTTCCTTTCAACCTAATGCTCTTACCCAAAATCACCACCAAGATACAGGTCTGGACCAGTCAACTTCATGCTGAAGGGACTCACAACCCCAGAAAGTGGAGACATGGGGAATCAAGATGAAAGGGGGCCCAGAAACCACCCGGGAGACATCCTCCTTGGAGCTGGTTAGGAACACACAGTCCCCGAGAGTTGTTCCTGGTCAGTGATAGCATTAAAGGCAGGGCCAGGACTTGTACTCGGGCCTCGGGAATTCTCATATGCTCAGTGCCTGAGCTTGTCTGCAAGATACTTGACATCAGAAGCCAAAACCAGGGTGGGGGCTGCAAGAGAGCAGGTGAACTCACTAAGGAGTGAGAAATTCAGCCCCGCACCCTGGGGAGTGGAGAGGCGTTCTCGCTGTGTGGAAGACCTAGGTTACAATCTTTTCTTTAGATAACTCTCACCCTGGACATTTTTAGAAGGGTGGCAGAGACCGTCACCCAGTGGTCTCTCCGTTGGCCTGTCAAGCACAGACAGGGAATTCCAGGGAGGAAGGGATCCATCCCTTGCTTCAAGCTCTTATCGTGCCCTTAGACAATCCTCAGGGTGGCAGTCATCGGAGAGCTGCGTCTCCCGTCTATTCAACCTGTCACATGGCTCCTTACACTAAGTCACATGTTCTGAGCTCTAGACTTACATAGTAACTGCAAGATTTGCCACCAGAAATCCCATCACTAGAGAAACGGTAAAGGAAGCGGTTTAGGAAAAAGGAAAACAATTCTAGAACAAAGATTCTTAGAGGCAAGAAATGTGACAAAAAAGAATAAAAATGTAGATAAATCTAAATAAATATTGACATGAAAATTATATTACAATAAAACTTAATTGGGTGAAGGACAGAAATAAAGCGTGGAGCATCAATAAGACTGTTGGCAACGTGATTAAGTTAATAAAAATTTTCTCAGCTCCTTAAATTGTTCAGGAAGGCTGTAGATCCTTAAATAAGTTCGATCCCGAGTTAAGTTTGTATGCTAAAATTCTAAGGGTCACCATCAGATGGATAAATATAGATTGTGGTTTTGTCTAATTCTAAAACACAGAGGATGGAATATGAATTTTAAATACATAATCAATTCAAAATGAGGCAGAAAAAGATGGAATATTGAGAACAAAAAGAAATCACAAAATAAGATGGAAAAAATAATTTTAAATGTATCAGCAATCACAAAAAATATAAATGGGCCAAATTTAACAGGTAACCAAACTGTCAGATTCGATGTTTTAATTTTAATCCAGCTTTATGCTGTTTAGAGATGTTTAAAACTGTGTGAATAAAAAGTGGTAAAACATATGTCAGACAAATATTATATGTGTCCATTACATATGTATGTTAAGACACCTGTATTAGTGCATTAGCCTTTAAATTTATTTTTCCATGTATTTGAAGGCTACAATATCATAAGAAATAAAAGAAGTTACTACCAAAGAATGGCAAAAGCTTAGTTCATCAGGAAGACATAAAAATTCTAAACAAAATAAACCTAATAACGTGACCATAAAATCTGTAAGACTGGGAGTGGTAAAATTCCAAGAAAAAAATATGAGAAATCTACCATCATCGTAAATTTTCATATACCTCTCTCAGTAATTGAAAAGGTAAACACATAATAACAGTGTAAAAAAGCTGAATAAAGGAAGCTAGACCTAACGAACATATACAGAATCCTAGACTCAGCAGTTAGAAAATATACATTCTTCCAAGTATATATGCAACATTTACGAGAATGTTTACCAAGTACTAGACCAAATATTCACAAATTTTTAAAAATCAGTTTAAAGTAGACTACTTTTTCTCGCCATAATCCAATAATGTTGGAAATCTGTATAAATATCCCAGGCATCATGAATTAAACTTTAATGACATTTTTACAATTTTTTAATTCTCAGGACTGAAAAATTATGAAAAAGCAATAGCATCTCAAAAATCTGATATAAGGTATATCAAAACTTACGGATGCAGCTCAAGTGAAGACTGAGGAAAATGTGAGGCCTTCAAGTGCTTACATCAGGAAAGAAGGTCTGGCATTGGAGGGCTGCATCCCCACACTACAGGAGAGAAGGGAAGCCTTCCTTCCCAAGGTCAAGAACGAGACAGGCACGGAGACCCGCACCCATGTAACCTTGTTCTGGAGGCCCTAGGACCTCTCCTCTGATGTTCTCAAACCCTGTGCCATGATCCCTTGTGTGTTTCAATAGCTGATGTGTTCATCTCCTTAACTAGAGTGAAAGTAACTCCAACTAACAAACCGTAGCTTAAGGTCGGGCGCAGTGGCTCACGCCTGCAATCCCAGCACTTTGTGAGGCCGAGGCAGGCGGATCACAAAGTCAGGAGTTCGAGACCATCCTGACCAACACAGTGAAATTCCGTCTCTAGTAAAATTAAAAAACAAAAAATTAGCCAAGTGTAGTGGTGTGTGCCTGTAGTCCCAGCTACTTGGGAGGCTGAGGCCGGGGAATCACTTGAACCAGTGAGGCGGATGTTGCAGTGAGCCGAGATCGCACCACTGCACTCCAGCCTGGTGACAGAGTGAGACTCCTTCTCAAAAAATAAATAAATATAAATATAAATAAAATATCTTTTTTTTTTAATAAATACATCATAGCTTATTTTACTTAACCTCTTTTGGCCTCCCTTTCCTCATCTATAAAACTGGGGTAAAATATTGTCTACCCAGTGAGAGGATGAAAGGCAGCCACCTACATAACGTGCTCAGTGACACCTCAGCTGGCACCCAGCAGACGCACTCAGCCTCACCTGTGGCTGTTATTCTCCCTTGCAGCTGCGTATCACAGGGATCAGCACACATCTCTCAGAATCAGAGGTCTTACAGAGAGGCGCTAAGGGACCTGGTGGCTCCTCCAGTCTGGCCTTATTTACCTTTATTTTATTTTTATTTTTTTATTTTTATTTTTTTGAGATGGAGTCTCACCCCTTCGCCCAGGCTGGAGTGCAATGGCGCAATCTCGGCTCACTGCAACCTCCGCCTCCTGGATTCAAGCAATTCTCCTGCCTCAGCCTCCTGAGTAGCTGGGATTACAGATGCATGCCACCATGCCCAGCTAATTTTTTGTATCTTTAGTAAAGATGGGATTTCACCATGTTGGCCAGGCTGGTCTCAAACTCCTGACCTCATGATCCACCCTCCTCAGCCTCACAAAGTGCTGGGATTACAGGCTTGAGCCACCACACCCAGCCTTACCTTTAAACATTGATGTTAAACATAAACATTGATTAAACTGACACTAAGCGGGGCAGTGTGGTCAGAAAAGAGTAAGCCACAGTTCCACGGTTCCTCCCCAGGAAGCTCAACGGTTGAATAAAGAAGAAAGATTAAAAAAGAAAAACTAATTCTATTGAAACTGTAGTGAGATATAGCTAAACATCTATCATAATGGCTAAAATAAAAATTAGTGGGCCAGGCGCAGTGGCTCACACCTGTATTCCCAGCACTTTGGGAGGCTGAGGCGGGTGAATCACCTGAGGTCAGGAGTTCAAGACCAGCCTGGCCAACTTGGTGAAACCCTGTCTCTACTAAAAATACAAAAACTAGTTGGGCATGGTGATGCACGCCTATAATCCCAGCTACTCGGGAGGCTGAGGTAGGAGAATCGCTCAAACCTAAGAGGCGGAGGTTGCAATGAGCAGAGGTTGCGCCACTGCACTCCAGCCTGGGTGACAGAACGAGACTGTCTCAACAGTAAGAAAAAAAAGAAAGAAAAAAAATGAGCAACATCCCCAAATGCTGGTGGGCCTCAGGGACAGGGGCACCCACTCACACGGGGCTGGTGGCAACGTAAAGTCGAGTGGCCATGCTGAAAAAGAGCGCGTCCGTTTCTCACCAAACTAAGCGTGCCCTTACCAATGACCCAGCAGTGCTACTCCTGGACATTTACCCCAAAGAAATGGAGGCTCACATTCACACCGAACGCTGCACACTGCTGTTCACAGCCTCTTTCTCTGCAATAGCCAAAACCTGGAAACAGCCTACGTGTCCTCCCACAGGTCAGCGGCTAAACGGTGTCACGTGCACACCACGGGATTCCACTCCACACCTGGAATGGAGCTCCCGGGAGCTATGCCAAGTAGAAAAGCCAGGTTCAAAAGGGACACCCGGCATGACTCCACTGACATCACGCTCTTGAAATGACAAAGTGATGGTGCTGGAGGAGAGTTAGCAGTCACCGGGAGTGAGGGGAGCAAGGCGTGCTCGTGGCTATAAAGGGCAGCACCAGGTATTTACAGATGAACAGACGGTTCTGTGCCTTCACTGTGGTGCTGGATATCCAAACCCACACAGAGGGAGAATTGCCACAGAACGAAACACACGCAAGTGTGACCCTGGTGACATCTGAACTCTGTGGATGGCACGAAGGTCAAGTTCGTGGCTATGACTTTGTCCTGTGGTTACCTAAGACGGCACCTCTGGGGCAAACAAAGTGACAGGCACCCTGGTCGCTCTAAAAAGTTTCTTCAGCTGCATGCGAATCTACAGTTATCTCAAAATTTAAAAAAAAAAAAATTAAGGATAATACGAATTCCATGACAAAGATTTACATAAAGTCCTATTTGCCAGGCCCCCAGTTATACAGGTGGCAGGGGTTTACTGAAGCTGCTGTAACAGATCACCACAAACTTCATGACCTAAAACGGTGAGGATTTATTGTCCCACAGTCCCGCAGGCTGGAAGTTGGTAATCTGGCAAGGCCCTGCTCCCCTCAGGCCTCTAAGGGAGAATCTGAACCTGCACCCTCCCATCTCTGCCTCCCTGGTCACATGGCCCCCCTTCTGTGTCTTCTCTGCTTTCCACAAGGACACTTGTCACTGGATTTGGCCTCCCCTGGCTAATCCAGGATGATCTCCTTGTCGCAAGAACCTTCACGGAATCACATCTGCAAAGATCCTTTTCCGAATAAGACCACATCTGCAGCTTCTGAAGAGTGAGACGGAGATGGGTCTGGGGGTGAAGGGGAACCATCTGATTCATTGTATGGATGAAGCTGCCTGCACCCGCTGTTTTCAGGACCCTACTCCATCACTAGCTAACACAATGCAAAGAAATCTGGGTCATCTTGGAGAGAATCCCAGCCTCCCACTGCCCAGCCCGTGTGGACCTTGCCACGTTCTCAGGGACAGGCTGCAGGACCTCACTTCTTGCTGAATGAAAAGTCCTCCCTCCACACCCTCCAGGAAAACCTCCTGAGTTGTGCCTGGGGGTCTCACTACCCAGGCTACTGGAGCTGGCAGATGAAAATCATGTGGTCTCAGGACAGGGATCTGTCTGATAACCTGAGTCCGTGGGGGGTCATCGCAAAGGAACCTTCTGCTCCGGGGATTCCATGGCTTCTCTCCAGGGTTTCCAAGACTTGGACCAAGGCTCTGGAAGGGCTGTTTACACTGGACCAAAACTCCAACGAGGAAACCACAACCCTGTGGAACAGTTTGAGATTTTCATGACTCCAGGAAGAGTTAATGACACCTGGTGGCTGATGGCTGCTGACGCTGCAAGTTGATGAGCAAATCAGAGACTGGGTGGCGGGAGTCGGTGGGCAACGCGGGTCTCTCTGTGTCAGGCTTCCGTGGAGCTCAGGAGGCCCAGACGCCAGCCAGGCACTGCCCCTGCCCCTGGGTGAGCTGGGGCAAGTTCCTCAGCACAGGCAGCGAGGGCTGCTCTGTGACCTCCTCCTGCTCCGAGCTGACGGCCAAGTCTGCAGCCTGCCTCTGCTGCGCTGTCCTGCTCTGCGCCTGGTCCACGCGCTCCTGATTGCTCTGGAAAACACCACTTGCCTGCCCTAGCCTGGTGGACGAGGCTCCGGAATCATCCTGCCTCGCTTCCAATTCTGACTCTACCCCTCACCACCTGTGCAATCCTGGACAAGCCACCGAACTGTCTGCGTGTGGGTTCCCACATCTGCAGAATAGGGGGGAAAACAAAGCCCGCCACCTTAGGGTGCTGTTAGACCAGCTGAGATGGTGCATTACGCAATTAAAATCACGCCCGGCACACACAACACCCTCGGCAGATATAAGCGATACTGACGGAGGCGCTGATGATGTCATCGCTGGGGGCTCTGACCCAAATAATTCTCTTTTGGTCTTTCCAGTGCCTACTACCTGTTCATCTCTGACTCACCGTGTGACTTCCCACTCTCCACAAGAGAACACACAAGACTTACGCCATTTAAAACAAGCAAGGGGGCCGGGCGCAGTGGCTCATGCCTGTAATCCTAGCACTTTGGGAGGCGGAGGTGGGCGGATCACCTGAGGTCAGGAGTTCGAGACCAGCCTGGCCAACATAGTGAAACCCCGTCTCTACTAAAAACAAGAACATTAGCCAAGTGTGGTGACACACGCTTGTCATTACAGCTATTTGGGAGGCGGAGGCAGAAGAATTGCTTAAACCTGGAAGGTGAAGTTTGCAGTGAGCCGAGAGCTTGCCACAGCCTGGGCCACAGAGCAAGACTCCATCTCAAAAAAAAAAGCAAGGGGCCAGGTCAGCAGAGCCAGGTCGGCAGAGCATGGAGCAGTGGCACCGCCCCTTCCTTTCCTGCTGTAGACTCTGCATCCTGGTGGGACATCAAGACCATCCCAGCTCAGCTGCAGGGCGCCACAACTAACAGCTGGAACTTGAGACCTTTGAGGGGGGATCGGTGCTTCCCATCCAGCCTTCCGTGGAGATAAGCTGACCCCACCTGTCTCCACATTTCCTTCTCAATAGAAACCCCCTGGTCAGGTCCACCAAGATTTGGCCCTGTACCCTGATGTTAGCAGGCTCAGGCTGTCCCTAGGTCCAGAGCCGAGGGGAGAGGGGAGAGGAGCCAGGGGCCGAGTCTGGCAGGTGGGGTCCATGGTGCAGGCAGACGGGTTTCATTGTGGAGGCAGGCAGGTTCCTTCATGTAGGCGGGTGGGCTCTGGCCCCTTTGCAGAGGCAGGGGTTCCACTGAGGAGGCAGGCCAGTATCACTGTAGATCTGACCACCATTCATGTTCTTCTGATGCTCACATCATATGGGAGCTCTGAGAAAACTCTAACATATGTGCTTTTGAGGATTCAAAGGGAAGACTAGAGGCAGGAAAAGCCTGGGTCAACCTGGTGGTGAAAGGCAGAAATCAAGTTAGTGTCGTAACAGAAACCTACACGTTCTGAAAACCTCTCTGACCTCATGCATCCTCCAGTCCAGAAATCAACACACAGGGGCACCTCCCAAGAGGGACAGGGGCTCAGGTCTCAGGAGAATGCGCAAGGCGGGGTCCCACACACGTGGGCGCAGAGTCTATTGAGCTGGGCGAAGGGTGGTCAGGGGAGCAGGATGCCGCGCAGGGTCCTAGAGTGCCCAGCTTGCTGGGACAGGACAGGGGCCGCTGTGCCCAGGAGGGGCTTCGCCAAATGCCCATCCCCTCTCCATCTCCCATCACCTGCACCAGAGTCCTGGGGGCTCAGCCCAGACCACAGGCTCCCCAGGCGGAGTCTGGACATCTGCCTTTCCACAGGCAGCCCCGAGGTGTGGCCTTGGTGAGGGGATCAGGAAGGGCTTTGCCCAAGTGCCTCTCAATATGAGGAGGAAAGATCCTGGAAATGGAAGGGGCTGGTGATCCAGGAAAGGTGGTGTGTGGAAAGGTACCAGACACAGCTGGGCAGGATGCTTTGCTGTTAGTAGTTACAAGAGGGCAGGGCTTGTCCACCCCCCAACTCCCCAGGGCCCAAGGCACAGCCTAGCAGTCAGTCGGGCTTGGTAGATGTTTGTTGAGTGAATGAACGAATGACCGCACAAGGGGCTATGGGTTTTCCTGCAGAGCTTTACCTGTTTGGAGAGTTCAGAAGGGGATGCCTGAGTTACTCTTGCAGGATAAACAGACATCTTCCAGGTTGGGGCGGCAGGGAAAAGTGTCACATGCTGAAGGAATAGCCTATGCAAACCCCCAGGGTGAGACAGCACAGAGTGTGGAAGGATGAGGGTGTGGAGCCCCCGGGGAGGGAGGCAGAGGGAGTGTGGAGGTAAAGGGGTGGGTGCAGGAGGCTCAGAACTGTGGACAGAAGGTGGGTCTCAGCTGAGTGCCGAGTGGATAGGAGGGGCTTCCCCAGACCACCAGGGCCATTTAGGAGACTCTTAGGGATGAGATTCCATATGAGGCTATGAAGGTCTGACCTAGGAACGCAGGGTAGAGGCTTGTGGCGAGGGGGCAGGAAGGGGAGCCGCAGCCTGGTGGCCAGTCAGGGTCAGGGTAGGGAGCGTGTGAGAGGGTCACTCCAGGGCAAGCTGGGGAGACGCCACCCCACTGGCTGTCTCAGAATCCCCACTTCCCCTTTCTCCGACCTGCTGACCTGGGGCCTCAGCACCGGGTCAGGAGCTGTGTGGTCACTTCAGGCAGGGCCGGGGATTCGGTGGAATAAGCCCCAGGTGAGAGGCCTTGCCAGGCTGCGAGTTTCCATTCATTCACTCAGTGAGTCCATTGGGCCACACATTTACTGAGCACCTGCTATTTCCCAGGTCTCATGCTGGGCTGTGGGGTCGGGAAGAGAAGCTTGCCTGCTTGCTACCCTTGGTGGAAGGCAGGTCTGATGTCAGCTCCAGCCCCAGGGGCTCCCTTCTGACCCGCTGTGCTGGTGTGGCCCAGGATGACCCTAACGCGGGACAGAAAAGGGGCGCCATGGTGCACAAGCCTGCAGGCAGCTCCAGCTGAGACCAGAGGTGGGTGAGGGGCTGCCATCGGGCACCACAGCAGGGGTCTGCAGGGGAAGGACGGTTTAGGGGTGGGCACGGCTGGCAAATGAGAGGAAAGGGGAGAGGCTCTGAGGCTGAATTGGTCTATTTGGGATTCATAATGATTCTCACGTGATCCAGAAGGCAGCTGTGCTCCGGCGACTACTGCCACGTAACAGCCACCCTGAAAGTCAGAGGCTTGACAGCCACAGCATTTCTTTTGTTTACCATGTAGGTGGAGCTTGGCAGGTGCAGACCCTCCTGTTCCACACAGCGTCAGGTGAGTGGCTTGACTGGGGACTGACTGCAGAGCCCCTTCCAAGGCAGCACAAACGGGGAGCAGGCTGGCGGGTGCAGCTGCAGGGGCCAGGGCTGAGGGCTGGGCCCTAATTTCCACTCCACGCAGACGCTCTGCTTGGGCTGCTTGGGCTCCCTTCCAACATGGCAGCTGGGTTCCAGAGCAAGTGCCCCGCGAGATAGGAAGCAGAAGCTGCTGATTCTACAATCTGGGCCAGGCTGCAGCAGCACCCACCGTGTTTTATTGATCAAGCCCTCACTGAGCCCATGCTCAATGGGAGGAAATTTGGACCCCAATTATCCATAGCAGAAGTTTGAAACAAATTTGAGGCTGTTTTAAAACCATCACATGAATAAAAACACATCTTTTGATTGTGGCTCTGGGCAAATCAGTTAACTTTTCTCTCCCACACTTTGTAATCATTTTAGAAAACAAAGTAATCCTAGCTAATATTTCCATATTACTGAGCTTGGTTTAGTTCTAAAATTACACTTTTGATGAACACTTTTCATACCCATGACAATTCTATGAAGCAACTAAATTTCACACTTGGGGAAACTGAGGTCAGAGGTGTGAAGCGACTTCCCTGGGGTCACCTGGCTCACAGGGAGCAGGTGTGGGGCTGGAGCCCAGGCAGCTGACTGTAGAATCAAGCCCCACTCTGCCCCCCAGACTGCTTCTCCACCCTGAGCAGAGCAGCTGCCCAGGTCGCCGACTGGCCACACAGCTGGACAGAGGAATGAGGATGTGAACCGATTGACTAACTCCTTCTATCGTGGTCATGATCCAGCCCAAAGTGAGCTAGAAACCATGAAGAGCTTTGCCCAGCGGACTCTGCACGCAGAGGGCAGCAGAGCCACAGCCCCACAGCACGCCCAGTACCCAGGTTTATGGCACCAAGCACTCGGAAGGGACAGCGCACACCCAGAGGGGCTCAGAGCCAGCTTCCTGGAAGAAGGGATGATGCGGTAAGACACTGAAAGATGAGGGGATTGGACTGGATTGGGGAGGAAGGAAAGGACGTGTTCTAGACAGAGAGATGCTGCGCGCAGAGGCTGCGAGGAGAGGACTCACGGCTAATTCAGGGAGGTGACAGCAACTCCCAGGGGGAGAGAGACGGGAGCAAGCAGGGCCAGGGCAAAGTCAGCTCTAGCATCCTCCTCTTCCCAGGGCTCCTCAAAGCTCACACCCAGAGTTCCCACAATTCCACATTCATGGTTGTTCAGTGTCTGTGCAAGAGGCAGGGACTTTCCTGGGCCCCAAAGCTGCTGAGGCTGAAGCTGCTGAGACCACCTCTCAGGCCTTGCCCGGCCCCACCCAGGTCTCCAGCAAAACCATTTTCGGTGTTTAAAAAATTATCTGGCTGGGCACGGTGGCTCATGCCTGTAATCCCAGCACTTTGGGAGGCCTAAGTGGGCGGATCACAAGGTCAGGAGGTGGAGACCATCCTGGCCAACATGGTAAAACTCCACGTCTATTAAAAATACAAAAATTAGCTGGGCATGGTGGCGTGCACCTGTAGTCCCAGCTACTCAGAAGACTGAGACAGGAGAATCGCTTGAACCCGGAGGTGGAAGTTGCGGTGAGCCAAGATCACGCCACTGCACTCCAGCCTGGGTGACAGAGCCAGACTCTATCTCAGAAAAAAAAAAGAAAGAAAGAAAGAAAAAATTATCAATAGTATGTAGAAGCAATAATCAGTTCTGCACTCCACATTCTTCAAGCAACTCCTAGGTATGAAAAGACTTAACACAAGTCAGTGGATGGTTCCAGAAGTGCTGGGGAGAGGGGAGCACAGCCCAGCACATGATGAGAGCTACCGCTGCTCAGGGAGGCCTGGGGAGGCCTGGGGAGACTGGCCAGCATTTTGCAGAGTGGGGAGAATTGAGCCAGGGCTGGAAGGACACAGGGGAGCGTTCCAGGTGGGGCAGGGGAAGAACGCTCCAGGCTGAGCACAGTGCATGCTAAGGCGCTGGGGCTGGAGCACAGTGCCAGCCTTCCACATCCCGAGGCACCCAGGCCTGACCCTGAGACGGAGAAGCAGAGGGACAGAAATGTGTCATCCCTCCATAGACGGGAGGCCGCTCCATCAGCATGCGCTCTCTGCTCCTGATCCCCGGATTCAGGCCAGACCGCTTTTCCGAGGGTCTCCCCTCTTGGCGCTCGAGACCAAAGAGAAAAAGGGGAGATGCTCTCCACACACAATCACACCATGACTCCCTCCTGGAAGGCCTGGCCTGGGGAAGGTTCTCCCTGCCAGGGCAGCTCTTTTTCCACAGAAAGAACCCCATGCCACCTCCCAGCTCACAGCTGGACGCCCGGACATCCAGCTCCATCCGATTCTTCGTGAGCATATTGCACTTTCCTGTCTGGGACTGTTTCCCCATCTGTGAAACCGGACAATGGAACTAGACAGGGATCCCCAAATAGCCTCTCAGAGATGTCTCTGGGGCAGGGAGACAGGAGGGAGCTGCGGCCTGGGTGGGTGAAGTCCTGGAAGCCCCTCCCCAAGTTGGCCAGCCCAGCCCCTCCTTGATCTGCTTTATCTGCCAGGGTTCTGCACAGGGTCTCACCTAGGGAATAGGCATGCACGTGCAACACATGCACACACACGTGCACACACACGCACACACACACATGCGCACACATGCGCGCGCACGTGCACACACGCATGCACACACATGCACACACGTGCACACACATGCACACACGTGCACACACATTCAGATACGCATGCAGACACACGTGCACACGCGTGCACACACATGCACGCGCACACATGTGCACAATGCATGCACACACCCATGCACACACGTGTGTGCATATGCATGCGGACACACATGCACACGCGTGCACACACGTGCACACACGCAGACACCCATGTACCCACATACATGCACACGCGCACACACACACACACACACATACGAGGTTCTGCTGCTAAGTACAAAGAAGATGCCATGAAAGGCTTTGGACAGGAGAATCCCCAGAGGCCCCTCTGACGCCTGACTCAAGCTTCCTCCAAGGCCGTGTTCCAGGCAGCAAGTCACAGCACTGCACAGAATGTGAGGCGAGGCCACGGCGGTTTGGAAAGGTCAAAAAAAAATGCGTAATTCAGGAACGTGCTTTCTCCAGGGACCTCCGATGGAGGAGCCGCAGTGAGGCAGGGAGGCGGGCTTTCACGGCTTGGGGACAGAGATGGTACCCCGGCCACAGCCTCGCGCAGGGGGCCCAGAGCCAGGGCCTCGGCCACATGCAGTCACACAGGCTAGCGGCTCGGGCTGGCGTGCAGGGTTAGAAAGCCAGGCTGGCTCTGGCCTTGGCACCGCACCCAGCTGTTGCCTGGCAATGGCAGATGCTTCCTGCTGAAGATGGGAGAGATGGAATCGGATGGGGCATTCGGGGTTCTTTTTTTCTGGGTAATCAAACCAGTTTAAAAGTTGTCCATGTTGCCTGGTTACAAGGACAGCTCTGAGCCCCAGACACTCCAAAGCTGTACCCAGGAACTCTGGGTCTCCTCAGGAGCTGAGGAGAATCAGGAACAAAGCACAACATGCAGAGGCCAGAGAAGAGACCTGGAGCCCCCGCCCAGCCCTCACCCAGCCTGCATTGGCCTGACTCAGTCTCCCTACAAGTGAGTAGCATCTGGCCTACCACCTTCTGAGTATCCAGTGAGGCGATTCTGAGCCTGCTAAGGCACTGCAGGGACAGGAACACCTGCTCGGAGTGGCTCCATGCCTCACTCAGCCCTTTCCAGGGGACGCCTGCAGGAGTCCCCTATACCTGTCCAGCAGAGTCGTGAGCACCAACGTGTTCACGAACAGGGCTGTGCTCTGCATTTCCCCACAACATGTTTTATTCCATGGACAACACATGACGTGGTGGCTCCAGGTCAGGAACGCGCAGAGCCTGGCTTACCGTGGCTCTGTGGTGTGTGCGTGCAGACATACACACGTCTGTCTTTATTCTTTGTCATTCCGCGCATGCCGGGTGTTTCTTTCCCCCAGTGGTGCGCTGACCAGCTCTGCATGCCCTGCCTTTCTGCAGCTGGCGGAATTTTCTTTCATTATGTCTTTGACTTTTGTTTCTGTTCTCTTACTATTAACAGATGACATCTATTTGGATACTTGCCATCTGCCAGGAGCTGTTCTAAGCTCCTTACCAGCTGTCCTTTTATTTATTTCCTCACAAGAAGCATAAAAAACAGCTCTTGTCCCTTCTCACAGATGATACACATGAGGCACAGAGAGGTTGAGTGACTTGTTTGAGGTCACACAGCACTGAGCAATGGAACCCAGGCGGGAACCCACCAATCCCACCCTCAGGCAGAATGCTACACTGCTGTGTGCTGACGAGTATGTCTGAGCTCCACACCACCCTCATTCTCTGCCCCCAGCCGACACCTCCTCCTTCGTTTGCACCTTGGGTCACCCTTTGGAGTACCTCCGCTGTGGACTTGCCCATTCTTGATCTTCCTTTTCAGCCCAATGTTGTCCTTCACTCCTCCCTTGTGAGATTATTCCCAGTCCCGTCTGTCCCCGTCAGGGCCCCTCTGTGAGCCTCTCTGCTCTTCACCCCACAGCCGTGAGGGCTCTGCTGGGTGCAGCCACATTTAAGCAGCAACGAGCGGCCACCTCTCTCCTGGACCCCAGCTGCGCGAGGATCCTGGCTGCTGTAACCGCGATCGCGAACAGAGGGTGGGGGCTTCAAACACGTTTCTCCTCTCACCGTTCGGAGGGTGAAGTGCAGAACTCACGCTCCCTCCTGAGGCCCTGCCGTTCCTTGGCTTGCGGCTGCATCGAGCTCGTCTCCGTCTCCGTCTTCACAGGCCGCTCTTCCTGTGTGTCTGTGTAGCCTCCTCTTCTTATGAGGGTAGCGGGCATGGAAGTCGGGCCCACCTATGCCTGAGATGGTCTCTTCTGGAGATCCTTAACTAATTGTATCTGTGAAGAACCTATTTCCAAGTGAGCCCTTCAGGTCTAAGGTTGTTATGAGGTTCTGGGAGCATATATACTTTGGGGTCACGATCCAGTGCCCAGCAGCACCCCTCTCTAGTTCTTCTGAGCAGTTTCTGGGAGGTGCCAGCTCTGACTGGATTTGGGAAGGTGGGAGGGAGGAGGGAGCGTCTCTGCAGGGGACCCGTGGGTGGCCACCCTCTCACCAGTTCAGAGCTGGGGCTCTGTGCAGTATCTTTCCACCGAAGTGAAAAGAAGGTACTCGGAAGTGTTTTTCCTTCCTTCTCACCATTTTCAGTTCAGAGACTTGATTTCCAAGGGACACAGATGGGCAGGCTAGGAAGGCCAGGCAGCTTCCTGAGGCCCGGCCAGGCCAGGGCCACCTGCATGCTCTCCTCTGCTTCGTGAGGCGCTGCCTGGGTGGGCTTCACACGCTGGCATCTCTGCCTCCCTGCTTACTGGGTTCTCTGAATCTGGCCTCTGCCCTCCACCTAGGTGCCCGTGGAGATTTGGAGGAGGCCTCGCTGAAGGCTCCAGGCCGGTGTCTTTGGAAAACATGACATGGTGTCATAAAGTTCTCACCGTCTGTGCCCACAGCATCAGGCTGACCGTGGGTCCCTGGGGCCCCTTTCAGTGCACAGAACATTCGAATTGCAGGAAGCAAAGAGGCAAGCACTCCAGAGCAGCTGGAGGGTTCCTGGGTCTTAGCAACCTTCTGCTTGTGTGGAAAGGAAAGAAGGGAGCACCGAGCGCCGACTGCCCGGGAGGTGGGTGCGGCTACTTTGTTCGAAGCACCCTGGAAATGTCAGCCCCAGCTCATAGATGAGGAGACACCCCTACCAATATTAAAGCTGCTTCCCCGAGGCCCACCGGCAGCGACGGTGAGCTGAGACTCAAACCCTTGCTCCTGGCACACAGGGCCCCCGCAGGCTGCCACATGCCGCACTCCCAAAGGCTTCTGGGAAGGCTCAGCCCCGCTCAGGCGCAGCCCGCCACGGGGAGGCCATGCCACCTCCCTGGTGCCCCGAGCCTGCCCTGCCCTCTGGCACAGCCCCACAGCCCGCACGCAGGGCCTCCAGCTGCACGGCTACATGGAACCTGGTGTCCCCATCCAGGCCCTTGGAGAAGGGGCAGCTGTACTCACATGGCCTGAGATGTCCCCTCCCTGCCTGCAGCCAGCAGGGCCATGACACCTCCTTCCTCAGGAGCACAGTGACCTCCATAAGAAGGCAGGAGAGGCAGGTGGTGCTGGCCCGGCCAGGCCCCGGGAAGCTGCCTGGCTCTCCTAGCCCGCCTGTCTGTGTCCCTTGGAAATCAAGTCTCTGAATTGAAACTGGTGAGAAGGAAGGAAAAGCACTCCCCTATGGCTTCTTTTTACTTCAGTGGGAAGATGCCACAAGAAGGGATTGGAAATGAGACTCACAGGCCGACTTTGTGTGGCTATGACATGCGCCACCTCCATTTGAATGGGGACCACACTGCTTTCCAGCCTAAGGAAGACAGCTGGGCAGAGGGCTCCAGTTCCCACTGCAATCTCTCTCTACTCCCGGGAGCCTCAGGAAGACTCTTAACTGCCTGCACACCCCAAAGCGTCCACACTGGATGTGAAGTCTGCAGGTCGTGCCTGCACAGCTGTATCCAGGCTGGTGCCCTCAGACCCGCACCCCATGCATCAGGCATCTCCGGGGGATTCCGGAGCAAGCAGGAAAGAGCTCAGCCCTTCATGGGGTGAGGCATCCAAGACCTGGCAGTCACAAGCCCTGTGCATGCTGGTGGCAGTCACCAGACGTGGTGTACCCCGCTAAGTGAGGCCAGGTCTACAGCACTGCCCAGCGCTGCCCCTCGTGGGCCTGGAAGACCGTGGGACGAAAGCATCTCTCACTACACTGCCTTCAGCAGCAGGGAAACCAGCTCCTACAGAACCGGACCCAATTTGGGCCGTCAGGATCCCATAGGCACCTGACCACCCCTGAGCGTCTCCACCAGCTGGGCAGGATGGGGAGAACAGGGATGGCACACCCTCGTGACGGTGCTCCCTCGTGACAGTACAGTGCTCCCTCGTGATGGCGCTCCCTCGTGACGGCACACCAGGGGACCAGGGCCTCCAGCCTGGGAGAGACCAAAACTCAGTGGCCTGAAGCTGCCCAGTGTGCAGGTTCCTTCCAGCGGCCCCAGGACACATGGCACCTTAATGGCCCTGCCCCATATCCTCCCGCTGTCTAACCCTGTCTTGGCATCTGCCTCCTGGGGACCCAGCGTGGCCCACGCAGAACAGGATGTGAGTACGGAGAGGGGCAGGCATGGGAAGCAGTGATGCCATTTGCCCTCTGACCTTTGGAGTTGGGGGATAAGCCCAGGGAGCTCGGGGGGCCCTGGTCCCAGCTGCTGTCAGGGAGGGGTGACAAGGCCCCTCAGATGGACAGGGCCACCGCAAGGAAGGGGAGAGGCTCGCCGCCACTGAGGCATGGCTGCCGGAGCCGGTCCCTGCCTGATCCTGACCCAGTCCTGTGGGCACCAGCCTGTGCCTCCAGCTTGAACCCAAAGAGGCAGAACCTGGGGCGGAGGGACGGGTGGACGCCAGACCCGGTGCTCCCATGGCGAGCTCCTTCTCGGACAGCGCCTCCGGGCACCGGAGGGTGGGGAGCAGGGGCCACCCCAAATGCTGCTGCTTTCTGTGTCCCTGGCCTCCCGATTCCAGGAGGCTGAGTGCCTCGCGTGGGGGTTACTGACACGGCCTGTCCCCCAGTGCAGCCCTCCCACAGACCCTGTCCTGGAGAGGCTGAGGTGAGCGGTCACGCCTGGAGCCCTTTCCGGCAGCGGTGCCTTGACGGGCCCACTGCTTCTCTTCCTGCCTCAAGGACAAGCCCCTTTTGCACGGCCCGATCTCCTCCCCGGCCTCTCACACTCAGGCCGGGACGCTCCGGAACCCACAGGCCGGGGGAAGGCACAGTGCGTGGAAAGGCGCTCGCAGCCCCACAGCGCAGACGCCACGCCCCGTGTAAGCGCCGGGACCCTCCCTCCTCCGACCACTTCAGGTGGGCTATTTCAGTGAATCTTCCAGGCACCCTGACATGGGTCACCTTATCCCATCTGACAGATGAGCTGAGGCTAGAGGCGAAGCGGAGTGCCCAGCGTCCCTCGGCTCACGAGTGGGGGCACCACAGCTGTGTTCATCCAGAACTGTCCTTCCGGGGAACGTCCCCGTGCACCTGGGTCTCAGCAGCTCCTGGGCAGACGGGCACACCCCTTCTCCTCCAACCCAGGAAAGGACTACAGCCCAGAAAGGTGCCGCGGGGCTCCCGGGGCCACGGGCCTTCTGACGCCTGGTCCAGGGCCCCTCCCACCAGCCAAGGGCAGAGTTCAAAGGGCCCCTCTGTGTTAGCTCCCAAAGTCCAAGAGGGCAGGTTTTTCTCATTCTTCCTGGCTGCCAGCCTTTCTGGTAACCAGCAGTGCCTGGGCTGCTCTTCTCATCGGCACCAGGTTAGAAAAGTTACGCCTGAGAGGAGGGCGAGGAACAGGTCATGGAATAAACACTAGCCAATGAAATAATTCACACAGCTAAACCCCCATGACACTGGCTTAGCTATGCAACAAATCGTCACACGTACCCCCAAACCTAAAATAAAAGTGAAGAAAAGCAATGAAATGACACTCGGTGGCCTCTCACTTAGAGGTAAATTCAAATTTCACCTCCTCCTCACACATCCATCAATCTGGGTAAAGTTTTAAAATCACTTCATGCCCAGTATTGGTGAGAACAGGCAGGAGTGGGAGCGTTCATGCATTGCTGGTGGGAACATAAACTTGTAAGTCGCCTTTGGAAGACCTTGTGTAAAAACGTGGGTAAACACAATGTACCCACGACTTGGACCAGCACGCCCATAGCAGATTGATTCATCACAGCCCCAAATCGGGAACAACTCAGATGGCCATCAACAAGAAAATGTATCGAATAACTGTAATATCTTTACACAGCGTCAGGCATAAAAGTGAAAGAGCAAAATCCACTGCTGCAGGCAGCAACAGGGACGAGTCCCACAGACACGACGTCTAACAGGCGCGGTGACTCACACCTGTAATCCCAGCGCTTCTGGAGGCCCAGGCAGGTGGACCACCTGAGGTCAGGAGTTCGAGACAAGCCCGGCCAATATGGTGAAACCCCATCCCTACTAAAAATACAAAAATTAACCAGGCTTAGTCTCGGGTTCCTGTAGTCCCAGCTACTTGGGAGACTGAGGCAGGAGAATCGCTTGAACCCAGGAGGCAGAGGTTGCAGTGAGCCGAGATTGCGCCACTGCACTCCAGCCTGGGCAACAGAAAGAGACTGACTCCAGCCTGGGCAACAGAGACAGACTGTCTCAAAAAAAAAAAAAAAGCCAGACTTAAAAGACTCCATAAGGTTCTCATCATCTTGAAGATTCCATTTATGTGAAGTCCAAGAATAAGCAAAGCTCATAGACTATGAGAGAAGGTTGATGGGAGAGAGATTGTCTCGGAAGGGACACAAGAGATCTCGTGGGACGTGGGAAATGTACTGCGTGTTGACCGGGTGGTGCTTGGGCTTTTTAGAAAAGGTGATAACCTTTGTAAAATTTCATTAAGTCCCACATTTTATATTTGTGGATGTCACTCTGCATATGTTACATACCACTAAGAAACAACACTGGCCATCGTGGCCGTGCCTGGAACTCTCCGGCACTTTGGGAAGCTGAGACAGCATTGCTTGAGCCCAGTAATTCGAGACCAGCCCAGGCAACATGGCAAGACCCTATCTCTATGAAATTAAAAAATTAGACAGGAGTGGTGGCAGGCACCTGTTGCCCCGGCTACCCAGAGGCTGAGGTAGGAGGATCACTTGAGCCCAGAATGTTGAGGCTGCAGTGAGCCATGTTCATGCCACTGCACTCTAGCCTGAGTAGCAGAGTGAGATCCTGTCTTGAAAATAAATAAATAAATGTGTTTTTTAAAAAAGGAAAGAAACACACCTAGATTTGGGCAGAATTTGGATGTCTGAATTTTCATTTCGACCAACTCGGTTTCAGAGATTAAGTGATTGGGGGTGGGTGGAGGGCAGGTGGCTAAAAGATACAGAAATTGCCTTACCAGGTTTGGAATTTGCCAATTTAACAGGTTTGGAGTTTGTGACTCACACTTTTCATGAAATCACTTTGAAGCCCTGTGATCACATGATTTGACAAAATATTAAGTCTTCTTAGCTATAAAAAGATTTTTGGACGTTCTACAGGTCTCAGTAAACATTGCTAATTTAAGCATAAATTAATTACATGTGACTGGCGGAGACACCAGCTAATTTTTTTACCGGCCGTAAAGCCTGGGCTGAGTCAGAGGCAACAGGCACTCAGGGTTGGGTGGGCGGGGCCTGTCTGCAGCGCTGCCTTATTCCAGGCTGGCCTCCCTGTCCCCAACGCACATCCACCCTCATTCGGCTTCTGGAAAAGGTCAAGAGTGGTTTGGGGTCAGGTGGACGGGGCTGAAACACCAGTGCCCCCGCCACATCCACCGCACCCCTACTGCCTGCTCTGTGACCTTGGGCAGCTCCTTTGATCCCTGGACCCCAAGACTAAGCATCTGCAGAGTAGGGATAATGGCAGCCACCTCAGGTGGGGTGAGGCGGAGGGCACAGGAGCAGCCCACACCGCGCTCGGTGTGGAAAGTCCTCCTCCACGCTGCGGCTGCCTTCTTCCAGGCAGAAGAAGCTGAGGAAACGTCTGGACATTGTGTTCAGGACGGAGCCCCCACTCCTGACCTCTCTGGGGACCGTCTTCCTCCTTCGGAGGGGAAGGAGGGAGCCTGGGCTCCTGCTGTAGGGCCAGGCATCAGCTCGGGGCTCCTGCTCCAGACCCCAGAGGGCTGGGCGTGGGCTCAGCACATGGCATCCCTCATGCCCGCAGTCCTGAGGTGAGTTTGGTGGGGTGTCAACACAGGGGGCTGTCTTGATGGGCGGCCTTGGATGGACCAGGCTGGAGTGAGTTCTGTTACTATGGCAGCTCAGAGCAAAGGGCTTCCCTCCTGATCCTTCAGGGCACAAGGGGTGAAGAACCCCAGAGCCAGGCTGCCCGCGAATCATCGCTCAACGAATCTCAGACACCTCTCATAGCCACACCAGGGCAAGCCTGGGAAGGTCCCACCCCTCTCCACCACACTCTTGTGGCCCTGGACATTTCCACGCTGGCTGGTCTGGGTCAGCCCTCGAGAGTCCCTGTCAGCTGACCCCATTACACCCGGGCTTTCCATTCCTGCCCCTGCACCATTTAAATCATCACAGCAGAATTATGCCTTGTCTGGGTCATTCCATAGCGATCCACTGAAATCAGCTGCCCACAGTGCAGACAAATGCAAGGAGGTGGCCCCTAGACCTGCTGGCTCACAGCATCCTTGAAGGTGCCGGGGGCTGGGGCCCCCAGGCCCAGCACGGGGACCCATGATGCATTTCTGTTGCCCACCCAGTTAGACTCATGGGCACTCCAGCTGGCTGGGTCAGTGGTCAGCAATGCCGTGGGCCGTGAGATGCGCCTCCCCGTGGGCCCCCAGGCTAAGTGGTCGAGGTGAGCGTACTTATCTTCTTGTCACTTACCACCATCCAAGGACGCCACCAATGAGTGGCGCTCATTCAGGTGTCTCACAAATGCTTGAGGGTTTCTCCCAGACCCCAGGCAGTGCCGGGGAGTCAAGGGATGCAGTTCCTGCCCTCCAGGAGCTGACAGGCTGGCACAGCAGACGGACACGGAGCAGACAGTGCATCACACAGTCATCAGTGAGCCTGTGTGGGCCGCGATGGGGGCCTGGCTTCCACGAGCAGCAGGGAAAGAGGCGTAACGAGGACATTAGGGTGACGGCCCAGCTGGGGAAGGCGGGAAGATGCTGGACATTGGCTTGTGGCTAGGGATGGGGTCCCCAGGAGCTGGAAGCCCAGCCAGCGAGGCCACTGCAGCAAGTGGGGTACAGGCTGGGGAAGCAGTAGACCCCACAGGGCCCCAAGACCAGCAGGGTTTGGATGCCATGCTCCTCATCATGCCCTTGGCCCTAGCTGGAGCTTCAGCTCTGCCTGTTGCAGCTGTTCGCTGACTGGCCTGGAGGGCAGCCTTTGTCAAACTGGGTTCCATGGAGCACTAGCCCACAGACTGCCTCTTGACAAAGGTTTTCACAGCAAAACCGCTGCATGAAATCTGCAAGCTCCCCCTCTTCTGCAAGAGCCGCGTGTGCGTTAGCCTCTCAGAGGCACTGCTAAGTCCTGCAGTGAGGAAACGGCCCGCAGCCCTCTGTGAACGGCCCCTCCCATGATCACCCGCTCCTGGGACCCTCGCTGGCCCCAGCCCTGTCCCTCAGCTGGCCAGGGACATGTACTCTCTACACAGCTGCAGAAAGGGGCAAGGATGATCCAGCCAGGGTGTATCCTGTTTTGAGGTGGTGCAGGAGCCCTGTATTTACTCCCACGCATCCCAGTTGTGACTTTTGAGGGCGGTCAACCCACTGTCTTTACTTTGAGGCTGCTCTCGTGGGCAGACGAGACTCTCAACTCTCCAAGCAGAAGTGTGAGCCGTGTTTCCCTCTGAAAACCTCAGTGGGCAGAAAAATGCTATGGGAGAACCCCAAGACAATGTGCTTCGGTCAACTCAGTGTTCTGGGGTCGCCCATTCCAATCACTGGGGACCCTGAGCAAGGGGGCATGGGAGTCACTCCTTACTGCTCATCCGTGCGGCAGGCATGCAGCCCCCGCCTCTCAGACACAGCGCTCTCAGCCCAAACAGCCTCTTCATCTGCCCCACATGCCAGGCACAGGATTGGCCTCTGACTTAGGAAGGGGGGGCGACATCAGCCTGATCTCGAGAACATGACATGTGGCAACTTCTCAGGGCTGGAGGTGGGAGCGGCCAGGAGCTGAGGGTCAGATGGGGAGGGGAAATGCTGCCGTGAGGCAGGGGATTCCGGAGCCACAGGGGTCCGTCTCGAGGGGAGAGAGAATGGGTCCCAAGATGCAAAGACAGCCATGCACGTCCTGGGTGCCAGGCCTGAGTGCCATGGGCCCTACCTGATTCAGTAGCTGCTGCCATCGAAACACACAGGGCCCTGCACACCTCGCACCAGCTCTGCAGCAGACAGGCAGCCATTCCCTCCCTGCACGCGAGCCTGGCACAGTACCTGGCCCTGGGACCCCAGGACAACACAACACGGCCTCCCGGGTCCCTGTGGACGGATGTCCCTACTGAGGGCTGGGTGAGGAAGAAAGGACTCAACATTAAATCTTCACTCTCAGAGAAAAGAGGGCAGGCAGGTAGGCAGGCACGTTGTCCCTTTGAAGCAAACACACGTGTACTTCTCAGGCCTGCCCCACCCTCCAGAGGCACCTCCTGGGCCTGGACCCACGGGCTGTCCTGGGAGCCCCACAGGCTGGTCTTGCTGCTGGATCTCTGGAGACAGCTCCGTCCATGTGCCCCTTTCACTGTCAGGAGAGCTCTGGGCTGGTCATCTCACCTCCATGGTCCACAGCCCATGAGGAATGGCGTCTCCGCTGCTCAGGGGCAACCCCGTGCCCCGTAAAGGTGCCCTGAGCTGAGAGAGAAGCGAACAGCTGGTCCCGGGGGCCGCAGCAGGAGGAGGGAGCAGCTCTAAGCCACCCCTTCCCGGCTGCCCAGCCAGAGGGGATCAGACACGAAGAGCCTCACACCCAGCGCAGCAAACCAACCCCTCCCACCCAGCAAGGGGTGACGTGTGTTTAATGCGTGCAGACTCATGCTATCCCTGGAATGGAGGCCGATTTGATTGCTTTATTCCCAACATTATTTGAAGTAGCCTAAAGTTTGGGATGAAAACGTGGACGAAATCTGCAGGAAGGGAAGAAAGCAAGGCTGCTGTGGGAGGTGTCAGGATTATGGCTGGAAGGCGCCCTCGGGGTGCAGACAGATGGAAGGTGAGGGAGCCCACAGGAGACAGGGCCAGGCGGAGCCCCGGCTGGGGCCTGGGCAGCAAGGACCCTGAAGTGTAGTGAGCAGGAGTTCCAGCACAGCTGGGCTTCTGAGCATGTCAGGTGGGCCAGGGCAGCTTCCTCCAGGAGCCCAGGTGAGGTCCGTGGTCTCCTGGCCTCGCCAAGCCTCAGTTCTCTCTCCAGACGTCCAAGGTATGGGATCCAGTGACCAAAGCTTGCAGCCTTGAAGAAGCAGGAGTGCCCGCCCAGCAGATGTGAACACCTGCACGGCTGGCCAGCTGGCTCTCCTGTGTGCCCACTGCCATTTTCAGAAACCTCTGGGGCTCAAGACACAGTCAGGAGCTGGGAGGAGAGGAACTTGCACAGATGCGACATCCAGCACCTCAGGCCCACGCCCTGACTCTCCCCTGCACCCCAGGCCCACGCCCTGACTCTCCCCTGCACCCCTCGCACCTTCGGAGGAGTCCTCAGCTCTTTCCAGATCATTTCAGATGGGTCCAGAACCTCCGTGCAGCCCCAGCACCTCCATGGGTCCTTCTGGGTGGCGGGTCCTCCTCACCACAACGGGCCTGGGGTGCAGAGCCAGGGCCTCGGTTCGCGTCCAAGCGCCCAAGGCCATGGGGCGCTGCCAGAGAGGTCAAGAGCCTCTGTAATAAAGGAGCGGCCCCTCCCCCAGTCCAGCTGTGTTTTCACTGTGGTCCTCTTTTCCATCTCTGCCACCCCCAAGAGCGACATGGGGAATGCAAGCCGAATCATTCACGGAGCCTCCGCCCGCCTCTCGCCTCCCCTTCTATAAGGGCGTGGACTACCTGAGCCCAGCCGGTGAGAATCCTCGCAGCATGGATCACGGTCAGGCGCCCTTAAAGATCTCGCACAGCA
The DNA here is from genome assembly GCF_048565385.1 of Saimiri boliviensis. Lineage (NCBI taxonomy): Eukaryota > Metazoa > Chordata > Mammalia > Primates > Cebidae > Saimiri > Saimiri boliviensis. The sequence continues at coordinate 2,301,723 of NC_133453.1, forward strand.
CCGATGAGATGCGCGTCTCCGGGGGCTCTTGAGGAAGCAACATCTTAAATAAAACCACCGTTCATCTTCCCTCCTGACAGCAAGGCAGGCAGCGGGATCGATCCCTCCTGCCGCCTAGATGGGTCCTGACGATTCCCCTTAAAAGATGTCAGATGCAGAACAACGAGACATAAACTCCTGACACTGTCTTGAGAGGCTTCTTCAAGATCGCTGCAAATGGAAGGCAGGAAAAACAGAGCCCGCGGCGATGAGGGCTTCAGAACCACCTCTTGGAAAGAACAGCAGAGCTGGCAGCGCGCCAGCATGTCCGGCTTTGGCCTTCTGTGTCGGAGCCTGACAGCCACCCCAGGAGAGAGGGGCAGGCCGGCTCAGCCGTGCACGTGAGCCCTAACTGCCAGCTGCCCGCCTGCTCCCCAGACCCTGGCTGCCCTTGTAGCTGGGGAGTCCAGGACACTGCTGAAGCCTGGGCTTTAGCAAAAGGCCAAATGGAGGAGGCATTGAGAGTCTGTCAGGTCCCCTGAGCACATGCGAACACACACAGCAACAGACCTTGGAAGTGGGGTCCGGGGGTGTATGCGCTGGGTGTGTCCGTGGCCCAGAGTGACACAGCTCAGTGCTCTGGGGACCCTTCCAGCCCCGGGCGCTTCCTCCTGGGGGTGCCTGCACTGGCTCTTCCAGTGGTCGCTCAGGAACAGTCACTGAAAAGGATCCGCCCTCAGCTTTGTGGAGGCAGGGAGGCATCCTCCAGCCCCTTTTTGGTAGGCTCTGGCCCTGAGCTCAGAGAGGTGCCTTGCTCTGTTTCTGCCTCTCTTGCAGGGAAGAGAAGCTGCTCCCTGGCCAGCGAGCTTCAGACAGTCCCAGCCTGGCCAACTCCTCGTCCAGCCTTCGTCAGGCTCTGGACAGTGCCCACGCCAGGAGCTCAGGGGTCAGCGTGCAGCATCGGGCGGTGCCTTGCCGTGGATCACACCCACACCAGGAGACTGGCTCACCGTGAGTGAAAAATGGAAGAAGCTCCATGTACTAGAACGGGGGACTACTCAGCAAGGAAGCCCCAGGTTCTGTGTAGGGGTGGCTTTTGATGTTCACCTGGGTTTTCATTTCACACCCTCCCTGCACAAGGCAGACAGCTTTAAATCCCCAAAACTCCCAGAGAAGGGCCCAGTTCCAGGGTTAAGAGCTGGGGTGGATGGCTCTCTCCACAGGCCACGTCCTAGCTGAGGATGTGACAGTGACTGCTGGGCCCAGTTGCCTCCCAGGGTGACCCCCGGGAGACATCACCCAGAGCTGGCCCATCTTCTGGAAGCTGGGGCTCACCGGTCCAGCCCAAAGGGCTTTCTTCCAAAGGTAGAGGCATAGAGGGGAAGTTTATGTGAAGTCAACACAATTCGAAGAGCAGAAGTAACAGCTTCTCAAGTTTCGAGGCTCCCACCCACTGCCCCGGATGTGAGACAGGGTCCTGTGCTTTCCCAGTCCCCGGAGCTGGCGGGGCCCACAGCACCCTGCAGGGTGTGGGACTGGGCAGGTGCATCCTCAGGGCACCAGGCCACAGAGAAGACTCTGGTGGTTTCTGGAATCAGCAGCGGTTGCCCCACGTGCCTGGGTCATGGCACCTCTCTATCCTGCCCATAGGGCTGGGGCCTGGTGCCCTGGGGTACAGGGAGTGGGACCCGGGCCTGGGCCAGTGGTGAAGCCGGAGGTTCACTGCACAGATAAGCCCAGCTATGGGACAGGGGTGGGGCTCATGCTTCCCTGAGGGCCCAAGACACCAGGGCACAACCGTCTCCTTGGAGGGGACCCCCTCTCCTTGCATGTTATGCAACTCTCTCTCTCTCTCTCTCTCTGTCTCTCTCTCTCTCTCTCTCTGTCTCTCTCTCTCTCTGTGTCTGTCTCTCTCTCTGTGTCTCTCTCTCTGTCTCTCTCTGTCTCTCTCTCTCTGTCTCTCTCTCTGTCTCTCTCTCTCTGTCTCTCTCTCTCTGTCTCTCTCTCTGTCTCTCTCTGTCTCTCTCTCTCTGTCTCTCTCTGTCTCTCTCTCTCTCTGTCTCTCTCTCTCTGTCTCTCTCTGTCTCTCTCTCTCTGTGTCTCTCTCTCTGTCTGTCTCTCTCTCTCTCTGTCTCTCTCTGTCTCTCTCTCTCTGTCTCTCTCTCTGTCTCTCTCTGTCTGTCTCTCTCTCTCTGTCTCTCTCTGTCTCTCTGTGTCTCTCTCTCTGTCTCTCTCTCTCTGTCTCTCTCTCTCTGTCTCTCTCTGTCTCTCTCTCTGTGTCTCTGTCTCTCTCTCTCTCTGTCTGTCTCTCTCTCTGTCTCTCTCTATCTCTCTCTGTCTCTCTCTCTCTCTGTCTCTCTCTCTCTCTGTCTGTCTCTCTCTCTGTCTCTCTGTCTCTCTCTGTCTCTCTCCCTCTCTCTGTCTCTCTCTCTGTCTCTCTCTCTCTCTGTCTGTCTCTGTGTGTGTGTCTCTCTCTGTGTCTCTTTCTCTCTGTCTGTCTGTCTCTCTCTCTCTCTGTCTCTGTCTCTCTCTGTCTCTCTCTCTCTGTGTGTCTCTCTCTGTGTCTCTTTCTCTCTCTCTCTCTCTGTCTCTCTCTGTCTCTGTCTCTCTCTCTGTCTCTCTCTGTCTCTCTCTGTCTCTCTCTCTCTCTGTCTCTCTGTCTCTCTCTCTGTGTCTCTCTCTCTCTCTCTCTGTCTCTCTCTCTCTCTCTGTCTCTCTGTCTCTCTCTCTCAATTCCAGCCTCCTGGGGAAAATCTGCTCTGTTAACCACCAAGGTCATCGTCTGACCCACCTTATTTTACGTGCCCGCGCGGCCGGGCCACGGTGCCCAGTGGTTGGTTGCCCGGCAGCCTCAGACGCTGCTGTGAAGGCAATTTTTAGATACGATTGGCATTTCCAGACCGCTGGTTTTCTGTAACGCAGAAGCTCCCCCATGTCACGTATGGGCCTTGTCCCAGCCACGGAAGTCCTCGGGCAGAAAGACAAGCTTCCTAAAGAAGCGACTGGGTCTGAAAGCGGAATCCACCCTTATGTGAGTGTCCAGGCTGCCAACCTGCTGGCCAGAGTTCGCCCTCGCCAGCCCCACGGGCCAGGGGTCTGCTTCTGTCCTGTTCCCCCGGGGAGCGCCGAGGGAGGTGGGGTGCTGCAAGGAGGCCTTGGATCTGGAGGAACAGCCACGCTTCGCTGGGCTGCAAGTCTCGGGTGCTCCCGTCATTCCCGAACGGGTGTGCGTCTCCGCGGCCCCCGGAGTGGGAGCGGAAGTGAGGGTGAAGTGGGGCCAGGCCGGTGGGCAGCCCCTCTGGGGGCCTCAGGACAGTGGGGCCTCTCCTCCCTGTGGGGATTTTTAAGGAACATTCCAGTCAGGGCGGGGAGAAGGTGTCTTGTTCCAAATCAGAAGTTCACGCCACCCACCCATGGTATCACCCACCTCGCTGTCACCTTGGCTCCCCACCAGCTGTGGCGGTGGGCACAGGGATGGGTTGTCCGAACACCCTCTGGGACTGCATGTGGCATCACTGGCATTGCAGGGGTGGCCTCCTCTGCAGAGAGCGGCCTTGTCCCAGGGCACGTCCTCCTGTGCCCCCCAAATCCAACGCCTGGCCAGCAAAGGTTGTAAAGGCCCAGCCAGCTCAGCCCAGCTCAGCCCAGCCCAGCCCAGCCCTGAGGGTCGCTGTAACCCCGGAGCTCGCGTGAGGCTGAGGTGGGTGTGGGGCCTCCTACAGCTGGATTTCTGCCTCTGCCAGGCCCAGCTTCCTCCCTTGTCCACAGGGTCGCACGCCTCAGTTCACAGCCTGCATGCCACACTCCCTGCCACAGCTCGGTTCCCAGACCAGCCTCAGCTCAGCCTCACGAGCACTACGCAGACGCACTGGGGCTCCCCAGTGTCTGCACCAGAGACCCTCAGCTTTTCCAGGGAAAAAAATTCCACCCACCCATTCCACAATTCCACGACCACCTTTCCACCTGCCTCCATCACCAGGGCCAGAGGGCATCTTGCCATGAAGATCCCACGGCTCAGAATCCTTCTTACCTGGACAGCCCCGTCCACGCATCAGTGCAGGCTCCTGGTTCCTGGGGTGCGCAGGTAAGACTGTCCTTACCACTCACTACCCCCAGCCCAGCCCCACCTCCGCCCTAGAAAATGGGGACAGTGGAGCCATCCCATGATGTTCCTGGAAGAAGCCAGTGAGCTGAGCCAGTGTGCCATCTCCCAGAGAGCACGCCCTGCTCGTGGCTGCACATGCTGTTCGGACAGGGGGTGGAATGAGGGCACCCACTGGCCACAGCCTGCTGCATGCCCACTGGACTCAGAACCAAGGTGTCCCCAGCCCCAGCCCAGTGCCCCTTTTCATTCCTTTGTTCACTTGACAAATGCTGATAAGCGCCTGCCAAGTGCAGGGCACAATTCCCGCTGCTGCAGACAGAGCCTGGGTCCCCTGGAGCTTATTCCAGAGGGGAGGGCAGAGAAGACCCCAGCACACACGGAGTCTCCCATCAGATGGGCGCAGAGAGGGAAATCAAGACACCAGGATGAGGAGAGTCTCCAGGAGGGGCTCTGCAAGTCACATGCAACAGGCAGGTGTGACCTGGGCGTGTTGGAAGTGTGGGAGCAAGCGGGGCGGGGCAGGATGAGCAGGAGAAGGGGAGGGATCAGAATCTGTAGCCCCCAGGGGCCTCCCGGGCTCCAGACAGGTGTGGACTGCTGTCAATGGAGAGAAGCAGGTCAGCAGCTCGTCCAGTCACGAAAACACGCTTGTGTGCACACGTCCAGCCCTGTGTCGGTACTTGGGGTCTGAATCCGGGCTGGGGGAGCAGGGAAGACGGTGCAGATCCCTTCCTCAGGTAGGAGTGTGGCCTGGCTCTCATAGGAGTCACAGCTTCTGGATGGGGCTGGGTGCGTGGGTGGGGCCTCAGCAAGAGGACAGGGACAACCCCAACTGCAGCCCCTCAACGTCCACATGCTCTGGGCCTCGCAGCTCAGCGCCTGCCCCGTGGAAATCAGCCGCCTGCTATGGAGACGCGTGGGAAGGAAGGAAAGAGGAGGAGAGCCCCAAGGGAGGAGGCATCATGCAGAAGGGCCGTGCAGCAGGACAGAGAAATGAAAGACCCTGACAAGAAAGTCCCTCCCATCTGCCCAGGGCCCCCTGGATGACTGGAGGGGAGGCAGCTTCCTGGAGTTAAGATTGGAGGATCTGGGTTTAGATCCTGAGAGACTTGACTTTCAGGGTTACTGAGCCTGAGCCTCCTCTCCGTGGTGAGACGGGAACAGTGTCTGCCTCACCTGTCACACCAGGGCAGCGGCAGCGGGGGGCAGGGGCGATAAGATTGGGGACGTCCACCCCACCTGGCAGTGCACCTTTTCCTTCTAAGAGCAGCTCGTTGAGATGAAGCACACGCCTTTCTCTCTCCCTGACCTTGGCCGATGCCTGCGGCACCCTGGGCTGTGAGGTGCTGCTCCTATGTTTTCAGGGATGTACTCTGAACACAGGTGTGGTCCTCATGCTCTGAAAGACATGCGCCAATTCCCACAAGAGCCCTGAGGTCCAGAAACATCCACAGCCCAATGCAGAAGGGTCTACCCTTCAGAAACTCAGCAGATGCAAAGAGCTCTCCAGCAACTTGCAGGACGAGCCGTTCTGGACACGTCAGGTCCAGGCAGTCGCCACACCCAGCAAGAACCTGGGCCTTGGAGTCCAAGGAAAGGGGCTGGGGCCCAACTCTAACACTTCCTGACCAGGGCACGGCGGGCAAAGGGCAAGCTCTGTGGCCCTCCGTCTGCCACCCTGTGAAAGGGGCGCTTCCTCCACCAGCTGCTCTGAAGATTGAATGAGATCACGGGGGTAAAATGCTTTGTAAACTGACAGGCAGATGTCATTCTTAAACACCGCCCCCCTGGACCCCGAAACTGAAATCTCAAGAGCATGAAATTTCATCTAAGAGGCAGGATAGGAGGAAGCGGGTTCTGCTCGATGCAAAGATGACTGAGGAGCAGAGACCCCAAGCCTGAGGGGGCTGCCGGGGAAGCCATGTGCCTGGACAGAGCCTCCCTGTAGCCTGGAAGAGGAGCCCACTCTGCCTCCAACTCCTGTGTTCAGGGATGGCCCCCAGTACAAGAACTGTGCCTGACGTGGGATCTTTTTTTTTTTTTTTAATGGGGTTTCACCATGTTGGTCAGGCTGGTCTTGAACTCCTGACCTCAGGTGATCTGCCCGCCTTGGCCTCCAAAGTGCTTGGATTACAGGCATGAACCACCGCGCCCGGCCAACATGTGGGATCTTGGTTGGATACATGGAGGAATGGGTTGTATTTTCGGAAAGGTCTCTGGCCCAGCACAGGAGGTCGCCCAGTAGGGGCTTTGGGACCGTCTGATGGATACCATCTTCTGTCAGGAGCCTGATGCATAGGGGAGCACCCCCCACCCGTCACCCCCACTCCCAGCGCCAAGGTACAGGGAATGGCAAGTCTGAAACGGGAGAGGACAGCCAGGGAGCTCAGCCACGTCTCCCTGCAGCCAGCATGGGCACAGCTGATGAAGCCTGCATGTGATCTGGAAGCAGCTGGGTAGAAGAATCACAAAGAGCCTCGGCCCTTTATAAGCACGAAACCGAGGGATTTCATGCCCATCAACTCCCTGTTTATCGCTTGGTTTACGTATCTTTCAGGGCAAAGAATCATCGATCCACCTCAGTGTCCAACCAGAGTAACCGCGTACTTCCTAGCAGGGGCACCAGCAGAGTCCCGCGAGAGAGCGCAGGAATGAAATGCAAACAGCAATGAACACAGTGTCGCTAACACCCACCTCCATCAAAACCAGACATCCATGAGCCAGTCGCGTTCGTCGGCTCTCACTGGCTGTGAAGAAATACCTGAGACCAGGTGACTGATCAAGAAAAGAGGTTTAGTTGGCTCGCAGCTCTGCAGGCTATACAGAAAGCACAGCAGGGGAGGCCTCGGGAAAGTGACTGTCATGGCGGAAGGCGAAGGGGGAGCAGGCAGCCAATCACGTGACTGGAGCAATGTGAGAGAGAGAGACAGAGAGACAGAGAGACAGAGAGAGAGAGACAGAGAGAGAGAGAAACAGAGAGAGAGAGACAGAGAGAGAGACAGAGAGAGAGAGAGAGAGAGACAGAGAGAGAAAGGAGGGAGGTGCCATACACTTTGAAACAGCCAGATCTCATGAGAACTCACTCCGTCTCATAAGAATAGCACCGAAGAGATGCCTGCCCTGTGACCCAATCACCTCCCACCAGGCTGCACCTCCAACACTGGGAATTAAAAGTCTACATGAGATTTCGGCAGGGACACAGAGCCAAATCACACCAAATCGTTAAAACCGTAGCTTTGAGCAACACTAACTCATTCCAAATATACTGTTTTGTTTTGTTTTGTTTTTTTGAGACAGACTTTCACCCAGGCTGGAGTGCAATGGCGCGATCTCGGCTCACTGCAACCTCCACCTCCCAGGTTCAAGGGATTCTCCTGCCTCAGCCTCCCAAGTAACTGGGATTACAGGTGTGCACCACCACACCCAGCTGATCTTTGTATTTTTAGTAGTGACAAGGTTTCACCATGTTGACTGGGCTGGTCTCTAACTCCTGACCTCATGATCCTCCTGCCTTGGCCTCCCAAAGTGCTGGGATTAAAGGTGTGAGCCACCGCACCCAGCCTCATTCAACAAATATTCTTGAACACCTACTGTGTGTCAGGTTTACATTCTATCAAGCAAATAATCAAGAAAATACAAGTTAGAACCCAGAACTCCAAGTGCCATGAGACAGTGTCAGGACAGACACTTCCACCTCTGAGGAAGGGACTTTGGTTTTGAAATAAATTATCTGTGGCCATTCTGGGCGATAACGAGGTTGCAGGACAACTGCCTGTAAAGGCCACTTCAGGCTGGGGGAGGCAGAGGCCAACTTTTATGGGAAGATTATACTTCCATCTATGCAGGGGGTTAGAGCTCACGTTATCACCTGTTACTTTTCATGAATTCCAGCAAAGCCAGAAGCCTCTACACCAGTTGTGTCCATCCATTCAGGCTCCTATGACAAAACGTCACAGACTGGGTGGCTTAGAAGCAGCAGACAGGCATTGCTCACAGTTCTGGAGGCTGAGAAGTCCAACTCAAGGCACCGGCAGGTCCCTCCTCCTGGTTCACGAACGGCGCCCTCTCACCGTAGCCCCACATGGTGGAAGGGGCGGAGGAGCTCTCTGGGGCCTCTTTCATAAAAACAAGAGGCCCACTCATGGGAGCAGAGACCTCTCGACCTGCTCATCTCCCAAAGGTCCCATATCCAGCTGCCATCACACTGCTGATTAGGTTCTAATGTATGAATCTCGGGGGCCACAGACGTTCCGTCTTTCACACAGCCTCGTGGTATTCCTAATCAGTCTCTCCATAGCATGGTCAATGGTCGAATGGCCACTTCTGCAATCTGCAAGTAGAAGGTTGCCTTGAGAATCCTGGCTGTGTAGTTGCCCGAAAGAGTGGAATGTCCAGTAAACCCAGATGTGCATAGAGAGAAAAAGTGTTCTGGTAGGAGCAGCAGGCAGCCTTGAGTTGCAGTGTTTCCATGACCATCAGGGTAAATCTAAACTTCCTCGACTTGCAGATAGGATACTGCTTCTGGCCAAGATTTGAGTGAGGGGTTGCTGAAGGTTTACCCTTTTGCCTTAAGCAACTAAAAACAACAACAAAAAAAAACTAAAGAAACAATAGGTTTCAAGGCATTGGACAACAAGCAACAGAGGACAGCGGTCCTTGAGATAAGAATCAAAAGAAAAGAGGCCCATGGTTGTTTCCAGGCTGCAGGACAGGGAGGGGGCTCAAGCCCAGCCTGAAGACCCCCCCTAAGCCAGGGGCTGATGTTCAAACAGACTGAGAAAGCTGACATTCTCATGCCAGAGTCCCGGGAAGGAGGAGCTACAAAGACAGACTCCAGAGTGCTGCAGAAGGCCCCCAGAGCTCTTCTGAGTTTCCCGTAAGTGCATGTGTGTGAGGGGACTGCACCACCCTGGGGAAAGAGCCCCCTGAAAGCATTAGAAAGAAGCATGCCTGAAACTCATGCAGTCAGGAGTGGCCAGGGTGGAAGGCCTTGCCATTCACAGGCCAATGGGCTGAGGACACAGGAGGGTTTTTCCTCAGGATTGGGGCAAAATTAACCCTACAGTAAATGCTTCCCTGCTCTCACCTAACACTGCAACACCTAAAAGGGTTAAGCTATTTCCAATCATTTCAGTCTCACAGAACAAAACCCAAGAATATTCATGGGACTACAGCAATATCCAGCACCCAACAAGGCAAAGTTTACAACGGCTGGCATCCAGTGAAAAATTACCAACCATACAAAGAAGCAGGAACATATGACCCGCAGTGAGGAGAGAAAGCATTTGAAATCAATTCAGAAATAATGCATCATCAGCTAGACCTAAAAAAAGAATTTGTGTATCTGTTTGTTCAAGAGGCTAGAGGAAAGATTGATCATCTTAAGTAAAGGCACGGAAGATACCAAAAAAGTAAATAACCAGTAAACTTCTAGAGGAAAAGACAATGACGTCAACCATAACGCTGAGACGGAAGCCACACTGGAGGGGTTAGCAGCAGGTGAGCCGCTAAGGGGAAGATGGGCAAACTGAAAACAGAGCAGTGGGAACTTCAGCCAGTGACGCACAGAGGCAACAACTGGGGAAGATCGCAGAACGTCGGTGAGCTGCGGACCAAGCTCCACCCCTCTGCACCAGCCACCCTGGCGGCTTGGAACAGAAGGTGGGCATGGCCAGGGGCCATCTAAAGAAGGAGAAAGCAAAGTTTGGAGGCCTCGCTGTAGACCTTGCCTGAGCTGCTGCTGCAGGCTTGCCTCGCCACCAGCTGCCCTCAGAGCTGAAGAGTCCCACTGCAGACACACACACACACACACACACACAAGTGTGTACATACACATGCACATGTACACACACCCACACACATGTGCATACCGTGTGTGCACACATACATGCATTTACATATGCATTCTTGTGCACACACATGCACACATCGCATGCACACACTCATATCTATGCACACGTGTGTGAGCATGCACATACATGTGCACACACCCACACACATGTGTACATCATGTGTGCACAGGCACAAGTTCATTTACACATGCACTCAAGTGTGCGCACACCTACCTGCACAAATGTCACATGCAAACACATATGCACACGTGTGTAAGCATGCTTACACACGTGTGTAGTCACCCACACAAATATGTGCACATCTTGCGTGCACACATACAAGTGCATTTACATGCATGGTCATGTGTGCACACACATACATATGCACACATCACGTGCACACACTTGCATGAGTGCACAGAGCCACACCGTATCACCTCACAAATGCACCCAGAGCGTGCATATGCACCCAGAGTGTGCATATGTGAGGTGATATGTTGTGGCTCTGTGTCCCCACCCAAATCTCATCTCAAATCGTAATGCCCCTGCGTCTGGAAGGGGCCGGTGGGAGGTGACTGGACCATGGTGGGGAGTTCCCCTTGCTGCTCCCGTGCTGGCGAGTGAGTTCTCTGCGGATCTGGTCGTTGGAACCTGGGCGGCGCGCGCCCCTTTGCTCTTCCTGTCTCCTGCTCCGCCGTGTAAGAAGCGCCTGCTTCCCCATTGCCTTCTGCCAAGTGGTAAGTTTCCTGAGGCCTTCTAGCCATGCTTCCTGTTAAGCCTGAAAAACTGCAATCCAATTTAACGTCTTTTCTTCATACATCACCCAGCCTCAGGTAGTTCTCTACAGCAGTGTGACAGTGGGCTGATCGATGAGGGCCCCCACACACCGATGCATGCACACACTCGTGCACACATACACACCTGCATGGGGTGTGGAGGACCCTCAGATCAGGTTGGGAGGCTGCTCCTGGACGGCTGCCTCCAGATACCCGCCTGTGTTAAGGGTCACAGTGACCCAGCAAAGTCGCCACCCCCCGAAGCTCGTGAGCGCACACAGCTGATGAATGAGATGAAATAGAGGGTGGCATTGGTCAGCCAAGCCAACAAACACAGACTGGGTTAAGGTGCCTGCACATGGCGCAGCTGGGAGAGGCCAGGGAGGGTGAGGCAGACTACAGAGCTAGCTGGGCACCCCTTCCCTCGGGGAATCAGAAAACACCGGGAGTGGGAAGACGGGGACGGCCCGGCTGCCCCAGGCTCGAGCCGGAGGTGGATGCAGGCGCTGGCCCAGGTGGGGAGTGGAGGGGCTCTGCTGGTTTATTAAGGAAGGAAAGCCACGATTTCACCCACACACACGAGCATACGAAGAGGGGCACCGGGCAGGCTTCCTCCATTATCACTGCTGGAAATCACACTTAACACCGTGCCCTGGGACAGAAAAAAGAATTCATCTCAAATCTCATTTCAAGAGAAACACAAAAATAAAAAGAAAGAAATGAATTGCTAATTAAATCCTCTTTAAATTTAGCGTCAGATTAAACGGAAACTTATGGAATCTGCAAGTTGGCATGCGACACATTTTTTCCCAAAAAATGCTAATTTAGAAGTGACGGGTTTATTTAGCCACGACTTGATACTGCTGTTCTGAATAGCACGCTCTCGAGGAGATCCCGAATGAAGCCCGGGCTATGAGCTTTATTTCTGGAGAACGTCTGCCTCCACCGAAAGAAAGGGGCAAGGAGGTTGGATCCTGGAGCAAACCCTGCACCGGGAGCCACGTCCAGAATGAGTTCAAGGGAGTAAGATGGCCCCACGGGCTCCAGCAGGTGGCCAGCCATGGAGACTCGCAGAGAAGGGAGGCGGGTTGCCAGGACACCCCGTGACAGGACGCTGCAGTAGCTGCAGGAGGGGCAGAAGAGGAAGCAGGAATGGTGGGGGGGGGTCTTCCCTTACCCACACCTCTCCTCCGAAGGGACTCAGCAGGAGGGGTGCGCTCACTCCCCAGCAGCTTCCCCACTGTCCTGCACCCTACAGCTGCCTGGAGCTGCACAGCCCAAGCCCTCCGCGCTGCAGCCCTGACCCCAGCTCTGGAGCAGAGCCCCGCACAGGCCAGCACAGGCCCTAGCCTCCCAACGCCTCCCCTCCTCCCAGCCTCTCTGGTTCCTCACTGTCTGCTACTCCCAGTCCCACTGTCCTCCACCCAAAGGCTGGCCTGTGTACATGTGGCCCATGTGTCCATGCAGGTGGGTGCCTGTGTGTGTACACATGTGTTTGTGTGGCCGCTGCTTCAAGCATGTGCATGCCCACACGTATGTGCAAACAGGTGCACACCTGCATGTGTTCTAATTAAATATTTCAATCAGGTACATAAAGACAAAACCATACATACTTATATTTTTCAACACTTTTCTTCCAAAACTTTTAATGATTTATTAAAATGTGTGACAAAATACAACCTCTGATAAATACTGACCTTTTAAATCAAAATTATTTCAACAAAGCTGACTTTAATCTAAATTTTTGAAAATTAAATCGCTACTTGGAAATGACATTGTGTTTGGCAAGAATCACTTCCACGTGTGTTCTCTGAGACGGAGGCTGGTCCGGGGAATTCGTCCATGTTTCACCCGAGCACTTGGGCCACTGAAGCCACCCAACTCTCTGAAACATTTCTGTCCAAGTCAGCAGCCTGTGGCCTGCACAGCTGGACACCGCCACCTTCTGTGGGCAGGCACCAGCAGGGCTCTACGGCCTGGCTCCCAGGTGTGCCTTCACACACTGAGTGTATGTGTGCTCACGGGTGCACGTGCGTGTGTGACACCACTCAGCTTCATCTCCAGCTTGTCAGGACATGTGCTCTGAAGGGTCTCCTGGTACCCTATCCAGTTCCCTCCCTTGGGCACCTGCATCTCACCGAGCCCCAAAGCCCGGGACAGTTGTCCTGGGAGGAGGCGCCACCCTCCAGAAAGAGGCCCCTGGGCTGCCTGAGCCTGGCAGGCTCTTCTCCCGTGCTGGTGGTTCCAAGCCTTGGTGGGGGGGGGGGGGGGCTGCTGTGTTTTCTGTTTGGCTTTGTTTTTTAGCTTTTGGTAGTAGTTATTAATGTTTTTCATTTCCTCAAAAATTACAGCTGTTGCAATGTTAACAGAGCTAATTGTTACTGTTCAGCATCTGGAGAGGCAATTTAGCACCTGCTAAGAAAGACGTCTCATTTGAAGTTTGGAGCAAATGACCGGATTCCCCAGTGTCATTATGTCACTCAGGCAAATGGAAATGATGAAGGCAGAGCCCGGGGCGGGGCCTGCCTGAGAACTGGCAACGGCGAGCTGCCGGTCCCGCGGCTCAGCGCACATGCAGGAGAGCGAACGCGTAACCGCGTCCACCTCGTCTGCGGGATGCTCCCTACAAGATTCTAAGCCAGAGGCGCGCTGAAGCGCATCTCGTGTTGCAGGACAGAAGGCTAAGCCAGGTCCCGCGGAAAACCAGGCATGGGGCTGTTGGGGGTCACGAGGCAGGAACCCCAGAAACCAGGGGGCGGCTTGGCTGCTGAATGCCGGAGCTGGGTCCCCACAGCATCTGCCCTGCCGTGAGTCAGGAGCTGCCTTACCTAACGGCCCTTCATTCCACAATCCCGGCCCCACTGCTCCACCCGTCTCCTGCTCAGCCCTCAGTGACTGGCTACCTCCTCCCACTGCGCTTCTGCAATCAAGAGCTCTCACCGAGAGCCACACTGAGCCGATGGCTGTCTTCCTGCATCTTTCTTCTCCTCTGCTTGCTCCCTCCGGGAACACAGCCAACAACCTTATGAGCAAGAGGACAGCTGGGTGTCCCCAGATCCCCGCTTCTCCTAGCCAGATGGCAGCAGCCCCGCCACGACGCCCCCCCGCCACCTACTGGACAGAGGGATGGAGTCCACAGCCGAGAACAAGTCCTCAGCACCCCCAAGCACACACCCCCTTTATCGAGAAATGGGAGAGGGAAGAAAAAGAGAAATGAGCTCTTGATCAGACCCGTCACCCACCAAGCACCCGGCAGCACAGGGTACACCCCCGCCAGTGCCAGGAGGTCAGTGCCAGCCTTGGATCTGGGATGGGTGACCCGTGGTCACCCCGGGCATGGGGAGGACGCAGCCACCCAGATGGGGCTCCCACCATGGGGCCCCTTGTCATCCATCCTCCTACAGCTAAAGACGTGGTATGATCTCATCTCTCCGGCCTAAAGTTTCCAAAAAGCTGAGAGGGTCTCTGGAAGGGAGGGCAGAGGGAGCTAATCCTGACTCTAAAAGCATCGGCTGGAAACCCGAGGGCTGGAGGGGCAGAGGGGTGGCGCGGGAGTCGGACAGGGCAGGGTCCTTCTCATGGAAGAAGAAACAGCGTGCAGGTGTCTCCTCCCACCCCGACCACAGGGCTCTGGAGTCAGGGCTGTATCCCCGTGGGAAACGACAGACAAAATCGGGTTGCTAAGCCCTGTCGAGTGGGCCCTGGAGAACAGGATGGGCCTCAGAGCAGGTGAGCGCTCCATCTTAGCTCCCAGCCCCGCGTGACCCACTGCCTCATGCCTCAGAGTCAGACTCTGGTGAGCTCTCTCTCTCTCTCTCACACACACACCCACACACACACTCACTCACACAGTCACACACACACACACTCTCGAGTCACTGATAACTGGGGTGGCAGGCCTCACCTGGGAGAAGTAAGGACTTTTCAAAAAACGGCGCGCAGATCCAAGATGGCTGATCACTAGCAGCTCGGGATTGTAGCTCCCACTGAAAACGCAAAGAACGAGAGGACGCCACACCTTCACATGAATTCTTGTTGCTCACGCACCAGGGGATTCCCAGCGGAGGAGCCCCACGGGTCGCCAGCGCGACTCTTGTGACCGGCGAGGCGGTTTTGCCGGCGCCTCGGAGCATCGGTTCTTGGTGCAGAGTCAGAAAGGCACCATCCATCTTAATGCCACTGATTTGGTCGGCTCAGTGGGTTGCTCAGATTTCGGCGCTGAGAATCAGTAAGTTGGACGTCCACTCAGAAACCCAATTACAAAGACGGTAGTTATAAAGACCATAGATGGATAAATCTACAACGAAGGGAAGAAAACAGCCAAAAAAGGCTGAGAATACCCAAGATCAGAATGCCTCTCCCTCACCAGGGGATCCCAGTTCCTCATCAGCAACGAAACAAGGCTTGATGGAGAACGAGTGTGTTCCAATTACAGAAGCAGGCTTCAAAACGTGGATAATAAGAAACTCCTGTGAATTAAAAGAACTTGTGCTAACACAATCTAAAGAAACTAAGAACTTTGAAAAAAGGTTTGACGAAATGTCAACAAGAATACAAAATTTAGAGAGGAAAATAAGTGAATTGATGGAACTGAAAAACACAATATGAGAACTACATGAAGTATGCACAAGTTTTAACAGCCGAATTGATCAAGCAGAAGAAAGGATATCAGAGGTCGAAGACCAACTCAATGAAATAAAACAAGAAGACAAGATTAGAGAAAAAAGGATAAAAAGGAATGAGCAAAGTCTCCAAGAAATATGGGACTACGTGAAAAGACCTAATCTACGCTTGATAGGTGTACCTGAATGTGACGAAGAGAATGAATCCAAGCTGGAAAATACGCTTCAGGATATTATTCAGGAAAATTTTCCCAACTTAGTAAGGCAGGATAATATTCAGCTCCAGGTAATACAGAGAACACCACAAAGATATTCCTCAAGAAGAGCAACTCCAAGGCACATAATCGTCAGATTCACCAGGGTTGAAATGAAGGAGAAAATACTAAGGGCAGCCAGAGAGAAAGGTCAGGTTACCCACAAAGGGAAGCCTATCAGACTCACAGCAGATCTCTCAGCAGAAACCCTACAAGCCAGAAGAGAGTGGGGACCAATATTCAACATCCTTAAAGAAAAGAACTTTCAACCAAGAATTTTACATCCAGCCAAACTAAGTTGCATAAGTGAAGGAAAAATAAAGTTTTTTGTGAACAAGCAAGCACTCAGAGATTTCATCACCACCAGGCCTGCTTTACAAGAGCTTCTGAAAGAACCACTACACATAGAAAGGAACAAACAGTATCAGCCTTTCTAAAAAATACCAAAAAGTAAAAAACATCAATATAATGAAGAATTTACATCAACTAATGGGCAAAATAGCCAGCTAATATTAAATGACAGTATTAAACTCACATATATCATTATTAATTCTAAATTTAAATTGACTAAATTCCTCAATTCAAAGACAGGCAATTTGGACAAAAAACTAAAACTGTATGTTGCATCCAGACCCATCTCACATTCAAGGATACACAAAGGCTCAAAACAAAGGATGGAGAGAGACTTACCAACCAACCAGAGAGCAAAAATAAATAAATAAATAAGCAGAAGTTACAATTTTTGTCTCTGATAAAATAGTATTTAAAGCAACAAAGATCAAAAGAAGCAAATAAGGACATTATATAATGATAAAAGAATTAATGCAACAACAAGAAGAGTTAAAGGTCCTAAATATACACGCACCCAATACAGGAATACCCAGACATACAAGACTTATAAAGAGACTTAGACTCCCACACAATAATAGTGGGAGACTTCAACTTTAATATTAGACAGATCAATGAGACAGAAAATTAACAACAATATCCAGGACTTGAACTCAGATCTGGAACAAGTAAATGTAATTAACAGTTATAGAACTCTCCACTTTACAGAAAATATACACTCTTATCAGTACCACATCATATCAACTTAGAAGTTTAAACGAAATGTTGGTTGGCTCCTTGTTTGTTACTCTCTTCCCTCATTTTCTTTCATGTCTCCATTGTTAAGGACAATTATAGGCATACCCATGTTTAGACTGCATTCTAGCGTGGGCAGCAAAGCAATACCCCCATTCTCTCTCCTTCTTCCTCTTTCTCTTTCTTCCTCTTCTTTATTCTTTTTCTAAAAAAAAAAAAAAAAACAAAAACAAAAACGGCGCGCAGTCCTCGGGCTTCCAAACCCACAGGCTGCTGTGGCGTCCCGAAGTCAGCTCTCCCCGCCTGCAGGAGAGGGTCACGGGTGTCTCTTTCCAACTCCACGCTAAGCAAGCTCACGTGGGTGGCTTGAAACCAGCCGTGGTGGGAGTGTTTGCACTACAGAAATTGGCACTCAGTGAAAACCAGGCCCTTTCTCTTCAGGAGAGCTGGGTGCTGAACACTCAGTGGCACACCACTGGCCCGGGTCCCCGAGGGCTCTGTCCTGCCTGCACAGCGTCTTCTGGGCAGGTGGCCTCGGGAACACCAAGGCCATGCCCTCGAGCGGCTTCCCCTAAGGCATCTTGAGAAACAAGAACAGAATTGGAGGGTCCCAGGGAAGAAAGAACAAAGACAGGAGAACAGATCTGTTAGGGTGGAAAGTTTGCTTTTCTTTGCACAGTGGGTCAGCACTGCCCTCGGGCCGAATGCCGGCGTCCCGGCGGATGCCTGGACTGCTCAGAGGCTGTCTCCCTCTTTGCGGCTGTGTCCAGAAAGTGAGCCTCGCTGTGACCTCCCGGAAGGGGGTTTTCCATACGCAATTGCTTTTCAACAATAGAAGCTTTGTTTTAAACATCGAAGATAGCAGTGTGCTTTTAAGGAAGTCCCCATTTATCGCGTACCAGACTCGTGGCCCTGTCGTTTGTACAGTTAGGGGGTAAATGTTTAAAGTGGAGCGTAGACAGCCACCTCCTAAGAATGAGCCGGCATCCCCTGCGGCGTGTGCGCCTCGGCGTGTGTGGCTGTCGTCAGAGCTGTGCTTCCGGCCTGCGAGCGCACTGCCCCCGGCCGAGCCCAAGCCCACTCGCGTGGATTCATTGTGTTCGAGGCTCGCAGAGTCTTGACCACGTGGGAAATGTGGCTTTTGAGCAATAACCCCTCAGAACGTTGCCTGTTGGCGCCTTTTGGAGGCTGTCAGGAGACATTCCTAAATAGGGTCTGGTGAGGAAATGGCATCACCCAGGCCAACGCTCCGCGTGCATCTTGGATTTCTGGGGTGAGTCCGCTTTGCCAGGTCCTCTAAGGACTTGCAGAGCCTCACGGTGCCCAGCAAGGAACCTAAGCTTTTGAGATGCAGAAAATCCTTAAAATCTGGAGGCTCTTACATTCTGTGAGAATCTTCTTCTCCATCAGAGAAATCCAAGACAGAGGCCCGTGCGGGCAGGAGGCAGAGTGGCATTAGAGATTCTGGTGGAGGCCCAGCCGTCTGGCGGTGTGACTGTGGGCAGGCCTGCAGCCTCTCCCAGGCGTGGTCTGTGGGTACCTGGTCTGTTCTAACACCACATACCGTGAGTCGGCCACCCTGCCTTCCTTACTGAGCTGCATGCACTCAGGGGGCCAGCAGGGGTGGGCACCAAAGGGGCTCAGGGTCTGAGGATGAAGCCTCGCGTGTTCTGCGGACCTCCCTGCGTGGCACCCCAGCCCGACTCTTCCCATCCCAATGGACACTGGACACCTGTCCCTTCTCCTCCGGGGCTCCTGGGCTGTGGGGTTTGCCGCATGGACACCAAGCAGGGCCATTTCCCACCTACCCCCATCAGACTCCACCCTCCCGCCGTGGGCAAGCTCTGGCCTCTGTCCTCTGTGCATCCTGCAGCCAACACCACCCATCCAGGCTGGTCCTGCTCTGGATGGGACAGCGTAGACTTCAGAGACCCCCCACTGGACCCCAGGCCCTGTCCAGCATTCAGGGCAGCTGCTGTGAGCCGAGCTGATGGGTCTTGCCCACAAGAGCTTCTAGGGAGGAGGCAAACGAAGAGGGAGCCTTCCTTCCAAGCAGGAGAGAGGCCACCAAGCTGGAGGCTTGACCGGTCCTCCTTTCCAGTGTGAACTCCACGCACCAAATCAAAGCAATGCCCACAAATGCAGGTTGGGGTGACAGGCGTGCACTCAGAATTCCCAAGGGCACCCGAACCAGGGGGACACGAATGCCTCTGAGTGGCCTCTGGCCAGAACCTGGGCTGGCCTCCCGCAGGCATCTGGGCCTCTCTGGGTGAAGCAATTCCATGCAGTTATTCAGGAGCTGTGTCTGCACTTGCAGAATCAACAAATGGGCTGCCACGTCGCTGACCCAAAAAGAAGAGGCAAGAGTGGTGGGCTCTTGTGTACCCATCCGATCACTCACCCCTCGGGCACTCGCTGCATGTTGGCAAGAGTTCGCTGAGCTCCCCGTGGGCCGGGCACTCTGCTGGGTGGGCACCACCAGCATCCAGGTCCACAAGCTGGAGAGACAGGCACCACAGAGGCCTGTCTGTGAGGAAGTGGGCATCAGGGCTCTGCGTCCAGCAGATGGCAGAGCCGCCATGGGCTCAGGGCACAGGAAAGGGTCCTGAAGGCATGAATGGGCAACAAGACCCTTCCCCACGAGCCCAGCCTGCCCCGCAGCCTTGGGAGCTGGGTCGGCCCTGCCCCAGCCCTGCCCCACATGCGGCTTCCACCCGACTCAGACGCCCCAGCCGCCCCCCACTAAGCCTCTCTCGGCGTCAGTCCTCTCCTTGGACACACGTGGCCTCTCTGACCTGCAGCCCAGATTTCAGTTCAAATCAGCAAGTTGTCGACGTGGATTTGCCGTCGTTCATTCATTCAGTGGCCGCACTGTGGAAGTGCTGCAGCAGCAGGAGGTGGGCAGGGCTGCAGCTGGGGGGTCTGCAGCCATCGCCTGGGGGGCCTCAAAGGGCCTCCCTACAGAGGGTGGAGCAGAGCTGGGCTTGCACCACACGCAAGCAGGGACACAGGCCAGTCCACCCTGGACCAAGAAGGCTGCAGCAGCCACACTGACGGGGGCTGGCATCACCAGAGCCTGAGGCCCTCTCTCTCTCCAGCTGTCCGACCTACCCGCCCTTCCTCGCCCCTCCCCCTGTTAAAACACTCCTGTCTCGTCCCCCTTGCTGCAGGAGCAGCCTCAGTCCCACATCCAGGAGAACACTGTTCCCACTCTGCCTCTTGTCCTGAGCTCACTGGAGGGCACCGAACAGAGGGAGAACCCAACCCAGAACTCCCTCTTTATCTGTCTTCTTTCCCGCCTCCAACCCAGAGTCGGAGCCATTCAAGGAGGGTGCAGAGAGCGAGGTCCTGAGTGCCTGCAGGTCCTTCTCCCCCGAAGTGCCCGTGTGGGCCCCACCTCAGCCCTGCAGGGAAGTATTATTAGCAGTTCCTTCTTATTGAAGTTGGGTAACTCGCTCAAGGTCGCACAGCCACCAGCAGAATAGAGGGAGAGCCTATGTCCACTCCAAGTCACCCTTGCAACACCGTCCTGTGCACTCTCTCTGCACAAAACCAGGTGGTCGGTGGTGCCGTGAGCCCCCTGGGCACCTCTCCAGGCTGGGAAGAGGCTCCAGGCTCGGAAGCCTCCTGGGACCCCCCCAGGACCCACCCTCACCCCTGGCCGCCACTGGCAAATTTCTTCATTTCCTGTGCCCGAAGGTTCAAGAGGGAAGTGAAGTGACTTCCAGTCAGATTAATGGGCATGGGGTTTTCTCGGGGGTGACGAAAGCGTTTCTGAGCTTAATGCAGATGACGATTGCACAACAGGGGAGTGTACTAAATCCTGCTGAAATCGACGCTGCAAACGGTTTACTCTATGTTCTGTGAATTCCAACTTAACAGTGTTTGAACGTGGCTTCAAGACACATCTGAGTGGACCTCACAGGGAATTTCGAGACACTATCAGCAAACGTTCACCGAGCTGGGCCCTCTGCGCCTCCCCCATCCAGGTCCACGCTCAGAGTTAACCTCAAACCACCTCCTGAGCCACAGGCTGAAAGTAGCCCCCACTGATAGTGGAGACAGTGGAGTCTGGGGGTCCCTGAGGCCAGGCCTCGCGCCCCCTGCATCCAGCAGAGTGATCAGGGCAGGTGGCTCAGTCCACGCCTCCCCAGAATGAAGAGAGGACAGCAGGGACCTTGCCAAGCTTCCCTTTGGGTACAATGGGGTCTGTCACATGTAAGCAGTGCCTGAAGCATGGCTCTGAGGTCATTAGTAAAAGCTGGTGTGTGACTCGAGGGTGGGAACTGCGAGCAGAGGTGCCAGCGCCTCTTGCATCTGCTGCAGCATCAGCCATCTCCTCCTCCCCTGTGTGGCCCTGTCTGCCCCATCTCAGGACTTCGCCTGTCCTCAGGCATCGCGTAGAACCAGAGCCCCAGACGAGTTTCTCGGGCAGAGTTCCGTGGAGACGTGGTAGGTGTCTGGTGGGCCTTGTTCCTGAGCCTGTGGCTTTGAGGACACTTACCCCATCCTCAAAGCCAAAGCTCTGGGCCTGGGAGAGGAACAGGAGGCTTCGAGCTTCAACACAATGGAAAAGCAGGATGAAATAAGAAAATTCCTCTTGGCCCAGGAGTCTGTGCTGAAGAAATGACTCATTACAAACAGCAGATCTCTCAAGTTAGACAGATGGGGAAAAACTCTCTGAAATGTGCT
Organism: Saimiri boliviensis; assembly: GCF_048565385.1. Taxonomy (NCBI): domain Eukaryota; kingdom Metazoa; phylum Chordata; class Mammalia; order Primates; family Cebidae; genus Saimiri; species Saimiri boliviensis. The sequence continues at coordinate 2,323,065 of NC_133453.1, forward strand.
TTTCTGCCTAATTTAGAATAATTGCAATCCACTCCATTAGGGCATCAGGTTTTCAGCATCTCATGAAACGCTGAGGGTGAGAAGGGGAGCATTTTCTGACCAATTAAGATCAAGCTGAAAAGGCCAGTGTGCTGGCTGGTGTTCAGCCTGGGGCCTTCTCCTGCAGCTCCATGTGGCTGTAGCCAGAACCCATCACCAGGGGCTGGCAGGCAGAAACCCACTGCGGGCCTATCAAAGACGGAAACCCAGAAGGAGAGAAGAGAGAAGCAGGAGGTCACCAGCCCACGGGACCCTGAGACCAGCACGGCACCCTGGTCCTTCCTCTCATCTTACCCTCTGCCACCTACCCCAGCACTCGGCGAGGTCTGGCCTCACCTGGCTCATGCCTTCCATGGAATGAGGGTCCAAGCCACGCTTCTTCATCCAGATGTTGGCTCCCATCCTGCAGCGTGCTCTGAGCTGCTCCTGCTATCCCAGAGTGTCATGTGGCCACAGATGTGGAGAAGGAGCGTTTCACAGCTGGAACAGAACCTGCATGTCCCAACCCCAGCATCCTTGGGCCACCGATGGGAAAGCTGAGACACCCTCACCTTCACCCAATGAAGGAGGCTCAGTCAGGGTCACTAGAACGCCGAAAAGCCAGGCTTTCTCCCGGACGCTTTGCTGTAGAATCTGCCCCAAGTGCAGCGCAGGTGGAGCCAGGTGGCCCTGGGCCAGACCACCACTTGTCCCGTTGGATTTGTGCTGACTCCCACCGAATTCCAAAGAATTACATCGGAGCTGTGGAAACAAAGACCAACAGAGCACCACACCGGCCGCGATTCTTCTAAGCTCCAAGTCGTCTACGTAACTAGAGGCTCAAGATCCTTCCACGTAAACCCAGGAACTGGACACCTCAGCCGTGTCCAGGGGATGTCAGAGGCCTGGAGCCACTCCCTTGCATGCCAGTCAACAGCTCACCCAGCTGGAGATGCAAGGAGACAAGGGGACAAGGAGACAGCCCTGGGTCGACCTCCTCCACCTGCGTCATTCCCACAAAATTGGGGCTGTTTATGTGCTCACGTGCGCGCACGCAAACAGGCCAGACCAGGTGGCTCAAGGGCCATCGCGCCCACACCACTGCTGTGTGGAGGGCAGGGCCTGCCCCTGCTTTCCTGACTTTCCCTAAAGGTCTCCTGGGTCCAGCCACAGGGGTCCCACCCTCAGAGCCCCCACGGCATCCCCTCCACATAGCTCAGGTTTCTCTTTGTGACAGGCACAGCATCTTCCAGCATGAACATGAGCAAGGCATGGGTCCCACTCCGCATTCATCTTCCTCAAACCTGGCTCCACCTCCTCAAACCTGGCTCCACCTCCTCAAACCTGGCTCCACCTCCTCAAACCTGGCTCCACCTCCTCAAACCTGGCTCCACCTCCTCAAACCTGGCTCCACCTCCTCAAACCTGGCTCCACCTCCTCAAACTTGGCTCCACCTCCTCAAACTTGGCTCCGCCTCCCTTTGCAGGCTTGCCCAGATTGTCCATGGAACCCAGTATGGGCCACACGCGTCGCAGATACTCCACAAGCACATGCAGAGCTAAACGTCTCCTTCAATGCATTGATCATCACCATTTAGTGAAATCATGTAGGCTGCCCTTCAAATTTTCATCTGTGACCCGATGCCCTGCCTCTGTGGACCACCGCTCAGGGGAGCCCTGAGCAGGGCCAGCTCCTGGCAGTCCTCCAATTGTTTGCATTTATGTTGCACGTGGAACTACGATCTGGGAAAACTGGATGTGGCCAAGTCCGAGGAGCTGGGCCTGGCCCGGGCTCTGACACCTTCTTGCTCAGTCATTGGAGGCTCCTGGACCCTCTCAGGGCCTCACTTTCCTTCTCCGTTTCACAGAGCACAGGTGTGTGCTCGCCAGCCTCACAGACCTCACACAGGGCACCACCGCTCCCGCCAACACTGGACGGTTGTGCAGAAGACGGAATTCGCGGTCTGGGTGAATGCTTACCACAGATTTGGGATGTAGCAGGGCAGGTGATGGTATCCCCTGGAACAGGGCTGGGAGGAGGCAGCTGAGGACGGGGAAGGGCTCCAGGTCAATGGCACAAGGATGTCACCAGCCTGTGGTTAAGATAAGAGCAAGGGAATATGGCAGACCATGTCAAGGTCTTCCATGTAGAGGCCTGTCCAGGGGGCATCCAAGAGCTTAAGGGCGCAGCACCTCCGTGGGAATTCTGTTGGGATGCCACAGGAGGGGTCAACTGCTTCCAAGACCTCACTCCCAGCAAGACTCGAGTCAGTTCCCATCAGAAATGCTTCACAGAACAATGACAATGAAGGCTCAGGCCCCGCCCCTTCTCCCCACAGCTGCTGTGCTCGCCTGGTCACTGGACCACCCAGGGGCACTGGCCCTTTGGAGGTGCAGAAAGTAACTGTGTGGAAACTGAGGATGAGGGGAGACTGTTTGCAAACGATCACGGCAGAACAGGTGTGCAGTCAGGCAGTCTGGATTGGTACTGGCTCTTGTGGGGTGTTCCTGACCACCTGGGCTTTGTCCTTCAGCTAGGCTTGAAGTTAGCAGACCTGACCTGATGGGTGTCCTCATAAAGCAGGGTGTGCAGACAGAGACCCACCGCCTTCCACTGGGTGCTTTCGCCTCTGCCTGGGAGAGACCATGTGGGCAGGGGAGGAGCTCTGCCCTTGGCCATCAGGAGGCAGGGGCAGGGCCGGACACACTGGGCTCCTTCCACATTCACGAAGGAGAGCCCAGGACAGGCGTCCCCACAGACAGGAGCTCTCCTCTAGGTCCTCTGGCCCTGTGGAGTCTCCTCCTTCTGACCACGGCTCAGAGGTCCCACCCTGAGGTCAGTCCCATCACACGCAGGGACACCTGGCACCACCAAGCCCCTGCTTCACGCCCCAGGTAGGGGCTTCTTGGAGTGAGTCCTCAGCATGGAACAGATCTGCCCAGGCAGAAGCCCCCCTCAGAGCCAGAAATAAACACCCCAATGGCGGTTTACTAAACCAGAGAGACTGGCAGCCTCCACCCAAGGGAAGAGCCAGTCTTAGAGTGGGTACGGCTGGTCTACTTCCACGGTGGCAGCCCAGGTACCAAAGCGAGGCGATTTTGATTGGGTGCTTTCAGAGGGGCAGGGCAGTCACTGATTGGCTTTCAGAGGGGCACGGCAGTCACTGATTGGCTGGCTTTCAGAGGGGCAGGGAAGTCACTGATTGGCTGGCTTTCAGAGGGGCAGGGCAGTCACTGATTGGCCTTCAGAAGGGCAGAGCAGTCACTGATTGGCTTTCAGAGGGGCAGGGCAGTCACTGATTGGCTGGCTTTCAGAGGGGCAAGGCTGTCATTGATTGGCTGGCTTTCAGAGGGGCAGGGCAGTCACTGATTGGCTGGCTTTCAGAAGGGCAGGGCAGTCACTGACTGGCTGGCTTCCAGAACTGACTGGCTGGCTTTTTGAAGAGCAGGGCTGACATGGGCTAATTTTCAGAAGGGCAGGGCTGTCCTTGATTGACTGGCTTTCAGAAGGGTGGGGCTGTCACTGGTTGGCTGGATTTTGAAAGCATGCATAATGGCAGAAAGCTGTCAATCAACTGGAATGGATTTAAATGATTCTGGTAAATTTTTTTACTGTGGTCAAAGAACCATGAGCCTTTTCCTAGAGGGAGAGAAACTTATTCCTCACACAGGTTTTTAACAAGAACATTATGAGCTGGCTGCCTGGCCCACTGATACATCTGTGAGCAATCTTAGCCCATCATTGCAATGGTTTCCATTGTTCTAGCTGCTCCCTGGGCCAGGCACTGAGCATGATCATGGATTCTTCATGGTTGCTGCAGAAGCCCAGCATGCCTCACGTGCACGGTCTCTGACGAGAGAACAACCACGGTTCAGCTCGTGCCTCCTCCACTTTACTCAACTCTGGGAACCTCTGTTCACTCATCTTTAGGGTGGTGGTCATACTAATTCTCTGCAAGGACCGTTGCAAGAATTCAAGAAGACCACGGATGTATGTGTCAGGAAGCCGGAGAGAGGGCCAGTGTGGCCGCCAAGCCTCCTGTCTGTGGGGGAAGCAGACGTGTCCCTGCCTTTGGTCTATTCCATCAGACGCAAGGCTGCAGTTAGGGGTGCCTGCCTAATCCACTGGCTTGCTCTGAGCAGCTGTTCTCATTGAAGCATGTGCCCAGGAGAGGGTTTGATTTCCCTCTCTTTCTGTTGTTGAGCAGTTCAGAAGTCACTGACTGTTCAAGTCCTGAAGGTCGTGTACAAAGAATGACTCTCCTCCAAAGACGGCCCCTGCTTCCCACAGCCCCACCGTTGAAGTCAATGTTTGTGTTGGAGAATAATTAAAGCTGATCACGTTTTGTCCCTAACACGGAGTGACATCTTTTGAATCTCTGCATATTGCTGTTTTCACTAAGCCACATGTAACACTTCAGAGTGCCAAATGCTTTTTAAAAAATAGCCCTGGCTCTGAAAGAGTGCTGCAGAATAACTCTGATGGAATACGGCTTTTATGAAAACACAAAATGTTAATCACGCCCCCCGAGACAAAAAGAATTCAAAGAATTATTTGAAAAGAGCTGTTTTGCAAAGAAATGTTTGTTCTGGTCATGTATTTCAAGGGTGAAAATGTCTGAAGAGGAGTCGCTCACATTTGTTCTTGTTCCTTAAGATCTCCAGCCCAGCCAGGTGCAGTAGCTCACACCTGTAATCCCAGCGCTTTGGGAGGCTGAGGCAGGCAGATCACTTGAGGTCGGGAGTTTGAGACCACCCTGACCAACATGGAGAAACCCTGTCTCTACTAAAAGTACAAAATTAGCTGGGCGTGATGGCAGGTGCCTATAACCCCAGCTACTTGAGAGGCCGAGGCAGGAGAATCGCTTGAATCTGGGAGGCAGAGGTTGCAGTGAGCCAAGATTGCACCATCACACTTCGGCCTGGGCAACAAGAGAGAAACTGTCTCAAGAAAAGATCTCCAGCCCAGCTCCCCAGACAAAGAGAAATGGAGACCAGTCTCGCTTTCTGCAAAGTAGAGGCACCACCTGACTGTGGTGTGCCGTCCAGGTGTGTTCAGGACTCATGAAACAAGAGGTGGCACCGGACACCTGGGAAGCAGAAGCCATGCTCCAGGCAGACCCTTTCTCACTCTCTGCAGCCCTGCACAGACCTCGTGCTCCCATCCACCACCAGCCTCTGTGAACTTCCGCTTCTTGTCCTGCCTCCCCAGCCCAGCCCCAAATTTTCGTGGCTACTGCATACAAACCAGTTTCCAGCCTCAGCCAGTGCTCATTGCTACCCAGCCAGGAACCTACGTGCTGATGCTCTGTCTCCTTCCGGCTGCTTCTCCTTCCCTCTGAGACATTTTCACCAGCCCCACACTGCCTGAAGATGACCGTGGCACTCGAGGGAAATGACAGGACCAGCGGGCACCCTGAGCCTGCCCGTCTCCAGGATAAAGCCACCTCACGCCACCTCATGCCCACCTTCTCCTGCCTTCCCAGGAAACTTGCCCCATCAGGCACGTTTTCCCTCCTGAAATCTCCAGCTTCTCTTCTGTTTCGGGTTTCCCCTTATCCTACATATGCAATCCCTCCCATCTTAAAAACAAACCATAGAAAGAACAAAGAGATCAGTAGTTGCCGTGAGTTCAGGGCAAGGCAAAAGGGATGAGGAGGTGAAGCCCAGGGCATTAGGATGGAGGAACGTCCGTACAATGTTGTCATGGTGGGTACACGACATTGTACATTTGCCAAAAGCCATCCATCTATACCCCATAAAGCATGAACCCTAAAGTAGCCCACGGACAGTAGTTAATGATAAGGGGTCCACATGGCTTCATCAACTATGATGAATACACCACATGAATGCAAGAGAACGGTAAGGGGAACTGTGTGAGGGGTGGGAGGTGGGGGTGGAATCATACAGCCGCTCTGTACTTCTGCACAACGTTTCTATAAACATCAAAATATTCAAAAAGATCATCTATTAGGAAAGCAAAAACCGAACAGACCTTCTGCTTGGCGGCTTTCACGTAAATGGCATGGTAAGCACAGGTGGTCAGCGCCCCTTCCCACAGCCCAAAGGAAATACTTTTTAGGCTGGGGAAGCCTGTACCACACGGAAAACTGATGTCACTCAATTCATGTAACTTCTGCTAGAAAGGCTCAGGTATGTCTGTACCGAAAAAGAGGAAAGATGGGGCGTTGTAACCATCTCTGAAAGAGTCACTTGGTACCAAATGAGAGCGCGGAGAAACCCTGGCATCACTCACAGAGGCAGGAGGACAGGTAATGCACAGAAAGGAGCCGGCCATGCGTCCCCAGGACAAACACTGCGACGGGCCTGGGCGAGGCAGGAAAACAGGCAATGAACAGAAAGGCAGCCGGCCGGCGTCCCCCAGACAAATGCCATGACCGGCTAGATTTCCTCAGGATGAGGAAGTCCAGAGGGAACAGAGGGTTTTTAAAGGGAAGCTACCAGGGCAGAAGTAATCAACAAAAAGAAACCCACGGAGGTGAGGAAGGATGAGGTGGCGGTGAACACAGGATTGCTGAATTTCCAAAACATAAAGCCTCAGAAAGCCAAGGGTGCCCTCGCGGCTGAGAACGGGGAGGAAACGGTGGTGGTGGAAGCGCCCTTCAGCACCGCCTTCCAAGGCCCGGAGCGCCCAGACAGCGCGATTTTGGGAACCCTTCCCCGGAAGCCTTTTTAGAGGCATAAGCAGTTCCACCCAAAGGGCAATCAAAGTTTAAAAGCTGAGAACGGAGACGTAGTCCAATAAAAGGCCCAACAGGAAGTTATCTAAACGGCGTAGCTACGGATTTCCCTGTAAATACCCACCGCAAACGGCTACACAGCACGCGAATGCTAGCAATCGTTATTTACTGAGGCGTGTCGCCCTCCCCGTCACAGCTCAGGCTCTGACAGAAACATCCAGAAGCGCCAGGTGACACTGTGTCAGCCTAACGACGCAGACGGTGCGTTGAGAATGTCTCAGAACCAGTAAACGTGATAACGGATGCTGCTTGTCTCTGTGTCCCCACCAAATCTCACGTCGCATCATAGTCCCCAGGGCTGGAGCTGGGGCCCGGCGGGAGGTGGGGGCAGAGTTCTAATGAATGGGTTTGCACCGTCCCCTCAGTGCTGTTCCGGGGACACTGAGGGGTGAGCTGCTGTGGGATCTGGCTGTTTGAAAGTGGGTAGTGGCTCCTCCCTCTCTCTCTCCCTCCCGCTCTGGCCACACGAGACACCTGTTTGCCCTCCACTACAATTGTCAGTTTCATGAGGCCTTCCAGAGGCTGAGCTGAAGCCGCTATGCTTCCTGCAGAACTGTGAGCCAATTAAACCTCTTTTCTTTATAAATGACCCAGCCCCAGGTATTCTTTAATAGGAGCGTGAAAACAGACTAACACCAAGAAACTAAAAACAGAAACCATGAGTGTTCCTGTATATAAGCAATTATTACTCAGAACAATTAAAACTAATTCTATTAATGAAAAGCATCAAACATTTAGGAACAAACCTAACAGGAAGTGTGCAGAGTCTATTACTACTTGTGGACTTCACCAAGGCAGTGAAAGAACATTTGCATAAACAGAGATTTATTCTTTGTTCCTGCAAAGAAAGCCTCAGTGTGGAGAACGTATCTATTCCCCCGGAATTAATGTAGATGTTTGATGCTGTTTCAATACAAATTCCGGTCACATTTTGGAGAAAACGTAACAAAATAATTCTGAATTTTGTCCAAAAAATAAAAATAAACAAGTGAGACTAGCCAAGAAAATTATTTCAGGTGGGAGGGATGTTTAGAAATGCAGTGAAGTAAAATGAATATTCAGGTATTCAATACTAAACCGCCCCGTGACGTTGAGACGGCCTGGCTCGTCATGGCTGCTGGGGCTGGGCTAAGCTGCTCTCCCCAGCTGCCTCCCACTTCCTCCACCCCCATGCACAGCCTTGGGTTTCTGGCCCTCTAGGTTGGAGAAGGAGAAGCCGAGGAGTGGCAGGAAAATCTCCCAGTGACTCCCTTGTAAGTTGGCGACATGAGAATTGCAGCCCCCAAAATGAAATGTCCAGTTCTCATCCCCAGACCCTATGAGTGTGATCTTAATTGGGGGGAATTATAATGAAGATATAATGAAGGATACCAATATGAAACCAACCAGGCTCACCCAAGAGAGCCTTAAAACAAGGACAGGTGTCTCCATAGGAGAGAGAGGAGGAAGAGACACCGGGGGGAAGCGGGGGGCCCTGGGAAACGGAGGCAGAGATGGGCGGATGCCCCTCCAAGCCGTGGAGCACCTGCAGCCACTGGGATCAGGAAGACGCAGGAAGGCTCCTGAGCTCTGAGGGGAGCACAGCCCTGCTGGCACCTCAGTTTTGGGCTTGTGGCCTCCAGAGCTGTGGAAGCCTGGGTGCTGAGAGCACACTCCTGTTCTTTCAAGCCACCTAGGTCGTGTTCATTTGTTACTGCAGCCAAAAGACAGATGCAGCTGGCATCTGGGGCAGGCAGGTACTGGAGGCTGGTTCTTCGGCATCTCTATTCCACAAGGCTCTCTGTCCCCAGACCCTCACGTTCCCATGGTACCTCCAGCTTCTTGCTGTTGGGGATGTTTGCCCACCATGCAACTTCTCAGAAGGCCCTAGGGTTCACTGTGCTGCCACTGTCACACACACGTGGTCCACAGGCGTGAGGCACACTCCACCCACAGACGCCGCCCATGCAGCACCAGATCTGTCCCTCCCTCCAGCATGGCTTTCAATCAGCCTTAGGTTCCTCAGGGGCAGCGCTCAGACCCCCTGCTGAAAGGCCACATGCCTGCTAAAGCCCCCCCACTCACTTGGCTGGTGGTAAGGGACCAGGAAAGGGCTCCAGACTCCCAGCAGCAGCCCCAAAAGTCCGCTCCCAAACCCCCTCCCCATCACCAGCTCACCTCTTGCTCTATAAAGTTTCCAGCCCTTCCTCAACCACCCACTTTCAGGAAGTTCTTCAGATGGTCAATCTTGCCACAGTATTTAATACCTACCATTGTAAGCACCTATAGCTTCTATTAAATTTCACTGTTACAAAGCTGACATCACAAGGCCAACAAGGAATGCAGGCTCCTAGTCCAGCAATTGACAAGGAACTGAATTCTGCCAATAACCATGGAAATGTGGAAGTGGGTCCCTCCCCAGGTGAGCTTTGAGGCGAGATTCCCAGCCTGGGCCAATACCTTGACGGAAGCTTTGTGAGACCCCAAGGGCAGAGGACACAGCTGAGCTGTGCCTGGATCGCTGGCCCTCAGAAACCATCGCAAATGTGTGCTGCTTGAAGCAAGTGTGGAACTGTGTCACACAGCAGTAGATAATTAACACAGATCACAGGAAGACTCACCTATTAAAACGACCATCACTCACTTCCAACCAGGATTCCTCCTGCACTCGGTGGAGGCATGTCTCCTCCAAGAGAGGATCTCACGAACCTCACCTAAGGGGCTTCCTGGAAGCCTGTGTGCCCACCAGGAAGTAGCCTTAGGTCAGGGGCATTCTCAGCCCACAGCCCACCCCCGCCTACCCGCCCGCCGGCCCATCAACATCACTACGTAACCGCTAGTACCGAGAAACAGAAAGATAAGAGCAAGCAATACCTTTACAGCATTGCTTAACCCTTTTCAGATAAGTTTTTCAAGGTGGGCTCTGACTGAGATTTCTTCCCCAGAGGGCAGTGGAGCCCTGGAAAGCCAACCCAGTTTCCATCTCGACCACACCACTCAGCTGGGCCACCCCTTGAGCAAGCCTTACAGCACCTCCCTAACTCAGTATTATCATCTCAAAAAAATCTTAAGCCATTAATTTTGCAAGAAAATTGTGGGCAATTTGTGAAAAAAAAAAGATCGAGTTTCAGTATAATGGAGACACATGATAGATGCCCAATAAAAGCAGATACTATTTCACACGTTGTCCTTGATCTTTAAATATTCCACATCTTGTTTAAGGAAGTGGAGAGATATTTTGGGCTTGACCATCCTACTACTTTTTTGAGAGAATAAATCCATTCTTTGCTGAAGGAAGTTTTGGTGAATGGATAGAGGGACGGATGAGTGGGTGGGTGGGTGGATGGATGGGTGGATGGATGAATCAATTGACCAAGTGATCCATCAGTAGACGACACTGTGTCCTTTTGCATGTTTTTCTAGGATCCTAGGCATTTTGAGGACAGATGGACCAGGAGGATGGTAGGGCCCGCCCACTGGAGTCTGGCTGATGAAGGGTCAGAGAAGACTTGGAAAGCAGAGCTTTGAAGAGCACAGTTTGCCCAAATACAAGGACAGACGCAGAAGGAAGTGAATATTCTGCAGACAGATTCATTCCCTGCTGAAGCGGGAGCTGCCACCATGGCAAATAAACTTGAAAGGGGCAGTGTGACAAACACCCCCAGGAAGCTGGGCACGGAGAAGTGCCACCCGGGGCAGGGCAGCACAGGGCCTCTCCCTGCCCTCATCTTCTGCTCTTATCAGTTTGCTGTATCACAGAGCAGCAGAGACAACCCCAAGGCCACAGATTTCAGGGACTTAGGTATACAGCCCCCTGCTCAGCCCCTCCAGGCAAAGAGAGCTGCAGGCTCTGGCTTGGGGCAGATCACCAGAAACGGTGGCAGAGAGAGACACCTCAGCACATTCGGGAGGGGTGGAGCCCAGCACCTAGACACAGGCATGGGACCAGCCAGGGCCAGAGGCCCCCTCTCCCTTCCACCGCTCCAGGGCAAGCCCAAGTCACGCTTGTCCTTCCAGCTGCTCTCCTGTCCCCTCCGTGCCCTGCCTTCGGTTTTCCCTTCCTCTTAGGGCAAAGTATATGGGTATCTGTACAGCTGGCCCCATTGGCAAGGGACAGAGTGACAGGGTCAAGCTCTCCAGGGTACAAGTGGGGTGTAGGCAGCTGGACCACAGATCCCAGCACGGAGGACATCCACGCAGCTCAGAGAAGATTGAATTCAGAGCTGTGTGCTTGTTGGGGACAAGGAGCGGGAGGCAGGGACCTGAAATTTGAGCTCATCTTTAAAAGATCTTAGGGTAAAAATACATAATCTTTTAATTAAAATTTTACTGAATTTTAACTTGAATTTCCCCATCTGCTTCCTTAATTATGTCTAACCCTAAACCTAACTCTAAGCCATCTGTGTTCTTATCTCATTATATTGGGGTTATTTGTGTGTTTGTCCAATTTCTGCAGGAAACAGCGAGTCCCTCATGGGAGGGGCTGAGGCTGGGGCATCCCGGACCTTCAGAACCAGAAATGCCTGACTCACAACAGAGTCTCAGAAAGGGTTTGTCGGACGAATCCTTTTCAATGGGTGACTGGAGTGTGGACACACGTGCACATGGCCTGGGGGAACAAGCAGACGAACACGGGGGCGGGTGGATCCTCCTGGCCTGCACTCCTGGTCCAGCCACCCTGGTGTCGCCATGATTGTGCTATGACTTCGAAAGTGAAGTGGAAAGGGGAAGGGGCGGCGGAAGGAAAGCGCCCCTCTTGCAGACACGCGGATTGTGGATGTGGCGTGCACTGACTTAACCACCGGCTTTTTTCATGAGTCACAGGATGTGCTCTTTATTCGCTGGGCTTTCCTCAGAATCGGCAGCCACGAAACCCTGGCTGAGAGTCGAATCCTTTCCTCTGTGACCCCAGAGAAGGAGCACGGCTGTGGACTGTCTTGGCGTGCTGTGGAGAAGCCGCAGCGTGGATTGAGCTGAGAAGTGCTTATGTATTTATAAATATGATGCCCACGCACATGGATGCTGCCGGAGCCCAGGCTCTTGGGGCAGAGAAGTCTGCGATGAAATGAAGTGCTCCCCACCCCGTGACAGCGTGTGGGCCACTCAACCGGGCTCTTCTCTGCTCCACATGACAGCCCTGAGGTGCGCCGGTGCAGAGGTGCCTAACATGCCTTACAAAATGCTTGGTACACACAAGTGCTCCATGGATGCCCCCACTGTGGGTCTGACTGCATGTAACCCTGCGATACAGGCTCCCTCCACAAACGACGGCAGCCTCGACTCCCAGCCAGCTGCCTCTCTGCCTCAGCTGGTCTTGCTAAGCCCTGGCATTTCGCAGCCGTGGTCGCAAGACAGAGGCAGGTGCCATATCCCTGCGCTCAGCCCGTGCTGGGCCTTGCCTGCCTGCAGCCCTAATAATGCCGCTGTGTCCAGCCCAGTGGGTGCCCTGGAGCTGACTGGTGCTGATTTCACCGTGAAGCCCTGGAGGAGCCGGCCAGCCTTGGCCAGGTCAAAAGCTGGAGCCCAGGACAGGAGAAAACACGTGTTATCAGTTCATAACTGGGCATCAGGGCCAAAGGACAGGCTGAGAAACTTACACCAAAGGCACATACTCCTGGCTGGGTCGGGCGCAAACTGCTCTTAGCAGATTTCAACTAAGAACAGGAAGGTGTTTCCCGACATTCCAGGGAGACGGCTTCCCCTGTTGTGGGAGACACGGAAGAATACCAAACAGGGTCAGAGGCTCAAACCTGAAATATGTGTTTGCTTATCTAGATGATGCATCTGTAGCATATATTATATTTATTTGGAGCAGCTAAATATACATGGGAGGGGACCCGGAAGAGAAAGAGGGGAGCGACGGGCCCAGTGCCCAGCGGCCCGACGGCCTCAGGCTCACCCTGCTCCTGCCGTCTCGATGTCGAAGATCCTCATCTTCCTTTAGATTTGAGAGAATCAGCTCCAGAAAAGGCAGTCCCTTTTCACACGTGCACTCCTATTCCTATGGGTGGGCATGCACACCTGTGTGCGTACGCATGTGTGTGCCATGGGCCAGCACTCAGACATGAGCAGGGGGGCCCCCCCAGGAGGCTGCCGCTGCCACTGCCAGGAGCCCCACTTCATGGAGGAAAGAATGGGATGAAGGTACGCAGACTCAGGGAAGCCAAAGGACCCGCCCAGCCACACGGGCTCCCCACGGCTGGGCCACAGGGCCTGCCTGTTGCCGGGCGGCGCCTCCAGCATGGGCATCTGCAGAAATCTGCCACCCTGGCCTCACTCAGTTTTCACCAAACTGCTGTGCTACAAGCACCAGGGCCACGCCTGTAAACACGCCCCGCTCCTCCCTCCAGGCCCTGCTCTACCGTCCCATGTCCCTCCTTTCAGCCTTCGCTGACTCCACCCTAGAGGTCAGCTTGACTTCAAAGTCACCAAGCCCTCTGGCTCCCTGTGAAGTCCTCATTCCTGGCCTGCTTTGGATTCTACCAAGCACATCAGCATCTCACATGAAGCCCACCACAGACCCCCCTCAGCTTAGAATTGGCTCCAGGGTCTCGCCTCACCCACATGTCTGTTCACAGCCCTGGGTGTGTGGGTTGCCGTGGCTCTGAAGCTGGGGAGTCCACGGTGGGCCTGTGGACCTAGGTGTGGCCCCGTCATGAGCCCAAGGCTTCCTCCCACAATCCACGCACACACAGTGCAAATTTGGAAAAGCAACACAGGTTTTCAGGGGAGGGAAGGAAATCACCATTTTTAAATCCGAAGTCCCCATCCATTTATAAAGAACATTTCAACAGCAGAAGTCAGAAAGCCCGCACCCCAGAATAAAGAACAGATCTTTAAACTCAGCCTACTTTGTGTCATTTGTCTCATAGCTGCATCCTTTCCTGCCTACATTTCAGACCCATTCACACAGGGGCTTTCAGTCTAGATGACAGTCAGCTGAGGTTCCAGGCCAGACCACCCTGGACACGGGAGGAGGTCGAAGCGGCAGGGAGCCAGGCAGGGACCAAAACCTGCCCTTGAAGCTAGAGCTCCCTGGCAGTCACGGTGAGAACCGGCTCCGGGGCAGGGCCGTGGGGCCACTGGACCGCAGGTGCAGAGTAAAGGGAATTCTGTGCCCCCTGGTGGGATGTGCCCCTGGCCTCTCCCATGGCGGCCCTGGTCAGCACCCGCAAAGTACGGTGCTGAGGACACTTCAGGAGCCCAGCATAGAAACTGGCTTTGAATCCCTCTGGCCACTGAACCCCAGCCCTGAGACTTCTCTGTCCCACATTACTCCTGAGAAACCAAAAATAATCTCAGGCTCTGGCCAAAGAAAAGCCCACTGATGAGGGAAGAGGCAAGACCGTTGGTATTCTCGTAGGAGGCGTATTTACTTCTTGGTGTGAAGGTATTTCTAAACACAGGTGATTATAAAAATCATTACCCCCATGAACCAGCCTGGGAAACCAGATGGTAGGTAATACCTTCATAAATAATCACCTCGTGTGAGTTCTCTGAAATAATATTTCCTGTTCACTTTACACCCTTCTGCAGAAAATAAATCTCCAGCATTCGCTCATTTGGAAACAGGAGTGCAGTGACTTTCCCTTTGTTAAAGGAATAAAAGGGATGTGGAGGAGGCACTCCTTGCCTTTGCCTTCAGGGCCAAGTCCCAAGGACCATGCCAAGGCTGCCCGAGGCCTCACCCCAGTGGTGCTGGTCCTGATGCTGTCCTGGAGCCAGCCACGGGGACCACCCCTGCTGGGATCCCATGTCCCCAGCTAGCCCCATCAGCCAGCTTCTCTCTGATGTTTTCCGGGCCCCTCTGGCTGCTTTGTGCACAGAGCTTGCTTCATACAATGGATGATATGGTTTGGCTGTGCCCCCACCAAATCTCACCCCCCCACCCAAATCTCACCTCCCCACCCAAATATCAGCCCCCCACCCAAATCTCACCTCCCCACCCAAATCTCCTCTTGAATTGTATAGCTCCCATAATTCCCAAGTGTTGTGGACGGGACCCAGTGGGAGATAATTGAATCATGGGGTGGTTTCCCCCATGCTGTTCTCACAGTAGTAAGTCTCACGAGATCTCATGGTTTTAAACGGGGTTTCCCCTTTCACTTGGTTCTCATTCTCTCCCGTCTGCCACCATGGAAGACATGCTTTTCCCTTCCACCATGACTGTGAGACTTCCACAGCCACGTGGAACTGAGTCCATTAAACCTTTTTCTTTACAAATTACCCAGTCTCGGGTATGTCTTTGTCAGCAGCATGAGAACTGATTACTACACTGGGGAATTTCAGGCAATTACAGATGGAGCATCACGAGTCCCATAAGGCCCTGTCCCAGCTCCACCTTCCACCTGCGCAGGCCCGTCCTCCCCTGGCAGGGACCTTTCCCAGCAGTGGCTGAGAAGACTGACAAGGTGGTGCCTTGGGGCGGGGCCAGGCCAGGCCCCAGGGCCAGCCAGCAAGGAGCAGCCTGGGCCACCGAGCCCTCCCTCTCCTCCTCAAGTGTCTCCTTTCTGGGGGCGCCTCCTGCTGATGCAGCGTCAGGCCGGCTTCCTTGCTGATGGTTGGGCCTGGCCCTGTTCTGCCTTCTCGCTCACTCCTCCAAGGTCTCAGTGCTCCTGTATCTTTTGCACAAATCTAGAAAGCAAATCCTGTCTGTAACGCCACTGGCGGGAACACCAAAGCATTCTGCAAAATGTCTTAATTTTCTTTATAGGTGTATCTCTCATTTAAAAAAGTTTTTTCCGGCCTTTTGTAAATAGCAAGTCTAAGGTTTTGAAGCTGCCCTCGCTGCCCCAGTGGGCATGGCCTCACCTTCACGATGCCAGCGGCTCTCCAGGCTCTCTCTCCTCATCAGCCTCTGTTTGGTTAAGTTTGGGGATTGATTTGCTTGCCAGTGCCCATTACCTCATTGGCAGAGGTGCCCAGCTCAAGAATGCGGGTGTCTGGTGGGCACATCACGTCTCTGCATGTGGACGGCATTGTCAGTGGACACGGAGCTGTTTTCCCCATAGATGTCATTCTGCCACCTTCTGCTTTTATTTGTCTCACCAGATACGCTGAGACCTTTCCGATGTGTTGGGTCTTTCATTCCAGGAATGTCTAGGGAGCACCCGGGTTGGGTGGTGGCCGGGTGTGGGCACTGCTCAGCACCAGTTCATTGCCCTCAGCTCCTACAGATCCTCTTTGAGGCTCAACGCCGTCCACGGGCGCCTCCTGTCACATCGGTCGCTGCTGACCCAGGATTCCACCAGCCCTCCTTTTCCAGTCTTGTTTTTTCAAGTCCGGAAACCCCTTGACGTCAGCCCCATGGTGCCTGCGCCGCCCGCCTCGCTGCCTCTGCAGGAGCTGCGGTGGCTGCAGCTTAGCTCTCTGACTCTCCAGTCTCCGTTCTGCTTCGAAATCTCTCTCCTGCATTTACACTTACGCTTACGCCTTTGTTCCGTGTCCACCGTCTGAGTTTATCGAGTGTTTCATTCACTGAGGTTTTGGCAGGTCAATTCCGGCTGGCGTGCCATCTAATGGTGACTGCGAGGACCCCCGGAGGTGCCCCTTATTTCAGTTCAGGGGCACAGGTGCAGGCTTGCCATGGGGCAAACTCGTATGGCAGGGGTTTGTTGCCCAGATTGCTTCATCACGAAAGTACTATGCCTACTACCCATTCTTGCCAGAGAAGCATTTGACATGAGGGTTTTTGGTGGCTGTTCCAGTTTATTGCTTTTTTCCTTCTCATTTTTGGAAAAAAATTCTTTTGACCCAAAACGTTTTCTTGCTGTTTAATACTTCCACGGGGCATCTTTGTTGATGTTTGCTTTTGTTATTTACAAGTAAAATGCTCCGCACCACGACTACTGGTTGAGTGGGCAGCAACTTAGCACTGAGTGTGCCGGCTACGGCAGTCACAGCCCGTCTATCAAATCTTCCAGTAGAACCGCAGGTTAAATTCTCGGCAGTGTTGCTGACCCCACCGCCCCAGAGGTCCTGGGGGCAGCAGCCACCGCCCGACCTGGAAGAGGCCCTCGAGCACAGGCCACCAGCCTCCCGAAGCTCCATCCCACGCTGTGGGTTTCTCTGGACACAGTGGCTGCCCTGAGAGGAATTTCTTCTGAACGTGGAGGTAAGGCTGGTGGGTGCCTCAAGTACTCCGAGGCCTTGGCCTCTGACTGTCGGCCCCCAGAGTCCCACGGAGAGACCCCACTTCTGACGTTGGTCAGAGCTCAGGGGCCGCTCCTGCTGTACAAGAGAATGCACCATCCCTGTGACTTCAAGGAGAGTGCCTGCTTACCCTGAATCCTGACACTCACGAGCCACCGAGGTCACGTTTTCGATCACAGATCTCAGCCGACGAATGTCTGCGGGTGGATGCGCGATGGGTCCCCTGGAATGCCGGAGGTCGCCCACACACCTGCGTGCTTCATGCCATCTTCTCCAGTCCTGGCTGCTTCACGGCAGGTTCACCTCAGTATGGAATCTGATGTCCAGTGAGGACCCCCCTGCCAGCTCCACCTCTGGAGATGCTGAGGGCAGGGCCGGGCCCCATGGCACGCTCGGGAGTAGCACGGGCAAAGGTGGTAAATGTGCATCCCTCCATCTGCCTGGCCAGCATGGAAAGATCACATGCCAGGCCACCATGGTACACCTGAGGCAAGGCATAGCTGCATTCCGGTTGCCAAGAAAGTGACTCACACCGTGAGTGGAGGGGCCTAAGCGGTGTCCATACGCTATTTTTTAACGCACTATGAACAATATGTCTACTGACACAGAGATTGTCAGGGAAACAAGTTTACTTAAGAGTTGCATATACTCACCATGGTTACCACTTGGCACAGACACTAAGCATTTATATCAACAGGATAAAGTTCAAATCATCACTGTAATGTGCATTTCACCAAGACAAACCCATTGAAAACACAAGATTAATCAGGCAGGTCAGAAGTCATTTTCCCAGGTTGTATGGTGACCTGACGGATTGAAAGTGATCTGGAATGGACTGGAAGCAGTTCAGCACCCACCAGCCTCACCTCCATGTTCAGAAGAAATTCCTCTAAATTGAGAAGTCACAGAAAAAAAATTCTACCAAAAATCAGGATGCAAAATGTAATGGCACCCCCAGGACGTGCTGAAGACGGTTCTCTGCAGGAGGAGCCCATCCTCGGCACACCAGGCTCTGGCCTCCACAGAGCTTCAGCATCGGGGTTCAGGGTGAAATCCTTCTCGCCCATGGAAACCCTAGTTGTCTAATGCAGATCTCCTGAGGGGCCCTCAGAGTCCCTAGGTCACTATTCCAATTACCGAACTGCCTTTCAAACAG
The DNA here is from genome assembly GCF_048565385.1 of Saimiri boliviensis. Taxonomy (NCBI): domain Eukaryota; kingdom Metazoa; phylum Chordata; class Mammalia; order Primates; family Cebidae; genus Saimiri; species Saimiri boliviensis. The sequence goes on from NC_133453.1 coordinate 2,341,130, forward strand.
CATCTTCTTAAAATGTAATCGTAGATCAAAAAGACCACTCTGTTTACAAAGAGGGTTCACTCGTATTATGCCTTTCTTTAAGGCACATAATTTCTTCAGCTATCTGTGCCCAGTCATTCTTTCTTTTCTTCAATAAATATCTGTGCCCAGTTCCAGATCTGCGAAGCGAAGGTGACCACGGGCGAATCTGCCCTAGCATAGGAGAGAAACGGGAACCAGTGGACACACGGTGTCCGGGAACCGTCCGTGCTGTGAAGGAAGCCCGAGGAGCGGGAGCCCAGAGCCCTGCGGGCACAGCCAGCTGTGGACCCTCAGGGCTGAGACGGGAATGAGGGGAACAAGATGCCCAGAGTGGCGTGAATGGGAATGAGAGGGTAAAAGTCCAGGTGGGACCCAACCAGAGGCCTTGGCATTTGAACTAGGGAGTCATGTGATTGGATTCGGTCTCTACAAAAAAAAAGTCTGTGACTCACACTTGTAATCCCAGCACTTTGGGAGGCCAAGGTGGGCAGATCACCTGAGGTCAGGAGTTTGAGACCAGCCTGACCAACATGGAGAAACCCCATCTTTACTAACAATACAAAAGTAACTGGGCATGGTGGCACGTGCCTGTAATCCCAGCTACTCTGGAGGCTGAGGCAGGAGCATCACTTGAACCTGGGAGGCAGAGGCTGCACTGAGCCAAGATCATGCCATTGCACTCCAGCCTGGGCAACAAGAGCAAAACTCTGCCTCAAAAAAAAACAAAAAAAAAAACAAATTATGGAAAAGAGCAGAGAGGTTCCTCAAAAAATTAAACGTGGAATTACCAGAAGCACCTGCACTTCTGGATATATACTCAAAAGAGTTGAGAAGAGCGACCCAAGCAGGTGCATGTCCCCCATACTCAGCAGCATTGCCCACAAGAACCGAACATGGGAAGCAGACCACGTCCACGACAGATGGATGGGTGCTCAGAGGCCATCCGGCCACAGACAGAATCGTGTTCAGTCTCAGAGCGAGAGGAGCTCTGACCCTGCTACAGCATGCATGGACCTTGAGGGCATCAGGCCAAGTGAAATAAACCAGGAACAAATGCAAATACTGCCCGATTCCACACACAGGAGAGCCCTGGAGTAGTCAGGCTCATCGGGCTGGAAGGTAGAGGGGTGGCTGCCGGGGCAGGGAGGGAGAGTTCCTGTTGAATGGGGACAGAGTCTCACTTTGGGAGATGGAGAGATGGATGGTGGTGACAGCTTCACAATGATGTGAATGTGCCTCGTGCCACTGAATGGTACACACAGAAATGGTTAAAATGCTCCACTATATACACTGAACTGCATATATATACCTCTGCCAGGCGGGTGGATCACCTGAGGTCCGGAGTTCAAGACCAACCTGACCAATGTGGTGAAACCCCATCTCTACTAAAAATAGCCAGGCATGGTGGCGGGTGCCTGTAGTCCCAGCTACTAGGCAGGCTGAGGCAGGAGAATTGCTTGCGCCTGGGAAGCGGAGGTTGCAGTGAGCCGAGATCGCACCACTGCACTCCAGCCTGGGTGACAGAGCAAGACTTTTTTAAAAAAGCAAATGTAAAGAACACTCTAGCTACTAAGCCAACAGCGGGATCCGGAGGGAAGAGTGAGGCGGGAAGAAAGGGCAGAGGCACTCCCAGTTCTCCAGAGGAGAGGGCACGGGGCTGGAGGTGACCAAGGTGGGGGCTGTGGAGTGGGCAGGCGTGGGCGGATGCAGGGTCACTTTTGAAATAGTCGATGGAGCAAAGGAGGGGGCTAGAGGCAGGAAGAGAGGGGTTGGAACCCTGATGTGCCCGCGTCTTTGAGATGGGGGAACTCACAGCACAGGGCTTGGGCCCAAGAGCCAGGCTCAGCCTCACTCCTGACCACCGCGAAGGCGGCTGTGTGAGGAGCCCCTGGCCCAGGGCTACAAACCTTTCCAGGAGGTGCTAACATGGGGCATGCGGGGTAACTAGAGGAGGCTGCCCGGGGCTGGAGGCTGCCAGCATCTCCTTCTCTACCACCCAGATCTGAGGAGAGCACCCCCCTGGCCACCCTGGGAGGTGATGGAAGCCCTGTCTGAACGGGAGAGCTGGAGCTGAGCCGGGAGCCCTCCCCACAGGAGCTCCCATGCCAGACCCCAGGGGGGTGGAGGGGCTGCGCTCCCTCACAGTGCCTCATGCTTGGGTGCATGTCAGATGGACAGCAGGTCACGGGGTCCCCGGAGCTTCATGGGCCTGGGGTTGGAGGCAAGAACCTGCATCTCTAACACGTTGCCATGGCGCCCAGACCCAGGAGAGAACGCCGTGCTGGTTCCAGGCTCCCAGCGCTGCCTCTTCCTATGAGGTGTCGTTACCTACATGTTAAATATATAGCCTGGTGTGCAATACCCACTGCAGAACTCCCCCAAGGGCCGCAGAGGGCGTGGGTGGCGGGTGTCCAGCAATGAAGCTCCCTCCGGGCCTGGTCTTCTTCCTCTACAAGGCGACCCTGGGCCACTAGCAGAGAGGACAACAGTTGTGTCCCAAGACAGCCTGCTCTACCCTTGTGTAGGGAGGGGGTCCTGCACACGGAGACCCCCAGGACATAGACTCCCCACCTTGCAAGATCCCCAACCTCCCCATGCACCCTGAGTCAGGCCCCATGCTGAAGATGGAGAAATTCAAGATGGAGTGGCCTCCATCCAGAGACAGACAGCAGGAGAGGAGCCCACAGGCCCTGTGGGGGACCCTGTGGTGACTGAGAGGGGCCCCAGCACAGCCTCCCAGTGTAGCCCGCTGCTCAGTGTTCCCACAGCCCCTGCTGCAGGGGCCCTCTCCTTCACGAGCCCCCAAGCCTCTCCCAGGTGGGCACCGTGCCTGGGTGTGGGTCCGCAGGTGCCCCCACGCTGCACAGGCTCTGAAACCCCTGCAAGGTGCCACAGTTACAGGCTCTGGTCTTTTTGATTGAGGTAAAACTCGGATAACAGAAAATTGGTCATTATAAAAACACAATTCAGTGACATTTAGGAGATTCACAATGCTTTGTAACCACCACCTCTCTCTGTTCCAAAACACTTATTTGAGACAGGGTCTCACTCTGTCACCCAGGCTGGAGTGCAGTGGTGCAATCATAGCTCACTTCAGCTTCAACCTCCTGGGTTCAAGCAATCTTCCCACCTCGGCCTCCAGAGTAGCTGGGACCACAGGTGTGTGCCACCACACCTGGCTCATTATTTTTATTTTTTGTAGAGATGGGTCTGGCTACGTTGCCCAAGCTGGTCTCAAACTCCTGGGTTCAAGTGATCCTCCTGCCTCAGCCTCCCGAAGTACTAGGATTACAGGAGTGAGTGACCACACCCAGCCCCAAACATTTTTATCACCCCGAAAGGAAAGTAGTTAATTTCTACACCCCATTATCCCTTCTGCTCAGCCCAAGGCAGCCTCTGATCTCCTTCTTGCCCCTGTGGGTTTGCCCGTCCTGGACACCTCATGTAAATGGAGTCCTACATTATCTACACTATGTGGCCCTTGGGGACCGGCTTCCTCACTCGGCAGTGCAGCTGTGGGTCCATCCACGTCGCAGGAGGAGTCAGCACGGCACTCCTGTGGTGGTGGAATCAAGTCCCTTTGCGTGGCTGGGCCGCAATGTGCTCACTGGTTTCCGTCGATGGGTGTTTGGGTTGTTCCTAAACTCTGGCTGTTGTGCACAGCGCTCATGTGAACAGTCAGGAGCAGAGTCTGTTTTCACTTCTTCCGGGTCTCTACCTACACGGGGCCTCGCCGGGCCACGTGGTGCTTGCATCTGAAGCCCTTGGAGAAACTGTCACGTTTTCCTCAGCGCTGCACACCTGCTTCCGGACGACATCGCAGTCCGGCCCTCCAGGCCCCTAACGCAGGCTGGAGTCCGGGCCCAGCTCCGTCCTGACCTTGGGAAGGGCACAGGTCACAAGCAGGATCATGGAGGTGCAGCAGGGGTGGGGCGGGGGCAGCACAGACGTCCCGAGCGGACGGCCAGCCTCTGGCCACCCCGTGCTGGGAATGCAGCGTTCCCCTTCCCGAACTCTGAGGCAAAAGGTAATCTGGAAAGGAGGAAGTATTAATACATGATTGATTCTTCAGAGATTCACAGTTTCCATTTTTGCCTTGTAACCATTAAGTCTGCTTGCTTTTCAGAGTGACCTATTTCCGTAGACCCGTTTAAGCTGAATCAGCAGCAGCCCAGAGAAGCAGGCCTGTGCACACGGGGACACGGCCCCGCTCCAGCGCGCGTGCACAGTGAGAGGGGAGAGCTGTGTGCACCGTCCTCGGGCTCCGTGCCGACTTTCCTAACACACAGGGCAGTCAGGCTGCCGCAGCTCTAGAGCCCTCAGTGGCTCCCTGTTGCCTCTCAAACCAAGCCCCAGCTCTGCTGCGAGAACTACTCCCCACCGCTGCCAATCCTCCTGGCAGCCTTTTCACCAAGCACCCCCTCCGCATAATCCGCAGCCCAGGGACTCCCTACATGACCCACTCTGCGTCCCCTCGTCCCTCCACAGCCCATGCCCCTCCTCACTTCAGTCCATCTCCAATGCCACCTCCCTCAAGGAGTCCCCCCACAACCCACCAAGACCCACCAGGTTCCTGCTCCACTGGCTAAAGGCACAGGCCCTTCACGCTCCGTTTCTAGACTTCTTGCCCATCACTGTTGCTTCCAGCTGACCTGGGACCATCTCCCGGCTGACCGTGGGCTGCCCCTCAGCTGCCCTTGGGCCGTGTCCCTGCTAAAGTTTGTAAAACGAGGCTGTCAGCCTTGTTTTCTGCACCTCAGCCATCCAGACTCCTTGAAGCCTGCAGCTGGATTCCTCCTCCCAGCTCCTCTGATGCTGGGAATCTCAGTGGAAACAGCCTGGGTGCGGGCAAATTCACCCCACTCCAGCAAATTCCATTGCTGCGGCCTCACAGACCTATGGAGGCGCCCTCAGATCTCCATGCCACGTCCGGGGAGGTCAAGGCTCCCATGTGGTGTGGGGGCCAGCGATGCCCCTGGCTTGCGGCGTCTGGCAGCACACCTGCCCCGCCTGACTCAGGCGCTCCTCCTTCTTGGCCATCACCAGAACAATCCAGAGCGATTTCCTACGTCTACCAGAAAGGAGGACCCACGAGGCCTGGCTCCAAGTTATGTCAATCCAGCGCCCAATGAGCCACGCACACTCTGGATACCTGGGGAGGGGCCCTAGGGGCTGCCCTCAGGTCCTCCACGGAAGAATTCCCAGGGTCAAGGCCCCGCTGGAGCTGAGGGAGGCGTTTGCTGCCATAGAGCAGGAGCCTGCTTGGCTCCAGGAAGGCAGATACCCCTGAGGAATGTTGTCACATTTACGGGTGCATGAGGGGAGGGCAGAGAGGCCCCCCACCCTTGGGACATCCTCCAGCCTGAAATGGCTGCCACTGCCTCCCCAGGCCATCCCTGAGTGAGAAACTGCAGCCGGTGTCTCCACAGCCCCGGGGCCCAGACCTTGCGGCAGACGGCCTCTCCCACCAATGCAAACTCCAGAGGGCTTTCCAGGCCGGGGTGGAGGTGCCACCGGGGCCCGTGTACAGGTGTGCACACTCCAGGCCAGTCACCTGCAAGGAGCACATGGGTGAGAACTGGGAAGTAGTAACCAGACAACCCTCCACCTGCTGCCTCACTGCCCAGCCCTCTACCAAGAGAAGCCCAGGGGAATGGGCGAGCTCTGGGTGTGCCAACAGAGGACCTCGACCACTGTCCCCTTGGCAGGTGTCCCCATGGAGGTCTACAGAGGCTGCTCCCTGCAATCCTGCCCAGACACAGAAAGGCCCATCGGCTCTGCTAGCCTGGCCCACGGTGATGCCCAGGTGAGGTTCCTGTTCCACACAGAGCCTGAGTGTTCCAGAAGCCTCTACCCAGAACCCAGAATCCACAACTCTTCTGACCCTTCTGAGTCTTCTCCCCAGACCTAGCAGGGCTAAGTTCTGGTCCAGTACAGGCTGCACAGTGTCACATTCAAGTGGCCCCAAGCAATGTATCTTCAGAGTTCAGAAGGCTGGGTTTCGTGACCACTTCTTGGCCGATCAGGACATTAACATGACTTTAACCCTCCTTGAGCGGCAATCAGCATTGACCATTGCAGTTAGACTAAGGGTCAGAGACCACATCAGGTGGGATGACTGCGCCAGCCAGAAGCCCAGGAGCCCCTTCTGCAGCATAAGCCCCAAGTGGGCAGGAGTGTTCCAGCAGGCTTGGGATGGAGCAGGCACTCCATGGATATTTGCTGAATGAATGAATGGAAGATAAGCAGCTCTCCATCTCGCCTCCCTCAATTCATCACAAGTCCTATCAATTCATTCGTTCACTTGGCAAATATTTACTCAGTGACTACTATGTGCCAGACACCAGAGAAGTCATGAAGTTTCCATGATTAGCAAAAGCAAACATGGCCCCTGGAGCATACGGTCTGGACAACATGATAAATAGTAACCAAATGATCACACAGACTGGTGTATAATTACAAATTAGAAAAGGAACCCAAGCCAGGCGAGGTGGCTCACGCCTGTAATCCCAGCACTTTGGGAGGCCAAGGCAGGTGGATCACAAGGTCAAGAGATCAAAACCATCTTGGCCAACATGTGAAACCCCTTCTCTACTAAAAACACAAAAATTAGCGAGTTGTGATGGCACACACCTATCGTCCCAGCTACTTGGAAGGCTTAGGCAGGAGAATCACCTGAACCTGGGAGGTGGAGGTTGCAGTGAGCCAAGATCACACCACTGTAATCCAGCCTGGTGACAGAGTGAGACTCTGAGAAAGAAAAGAAAGAAAGAGAAAGAAAGAGAAGGAAAGAAAGAAAGAAAGAAAGAAAGAAAGAAGAAGAAAGAAAGAAAGAAAGAAAGAAAGAAAGAAAGAAAGAAAGAAAGAAAGAAAGAAAGAAAGAGAAAGAAAGAAAGAAGAAAGAGAGAGAAAGAGAGAGAGAGAGGAAGGAAGGGAGGGAGGGAGGGAGGGAGGGAAGGAAAGGAACCGGTAATAAGAGGCACTTAACAAACGAATCTGACCTGGACCAGGGAGCAATATGAGTGTCCTCTAAGAAACGATGCCTGGGCCAAGATCAAAATGAGGAATAAGAGTAAACAGAAGAAATTAAGAGAGAAGGAAAGAGCTTTCTAGACAGAGCATCATGTGCAAATGCCCTGTGGTCATGAGGAGAATGACATGTTCCGGGAGATGAGAGAAGACAAAAGTGGCTGCTGTGCCCAGAAAAGGAGGGACTAGGGTAGAAAATTTGGTTGGAAAGTCAGAAAGTCAGGCAAGGGCCAAATTGTGCATGGCCTTAGAGAGGTCACATCAAGCAACGTATCAATGATTTAAAGAAAGAAATCTTTGAAGATTTGAAGTGCCTTTAAAAAACTCACAAAGATGTTGAGCAGTCAGGTGGGTAAGAAAGTGGCAGCTCAGAGTAGAGATCTGGGCAGAGGAATAAATGTGGAGCCACAAGCATGCAGGTGGACTAGAGGCAGGGGATGTGGATACTCTTACCCAGAGCGAGCTAGTGGAGAGAGAAAGGAAGGGACCGAGGGCTGTGCTTGGCGGAACCCTAGCATCAGCAGCAGACCAGAAGAAGATGAGCTCACAAGGGAGACAGAAAAGGAGTGACCACAGATGCAGAAAGGAGAGAGGAAGAAAACCACGAGAGAAAAGCCTACTCCTCTCCTCACTGCCACCACGCCAGGACAGCCGCTGCCTGTCCCCCACCCCGCCACCCTGCAGGGGCCTAGTAACTGATCCCTCACTCCAATGTCCTCTTCTTGAAACCTACATACCAGCAAGAGACAGCCCTGAAAAGATAAGCCCTTCCCCTGCCTAAAATCCTTTTGAGTGCTCTCATTGCCATTAGGGTAATTTCTGATGTTTCCTATGGCCCCCACGTCCTATGTGACCTGCCTTTTCAGTGTCCATGGCTGTGTGCTGTGCAGTCCACACTCCAGGCTCAGTTCCAGGAGACGCTGAGCCTGCCAATTTGCCCACCCCTGGTGAAGATGGGGTGCAGATTGGGCACCTCCTGGTTCCCTGTGTGGTTTGCCCTTCTAACAATGATCAAGGGGGTATATTGGAGGCCCAGAGCAGAGGCAAGAGGACCCGAGCACACTCCGCCTGATGGTGTGAGGGACTCACCCCCCAGCACATTGGGAATGTCTTGGCACATCTCAGAATGTTCTTTTGTGCTGAGCAGTCCTGTCACCCCTACTTTAAGTTGTCCTGGTCATCCTATAGTCTGGATACCCTCACATTCTCCCTCAATACCCAGGCACAACACATCACCTCTGTGCCCAGGCTCCAACTGCTGTGACCCTCTCACAGTGCTGTGAACTCAGTGTGTTCATGGGGATTATTTCAGTTGCAGGCGATCGAATCCACCCTCAGAGCAGCTTAGACCCAAGAGGAAATTCTTTGCCTCTGACCACTGGGAACCATATTCAAGATCTCACAGAACTGAAGAGAGAGCTGCAGGACTCAGAGTTTCAGGAACAGGAGCTGGAACTCCACTCAGAATGTCCTTCTCACCCCACTTCTTGTCAAACTGCTATTCATCCCTGAAGACGCTGGGCAATTGCTACCTCCTCCAGAAAGCTCTAAGTGACCCCCTAAGCAGAGTCCCTCTTCATCCTCTGGGATCTCAGGGATCTATGTTTATGCCTTTTTTATCGTACTTTTCACATTGTATTATAAGTGTTTTTTTTTTTCACACACCAACCTCCTCCAGGAATCCAGGATATCCTCAAGGACATAGACTGTGCTTTCTCTCTCTCTCTCAATCTCTCTCTCTCTCTCTCTTTCTCTCACTCTGTCCCTTTCTCCCTCCCTCCCCTGAATACAGCCTGTTTACTGACTACATCAGACTCTGGCTTCTCAATCCTGGTACTGTGTTCTTTAACTCTTCTTTGGACTTGAAGATGCAAAGGAGTCATATGAATTTTGGGATGGTGGAGACAGTTGCCCTCAGGGCTGTGAGCTGAAGGGAGCAAGCCTCCCCAGCGGGACTCTGATCTTGCTCACTCTGCATGGCAACCGCCACATTTGCTTACTCGATACACACCGCATACGTGCTTGATAATTACAGGCTGCTTTGGATTTGTCTCACCCGCATTTGGAAGGTCCAAAAGCAATTACCCTGCAGCTTCCCTGCACTCAGGAAGACGGGAGTAATCAGGGCTAATGACACAGCACTTACTGTGTGATCCTCCTGCCGCTATGCTGTAATTACTATGTAATTAAGTGGTCACCAGTTACCATATAAACACGGCTAACACTGGATGCGTCTATGGCTTAAGCAACCGTACAAACTCATTTTAATTTCAAAGTGTTGAGTGGAAAACAGTTGGTTGGCACAGATAGAGAATGCCAGCTTAGAAAAATGTGATGGCCCCTGGGAAAGAGAAGGATGCCCTTTCCAAACTCAGTGTCACAACTGTGGGACAGAAAAGGCTAAAAACAAAGGAAAGAGTGCACAGTGGACTCTGCGAGAATGCACCAGGTGCCAGGTGCAGAAGCATCTCACGGAATGCACCAGGTGCCAGATGCAGAAGCACCTCACAGAATGCAGCAGGTGCCAGATGCAGACGCACCTCACAGAATGCACCAGGTGCCAGATGCAGAAGCACCTCACGGAATGCACCAGGTGCCAGATGCAGAAGCACCTCATAGACAGCAAAGGGCCGGCCAAGTGCATGCATGGGACCATACTTTAAAACTCTGGTCGTCCCTTAGGACCTCAGTTTTAAAGAAAATACATTCCCGACTACTCAACAGAATGTCATAAGGAAGACCCTCTTTTTCCCAGAGTAAAACACTCCTGAGTCAGGCAGTTCAAACCTTCCACTCTACCGCTGAAAACTCTCAGGGCTTCAGAATAACAGAGGAAAGGAGGAGTTATTTCTTATGTCCCAATACCTTGTGACTGACAAGGTGGTGGATACTCTAATGCCACAGCTAATTCTGTGTCAACTTGACTGGGCTAAGGGATACCCAGATAGCTGGGAACACCTTACTTCTGGGTGTATCTGTGAGGTGTTTCTGGGAGAGACTCGCATTTGGATTGGTGGACAGAGTAAAGAAGACCCGCCCTCCCCAGCATAGGCAGGCAGCAACCATCCGTTGAGGGCCCAGATAGAACAAAAAGACAGAGGAGGGGAAATCTGCCTCCCGTTGCGCTGGGACATGTGTCTTCTCCTGCCCTTGGCGCGTGGCACTCCTGGTCCTCAGGCCTTCTGACATGGACTGAGCTGCACCACTGACGCTCCTGGGTTTCCAGCTGTAGGTGGCAGCTGGTGGGACTTTTTGGACTCTGTAATGGTGGGAACACATCCCATAATACATCTCTCCTGTTCTCTCTCTCCATATGTGTGTGTGTGCATGTGCGTACATAGGCAAAAAAATCTCCTACTGGTCTCTTTCTCTGGAGACCCTGACTAATGCCCCTGAAGACATGGCACCAGGGACTGGACGTGCCCTGCTCCAGCGTGGGGATATTAGTAGGCAAATCCTTGGAACTGTCCAACTCACCGCACTCATCAGCAAGGTGACGCTCCATGGTGAAAGGTCTTGGCCCCACTCAGGACTGGCCATCAGCTGGCGGGGCTTTGGTTCCTGTGACCTTTCAGAGGTTCCAAGGAAGCCATTCTGTCCTCGGGGGTGTGGGTAGGGATGAGGATACAGTAGGAGCTGGCTCAGGAGGGCAGGAAGGCAGGAGCGCTGATGACGGATCTCAGAAGCACCACTGCCTTGCCCCCCACCACACAGGCTGTGGGGAACCCTCCAGGCATAGACAGACTATCCCTCCCTGACTTCCACCCATCTCTCTGTGCCAGAAGCCTGGCTACATCCTAGAGCCCCCAAAACAACCAAGGTCAAAACAGACCAGAGGCCCAGGCCTTAGGTTCTTCCAATCCAGGAGGACATCATGGGTCATGGGGGTGGGGGTGGGGGAGAACGCATGTCAGCAGATGACCCCAGCCCAACCCAAACTGACAAATGCAAAGCCAGCGCTCACTGTCACCTCCCTCAGCCTTGTGGGAGCACTCACCATGCAGGAGCACTCCTGCTGCAAAGCCAACTCCCTCCACTCAGTTCCAGGCTCTGTGCTCCCTGGGGTCCCAGTTCACCTGTTGGCTGCTTTGTGGACTCCAGGACTGGATGCTCCTCCCCTTCCAGGATGCTACACAAGACCCTGTTTCTAGCTGCACCTGCCAGTGGGTGACCTCTGAGCCCCAGTCCCACAGCTCAGACGCTGTCTTTACACAGACGACTGTACATCTCCATGCCTCGTCTCCTACAGACTCACTCCACAGGGCTTGTCTGACCAGACGTCAAACAAGATTAAGTCTGAAATCCACAGATTAAGTCCACCCATCAAAATCTGTGTGGCTGACACAAAATGCCACCCACTGTATCATTTACAAAGAACAGAAAGAGGCTGCAAGTCCAAGGTCAGGGCACCAGCAGGTTCCTTGCACCCAGGATGGTGCCCTGAATGTTGCATTCTCTGGGGGAGGAACGCTGTGTCCTCAATGGCAAAAGCAGGAAAGGCAGGTGAGGGATGAATGCTCAACGAAGCTCTTTCACAAGGGCCTCACCCTCACTCACAGGGGGGCCCTCACTGCCTCCTGGCCTCTTAAACACCCCACCTCTTAATGCAGCCCATTGGCCATTCAGCTTCACCACCCGAATTCTAGAGGGGACGCTGTCAAATCATAGCACCACCCAAATGTCAACTACGCAACCCAAACTTCCCACGTGTAGAGCAGCTGCTGGGTTGCATACCCCCCACACCACTCATCCAAGCTGCCAGCAGTGTTGGCCACTACAGCTCACATCTGGGTTCCTCTAGGACTTGCCCTCAGCCAAGATAAGGCCCAGGCACAGGCTACGGGAAGCCCTCCAGCAGCACCCACCCAGCGCAGGACCTGACAGCGCCCACCACGTGGACGGCGTCATGGCAGGAAGACCAGATGAACACAACAGAGAGCGTCCGCACATTGCAGCCTCTGGTATGACAAAAGTTCTCCAGAGCAGGGGTCCCCAACCCAGGGAGTGGCACCAGTCTTCATGTGTGTGTGTGTGTGTGTGTGTGTGTGCGTGTGCGTGTGTGTGTATGCATATGTGTGCGTGCACAGTGTGGTGTGTAGGTATGGTATGTGACATGTGTGCATGCATGGTTGGAGACACCCTCCAGCCTGCATGTGGTGTGGTGTGGCACGTGCATGTGCATGCACATGTGTGATGCGTGGTGTGTGCAATGTGTGGCATGTGTGTATAGTGTGTGATACGTGTGTGTTTGCCTGTGTGGTGTGTGTTTCTGATATGGTGTTGTGTGGTTTAGGAACAGGGCTGCAAAGCAGAGGCTGAGCAAGCCTGACTGCCTGAGCTCTGCCTTCTGTGAGATCAGCAGCTTTCGAGTCTCACAGGAGCAGGGATCCCATTGTGAGCTGTGCATGTGAGGGATCGAGGTGCCTGCTCCTCATGAGAATCTAATGCCTGATGATCAGAGGTGGAACAGTTTCATCCCAAAGCCATCCCCCCGCAACCATCCCACCCCAGTCCATGGAAAATGTCTTCCACAAAACCAGTCACTGTTGTCAGGGGTCCATGGGGACCACTGCACTAGAGGACACCTTCCCACCTGGAGGATGAGAGAGAAACTCTCCAAGTTTCAAGGCGGGCAGCCTCAGGTTAGCTTTTCAGGACCCATCCAGCTATAAAAAGCACGGCAGGACATCCCCCACAGAGTAACGGACAAATTCCTGGGGCTCGTGCCTTTCACCAGAGAAGGAGGCACCATTCCTGATTGGCCTCCTGGGGCTCTGCCCCGCCCTCGGCACTGCCAGTGACCATCACACAGGACTGTGCACTTCACACGCAGTGACTTTAGGCTGAGTGAGTCTAGAGGTCCTAATTCCAGCAGCACCCACCCAACCAGGGGCCAGCAGCAAGGAGGGCAGTGCCCACCTCGCAGGGCTGGCCCAGGTCCTCGGGAGGAGGTGGCAGCCCCGCCGACCCCCTGGGGCATTCTTGGTTCTTCCCTGACCAGTCTCAACAGTCAATGGACAGATAAACTCATCACAGGGGCTGAAGTTCACCCACTGAGCTGTGTCTGCTAAGTTTCTCCAGGAAGCACCACCACCCCGATGCTGGAGCAGACTGTCCCAGGGGAGGTGGACTCGCCACAGGAGGCAGCGGCCAGCAGGAGCACGGGGTACACCCCAACGTCCCATGTAGGACCGAGACATGTGTTTCCCAACCACCACTGCGGACCGCTGAGGCCCCCGTGCAGCCTCCACGGGTGGATGACAGCAGGAGCTCCCTCCCCATCCCACGCAGGATGACGCCGAGGGTTCGACCAGCACCTGAGCTTCCCTGAGAGTGGTTGAGGCTCCGTGCAGCCACATTAGGGTTCAGCAGCCCCCTCTGTAAACCACACTTTCTGTGACCCCTGCAGCTGTGCCCCAAGAGTGACCGTTCTGTTCTGAATAGCTTTCCACCTCAGGACACTTCCAGTGACCACAAACCAGGAACACATCTAAAAACAGATTCCGCTTTCCATCTAACCCTGCTTCTCCGCTGAGTCTTCGCCAGCTCAGGAGACTAAGCCGCTGCCCATCCATGGGTTCAGACATGGACTCGCGTGCCAGTGTTGACCTCTCTTTTCCCGTCCACCTCACACTGGACCTGTGAGCACGTGGTTTCAAATCTAACTGCACAACCTCTTCAGAACATCACCACCTCCTCAGCACCTTCACCGCCAACCTCAGCACCTCCGCCATCACCTCCTCACCAGCTCCATCACCTCCTCACCACCTTGTACCATCTCCTCACCACCTTCACCACTTCCATCACCTCCTCACCACCTCGTCACCACCTCCACCACCTCCATCACCTCCTCACCACCTCGTCACCACCTCCACCACCTCCACCACCTCCTCCTCACCACCTCCATCACCTCCTCCTCACCACCTCCGTCACCTCCTCCTCACCACCTCCTCACCACCTCCACCACCTTCTCACCACCTCCATCACCTCCTCCTCACTGGAGCCTCCTCCTCTCTCATCAGGACCAGGGCAGCAGCCTCTTCCCTTAACCCCACCACATGCACAAGTGCCACACTATACCACACACTTGTACACATGTACCACACCACACACAGTACACAACACACACATCACACCATACTATACACACACATGCCATACACCATCACACACACCACACAGGCACATATACACCACACATATCACACCATACACACACCACACATCACACATGCACACTGCACACCCCACACACCACACCAAAAACACACACGACACATACAAACACACGTCACACATGCACGCACATGTACCACACACCATCTACACCACACATATACCCATGTCTCACACCACACTATACACAGACACTACACATCACCCATACCACATATACACACGTCTCACACCACACTATACACACACACCACACATCACCCACACCACATATACACACGTCTCACACCACACTATACACACACACCACACATGCACACACACCACACACAAGCGCATGCCACACTATACCACACACCACACTCACACACATGCACCACATACCATACAAACATACCACATTATATATGCAAACACACACACACACACACACACACATACACACACGTAAACTCAAACACCACACACAGCCTAGACTTCCCATGGCAGCAGAATTCGACATTTTAGCAATAAATCAAATCATGTCCTACCTCTGGGACCCCCACACCGAGGGCCCCTCAGCCTCAGGGAAGAACCCATCGTCCTCATCGTTCCCAGGAAAGCCTGTGGCCCAGCTCCCACCCGCCTCGCTGGCCTTACCTTCCTCTGCTCCATCCAGCTCACCCCCAGGCCCCGAGACACCAAGCATCGCCATCCTCCTGCCCTGGCCCAGGCACTGTCTGTTCAGCACGTTTGTTCCTGCAGATGTGCACGGCTGTCCCCCACTTCACTGGTGTCTCAGCTCCGATGCCCCCTCTCAGAGAGGCCCACCTCGTCCACCCCAGGTAACGCCACCCCCTCACCCTGGGTCCTCGGGGTCTGCCGGGGTTTGCCAGGCCCTGGTTCTGCAAGGCAGCTTCCAGACAGGGCTGGCAGGGAGCAGCTGTAGGGCAGCCTCGGCAGGGGAGGCGTGTTCACACTTCCCCCTGAGAGTGGGCCGGCTCATCCTGGGCAATGCCAGGGGTCACCTTCCCTTCTCTCTGCAAGCTCCTTTGGTACCCAGCTGATCCCCACTCCATGCAATCAGCATCTCGACATTTACCAATGAAGAAAAAGTGATGGGTGAGACAGCGACCCCCAGGGATGCCTGTGCTATGAAGGAGATGTGACAGCTGAGGCGATATGGTGACCCTCCAGGGACACCTGCTGTAGGACCAAAGGTGACTGCTAGCCGGAGCCAGGGTTGGTGGGGGTGTCCATCTGGTCAGGAAAAGCCGTGTGCCATGCAGTGTCCGGAAATGGAAACCATGCCCGCCAGCCTCCTCCCACAGCCTCCTCCCATAGCCTCCTCCCGCAGCCTCCTCCCACAGCCTCCTCCCACAGCCTCCTCCCACAGCCTCCTCCCACAGCAGGCCCCTTTAATTAGCTGCTCTCCTGATGAAGAGGAGCCCCCTGCCTGGGGCAAAGGAACCTTCCGGCAGGAAGAGAGACCTCGAGCACAATGGAATCAAGTGTCAATTGGCCAGAAAAGACTAATTAAAGGGCGCTGGGGCCTCCAACCTATCACCTTGTGTGGGCTTTTAAAAAGCTTTGCAGACAAGCACAGAACACTAGGACTCTGGTCTTAATTAACTCCACGTGTCTTACTGAGCAAGCGGATGACAAGCCAAGAGCAGAGCTCCTCACGCCTCCCAGAGGCTCTGAGTTGGTTTGGGTGGAGGTCGAGGGGGGAATGATGTCTGCAGATGAGCCAGCCAGTTGCCCAGCTGGTACCCACCAAGTGCCCAGCAGATGCCTGCCTGGGATCTTCCCTGGGACCCTGGGTATTCTCTGCCTGTGCCCAACACTTCCACCCCCAGAGCCTGTGATCGCCCCGGCTCCAGCACACAGAGGTACAGAGCAGAGCCTTCTACTCCAGCTGTGGCTCCTGACGCCTGGCAGCAAAGGTGTCACCCGGGGGCCTGTTAGAGACGCAAAGCCGAGGCCCCGCCCCAGGGATTCTCCCGTGCATCAGTCTGTCCTCAGGGGTGGCTCCAAGCCCGCTGGCTGTAGGCTGTGCTGGGGCGGCCGCAGGGGCCTCAGCTTTCTCGCCGGTGGGACGGGGCCACAGCCACGGTCATGAGATTCCTTGTGATGTGTATGCTTAGCACGCGGCACCCAGCCACAGGAAGCGCTCAGCGTGGAGAATCAGCTGCCTGCCATTTCAGCAACTCCATGGGCCGTGGCAGCACACCTGTGAACCTAATTACCCAGGAGGCTGAGGCGGGAGGATCGCTTGAGCCCAGGAGTTCAAGGCTGCAGTCAGCCATGATGAAGCACCTCACTCCAGCCTGGGGAGCAGAGCAGGACCCTCTCTAAAATACAGTGTTTATCCTGCTGGGTTTGGCTGTCGGGAAGGAGGGAACTCTTGCTGCCCTCAGGCCTGGTGACTCACAGCCCTGGCACCAGGTGGGGCCCAGCTCCATGGGAAGGGCATGGAGCCAGCCGGGGGAAGGATCCAGCTGCTGCCAGCCACACGTCATCTGCCCACACTGCTTGACAGCTGTCCCCTGACTCTCGCCGGATGGGAGTGAGCAGGCCCTGTCGGGGTGTCAGCAGGGGCCCTAACGCCATAGGAGAGGAGGAGAGAGATGTCCTGGGAGGCCTGACGTCCGAGGAGCCTCAGGATTTTGAGGCCTGCGAGGCGGCCATGTGGGGTCGGGGGGGACAGTGGGAAAGGTGCCCAGGAAGACAGGGCTGAGGTGACACAGACACTCCCCCCTCTGCACCCCTTACTGTGTCCTTGCCCCATGGCTCTCCGCCCCCAGGCAGCAGCGGGCACCGGCGACCTGGGTCTTCTGCCCACAGGAGGCTCACCCTCCTGACCTCCTCCTCTTGGGACCTCGCAGCAAGGCAGCCCCCCGCCTCCAGCCTCTGGATGGCACTCACTGGACAGGCGCCCGCCCTGGGTGGGCCGCAGCACCAGAAGGGAGGGTCCCACCCTCAGATGAGCTCCTCTGCCAGGCGCCTCCCTCACCCCCAGGCTCTGGGCCAAGGCCGCCCCTTTGCCTCCCTCCCCTCTCCGTTCCCCACCGCTGCCACCCAGTTCATGGCCTCTGCTTGCCTTGGTCATGGCATCCATACCGGCCTCTACCCCACAGCCTCCATCCCGGCCTCCATGTTCTCCCACCGTCCTCCCTGACCCGGCCACCTGAGAAACGCAGCGCCGACCCCCACTGTGAGACCACTGGGTATGGGGCCTCCCGGCTCAGCCCGAGTCAAACCCATCTCCCCTGCTTTCAGCTGGGGCTTGAAGCAGGTTCCTCCCTGCCAGGGGGGTGACGGGCCCAACCCCACAGGATCGCAGGGAGCAGAGGCCCCAGTCAAGTCTGAGGGCGCCTGGCCACTGCCCCAGCTCCAACGTCCCGTGCTCTCCTGGCGGCCTGGGTACTTGGGTGTCCCGCAGGGAAGGCGGCCCCCCTCCTGGCCCAGCTAAAGTGGCCTCGCGCTGCCAATGGCCGCCCCGAGTTCCAGTTCACAGCCCCCAGCACCTGTGCCGTTCAGGAGCCTGTTTAGAAAGATGACCTATTTTTAGCTGAATCTTCTGCCGGTTGCTAAATATCTGTTTAAATACACGAATTAACACATCTGTCAACAGCACTTAGAGCAGGAATCAAACACACTCACAGTGGAAGGTGATTTAAAACACAAACAACCTGCAGAGGGAAGCCTGGGTCTCCAGCCCGGGGCAGCCCCTGAGGGGCGGTTCTTGTTCCCGGCTCCTGGGGGTCCGTGCCCGTGGCAATGCACAGCCCTCCTCACCTCCTCCAGGAGAACACCAGAGGGGTTTCGGGAAGCCACAGCCCCCAGGGCACCCGAGTGAGGAGCAGGAAGAGCCACCTCCACCCTGTAGTGGAAGCTTCTCGGTGTCCCACGTGCGTGGCCATGGCTGTCGAGGTCAGGAGCCGTGCTGGGTGCGGAGCTGGAATATTCATTCACCCCACAGTGAGTCTCAGACCCAGGCAGGCAGGACATGAAAGGACATCCCGAGCCCCTTCTGGGACCGAGAGGAGCCTGCCCAGGGCCCGAGGGACGAAGAGAGCCCTCGGGGAACGCCCTGCCATCTTGCCCTGGCTGGCTCAGCCGCCTGAGCTGCAGCCCAATGATGGCCACGCTGCTGACCTCTCCACCATGACCCCAGGGACGCTCAGCTCCACACAGGGTGGCCCCACATCCCAGCTTCCTGAAAGCACAGACCCTCCCTAATGAGCCTGCGTCCTGCTCTAGGACGGGAATGTGTGAGCGCTGATGCAGCAGGTGTCAGAAAACCTGAGTTTCAGCCCAGCCCAGCCCCTTCCTTGTCACATAACCCTGAGAAAGGCACACACACCTTGCTGTGCCTCAGTTTCCCCATGGCTCCTGCAAGTGTGGTAAAGCACTCTGCCCCCCGCCCCTGCTGCATTGATCAGCAGCACATGGAGTCGGCCCAAGGTCACAGAGTGGGCCTGGTGGGGACGTTGTGATCTCTCCCACTCCGAGGGGGCACCATGAAACCCAGCGCACCCACCCCGCCCCCTCTTCTGCCTCTATTCCTCAATTTCCCTCAATGGTAAGGAGGCTGGAGGATGGTGCAGAGTTGTGAGTGAAACACCTGAGTCCTGGTGAGAGCGAAAAAACCCAGAACATAAAATGGAGACGTTCCTGCTCTTCACGCCAGACGAGGATCCTGGTTCCAGAGTTCCCTGGGCCAGGACAAGACCATTGAGTGGGCAGAGTGACCTCAGCTCACCCAGCTGCTCCCTGCTGGCTCTGTCAGGGGCTCAGGGGGCCACCCATAAGTCCCTCAAGATGGGGCACCCCAAGGCCACCCCCAGGGCTTGGAACCCAGGGCCACCTTCCATCGTTCCCGAGGACTTTTCAGTTTGTGGCTCCTAGCTCCCACTGATTCCTTCCCGGACAAAAAGCCACAGCCCGATGGGTCTCCCTTTGCTGTCCTTGTGACTTCGGGTTCTTCCAGACCCAGGCCCCCCGTGCTCTGGACTTGGTTCCCTTCCTCCAGGTGCCAGCCAGGAAGGAGTCAGGTCAGTGGGGAAGGGGCTTAGCTGTGGTCAGACCATCCCAGAGTGAAGAGGGAGGGTGGCTGATTCCAGGACACATCCCTGAGGCCTTGGGTCACTGCAGACCCCATGGACCCCAGGTGGGAGCCGCCCAGCCTGGGTGGGCCCCAGCTGCCTGCACCTGTCTGTTCTCTCTCTGTGTCTCCAACAAGGACAACGGGCAGGCTGACAGACTCCTGCTAGTGACAGTGAGCAGGAAAGCTGCCGAAATCCAGGAGAGCCAGATGTGAGACAGGCATCCTCTCTGGCATCCCCGGAATGGCAGGGCAGCGATGGCTCTGCCTCACGCAGCTGCTGACGCACACTCAAGGCCTGGTAGAAACCGACCTGGCCTAAAAATTTGCCCCATAGCTGTGGTCCAGGCACGTCACTCACAGGAGGAGCAGCCAACCCCTCGGTCTCCTGGTGGGAAGTCCACAGTGGGATTCTAAAAAGTACCCCCAAAACCATGAATGTCCCCAGGGGATGCTGCCCGGGGAAGAGCGCCGGGACTGATGGGGGTCATTTGGCAATTTTGCAAGGAAATGGGAGAATGTCCCTGTTATACGTGAGTCCCCGATGGTGAAATCACTTGATCCAAGTGACTGAACTGTGACCTTTACTCGTGCAATTGAAAAACCAAGAGGAAGTGTACACTTTAGTCTTCAGTTAACTTGGGAAGCACAGATGCAATATTTCTCCTGATCTTCTGCTTGCTCAGATGAAAAGCAACTGGTAAATTCAGGGAATGGAAACGGATCGATAGTTCCCAGCTCCTCCCCAAGCTTTGGAGATGATAATCTTCCGATGACTGTCTCCAGCTAACGGGACAGAAGCGATAGTGAGGCCAGCTGGGGTCTGTGGGAAGACACATTCTGTCTCCGGAAAATTACCTACTGTTATTTCTGCAGATGGAGAAGCAGCTTCTAAAATTACAAAGACATGTAGTTATTAGTGCCAGTATCAGTGACACTGATGAAAATAGTCCTAGCCTTTGAGAATCAAAGGTGATAATAAAATTTCCAGAGAAAATCCATGTGCAATTTTGTCATCTAAAAAATAAGCACGGTGTGATTCAGTGAAGCTGTGTGCACACATATCCCGAGTCGTGTGGATCTATGTGACGGTGAACACGGCAAGCACCTGCTTCCATGTGTGTTCAGCATGGCCTGTCCCTGAATGAACGAGATGCATCCAGCACACGGCTCCCAAGGGAGGCTGGCGACGGATGTTGCTATTAAACATGCATTACCTTGCAAAGCAGTGAGCCTGCTAAGGGTAGGATTATTCAAGTGATGTTGTCTCTTCTGAAAATGTTTTTGGAACGACTCTCTAAAAATTGCCTTTATACCATACACACATTTTGTTAAATATCCATAACAGTGGGCCAGGCATGGTGGCTCATGCCTGTAATCCCAGCACTTTGGGAGACTGAGGTGAGTGGATCACAAGATCAGGAGTTTGAGACCAGCCTGGCCAACATGGTGAAACCCCAGCTCTATTAAAAATACAAAAATCAGCCAGGCATGGTGGCACATGCCTATGATCTCAGCTACTCGAGAGGCTGAGGCAGGAGAATTGTTTGAACCCAGGAGGCGGAGGTTGCAGTGAGCCTGGATCGTGCCATTGCACTCCAGCCTGGGTGACAAGAGCGAAACTCCGTCTCAGGAAAAAAAAAAAAAACAAAAACCCTGTAATATGGAAAAATGATCATTTCCTGCTGGTAACTCAGGATTCATAGAAATCATTGTATTTGATTTCCATGGCTGTCAAAACAAAACGCCACAGCAGGGTGGCTTAAGTATCAGAAATTGATTTTCTCACTCTTGTATCATGCCGGAGGCTGGAGGTCAGAGGTGAGGACAGCAGCGCTGGCTCTTTCTGAGTCCTCTTATGGCTTGGTGATGTCCGTCTTTCCTTATCTTTGCATGGTCTTCCCTCGCCGCGTATCTGCCAGCGTGTCCTCATTCCCCCTGCTTCTGTGGACTCTGGTCAGACCGGATAAGGGCCCACCCCACTGACCTCGTGGTCACTTCATTACCTCTCTAGGTCTCCTGTCTCCATATACTATCGTTTTCTGAGCTACTGGAAGTGAGAGCCTCAGCATACGAATTTTGGGAGGGCACAATTTAGCTCATAGCGACTGCTAATCAAATCCGAGGCAAGCGCGCAGGGTGAGTGGCATGGCCCCACGTCTTGCCCATTGGGCTTTGTTGTCACAGTGACTGTGTGTGGACTGGCCAGCTTCCCCTAGTGACCAGCGAATGAGACGCCTCTGCTGCCTTCTGTCTCTGCGTCTGCTGACAGCTGTCCCTCCTTGGCCAGCCACAGCACGGCTCACCCTAAGCCGGATGGACCCAGCCAAGCCAGCAGCACTTACACCTTCCTGTTATTTTCTGTCCACAGTGTTGCTTTAAGATGCTCACTAACTAGATCTGTTTTAGAAATGGATTCTTAGCCACAGAACGGACGTCTCTTTCCCAAATTAGAATTCAAAGCAATTGCTAATAAAAATAAAAATAAAAGGAAGCAGTGTGACTTCGCAGGCTTTGATGCACCGCCTGCTCTTCTGTCCTGGGTGCTCTTGAGGTTTCCGGTCCTCAGTGGCTCATTTATTCTCTGAGTCCTCAGGCGCCGACAACCAGCCACATGGAGGCACAGCCAGAGGGTCACTGAATCACCGAATCCCCAGAGCTGCCTGGGTGCAGACACCCAGCTCACCCATCTCTCAGCTGTCGCTGTGCTGAACTCTGAACACTGCCCTCGGGAACCTGGAGGCGCCATGGCTGCTGCCACCACCATCCTCCTGGGACAGCCAACTTTGCTGAAGTCCAACCTGGCTTGGACCCAAGCAAGGGCCTGTACCCCAGGGCGGGTGGGGCAGGCTGGGCAGTAGGCGTCCAGCATCTCCAGCCCTGTGGCAGGAAGCAGGTGGAGCCTCTCCACAGAGGGGTTCCCCAAACACCGGTGGGAGCTTTCAGACACAGGGAAGCTCAGAAAATGACCAGTGGCCACCAGAAATGTATCCAGGGCTTGGCAAACCTTTGTTTGGCTGAGCCCTGCCCTTGGTCCACTTTGTAACTAACTTGGAGCATATCTGGGTTCAATATCGTCTCCCCAAATTCACAGCCACCTGGAACCTCAGAGTGGGACTGCTATGGTTTGAATGTTTGTCCACTCTAAAACTCATGCTGAAACTGAACCCCCAACGTGGCAGTTTTGGGCCGGGGGTGGGGGTTAGGAGGTGATCAGGTCATGAGTGCTCTGTCCTCATGAATGCGTGAATCCATTCAAGGAATGGTGGTAAATGAACAAATGGGTTGATGGATTAGTGCATTATCCTGGGAGTGGGACGGGGCCTTCACCAGAAGAGGAGGACAGGCCTGAGCCAGCACGCTTAGCCCCCTCCCCATGGGACGCCTTGAGCCAATTCAGGACTCTCAGAGAGCCCACCTACCAGCAAGAAGACACAGATGAGGCCCCTCAACTTCGGGCTTCTCAGCCTCCACCACGGTAAGAAATAAATCCTTTGTCTTTGTAAGTCGCCTAGTTGCGGCCATTCTGCTACAAGCAACAGAAAATGGACGAAGACAGCGATCCTACTGGAATACGGTCTTGCAGATGTAATTAAGGCGAGGGCGACGTGAGATCACACGGGACTGGGGTGTGGCCTTAATGGACTCAGGAGCCTCCTCACCGTCCGTGGGAAAGGCACACAGACCCTTGGGAAGGGCCTGGTGAAGAGGAAGGCACAGAGCACAGCGACCCATCTAAAATCCAGAGAAAGCCGACGACAGCCGGCCGCCACCATGAGCAAGCAGAGGGGCCTCCGGGAAGAACCACCCCTGTGGACACCTCGATCTCAGACTTCTGGCTCCTTGAAATGTGAGAGGGGACATGCGATTGTTTGGGCCATCCAGTCACACTCCACCAACTGCAGCTGTGAAGCCAAAGTCCAGGGAATTCCCTGAAAATGCTTCTCCACCTTGGAAGCTGAGCCCTGTGTGAGGAGCAGTCCCTGCAAAGACTTCTCCCCGGAAGCTGCTCCAGAGCCCAGGTGTTGGCTGGCTGGCTTTTCCCGGATCACACCACCCCGTCAGCAAAGCCTGAGTGTCCCCACACTCCAGCATCTGTCAGAATCACCTGGCCAGCTTTGCTAAAGCAGAGATTCCCCGGGCCCTCCGTGTCCATTTCTGACACACAGGTCTGGAGCGAAGTCAGGTCGGGGCACCTTAGGGAGGGACCCTGAGTCTATTTGGCACGTTGTCAAGTCAACAAGGGAGTTCCGTTAGGATCATGTTGCTCAGTGTTGTCCCCAGACCAGCAGCATCACTGGGAGCGCATCAGAAATGCAGATGCTCAGGCCCCAACCCAGACCTGCATGCTAGATCCACTGAACTGGAGGATGCATTTTGGTAAAATCCCCGGGGTATCTGTGTGCACATTTCAGTTTGTGAAACACGGAAATAGAGGACTCCTCTTATGCCTCCAGCACAGTGAGCCCCTGCCCAGGCGCCCCGGAGCTGACGGCGGGGGGTCAGTCCCATCTGGGGTTTTGTGCAGCCTCCTCCTTCCACCCACACCTTCCCCTCCCCGGTGAGTGAGCAGCTGGGTGGAGAAGGCTTCATCCACCCGAAGCCTGTGCATGTGCGTCCGTTCTTCATTGCTGTGACGTCAGTCCCAGCTGCCCGGGGAGTCCTGGAGGCAGCCCCCGCCCCTGCCATCCCCCAGAACACGCACGGCCTGCGAGGGCCACGCTCGGAGCCTGGGGATGGCCCCAGCTGGAGGGGATGGCACAGTCTGAGCTGACCAACTGCTGCAGGACCCTCCCCTCACTGTCTTCATGTGAAATTTTCTGGTTTTTTCCCTGCGTCCCATTATGAGACGCCTCTCTGGCCGTAGCAGCTAGGACCGCATGCCAGCTTGTGTGGGTCATGCTGATTTTCAAGTACGTTTCGCTCCTCCGTGTGGCCCTGCAGGTGAGAGCAGGTCAGCAGAGGCTCCAGAGAGGGAGCCAGGTCTTCGGGGTGCCTCCAGTCCCTTTCCTTGCTCACGGATCAAATGAGTGTCTGCTTCCATTTCTCAGCTTTTGTTCAGTGACCAAGGGGTTATTTGTACTTTGTTTGTTTTTCTGATCAAAAAAGGCAAGATCATGCCACTGTACTCCAGCCTGGGAGGCAGAGCAAGACTCCATCTCAAAAAAAAAAAAAAAAGCCATACTAGGCCTTAAACATCTTATGCCCATGTTTACTTCCATGTTACAAAAACCCCATGGAAATAACCAAATAAAAAGTCAACCCGAAGTATAATGTACAGTAACACCTGATAACAATGAAGCGTTGCCTGCCCCAGGGTTCCACGCCAGCACAGGGGCAGCCTGGGCTTCTCGACAAAGGCCTGGACCCCTCCCACCCTGGAACAGAGTGGCCACGGAGCCAGGCTGGGAACAGTGAGAAGCTGGGGTGGAAAGGACTCTGTGAACCGCGCTGGGTGTGGGTGTCTTCTGCTTCCTCAGGAAGAGCCCCCCATGAGTGAAGATACGAGACAAGGGCCGGACAGAGAAGGAGGCAGCCCCTCCATCAGAGGCCATCGGAGCCAGTGACGATGAAACGAAATGGCCGTCCCAGCACCCCAGCCTCCACGGCCAGGCCCCTTACGAGCCTCTGCCACACACCTCAGCTCAGACATACAAGCTCCTGAGAGGGCAGCAGCTGTGAAAGAGGCAGGGAATGGTCACTGGAAGCATCGCAGGAGGTGGAGACCCAATAGAGACCTGTGTCCAGAGCAGGCCAGACCCATCAAGGCAGCAGCTCCAGGATTTGTTTGGAAAGGACAGTGCAGTAAAGAAAGTGAGACCTTTGCCGCTAGGGACTTCCACAGGACCCAGTTTGCTCACAGACTGTTATTCCTGGCCGTGCACATAGCGGGAGGTCTCCAGCAAGCCCACCCACCTGCTCCTGCACCTAGGACCCCACCCAGCCATACAGCTCATTGTGCTCGGAGGCTAGAGAGGAAGAGCGGCTGGATCGGGGAAGCACACCGGACCCCGTACGGCTATCACCGGGGCAGACAGCACAGCTCCAGAGGGAGGCAGCAGGTTGGAGCTGCAGCCGTAGGAACTCCAGTGCAGCCAAGAGAACACACAACACAGGGAAGAAACACTGAGGAAGCCAAACTCACGTCCAGCAAGAATAGACTAATTCTTCCAACAGTAGGGTGACCAGACACCCTGAAGGGCTCCCCATTTGCCTACAAAGAAGCTCGATCACGGCCAGGCTCGATCTGCAGTCTTACTGGGCTCAACAAAAATCAAGGAAGATGCCCAGGAGCGCATTGACCAAAAACACTGATCTGAGACTTAAAGGCAGTGCCCAGAGCAGGTGCGTGAGCTGAAGCAAGCCAGATCAGAGGCCGCCCCAGGCAGCAGCTCTCTTGGCTTGTTGCAGAAACAAACATAAATCCTGGAAAACCTCCTCACTTTACGATCCACAAATTAGATTTTCCACAATTTAAGACCAACTAAGTATGAGCTCACATTCAAAGGTCAGCCAGCAAAAACAGAATAGGCCATCAGAGATCAGGGCGACAGAAACAAACAACAGATTTAGACTTCCAAAAGCCTCTGTTATTGGCATTATCAAGGACAGGGTGGATAAAACCAATGTAGTAAATATGTAAAGAAATGCAACCTACAATCATCAGTATGAACAGGCAACCTGAGACCATCAAAAATAACTAGACAGATGTGTAAAAAAAAAAACCAGAACTTTAGAAGTTAAAAAAAAAAAAAACCCATCATTATTAAAAGTAAAATGCATGGAACAAGTTACAGAATGTATTAGGTGTAGATAAGAGAATTCTCACTCAGGGATGCAGAAATAGGAGCCCAGGGCCCACTGAGAGCAGGGCACCATTAGGCAAGCACCTCCTTCATCCTTTAAGACAGAAACCAAACATGTGTCTGAAGGAGAAACTGAATTGAAAGTGAAACAACCCGTAAATAGACTACAATTGGTTTGAAGTCATCTGCGTAGCACAGAAAAATCTTGGGTCTGAAATACTGAGTTAAAGTGATCCTCCATTGCTAATGTCTTCAAGCACCTGAAAGACACAAATAAAAATATTTTTTGAATGAAGATGACATCATCCTAGTCCTCTAATTACTTCTACAACAATTTTTCAAACACAGTTTCTAGCACAAAATAAAAACTGAACAAGGCATAGGAAATAAGACAACATAATATATATTAGATATTTATATTAGATAATAGAAAAAGATAAGCATGTGCTTCAAAGATTGAGATGAAAAGACAGAGGCTTTAAAATAATTGTGTTCAAGGATGATAAAGACAATATTGAAAAATTTGGCAGACAAATGGAAAATATTTTAAAGACCTCAATTTTAAAAAATAATGAAAAATAGACTAAATTTTAAAGAAAACCTAAATGAATGACTTTAACAGTAGTTTAAAAAAACAGAGCTAAAGCAAGAATTTATAAACTAGAAGATAGACAAGAAGAAAATATTCAAAATGAGACATGAAGTACAGAGGAAGAAAAATAAAGGTAGGAAAGATGGATAATTGAGTGAGAAAACTTAACATACGTTAAACCCTGGAAACAGAGAAGAAAACAAGTAAAGCAGAGACAATATTCGAAAATGTAATAACTGAGAATTTTCCACAACTGGTGAAAGAAATACATTTACAGATGATTTCGAAAGTTCGGTGAGCACCAAACCAGATAAACAAAAACTAAATCACTCTTAGACACATTATAATAAAAATGCAGAAAAATAAAAACAAGGAAAACAATGTTTAAAGCAATTAGAGGGGAGAAAAAAATATTTGTGAAAGAACTAACATGAGACAGACTACTAACTTCTCAACAGAAACACTGCAAGTTATAAGAGAAAGGATTTGCTTCTTTGAGATACTAAAAAAGAAATGGGGGAGGGGTGGGGAGGTGGGGAGGTGGGAAGAGACAGCATGGGGAGAAATGACAGATACAGGTGAGGGGACGGAAGGCAGCAAACCACACTGCCATGTGTGTACCTATGCAACAATCTTGCATGTTCATCACATGTACCCCAAAACCTAAAATGTAATTACATTAAAAAAAAAGAAAATTCCAGACAAAAATAAATAAATAAATAAATAAATAATTACTACAAATCTACAATTGCATTGCCAGCGAATATTTTCTTTTAAGGATGAAGACAGAATACTACCAGATACTCAGACAAGACCTGAGAGAATTTTAATAATGGTTTAATAAACCAGCAGTTTATTAAAGAAAGTTCTAAAAGTTGTCTTTGAGAAGAAAGAAAATTATCTTAGAGACAAAATGATTTCACTTAGAGATGGAGGCAGGAATAAAGAACAACAAAACTAATGAGTATATAGATGAATCAAACTAAATATTGGCTTTAAAAATGAAAATAAAGGGCCAGATGTGGTGGCTCACACCTGTAATTCCAGCACTTTGAGAGGCTGATGCAGATGGATCCTGAAGTCAGGAGATTGAGACCATCTTGGCCAACATGGTGAAACCCTGTCTCTACTAAAAATACAAAAACTAGCTGAACGTGGTGGCACACACTTGCAATCCCCGTTACTCAGGAGGCTGAGGCAGGAGAATCACTTGACCCCAGGAATCAGAGGTTGCAGTAAGCCAAGATCATACCACTGCACTCCAGCCTGGCCACAGAGTGAGACTCCATCTCAAATAAAAAAATATATATATATAGTAAAGCCATAATGGGACTTTAAATAGAGAGAGAATTAAAGCACGAGAATAAGAACATGTAAGTCTGGGGAGGGGTAAGTAAAAGGGAAGAACTCAAAGGCCAGCCCCAGCCATATGGAAAGGTACAATTGGACTCCTATCCTTCATGTCCCCAAAGTCTGAACCACAAAAGACTGAAGCCCTGGGTAAGGAAAAACCAGAAAAAACTAGCAGAAAAATGGCCCTGGTGTTCCTCAAATCAGGAGAAATATACTCCATTAGAAATTATAACCGAACTGATCTTTGCAGGAGTTGCAGCACAAATTTACATCACCTGTGTGGTTCATAAAACCAGTTTTAAATTTGTTTTAAAGTGATTGAGTACTAGGAATTCCCCTAAGTACCAGAGAGAAACTGATACATATTCTGCCTAAAGGATTTCACCTTCACCCAGGCCTAAAGAATATCCACACACATATTTTTAAAAGAGTGTTTTTCATAAAAATCTAATCAAGAACATAACGAAGTCACAATGAGACAAGTAGGAACAGTAAATTAAAAATTAGACCCAAGGCTTCAAACGGTCACTTTTTAGTCACAGATTTAGAAAGAAGTCTAAGTACTACGTTTAAAGGAATAAAACGCAGACTTGAAAATATCTGTAGAACACAGGAAACTATGATATGTAACTTAGCAGATGTGAAAAAATTTATAGAAATTACAAATACCATAATTAAAACATTAAAACTGCAAGGGACAGAAATAATAGGTTATTAGATATAGCTGAGGGAAGAGTCAGTGAACTGGAAGAAAACTCAGAAGCAGCTACCCAGATGTACCACAAAGAAAGAGGAAAATTTTAAAATATAATGAAGAGATTGATACATGACAATGAAGTGAAATCTAACACCCTCCAAGGCAAAGTCTTTAACAGACAGCAAAAGGTGGGCAGAGATATTAAACAGATAATGGCCAGGAGTTATTTCATATCACTTAAGACATGAATCTATCAAGCAAAATACTTAAAAGTACATCACAACTAGACACACTCTTTAATAAATAAATAAATAAATAATAAATAAATAAATAAAATTTTATTTCACTAAAGACAAAGAGAAAATCTAAAAATCTATAAGAGGAAAAAAAAGGACCAGTTTGTTACAAAGAATATCAGTTAGCTAACTGTATCATTTTTAACCATAATAAAAGCCAGATAACAGTGAAATGAATTTTTCAATGTATTGAGAAAGAAATATCAATCTAGAATTCTAGAACTGGAAAATATCTTTCAGGAATGAGACGGAAATAAATACATTTTCAGATAAAACAACTAACAAACAAAACACAGCAAAGCATTTGCCACTAACAGAGCTTTACTAAGGGAAAATTTAAAGGGAAAAGAAAGGAATCTCAAAGATCTAATTCACAAAAAAGAGTACAGAATGTAAATATGTGAGTGAACATAAACAAAATGACTACATGGTTGCAACAATGTATTGTGGGGTTCAAAAAGATGGAAATAAAATACATGACAATACATTTGTATGCACCTCATAACTACTGAAACACAAAGAAAATTTCAATAGAACTTCAGAAATTCATAAATACATACTCGTAATGGGAGATTTCAACACATTTCTTTAGGTAATACATATATAAAGCTGGTCAACGCTAAGTAAGGATATCGATTTGTACAACACAATAATAACCTTATGGAACACTGTTATCCATCAACTGCAGAATGCACATTCTCTCTCTCTCTCTATCCCTCTCTCTCTCTCTCTCTCTCTGTGTGTGTGTGTGTGTGTGTATGTGTGTGTGTGTGTGTGTGTGTGTGTGTCTTTATACATACATAGAAAATATTCAAAAACAATCGAGTATATGTTATGCCAAAAAATGAGCTGAACTGCAGAAGCAAGTTCTCTCACAGTAAGATTAAGCTGCAAAGTAGTAACAAAGAATAACTAGAAATCTCCAGATGTTTGGAAATTAATATGGTTTGGAATAACCCACTTGTTTGAAGCATCACAAGAAAAGTCAGAAAATATTTGTACTGAACTATAACTAATATGTATCAAAACTTGTGAGATGCATGTAGGGCTGCATTTATAGAAGAACATACAGCCTTTTTTTTTAATCTTAGAAAAAGGGAAAATTAATGAGCTAGCAATGCATCTCAGGACATTTGGAAAAAAATATACTACTAAAATAAATCACTCAGCACTTTGGGAGGCTGAGGCAGGTGGATCACCTGAGATCAGGAGTTCAAGACCAGCCTGGCCAACATGGTGAAACCCTGTCTTTACTAAAACTATAATAATTAGCCAGGCATCGTGGCACACACTTGTAATCCCAGCTACTCAGGAGGCTGGGGCAGGAGAATCGCTTGAACCCAGGAGGTGGAAGTTGCAGTGAGCCAAGATTGCACTCCAGCCTGGGCAACAGAGCAAGACTCCATCTCAAAAAAAAAAAAAATCACAAAAATATCAAGAAAAATAACATTAATAGGATCATAAATTAATAAAGTAAAAAATAAACATTTATTAAAGCATATAAATACATTGGTTATTTGAAAAAAATTAATAATAGTGTCAATGTCTTAGCAAGACTCATTAAGAGTGAAGAGAAAGGCATATACATATCAAAAATGAGAAAGGAGGCATTGCTACAAATCCTACAGATATGAGAAATGTAATGAGAATGTTAGTTTTTAAATATTCAATAATTTGTGCAAATAAATCTAAAAATTCTGCTAAAACAGGAAATTCCTAAAAACTTTTCAAAGCTTAAAAAGAAACAGCCTATATCTATAGTCATTAAAGAAACTCAATCATTAGTGACTTTTTTACCTCAAACAAACCTTCAGGTATAGATGGCTTCACTGGAAAATTCAGATATTCAGAAAAAAAAAAGAATAACAAGCTCTCTTTCCTCCCACCCAACAAAACAAACAAACAAACAAACAAAAAACAGAGAAAGAAGAAACACTTTCTAACTCATTTTATGAGGCTATTATATTCTGGCTAGCAAAATCCAAAAAGGACATCATGAGAATGAAAACAGGCTAATCTCATTTTCCCACAACATAATTTTTTTTTAAATGACAACAGAAACTATCAAAGCAAAGACAGCATCATATACAAAGGAGAATGAATCACTATCAAGTTTAATTATACCAGGAATGCAAGGTTGGTAACGAAGTATCATATCAACAAATAAAAGAAAAGCAAATATTTGTTATCTCAATAAATGTAAGGGAAAGTGTTTCATAAGATTCAACATTTTTTATTATTTAAAAGCTAAAAATAGAACATTCCCTTAACCTGATAAAAGGTATTTCAAAATTCTCACAGGAAACAGAACACTTATTGGCAAGATATTGAAATATTTCTATTCAAGATAAAGAACAAGATAAGGACATACATTTCACACGTGCATTCAAACGGGATTGGATGCCCCAGTCAGCACAGTGACACCAGAGAAAAAACTAAGAGCAATAAGAATTAGAAAGGGAAAACAAAACAGCCAGTATTCATAGACAACATTTAACAAGAGTTTAGTAAAATGAGTGGGTATTAAATCAATATACAGAAATATAATAAATAGTTATAAAATCATACATTTTAAGATATCTACAAAAGCATCAAAAACCATAAAATGCCAATAATAAATCTAACTAAAAATGTATACAGCCTCTACGGAAAAAGTAATGAAATGTATTAAGAAACCCTGAATAAATAGAGAGAGACCATGTTCATGGATGGGAGCATTCTCTATTAAAAACATACCAGTTCTTTCTAAAACAATTTATAGATTCAACATAATCCCATTCAAAATCCCAAAATCCCCTGTAGAAACTAAGTTGATTTTAAACTTTATATAAAATACAAAAGGCCAAGAAGAGTCACGACATTCTTAAATAAAAGTAATATGGGAGGACTGACCTTCCTGGATATTAAGACCTCTGTTACAACAAAGGAGACAGGCAAATAGTCACATCAGCCCAAATGGTGATCCCCAAGCAGACAGCCGAAATGCCACTTTTATCATACACTAAGGCAGATAAAGTGTGGGATTTTTAAGAATTCATGCTAGAACTATTGACTATTCATTCAGGAAAAATATGAAATTACACCCTACCTCATATCATATCGAAAATATCAATTCCAGTGAGATGATAGGTAAAGTGACCATCTGTCTCAGCCTGCTCAGGACTGAGGAGTCTCCGGAACTTTTAATGTTAAAACTAGTCAAGTTTCAGGCAAAAATAGACTGGTCACCCTAAACAGGTCTAAACTGGAAAGACAAAACAATAAATTATTTAGACTGTATTCAGATGAGAATATCTTCCCAAACTCTGGATGGAAAAAAAAATTATTAAACCAGACACAAACAGATATTACCCATAGAGAAAAAGACTGATATATTTAGCTACACTAAAGTTAGTTATCCAAAGTCACCAACACATCCCTCATAACCAGTGGGGAGCCCCGATCTAGGAGAAGGTACCTGCAACCCATGCAGCCAGCCCACCGTCACCGTCTTTCAGATCGCAGAAATGACTCCCAAATGCGAAAGTAAGACAACAAACAACCAGGCAGAAAAACAGACGACTCCCACAGCACTTCGAAAAAGAAAAATCCAAATGGCCAATAAACACACAAAAAACTGTTCGGACATCCCCACAGAAAACAGAAGAGACCAATAAATCGCACTGAACTCTGCACATTAGAAGACAATATGGCAGTAAAAACGAACCCACAACTGCACTTGAACAAAACTCACAGATACAATTTGGAACAGAAGAAGCAAGACAAAAGTCTGCCAACAGTAAGAGTCCATTGATTTGGAGCTCAAAACCTCCACTGTGATGAATCGGGAGACACCTGCTCTCTGAGAAGGCCAAGGGGACTGTCTCCCCACAGCCAGGAGGAGACACATCGCCTTCTTGGAACTAAATCACAAAATTAGTCCCAGGGCCTGAAACAGTCTCTAGCCAGAAATTGCAGGGGAGATCACAAGCTGACACTCTTCCTTCCTCATCCTTCCTACAGACACCTCCGTCGTCGCCTTGCTGGTCAGTGTACCTGGTTCGCAGAGGGCACATCAAGTTTTGCTTGTTGAAGGAAAAACCATCAGGGTCTTTTTCTATTTTGCAGGCATGTTCCAGGCATCAACCCTACCAGAGAAGCTGAAAGCTTTGGCAGTTTGGGACCTGCTGAGAACGAAGCTGACAAAAGTTACCGTTGTACTTATAAACAGACTTTCTGATTATAAATTGGGCTTTTCTCTACTTAGTTATCTAATGGGGAAGTCCCACAATCTTAGCACATTCTAAAAAAAAAAAAAAAAAAAAAAAAAAAAAAAAAAAAAAAAAGCTCTCTGTTGCCAAGAAGTTTTCAAAAGTTACTATTTTTGTAGGGCCTATAAAAATTCAGCATATTCACTCCCTCTGCTGACTCGGCAGAAGCATTCAACTCACAGGCCCTATTTCCAGAGCCCCGTTGCCATCTGGGCCTTGCACAGATGTTTTGGCAGGACTAGAACTCTCCAAACACAAGTTTTTGTTCATTGTATTAAACAAAAGCAGCCCTGTTAATTTCAGTTCCATTCAGAACCAAGTTTGAAGGGGGGAAAGAATCAATATTTGCTAAGAGGAGAAGAACAAATCAGTAGGGGGAAAACAATTATTTGCTGGCTTTTCAGAGAATATTACAAATAATGATGGTTCAAAACCATAAAAAACTGTTCAAAGAATTGCCTGACATGAGCCCTTTAATCTGTGGTTCAGTTTACTATCTGGTTCATTCTTTCTATGAAGAATCTGAATCCATGAAAATTTTTGTAGGAATACAAACTAATTGCTATGCAAATACCAAGCTTCTCTGGTGCAGAATGCGCTTTCGGCTGCAAGGGATCACACAGCAGCCCAGCACATTGCAACATGCTCCGGTTGGCAAGAGGGCAAAAGAAGTCTGCCGCATACAACAGGCAAGGCGAGGTACCTGCTGGCTGGGAGGCAGCGTGTGTTTCACAATCCCAAGCATTAGGCATTCCGGAAAATGAACCAATCCCAGCAGACACCTTTGAGGTTGGCCAAGAAAAATGTATCCTTCCCCTTCCACACCCCCACTAAATTTTCCTCCTTAAAACATAAAAGCATAAGCATTGCTAGAAGATAAAATAATGGCTAATCAGATGCAAGCTTTTATAGATAGATTATCACTCACTCAAAGTTATTTTCTCCCCGGAACAAAAGGATTGTTAAGCCGAAAGATGAGTCACTTTATTGACCTGGAGATTAGGACTGGATTTCACAAAGCAAGAAGTCTGACTGTTCCAAAACACCTTCAAAGACATGGAAATCCAGGGCCTCCGAAACAAGAAACCAGGAGGCTGTTGATCCACAGGGTGGATCTAAAATGTGTCTCTCTGCTACTGCGGCCAGAGGGGCCCACCTCGTATAAAACTGTGGAAGATTCCGGGGTTCTGGGTTTCTCTTGCTCTAGGTGATGCACCCAAGGATGAGTGGGTAGTGATTGCCACTGGCTGCACCCGACGTGGAGTCAGTGCCCATTGGCATGGACAGAGTGAAGCAGTGCCCCAGGGACGGCCGGGCTGGAACTGAGCTTTGCTGTCAAAGCTGCAGATCGCCAGTTCCATTGCCTTCCCTTGCATTTTGTCCACTTAGGGAGTCACCACAGGTGGCCTCTGGGGCCTGGCTTTGCTCTGTTTCTTGACCTGGCTGGCTTATTCCACATCTTCCATCACTCCACATTTCTCTCAATGCGTTCTTTTCCATAGTTGACAAGGTCTAAACACTCAGGTCGGAGGTGGGGGAGCCAGGTTAGGACCCGACTCATCTGACTCCGAAACGCACGTCCTTGACTTCCAAGGATGGAAGAAGAGCAGGTCAGGCATCCACAGAGGACGAGCGACGGGCGTGTGATCCAGTATTTCCTGCCCCTGTGAGTCACAACACCGCAAGGCCTTCCTGGAAGGGCTAACAGATGAGGCAGGAGTCAGGAAAGAGAGACACACACATGCGTGCCCAGCACTCAGCTGCAGGCAGTGGGGTCCTTCCAGCTCTAGGAGCACAGAGGCTGTGCGTGTCAGGCTGAAACCGGAAGCCCCAGCCCCATGTCACACTCCCAGGCCTGACGAGCAGACGCCATGGCCTTGGCAACACAGAGAGGAGGGCGCTGCCCCCGCCGCCTTCTGCCAGCTCTGAGTGCCCCAACTCCAGAAGCTGGAGGGTCAGCAGAGTGGTGTAGCCTGTGAGTGCAGAAGGTTCTCAGAGCCGCCAGAGGTTGGAGCAAACAAGGAGAGTCTCTGAAAGACCTCCCTCTGGGCGCCGCCTTCAACCATGGCAAGTGAGAAGCCTCCAGACCAAGAAGGCAGCTGAGCCCGACAGCAAGGCGCTCAGGGCGGGCAGCACTGGCCAGCAATTAGGGCAAAGGGGAGTGAAAATATGGGATGGCCGAGCCCAGAAAGCCAGACAGAGGACATCAAGGGTTGGGTACCAAGGCCACCAAAGGGTGAAATGGCAGCAGACAAAGGGCTAAGAGGTGGGTGGGCAGGATGAAGGCAGCCCCTGGTCTGTATTATGGGCAATTCGTGGGGCTCTCTTTTAATACAAAAAAATCATA
This sequence comes from Saimiri boliviensis, assembly GCF_048565385.1. Lineage (NCBI taxonomy): Eukaryota > Metazoa > Chordata > Mammalia > Primates > Cebidae > Saimiri > Saimiri boliviensis. The sequence continues at coordinate 2,376,786 of NC_133453.1, forward strand.
CACTTGGGTAGCATTGTAAAAGTTGTCCTGGTTGCTTATCTGTGTATACGGAGGAATACATTTAGATTTGGGAAGGTGATTTTGGAACGTTAATTAACAGGACCCCAAAGACACCTTCTTCCCAGTCCTCAGGACCTTTATTGGCTTAGGGTGATGCTCTGAAGAGGCTTCTGAAGCCCCAGCAGGAAAGAACCGGAGCCCATGGTTGTTGACTAGGACTGGCCAAGCTGAGCCAGAGGAGAGAAAGCCCAGGGCCCAGGAGAGCTGCTGGCACACACTGCCTGTGCTCCACAGGAGACGCGGGAGGAGCTGCGGATGGCCAAGCCACAGCGGAAGGTGGAAGCAGAGACTGCCCTCCGCTCAATACCAGAACACTTCTCCAAGGAATCAAGCTGCCAGCAGTGCCAGGGTCCCGTGGAAGGCAGAGAGCTGGAAGGCTGCCTCCCGAGAGTGTCTCTTTGGAAAGAGATCCCTGCTTTGGCCGAGAGATGAAACCAAATGGTTTCTATAGCACCCTCGGCATCGTGATGCCATGATCGCCTGACTGCCTCTGCCAGATCCTGGTGTGCCGTGACCCAGGAGGCAGGGCAAAGAAAAGCCACTTCCCTCTCTGTTCACATGCAGCATTCAGACCAAGGTGCACTCCAGGCGGCCGTGTGCTGGAGCCCGCTTGTTCCTGCGCCCAGGAGTCCCCACGTGTGGGCTGTTGGAGCCTGTGCGGCAGGGACTGCAGAGGCTCAGCAGACTTTACCCTGGGCCCCGGCTCTGGTGTCAGATGCCTTTCCAGGGCTGTCCTGGAGTTCACTTGGGCTCCCCAAAGCCAATGCATCTTCCCATCTCTGCTTTCAGTGGCATCGTCTCCGTAGCTCGACCTCTGCTGTGGTGGGAGCGTTTACACGAGAGACATGGGCAGATACTGTGAATGAAAGCGCCCACAGCCCCCACCGGACAGCTGGTTCATAAACATTTGCCAGCAACCCCTGGCTCCAGGACAAGATGCCTCCGACCCAAAGCTTTGAAGTCTTGATTTGGGCACGGAGCGCCCTGTCTCCTGCTCTCTCTGTGTCCACGCTGGCCTCGGGCTCACGCAGCTGTCCGCCTTCCTTCTCCTGGGCTCCCCGCCTCTTACCCCTTTGCTTCCCTGTCTCCTAATACAAACGTGCCCAGGTGAGCGCCGTGTGCACTGTGTGTAGCTCCTTTAATCCCGTGCCCTGGGGGTTAGGGCCCACCTGGCACTCTCCCTGTGAGCAAAGGGGAGCCTGAGGCTTAGAGACACCCAGTGACTTGCCAGAGAAGGCCCCAAACTCAGATCATCCAAAATAATGGGCAGCGGAAAGTTGGCCTTTGGGGGAGGAGTGGGTGGAGCACACTGCTAACATCCACTTTGCCGGACCCCTACAGCGAACGGGCTCCCTCCGGGCATGCGGGAAGAGAAAGCCTGCGGTCACAGCAAACCTGCTAAAAGGCGCATGTGTCCACAGCTGTTCATTAAAATAACCGCAGACGGACACAGAGGTAGCAGAGCCGTCTCACAGTCGCGCCCAGGGACAAGAAGGAGATCCCCTGGAGATGCTGTCCCTGTCACCGCCAGGTGCCTCTCTGTATCTGGGATGAAATTTGACTTGCAGAAATGAGGAGTCTTCCGCGGGGTCTCTTTCTTCCTGTGTAAAACAGGATCCTGCCGGCCTCCACCTCCCTCCCCCAGCACCCGGGGACTGAGAGAGAAGACGCACGTGGGGATGACACCGTGTAAATCGGAGGCCTCCCAGAGTGTTGTCCTGGGAACTGGCTGGGGCTGGGGAGGCTCCGGGTCGCGGCAGTTGAGAGTTTACAAAATGCAGCAGTGGGCCCTTCCAGATGTTCTGAGCCAAAATGCAGTGACCCAATGGCTCCTTTGCATTTCAGCCTACCACGGACCTGTGTTCAGCGCCCCAGATGACGTGTGTCCAGTCTTCCAGTAAAGGCCCACTCTTACGAGGGCCAGGCTGCAGATGCATGAAACACGAGAGCCAAGCCTCCCTGTGAGCTGGAGTCAGCCTCGGTCACCTCAGGCGCTCACTGCCGCTGCGAATGTGCTCCTCGTGGTTAGAAAAATGAAAGCGAAGTGCTGTCACTGAAGCCTGAGATCGCTCCGGGACCCAAGGAGGACACGGAAATCTCTCCAGGTTCCATGCCTCTCCATCGTGTTCCCACCTCGGTCTGAACACTGGTCTCCCTCCCTGCCACCCTAGAACCCAGCGGGAGCCCCTCGAAAGGAGATGTCCCCTTCCCCGTGTGACTAACAGAGCCTTGGGGGGCAGGGAGGTGGGGAGGGCTGACCCCTGAGGGTGTTTTCACAGCTGCAAGAAGACTTTTCCACTTGAGCCTTTAAAAATAGGTTGTCATCCTCCCCTCCCCATCCCCCGGGGAGGAGGAATACAAGCAAAGCCCCCTTCTGATTCCAACTAAAAGAAGTTTATAGACATTTTCTGTTTATTTGTGCCTCATCCACCAATCAAAGCAACCTAAGTCACTGCCTGGCTCACAAGGGTCTGATTTGCGTCCTATTATGCTGTCTGTTGGGGGCACGGCTCAGAGTCCAAGCTGGCGGGTTTCCAGCAGCCCATGCCAGCGGGGGAAGGAGAGGCCCCCTGCCCCGTGTGGCATTCAACAGCTCAGACCCAGGGGGCCTGCCATCTTCATTTTGCCAGGAGAAGAAGCACAATTGCCAAGATTCAGCTTCGGAGTGAGTGCAGCTGGGCACAGCCGAGGAGGGACCAGGGGACGGGCTTTGTTCTCCAGGCCGGTCTGCCAGACCAAAGCTGCACTCCCTGAGCCGGGCATCCCGGCCCAGGCCGGGGCCCTTCTCATTGTTGATCTGCACATGTCTCGCCCTCCCTCCCTGCAGCAGGATGGGCAGCTGCTTACAAACAGCTCTGACAACACCGAGCAAAACAATTCTGCTGCTTGTTTCAGACAAAAGAGAGCCCCGGTGCCGCTCAGCTCCCCGGGCCAGCGAGCCCGAGGTGGAAACTGGGGGGAACAGAACGGCTGCGATTCTGCGATTCACCCTCACCTGCTCTTTCCTTTGTCCTTTTGCAACAGCCAGGCCAGGGTGGGCAAGGCAGCGACAGATTTGGGGATTTAGAGATGCTTCTAAAATGCAGTGCAGTAATTTTCCAAAACAGCAGCTGCACCCAGGGCTGGGCAAGGTCCCTGGGAAGATGCCGCCCCACCTTTCTGTCCACCTGCTGAGGAATGCTGAGCACCAGCGCCTTGGGAGGGGGCCTAGGGATCATGCAGGAAGAAGCCAAGGGTCTGTGCTCAGCAAGGGCAGCCGGTGCATCCCCACTGATCAGACAGCACCGAGGGAGTCGTGCTTTCTTCCCACCCTCGGCTTGGAGCTGGGAGCTGGGGTTCAGGCAGGATGGGCTCTTAACTGCCTCTAAGAGTCAAGGGCCATGGGGAGCACAGACACATGGCCAAGGGGTCTGGCGAGGGCTTTAGCCAGCCACACACCTGAGCACGGCGGAGGCCTTGGGGTAGAGGGAGGGGCTGTGGCAGAGTTTTAGGGGTGAGAGCTTTCTGAGCACCCCGGAGCCCGCTCTGGGATTGCTCTGCGTGCAGTCTGACCCAGCAGCCAAGTACAAAGAGGGAACAGGGCCCAGATCTGTGGCTTAGGAGGTCCCTGGCCGTCCCTGAGCCTCCCCCGACATCCTTGACTACATAGAGGGGTGCAGTGCCTGCCTCAGGGTTCCTCCCCAGCCAGGGTGGCAGTGAAGTTCTTGAGACCTGCTGGCCCCAGCGCCCCAGCGCCCCAGCGCCCCAGCGCCCCAGGCTCCAGCTGCCTCCTGCACCTACAACACACGTCCCCCTCAAGGCCTCTTCTGCCACCTGCTTCCTCCCTTTCACTCCAGCATCCCTTCTCTCCTTCTGACAGGCTCTCAGGGAACCCTGACTCTTCCCCATCAGGACCAGCAAACTCAGGCCAACATGTTCCTTCCCAGGGTCCTGGAGGTTAAGGGGCCACAGTGCCCGGCCTGCTGGAGGTGACCAATGGGGCACCCTAACCTCACCCTCAGTCTAGCGTGCCGGGTGAGCACTCCGGGCAGACACGCCCTCAGGCCTCCGCACGACACAGTGCCGGAGGTCCACACGAAGTCATCCTCTCTAGAATTGTCCCCACATCAAGCCTCCGAGAGGGCCACGTGCCACGGAGGCGATTTTGCGCACACGCAGCTCCGCCTGCTCAAGGCTCAGATTCCGGCCGCTCAGCATCCCGCCTCTTGCAGCTGCAGATGAAAAGCTTCAGAAACGCGTCTTGACTAAAATGTCTCCAAGATTGCCTGTGATTTCAGCGAGAGGATTTTTCCTTTCTTTCCCTTGTTCCTTTTCACTTGGCTTTTTCTCACTTTTTAAAAAACACAGTCATTAAAGAAGATCCCTAAGGAAATGAAACACAGAATGCTATGTGAACATATCACAGAACTTCTGACTCTCGGTACTCAATTCCTCAGAAAACGTTGAATTAAGTCAGTTAGTTCCACATTTACAGAAACACCGGAAACTGGCTGGGGAAATTATTCAGAATGAAATGAGTAGCTGATATAGTCTCTCTGCCTGCTCTCGATCTGCCTAAAGCTACTGTCACTTATGAAATTTTTATGAATGAGAAACACGAAGCTACCAACACCCCAGGGTGTCGAGAACCAAAGCCATGTCCCCGGTGGGGAAGGCCTGACACGCACAGATGCAGGGCTTTTCTGGTGTCTGATACCCCTCAGTCAAATGTGTGTCACAGAACACGCGGTGACATTGTTACAGATAAATGTGGCCCTGCCTGGTGACTACCTTCTAAAATTCACCTTCTTCCACAACTTTATGAACCTCTAAAGTCACAAGCCGCTGCCGCACCTCAGCTCAAAACAGCATTTGCAGTCACTGCTGGCTCAGTATGTAACGTTCTTTGTCACCCCACAAGAAAAGAAGATGGAAATAGATGTGTCTGTTTGGAGAGTCTGAGACCACAATACTTTAGTTAGGTTGAAATATGATTATTGGAGTTTTTCCTGCATAATTGTATGACATAGTGATGGGGTATGAAAGCTTCCACTGCTTCTTCATGTTCACGATTCTTCAGAAAGAACAGCCTTTGTCATGCAGAAAGAGGATGTCCACTCTAAGCAGGGTATTTTCTCATAATGCTCAGTCACATAAACCTCATCAGACACTACATAACAATATTCTACATTCTGTCCTTATATTGGTGTTTATTTAAGTAAAGTATTTTACATAAATATATTTTTACATAAAATATATTTTTCATTTTCCAATTAGCATATAGTAAAATTGACTACAAACTTTAAAGCCCAGAAAAACTCAGGGCAGTTTAGAAATAGTTTTCATCAGCTGTTTGTCAAACATGGATATGTCAAATGCATTGTAAAATACCATCTTACCTCTCACTATACAATAGGAGATGTATTCTTTATAATAGTCCAAAAGCCAAAAACGGGAAATGGAGGAAAGCTGAAAATACTGAGTTTTCATATACAATTCTGGATCTTTCAAAATAAATACCAGACAAAAATAAAAGGCCATGAAACAACACTTTCTTTGATGTAATTGCACCTGTCAAAACCCTCCTTTGTCAGCCTCGCGGGTTCATCAGTATTACAAAGTCTATCCAGGTGCTGCCCCTACGAGATGTTCCTGTTTGAAATAAATGAACTGTAATCCCAGCACTTTGGGAGGCCAAGGTGGGCGGATCACGAGGTTAAGAGATGGAGACCATCCTGGCCAACATGGTGAAACCCTGTCTCTACTAAAAAAAAATACAAAAATTAGCTGGGTGTGGTGGCGTGCACCTGTAGTCCCAGCTACTAGGGAGGCTGAGACAGGAGAATTGCTTGAACCCAGGAGGCAGAGGTTGCAGTAAGCCAAGATTGCGCCACTGCACTCCAGCCTGGCACCTGGTGATAGAAAGAAAGAAAAGAAATAAATGAAAGTAAATAGGAAAAAAATAAGAAAAACAATGAGTGATCTTTTGCACACATGAACGTAGGTGATCAATTGTGAATCTTTAATGCCTGTCAATGAATACGTTGAGTTTTTAAAAAGTAATGCCCTGGCCCTGGTGAAGTCATTGTCATTGACCTCCTTCTTCAAGAACTGATTCTAGGGGATTTATTTTATTGTATCAGATTCTTAAAAATCACTCTGAGGAGTTATGGGGCCAGGTTTTACACATGTGCAACAAGGAAAGAGGAAACACAATTTTCTTTTCTTTTCTTTTCTTTTTTTTCTTTTCTTTTCTTTTCTTTTTTTTTTTTGAGATGGAGTTTCACTCTTGTTGCCCAGGCTGGAGTGCCGTGGTGTGATCTTGGCTCGCTGTAACCTCCACCTCCCGGGTTCAAGCAATTCTCCTGCCTCAGCTTCTTGAGTAGCTGGGACTACAGGCGTGCACCACCATGCCGAGCTAATTTCTTAGCAGCTAGAATCAGAGCTGTATTTAGGGCACAACGCTCTTTTATCACCAACTTTCTTGCAGAAGGCAAATCATTACAGGAGAGGGCTCAGCTGCATCTGAGACCCAGTGGGAGTGCAGAAGCCCCCAGAAGCCAGTGGATAGGTACGGCCTGGGACAGCCTCAGCCTGGTGCTGGCCATAGGAGATGTGGGTGCTGACCTGGGCCATCTTACAGGGGGAAGTCACCCTTTAGCACTGGTCAATTTTGAGAGGAATCCGGCCAGTTCTTCCAATTTTTTCAAGGAAATCTAGGTGCTTATGTGAAATCCCTCATTTTTTAAATGTTTACTTAACATTGTTTAAAATAAATGATTCTTTAAATTTCGACTATAGAACCCCAATTTTTAGTTCTGAAGAAAAAGAGAACACTTACTCTGCAGGAAGCAAAAAGAAACATTTGTTTTCTCCTGGGTTGAGAGCAGGAAGACCAAGCGAGTGAGTATATCATGTGGCATGAGCTGTGCAAAGTAAGTGTGAAGTACATCGTGTGTTGTGAGTTGTGCAAAGTAAGTTTCTGTTCTTGGTTCCCACCCCTACTTTCAACAAATCCTAGAGTTGGCACTGAAGTCCCGTTCTAAACCTCCTTCTTACTAATCTGCCCCTACTATAAAAGGTAGAAATTAATAAGAAAATTTCTGAAATACTCCTCAAGGTAGCAGTTGCTGTGTGACACCTGAACGGTGCCTACCATCTTGAATAAAAAGATAAAGACTTAGTAGAACACAGCTGTTTATTCCCTTTTCATTTCCCTTTCTTCCTTTCTGAAATGTAGATGAAAGGTCTGGAGGTACAGCAGCCCTATTGTGATGGTGAGGACAAAAGCCACAAATGAAGAATGGTGGCGTAGGAAGGCAGAAAGAGGGTGGGTCCTTAAAGACACTTCGCTAGCCCTAGCCTGGTCACCTCCAGATTTCTTGCTAAATGAGAAAAGACATGCTATCTCATATCTCGGGCTGAGCCTGAGACAAGGATTACGTGCTGGTGCTCAGTTTGCAAGAGAACTCTGCACTGTCAGTAAAGAACCCTGGCAATGGGCCACGTTAGGGTGAGAAGAAAGGCAGGGTGGTGTACTGCCACGTCACCCACTGCCTCACAAATGGACACTGAGGGTATTTGGTGGACATGTCCAGCTGGACATAGGGGATGTCTCTGACAGGGCTGTAGAGATCAATGTCTTAAAACAGTCTGTGAGCAAGAGGGGGAAAGGCATTTTCCTCCCACCTCCCTCTCATCTCCTGTTTCTGATTAGTCGGAGATTTGCCCCACAAGCCGTGAACTCACTGGACTGCAGGTGGCACCCAGATCCCCTGGGCAGTCATTCAGGATGCCTGATCACATGCCCTGTGAAGTGGTGGCAGGAGGAAGGGAAATCAGGAACTCCAGCTACACATCTGGGCACTTAGCATGTACAGCAACAATCAGAGGGGTGTCTGGCTCTCCTGGGGCAAGAGAGTAGTCGGTCCTGGGGCAGAACAAAAGTCTGAGGGCCCATGGGCTGCCATGCCTAAGGGGCTCAGAGGGCGTGTGAAGCATTTCTGACTCACTCCATCTGCTGAGACTGGTGTTAAACTGACACATTCTCATTGGCAGCTGAACATTTTTAGTCATGTGTTTTTTGGGGTGTGTGTGTGTGTGTGTGTGTGTGCAACAGACGTCTCAGAAAGCTAAGTATATTAATTTTGATTTTTAAAATGTTCTTTTGTTTTTGAATATCTCTTGCTTTCTTGATTTTAAAGGTGGTTTATTTGAGGACATATTGGTCACAGTAGATAGTAGATTGTATTCACACATTAGTGCGTTTCTTCATAAATACATCAAAAAACTTACTCTTAGTAAAAATGTCAAGCATTACAGAAAACACTACAGTCACCTTGACCTTTGCCCCCACTCAACATCAACTTCCCAAAGGTCCTCATAATGATGGGTGCCGCGGGAAACCATTGAGTTCTTTCCTCGGTACCTGTATAGAAACTGTTGCATACATGGGTTTTTCTTCTGAGTTCTCTGTTATGTTCCATATATCTACTTGTCTAAGCCAATGGAAGAAACAAAAAGAAGTTAAATAAAACATACGCATGAGAAAATAAATATTGGCAACTCACATATCCAACAAAGGATTTATGTCCAAAATATATTAAAAACACTCAAACCCAACAGTGAGAGGACAAATAATCCCATTTATTTATTTATTTATTTATTTATTTATTTATTTATTTATTTTTGAGACAGAGTCTGGTTCTGTCACCCAAGCTGAAGTGCAGTGGCACGATCTCAGCTCACTGCAGCCTCAACCTCCCAGGTTCAAGTGATTCTCCTGCCTCAGTCTTCCTGAATAGCTGGGATTACAAGTGTTTGCCACCACGCCTGGCTAATTTTTTGTTGTTGTATTTTTAGTAGAGATGGGGTTTCACCATGTTGGCCAGGCTGGCCTCAAACTCCTGACTTCCAGTGATCCACCTGCCTCAGCCTTCCAAAGTGCTGGGACTACAGGCATGAGCCACCACGCCCAGCCAATAATCCCATTTAAAATGAGTAAATGACTTAAACAGACACTTCACCAAAGAGGATATACCCGTGGAAAAGAAGCCCACAAAAAGATCCTCAGCCTCACTAGGCATTAGGGAAATGAAAATTAAAACCATAAGGCGGCACCACTACACATCTGTCAGAATTGCTAGAATAAAAGTTAAAATAAATATGAAATACATACATATATGCATACATCACCTGACAGTTCCAGGTACTGAAAAGGATGCAGAGCTGCTGGACCTCCCACCTACTGCCAGTGGGAATGCAAAACGGTGCGAACATGCTGGAAAACGGCTTGGGGCACCTTACAGATTTGAGCCTACACTTACCAGATGACCCAGCAATCCCCCTGTGTTTATCCTGGAGAAACTGAAATGCACGTTTGTTCAAAAACCTATGCACAAAGGTTTATTTTGGCTCTATTCATAATTGCCAAAATGGGGACGACCCAAGTGAGACCAGTTTTTAAGGTTAGTTCTGTCAAGATGGTCCTTTGCTATGTGGAAGAGGGTATTGAGAGGCTGTGTTATATGTTTCAGCCTTGCCAGGCTTACGGGAAAAATTTAATGTCTGAGGTGTTCCCAGGCCAGGAAACCTATAAAACAACCCCACATTTTAGGTAGAAACCTCGAAGAGCTGAACCCTAGGAGCAGCCATGTAGTAATAAATTCTTAGCAACTGGCTGTCCAAGATACAAAGCCCTCGTCTGCAACCTGCTAACTGCCATGGTGTAAATACTCTACCAAAGCCAATTTCATGCAGCCAGTATGACATCACTGGACACAGAGCTGGGAAAAGAGTGCACAGTCAGCTCTCATGGTTACAGCACACCACTTCCTAGAAGTTAGGGTGAACCAGAGGAAGCAAATCTGTGGTCCAGCTCTGAATCAGCAGAATGACGCCAATAATCACTCAAGCCCTGAAATTAGGTTCAAGTGATCCTAGATTGCCAGTGACTCATAGTGAGCTCATAGGTGATTCACACATAAATGAAACTCCTCTGAAAGAAGAAAATATACAACAGTTCTCGGTTTTTTCCCGAAAAATAAACAACAACAATACAGTCTTCACTGCACAAGTGAAGACAACCAGACAGATAAGTAAACAAGACCACATGAATGAGAACCAACATGAACAACAGACAAAACAAACCACGCAGGTGCTGAGAGCGCAGAAGGGCCAGGACCGAAGCAGGTGGACCACACAAACTGCATGCTCGATTCCCTTTACACAAAGGCCAAAAATGGCAAAATAAAATTATAGTGTTTGGAGATCCATATTTAAGCTAAAAAGTATAAAGAAAATGAGAAAGTTGGTGCAATCAAGGTTGAGATTGTGACTGGTCGAAGGGGTGAGAAGGAGCTGTGGCTAGGAAGTGGCATTCAGAGAGAGGCTCTGTCTTTGGTGTTCAATGTATAGTGATTCATTAAACCATATGTATATGTTTTATGCACTTTCTCTTTATATTTCATAGAAAAAAAGTTAAAAATAATACATTATGTCCAAGCAGTCTTTATCCCAGTGATCCAGAGGTGAGTCAGCATTTTAAAAACGTATCAGTGTAATTCTCTCTAATAATAGTTTTATAGAGCAAAGAGTCTCAATATTTGCCATATAAAAGGGCTTTGATGAATTCAAAACACACGTGCATAATTGAAAACAAAAGTCATTGGAAACTAAGAATCAAAAAGTACTCAATAAAGCGCATTTACTTGATAAAAAAGGAATCTATAGCAAGGACCGCTCTGAATGGCAAAGTCGCACGAGCATTTTCATTAAAGTCAGAAAAACAAAAAATCAAATGTGCTTATTATCCTATTGTGCAGCACTTTCACCAGAAGTTTCAGCCAATACAATAGGAAGGAAAAAGAATACAAGGAATACAATTCAAACGGGAGGAAAAAAGGCATTCTTTGCGGATTACAATTAGCTACATGGAAACCCCAAGAGAATCAAGCAGTGCTGCCTAGATGTTCATCCCTCCCAGCTGCCATTTCTACAGAATGCATGTGTGTGTGGTGCTCCCTGGAGTCGTGTGGCCCGGGGGCCTTGGCCAACTAGCAGACTTTGAGAATGAATAAGAAAGCATCAAGGAGACAGGATAACAGATCTCTACAGACCAAATGGTCATATCCCTCCAAAATTCAGGTATTGAAGCCTAATCCTGAGGGTGTTGGTGTTTGGAGGTGGACCTTTTGGGGGTTATTAGGTCATGAGGTCAGAGCTCTTGTGATTGGTATTAGCACCCTTAAAAGGGATCCCACAGCTCCATGCTTGCTCCACCATGTAAAGACACAGTGAACCAGGAAGTCAGACTTCACCAGGCACTGAATCTGTTAGCACCTTGGCCTTGGGTTTTCCAGCCTCCAGACTGTGAGAAATAAATGTCTGTTGTTTACAAGCCACCCAGTTTATGGTGCTTTTGTTGTACAGCCCTGAGGGCCAAGACATCAGATCAACGTACACTGCAATCAGTGGCTTTCCTATACAGCACCAGTAACCAACTAGAAAATGTAACAGAAAAGGAACCCTCATGCACAACATAAGCAAAAGCTATGAAAAACCCCTAAGAACAAATCCAACAGGGAGTGTGCTTTGCCTGTCTAAACTAGAAGACTACAAGGAAGGATTTTTAAAAATCAGACCTTAAGATAATAGAGAAAAAAAGATCCCATTCATTGCTGAGAAGATGCCACAGACATCAACTGTACCCTAACTTAATCTACAAATTCAGTGAAATTCTAACCAAAACCCCAAGACTTCTGAAAATTCACAATTAAGTAGGAAGCTCATGAATCATAAGGAGGTTCAATCAAAAAGAGCAGTGGGACGGGCTTGCCGGCCAGCCCGCAGGATACACGGCAAAGCTGTCATAAGTGAAGCAGGGGAGAATCCTCCAGGTCGAATCCCACGTGCGTGTGTCTTATCTTGACCACTGTGTTGGTCCTGTTTCTAAGGAAACCCATCAGAGTGCCAAGTTCTGCTCCCAGGTGGGTGTGGGAATGGACAAGACACCACAGGCTGAGTCACAGACAGGAGCTGCAGGGCGCCCTGTGACTCAAATGCACAGGCGTGCCCAAAAATCCCATAGAGGACTTGGGACATTAGCAGAGCATGGAACTGGAGGTAGGAAAGTGGGATCCTTTGAGGAAGTTTCTCTCGTAAAGCAAGGGGCAGGAGGCTCCCAGCTGATGCAGGAATTCCATGCACACATAGCCACTGTTCAAAGGAGTGTAAGCTATGCCGCCTCATGAGACAGAGACTTGATTAATAATCAGCTGACCTTTATTCATCAGCATAAGAATTTTCTGAAATTTCTTTTGCAAATATTTATTTTGTTTCAGCCTCTTTTTTTTTTTGGTGGTAAAATATACTTAAAATTATCATTTTAAGCCATTTTTAAGTGTGCATTTCAGTGGCATTAAGTACATTCACATTGTTGTGCAACCATCACTACTGTCCATTTCTGGAACTTTTTCATCATCCCCAGATCCCAAACGTCATCGGTCCGCTTTCAACACCACCTCCTCATTCGTTCTCCCTTCTCCAGCCGCTGGTACCCACCGTTTCACTTTCTGTCTCTGTGTATGTGACTACTACAGGTGCCTCTGACGAGTGGAATGTCTTTCCTTTTATGTCTGGCTTATTTTACTTAGTATAATAACATTTTCAGGGTCCACCCATATTGCAGCAGGTATCAGACGTTCCTGTTTTCTGAAGGTGCAGTCCTATTCCGCTGTGTCGATGGACCACCGTTCTGTTTGTACACTCAGTTGCTGGTTGTTATTCGGGTTGTTCCCACCCCTGGAAACACTGGCTTTTGTGAATAACGTGCTGGGAATGCAGGCATCCAGATATCGTTTCAAGTCTCCTCTTTCAATTATTTTGGTCTCTCCCCAGAAGTGGGATTGATGGTTCATACGGGACTGTATGTTACCACATGGTAACATATGGATCAGACACTGAATGTTTTGAGGAATGTCTCCATTTTTAAATGCATCGCTGATCCACCACAATGTGTTAGTTCTATCAAAAGTATCCATGGTTTGTGGTCTATAAGGAATTCCAAAGCTCATGAATGATTTGGGAAAGGAGCATTTTTTTCCGGATACAAATAAGGTACAATCTAGCATTCACAGAACAAATAAAATGCTGGGGATCTCACAGCTCCCGTCATAACAGAGATCTTTTACAATATAGGAGGCTGATGGTTGCACTTGCCGTGTGGCCAGGATGACAAAGTGATCCAGCCCCTGTCCAACACTAGGCTGTGGGGGGAGAGCCAAGAGCCTCCTCCCTGTGACCTGAGGAGCCTGGTGATCTCAGTGTTCACCCCTAGCTATATGGGGGTGTCTCTCATGAGGCTCCTTGTCCAGACCTATGCCTGGCCCCCAGCATCCACCCATGGCCCATTCTCCACGTGAGACCTGCAGCCTGGGGACACTGAAGCCTGCCTCGCCCACCCACGCACTCCCTGCTCCAGCAACCTTTGCACCAGGGGAGCGCAGCCCTGCAGCCCACAGCCCGCAGCCAGCATCCCCGTTGCCCACGCAGGAAGGAGGATGGCTTCCAATCTTCTCCCTCATCTGTGCCCCCGCAGGGGACAGAAAGGGCTTTCAGTCATTTTCCATGGACTCCACAGTACCAATCGTGAATCAAGAGTTAAGGGAAAAAATTTTAAATTAAATCTGAAACCGCAGGATATGTACAAGAGGGTGATGATTATGCCTGGGAGTTTTTATCAGTCACAGCTGTTCCATTATGTTTGTTTACTTTAGGGCAGAAATGGTCCTTTGAAATACATGACCAAAATAAACACACGGGCAGCTGTAGTTAGCATGGGCAAGTGAACAAGAGAATGGAGCCAGCCCAGGGAGGCCGCGGCTCACAGTCACCAGGGTCAACAGCAAAATAAGGAATCTTGTGCTTTCATCCCGACAACATCCAAGGAACAGACATCTTTTATCAACAAATCCTGCTGGAATCTAGGAATTAGGAAATTTTGCAGAATGTTACGGTTCAGGCAAAAGCCAAACTTTTTTTTTAAATAGTGAATATGGAATTAAATGCAGTGCTACAGAAGCCACACTAATCGCACCATCATGGATACGTGCAAATATTGAGTGGGTGCTTACTCTGTCCCAGGCATTCTACTCAGTGATGAGCACCCAGGAAAGTCAAAATCCTTTCTCCTAGGAAAATCAAAATCAGCAACAAAACAAGTAATAGAATTTCATGTCATGATTAATACTATAGAAAGTTTCCACCACAGTGAACTTACATAAACTATTAAACCTCGCTAACCACACATGTAGAAATACATTTTACTTGAATTGGGATAAATACCTTTCGTATTTGTATGTACCTAAAGTCATTTCTAACTAAAAATCAATAGAGGAAAATAAAAGCAAAAGAAGTCATAAAGGACCCAGGTCTTCCTCATCCATATATAAAAATGTGCATATTTTACGAATTCAAAGCACTTTACTTGCTCGACATGACCTTTTTTAGAATGTTAGGAAGCCTTCAGACACTAAAAGTTGTTATTTCAAGGAAAAATGCCGAAAACAAATAAATTTGAAATGCTGTCATTTGTGTCCCAATCTAAGATAATGAATTACAGTTTCTGAGTTTCCCTTTTTATTGTAATTGAAACCACCGCACAAAGAAGGGGCTACTTAGGAAAACAAGTTGTATTAAAATATCTGTTGCGAAGATACAGGAGATCTCAGGGTACGATTGTTCTCTGAGGTGATGACCCAGGGAAAAAAAGTGATTTGTGTCTGCTTTTCATTCCCTGCAACATGAAATGCATCAAAGGAGAGGAAAATAGAACCATAGAACTGATCAAGGCAGAGAGGTTGTGTAGGGAGTTCCCATGAATTATTTACTTCCAGATACAGATCCGATTTGGCTGGAGGAGGGAAGACGGGAAGCAGAGCTCAGATGACAAGACGGAACGGGCTGCATGCGAGCCGAAGAGGTACCACATTTTAGGCTGGTGCAAAACTAAGTGCCGTTCTGGCTTTTAAATAACTAAGAACACATTTAGGACCCAGGCTACTGCAGTTCCTGCTCAACACAGCTAGCTTCTGATGGTGTTAGAGAATTGTTAACAACAGACATGGCTACATGTTCATATCAGTTTCATAAAAGCATATTCTTCAGGGCGCAAAGCCTCATCTCTTGGAAATGATGATTCTTGGTCCTTAGGGTAGGATCTGCCTCTGTCTCCACTGGAGATACTGGCATCCGTTGACCAGCGTTTACACTCAGGGTTTGTTAATGCTAGATGAAAACGCAGCTGAGCTCTGTAGGACTTTCCTAGATTGCAGAGAGCTAAATAATGCCCTCATGATTATTATCTGTAAGAATTTTTCTAACTTCAAGTTATACATTCTATCAAGATATAGGGGATGCTGGAAGATCTTCCAAGATACAGGAGATCTCCGTGTGCAATCGTTCTCTGAGGTAATGACCTAGAAAAACAAAGCGATTTGTGTTTTTCATTTCCTGCAACATGAAATGCATCAAAGGGGAGGAAAATAAAACCACAGAACAGATCAAGGCAGAGAGATTGTGTAGGAATGCTTTAGGCTACAAGTAACAGATTGCTGAGTCTCAGCAGCTTAAACACTTTGGGGTTTATTTTTCTCACATAGAAAGAGTTTGGAGGTGGACAGCCCAAGGCTGCCATTGCTCTCATTTGTACTGTCCAGGAACCTAGAGGTCTCCCAGTGTTCTGCTCCAGGATCCTCCGTGAGTCAACTTTCATCTCCACGTTGCTGCCTCCTGCCCACAGCGGGCTGCTGCACCTCCAGTATCACACTCATGCTCCAGTTCAACAACAACAACAACAACAACAACAACAAACAGGAAGAGCAAAAGGAAAACAGGGCTGGGCATCTAAGTCCATCTGTGTGTGTGTGTGTGTGTGTGTGTGTGAGAGAGAGAGAGAGGGAGACAGAGAGAGAGAGATGGAGTCTGGCTCTGTCACCCAGGCTGGAGTGCAGTGACATGATCTTGGCTCACTGCAAACTCCACCTCCCAGGTTCAAGTGATTCTCCTGCCTCAGCCTCCTGAGCAGCTGGGACTACAGGTAGACGCCACCACACCTGGCTAATTTCTGTATTCTTAGTAGAGATGGGTTTTTGCCATGTTGGCCAGGCCGGTCTCAAACTCCTGATCTCAGGTGATCCACCCACCTCAGCCTCCCAAAGTGCTGGGATTACAGGTGTCAGCCACCATGCCTGGCCCCAAGCCTGTCCTTTTTTATCCAGAAAACAAAGTCATCCCTGGTAACCAGCTTACCAACTTTCATTTTCACCACATTGTCAGATTACGACTGCTGGCTGGTCCTGACCAATTCCTGCTCTAGGGAAGAATTACCAGCAATGGGTTAGATCAGTCAGGACTTAAAACCTCAGACTGAGGTCAGCATTAACTGTGCTGAGGTCTAGTGACTGCTGCCCAGATCTGACCAACAGGCATTCTATTGACGAAGAAAGGGGAAGGATGGAGAAGCGGCTGTTGGTGAGACGCGGGCAGGAGCGGGCGTGAAGGGGAGGAGGCAGCAGCCTCTCCCTTTATTTTCTCCTTAGCCACCCGAATGTTTTTGCTCTATCGAAGTAACTCTGCAGAGGCGCTCAGAAAGGAGTCCTTCCCAGAAGGGGAAAAACTCTGACATGTTATCAATTGTATGAAAACTTAATTAACTTTACAGAAAGCTAGAAAAATCATACTAACTGAATGCTTCTGAGGCAGGGAACTTAACTTGTAGGAAGAAGGCTTAGGATGGAGGAGAGCGGATGTGAGTGTGAGGCGCTCCCGGAGCGGAGGGAGGCTGAGGGAAGGCTGGAGGGCTGGTTTGTTGTGGAGGGAGCTCCCGACTCTCTTCCTGCGCTAATTCACAGCCCCGGCAGCACTGGACTTCCCACCTTGACAAAGGGACCTTGATGCTCCTGAGGCTACTTGGCTTTTCAGAGCCCTGTCCCTGGAGGTGGCCACCCCGAGCCCAGGCCCCTGGGCTCTGCGCTCCCGGGGTGGAGAGGTCAGCAGGTGGGCGGACGTCCCCAGCCTCCAGGACATCCTGGAGGGCCTCGGCCCCTCCCCCCAGCTCTCTGCGGCGTCCTAAAGACACTCAGCTGACAAAACGCCTGAGCAAAAACTGCTGAAGGGATGGGGGGTGCAGGGATTCTCTCTCGACCCGACAGGGTGGCAGGAAGGCCAGTGATGTCGATGTCAGCCTCCGCCTGCGCAGTTCTGGATTTAAGACCACGGGCTTAGAGT
The DNA here is from genome assembly GCF_048565385.1 of Saimiri boliviensis. Taxonomy (NCBI): domain Eukaryota; kingdom Metazoa; phylum Chordata; class Mammalia; order Primates; family Cebidae; genus Saimiri; species Saimiri boliviensis. Next base: position 2,394,111 of record NC_133453.1, read on the forward strand.
CTCCTTCAGGTTTGGCCGGTTCCATGAAGGACAGGGCCCTCAGCTGACCCCTGAGCTGTGCCCAGCTGGGTCGAGGCAAAGGATAGAAGGATGTGGCCAAGTCCCGTGAACAAAAGAGCTGGGCTAAAGGACGGCTAGGGTGTCGGGAGGTGGCACGAGAGTGCAGCTGGCCCTGGAGGCGCTGGGCCTGACCAAGGTGAACGGGAATGGAATTCCCAAAGCTTTGGGCTTCATAGTTCATTCATGGCTGTAAAACTCCTTTCTAAAAGGTGTTGCTGATACCGTAAACTTTGAGCCTGAAATTCTTTACTCAACAAGTCACTTGGACTCCAAAGTGAAGAGCCATCACTACTGCCTGGAGTCCAGGACAGGCTGTGATCCAAAGCTCTGAGTCAGCACCGGGAAGCAGGGACCCCCGCCCAGTGCAGGGGCCGCTGCAGGGCAGGCCAGGGGAGAGCTGGCTTGGTGTGGGTGGCCCCGGCACAGGCTGAGCTCAGCAGCAGCCGTCTACGAAGACTAGAGCTTCCACACCCTGACCCCAGGCTTCCGAGTCTCAGAAGAGGGTCACTCCCACTCAGGCCAGCAGGGGCTTCCCAACACTGGACGGAAAGACTCCCACGATCGCTATTCTGCACACCTCCCTCCCAGCCTCCCACGGTCACTCAGGACATCCCGAGTCAATGTCCGGAGAACACGATGTTTCTTCCTTTGGAGGCCGCGTCTTGGGGACATGATGCTAGCGCAGCGGCTGGCCACTTACAGGAAGAGCAGCCAAGCACGAGAGAGACCGAGGGTAACAGTGTGAGCTACAGTCTTGTCAACATTTTGGCTGCCAGTCAATCCTTCTCTGATTCCGAAACAGGCTGTCCCGGGCATGCCCCTGGAGGGCCGTGGGTGAGGCCGGCTGCTTCTCTCCCTCCTCCTCCCCTTTTCTCTCTGTCTCCCTCCTCCCCCACCCCGTAACAAGGACAATCGCGTGCTTCTTCCTTTACTTCTTCCTCCCAGTGCCCTCCAAAGCCTTCTGCTGAGCCCTTTTGTTTCTGGATGTTTCTCGGTAAAGGAAGCTTCAGTCTCGCATGTATCCCCGTGCGACGGGGGAGAGTGAGGCTGTGTGTGGGTGTACACACACGTGCGCGCACACACATGAATGCAGTGGATATTCTATACAATTCTCATGTGAATTAACATGTAAATCCGTGTTCTCAAAACCATTTTTCTCTGTCCATTCCCTAAAATTACCTGTTTCATATAAGTATTTTCTCTCTCTGAACCTGGCTTCGTCTCACTGATAATGTTTCTTGGTGCCATTCATTGTATTTTTTAAACAGCTAGAAAAAGCATTTGCCACCTGGCTCACCCCATGCCCTTGGTTCGGTCCCCAGCCCTGACTGCCGCTGTGTTTCTCCGCAGTGCTCTCCCCGGACCTGGCCCGGTGCACAGGGCACTTGGCAGCTGCAGATCCCATCACGGTGCACGCAGTGGCTCCCTGGACATGCAGTCTGTGCTGCGGAGCCCTGGCTGTCCAGGCAGGAATGTTGAGGTTGGGGGACGGGGGCGTGAGACTGACGGAGCGATAGAGCTGCCCTCCCCAGGCCTTAAATGAACCCATGTGTGGGGAGCCCTCTGGCCCACCTGGGAGGGGTGCTGAGCCTCCGAGCTGCTCCAGTTCTGATTCCTTGCCCTCTGGAGGTTCAGGGAAGACGCCTGCTCTCTGGAGCTCCCTCGCAGCAGAGGCCAGGCCACAGTAGCAGCACAGGTGGCTGCGCTTAGGTGAGGCCTCAGGTGGAAACCAGCGGGGCTGTCACAGAGAAAAGCAGGGGCCAGGGAGGGCCTCCGGAGTTGCTGGCAGTGGGGCCGAGCCCTCAGGGATGCTGGAGACCCAGGCGGGGGGGCTGGCAGGGCCATCCCACCCTCATGGGGAGAGCTCATCTCACCAGCCCAGGGGCCTGGGTTTAGCAGGGAATGAAGGAGGGCACAGACTGGTACCAGGTACCAATGAAACTCAGAACCCGCCTGCCATCTTTTCTGTGGCACACATCCAGACTGCCTTAGTCTGCTCAGGCTGCCACGGCAAGGCACCACAGATGGGGGACTTCAGCTACACACATGTATGTGTCATGGTTCTGGGCCTGGGAAGTCCGAGATCCAGGTGCCGGCAGATACAGTACCTGGTGAGGGCTGCTTCCCAGCTCCAGAGGCACCCTCACGGGGCAAGAGAGCTAACTGGGTCCCTTTCATAAGGGTGCAATCCCGCTTGTGACTGCTCCATCCTCATGGTCTGATCAGCTCCCAAAGACCCCACCTCCCAAGACCACTATCTTGGAGGTTAGGATTGCGACATACGCAGTCTGGAGGGACACAAAGGCTGGGTGCATCGCACATTTGCATATCATGGATGCCATCTGTGTGTACGTGTCTAGACACACTCACACCGACCCTCTCTACCTGTTTCAGGTAGTTTCCTCTCTCCTTTTCCTGACTTACATTCTGTGTTATCTTCAGGAGCGACACACTTCTCAGAGTCCAGGAGCGTTTTCGAGGATGACTTCTCTTTTCTGCCTTGCGGTGGTTCCTGCGCTGCTCATGTTCTCTGACAGCATGAAGGCCCCAGCAGCAGGTGCAGCCCTGTGCATAAAACTGAAGTCCTCCGTCGAGTTCATCTATTTGTGTGTGCGGTAAAGATAGCTTGGCACAATCCCATTTCTAACTTCCCAGTTATATTTTGAGTTCACCAGAAAACCTCTACTGGAAAAAAGAACGTCAATATTGAAAAGCGTCCCTGGACGCTTAACACAACAGGGAGCCTCGACTCTGGTAAGCATCTGAGTTTTCCTGTGCTCTTTGGGCTGGGCACAGGGTCTCCCTGCTCAGGCTCAACGTTACGCCCCCAGGGCCATGTTTTCCATCCCCAGCAACCACAGAAGGTGCCTGGGGAGAGCCCCAGGCAGACAGACAGAAGATCCCCTGCCCTGCCACTTCCTGGTCACCTGAGTTTGAGGAGCTTCTCAGAGTCTCTGGGCAGTCCACGTTCCTCTTGGAAAATAGGAATCAGGGGGACATTTAGGGTTGTGGCAGAGAATCAATATGAGCCTCATGCCAAATGCCAGGCACAGAGCCTGGTAAATAGCAGACACTCCTGTGAATAGAAATCCCCTTCCTGCCCCTCCCACTTCCCTTAAGCCACTCAGAGCAAAAGATGAGGATCTTAATAGGGCAATAATAGAGCATCCGAGAAATTTTCCAGCTTATCCATTTCGGGGTGATCTTCCTCCTTGAAAAATTCAGCAATCTTCTCCCCACCCTCCCTCTTAACTGGCGGGGTCCATCCAATTTAGACTGGTGTTAAGAGATCAAGCAGGAGGGCAGATCAGAAGCCCCTGCCCCAGAACTCCATCTAAGCAGGAGCAGGAGCCCTGTGGTATGGCCATGAGAGGCACAGTGAATCAGAAGTGCCGCCGGGGCCGGAATCCTGGAGATCTGAACTGCTCAGCACCCCGCAGCTTCCAGGTCACCCTGGCTCAGGGTAGCCCAACCTCTTTCCTGGAGCAGGATTCCAGTTCTGTCTGCAAGGACGCGGCCTAGATCACGTGCCCAGACGCCAGCCTCTGGACCAGCCCTGTGCTTCCCACGTCCACCCAGACCTTGAAGGCACCCCTGCCTGGGCCAGGGCCTCGGCCACACCTGCCCCCTATAACCTAGCTCCAACCTTCATCCCTTGGTGAGCCTCCCCTGCAAGTCATAGAAACCCACAGGGAGTTACTTCTTACCTGGCCACCCACACAGCTGTCTGCAATCTCCACTGTTCATTAGGCACCTCCAAGGCATTTCAGAAAGACTCATTCCTGGGCCCCAGCCCCCGAGGGCTACGTGTGTGTGAACTACTGGGATGGGTGTTGGGAGACGTGACTAAGACACCATCCAACCCACGGGCGCGTCCCATCTGAATGGGAAATAACAGACACGCACCTAGCCCTTCCACGCGAGGGGAGTGTGGGGTGTTGGGAGGGAAGAAGGCTATGTTCCCAAAGAAGTTCAAGACAAAAGGTGTCTTAGGGTTGGAGAAGAAAGAAGGCTTTGTGAGAGACGAGGCATCTAAACCTGCCCGTACACAGGAGGAACAGAGATGGGAGGTGCATTTTGCATACCTTGCCTTTCAAACAATCGTATCACCTATGCGGGGCATGGCACACAAAATCTAAGTGTTTTGTATTATCTTGAGAATTTTGAGTTTGGAAAATGAAATAAGTTTGTTGTTGTTTTGTTTTGTTTTGAGACAGAGTCTCACTCTGTCGCCCAGGCTGCAGTGCAGTGGCACAATCTTCAGCTCACTTCAACCTCCGCCTCCCAGGTTCAAGCAGCTCTCCTGTCTCAGCCTCCCGAGTAGCTGGGATTACAGGTGCCCGCCACCACCGGATCCAGCTAAGTTTTGTATTTTTAGTAGAGACAGGGTTTCAACATATTGATAAGGCTGGTCTCGAACTCCTGACCTCAGGTGATCCACCTACCTCGGCCTCCCGAAATGTTGGGATTACAGATGTGGGCCACCATGCCCAGCCTGTTTTTTTCTTTCTTTTGTCTTTTTTTGAAACAGCTTCTTACTACATCACCTAGACTGGGCTGGAGTGCAGTGGCGTGAACCTGGCTCACTGCAGCCTTTACCTCCTGGGCTCGAGCGGTCCTCCTTCCTCAGCCTCCTGAGTAGCTGAGACCACAGGCACGTGCCACCACACTTGTCTAATGCTTTTATATTTTATAGACACAGGGTCTCACTATCTTGCCCAGGCTGGTCTCAAACTCCTAGGCTAAAGCCATCCTTGCCTCCACCTCCCAAAGTGCTGGGATTACAGGTGTAAGTCACTGTGCCTGGCCTGAAGTAAGTTCCTACTGATGGAGGAGAGACCTTCAGAGCCTTCATCCACAAGTCCACGGGGCAGCCCAGCCAGCCTGACTAACCTCCTCGAGGCTGAGAAACACCAGCATCCACCAAGGGCATTGATTTAAGAAATGATTCTACGGAAACAGAAATTACCTACAGAAGGGAGAGGTAAGTCATATCAAATGTCTTCCAGACCAGGGTTGGATTCTTCCAGCACCAGGAGCACAGGTGCGGGCTTTGCTGGGTGAGAGCCTTGGGCTGTGTCTGCACAGGCCACCAGTTCCCCGCCCAGCGACACAGCGATTCCTCCCAGCCCCTCATCGTCCCGGTGTCCTCAGGAGGCCAGCGCTGAGACCACTTCAGTCGGACGTGTGCGCCTCCCCGACGTTCCAAATGGCCGGTTTGCAGTTCCCGCGCTGACATTAATCCAGCCACGTCTTTGCTCTCCTCCCTCTCAGATCCACAGATAGAACCTTGTAAAGCACCATGGCAGGTGGCTTGCATTTATAAGCAGTAATTAGCTATGAAATCCTTCATGAATCTGTTTCAAGAATAAAAGAATTCAAAAACACCAAGGTTCCTTCTGGGAGCAGGAGGCTTTGTCTGCTCCACTGCCCCCGCGTTTTGGAGAGCGTCCCGTCCCGGCTCTGCTCTGTAGGAACGAGTCGTTATCAGGAGGGTACACACAGGGTAGGACCTTCAAGAGCAACGGATAAAAATACAGTCTTTCAGGGTGAGAGCGGAAATTTACAGGCAAAATGCAGCTATTCTCAGAGTCTTCAATAAAGATATACAACCTGAACAAAAGGTAAGTATTCACTCCGTCTATGAGAGCCTGTGAAATTTATTTTTTGCAAGCTTTTACAGTCACGGCCTTCCCATTCAATCTGGAATAATGGCACTGAATTGAGCTGTAAAAGCTTCCGAAGTTTGAAGCCTTTTGACAAGTTAATTTAGCAGTATGGTAAAAAGTTTTTCCCCAAGATAGAATAAAGCCATCATATCATGAATACAGCAGTCATCCTGAGGAAAGAAAACACCATTAGGATTAGAAATGAGGTGCTTTATGGAGCTGGTTTGTGGTCTCATGTAATCTACTATCAATATTTCAGGAGAGAGATGTTCCACTCATCAGTCAGCCAGAAGTCAATATCTCCACTTAAAACCAGCACCCAGGGGCCAGATCACATATATCTTTTATTGGAAAATAACATTTGCTATCTGGTCTCCCTTTCTTTACATTCTAATTGCGGGGTGGGTGTGTATATATATACATTACAAAGAAGTCCTCCTTTTTCTAGGAAAAAAAAAAACAAGGAAAAGAAAGAGGTAATATTGCCTTTGTCTCCCTTGCACACATCTATCGGCCACCCACCCTTTCCTCGGAGGCGGGTATGCTTTTCCATGCCCATTCTAAGTGAAGTCCAATGAGCTCGGTCACTTTCTTGACAGAAAATGAAAGCCCAGGGGAGGGCTGTTTGTTTGTTTTTAAAAGTCAAAGTATCTCAAGTGCCTGGTTCCTATTTGGCCGTAGGAGGACAGGAAAGGAAACAGAATGGCCTCCAGCATCTCTGTGGTTACTGCAGAGACTCTTTCGGGAAGGAAAGGAGTCACCTATAAACAGGATGAATGGTACAGACCCAGCTTTGTCATGATGGGGGAAAAAAGCCAAGAAAAATTAATTATATTTAACAAAGAAATGCTTCAGATGCCATTTGGTCTTGTGCCCTGAATATAAATCTCCAAATGTTTCTCACTTGAATATTTTAGTGGGAAAAAATAAAATTAAAATTAAAAAACAGATGCCCTATTATTGTGTTTATATAGTGATTGCATGGGTGGCTTTGAAGGACTCTGCAGTTAGGCGAGCTCACACTGGTCTGGGGAACTAAGCCCCGGGGTTTGGGGTAGAGGATGTCTCATATAATGAAACACCTCCAGCAGCTAAATACTGAACGTGACTCTGCCAAGGACCGATTCGACGTCTTGCACAGGGTGGGGAAACTGTTTCTGGGTGATTCCCACCTTTGGTATTGCCGAGCAGAGAGTGGTTTTCATTTTAATAAAGGAGTTATTAAATTAGTCCTATCCTACTAATTCTTTAATCAGTCCTAGCCCACAAAACCATTTCAGAAAGAAAATGTCCAATGGGGGTTGGGACTAAAGAAAGGAATAACAGAATGTATGGTGCTGATTAAAAGCACACGCTCTTGGTTCAGCCACACCTGGGTCCAGACTCTCTAGCTCCACCCTTCCGAGATGTTCTTCTGGAATAATTCATGCAGCAGCTCCTCACTGAATGCCCACTGCTTACTTGCTGGGCAGCATGGTGAGTGCAAGACTTCCACAGTGACCGGAAGACAGATCCACGAGGCGGTCTGGACACGTCCTTAGATGGGATCCTTCTTATTTCCCCCGGCCTGCCTGTGCTCGTCCGATGTGACTACCAAGCGCACCTGTCTCTTCGGGGGCTGCAAGGGCTGCCGTGGGCTCACTTCGGTGCCATGGGTTCTTCGGCGCCATGGGCTCACTTCGGTGCCTGTGCGCGCCATGACGGCCCAGATGTTTAACTTATGATCACGTGGGACTTTTAATCATCTGATGTTTTAAAAAGTCAAAGAAAAACAAAGACTATTTCCACTTAAAAGTGAAATCCTGATAGAACATGATTTCTCGTACTAAACAAAATGAATTCAAAGCATTGTGGGCACTTGAAAACTAGTTAAGTATTTGCCCACACTTACACACAATCATTTGAATTTTCATTATGACATTTTGGAATTTCTTTTGTGTCTTAAAACTACTTGTTAGTGAAAAATGTAATTTGATTTTCATATAAAAATAATTGACTTCAGTAGTCTCCACAGAATTTAATTCTTAAGGCTGATAGCCAATGAAATTTTATGAGTTTCAATTATGCAATTGGCAATGCTTCTAAACATGATTAAGAAATAACATAGAATTTGGCTGAGTTCAGTGGCTCACGCCTGTAATCCTAAAACTTTGGGAGACCAAGGCGAGCAGATCACACGAGGTCAGGAGTTCGAGACCAGCCTGGCCAACATGGTGAAACCCCATCTCTATCAAAAATACAAAAATTAGCCAGTGCAGTGGTGTGCACCTGTAATTCCAGCTATTTGGGAGGCTGAGGCAGGAGAATCACTTGAACCCGGGAGGCAGAGGTTGCAGTGAGCTGAGATTGCACCACTGTACTCCAGACTGGGCGACAGCATGCGACTCTGTCTAAAAAAGAAAATAAAGAAAGAAAGAAAATAGAATTTTTGTCTTTTCCAGATCACAGAAGTGAAGTCGTCCATTCAACATAATTTGCTGAGGGTCATGAGCCATGTGAAGTGAGAAAGTTAATCAATGGACAAGAGAGGAGGCACCAGAGTCACTTGACCGCTGTGGAAGGCGGGCACTGGGGAAGGAACCACTGGCTGTTTGAATACTAACAAAATCTTGAAAAAGAGAAAGATTCTGTTCTTTGAACTGTCCTCCACAATTTTCTTATGTACGTATGTGCGTATTTTATTTTGGTACCCATGTTAAACATCCCAAGCTTGGAGATAAGTAGAAGAGTGGATGATGACTTGTTATCATCTGTATCCACAATCGCTTATTCCTCTTTGTGGTGTCGTATTCTGTTGCATGGATGGACCACTCCGTTTATCCGCTCAGTTGCTGAAACACCTTAGAGTTGTTTCCAGTTTGTGGCTGTTATGAATAGAGCTACACTAGACATTTACATACAGGTTTTTGTGGAGTACACGCTTTCATTTCTCTAGGGTAAGAACAGAGGAACAGGATTGCTCGGTGTATTAGTCATGTCCAAGACTGGGTGATTGATAAGGAAAAAGAGGTTTAACGGACTCACAGTTCCATGTGGCTGGGGTGGCCTCACAACTACGGCAGAAGATGAAAGGCACGTTTCACATGATGGTAGACGAGAAAAGAGCTTGTGCAGGGAAACTCCCCTTTATAAAACCATTAGCTCAGGTGACACTTACTCACTATCATGCGAACAGCATGGGAAAGACCCAACCCCATGATTCAATCACTTCCCACCAGGTATCTCCCACAACACGCGGAAATTGTGGGAGCTACAATTCAAGATGAGATTTGGGTGGGGACACAGCCAAACCATGTCACTGAGTCATATATATGGTAGGTGGATGTTTTCCAATGGGAAAAAGTACAACATAACAAAATGGCTTTTTTTTGGATAGGCTGGCGTGAGAGCTGCAGTTGTTCTGTGCCCCCATCAGCATCACAGTCTCCACCGCTTTCTGTTTTAGCCACTTGGATAGGTGTGACATAGCAGCGCATTGGGGTTTGAATTTGCATTTCCCCAAAGGCTAATGATATTGAACAGTGACGTCAAATTTGTTAATATCTTCCTTTATGGCTTATGGTTCCTGTGTGCTCTAAAAGAAATCCTTTCACAGGTCATAAAACTGTCCCTACCCCTTTTCCTTCTAAAACTCTGAAGCGTTCCTTTTTCATATATAGATTATTTTTCTGCCAAGTTTATGAGTTTGATGTGAAATTGTAATCTTATTTTTCTTTCATTTAATATGGAGAACCAGTTGTCCAAGTACCAATGATTTAGTAATCTCTCTCCTCTGCTCTGTAATGCAGTCTCCATCATAGATCAAGTTTCTATACATACATGTGCTGCTGCCTGGACCCTGTTCTGTGATGCCGCTCTATTTGTCTATTCCCGTGCCAATGCCATGTGGCACAATTCCTAAAGCTTAGAATAGATCTTGACATTTGGTTAAAACACCTCCCCTCCACCACCACGTTATTTGTCAAAATTGCCTTGCCTATTCTCAGTTCTTTGCTATTTAATGATTTTCAAAAGCAACTTGCCAAACATTGCATTAAGGTTTTAAAATGCACTGAAGAGAATCACCATTTTTACAATTTTCAGCTTTTCCATCCATGGATATGGTATTCATTTAATTGAATCCAAGATGCCATCAAGTAAAAGATGCACCATTATTTTATGTGCTGTGGGGAAAGAAAAAGTGCTGCTGATTGATCTAGGACACAAAGCTATGACACAGTTAACTTTGACATATTTGATTTCTGAGATGTTAAAAATGTGAAAAGAGCGTGTGTTTCAGAATTGATGAAACTTTGTGTTTACCATCGGTTATTCGGTTCCATTTAAAATATATTTCAATAAGTTTCACAACTGTTTCCATAAATACCTTTTACAGGTTTTGTTACATCTATCCGTAGGCATTGTGAAGTTTCTGCACCGTAAATGGTGTCTGAAGAATTCTGAGTGTTTCTGTGTATAGCAGTACGAGGAATTTGGATGTGTGGATCTTACATCTGGCAGACTTCCTGAGCTTCCCTGTCTGTTCAGATAGCTGCCTATAGATTCTCTTGATGCCATCCTTTTGTCATTGATTCTAACCCGATCACCTTTTGCTAATAGAAGATAGTCTGTACGATATCGATTCTTTGAAACCTGTTGAGATTTGCTTTGTGGCCCAGTGTGTATAATGTTCCACAAACGCCTGAAAAAAAAAACGTGCTTCCTCATTTAGAAGTGTAGGATTCTTTTGATATGGGGACATTAGTGTAACCGTGTTAATTATTCAAATCTTGTATGTCTCCGTTGTCAAATGTGTAGTATTCTCCAACATTATGGATTTATGAATTTTCCATAGAACTTTTAAGATTTTTGCTTTACATTATTTTGGGGCTAAATCACTAAATGCAAAAGCTTAAACTGATTTATCTTCCTGGTGAACCGTACCTCTTATCATGATGTACTGGCCACCTTTATCACCCAAAATGTTTTCTTTCCTTTGGGTCGATTTTGGCTGATATTATAACAACAGGTACTTCTTGTGATTAGCTTAGCACTAGGAGTGTAGAGCGCTTCGACGCCAACATCCCCTCATGCCTTATAAGCTCTACATTGTATATCAGACACCCCTCATTTTATGTCACGTGTGCTGTAGCTGACGCCGCTTAGATTTACTCACACAATCTCTTTGCACTCCATTTTCTTACAGCTGATTTACTGTCTTGTCCAGGGCAGGGGTCCGGAGGGCAGAGAGGCCACTTCAAGGGCTTTCACTTGGCCTTTCCTACCAAGATACCTGTTGCCCGGTAGGTGAAGGCTCTGTAATAGACTAAGTACATCCATCCTAAGGTTAAACTAATGTCTCTATATAAAACTAATTTTGGCCAGGCACGGTGCCTCACGCCTGTAAGACCAGCACTTTGGGAGGCTGAGGCAGGTGGGTCACATGAGGTCAGGAGTTAGAGACCAGCCTGGCTAACATGATGAAACCCCGTCTCTACTGAAAATACAAAAATTAGCTGAGTGTGGTGGTGCATGCCTGTAATCCCAGCTACTCAGGAGGCTAAGTCAGGAGAATCACTTGAACCCGGGAGGCGGGGGTTGCAGTGAGCCGAGATCATGCCACCACACTGCAGCCTGGGCAACAGAGCGAGACTCTGTCTCAAGAAAATAACAATAATTTTGCATTCCTAAAGTAGGAAACACGTTCTTTTCAGGCGTACGTGAAACACTGGCAAACACTGGCCATGATCATACATTAGGTCACAAAATGAATAGGAGCATGTCCCAGTGAACAGTACCACATAGAGTCAAGGGCTGGAGAAGTGAGCACAGGCAGGCCTGCACATCCCTTAGACCCACCGCGACAGATGTGGGCAGGAGAATTCTTCGAAGGCACCAAGATTCCTGCCCACAGTGAGGGATGGCATGATTTGCAAATATGATGGGCTATCACTCCCACAATTATCCAACCATAGGCGAGGTAACACTCTACCTCCACCTCTTAGGGTTCCCAGGTAGGACGAAGAATTCTCCTGGAATAAGACAGATTAACAGGAGAAAAGCACACCAATTTATGTGATTTAAATTTCATGTAACATAGGAAACCTCACAAGGAAAAGAATCGAAGGAGCTGACGAAAACAAAATATTTCTATACTTGTTTGAGCAAAGAGAGGCAAATGCAGGAAAGTAACTACATTATGTGGGAGGCCAAAGGAAGATAAGAATTACTTTAACAAGATCCATTTGTACAGAATCTTCTCAGCTCTGACTTCCACCGGAGAACATTTCCTTTTCTGCTGGGCCAGGGAGGGCATTTTTCACACGGAAGACTTTCTCTCCTGTTTTCAGGAATCAAAGGAGAGGTCCAAACACCCTTCCCGCATCTGCTGTTTTTCAGGTGCCTTTAGCTAGAAAGGATCTTTTACCAAAGTGGCATGTTTTTGGGTGACCTGGTCTGCAACCCTTCATGACCTTGTGTGACAGAAAGGATTCTCCAGGTGTCACTAACTTCCCTAATCAGTGGGCTTTGACATAGTCAAAGTGAGATTGTCCTGGGTGGGACCGAACTAATCAGATGAACTCAAAAGACGTCAGAGGGATGCTGAGCTGGAGGGAGTCTCCGCCTGGCCAGGCAGAAGCAGACTGCCTTGTTGTGGAGGGGACAGGTGGCAAAGAATGGCAAGTGGCCTGCAAGAGCTCAGAACAGGCCCTGGCTGAGAGGCAGCAAGAAATTAGGAACTTCGGTCTTGCAACCACGAGGAACCGAATTCTGCCATCCCGAGTGAAATTGAAAGAGGACCCCGAACCTCAGATGAGGACTCGGTCCTGGCCGACACCTTGACTTCAGCCTGGGGAGACTGTGCAGAGGACCCAGACTCCTGGTCCCCAGACACGAATACATCATGCATGTGGGTTACTTTAAGCTACTGAGTTTGTTATGCAGCCACAGATAACACACACAGCGAGACCCAGGTACCACCTGCACTGTGTGTGCCCTTCTTGAACAAGGATTGTAGGGACACCTCTGATTTCAGTGTCAGTTCAACCCTGCGTGCAGCAGCTTTCCCTAGGTCTGGGTCCTCCCTGCCCGCAGGGGACAGTGACTCTGAATGGCTGGAGGTCCCGTAGGGAAGCACTGGGAAAGAGCTACTCTATTATGGTTGTGGTGTCTCAGGAGACGTTCATAGCTGGACTAGTTGAGAATTGACTCAGGTCCGGGCACTGGGTGAGGGGGTGCGATTTTCCTTTGGTGGCTGACACCAGCCTCTAGCCTCTGTCCACCCACCACCCACCTTTATTGAGTCTACGTTAGAAAGTGGTGCCCTCATTGGCTGCTGTCTCTCGGCCCCTGAGGACCTCCTTGGGATCACCAGCGACACCTGTGGATTGAGCACCTTGTCTACTGTCCTGGCTTGCTGCCTGTAAGAAGTAAAAAAGTTCCTCTTCAAAGTTTCCTTTCGTGTTAAAGAATAAATCATAAGTGTTAGAAATAATGGTTTGTTTTAAAGCCTTTCTTCAAAGCCTTCTTGCTTTTGCTAGTAACTCTAGTTAAGCCCTATCCTCTGTAGCTGTTAGATGCTCACAGGCACACAGTACATTCTATGTCCTTGGACTTTAACCAAGGTATTTATGTTATTACTTTTCTAAGTCCTTTTGCAAGCAACTTCCTGTCCCTTCCTTATTTAGACTTCTTCTTTCCTTTCGTTTTCCATCACCTTTACCTATTCAAGAAAGTTTTAAGTTATTAGCCAGTCGGGTTCAGTTTTAGATTGTGAAGTCTAGCTCCAACCAACAGAGATCAGATACAGTGGTGAGGATGACCCTAAACGCGGAAAGCATAAACACAAAGCTTTCCTTTGTTGTGCTCTCGTGAGGAGCACCCTTTCTGCAGAAAGTACAGATTGCCTTGCTGAGAGATCCTTTGTCTCAGTGTTGACTTTTCTTTGTGGCACGGAGCATCTGTTTCCAACACTGTCTGTCGTGGGAATTACATGCACCTTGCTCCAGATGGTGAACTGTCACTGTCTCAGCTGTTCAGGATCCTGCCACCCCCAAGAACACATGAGGACTCAGTTTCATCCAGGCGCCCCAGCTTCCACCCTGTCCTGCTGATGACGGACACCTCCAGCTTTCTTAGTGATGTTTATGCCTCTCCTAAAAGCTCTTTTCTTGCCACCTGAATGCAGGGAGAGTCCCATGTTCCTTGTGGGAACTTCATGGGATCAGTCTCTCTCCATGCGCCCACCTCTTGTACTTCCTGACTCTTCCTTAAAGGCCCCCAAGACAGGCCTGGCAGCTCCTTCTCCACCACCGTTAGCCATTGTCTCCACGCTTCAAGGAACATTCTGGCATCCCATCACTTCTGGTTCCCCATGTTCTCGCTGGGGTGTGAAATCCTGAGTCATGGAGGAGGACTTGCATGACTGCATCTTCTGTCTTCCAGGCTGTAAGCCTCCTGCCAGGCCCAGGGAGGAGCCTCAGCTGCCGGAAGAAAGGGATTATTCAATGGAACCTTGGGGGTTGATGAATATTACACAGACAGGAACAGGAGCGTGGATCCCAAGGGTGCCGATGGGAGCAGCATAGATCCGGCTCCAGCAAGCTTCTGGTGTCAAGGCCAAGGCTAGGGTCCTTGGTGGGGAAAGAGTGGGATTCTACATCTAGGAAAGGAACATTGCAGAGGATGCGTGTAAGGTCCTGGAACCTCCAGACTCTCCTGTATGCTCTGGGCCAGCACGAGCGGCCTTCCCCATGCCAGAGCAGAGACTGGTCCACTGCCGATAGAGTCAGGTGCAAAGCCTTGGCTCAGGCAGTGCCTCCCAAGGTGAGGAGCCTAGAAGCAATGAGAGAAGGTAGATAGAGAAGGTGGAGTGAGTGTGAACTCAGCCTCCACCACTAATCCGAGCTTGGGCCTGGTTTTCAGCATAGCTTACTCTCCAACTGCAGAAGCTACTAAAAATAATAATTTAAAAATCAGCAAAGCATGGTGGTGCATGCCTGTAATCCCAGCTATTTGGGAAGGCAGTGAGGTGGGAGGATGGCTTGAGTCCAGGAGTTCAAGGCTGCAGTGAGCCAGGATTGGGCCACTGCACTTCAGCCTGGGTGACAGAGTGAGATTCTGTCTCAAAAAAAAAAAAAAAAGTCTGCCATCAGTCCAATTATTGTTCCTCAGGAGCCACCTGCCATGTCTCTGTGGCTGCTTTTAGGAAAGCTTTCTTCACATTGGCGTTGGGCAGTGTTGCCACTGTAGGTCCAGTGTAGCATTATGTCACTTACCATCCTCAGGGCTTGGAGGACTTCCTGAGTCCGAGGATCCCCCTCCTTCAGTAATGCTAAGAATTCCTCAGCCATGATCTCACTCCTCCTACATTCTCCCCTCCTGGAACGCCTTGTTCTGGATCAGATGCCCGAGAGGCTGAGCATGATGTGAAGGCTCCTGCACAAATGCTTTCTCAAAGACTACTCGGAGGACGTGGCCCCTGCCAGGAAGTCAGACAAGAATGGCAGGGCAGTGGGTAGGGGCAGAGGAAGGACAGTGCACACAGGGGTGGGGGGAAGCCAGGAAAGGTCTTGATTTAGGCTTAAGCCAGCCAAGGCTCAGCCTGTGCCCATGGGGAGCTCAGGAGCCTGACTCGCTGCATGGGGAGCGGGCTTCCTATCCCTAGGAGTCAGACGCTGTCCATTGGGAGGGGAGAGAGGTAACCTCCCAAGCACTTCCAGGTGAAGTGCCTCCCCTTTGACCAACGACAGCTCTCTGGAAAAGGACACAGCTGTAAGCCATTCGCAGGCCACACTTCCAGGTAATGGAGATCCGCCCCAGGCACCCACACGGCCACCACTCTCCCAGTGAAAAAGAGATGCTTCCGTGTCTTTTATCCTGTGGTCTGCGTTTGGATAAATTCCTTGGGTCCATTTTCCAAGCGGCTATGAAGGTTTTCTAAGACGCATTTTATTTTCCCCACTGAATTTTTGATTTTAATGACTACGTTTTTCATGCCCAGATGTTTTATTGGTTCCTTGAACGACTACACTTAAGTGTCTTATTCTCTGGTTCATGGAACTGCCTTGATGCCTTCAGCAATTTCTAACATGTATTTTTAAGCTCTCTTATAATCTCAGGGTCTTGGCTGGAGGCAGCATCCTGCTCTTCATCTGCTGACTCTTGCTCATGGTGAATTGTTTCCTTCGGGTTTTATAAAATTACATAACATTATATATATTTAAATAAAACCTCAGATCCTGTCATTTCCAGTTGCGAGCTCATTTTGCATGAGGCTCTATTCCCAGGAACCCTGTGTCACCTAGGTTGAGGGCATTTCCCTCAGTGCGACTGTTTGCTTTTGCCAGGAGTTCCAGGAGTATCCCACACCTGGACTACTTTTCAAGTCGCTTTGGGGGCCTGAGAGTTCCCGTATTGTGCAGGTAGCATGTTTCGGACCCAAGTGAGACTAGGCCCTGCTACAAATTCTCAGGGAGCCTTTTCCCCACCTGGAGCCAAGGTGGAAACAGATGCTCCTCCCTGTTGTCTCCGTGTTCCACTGAGCAGATTTTTTTCTGGTCTGTCCTTTCACAAAGGATGTAGAATTCAAACCTCAGCCTGAGGTATCAGGAAGGGCTTTTTCCTAAGGCATCAGTTTAGGAGATTTCTCATCCTTCTGGAGTCCCCTTACCTGCTTAGATCATGAGCCATGTGTTCTTCCAAATGCAGCCTTTTAGGCAGCATTACGAGGTCTTTTGTCATGAGAATGTCTTCAGGTAAGCTAGCGGGCCACCTTGCCAGGACCCTGAACTTTGCTCTCTCCCCTACCGCTGAAATCTTAAACTGAAAATAACAATGTCTTTCCACAAGTCTCTGGGCTCCGACTACTCGGCCCGGGCACCAGCTACTCAGCCCGGGCACCGAGCTCCCTGGAGCCTCCGGGTCCTCGCCTCTGCCCTTTCCTCACCCAACTCTGCCCTTCTGCTCTTCCTGTCCTAGGTGGCCTGGACCCCAGAATGAGTCACGTCCACCACCATGGCTAGTACCCCAGGGGCCTTGTTCCCTTGTCCTTTAGCCCTGCCACCGACCCTGCATCTATCCAACCATGCAAGATGTTTGCAGCTGGCCTTCTCCGTGCTGCCAGAAAAGATAAATGACCTTGGTGCCGTTACAGACACTGAACTTGACTGGTGGGCCCTTAGCACCACGCAGCAATGCTTTTTTACAGCTCAGGTCTCTATTCAATAACCCGCCAGCGGTGCTCCCACAGTGTCTGGCTCACAGCAAGCACCCCACACGATCCCATGTTGATTACTGTCATCACCCTCTCTTTGCTCCTGGCCTCAGCTCAGGATCCTATTATAAACTGAGAGCAGCCATCCTCAGCCTCCGGTTCTCACCTGCAAACTCATCTCTGTCCATTCTCAACCTCTCCCTTTTCTTCAGAGGCCCCTCTCCTATTTGAGGATTTTCCCGCTTGGGGTTTCCAGAGCCCATCTGAGATCTGAGCACGAGGGCTCTGGCCTGGCCTCCTGCTCCAGGACTCATGCTGTCAAGGGAGGCTCTCCAGCCCCGAGCCGAGGAGCCATTGGGGTGTTGCTAGGGGGCCCATTCTCCAGGTGATGGGGGCCAGGGATTCCACATCCAGATGACCCGAAGCCACTTCCAAACAGAGATGGGCCCATTTTCAGGTCCAAGACCCAAAGGCAGACTGTGCCACGGGGCTGCCTACCCTCAGGTCTGCAGGGAGGCCAAGGGGTGGCTGTCTGGGAGTGCGAGTGGAACTTGGATCAGGCTGGGCAAGGAAGAGAGGCTCCTTGAGGTGTGAGATGGGGTCAGTGGCAAGAGGAGAGAGGGACAAGGCAGGGGCTGGCTGCAGCTCCCTCTGGGGCAGAACGCTGAGGCCCCTGAGAATTTTAAATTCCAAACAGTTACAGCAGGATGAGCGTGGCAGGAGGGGATGGGCACTTTCTTGTCACAGTCTATTGGGTGAATTTGCCCTTTTATTTACAGTTTTTAGACACGAGATGTGTGAGCCTCGCTTGATGCTTGCCCCATGCCACCCAAGCTGGGCATGAGCCTGACCTGCCAGGTCTCCTGTACAGAGGAAGATACGGACAGCCTCGAATCACGAGGGTCTGACCTAGCCCGTTGCAGTTTTGACCCAGTTTGCAGTGTTCAGTCAATGACGTCAGATGCTCAACACTTCGTTACACAGCAGGCTTGTGTTATATGATGTTGCCCCACTGGAGGCTGATGCATGGGTTCTGAAGCCACGGCGGGCAGGCGAGGCTGAGCTGTGATGGCCGGCAGGTCAGGTGTATTCAAAGCATTTTCAGCTTAGGATGGACTTACGGGGACGCTGCCTGCAGGAGCGGAGGAGCCACCTGTACAGCGTTTTGCCTTGGGTCTCCCACACCAGCTCCTTGGATGTACCTCACTTCATGTGCTGGCCAGGTGACTGTGGTAGCTACCGGCCAAGACCTCTGAGCCTTCTGAGGTCGGTAACACCTCCTGGAATCACAGCAGGTCTGGACCCCGGACTCGCCTCAGTGCCCCTTCTGTGGCCAGTGTGTCCTGGCAGCTCCTGTCCTTGGCCCGTGATGCCTCTCTTGTTTCCTGTTCCAGAGCTTCTCTGATGCTCAGGGTGGGGTGTCTGGGGGAGCTCTCTCAGAACTCCTGCTTGCTCAGCCCGTAAATACGGGGGGCTTTACTGAACCCCTGTGGGGCAACGCTTGACCACCGGTGGTTGGGAGCTGATGGAAAGATGCTTCTCCCTCCTTCCCAAAGATGAACAGTCTGGCCAACTGCACATCACAGCCCAGGACCGGCTGTCCCTCCTTCCCTGTCCCAACTCCAGCCCCCAGGTCTGTCACTCCTGCCTCCTGGAATCACACTCCCAAACCCCAGCTGGGCCTGCATCCTTGTATCGCACTCTGCTTTTGGACCTGGGCTAAGACAGTTGGCACTTAAATTCCTCAAACAGTAATCATGTGCAAACTTACTTCCCTGAAGAGCAGAAGTCTCGTCCAGAGGACTGTTTTCCAGGCGCCGGCCTCCAGTCTCTCAGCCCTCGGCCCCTTCTGCCTTTTCTTCCTGGACTCCACTGCTCCTGCCATTTCCAACCTCTTTCTACCTGGCCTCAACCCCTCTGGTGACTTCAGCTCCTTCCTACGTGCTAATGACCCCAAGATTTTATCTCATAAAACATAAAGCAAAAATATCAAGCCAACCTTGGTAGCTTTTGACTGGGTCTGCTTGGTCAAGGTGACTTCCATCAGATCGGTCATCCAAGCCTAAAAGCTGGGCAAGGGGAGCCAGAGGAGCATCCATGCCCAGCTACGTTGTGGGTCTCCCACCACTTATTTCAATGACCTGTTGAGTCACCGCTGTCTGGAGCGCATCTTGGGAGAAAGTGTTGGAGGGCAGAGGGTCTGCTGAAAGGTGTGGATGAGGTTGGCAGAGCCGGAAGTCCTAAGGCTGTGAGATGGGCCCGAACTCCCCCCCTGCCACCCCGCTGCCTCCGCCGTGGCCTGGGCTGCGCCTCCCCATCTGTCCTGCAGCCCCAGGCCCTGCCCACTCAACAGATGCTCTCAGACCTCGTGATCTCCTTAGTGGACTTCATGTCCTTCTCGAATTTTTTTAAAGAATTATTTTTACAAAAGTAAAACGTGTTCACTGAAGAATTAAGAAAACAGGTGAGCAAAAGGAAACAAGAATCTCTCATTTTCCACTTAGAACAGGACGCACATTTTTCCTTTGTTTCGTGTCATCACATTGTAATGAGATCTTCTTGTCTTTCTTTTCCCCTGAAACTATAAAGTGAATTTCTTTCCATGATATAAAACCCCTTACTTTTGGTAGTATACACATATGTATTCATCCCAACCAACCATTGTTTCTGTGGACCTTTTAGTAGACTGTTCATCAGCATCCATGTTTGTTTCTTTGAATGAGGTTCTAAAATTGCAATCACTATGTGAAAGAAGGCACAGATTTTGAAGATTTTATTTATGTGTGGTTAAGTAACTGAAAGTTTCTATCAGCTGACACTCGGTTGCTGTGTAATAGTGTTTATTTCCTCACATTTGCTTTCACCAAACAAAGCCTTGCACTTCTCTTCGTAGAGAACATCCTGTCATGTTTCTGGGCGTTTCTTTTGTATTCGCCTGTCCTGGTCTCTGCCTGCTTTGCTTACGGGCTGCTCAGCTCTGAAAGCCCTGCTACCTGTGGAGATTGGCCCCCATGAAACCCACGCAAACGCTTTCCCCACTTGCTTGTCTTAATTTTATCGTACACTGAAGCACCAAGGCCCCCCTTCCCCTCCAAACTGGGCAGACAGTGCCTTCGATGCTTTTTTTCTTCTGAATTAAAATCTTCCTGAAAAAGACACAGCTCTTAAATTCAATGAGTTTGGGTAAGTACGTACTGCAATGTGATCTACGCCCCAGACAGAAAGTGTATTATATGTCCGTTGCCCAGGAAGGTTCTCGTGCCCTTCCCAGCCCCTCTCTGTAGGCCCCCAACCTAGAAAGAACTGTTCTGATCTCTACCCTATAGATTACATGGCTGCCTCCTGAATTTCTTATTAGCTGTCATACACTGTAAACCCTTTTGTATCTGACATCTTTTATGACGTTTCTGACATTCAACCATCTATAACAGTTCATTCTTTTTTATTGCTAATATTCCCTTGTATTTTTGCAATTGGGGTTTATCTGTTTTCCTGCTAATTGCACACTAAATTTTAATTGCAACATACCTAAATTCTCAGTATTTCCCTTTATGACTGTTGATGGCATATTTTATATTCCACAACCCTACAGATGTCCACTGAGTTTTTCCTTAGTACTTTTTTTTTAAACTTAAATCTTTACTCCATTTGATGAGTAAAGATTTCAACTTTAATGTCTTCTCTTCAAATGATTAGCAGGTACCCTACCATGTTGCGTTCTCGCTGATTTGAAAAGCCGCTTTCATTATATCTGAAATCCCTACAAGGGGTGGTAGGAAACGTAGTCGACAGTTGGTAAGGCACAGGCACTGACCAGCCTGCGAAGCCGCCCATTAAGGACAGTTAGAGCACGCTGATCACGCACACTGGCTGGGTACCAGCCTGGAGTTGGTACATTGGCTTGGGGCTGTTTCTTTACTTTCTATTATTCTGCATTGATCTGGACCAGTCTCACATTGCTTTCATTTCGCAGCCCAGATAACATGATTTATTTTCTGGGAGCAGTGTCTCCCACATTACTGTTCTTTTTGACTGTTCTCAAAATCTTTATTCTTCCAGATGAACTATTTAATGGTTTTCTCAATTCTCAGAAAGTTCTGCTGGAACTTAGTTACATTTAAGTGCTTAAAATGTTCTTTTGCTCATTGGGAATTTTTTGTATTTTCTAACACATATGAAGTGCTCAGCACAATGCTCACCACATACTGACAATGCTACAATTATTTAATTACTGATTGAATGCTGTTAGTAATCTGAAAGTTACTGGTTTTTTGTTGTTTTGTTGTTGTTGTTGTTTTTATACATATATATATATATAATTGGCCAGCTTGCCAATCACGGCCAGTCTAGGAGTTCTACCCATTTATTGGATCTCCCAATCCTAGACTTTAAAATTTGAGCCTTTGGGGCTGGTTTCTTTCAACTGTGAGAACATTGAGATTCCTTCGCTTTGAGTTTGGGACTCTGTCAAACGCCTATACGTGAAGTCCCAGGGGGATGCTCCCACGCATTTGGGTTGTCACTCCGCCTTTCTCCTTACACAGCTCACAGCATAGGGTGTTCGCTTTTACTGCATGGAACTCTATTGTATTGAATTGCTCTGCACCGGCTGCGCACTGGTCTCCTTCAGACAGCCCCTCCGACACAGAATGGTAGACACAGCCACGCAGGCCAGGTTTCTCTTTCCGGACATGGCAAGTGAGGTTCCTGCACCATCCACCCCACGTCTGTGTGGTGCCCAGCTCTCCTGGAGTGCCTCTCAGGACTCCACGCGAGGTCTGAATGGCATGCAGCAATGCGGCTACTCTACCTTTTAAAATTGCCTGTGCCAAGGATTAGATCGCAGAACTCTTTCAGCTGACTTTTTGCTCAGGCGCGTTTGTACATGTAAAATTAACTTTAATAAGCTTACAGGCAGGTTTTAATACTTTCTCGTGATTGCCTGTTTTGGATAACCCTGTCAAATGATACTGAATCTTATCCTCTAGATGTTAGCTAGCTACAGACCCCGTTTCGTGCTACAGGAACATTTGACAGCGCAGTTTCCATCAGCAGCTAAGTCTCCAAAACCCCGTCATCGCTCTCCTTCTCTTCAGCTACGTCTTGTTTTAAAAATCTGTAGCTCACATTCCTTCCTTTCAGAGTTCAGCCATCTCAAGAGTAAGCATTTCTCACAATGACCAAACTTTCCCAATTATTGGTTACTGAGACACTTAATGTAAAATGGGCATTTTTATTGTGCTCACTGTATTTTTAACCCCGTAACTACAATATCCCCTGCCCCCCCGCGCCCCGCGTCAGGGTCATCGGGACGGGTCCTCGCTCAGCTCCCGCGATCCAGGCGGGCGGGCGCCTCCGCTGGCCCAGCGCCCCGGGGCCCACGCACCCGCGCGCGGTCAGAGGCGCTTCCTCCCCGGAACGCGGGATTCCGCGTTCCCTCTTGTGCACCCAAGACGGAAAGTTGTCACACTCCTGTTGGGAAGAAATGGAAACTTCACCGCCAGGAGGGCGGCCGCCGAAGACCGCCGCCCACACCGCTCGGCTGCGGCCGCCCCAGGCGCTCGTGGGGCTGCAGGGCCGGACCTTTCACTCAACACGAGCCCCTACGAGCCCCGCCGCCTTAAAGCGCCGCCCACCCGGCCGGTGCGCCGTTCCCGCCCCCTCCACCTCCGCCCGGCCCGGGACTCGAGACCCTGGCGGCAGCCCGGACTATCTCCGCCCGCGCAGAGATGAGGGTGCGTCCCACGACCCTCGACCGCCGCTGCAGGCCTAGCCCGCCTGCGCCCCGCACCCCGACGGCCGCGTTCCCGCCGCGGGGCAGGGCGAGGCCCGCCGCGCCTGCGCACTCGGTGACCGGGGCCGCCCTGCGCCTCCGTGCGGACGCAGCACCACGTGACCCACTGCCAGTACCCAAGATGGAGGCCGCGGCGAGGCCTGGCCGGCTCCCAGCCTCAGCCGGCACCCCATTGTGTGCCCTCTAAGCGCGAATTAGACTCGCAGACACGCGTTGCTGACCGCTAGGCAGCCATGCGAGCTACTGAGTGGGGCTGAATACTGCCGGGGCCAGTGTTTACGGTCACTACTGGCCCCGGGTCCCTGCGCTCCCCCAACCGCAAAGCAAAGCACCCAGCGGCTGGCGCCTGGAGCGTCCTTCGGTACGCTGGCCCCCTGGAATTGGCAGCTCCGAGAGCCAACGAGGTCCAGGACGTGTGCGGGGAGGCGGGCATGGGTGGAGCCTCTCTGTCGCTCATAGGGCGTCCGGCCCCGCGGTTGGGCAGCTCCTGGGCGAGGGGTGGGAGCAGACGGGCTGTGCGCAGGCCCCAGCGGACCAATGGATGGCCGGCCAGGCGCCCGGGGCGGGCGGGCGGGAGGCGGGGCCGAGCCGTAATTGACGAGCTCTTCATTAGAAACCAGGCGGGGGGGGCGGGGCCCGCAAGGGGAGGTGACGCAAGGCTACCGCAGCCAATGGCTGGCGAGCCGCCGGCGGGCGGGGCGGGGCCGGATCGGCTGACGGGCGTGCGGGGTGGCCTATTGCCGCCCGGCTCGGCGCTGGAGGGGGGAGAAGCATCATGGTTCAACGTGGGTCAATTTTTTGTGAATGAGGAGGGGAGGTTGTGGGGCCGCCGCCGCGGAGCACCGTCCCCGCCGCCGCCCGAGCCCGAGCCCGAGCCCGCGCGCCCGCCCGCGCCGCCGCCGCCGCCGCCGCCCGAGCAGCCTCCCAGCCTGGGCCCCCGGCGGCGCTGCGGCCGCGACCGGGCTGTCGCCGCCCGAGCTCGAGCCCGCTCGCCGGCGGGTGGCGGCGCAGGCTGAGGAGATGCGGCGCGGAGCGCCCGAGCAGGGCTAGAGCCGGCCGCCGCCGCCCGCCGCGGTAAGCGCAGCCCCGGCCCGGCGCCCGCGGGCCATTGTCCGCCGCCCGGCCCGCGCCCCGCGCCGCCCGCAGGCCTCGGAGCCCGCGGCAGGTGGACGCCGCCGGTCCACACCGGCCCCGCGCGCGGCCGTGGGAGGCGGGGGCCGGCGCGGGCCGCGCGCCGTGGGACCCGCCGGTCCCCAGGGCCGCCCGGCCCCTTCTGGACCTTTCCAGCCGCGCCGCGAGGCGGCCTCGCTCGCCGGGGCGGGGGCGCGGGGGTGGGCACGGCCGGCGGCGGCGCCGTCGCCCGGTGCGGGGCCCGCGCCCCCCAAGCAGGTGGGCTCCGGGCCGCGGGGAGTGAGGGCGGGGGCGGGCGGGCGCCGGGGCCGGGCGGGCGCCGTTTATGTAACTTTGTCAAATGCTGTGAGTTTGCAGAAAAACCTCCGCGCCAGGGTCCGCGGCTCCGCGCGTGTCGTCGCCGCCGTGAGCCCCCGGGGTTCGCGGGAGGGCGGGGGGCTGCCTGGGACCCCCTGGGCTCAGCCCGCGGGGCGTCCACAGGCCGAGACGGGGCCCGGTCCCGCTCGGGGGTGGGATCCGCGTTTCTCGGCGTAGCGAAAACACACCACGGAATCATAAGCAAATTGTCTTGTATTTACATTGAGCGTTGAATTATTTGACACTGTTCTAGCAGGAGACCGTGTGTATCAGTCGGAAAGGCCGGGGGTGGAACCCAGTGTACTCATTTAATGCACATCAAAAATTTGTAATAACTTGAGGCAGCTGATATGAGTGTTTTCTTTATTGCATGTTGTAAATTGACCTGCTGTGACACAATTTTCAAATAAAGCGTTGCGGAAATTAAACTTAAGTTATTTTAAAACTAATGACTTTCTTAACTAAATCCTAATTGCATGACTGTGGAGACCTACCTAATTGCTTGCTGAGAGCAGTTCTGCCTGCCCTCCGCGAGGGAGGAAAGGGCCTGTGTAGCCACTTTGCCGCCCCGTTTTTTCTGTTCAGGCTTTTCTGTTTATTCCCACAAATCACCGAAGCAGTTAAGGCCTGGGAGTAAACCTGTAAACAGCCCTGGCTCAGCGCCAGCCCAGCAGGACCGGGGAGGGGGATACTGGCAGGTTTGCACCTTGACCTGGTTTCACTTTTTCTTTTGTAATATGATCGTGGTTGCCTGGAGTTTTAATTGCTTCTGATAATTCTGTGCATTATTTTCGGGACCGTCCAAAGAAGGCGGGTGTGGTGGTTTCAGGCCCAGCCAGGGAAGGTGGCGGTGATGGTGGCGGCGGCTGGGGAGAGGGAGGGAGGGAGGGAGGGAGATAGAGTTAAGAAAACTCAGCTGCTTGTACACAAATATACACTAAAGCAGTTACAAAGCAACAAAAGTTATTGCAGAATTTTGCAGTAACTATGGCAACACAATTACTCCATTATAATTGGAAATGCGAAATGCCACCCAGTTAGAAGTTTTATCAGAAAGGAGTTTTGGATATCAAAAATATGTGAGATGTAATTTTTTTTCAGGTAGCTCGTGTGAATTCTAAAATCTGTCTTCAATTACCTATTTTTAAGACTGATCGCGCTTTCCCAGATAGTGTACTCTCTGGGATCCGTGGCATCTTTCCCCAGAAGAACTCAGATTTGTGTGGGAGGGAAGTATTTTCATGTCTTAAAAACACACCCCGACACATTGTAAGACTTGTATAGCTTTCTGTGTTCTGGGCTTTGATTTTACAGATCAAATGCCGTCCTAAAGAGAGCAGTAATCTATTAGAAAAGAAGCCGCTGTACTCAGCAGGCAGCTGTAACGCTGCCCTCTTTAGGGTTCTTTCTGCTGCAAGGAGAGCTGGCAGCAGGAGTGCCCCGGGGAGCCCTGGGCTAAGAGGCGGGACTGAAGGAAGATGACTGGACAGCACAGAGGCCTGGAAGGCCTAGGGACAAGGACAGATGTGGCCTCGGAGCCCTGCACCAGAGAGAATGTTCTGTGGTCAGCAGCTTTGTGGCAATGCAAAGTAAAAATCCCCAAATGCCATGTTCTCAGAGGCTTTGGGGGCTGTTGCTGTAGCGAGATGGGCAGAACAACCTGGCACGCGGGACACGTGCGGCTCGGGCAGCCCATCCGGACTCTCTCTGGCCAGAGACCTGCTTGAGAAGGGTGCCCTGTGGATGTTTACCAGGAGGACTCCAGTGCTGGAAGTTTCCACGCATTGTGGGGTTGCTGCAGTGTGATTTCCTTATAACTCTTTCGTTTAACTACTGCCTATTTATGCCCAGTAATCGACTTCCATTCTCCAGCTTCATTGTGAGGTTTCAATGCAGCGTGAATGGCTTTGAATTCCAGTCCTTTGATGTTGGGGGGTGGCACCAAAGGGAAGGCGACTTTGTGCTGTCTTAATTGCCGGAGCAGAAGAAACATTTCACTCCTGTAGAATTCGTCCTTACTGTTCTCTATTGAAAACGGCTGGGCTTTCATAGCTCAGAAGCTGCCACGAGTAATGTATTAATACCTGATGTAGGGCGCGCAGGAGCCTCAGAGGGCGAGAGAACTGCTGAGAGGCGGCGGGGTGGCAGGCTGCGGCCGGGCTTTCCCTCCGAGGCCCAGAATTGACGACTGTAGCTGGGGATGGGGGACATGGAGGGCTGAGGGGCCCAGTCTCCACCTAAGCTTGGGGCTGTGGAGCTGGGACTGAGCTCTGCCTCCTGTCTGTCCTGGGGTAGGGAGTCCGGGAAGGATGGACCTGGAGGGCGCGTTTGCTTTGATCTCAGGTGGTCAGCATATGCTGGGCTGTGTGGTGGGCTCTGGGTTTTTTGCCTTGACGTTAGAGGAAGGGACCTCACCTTCTGGTTCATGTGGGATGAGGGGTGCCATGTCAAAAGTGACGCTACCTTTGTATAGACCTTAAGTCATTCTTCAGTGTTTCTGTGGGAACAAGTGTCACTAAACAAAGGTCAGGAAGGTCTCTTCATACGGTCAGTTTCTTCTCTGGGGCTTCTGTGAATGGGAAGAGTGGGAACCCATTTCAGGGTGGCACGTGGGCTGTAGTGTCTGCAGCCTTAAATGATCACGTCCCCTTGCTGCGGCGCCCCTGACACACCTCCCACTCACTTCCTAGAAGAAAGGTTGGGGTCCTACACAGATCGCCTCCACCGTGACTCCCTGCATTACTGTCGGGGATGAGGATATCTTTCCTGGGGCAAGGAGATAATGCCGTGAGTAGCTGTCAGGTACCCTGTAGCTGACGCCCGGTGAGCACCTGCTTGGGGCCGGTGCTGTTTTGCACACTCACCACATAGGTGTCAGCACAGCCTTGCAGGTGGGCTCTGCCTCTGGAGGAACTGGGGGTAGGGTGAAATGGACCTCCTCCTGTCCCCTGCCTCTCCAGTCCCAAAGGCTCGTTCCTCTCCATGCCTCTGCTTCCGGGCCCCCGGTGATCTGGAAGCTGAAGTCCAGCTTGTCGAGGTGCTTGGGCGAACACAGCCTCTTTGAGAAGAGGACACATTGGAATACCTTTCTGGCTTCGTGTGCTTAGACTTTCTAGTGCTGTGCTGACTGTTCCTTGGAGCTGTTCGAGGCGTGTTTCGGAGGGGTCTGGGAAGTACTTCTGGCTTTCTCATGCTGTCTTGTGTTAAGTGTGGCGCTGCAGAACTGGAAGACATCGTGTTCCTCTCTTGAGAAGCCCCCAGGGCCCCTGGAGGGAGGTGTGGGTGGTGGAAGGGAGCCGGTGCTCGGAGTCCACTTCAGCCAGAGCAGCTTTTAGTGTTTGCTGTTCAGTCTGTTGATTACCTTGGAAGATTTGATCGCAAGAAGGCATTTGAAGACCAAAAACTTTGAAGAATTACCAGGTTAATCTACTCTTACAATACCAAGCCAGAAACCTTGAAGAAAATCTTGACAGATTTAATCCGATAAGAGTGTTTTAAAAATCTCTTTGGCAAAAGATTCCATAAGCCAGGCTAAGAGACAGCAGGAGAAAAAATACCCAACACATTATGCCTGTGTGAGCTTAATAGTCAATATATAAAGAGCTTTTACAGACCAATAAGGAGTGTGTGAGATCACCGTTGCGAGGTGGGCAGAGCACAGGAACATGCAGATCATGGCGGCTAGTGATGAAAGCCCTTAGCGCTGCCAACCACTTCAGCCCGGGAGAGTCCCTTTCTGCCCATCACGTGTGGGTTTCATGATTCCTGCTGCTGGTGATAACAGTAATTGCTATTTTGTAAGGTTTTTGCAGCGTTTAAATAAGTTAATGCATAGAAGTGGCCTTGAATATGGTCTGGCATGTAGTAAGCATGGTATAAATACTGGCTATTATTTATTATCGTTTGTTCTCTGGACAGACCAGTACACATTATATAAAATATTTTAGGGATGGGCGAGGTGCCTCATGCCTGCAATCCCAGCACTTGGGAGGCCAAGGCGAGAGGATCACTTGAGCCCAGGAGTTCAAGACCAGCGTGAGCAACATGGTGAGACCCCCATCTCTACAAAGTAAAACAATTGATCAGGCATGGTGGCCTGCACTGGTAGTCCCCATTACTTGGGAGGCTGAGGCAGGAGAATCAGGTTAGCCTGGAAAGTCCAGGTTGCAGTGAGCCGTGATTACTTCACTGCACTTCAGCCCGAGTGGTAGGGTGAGCCCCTGTCCTGTTCCCCCCAAAACAAATTTTATATCATAAAATTATCTGTTATATATAAATACAAAATGGTAATTATTGAATTGCTCTCTAGAAAAGTCTTCAGTGTCAAAATCTTAAGTGGCCATTTCCCTTGTCCCCACAATGCTACATTTTGAAATTTATTCTAAGAAAAGAATGTAAGTGTGTGGAGACAGGTGTGTGGAGGTGGATGCTGCATCAGTTATAAACGCAGTACCTGTCAAGCCCGCTGGCATTTGTGCACTGCGGTACCCTCCACGCGTGGACGGGCAGATGTGTGCAGCGGAAGAGGGAAAGGCAGGGTTCCGAGCAGCCCCCACGCCACCCGCTCTGGTTTTAAGTACTTAAGTCTCTAAAGTAACCATCAGGGGCGAGGAAACAGGGTACACTTTTATACATGGTATTGTAGAGGTTTTCTTGGTAAACATGTATTACTTTTTTACAATAGTAATTTTAAAATATTTAGATATTTCGTTTGGAAAGAAAAGTATACTTTTAAGTCCTTGACAAGTTGATAAATATGGTTTGTGACCGAAGAATTGGGGCACAATTGTTTTTCTGGCTCACACGTGAGCTCTTCAAGGTGGGGACTGCCCCTCCGGGTCTGGGCGGGCGCTGCTGCAGCCCGTCCTGCATGCAGTCTCCCCGGTTCCCACTGAAAGCAGGTTCGTACCTCCCATTCTCTTGCTGGAAACCCTGGCATGACTTTCCTGTATTCCTAGGATCCTGAGGCTGCAGGGCTCTGAAAGTCCTGCCCGACCCTGGCCTCATCTGTCAGCACTTGCTCCGTCTGTGAGGTTTCGGCTGCCGCTTGCTTTGCTTCCTAGCGCTAAGTCCCTGTTGGCCCCGGGCCTTTGCACACACTGTTCCCTTTCCTTGGAGCGGCTCCGTTTACGTCGCCTTCTCCAGCCCCTCAGTGCGTGCTCATCCTCCCATCCTTTGCCCCTGTGAAACAGCCTGACAGCTGCATTCCTTTCCTCCTTTCCGACTGCATTCCCTTGTGCAATTTCAACAGCTCATTGTGACATTCGTTGTTTAGTGCCACCTCTT
This sequence comes from Saimiri boliviensis, assembly GCF_048565385.1. NCBI lineage: Eukaryota > Metazoa > Chordata > Mammalia > Primates > Cebidae > Saimiri > Saimiri boliviensis. The sequence continues at coordinate 2,423,602 of NC_133453.1, forward strand.
GTACGAGCTGGGGCTCTGGAGGGTTGAGAGGCCCAGAGGGCTTCATGCCTGCTCTGTACCCTGTGCCTTGCAGAGTAGGTGCTTGAAGAATGAATGAATGAATGAATGACACAGTGTGGGTCTTGGGTGGGAGAGCCGGGGTGAGACCCCAGCCCGGCCCTGGCCCCTCTTCGGGGTTCCTGCCAATACTCTGGAACTGTCTGTTTCCCAGCACCCCTGCCCCCATCTGGGAACTTCTTGGACCTGATTTTGGAGATTACATGCTCTTAAGGAGATACCGTAAATGCGAGTGAAGTGGATTCCGTGATGCAGAAAGGAAGGAGAGGGAGACGGGCCTTCAGCACAGCTGTCAAGTGGCACATGCGGCTGTCGTGCCAAGGCCAAGGCAGGTGTGTGCGGCTTGTCCCCCAGCCGCTCTGCCTGGGGCTCCAGCATGCGAGGAGGCCAGCGGTGCTTCTATGAAGGAAGTTTTCTCAGCTTGTTTTAAATTCGGATTAACGACATTATTTAATCGCTTCTTGTTAGCCTCATAATTTTAATACGATGCCTTAGTATCTGCGTCCATAAGCATTTTGGAGTCTGCTCTGTGTAAAAACGTGTGTTGGGCTTTGTTAGTTTACTGTCTTAGGAAGCCTTCCGTCCGTGTGACTCAAGTGCTTTTGTTGGATTGATGTTTAAGCTTGAAACAATAAATCAGTTCTTATGACCTGGAAGGCTGAACCAGCATTCCAAGTGGGAGTGTTGTTCAGGTGGCGATGGAATAGCATCTTCCCCTGGGAATGGCCACCGTCCGGTTTGTGGAGCAGTTCTTTTTTAAACTGAGGAAGAGAAGTTTTTGTGGTATCTCCACTGGCCCCTGGTGGTGGTGTTGAGGGTCCAGTTGGGGTGTTCCTTGGGGACCGTGTTCCCTAAATATTTCTAAGTGATTAACTATTATTTTGCAAATACTCATTCTACACCCCAGGCCAAGTACTAGGTTTTACATGAGATGAGACTCAGTTGACACATTGTGTCAGATGCAGTGACCGGCCCCATGACCCCAGGCTTGATCAGGAAAGCTGGCCTCTGCCCACAAGAGGCTTTGGTGTTGGTGGGGACAGAGGAGAGATAGGAACTCAACAGGCAGGTGCACACGGGTCACTGTCTTGAGAACCAGGGCTTTGGCCGGAGGGCTTGGTGGGGACAGCTGTGGTACAAGAGCCAGGCCCAGGTGAGGGGGAGGAGGAGGAAGGTGGGTGGGTGCGAATGGGATGGGGCCCTTTTTAGCTAGAGCCAGAGTTTCGGGGCCACAGTAGGGTGAAAAGGCCATTGTGGCCAGATGGTGGCCTGGTGACTGAGGTCTCCAAGGCCAGAGTGCGTGAGCCAGCAATGAGCTGGGCCAACTGGCAGGCTGTCTGGGTGGGGCAGGGCGTGGCCTCCACCAAGGACTTCCTTGCCTTTTCACTTCTGTGTAGTCTTCTTGCATGTGACAGAGGATTTGCTTCTGCTCTTCCTGTTTTGTGCATTGGTGCCTGGCTCCATGTGGGTGGTGGATCTCATCTTGCTTGTGCTCAATTGGTCAAGGCAGTCCCATTCCCATGCATCCCACAGAGGCCTCCAGGTGGCCCACGGTGTGGCTAGGCTCTCGAGGGGGCACCTGCTTGTTGGTGGTGCTGTTGTGGGGCCTCTGCATAAAAAGCTGGGGCAGCTTCCAAAATAAGAGTGAGGTTAGGAAGGTGGTTCACATGCCGGGGACCCGGCCCAGTGGCTCTGAGAGTTCCTTCCTTCCCCCAGCAGTGCTGGTGAGAGTGTCCTCTGTGCTCAGGTCCAGGATTCTGTAGAGTAGCCGTCAGGACTGAAGCCTGCTTGGAGTCCTTGTAGAAACCGTGCTGGAGGGGACCTGAGCTGGCACCCCCAGTGCCACCGGCTTACACACCAGAGGCTCTGAGACTGAGCCCAGCTTGGCGCATCTGCAGGGGCCTTGCTGACTGGCACCATGCCATCTGAGTCGAGTGGCAGAAAGTGGAGCCCCAGTGGGTCAGCAGGATATGGCCAAGGGCGCCTGAGCTCTCGTCCTCCCTGTGGCCTGGGCTCATCCCAGCTGACTGTTGAGGACTCACCCACCCCCAGGAATCATGCCCAGGCCCTGTAAGCTCAGGGGTTAGAGTGTTCTAAGGAGGCTGTCCCCCATTTCACCTCTGGGGGCATTGGCCCCGGCCGCACAAGTGGGGCGTGGCTTTATTGGTGATGTAAGCCGTGCACCCTTGCTTGCGGGATGTGGGTGGCCCTCTGCCCCTTTGCACCTTTCAAGGGAGCCGTAAAGCAAAGCATCAGGAGGTTCTGGCACATTAAACCCCCTCCAGCATAACGTTTGCACAGAAGATCTTGGTAGGTGGTCACAGTCCCCATTTTTCGGCGAACACTTGATTGCTGGCGCAAGGGCTGTGTGTGGGAATTGCGCCCTGTGGCTGTCCAGGTCAGAGGGCCGCACGGAAGGAGACGTCACTGTTTTTGTTTTTCCTCCTTTTTTTTTTTTTTTTTTTTTTGTACAAACCAGTTTTATTAGGGAACTGCCCCAGGTGCACCTCTGTTCATGCTCTCCTTTTGAGTGCCCGCTGGAAGCATCTTGCTTTCCTTTGCCCCAAGTGTGCAGCGCAGCCCAGCCCAGCGTGGCTTGCTCCCCGGCTGGGGCACAGCTGACCTGCAGAGCGCTTGAGCGCGTGCCCGCCGCCATCCAAGGGCAGCAGCAGGCCTGGGCCATCACACCCCTGTCCACCATGGTGGCCTGGGCAGGATGGAGCCTGGCGTAGGAGCATCCAGCTCACCTCCCAAGCTGGTGGGACCGTTGACCTAGAGTTCACGGCCACCGTGAGCTCCCTCCGGCCTCTCCCTGAAGAACAGTGTCTTTCCGTGTCCATGCGCCGGCTTCAGCACACGTGGGCTGCGTTTGGACAAAGTTCTGTTTTCAGAATGCTTCTGGTTAAGTAGAGCGGGGGCTGTGGAGGGGCTCTTCTCTCGTTCACATGTTCTCCTGGCTCCGTGGTGCTCTCGTGGTGTGGGATGAGGGCCCTGGTTAGCAGACGTGCTAACTATCGTCACAGCACTGATGCGCCTGCAGCGCGGGACAAGAGTGATTCTCAGTGGAAATGTTTTGTGTCCCAGGGCTCTGGGGTGCTGAGGACAGAACGTGGGTGTCGAGTGAGCATGGGTTGAAGTCCCAGCGTCACTGTCATGACCTCACCACCTCAGCGAGTCCTTTGTCATCTGCTGAGTGAACGTCTCTCCCGCCGAGGCTCGACCTTCCTCTTCCTCGCCCGTGGCTCTGAGGACACACAGCCCTCTCTGCTGGCAGGTCTCAGGGCGAATGAGGAGCAGGGTATGTCCCCTGCCAGGGGCCTGCTGCTGACCAGGCCTTACAGGCACCTGCAGGGTTTTCTGGGACGCACACGCCCGCTCAGGGCCTCCCTGCAGCTGCTGGAGGTCGTGATGTGGACGGCTCCCCGAAGGACCTTAGTACCAGTTGAACAGGCTCTGGTCTGCCTTTGTCCTTGCAGGGACCATGTGAAAGCTTATGGAGATTAGACTCTGGAAAGCTCGGAAGCACCGTGATGCTTCCTGTGGGCACTGTCAGCCTCCAGGGTGGGCTGCACTGTCAGGCATCTGAAGGGCCAGCGTCCCTACGCAGCACGGAGAGCCCGGCTTGTGATGGTGGTCGAGCCACCGGGGCATGTCCAGGTTGTGCCTTGGCCAGTGTGATTCGTATTGAGGCCGGTGGCCCTGAGGATGACCCGGGCGGTCTGATGGACACTTTATGCCAGGGCTTTGCTGTCTGTGATGCTTCCCAGTGTTCTGGAGAGGGAGCTGTCGTGAGACTGTGGCTGTGTGTAAATCCAGTCTGCCCCGCTTCCCCTCCCCTTGGTTCTTTCGGTCCCTTGTCCTCACTGCTTTTGATTTGCATGAGCAGGGACCCCGAAGGACAGTGTGCATTTCGCCCGCTACCCCGGCCAGAAGGCTGCTGAGTGTGGCCGCGGTGGCTCGAGGGAGGCTGCATGGCTGGGGGTTGGGTCCGGGGTTGGTCTGCAGCATGCGGCTGCTCCTGGTAGCAAATCGAGGGGTGGTGCCGCTGTGGAGGCCAGGGAAGGCCCGAGAGATGGGCGAGGTCCGGCCGCGGCTGCGTGGTGCCCCGTGGGCACAGCTCCTTGGCAGGTGGAGGGTGGGAAAGGTACTCTAGGGGGAGTTTCGGGGTGTCTTCCAGTATTTTTTTGAGACACTCTTGCCTGGTTGCCCAGGTTGGAGTGCCCTGGTCCGGTCACCACTCTCTGCAGCTTCCACCTCCCAGGCTCAAGCGGTTCTCCCTCCTCAGCTCTCTGATCGGCTCGGACCACAGACGCATGCCACCATGCCTGGCTGATTTTTTGTATGTTTTGTAGAGATGGGGTTTCAGTCTGTTGCCCATGGCTGGTCTCAAGCTCCTGGGCCCAAACAGTCTGCCCACCTCGGCCTACCTAAGTGCTGGGATTACAGGCGTGAGGTGCTGCGCCTGGCTGGCTTCCAGTATTGAGCAGGGAGGTATTTCTTCATCAGATAAGATCTCTCTATGGCAGGTATAGGCACTGTGGCCTCAGGGAATTGATTGGCTTGTTTTCCCAGAAAGAGCAGGAGGAGGAAGTATTCAGTCACGGTTTGATCCAGCTCCTCCAGTGTCATCGGGGCAGCCTTGGGAGAGTGAGCTTCAAGGGAGACACAGGCCCTGCCTGCTGCTCCCTTGCCGGTTCACACCCAGCGGGAGGGACAGCCTCTTTGTCTTAGCAGGTCTCGGATTCACTCTGCTTTGGTCGGCTCCAGTCACGTGTTGGGCTCTGAACCAGTCACGGTGACCGGAGTGCAGAGTGCACCCAGTGGCCCAGCCTGGGCGATGGATGTGCCTCTTCTGGAAGCTGGCTGGGGAACTGGCATCCCTGGTATGGAATTCACTGATGTCAGGAAGGAAGGGGAAGGGGACAGATGCTGAGGACAGCACCTGCCGGTGGTGTCCTCAGTGAGGTTCCTCGTGGCTCACAAAGCCCAGTAGCAGTTCCAGGACAGCCTTGGCGTGGGCTCAGTGTGCACGGGCGCCATACCGAATGCTCTGCGGACCTCACCCCAGAATCCCAAAGCAGGTCTGCAGGAGGGAAGAGTGGGCCCCGTCCCAGAGGCGGAAAGTGGGCTCTCAGGACCTGCGGGAGACGGCCTGGGCAGGGGTCCCTGGCAGTGGAGGCTGACACACACCGGCCTCCCTGTGTCTCCACTGCTTCCTGGGTTAAACCCGGGGTTTTGGAAGTCAGGGCCCAAGTCTGCCAAAACAGCCAATAGGAAAGTGGATAGAAGTAACGGCAGCTCAGCAAGGGGCTCCTCCGCAACTCCTGTGACTGATGACTGGCTAGACGCACATGGCCTCGGGGAGGAGCCTGGGGCCCTGAGAGTGGGGAGGTGGGGCCGGGAAGGGAGGAGGCTGTATGGCACGGTCCCTGCAGCTGCAGCCCAGTGACACTGAGGGGCAGAGCGGGGGCTTCAACCAACAGGATGGTGGAGGACGGATCAGGGCCATGGCTGCCAAAGCGGGGCCCAGAGGGCGGTCCTTCCGGCTTCCCGGTCCAGCTGCCCTCTGGGGCCAGGCACCCAGGTCACCTGGAGGACCAAGGCTCTGCTGGTCATCTGAGGATGCTCCGGAGAAGGGTTGAGCCATGCTGGCTCATCTGTCCCTTGCAGAGGTGGGTGGGTGACTGAGTAGGCAGATGCAAACGTGACCTGGGCCCAGACACTTGGGGAAGCCCTGCTGCCTGCGTCTGCCTCCCTGCAGTGAGGGGTGTGCTAGAAGGGATGTGCTTTGCGATCAGGCTCGCTGGCCCTGCAGTGCGTGGAGAGCCGCATGGTCAGTGTGCAGCCCTTCCTGTCGAGGTCCACCCATGTGCAAGGTGGACGTCAGGATTTCCTCCTTGAGGGCATGTTGTCAGGATAAGCAGTGCAGGAGCCCAGCAGCCCAGCCTTTCCTCAGGCCCGGCCAGGCGGCATGAGTGAACTCTGCTGCCTCCCTCGGCTTCAGGGAGGACCTGCCCGGCCACCTCCTGCCATGTTTCTGCAGTGGGCATCTACTGTGTGCCAGGCCCTGTGATATTACATGTGGTTCCTAAGTCCCTGCACACCATTCCTCCCATCTGATGCTTGTGGACGCCACGGCCCCAGGTGAGAGCGGTGGGGTGGGGCCGTGGAGCTGAGCTGACTGCTGCTCCTGAGTGCCCAGTGCAGCGTGCCTAGGCGGGAGGCGCAGCTCCTCCGGGGCGCATCTTGGTTGGGAAGGAGAGTGAGGGGGGGATCGGCTGTTAGGCGGGGGCCCAGGTGTGCATCCCGGGGCAGCTGTGTTCCAGCTGCTCTGGTGCTATTCACCCACTGCTCTAAGCCTTGCTTTCTCTTCCACACAATCAGAATAGCAGTATCCCTGCCCTGGCTGAGTTGTTCTGGATCTAAAGCGTATTGTCCCTGTCAGCTGGAGTACAAGGCTGGCACAGAGGCTTCCTGAGGGCAGCCTGGAGCTGCCTCTGGTCACAGAGTGCTGTGCCTCGTCCTGTCTCTAGGCTGGAGGGAGAGGCAGAGAACCCGGAACCTGCACGTCCCTGCAGAGGAGGTCTCTTCCGGGGGAAGGTGGGGCATTTTTCTAACGTAAGGTGTGGGAGGCTCTCCTGGGCGTTGTGTCGGTGGTGGCTGGCCCTGTAGTCCTGGCCAGGCACGCAGCGGCGGGACTGAGGCTGGAAGTGGCCTTCTGGCCTGGGTGCATAGGGGGGTCTTCTGGTCACTCTCTAGCCCCTGCCGTGGCCATACTGGTGCTTGTGGGCCCGAGGCTGCTTCAGTGGGTGACTCCATCCAGGCCCCCTGTGAGCAGTCCCTTCTCTCTGCCATCAGCTCCCACCGCAGTTCCGGGACTACAGCCCTGCAAATGTCCCTCCCCCTCAGCACACATGTACATGCATGTGCACATGCTGCACGCGGGGCATTCCCACCTTGCACTCGCACACCCCGGACACGCGCACACGATCCTGCAGATACACACTGAGCACATGCGCGCACTGCGGTCCGTGTGCAGCACGAGCGTCTGGCTCCTCTGGCCTGATTCCTGGTGAACGGAAAACAGACACTCATCTCTGATCGCTGCCACTTAATGAGGAACGGTGGAGCTTCTAGAAAATGAGTGCATCTGGTGATGGTGGCGAGGGTGGTGGAGTCCTCCCTCCTCAGGCACGGTTGTCACCCATGGAGACACTGCATTTTCACTGTTAGAACTGGGCTCTCTCTGGACAAGGGCCAGCCTTACTAGGAGTGCAAGTTCTCAGTATTGTCTCTACAGAGGGCCTGGGGGATCAGAAGCCAGCACGCATGCAGCCACCCTTCCCGGTGGGCCCTGGGGTGTGGCTCTTGCTCCTCTGGGTTGTGACTGGTTTTTGGGAAAGTCAAGCTGGTGCCCACGGGTTTTTCTTACTGTGTTGGTATTCTTGGTTTCCCAGTGCTGTTGTGAAATTCCAGGCCCAGACGTGGTCTGGCGGCTTGTCTAGATAGAGCACGAAGTGGCACTCCAAGCCTGGATCTGCATGGAGGCCCCACGCGCCAGCATCTGTGGGCTCCAGCCCACAGTCCGCAGGAGTCATCTGGGCCCCAGAGGCCTCGCAGCCTCCCCTGGCTGGCTGGCCACGCCGGGATGCCCCCAGAACCTGCACCCTTGGCTGAGGCTCCTCTTGGAAAGGTGGTTTTGAACTTGTGTCATGTCGTTCCCGTGGGCAGGACACACTGTCATCTGCCTGTGGTATGACACATCTCTCTTTGGTCTTTCCTCATCTTCTGGTGCCACCCATTTTCATACGGACACTGACGATGGCTCCAGTTCCGTGTGTGAGCATTTGAGTCTCAGCGCCTGTGACCTTGACTCCCACTGTGTCCGCCCAGCAGCGCCGTCAGCGCAGTCAGGCCTCGGACCTGATTGTCAGATCTCTGAGATGTGGGTCTCAGCCTCTCTTCCCTGTCCTCGACCGTCAGCCTTCTTCCTCTGCCCGGCCCTGGCATCCCGCGGCTCCCCATTGTCTAGAGCGGAGCACAGGCCTCTCTGCCGTGCCTGCAGGCCACCAGGGTTCAGCCCAGCCTCCCCGACCCAGATTCCTTCTCCTGCATCCTTGGGTCTGGCCACAGTGCTTCGACCTTGTTTGGGACACACCTGAGCTTTCCTGTCCCTGGTCCCCTATTTACCTTGCCTCAGGGGGCTTGTTCAGGGCTCCCGAGGCAGAGCTGGAGACCTAGACTGCTTTCAGGGGGCCAGTGGCCTCCTTTTGATTCTGTAGCGGCAGAAAGTGTCATCCTAACCTCCATGCTTCCTGGGTACTCACCATGGCTTCCCTGGCCCCTGGCCCTTTGTGAGTTGGAGTCAGTAATGGATGAGGCTGCAGTGAGGACCTCTGTGTCCTGCTGTGTCACATGGTCCTTCTGGGGCTCCTGGTGGCATCTGTAGAGTCCGGGACGGGCGTGTGTGTGCGCGTGCACGTGTGTACATGTGTGTGCGTGTTCCTGATCACAGGCCAGCCGGTGGGCTGTGCTGTACACCTGGCGCTGCATGGGCTCCTGGCACAGGCAGGCAGGAGGCTTGAGGGGAGGGAACGGGGCTCCTGCGGCCGCTCATTTCCATGCTCTAGCTCTGCCTTCCGGCTCTAGCCACCAACAGGGAGCTGGGCGGAGGCAGAGCTTCCCCACTGCTGAGCTGGGCAGAGTTGGGCCAGGAGCCCCATTTTCTTCAGTCCTCGGAATCGGCCCGGAGGCCCCCTGAACCCCTTGCCACCACCAGCCAGTGCTTCTGCCTGCTGAGGGCAGCTACCCCGATGTGTACTCCCATGTACTGAGCTCCAGCAATGTCGCCTCCGGCTAAGGGAAGCTGAGGCCACGGGTTCTTCCTGAGGCTTGGAGGAAACCTTTTACCTGAGGTGCTGGGGAGAGGGTCTCCACTCAAAACAGGCAGGGCCTGTGGGCCTCTGATCCCAATCACACCAGTCACGTGGAGATGGCCAGGAAGCAAGGTGCCCTGCTCGGGAGAGAGAGTGAAGATGGAAGAAAAGGGATGGGAAGTGCTCCTCCGAGGGAGCCTTGTCCCCATCCCTGTGCACAGAACCCCTGCAGTTCTGTTCTGCATCCTGGCTCCCTGGAGCCCTTGGACTGGTGCCTCCACGTCAGTTCCGGGGCCTGGGGGTGCACAGAGGAGCTCCGATCCCCTCCTCAGGGCCAGTGTGTGTCACACCTTTCTGGTACTTGGTCTGAGGCCTGATGTATTTGGAAGTTGGGTTTAAGTTGTTGTGTTGTTAAAATGTCTTTGCATGTATTTGAATACAAATCGGCATTTTTGAGGTCAGAAGCGGGGGGACAGAGCGTAGAGTATGTGGTGCTGGGCCCACATCCACTGAAACAGACTAGGCTCATCTTTACGGCGCAGGACCCGTTCCTTCCGACGCAGGGCACTTTGCCTTTCTCCTTCCTTTCTGCCCTTTCCTGTGCCTGTTTTTGAGATGGGGCCTTGCTCTGCTGCTGAGACTGGCGTGCAGTGGTACTCAGAGCTCACGGCCACCTCACTGCCGCCTTGATCTCCTGGATTCCATCCATCCGCCCGCGTCAGCCTCCGGAGTGGCTAGGACTGCGGGCGTGCACCACCGCATCGGCTTTTCTTTGTTTGCAGAGACGGGTCGTTGTGTTGTCCAGGCTGGTTTTGAGCTCCTGGCCTCAAGGGATCCTCCCACCTAGGCCTCCCAAAGTGCTGGGATTACAGGTGCCAGCCACCATGCCTATCCTCAGTTTTTCTTTTTCTTAAACACTTCCATATGATAGAGAGAGGTACTAAAATATGTCATCTTGAATGTGGCTTTAGGGAGTTGATGGATCTTCTCAGCCCACGCAGGTATCCCAGATTACGAGTGCCTGATCCAGAGGACCTGGGATCTGGGTGGCCCCTAGCAGCCTGGGCGTCTTTCCCTTCACCGTGGTGTGCAGCCAGGCCCCCGTGGGTTTTCTGCCTTTGCAGAGCGCGGTGGAGGGATGCACACGCGCTGCTTCCCCGTCTGTGTCCGGGCTGTTCCTGGCCTGCCATTAGGGGCAAGAGTGGACCGCGCCCCGTTACTCACGTCAGCAGACCTCTCGCTCGGTGCTCAGCTCCCAGCCCTCGCCACTCTTCCAGCCGCCCTGCCCTCCAGCAGTTCTCACATCTGTCCTTGTCTGGCCTTGTCGGCCGGGCTGAGGCTGTCTGGGGCGCTCTGTGGACTGTGTGGACGAGCTTTATCCTGGCCGTGTCCTGTTTCCACCTTGTGTCATTTTTCTCACTCCCCAGTCTCTGTGGTCCACCCCTGCCCCAGCCACCCTTGAGGGAGGGGCCATCTGCTGGCCAAGGCGCCGCTCCCCCCGACCCTGTGCCCTCGAGTGAGAGCTGCCGAGGCGGCTTCCTCTCTGTGCTCTCTCCTACCGGGAACAAATGGAGAGAGAATTAATGGGAATGGATTGGCCGGGCACTCTTTCAGCACACTGGGTTTGGAAAACTAACTCCTCCTCGTTGCTTCATTGTGGACGAACTGTACTTGCCCTGAGTTTCTCTGTGGCTGTCGGAGGAGCCAGGTGAGGAGGCATCTGTTCTGGCTGAGTGCCTGAGAAGCCGGCCACTGCCTCCCCTCCCGCCCACGCGGCCTCAGATCTGATTTCAAGCCCTGCTCCATCTTCCCACAGGCAGCTTTTTCCTTCTTTCAGATTCCTAACTCACAGACACTGATGTTGGTCCAACCTCCAAGCAAGGGTCTGCTCAGTGGGTGTGCACTTTATGGGAAGATGCAGGGCTCAGAGCAGTGCCAGGGCCTCTGGGTTGCTAGGGGCATCATGGTGGAGGACTTCCCCTGCGGGCTGGAGCCAGGGTCAGGGTGGCCACAGGAAACAAGTGCGTCTACCTGGACACTGCGGGCCTTGGATGAATGGGACGAGATCCGAGAACTGGACTGTGAGTCCGTCATGGAGAATGCTGGGGATTAAGCCAACCATGCCTGTAACATGGACAGTCACGCAGTGAAATGGATACTTCACTTGAGTTTTTAGAAAGTGTAAGCTGTTGCTCATGCCTGTAATCCCAGCACTTTGGGAGGCCAAGGCAGGTGGATCACCTGAGGTCAGGAGAGACTACTAGCCTGGGCAATGTGGTGAAACCCCATCTTTACAAGAATTCAAAAGCTAGCCAGGCATGATGGTGGGTGCCTGTAATCCCAGCTACTCGGGAGGCTTGAGGCCAGAGAATCGCTTGAACCAGAAGGTGGAGGTTACAGTGAGCCAAGATTGCACCATTGTACTATAGCCTGGGCAACAAGAACCACTCTGTCTCAAGGAAAAAAAAGGAAGGAGAAAAAGAGAGTGCAGGCTGACTGTTAAAGAAAGCTCCCACCTTGGTGGGCTGGCTTTTCCTGGCCTGGCCCCACCCATAGGTGCCCTGGGCTGTTTCTCCCTGTTGTTGGGAGAAGTCAGGGAGGCCCTGGGAGGTCCACAGAGAGGGCACTGTGGTTCCGGGTTTAGCCTCTGCCACTTGGCCCGTCCAGGTCACTCTGGGAGGTCCTACCCCTTACATGATCAGAAAGGTACAAAGTGGAAAACGTGTATCTTGTATTGCCTGAGAGTTTTATTAAAGCATTTCCGGTATCATTAATATTAGAGGAACTAAATTGGCAGAATAGATCAGCACTACAAATAAGCAGTTACTGTAATTGGGAAAAATACTAATGTTTTAATTTGCATATGTGGCAGAAGCCTCGTCTTATGATTGCTTTGATAATAAAAGACAGGCTTGAGTTTCACCAGTGCAAGCAAATAAAGAATCCATTAATTCTATTCATTTAAAAAAGCGATATTCCCAGCTTTTGCAGTGACAGTTTAATAATGAGGGTGCCTAATTTTAATCTGCTACGTGGGTGCAGGCCCTGACGAACTTGGGAAGGCGTCTCCTGTTGGTCTGAGTGTGTGCTGGTGTCCTGAGGAATATGGGGATCCCAGCACTCAGCTGCAGCAGAGCCCTGGGCCCTGGGGAACAGTGTGGGACTTGCATCTGGGACTGCATTGCTCAGGCCCCCAGAGCGCAGTGAGCAGTCTCAGCTGGTGGAGTGTGTGTGCGTGTGTGCGTGTGTGATGTGGAACTGGCTGTGGTAGTTTAAGTCCCTCTGGCTTGAGTCTTTTCTAGGGGCTCTCTCACCTAGGAGGCTTTGTACTCTCCTCCCCTAGGGGACATTTGGCAGTATCTGGAGACGGTTTTGGTTGTCACAGCCGGGGGCGTGGCACTGGCCTATAGTAGTTTGAAGCCAGGGTTGCCACGGAGCATTCTACAGCATCCCAAGATGTCCCTGGGGTGGGAAGACCTCTTGTCATTGAGCCCAGAAGATGAGCATTTATTTAGTATCTGAAGTAAATGAGACTGCATTTGACCGGCATGGATTTTGTTCCACTGCACGGTTGTAGAACTTAAATAGTAATTTTGAAAACGCTTGGGACAAGTGACATATATCATTTACCAGCTTGGGGGTGGGGGTGAGGAAATGAAACCAGCTTTCATTTACATGTTTTTGCATGTGAATAAAATGTACCTTTATCGTCTCCTTTCCCTTTCTTTTCATTTCCCCTCTTTCAGATTTGACAAATGGGTTTCGATTCCCCAGAACTGACATTTTCCTAGCCGAGCGTGTTTTGCATGCAGATGTCGTGGGAGATAACAAAGAGGCATGTTTGTGTTGTAGTGACTACATAAAAAGGAAGGATACTGCTGAATTGTAAATTGCATTTTTAGAATATGCTAAAACGAAGCCCGGGAGTCATTTGTCTTCGCTGAGGCTCAGCTCAGCTCGCTGTGTGTTTTCATTGTAGTGATTGAGGAAGGCGGTCGCGGGAGGCAGCGCCGTGACTCTCGGTTCCTAGACGGTTTCCTTCCTCTGAGCGTCGCGCGTGCGTCACGTGCTCAGGTGACAGCTCAGTCGCCATAAATACACTTTAAACACCCTGATGCGTGTGTTGCGTGTGGGATGCTGTTGTCTCAGTCCCTGCCACTCATTTTCTCAGCTATCGGGACGTGAACCATGTTTGCTCCTCGCATCCGGGAGGTGCTGCTGAGGGGCGACCTCGAGCCGCAGGAAGTGTGTGCTGTGCATGGGGAGGTTTAAACCAGGTGTCCCTCGTTTTCCAAGGTGGGCCGTGAAGGCCGAAAGAACGACAGGCCTCTGAAGCTGGGGACAAAGCGGGGAAGAATCCACACGAACAGACGGTTTGGGCAGTTTGTTAGATTTACGTGTGTGTGTCCAGCCTTTGAATATTAAAAAAAAAATGTCAATTGTGGTAAGAAACACCTAACAGAATTTGCTGTCTTAACCGTTTGTTAGCATACAGTTCAGTAGTGTTGACTATATTCGCATGGTTGTGAATTTCTAGAATTTTTTCATCTTGCAAAACTGAAACTATTAATATATATCCATCAAACAGCTCTTCTATTAGAAAGAGCTAATAGAACTTCTTTTTAAAGGCAGGCAGTTCTTCTCAAACACAGGTTACTGTCAATCCTGTGGTGAACTCAAAAGTTTGCCAACTATAGAGGGAAAGATGGGAAGAAACAAATGTTTATTCAGTAACTATAGATACACATATAAAAATGTGTGCGTATTATAAACGTAGACTACGTAGTAAATGTATATTTATAACATACTGTGTATAATTTAATGTAAGTGTATATTAACACATCACTTACATAACGTGTGTAGGTGTGCGTGTGCGCACGTGTGTGCGCGTGCACATCCCAGGTTCACCCGGAGGCGCGGGTCACTGCAGAGCTGGTGCCTTCTGTGCTGCTCTTTCTTCCCATTGCCCTGGTCTGGATCTCCAGAACTGAGTTCTCTTCCTCTGACCTCTTCCTCTGAGTGAATCAAGCCTCACGAGGGCCCTCTTGGCTCTGGCACCCTTGGGCCCACGCTGTGTCCCTGACCCCTTTTTGAATCGGACACCCTTTTGAAAGGGTCCCACCCAGTGGTTCCAGCCCCGTGGAGTCTCGGTGCCCCCGGCTGGACGCAGGCCCGCCTCGCCCCACCCCAGGCCAATTGGAGCTCCGCAGCCTCTTCTCTGCGAGTCACCGTGCAGCTGCGGCCGGAGCTTTCTATCCCCCTCCCTCAGCCGCAGCGTCTGGGCGCAGGCACTGGGCCTTGCTGAGTGTTCTCACCTTTGCTTCCTGTGACCCCGTGGCAATGCAGGTGCTGCTCTCTGGCCTTCCCATCGGAGCGGATGAGCCAGGGGCCTTGGCAGCCAAGGGGAGCGTGGAGGAAGGGCACTCCTCCCAGCCTGGGGCTCCTCAGGGCTGCCGGGGGGATGGTGCCCATCCTGGGTATGAAGGTAGGGTAAGATGACTGGGCCACCAAGGTGGGGGTTGTGGGGAGTGCCAGGGAGGCCCCGCCAGGAGCTGACGCTCAGAGCAGGGTGGGCCTGGGCCGGCTTAGGCCGAGGGGACCTGCCAGACCCCTCCTGGGAGCTTGGACCTCCGCCTTGGGCCTGGGCGGGGGCTGCGCTTGAGGCCCTGGAGGGTGACAGGCAGAGGCGGGCAGTGGCCCCACAGCAGGAGAACGGGTGAGCCTTGGTGTGTGTCAGTGATTGCTGGCATGCCCACATCATCGCACGCTCTGCTTTCCTCTGGCACTGGCCGGCGCATCTCCCCGGAGCTCACTCAGCTGTGCGACACCCAGCATTTGCAGGGCCCTTGTCCCTGGGTTGGTCACCCGGCTTTGCTCCTCCCCACCCGGCGCTCATTCCCCTCTGGCTGGACTCTCCCCTCTGTCCTCAGAGGAGCAGCTCTGCCTGGTGGCCTCCGCCCCCATCTCCTGCCTTCCCAGAGTGACTTGCTCCTGGGCTCCCTGTCACTTCTGCATCACTTGGCCCGAGGCCTGTTTCTTCCCGTGGTGTCTCCTTCCCTATGGCACTTTCTCTTTACCTTCCTGTCCCACTCTGCAGCTGACACTGAAGGTTCGCCCGCATGCCCGGTGCTGTGTGCGGGCACGTGAGTGAGCAGGCCCAGCATGGCACCTTTCCTGGGAAATGAGGGAAAGAGGGCTGCTTCCTGGGGAGCCAGACAGCGCTTGGCAGTCTGTGGGAGGCCTGTTTGTGTCCTCTTTGTTTGAAAGACTTTTGCCTCAGGCCAGATCGTCCAGCTCTGCCGAGGCAGGAGGGAGAGTGGGGGATACGTGGATTCCTCCAGTAGACACGAAGAGCTCCGGACATGCCCGGGTCATGGTTCCTGGGGTCATCGTTTCAGGCCCCATCCGCGTCCTGGGAGTGAGGGGGAGCCCATGGAGGCCTGCAGAGGAGAGTGGGAGGTGGGGACAGGGACCTCTGGGCGTGGCCCCCATCAGAGCGATGGTCCTGGTGATGCTGCCGTCTGGGTGGTGCTCGTTCAGGGTGGGCGCCGGCCTGGTGCAGTCTCAGAACTGCCATTGTCACGCTGGGCATATGACTCAGCTCTTCAGCTCCCAGGGCCCACGCCTTCCCTCTTCCAGGCCATTGTCGTGTGGACCCCAGCTGCCAACTCCCGTCTCCATCCCGGACTCTGCTTTAGGGCGTCCTCGCCCTGGTCACCCTGGAGGTGACGTGTCAGGGTGCTCATCTGCCCCAGGAAGGAAGGAGGTCCCCAAGCTGTCACAGATTCTCAGTGGGCTCCTCTCCCACAAACGCCTCAGGGTCCAAGGGGCAGCTCCCGGGCCAGATCCACGTGCACAGGGCATGTCCCCAGGCTGAGAAGGGCACCTGCCGGCCGCAGGCATTCCCTGATGTCGGCCGAGGGGAGGGGCACCGCACGTTGCTGGTCAGAGGAATGCTCCTAGATGTGGCATCACCCCTGGAGGCCCATGGCCTCGTTAGGCTTTCTGAAAATGAGGTTTGAAAAACAGCCGTTTTGATGTCTGTAGAATTCCTGTTTCAGGGAAAATTAGAGGTCCTTGAGGTGGGTGTAAAGCCAAGCAGGTGGGGCGTCCCCCCGCGGCATCTGGAGATAGTCCCAGCGGAAGGAAGGTGGCGTCACGTGAGCCCAGCTCAGCGTGACGATCGGTCTCGGGCCTGGTCCTGTCTGCCAGACTGTGCCCAGTGTCTGAGATGCCCACCCCGGGTCCTGGCAGGTAGTGTAGGGTACTGGGGGTCTCTTCACCCTGTTGGGTCTTTCCACAGGGTTCGGGCCCCAGCCGGGACATGCTGTCAGCCCTGCCCCTCGTAGGAAGTTGGCGGTGAGACTGGCCTTGTGGCCTCCTACCCGGGCCTCGGCTGCTCCGGGTTCGTGGTCTGGGAGAAGTGAGGCAAGATACATTATGAGTCCCTTTGTGGGAGGAGAGCCTCATGCTCCCTCCCTTGTGATGACGCACTGAGAGGTGGGGGTGTCTCCATAGCATACGGGGCCTCCAGTGGGGTCCCGAGAGACCCGTTGGTGGCAGAGAGGATGTTGGGGTTGGGGCAGCCCTCGGGACAGGTGCAGCGCTGCAGTGTGGAGCAGGCTTCTGCTGGCAACGTGTGAATTTGCAGTCAGGACCCCAGACATCCTGGGGCCTCCGTAGGCACATGTGGCCTGTGAGCCAGCATCTGTGGGGACAGCACCCTTGTAGTGGCTTTGGTTAGAGGACAGCCTTGTAACTTGTGGTGGCGATACTTCCTGGACCGGGGCAGCCGATGCCTGGGCACTGCTTTTGGTTTCAAGTTCAGAGTCAGAGTGAGCAGAGGTAGCCTTTGGGCTGCCATCGAGGCTGGGCCCCTCGTGGCCTTGGGAGGACAGCGGCCCCACAGGCTGGAGAGGTCTCTGGAGCATGCTCACAGGTGAGGTGTTGGTTCCGAGTGACTGTGCCTGGCAGGCAGGGGTGTGAGTGGGGGAGTGGTCTGTGCCCAGGAGGAACGGGCGTGGAATGGCTCCCTTTTGGATAAGGACCTGTCCTGAAGCCTGCTGTCATTGCACAGCCCCATTTTGTGCTGTCATTGTCATCAGTGTGTCCTAAACATTTTGTGCTGCTACTCATCCTCATGGAGCCAGGTCCCACCAGGACCCCACCACCCGCCACGCGCCTGTGTGCTGAGGGTTTGCAGTTGCAATGTTCTGTTGAGCACTGTGGCTTTTTAATAATCGTTACTCAGGTATGGCCACCCAGGCTGTATTCAGGAACACATAGTCTGAACTAACAAGAAGGAACTGGGGGCCCCGGGCAGTCAATGGCTGGATGGCGTTCGTCCCCTGCCCCTGGGGTGGGCCTTGTGCTCCCAGCAGGTGGTATGTGTGATATGGTTGGGAGACCACCTGACTGATGGCAGTAGACATGTGCCCTTGGGCCAGGGCAGTCAACAGAGTCTGTGTCCCACCTCTGACGGTGCGGCGGTGACATCCGGGGCACCATCAGGAGGGTTCTGAGCACACAGCACCTTCCTTGGTTTTCGGGGCATGGAGCATCATTGCCCAGAACCTGCCAGCCTGCTTTAGGGACCATTGAAGGACACACTGAAGTGGAATCTGACGAGGCTGGCCTTGGAGCATCCAGCAGGCTATGGACAGGACCCGATGCGGTCCAGGTGAGGCTTGCAGTCAGGCTGGGTTGCTGCCAGGCACTCCCCTGTTCTCCAACCCCCTCCCCCACAAGGGCCAGCAAGAAGCCTTGGTGGGGTGAGGTCGTCTGCAGTCAGGTGGGCGCTCACTGGTTGACGCAGCCTAGACTCCCAGGCCTCCTGGGGGCCATGGAGGAAACGCCCATCCAGAGTGCCTGGTGGTGGGTGCTTCCTGGCAAAGTGTCCCCATGCAATCTTCCACCCCAGAACACCCAGACCACCCATCAGCTGCGTTGCTGGAGCCTGTGCGTGACTGACACGATAGGACCTTCTCCTGCTGTCATCCTGGGGGGCTGCGATGGCCTGTGACTTCCCTCTGTCCGTGGTGTTTGTGTGCCAGGGAGGCGTGAGTGCCATCCTGTGGACGCTGTGAGGCGTCGCTGCTCACTGAGGTTAGTGGTGTTTCCCTGGCGGGGCTGAATCTGCCTGGAGGACGCTCAGCCCTAAGGCAGGCGCTTCGCTTCGCTTCACTCATCCTCACGGTGGGGTCTGGCTGGCTGTGGGCCACCAGGTGTCCTTGCAGGCCATGTGAGGACAAGTGAGTGGACAGTCTGTGGCCTGGCACCAGACTCGGGGCAGGGGTTCAGGGAACGTGTGGGGACATGTGTGGATGGGAGGGTGGGTGGGTGAAGTCCCCGGGCCTGCAGGACAGCAGAGAGACCAAGCTGGCTCTGACACCTCCAGGGTCGCCCTCCGCTCTCCTGGTTCCCAGGCCCCCAGTTCTGGTGACTTCTTCCTACGTGGCTGCCCTTCCCCAGGCACCTCTGGGTGTTCCCGCTGCCTGGTTCCTGGTGTCAGTGTTCTTCACAGCTCTGTGGACCCTACCTAGCTCTGCGTGTTCCCCTGGCTGACCCATCAGACCCCTGCAGCTGCCCTTCCTGCCTGCAGCAGACAGCTCCCCAGTCTGTCTAGCTCACACCCACCCCTCCAGGTGCCCAGGCGCATCTCCCCTCACCTGAGTCTTCAGGCCATGAGCCTTAGGGCCTGTGTCTCTCCCTGGATTGGGGCTCGGATTTGTGCAGGCTGCCGTTCATCCGCCGCCAGCATGGGCCTGTGCAGCGGACAGGGACCCGAGCCAGCTTGGCTCTCGCTCAGGTTCAGGTGTCTCATTTTGTCAGAAATTTGAGACCTTCTGCTTATCTTCGATACTCTGAAATTTAAGATTTATCCCCGTTAGGGAACATGAGTTAACTTAGTTTCCAAAGGCTTATTTCCTGTTCTGGGGGGAGGTTCCCTCCTCTCTGGTCACCCTTGTCATCGTCGCCGGCATCATCGTCAGTTTCCTGCAGCTCCTCTGCCCTGTTTTCCTTTGGTGGGATTTCTGTGAATGCCATCTTGGCCGCTGGCTTATTTCTCTGATATTTACTCAGTGTGGTCTCCTCGTTCCCCTGTGCGGTTTCGTTCTGCTGTTCACCGCTGAAGCTCCAGACGCGCCTCCCTGCTGCCCGCTGCTCTCTGGTTTGCATCTGCTGGTGCCTGTTCTGTGGACGCCACGGCATCGCCATTCTCTCTGCCACTCCTTAAGAGGGGCTCGAATTACTGCTGTGTCTTCCGGGCTCAGTTTTTCTGTGTATCTTGGTCATTCTTTTTCTTCAACTTTTCCTTAAGTGGCTGGAACATTGTTCATATCAAGAATGCGGGGAAGATACATTTCAGATGGTGTCAAGGCTTAACTGTAAAAAGCAAAGCAAGAGAAATTACCAAAGATAATTGGGGCATCAGGGACCCGTCCTCATTGACCTGGGATCTCTAGGAGCTGAAAAAGATGCAATTGACAGAATAAAAATGGCAACTTTTGAGCAGATAAAGATATTAGCAACAAAGTCATTGAAGAAATGAGAGTTTTGAAAAAATATGTGTAACATTTGACAAAGGCGAGATGGGCGGATCACCTGAGGTTGAGGGTTCAAGACCAGCCTGGCCCACACAGTGAAATCCAGGCGTGATGTCTCGTGCCTGTAATCCCAGCTTCCTAGGAGGCTGAGGTGAGAGAATCGCTTGAACTTGGAAGTTGGGAGGTTGCACTGAGCTGAGATTGCCCCACTGCACTCCAGCCTGGGCGGCAAAGTTAGACTCCATCTCAAAAAAAAAAAGAAAAAAAAAAGTAACTTTACTATGGAGAGAGCTCTTACGAATTGTAGAGAATTTCTGGCCAAAATTAGAAAATGAGTGCCCAGTGAGGGCCAGCAAGTGGACGGTCCATGGCCTTGCACCAGACTCGGGACAGGTGTTCAGGGAACGTGCGTTCAGAGGAATCCTGGCTGACAGACTCCTCAAACCCCCGAGCACCCAGAGAGATGCCCGGAAAAGTCAGCAGAGGTCACGCTTTTTACCCAGCTTGGCAGAAGTTGGAAAGAGAGATGGTGTCCATCACAAGGGAGAGCCCGGAGGTCGCAGCAGCCTCGGGCAGGGCTGTAGAAGGTGTGCATCGTCACAGCCTCTTTGGAAGTGGTTCTGCTCACTGTTCTGATGTGAGAAATAGGAGCTATTTCACTCCTCCTCCCTCCCAGGGCTGTGTTCCCAGGGCCCAGACCCCAGGACCTGAGGTTGTGTGCACCGGCAGTCCCTTGCACTGTTGTTACAGATGTTTGGAGGAAAGTCTGTGCCTATGAGTAGGAGAGCGGTTGGCTACATGCTGGCGCAGCCTCCTGCTGGACGCCTCCGAGAGATGGTGTCGTATGAGGAAAGGAAGATGCTGAGAAGTCTGTAGGGTATGATTTCATTTTTGGAGGCAGTGACTGCCTGGTGTGTGCGTGTACATATGTGCACTTGTGTGCATTGTGAGTGTGTGTGTATGTGTGTGTAAGGAATGGAGGGAAGTGTGTCCGGCACCCGCGCATGGGGAATGGAGGAAAGTGTGGCTGGCACCACGCCGAGGTTTCTTGTTGGGTATTTGACAGTGAAAGCCGGAGAGAGAAAGAAGCTATTGCTCTGAAAATGCAGTCGTGTGTCTGTTGTGTCTGTCTGTGTGGACTGCCTGCTTGTGTGCGTTGCTGCATATACTCTGTAGAGGGGACGGAGCTCCTGGTGCACTGGAGGCCGGGATGTAGGAGTGGGAGCTGCACAGCAGCATGTGGGGGGTGGGTCTTTGGGCACTCACAGAGGTGAAGCCGGTCTGTGTGTGTGTGTGTGTGTGTGTGTGTGTGTGTGTGCCCGCATGTGGGAGCCCAGCCTGAAGAACGGCCCTGGCAGCCTTGGCAAGGGACAGAGATCACCTGTGTGTGTCTTTGTGTGGTGGTGTTGCACTTGTGGCAACAACTTTTGTGAATGGAAGTGCATGGCTGAGGCGTTGCATTTCTTAAAGGCAGGAGTGAGGAGGAGGGCCTGAGGATGGAGGGTGGGGTGAGCAGGTGGGCCCTTCCAGTCCTGGCCTGAGCTCCTCTCCTCTGGGGCGCAAACTGCCTGCCTGCTGCCTCGGCCAGCGGGTTCTGTTCTGGTTCTGCAGAGGAGAGTCCTGGGGCCCACTGTTCAGGAGTTCCTGAGACAGAGACTCTTAGGGGGGTCCCCATCAGGTTCCTGTGGGTTCCTACTTCACCCTGCTGCCGTCATTGCAACAGGCCCCCAGCAGCCTGGAGCCTTGGGGGTGTCTCTGGGTGAGTAGCAACCCCTGCCCGGCCCCGGTCCGCTTTGCAGTTCTGTGGGCCCAGCTGCCTGTCTGCTGGCTGCTCGACGTTTGTGAGATGTGGAAATCTCTGTCGGGTGCTGCCCCGCCCGTCTGTGGGCTCTTCGCTTTTTTGGGTCCGTGCCTGTGCTGTCACTTGATTCCGATTTAACGAGACAGTGGAGTGAGGCAGGGCCGGACGCACAGGCCTAGACCTTCATCTAGATGCAAAAGCCTTGGGGAACCGCATGGAAAGGCCCCGGGCCACGCCGAGGCCAGAGGCTCCATCCCGCTCGTGCAGCCATGCCTGAGCCGGGTGCCCTGTGCTCTTGCCGCGCGCGCGTGTGTGTTTGTATGTGTTTGAGGTTATATGAGTGTATTTGTGAGTGTGAATGTGTTTGAGCATGAGTGCGTGTGAGTGCGTTTGTGAACGAGTATGAACATGTTAAGCTATGAGCATGAGTGCATGTTTGCGTGAGTGTGATCAAGTGTGTTTAAGGTTATGAGTGAATGAGTGCATGCGTCTGTGTGTTTGTTAGTATATAAGTGTGAGTGCATGGGCGTGAGATGCAGGTGTGATTGTTTTTGAGGTTGTGTATAAGTGCATGCTTGCCTTTGTATTAGTGGATGAGTGTTAGTGCATGGGCATGAATGCGTGTTTGGGTTTGTGATTGTGAGTTTGTGGGTATGTGTGAGAGTGTGTGAGTTTGATTTCGTGTGAGTGCGTGTTTTGAGTGTCCCTGTGAGTTTGTGGTTATGTGTGTGATTGAGTGTGAGTTTGAGGTCGTGTGTGTGTGAGTGTGTTTGTCATTGTGAGTTTGTGGGTATGTGAGAGTGTGTGAGTTTGAGATCATGTGTAAGTGCGTGTTTGAGTGTGTCTGTGATTGTGAGTTTGTGGGTGAGTGTGAGAGTGAGTTTGAGGTCATGTGTGAGTGCGTGTTTGTGATTGTGAGTTTGTGGGTATGTGAGAGTGAGTGTGAGTTTGAGGTCATGTTTGAGTGCGTGTTTGAGTGTGTCTGTCTTTGAGTGTGGGCATGTGAGAGTGAGTGTGAGTTTGAGGTCATGTGTGAGTGTGTGTTTGAGTTTGTCACTGAGTTTGAGGTCATGTGTGAGTGCATGTTTGAGTGTGTTTGTCATTGTGAGTTTGTGGGTATGAGTGTGTGATTGAGTATGAGTTGGAGGTCGTGTGAGTGAGTGTGTCATTGTGAGTTTGTGGGTATGAGAGAGTGTGATTGAGTGTGAGTTGGAGGTCATGTGTGAGTGAGTGCGTTTGTGTGTGTCACTGTGAGTTCGTGTTGGACCCCTGGCGGGGACTGGCCTAAGTGCAGGGGCCATGGTGTGGTGCAGACCAGAGCAGGTGTCTGTACATACAAGGTGGCCTGAGGCCCAGGGTTCCTGCCTGGAAGAGGGTGGAACTCCGTCCTGGGTGATTCCCTGGCCCAGCTGGGGCCTGCCCTGGGGCTGCCGGGAGCTGAGGAGTGACTGCCTCTGGGGGCACTGGGCTGTGGGAAGCCTGTGGTGTCGACAGCAGCTGTGCTTCCCTTTACTGGTGGCTCTAAAGGGCAGAGGATTGGAGCGATTGCCCAGAAGGGCAGCTGCTATCGTCGACTGTCTGACTGGGAGATGAAGGGCATGTTGATCCTTCACCTTTGTGACTTATCTCGCTGTCTGTAATTCATCCTAGGAACATTCTTTAATCATAATAATTTTACAAAGACCCAGCATGATGCAGGGATTAGCTGTGAAGGGAGGATTTGAAGCCCAAGTCTAACAGGTACTCAGCTAGCTCCTCTACTCGGCCTCCAGGTGCTGAAAGGCTGCAGGCACACCAGCCTTTGCACCAGGCTCCTGGCCAGCACTGGAGTCCTGCTCTCCTGGATGCTGCTGTGCAGGATCGGCTCTTCACTGTCTGTTGCCATTGATCATACAGTGCATGACCTCTTGAGAAGCAGCAGACACACTTCCCAGACCCCAGGGCAGGTGAGGCAGGTGGCAGGAGGCCTGGACTCACGTGGGAGCTGCGGGGAGTCCAGAGTGCCCATGCTCACTGGCTTTGGTCTGTCTCCGGGCAAATCCAGTTTTACGAGTCTGCTAAGTGGCGGTCTTTTAAAATTGAGTCTTGGATGGTGTGTCACTTGTCTCTGGGCTGTGAGGCCCATACCTGCTCTTACCCTACCCTTTAGCGGGAGCGCCCCAGCCCTGTGTTCAGTGGGGGGAGTTGGCGCATTCTGGAGCCGTGGGGCGCCTCCCTCGGTGCAGCGTTTTCCGCCTCCAGCGCTGCGCCCTGACGGTCACGGGCGGCCTGTGGTGCGGCGTTGCGTGGTTGTCTTTGCATTTTTCAACTCTGTTTTGTCCCCGCAGTGCCCCTTGGGAAAGGTTGGGATGCTGCCCTTGCTGACATGCCAGTTCCGGGGACGCAGGGCAGACGGCGTGCTCTCCTGCACAGGCCCCGTGCTTCTGGGCGTGCTTTGCTCTGTGTCATGAAGTGTGTAGCCAGCCACGCTGCAATGGTCTGTTCTTTAAGAGGAAGAACAGAAGTGGAGATGACAGGATGTGGCAGTCCTGTGCTTCGCCGCCGGGGAGGAATGGGAAGTTCCCATCAGGGCAGAACGCCACTTCCAGGACGAGCCTTCGGGCGCCATCTGTGCCACTTCCTTTCTCGCACCCTACACCGTCCTCTCCTTTAAGCTCTTAATTTCCGTTGTTTTCTGTGAAGGGTGGCTTGGATTCTGTGCATCCTGCCTGAGAGCTGGTGGCCCAGGCCCGCTGAGGTGCCGTGGGCCGTGCCACACAGTAGCAGCCTGGCTTCCTAGGTGCCACGTCGAACGCATCATGTCTTCATGAGTTCATAAGTACTCGTGCCTGGCTACCCCGTGTACGCTGAAATGCAGGGCTTGACGCGTTTCTCGATTATCTGCAGCAGTTTTAATTTATTTTTAAATAGAAGTAGCTTTGCTTTTTACATTAAAATAAAAATTTGTTTTGTAAACAGTTGCAACAATAAGTAGATTTAAAAGCAGGAGTTTAAAGGATGCCTGAGTTTCACTCATGCCTGGGACCCCGGGTTGGGTTAGCAGTGGGACTAGCTTGCAGACGGCGCAGCCCACGTGGCTGCCTCTGGGGAGCCCTGTGGCTCCTGGGCCGCCGGCTCACCGGGCAGTCTGTGTGCTGCCACCGGCAGGTGTAAGCGCCGAGCAGAGACACGCTCTTGGCCCAGGCATCCATTTATTGGGACCCAGAGCTCAGAACTGTGGGCAGTTCTGACCCAGATAGATGAAAGGGGACCGTCCCAGACGTTGTGTCCTGCTGTCTTCCTTCCCACCTGTTGGCATCTGTCCAAGTCTTCCCTCTTTTCTTGGAGACTGTCACCAGAAAAGGCCTGTCTGTGTGCTATCAGAGAGGATTCCTGCCCCCTGGCGAGCCCATCCACTGCCTGTGTATGCAGGTCCCTTGTCACCTTCCAGCAGCTCCCCTGGGTCGCCAGGGGAGTGATGTGCAGCCCGTGGGGTTGGCATTCACTTCTCCCCAGGTGAGGGCTCTCTGACGTCTGTGAGTAACCGGAGCAGCGGGTGCCGGGACTGTCTGCGGACTCCCATCTGCAGGGTGGCCTCAGCTGCCGATGCCGACGTTCATGGTTTTGAGTAGAGTTGGGGAGGAGCCTGGGCTGCCATCTAGGACCAAAGCACATTTACTCCTTTGATCCCAAAGAACTCGGCACTTAGAAGGGTCCACTCCAGCGGTGATAAGCACCTCATCTTCGGAACAGCGAGGGCTGCCTGCCCAGGGCTCCCACCTCACCTGGGCATGAGAGGACGAGGGGAGGATGGTCCTGGTCACGGAGGAGTGTCTGTGTCTGGAGGGAACAGCCTGTGGCCCTCTCCTCAGGACAGGGACCCTTCCCTTGGAACCCCCCCGTCGCCGGGTGATCCCCCAGTGGAGAAGGAAGTGGGCGGGCAGCTGGGGCAGGTCAGTTTCCAGTTTTTCTTTGCTTGGCATCGGTTAATTTTGAGTTTGTTTCAAGAAGCTGTTCTGTTGCCTTGTTGAGGCCCTCCATGTGAAGAAGGTGAAGGG
This sequence comes from Saimiri boliviensis, assembly GCF_048565385.1. Taxonomy (NCBI): domain Eukaryota; kingdom Metazoa; phylum Chordata; class Mammalia; order Primates; family Cebidae; genus Saimiri; species Saimiri boliviensis. The sequence goes on from NC_133453.1 coordinate 2,448,920, forward strand.
CAGCAGTGCCAGCTGTGCCAGGTGGTGCTGCGCTTCCACCGGTGCAGTCCCGGGTCTTATTCGCCCCCTTCGCCAGTCCCTCAGTTCCTCACAGCCAAGCTCCCGTGTCTCTGTGGGCCTCACGTCCCTTGCTTCTGACATTCAGGGCCCTCCTGTGTCTCCAAAGGAAGAGGGCTGGGACACACCTGCAGAGCCGCGGTTCTCAGACTCAGGAGCCTGTCACACTGCTGCAAGTTAGCGTGGGCTCCGAAGAGCTTTTGCTTCAATGACTTAGATGCGCAGGCTGACTGTCCTTCTGAAATGCTTGGGACCAGAAGTGTTGAGGCTTTCAGATTTTTTGGATTCTGAAGTTCTTACATATACATAGTGAGATATCTTGGGGATGAGGTGTGAGTCTAAACATGAAATTTATTTACTTATTTTTTTGAGGCGGAGTCTCATTCTGTTGCCCAGGCTGGAGTGCAGTGGCGTGATCTCAGCTCACTGCAACCTCCACCTCCCAGGTTCAAGTGATTCTCCTGCCTTAGCCTCCCTCCTGAGTATCTGGAATTACAGATACATACCACCACGCCCAGCTAATTTTTGTATTTTTAGTAGAGACGGTTTCACCAAGTTGGCCAAGCTGACCTCAGGTGATCCACCTGCCTGAGCTTCCCAAAGGGCTGGGGTACCAGGTGTGAGCCACCATGCCCAGCCTAAACATGAAGTTTATTTATTTTTCATGTTCACCTTATACACATAATTGTATACAGTGTTTTTAATTGTATACAGTGTTTTTAATAATATTGTGCATGAAACAGTTTTGACTGACCTGTCACATGAAGTCCGGTATGGAATTTTCTACTTGCGGCTTCATGTTGATGCTCAGAAAATTTCAGATGTTGGAGCATTTTGGTTTTTGGATTTTTCGGTTCGGGATGTTCAACCTGTATTGGTATTTACTGTATTAGAAACTAACATACATCTAAAAAATGTTCTTAATCGTTCAAAGCAAAGTAAACCTATTACATGTAAAATAGGTAGGAAACGTTTTTAATGAAGGATAACTGTTTGGTAGAACACAAGGTGTCATGAGAGGAGGCATTCTTTTCCCCGTGTCCACAGTCTCTGGAAGGTCTGGCTTCACAATGACAGTATTTCTGCTTCCCACGTGGCCCTGCACTCTGCCCATTGTCACGTGGCCTCTGGAAACTCCACTATACTCCCGTGAGAGAAGGGCGCAGGACATTTTTGTATTTTGAACAAAGCTTTGACTTCACACACCTGTTGTAAAGGTCTCAGGGACCCTCCGAGACCCCAGATCGCATTCTGAGGACCACTGTTTTAGAAACGGGTATCTGTGTGGCTGGGGCCTGGAGAGGGTCACTCACCTGGCTGATGGAGTCTTGTCAGAGGGCTGTTTTCTATCCCAGGTGCCTGCCAGCGGTGGCGGCCTTCAGGCACGTTGCTGGTGAGGCTGTGTGTGCTCGGGTTAGTGATGGTTGTGGTGGAAGAAATCTTTCCTTACTAGGTCTGGTACTTACATAAGGTTCTGGGGCTGTTTGTCACCTGCCCCGGGGATGCCCTGTGTAAGGCAGGGGTAAGTTAGGCTTCCCTTAGTGGGGTTGCAGCCATCTGCCAGGACCCCGCTGGCCTTTCGCTTTCTCTGGGGGGGGTTCATGGTGGTTTGATGTAAAATGATCTCTTGAGCCCAGTGTTTTTCACCGTAAGTTAAATCCCTGAGCCTCCTGTTTGTCTGTCTGAATCTTTTTCTCCGAAATTCTTTTATTTCACAGGGAACAGAAACAAATCTTGTTTTATCTGGATGGCTTCTCCCTCTGGGCCTTTCATCTGCAGAGTTTATTTTACCAATAAGTTTGTGCATACTAGAGCTCACAGGCCAGAATGTGGATCTTCACCCCCTCTTCTGCTCAGGCAGACTGGCAGTAAACACACCTGGGCATCGGCAAAAGGGCCTCAGCGCTGACGTCTGTTTTCCTCCATGGAGAAAGTTCAGTGCTGACGTCTTTTTCCTCTATGGAGAAAGCTGATGCTCTGTAGCTGCTGATGGATGATTATTCCTGTGTGTTCGTCTATGTGTCTGTGTCTGCCAGCACAACACACATGACCGTGATGACCCTGATGGCCCTGGACTGTGAATGCATGTTTGTGCATGTCCCCCGGTGCCACCCACATGACCCTGACTACCCTGGACTGTGCATGTGTGTCTGCATGTTCTGTGCCACATGCATGACCCTGATGACCCATGACAGACATCTGTGTTTCTGTGCATGTCCCCTGGTGCCACACACATAACCCTGATGGCCCTGTACTGTGCATGCATGTCTGTGCATGTCCCCTGGTGCCACACACATGACCCTGACGACCCTGGACTGTGCATATGTGTCTGTGCGTGTTCTCCAGTGCCACACACATGACCCTGATGACCTGGATTGTGCATACGTGTCTATGTGTGTTCTCCAGTGCCACACGCATGACCCTCATGGCCCATGGCAGGCATCTGCATGTCTGTGCATGTCCCCTGGTGCCACACACATGACCCTGAAGACCCTGGACTGTCCATGTGTATCTATGCCTGTCACCCAGTGCCTCATGCATGACCCTCATGACCCTGGACTGTGCATACGTGTCTGTGCATGTCCCCTGGTGCCACACGCATGGCTCCGAAGACCTGGGCTTGCTGGCTTCCACAGCTCTTCCCCTTTTTCCTCTTGGTGTCTGATCTTCTGAACGTTCTAGGTGGGGTGGCGGAATGAGAGCCTCAGATGGAACGGTGGCCTCTGCTGAGCAGAGCGTATTTTGACCTTGTTCAGCATAAGCCTGTGGATTGTGTGAAATGCTTCCCTATTTTATTCCTGTTACAACACAGCAAAATGGAATTTTATTATTTTCAAGTGTAGAATCCATTATGAAACTAAAGTATAAATCTGTCCCAACAAATTATGGGGGAAAAATATTTGAAGCCTTGCATTGTTTAGCCATGTATCATAAAATGACACTCTTATGAAACACGGCAGCCAGACCTTACACTCCACATTGCACTGTGGAAAGCAGTGCTTATTAAAGTCACTGTATAGATGGGTCAGAAACATCAACCAGCAACAGTCTGCTTTTTAAAGCTTAAAAATTATTTCAATTTTAATTACAGTACATTCAGATTAAAGTCATTTAATTATGTATTTAAGTTAAAAATGATTCCATAATACATTTTGTCTGTGACAAACCTGACTTGGTACCTCTGGGAGTTCGCTGTTTTTTCTCAGTTTGGAATCTACACCTGTGTTTGCGGCCTCGTAGATTCTGAATAAATTCTTTTCTGTTTCTGTGAGGTTTCTTTTAAGAGGAGTAGTGTGGCAACTATTTCCCCTGCACATGCTGACAGTAAGAAAATGGTGGCAAGAACTGTAACTTACTCCCTCACTGGCCAGAAAGTCCAGGCGAGGGCCAGTCAGATGGGTCTTATTATATGGATCTTTGTTGGTGCAAGATGGCTTTGAGTCATTGATCTGCACCCTCCCCAACTTGTTATTGAATTGCAAAATACATGAGAAAATCCGCAAGCCAGGAGGAGTATGCGGAGGCTGACTTTGTACGGGCAGATACTCTGACTTTTCTTCCCGTGGACCCGGGAGCAGGCATCCCCGCACCCCACCGCTGGCTTGTTCCTCCCTCAGCGGCCATCCCCCACCACTGCCAGGGGAACCTGTCTGGACGTCTCCACCACAGATGAGTGTTACCTGTTTTCACATTTATACACATGGAGCCGTCTGGCTGTGTGTGTCTGCCTTTTCTCAACGTTACTTTTGTGTGATGTATGTACGTCACTGCATGTAGGTACAGTTTATCATTGCTATGTGGTGTTCTGTGGTACGATGATATCACAACCCATTCATTTGTGCAAGGGTTGACACATTCGGGAGGTTTCTAGTTTTTGACTGTTATGGATAATAATGCTGTCTCTTTGTAGATGTCTTTCTGTTGGGTGGATACCTAGGGACAGCATTGCTGGGGCACGGCACTGTGTGTGTTTGGCTCTAGTGCCTCCCACCAAGGGGTTTCCCATGGGACATGTGTCATTCACTCTCTCATAGGCCCGTGTGCGAGCGTGCTCCGTCCACATCCTTACCAAACGTGGTATCTTTTCATTTACAGAGTTCAGCCATTTTGGTGGATATGTAGTGTCCCGTGGTGGCTTTAATTTGCATTTCCCTGTGGCCACAGATGCTAAGCACCTATTTATGTGTTGATTGACCACTTGGAATTCTGTCTTGTAAAGTACCTGTTGATATGTTTCACTTATTTTTCATTCAGGCTGTCTGCCTTTTCCTTAGTGATCTGTAAGAATTACGTTTGTATTCTGGGAATCCACCGTTTGCTGGGTATGTGCGTGGCAGGTTCTCTTCTGTTTTGTGGCTTGCTTCTTTCCTCTTCTGCATGTTTTCATAAACCAGCATTCATAATTTTAGTGCAGTGCCATTTGTCATTTTCTTCCCTTTGTGGTCATACCTTTTTCACAACTGTCTGTCTGCCCACCTGAAGAAGTTTTTTGTTGTCATCTTTTAGACCAGGCCTTGTTGCTTACCGAAGGTCTGTGCTCCAGCTCATACTAATTTCCAGCATGGCGGGCTGTGTGGACTGTGGTTCACTTGGCATAAAAGAGCAAGCAACACAAGCCCAGCGTATTGAAAAGACCCTGCTTGCCCTGTGGATGTGGGGTGGAATCTTCACTATACTCCAATGCCTCTGTTTGTGTTGGTCTCATTCTAGCACGTTCTCCTTGGTTGACTTGCCGAATCTTACATTTGAATTCCATGGGTTTAGAAGAAGTCGTGATACTTGGTCGTGTGAGTCCCCCAAGCTTGTGTTTTCTTCCCGGTCACTATTTCAGGTTCTTTGTGCTTCCATTTGAAATGTAAAATTTTCAGTTTTCAAATAAATTCTGCTGGGATGTTGATTGCAATTGCATTGACTGCTGATTAATTTGCCAAACATTGACATCTGAATCACATTGGGTTTTCCAGTCCATGCACATAGTATATCCTCCATGTGTGATATCTCTCATTTCACTTATATGTTATAGTTTTGTATGTAAAATTCTTACACATCTCTTGATAGATTCAGTCCTGGACATTTGCCTCTGTTGTATGCTGTTAGGAATGTGATCTTGTTTTCAAAGCTGACTTTGCATTTGTTTATTGGGGCTATATGGAAATACAACAGCTTTGGATTTTGGTACTCATTGACCTTATACCCAGCGGTCTTGTAAAATTCACTTAGCTATTTTAATAGTTATTGAGATTGCTTTGAGTTTTCTGTGAATAGTCATGTTTTCCTTTCTAATCTTTATGCTTTTCTTTTCTTTTCTTGCCTTATCGGCCTGGCTAGGATCTCTGCTGGGGTGCTGAGTGGGAGTGGCGAGATTGGACTTCCTGGCCTCACCTCTGTTTGGAGAAGGGTCTCTGTTGCCCCAGCAGATGGTCCGTATTTGCCGCTCTGCTCCGGGCTCTGCAGGCTTCCCTCCTTCCTGCGGCTCTGCTTCTCTCTTTGGTCTCACTAGCACCTGCCGTTCCTCCACCAGCATGACAGGCTAAGGCTATCGTGGGTGCTTGGAGCCATCGTCACTGCCCACAGAATGGGGTGGGGTGGGGTCCGTGGTAAGGGACAAAACTGGCCCTCCATGCGCTGTCACATGTCTTTGTGGTAGCTTGGTAAGATTTTTTAGAAGAATGTTCTCCGATGGATTTATAGCCTCTAAGACTTTTGCTGTTTGGAAGGTTTATGGCTTATTCCATGAAATCAAGTCAACTAAAGTTTCAAAATTTCCAAGCTGCAGGAGGGAGGAACCATAGGTCACTTTAGATTCCAAGTGTTTGTTGAAGGAAATACTAACCCACACTTAAGCCTGAGTGATGCACTTCGTTTCCTTTATTCTGTGTGGAGCAGAAATGAAAATAAAGAGATGTCTTCATGTAAATATATGCCCAGTGTCAGCAACTGCCCACTTAGCAGAGTGACCATGCCTGTCTCGTAAATGAGAATCAGACTCTGTGGCTCACCCAAATGTGGACTTTGGGTGTATCTGGTAAGTCAGGGGAAAATACAGTCATAAAAGCCATTGTGTTTGCAAGTTGCAGTATATACCACATCTGCCTGTCATTCATGAGGATGCATTTTAGTTAGGGATGTGCAGTCTCTGTTTCACGTGTCCTTCAGAAACAAAGGGCTCTTGAGATCTTAGCCGCGTGTGCCTTCCGTGTGTTTTCTTAGAAGAGTGATCATCGCCGTCCTCTAGTCTGGTTGCTAAAGTGTCATTAGACACGTACCTCAAGATAAAAAGAACTAGGTCGTGCTTGAGTTGTATTAAATAAACCATTTAATTTCTAGTACATTTTTTGTTGTGAGTATCGCCTTGGGTTGTTGAGAGACACACCCCCTAAGGGGAAGGTGACGGAATTGGGGGAAGGAGGAGAGCCTGGGCCGGGCCTGGAAGGCAGCTTCCTGGCGGCTGTCATCCCGTGTCCAATAGAGAAGGCTTTGCTTTCCTTGTGGGCTTGAGCTAGCACTGCTTCCTTGAGGAGGGGTTTCATTGCGTTTTCAGCTGTGGAATTGTTTGTTCTTAACTCCTTGGGCAATTTTTCTTTTCTCTGCCCATGATCTTCATGAAGATTTGTGAAATTTTTCCAGATATTCTGAGGGCTCACAGCAGTTCCCTACGTCGTCTGTGACTGGATTTCTTACTGCAGCCTCTGCAGGCTCTGGGAGGCGTTGGGAGTCCTGGGGCTTAAAGTACCACAAACTTGTGAATTTCTGGAATTTTTTGACATAGATCCTTAAAACTTAACTATAGCCCCCAAAAGGCAGAAAATGGTTTCTTTTGCAATTTACTTTCAACCTCAGCCCCCTTTGAGGTAGTTTCTGAGGCAAATCCAGGAAGATCTTAAAAACTTTCCTTCCATTCACATTTTTGTTGTGTGCCTACTGTGTGCCTTATGCCAGGGATTCCGCAGGAGGTCACATTCCAGCCAGGGGCAGGCAGAGGGGCCGACAGATAACGAAAAATAAACAACTACTTAATGTCAAAATGGAATAAGATGCCAGAAAAAGAAAAGAGCTAGGAAGGGCCAGAAAGAAGAGTGGGCATCCGGGGGGTGAGGAGCAGCCCCTGGGAGGGGGGCATGAGGGTGTGGAGGAGGAGAGAGAGGTACTCACCTGCAGCCTCTAAGCCGTGCGGAGACTTCCACTTCTGAAACACCGTTGGCCCTGGAGCCTTTCTGTAGCACACAGGGGTGTGGATGAACCCTGACCCAGTACTTATGTGGGGAGAAGAGAATCAGGCTCAAGGTGATAAGGGACTGGTCCAGGGTGAGAGAGCCCGCTGTGGCAGTGCCAGGGCCAGGTGAAGCTCAGGTGTCCTGCTCCCTGTTCAGCACTTTCCCAAGCCAGGGTACGGGGGTGTGTCACGTCCTGTTTGCTCTCAGTGGAACTTGCAGCTGGCACGGGGCCAGGTGCTCATCAGAGAAGCCAGCACGTGGGCCCCAGCAGACGCAGCCGGAGCCAGAACAGCTTGGAGTCCTGTGGCAGGAAGATGGGGCGCCTGGGCAGACCCTCATGGCCCTGTCTGTGGCTGTCGGAGCATCATGGCTGCTGACTCAGTCTCCCCATCTTATGACGTGGGGGGTGGGGTCTCCAGATCCCCTTGCAGCTGTCTGTGGCATCTGTCTGCCTGGTCCTGTTTCCGCCTCTGGTAACGATATTTTAGTTTTCCTTCAAGGAACGACCCTCGTTCTCATGGGACTCACCTTGTGGGGCTGCCTGTCGGGGTGTCCTGGCCTCCCCAGTCAAGGGGTGTGGCTGGACAGAGAGTGTTCTGAAAGGACTCTCCGTGACTTCCTGCCTCTGGGTCCCTCCAGGTGCTTTGCCAGCCACCCCGTTCCCTCCCAGGAGCTTCCCCTGTTTGCCGAGATCATCCAGAGTCCATCTCTCTTGCTTGCAACCACGAGCTCCTGACAGGTGCACGCTGGGTCTGGCCTGCCTGCGCGTGGAACCTGAATCTCACTTCCTTTGGCTTAAGCACTCTTGTGTCCTTGGCCGTTTCCAGAAAGAAGGGTTCGTAGACTGTGGGCGTTGCCGTTCTGCCCAGCAGGGTCTGGAACTGGCTTCTTTGCCTCCTAACATCAGATCCACCGTTTGCAGACTGCCCTCAGTCTTCTGCCTCTCTAAATCCCAGCTCCCACCGGCTGTCTGCCAGGAGGCTGGGGGCCCTGCTGGCCTGGCTCTCAGTGAGCCTTCACCACAGGCACCAGGGAGCCATCATTTCTGACTGAAAAGGAGGCCCGGAGGCTGAGTGTGGGCCCGAGTGGAAGGGAATGTTCTCCAAGCCCTCCTTAGGAGGCTGAGCCCCCCACCCGCCAGTGCAGGGAAGGGGTCCTCACCCAAGCTCGGCCTGTCCAAGATCCTACCCCAGACCCTCTGTACTGCTCAGAAACCTTCCGGGGGCTTCTGCTTCTCTCACACACAGGACACGAGATTCCGAAAAGCCCCCTTGCTTATGATACAGATGGATTCTGGATACGTTGTGTCAAAAGGATTTCTCATTAGCTTGGCTGTGCATTGAAAAGTAAGAAAAAACTCATATAGTAAGTAATAGGGCTACACGGGCATCCCCATTGTCAACACTGTGCAGTTAACTTTTGGACGTTTCCGTGTAGGCGGAAGGAGGTACGGATGAAGCGTGAAGGCCTGGGTGCTGACCGAGGTTGAAGCTGGGTGCTGTGGGCCGCTACACAGTTCTCTTTACTTCGTATATGTTTCATGTTTTCATAATAGAAAAGCTTTTTTAAAAAGAGAAATTTATGTCAAAACTTGTAAAATCTTAAATTTAAATTGCAAATATCAATATGAACACTTCTTTTTAACTTAAAATATTTGTACATTTTACTCTTTACATATCCAAAAAATAAACAAACAATTAAAACCCACTAGTATGTGGGGGAATCCAAAATGAAATACATACTCTAACCAAGGAATTTGACTCTATTACAAACGCACTCACCGGCGTGACTTGGGAAGCCCGCTTCTTGCCTGGATGTGGAAGGGCTGAGAATGAGGACAACCGTCTGTAAATGTGGTCGTCTTGTGAATGTGTTTCTCACGTGTAGAGGTGAGCAGTTCTGAAAGTCCTTTATGTGTGTGTCAGAACTGAGCAAATGAGAGAAGATATTGTAGATAATAGGAACCAGGTTTCCCACTGTCAGTTAGCTAATAAAAACAAGGAAAGGGGGAGACTGAAGCACACCTTGTGATGTGGGGATCGAGTCTCGGTATAGACTCAAGATGGTTCAAGTGGAAGCTGGTGCGGAAACCCCGAGGTGTGAGTGAACCCCTACGCACGCTGCCTGCTAAGAGGGCCCTGTGCGCTCTGTCGCCCAGCAGCCGCGGGCACATTGAGCAGCATATCGGGGTGTCAAACACAGTCCTCCCGAAAAGGAACTAGGGCTCCTTGGAGAAGCCATTGATTCCGGGGCTGTGGCAGGGACATCTTGTAAAATCAGAAAGTCCGCAAATGCTCCAAAGAAGACGGGAGTGGGGGCTGGTCAGAAAAACGTAGGAGCTGGCCCGCGGGAGCTCCCGAGGGCTGGTGCATTAGCAGCACCGCGAATGGTGAGTGTATTGGACTAGTGACACAGAGGGCAAAGTAACTGTCTGTGAGTCCACGCTAACGGAAGTGGATTACTGAGCCACTGGAAACGTGGAGCCGTGAAAGCTCATCCTTGCAGTGGAATTGTAAGTAACAAATACAGAAAAAGGAGGCGATTTGGATGTCACTGGCAGGCAAGCATCGTGACAGTGAGCGTCACAGCCTGGCTCCCCTGATGAACCCAGGCCCACAAAGATGTGTGTTGATGTTGGGTTTCTCTCTTGAGTGAGCTTTGGCAGTTTGGGTTTCTCAAGGCACTTGTTTATTTCATCTAAGTTGTCAAATTTATTAGCGTAAAGTTATTCATAATATTACCCACTGTCCTTTTAATATTTCTGCACTCTATATAGTTAATTCCCACTCTCATTCTTTTTTTTTTTTTTTTTTTTTTTTTTTGAGACACAGTCTCACTCTGTCACCCAGGCTGGGGTGCAGTGGTGTGATCTCAGCTCACTGCAGCCTTGACCTCCTGGGCTCAAGTGATGCTCCCATCTCAGCCTCCTGAGTAGCTGGGACTACAGGCATGCACCACCACGCCTGGCTATGTTTTTTCATATTTGTTTAGAGACGGAGTTTCACCATGTTGCCCAGGCTGGTCTCGACCTCCTGAGCTCAAGCAGTCCCCTACCTTGGCCTCCCAAAGTGCTACGATTACAGGCGTGAGCCACCATGCCTGGGCCCCTCTCTCATTCTTGATGTTATTAATCACTGTCTTCTCTCTATGTATCTTTATCAGCTCGGCTAGAGGCGTATCAACTTCATAGTCTCAAAGAATCAGCTTTTAGTTTCATTGATTTTTCTGTTACATTGATTTCTTCTGTTGCTGTCTTTCTGCTTATTTTGAGTTTAATTTGTTCTTTTTCTGATTTTTTAAGGTGAAACCAAAGGTCATTCAATTGACGCCTTCTTTTCTAACACAGGCATTTGGTGCTTACATTTCTCTTGAATACTGCAGATTTTTATATGTTGTATTTCCATTTTCATTCATTTCATGATGTGTTATTTCGTTTGCAGATAGTTCGGATTTTCAGCTATCTTTCTGTTACTGATTTCTAACTGAATTTCAGTTTTGTCGGAAGATATACTTTTTTATGACTTGACTTGTGTCCTTTTAAATTTGAGACTGGTTTTATGGTCCAGAAGATGTTCAGTCTTGGTAAATGTCCTGTGCATGTGTGAAAAGAATGTGAATAATGTGTATTCAGCCGTTGTTTACGGAGGGTTCCATGAACGTCATTTTGGTCAGGTTGGGTGGTAGTGGTCAAGTCTTCCCTGTTCTTGCTTATTTTCTGTCTACTTGTTCTGACAGTTAGTAAGAGCAGGGTGTGGAAATTCCCAACTATAATTGTAGATTTGTCCGTTTCTTCTTATGCTTTTATTTTATATTTTATTATTATTTTACACCTCGTGATGTTGAAATCTGAGGTTTCAGTGTAGACTCATGACTGTTGAAATGTAATCTTGTATGGAAATACCGAGGTGTCAGTAAATACGTACCCTGCCTCCTTCACGTATGAAGCTCTGCTCTCAGGTGCACAAGTGTTTAGGACTGTCGTGTCCACTTGATCAACTGGCCCCTTTATCATTATGAAGTGGCCTTACTGTATTGCTGATAATATTCTTTCTTTATAATTTACTTTGATGTAAATGTAACCATTACAGCTTTCTTTTGATTAGTGTTTATATGATACACATTTGTTCATCTCTTAATCTATTTTTATATTTTAACTATAACTTAAGATAGATTCCTTGTAGGTAGCACATGGTTGGCTGTGTAAGGCTTGGGAAAGATTGATTGTGCATTATGAAACAATAGCCTCCTCTCCCCAAACCCTTCTTAGTCCTACCTCACAAGATTCCTCTTGACACTCCGGCAAAGTGGGGTCTTGCTTTTTCATCCAGTCTGACAACCCCTGCCCTTTAAATGGGGTGTTCAGATAGTTTGATATGGTCACTGATATAGTTAGGTTTAGTTATTGTTTGACTTAGATGCTTTAATTCTTCCTTTTACATTTCCATCAAACTCTTGTTACCTTTTTAAAAGGTACATTTCTGTGTTTTCTGGACTTTTCATTTTTTAGGGTGATAATATGTATATATTTTTAAAACAACTATGTAGTGTTTTTCTTAAGAGTTATTATTGATTTTTGTAATACCTTGGTGATGAAATAGCATAGTTTTGAATAGTCCACTCCACCTTTTTTTTTTTTTTTTTTTTAAGATAAGTCCTGGTGTTTTTAGTATATGGTTTTACAGGAACGTGAGGTTCTTCCAGAACATTTCTGTTTACTGAATCTGGAGTTGGGAGAATAATCTGTCTCTAGCCGTCAGTGCTGTGTTAGGTGAAACCCTGCTAGACACTGGACATTTGCCTAGGAATCGTGCTGCATGTCATCTTGCCAAAATTGTAGCTTTGAGATGCATAACTGACCAGTATTAAAGTGAGCACAGGACAGGGTAGGAGTGACACACATAGCCTCTTAGCCATCCTCAAGTCTGGATTAAAGCTATTCTGATTTGAAGGTAAATAAACAGAAATAAATCTCACCTTTGGACCTGTCCAAAAAAAGATATCCCAGAATGTGGGGAAGAGGAAATATCCTGAAATGCAGAAGAATATACCTCTGAAAATGAAATTAAATCAGGAAAAAATATTTTCAAAGGTTTTGGCTAAAAGAAAACCTGGATCAACAAGGAGAGGCAGAAGGTCTTGCATAAAGAGGGCCTAGGCCAAGTGAGAGGATGATGGGTTAGTGGTAAAGGGAGGTGGTTGAGAACAAAGAGTTCATGGCTTAGTTAAAATCTGTATTTGAAGCCATAAAGAATAAAATGGATATTGTGGAGAACAGCAGCAGTGAAGTGAAGAACATACTTGAGAGGCTGCCTGGGAATGCAGAATAAACAACAGATGTGTCACCGGTGAAAGAGGCCAGATCTGATGGGGAGACTCCAGCCAAGTAGCATAGGAATCTCTGAAGAAGCCAGAGCAAGTTTAACAAAAATAATAATCAATGACATAATTGAAGAGTATTTTCCTGAGCAGAAAGAAGACCTATATTTGTTGAAAGGGTCATGTTTTGAGCAAAAATCTCTTACTTATATGTCTTCTGACAATGTTTTTAAATTTTAAGCAAGAAATAAATGTTAGATTCCAGGCAGAAGAAAATGACAAGAACCACAACATCATGAGTTTTACCTGGAAAGGAACTATAGTTGAGCTGGACTTAAACTTCTCTACAGTGTTGAGGGGGGAACAACATTCAAAGAGTTTGAAGGGGGCATGTTTGTGATTGAAGATTTTTATACCCAGCCAAGATGTGTTTTTTGTGTGAAGGATACTGTCATCTGAGATTTGTGAGGATTTGCAAAATATGCCATCTACATTCCCTTCAAGAAAATCTCTCTTTCTGACCAAGGGATGAGTAAACATTCTGACCCTGAAGACAAATAACTCACTGTCATTTCTAAGGAGATAACCAGATACAGAACAACAGTCATGAAGATATTAATCAGAGTTGTAGATACAATGGACATAAAATTGGAAAGCATCTAGATAGCCAGCCTTGGGGGCAGGGTGATTCTTTACATGAAGCATTGGTTAGAGTTCTTTGGTTATAAGCAACTGGTAAATAAATAAATAAATAAATAAATAAATAAATTTCTAGATTAATGAAATTAAGAAAAGGAGTTTGTCACACTTTTAAAGAAAGAAATGAACACAGAAGCTTCTGAAAGCACTTGAACCAGGATTGGTCAGGGACTTTTCGGTGGTAGGAGTTCTGAGTCTTGTCACTGTTGGGTTCCTCTATGTACTGACCGATCCTTTGAAGAGGCAGGTCTTGGAAAGAACTTGACGAGCTCAGCTAGTGCCACGTATTGCTCTTTGGCCTGGCATTTCCCGGGAGGAGCAGGCTCATCAGAAGCTTCTGAAAGTGGGGGTGGGGCAGCTGTCTATCGCATATGGGGTGGGAAACAGCCCTTCAGAACTAAGCTTACCAGGTATTGTCAATGCCATTGGAAAATGCCTGGCTGTAACATCAGCACAAAGAACATGATAGACAACTGTATCTAGAGGTGCGTATGGGCAAAAGGCAAAGAGAAACAGCGGCAAGGAAGCATGTCAATGTTCCTGAGGGCGTGTCTCTGTGTGACGGCCTCATGGATGACTTTTTAAATACTTGCCTGTGATGAGCATGTCTTGCTTTTATAAGCAAAACCTGAAAAAGAAAACCTGAGGAAGTGGTAATTACGAAGACAGAAACATGAGGGGACTGTTTCAGATGTCGTGTTACGTGAGGAAAGCGGACTTTAGAATAAATTCTGTGATTACGCAGACATCGTGAATCCAGATGTGTGTAGATCGAGGCTGATGCAAGTGTGCCGTAATGACATTCTGTGGTGGGAGTGCGCTAAAAGTGATTTTTCTTTTAAAACATTTTATTTCATATTTATTTTATAAGCTAATATAACTTAGAATAAATTTACATTAGTTGGAAGATAATCTGCTTCTTCTCAAAAGCCAAATGTTGGGGAAACTTTGGGAAAGGGTAACGAAGGTGTTTCTAGATCAGAGATTTTGGACCAGGGGATGATATTGTCCTCCAGAGGACCTGTGGCAGTCCCTGGAGACATTTTTGGTTGTCATGACTTGGGGGATGCTACTGGCATCTGGTGTGTGGAGGCCCGGGGTCCTGGTAAATAGAATGTGTAGGACAGCCCCATACCCGAGCAACTGCATACCCAAACCCAAGTCCTGGTGGTACTGAGGCTGAGCAACCTGCCTCTCCAGAGATATTGTGATTTACCAGCAAAATCCCAACTGCTCGTATTTGTAGAAATGATTCCATATGAAGTGTTCTGTCAGTCCTTGGTCAGAACAAGAATAGAGAAGGAAGTTGATGGGGCGCGGTGACTCATACCTGTAATCTCAGCACTTTGGGAGGCTGAGGTGGGCAGATCACTTGAGGTCAGGAGTTCTAGACTGACCTGGCCAATATGGTGAAACCCCATCTCTACTAAAAATACAAAAATTAGCTGGGCCTGATGGCACGCACCTGTGACCCCAGCTACTTGGGAGGCTGAGGCAGGAGAATTCCTTGAACATAGGGTTGGGGGTTGGTGGAGGTTGCAGTGAGCCAAGATCATACCAGTGCACTCCAGCTTGGGCGACAGAGCAAGACTCTGTCTCAAAAAAAAAAAAAAAAAAAAAGGGAAGTTATTGTTTCTCTTGTTAGGTGCGGTTTTCCAAGTCAGAACTTCTGTGTTCTAACTCCAGTCTCCTTCTAACCTTGCAGGTTCACCTGCGGAAGCCAGTGGACACCTCTGCTCTCCTTGTGGGTTACCTGGCTCATGAGACCTTGCTGGCGAGGCTTGGCGCTTGAACGTCTGTGACCCCGCCCTCACCGTTCCGGTACTTGTATGTGGTGGTGGGAGTTTGGAGCTTGTTGGAGCTATCGTTTGCGTGGAAATTCTGAGCCATTTCGAATCACTTAAAGGAGTGGACGTTGCTAGCAATGAGCTCCCAAAGCCATCCAGGTAAGGCCCGGTCCTGTCTTCTCTGGGCACACAGCTGGGCGTTCTTTTCCCGAGGTAGAATTTCTTGTGACTACAGCTTGCTTACCGGAGTCGAGACTTGGTTTTCTTGATAGCGGTCACTGCTGGTTTTTGACAGCACGAAGTACAAACTGGATGGTTGGTTCTTTTTCTTGATGAAAGAAGAACAATAAAACCTGGGAGGCTTTGGAATCCAGTCTGCTGCCCTGCTTTGCAGGCCGACTTGAGTGGCACACAGGTTTCATTGATGCCAGGAGAAGAGAGCTGCTTTTGGCAAGGGTGACGATGAAAGGTCAGGTGTGATTTGGAGCGGTGCCTTCTGGCCCAGTGTCTGTTTTGTATAAAGGGTTGTGTGAGGGGTGGGAGTGCTCCTCCGACTGGGCGTCTGGGTCTGGGAGGAAGCACATATTCCCACTCAGATGGTGGCCGCGGTTGCTCCCGGGGTCCGAGTGCTTCTCTGAGGGGTTGCACTAAGCAGCTCAGTCTTCACGGCAGCCCCCGGTCATCTCAGGCCTGGAGAGAAGAAGTTACTTGCCTGAGGTCACAGAGCTGGCAGGTGGTGGACTCACAGGATGGGGAACCAAGCCTGTCCTGCTCTGAGCTTCAGAAGCATGTCATGGGTGCATCCACTGAGGATGCCACACTTTCGGTCCTTGGAAAGGCACCGAGCTGCCCCGTCATGAAACCCAGAGCCCTGGCACCGACCTGCCTGAGTGTTGGCCTCCTTGAGAGTCACTCGAACGCTGCCCAGCCTCCTGCCACTTCCAGCACACCATGGCCTTCAGGGGCACTTAGCTGTCAGCTTCTGTCTTGTGTCCACATGAGAGAGAAGGCGTTGGCCACTGGACAGATGCTTGGACAGGCATCTAAGGCTCTGTGAGCCCTGGCTCTGGGTCCAGGTCCTTAGAGCAGAGGCAGAGGCTGAGGGTCTGGCACTCCCTTTGAGATTGCCCGGAACGCTTACCTGCATCTTTCCCTGGGTGGAATCAGCTTTGTCTGAAAATTCCAGAGGGCAGGATTCCAGGTTTTTTTAGATACAAAAGTTTTATTGAGTTAAATTGTTTATGTATTGACTGATAGAAAGAAATAGTTTATGATCATTGATCATTAAGACGGAATTAAGCGCTGTGCATGGAACTGTCTGAGGAGACAGGGACTGGGCAGCTTTCTCCTCCTGCACCAGCTGCTGTGGGGTGAGAGTGTGGCTGCTTCCTGCGTGTAAACGTAGTGTAATGTGTGAGCGTTTTAACAGTCTGATCCCACATACAGGGCTCTATGCTTTCCGTTCTGTTTTAATGTATTAGAAGCATCAGTAGGCATGTAAATGTAACTCGTTCTTTTTGATACATTGCAAATGGATATTTATGTGGATGTAACAGTATTTATACCAATTCCAAATTGGCCTCAAACAATTATTGTACATATATTCCGTGTACTTCTATAAATATCGCTACTAGACAAATTCCGGGAAGTGGAAGCTGGGTCAGTGGGCCCATGCCCTTAAAACATCATTAGGTTTACTGTCAGACTGCTCCAGAAGCCTTGTTCCAACGGCGCTTCCTAATTCCAGTGTAAGGATGCATAGTTTGCATTTGTGCTGTACCAGCACTGGATAGGTTCAGTCTATTTCATTTTTGTCAGTGTGCTAGGCAAAAATTATTGTTTGCATTCACATGACTATTTAAATGGGGGTGCATGTTTTTGTGTGACTTGGTATATCCATAATCATTGTTTGTACATGCTATGCAGGCATTTGAAGAGAAAGTATGCTCTGATGATTCTTTTTTAGTCTAAAGAAGTCTATACGTATATATCAATATTGTATTTAAAGTTCTTGGCTTGGTGCAGTGGCTCACTTCTGAATCCCAGCACTTTGGGAGGCCGAGGCAGGCAGATCATGAGGTCAAGAGATCAAGACCGTCCTGGCCAGTATGGTGAAACCCCATTCTCTACTAAAAATACAAAAATTAGCTGGGTGTGGTGGCGTGTGCCTGTATTCCCAGCTACTCGGGAGGCTGAGGCAGGAGAATCACTTGAACCCGGGAGGCGGAGGTTGTGGTGAGCCGGGATCACGATACTGCACTCCAGCCTGGGCAACAGAGCGAGACTCCGTCTCAAAAAAAACGTCCTCTTATTGATAAGTATTTTATTTATATCTAGGAGGATATGTATGCTTTCTTTATATGTTATTTTATTTATATATTAACTCAATTGAGTTATTTAAATCAGTATGGCTTTACTTATTTTTTTCTGTCTGCTCACTTTCTTGGAAAATGAATTTTTCTACTGTAATTATAGTTTTGGAATATTCTTTTTGTATTAATAACCATTTTTTGCTTTATGTAGTTCAGTTTTTTTTTAATGCTTAAAAATTCATGACTGTTCTTTTGGTAGATCAGGTCTCTTATCAAAATACTGTATATTTCTCTTTGTTTAATGCTTCTTTGACCAAGAGCTTATTGTGTTTCACGAGGTATTTCTGCCGTTGGTTTCTTTGGCTAACAAATATTCCTCCATTCGCTCGTCTCTAACCTTTTCAGGCCGTGATCTTTGAGGCTCAGTGCTGGAAGCAGCAGGGCGCTGGGTTTGGCCTTTTCTGTGGGAATCTCAGCTGCTGCGGCTCCTTTTGATCGCCGGCCTGCCCGGCCTGTCCTGCCCCCGTGAGTTGGGTTGTGCTCGTCTCGTTGCCACCTGTGACCTCTCCATTCTGTGTCTCAGTGGGTCGGAGGCTGAAGACAGGCCGCGCTGGAGAGGGCAGAGCTGTGCCTCGGCCCAGCCCATTCTCTGCTCGCCGTCTTCGGGGATGGCGCAGTGGGGGTGATTTGCCTGGGGCCTGAGGTCTGCTGGCTGCCTCCTCTGCCCTGTCCACCGTCATCTCTCCCTGAGGTGTCTGCCTTTCCCCCCAGAAGACCCTTGGGCGGCAGGACCCCTTGTGCCCAGTATCCACGTGCCACCACATGCACACACTGGCCGGTGGCCCAGCAACCTCTGCCCCTGTCTCAGGCTGGGCACAAGGCTCACCCAGACCTGTGTCCTTGCTCCCGGGCAAGGCCTACTCCCACTCTGGCTCCCCAGCGGCTCCATCCCCAGGGAGCTCTGGTTTCGGGAAGTTTCTCTGAGTTTCTCATCAGTGGATGCACCTGCCTGTCCACTGCCAGGCATTGCTGGAAATGCTTTCACAGTCTTATCTTTCAACATTTTAGTGGGTTTGGGGAGGAAGAGAAATCGTTAATACTCAAGGATTCAGTCTGCTCTCTTGAGCGGGAGATTTCTAGGTGTGTTGGAGCACAGCCATGGAACCACCGTCTCTTTTCCTTGAGCTAAGAAGCCGGGTCCTGGGCTGCCTGGCCATCATCGGGCAACGCAGTGCCCGGGCCCTGCCTGGCCGCACCTCCCCTCCCTCCATGCGTCCCTCATGCTGTCCTCCGCTGGCTGGCCCTGCCCTTTACCCTGCCCACCCAACTCACCTATGCCTACCTGGCTCACCCTGCCTGTCCACCCGTGTGGGGCTCTGCTCCTGTGTGGCCTGGTGTGGATGCCTGTGATGCCACGTTACTTCCCGGGCAGGCTGGGCTGCGGAGTCCAGCTGCCCGGGGGCCCCCTCTCACAGTTGCAGAGTGACTCGGCTTTGCCCTGCTGAAGGGCCCCGTGGATGAATGCGATGAATGCGACGCGTACAATTCCCTCTCCCTCTGGGGTGTGAAAGTCCTCTGCTTTCGCCTCCGCTGCTGGGTGAGCTCCGTGTTACGGTTTTATTGCCATTCCCGCTGAACTTTGCCAGAGCCAGGCCCTGGTTCTCTGACGTCAAAGCTGCTGAACTGTTGGGATTTTATTGCTCTAAATAACGATTTCTAATGATGTGAGCGGCCTGAGGAAAGAGCCTGGATTGACTTAGCCTGGAAGAGCTCCTTTGAAAGGAGGCCCTGGAGCCTCACACCCCTTTCCTTGCCAGCCCTCTGCACCCTCCCTGTGGGGATGCGTTTCTTAGGGGCACAGAGCTCCCCTGCCTTGAAGCCGAGTCCCTGGCATGAATCCCGGAGTGTGATGGGAAGCCCACAGGCGCCTGCTGGCAGGACTACCCTGGGCCTCTCTTTTCCTCACGTTCCCTTGTTGTCTTCCACTAACTGACTGTCCCTGTCTTTCCTTATGGTTGAGCTGCCTAGATTGCTGGTGACTTGACTGGCAGCAGGAAAGGCAGGCATTGCCACTTGGCCACCCATTTCACACTGCCCTGTCCCTCCAGTGCAGTTTACCTTTTCTTCTGAAATGTTTATGCCTAGAGAAGGGCTTGCCCAGAAATGTTGTCAGTGTCAAGGAGCCCCGCAGTGGATTCGCTGGGACGGGTCTGTGGTCACCTGGACGTGCTCCCGATAGGAAGCTGGTTGAGCAGGCAGTGGCGGGTACCTTGAGCATCCTCTCGTTCCCAGAATCTTGGTGAGAGGTATGGATAGTGTTTAGTTCAAAACAAAGTAAGTGGCCTAGCACGGTGGCTCATGCCTGTCATCCCAGCACTTTGGGAGGCTGAGGCGGGCAGATCATTTGAGGTCAGGAGTTCGAGACCAGCCTGGTCAACATGGTGAAACCTATCTCTACTAAAAATACAAAAACGAACTGGGCGTGGTGGTACATGCCTGTAGTCCCAGTTCCTCAGAAGGCTGAGGCAGGGGAGTTGCTTGAACCCAGGAGGCGGAGGTTGCAGTGAGCCGAGATCGCGCCACTGCACTGTAACCTGGCTGGCAGAGTGAGACTCCCTCTCAAAAAAAAAAAAAATTAAAACAAAATGATTTTGTGGGAAACTTGTGTAATTTAAGATCAGTGTTTTAATTTGGGACACTCTGTGATTTCTTAATATTCTGTTTAGTCTGAAATACCCCATCCACATAAAAGCACCGAAAATGTCGATGTCAACAATAAGTTGGTGCTGAATGAGTTCATGGCCATCCGATTTCTTCAAACCACTGACCAGTGTTAATCCTGTGAGTCCGAGGGAGAAGGCTCTCTCTGTGGTGGCTTCCAGTCTTCATGCTCTGTTCTAACTTTATTTGATCTTGAATCTGTTTATTTTAACCAGTGTGGCTGCCAATATTATTATATTTTAGTATAGAAATGATCTCAGAAAAAAGCATTTTTATGGGATATAAATAATACTCTGCAACGGTTGTATGTTTCAGGAATACTGCTGTGTTTGTGTGTGTTCATGTGTGTTAGAGGGTGTGTGTGTGGTAGGGTTTGTGTGTTATGGTGCATGTGTTTTAGGCACAATGTGTGTTAGACAGGGTGCATGTGCATGTGTTTTAGACAGGGTGTGTGTATTTTAGACAGGGTGTGTGTGTATGTTAGGGTGTGTGTGTGAGACTTTTAGACAGGATATGTGTGTGTGTGTCAGACAGGGTGTGTATATATATATGTGTTTTAGACAGGGTGTGTTTGTGTTATAGTGTGTGTATGTGTTAGGATATGTATGTGCTATGGTGTGTGTTTTAGCGGTGTGTGTGTTAAACAGAGTTTGTATTTTAGACATGGTGTAGTGTGTTTGTTAGGGTGTGTATGTTTTAGGGTATGATATATGTGTTAGGGTATGTATGTTAGCCAAGGTGTGTGTTAGAGTGTGGTGTGTGTGTATGTTGGAGTGTGTGTGTTAGACAAGGTGTGTGTGTGTTTTAGACTGTGTGTGTCTGTTAGAGAGGGTATGGATGTGTGATTTAGACAGGGTATGTGTGAGTGTTTTAGACAGTGTGTGTTTTAGACAGGGGGTGTGTGTGTGTGTGTGTGTGTGTATGTGTGTTAGGGTGTGTGTGTGTGTTTTAGACAGGGTGTGTATGTGTATGTGTTATGGTATATGTGTGTTAGGGTGAGTGTGTGTGAGATGGAAGTGCGTGTGTTTTAGGGTGTTTGTGTGTTAGGGTGTGTGTTTTAGACAGGATGAGTGTGTGTGTGTGAGAGTGTGTGTGTGTTTTAGACAGGGTGAGAGTGTTGTGTGTTTTAGGGTATATCTTAGAGTGTGTATGTTTTAGATGAGGTGTTTTTTAGACAGGGTGTGTGGTAGGGTGTGTGTGTATGTGTTAAGGTATGCATGTGTGTGCATTTGTTAGATGGGTGTGTGTGTGTTAGGGTGTGTGTGTTAGAGTGCATGTGTGTGTGTGTGTTAGACGGGTGTGTGTGTATGTGTTAGGGTATGTGTGTGTGTGTTGGGGTGTGCATGTGTGTGCGTTTGTTAGACGGGTATGTGTGTATGTGTTAGGATGTATGTGTGTGTGTTAGGGTGTGTGTGTTAGACAAGGTGTGTGTGTGTTTTAGACTGTGTGTGTCTGTTAGGGTATGTGTGTGTGTTTTAGACACTGTGTGTTAGGCTGTGTGTATTAGCGTGTGTGTTTTTGACGGTGTGTATGTGTTAGGGTATATGTGTGTTAGGGGGAGTGTGTGAGACGGGAGTGCGTGTGTTTTAGAGAGGGTGTTTGTGTGTTAGGGTGTGTATGTTTTAGACAGGATGTGTATGAGGGTGTGTGTGTTTTAGACAGGGTGAGAGTGTTGTGTGTTTTAGAGTCTATCTTAAGAGTGTGTTTTAGACAAGGTGAGAGTGTTGTGTGTTTTAGACAGGGTGTGTGGTAGGGTGTATGTGTATGTATTAGGGTGTGCATGTGTGTGCATTTGTTAGACAGGTGTGTGTGTATGTGTTAGGGTGTGTGTTAGTGTTAGGGTGTGTGTGTTAGAGTGTGTGTGTTTGTTAAATGGGTAGGTATGTATGTGTTAGGGTGTGTGTGTTAGAGTGTGCATGTGTGTGTGCTTGTTAAATGGGGGTGTGTGTATGTGTTAGGGTGTATGTGTGTGTGTTAGGGTGTGTGTGTTAGACAGGGTCTTGCTGTTGCCCAGGCTGGAGTGTGGTAGTATGCACTGCAGCCTCAGCTTCCTGGGCTTCAGTGGTCCTCCCACCTCAGCCTCCTGAGTGGCTGGGATCACAGGTGCATGCCACCATGCCCAGCTAATTTTTAAAATTGTTTATAGAGACAGGGTCTCACCACGTTGTCCAGGCTGGTCTCCAACTCCTGGACTCAAGTAGTCCTGCAGCCTCCCAAGGTGCTGGATTACAGATATGAGCCACTGTACCCAGCCAGGAAAACTACCAAGTTTTAAGGGGCAGCAAAGGAATTGTGAAGACCTGCAATTAACCCAAGACTTTGATTCTGAGCTTCTAGTGACAGATGGGTTGCAGATTCTGAGCATGGCCCTTCCTCAGGAAGAAGGTGGCAGAAGGCGATGAGAAAGCCTGGGAGCTGAGAGTGGCTTTTGGGGAGGCCCAGGAGGGCTCCCAGGAGGAGGGGGCGTACAGGCAGCAGGGGCAGCCAGCTGGCAGGAGTCTGGGGGTACTCGGACAAGGAGGCAGGGCCTGAGAGCATACCTGTTGCCAGCCGGAGAACAACTTCTTCAAGGCCTCTGCAGTGGACAGAGCTGGGGGTTCTGGGTAGGAGGGAGCGAGATTGAGACCGAGAACAAGGGAGAGGAGGCCAGTCCCGCGTGAGCTGGAGACTGTAGAGGACAGCGGAAATGCCATCGCGGTTCAGGCTGATGTTGGGGTGGAGAATGCTTTTCATCCCCATGTACTGCTTGCTTCCGCTTTCTAAAGGAACAGTTTCAAAAATACTTCCGTACGTTTTCTGACGCACAGCTCCGCCTGCATCCTCCCAGCCTCCCGGCTTGGGGCGTCTGCAGCTCTCAAATTGTCGCTAGCCTGGATTCTCCATGCCATCATTATCTGGGATCTTAATCAGTCAAGGTTTGTTCTGGAAATCATGTAGACATAAGGACTTATTTTTCAACCTACTTTTTTTTTTTGATCCTCAAATTGTGTTTTGTCTTTTAAAAATCATGAGTACGCAGTCATTATGAAGAGCTCAGAAAATTCACTGTCAATGGAGCATTGATGGTTTGTTTTGGCAATTCTCTGAAAATTCTTACACAGTTTGTGGAACATTTGCATTCGTGTCCCTTTTTCAAAGCCACTATTGTAGAAATGCAAATCTCTGAGTTCTGAGATGCTGAATGTTGGATGATTAATGATATTGAAATTTAAGAATGAACTCCCGGTATGTATTTGACATGGAAAACTCGGTGCGAGAATCATTAGAAACCATTGAGCACAGCTTGGCGGGGAACAGAAAGGCTGTGATTGAGGCACCCGGTGGTGGGGGCAGGTCGCACGTGGACAGGTGTGCAGATGTGCGGCTGCCTCCTGGTGCTGGGCTGTGGGAGGCAGGACCTACTGCCATCAAGTATCTGGCTCTGTTTGACCATAGGTGTTCAGAACTCATGATAATAATGCATCAGCCTTGATGACTTGCTTGCTCCAAGCGCACCCCACTGCGCGTTTCAGAGAGCGAAATGAGCAGCAGCTTTGTTCTGAGTCTCGCTTTGCCACCGCTTCACTGGTGCCTGCGTGTAGCTGTGCTGTGAGCTGGACACGTTCTTTCTGGTTTGTAGCTGAGGAAACCAGTGTGACTGCCATCAAGAGCTTAGGTAGCTGAGGCTGCTGGGCAGTGTATCAGAGGCCGATCTGGCACCGCTAGAATGGGTCCCCTGCCTTCAGGGAGTGCACGCCTCTCTGCGGCAGAACGCTGGGTGCCTGGGACCTGGGCGACCTTGTGCCCCCCTGCTTGTGTGAGCTCCTGGCCAGGGCAGGCAGGGCAGCAGGCACCCTGGTCCAGTGTGGTTCATGCCCTGAGAGGGATGGACCGGGCACGAAAGCCCCCTCAGGGATGTGGAGGCCAAGGGAGGCTGCCCCCAGAAAGGGGCCGAGGCTGAAACAGCTCTGCGAGGGGGCGCAGAGGAGGGATGGGGGCCTCCCGCGGTGCGGCCCTGCCAGCTGGGGCCCTGACCTGCGACGCAGGCTTTGGGTCACAGTGGGTTTCAGCGAGCACGGGCTTTGCTGTCGGGGAACTTTATGTGTCCTCTGTGTTTTTGTGAACTTTATCTGAGCTCTTTGCCAGTCCTTAGAACGGGGGGACTGAAGGAGTGACCGGGCGATTGGCATTACCAAGCAAACTCTGAGGTTTGGGCTGAAACTGTCATGTTGTGGCCACTTAGCATCCTTCTCTGCTGATTTCATGAGAACATGGCAAAAAATGGGCACTTCGGGGAAAATTGTAATGAAAATTACAGTTAATTTTAAGAAATCAAAATAAGACAAAAATCCACTGAGGTGTATCCGTATCAGGCCTTGAGTTTTTAAACTAGTTTACTTTCGGCCACCTAATCAGTGCGACGCTGGGTGTGCTGGCCTTTCAGCCGCGGGGCATTATTTTCATGTCTGCTTCTCTCTCCTTTCCCCCTTTTTAGGAAAACAAATAGAAATAGAAAAGATAAATTCTGCCTCACAGGGAGCTGGGCACAGGTGATGCGGAGATCGAAGGGCACAGGCCAGGCCTTTGGGAGCCCCCGGACAGCTCAGGCGCCTTTCCCTCCGAGACGGCACTGGGCCTGCGGGCTCTTGGTCGTGTGCGGGGGCCCTGAGCCCGGCCGCCTCATAGCGGCTTTGTTCTCGCTGGACCCCGGGCCTCCTGTCTCCCTTAGCCCTGACTGTCCTCTCCTCCGTCTCTGCTCGGTGTCCTCTGGCCGCCTTCATTTCAGTGCTGCGATCCGGACTCAGAACCCCGCATGGTTCCGTGCTGAGACGCAGCTGCACAGCTCGAGATTTTACCTTGAAACTCAGTGTTCAATGTTACTGTCATTTTCCGGCTTTCACCAATGCTCTGTACTTTCAAAAGGAGTAGTAAAGCTTATTGTAACATATTTGTTTTTTATAAAATACGTAAATGACCTAAATCTGCTTATTTGTGTTCCATCTAAAATAGCATTTATAAAGAGTTACGTAAAGTTGGCTTAAGTGTCTTAATGTTAGTTGTTTAGTGATGGTCATTAACTGGGGGAGTTTGTTTTTTTCCTGTATACAACAACGTTCTCATAAGGTTCAAATCAGCTCTTTGACCTGGTATTTATTTGAGATGTCAGGATTTATTATTATGAAGCCATTGCCTTCAGAGCCTTTCCCTAAAAGAAGTTTTGTGATTGGGGCCATTTGTTTTTTAACCTGTAAATGCTTAGACCATTTTCTTAGATTGCTTCCATAATCTGGTTGTTTAGGTGATGTCTTCATTCATTCAGCCTGCTATAATAAAATACCTCAGGGTGGATGATAGGTAAACAACAGAAATGTCTTGCTTACAGTTCTGGAGGCTGGAAAGTTCAAGATCAAGATGCCAGCGCGCATGGTGTCTGGGGAGGACTGTGCCCGCTTCATAGATGGTGCCCTCTTGCTCTGTCTTCACTGCTGGAAGTGGAAGGGATCTCACTTGAACCTCTTTTATAAGGGCACTAATCCTATTCCTGAGAGTCCATAACTTAATCACTTCCTGGAGGCCCCACCTCTTAATGCTATCACGTCGGGTATTAGATTCCAGCATGTGAATTTTGGGGGGTACGCCAGCATTCAGACCGCAGCAGCTGCTAAAGCCAAGAGAATACCTTTCGCTCTAAGAGCTAAAGGTTTTAATTAGTTTGCATTCATAGCCAAGGGTATTCCTTTTTAAATATCTATGAGTTTTCCTAGGAAATTTGCGGAAATTGGCTGCTTATTAAAACCGTGTTTCTCAGTGACTTGTAGATTCAGTAGGGTGTGTGAAATGCTGTTGGAGTTTCAGGGAAGGCTGTGGAGTCTGTTCGAAGCACGCTTAGGGTTTCCGTGTGCTGTCCTGAAAGCCTTTCTCACCTCTTCACTAGGGTAAGGCTCTATCGAGGGAAGTTCCTCCCTCCCTGTTAGATAGTGTGATGCAGAATTCTTGATGCTCTTCATTTTCACATGGACTGAATCCAAATCAGGTGGGGCTGATTCTTACAGCCCTGTGTCCCCAGCCCAGTCTCACACAGCACAATGCAAACCCTCCTTCCCCATCCTGGTCTCACACAGCACAACGCAAACCCTCCTGCCACAGGATCGCCACGTTGCCCGCCTGGCCCTGTCTCTGCCCAACACCTGCAGTCTCGATGTGGCCACGCAGGAGCGAAGGCTGCCTTCGTCCACAGCTCGGTCTCATGCACTTCTCTAGCACTGCCTTGTTTTTGTGACAGGATCGGGGGATGGGGGAAGGCAAGGTCAATTTGTTCTTTATGATGTTATAGTGGATAAAGAGTTTCAGAACATTTGAGAAGGTGCTAGAGGAAACTGGAGTCATGGAAAGCAGAGGTTTTCATTGGTAAACCAGAGAGATGAGGAGTTTTAGATTTTTTTTTTTTTTTTTTTTTGAGACGGAGTCTCCCTCTTATTCTCCAGGCTGGAGTGCAGTGGCGTGATCTTGGATTACTGCATCCTCGGCCTCCTGGGTTCAAGCAATTCTCCTGCCTCAGCCTTCTGAGTAGCTAGGATTACAGGCACACACCACCACACCCGGCTAATTTTTGTGCTTTTAGTAGAAAAGAGAT
Source organism: Saimiri boliviensis (assembly GCF_048565385.1). Lineage (NCBI taxonomy): Eukaryota > Metazoa > Chordata > Mammalia > Primates > Cebidae > Saimiri > Saimiri boliviensis. The sequence goes on from NC_133453.1 coordinate 2,475,639, forward strand.
TTTGCCATGTTGGCCAGGCTGGTCTCAAACTCCTGACCTCAGGTGATCTGCCTGCTTTGGTCTCCCAAAGTGCTGGGATTGCAGGCACGAGCCACCGTGCCTGGCCGAGGAGTTTTAGTTTTTGTAGTGCCTGACGCTTTTTACATGTTGAAAGGCAACTCTTTGATGGTAATGGTGGCGCTGCTGATGGTGGAGATGGAAGGTTAGGGTCCTGATAGAGACATCTGGTGTGGGCTGCAGTGAGCCCAGTTTTCTGAGTGACAGGGACTAGGGTGTGACTGCTGAAGAGTGAAGATCTTCCGTGCCCTTCATCTCCTGCGGGCTTCTTATCCTTGGTCTTGCAGCATCAGGATGGGGCCAGGGTGTCTGCCCTGGAGGGTAGACTTGGAAGGAGGACTGCAGGGCGCAGATGTCCTATCAGCGTGGCCTTCAGCATGGGGAGCCCTGGGGCTTTGAAGCAGATGCTTTATTCGAGGCCCGTGATTCTTTTCTAAATACAGACATAGACGTGAGCATCCCCAGAGGCTGTTGTTGAGAGAGGGTGTCTGTCTGCAGGTCCGGGCTGTTGCAGTGGGGTGATGAAGAGCAGAGGCTGTCTGACAGCTCAGAGGGTGCAGAGGCATCTCTGAGCAGCAGCTCCGGTGGAGGACCTGGCCTGGAAGTGCTCACACCCCACTGTGGTCCTCCTCTGTCCCAGGCAGGGATGGGGGTGGCAGGTGGAGCTTGGTGGGGCTGTCCCCACTGGGTCCGCTCTGTAGCTTCCGAGAACGGTTGGATTGTCTGTCTGCTTTTACATCTTTCTGTGATTTGGATCCCTTTTGTTCTTCTCCAGTCCTTGGTAGGATTTGGTAAAACATCGTTTCTCAGTGGTTCAGGAAGGCAGGGGTGGGGCTGTGTCCATGCTTGCACAGCCTAGTGTGACCACATGAGCTCACTGCTCTGTGACTGGCTTGATGCGGCCGAGGCTCAGGAAAGAGCTGGGGTGTCCTGGGGTGAGGGAGGAGCAGCACCAGCAGGCCCATGCCCCAGGCCGCCGCAGGGACCATCCTGGCCCAAATGTGTGACGGAGGAGGGCGTCTGGGGTGGGGACATATCCCACTCTTCTCGCTTTGTGTTCAGGCCCCCAGCCTATTTATGCCATGATGTCTTGATGTCTCCACGCTCAGCTGCCAGCTCTTCTGCTGAGGGAAGAAGTCACAAGGCCCGTGGCCCTGGCCTGAGCATGGACGTGGCTTTCTTGGTTCTTCTTGGCTGTGGTTTCCTTGAACTCTCCCTGGTCTCTAGGTCCTAATGCATGAGAATCACGTGTCGGGAGAATGTTTCTTGTGTTCACCAGTGTTTCCATTTCTTTGGAAGGTACATGGATGCTGTTACGGGTGGATTTGGTGGACTGATTTGCATGGTGGTGGCCTAAAGGATTGCATTTTCTAAGGAGGTGGTGTTTTAAATGCCTTGGCCAGGAGATTGCAGGGTGCCCTGGGCCACGTGTGTAGTTCTCTGGAATGATTTCACTCTGGAGTTGTGCTGAGGGAATTATTTCAGGCTTTAGTACTGTCTTCAAGAAGACAAGAGCAATTCAGATCTGCGTTGAGTTGCTCATGCACCCGTGAGAGACGGCACAGTGTTCCTTACCAGTGTCCCACTCAGGGCATTTAGGCTTCACCTGGGGCAGGGGCAGGGGCAGGGGCAGGGGCAGGGGCAGGGGCTGGGACATCACTGCCCAGGGGCGGCTCCGTGGGTGATGTGGACTGGGCCTTTTGCCTCCGGAGGCTGGGGTTGCTTCCTTCATCAGGCCCTGTTTCTTTTGAAGAATACTACCTTTGACTTTTGCCTTCTGGCGGCACATGGCCCTGCAGCTGATGGAAGTTGGCAGCGCAGAGGACATCACCGGGGCAGTCAGCAGTAGGTGGCCCTGTTTACAGGCAAACCCTCTTAAGACGGAAGTGCAGGGCAGGGCAGCCAGCCTTCACCTGGACTGGAAGAGCAGGTGGCTGATGTTTCTGAGTTGGTAGATTCATTCAGAAACATTGGTTAAAATTACTTGTCAATGCAACGTCTTTACCATTGTTTTCTTCAAATTCGGATTCTGTATTTTTTGCTTTTATGTAAACTGAATACGTAGTTTTCACAAGTTTTTTTAAATGCAGATGACCTCTGCCTTCACAGTTTACTTGGATACCTTTCAAGTCAGTTTTACACACATGCTCTCCAGAAACAAAACTCAAGACACTGGGGAACCGAACCTACGCTTCTGGTAGACTCTCAACCTTGAGTGGGAGCCTGAGGCCCTGGGCCCTGTGTGACACATGCTGTGGAATCCTCCCCCGGTGCCTTTTGAAATATGGCTAGTGGCCGAATCTCACTTCTGCCTTGGATGCTTATGGAATGTTCTGGATGGACTGAGCTCAAAATCTCATTGAATACTGTGGTCCTGTCAATCTAAACTTTGTACGTGAAAATCCGTGGGACTCTCATGGCAGCTGCAGAGGATTTGGGAAATTGCCTTAGAAAAATAATAGGAATTTATTTTTTCCTATTTGACACAGTGGATATATAAAGTTTGAACATCAGATGTAGTTTTGGATTTTAACAGCTCAGCATGAATAAACTGAGCTCAGAGGCGGCTGTTTTTTAGTGTGTCAGTTTTAATGGATGTCATTTGACATTTGCACCAGGGGATCGGACAGAGGTCAGCATGAGAATCTCAGGGTTAACTGGGCTGCTGCAGGGGTCGGACAAGGCCTCCTCTAAAAGGGATTTCGGGGCACTCATGGATGCAGGGAAGCAGGAGGAGGGTAACGAGTAGAGGCTGCTGCTGCCCCAGTTGTATTAGAGGGTGCCGAGGAAGGTGGTGGAGAGGAAGCCGCCGGGCCTCCAGGACCACACTAGCTTTGGGCTGCGAGAATGGTGCCTTGGGAGGTCTAGAAGCCATGCACTTTGGGACCAAGAAAAAACAGGTCCCGCTGGTGGCACGGACCAGGCCAGCCGGGAGCGGAGCTGTCTCTCTGCACTTGTCTTGAGTACAAGCCTGTGCTCTCTGAGCAGTCTCTGCACCTGGCTGGTGGGCGGGGCCTCACCTCACCTCCGTGGCTGCAGATCTCCTGGCTCTCGGTGTGCTGGGGAATACCTTCTGCATGGCCTGGCCTTCCTGGGATTTCCAGACCGGGACCACCTCCTCACCTTTTTCTTTGTCTTTCTGCCCCCGAAGAGATAGCGGCATATAGAAACAAGCCAGCTTTGCTTGTTTTCTCGCCCTTGGTAACTTGTACTGAGCCTGGCCTGGGTCCAGTCTGCTCACTGATTCCGCCAGGGCCCAGGCGGCAGGTCTCAGCCCAGCGAAGCCGCGTGTCCTGCTGGGCTTGCTCTGTTCCTGGAAAGCTTTGTCACGCACGGCCAGGGGCCGCCTTGGGTGCATCCTGTCTCCTCCGTCGCCGTATGTTTGGGAACAGAAATTGGCTCTGGTCAGATATGTGGATGTGCTGTTAATTTATCCTCATTTTTGGAAGCAAGTCGGGAGCTCAGAGAAAAGGAAGAGCCCCAAAATGTCAAAGCCAGCAGCGGCCATCTGACTCGGTTGCTCTTTGCTACAGTAAGTGATGAAGATGGAAGCATCTGATTTCCTCACTTGCCAGATTTAGGCCCCATTTTGTTTACTCTCATGAGTCCTGATTTCTTCCTGCTAGAGAGAGGAAGTTTGCAGAGACAGCTGGCTTGCGGTGGGGTTTTCTGTGAATGGAGCTTGTATTGGTGAGGTGAGTGGCGTGGGAGTCCCCTGCCGGTTAGTGGCTTATGCAAGGTGTGAGCTTCTGTTGGAAGTGGACGTTTTCCGCCTTCCGGGAGCCGAAGCGTTTTTTTGCCGGTGAGTACAGCTGAGTGTCACGTGCACCTGATGGCAGTGTCTCTGAGCCTTGCCATTTCCTCCACTCCCTCCCTCGGAGCCGTTTGTATGACAACCAGCTGTTCAGTAAAACCAGTTTGGTGGAGTGGGTGTGTGTTAATTCTAGTCTGTGTGTTTAAAAATAAATTCGTATGATGAGAATGGCACTTTACCTTGCAGTCTTCCTCTCAGTGACCCATAGCCCAGCCACGAGGAAAGCACCAGACAAATTCTGGTAGACACGCATCCTGTGAACTACTCCCTCCCAGGCGTCCTTGATAGGCCAAGGCCATCAGAAACAAGAATCCTCTGAGCAACTGTCACCATGAGGAGTCTCAGGAAATGCAACACCTAAGTGTGATGTGGAATTCCTGGATGGATCTTGGAATAGAGTAAAAGACATCAGTGGGAAACTTCAGGAAATCCTAAACTCCAGAATTGTAGTTAACAACAGTGATGTCAGTATTGGTTCCCAATTGTGACTGATGTACCATAGTAAGGTAGGATGCTAGTCATAGTGGAGACAGTGCAGGTGGTGTCCGTATGGTATACTGGCAGCCCTCTGTACTGTCTACTCAAGTTTTAGTAAGATTTGTCGGTAACTCTGAGTTCAGAAAATGAAGTGCATTATACTCTCTTTTGCGTAATGTTTGTTCATGAATGGTTGTATACTGTAGTTACTTTAGCAACTTGCTTTTAGTTTTTCCTTTGGGGACTCTCTTTATGGTCGTGCAGGGATGTGATAGATTAACTTAACAAGTCACTACTGGTGGACAGGGAGTTTGTTTTCAGCCTTTCCATTGTTGTTATTATAAGCACGTAGTCTTGACGAACACCCATGTCTAAGTGGACTTTTTAATTGAAGTATCACAGGCATCCAGGAAAGTGCAGGAACCATGACTGCTTAGCTTGATGAACTCTCCCGAAAGGAAGATGCCTGTAACTGCTACCCAGATCGTGAAATGGGACATCCCAGCACCCCAAAGCCCCATATGTGTCCTCTCTGTCATTGTACCTTCACTCCTATACCCTATAGATATCACTTCTCTAGCTCTAACATGAGTTTCTCCTGGTTTGGAATGTCATATAAATTATATAATACTTATTCCTATTGTCTGGATTATTTCACTTGACAGTATGTTAGATTTATTGACATTGTGGCTTAGTAGTTTCTTCATTTAATAGGTGTATAATATTTCAGTGTATGAACATATCACAAATTATTTTTTGGTTCAATTGCTGATGACATTTTGGTGGTTTCCAGTTTGGAATTATGTATAATGCTACTGCTTTGTCCTTGCCAATACATAGTACTGTAATTCTTTTTCATTTTAACCATTGTAGTTTCATTTGTATTTCCCACATTACTAAAAATGTTGAGTATCTTTTCATATGTGTATTGACCAACTAGATGTCCTCTTTGGTGGAAAAGTCTCTATTCATTTAAGAAATTGGTTTGTCTTTATTTTTCTTACTGATTTGTTGGTGCTGTTTTTATAGACTGGATATGAGTGAGTTGTTTGTTGTTTGTTGCTATTTTCTATCAGTCTGTGTGCTGCGTTTTCCCTTTTTTAATGTTTTTTTTTTTTTTTTGGTGAACAGATGTTCTTTTAATAGTCTAATAGTTGTTTTATTTATGCCTATTTGAAGATGATGAAGATATTTTATTTTATTCAATATTATTTTTGAGAAATTTCATTGTTCTATCACTCATTTAGATCTATGGTCCACTGGAATTTTTTTTTTTTTTTTTTTTTTTTTTTAATATGGTGTGAGGTAGGGATTGAGAGTTATTTTTTCCGTTTGGAAATTCAGTTGGCCTAACAGTATTTATTTAAAAGAATCATCCTTTTTTCTCTGCTATCCAGTGCCACTTTGTAATACGTCAAGTAAATTATATAAATGGATCTGTTTTTGCACTTTATTCTAGTTCATTGGTCTATTTGCGTATCTGTGTACCAATACAACACTGTTTTAATTAACTATAGATTGACAGTTAACCATAGTATCTAATAAGGTGGATATTTCAACTTTTTAAAACTTTCAAAGCTTGTCTTGGTTCTTTTTAGTCCTTTGCATTTCCATATGAATTTTAAAATCAGCTTTTCAATTTCAACAGAATACCTGCTGTGATCTCAACTGGGATCCATTGATTTGCATATGAAATCAGTTTATTAAGAGTCTTCTAATCCCAGAATATGCTACATCTTTCTATTTATTTTGAGCATCTGTAATTTCTTTCAGTCATATTTTGTAGTTTTCAGAATAGAGGTCTTAGTTTTTTGTTTGTTTTATGAGATGGAGTCTTGCTCTGTCACCCTGACTGGAGTGCAGTAGCAGGCTCTTGACTCACTGCAGCCCCATGTCTGGCTAATTTTTTCTATTTTTTGTAGAGATGGGGCTTTACCATGTTGACCAGGTTGGTCTCGAACCCTCGACCATAAGCAATCTGTCTGCTTCAGCCTTCCAAAGTGCTGAGATTACAGGCATGAGCCACGGCACCCAGCCTGGAGATCTTTTATTTCTTTTGTTAGATTTACTTCTGGGTTTTTGGTGTATGTGGCGGTGTTATGCTGTTTTGCTTTTAAAATTTTATTTTTGTAATGATGTTTAGAAGCACAATTAATTTTTGTATATTTATCATGTCTCCAGAGACCTTGCACAGTGTTTATTATTATACCAGTTATCTTTAGATTCTTTGGGGTTTTTAATGCATACTGTCTGTGGATGGTAAATGTCTCATTACTGCTTTGCTAATTTTTAAACCTTTTATGTCTTTCTTGCTTTACTGCACTGCCTAGGACCTTCAATCAAATGCTAAACCTTGGTGATATTTGGCATCTATGTCTTATTCTAATATCAAGAGAAAAATTTTTAGTATTTCATCATTACATATAAAATTTGCTATAAATTATGTATAGTCTATGAGATTAGTACAGTTTATTTCTGTTCTTAGTTATTGCTGAGTTTTTCTCATAAGCAGATGTTAAAATATTAGATGGAACCATGTGAAATTGCAGGTATTTGATTCTTCGGTCTACAAACGTAATATCTTAATTTAGTTCAACTTAATATATTAGACTTTTTCTGCATCTGTTAATAATCTTATGCTTTTCTTCTTTTATTTTATTGTGATGAATTTTCTGATTGTAAAATCAGAAAATGTGAGGTTTAAAAGTGTAAGGTTAAGTCAGCCTTACACTTCTATAATAATTATTATAATGTGCTATTCTTTTTATATACTGTTGAATTTACATTGCTTATAGCTTAATTTTTATCATCTAAAGATATGAATGAGATTGACATGTTGACATGTATTGTTTTTTCTTGAAATACTTTGTCACATTTTAATATTAAAGTTATACTAATATCTTAAAATGTGAAGGTGCCTTCTTTTTCTATTACCTAGGATTGGCAAACTTTTTCTGTGGAGAGTCATTAATGACTTCAGTCTGTACGGACCACATAGGGTCTCTGTTGCACGTTTTCTTCTTTTTTTCCTTTTTTTTTTTTTTTTTTTCAACAGCCACTTAATGTAAAAATCCCATCTTATTTTGCAGGTTGTATAAAATCAAGCCACAGATTGTGCTTGGCCCATGGGCCATAGTTCGCTGGTCCCTGTTTGATTTTCTTGAAGAGTTTATGTAGAAAAGATGCAATTTCTTTCTTAAATGTTGTGGTGGATTCACTTATGAACCTATCTTGGAGTTTTCTTTGTGGAAAAATTTGTAAATTCCACCCTCAACTGATATAGGACTATTTAGATTTTTAAGATTTTCTTGTGTCAGCTTTTGTGTGTTTAGTTTTTCTTGGAATTTTTTATATTCCAGCTGCATTTTCAAATGTATTGAAATAAAGTTCTTTAAATTATCTTTGTAATGACTGTAGGATTTATAGTTAAATTATCTTTGTAATGACTATAGGATTTATGGTGTCATTCCCTCCTAAATTCCTGACAATGTGTATTCTCTCATTTTCCCTCCGTTGGACTTGCCAGGAGCTTATTTATTATATTAATATTTTTAAAGAACCATGTCTGGTTTTCTTGTTTATTTTTTAATTGAATTAAAAAATAAATTTCTGTTCTTACACTATTATTTCTTTTTGTTTTTGGGATTTAATTTGCTGGGGTGGTTGTTTTACTAATTAAAATAAATATTTAGGTCATTGATTTTTTTTTTTTTCCAGATGTTCTTCATCTGTCATTTCTACCTGTGTATGGCTTTCACTAGGTTGTGCAAGCTTTTCAGTGTCATTTTAATTATAATTTGGTTTGGAATATTACCTAGTTTCTTTTTTTTTTTTTGACTCGTGTTAATTAGAAATACATTTATTAATTTCAATGCTTTATGAACTCTTAGCATTTTGCTTTCATTTTGTTACTGATTTTTAGTTTAATTTCACTATGATCACTCATGTAATTTCGGTTTTTAGAAATTCTTTAAATTTTGCTGTATTGATTATATGGTCAATTTTGTCAACATTTGATGTATACTTGAAGAGAACAAGTCAGCAATGGAGATTGGCCAGTTTTACATGTCCATTTCATCAAATCAATCATCGTGTTCGGATGTTACCTTTACTCGTCTCAGCGTCTGCTTCTCTGTCAGTTGGTGGGAATGGAATTTTAAAATCCCTGCAGTCCTTGTGGATTGCCATTGTTTCTCTTTTTGGCTCTGTCAGGTTTCGCTTTTATTTATTTTGAAGCTATCTTAAGCCTAGGCAGATTTAGAATTTTACGCCTTCTTGTTGGAATAACTGCCTTTTTGTTGCTGTGAAGTGTCCACCTTTCCCTCTTGTATCTCTTTCTGTGCTTATGTCTGACTGCGGGTCCTGTGAAGGCTGGTCGGGTCCACGTTGTCCTGGCTCCTGGCACGGAGCTCTCCGCACCCCCACGATCAGTCTGGTGCTGGTTTCCTGGGGTCTGAACCGTCCCGTGCTGCTCAGCTTCTCAGCCTCGCGGGAAACGTGGGCTGGGTGGGCCCTCTTCCGGCCCCTTCTCTCCCTTGGCCTGGAGTCCTCGCGCTGATCCACGTGGTAGATTGCATCCTGTCCTCTGTGTTCCTGGCTGGAGGGCTGGCGTGGGAGGACCCGGCCTGCTGTAGCCCTGAGTGGAAGCCGAGCTTTACCCGGTGCCCCGCGCGTGGGTCCGACGCAGCCACAGTGATGTGGCGTTGCAGGCCGCTCACCGGGTCCCTGTGTGTGCCTGCTGAAGGTTCTCTCGTGGAACTCGGTATCTGGACGGCTTAGTTCACGAGTCCCAGGTTGCTTTCCAGGCTTACATTCATCTTTATGTCGCAGTTTATAACTGCTGGGTTCTATTTTAAAGTGGACTGAAATGTATCTGCAGCCTTGAGCAGCTCTTATAGCACTCTTATTCAGATATTTTATGAGGTGATTTATGTCGCACCTTGTAAAGGCTCTAGAATCTCCCTGACCAGGATGCAGTGCCCGCCCCTTCCTGCTTGTCTGCTCTCCGCCACCTGCCTCCTTCTCCTGGCGGTTACCGTTTTCCCTGAGAATGTGAAGGAAGAGTTCATTCTGCATTTAGCTTGAGGAATCATATGCAGGACGTTGTGTTTCGTATCACCAGTGTCAGGGCAGTGCTGGCCACCCTCTGCTCCCATGGCCCGTCTGCCCCGCTTGCCCGCTGGGCAGGCCGAGAGCTTGACTTAGCTGCTCTGGGTGTCACTGTGTCCCCTGGGCTGTATTCAGGGGTACCTGCCTTCCTCCCTGCTCTGCGTTCCGGGTCCCCAAGGCCAGGCAGGTCGGGAGTGCTCACGCGAAGGGCAGCAGGTCAGTGTGCAGGAGCCTGGCCCACGTGGCTGGGGTGCGGCATAGCCTGTCCTCTTCAGGGGCCTTTTTGGGATGGAGAAGGCCAAGGGCGAGATCTCTTTAAACCGAATGGTTGGGTTACAAATACCACATTTAGTGTACAGCATTTAAAAGTGTATTTCATTCAGTGTAATTGCACACTTAAAACATTGAAAGATAAATATAGTTTTATTGACACATTGAATACAGATAGCTTAGGAAGAAGCCAGCACTTTTTCTCCCTATAGAAGGCCGGGCTTCATGACCAGGGGATTTTCTTTTTTTTTTTTTTTTTTGAGGTGGAGTCTTGCTCTGTTACAGCCCAGGCTGCAGTGCAGTGGCGTGGTCTCGGCTCACTGCAACCTCTGCCTCCTGGGTTCAAGTGATTTTCCTGCCTCAGCCTCTTGAGTAGCAGGGACTATAGGCACACGCCACCACGCCCAGCTAATTTTTGTGTTTTTAGTAGAGACGGGTTTCACCATGTTGGCCAGGATGGTCTCCCTCTCTTGACCTCGTGATCCACCCGCCTCGAAAATGCTGGGATTACAGGCACGAGCCACTGCACCCTGCCAACCCGGGGATCTTCTTTGCTTTGTGGGGAAGCAGTTACTTTGTTTGTCAGAATCAGGACCCTTCTCCAAGGTAAGAAAGCAGGGTGTGAAGGTTGGCTGGCTGACCTGTGCCACTTCTGCCGCTGCGCAGGCTCGCTGGCAGGTTGTCCAGTGTTGGAGAAGAGCCTCTTGGAGTGGAAGCCAGACTGACATTTGGGGGGGCTAGAGTTGGAGTGTCCCTGGCAGGCCACACTCCTTCCTGTAGCCCTCTTGCAGTCCTGGTTGCCAGGTGACTGGCCACGGTCCGCAGTGGTCCTCACTCAGGCCGTTGGAACCAGGCAGAGTTAGCAGCGGCCACTCCCTCATGGTGGCTCCTGCAGGCGTCTCTTTTGGCACAGGGTCCACTCTAGGGCCTGGTTGGACCTCCCCTTCTCAATGCTCCTGTGAAAAGCTGGCAGTCCGGCCACTCAGTGCCACTCCCAGCGTCCCTCCTGGCTCTCCTGTGGCTCTGCTGTGGCTCTCCAGACGGCTGTGCCTGGCCTGCGTGTGTGGCTTCTGGCTGCTGATCCAGGCTCCTCCATGTGGCTGTGGTCACCTCCCTCTGGGCTTCTGCTCCCTTCTCTGAGAAATGGCGCCCCTAAGAGACTTCACCTTACAGGGTTGTTGTGAGGATCAGATGAGGCAGGCGTGGAGCCCAGGGCCTGGTCCTGCCCAGGGATGTCAGCTGCTGTCCTCATCCTGGGATCCAGAACCCTCTGTAGCCCGGGCCAGGCCCCGAGTGTCTGGCAAGGTTTAGTTTAGTCGACCTTGTCAGACTCATGCCCTTTTTGATAAATATAAATAACCTATGTCCTTCAGTGTTTGAAATTTCAGAAATACTTGGACATTAGATCACAAAACAAATCGAGCACGGTATCTGTGTGATGCCAGCTGCCCTCCCCCAGCGGGCAGCACCCTGCCTGACGCTGCTGCCCAGGCGCAGGCGGGGCAGGAATGGGGGAGCCGAAGAGGGTGTCCCGCTGGGAGGACGGGTGCGCAGAAAGTTGGAGAGGAGCTGCTGGCCCGCCCTGGCCGCTGGCCTCCCAGGCCCCAGCTGCTGCTGCAGAGGGTGCCCCTGTCTCACTGAGATGACAGGGTAGAATCAAACTTGTGTGTGTTACTTTTTTTCTCTTTTAGTGATGAGTGATTATAAACCATAAAACCCAACTCCTGAGAAAAGAATGTTACTGGCAAATGATGGAGGGTTCCTGTCATTCCAGTAGGAGGACCCACCTTTGGGGTCTGCACGGCTGGTGGGGTCCCCGTGAACCCCTTCTGAGTCCTTTTGGGGGTGGGCTGTCTCAGGACCAGCTGGTGGGGAAGCAGCTGGGGAGAGGAGGAAAGGGGCTGGCATTGCAGGACCTTCCATGCCATCTGCCTCCATCTGGGGCCAGGAGCTGGCCCTGGGCTCTGCCTGTGGGTCCCGGGTGTGCTGCTGCTGCCTGGTGGCCTGGGCCTGGAAGAAGGAGCTCAGCTTACACTCCCAGCCTTTCAGGCAGGTTCGCAGCTGCCAAGTGGTTTCTTAAAAAGAATTCCTCCTCCCTTGATTAATTTCTGGCATGCGGCTTTGGGGATCTCTTGCGTCAGTAAATCGTCATAAACCCCCAGTTGTCTGGATCAGACATAAACACCAAGCCCAGCTCCACCGCTCCTGACTCTCGGCCAGGGCTGGCCTGCCCTCGGAGCTCTGGGCTGGGCAGCTGGAGATAAAGAGGACCAGCGGGTGCCCGAGAGGCCAGGCGCGTGGCTGCGGCCGACAAAGGCCTCTTCTCGGCGGTGCCGAGCCTGGCAGATCGGATGTGCGCTGTGCTCGCGGGGGAGGATGCGGGCCACAGATGCGATTTATTTCCTGAAATGTCTGGTGTTTCTCTTTCCTCCCCCACCAGCTCCCCACTCTCAGGGATAGGATGTTTCCTCGTCGGGAGCATTTGCCTTCTTCCAGTGAGCATTCTGTAGGGGCTAAGAAAGATTCCTGTGTGTGAGGCTTGCACAGTGTTAACATTCAGGTCTGGGAAACTCGGGGCTTGGACAGCAAGTACCTCACTGTCCAGATCCGAGGAACAGACGCCTCACAGAATGCTTCCTGTTGCATGCAGCAACATTCATCGTAAGGCTTTTTCAGCAGGGTTTGAGATCCTCAGGAGGCCCCGGGACTGTGTTCATCCTGCTCTTGCTTTGTAGAATGCTTTTCATCTGGGGTACCCTTGAAGAGGCTAGAAGCCCGGGAGCTGGGCTCCCCATAGTCCTGGGTGACCAGGGAGCACACTTGGGCTGGCGCCAGGGCTCTTCCAGGGTGGCCGGAAGGACGAACTTGGTCTCCCGTCTTTCCAGGGCTGATTCAGGCATTTGGCAAGTCCTGACTGAGCCCCTGCTATAGGTGGATGGTGCAGACCTGGGGCTTTCGGGGTGTCCTCAGGAGGCGTGAGACGGCAGCCCTGGGGACCAGCCACGGTCAGATGCAGAGGGGTGTGCAGTCAGGGGCCTGGTGGACTGGGCCTGCCATGGGCCTGTGCAGACATTCAGAAGACAGGGCAGCCACCCCAGACCCCTGGACAGTAGGCATGTGGGGCCAGCGTGGAGGAAGCCTGCCCAGAGTCTCTTCAGGGGCCTGGGCTGGAGGTCAGCAGCAGGGAGCAGTGCGGGCCAGGAGCCGGGCAGGGCTTGGCCAGGGTTGTCTCTAGGCTTGCTGTGTTTCCGAGTACCCGCGGGGCACTGGCACACTTGGGGGAGGGTGTCAGGCCCTGGTTTTGAGTCCCATCCTGTGAGCCAGGCAGTCTCTCTCGGAAAGCCTCGTGGGCAGGAGGGCAGCCCCGGGCCGAGTCGGGGCTGGCTGGCTGGGGGTAGCATCTGATTTACGGATTTCAGTTTCGACTTGTTTTTTGCCGATGCACACAAGCTGTGTATGAACCAAATTTAAGGGACTTTCGTGAATGAAAAGTAAGTCCAGGAGGTCGACAGTATTAACTTTGTGTGTTAAATTGAGAAAAGACCATATTGTAGCTGAGGGACAGAGCAACTGAGTGTCACTCTCTGGACGCCTGGGCTCCTCAGAGCAGGCTCTGAGGGCAGGGAAATTAGACCCCAGTTTCTGAGCTGCTTGGGGGTGCCCCCCAGCCCCTGGGGAAGGGGAAACAATGTTCATCATTCATGCCATTGGCTCAGCTGAGCCCTGGGCCACTCCGTGGGAAAGGCACACCTTCCATCACAGGTGGGTACGGCCAGGCTCCTAAGGCAAAGCCGGATGCCTCAGGAAACCAGCTGCCAGCAGAGCTGGGTGAGGCCCCCGCCTCCTGACCCCAGGCTCCTGTGGCTTCCTTGGAGCTCTGCTACTCAGATTCTGAAACATTTGTTCAGTGAAGGCAGTTGGTGAATCATCCTCCTCAGGGTTTTTTTCCAGAAACAGGTGCAGACTGCGTGGAAGCACCAGCCAGTGATGTGGTCTCGCTCAGGCTGTGCCTCTCGTGCCCATGCTCAAGGCCTGGGAAGGGCACATCTCTGGGCCCATTTTGCAGTTCTCTTTGGCAGCATGACAGGGACAACTTCTGTGTGCTCGGGCAGCATGTGAACCGCTCTATGGGCTCCCATCACCATTTGGAGAGTCCTCAGGTGCGGCGGATGTGGGGGTCTCAGACCAGAGAAGCAGCCAGCTGCCGGCTCGCTGGGATGCCCATGGCCCCAGAACTCTCAAGCAAATCATAGACATTTTCAGGCACTGCCATCTGTTGTTCTCTTCCAACTCCTTGCTTTGTCATTTATTATGCCTTGAAGATCATTTCCTATCAGTTAGTAAAGCAATCCTTGATTCTTTTAATAAACAATGTGTTTCTTTTTAGTTCTTGAAATAACACTTGGGTGTTATTTCAGTCTACTTACCAACAGGTATATTAATTTCTGTGTTCATCATGCCTTTCTTATTGTGGTAAAATACACATAACATAAATTTTACAGTTTTAAGCGTTTTGAGTGCACAGTTCAGTGACAGTGAATATTTTCACATTCTTGGGCAACCGTCACCATCATTCATTCCCAGAACTTTTTCATCTTCCCAAACAGAAACTCCATGCCTAGTAAACAATCCCGTTTCCCTCCCACCAGCCGTGGCACGCACTGTTCTTCTTTCTCTCCACTTTCTCTGCGAATCTGACTCCTCTAGGGACCTTCCGTGAGTGGAATTGTATAGTATTCGTCCTTTCGTGCGTGGCTTCCTGCACTTGGCATAATGTGTCAGGATTCACCCATGTTGTGGCATGGTCAGAATTTGGTTCCTAAAATTTTTAAGGCTAAATAATACTCCACTGTGTGCATATATCACATTCTGTCTATTCATCTCCTGATGGACCTTTGACAATCCCGACTTTTTGGACATCGTGATTCATGCTGCTGTGAACATATTTGTACATATATCTCTGAGGCCCTTTCTTTCAGATCTTTTGGGTATATGCCTTGGAGGAGAATTGTTGAATCCTATGACAGTTTTGTGTTAATATATTTTTTAATTGAGATGGAGTCTTGCTTTGCCACTCAGGCTGGATCGCAGTGGTGTGATCTCGGCTCACTATAACCTCTTCCGTCCACGTTCAAGTGATTCTCCTGCCTCAGCCTCCCGGGTAGCTGGGACTACAGGCTCCTGCCACCACGTCTGGCTAAGTTGTTTGTATTTTTAGTAGAGATGGGGTTTTACCATGTTGGCCAGGCTGGTCACCAACTCGTGACAACAGGTGATCCACCCGCCTGAGCCTCCCGAAGTGCCGGGATTATAGGTGTGAGCCACCACGCCAAGCCCTGTGTTTAATTTTTTGGAAACCACCAAAGTCCTTTCCACAACACTGTACCATTCTGTGTTCCCATGCACAATGTGCAAGGGTTCCAAATTCTTCACATCCTCATCAGTATTCCTTATTTTCCAGTTTTGAAATGATACTCGTCCTAGTGAGTGTGGATGGTGTCTTACTGTGGTTTTGATTTGCATTTGCCTAATAGTGATGTTGGACATCTTTTCATGGACTTACTGGCCAATGGCGTATTTTCTTTGGAGAAATGTCTGTTGGAGCCTTTTGCCGTATTTGAATTGGGTTGTTTGTTTTCTGTTGTGTTGCAGCGGTCCTTCACGCGTTACGGATGTATAGTTTGCAGATGTCTCCTTCTGTAGCTTGTCATTTCACTCTCGTGGTGGTGTCCGGTGGTGCACAAAAGTTTTCCATTTTGACAAAGTGCAGTTAATCTGTTCTTTCTTGTGTTGCCTGGCTTCTGATGTCATAGCTAAGAAGCCACTGCCAAATCCAGGGTCGTGAAGATTTCCCCTTTGTGTTTTCTTCTATGAGTTCTATGGTTTTAGTTCTTATATTTAGGCCACTGATCTATTCTGCTTTAAGTGTTGCATGTGATATGAGGTAGGGGTTTAACTTCATTCCGTTGCCTGTGGCAATTCCATCGTTCAGCACCCTTTGGTGAAGAGGATGGTGCCTGCTTTCAGCTGCTGTAAGAGAGCGCTGTCTCAGAGGGAAGACCTTGCTCATTTCTGAAGCTGTGCTTTGGAAGCATCTGAGCTGCAGTTCTTCCCTCCCAAGCCACGGTGTTGCAGCCATATTCACAGCCCGGTTCGCGGGCCCCCATCCCTGCCGCCGCGTCCCTGCAGCAGCACCTCACCCACACCCCCTTCCGTTGTGGCCTCTCCTAGAAATGGCGAGTTTAAGAACAACTGGCCGGGCTTTCCACGGGAGACAGAGAACAGGCTGTGTGCAGCGTGGGTCCCCAGTTGTGCTGACTGTGAGCTGTGGAGCCTCGTAAGCGGGGCTGTCCCAGCCGCCCTGTCGCGGCTTGCATCAGAGTCCTCCGTGGTGTCTGCCCTGGGTCCTGAGTTTGCCGGCTGCTGCACCGACGTGGGGCGCTGCTGAGCGGGAAGCCGCAGGCTGCACGCAGGCGCTTCGGCCTTGCTCGGCCCCTGGAGAGCAGACATACAACGGCAATAGGCTTTACGGGGATTCGGATTTATTCATTTAAGCTGAAGGAGTTTAAAAATTGCTGCTGTTCTCTCGCTTTTCATTCTCACTCTCACCAGCCTTTCCGTCTGGCATACTGCGCAGTGAGGACCTTCCCTCCACGTTATGCTCCCACTGGTGAGTCGTGGCAGAATTGCTTTTGTCTTAGGATGGCTCAGGACTGTGTTTCTTTCATCTGATTGTGGCCACGTGCTTGCCATTGCATGTCTGACTTGGGCGTCGAATTCAGGATGTCCAAGGACTCTGTTTGAAAGCATTTTTTGGAGACCCCCTGTTTCTTATTTACGTGCTGGAGCCCCTTGTTGAATGTTCTCAGCTGCCTTCTAGTCCCACACCTTCCATGGAGCTGCTCCCCAGCATCTGAAACGCCACAGCCGCCTTTGTCAGTGCTCACCAGTGCGCCCATAGGACACGTGTCCCCATTCAGATGCGCTTTTCGTGGCCCGGATGCCAGGGGAAGCCATAGAGGATATGTCTCATTCTGAAATTTGCACTGTTGCTTTTTTAAGTGAAAGATTTCAACAGCAATGCGTGTTCTTGTCTTTTTTTAGAAAAAACAACAGTGTTTTGTGACACTTCTGCCTGCTGTGGTGGCGGCGTTTCTTCCCTCTGCAGGCCCCCGGTGTGTGTGACCGGCTGCCTGGGGGCCCCGTGCCAGGGAATGCTCTCTGAGCTCTCACAGGCATCTTCCTCCTCAAATGCAGGTTGGGCGGAGACATGGATTCAGCATGACCTCTCCCAGGTCCCCGCGTGAAGAAGCACTTCCCAGGCGCACACGCTGGAGTCGCTGGCTGCGTAGATGGAGGTGGAGGGCCTGAACTGAGAGCTCCCAGACGCCTCTCTCTTGCCCAGCACTGCCCCGCGTCTCCCACGTGTGGGCTCTCCGAGGAGCTGCCCGATTTATTGCTTTGATTTTGTTGAATGAAAGCAGTTTATTTAATAAATGGGAAAATACTCCCCTTCCCCAGTTGTAAAAGTTAAGATGTCCTCTTACCCTTCCTTAACATGCAACAACGCTGACAGATGAAAGAAAGGAAAGTGTCCCGTTTACCCCATGAGCCTGCAGTTAACTGAGGGGTGCACAGTTCAGGGAAAGTCCGAGATGGCTTTTGTGGAGATTACCGAGCACGTTCTCTCTCTCTCTCTCTCTTTCTCTCTCTCTCTCTCTCTCTCTCTCTCTCTCTCTCTCTCTTTTTCTCTCTTTCCCTCTCTTGTCTCCCCATGTTCATACCTGTACCTATTAAGTACATGATGGAACAGCAATGGGATTTTTTGTAGCTCCATAATATTTCAGTATTTAAAAATCCTCTATTAATGGGCTTTAAGTTTTTGGTATAGTATATAACACCTCAGTGAGCGCTGTTGCACACGTGTCTTTATGTCTGGGGCTGATTGTTCGTATCTTTATTGTTTTGTTAGGATAAAGTCCTAGAACTGCGGGGACAAGGGACATGCACGAGTCACCCTCATCACCAAGGGTGAGCCGTTTGTGGCATGTGCACCCCACACACTCCGGCAGGATGCCTGAGCACACCCTGCAGCAGCGCTGGGTTCTGTCTCGGGAACTGCAGTTCTTCCTGGGCTTCCTGAGAAGGAAGGGCCACAAGAGTCTGCCCACATGCTTGGGGCAGACTTGGGTGACATTGCTCACTGAAGCCAGGAGTGGGGTCCTGGGTGTTGGGCTGAGTGACAGACCCAGGCTACCTGCACCCACATAGGACTAAGAGTCTGAAGAGTGCTTTCCTTAGGCTGGTTCCTGTCCACACACCAGCACTCAGCCAGTCAAGACACCTCTTGTGAGCATCGGCTACGTGCCAGGCTGCTGTAAGCACTGGAGTCTGCTGGTGAGCCACACAGGAAACCCCCACCCACTGGCACATCTGGTGCTGGTGGGAAAGTCAAGCAGTAGATGGGTGAATAAACAACTGCATGATAGTAAATATGGCTGGCAGCGATGGCGTCTGCTCTGTACAGGCCCTTCCTAAGTGTTTCCTACATACTTACAGATGTAATCCTTATAACAGCCTGGGGATGGGGCCTGCTATCCTTACAATAGCCATATTTTACAGATGAGGAAACTGAGGCATTGAGAAAGGAAGTCACCGGCCCAAGGAGCTGTGCCAAGCAATTGACTCTTAGCCAGGCAGCTTGTACTCTGACGTATAAGGCTTTACTGCCTTAAACTAGTCATTGCAAGGCAGGAGGATAGGATTGGAGACAGGGAGCCTTCACTTCAGCCTCTCATTGGTTACAGGCTAACTCTTCATTTGTAGGCTGTAACTTCGCTTTGGCCTCTGACTGGTCATGAGCCAAGCCTTCATTTGTATAGGGTGTAACCAACAGGAATCCTCTAAAGGGTACTTAAACCCCAGAAGATTTTGCAGCTGGGGCTCTTGAGTCGCTAGCTTTGGAGCCTCCTCTTGCTCTGCGGAGTGTACCTTTGCTTCAAAAAATCTGTGCTTTGTTTGCTTCATTCTTTCATTGCTTTGTTTGTGTGTTTTGTCCAATTCTTTGTTCCACACATTAAGAACTTGGACGGCTTGTAGTCAAGACCCCCGCCCCCAGGTAACAATGGGGTGTGCCCTCAGGGATAGACGCTACCCTGAGAATGATGGAGTGTCTAGGGGAAAGCCTTGCTGCGGCGGGAGCTGTGGTGTTCTTCTGTGCTGTTTGGGAAGGCTTTGGAGGGCTTTGAACAGGCCAGAGCAAGTAACTAGAAAATGTCTGAACTCAGAGGAAAAGCGTGGTGTACTCTGGTAAGAAGCAGCATGAGTTAGTTATCACTTAAACGAAGAACTTCCCAGAACTCCGCAAAGGGCCCATTTAGGTAATCCTTGAAAGCAGCTGCTCCTTCAGGAATAATGTAGTATTTTTCCAACATTTACACATGTTCACCTTATTAAAGATTGCCTCAAAACACAGAAAAATGCGACCTAATCTTAGGATGCTCAGAGTATCTTGATTTTAGAACCTGTTAGAGACAACAATAAGGCAAACATTGTAAGCACGTTTGTTTATGAACATAGATTTAAAACCCTAAGCAGAATATTGGGGAAAACAAAATAGTAGTACGTTATGTATTTATTCACTATCAAAGGTTTTATCACTGGAAAGTTGTTACACAAGGAAAGTGGTATTAATCATGTAAATACCAGAGAATGATTTGAAAAATAAAAAAGATTAGATAAAAGAAGTATTTCAGTTTTTATAATTGATTTAAAGATAACCAAGTTGGAGAGAGTATCTAGTTCTTACAAGTTGGGGCGAATATGAAAGCGAAAATGAATCTTTTTTTTTTTTTTTTTTTTTTTGAGACGGAGTTTCGCTCTTGTTACCCAGGCTGGAGTGCAATGGTGCGATCTCGGCTCACCGCAACCTCTGCCTCCTGGGTTCAGGCAATTCTCCTGCCTCAGCCTCCTGAGTAGCTGGGATTACAGGCACGCACCACCATGCCCAGCTAATTTTTTTTTGTATTTTTAGTAGAGACGAGGTTTCACCATGTTCACCAGGATGGTCTCGATCTCTTGACCTCATGATCCACCCGCCTCGGCCTCCCAAAGTGCCACCGCGCCCGGCGAAAATGAATCTTTTTCAGAGCCGGGAAACTCTAGAGGCTCCGTCTTAAGAAGAGCTGCGTTTTGAGGCTGACCTCACAGGTAGCACATGTTTTCAGTGTGGCTTCACATGCCAGCAGTTTCATTAAGATGGGAGGAACCAAAATAAATTCACCTAAAAAGACTCAAAAGGATTCAGAAAATTTTATAGATTATAAGATACCTACCAGAATCAGTGTATTTTATATTTGCCAGTAATTCATAGCCAGAAAATTTCAACAGCAAAACAGTTTTAATTACATTATATATTTTTGCATAACAAAAGAGGCCCACCAACTTCCTTATTTCCATATTTAGCAAATGTAGATTTCCCTATGTCATTTGTCACAGGTGGTGGGGTTTGGCATTCCATTCTCTGTGATTCCTTCTCAACTTTTTTTTTTTTTTCCATTTGATTTATCTCTTTCACAGCCCCCTTACTTACTCTCCTTTCTTCCTTTCCACATGCATTTATTTTAAATTTTAATTATAAATCTCAAATTAAAGAATTGCAGAATACACAGAGCTTACATGCATCATTTGGAGAAGGGCGATCGAAGCAGTGGCCCTGTGCTGTGAGACAGAGACCGTTACCAGGACACTCACAGTTCTGCTTTTCATTCCGTCGTTTTAAGAAAAGGGTTGCTTAAACATGCACAGGTTCCTAAACAGTATCATTTTAGTTTGATGTTTCTGAACTTTATGTAAGTGGAATTATGCCGTATGTTTTCTATTTTGTGGGTTCTCTTTCGGGCAAGACTGCATTCTGTTGTGTGAATTTTCACAACTTTGACTCACGTTCAGATGTGGCTGCTGTCAAACATGATGTGTGGACATTCTTCTGCCTGTTTTCTGGCACACAAAAACTTGGGCCTTTACTGGGTCCCTGCCTAGGAATGGGATTGCTGGGTCATGCATAAGCCACTTTTAACTCTGCGTGACGTCCAGCACGGCCACCCCGTCTTACACATAGTGGCAGTGCCCTCAGACCTACCAGTGCACACCCGGTCTGTGCCTGACCACCGGCCTGCTGTGGCTGTCAGTGTCTTCTGACATGGGGCACCCATTTTTCTGTTAGTCGTTGATTTTGATTTCTTACTCATTTGCAGAATTGATGTGTCTGGGTGTGTGTGGGCTTCCTCCCAGCAGCTGACGGGAGGCTGCGGCTGGCCGTGAGCTGCTTTCATGATCACAGCTTCCGACGGCCACTGCTCCTGAGCCTTTCCCATATGCGGATATTACTTCCTTGCTGCTGCTTGTTGAATATCAGACATTCTGTTTTTGTTTTTGTTTTTGTTTTTTGTTTTTTTTTTTGCTCTTATTTTTCTTCTGGAAGGAATATCCTTTAGAAATTTCAGGAGGCTGGGGCAGAAGAATTTCTTGGAATCCAGGAGGTGGACGTTGCAGTGAGCCGAGATTGTGCTACTGTGCTCCTGGCAACAGAGCGAGACTCTGTCTCAAAAAAAAGAAAGAAATTCCTGCAGAAGTAAGTTCTGTTTTTTGTTCGTCTGAGAGTTGCCTTCTTTCCCGTTTGTTGTTGAAGGTCCCTCACTGAAGACAGTGCTGGGAGGCAGCTGCCTCTCCCCGTGCTCTGAGGATGTGATCGGCCACTGAGTTCCACCGGCTGTTTAGTTCCTTGGTAGGAATCTGTTGTGTCTCTCTAGGTGTTTCGTGGTCATAGTGTTCTACATTTTTTCTAAGTGTTTCACTGGCCCCTGTTGATACTCTTTTGGACTTTCTGAATCTGAAGATTAGTGTCTTGTAGTAATAATGGGGAATTTTATTCCTTAAATTCTTTTTTTCAACGTATAGTTTTGCTTTAATTTCAGACTAACAAAAAATCAGCAAAAATAGTCCAAAGAAGGATTGATTATTTATGTGTGTCATGTTTTTTCAGAATCAGGGGAAAGTTAGTGGTAGATGCGATGCCCTCCCCCAACTGCTGCTGGCCATGGTGCCTGAAGTCAGCGCGGTCTCTCATCAACGACGGACAGAGAGCAGAGCAGGGAAATGGCCGCGTTCTGGCCTCGGCCTCTCCTCTGCAGCCCTTCTTCATGTTTTGCTCATGGCCTGGGGATGTGCTGTCATCGCAAGGGATTCCAGCCCTGTAGCACGTGGGGTTCTCACGTCCTCCCAGTCTCCTGTGCTCTGTGACAGTCTCCTCATCATTTTTTATTTCACGACATTCACGATTTGGAAGCGTAGGGGCAGCTCTTGTGTGAAATGTTTCTTAGCGTGGCGTTTGCAGTGTCCTCGCGATTGGATTCCAGTGATGCCCCTGAGCGTGAAGGCCACTGCGGTGATACTCCGCCGCCGCCACTGCCCGGAACCTCGGTGAAGCGGGTACTGCCGGGTGTCTCCGCCGCAAAGTGACATTGTTTCCTGCAGAATTGGCAGGTGTCTGGGGGAGACTGTCTGGGACTGTGCAGATAGCCTGCCGCTTCCTGACCTGGGGGTCTCAGCGCCCATCGAGGGTTCTTGCCTGAGTCTGTTACTGTCGTGGTGGCCACTGGCCGTCTTCTAGTGCCATCATTCTTACCACGTTCAGGACGGAAGCCCTCGTGAGCCTCCTCAAGACGTTCTTGGAAACTGTGACTTGTAAGTGAAATAATACAGAACAAAACCAAGGTTTTTTCTCGCCAGTGCTGTGATCAAATGACTGCTGAAGGCCTGGCGCCGTTTCAGGACCTCTCCCTGCCTTTAAGCAGCCGTTTCCCAGAATCTGCGGATGCCGTCAAACGCGGACGTCCTGTAGCTACTTTCTGCTGGAAAGGCCTTTCCTGTCTTCTTCATTTATGTGTTTACTTACTGGGTTCTTGCATTAATTCAAACTCATAGACTCCTAATTGATTAACTGGGTTACAGGCTTTTATTTTCAACATGTATTCTGCTGCCCAAATCGTTCCGGTTTGGCCAATGAGAGCCCGTTCATGCTGTCATCTCTGGCAAGTCCCTCCCATGTTGCGGCCCTTCTTCACCCTCTTGGATACTCAGAATGTTCTAATGTCTTCTGGACTTTTCCTGCCCCGGCCTGGGATCAGCTGTTTCTCAAGGCGGCCTGCTTCCTTTCTTGGGGAATGCTGTTTAGAAACCAGCTCTCAGCAGCTGGAGCTGTGAATAGTTGTGTGTGGGTCCACCCGCCTCCACACGCCCGGCCCTTCAGTTCCAGTCCCCCAGCCCTGCCTCGAAAGGGCCTCGGCTGCCCTTGTCCTTTTCATATTTGTTACTTGCTCCCTGACAATGAGACGCGGAGCTCTCGGAATCCATCACGTACTTACTTTTCTGTTCAGTCTCGATCCCGGAATATTCCGAGATGATGAACCTATGCCTCTGTGGAAAGGAAGCCCCGGACTAAAGTCCGGCCGTGGCTGAGGGCATGTGGTCTGGACACCCCGGCCAAAGCCACTGTGGCGGGCTCTTATGCGTGCCGCACCCTGCCCCAGCGTGCTGATGGTACTCATTTGAAATGGGTTTGCTTCACTGGTTTCTGTTTGTATTTCATTTTAGAGTTCCCCCGCCTTCATATTTTTAATTTTATTAATTTTCGCTTTCTGATTATGTGAAACCCGAGTGCAGTTTCAAAAGCCAGAACTGTGTAGGAGCCAGACTCAGAGAAGTGGATCCCCTACCCCTGCCGTGCCCCTGTCCTTCCCACCCTGTCCCCACGAGCTGCCCTTTCAGTCCTGGGTGGCCTTGTGTGCTTTAATCTGTCCTCTTTCTTGCACAGAGAGACTGTCCTGTAGGCAGCTCCTCTAGCAGCGTGTCCTGGAAACCATGCCATGTCTGTCCACGGGCTCCTTCTGGTCCTTGTGGACAGCAGACCCTCTGTGATTCCTCCAGCCACTCTCCCACACAGGGACACCTGGTGTACCGCAGGGCGGTGGTGCGGCCGTGACTCACTCCAGCCTCCACCTCGTGGGCTCAAGCAGTTCTCCCCGCTCAGCCTCCCAGGTAGCTGGGACAAGAGCCCCATGTCATCATGCCTAGCTAATTTTTTATCTTTAATTTTTTGTAGAGATGGGGTCTTGCCGTGTGGCTCAGGCTGGCCACAAACTCCTGGGCTCAAGTGATCGTCCCACCTTGGTCCCCAAAGTGCTGGGATTACAGGTGTAAGTCGCTGTGTCTGCCATCTGAGTTGTATCTTCACAGTTAGTTTGTGGAGCGATTTCTGTCAAAAGATAAGCAGATATATCATCTCGTTAGATTTTTCTCAGAATGTCTTGTAGGAAACATATCAATTTGCATTCCTACCAGTAGCATCTGAGCGAGCCTGTTGCCACAAGGCTTTGCGGTGGAGTGTGGTACTTATTTGCCAGTTTGGTAGATGAAGGACATCTCAGGTCGTAAGGGCCTTTTTCTTTGCCTTTGGTTTTTTTGTTAGGCTTTTGGTCTCTGTTCCCACAGTTTGTGAGCGTTTTACAGATGTAAGGGATTTTGGTCTTTATCTGTCATGTGTGTTGTGAGTAACGGCTCGCAGTTTGCCCGCTGTATTTTGGTGCTCTTTACTCTTTCTCATGCTGGCCTTGCCATGCCAGAGCTTTTCCTCCAAGTATCAAATGTACTATTTTTAAAAAATTGCATCTGGATTTTCAGTCCCGGTTAGAAAGTCTTTTCTTGACTTACAGGCAGTGTTTTCTTTGAGTGCTTGTACCGTTTCATTTTTCGCATTTACGTGCCTACTTCGTTTGGAGGTTACCTTTGTGTATGGTGTTAGGTTTGGATTTAATGTTAGCTTTTCCCAGACGGCGACCCAGTCATCCCAGTGGTTGAGATGGTACCTTTGTCCTGCCCTGGAGTTCCATCTGGACTTTGTCTGTGTCTGGACTTTCTCTCTGCCGCCTGGTCTGTCGGGTTGACGCTGTGAGGCGTGTTACAGCGGGTGGCTGGGCGTGCTGGCTTTCATTTGGAATGTTTCTGTGGCACTCGTGCCTTGGCATTGCACCTCGCCCTCCTGTCATCTCTCTTCTTTCCTTCTGGGACTCTGATGAGGTGTGTAAACCAGAAGTATCTGAGACAGGTCTTACTCAGTTTAAAAAGTTTCTTCAGCCAGGCATAAGGGCGTGCCTATGGCACAGCCTCAGGAGGTCCTGAGTGTGCCCAGGGTAGTCGGGGCACAGCTGGGTTTTATACATTTTAGGGGGACATGAGACATGCATCAGTGTGTGGAAGATGAACACTGGTCCCGTCCGGAAAGGCGGGACGATCGAAGTGCGGGGCTTTCAGATTGTAGGTAGATTTAAACATTTTCTGATTGGCAGCTAGTTGGAGGAGCTATTATCAATACAAAAGAATGTCTGGATTATGATAAGGGGTTGTGGAGACCGCGGATTCACCATGCAGATGAAGCCTCCGGGTAGCAGGCTTCAGAGGGAATGAAC
Source organism: Saimiri boliviensis (assembly GCF_048565385.1). Classification (NCBI taxonomy): domain Eukaryota; kingdom Metazoa; phylum Chordata; class Mammalia; order Primates; family Cebidae; genus Saimiri; species Saimiri boliviensis. Next base: position 2,500,890 of record NC_133453.1, read on the forward strand.
TGAAATGTTTCTCCTCAGTCTTAAAGAGGGTGCTATCAGCAATTCCGAAAGGGAGGAGAGTGTCATGAGGCACGTCTGGCTCCCACTTCCCATTGCAACCCGAGCTAGTTTTTCAGGTTAATGTTGGCATGCCCTTGGTTGAGGCGGGGGTCCGTTCAGATGGTTGGGAGCTCAGAGTTTTGTTTTGGGTCCACAGGTGTGTGCTAGCCTGTCTCCCTCTGGCCGTCCAGTCCCCTCACCTCTCCTGCGTTTTATCTCTTACCTTTATGTGCTGCATCCTGAGTTATTTCTTCAGTGCCCTTTTACTGTTCGCAAATTCTCTCTTCAGCTTTGTCTGTTAATACTTGATTAGTTAACTCACTCATTTAGTTTTAAATTTAATGATGACACTTTTGTTTCTACAAGTTCCATTGGATCACTCTGATCCATGTGACACTCTGATAGCTATTGATAGTAACAGCTGAGTCATGTTTCTTTCTTTCTTATTCTTGCTCCTGGGAGTGTGTGGGCTATTCTGATCCCCCTTTGGCAGATGGAAAGCTAAGGCACAGGGAGGTTGAGGAAGCCACCCAGGGTTGCACAGTCACTAAGTGACAGGACCTGGTGGCCACTAGCTCCCGCCTGACCCTGGATAACCTCTGTTGTTTCTTCACATGTGTTTTGGGTCCGTGCCTGATTTTCCTGCAGTTGAGCTCTTTCTGGGGCTTACTCCCGCCCCCCGTGGTTCTGGATTGTGACTCTATGCCCATCTTTCATGGATGTTGTTTTGAGGCGGGTAGCATGTTCCTCCAGAGAGGGTTTCTGCCTGATTCTGCCAGGTGCTGGGAGGTGCCGCCTGGGACCCGCCTGTGTTTGCAGGTGCCGGGGATGCTCGTCAGGACTCATGGCTTGTCTGAATTCTCCTCAAGCCCTTGTGAGGGGACTGTGATGATGAGATCTCAGGGGAGTCCTCTCTCAGTCTGACCCTGCGTCCAGCCAGCACCAAGCCCAGGCCCGGATGTGTCTCTTGCAGGCCTGTCTTCTGGCTTCTCCTGCCAAGGGAGCTGCAGCCCTCCCCACACACACTCACAGGTGTGTGGGTACATGGCAGTGCTGGTGGCTGTCCCCAGGGCAGGCCCTGGGCTCTGGGCTGGCTTTTGTGTTTGGAGTATACTCGTCACTCTTCAGCCAGCTCAGCCTGTGTATCATTTGGCGTCTCTGAAAGTGCGTGCGCTGCCGTATTGCCGGGCGTGGAGGCTTTTCTGGCTTCCTTTCTGTCACCAGTGCTGCAGGTTGGCTTTCTTTTGAGGCCCTTGTTTTCTTAAGAAACTTGCTCTGTGTACGTAGCTTCCAGCAGACAGTCTGGGAGATCTGGAGGTCCCGAGGTGCCAGGGCCTGATCGGCCGTATTTATAAGCAGCATGGAGAACTGGGGTGACTGCCGCTGTCACCTCTCATGAGGTTAGGAAGAGTCGGCCTGCGGTGTCAGTGCGTGGTGGGACGGCCAGCCCCCGACTGGAGGAGCAGGCCCGTGGGCAGCGTGGGGACGCTTGGTTCTAGTCCAGGTCTTCACAGTCCTCAGGGAGGAGGCCGTTGCCAGCGAGCGAGTGTCCCTTGGGTCTCTCTTCAAAGCCCCTTCTAAAATTAGTGCCTGGCTGCTGCAGGGACATTCACATCAGTGCGTTTTGTCAAGTACCTCTGTTGCTTTCCATTAAGAGCATATTTAAAAATATGAAACGAATTCAGGCAGAAGCTGGCTTTGCTGCGGACAAGTCTGTGTGCTGGTGAGAGGGAGGCTGGGCGGTGGAGCACGGGGCACAGCTTCCTCCCCCACCACCTGGGAACGCCCCCTGGAGGCACGGGATGGAGCCCAAGCCTGGGTGAAGCTCCCCAGCCGGGCACACCCTGCGCCAGGCTGTCACCTCGACTCCCTGCTCTGCAGGCTGCAGCCCACACCGCGCCTGCCTCCCGTTGGCAGCCATGGAAGGGAGTGCGGGCCTGAGAACGCTGCCTGCCCACCGTCCCCACCTCGCAGAGCTGGAGCAGCCTTCAGAGGCCCCGGGGCTCCCTCTACAGATAAAGACACTCTGGGAGCGTGGCCTGCCCACCGGCAGCAGATTGAACCCTCTCTGCGTGCCAGGCTGGTCTGCTGGTACCATGGCAGCTGGGCCACCCCCACATTCTGCCCTCGACACTGTGGCGCCATTGAAGGGAATGCCTTGGAGGACCCACAGGAAGACCAGCTTCATAGCCATGGGACACGCTGGCAGAAACAGCAGGGACGTTGTTCCGGATGCACGTTTCTGTTTTTGTGAAGACAGCTGTGGATGTTTCTGTCTGTTTGGGTGCGCAGAGGAAAGGTGACGCGGCTTCTGTAGTCCGACAGCCCGTTCTTAGCGTTCACTTTAGGACGCAGGACAGTGGGGTACGTTTTGCGAATTTCACTACCTGGCTTTGGCCTCCTTTCCAACGGTTGAGGAAGAAAGGGCCTGACGTGGAAGTGTGTGCCTGCGTGTCCTGTGTGTGGGCTTCTGGGCCGCCGTGCAGCTGGGGGTGGGCAGGAGGCCTCCCCACGGTGGCCAGTTTCCCTCTCGTCTTCCTGTCGGGTGCTAGGAGCCATGGCGATGGTACCGGGTCTCAGTTGGGAGGGGCGGCATTTACTGTGCGGCGCATGTGGCTGGCCGGCCTGGTGTCTGCCCTGCCCGGGGTGCCCCGGCCCATCCGCTCCGCCTTCCAGCTTGCGGCGTGGAAGGTGGGCCCCTTGGCATCCAGTGCTCTGTGATGGTGACCACAGTTCCTCAGGTCTAAACTGAGAGGATGTGGTTGTGATTTTTCTTGACTTTCAATTTTTGAGTCAGGCTTTGAGTGGGTGTTCTGTCTCCCCTCCCCCCTGTTAGTCTAGGGCCCCCGGGACCCACGGAGCCCCAGCTCTGGGAGGAGGCCTTTCTGAGCTCTTCCTTCACAGGGGAGTGCTCAGAGCCGCCCGGGGGCTGCCCAAGGCCACTTAGGTCAAGGACCCTGCTGGCTGCAGTCCAGACTCCTCCCTGTCATGTCACCGTGAGGAACACCGCCCTTTCACTGTTCACGGTTATTTTAGCACCTGCCGTTAAAAAGCCTCAGCGCAGGAATTTCATGTAAGAATGTAGTTTAAAATGTGCTTTGTAACGTTTGTTTAGAACAGAAACTTTAAGTTCTGTAAGAAACGGAGTCCCCTGTGTGTGATTTTGGAGGGGCTGGGCTGTCCTTGCCTGCCCTGGGTCACAGTGTCCCCTCCCCCGTCAAGTAATGACAGGGGCCTCCATTCCTGCAAAGTCCTCAGTAGCCAGCCGGTGCCGTTTTCTATCATAAACCTGTCATCTTCAACTGGATGGTGTAACACTCGGATTCCACATTTCCCGGATGTTCGGGCAGAAGTGCCAGGAGTTATGTGTTCCGTGGATCAGGACAGCTGACGCCACTGAGAACACTTCATCCACTGTTTGCATGGCGCTGGACACATGCTACCCGGCCTCACGGTCCGCCTCGGGTGTCTCTGGGCTCAGTGCCTGCTTGTGCCACAAGCCTCGGTGCCATGCGAGACCAACATGCCCGTGACGCAGCAGTGGACAAGCGGAGTCCAGGCCGCTGAGCTCGGAAGGGGCCAGGCCGTCCCCCCGGGCCCAAGGCTGCAGGGCTCTGCCCCGGGGCTGCAGAGCGGGCACCTTACTCCGCGGGATTTTAAAGTGCATCTGATGCTGCTTGACCCCACAAAGGCTCACAGTCCTTCTAGGCACCTGGTAATGCCGGAGTGGAAGCACAGGTAGCCGAGAAGGCCTGCCTGTCAGACCGTAACCGCATGGGTCTCAGCAGCATGTCTAAAAGGCGCTCTTGGCAAGCATTTTAGGAATTGCGGTGCTGCCCTGGATTAGTATTAGGGCTCCAGCAGGTTAACGTCAGGGTTCATTTTCTTAAATGGCCAGTGGCCGTGGGTTGTAGGTCACGGCTAACCTGGCACAGGGCAGCAGAGATCCAGTGTCAGGTCCAGGGAAAGGGGTGAAGCCTCTCAGCAGTGTGTGTGTGTTGGAGGGAAGTGCTGGACGTTGAGTGAGGCCCCACTGCACTCAGCCTCCCTGGCCTGCCTCCCCCGCGGGCAGTGGAGGCCTCTTGGAGTCTGTCCACTCTTCTCAGCTGTGCCCTCTTCCTTCACTCCTTGTGTAGATGACACTATGAGAAAGAGAGAGCACACTGTCTTCAGGGAAGGATGCCAGATGAGAAGGCCAACAGTTTAATTCAGGGGCATTTTCTAGAAGCCCCGCATCGTTCGTGAGTCCGGTGGCCAGCCCTGCCTGCTGAGCCTGGCTTTGGGCCTTCCTGGTTGGCACTAGGGTCCTGGCGTTTCTCTGCTTTGGGGGCCTCTGTTTGCTTATCTCATTTGCATCTTTGCCTTTACCTCCTGGGGGCAGAGGAGGGAGCATCTGAAGCCATTCAGCTCTGCCAGCTCGGGGTCGCCCCTGGGCCTGTGCTATGCTCTTTCTGCCTGGCAGTCCTGCCCCATGCAGCCTCGTGGAGGCAGGGCTCATGGGAGGGGCCTTCCCTCGGCCCCAGCCATACTCCAGGGAACATCACGCTCTCTCACAGACAACACTGTAAGTAAGCACTTTCTGCTGAACCTAGTCTGTGAAACGGCCCCTCTGCAGCGAACATTCTCTAACCCTGGTTCAGGGAGGTGAGCGAAATCCAGAATCCGTGAAACACCGATGCCGTCACTCCGAGTTTGTATATCTGCTGTCTGCGGAGCCCTGGACCGGGCTTGGGAGACACCTGGGGCTTCTACCCACATCTGGGGCAGACCAGATCCCCAGGTCACTGACATGTTGGTTTTTCTACTGATGACATTGGCTTTGACCATGCTCTGTGCTAATAAGACGTATTATGTCCTCACCTGCACTTGGACAGAACGGTTCACCCAAGGCTAGACGGCTGCCACGGGTCCTTCCCTCAGCAGGGCGTCCTGGGTTTAGTGGTTTGATTCGGACCACCTGCCATGCGCAGAGCCCCTTAGCGGATTCCCTAGCTGGATGGCTAACCCTGCTGTGGAATCTGGCTTTTTCTGGACCTGAGAGGATGGGCTGCCCTGGAGAAAGTCCTCAGGCCTGTGCCTGATGCTGGCTGGGGCTGCCCTGGCCACCGTCCCTCTGTGTCCCATGGAACTGGGCGGCAGCAAGGGAGGGGGCAGTTTCCAGATACACTTCTTCTAGGGGCTTCTGGCGTCTGTGCTGCCATGGCCACACCCATGGCCTGAGTGTGCGGCCGGAAAGTTTTATCCACACCAATCCTCACAGCTAAGGAGCAGGGGACGGAGTGGGGCGGGGGTTGCTTCCCATGAGGACTCCCAGCTCTCAGGATGCTTGCTGGCGGTGTTCTGCCCAGGGTGGAGCCCATGTGACTTGACCTCTGTCTTCTCCCTGGACCCCACGCTGCCCCTCACTGGCAGGGGGTCCCGCACACGTCCGCAAGGCCATGGCCTCCTGCCAGGTGAGGAGAAGCAGGTGCAGGCCAGGGCTAAACTGTCCTCTCCTCCAGCTTGGCAGTGGAGTGAGAGGAAGCAAGCAGGAGTGGCAGTGAGTTTAGTGGAAGGTGGCTGGAAGGCGAGGCCCACATCTCTCTTCCAGGGCGTCGCTTTAAGCACTGGGCTTGAGCCTGAAATCATCCGGCCTCTGCACTAAATTTGGTTTCGTGAACGTTCGTGGCCCCGAATGTAAACAGTGTTCTGGGCGTTCTTTGTGACTCTCCAGCCGAAACACTGCGGTGATCTCCCGTATCATCTGCTTGTTATGTAATGTGACAACATGGATATGAAATAAAAACCAGATGTCAGGGCGGAGCAGCTGAATTCTTCCCCAGTGAGCACCACCGGCAGAGCAGGGCTTGGGTTTCTCCTGAGTCGCGGTGCCGAACGCCCTCAGGAAAACGCCTTTGGAGGAGCTTCTGGGATTAAGCGAAAGTCTGGGCTGAAGGTAAAGTACCAAGTCAGTACGATTAACTCTTTCGTGAGAAACTTGTAAGGGATTTGCTGTTATGTAACTGCCCCGCGTCTTCAGTGAGGTGGTGGCTTGTTATCGAGAATCCACTTGGATTGTTTGAACTCAGCCTCTGGGGGATCTGGGGGCACTGTGCCACTTCCAGTGACCTGCAGCGCACTTCGAGGGCTTGGGTATAGAGGAAAGGGAACCCACCTTTCGCCCATGACAGCCTTGCCCTTGGGGCCAGGGGTGACGAGGACTCTCGATGTGAACCCCCTACTACAGGTAGAGGCCCCAGGAGAGTGAGGGTGCTGGCCGACAGCAGTCTCAGCACTTTGCGTTAGCCTGAACTACACCATGAACGCAGATTGTTGTGCTTTTGAAATACGAAAAATGAGCTCACCTAGATGAGAAGGGTCGTTCCGGAAGTGGTATCTGGCCGTGGATGGAGGTTATGCATCCCACCAAAACTACCTTCACTCTTGTTATTTTCCTTTGGGGAGATCTGTAGCTTCCTCACTTTGCTAAGAAGACGCTCTGGAAACAGGGAGCTAAGTCACTCCTCCCTCCCGAGCTGATGAAGCCTCATGCAAGTGTGGAATTCTTACTGGAAAAGTCTGTTGCTGGGTGCTAAAGAGGTTACCCTCCAGTCACCCAGGGCCAGCTTGATCAGGGAGAAAGGGACCCTGGCTCCCTCGCGTCCCCAAGGCGGTGGACTCCCCCTGGGTCTCTCAGTCCCTCATCCCTAAGCTGATCCTCATCGTCATGGAGGGCTTCCTGCACGCCGACCACCCCCATCTCACAGACGAGGAAGCAGGGGCCCAGGGAGGGCGAGTTACGGGGTCCAGAGAGGGAAAGTGACAGCTGGGCTCTCACCGTTGGGGGTGGGATGGGCCATCCTCGGCTCCTTGCTGTGCGGTCGCTTGCCTTGGGGGGATGGGGACGCTTTGCTGGGTGTTGCTGCCGGGCCTTGGGTTCCGTTTTCAGGTGGGGATCAGGAATTCCGAGATACTGGCAAAGCGTGATGTGGTTCGGGGTGTGTGGAGGTGTATGTGACAGTCCCCAAATCCGCAGTGGCTGTTGGGGTGGTGTTTCAGGCCAGTTAACCCCCCTGGAAAGAAGGCATGAGACACACCGACACCCTCATTCCATTTTGCTTGTTCTAAAAGAAGTTAAAGAAAATCAAGAAAATCATCTCAGCAGCTTGCTCAGACCGAGTGTGTCCGTGGGTAGATCGTTGTCTGAGTGGCGAGGACTTTTCTGACGAGCATCCTCTTGAGCAGGAATTGCCCTTTGGCTATTTAGAAAACCACGTTTAGGGTCCCTAGTGAGTCTGTGAGGTCCAGGAAGCAGGGACACTCACCTTTTCTAGGCGAGAGGATGGAGCTGCAGAGACAGACCTTTGTGACCGCGGAGCCCTCATATCTCTGCAGGTCTCTGGCTGGCAGTGGTGGGGGTGTCCCCTGTCACAGCCACTTGGTCCTCTGAGGGCTTGGGGCACCGACCCTTCAAGCCCCTTTTTCCTGGGGCCCAGTGGCTGCCTTGGCTTCACAGGGAGCCACTGTTGTGTGGGGCCTCCAGCTCCTCAGTACTGTTTCTAAACAGAACACCCTCGTCGATAAAGGTATCCCATGGTCCCCCAAGGGTCCTGGGCACAGTCCCCACTCGTCTGAGGATGACCGCACGGACCCCATCCCAGGCCCGGGCTTTGTGCCCAGGGCTCTCTTCTTCGTTCCTGTCAGGGCTTCCAGACCCTTTGTGGGCACCCAGGGTGGAAGGCTGGCACAGAGCCAGAGGGTGCGGCCTGAAATGGGCCATCCGCATGGCTCGGGCTTCCAGGCTTCCCGGAGTGCTGAAGGCTGGAGGGCGAGCATGGGAAGCACAGTGCCACCTGCCCTGCTGGTGGCCCCTGCGGTCCTGTGGCTCCTGCTGCTTCTGGGTCATCCTAGGCCCAGGGTGCGGGGCGCCCTTGGGGAGGTGCACACAGGAGGCTCAGGCCCTCCTTGGACAGCCCTGAGTGCTCTGTGCATCCCTGCAGCTCCTTCCAGAAGATTCTCTCGGTGAATCCTCTCTGGCTCCTCAGCGGATGTGTGGGGAAACCAGGCCAGGGTCTCCTGGTTGTTGGCTGGGGTGGGGTCTGGCCTTTGCTCTTTAGCACTTACTCCCACCCCTTGGCACCATGCAAAACCCTGCGGGCCCTGGGCCCTGGCCGCTCTTCGCTCAAGGACCTGGGTTCTGCCATCACCTGGGCAGTGTGAGGGCACATGGGGGCGTGTGGGGCACCTGACTGGCACCTGTGTCTCAGCCTGGTGTAGGTGAAGAGTGTTCTTCCAGCTTCCGTTTTGCATCATCACCAGGAAGGGCACGGAATGAGTGTGTCAGGGCCAGATGATTTGGTGGCTCTGCAGGCTGAGTGTGGGGTACAGGATAGCTTGGCCCTGGGTCAGCTATTAGTCCTTGCTGACACCCGGGCAGGGACACATCCGGGAATAGAGCCGACCAGGTGGCCTCTGAGGTCTGGTGTCTGCTGGCAGGCCATGTCCTCTGCTGCAGTCCTGACTTGCTGGACCTGGATGGGGCTCACCCATGCGTGGATTCCATCTGAAATCACTGGATAGATGAACTTCTTTTGTTTTCTAAATGTGTGAGAAGATGGGAAATGATAGAAAAATAAGCGGAAGTTGGGTCTATTCAGGAAAATGACTTCCCAGGGAAGAGCTGGGGTCCCTCCAAACCCAGAACCTTTGGTTTCTAGAAGCAAGGCTGACCGACGTCGGCAGCATTATCTGAGACCTTTGGTCATGAAGTAGTTACTTAGGTACAGTGTTGGCTGGGTGTGGTGACTCATGCCTGTAATCCCAACACTTTGGGAGGCTGAAATGGGTGGATCATCTGAGGTCAGGAGTTCAAGACCAGCCTGGCCAACATTGTAAAACCTTGTCTCTACTTAAAATTTTAAAAAATCAGCTGGGTGTGGTGGCAGGCACCTGTAATCCCAGCTACTCAGGAGGCTGAGACAGGAGAATCACTTGAACCCTGAAGGCAGAGGTTGCAGTGAGCCAGGATTGCACCACTGCGTTCCTGCCTGGGCAACAAGAGCAAAACTCTGTCTTAAAAAAAAAAAAAAAAGTACAGTGTTTCTCCTGTGAAGCCAGGCAGTCTAGGATGCTAGAAGTCATTTTGGCGTGGGGCAGACGCAGGTGTTGTGCCCGCCCACAGCGCGCACTTGTTCGGGATACCCGTGGCTGCAGAGCTCTCTGTGGTCGCTGCCTGTGTGGTCACCTGGAGTGCCCTCAGACCAAGGGCCTGTGTGGGCAGCAGCAGCCTGGTTCCCAGTCGTGTTTAGGGAATAGGGTGAGAGGAGTGCTTGCCAAAGCCTCCGTGTGCCCGGCATTGTATGTGCATGTGTGTGAAACCAGTGTGTTTAAACTGGAGATACAGTTTCATGGCCCATCTGTCCAGGGATGGCTAGAATTTGGTCACTAAATCAAACTAAGCCGCACCGTCACAAATAACGTGAACACGATTGAAAACCAAACTCAGCTCTTCTACGTTTACCTACAAATCTGAAAACTTCTAGAACTTATTTCAGCATAAAAAAATAGTTTATTTAGAAATAGTGTTTTTTTTTAATATACAAAAATACAAAAACAAGAAAAAACTTTGAAAGCCTTTTGCCCCTCCGTCCCAAGCCTGGCAGAGTGGCTTCCATAAAGGGGTGAAGTCAGGGTGTCCATGCCCGCAGGACGATGTCGGCCCCACGGATGACCCAGACTCCCTGGTCACAGAGCTGCAGACCCCCGCAGCGGGCCACTCCCACCAGGCTCAGCTAAGCTGAGGGCCAGAGGAGTCAGGAATGTTCCCTGCTATTGGCCAGAAAATGTAGCGAAGGTGAAGGTGCCAAACAGACTCCCCGTGTCAGCCCCGGGGTGCTTGCTGTTGGTTCCAACCCTGACTGCCAACCTAGAGGAAAGCCAACTGCGTGGTCACTGCTGTGCAGCTGCAACCGGCGGAGGAGTGTGGCCGTGTTTGTATTACTCAAGACGCTTTCTCATCTGTATTTTGAAGAAATGGGGTGAACCTCCCATGTGTGCCCACGTGACAGTGAGTACCTCTGCCCCCCACAAAGGCTGTCAAAGAACAGAGCCTGGCAGACAGGCCCTGCCTTCTGACCTGTCCCAGGCTGGCTGAGGAAAGTGTGGGACTGTCCTGCTGGATGTGGGGAGGGGACAGCTCAACCCTGTGAAGCTCACCGTGTGTCTTCTGCTGGGCTGTGTGGCTCACCACAGAGACCCTGAATGCCCAGTCATTTGTGTTCTTGTGTTTGTGTGTGTGTGTGTGTGTTTATATGTGTATGTGTGTGTATATGTGTGTGTACGTGTGTGTGTGTGTGTGTGTATGTGTTTGCATATGTACGTGTTTATGTGTGCATGTGTGTGTATGTGTATGTGTTTGTGTGTGTGTGTGTGTGTGTGTGTGTGTGTGTGTGTGTGTGTGTATTATATATACTTGTCTTTCCTAACTTTAGAAAGTCCCGAGGTATCTTGTTCGCGCTTCAACACTGTGTCGGCATCAACACTGTGTCCTTCCTAAGCCTCCTGAAGATGATTCGGAAACAAGCAGTTCCCCCGGAGTCTGCACGCCAGGCACAGGGTCACAGCTTCCTTGCAAGCTCTGACCCCAGGAACCAAGGGCAGGACGCAGTGGTGTTGACGGGGCCTGCCAAAAGGGCACTACCATGTGTGTGAAGTTTTTTTTGCCAATCCTCACTCCCTTTTTAAAGAAGCATATCTTTTGAAGAACAAGTTTACACAGGCTTCATCTTTGCACATGGAGCTTTTAGGATGTTTCATGTCTGTTAACGTTGTAGCTTCTCTCCTCATGGGGGCTCTGAGTTCAGCAGGGTCTGAGCTGTTAATCTGCTTTTTCAAATTATTAATAATGAAAGTAACACCATGCTACCACCTGGTATCATTTCATGCTTTCTGTGTGCCTGGTGTTTACACGACTTGTCTCATTTAATCCTCCCAGCATGTAATCCAAATACTTGCAACAGGTACTGCTCCTGTGTGGACTCCCGCCCCGAGCTCACGGATTCAGGCCTTCCTAGCTCTGGGCTTTGTGAATATCCTGATTTCATCCTCATTTACAGGGGAGGAAGCTGACTCAGAGAGGCTAAGCAGCTGGTCTGAGGTTCCCTGTTATGGATCGGGGAGCTGGGCTCGCACCCCAGGTGTCTGATGCACAGCTGGTCCTACCTGCTTTATAAGCTGCATCTCAGAGGGGACTCCAGGGGCTCCAGAGGACCTGGATGAAGACTGGTGAGGCCTGGGAGGCAGGCATTGACAGAGGCAGGAAGTGGGACCTTGGTGCCAGATGTTCCCAGGGCTGCGGGGCAGGCCTGTAGGGTCCGGGGGGTGTCTGGGGTCCCGAGAAGCCCTTGGCACAGGGCTTCGTGAGAGCATGGGCAAGCGCCGTGCTCACGGTTGAGCGCAGGAGAGGCAGCCGCCCTGGGCGAGCGAGGAGGGGACCGCGCTGCCGCCCGTGTTGTTTACGAGTGAGCAGTTTTGACCAGAAAGATGGACAGTGTCAGGGCCAAGTTGGGTTTTTTACTTGAGGCAACAACTCAACCTGTTGGTTTCCTCAATTGTGAGTTCACAAAAAAAAGAAAGCCGACAATGTAACGCTGATGAGAGAATTTTTAAGGGAGAGCAAGCCAGAGCTGTCCTGAAAGGAGCGGGGAGACGGAGGAAGCGCGCCGCTGGGTCTTGCTCTGGGGGTGCCTGTGACACTCTCACGGGTCGCCCTGCGGGCCACACCATGGGTGCTTGGTGGCAACTGGAGAAAGGTGAGGAATGTTTCCCTTCACACCGGATGGAGGATCTTGATGGGGGCGGAACCAGGCGTCAGAGGATGACAAGTCAACCCGGGAGCCTGGATAAACAGGAAGAGAAAGGGAGTTCACGTCGTCCAGTGATCAGGGCTTCCAGGGACCTTGTCCTCTAGGCCTGTCCCTGCACCCTCCTGTCCCCAGGCCTGAGAAGCCAGGTGCGGGGTGGGAACAGGCCACGGCCGGAGCTGGGCTCTGTTGCCCTCCCCCAACAAACTCTGAGCTGGCCTTCTGTTCTGTACGCGAAGGTGGTGACCTCTCCTACCTGGGGGCATTTGAGACTCCTGAGGATACCCAGCCCAGCAGGCAGAGTGCCCAGGCAGTGCCCACGCCTTTCCCCTCCCTGCCAAGGTGCTCCGGACCTGAGCCCTCGTGGCACCCTGCTTGAGGCTGTCACGGCAATTCCATTCCCACACCCCCAGCAAGCCCCTCCAATGGATGAGACCCTAACTCGAGAGGCTGTTTTGGAGAGGAGTAAGATGTCCTGCCCTTCTCAAGAGCGAGGGTTCTTAGATGACTGCCTTGAACGATGCTTCCTCCCGCAGGGGTGTGCCCAGGAAGCCTCCGCAGGAAGCACGTGGCTGCTGTGCTCAGGCCCAGGCGGGTGATGGTGCTGTGCTCTTGGGCCGGGGCCTGGCTCAAGGGTTTAGGGGCTGGACCATGTCCATCGAGAAGCCGCGGGGTGACTGGGCCGCTTCTGCCGTGTTGCCGGAAGAGAAACAGCACCTGTGGCGGTGTTTGGAGGCTTGCTCAGATTCTCCTTCCTGAAACCCCAGCTTTTCAGCTGGCCCCTCTGAGCTTGGATGAAGGGCGCGAGGGGTTTTGCTAGTCTGGGTACGTGTGGAAGGGCCTCCACTCTCTGCTCCTGTTTGCCAGCTTGGCAACTCTGGTGCTAGTTCCGCAATACTTTAATTTGAGTAGCCAGATGAGTTTGCTGCCAGGGTGGCCTTGCCCTTGACTCTGAAATGAACTCACCCGAGACTTCAGCTTGACGCGTCCTTTGGCTGATGCTGGGTTCTGGGCTCGGCCGTTCGCTGCCTGCCTGTCCATCACAGAGGGTCACTGTTCTCCAATTAGGATGGAGTTCTAAGTGATTCAGAGTAAAGCCTGCAGGCATTACGGTTTTCTTTTCTTCACAGACTGACCTGAAGGATGTTTTCTGATTGATGTGGTGAGCTGTCTGTATACAGCGTCGTGATGGGTGATTTTCCGTGGCTAGGAATTACTCTTGACTGCACAGTAAAGGCCTCTCAAGCCCTTATCCCCTGCCCTCCCCCCCCTTTTTTTTAATTTTTAGAAAAGACTTGTAGCATCAGTCCTAGGCATAATCTCTCTGGCAGTACTGATGGAGAAACAAAACGTGGTGACGTTAACCACTCTGGAATCACACTGCAATGGCATTGTAGTATTTTATTTATTTTTTAATAAAGAAACAAATAGGCTTGGCACGGTGGCTCACGCCTGTAATCTCAGCTCAGCACTTTGGGAGGCTGAGGAGGGAGGATCGCTTGAGGTCAGAAGTTGGAGACCAATCTGGACAACATAGGGACACCACCTTTCCAAAAAAGTTAACAACATCTGCAGGGTGTGGTGGTATGTGTCTGCAGTCCAAGCTATTCAGGAGGCTGAGGCAGGAGGATGCTTTGGGCTGGGAGGTCAAGGCTACATGAGCCAAGTCATGCCGTTACACTCCAGCCTGGGTGACGGAGGGAGACCCTGTTATAAGAGGGAAAAAGAAAAAAAGAAAAGAAAAAAGAAAAGCACCAGCAGAATTTAGAAATGTGGGCCAGCATGGGAGCCTGCCTGGCATCACTGACCCTGGGCTGCTGCTCTCGTCCTGGAGCTGTTAGTATGAGAGCAGATCGAGGACTCAGCAGGCAGGAGGAGTGCTCACGGCGGGGCAGCTCTGGTGCCACACAGGCACGCCACAGCCCCGCCATCACCTCTGGGATGGGAGGCAGACTTCAGAACCAGAGCCGCTTCCAGAGGGTCCTCCCACTGCTGAGTAACGGGGTGGCACCTGGCTGGCTCCGTGAGGGGTGCTGGCTGTTCTTGTCTGGAGGGGTTCCTGCAGGAGGGCCCTGCTCCCCATTGGGGCTGAGGGACCCTGCCGAGCAGCAGCAGGAGGAACGGGCAGTGCCATCGGAGCCCAGAGAAATGGGCAGAGCTTATCTTTGTGGACGGGCAGCTCCAGGAAAAGGGGAGCCCAGAGCCAAGGGCCCTTGTCCCAGGGAGGGGGTCTCACATGGACCCCGAAGATGCTCCCCTCTGAGCACTTCCTGGCACAGCATGGACACAGTGGACTGAATGGGTGAGGACAACGGCCTTCTTTCCCTTCTCGCTCGTTTCTCCCTCCCATCACGCAGCCTGCAATACGGAAGAGGATAAAGAAGGAGAGAGCAGTTGGAAAAATTCCTTCAGAACCGGAGGGGGAAGATGGGTGTTTCTGCAGCCTCTGGGGCTCAGCAGGAAGCGACGGTGCCATTTCCACTTCTGTACTTTTCATCCCTGTTCTGCAGCAAAGCTCAGCCCAGCCTCGTCCACGTGGATGGAGCAGAATCAAGTTCGGTTGGAATTTTTTTTCCTACTCGTTTGGAAAAAGAGGAAAAGACACGGGATACAAAGAGGGCTTTATAAAGAAGAGGCCTCCTCGGTCCTCCGCTCCGGGACTTTCTGGGACAGTGGAAATGGTCCTTAGTGCCGCGCCCACCGGGGCAGCCACTGGCCACGCCTGGCTGTGGAGCTCATCAGTGGCCACGTCAACACGTGGATGCTGTGACCGAGGAACTGGATTTCAAGTCAAATTAAATTAAATTCCAATTGCAGTCACCACAAGTGGCCAGTGGCCACCTACAGCGTGCTCAGGACGACTCTAGGCCAAGGGTTTCAGGATCATCCTTGATCAGTGATTTGAACGTATGAGGCTTCGTCTGTTTGAATTTCCCAGTTGGGGTAAAAGGGAATGCTTGTATTCAAATGGGATTATGTTCACCGCACTTGGCCTGCGCCAGCGTCAGTGTCTTGCCGAGTTCATGCCCCTTCCCGAGGCTGTTCGGAGGCTGCCAGAGAAGCGGTGTTAGAGGGAGGGACGCGCCGACCGTGCCGCAGGGCTCGCCTCATCACAAGGAGCAGAGATGCCCTCAGAGGCGTGCACTGAAAGGCTCTTATGAATGCAATTCAAGAGAGATTGACGGAGCACTGCAGGGAGCCCTCGGATGGGACCCTCTTCCTTCTCTACCTCCCCTGCCTCCCGAGTCCCGGGACTCCCATCTCCCATCTGCTTGGGCCCCAGCTGTGTCCTTGCAGGCTCTCCGCTCCGTCGCTGGTTGGCTCGTCTGGTGTGTGCCTCTCCTGTGACATGGTGACATGCCGGGAGCAGAGTGGAGCAGCTGTGCTGTCCCTGGGCCCCAGCTGGGCTGTACTGGATCCAGGGTCTGTGAGAGCCGTGGGGAGGCCACCAGTGCAGGGGGCAGGAGCTTGCCCCGTGGTTCTGCCCGTGACGCTTCTCACTCAAGGAATTTGCTTTCGTTTCCATGCATACTATTGAAAATCACTTAGCCAGTAAGCAAATGTCGGCCCTTAGCCTGTTAAACGTCAAGACGAGTAAGCCCGTGACACCGCCCCGCCCTCCCGCAGCTGTGATAAACGCCGCTGGCCCTGCCTCGAGTGCCTGTCCGTCTGGTTTCGGCACCCCAGCGCCGTGGTTGTGCGAGGGGATCAGAACGTCCTGCCTGTGATGAGACCATGTAAGCATTTTTAGGATTGTTATTTGGATTGTTAGGTGCCTCCGTCCTGGTCACGGCACCACACTCTGTGCCTGTACTGAAATCTCTTTATCTGGCAGTCGCCTTTCTGCAGTTAAAAGAAAACGAATAACCTAACCTAGAGGATGGACCAGTAACGAGGCAGTTTCACCTGGATGCTGGCAGTGGATGTGTTGGCGTTGGGGGAATATTCACGGTGGCAGGCTGGTCCTGGTTCCAGCCTTCGAATATTTGGAATAAGGTAGGCTGTGACGATGAGGGGAACTTCTGGATTCAGTACCTTTCGGAGGAAATAGTGGTGTTCATGGTATGACAGTTAAGTGTCTGAGAGATAATTAAATGAAAGTCATCTGAAAGTGTCTGATTAAATGCCTCTAACCTCCCCTGTAGGTGGAGTGTCATGATTTCCACGCTGTTGGGTCCTGGATAAATGATTGAGCCACAGTCTCACAGCTCTGTAAGGAGTGGCGGGCTGTTCCTGTCGCTGCCGGTCCTGTGTGTGCTGTGCATGGGATGTGGGTGGAATGAGGCTGCAGGGCACCTGCTCCCCAGTGGCTTTGATGACTAAATTAGGAGGTCGCCGGAGAGGGCACAGCGTTCCCCCAGTGATGGTGTGATTGCGACAGCTGGGGTTGCAGGGCCCCAGAGTAGCCGTGGCGTGCTTGCACCTCAACTTCAGGCTGCCTCATTTCCCCCTGGGGTGCAAGAGCTCTGGCGATTCTGGATCCCTACCATGTGTCAGGTTCTGGAAGCTTCTCTCACCTCCCAGTGATGCCCAGGGGGTCCACCAGCCTCTAGAAGCCACCGCTTTTCCAGGACACCAGCCCAGTCCATTGTCAAGCCTGGATTCGATCCGAGGTCTGGCTGCTTCAGGAAGCCCAGACAGGCTCTGCTGTTCCCTGAGCTTGCCGTCAGCAAACGTCTGGTGAGGGAATTATTTGGTGTGGAATGTCTTATTTATGTTTTAGTCCATTAATTTTTCATCTTGTGAAATATATTTTACCCATTATGATTTCAGCAAACTTAGACCCATGACACACCGGTATCTCTTCTATCATACTGTGCCAATTCCTGCCTTTTTTGGGTGTCTTCTCACCTCTGCATCAGTAGTGGTGGCTGTGTGGGGACAGAGGAGTAGTGATTGGGCTTGAGGGATCTGTGGAATATGCACACGTTGCTACTTGAATTCCAAGAACACTACTTACCTTTTTGTTTTGCACTTTGGGAGGCTGAGGTGAGCAAATCACGAGGTCAGGAGATTTGAGACCATCCTGGCTAACGCAGTGAAACCTCGTCTTTACTAAAAATACAAAAAAAATTAGCCAGGTGTGGTGGCACGTACTTGTAGTCCCAGCTACTCGGGAGGCTGAGGCAGGAGAATTGCTTGAACCCAGGAGGTGGAGGTTGCGGTGAGCTGAGATTGCGCAGCTGCACTCCAGCCTGGGCAACGGGAGCAAAACGCTGTCTCAATAAAAAAAAGGAAATTCACTTTCACTTTCAAGGTCTCAATTTTCTTGAGAGTTCTAAAGTGATGAACATAGTCTTTCTAAGATTTTCTTTTTGTGTTCGTGGCCTCTGATGTGGCACAGCCCTGTGTCAGGTGGGGCTCAGCCCAGTGGGTGCCGAGCAGATGGGGCTCACCATGACAGCGTGGCGTGATCCTGAGGGCACTGGCGCTGTGATGGGGGCTGCCAGTGGGGTGGGGCCTGGCATTCTCAGGCCTTGTAAGCCAGCAGTGACCACATGATGGGCAAGCGTTCCCATGCCCTGCTTGGTTTCCCTGAGTTAGGGGACCGCTGCACAGCAAGGCTCCGCAGCCTCTCACAGCGGGACGGCCAGGCAGCAACAGACCTCTGCACCCCGTCTCAGCCCTGTGCTGTCACACCAGCGTCTGCGTTAAATGACAACGTAAGCTCTGGGTCCTGTCTTCTAGAGGGGACCTTTGTGGCTTGCCCACAGGTTTTTGGCACCGAGTGCTGCTCTCTGGGACAGCATGGGACCCTTTCGGGAGGGAAGTCCACTTTGGAGGCCCTGGGCTGACGTCGGACGGAGCCGTGGGCCTGCCTCATCATCCAGCCACGGTTTGGGGGAGCACTGGCTGCTCGTGGGAAGGTCGGGGGCTTAGGTGCATTTGTGATCACCTTGTCCTCAGTCCCCACATCTGTGAGAGCTCACACAGAGTGACACGTGGGTCCAGAGGCTTCTGGGGAGCCACCCGTGCCCTGACCCAGGCCAGCCCTTGTAGGAAGTAGCATAAGGCTTAATTCCTTTTTATTTTTTAAACATAAACACAAACAGAAATGGCGTTTTCTTTGTTCCCTGCAGCCCTGTGAACATGTTTGGAAGCCATCTAGAGAACTGATCATTGCTTTGGCGGGACAATCAAATATTGAATGTTGAGGAAAATTAGGGCAAATGGCTACAGGATTGTCCGCTTTTGACAGGTGTGGTGAGTGAGTTTAGTCATTAATCATTAATCCACACTTTCTAAATTTATCTGCCCCCAGCGATCTCCTGGGCTGAGGTGACAGTCCTGGTTCCCATGCCCGCTAACCTGACTGAAGCACAGCTCCCGGCCCCGGCAACGGGCAGGCACCCGTTTCATCCCTGTCCAGGATACGCTTGAACAGTGCTGCCTTGATTTGTTATTTAGTGACTTATTTTCAAGGAAAAAGAGCCAGAAATGATGAGATAAATGCAAAGTCCTAAAAAATAAAGCCGTGCAGTTTCTCCTAAATGCCAGCCAGCACTGTGACCCTGATCTGCCAAGGCCTTCCAAGGTACTTGAGGCCACAGGAAATGTCATGGGGTGACCTTTAGAATCACAGTGTCGGAACTCAGCTAGCTGTCTGCATCTGAAAAAGGAGAGATTGTAGCCAGTGAAACGGGGAAAAGCCAGAAAACCAGCCAGGCCAGGGCGCTGCAGGACTGGCTGTGACCACCCTGTGTGGCTGTCAGCAGAGACCCTGGTCCAGGCGGGTACTGGCCTTCTTCCGGGCACAGTGCTCGCGTCCACACCTAGCGCACACATACGGCCAAGCACATCGTCTGCCTGCAGGCATGTGTGCACACCTGCATGTGTGTGTGTGCCTGTGCTCTGAGAGTGGTGGCCAGGCGTGGTGGCTCATGCCTGTAATCTCAGCACTTTGGGAGACTGAGACGGGAGGATCAGCTGAGGTTGGGAGTATGAGACCAGCCTGACCAACATGGAGAAACCCCATCTCTGCTAAAAATACAAAAATTAGCTGGGCATGGTGGTGCATGCCTATGATCCCAGCTACTCAGGAGGCTGAGGCAGGGGAATTGCTTGAACCGTGAAGGCGGAGGTTTCCTTGAGCCAAGATCAATTACACGATTGCATTCCAGCCTGGGCAAAAGAACAAAACTCCATCACACACACACAAAAAAAGTGGTGGCTTTCTGATTGAACAAGCAGAGTGTCCAAGGACATGGCTCCAGGGCAACCCATGCAGACTCCAATTTGTTGCTGCCTTCTTCTTGCTGGATTAACTTTGAATCATCCCTGAGCCTCTCTGTGCCTCAGTGTCCTTATCTGTAAAATGGGGGTGATGGCATCCTCTGTTCTCTCCTGCTTCTATGAAGACACGAGTCCCCTATAGGTGTATGCATTGCCTGGTAGCTCTAGTGACTGGCTGTTTTTTCAGCGCCCCCTAAGAAGCTGTTGTAAATGAAGTGTGAGTTGCTGACTGAGTAATGAGGAGGCTGAGAAGGACAGTGGGGTGCTCTGGGAGCTCGTGACGTGGTTTGCTGCCCTAGGACTCAGGCAGGCGGCCTGCCTCTCTGGTCTGTTTGCGCAGGAGTCGTGGGTGGTGATGGCGGGGGTGGTGCTTTTGGTGAGGGTGTCCATTTAAGAAGTAAAATGAAGCTGAATGGAACGGTCAGCTGGACACACAACAGAATGGAAAGCCTTCTAGAGCCTGAGCTCTAAAGGAAACAGCAAATTGCGAAGCAAGAATGCCAAGACCTTTCTCCTTTAACAAACGAGGGGACATTGTTCTCGTCTCTGCTGATGAGGGAGGACCTGTTTGCTGCAGGAAGTTGTGGAAGTGACAGAGGTGCAGGAAGGGGAGAATCTCTCTGACTCCTAGGCCTGTCACCCTGGGCCCCACCGGGAACATTTTCATGCCTTTCCTTCCAGCTTCGATCTTGTCTGGTTCTCATTGGTCTTTATGTAACTAGCTTTGGGATGAATAAAAATCTGCTCTTTAGCTTTTCACCTTTGCCTGTAATCATCTTTTCACACTATTAAAAAACTCTTAGCAGCTGTTCTCTAGCAGTAAAAGTCTTATCCAACAGGTGTGGTTCTGAAGCTCTTGGACAGAGTCTTTCCTGGGCCTCCACATAGCCACCCCCAGTCAGAGCAGAGGCTTCCCTTCTGTGGCCCATCATCCATGACCTGGATGATGCTGATAGGACCCTGAGGGAGGAGTGGCATGGCCCTGTTTTACAGAAGAGGAAGCTGAGACGCTGAGCTCCTGGCTGGGGTGGGCTCCGCTGCCTCCGAGGCCTCCCAGGAGGGCCCACGCCTCCCCCACCCCTCTTCCTTTCAACTCCCTGTCGTGGTGCCAGCTCTGCCTGCCGTCCTGAGCGCTGGCCATGAGGGACTCTGAGGTGCCCACAAATACCTCTCTCTGTGCCCCAGCTGTTCCCACTACTGTTGTCCCCTCCCAGAGGGGGCCCCACCCACTCAGAAGCCTGGTCCGACAGAGCTCTTCCCTCCTCTCCACCTTCCACATGGACTCAGTGTCCCACACCCAGTGGTACGATCTTCCCTTCATCTCTTTACACACTCTGCTTTTTTCTGTCTCTGCCCTGGAAGGCAGGTAGCCTCCAGACTCCCTCTCAACCTATCCACAGCTTCAGGAACCTTTCCAAATACAGTCTGATCTGTCAGTCCTCTGCTAAGGCCCATCAGGAGCTGCCCTTGTCCATGTCCCCACAGCAAACAGACGGCCTCCTGTGGTCCCTCCCGCTTTGGGACTTTGCCCACTGAGGGCTCTGTGCCCAGGTTCGGAAGCAGCTGCACCTGCCTGGTAATTGCGATCTTCGTCTGAGTCGCCCTGGGGTGATAGAGCCAGATCGTGGGACATTCTATTTTGGCATAAGTGTGACACCTCACTGACCCTGCACTGCACGGGCGCACCCACAAGCTTTCTGTCCGATTTGTGAGATGAGCTGCTCTTCCTCCCATAGGCAGCAGAGGGTGGGCTGGGGGACGGTGGGCTGGTATTTGTGTGGCCCAGTTCTTGCTAGAAATGTCTCTGGTAAATTAACAAATGGCAATTGGTAAATTGCAAGTGGATGATTTATCATCTTCCTGTTACTTTTAGAGTTCTAGGGACCTAGCAGGTGCTTAGCAAATACTTGTTAAATGTTTTCCCACTAGAAAGGTGTCCCAGGGAAGGAAGGAGGCTGGTGTTCTTGCCATCAGGGTTTTTATGCCATCGCTGGGCACACCTAAACCCTATGTCCAGGTAACACAGGTTGGCTTCTCAGTACAGGGTGCGATGGACCCGAACCCCAGGAAAACCACCTGGCAGGCACGGCAGCTGGAAGCAGAGCGGCTGGAGGGAGCCTCGAGGTGTTCTGTGTGCAGCTGCTGTGGGAAGCCCGGGGGTGCCCTGTGCACTGCTCCGGGGATCCCTGTGTCCTCAAGCAGGTGGCCTCAGCTCCTGCGCTCAACTTCTGCCTGGCTCTTGACCCCTTAGCACCTCATGGTAGCAAGCATTTGACCTTTCTCCCATGCTCCTTCCGTACTGTCCGCCCTCGTTACGTTCTGCCCCTGCCGGGGTAGGTTTTATCTGTTCTGCCCCTGCTGGGGTAGGTTTTATCCCTCTTGAATTGTAGAGGATAGGACCCTTCTCAAATAGGGTTTTCTGGGACCCTGGGGTTTTGCAAGGTATTTGCAGTTATTCACCGTGAAAACTGCGGGTAGAGGGCAGGCCCCGGTCAAACCTCTTTGGGGAAAATTCAGAGAAATTCAGAAGGCAGTTGCTGCGTGGAAGCCCTGGGAAGCTCTGAAGTAGAGAAACCAGCCGGGCTTTGTCTGGAAGAGCCTTGTCCTGTTAATTATTTCAGGGAATTCATATCCCATGGTCTTCCTGGCCCCTCATGGGATGCCCTTTGGGAAAAGCCTTCTGAGGACTGACCCAGCTGGAGCAGGTGCCTGGGAAGGAAAGCCATTGCCAAGGGACTGTGGGCTACCTGGGAGCTGGCTGCTGGCCTTGCACCTAAACCTGAGGGCCAGGTGGGTGCTCTCATTTCATGTCTATAGGGACGTTCAACTGCATTTTTTAAAAGTAAAACTGTGTCTAATGGAGCTCTCTATTTACTGTTTGAATGTTAAGTTAAAATGGGAAATGTTCTTTTTCCCACTGAAAGGCCTGAGCAAGGTTTGCTCTGAGTGCTGGGTGCCTGTTCCACCCAGCTTTTCCCTATAACTCTATTTGGTTATTAAAAGGATGCTCCATGTGAGACACCCGGTGAAAGAGCCTCCTTGGCTTCTGGTAGTGAATGTCCATCACCCCCTTCCAAAAAAAAAAAAAAGAAACAAAAAAGAAATAGTATCCCTCGACCTGCCCTCCCGCCACTGGGCTCCTAGTTCAGGATTGTGGATCTCGCCTTACTTGACCTAACCCATTACTCGGATCAAGTTCCCAGATAGGTACTTAAACTTGCTTTTCTGGAATTAAAGAGATGCATTTTAGATGATAGGATGGTGGGTCTGTATTTTCTGGGCCAGTATGCCCGTAGGGGCACTGGTTTCTCGCTGGGGCGGTGGGGTCACTGCTGGCCCGTCAGATTCGCTTGGCTCTGGGCTCCAGATGGACAGCGGGGCTCACCCTCCACTGCCCATCTCGGCGCAGAAGCTCTCCAGGGTCTTTCTGTCACACATCCAACAAACAGCCAGTGCTGAGAGTCCCTGTGACCTGCCACACTCTGACAAAACATTGGAATGCCTGTGGCCTCACCCACCATCCTGGCCTGCCCCCTGCCTGTCCTCCACAGTGGGCGAGCACAGCCCCAATGAGACGGTCCTGAGCGGGGCTGTGTCCACGTGGCCCTCCTGAACGGGGCTGTGTCCACGTGGCCCTCCTGAGCGGGGCTGTGTCTATGTGGCCTTCCTGAGTGGGGGCTGTGTCCATGTGGCTGTCCTGAGCGGGACTGTGTCCACGTGGCCATCCTGAGCAGAGCAGTGTCCACGTGGCCGTCCTGAGCCGGGCTGTGTGCTCACAGCAGCGCATCCTGCCCCACTGCAGACAAAGGAGGGATCCACTGGAGCGGGAACTCTTCCCAACAAAGGTTCTATTTTCATGCAAATGTAATCTGCTGTTCCTGTTCAGCTGTGGCGAGGACTTAGGCCTCTGGGCCTCTTGAGTTTCGGCCCCTTTTCTAGAAGGTGATGGTGGACGTTTGAAGTCTTCTTTGTGATAATCTAATATGTGTGGACTTAGAACCAAATAAATAGCTCCTATATAGGTATCTCCAGTGATGCCCTTCCCCCGACCTGCCAGCTCAGGCTGTAAGTAGAAATTAACCCAAATTAGGAAGATAATCGTTCCAGTGTTAATTGTAGGTTGTCTTTTAATTTTCGTTCTCCAGGCCTGAGCAGCAGGCTGGCTTTGGGCCCTACCATAGGTTGCTGCACAGCAACACCCGTGAAAACCAACATTGCAGAGCGGGATCTCACAGCCTGCCTGCTTTCCAGAGCTACCCTCTAGCTGCAGGGTCTCTAGGTGAGTTTTCTTTGAAGATCCCACGGCAGTTCTTGCTGGGTGCCCTCAGGCCTCCTCCCAGCCCCTCCGGGAGGGTGAGCAGACTCTCAGCACAGGCCACATAAACAAACAGCGGCTATTTTCAGCAGGGCATTCGTGTCGCAGCTGGCCTGGCTCTTGCGCAGTGGCTGGCGAGGCCCATCCCGGCCTGCACTTGGCCCTGGCCGGCCTGGGCCAGCCCTGGCAGGCGAGAGATGCCTTGGAACGTTCTCAACCGCCACGCTGTTCGGTTTTCTCATAACGCCCCCTGGCACTCGACAGAAGCGTCACAGTTAAAACGGGGTTGAACAAGTACCCTAGGGAGCGTTTTATTTGAGTTTTCTTTGTTGGGAATTCGGATTTCTGTTTGAAAGCGCTTGGTGAAACCTGCCGTCCTCTGTATCTCGGGCTCGCTCCTAGCAGGTGGAGGCAGGTGCTGCCTTCTGAATGGCCCTTCCGTTTGTCTTCAGCTTTCTTGAGGCCTGGCTCCCTTGTTCCATTAGCCATGATTGGATAAAGCTTTTAAAGAAAACTCTCCACCCCACGCCTTACTGTGCCACAAAAAGTTCCTGAGCGAGTGAGCGAAGCTGCCCACTTCATAGGAGCTCTGGAGGCTGCCCTTCACATGGACTTGTGGGTGGCCCAGGCAGGCCTGTATAGAACCTGCCCCTCCCCATAGTGTCCTAGAAACACACTCAACAGGGCTATGTCTGCGTGTGTGCATGTGCGTGCGTGCATGTGTGTTCTACGTGTGCGTGCATGTGTGTTCTATGTGAGTGCATGCATGTGTGCATGTGTGCGTGCATACTGAATGCATGTGTACCTGTGTGTTTGCACTCATGAGAGTGTGTGCATACATGCGTTTTATGTGTGTGTACTGAGTGCATGAGTGTGTGCTCGTGTGTGTACATAAGTGCATGTGCATGTGTTCTACGTGAGTGCATGTGTGTCCTGAGTGCATGTGTTTGTGCATGTGTGCACGAGTGTGTGCGTGCGCTCGTTTGCGCGTAAGTGCATGTGTGTGCTTGTGTGTGCATACGTAAGTGCATGTGTGCATGTACATGTGTGCGCACACATATATGTGTGTGCATGCACGTGTGTGTATGTGTCTGCTCCCATTTCTGGAGCTTGCCCTGCCTGTTTGATTGAGTGTTCTAAAGATTGACACTGCAAATCCCTGTCCCTCCACAACTTTCTCTGGGTGATATGTAAGGCTCCCAGGGTCTCCAGATTTGCCACATTCTCCCCAGTACACTCAGAGAGTATCCTTCAGCCACATAGATGGGCCAGTCATTGGGCTGGGCGTCCTTGTGCCATTTGTGCTGGCTGTCCACATGTCAGTGGTGCCTCGTGTCACATGTTTGGTACTGGGTGTCCCCACAGTCCGGCCTTAGGGTGGTGTACTTCTTTATACTTAAGGAATTAAGCTTGACTAACAGGGAACTGTGTGAGAGTAAAGTCTGATCATATGGAAAATATTAGTGTACTTTTGAAAAAGAATAATTACATTTAGTAAAAATGTTGATATATTTTAAATTTGAATGACAAGATTTGAGTGACTTTTTCCTGGTTAATGTTGTGTCTTTCAATTAAGCCATTTCAGTGGTGTGTACATTTATGTTAACTCTTGAAGACTTATTTATTTACAGTAATTGGATTAGAAAGTAAGAGACCTTTTCTGTAGGTGATCGAACATTGCTTATTTTATTCTCATTTGTTTTCCCTAACTCAGACATGGTGAGTAAAGATCACGACGCTTTTTTAAAATTTAGGAAGTGGTGAACCGTAGAGAGATGAGGTTAGGTGTAATTTGAAGGATGAGTATGGAGGGGGGTTTGTGCAAATTTGCCCACCAGTGTTTACAGTAGGGAAACTGAGGGTGATAAGGCATTTGCAGCGTTTGGGCAGGATCAAGTGATGGGCAGAGTCCTGGCCCCTCGTCCGGTGGCTGGGAGGAGACCCATGTGCCCGACACAGTGTCCCCATGATGTGTGCTCTCTCCCCAGCCTGGATTTCCAGGGTCCAGAAGAAAAGACCTCTGTTCCTCCTGCCTTTTTATTCTTTACTGGTGTGATACTGGGCACTTAGTTGGAATTTAGTAAAGGCTTAGTGAGTGAAGAAGGAAACAATGTTACTTAAAAGTGTTTTACTTGGCTTCCTTGGTCTGGAAACGTGTGTGCTTGCGCGCGCGCGCGCGCGCGCACACACACACACACACACACACACACACACAACACAAGAAAAGTTATTTGCCAAAACAGTTCTTAAATGACACCTTGACTAAAAACAGCACAACTTTTGTGGTTAGTTCTCTTTTGTATTTTATTTAAAAACAAAACAGCCACCAAAAATCCTTCTGTACCTTGAGGCCGTAAAGATGATCTTCTGTATTTTCTCTTAAGGCCTTTGACGTTTTTGTGTTTTGTACTTCAGCCTTAGGTTTCTGTGTAGGGTGCAGGGTAGGGATCAGTTTCATTTTCTTTTCTCATTTTGAGAACCGTAATGTTTGACACTTTACACCCTTTCCCTGGGATAGCTGTGCGGCCAGCTCACCCTCCGGCTTGGGTCTGCTTTGGAGCCTCCCTGTGCTCAGAGGCTCCAGAGCCCATCCTGGGGCCAGGAGGGCACTGTCTCCTTGACAGGCACTGCAGCCTCAGCTCCCACATTCCAAGCCCCTCCCTGAGAGTGTCCCAGCTCCTCCTAAGCTGTGACTTCTCTAGAGACAAGTTCCTTTAAAAAGCCAAGCCTGAAACTTGATTGGAATTGCATTGCGTATATGATGAATTTGGGCCCAGTTGGCATCTTTATAGTATATTTCTGTGTCAATGAAGTCTTCTTTTGTGTCTTTTTTCAATAGATTTTTATAATTTTCTCCATGAAGTTCTTGCACATGTCAAGTTAGAATTATTCTTTATTGTTTGGTAGATTGTAGTTTTGTTTTTCTGTTGCAGACAATATTTGTTTGTTTGTTTGTTTGTTTGAGACAGTTTCGCTCTCGTTGCCCTGGAGTGCAATGGCGCGATCTCGGCTCACTGCAACCTCCACCTCCTGGGTTTAAGCAATTCTCCTGCCTCAGTCTCCCAAGTATCTGGGACTACAGGCACACGCCACAACGCCCGGCTAATTTTTGTATTTTTAGTAGAGACAGGGTTTCACCATGCTGACCAGGATGGTCTCAATCTCTTGACCTTGTGATCTGCCCGCCTCAGCCTCCCAAAGTGCTGGGATTACAGGCGTGAGCTGCTGCGCCCGGAGACAAGATGTTTTTTTCAAATTAAGTTTTCCCTTGCTCGTTTTTGGAGATGCAGTTGATTTTTGTATTTTATTTTTATATCCAATCATCATCTTAAAAACTTATAATTGCTAAAATGTTTTCTCTAGATTCCTCAGCGTTCTAAGACAGAGACTGTCAATGTAGTGATGCCAGTTGAGCGCCTCTCTCTCTAGTGCCTGTGTGTGTTTTCCTTGTCTTACAGTGCTACCTGGGAATTCCATTTCGGGTTGGAATAAGAGCAGAAACACTGGGCTTCCTTCTGTCATCCTTGACATTAAAGAGAACGTTTTTAACATTTTCCCAATTTAAGTGTGATGTTTGACATAGGTTCTTTTAGATTCCCGTTTTCAAGTTAAGTTCACAGATAGCTGTGTTCCATTAGCCAAATGCTTTTACTGCGTCTGTGTGAGGATCATGTGGTTTTCGGTTCTAATTTTCTGTTAAACTTCCCTTGTCTCTTCCTGTGGATTCAGCTTGTTTGTGATAAATCCTGTCATTTTCATACTTTGCTAGTGCTTCAGGGTTCTTCATCTCTGCTCTTGAATTGGAGTGGAAAGTAATTTTCCTTTTTTAATGTCCTTGTTTTTTTTTTTCTCTCTCTTTTTTTTAACTTATAGGGATAGTTTATTTAATATTAGATTAAATTATTCCTTGAAAGTTTGTAGGGGTTCATGTTTCCTTGGTGGTTTGAGGTTTTAACTACTGATTAAATATCTTTAGTGGTTACTAATAATCTGACCTTTTATTTTCCTGCAGTATGAATTTAAAAGAATGTTTTTAGGAGTTCTACTTCATCTAAATCTTTAATTTTATTGTCATAGATTTGCTTACGGTGTTGTGAAATCTTTGCTGGATTTGTCTCTGTCTAACACGACTTGGCCCTCCTTTTGATTGATCTGTATTCGCGTTTTTGAGTCGCTCTGGCTTCATGGGTTCCCTTAGTTGTAAGTTCGCTGTCTGTGTTTTAAATCCCTGCCCTCATCTTCCGTCGACTGCCTGTGGCTGCCCTGGCGTGCTCTCTCTCACTCCCAGGGTTGGGGTGCAGCTCGTGAGTTCTTAGCCTTTCTTCTGCTGTAAGGCACACACACATTTCCCTTGGAGTAGGTGTTGGGTGCATACAACAGGTTTTGACCCTTAGCATCTTGATTTTCATCCTGAGTTGGGGAAAAGTCCTGTCGACAGCGTACACCTGTGAGATGACGTGAGGAGGTGCCACTTGGTCTCTGTGATCTTCCGAAAACACACAACCCCGTCTAGTCATGATGACACAAGACAGATCCTAACGAAGGGAAGGGACATTCTACCAAACACCCAATCAAGTGCTTAAAACTGTCAGTCATGCAAATCAAGGAGAGTCTGAGAAACCTTCTCAGCCAAAGGAGCCTCAGGAGTCGTGAGGTTAAAGAGGGACAGTGGGGTCCTGGGTGGGCCCCGGAACAGGAGGACAACGGGGAGGACAGGAACTCACGGCAGTTCATGCTGATGGGTCAGTGTTGGCTCATGCAGCGTGACACCTTCCCATCCTGGTGTAGATGTGACTAGAGAGGCCCCCAGGACGTTCCCTGCCGCGGCCACTGTCCAGCCCTGTGCACTGTCTCTCCTGCTTGCATCAGACTGGGCCATTTCTCTCTTCCTGCTGAGCACACACCCCTCAGGAGTAGCTGTAGCAGCTCTCTTGGTGGTGCAGTCCAGGCATGTGTGTCTCATCTGAAGATGTCTCTCTCTCACCAACGTTGCTGAGTGGCTGTTATGCAAAACTTGGAGGGGAGTTTTCTTTTTCTCCTGTCGTCACACGCAGTGTGTTCTCATCCTCGGCCCGCCTGCCTTAGCCTGGCGGTCGCGCCTCCCTCATCCGTCTGGGTCTCACTGGCCAAACCTCACGTCTTCTTTTGTCTTTGATGCTCCGGGTTTTGTCAGGGTGTGAGCACTCTGTTCTCCTGGCATATGTTTTCCTCTGTGTCTGTGATTTTGTGTATTTTATCAGTTGTAGAACTCTGAGGCCAGTGCCCCTTTAAATACTGCTCCCTCTCTTCTTCCTGCCCTTGGGGGTCCTGCAGAGTCAGCTGTCACACCTCCTCAGGTAGCTCTTTTGTGCTTTCAACTCCGTGTCTTTTTGCTTTCAAAATACACAACACAGGATTTGGGCTCCCTGGTAGTTCTGTATTTTGATTCCCTCTGCCCAGCGGATTTCCTCGTCGCTGTCTTCTCATTCACCGAATTTCCTTTTTAGTTTAGCATGGCATTTATTGCTTCAGCCATTCACTGAGGGTTTTCTTTCTTTTAAATGTGTAAATTATACTTTCTATTTTTGAAAGTCTACTTTGTTCTTTTCCTAAAATGATTAACTTTCACAATTCTGTTTCTTCCTCTTTTTCATTACTTAAAAGTTTTCAAGTATTTTCATAAATTTTTTATTTCATCAAAACATACATATGGAAAAATGATAGCGGATAAAACACTAGTAGATTGTTTTCTTTAAAAGTTTCAGAAACAGTAATTGTACAGGTTCCCATGAAATGCGTAACGGAGGAACTTGACTGTCTTTTGATGTGTTCGCTGCCTTTTCTCACTTCTTTCTGTGTCGGCTTGTGTTTGCTTGGGAGCGCATGTCCAGCTGGTCTTACCGTTTGGAAATAGCGGGGCTGGAGTGAGGAGGCCTTGCGTCCGATGGGAACGCCACGGGCGTTTGCCGGGAGCTGCCCTGGACTCCGGCCCTGGCACCCCAGCCCAGCAGCTCTGGGCTTGCCGTGGCCCTGACCCCGACCCAGTCCCCCGCCCACTGCCCTCAACTCTGCTGTCCGCTCAACTGGAGTTGCTTTTGTTCTCTTAGTTGTTTATTTCTGCCTCGCTGGAGGGTTTCCTTGCTGCCAGCGGGCCCAGCAGTGTGACAGAAGGTGTATTTGATGCAGAACCTGGGGTTTCCACGGCACCGGAGCCTGTGAGATGACTTGTCGGCCACCTCTCCGGAAGAGGAAGTTTCCAGTACTTCAAAAGGCCAACCTTTGGTGCGCTTCCTCTGAGCCGCTATTACCCAGCTTCATTTTCTCCCTGCCAGCTGGGACGACAGGCCCCACAGTGGAGATACTTGCTGGCAGCCGGCGCAGCGCCTCCACGTCCACGTGTGCCTGGAGAAGTCACTGCCCCTCCGCCTCCACGTGCACCTAGCGCAGCCCAGCATCGGTGTAGCCCCTTGCTGTCAGACTCTCCTGGGCGTCCTGAGTGGGGGCTGCCTGTCTGTTTACTTTTCAACCAGGGCACAGGAGGGTGGAAGGGCTGTGGCTCTGGGCATGGGCTCACCACGCGGCGCCTTTGCCTCTGCAGATCCTCGAGGCCGCAGCCTGTTCCGTGCGTGCCGGGTTGCCTCCATGCAGGGGCGCCTTGCCTTCCCCTCCCCCCCGCCTCTGCTTCTCTTGGCACGGGACGCCCAGGGGCACCTGATGGGCTTCCATTGCATGTCACCTGGCCTGTGTGGAAGCTGCTCCCAGGGTCGCCCTTGACCACCATGGCCATTGGCCAGTGGAGGTGTGCCTGCCCCCGCTCCCCGGGGAGGCGGCCCTGCCACGCTCCTCTAGGCACGCGCCGTGGAGGGTCCCCGTGATGGAGTGCTCTGTTGGCCATCACTGGGTCAGCACAGTGGCTTGGCACTGCCCCTGGGCGTTGGCTCACTCTCCCTGGCCTCTGTCCCTCCCTCCCTCTGTCCCTCACCCAGCGGGCTGGACCACATTGGTCAGAGGCGCAAGAAGTCCTGCCGTAGGTGTCCCCCGGCTCCCTTGTGGTCAGCTCCCTGCAGCTGGGCTCTGGACCCGCCCTCTCCTGGCTGGGAGCCCTGCTTCAGGGGCTGCTTCGGTTCCTGGCAGTGTGTCCACGGACTGTGATGGCCAGCAGGTGAGCGTCACATGGAGAGATGTGGAAAGCCGTGGGGCATGGAGGCCGCAGCGTGGGCTTCACAGCTCTCAGAGCCTTGGGGTGCAGAAGTGGGAGCTGACTGGCTGGGGGCCCCTGCTCCGGTGCCCTCGGTGCCTTCTGGGCCTCACCCCCACAGATCCAAGGCAGCACTGCCCCAGCATGGCTGGAATTGCTCCCACGTCTCTCTGGCACCATACGGCCCCACCATTCAGCCCAGGCATTCAAGCAGAAGGTGGCAGATGTATTTCGCTTTTCTGTCCCTGACTTCCGACAGCCAGCTCAGCATCCCTTTGTGATGGTGCTTCCTCCAAACGCCGTCAGGGCTGCCCGGGCCTCTCCAGGTCCACGACTGGCTGTGGTGGCCAGCACTGCTGCTTCGGCTCATGGAGCATGTGCCAAACACAGCCGTTATGAAAATGAAATTAGCTAAACTCACAACTAAATAAATCACGCTGAAACCAAACGCAATCAGTGTTGACAGCTCGTCACTTCCAATGACTACATTGCTCTCTTATCTGCCCCCAGAGCTTTTGTGTTCTTACGGCGGAAACACCCAGGTATGGTCAGTCCCCTTCCAGCCTCTGCTGGCAGTGGTGTCCCAGGCCCCTCACAGTGGCCAACCCGGGCAGCAGTGATCCTGCTCATGGGTGGCTGCAGCCACACCAGGCTTCCTGCTGTTCGGGGAGCCCCACAGCTCCTGTCCCTCAGGCCTGCACCCTGGCCACTCCCGCTGCCTGGAGCCGCTTCCTCTGGGTCTCAGGGACCCAGCATCATTCAGGGTTTTTTAGCTCAAGCCTCAGTTCCTGAGAGTGACCTACCCGGCCAGCCTGACTCGCCAGCCCCCTGCCCGCATGGTCCTCCGCAGGCCAGGCCTTGGTGGCCTCTTGCAGCATGTGCCCTTCCGCTGACTCTCAGGCTCCCTTTGCGCCCTCGGCCTCAGCGCTGCACCTGCACGCGTGGATGACGGTGCGTGGAAGACGGAGCGGGAGTGAATCCTGGAACATCGCATGTTTTGTTTGTGGAGTGGTGACACATGTGAGCATGGGGACAAGAATTGGACGAATTTTCCTGTCCCCTGGTAACAGCAGATGGTTCCAGGACGTTGCATCACGTCTGCGTCGTGCCTGGTGTCTTGCTCATGCAGGAGAGAGGCCCCCGCGCTGCCCGGCAGAGGCCACAGTGCCCCTTCTCCCCGGGGCCTCGTTTTCCTCCCCGTTTCAAGTTGCTCGGAGGCCTTAGCGTTCCAGGTCGGGTGCAGGCACACAGTACCCGGGGTCCCGCCTGCCTTCCGTGCCCCTTCCCGGCCTGTCGGCGGGAGCGTGAGCACGGCTGAGTCATGCTCACCCGGAGGTTCCATGCCGTGGGGCCGGCTTCCCGGGAGCAGCTTCGGATTCCTCTGCTGTGCTTCGTGCATGTCATGAGAAGGCAGTTTGGGGCAACATGTGCCTTGAGGGCAGGCGGCCTTCTTCCCTTCTCTAACACAGCATGTCGGGGTACGGGGCAGCCCCAGCTCCGCTTTGCCCCACACTTGTGTTGGTGGCATCGTCACAAACAAAAGAACGTAAGAGAAATTTCCAGATGGCTTCATCGTTTTCTGACCAACGTGTTTCTCAGGGTTGACACCGCAAGAACCAGCGTGTGTCTCCAGTGGCATAAGGAGGGTTCGTTAGCACGGCCGGTTCTTAGCTGGTGAGCTGGAATCCCAGGGCGCCAGGGACACAGGCCGTCTGTGTGTGGGAGGTCCTCTTCCACAGAAGCGGAAGGGATGGGACGCTCCTGAGAGGCAGGGTCCGCACTCTGTGGACCGTGGTTACTGACTGTAGAATTCTGAGAGGGGAACGGGAAACGTCAGATGTGCCACCCAGTCTGTGGCCCCGTTGGAAACATTGGTGAAGGGTCCTGGGGATGGCGTGGGGAAGCCCAGTGAGTGTCGGCCGTTCAGTCTGAGTCCCTCCAATGAGTGACGCGCCATGGCGTGGTTTCCACCTAGACTCGTGGTGAGGGCAAGGGACACCCCTCACTCAAGTCTTCCCCATCCCGTGCCCCCTGTGTGCCTGGCCTGGAGTGGCTGGTTCTCATCCTCAGCTCACCTGCTTTCGGAGGCCTTCATTTGTGGGAGGCATGTGGGGGTTGCGGGAGAGTTCCGGCTGCTTCTGCTGCGGCTGGTGCGGTCCAGCTCACCTGGCCCTGGGCCGCGTCCCCCGACTTCCCTCTGTTCCCCGCCCCCACAGCATCCACACCCACTCTAGGGAGAGGTTTTCTGCTGGGACAGTGAAGAGAGAACCGACTTTAGAGGCAAGTGAGATGGATCTGAACCCCAGCTTTTCTGCTTAGATTCGGGGAGCATGACTTAATTTCTTTGAACCTTGATTTTCTCATCTGTAAGATAGACGTAGTAGAACAGCCTCATGAGTTTATTATAAGGCTGAGGGATCAAGTGTGAGTTTAGAGCCTGGTGCCAGTCTGTTCATCGATCCCTCTAATGAGTCATCTGTTTCATCACTGTTTTTGGCACAGAAACGTGAGCATCTCCTGGTCAGCACAGACCTCAGGCTTTGCCTCCTAGCAGCCCAGCGTCTCCTGGGAGGAACAGCAAATCAGGGGCTTTGTTTTTGCCAGCGAAGCCGTTGTTAAATTTAAGTTTGCGGGTGCCCCGGAATCGAGAGGCGAGCGCTCTGGCGTGTGGATCCCGCTGCCCGGCTCCCTCCAGCCCTTTCCCTGCCAGGGGCAGGGTGTGGCCCCCACACTGGCTCCACTTTTCTTCTGATTTTTAGTCCTCACAGTAGCATAGTCTTTTTGTTTGTAAGAGATGGGGTCTGACATCATTGCCCAGGCTGGTCTCTGGCTCCTGGGCTCCAGGTGCCCTCCTGGGTAGCTGGGACTGCAGGTGCATGCCACCACACCTGGCGTCTGCCCTGTGGTCTTCCTGGCCCCACATGAGGAAGAGAGCCACGCTGATGGGCAGGAAAGCTGTTTCTTGAGGGGAGGTCCAGAGCCATCTTAGAAGCTGCATTAAAGCAAACCATAGCCTTAGGCCACTTATTTTGACTGATATGTGGTACAAAACATGTTTTCTGTTTGTATTGAGACAGTCTCCCTCTGTCACCTAGGCTGGAGTGCAGATGGCATGATCTCAGCTCCCTGCAGCCTCTGTCTCCTGGGCTCAAGCGGTGCTCCTGCTGCAGCCTCCTGAGTAGCTGGGACTGCAGCTGTGTGTCACCATGCCCGGCTGATTTTTGTCTTTTAGTAGGGATGGGGTTTTGCCATGTGGGCCAAGCTGGTCTCGAACTCCTAGGCTCAAGCAATCCACCCCCGTCGGCTTCCCAGAATGCAGAGATTATAGGTGTGAGCCACTGTCCTGGCCCAAAGTATGTTTTTATACTTAAAAAGTTTTCCTTTTCTTTTCAAATTAGATTGCCAGTTTTTTTGTTTGTTTGTTTGTTTGTTTTTAAAAGCCAGCACAAATGCTTTCTGTGGTGGTGTAGCAAATCCTGATTGGCAGGGCGCCTCTTCCTGTGTGGACTCCCACTGGATGGGTCCTCAGAGTGAATTCGCCCATGGCCTTTGTCACCCCCTTGGCTTGATGCTCTATAAACAGTCTGTTTCCCTGTTTTGCTTTTTACCTAATGTCTGTGGTGGGGCAATTTGAAGACTCAACGTTACCAAGCCAATGGTGAGCACCCCTTCGCTCCTCAGGAACCCCGGGCTCTAGGTGGTCCCTGCCAGTGGGGAGCCGAGTGTGTGGCCGGGGCCTGCAGAGCAGAGTGCTCTGTTACTCGTTTCCTTCAGATCTGAGAACCTGAGTGGTAGGAACGGCTTCAGGCCTGGTCCTGGCCTGGATGGAGTTGCTGTGGGTCGCAGGTGTTTTCTGTGTGAGCTGCTAAGCGCTGTCAGGCGCTGTGGAAGTGTCTTTCCAAAGCAGACGTGATCAAGCTGGGGCTCTGGTGGCTGCTCCAGGCTGGGCAGCCATGTGCTCTTTGAGGCAGCGGGAACTGGCCGCAGCGGTCCTGGGGATGCTGCAGTGCAAGTGGACACCTGGCTGGTGAGCTTGTGGAAATGCCAGAGACCCTGCTCCGGAGTGCAGCACTGTGGTGGTTAGCCACGGCGACAGGCGTGTGACTCGCACAGCAGCGCAGAGACCATACACGGGTTCCTTCCCGCTCACCTGCCTGTCCTCCCAGGGTGTGGCCCAGGGCCTGTCCCTGGGTCTGTGCTTGAGGGCTTCCCTCTCCTTTCTCTAGCTTCCCTCCCGATACTGAGCGCGCTGCTCCTTCTCCTCTCCCCAATTACCCTTGTGCCTTCAGAAAGGCCTCACTAGACAGAGCGGGGGCAAGAGGGCATCCGCTGTTTCTGGGGAGTTTCAGAAGCTGACCTCACTGGGTGTGGCTCTGCCGGTGTGCATGTCCTCGAGATACGTGAGGGGAGCTCTGTGCGTCTCCTTCTTTCACTCATATTTTTGCTAACATCATACCAGGTGCTGGGATCAGGAGACCCCACTATTCCAGGTGCTGAGGAACACGGAGACCCCACTATACCAGGTGCTGGGAACACAGAGACCCCGCTGTACCAGGTGCTGGGAACAGGAGACCCCACTATACCAGGTGCTGGGGACACGGAGGCCCCGCTATACCAGGTGTTGGGAATAGGAGACCCCACTGTACCAGATGCTGGGGACACCACAGTGAGAGGATCCAGTCTCTGCTTTCAAGAATGGTTAAGAAAGAGAAATGCAAAATATTAGTGTGGTGCAGAGTCCGGGGTGCCACCAGCAGGGGCAGGTGCAGGCCCAGGAGGGCGTGGCTGTGCAAGAAGCGCTGCGCAGAGCAGAGGAGGCTCCACAGCTGACTCTACAGTGTCCCCTAAGTGCCAGAGGGGTATGTGTTGGGGGTCAGGGTCGGGGGATTTTGTGGCCCAGTGACCGATGGTGTTGCAAGAAGAGTGAAGTAGGACACAGACCTGACCACTCTGTGGTGGTTTCACCCTGAGGCCTGTTGTCAGGTTCCCCAGCCTCCCACTGCCCTCCTGCCTCCCCTGGCTCTGCTGCTCTGCTGGCCTCTGCAGCTGGCCTTTGTCTGGGCAGTGGGCAGTGGGCAGTGTCCTGGCAGTGGGTAATATCCGGGCAGTGGGCTGTGTTTGGGAGTCGCCTGCATCCGGGCAGTGGGCAGGGTCTGGGCAGTGGGTAACACCCAGGCAGTGGGCAGTGTCCGGGCAGTGGGTACTATCTGGGTAGCGGGTAGTGTCCAGGCAGTGGGCAGTGTCCGGGCAGTGGGTAATATCTGGGTAGCGGGCTGCGTCCAGGCAGTGGGCAGTGTCCAGGCAGTGGGCAGTGTCCGGGAAGCAGCCTGTGTCTGGAGAGCAGACGGCATCTGGGACTTAGGTCCCTGTGACTGGTGAAGCCGCTTCAGGAACTGCACTGATGACCACACGGGCCAGTCTTCGGCCTAGCTGGGAAGGCGGCGCCGGCCACACATGCAGAACTCGGTGCCTCTCCCACTCCTGCCCCGTCCTATGGCCTGGGGTCCAGACACACGGAGCTGGAGGCAGAGGGGCTGCCGAGCCGGGTAGACAGATAGGCCTCTCCACCGTCAGGACCACGGCTTGATGCCTTCTCCCAGCGCTTCCAAGGACTGTTTGGCCAGGGTCCCCACCCTCACTCTGGTTTGGGCCCCTCCCTGCCTCTGAGACTGGTGTGGCTGGACTGCCACCTGCGGGTTCTCTGCGCTGCCACCAGAGTGAACTTCCTGGCTTGGGGTTAGGTGTCAGCCGTGAGGCAGGTCCCTGGGCAGTCCTCCCCAGTGGTGGAGGAACACTGTTTCTTTGCGTGGCCCCAGGGCGGCTCCGGTCTCTGTCCCTGGCCTGTGCTGGCTCGGAGCGTGCTGGCCATCTGCTTGGGAGGAGCCTGTCCGCCACCGCCTGGTGCCTTCCCTCCCGTTCTTTTAAGTCCTCTCCTCCTCTGCGAAGCCTTCCCAAATGTTGCAGGCAACAAGGAGCTGTGTCTTCCCCGCCCCATACCCTGAGAGTGGCACTTCCATCTCGCCTCCTTGTGTTATGGGTGTGCCTGGCAGCCTGAGGGGCGGGGAGTGGGACCAGGCATTGCAGAGGACCCCAGCCTGGGTCTGAGCTGGAGCTGGAGTCGCAGGGCGGTGGTGCCTAGCCCAGGCGTGCCACTGGCACACACCCAGGCCACGCAGGCAGGGGTGGTGGCCGCTGCTCTTCCACACGTGTCCCCCTCATGGCGGCCCTGCCGTGCTGCTGGGGGTAGGCTTTGGGTCTGCTGTCACTGCTTGGACCATGACATCGCCCCTGCCATCATGTTTGTGGAGACCCTTGTGCACACACGGGAGCGTCCAGACCAGCAGCGCCTCTAGTACACAGGGCCATTTCTTGGTGAATCAGCAAGTCTGGGCTCTTGCCGTTTCTGGGTGAGCCCTGTGCTTGGACAGTTATGAATCATTTGCTTGCCTCTTGATTTGCGTCAATCAAACCACATGTGAAGAAAGCGGCAGTGAGCAGCACTCTGCCGGCAGCCTGGCTCCAGTGCAGGGCGGCTCGCCAGGGACGGCCTCAGGAGGCCAGCCTGCGGGCCCTGGTGGTCTGGGCTGCGGGCCGGGGTGGCCTCGGCCCGCGGGGCTTCCGGCGGCCCCCCCTTTCTTACCCTGAACCCCGTCAGCTGCGGGAGATGGGTGAGATGGTAATGATAGACCGGCGAGTGCTGGCTTCCTGCGTGTAATCCTGTGGTCGGAGGCGCGCACTCGCAGCTCTGGGAATGTTTATGGTAGGAAGCTCATCCTTGGAGCTGTCCTTCACACAAAATCACTCTAGGACAGGGCTCTTTGCAAAGATTCCTTGTAAGAAAGGCCTAATTAAAAAGGGATGTCACATGTCCCTCCCCTCCTTCAAGAGGAGCAGCACAAGGGGGCGTGGCCCAGGGTCGGCAGGACAGCAGGGAGGAGGCTGGGCCATGGGCTCGTCAGGGAAGGACCCTCCACGTGGGACTTCGGAGCCTTTTCTTTTCTGGAGCAGCTTTGGGGATGAGGCTGGCTTTCCATCCAGTCACTGTGACAGCTGTGCTGGGCTGGGAGAGCCCCGCCCTGGAGGGCCAGCAGGGAAAGTAGGGTTCCTGGGGGCCCCGCCCTTCGGTGGCTTGCTTTGCTTTGGTTATTTTCGAGGTAAGCAAATTAGGTTCTCATTTTTCCTGTGTGTGTTACTTTTATTGTTGCTGAATTCGCTGTTGAATGGAAGCTGTCGTCCTAGTCTCCTGGTTAGTCACGGCTGTGGCTGGTGGCTGAGAGGCCAGCGGCGCTCTGGCTGGTCCGCATCTCTCGGTGGAGTCCATATGTGATTCGCCCTAAAACTGGGAGGGACGTCAGGGCACGCACGCTGGGTTCATCCTGCCTTTTGATAAAGACCAGAAGTATGTTTAGATGTGACTGCCCCAGGGCGTCGTGGAAACTTAGGGGCCAAGAGGTCCTCTGGCTTGAAATTGTCTCTGAATGGGCTGAGAGGGTGTAACCTTCCATTACTGAGCCTAGGTTTACATTCGCAACAGATAATAAACAGCAAGGCCGAGCGGTGGGATGCCTCAGTCCAAATCTAGCGCCTTCGCTGGCTGTCTTTCATTTCTTCATCACGGAAGATTTCAAACATTTATAAAAGCCAAAAGACAATCAGGCACGGACTAGCCAACTCCAGCGGTGGCTGAGCAGGGCCAGGCCTGCCTCACTGTGTTGTTCACAGCAGTTCTAGTGGTCATGCAGGTGTCTTCTGAACATGCAACCACTATACCGTGATGACAGCTTGCACGCATGAATACATTAATACCATCAGATAGTCAGGCATCATTTACAATCCCCCTTGTCTCAAAAGTTTCCCATCTCTTTCCTTTTTATGTGTAGCTGTTGTTCACATAAGTGTTAAGTAAGGTCCCTGGGTTCTGATGGGCCGCTGGGTTTCCTCCCTCTCCCCTCCAGTCTTTGTTGGGAAACTCGGCTCGTGGTCCTGTCTCGTGGCCACAGCGGAGCTCTCACGGCCTGTGTCCACTGGGGTGTGTTCAGCAGGTTCCTCCCCGTCTCTCTCTGCTGGCCTGGGGGTCTCAGCTGGAGCCTGTGCCCGACTGGGGTTAGTCGGCAAGACTGTGGCATGGGGGTGTGGACGTTTCCATTTTCTGCTGAGTGATGGGTGGGTACTGAAGGTTGCCACCTAGCTTCGTTCCTTCCTTCCCAGGGACTGCGGAGTGATATTCCGAGATGTTCATTCCTTCTTCCTGAATCAGGTAAAAGACTTTGTGGAGGGGAAGTGCCCCTCCTCAGCTCTTCAGGTCACACAGGAAAGGCTTGCTTTGTGTACCGTCTTTGAGAGGAATGAGCTCATTGCTTTACATCATCTGAAGGTTAACTAGTGAGTTCTGCGGCCTGCTTTTGTGTATCATTGTGAGCTGGTGGATCTGAGTATATTCCATGTCTTCTAAGCCTTCGCTGCTGTTGTTTTTACTGACGTTCACCTTGTCCCCTTGGAGCCCTGTGGAGTTGGCCCTTGGGTCTTTGGGACTCGACCCTTGCAGTCTTTGATCACTTCCTTGCTCTGCGGCGACAAGACACCTTGTCACCTGGTACAATTCCTGTCCCCAGAATGTATCTGATTCCCTCATCATGTCTGTAGAGTCCGTTCTACCATCTGAGGTGGTGTATGTCCAGGTTCCGGGAATGAGGACATAGATGCGGTGTGGGGCGTGTTCTGCCTTCCCGTGCTTAGCCTCAGCCCTGCAGTTCCGGTCATCGCAGACCACTCTCTGACCAGGTTGCCAGGGAGGGAAGAAGCCCTCGCAGGAATACAGGGACAGCTCGGGGCAAGAGGCCCAGTGCTTATGCCCGTCTAAGGGTCTAGGGAGGCACAGAGGAGAGCCCCTCTGCTGTTCTTTTCCCCTACAGCTGCCTGCCCTGCTCTGTCAGGGTCAGAGGGCATCGCCTGGGCGCCCACAGCAGCAGGGCAGGGGTGCCTTGCGGGTGAGTGCAGGTGGCTGGCTGCGAGAGGTTTCGGTGCTGGGTTTGACATCAGGGTGGTCTTATCTTTTTGATTCTGGCCACTCTTGTGGATAGAAAGTGACATTTCATTGTGATTTTGATTTACGTTTCCCAGGTGTTAACAGCGATGATGGCAAGCGTCTTTGCACACACTCATGGGCCATGGCACCTCTTCTTTAGAGAGATGTCTGTTCAAATGATTTGCTCATTTTAAAATCAGGTTATGCCGGGCGCGGTGGCTCAAGCCTGTAATCCCAGCACTTTGGGAGGCCGAGGCGGGTGGATCACGAGGTCAAGCGATCAAGACCATCCTGGTCAACATGGTGAAACCCCGTCTCTACTAAAAATACAAAAAAATTAGCTGGGCATGGTGGCACATGCCTGTAATCCCAGCTACTCAGGAGGCTGAGGCAGGAGAATTGCCTGAACCCAGGAGGCGGAGGTTGTGGTGAGCCGAGATCGCGCCATTGCACTCCAGCCTGGGTAACAAGAGCGAAACTCCGTCTCAAAAAAAAAAAAAAAATCAGGTTATTTGCCTTTTATTGTGGAGTTGTCAAGGCCCCTTTATATTGTAAATGCAGCTCCTTGATCAGGTAAATGATTTGCAAACATTCTTTTCCATCCTGCAGGGAGTCCTGTCCTCCAAGTTCCCAGGTTGTTAATTCTGACAGTGTCCTGTTTCGCTATTTTGCTTTCTTTTGTTGCCTGTGTCTTGGTATCCTGTCAGACATTTACCGAACCCGGCCTGGACTGGAACGAGGCCCTCCTCTTGGGGCTCCTGGCTTTTGGCTTCTGTCGAATGTAAATGCTAAAAGTCTTCCTGGGGTTGTTGGGAGAGAGGCATCCTTTATTGCCCGGCCAGCTTCTGCAGCGTCTAATGGTTAGATTCGCTTTTCCCACGGTTGTTTTTAATTGAATGTCCATGGGAAAATGGCCAAGTAAATTGAAGGTTTCACAGAGAGAGCTGGGCTGCTTTGTTGATTTGTTTCTGAAACTGTGTTTTTTCGTCATTACTGTGCAGAGTGTGTTGGACTCTGGCGCCAGGTTCTGAGTGTCCACTGAGCTCTGTATTGGTCTTACGAG
The DNA here is from genome assembly GCF_048565385.1 of Saimiri boliviensis. Taxonomy (NCBI): domain Eukaryota; kingdom Metazoa; phylum Chordata; class Mammalia; order Primates; family Cebidae; genus Saimiri; species Saimiri boliviensis. Next base: position 2,541,582 of record NC_133453.1, read on the forward strand.
TATTGCAGCATGATAGTGGCTTTCCCCCGTCTAAACACCTGTTCCGAGGAATGTTGATGGCTCTCTGTAGCTTCCAGGGGCCCTCTCCCCTGTGGACCGGTTAATTATGGGACATGGAGCCATCGGGGACTCTGAATGTGGGACACACATCCTGAGGAAAGAGGCCACGTCTTGGAAGGACGTAGGGCAGCCTGCCCTCGGGGCCCGGAAGTGGACTCTGACTCACCAGCTGTGCCGCCCAGGGTTTGTGTCTGTAAAATGGGGAGAATCCAGAGATCTGTGTCAGGGGAGGGGGAACTCTAGGGAGAACACCGGGGAATCGGCTCCTGCGTCCTGAACACAGTCACCCAGAAGGAACAGGTGTTTTCAGAACCGTCTGTTTCATTTGAGTATTCCTGGCTGCTCCAGACACAACAGCACTGAAACTTAGAACGTGTAAACGAGAAACATGCTAAGCCGGCTGTGCACGGTGGCTCACACCTGTGATCCCAACCCTATGGGAGGCCAAGGTGAGCAGATCGCTTGAGCTCAGGAGGTCAAGAGCAGTCTGGGCAACATGGCAAAACCCCTTCTCTACTAAAAGCACAAAAATTAGCCGGGCGTGGTGGCGTGCACCTGTGATACCAGCTACCTGGGAGTCTGAGATGGGAGGATCGCCTGAGCCCAGGAAGTCAAGGCTGTAGTGAGCCGTGATTGCACCACTGCACTCCAGCCTGGGCAACTGGAGTGAGACCCTGTCTCAAAACAAACAAATGCAAAAAACATACTGAGCCCCAACCTGGTACTAGTTTTAAATTCTGAATCTTGCATTTCTTTCAGTCCCAGGTGAGTGAGAAAAGTCAAGGTTGTGTGTCTGTCGGACACACCCAGGTCTCTTGAGTTGTGAATGTTTGGGGGATTTATAATTAATTAGGATTTATTTGACGTTGCACATATTTGCCATCTTTCTGAATAAGGAACAGACACTGTATTTTCTTTGCCCATAGCTAGCTGACCAGTATATAATTTGCTCTGTACTGGGGTTTTTTGGAGGTCTGTGCATATATTGGTTTGAACGAAGAACACTTAGGCCTGCACGTGCCGCTCACAGTAACACCCCCGTCTGTCACATCTGCCAGCAGGTCGTCTTACTCCTTTCCATTAAGTAGCTGGTTTAATGATTTCAGAAATTCCAGATAGTTTCCTGTTAGTGCGTGGAAGAAATTACGCAAATGTTGAATGCAGTAGCACATCTTTGTTTGGAACAAGGGAGTGGTTCACTTCCCAGGAAACGGGAGAGCGTTATAATATTCCCGATTAGGGTATCAATGTCTAGGTTTTTTAGCCCCCGAACTATTTCAGCTTATTCTGGATTCTGTCTTTTTTTTTTTTTTTTGAGATGGAGTCTCACTCTGTCACCCAGGCTGGAGTGCAGTGGCGTGATCCTGGCTCACTGCAACCTCTGCCTCCCAAATTCAAGCGATTTTCCTGCCTCAGCCTCCCAAGTAACTGGGACTACAGGTGTGTGCCACCAGGCCTGGCTAATTTTTGTGTTTTTAATAGAGATGGGATTTCACCATGTTGGGCAGGATGGTCTCGATCTCTTGACCTCGTGATCCGCCTGCCTTTCTCCCAAAGTGAGGGGATTACAGGCGTGAGCCGCCATGCCCGGCCTGGATTCTCAGTTGTAAAGGTGTCCTTTTCTCTATCACCTGCTTCACTGGGTCTCTCCACGAGATTTCCTGGTTTTCTGTCTGTTGCCAGCTCTGCTGTTTCTCCTTTCCGGTTGAATAGGTCGGGGTGCAGCTAATGCGCATCCTGCTGAGGCTGCAGACCTGTTCCTTCGGCTTGCCCAGAATCTCCCTTTTCATTGTGTCACCAACAGTGCTTTTCTGTTTCTATCATCCATTCATTTTTACACATATGGATGTGGACAGGCTGCAGGGTCCACGTGCGGCTCCAGTGCAGCCCGAGACAGAGCCGAAGGGGCAGCCCCAGAACTCTGGGTTCTCAGCTGCTGCCCTGGGGGTGGTCAATCTCCTGAAAGCCTGGTGGCATCCTGAGTTCATCCAGAGAGTAGGCCCCCTGTGTGCATCCGACTCTCTCTGAGTTGCCTGTTTTGCTTTGTGTAAGGACATCATTTGAGGGGAGAGATGAGTCAGGTCCAGTCACTGCACTTGTCTGCGAAGCCCTGACACGTGATGACGTACAATTAACAAAGTGCTGGGCTGAGACCCGAGCCAGCCTTGGATTGTAAGAATCAAAGCCATCATCACTGGCCTTGTAATTCCACTGTTGTGTGTGGACAGTTTGTACTTTTCCCCTGGCGAGCAGCTTGGAAGATTTGCCATGTCTGTAAGTTGAAATGACTTGAGTCATCTTCCCTTAGAAACCTTTGTAGAAACTCAGCCTCTGAACATGTGGTGAGCGGCAGTCCTGTGCATGAGGTGACGTCACACGGGGGCTCGCAGTGGCCAACCCACTGGGTCACGTGTAAGGACCCCTCCTCCGGGAGGCCACTGGGGCATCGTGCTTCGCACTCAGTGGGGAAAACTGAGGGTCTGAAGAATGGAACCTGCAGAGAATTCCCACAAACTGGAATGGAGTTTGGCACTGAGCTAAAAGGCATTGAGATGATGCCTGCAGGAGTGACCTGGTCAGTGCCACCTCTCCTTGGGCACACAGACGATGTGCAGTATCTGCTAGGTGCCTATGCACGTGCACTTGTGTATACGTGGATGAATGTGTGGGTGTCTGAATTGGGGGAGGGTGCCTGGATGCCTTCCATCTGTGGGAAATTAGGTGTTAGTGTGCACATTAAGAGTGTCTTCAAATTGAACTTTTCCAGTGATAGCTGCCTAGAATCAAGCTGCTGGAAGCTCAGCTATGGAAGGGATGGGTCTTCAAGATTTCTTGCCAGTGCTATCAGCCTTTCTTTAAAAACCAGCACACTTCCATTCTTCTGTCTAGCTGTTTCTTTGTTTCTTTCCATTTTGGGGGGATGTGGAGGGATGGAGCCCCTGTGTAGGACTCCACTCTGAGTACAGGGCTTACTGGGGCCCTCCCATGCCTTTGCCTAGCCCTGGTCCCTGGCCCCAAGGCCTCCTGGGTCCTGGCACCATCCCCCTGGTGCCCTGGGGTCCCCCGGTGGGCCTTTGCCCAAATCTTCCCTGTCTGACCCTGTTCTTGGTTAACGACTGATGAAAAAAAGGCAGAGAAGTTGGGTTGTCACACCTGGGTCTCTGCAGTTTCCTGGGGAGTCCTGTTCCCTTTTCCCATCAAGCCCTTGTGAGGGGCTGTGTCCCTGACAGGAAAGCCGTGGTCCTGAGACTACGTGGTACCATGCCACCTGGGACCACCCTACCTTCCTTGGCCTGTAGGCCTTCTGATCACAGGGCGGGTCCTCCTGTCCCTCCAGGCGGTCCGATTGTATCGCAGAAACGCTTGGTAACAGCCAGCACCCAGGAGGAAGTGTTTGATTCCTTTTTGTGATAAGTCAGAGCTCAGGGAGAAATCTGTTCACTTTCATGATGAGTATCTTATCCTTGATTTGTGGTTTATTTACTCAGCATCTTTTCAAACTCATACTTTATCCTGAGAAAATCTAGACCCCAGTCTAATCTCTGATCTCTTGGCTCACTCTTCGCAGTGTGGAGTAGGCCCTGCTCCTTCCGGGATGGGCCTGCCCAGGGCTGTCAGCGGGGCCTGGCCCGGTGGCTCTGCCGTCCTGGCCACCAGCCGGAGTCTGGGAGCCGCCAGTGCTGTTGGCTTTCCGGTCTGCTGAGGACCAAGTTCACTTTCTCCAGCACCCATTCCCACTTCCTAAGGAGAGAGCTTAGCAGCGAGAATTGGATGAATTGAGCAAATTAAAAAAAATTACAACCCAGTGAATTTAAACCCCTCTCAAAACATTTTCTGATTATTTTGACAACTCTGTGACCTCCTGTGGACAACAGTTAGAGAAATTCTGATTTATGCCTGGAATTCAAGTGTAGCTTGTAGCTAGGAGTGTGTGTTTTAAGTGCTTGATATTTGTCTTTTTAGGAAAGGGTACTCGTGTTTAGACAGAATGGTGTCTGAAAGATGGTGGCTGGAATGCGTAGAACGACGATTCAGGAACTCAGGCTGGAACAACGTCTAGCAACGGGCTTCCTGGGGACACCGACTGGCTGGCTGGAGCAGTCTCTGTCCTTGATGGGAGGAGAAGCCGGCGAGGGGACGCAGGAGGCCTGCCCCAGTGCAGAGCTCTTCTTGAGGTCCTGGTCTGTGATTTTAGGCCCCCTCGCCGTGGAGAAGGGCGCAGACCCGGAGCAGGCCTCCCCTGCGGAGCCCTCCAGGCCCGCCGTGGCTCAGGCTCTGCCTCCTTGTGAGGAAGTGCCACCAAGCTGTGGTTTGATGTTTCCGGTCTGTGGCTAGTTTGTTGTGTGTACAACTCTCTATAGCTGGGCCGAGTCCTTCCGGGAATAATTGGAGGTTTTTGCTACCTTCACCATGTCGTCAAGGGTTCGGGAAGTCCTGGCTGTCCACTGTTGCACCCGGGGGCCCTGGGCAGCTACTGAGTGGTGCCCTGGGCCCTGGTGTTCCGCTGGGGACTCTCGGGTGCTGGTGCTGTTTGGACGCCATCGGCTTCCGTGGGAGGCTCTGTATGAGAGCGATGCATCTGTCTGGTGTGATACGGATATCCATGGTCACGGGTTAGTGTTTACGAAGTGTAATCACAGGCGCAGTGGATGAGCACTTTCTGTGGGCTGGGCACCATCCTAGACCCTGGGAGGTAGGTCCCACACTCTCCCAAGTCAGAGATGGCAACTCCAGAGGTCAGGTCATGGGTCCAGTGCCCCAGGAGTTGCAGATGGCTAAGCAGCATCCCCCAGGCAGTGTGCAGCTGCCACGGAGACCATGTGGGCACTTACTCTCCCTCTGCACATCTGTGAGCACCAGCCGCCCACAGCCACTGTGCCCAGGATGCCCAGGGTGGTGTACAGAGAGATGACCAGTGGCCCTGCCTTGTCCCCTGTGGCTTAGCGGAACCCCAGTGGTTAGGGCTGGGGGAGGCCACAGCACCTGGGTGTGGGATGGGGTGTAAGTCCCAGGAGCTGTAGAGGCTGAGAGGATGCCGGGTAGGCACCGGCAGCACTGGCTGCGTGAAGGAGGAGTCTCTTCCGCTTTGCAGGCTCACAGCCCCCTTTGGGCTACCTGGAAATGGTGACATTGGGAGGGTCCCGGGGGCAGATGCGGAATGTGGAGACAGAGGGAAAGAAGGCAGACACACGCTGTGAGCTGCAGCGGATGCTTTGGCTGTGTGGAAGCAGGATGATTTCTTGGCCAGTGGTTTACAAGTTTCCAGAGGGAGCAAAGCTATGTGCCATGAAATCGTGGACTCTTGCCTCTGGGCATCTGCTCTGTAACTGAGAGTCTGTCTGTCCTCAGCAGCCCCTGAAGCCCCTCTGGAACAGGTGGTGTGGCATGGCCAGCACAGAGCCAGGTGCCCCTGGGCAGGTGGTCTGTGAATCTCTGCTGCAGGCAGGGTGGCCCTGAGGAGGTCACGGAGGGCCTGGTGGGCCAAGCCAGTGGCTTGCAGTGCAGGACAGCGAGGATGGTCAGAGTCTCAGTGTGGGCTCTTGGGACCGTGGTCCCGGTCCGTGGGAGAGTCAGGGCCACGTTTCTCACCTGGTGGCTCTGCTGCAGAGTGTGGGCTCCTGAGACCGTGGTCCCGGCCCGTGGGAGAGTCAGGGGCATGTTTCTCACCTGGTGGCTCTGCTGCAGAGTGTGGGCTCCTGGGACCGTGGTCCCGGCCGGTGGAGAGTCAGGGGCACATATCTCACCTGGCGGCTCTGCTGCAGGAGGTTGGCCTGACTGGAGTGTGGGTGCCCTGCCTCGGACCCTGCTGGGATGCCGGCAGGGGGCTCTGGCAGCTCAGTGGTCTCCTGCAGACCTGTGTGGCTCCTGGCCCTGTGGCCTGTGGTTCACCTCTGGTCTCAGCAGCCACTGCTAGCTGGCAGCCCCTTTGGATGCCACAGCAGCCTCTGTGCAGGCTTAGGGCTCTGTGTCTCCCTCCCCATCTTTGGAATGGGACCTGGGCAAGGCAGGCCACACTCCTGCCATACGGTTGGTGTATGTGGGTGGACGGGCCGCTCCCTCTGGCCTTGGCTGGCCCCACCAGGAGGTCAGTACTCCCGCCTGACCAGGGCAGTGCCCACTCAGTGCCAGCCAGCCCACAGCCTGACTCCCGCATTCTCGTTCAACCCAGGACCTAGCAGAATGCTTCAGCTCATGCATAAGTTTAAAATGGTCTTCGGAAGTGCCAAGAATCCCGGTGTCCGCGACAGTGTTGTCTGGGATCCTGTGGAGCCTGCTGACTGTGTCTCTGTGGGTGCCGGCGCTATGGCTCGGTGGGCATTGGGATCACCTCGTATTCCTGCTCTGTCATTTGTGCCCCAAGGCCCTGCGGAGCTGGAGAGTCCAGGGCAAAGGGAGGGCCTGGGTCCCCACCCCACATGCAGCACCCAGAGGGAGCGGAGGGTGGGTCCGGGAGGCTGCAGGCCTTGGGATTTTCTTTGATTTGGGGAGTGCAAGCTCTTGAGTGTGAGGCCTGAGCTTCACTGGAGGAGTGATTTATTTTGAAGCCACACCTGTTGCTGGGCTATGATTACTTCCTGATATGAAAGTCTGTGGCTGTGTTTGCTGAGAAGTCACACGTTTGAAGGGAAGGGTTTTGTGGTTCCATCTGTGGCGCCTCTGAAGCGCTGTCGGAGGCTCTGCTTTCTCCTGAACGTGCTGGACCCATACTGTGGGAGTCCTGCTTGTCACCTGGGGCTTAGGGTGACCTGGAGCAGCAGGTCCTCCTCTGGGGCAGCCTTGGAGCAGCTCAGGGGAGGTGGGAGGGCCCCAGGGCTGGCCCGTGGCTCTTGGTCCCCCATCCGCCGCTCCGCAGCCTGCCCTGCTTTGCAGGGGGAGAGACAGGAAAGTCCATCCTCTGGGTTCTTTGAAGCTGGACAGTTCTGAGAGGCAGCTTCCGGCTTGTAGAAGAAAGAAAACCCGTTGCCACGCCTCCAGCAGCCTGGGGCACTCAGGTTCCTGGAACATCAGGTAGGAAGGAAGGGGCAGGACCCTCAGATGGGGCAGTGGTGGGTCAGGTGTCCCCGCACAGTGTTGACACCCTGGGACCTGCCAAAAGGCATGGCCCATGTAGAAGGAAGTGGCTTCTAGGAGAACCTGCCCCAGAAACACCACGGACGGGACGGGGCTTCCAGAGACCCTGGCTTCCACCAACCTGCCGTCAGCTTCCTCAACCTCTGCAGGTTTCGGGGTGTGAGCAGTTCAGGGAGCATCGTTCAGAGCACCCCGTTGGCCACCTAGGATCAGGAGGGCCTCCATTCACCCGGGCCTGTCCCTCTGGTCGCATGTGGTTGGCTGTCAGAGCCGTGGGCAGCCACACATTTTACCCAGATAAACCGCTGCATCTGCCCGGCGACCTTCATGTGTAGTCTTACATTAGCACATTTTTAACAGGCATTTAAAAACCAGCTGAACAAAGTCCCATTTCCTGCCCCCACGCTCTGTCGCTCTTTGGCCACACTCAAATGTGAGCTGCATTTGGAAATGCCGGTGCTTCCATTTGTGAAGCGACACTGAGCGGAACCTGGCAGGCTCCTCTGCAACTCTGCAGCAGAGGCTGGAGTGGCTGGGCCTGCTGGGAGTCCCCGAGTGGCAGCTACCCCGGCATCTGGGATGGCCTCTAGGGTGTGACCTTTGGCTGAGGCCAGAGCCCGTCTCCCCGAGAGCCCTCGCCCCTCTCCGGGGCCGCGTGTTCCCCCTTGTTTTCAGTTGTTGAGCCCATGCTCAGGGACAGCCCTACCCCGAAGGTCCCGTGTGCCCCGAGTAAGCCACTGGCCCTTGGATGTGCCGACGTACCCTTCCTTTTAAGTCTGGGGGGAGCGGTGGCCAGACAGGGGCTCTGCCCTCACGGAGCCTCCCTTCTGCAGAGAGGGGCATGGAGTGGCATTGTTGGGCGGCTGCCTTAGATCGGGCGGCAGGATGTGAGGCTCAGCCGAGTCAAGCGTGGGGTCCAGGCAGGTGGCCCGCTCTGCCTTTCTGGGACAGCAGCGTGGGCTCTGTCGCCGTCAGCGCCCCCGTGTTTTTCAGGAATCCCTTGAGATGTGGTTAAACCTCCGACTTGCAGGGCTTTCCCGACTGTCCTGACCCTGTTTATTCTCCTCTTCTGTGTCTTTCTAGAACATACTCTCAGGCAAGGCGCGGAGATGCTGCTGTGTGTAGGGCCTCTCTGCCCTGCCCTTGACAGCGGCTCTGTACAGCCCTTACAGTACCCTTGGGCATCAGCGCCAACAGCTGCCCTGCCTGGGGGCTCCTGGCGGGGCAGAGGGGGATGCCTCCACACTGTGCACAGAGGCCCAGTGGGCAGCTTGAGGGCAAAGCTGTTCACCTGCTGGAGGTGGTGTGAAGACAAGGGGCGCTCGCTGGGCAGGGGCTGGGCGGGCGGGGACCTCAGGGCAGGCTCCGGGGTGGCCCTGTTCTGACGTCCGGGGCAGAGGCCAGGGAGCTGACACAGTGGATGTGAAGAAGGGTGGCGTGTTCCTGTTTCACAGCCGTGATTGCGGTGGCGTGTCTGCTGCTGTCACCGGGATCTTCTCTTGGTCCCGAGTGTTGGGGCAGTGTCCACATCCTTCCTTCTCCAGTGTCCCCATCTGCAGAATGGGCCCTTCCTGCGCTCGGCTTCCGTGGGGGCGTCCCACGGAAATCTGTCGTGAAGCATGGAAGCTTCCAGGCTGTCTCCGTGGTACCCTGACCTTCAGTGAGGAATCTGCTCCTTGGAGCCTCATACTCTCCTGCTCACCAGGGCACCAGCTTTTCCAAGAGCTGCCAGGTGGGTTCCAGAACAGCCCATCCGTGTCCTCGGTGCTTCAGCACAGGCCTCCTTCTGTGACCCTGGGCTGGGAGTGTGGCCAGCAGCGTACCCTCTGCCCACGGCGCCTTAGCTGTGCGTGCCCTTGGGGGTGTCCCTGCGGCCCCTGCCCACCGCTGCACTGGCCCAGATCTCATTAGTCCCACACCCTTGCCCAGAAAATGCGGCCAGGCCGAGGACGGGAACACTCGGCCGGCAGTGTCAGAGCCAGGCTCTGGCCCCTCAGAGTGGAGATCAGTCTTGCTTGCTAATGGCATTACCTCATCTCGGACCTGGGCAAGCAAGGCGTGGGTGATTTGAGAAGCTCCTCATCTGTTTCTAATTAGATTTCTATCTCTGCCTTCATAAAAGCTTCTCTTTTCTCTCTTCCTCCTAATTATTTTTAAAATCTCAAGGAAAATACATCCTTCCACTTACAATTCCGCAGAGAACCAAATTGCTATTCTGTTTCTGAAGTGTGTTATTGTGGCCTCTGATACTAAGCCAAGGTTTCTGTAATCCCACTAAAACTTTATCTCACATCACAGAAATTTAGGATTCCCCCAAGGAGACACCACAGGAGGAGATGCTAGCTCTAACAAGCCACGTGGATACCCTGTCCTGGGTGTCCATGGACCATGGTTCCTCCTTGGGTCTTGGGGTGAGTGCAGGCTGGCGTCACTGCACGTGGTGCTGGCGTGGTTGGGAGGGTCCTTTGGGACCTAGAGCGACAAGGGGGCGGCCGCCACCCTGCTGGACTCTCACCTGGGGCCTCTGTATATGGGGCCTTTGGGGGAAGAAGCCAGCCTGTCGGTGTGGGGCCTCACGAAGGCAGTGCTTTCATGGTGCCAGGCAGCCCGAGCACCCTCTGACACTGGCTTTCCCAGACTCCTCAGTTGCCCTGGCATGCTGGCGGCAGAACCTGCTGGCAGGGCTGGGTGGAGGGTGGGCCTGCTGGGGGTTTGTGCACTGGTAAGGAGCGAGGGTGGGTTCTGATGGGGTCTGAGTTGGAGACCTCTCCTTCTGAGAGTGGACCAGCCCGCTCCTGCCCTTCCTTCCTCCCCTGGGCCTGGGCCACTGTCTCACCAGGCTCTCGGAGGACACTGACTTTTGCTTTTCTTCAGCAAGGAGACCCCTTGCCCAGCCTCGTCTCTAGCCCGTGGGTTGTGGGGAACCAGAAGGCTCCCTCTGTGGCTCTGAGGCTCTCACTGTGGGATGTCTGTGTGCCGGCCAGCAGGGCAGCAAGGAGCCTGGTTTTGCCAACAGTTGAAGTGCGTTTCATCATGTCCCAGGATGCCCCATGGATGCACCTCACAGGGTCCCTAGGGCCGCCTGCCTCCTGAAGCCGGGGCCTGCCACAGTTTGCTTCCGTCTGCGCAGAGCCCGGCCTGCTATGGCCACGCTCCCTCTGGGCACCTGGCACTGCTGGGGTGGGTTCTGGGCGTGGCGCCTTCTGTAGGCCTCCTCATTCTCACCTCTAGCGTGTGACCTGGGCATGCCGTACACTCCGCTGGATTGAGTTCCTAGAGTGCGTTCAGGCCTCGGCAGTACCTGTCTCACTGGCACGTTTCTTGTTTTTGTTTTTTTTTTTACGGGATGGGCCAGCTGGGCTCAATCTTCTCTTTAGCTCCCCCCACCCCCCCGCCATGACCCTGCCTCAGGAGGTTGGGGCTGAAGCCCAGCCTGGGCAATGTGGCGAGATCCTGTCTCTACAAAAACAAACAAAACATCTAGAATGCCCACCTGAAATCTTAGCGCCACACTGAGTGTGGGTGTGGGAGTGGAGACTGCCGCTCCAGCCCCTCCCAGGCCGCCTTCTCTGTCTGGACCCCAGTGACCTGGCCTCACTGTCTTGCACACTGGAAGCTGGGCTTTCTTGGTGGCAGCTGACAGGATAGGGCTTCTGTACCTCCTTCTCAGGTTCAAGGTGTGAGTCCCCATTCCAGCAAAGACAGAGCCATTTGCACAAGGCAGTGTGAGCCACCTTCCTGCCCTCCATGGGAAGGGGAGGCAGGGCTGGGGCCCCAGGTGGAAGGTGTGCCCTCGGGGAGGCTGTGGGTGAGAACACAATGGCAGGGGGGCGTGGACCTTCCACCTTGCAGGCTGCAGGTGCAGAGCCAGAGGCCACAGGCCACAGGCCACACAGCAGAGCCATGGAGTGAGGGCCTGGCCTGACAGGGATTTCATAGAGACACGGTGGCCACAGTATAGGGGTTGCTGGAGGGCAGAGAGGTGAGGCCAGCGGCCGGTTTGGGGCATTATGTACCACCATGAAGGATGACAGGAACTTCATCCTTCTAGAAACATCCTGTGTGTTTACTGGATAACGAGCAGACCCTGTTCCAGACCTGTTATTTGTACCACTTGGTTAATACTCATATCAACACTCTGAGATCCAAGCATTGTCCTTCCCATTTTAAGATGACGAAACTGGAACATATAAAACTTGCCTAAGATCTGACAGCTAGTGAGACAGGAGTCTTGTTTAATGGCTCGTCTGGCTTCAGAGTCCGTGGTGATGCGGCTGCATGAGCGTGTGTGTGCTTGTGTGCAAGAGAGCCGTCACGGGGCACTCACAGACATCCCGGACACGCGGCCCGCAGAGGGGCTCCCGGTGAATGGGACTCCCCCGCCAACCTCTGTCTTTCAGCTCAACTTCACCAAAATGAATTGCTCAGCTTAAAGAGGTGGTGGCCTGGCATGGAGTTAGGGAATAAATCAAAGCATGTGGGTGGATGCGGGGAGCAGTATCATTTGGCTCCAGTCTCCAGCCTTCCTTCCTGGGCTCCAGCATGAGGCTTCCCTCGGATCCAGGGCTCCAGAGTTGGCTGTCAGATGCCCTCTGTGTGACAAAGGACACCTCACAGTGTCACTTCTCTCTTCCTCTCCTGTCCTGCCCCCCACAGGCCCCATTTCCCACTGTCAGGCTGTGATCTGGGGCCTGGGGCTCACATCCTCGCGAGGGCCCCGGGCTGAGAAGTTCCTGTTTTCTTTAACATTGTCAGCAGAGCTCTTTCCTCTTCATTCATCTTTTTATAGAGCCAGTTTTTGGTTTTGTTTGTTATATCCCTTTTCTGGTTCAGTAAGTTCTGCTCTTTATTACTTCCTTTCACTTTTATTGAGCTTAATTTCTGTTCTTTTTGAAGCCTTTGAAATGGAACTCGAATATCGGGATTTTAAGGCCATTTTCCTCTGTGCATGGCTTCAGCTGAAATTTAATGTGTAATGTTTTTATTACTCAGTTTCCCTTTGGCATATAGGTAATTTCTAAGTGGTTTTTTTTTTTAATCGTTGTTGTTTTATTTTGCTTTGCTTTTTTGAGATGGGGTTGTGTGCTCTGTCACTCAGGCTGGAGTGCAGTGGTATGATCTCAGCTCACTGCAAAGTCCGCCTCCCAGGCTCAAGTGATCCTCCCACCTCAGCCACCTGAGTAGCTGCTACCACAGCGCCACCACACCCAGAATTTTTTGTATTTTTGGTAGAGACAGGGTTTCCCCATATTGCCCAGGCTGGTCTTGAATTCCTAAGCTCCAGTGATCTGCCTACCTCAGCCTGCAAAAGGGCTGGGGATGACAGGCATCAGCCACCACGCCTGGCTAAGCGTGTTTTAAGGTTTTCCTATTTTGTTTTTGTTGATGATTTTTAGTTTAATTGCATTATATTTTTAAAAAATGGAGCGCTACGCTGTCAAAGTCAAGAATCAGTACCTTTATTAGAGTCTACTTTGACGTTAACCAACCTTCCTCTGGTTGTTATTTGCAAGGTACATATTTTTCCAAATGTTTTCATACTTTGCATAGCTGTATGTTTTAGAGATTTCCTTGTGAATAGCATGTGTTTGGGTTAATGTTTTAATTTTCTGTTCTTCCGTGCAGTCTGGTAGTCCTTGCTCCGGAGTGGAGCCTTGAGTTTGCATAGAACGTGGCTGCCTGGCATGTCTGGGGGCCCGCTGCCACTCCACTGTGCGCCTGCTCCTTTGCCTTGTCTCTTCCGTGACGGCGTTTCGCAGACTTCAACTATGATTTGTCAGCATTCATTTCCGTACGTCTTTCTGTCGGTGATCATTCTCAGTCTTCCCTCTGAGATCAGCTGTGAGAATGTCTTCTGGCGACAGATGATCAGTTTTTGTTGGAAAGTGACTCTGAAGGATGGCCGTGCCGGTTATAGGGTTCTAGTGTGACAGTTACCGTCTTCGAGTATTTTCAACAGTCCTTCTGCACTTTGAAAGACATCCTTGTTTTCTGGTTTACCTGTTTCCATTGAGAAATCACCAGTCATCCTAACTGCTGTTCTTTGTAGGTAATAAACCCTCCCGCCTCCATGGCCGTGTTTGTTTCCAGCATTTTACTTGGTGTCTTTCAGCCGTTTTGGGTAGTTCTCGGCCAGTGTGCTTTCAGATGTGCCTTTGACCCGTTAACTGTCTCCTCTCCTGTCTGCCCTGCACATTCTGTCTCTGTGACTTCTGTTTCTCCAGCTTCCTCCCTTGACGTTTGAGATCATTCTGGAAATTTCCTTCTGGCCCATCTTCCTACTCATGAATTCATTCTAGCTGTGTCTAATCTGTTAAATGATGGAGTCCTTATTTCACTTTTTGCATTTTTCAGTTCTAGAATTCTCTTTTCTAGTTTCCAATTCATCTCTCTTTTTTTTTTTTTTTTTGGAGACAGAGTCTCGCTCTGTCTCGCACGCTGGAGTGTAGTGGCACAGTCTGAGCTCACTGCAGCCTCCGCCTCCCAGGTTCAAGTGATTCTCCTGCCTCAGCTTCACAAGTAGCTGGGATTACAGGCACCCACCACCACACCTGGCTAATTTTTGTACTTTTAGTAGAGATGGGGTTTGACCACGTTGGCCAGGCTGGTTTCGAACTCCTGACCTCAGGTGATCTACCTGCCTCAGCCTCCCCAAGTGCTGGGATTACAGGTGTGAGCCACTGTGGCTGGCCTCCAATTCATTTTTTTAAACATAGAAATTATTTATTTAAAATCTATTTCTAAAACTACTACAGGATCTGAAATTGCATTCACCTCTTCTGTTGTGACTAGAACACTGTTGATATTCCTACCTTGAAGCTATTGTTTGTGGGCGGTGGTGCAGAGCAAATAAGGAACAAAGTCTCTTTCTGGTCATCTGTCACCTGAGCACCTGAGGGCCTTTTTCCTATTGTTTGTTGTTCCTGCTTGTTTTGTTCTTGTTGAGTTGTCTTTTCCTCTACCTGACAGGAGAATGTGTGAGGGTTTGTGCTGGAGCTATATTTGCAAAATGCGTTGAGACAGTTTGAGGCCTGGGATGAGACATCTTGCTCCACGGAAGACTGGGTTGGTTTGTGCCTGGTGCTTGGGGGCCCTGGCAGTGACTCATCACTCCAGTCCTATTTCTAGGACTGCGGAGTCATTAGAAGCAGAGCTGCAACTGTTGAGGGTCCATTTATTGTGGGGTCTCTTTTCTCCCTGGGGGCTGCTTCCAGATCCCAGCCCACATTTCCTTCTTTCTCTCCTGCCCTCAGTCCCTAGAGTTCTACTCCTCAACCTAGTATCTGCAAGAGGTGGCCAGAAGGCCGAAAGCTTCATAGATGGCTGGGCACTGCCGATACCAATGGGAAATCCAGCCCCAAATGCCACGCTTGCCTCGGCCTTTGTCTGGTCCTGTAATTCTTCAGTGTTTTGTTAAACTTCGTAGTTTTATCAAGAAGATGTGTTTACATTTGTCCAGCTTTTGTGATTTTTCTCTGTGCTGAGACTGGTCCACATGGCCTGTTTCACATTTTTTTGTACTTGCGTTTTTTGAAGCAGCTATGTTTATTAAATATCAATATTCAGGGAATTTTTTTGGTCAAAAACAAAATTCTTCTGTAAGGTGATTAGCAGTATAAATGGAAAATTAGGCAATTTGAAATGAAATTAATAACTAAGATCATCATTAAAGGGGTTATATGAATGCTTATGTTATTTATTCAGAGTTATTTGTCTACATGGACATTTTAGAGTTTTAACAGCAAGTTTTGAGAGAGTTGATGATTCTGTTGAGGGACATCTGAAAATAGGCAGGTTCTCCTGCCTTCCTAGGCTATCCCACGCAGACTCCTGGGCTCGTGGAGCCGACTGGCAGTGTATCTGCACTCTGCACAGATGGAATGGGGAAACCAGTATTATCAGCATGCTGAGGTCAGACTGCTTTCAGGTCCTCTTGCTTGGGTGGAGATTTGGAAGCTGACCGTATCCGAAGGATGACAGACACGCCAGTGTTCCCCCGAAGGTTTCCCCATAGGTAGTCTGATTTACTCATCGAGCCGTCCACCCATCTGTCTCTCCTGCTGCTGAACTAATCGTTGCTTCAGGGTCATGGACACAAAACCCAACAAGGTTATACCCCTCTTAGGACCTCTCTGTCTGGTGGCGGATACAGAGCAGTGTTAGTGCAGTGATCTGAGGAAGCCAGTGTTGGCAGGGGCCTTCTGGGTGGCCACCACCTTCCGTGAGAGGAGGAAGATGCGGCTGGGGTGAGGCCCTGGCCTTCTGGGAGGGGCTGGCACCCACCTCGGCGCCGGGTCAGTGCTCTGGGTGGCAGCCTGGCCCCACCCAGCCTGTCCTTTCCCACACGTGTTGTTCTGCGTCTCTTTTACCTGCAAAGGAATTTCTCGAAAAAGCAATCCTAATTTCTCCCTAGTCAAAACTATTAAAAAAGAAAAATCCCACACATAAAGCCAAACGTCGGCAGAAGGAAACCTGGGAATCCATTCTTGGATTTGTTTCTCTCCTGACTTAAAAGAGAAGTAAGCCTCCCGGAAGGAGCCTCGCTGGGCTTGTTTGCTGTCTGTGTTCTTCGGTGACCTGCTCTTTGTGGCTCTGCGTCTGTCAGAATCTGTTTCAAACTCTGAAATGCAGCTGGAACACACTTGAGATGCTCCACGCAGACTCTGAAGTGATGGCATGGACCGCACAGAGCAGATGCTGTTTGCATTGAAATGAAAGACAGACATAATATTTGCATTAATAGAGAACCTTTGCAAGAGTATTTGCATAGAGTGGTGTATCCTTTTCCAAGAGCTGGTTACTCTTAACTAATTTCTGAGTGTAGAAAGGATAAGCAATCTTTTGCTGATTATTTCTCACAAAGAGTTGCTTTTGCCCGAGTGTGTAGCTGTTTTCAAAGGAGGGCTCTCTGACATGCAAATGTGATGTCAAGTGGAGCCCGTGAAGAATAGCCCTGTGCATGGCAATGATTGCTGTCAGTCATGCTCTGGTAGCTTTTTGTGTTTCAAAGTAGGATTGCTGAGCTCGTACCCTGCTTTTGGTGGTACTGAACTCTGTTTCAGCAGAGTTTTGCAAAGAGTTACTCAAACTGCACCATATTCCAGTGGTCCCCTCTTCCTCCTAATAATGAGAAGAAGCTAAGACTGTGGTTTGTTGGTGTGTCGAGTGCTTTGGTACCTGTGCAAACGATTTCAGGGACAGCTGTACGTAATTCTTACTTCATCAATGAAGGCTGTATAAGAATAAAGATAAAGGATTCAGAGCAAAGGAAAAATGACGGTCTCTCAAAGAGAAGTAGAGCCCAGAAATGCATGTCATAAACCCCGAATAGCTGTGCACAAACATTCGGCTCTGCGTTTCCTAGCTCTCAAAGGGAAAAGGGAAGCCTTTTATTTTTAAGGTTTATGTTGTTCTTAAGAGGAAAGCAATCAGGTGTTTTAAACAGTGACTTTGACACACACACACACACACACACACACCCCACACACACACCCCACACACACAGAGAAAACAGGATCACACATAGTCTCAGTATCTTTATGAAATGTTTCATTAATTAATATTCAGTAGTTGTTCATATGTATTCACATGATTTACTAGTGTTTTGCCTTACCATTGCTTCTGTCATCTTACTCTTTTACTTGGGATATAATTTTCTTCCTTCTGAAATAATCCTTGTTACTTCAGCAATGGTTTCTGAATGGTAAGTACTCAACTTTGTTTATCTGAAAATGTCTGTTTTCCCGTGTACTCAGATGGTAGTTCAGATGGGTGTAGAAATGCAGGTTGCTGTGTCTTTCAGCGGTTTGAAGACATTTCATTATCTTTTGGCTGTGTTTGTTGCTGTTGAAACATTGGCTCTCAATCCAATATCTTCGATCATCTAACTTTCCTACCTTGCTGATTTTAACATCTTCTTCCTTGTTTGGTGTTTAAATGCCTTATTATGCTGTGTCTGGATGTCGATTATTCATCCTAACTGAGACTTAGCGTGCTCTAGATGGAAGGACTCTTCTGTCTGAGTTCCGGCATGTTCTCATTCATTACCTGTTTCAATACCGCATTTGGACATTTGCCCCGCTCTTCAGGAGCTGGTACCAGGTGCGTGCTGGACTGTCCTACTCTTCGATCCTTGCCTCTTGCCTTTCCTCTCTGCTTAGTTATCCAGTTCTAGTTTTATTTTGAACCATGTCTAAATTGCTGTTCTTATCTTTAGATCTAATCTGTTCTTCTCAGTTATAGAAAATTCATTTTATTCTTTTTTTTTTTTTTTTTTGAGACGGAGTTTTTCGCTCTTGTTACCCAGGCTGGAGTGCAATGGCGCGATCTTGGCTCACCGCATCCTCCGCCTCCTGGGTTCAGGCAATTCTGCCTCAGCCTCCTGAGTAGCTGGGATTACAGGCATGCGCCACCATGCCCAGCTGATTTTTTGTATTTTTAGTAGAGACGGGGTTTCACCATGTTGACCAGGATGGTCTCGATCTCTTGACCTCGTGATCCACCCGCCTCGGCCTCCCAAAGTGCTGGGATTACAGGCTTGAGCCACCGCGCCCGGCCGTCATTTTATTCTTTTTAAAAACTTCTCACCTCCCGTTTCCCGGGGTTCTTTTCCTCCATTACAGTTTCTTTTCTTCATTTAACGGATGGCTTTCAGTGCAGTTTGCTTTTTCCACATTGTTTTAATATTTGTGGGCATTTTGGAGTCGTTTCTCTGTTTTGTTCTCGCTGATTTCCACATGGTGGTGGTTTTCATCTATCATTTGTGATGTGGAATTTGCGTAGTAAGGTCTTCAGCGGGGGACTTCCCTCCCTCCCTCCCTCTCATCCTTCTTTGTGTGTTTTGTGTGCTGTGGGTTGCGGGTGTAGCCCTAAGGAACCATTTTTCTTTGTCTTCTTAGGGCCACAGGGTTTCCCAGGTTCTAGACTAGTTTTACCTTAATCTAGACTTGAGATTCCAGAACGACTCCGATCGGATTACCGTGGAGGCCACGCCCACAGGGACCCAGGTTCAGGGTTCTCAATTCTCCCAGCAACCCTCTACTGCTTCCCTGGCCTGGAGGGTCGAATTTTCTAGTTCTCTTTTCATAGACCAGACAGCCTTCCAGGAGTTCTGCCCTGACACAGGGGCCTCAGTTCCCACTTCTCTGTCCAAGGCAGGCTCACAGCCACGTCTCCTGCCCGCGCGGTCCCCGGTGCCTAACTCCGGTTCTGATGACGTTTGGCCCCAGGAACAGGCCGCGGGCTCTCAGCGCACCTGCTCGGGCTGCCTTTTGTGTTCCTTCCTTTCTGTTAATTGAGGTCTCCTCTTGAGCTCGACTCTGTCTGTGATATTAGGGTGAGACTTCATTCTGTCTTAGTAATGACCATTTATCCATGCTTACGGTGGGAAGCGACGGCTCCCATCCACGCAGTGCGATGAGGTTTGGGAACTCAAGTTCTGGTTGGCGTGGTGTGTCCTGAAGCTCTGCGTTGTGGACCTGAGGGGGCTCTGCGTTTTTCGGAGTGTAAAACTGGCTTTTCCTACAGGCGGGTGTTAATTCGGAGCATCACAGCAAGGAGGACAGATCCGGCCACTGTCGTTTCCGGCTCCTCTTTTCTTGTAGTTCAGTTAAAACCTTGCCCTTCTTTCTGCTTGTCTGAATATTCAGCATGACACCAGTCATAACAGAGCATTGAGCAGTGTTCACTTTAATTAAAGACAGCTTCATGCCCACGAGTGGGACTTTATGGATATAAAACCCAAGAAATTTGTTCTAGATTAAGAAAGCTGCATTTTTGTTGGGTTTTTATGTAATTTCTATGTTTCCTTTGCCCTATAATTCTACTGACTTTTACCAGACTAACATAGCAGTACAAGATTTATCATCTGAGTTGCACATTGAGTGATAGGAAGTGAATTTGTTCCCAGGACTCTAACATCTTAGGAGGAGATGAAAATCCGTCATGAATTGAACGCCGTGTATGAAGTGGGAGGGAAATGTGTGTAGCGCCTCTGCTCTGCTGGGCACACCGCCAGGTACACAGGAAGCTTGCTTAGAAGCGCGGGCCGCCACGGCCAATGGGCTATGTGTTGCAAAACCAGTGGCCGGTGAGGCACGGACCGCGCGTTCCTGGTGGAGAACAGTCTGGGTCTTAAGGGTGTTTGTGCACGCGTTTCAGGGAGTGGGGAGAGAAAAGATCGTATTTCTACTTTTTTAAAATTCAAAAATAACTTCATTAAACAAGATAAGGGATTATAATTTAAAATTTTGGATAGCTGTGTTCTTAGAAATATAAGCATGTAAAACCTGGAAAATTGTTTATGGAAACATTTTAACCTACTGGCTATCTGGAAAGTCGGCTGCCATCTGGTTTGGTGCAGTGTTTGTCCTTTGGCCGGGAAGCAAGGGGAGGAGGTGGCGGGCACAGAACCATCTTCCCATTTTCCCATCCTCGAGAAGGAACTTTCGTGGGACATGAGAGCTCTTGGAGGAAACAGCTTCCTTTTCATTCTGCTCCTCCCCTTGTGCCTTTTGATATTTCTCTTTAACTTTCTGCTAACATCTAAGAAATGCTTTAGGCAACACGCTAATGTACGGGAAGTCAGAGGACTTGCTCCCACGGCATGTACTGTGTCCTTGGTGGCGTCGGCTGTGTCCGTGGCGGCGTGGGCTGTGTCCGTGGCAGTGTGGCCAGCATCTGTGGTGCTGTGGCTTGTGAGTGCATTTGTGGGTGGCCAGTTCAGTCTTCTCAGTCCTGTGAGGTGGAGAGCATCCACCTCGAAGGGCACTGATGGGGCCCACAGGGCCAGGTGCTCCTGACGAGTCTCTTTCCAGACGCGCTGGCTACATGTGTAAGTTGATGCAGGTCTCAAGGTAAACCAGGTGCGGTGGGTGTGAGGGAGCCCGTCTGCTGTCCTCACCCTTTGCTGTGGCCCCTGGAAGCAGGCTTCTGCTGGAACCCAACAGTCTACAGGCCACTGAAAATCATCCTTTCTGTCCAGGTCCCAGGGAGGAAGCACCTCTTTTGTTGACTGTGGACGGTGAGGCCCACACTGGTCAGGTGGCTCATGTGGCATCACGGGCTCCTGGGAGTGGATCCC
This sequence comes from Saimiri boliviensis, assembly GCF_048565385.1. NCBI lineage: Eukaryota > Metazoa > Chordata > Mammalia > Primates > Cebidae > Saimiri > Saimiri boliviensis. The sequence continues at coordinate 2,561,794 of NC_133453.1, forward strand.
AGCTTTGATGCTGGGCAGTCCTGCTCCCACACTCCTGGCCAGAATCCCGGAGCCACCATGGCAGTTGTCATGTGGAAACCACAAGCTGGAAAGTCTGGAAGGGACAGAAATCCACATCCTGTCAGTGACATTAGCATAGTGAACCTCCAGCAGCAAATTGCTTCTCCTGGTGGTGGCTCTATTTTTAGAAGACGAAAATAGAACACAATACAAAGAAATCACTGTATATTTAGGAACTGAAGTTTCTGTTGTATAAAAAGGAATAATGATAAGGTTGAGTTCATCCTGGTTTATGGGAAGTTGTGCTGTGTGGAGTCTGTACATACTGTGCGTAACGGAAATGGAATGATGATTTACACAGATGGTACACCTGCTTCTTAGAGGATCCAGAGAAGCCGGTTTTGTTGGAGGGAGGGGTGTGCTGGAAGACTATTGAATGAAATAATAATGATGTGATTATCTTAAATGTACATTTATACCAGTGAATAATGAGCCTTGTGCAGTGTGTTCCAAAATATGTAGATTGGAGCGTCCCAAGCAAGAGCTAGGACTGCAGGTACTGCGTGGTTACAGCTGGGTCAGTGCCTGGAGAGTGGAAAGCTTTGTCTTTATTTTTGATTTTTGGAGGCAGGTCTTGCTCTGTCACCCAGGCTATAGTGCAGTGATGTGATCTTGCTCAAGGGATCTCCTGCCTCAGCTGCCCGAATAGCTGGGGCAGCAGGTGCAGGCCACCACACCCAGCTGATTTTCGTATTGTCGTAGGGACAGGATCTCATCATGTTACCCAAGCTGGTCTCAAATTCCTGAGTTCAAGCCATATTCCCGCCTCATTCCTCCTAAAGTGCTGGGATTACAGCTGCGAGCCACCGCGCCCGGCTGCGACTGGAGCTCATTGCCCACGTCACCTACACCATCAGCAGCAGCAGCTTTGCGTGTCTCCCCTGACCTTCACTGTTTAGAAATAAAATTTCGTTTGAAAACATTTAGGAAATAGATATGAAAATAAGACTGTGTGCTGTATATTATTAGGTAGCACCAAAATTAAGACAAGTAAAACTTGTTGAACTCTTTTAAAGTCGAGGACATGGAAGCCACTCATGTTGAAAGGCCCGTCTCCACTCCGTGTCATCCTCACAGGGCCGGGTGCTGGCGACCAGTCTCTTTCCAGACGTGCCGGCTGCACCTGTGTGTTGATGCAGGTCTTGAGGTGAATCGGGTGTGGCAGGTGTGTGTGAACACACGTGGGCAGGTGCCCCGTGTCTGTAGCAGGAGGATCCCTTCGCGGGTGAGGGAAACCCACCCTCGAGTCCCAGCTCTGGCAGCTCTTCTGCTGGGGAGGCCCGGGAGCCAGTCTGCTGTCCTCCTGCTTTGCTGTGGCCCCTGGCAGCGGCTTCTGCTGGAACACGGCAGTCCATAGTCAGGCCACTGACAATCACCCTTTCTGTCCAGGTCCCAGAGAGGAAGTGCCTCTTCTGGCCCCTTCTCCTTGGAGAGGCCGAGGTGCCTCGTTCCTCTAAAGGAGGCCTGAGGTCTGTGTCACCTCTGCCAGTGCATGCTGAACCCGTGGCAGCTTCTGGATGCTTCCAGGCGCGTGGCCTGCTGCGTGGACTAGTTCTGGATTTTGTACCCACTGCGTCTGCCCCAAGACGAGCTGCTAAAAGCTGGAGCCAGTGGCAGCCCCAGTGGCAGGAGGGCATGGGGAACTGACTGCCTGGCGCTGGGCCATACGGGGCTCTGGACCATCCGAGTCTCATGTCACATTTTCACAACCTGCAATTTTTTGTTCTTCCGCATTCTGTTGAAGTGGCCTAGGGTCTCTGGGGAGCCACCGGCAGGGCTGGAGACCTGGGTACTGAAGACACAATGATGTTATCACCTGGACGTCTTCTCTCGGTCCCCTGAGGGCTGACTCTGTGACTCATCAGCTGGGTTCTCAGGACCTAATATAACATCTGGAACACACCTGTCTCCTGATGGTGCCTGTCAGAGACACGGACTAAAAGCAGGTGCTGTGTTTAACCAGGGAACGTCTGTGCGTCATCATAGGAGATGCGGAGCAGGGTGCTCCCTGCATGTTCCCTGCTCTTCCGACGGGAGAGGCTTTGGGGGCCATCAGGGAAGATGCTCCGCGGGCAGCAGAGCACTGGCTCCTTCCAGGGGCAGGAGGCCCTGAAGCCAGCTTCCCTGTGGGGGACACGTCGCAGTAGGAAGGAGCGTAGCTGTTGCGGGCTGAGAGGCGGCAGAACCGTCGTGCGGCAGCCAGCTGACACTTGACAGGTCCTCACTGCTTACGCAGATTTCGTGCACGTTCTTTCCTGCCTCACGGTTTTGAGTGCAGTGTGTGTCGCTTAATATTAAGTTATTATTTTTTCTTTAGTAGCTCAGCTAAAGGAATGAATAATAATTTACAAGACTAGAGCCCAACCCAGGCCGGAGCAGGATTTGGCTAGAGAGATTCCAGGCAACAGTAAAGGGCGCTGCCGAAGTAGATGCTGATGTGGGAAGTGGAGAACTGGAATTTGAAGCATTGACACAAATTCTGAAGATTTTGGATTCTTTTTTTCCTGAGAAAGTCAAAAGGAATGATTCAAAGGAGGTTTAGATGTAGTCTTTGCGCTCCGAAATGGTGAGTGGCTCTCTTAAAATGAGCAGGTTCCATCAAATCTGCATTCTGGATTTCTAGTATGCTTCTCCCCACCCAAGCCTCTCTGTCTTTCCCTCCTCCATGAGTGTGACAACCACAGATAGTCATCAGAGTCCTGGTGATCCCTTTCCCCATGTGTCCCCTCCTCTGTGAGTGTGACACCCACACCGAGTCATCAGAATCCTGGTGATCCCTTTCCCCATCTGTCCCGTCCTCCATGAGTGTGACAACCACAGAGAGTCATCAGAGTCCTGGTGATCCCTTTCCCCATGTGTCCCCTCCTCCGTGAGTGTGACACCCACACCGAGTCATCAGAGTCCTGGTGATCCCTTTCCCCATGTGTCCCCTCCTCCATGAGTGTGATACCCACACCGAGTCATCAGAGTCCTGGTGATCCCTTTCCCCATCTGTCCCCTCCTCCGTGAGTGTGACACACACACACAGTCATCAGAGTCCTGGTGATCCCTTTCCCCATCTGTCCCCTCCTCCGTGAGTGTGACACCCACACAGAGTCAACAGAGTCCAGGTGATCCCTCTCCCCATCTCTCACAATCGGACCACTCCCCTCACCTCCTGGGACCCAGGAATCTGCTCAGCTCTCCCTCGGCCTCCCCTGTCTTCTGCAGCCCCTTCCCTGCCCTGGACAACACTGCACAGTGGCTGAAGTCGGAGTGGAAGGTCTTCTCTGTGGCCCTCGGACCTGTGGCCTCGTCTCCTCTGCCTGCCCCATGGAAACCCAGGAGGCTCGTCCGCCTCCCAGGCCTTGCCCTTGCTGTTGATGCCGCCTCCTGTGCACCTCGTTGGGATGGTTGACCCCACACGTCCCTCAGGTGCCGCCTCCTCTCGGGGCGCCCTCAGGTCACTTTGTCTAAAGGAACAGCCCAGGCCTATCCCGCCTGCGTGGTGGTGGTTCTAGCACATGATCCAACACAGTCTGCTGTTACTAATGTGACATCCCCTCGTCCCCAGTGGACGTTTGGTGTGCAGGGACTTAGAAGCCCGTGTCCCCAGAATTGTGACAGTTGGTTAATAGCTTGTTCAGCAAAACTTGAACGAATGAGCCAGCGATGTGATGTGACCTTGGAGCTCGAAGGAGTCCGTGTGAAGAGGCAGAACAGACTGCAGGAGCTTGCTTTTGACTGTTGGTCCCAACCCTGATCAGGGTCGCCTTTATCATTTCCCTGGCTTCTTTAAAATGGGGTTCTTTAGTATCTGCGGCGGTTACTTCCCTGGTGAGTACCGTGAGGACCACTTCTGTGAATGAGACCCGGAGCTAAGTGCCTGAGCATCATAAGCGCCCGCTGCGAGTTAGCTGCTGCTGTTCCTCATTTAGAATGTAAGCAGGATGTTAGGGTTAGTTCTAGCAAGAGACGGCAAGAACAAGAGTTTAGAAAATGAAATATATTTTCAGTGAATTGAGGCAAATACCATCCTAGAAAGTGCTGGAGGAGTAAGCCTTTCAACCCCAGGGTTCTGTTGGCTGAAGCACCCTTGGAGCAGGCTTTTGCTGGGTGAGGCCACCAGCCCAGCCGTCCCCTGGGCAGCTGCTGGCCGTGTCAGCCTGACTCGGCAGACCATCACTGAGGGTTGCGGGTGCTGCCCCCCGCGCCCCCCCACCCAGGCCTCACTCTCTCCCTATCTCTCTGGCCATTGACCACAGATTGGTCACTTCCAAAATGCTGCCTTAAAGTTGGTGTCACAGGATCCTTTTTCTTTCTTTCTTTCTTTCTTTCTTTCTTTCTTTCTTTCTTTCTTTCTTTCTTTCTTTCTTTCTTTCTTTCTTTTTCTTTCTTTCTTTCTTTTTCTTTCTTTCTTTCTTTCTTGAGACGGAGTTTCACTCTTGTTACCCAGGCTGGAGTGCAATGGTGCGATCTCGGCTCACCGCAACCTCCGCCTCCTGGGTTCAGGCAATTCTCCTGCCTCAGCCTCTGGAGTAGCTGGGATTACAGGCATGCGCCACCATGCCCGGCTAATGTTTTGTATTTTTAGTAGAGACAGGGTTTCACCATATTGACCAGGATGGTCTCGATCTCTTGACCTCGTGATCCACCCGCCTCGGCCTCCCAAAGTGCTGGGATTATAGGCTTGATCCTTTTTCTGCACAGAAAATGAGCAGTGCTAGGAAGTCTGGTCTGTGGAGAGGAGGAGAGGGTGTGGTCCCACCCTCCGTTCTCCGCCTTGCCCCGGGGATGGATCTCTGCTTTGATGCTCCTGGCCAGCAGTGCACTTAGTGTGCCTGCCCAGATTTTCTGCAGACGGCCACTTGGGGTTTATTATGAACTCGTGACTCATTTTTCCTGCGCTGCTTGTTCATGTGCACCTAGTTTCCAGCTCCTGCCACCTGACCACAGCACCTTTGGCGAGTGTGTGATGTTCCGAGGTGTGGAAAACGTTTCGGCAGAATGCTTCCGTTTACAAAATGGTTTTTGTTGCTGACTAACATTTCGTGAGCAGCTTGTGCAGATCAGATGCCCTGGTGGGGAGGGCGAGGGCCTCGTGTGTGGCACTGAAGCGAAGATGACACGGAGGGAGAAGGGCGTCTCCTGCCCCCCACGTCCTGTGCACCTCGTTCTTTATCTGTGTTTATTTCACTCCTCACGTCAGCGTCATCTCCGCTCCACGGGGAGGAGATGTTCACCCCAAACCCTATGGGACCACCTCCCACACAGGGTCTACCTTGTATCCAGGGGAGGGTAAGCCAGGTAGGAATTGCCGAATATTTGTTAGACTTCTTGGGAGTGAAGAGGTGTTTGTTTAGCAAGTAGGATGCCCAAGGGGAGACAGAAGCGGTGGGCACAGCATGAAAACGCAGGCCTTTCAGTTTGCCCAGTGTGCGGGTGGCCGGGCAGCGAGGGAACGTGGTTATCCACGAGCGGACCACACAGCCCGTCTGTCTCCAGCCATGGCCGACAACACGTCCCCTTTCATCATTAACTTAATTGAAGGGAACCTACCCAGAAAACGACTTCACATTAGCTGTGGACATGCTACGTGTGTGTTTTGCAGTGTTCCGTTTAACGTCTGTTGTGTGTGGCTCCTCCCTGGCTCTGGATCACCCAGCGGCTGCCAGGCGGCTCTGAGGAACCTGCACAGTGCACGCCAGGTGATCCTTCGTGCTCCCTGCGCTGTACAGAGCGGCTGTGCAGTGACTCACCCCCGCATGCCCTCTCTGCTGGGCAGTGGACGTCCTCCCAGGAGCAGACCATCCAGAACAGGACAGACCTCCCAATGCTGTTTTCAAAGGCAGGCGAGGACATTTTCTCCTGATTTGCTAAATCACTTATGAACACTTGAGGTGGTCTGGGCCACTTGGTAGGTAGGGGCAGCTGAGAGCTGGCTCTATGTGGTCTTACTTAGTGGGAAGGCAGCATGGCCACACCAGGCCCCGTGGAGCTGTGTAGGGAAGGCCCTGAGACTCCCTCCAGCAAGCACTGTTCTCTGGCTTTGGAGCACAGAGCAGGGACAGTGGCTTGCTGTCACGCCTCATGGCCGTCACCCGCTCAGCCAGTGCCTGGCCAGCCCCTGCCCACACATCTGACTCTGTGCTCGGTGCCAGGACCGTGGGGATAGGACAGCCCTCTTCGGCCCCTGGGTAGCCCCCTTTCCAATTCCCAACACTGCTCCTTGCACCCTGCGGCTCACGGCGCCCCTGTGCCTCTCCCTCTGCCACACCTCCAGGGTGCGTGGATTGTTTCTCAAACGAGAGGGTGAGGCGGCGTTTTTCCAATGTCACATGTTCCCTGGGAAAATCCCTGAGTAACCTGCTGTTCCCTTTCCTCCCTTGCTCACTCCTGCCCATGTTCGCCTCTCTGCCGGGCTCTGTCTGCCTCTGAATCTGTGTGTCCGGCTGGTTCAGTTTGACCTTCTATCCCATCATCCGACTAAGCTGCAGGTGTTAGCGAGCCAGGCTGGGCACGTGAGAGAGCCAGGTGTCCCCCTGCAGTCTCCTCTGTCCCTCCACAGTCTCCTGTCCCCCTGTAGTCTCCTCTTGCCCATGTCTGGGCAGCTGCTGGCACCAGGCAGACCCTATGGCAGGACCAGACGCAGGCAGCCGGGGTGGGTCCCTGGTTCTGCTGGGCTGGGGCCAGGCCGCTGCGTCGCTCACTCGTGTTCCCGGACGCTCAGGGCCTGCTTGCTGAGCTATGAACCAGATGTGTGTGGCTGCTTGAGCACATAGGGGCTGGGGACACAATGAAGACTGGCCGGATATTCAGGAAAGAACAAGCTAGGTAGATCACCTAGCAGATGCTCAGAGAAGACAAATTATTGAGTAGATGGTGGGGGCGGGCTTGTCTTTATTCTTGGCAGCTCTAGAAAAGTTGTTATGGAAACTTTCGAACACATATGAAAGGGAGGAGACCAGCGCATCGAGCGGGCGCCACCGCCACTGCCACTGCCCCCAGGAAATCCCTGGGGCTCTCCATCGTGACCGTCTCGTCTCCCCGCACCTTTATTTTCTGGAGAACTGAAAACCTGTCTCAAAGGCCACAGCACCGTCCCTTAAATACTTGAATGTGTATTTCTGCCAGATCTAACCCCGTTGTAGCACTCAGCAGAACAAATCATGGTCCCTAAACCTCACCCTATGCCCAAGTGATGTTTAATGTTTACTGGTTGTCTTAAAAACTGTCTTTTTACAGCCAGTTGTTCAAATCCAGACCAAAACATCAGGGCTGGCGGGGAGATCTAGAACCCCCCCGCCCCCACCTCACTGAGTCCTTTATCCTGGGATTTGCTGTTTTGAGGCCAGCCCAGTGCCCTTCAGCAGTTCCACAGACCCGCACTTCCTGTGAGCCCGCAGCTGTGGCCAGTTGTGGTTCTTAGTGGAGAGACAGCAGGCATACTTCTTAGGTTATCCTTGACATTTTAAAAGACTGCCTGATTACCCTGGAGGAAAAATATTGCTTAAGGAAAGAATCTTTTTCCATTTTCATTTTCTCTAATAAATACACATAAACTATGTTGGCATGCCTGAGGAGCTCACAGCACTTACTCATTAAACTTTAATTTCTATTAATGGGCAGAGGCAAGCACTGTTATGGGACTTTGGTCATTTTCAGTAACCTGCACAGTGGGGAAAGCAGAATCTAGTGGCCTGGGACGCTGAAGGCTCTCAGCAGAAACCCCCAGGGAGGCCTGGGTGGGTGGGCGCAAGTTTATGGAGCATCAGGCCTGTGTCTTGTATCCACCAGGCCCAGCTGTAGTGTCAGGGTGTGGGCTGACGGTAGGGCCGGGGCTGCTGGGGTCACCCACAAAGCAGGAGGCTGAGCCGGGAGGAGGCCAGAGCGGGTGCAGGTCCCCTGGGGCGGCGCATGGAGACCCCTCTGGGGCTCAGTCAGGGGAAGGACCTGCGGGGGTCTGAGCATTTGGCCGACCTTCTAGACCATTCTGTCTCTGAGCCATGACATTTCAGTCCACTGGGCTCCCTTTTATAATTTAATTGAGTAAGGGCATCAAAGTGCCAGTAAAATGCTGCCTCGGAGCACACAGCTTAGAGGCCCCAGGAGACGGCATAGGGGCCCCAAACCCAAAAAGAAACCCGCTTCACTCCACACTGACTCACACGTGTGTGAAGGGGAGGTTTGTGAGTGTGCACCGCACCACGCCCTCCCAGAGATGCAGGTCTTGGTGTGGCCCGTGAGCCAGGAGCAGGACTTTCTCACATACACCTGCCAGCTTGCTGTAGCCCAACCCTCACGGCCAGTCCTCCCAGCAGAAGACATTTTCCTTCCCTCTTTATTCAGGCAAAAGACAAGTCATTTTGCCCCAGCCTAGAGAACCAAGTGGTTTCTTTTGCCCTTGCTCTAAGGCTAAGCTCTTTCTTTAAACCTTGGGAATTCTGCTGTTGCCCGTGAAGTTAAGTTTGACGGTATCTGGGCTCCTCTGGTCTGACGTCAGCCCTTGCCAGGGTATTCACGTGGCTGGGTCCCTGGGAGTCCCAGTGAGGCCCTGGGTCAAACCCCCGTGGAGACTCATTCTGTAAAATACCCAAGCGGGATTGCTCACAGCTGTCAAGGTCACCGAAAACAAGAAAGGTCTGAGACACTGTCACAGCCAAGAGAGGCAGGATCCTGGATGGGTGCCGGCACGGAAAACGGATACCGGGAAAAGCGGAGATCTGAATCAAGTGTAGGCTTCTTACCTAACGATCCCTAAGCACGGCATGCTAACGTAAGATGTTCATGATGGGGGCGGAGTGGGCAGAGCTTATGGTGTCTCTGCTGTCTTTGATTTTCCTATCAACTCATGGCTGTTCTAAAACAAAAGCTTTGTTTGAAAAGCAGGAAAGGACGGGAGACTGGCTGCAGTGAGGACCGGTCGCTCCTGTTCCCCAGTAGCCCTGCGCTTCCATCCCCGTGTTGAAAAGCAGCTCGGTCAGCACAGGGCAGCGTGCGCGCGGCTCTTGGGTCAGAGCCGTTTCGCTGTTTTGTCTGTGTCCCAGTCCCCCGCCAAACGCTTCAGAATGTTAGTCCGTCCGCTTCTCCTTTTGTGCTCATAACAGAATGCTGATGTGTGCTGCCAAGGCCGACGTGTGCGCCCGAGGTGTCTGAGTCTTCAGAGTCAAGCGTGGGAAAGAGCGTTGGTATACCTCAGGTGCCCAGGTGTGCCAGGCTGTTGCTGCTTTATCACAGGAATCCAAAGTTAGTTTGACGTGGGAAAAAGAGTTTTACCATGTCATCAGATGGAAGGGGAAGTTATTTAATAACCTGAATTGATGCAGAAAAGTTTCATACAGCTAAGCAAACATATATGATTTAAAAATATGTCTTGGCAAACCGGGAGTAGACTGGAGCTTCCTTAATCTGATAGTTACCTGTCGGACACCTGCAGCAAGCAGTACACTTCCTAATAAAACATAGGGAACATTCTTTGTAAGATCAGACACAAGAGCGAGGTGCCTTTTATCACTGTTTCTCTTCAGTACTGTACTATAGGACTGAGCCAGCAGACTAAGGAAGAAGAAAAGGCGTGAGGTCTGGAAGGTGGAAACAGAACTGCCATTATTTATAAGTAACATGATTCTGTATGTGGAAAATACATGATAACTACAGAAATACGATTGGAATGAATATTCTACGATACAGAACCAATATGTAAAAATTTATTATATTTCCATATGCAAGCAAGCAGAAATTGGAATGGAAATATCAAATGCCTAGTAATAAATCTAAAGACGTTCAAGACCTCTACACTGAAAATTCTGAAACATTTCTGAGAGAAATGAAATGAGGTGATAGCCCATGTTCATGGACTGAAAGATGCAATACTGTAAATATTATCTTCTCCCCAAAAGATAGATGCAGCGCTGTCCCAGCCACCGTTTTTTCCATGCCTCCCTCCCTCCCTCCCTTCTCCCTTCTTCCTCCCTTCCTTCCCTTTCCCTCCCTCCCTCCCTCCCTCCCTCCTTCCTTCCTTCCTTTTTGGTGGACCTTGACAAGTTAATTTTAAAATTTATGTGGCTGAGTAAAGGGCCAATTTTGCCCAAGATGATCTGAAGAAAAAAGTAGGGTTTTTTTTCTGCGCCAATATTAAGAATTATTGTACATTTTTGGTGGTTAAGACAGTGTGATTACTGGCAAAACCAGAACCAAGTTGGCCAGTAGGACTGAGGTTTGGCTTATGAGGGAACTAATGTTGCTGATCCATGGTGAAAGATAAGATCTGCTAGTAACATTGAGGGGGCATTTGGCTGTTCACATAGGAAAACCTGCCCCAAACCCCTGCCTCATAGCATATACAAACGTCAGTGCCAGTAGGCAGACTTACATATAAAAGGGAGCACTGCAAAGTTTCAGGGTAAAAATATGTTAAAATATCTGTGCAGCCTCCAGGAAGAGAAGAATTTCTTGAACCCAACATAAAAGCGTAAGTTTTAAAAGATGGAGAAATAGGACCTTTGAGAGGATATCTGCAGCATTTCACTGACAAGAGGATTCATGTTCAGAATTTTTAAAGAAGTCCTCTGACTCAGTAAGAAAAAGACAACCCAGCTGGGGGAAAAAAAGGGTCAAAAACACGTGAATCCAAAATAGCAAAAAAAAAAAAAAAAGCCAATAAACATGTAAAAAGATGATCAGTGTTTGGTCATCCGGAAAAGAGCAACAGAACCTCCAGGAGACGCCCTTTGACCGTGACCCGGGCAGGCCCCGCTGGTCCCAGGCAGGACGCCGCTTCCCAGGGACGGAAGCACCAGCTCCTGCCCGCTCCCTTCCGCTTCCAGTTCAGGAGCCTGTTTGTGGGCGTCCGTGTGCCGCCTTCACTGGCCCAAGATGCCGCCCTTCTTGTGTGGCAGCGCTGTGGTGTGGACCCCGCGGCGAAGGGCGCTGGTCTTTGTGGGGTCCTGTTTGCTCAAGGTCCAGCACACCAGGCGCTGGTTTAGTTGACACCAACCTGGGTTCCGGCTGGGGCTCACTCCATGATCCTGGCAAACTGCGCAGCCCTTTAGGGCCGTTTCCCCAAGTGCGAAGTGCGGGGTCTGGGCCATCCGGGTGAAGGTGACGTTCCTTTGGCTCTGGAAGGCCAGGTTTCCGGTTAGACACACCTGCCGGTCTCACATGAGGTGGATTCTGAAAAGCAGAAGCACTGTCTGTCCTGTCCCTGCTCCTCCCACGGGCCGACTCCGAGTCTCACCCAGCGCTCAGTTCATGCTGCGTCCTGTCGGCTCGAAAGGGACTCCTCACAAGCGTGACGCGGACACCGCAGTTGGCTGCGGACGCGTTGGAACGCATCAGGGCACGTCACGTGCTGTTGAGGACGCAGAGGTACCCGCTCCCAGCTTCCGAGTGTGCGCCTGGTTAAATGCCATTTAAGGACACTCAGTATCATCATCCTGTCCAGCAGGGTTTCCAAAAATAGATTCTCAAGCGGAAGCAGGTAAGCGGAACCCGCCTGCAGCAGGCGTGTGATGAGGAAGTGGTACTTTGATTCCCATCTTAATTATTTTCCTGCTTATAAACGTTAGGTTCTTAGCACTGCTTTCTCCTCAGCCTGAGGCAGATAAATATGGAAATTCCCCCTCTCATCGCTAATTTCATTTTACCTCACTCTGGAATACGGTGTCTGAAAAGGCACGGAGTTAAGAATCTATTCTGTGCACATGAATGGATGCCGTCACGCGTTCCAGGTGGCTCGTCCCGCAGCTTGTCCGTTTCACCCTGGTGACGGGTGGTCTTTGCCCCGTTGGCTGTGCTTTGTTGAGGTCCGTTCCAAAGCTGGCTCCCAGACCTGCTGGCCGCTACGCCTTAAAAGTGCAGTCCCACTGCCACTGCTCTGCTCCCAGGACCTTGCTCCACCAGCCACCTCTGTCAAAACACCTTTAGTGTCTGACTTCTCAGTCGCGGCTACTGCCCTGCACGCCCCACTTCTGTGATGAGGGACACCGCATTGGCCGTACTCCCCAGGTGGACGACCAGGGATGGCTCAGGCCGGGATCGTGTCTTAAAGAGGCTGTGGCTGTGCTTCCAGCTGCCTGGGGCTCACGGTGCCTCACGTGTGGGGTGGGCATCTGGCACTGAGACCCACGTCTGTACCGCCTCCTCCAAGGCCCCCGTGTGCGTGGGACACGCCTGCTGTTTTCCGATAGCTCCGCACGGCTGCCCCTTTCCTTGAGAGCAGTTGCTTCCTATTAACCCATTGCCACATCGGAACGGTTTCCCTTCGAGCATTTCCATGTCATTCTGCAAAGATGCGAACATGACAGTGTTGGAGATTTGAATTTACAGGCTGTTACGGTGCCAGCCAGGCCCAGTGGCACACAGCAAGAACAAGCAGCATCCCCGTGTGGTGGAAGAAAAAACCTGTCTGGTCTTTGTCCTTGTTCCTAGCTGGGAGCTCTAAGGATCCCGGGAACTTCCTGAATGTCAAGAGAGCCTCTCGTTATTCCTAAGGAGGTGCTGTTCATGGGCTTCTGAGAGCATGCTAAGGAGGTGGAGGAACCCTAAGCCTCGGGATGGGGCCAGTCACCAGGACCCAGAGACGAGCGGGGCAGAATGTTCAGCCGCACCTGCTGACCCCAGTGGTGCTGAGACAGAGGCCCAGGCACTCGGGACCCCTCCTGGCCCCGCCTGCAGGTTGCTGTTTATTTGCGTCCTTTACAATAAATCCGTCAACATGGTAAAGCGTTTTTCCTGAGTTTTGTGAGCCCTTCTGGCCAACTGTAGAATCTGAGAGGGGCTTGTGGGAACCCCTGATTTATAGTCAGTCTTCAGAAGTCTAGGACTTGTGTGTGAAATGGGGGCTGCCTGTGGGCCTGAGCCCCTAGGCTGTGGCGTGTGTGCTAGCTCTGGGCAGTTAGTGACACAGTGGAACTGGGTCACTGGACACCCAGTTGGTACCAGTTGGCTGGTGTCAGAACCACCCCGCCCGTCAGTGGACAGGACTGGACACGTTAAGTCCACTGTTCGGTTTACGCAGGAATCCACATGCCCTTAGTGAATGGCATTCTCCTTGGTGTGCCCGCTAGTGCGAGTGTGTGATCAATGTCTTCTTGAAGGGTAGGTGGGACATGGCCCAGCCCAGTGCCCAGAGAGATAGGTGAGCCAACACCCACTGAGCTGCACTGTGACCTGAAACACAAGTGACATTTGTGGTTACGAGAACACTGCAATATGGTGACTTACAAGTCAAATTGGTTGCACTGAGCTCTGATGTGTCTTCCTGTTTCAGTGCCGTACAAGTAACCTGTAATTAGGCCTCATTTATGAACTTGGTGCCAGAGGGAGTCCCCTTTCAGGCGCGGGGATAAGCGGCTCACTTCCAGACTCAAGAAGGGGCTTTGCGTGAGCCGGACTCCGGCCCCACTGCTGCTGCTAACCACCAGGAGGCTTCTCGGTTTCCAGATTTGTGGTTCCAGGCTTTTGCTGAGATGGAAGCTACGGGTGGGCGCTGAGCTGACCACGGTGGGGGCAGTTCTTGCAGAAGCTGTTGCAGAGCCCTGAACAGGGCGGTTCCCCCCCCACCGCCACTCCGAGCACCCTGCTCCTGCCCTTCCCATTGGAAAACTACAGCTACATTCAGATCTTCAGAAGTGCCTTCTGCTGTTTCTGAAAGTATTTATAGTGGGATTTGGGTTAAATATATATACACATACAATGAGCATTTATTTATTTTTAGGAAAAAAGGCTTGCAAGGTACTTCCCGTCACTACCTGGGATGCCTTTCAGAGTTGCAGTAAAGGTTCTCTTGAGGCGTGGCGTTCAGTTACAGTCCGGGGTCCAGGTCATCGCCTCGGCTGTCCTGTTCTTTGAGAAAGCCCTGGAATGTGCGAAGACTTGGGACGATTGCTCAGGGCTGGTGCTTGCTTTTAAAGTGTAACTGTGGCCTGCCAACCTTTTCTCCCGCCCGGGAAGCAGAACTGCCCTGCCCCCAGATATGCCCAGTGTCTTACTTCTGTTTGAAAACCTTTAGAGCCGCTACTTGGGAGGAGCTGCTGCTTGGTTGGAGAGGTACCCATGATTTTTGGTTGCTGTCTTAATTTTAACTTTTATTTCCGGCCCCCACGTTTGGTCTCTGCACTGCCCAACAGCAGCCTCGCCTGTGAGCTCCCGCAGGCCCACGCTGGCCTCACACGCTCCAGCTCTAGTGTAGGATGGCGTCCGATCCCAAGAGCGTGCTCTCCAGTCTCCAGGGCCATTGCTTCCGCCCTTGGATACTGAACATCTCCAAGGACAGGCAGGGCTTGGCTCTGCTGGGAATTACCTACTTTAGATAAAAAGTGGGCTTTTTCTGGCAGTCATCTGACCTGATGTGAGTTGTTTTTGTCATGTTTTAAAACTCTCTGCAGAATTCCACGGCTGCCCCGCAAAGCTGGTGCTCTCTTCCTTCACTGAGTAAGGAAAGTGACCTCGAGTGCAGGGCTGTGATGAGATGCACATTACTTCAGGGCATTTTACACCGCTTGCCAGAAGCTAATTTTAAAAGAAAAGTGTGATTCCTGGAAATCTTGCCAGAGTTTTCTTTCCTTTCTGCTTGGGAGAATATAGAAAAATCCCAGGCAGTCTAAATCCAGCCTGCGCCAGGTTTAGGTGGTGGGTGGGCTCCAGTCTCATCTTTGCAGTGAGCTGGAACAGATAGAAGCAGCTCCCGAATACAGTCTAAAAGTGGATTTTAAAGAAAGGACTCTGTACCTCGAGAACACCTGGCGAAGCGTTCCCCTCTGGGCGTGTGTGCAGCTGGAGGTGCCCCGGCTCGCCTCCTTCCCTGTCCGCACGCCGAGCGGGTTTGGAGTCCTCCCTGGGCTGTGTTTCTGTGAGCGTCAGGCTGTCACTATCTGGGAGGAGGAAGAGCTGCTCTTCTCTTTTGATTATCTTAATGCTTGTGGTGTGCAGAAAAGCCGACTTCTGATCAGCACGAGTGGTTGCTAAACAAAAGTCAACCCAAATTGCCAAGCCATTGACTCTTAGGCCAGAAGCAGGCATTTGCTATATCTCAGTAGGAGGTATTTTGGTTATTCTACAGAGGAGCTTTGATTTTCTTTGGCAAATACAAATAACCTGTGACGAAACAGAAAGTGTCCCCTTTAACAGTCGGAAGGACACATGCATTTTTATTGTTCGGGGAGTCACTCCCTGCAGACTGCCAGCGTAAAGTATTTTGGCTGAAATGCACGCAGTTTCTCAAGCCAGTGCCTTCTCTGTTCTCCAGATGGACTTTCTGGCCGAGACCAGCCAGTGGAGCTGCTGAATCCTGCCCGCGTGAACCACATGCCCAGCACGGGTAAGTCTGCCCGCCCCTGCCCCATCCCGCTGGCCCTGCGCAGAGTCAAAGAGGTGTTCAGAGGCTCTGGCTTATTGGAGGAGTGTGGAGAAGGCGAGCGGAGAGGTGTGAGTTTTCAGGTTCACTGAATTTGGGTGCTCTTCCCTGTGGTAAAAGAGGCCATACTTTCTGGAAATGAAATGGCTCCATGCCTTGTAAGTGATAGAGAAATGCTGATTTTTTTTTTCTTCTCTCCGGTGCTAAAGGATGTGTTTTTCCCAAAGGCACCAGCTGCCTGGTTTAGGTGTAACCCCTGGCCCTGATCCCCCCACGGGCCTGTGGGAGAGAGCTCTGAGCTTGCACTGGGTCGGGCTGGGTCCCACTAGCCACAGCACCATGGGCAGACTACCCCTTGTCTGTGGCCACCAGCTTTTGTTGGTTAAATGAGTCGGTGACATCATCTGTCTTCCAAGTACCTTGCGGTTTTTTAACAAAAAAAGCATCAGTGGTGATCAGAAATATTTCATTCCATAGGTAATTTTTATTTATTTATGTATTTGTTTATTTTGAGACAGAGTCTCACTCTGTCACCCAGGCTGGAGTGCTGTGGCACGATCTCGGCTCACTGCAACCTCCATCTCCTGGGTTCAAGCAAGTCTCCTACCTCAGCCTCCCAAGTAGCTGGGATTACAGGGGTGCACCATACCTGTGTCTACTAAAAATATAAAAAAATATAATTTTTTATATTTTTAGTAGACACAAGGTTTTACTATACTGGCCAGGTTGGTCCTGAACTCCTGACCTCAAGTGATCCGCCCGCCTCGACTTCCCAAAGTGTTGAGATTACAGGCATGAGCCACCTCGCTCAGCCTCATAGGTAACATTTTAAAGTGCTCCAAGTCTGTAGGCCAAGGAAGCAGATTTTTTCCCCTTTTCTTTTTCTGTAAAACCCCTGTTTCCACGTAGAATCCTCCAGGGTTGAAACTCCTTGTGAGGGTGCCATTCTTCCCAGCCACGCCGCTTCCCCCAGAATACAATCCGAACCTCCGGAAGGCATGAGGCTGAGGGAAACGGTGTCCCGTTCCAAACGCGTCCTGCAGGGCAGCGTGGCCGGACCTTGCGGGGACTGCGCCCTGAGGCCTGGGTCTCTGGTCTTGGCTCTGCTGTGTCCTCCTTGACAGGCAGCCCTTGCTGCCACCTGCACCACCTGTGCCCTCCGGTGCCCCAGTGAGACCCACCCGTGACTCCTGAAAAGAAGTTGAAGCCAGCTGAAGCCAGGCCGGGCATTTCCGAGAAGAGGTGTCCTTCTTTGCCTTGTGATTCTCCCAGTTTGGCCAGGTTTTCTGTCATTTTCCAAACCCGGAGTTCCAGAGGTGTCTTTGCCCTGCTTCCAGAAGGCTCTCTGTGTCCATGGGATATGGTGCCCTGGCCTCTTGGGGGATGCTCAGAGGGGCTCCTTTCTGCCTGCTTTCACACCTTGATTTTATTCTGCATTATTACTGGTCAGGCAGCTTGTTTTTCACCCCGGCACGCTGGGTCTGGGGAGCAGCGGGGAGCTTTACACACCTCATGGAGATGCAGTTTTATAGTTCTGGCTCCTGTCAGCGGTTTCGGTTTTCACCTTCTCTCGCATTCACTTTGCCGGTGTTGTTTCCGTGTAAACGCTGACTTCTGAGCTGGGCATTTTTGAGACAACTCGCTTGTGCTCAGCCAGGCGTGGCACAAGGTTGACAGGGTTTTTTGGTAGCTTGGTTTCTGGGAAAAGACGGTAAATCTGCAGTTTCCAAGTGAACCGAACAAAGCGGGCTTCAAGTTCACCTTGGGAAGCGCACCCTGCCTGTGTAGACCTGGCATGGGATACCGGCTCGGGGTGAGGACAGACCGAGCCTTCAGCCTCCCGCAAAGGGGACCTGGGGCCTGCCCACGCAGCCGGTGTGCTGTGGGAGCACGGGTGAGCTGATGCGCAGCTCGGTTTTGTTTTTTTGATTTCTTAGCCAGGGATGATAATGCCTCTCTTCAGAGTTCTCATGAAGATGAAAGATATGTGTCAGCTTTTTAGAAGTTCCTCAGTAAATGTCATCTCAGCATCCCGTTGACTGGTACTGAGGAATGCCTGTGATGTCACCTTTACATGCCAGTCCAAGGCCTGGGCCTCTCCTGCAGCCTGTCACCCTCATTCTTTTCCTTTGGGGCGAGCCCTCCACTTGAGAGGTGGCATGTGGGGAATGCTGTCCCATGAGGCTGATGCTGGCTACTTTCCTTCCTTGTAACCAGGTTCCAAATTGGTGAAGACAGTGCTGTATCTCCTGGCATTTATTGCAGATTCGTGCACGGGTTGGTGGGCGTGGTGGGAGTGTTTGCAGAGTAATTTTAAATAGCGTAGCAGCGGTGCCCAGGAACAGTGGGCAGAGAAAGGATGCATGCGCCTGCAGCAGTCCCTATGACACGGGTCACGGAGCCTACATGCCAGCCTGTGCCTCAGAAGCCTCTAGTGTGAAGCCTGCTCTCGCAGACTGCGTTCTGGTCATTTCAACCTGCTGTGAAATACTGCAAAGAAATATTAATCTCAGGTTAGGTGATAATTTGAAAATGGATAGGAAATTGTTTTCAAAGCCACATTTTTATGTTATGGGAGTAGAAACATTTTTAGGTGTATTTTTATGTCAATCCCAAATTGCTGTTACACATTTCTTAATGATTAAATTTAATCTTAACTATTCTTTTGACATTTGAAGCTGTGGAAACATACACACACATACACACACACACACACACACACACACACACACACAGATATATGTATATAAAATTGTCAGGAATGACTAGCATTCGCCGTGAGTGCTGGCTTCCTTTGAACAGATGAGCATGTACTCAGGGCAGGAAGGGTCCTCGGGCGGCCTCCCACGGTTGATCTGTCCCATTTCTTGACCATTCCGTCGTGTGGGTGGTCTCATGTTCAACACAGCCTTTTTCTGATCATGGTTCTTATTCAATACACTTAGTCCTAATAAACTCCCACTTCCAACAGAAAAGCACTATTCCTACCGTGGATTTGTGTGCCATTTAAGTTGAGATTTTAGAAGCGTCAGGTGAGCATGTCACGTCTTTGGGAAAGTCTATACAGGTTGAGCATCTCTGCTCAGAAATGCCTGGAACTGGACATGTTTTGGATGTCGGATCTTTTTGAAATTTGGAATATTTGCATTATACTTACTGGTTGAGCATCCAAAGTCTAAAAATTCAAAATCAGAAATGCTGACAATGAGCGTTGCCTTTGAGTGCCACCATGAAGAAGTTTGGGATTTGGAGGCATTTTGGGTGCTGGTTTTGGGTTTGGGATATTGTCACCTGTGCTGGAGGAAGAAAAGGCCAAAATACCGTTTGTCCTAGATCAATTTCGATTTCTTCAACTTCCCTCATGACTTTTTATCTGTAGACTTTGCTTCTTTTTATTTTTTTATTTTTTAAATGTTAGTTGTAAAGTAGCTCTGTCATAAAAGAAAGCATAGCTGTCTGCCTGCCACTGAGATGTGACAGCCGTGGCGTTAGTACGACTCCATCTTTGCCTCCTGTTTATGCTTTGGGTAGCTGGACTGCCAGAGTTGTGGGCACGGCTGTGCCCTTCCCCCGTCCTGCCAGCTGTTGCCAGGTGAAGGACGGGCCACCCTTGGAGGGGACTTGGCACACAGAGGCAGAGGCAGGCACAGCCGTGGCGGCAGGAGCTTGTGGCCCCCGGTTCTCGGTCAGAGCCTTGTGTTTTCGCAGGGATTTAGCAGGCAGAGTCACTGGCTCACAGTTAGGCTGGGGAGGAGCTAGTGAGGACGGAGGAGAAGGTACGGAATCTGTCAGCCAGGAGAGCAGCAGAACGGCAGACGGGATCACAAACCCACTGCCGAGGGCGGAATCGTGGTGAGCTTAAAAACTCTTAAACTCAGCCATTCGCTTCGGAGTCACTGTAGTATGTGCGTAAGTATTAGAGCGGACCCCCCGCCCCGTCCTGCCCGTAAAAGCAGTGCAGGTGTATTACAGAAAAAGCGACATGCACGGAAGTGCCAGGTGTTGGGTTCCGGGGCTGGAGGGTGAGCTGGCTCGCGCCCCACCCCCGGCCTTGCAGGTGCTCAGCAACCCCCATCGTGGAGAGAGGGGTTTGGGGAGGAGGCCTCAGGCGTCCAGCAGCAAACTGGGGGCCAACAAGAAACCTCAGTAACAACAGGAAGTGTGGACGAAGGACTTTCTGTCAACCAGACGCCATGCCGAGGGCTTCCGGAGCCCCGGCCCTGCTCTCCACAGCGACCGGGTACCCTGGCTCCTGGACCCGCTCCTGCTCCTGCAGAAGGAAAGCCAGAACCTCGGATTGAATCCCGTGGCTGCTGTCCCGGCGTCACTCCGCATATGCATTACAGGACAGGGACACGTGTCTGCCCCGAGGACTGCGCTACTGGGAGAAAGACAGCCTCAGAAGATGTCGTGCCCTCATCAGCAAAAGGGGACGCGGAGACCGGTGTTACGGATGGGACCCTGGCTGAAGAGAAGCACGCTCCACGGTTCCTCAGGCATACAGAGGACCTGTGTCCCTGTGTCGCTGTCAGAGCTACGGAGGATTCTTTTTAAGGCTATACTTCGAAAGCACCATTTTTAAAATAAAATTCTGGAACCTTAAAGGGGATTAACTAGTAACTGTAGAGAAACTCTCCAAAATAACGCAAAATTCCTGCTTGGCTTCAGCGTCAGACTCCCACATCTAAGGGGTGTCTGGCCACCCCTCTGTGGCGGGGGCTGCCGAGGTCCGGACACTGCCCTTTCATTTGGAACAGGCAGTGTTTGAGGCGGGCAGGTACCTGGAGCTCATGCTGCCTTCTGGATGTGTTTTGTGGAGGTTGTCACGGTGTTTTGTTTGGTGAGAAGAAAGTGGAATCTGGAAGAAAGCGGCAAGCATGCGTGACCTCGGGAAGCTTCCAGAGTCTCCCTGTATTGGCACTGGAAGCTGTTAATTACCTTCGGACGTGGAGCCCGCGGTAACAGAGTCCTTGACTGTAATATTCTTACATGGTGCCCCTTTGTGAGTTTTTCACATCAAGTTGGAGTTTCTAGGGTTTAGATAGGACCCAGTGAAGGACCCACGGCTGCCTTTGGTGGTTCCTCGAGTGGCCCCCATGGAAAGGCTGCGCAGGAATGGCGGGAAGAAGGGAGCCCATGGTGGCCTCCTCCTGGCGGCACGGCCGTGACTGCCTCGGCTGTGTTCCGCAGATCCGGGGAAGTGTCTTCTCTGAGTCAACCCCCTGCGGCCACCGGCTCTGCTGTGCGCCAGCCGCGGTGGGATTGCCAGGTCGGTCAGGTCCGCCGCCGGACATGCCTGTTTTGCTTTTTCGCCTGCTTGGTTTTAATTTTTGGAGGTAAAATGAAGTGTGCAATGTAAAGACATCAAAATTAAATCAAGTTGTTTGTGTAAACTGAAATAAAATTCCAAGCCCTCTAACCCAGTGAATGGACCTCCTTCTTGGCCAAGGGATCCCCAAAGCCTTGAAAACTGAGTGGAGGTGCTGATGGGCTGGGCTGTGCAGGCGTCCTTAGGCCCTCCTCCTGCTGGAGTTGAGGCGCTGACGAAGCAGTCACAGCAGTGAGAGTACCCATTCCAGCCTGCCACTGGGACAGCAGCATGTGACAGAGAGCAGGCCCTGAAGGAAATGAAAGTATTGTACCCCAAAATACATTCCTTCCACATATTTTGAGTGGCCGTAGAAAGCTGCCTCTGGTAGGGGAAATGTGCATTCTGGAGAGAAATGCCATGCCCTTTCCAGGTCTTTTTTTCCTGAGCCAGGAGAGATTTAACCACGTGTCACCTTCTAAGGTCCCGTAAGAGACATTTACCATCTGTTCTCTGAAGCCTGCTTCCTGGACGCTTCATCCACATAACAAGAACCTCCCTTATCTTAACTCAAACATTTCTTTATGCTGACGTCAGCTCTTCAGCCAGAAAATCTTTCAGTCCGCCTGGGACCTGTGATTCCCTCACCCTGCTACTTCAAGGTGTCTGGGCCAGACCAGCGTATGCCTTACACGTGTTGCTTGTAGCTTCTGTCTCCCTAAGACGCACAAAACCAACATGTAATGTGACTACCTCGGGCACATGTTCTCAGGACCTCCAGAGGCCGTGTCCTGAGCCAGTCACTCATATTTGGCTTCAAATCAACCTCTTCAAATATTTTACAGAGTTTGGCTTTTTTGGTCAACATTTGAAAAATCTGAAAGGAATTCCCATGGTTTGATTCCCTTAGTTCAAGCTAATATTGAGAGTTTGTCCGCCGCCCTCCGTCCAGTTGCCTGAGGGCCGGTGTGAATCGCTGGGACTCAAAGGCCAGACGCAGGAGCGGCCGCCACGTGGCTTTAAAAGCCGCCTGCAGTGCTGCATCATCCCCGGGGCTGTGCATGTGCTGTCAGCAGTTACCAGCAGTGAGAGATGCTTTCAGACTCACTTCTGGGGTAACCCAGATGAATTGTCCCCATCACTTTATTTATTCATTTTATTGATTTCTTATTTTATTTATTTAGTTAGTTAGACATAGAGTCTCACTGTTTCCAAGCTGGAGTGCACTGGTGCGATCTCGGCCCACTGCAGCCTCCGCCTCCCAGGTTCAAGTGATTCTCCTGCCTCAGCCTCCCGAGTAGCTGGGACTACAGGTGCCCACCACCGCGGCCCGCTAATTTTTGTATTTTTAGTAGAGATGAGGTTTCACCATGTTGGTCAGGCTGGTCTCAAAATCCTGGCCTCAGGTGATACACCTGCCTCAGCCTCCCGAAGTGCTGGGATTACGGGTGTGAGCCACTGTGCCCGCCCCTGTTACTTTACAGCTGAGAATGGTTTGGGACCGGAAGCTGCACCCTGCTGCTTGGTTACTACCTTGTTCACTGGATGTGGTGTCCAGTCGTCCTCAAATTCCATTTCCCTTGGATGGCTGAAGGCACGTTGCCTCTGAAGAACTGCACAAGGTGTTACTTTTCGAGGCCTTTCGTCCCCTGCCTTCCTTCTCCTCCCTGAAAACTTCAGATAGTCCCATTTTTCTTTTACGCCGTGTGCTTTTTGCCCCTGGAGGACAGTCACTTCTGATTCCGCTCTCCCTCCCGTCAGGTCTGTGACCTCCCCTGAGCAGTTACATGTCAGGCTTCGCTGGAAACACAGCACCTTTCACGTGGCACACACAGACCATATTTCCACCCCATTCACTTTGCTCCTTACTCTGACGGTGAGAGCTCCCTCCTGCCCTCCCACTTCGGGCTCCGTGTTGAAAGAGGCCGGCGAAGGATGAGGTCCTGGGCCCCCTTCCCCTGCGCCGTGCTGAGGTGCTGCAGGGCCTGGGAGCCAGACACACCTGGGGGCAGCACGGTCTGCCTGTCCCGTGCGCTGCGTGGCCTCTAGCAGGCTGCTCCTCCCCAGCGTCCCATAGCTGCTGGGTCCCGGACCAGGGCACAGGGAGCGAGGACAAGTGTCTGGCGTGGTGTCGGGCACACGGGGCGGTCTGTGTTCTCTTGCACTCTTGCTTCTGGTGCCCTCTGGTCTGCCTGGTCCCAGGCTTGTGGCTCTGCCACTTCCTGCAGCTCAAGCCCTGTCCCTTCTACCTTCCCATCCCTTCGTGGCAGCATCCCTAGGAGTGACTGTCTCAAGGGAAACCAAGCCCAGCAGATGCTGGGAAGCAGAACAGGAAGGCTTGAATTTCATTGAAAATGTGTCTTGAGAAGATTCCTGGTGGGTGGATCCGGTTAGGAGACACAGCAGGGGGCCTGGGCCACCCTGCAGTGGCCGCTGCTGGACCTGCTCTGCCTGGCGGTGACTCTCAGGCAGCTGCGCAGTCAGTCACATTTGCTTTCAGAGGGCTCTGCTGGCTTTTCCTCCTGTGAGCCCCTCCGAGGCTTAGTTGCTAATTTGACTGGGCAAAGACTGCTGTGGACAGTGCTCCTCAGCCCCCGAGGCGCGCCCCCCTGCCCTGCGCTCCAGGGCTGCCTCCTGCTTCTGGGCACTGCCTTTTGAGGGCCTGTCTTCCCTTCTCTCTGTCTCTGTCTTTCCCCCAGGGGCGGCTTGTCTGTCCAGCTCTGCCTTCGTGTCCAGTCTTCCTGGCCTTTCCGGTGAGCGCGGCTATCTGCCATCGTTTGCAGAGGGCACCGAGACTGACAGGACCTACGGGGGCATGCATGGTGCTGGCCGCTGGGGGCTGCCCGGTCCCGCTTGGCAGTGGTGTCCAGCCGGCTGCTTGGCCCCTGTGACCTCACTGGGAGGGCCGAAGGCTGGCTGCCCCCGTCCTGGGGCAGGAAGACCAGGAAATCTCACATGTAGCTGGCAGCTTCCGCTGGGTCGCAGTTTTCAGTACTGTTCTGTCTCCTGCTCCAGAGGGGAGTAGTCCCTGGGCTCTGCCAGCCGCACGGGGTTAGCTGGGGGTGGGGCCCTGCGCTCCCTGACCAGGCCTTTCATTCTCCTTCACTTCCAGTCCCCGTGCCGCCAGCCCTGTGCCCCGGAGGGCTGCGTGACTGAGACCGGTCTCCCCTCCCTTGGCCCACCCGGCTGATGGGTCAGCTTGCTGTCTCTGATACCTATTCACCCACCCAGGTCCTTTCTGGCTTCAGTTTCATGGCTGCTCTCTCATCTGTGTGTGTGTGGTGTTGGTGTCTTTCTAAACAATCCACACGCTGTTGCAGCAGGATCTTGGAGGCAGCAGGACAGCTTGATTGTGTTCATTCTGTGATTTTTGACCAGAAATGTTCCTGTAGCTCTTACATGCCACCCCGTGGCTGGCAAGCGGGACCTGTGCTCCCCACGCGGCCGAGGACACTGCTCCCTGCCAGTCCTGCCCTCGGGCCAGCTGGCTCCTTCCCTGTCCCTGGTGCTTGAGGCAGAAGGCTGGAAACCTTCTCCATCCTGGGTGACTGCTGTCCATCACAGGGTGTTCTACCCTGTTAGGTTCCTGCTGCTGTTGCTTAGACCCGAAGAGTTATGAAGAGCTTACTGCCCGCCCGCAGCAAGGAACACAGGTGGGAAGGAAGCAGACGGTGACTGGTTGGGGCGTCATGGAGGATTGGGCGGACTGTCTGCGAAAATCCTCTGGGCACTTCTAAAGCCGTCCACACATCCACACCAGACCCTGATGGAGTGGAGGTCGTGACTGGTTGTTTCTCTACTTTGAGGGAAAGAGGAAGCTAAGTGGCAGTCCCCGCCACGCCGCTGAGGTCCGTGTTGATACGGGACGCAGAGCAGTGTCCCCAAGGGTGTCTAGGGAGGGTTCCGCAGGATTTCCCCACTGGGAATCTGGTTGGCCTGTGCATTTGGAGTCGTGCTGGGGGCAGAAGTGCCATCCAGGAAGGAAGTTTTGCATCATGACATCACTTGTGCTTAAAGAGTTTATCTCTTTTCTTCTATTACCAGCTTTGTGTGCTTTATGGCTATGGACTGTAACATGCATCCAGAGAGCCTTCGGACCCTTCAGTGGCATCGCAAAGCCGGTGCCGCCGGGACCAGGGAGAGGGCTGTGTGTCGTCCCTTGCCTGTGTTAGGTTGCTGCGGTCCAGCTGAAATGGTGTTCCCTCTCAGTGGCCACCTTTGACCCTAATGCCATGTTTTCACCGTACCAACACCACATCCCCTACCAGAGGGACCTGCCCGTTTTTTGAGGAAGGTTTCCATTTCTGGACCTCACAGCAAGATGCACACTGTCACGCGTGATGCAGAACCAAACTCAGGCTCTTTGTGTTCCCAACGGGGGGCTCCGAGGGGCCATCGGAGCCAGGTGTCTGCCAGGTGAGGGCGGACCGGGTTGTCCCCTGAGTGGCAGGTATGTGGCCACAGGCAAGGGGAAGAAATTGAAGGAGGTTTTCTCAGGCGCCTGAGGAAGGGGCTGGCACTCTTTCCGTTCTGCAGCTGTCGACTGAGCCCCCAGCCCAGCCTGGGCCTCCTTGGGCGGGCCAGCCTCCACCTTCCATCCAGGCGCTTCTCTCTGCCCCTGAGTGGGGGCAGCCCTGCAGACAGTGACTCTGGCGGAGACTGGTCTCTGCCTTCTTGGACCTGCCCATGGGGGTGTGTTTTCTATTTTATTAATTCCTGTTCTTACTGCTATTCTCCTTTCCCTGGGTTTACTCGAATATTCCTGTTCTTTTAGGTTGAGCCTTGCACTTGTGAATTTTTAGCCTTTCTTCCTTTCGGAAGCTGGAAGCATTCAGGGTTCTATGCAGCACCTCCCTTGGGGTTCAAATGGGGCTGCTTTGGGTAAGTTCTATTTTGTAGTATTTAATTTGTAAAGCATATTACATTAATACTTTGTGCAGTCTTAACTGTTTCTCAAGAGAACTATTTTGAAATTTGTTTTATGGTTCCTTTTTTCTTTGAAAAAATGAAATATTTAGAAGTGTTTTTTGATTTCTGAGAGTCTGAATTTTCCAAGTCATCTTTTTTGTTATTGATTTCTAATTTACTTCATTATGGTTAGAAATTACCCAGCCTTTGAATTTTATTGAGACTTGTTTTGTGGTCAGTTTTTATGAATCTTGACTATATATTTGAGAGGAGTTTGAATTTTCTAGTTGTTGGTTGATAGATTCTAAATATGCTCATTTAGTCAAACTCACTGATTGTAAATTATCTACACTATTAGAAACGTGAGAGGTGAGAATCACTGTGGAGGAGCGTGAGCATCAAGGACAGGGGATTCAGGAGGGTGGATTTCTGCATTAAACTCATTCGTTCATTCCTTCCTTCATTCATTTATTCACTCATTCTTCCTTCCTTCCTTCATTTCTTTGCTCATTCATATTGATCCGGCCTTCTAATGCCAGCCCCTGCCCTTGGCATGTGGAATGCATGTTATTTGTGATTGACTCAGAGACTCCTGTTTCTTGGCGCCCGTGGTACTCTGGGAGGAAGAAAGGAAACTAGTAAAGGCAGCAAGTGAACAGTAGAGCAGAGAAGGCAGAGCGGGGCTCGGGAACGGGGGCTGTGATTTTCTGCCTGCTGGTAAGGACAGGCCTCCTCAGAAGGTGAGCAGACGTTTGCAGGCCAAAGACCCGGTCAGGAGGAGAGGGAGCAGGCTGCGCAGGAGACTTCAACCACCAGGGTCATCAATTAGGCATGGCCTCTGAGTGAAATGGGGTCTCTTGGGGGTTCTGAGCAGAGAAGTGACGCCATGTGACCTGTGCTATAGAGAATGCGGTGGTCACGGGAGCAGGCATGGGAGGAGCAGGGAGACCCACCAGGGTCTGGGAGCAGCCCGGGTAGCGGACGGAGCTCAGCCTGGGTGGTTGGAGTGGAAATATAGAAAATGGGACAGATTCTAGAGCTATTTGCCCTAGGTGGGATTGCCTTAGGTTGCAGGGGGGCTGTGCAGGGAGCAGAAGAGTCCAGGGTACCCTCAGGATTTTTGGCTTGAAGCATCTTCTGATGGCGTTGCATTAATTCATGGGGAATGTGGGTGGAGCGGACCTTGTGCTGGATGAGGATTAGTGTGAATCTGTGCAGTGCTTTTAAAGGCTTGAGACACTGAGTGGTATGCGTTTGCGAGCCTGAGCTGAACTTGGGAGGAGCTGCGCTGGGCGTTCGTAGCAGAAAATAACAGAAAGATCCATGGAAAGATCCAAGCCTCTCCCAGGCACTGGGTCTCCTCCACGCAAGGTCCACAAAGGAGTCTTTGTTTCTTTTCCTTTTTTAAAAAAAAATTTTTTTGACAGACTGTTGGCTTAGTGCCAGTACGCATCTTCTACCAAATCCTACCTTGTAATGTTGCTGCAGGTGAGACGGTCGGTGGCTCCAGGATCTCTTTGTCGGGCAGAGAGTGTGAGTGCATTCTCCACCTCCGGCAGCAAGGTCCTGCTCAAAGTGGGGCTCGTGGTTGCTGCTAATGACAGCAATGAGAAGGAGGACACTGATGGCCACGGGGCCGCTTACCAAGGCCACTCATCCGTCATTCAGCTAAGTACCGTCTGTTGATTGGCATTTACTGCCCCGGGGACATCACACAGTAGTTACTGGTTGAAGAATTGAGGCTGGGAGGCAGGAGTCGCTTTCTGACAAGCTTTCCAGGTGATTTTTCTGGACAGAAGTCTGAACCAGCCCCCTCCCTTCTGCATTTCCACCTGCCTGCTGGATGATTCCCATCCCCAGTGACCCACAGTGGCCTTGAAGATGCTGTGGCCCACGCCTTCTCCAGAAAGACCAGGCGGAATGCACATTGCCGCCCAGAGGGCAGTCCTCAGCTCGAAGAGGCCAGCTCGCCCCGGAGGAGAGGGGCTGCCTCCTTCAGGCCTCTTGCTTGGTGCTCTCTCTCCTTCTCCAGTGCCAAGTACAAGAAATATTTTCTAAATTTAAATATTTCAACTGTTACTGTTAAGTAATAGTGGTTCCTGCTTTGGCCCAGCTGTTAGGTGAAACACATAGCCAAACGTTTGGAGGTTGCTAAGGAGGAAATTCTGAAATGTGTTCTTATGTAAACTTGACCTTACGTAACTGAGAAGGCCAGAACCACTGCAGTGGGGTCTGTAGGCTTCCTCGAGCACTGGCGCTGTTTTTAATTTGCAGAAATACATTTTTATCCATTGGGTTTAAGGTATTCGGGTGCTTTCAGGAGTCACGTGTAACTTGGGCGGGTGTGAGCAGGCTGGGAGACAGGCTGCAGTGGTTTTAGGGAGGTGCTGGTGTTTCCGGAGGTGTAGCCGGTT
This sequence comes from Saimiri boliviensis, assembly GCF_048565385.1. Lineage (NCBI taxonomy): Eukaryota > Metazoa > Chordata > Mammalia > Primates > Cebidae > Saimiri > Saimiri boliviensis. Next base: position 2,589,818 of record NC_133453.1, read on the forward strand.
TTGAATCCAGGTGACAACGCTTACTGTCTGTGTCCGCCATCTGTGATACCCGGGTCCTCTCTGAGACCTGCTTCAGGCGGGCTGTGAGGACAAAAGGAGATAATAAAGCGAAAGCACTCTAAGTGAGTGCTCAGTCCTGACACAGGCGTTACTGTTACTGTTCCCGCTCGCTTGCTTCTGCATTGGCGTTGTGGAGTCTCCGAATGATGCCCAGGAATGCCGTGTCTGCAGCGTGACTGTGGCAGCCTCTCAGACAGGCGGCCGTGCCCCTCAGGTATTTCCGGGGGTCCCGCCTGCCTTTAGTGGCTGCACTTCTACAAGAGAACTTAAAGCACATTTCACCTTTTTTTTTTTTTTTTTTTTTTTTTTTGGTATGGGGTAAGGCCTGGTTCTATTTATGGTTTTCAGGAAGTACATTTATGCACTTCTTCAAAGCCAACTTACCAACTGCATGCCAGGTTTTTATTTTCAGCTCTTGCTCAATTTGGGCTTGCAAACATTTCCAAAAGATGTTTTTTTCTTCCTGGGGATATAGCAGAAATTAGAAACATGAAAGGGATTTTCTAAAGAGCTTTAGGGATACTTCTGAAGTAGAGAGCAGGAGAAAGCCGAACACTTGCATTTTCATGAAATCGCAGGGCAAAAGCACACAGATGGTCTTGCCCCTCAGATAGAGCCCTGGCTGCTCCAGCCAGCACCCAGTGCCTGTGCACACAGAGTTGCACGGGCTGCCGCCAGAGCCAGGGACGTGAAGTGAGACGCTTCCGAGATGGTCTGGCCTGGCCTTGCTGTAGCACAGGGCGTCACCTCTTGGGTGGAAAGGGTCGTTGGAGCCCCTTTTGACCCCAGATTTACAGCCACATTTGGATATAATGCTGGCAAGGAAGGACTTTATTTTCTGCTGGAGTCAAATTTGGACTACGTTTTGAGTAAAGCTGTCTGTCCTGTTGATGCAGCTTATTAGAAAAAAGAAGTGATTGTTAAGGAAAATTTTATTGCCTCAAAGTTCATAATAGCTTCAGTAGTTTTGGCTTGTCATTTAATAGGACCTCTTGAAAGAAATACTCACCAGAAGAGAATTGCATCAGGTTGTGTGTGCATTATAAAAATGGCTTTCGTCCACGATGACTGGCTGAAAGATGAGATTTTTGAGTTTATTGTACATTCAAGGGACCCTTGAGAGCGTGGACAGATGTGGAAGTAGCTGTTCTTCAGTTGAAGCCTGTGTGTGTGTGTGTGTGTGTGTGTGTGTGTGTCCCACTCTCCACACACTTTGAAGCAAAACTGGAGGTGACTCTGGTGACACAGTTGAGTCCAGGCCTTGTGGTTAGTGCTGAGGACACAAAGGTGGACATGGCTCATCCTTCCCAGTCGGCCACCCCAACCCCTAGGGAGGGGACAGGGTCCCCGCAGCTCCTCCGCAGCCCCACCCCGTCTGTCTTGCTTTGCCCGCCGGTAGCCCCTGTGTGCTAACCAGATGCTCTCAGCTTTGTTGGCTGGAGCTGTGATTTTTTTCCAGAGGGTTTCCCAGAATGCTCCCAACTCCTGCCCAGTGTGGTGTCCGCTGGCACCGTGGGGGCTCTTCCTCCCGTGCACAGAGCCTCTGCTTTCCCCCACAGTTGACGGCAGAGAATGAACTGGCGGCCCGTGGCCCCATCCCCTTCACTTCTGCCCTGTCATTTTTCTCAGTGGTGTTCGCGGGAACACTGACACCGTCTGACCCGGCTCTCCTTCACGTGGAGGAGACATTCAAGGCAGCTGTAAATGGGGAGGGTAAAGAGACACATGGCGGTGAGGCCTCTGCTTTCTGTGCTTTGCTCACGGGTCACCTGTCACCGCCCGCAGGAGGAGCTCCGTCCAAGGGCTAGCGGGAGGGAGAGATCTGCATGGTAAGGGATACCTTGCCATGGTCACGACAGCACGGCACCCGGGTCGGCTCCCCGGCTTTTCTGACTGCAGAAGGTGCAGCCAGTGTGGACCTGCCTGAAGGGCCTCTGGGACCTCTCTGGACTTCCCTTGCAACTTGCTGTGAATCTGTAATTATTTTTTAAATTCACAATATTCGTGTGAAAAAACTTTAAAAAGATATGACTCATTTCCCATCTGTTAGCCATGTAACATTGAGATACGTCATTCCCTGGGATTAGAAATAAAGAAAAAAAGATGGATGTTCGTAGGTGAAGCTAAATGGCTAATGTTGATCGTTGTGGTAGCTGCACACGTGGGCGTTCACCATACTCCTCTCGCGAACTGTGTGTGTCGCTGGAGATGTCCATGCCGAAAGGCTGCTGACTGGTTCCTGAGAGCCTTCTGGCACCATCCTCTCCGAGGTCACGATCTCCCTCTACGAAGCACAGACTGTCCACACCGTAGGCCCTGTCCGTTCTACATAGATCAGCAATCTGCTGGATTTCCTTCATCTTTATTACCTTCTTCCTCTTTCTCATTGCACAACATAGGCTTTAATTTTCTAGTTCTCTTTCTGACTTTTTGAGTCCAATGTTTTTATTTGTTTGAATTCCTTTTTTAGTTACTTAATATGTAGGTAACCATTCCTTGTTCTCCGAGCTGAATTTTGGGCAGTTCCTATTTTTGATGTGTGACATGTTCATTACTTTATAAATTTCTTCGCTGTTACTAGAACTTGAAGTTTTTAAGAGAAAGATACTTATTTTTCCTATGTTTGGATTTTTGTTTCTCCTGGGTTGTGTTTTTTTTTGGAGGCAAAGTCTCACTCTATCGTGATCTTGGCTCACTGCAACCTCTGCCTCCCGGGTTCAAGTGATTCTCCTGCCTCAGCCTCCCGAGTAGCTGGAATTAGAGGTGCCCACCACCACGCCCAGCTACTTTTTTGTATTTTTAGTAGGGATAGTGTTTCACTATGTTAGCCAGGATGGTCTCCATCCCCTGACCACGTGATCCACCTGCCTCAGCCTCCCTAAGTGCTGGGATTGCAGGCATGAGGCACCGCGCCTGGCCCCTCCTGGCTTTATTTCTAGTTCTGTTGCAGTGTGTTCAAGGGTTGTGGTCTGCACTATGTGTCTTTGGTCATTGTGTTTTTTACGTGGCATTGGTTTCTGTAAATGTTTCATCAAGGCTTGCAGAAAAAGGCATCACTGCTTAATGATAAGAGGTTGGAAGCAGCTCTGTTGGTGGAGTATGCGTTGTACTGTTCTGCTCCTCCCTACGCGTCTGTCCTGTGTACGCGCTGCGGCGAGCGTGCAAGGCAAGCTCATATCTAGGGCTGAGCACGTGCGTCTGTCCAGTGCATGGTTTTCTGCATTCTGTGTGCTCTGTGCTTTCACTCTAAGGTACACGCTGTACCTTAGGCACTTAAACGTCCTCCTCGTAGACTGTGTGCTTTATACTTAGGAAATGAGCAAATCTGTTTGATATTTAGTATTGGATTTCATCTTTATGATATTGATATCTCGATTGCATCTTTCAGTCTGTTTCTCTTTGCCTGTTGGGGCTTAATCTGAGCCTTTTACTCCAGATTCGTTTTTAATACAATGATTGTTCAGTTCTGTTTTTTATCTAATCTGGTAATTTTTATGTGACTGTGTTATTTAGGTATGTTGATAAAATGGACATATTTCTTCTAAGATTTTCATTCAATTTTATGTTCTGTTTTCTGTTTTGTTTTGTTTTATTTTTGAGACGGGGTCTCATTCTGTCACCCAGGCTAGAGTACAGTGGTGCATTGATGGCTCAGGCAGCCTCTACCAACCAGACTCAAGCAATCGTCCTGCCTCAGGCTTCTAAGTAGCTGGAACTACAGGCACGTGTCACCACTGCTGGCTAATTTTTAAATTCTTTTGCAGAGATGGGGGTCTTATGATGTTCTCCAGACTAGTCTCAAATTCCTGGCCTCAAGTGATCCTCCTCCCACCTTAGCCTTCCAGAGCACTGTGATTACAGGTGTGAGCGACTGTGCCCAACCGTATTTTCTATTGTTAATGCTTCCTGTTTAGTTTTGTATTTGACTTACTGTACATGGGGTTTCTTAGCGTCTTTGTTCTAGTATATGTGGTTTCTTTTCCTTCTGGTGATTTGGGAGGCCGTGTCCCCTTTTTAGTTCCTATTGTGAGAACTCTTATAAGCTCATACCTTTTCCCTAAACTGTGGTTTCCTGTTCGGGCACCTTCAGATGGTGTGTGCTGGTGTCCCTGTGAGAGAGTCAGCCGTCAACAGACACTTTCTGCCGGCTCTTTTCTCTACTTTTCTGACTTTGTTACCTGCAGTGTTACTTTTAGTTTTGTTGATTCTCTTTATAACATATAAATGATATATTTAGGCTGCCATGTATCAGGGTATTCGCGTGAAAATGGTTATTGATTCTATCCCTGAGAAAAATGAGAAAACAAATGCATTAAGTTTCTAACCCCAAATTTTAGTCTGGTCACCATTTCCGTTTAAAATGTTAGGAATTCTAAGTTAACCACTAGGTTTTGGAAAGTTGGGTTTGACGGTCTGGTTGCCTGTTGTTGTCTACCATGAAGGGCAGTAGAAGGGCCTCTTGCTTTCCGAGAGCGACGCTGCCAGCTCCCAGATACCTGCTCCCGCCTGTGCCCTGTTCAGGCTCTGCCACCAGCAGGTCCCCCGCGGATCCCTCTGAGGGTTCAGGGTTACACTGGGGAAGGGAAAGTGGCATGAATGCTGTAAGCTGTCTTTTGCTACTTATCTCTCTTCTGACAAACCAGGGACTGTGTCATTTAGAAGTTGTTGAGAATGGTCCAGGGTAGCCCAGTCAGCCTCCTTCCTGTGCAGGCTCCTACGTAGCCAAGAAAGACGACTGAGTCAGCGGGTGGGACCCCAGAGCGACCCCTTCTCACCAGACGCCTGTCCCAGCACGGTGAGGGACAAGACACACACGCTCCTCAGTTGGTCGGCCCTGTCCCTGGGGACCAAGTCACCACAGGAGGGAGTGCAGCAGAGCAGAGTGAAGGCGGAGGGTCTGGCAGGTGCAGCCTCAGTCAGGGAAGGAGGCTGTGTTCCTGGAAGGGCATTTCGTTCGCAGGGAAAGGCTCAGATGTTCATACCATGAATATTCAGTACCACATGAAAATAGAAAACGTAATTAAATAAAGCCTTCTCTCCTCTGGCGGGTTTTTGTTGTTAGTGGTCTGCAGCACAGCAGGTGTGGACAGCGGGCACCTGTGTCCCCAGGTGTCCTGAGAGGGCAAGGTCAGGGCTGGGAGGGCGTCCTCCTCGTCCTCCTCCTTATCCCCAGAGTCTTCAAGGGCGGAAGGCGACAAGACCAGCTCTTAGTGCCCATGTGTTTTTGAGACTTTTTTCTTTTCTTTTTTTTCTGAGAAGACGTGTGAGAACATCTAGTTTTTGTTCTTGAATGAAATCTTGCACATAAATACTACATATATATGTACATATGTGAGTTTGAGTGAATATCTGTGTGTGTATATATATACACAAACGTGCATTTTTATATTCATTGACATGGAAAGTGTTCACAATGATTACTAGGGGACAGCATGCATAATATGGTCCTAATTAAAATATAAAAACTCTATGAAATGTAAACCTCTATGTACATATATATGCCGAAGAGTTTAGATATTTGATTTTTTAAACAAATTAGGGTTTCGTGTGTACATATTATTATTTTAAAATAAATTCGGGTGCTTTATATGAATAGATCACAACTTTTATGAGTCGAGCCAAAGGCATAAGTATTTACCCGGGGACTTTAGCGTGCATTATCAAATTGCCTTCCAGAAAGGTGGCCCCACTCATTATTGATTCAGGGTGACTTTTTATGAACCAAGATTCGCAGACCCCCGATGCCTGTGCTGAGCTGATGACGGCCCCCTCTGGGAGCCCAGGCAGCTTTGCCAGTCCACACAGGATTGCTTGTTTTGAAGTTTTTGTGTCTTGTTTCTGTTTTGGTTGGTGGGGAAGGGGTGTCTGTCTCCTGGAGATGAGCGACAGGTCTGGGATTTCCTGCTGGGGTGTCTCTTCATGCTGCTGCCATCGTGGTGTTGACCAGAGAAGAGAGGTGGGGTCCAGGTGGGTAGAACGCCATCTCCCTGCGCCTCCAGCCGCCCTGTCCTGAGCCCTCAGCCGCTCTAGTTGCGGGGAGATTGGCGCTGGTCTTTGGTGCTCTCCTGCTGTCTCCAGGTGAGGTGAAGGAGGAGGGTGCTTTGGCTTGCTGTAGCCTAGGTTTCTGGGGTGTGCGTCCGGCTTCTCTGGGCTCCCAGCAAGCAGCCACTGGTTCTGTGTCACCAGTGACTCCATGTGGCCAGCTTCCATGCCTGGCCTCGGCCCTCGTCCTGTGCTGACTTGGTGGGAGCGCCTCCTCTCCGCCCCACGTGCTCCTGGTACCTCCCCTGCCCTGGCTACCTGTCCTCGGCGCCTTGGCAGGCGTTTCTCATCTCTCTGGCTTCGTCACATCTGAGTGCCTCGGTGCATGTCTTTGGCACACTCCTTGTTTCCACTGGGTCATTCCCTTGGTCATCCCACTGGCCTCATCCCATCAAATCATAGATCACGACGCCATCTTAAGGCTGCCATTCAAATGTCTGGCTCCAGCCTGGATCTCACCTGCCTTCGGGGTCCTAGAGCCTGCCTGCCCTAGACCCCCAGCTGCGTATTCTCAGATTCAGCTAGTTTGAAAGCAGGCTCCTGAGGCGTGCAAACCCGCTTCTCCTGCGGCCACCCCCACTCCGGGATACCTCCAGGCTCAGCATCCCAAGAGTCCCCTTGGCTCCGGTTTCTCTCCGGCCCCACAAATGGCCTGTCAGCCAGCGCCAGCAGCTGCCTTTTAAAGTGTGTGCAGAGGGAGGGGTCGCAGCCAACTGTGAGCATGTTCGAAAACTTGGTAAATCTACCAAAAGATTGTTGGATTGTACCTTGAGAAGAGCGGAGGGTAAAATATACCTTCCTAAAGCTGTCAGCACGTGTGCGCAGCCTGGCCGCTGCTCACAGCTCCAGCACGGCTGTGCGTGGCAAGCCACAGCTGTCACCCACCTGGCTGATGAAGGGGTCTCCTCACCTGGCCCAAGTCTGTCCTTGTCCCTCCGGTCTGCTCTCGACCAAAGAGCCAGAGTGTAGTTGACAGGGTAATGGAACCCCCCCCAAATGTCTGCCAGCTCATGCTCAGCCCCTGTGACTGTGTAACCTCATGCGGCCAAAGGAGCTCTGCTGATGGGGTTGTTACGACTCTGGAGCTGAGGGGGTTGTCCTGGATGATCAGGCTGGGCCCTTTGTCTTCATAAGGGTTTTTTCTTTTTTGAGATGGGTTTTCACTCTTGTCACCCAGGCTGGAGTGCAGTGGCATGATCTCTGTTCACTGCAGCCCCTGCCTCCCAGGTTTCAGTGATTCTCCTGCCTCAGCCTTCCAAGTAGCCGGAATTACAGGCATGTGCCACCATGTCCGGCTAATTTTTGTATCTTTAGTAGAGACAGGGTTTCACCAGGCTGGTCTCGAACTCCTGACCTCAGGTGATCTACCCACCTTGGCCTCCCATATTGCTGGAATTACAGGCATGAGCCACCGCACCCGGCCCACAAGGGTTCTTTAAAGAAGAAATCAGGAGGATTGGAGCAGAGGAAGAGTGCAGACGGAGCAGAGGCGGGGCCGCGCAGGTGCTGGCGCTGCGGAGAGGAGGGTCACGGCAGCCTCCAGCAGCGGGAGAAGGCCCGGAGCAGACACGCCCTGGAGCCCGCAGAAGCAGCGCAGCCCGCTGGCGCTCGGCCTTCAGCCCCGTGAACCCATGTCAGGCTCTGGCCTCCGGAACTGAATGATAAACATATGTCGTTTCAAGCCACTGAGTTCATAGCAACGTATCACATGCATCAAACACAAAAAGCTAATACCCAGCATGAGCCTGTCAACTTGATGTCAGCCAGACTCAGCTTCTCACTCCTCTCCACGTGACCTACCGCGCCTCAGTTTTCCTCATCTGTGAAGTGGGGACTAACAGTTGTTTAGGCACGTGCTTTGCCTAGCTTTCTGCTTTCCTGTGGGTCCCCCTCAGCTGTGCCCTCAGGGAGGGCAGGCCTGGCCCGGCGCACTGCAGGTGCCCCAGGGAGCTGCAGAGGAAGTCTCGGCTCTGCCCGTCAGGCAGCACGTGTCCCGGGCTTTTTTTTCGGTGTGTGCTGAATGTGGGCTGTCCTCTGCCTCTCCCCTTGGTTTTCTCTCCTGAGCACCCCGATGCTGGGTTTTCCAGCGTAAGCACGCTGGGAGTTCTGTTGCTGGAGTTGGGTCATGGCCCAGGCTGCCCTCGGAGCTGGAGAAACAAGTAGCTGGTGTGACTGTGTGGATACAGGCTTTTTGGGATAGACAGTAGATGGGCCTCAGAACCCGAGTGGATTCCAGAGGCAGCAGCAACGGTAGCAGGGTTGTTTGTGAATGTGTAGGACCCGAAGTTTCTTCTGGAGAGCCGGATCCTCCAGTGAGGGGCTGAACTTGAGGAGCAGGCTTCAGGGAGCAGGGATGAGGGCGCCAGCGCCTCCCGACAGCTGTTGCCGAGCGCCTTCATGTGCGGCTTCCGCCACCGCTGCGTCTTCAGTGTTACTGCCGGTAGTAGCATCTGTCCTTGTGGCTGTGGCTCCGCCCACCACTCCCTGGCCCCTGCTTTGCTGTGATGGGCCTGGCCAGCTGTGCCAAGCCCTCCTCCTCCTCACTCTTGCCCTCCCCTCCAGCATCATGGCCGCCTCACGTTTCTGAAACCGCTCTGGGTACTGGAAGTACCAGAGAGAGCAACCCAGATGCCACACCTCCTCTGGCTTTGCGTCTTCCTGGTGATTGTAGGGAGGGGCAGAGAGTAAACAAGTGAGCAAGTCAACAGGCTGGAACCCACGTGGGTGCAGAGGCCAGAGGGCGCCTTGGTTTTGGTCTGCTTTTCTCTTTTTCAAAATAGAGTCTTTCCCAAATGTTTGGTGATCCTGGCTGGCCAGCATCTCAGAGTGTGTCTCTAACAAGCCGGGGGGTGGGGGGTGGCGCATACTGACTCTTGTTACCGGCTAGGTGGCAGGCAGAGACCTGATCACCTCCCAGCGGTACTGGATGCCACTCCCTGTTGCTCTGTTCTCTGAGCCCGGAGAGGGCCCTCTGAGCTCCTCCCTGGAGTCCCGGCCTGGCTCCCACAGCCCCGCCCCCTGGCATGGCAGCTCTCACTGCTGCTGTTCACTGCCTGTGCTGGCCTTCCTGTCCAAGCCTGGGACTTCTGGGAGAATGGGGTTGGTCCCTGCGTGGGGGGCAGAAGGGATGAAAGGTCACATGCTGTTGACAGCTCAGCCTTCCCAGGGCCATTCTGGCCTTCAGACCAGCCTGGCTTTGGCTCTCTGATCAGCCAGCCCCCACTGGCTCCCAGAATTCTACAGCTGCTGTCCGCCTGTGGGAATCTGTGTTTTTGGAGAGAATATCTTTTTTCCTTTCTTTTTTTCCTGCTTTTAGAATGGGGTTGAGGGAGTAGGGTCAGTGCCCTAGCCTGTGTTCTTTACAGGAAGCAATTCTTTAAATGTCCAATGGGAAATGCCCCCCACACCCCCAGCTCAGCCAGGAGGCCGTGGGTAGAAAGACCCTTTCAACCAAGTCTCACAATTAAGGTTAGAGATGATTTTGGCTCCTAAGAATACTCTAGAAATCTAAAGCATCCCAGTTCACATCACTTCTTTCCCTTTCTGTGTAAAAATGCTTCTCATTGGGCTTGCAGATTAAAATTTTAGTGAGACAGAAAGTTCTCTTCCCAGCCTTCCCGTCAGTCATGTTAAAGAAAGTGGAGTCTTGAAGAGCGTTTTTCATATTTAAGGGATATTTTCTAAGAAGGGACCCTGCGCTTTTTATGAAACAGTCAGCTAAGGAGAATGGAACCCTTTGTACCTTCGTGCCCAAGTCTAAACTCCACACCTGCAGAGCACGTGACTGCTCTCAAGGAAGTCCCTTCGGGGCGAGTGTTGTCACTGCCTCTGGTTTGTTTGCTTTTGGCTTTTTTGGTGGCTTACTTTTGAAAGCAAATGCATGATCAGTGACAGCAGTCCTTAAAGACATTTGAAGATGCTGGATTCTGGGGAATAGGTTATGTGGCTTAAGAATGTCTGATGGCTCAGTGAATGCAAAGTGGGAACGGCACTGCCTGGGTTTCCAGCTGTGTCTGCAGCTTCAGCTTTTGAACCACTGGGTTTAGAAACCACAGTCCTTGCTTGCTTCAGACAGAGTCCCAAGAATTGGAGCCTAGTGTTGGCTGTCTGCCGTATCTTTCGAGTTAAGCCAAGTGAGGTGAGAAACTGGTGGAACGGCAATTTCAGACGCAGATTCCTTTCATGTTTCTTTTTTCTCAAGATAAAACTCAGTGCTGTGGATTTCTTCATCCTCATTTGACTAAACCCAGTCTCAAGATGCGTGCAGGGGCCTGGACCACCCTGGCGACCGTCACCGTTAGCAAGCTGGACTTCCAGCCCCCAGGAGAAGCACGGGGAAGGGCGGAGCCTAATTCCTTCCAGTGTTCTAGAAGCTGGCTTTTATACTGTTTAGTGATTTTGTATTGTGAGAGCAACAATTCTGTTTATACGATTTTAAAAAATAGGATGAGCCGGGCACGGTGGCTCAAGCCTGTAATTCCAGCACTTTGGGAGGCCAGGGCCGGTGAATCACAAGGTCAAGAGATCAAGACCATCCTGGCCAACATGGTGAAACCCCGTCTCTACTAAAAATACAAATATGAGCTGGGCGTGGTAGTCTCATGGCTGTAGTCCCAGCTACTCAGGAGGTCGAGGCAGGAGAATTGCTTGAACCCGGGAGGTGGAGGTTGCAGTGAGCCGAGATTGTGCCACTGCACTCCAGCCTGGAGCCTGGCGACAGAGAGAGACTGTCTCAAAAACAAAAAAAAAGGATGAAAGAAATATATTTTCTTCTGTCAGACCTTTTTGTTTAAATTAATTTTGAATAGGCCCATTTAAAATGTACTACAGGTGAATTTTTTTGTGAGAAAGCGATTTTAGATGCATAAAATCTAGCTGATTTTATTATGCAGTCTTGCTTGTGATTTGCTAAGATTGCTTCATTGTCCAATAAAGCAGGACGAGCCACTGTCCACCTTCTTTTAGGATGGTGTGTGTAAAGGACCCTCTGTGTTTGTGGAGTGTGTTTTAAAGGTTCTGTGCTTAGGTTCTTGCTGTAAATCCTCTCCAAGAGTACGCCAGTGAGGGAATGAATAGTGCCTTTTCTTGCTGGTCCCAGGACAGTGCCACAGGAGCCGGCTGGTTTTCACTGGAGAGGGTTCTGGCCTCAGCCGCATTCAGGCACAGGCACGTCCCAAGCGGTCATTGTATAAATGTTCTTATCGCACCTGTTGAGGGTACTCTGTCACCAGGAAGTCAGGATGGTAGGATTTCGTGCTGTCACTCTGTCCCCTAAACTGGCATTTCATCCTTTATTATGATAATATAAAGGGGACCTTGTGTCACAAATGAAACACTGCTAATGGAAGTGGCTGGACATTTCCCTGTGCGAGTTTAAGCTGGGCCAGCCTCCCAAGCCCTTGTGCTCACAGCAGGTAAGAAATGCACACATTTGGGTAAAGCCACTCACCACTCCCAAAAACGCAACATTGAGAATAGGATTTGTCACTGAGTTACTTTCTTTAAGAACCTAGTTTTGCTGTAAAGAATGCTTGCCCCATCAGCATGTGCTCTGGATCTGCTTTTCCAAGCTTTGAAAAATGGAAATCAGACTGCCATGGTGCCCTGCAGCTTGCTTTTATCTTTTTGTTTTTTAAACTCAGCGTTGTTTCTAAGATTTGTTTACGTCATTCGACGTGGCTGGGATTCGTTCACTTTCACTGCTAGATAGAGTTCCGCATTCTCAGTATTCCAGTGTTTATCTGTTGCTCTGTTGATGGTATTTGGGCCGTTGTAGTTAACGCCGTGATCATGAATATCCTTGTACCATTCTCCTCGTGTAGCCGTGCAGAAATTTTTCAGGGGTGACTGTACCAAGGAGAGGACCCATTGGTGGGTCACGAAAGCGAGAGTGGCCTGTGAGAAAGCCACTGTTGTAGAAGGCTCCCTGTCATTCATGCTGCTGCTCCCACACCCCGGCTCCCTGCCTCTTCACCTGGAGTTGGGCTGCTGGTGTGAGGTGGGGTCTCCAGGGGCCTGATTTTTTTCCCCATGGTCACTAACGTGGTCCAGCACTTGATCCTTATCTCCCCGGCCGTCGGCGTCCTTCCGTGGAAAGCCTATTCACACATACTGCTGTTCTTTGGAATCCTCTCCTTCTGACGGCTTTATTCCTCCGAGATTCAGTCTTTCACTTTTTAAGGCTGTCTGGGGAGCAGAAAAGTTTAATTTAAATGTACTCAGATGTCACATTGTCGCATTTTTGAGTTCTCTATCACAAGGATATTTTCCGATAGTGTTTGCTAAAAGTTTCAAAATTTTGCCTTTCACATTTGAGTCTTAATCCACGTGGAATCCATTTTGGCGTGTGCCGTGTATAGGGACGAATCCCGTATTGTTCCCTGGAGAATAGTAGAGTGGGTATCTGTGCCAGCTACGTTTGCGGAACAGCCTGCTTTTCCACTGTAATCTGCAGAAGACCTGCATCTACCGTCTCTGGGAGCACCTCAGCTTCTGTTTCTCAGCTCTTATTCCATGTAGTTTTATAATCAGCTTTTAGGATCATGAACTACCTTGCACTGTACCTATACTTCAGTTTTGAGAGAATCATTATCTGTAGAAAGTAAGTCTTTCTTACTTTCTACAGGTGTGCACGGGTGTGTGTGAATTAACAGCTGTGCATGTGTGAATAACAGCTGTGCACGTGTGCGTGTGAATAGCAGCTGTGCGTGTGTGAATAACAGCCGTGCGCATGTGCGTGTGAATAACAGCTGTGCACGTGTGCGTGTGAATAGCAGCTGTGTGTGTGTGAATAACAGCTGTGCACGTGTGCATGTGAATAACAGCTGTGCGTGTGTGTGTGAATAGCAGCTGTGCGTGTGTGAATAACAGCTGCGCGTGTGTGCATGTGAATAACAGCTGTGCGGGTGTGTGTGTGGATAACAGCTGTGCGTGTGTGAATAACAGCTGTGTGCGTGTGCATGTAACAGCTGTGCGAGTGTGAATAACAGCTGCGCATGTGTGCATGTGAATAACAGCTGTGCGGGTGTGAATAACAGCTGTGTGCGTGTGCATGTGGATAACAGCTGTGCGTGTGTGTGTGAATAACATCTGTGCGTGTGTGAATAACAGCTGTGCATGTGTGCATGTGAATAGCAGCTGTGCGTGTGTGAATAACAGCTGTGCGCGTGTGCGTGTGAATAACAGCTGTGCGCGTGTGTGTGTGAATAGCAGCTTTGCTTGTGTGCGTGGGACTAACAGCTGCGTACGTGTGCATGTGAATAACAGCTGTGTCCATGTGCGTGTGAATAACAGCTGTGCATGTGTGAATAACAGCTGTGCGTGTGTGCATGTGAATAGCAGCTGTGCGTGTGTGTGTGAATAATAACTATGTGTTTTAAATTTATTTTATTATTATTATTATTTGAGACATGGCTTTGCTCTCTTGCCCAGGCTGGAGTGCAGTTGTGCAATCTCGGCTCACTGCAGCCTCTGCCTCCCGCACTCAGGCCATCCTCCCGCCCCAGCCTCCTGAGTAGCTGGAACCACGGGCATGCAGCACCACACTTGGCTATTTTTTTGTAGATTTTGTAGAGATGGGGTTTCACCATGCCTCACAAGGTGGGCTGGAACTCCTAGGCTCAAGTGACCCACCTGCCTCAGTCTCCCAAAAGTTGGGACTGCAGGCAGGAGCCACTATGTGCTACCAACAGCCATATTGTTTATCCAACAAATTCTTTATTCTCCTTAAAATTCTTTCTGATGGATCCTGCCCGGTCTGACCGCTGCTCTGGGGGTGATGTGCTTTATTCCTGGCGGGTAAGGTGAAATGTTACTGTATGAGCCAAAAAGTCTGAAGTTGCTATTTTATGTCACTGGCCTCTATAGCCACGTGGGTTACGGACATCTGACACGGGGCACTCCTTCCCCACTCAGCTCTTGCTGTTCCCCACTATTTAAATTGTCCTTGACTTCAACCCCACAAGCGAGGGGATCTTCTCCCTTCTTCCTTCCTTCCTTCTTCTCCCTCCCTTCTTTCTTCTGCCTCCTTTCTTATCCCTCCCTCCTCGTCCTCCTCTTCCTCTTGTCCTGTGTTCTTCATGCAAAATCTGTTTCCATTTCCCTCCGCCGCCCAGTTCCCTGCTCACCTTTTCTCCGTCCCCCTTTCTCTGGCCGCCTCTGTTGTTGATCCTCCCTGAGGCTCCTTGGTGAGTCTTTGGCTTTCTTAGTGTTGATTCTGGTCTGTCTGCTTATATCCTGCACTTTCTTGAAGGACAGCTTCCTGTGCGTGCGATTCCAGCTGGACCACGGCTTCCCCTTGGTGCTCAGCTGCTCCACGGCTCCTGGCTTCTGTGGCTATGTTTCCTTTGCGGAGCGATCTTGCCTGTACTGCAGGGCCTCTGAACTCCGTCTCTGGTGGGCTGCCGTTTCACTTTGCAGCTGTCGTAATTCCATTTTGCTTTTCATGCTTCTTTGTGCTTTCTGTGTCTACAGATGCTTGTCTCCCACCATTTCTGGAAAATTCTCAGCCATCTGTCTTCAAATATTGCCTCTCCAGAGTTCTGACAGTAAGTCGAGGTTTGCAGCTCAGAGCACAGACTCTGGAACCTGAGTTCCTGGCCTAAATGCAGGCCTTGCCACCTGCCAGCCATGTGGGGTGGGGAGACCAGGCAGGAAGGATGAGTGCCTGCAGGAATTCCATGCTGAGGGGCAGAGGCAGCTGGGGGGTGTCAGCTTGGATGACAGGTGAGGTAGGGACAAGCACCCATACCTTCCCTGTGACATCGAGTTAGCTCTTTGACCCAGGTGGCAGGGATTAGCTCTGTTGGGTGCAGTCGGAACCCTAAGAGGCTTTGGTGTCTGAAAACAGAGGAGGGGGGCATCAGAGGCCCCTGTGTGGGCTCAGCACCTGCCTTGATAGGAGCTCCAGAGGACAGACTTGGGGTGCCCTCTGTCCTGGAGGGCTGCATGTACGGTTGAAAGCTAACCCATTCCCAGGGCCTGGCTGTTGAAGGGTGAGAAGCGGTAGACTCTCCGTGCCAGGCCCGGGATGCCTGGTCCCTCCCTAAGCCCTTCCTGAGCCCTCATCAGTGGTGCAGCCCTCCATCGACCCTCTCTTCCCTGAAAGGAGGGTTTCTTGGGTCAGCGGAGGGGTTGACAGTGCAGATGGCAGACTGTAAGGGCTGGTTTCTTTAGACGTGATCCGAATCAGAACCTCTGGTCATTTCCCTGGAGCCCATCACAGCCTGCCTGCCAGGCGCCTGCTGTTCCTGGCGTTCTGCCTGGGAACTCATGTCTGTGTTCCAGAACCTTCTGCAGTATAGACACCTTTCCCATGGAGGCTGGTGCATTCAGGCTGCCTTTTCTAATAAACACCAACCTGAGTCACTACTGCCTGACCTGTGGGGGTGGTGGCCCAGGCACAGGGGCTGCTGCATCACGGTCAGCATTGTGGTCAGCTGTCCACCTGCAGTCCCTACACCTGCACAACACCGGGACGCCAGGACACAGGCCAGCCAGCAGGATACCCTGCGCAGAGAAGAGCTCACAGGTTCACAGAAGCCCCGGGCTAGATGCTTAGAAGTGAGGACTCTTGGGCGGTGTGGTGGCTCACGCCTGTAATCCCAGCACTTTGGGAGGCCAAGGCGGGTGGATCACCTGAGGTCAGGAGTTAGAGACCAGCCTGACCAACATGGAGAAACCCTGTCTCTACTAAAAACACAGAATTAGCCAGGTGTGGTGGTACATGCCTGTAATCCCAGCTACTCAGGAGGCTGAGGCAGGAGAATCACTTGAACCAGAGGCAGAGGTTGCCAGTGGGCCGTAATCGCGCCATTGCACTCCAGCCTGGGCAACAACAGCGAAACTCCGTCTCAAAAAAAAAGAAATGAAGTCTCCTGCTTTGCATAGGAGTATGAGGTTTACCTAAATCTGCTTCATTTTTCGAATTATATTCCCTTCATTCTACGCTACGAAGAGCATTTTAATTTCTCTTAGAAGAGAGAGCTCATTGGGTGAACTGGACTCGAACTCCTAATAGGAGCTGTGGGAAGGGAACTGAGGAAAGGAAAGCCAGTGTTTCTTTCTCCCTCTGCACTGGAGAGCAAATCAGCTCCTGTTTTCTTGGTGCTTTAAGAAGCTGGAGTGTTTCTGAGTCCTGGTTGAATCCCTCGAAGCTGAGAATTCCATCTTAGCGTCGTGACTGTGGTGGCACCTCCCAGCCCTCACCTGTACCGCTTTGCACGCAGAAGGTTTTGCGACTGAGGAAGCCCTGGCCAAGGCTGGGGGTGAGGGATGGGGGCTGCAGCGAGGTCTTTCCTGCTGGACTGTGGGGTGGGGACTGGCAACTGTCTGGTCACCTTGGCAGTCCCCACACCCTCCTTTTACGGAAGACAGTCCATGGGCGTTCCTCTTGTGCATGTTTGTAGAACCGAAGTCTGTTTCAGTGAAAGCAGTTCAGCTTAGCGACCACGGGACTTCTGCTTCTTAGTGATCATGGAAGGAGGAAAAGACAGCTCCCTGGATTCTTTCTTATATCCAGAAACTGTAATTTTTGTACTTTCCAATGAGCCTTCTTGGCTTCTAGTTAGAGTAAAAAATGGAAGTTTCTAAATCGGAGCATGGTCAGATGTGTCTTTATCCTTGACTTGTGTGTGAAGCTGACATTGATTTTGCTAGAATAATTCAATTATTAAAAAGGGACAGGGAAGATTCTTCCCAGGTGCACCTGTGTCCACCTTGTCTGTGCTGGGAGGGCACCCGCTTGCTGGGGGTTCATAGTCTCTGGGGCTGGGCATCCACGCCAGGGGTTCATAGTCTCCGGGGCCGGGCATCCACGCCAGAGATTCGGGGGTTCGGAGTCTCCGAGGCCGGGCATCCACGCCGGAGATTCAGAGTCTCCGGGGCCGGGCATCCACGCCGGGGATTCGGAGGCTCCGCGGCCGGGCATCCACGTTGGGGGTTCGGAGTCTCCGGGGCCGGGTATCCACGTTGGGGATTCGGAGTCACCGGGGCCGGGCATCCATGTTGGGCTTGCGGAGCTCTGCCCCTTGATGTTTCCCACTCTCTCGCTGGGACCCTGGACAGGTCAGGCCCTTAGCCTCCTCGAGGTAGCTTCTGCCTGCCACCCTGTTGCACAGGCACCCTACAGGGCTATGTGCCTGTAGAACTGAGGCTCCGCTCAGCACTGCCTGTACCCAGGAGGCTGAGCTTGCTTCCTGGGCTGTACTGTGCCCCATAGCCTACATCTGGGTGCGGGAATCAGTCTGCTCCAGCTAAGGCAGCATGGACGGGCTCTTCCTTTCTTGTCGGTTCTCTTTGCCTTCCTGGTGCTCAGCTAACTGGACACACCACAACCTACAGCTCCACCCTCCTGGACACACTTCTGGGCATCGTGGTCACTGATTCATCACCCTGGGTGACATAAAGCTTTTTCTGGGCCTGTTCTTTCGTCCGAGAAGTGTGTGGAGCTCATGAGGCCAGAGGGTACCTCTCCATTGAGGAAGCCTTGCCCTGTCTCTCCTGGATGGCGATTCTCCATGTCACATGGCCCTGTCACCACCACTCTTGTGTGGACGGTACATCTGCTCCTGTGATGAAGATCAAGCCACACCCATACCAGCCCCTCTCCCAGGAGCTCCTGTTGCCCTGCAGCACGCAGGCATCCTGCTGCCACCCTGATAGATGGAGGCCAGGGTGCCTTCCCCAGAGTCACGCTGCTGGGTCTGAACTCACACCCGACCACAGAGTCTGTGCCCTGCCCACCGCACCACTCTGCCTGTCTCCAGGTGTTACCAGCATCTTCTCCTCGTGTCTTAAGTCCACACTGGAAATTTGGAGAGGCCAGGTCTTTCTATCTGAATGTCCTGTGAGACAGCCTAAAAGGAGATTGTGGGTGGAGATTGCTCTCATTAGGCTTTCCTTGCAAACACCACCCTACTCTCTGATATTGGAGACTGCAAGGCTTCCTGGCATAGGTAGTCCTCATCCCACACCCGTGTCCCCCAGGCTGGTTCGAAGGTTCATGAATGAGGTGAGGGCGTGGGGACAGCCAGCCCTCCAGCTGCAGCCCGCTCGCCTTCCCCATCAGGACGTTCTCCACTCCAGCAGACTCAGAGAAGCCCTGGGATGCTGGAGATGCCTGCAGTGGGGTGGAGCTGGGGGAAGAGCCCGCCACCTGCAGGGACCACCCTTCTCGGTGTTAGAGATTTGGGCTGACTTCATACCTTACTATGCCTGCATCCACTCAGACTTTTTCTGCTAGTAAGAATGCAGTTTGAAAACTCGTAGATCGGGAAGGTGCTTTGAGTTTGGTGGAAGTGAAAGTCGATTTACCTAAAAACAAAAAAGAGCCAGTGGAGTAAATGTACACCTGGTAGTAATTGCAGCTTTTTACTTTTAGCAGTGACAGTCATGTTTGAGGAATGTGTCCTTTCAGTCTCTGCTCAGCCAGCTGGGCTGGGCCACGCCTCTCCTATTGTCACCTGTTTTCCTGGTGCTGTTGGGAAGGAGCTGGGGACGGCCAGGCCTCTGGGGCTGTTGTCTCAGCCTTGAGCCACTTTGCGGGAGCACATCCTAGGTCACTGCCACAGCCCCAGGAGCTTTTTAGGAAAAAGGGACTTTATTTATCAAGAGTTTTGGGCTGTAGGCTCTCTGGAAACAGTAATTACGGGGAGATCTGGCCTTTGGTCAGGAGTGAAACCAAAGCCCAGGCCACAGGGAGCCGGCCAAGGGGTCGGGCAGGCCCACTGGAGGTGGCTTTGGAAGACCGTCAGCTTCGGAGCAGGGGTTCTCGGGCCTCAGGGGTGCCTGGGTTTCTGTGGCAGAATGGGACTGAGGCCCCCTCATTGCTCCTAGAGCCCTGTGTTGCTGACCATACCCAGCCTGAGGACCCCCCAGGTGACCTGTGAGCCCCCCTCAGCACTTCTCAAGACCAGCACCCTCCTTTCCCTGCTCAGCCACGTCAGGATGCCAGGGCTCTGGTTTGCTGTCCAGTAGTGTGGTCCTGACAAGTCACTTACACTGTCTGAATATCACTTTCCCACACCTGCCAAGTGGGGTGTCCCTCAAACGAATGAATACATAGGCACTGAAGACCATAGGCCGGAGTTTGCCCCAGGCCCTGTGATTCCCCGGTCGTGAAGAGAACGAGGCAGGGGACGTTTCTTGCGTGGGTCCTCTCCCGCCTCCTGCCAGAGCGCAGTCTCCTCTGCTGCAGTTCTCAGGGAGCTTGAAGCGCTTCACCTCCCTTTGTGTGTAGAAGGCTGAAGTGTGGCTCCACCCAGGCCTGGCCACTTGCCGAGCTGCCTGCCTTCTAGAACTCTGCACCGAGGACGCACTGAGGAGCCCCGCGTTGAGCGCAGTCTGCCTGTGATGCAGCTCTCTCCCGCCCGCCCCGAAAAAGCCTTCCCATATGCACGTCTATAAATACCACTGTGTCTTGTGTTTGGATTTACTTCTTTACATTTTGATTTCAATTGAAAACAATACAAAACACCCTCTTCTTGCACCATAATATTTTCTTATTTTTATTTTTCAAGCATAATTTAACTTAGGGTGAATTGTTAACATAAGCTTTTGTCTTTGGCATTGCATATATGCATGTAAATGAGATAAAAACAGAAGTGGCATATAGAAACTCATCTGCATATGCAGCCTCAAGGTAGGGCCACGGAAGTTATATACGTCATCGGTGGAGCATTTTAAATCTTTACCTTGAAGATTACTTCTGCCTTCTCTACCTCGTCTCTACTTTTCGTGCATGCCTGTCCCCGCCGTGTTAAACAGAACAATTGGAATTCAGTTAAGAACGCGTGGGGGAGAATGTCATTGCATGTAAGTCACAGTTTTGAATGGACCCCGATTATGACCTGCGAGGGTCTTTGAATATCAGTTTTGGTGCAAGGTCCTCTCCAAAGCTCCAAGGAGGAAAGGCAGGTCAAACACGCATGTCCATCCCTCTGGAAATTCACAAACCCACCAGTAAAGATGGATAGGTCATAAGTCCCAACCCCGTAACAGCGCTCACCCCAATCTCCAGACTGTGGCCTCTAAGACACAGACAGGACGCCCATGGGGGTCAAGAAATTACGGGAAAAGCCCAGAGCATCTCGTAGCAGAACAGGGTGCTGCTCTCAGAGAGCACGCGCGGGGTCAGGAGGAGCCAACCAGGGGGCTCCGGCTCATCAAGGACAGGACTGTGAGCATTTGTAAACAGTGACCGGAAAAACACCCTTCCCCCACTGCCTCCCCAAAGCCCAAGCCGCAGGGAGTCGGCCAAGGTGTTGGGCAGGCCACGAGACCAGCTCACGATGTTCAGATGTGGGCAGATCAAGGGAGAGTCAGGCATGGCCCTGCCTTTCTCATAAGCACTGTTTGTGAGAGTAACAAGACAGCTGATTTTGATCCCTTCTCATGATAGAAATGGTCCCGCTATCAAGTGGACAGGGGCTGATGGAACGCCAGGAGCTCTGTTTAGAGCCCTGATGGAGAGCCAAGGCAGCGATCATTTGGAGCCTCGCAACATGAACCAGCCGCCCAGGGTGCAGGGGCTCGCTTAGGTCTTGCTGGGAAGCTTGACTGCCTCTGGCCAGGCCTCCCGAGTAGTGCCCAGCTTACAGAATAACGGGGGACAGAGCTTCCTTGTTCACACAGGGGTGAAATCAGCAAAGGGCAGATGACCCAGTGTCTTCAGCTGATATATTATCGGGGACAGGGGCAGGAGGTCGGGGGAGTGGGTCTTAAAAGATATATCAGCGAGTTACAACGTATTTGGATCTTGATTTGAATGTTTATGAAACTATGGGAACACCCCCTGGCTGTTTGATAGTATTATAGAATCGTTGTCAGTTTATTTGGTGTGTGGACAGCATTGGGTTTGGAAGTCTTTCTGGAGAAGATGCTGTGGTGACTGGGACCTGCTTCCCTGTAATCTAGAAGGTGGAGTGGTGGGCGTGCAGAGGATGTGAGATCAGCTCGATTACACTATTCTTCGTGATTTTGTGTATTTTTGGAATTTCTCATAAAAGATACAAATTTATATTCCATAGAAAGGTCAAAAGCTCACAAAGATGAGGGGTGACATGAATGAGAGTCTGGCAACTGACAGCTGGTGACAGAGTCACAGTGATTTGGCAGACCCAAAAAAGCAGATCTTGGCTAACCACAAGGAGCACTGAGAACCCACTGGATGGGAGCCACACCGCCACAAAGGGGTGCTCTGCAGAGACCGATCCTGCGGGGCTCTGCGTGGGGACAAGAGCAGGCTGCGGATGTGGGTGTTGCAGCCAGAGCAGGGCCGCCGGTCACTGTGTTCACAGGGAGTACTGAGTACGGGGTCCCTCCCTCGGTATGCTGAAGGCTCAGCCCTCACCCTCCAGTCTCGGGATGGATGGTGGGCCAGCCCCAGGGGAAGGTTCTCTGGGCACTAAGCTGGGGGCTCCTGGTGATGCCGCCTCCAGTCCCTCCATGAAGCCTAGCATGGGGGACGGCACTGTGCCTACAGCTTGCAGGTGGTTTTCGTGCCTCCACTCGCAGTCAGTGACACATGACTGCGGCCACCTGACGCCTGAGGGGAGGCTCTTGCAGGGAAGGTGGAGAGCAGACGAGACTCCGCAGGGAAAAGAAACCTTTTCACCGGGCGTGGTGGCTCACGCCTGTAATCCCAGCACTTTGGGAGGCCAAGGCAGGAGGATCACTTGAAGTCAAGTTTGAGACCGGCCTGGCCAACATGGGGAAACCCCGTCTCTCTCTACAAAGAAAGAAAGAAAGAAATTAGCCAGCATGTTTGCGTACACCTGTAATCCCAGCTACTCGGGAGGCATGACAATCGTTTGAACATGGGAGGTGGAGGTTGCGTTGAGCCAAGCGCACCACTGCACTCCAGCCTGGGCGACCGATGAGACTCTGTCTCAAAACAGAAACAGACATACAGACACACACGCGCGCAAAAACTTGTAGTAAGCTATCATTACTATCTTCAGGAACTAGACAAGATATTTTACCCAGGAAAAAGGAATAGGATGACATAAAAAAGAGTATCCAGGGTCCGTCATCCTCTAAAAATGGCTGTTTGATTTGTCAAGTAGAAACAAAACAGCAAAAATCATGAGCCCTCAATTAAAAGGTTAGAATACATTTAAAGAAGTCACATACGAAGAAGCATGTGAGACGAGACCAAGCAGGAGGGCGGAAAAGACCAAATGTTGTTCCCGGAGCCCTTCCACTCGGGGGCTGGACGTTCCAGAAGGAGAACATGGGAAAAGGGAACCCCCGTGAAGTTCTCTGAGCTGCTCCCCTGACGGGAGGGCGTGAGCTGCTGCCTCCAGAGGACCAGCCGGGTCTCCAGCGGTGGGTGTGAAAGGTCTTCACCAAACCACACGGCTTTGAAATTTCAGAACACTGGGGCCCCGGAGAAGACCATAGATACCTGGAGAGAGACGTCGAGTGGCCTTCAAACTGGAATGTCCTGGAGGGGCCGGCCCGTCCAGGCCAACAGCAGTACAGACAGACGGAGCGCCTGCCCAGGGCGAGCCGTGCGGCTTCGGAGGCCGGGTCTGGGCCATCCTCGCCCGACCGCCCGCCTCACTGCCCGAACCTGAGGATGCAACACCCAGCCCTTTGTCTGGGCCCGACCCCTGTTAACCACGTGGCCCCGCTCCCTCCTCCTTTCCCACTGCCTCGATCACCCGACGTCACTCATTTCTCCAGAGGGGTCTTCTGCCCGACTCCCACCTGAGAGCTGTCGGTGGCCACCGTGGAGGCAGCTTGCCCTCCAGACCACGCCTTCTGGCACCTGGTTCTGGTCCATGTGCCCGCCCTGCCAGAAGTCGCAGACAGGGTGCACCTGGCTTCCTGGGGTTTGCCCATAGCTTCACCCCAGAAGGAGCTCTTGTCCCCTGCCCCAGATGCTGACGGCAGATTCGGACTCCCAGGAACCATCCTCAGCCCCTCGTTCCACTCTATTGGTGCTGCTGCCTTCAGTCTTCAAAAAGTAGAGGACATGTTTTCAGGGCCACGTATGTGTACACCTTATAATCATAACAAAGTAAGAGGACA
Source organism: Saimiri boliviensis (assembly GCF_048565385.1). Classification (NCBI taxonomy): domain Eukaryota; kingdom Metazoa; phylum Chordata; class Mammalia; order Primates; family Cebidae; genus Saimiri; species Saimiri boliviensis. The sequence continues at coordinate 2,612,954 of NC_133453.1, forward strand.
TTTAACAGAGTCAGAATGCTGCTCATGGGTAGAGGGTGCGTGTGGTTGGAAGGGCTGCGGAGGGTGACCTTTGGGGCTTCACGGAAGCAGTGGGTGCACCGGTCCCTTCGTTACTGTTCTTTTACTAAACGTTCTTCAGCATGGGTGACACATGACCCAATAAATAAAGAGGGAAGGCCGTTTTCACTAAGCCCTGCCTTTCTAACGTGCTGTCTGCCTCCTCTCTGTCCCGTTCTCTCTCTTCCCCCCACCCCCACACACAGGCAAAATGTCAGTGTGAGAGGAAATCATGGTTACATAGTTGAAATAGCGATTATTTTTCCCTTGATTTGAATGAGTCATTCTTTACTTGAAGAGACCCTAAACGTTGACCATGCTTTCTAAAGAATAGTGCTGCTTTTTCTTCCAAATCTTTGTGATGGCATGAAATCGTGTCCTGAGAGAGGACCTAACCATGTCATGGAAAATGAGTGTGCTTCTTTATGAACATTTATTTTAAAAGAGAGAGAGGGGCTAACAGATTTTTCTGTTTGTGATTGAGAATTCATTCACAGCACACTGACCATCTCCCATTGAACTCTGAATGCAGCCTTTGTGCTTCTACTGACGTCAGGAGTCTGATTGTATTAATATGTTTCTCAAGGCACAACCTATAAAAGCCATTTTCTGCTCTACCATAGAATATTCATGAGAATACAGACTTTTTTGTTTTGATGCTGCATTCTTTAAGTAGAGAAGGTTTTATTGTTTTCTTCTGGGTGCTTTGGGTCAGAAGCACTAGCAGCTTCTGCTGGGAACTCGTGGCATTTTGAATGGTTTTTGATACAGAAATAGCACACGTCACGTCTGACACAGCCGCCAGCGCACGGACGCGTGAATGGGATTGTGGTTCTCATCTCCGCAGCTGGTGAGTGGAGCCGAGCCTGGGACAGCTTGGGCCCCGACCCCACGCACCCGGCGCCCAGGGTCCTCATTAGGAAAGAGAAGCATTTCTCAGGAGCCCCGGGGTGGGTCTCCTTGGCCTGTGAGCGCAGAGTTTGTGTTTTTGAATCCCGCGTAAACACCGCTTTGTCTTCAGAGGTGCGTGATTGCCGTGGCCCTCCGTGGCCGGCGGTGCTGGATGGGAGGCAGGCGGTGTGCTGCCGTTGATCTGCTCTGCTCTTAGCTTACTGTAGCAGAGAGTGCGGTTTCGTGTGGCAGTCTGGTAAATCAAGGCAGTGTGAACATCCCTTTCCCACGCTGTGAAAATGCAGGAAGTGCTGTGATGAGAACGGGCAGCCTTCTGATCAAGGCAGCACGGTGCGGCCGACTCCCCAGCCTCAGCACCACCGAAGCCCCCTCTGGCTACACCATGCCAGCGAGTCCGGGCTCCTCCTCAGCAGACGGCGGCTGCTCTGCCGGGCCCCCGCCTCCCTGCTCCTCAGGGGACCCTCACTCTTCGGTGTCCAGATGGGAGACGCGCACCGAACGGGAGCCGTGCACTGTGAGGGTGACTCGCCTCTCGCCATCCCTCCAGGGCAGATCAGCGCCAACAGCTTGCAGCATGCATAAGACTGCTGGAGAAGCGGGAGGGCACTGGAAGGAGCCCGCCCGCCCGCCCTCCTCCTCAGCCGCTGGCCCAAGCAGCTTCCCAGCTGAAGGCTGCATCGTTCTCTCTGTGCTCTCACAGAATGGAAGCTTTTAGCAGAAAAAGGAGTCTGTAAGCGACATTCAGAGGATGCAGGCAGCACTTTCTTCCCCCACAGGGCCCTCTCTTTTGGGAGTGGGGCATGTGGTGCTAGGCTGCTCGGCGGCTGCAGACCTTAGCCCAGCTGCGACGTTCCAGGTGACACACGCACAGGAGGTCCAGCTGTGCCGCGGGGGGTGGGGGTGGTGGCAGGAGCGTCCTCCAAGCCTCAGAGGAGAACTCCCTGGCAGCGGCGCGCCGTCCAGCGTGATCCATGTCTGACTGTTTTCATTGTCTCTCAGCCCAGTTGACAAATTCCTTTTAAGATGAAATTTGAATCAGTTTGCGGAACTTGTACAAATCTTCCAGAAAACAGCTTAAAAAACAGATTAAAGAATGAGGCTAGGCACGGTGGCTCATGCCTGTAATCCCAGCACTTTGGGAGGCCGAGTTGGGTGGATCACCTGAGATCGGGAGTTTGAGACCAGCCTGACTAACATGGAGAAACCCTGTCTCTACTAAAAATATAAAAAAAAATAGCTGGGTGTGGTGGTCCATACCTGTAATCTCAGCTACTCAGGAGGCTGAGGAAGGAGAATCGCTTGAACCCAGGAGGCGGAGGTTGTGGTGAGCTGAGATCACACCATTGCACTCTAGCCTGGGCGATGAGTGAAACTGTCTCAAAAAAAAAAAAAAATGAATGAATGAATGGCCTAGGAATTAAAGCATTAGTAGCTTGAGTAGACTGGATGGGAAGATGCATTTTAAATTTTTTTTAAAAACAGCAAGCAGTCCCCCACATCCCACCATTAAAATGTAGGTTATCCAGATGAGGCCACATCCAGGGAGAAATTCCCGCCCTCAGAGGGCACTGCCTGTCCTGGGCATCTGAGTGAGAGCATCCCCTCCATGCTCAGTGGCGGGCGAATGCTGGCCGGCATCGGCTTCTCACAAGGTGAAGAACCTTGTGATCATTTACCATTTCTAAGAACTCCCAGGTGGCGAGGGCACTTGGCCCACATCAGCATTGAGCCGCAGCTCAGATCTGGCCAGGCGCCTGTGATGTGATGGGAATTTCAGTACTGGGCTTTGCCTCTGACCCTGATGAAATGGCGTCAGCGGCGTTTGCATCAAGATCACCTCAATGCCATCTCTGTTATGTGCTTTGACCCAATATGAACTTGTGTTTCCTTGTAAGATGTCCTATGATTCCAGATTCAGAGGAATCTGAAAAAAGTTTGGAGAGAGAAAATTCCACTCAGGTGGCAAACGGTGGTTGCAGAGCCTGCCCACCTACCCCACTTTGTCCTGAGGAGCTGGGTCCAGTCTGGCACCAGAGTTTCTGCTGCTTCCCCTCACGCCTTCGCTGCTGTCCCAGCCCCAAGCGTGAGTGACACTCTAGCATTGCAGGTGCAAGTAGGGCTGCTCTCTGCGCCCCCCTCCTCCCCATACCCATGGCCCTCCACCTGCACCCCACCCTCTAGACTCTGGCTTAGACACCCCCTGCCCTCAGTGAGGCACAGCCTTTGGTGGGCCCTTCCCCTGGGCCTGCTGTCAGCTCCTCTGCTCCTTGGGGTCTCACCGGCTGCCCTGGGCCTGTCCCCACAGCCCCTGGCACAGAGCAGGAGCCACTTGTGTTCCTTCAGGAAATCAATGAGGAGTAGAAACATGGGCTCGTCATGTTTTTGAAGTTAATAAAAAGGATCCCTTAAAAGTTGTTTTATGTTCCTTTTTTAAAGAGATCAACTACCAGACATTTGCGATGCTGCCCGCCCTCCATCTGTGAGAAATTAGAAATGAAGACGGATTCGCCAAAGCCAGCAGCAGGCCAGGCTCGAGCCCAGCCCCTGGGGCAGGACCCTGTTTCTGCATGGGACCTTGGGTCACATCGGCACATCTTATAAGCAGGGGTCCCACCTGGCCCCCTACAGAGCCAGATGAGGCCGTGCATGGGAAATAACCCAGCTTACAAGATGCGGGGCCATGCGGTTACTTACTCTCTGTGCCTTTTTCTTTACGCTAAAATGTCTCTACTTAACCAAACAAAAAGAATATGAGAGAGACCATTTTCATCTACAAATCTAGAAACCGGCATTCTAAATAACATGGTCGGGGTTCTGTTTTTCTAACTTTATCCTCTCCTAGAGGTAAACGCAACTTTACCCTTCTAAGTTACACAAGTATATGCATTCACTGACAGATCCACTGGCAGATGTCACCTTGTGTAACTTAGAAGAACAAAGTTGTGTTTCTCCCTGGGAAGCACAGCCCGGCTCACCTGAGGTGCTCTAGGAAGTCACTGTGCAGGGCCCTGGTTCTAGGAGAACCGTGTGCCAGTCACGGCCATGAGTGCGGAAGAGGGAACGGAACCTGACTGTCATTCACGAGTCCGTGTTTTCAGGAAAGCGTTGAGCACCGCTGTGCTTGTGAGAGTTGTACCCACAGCCCTTAGCGCCAGCAGCAGGGAGCCCGCAGCTGAGTCTCCTTCAAGAAGCCAGGCCCTCTTCTCTTTTTTCTGAGTTTGCGAGTTTGCTGACTTAGTTCTCCTCCCTGCCCTTCATATACTTTATTCCGTAGAAGAAAGTCTGAAGCAGATGTAGGTGAACTCTGGTGCTTCGTAAAACCAGCATTGCTTACGCAGTTTTTCCATTTTGCTGTATCTTATAAAAATGATCCGAAAAGGGAAGAAAGGAAATGAATAGGGCCCAGCCCTCACCCACGTGTGGGGTGGGGGTGTGCGTGGACCCCTGCTCCCTGGTCTTGCACATTGAACACACGGTTCATGTATGTAGACTCTTCTCACATAATAGCAAATGAAAACCTTTTGCTGTGTCAAACTCAACACTCAATTAAGGTCTAAGCACATGCATTACAGAAGCTGGGAGTTGCACTTCAGTGACTTGGGGGAAGAAACCGAACAGGAACAGTCAGAGAGGAGGATTTCATTTAAAAACAGCAGCAGCGACAGGGCAGCCCCGTGCTGCACTGTGAATGTGCTCAGATCTGTTCAGAAGCTTCTGTCCCTTCTGGGTCGCTTGATGTCCTCTCACCGTCCAGGAAAGTGGCCTGAGCTGGTCTTCACAGCCTGAGGCCCGGGCACTCCTCAGGTTCAAGTGAGTCCGGCCCAGGACAGCCAGCCCTTAGCGGCAGGTTAGGAGCAGGACCAGCTGCATGTGGTGGTGGTCGGAGGTAGGGGAGGTGAGATGGTTATGTCAGTCAGGGAACCTGAGAGCACCCCTTACCCTGAGCACCAAGAGCTCAGGTGACTGTGGCTTCCGCGGCTGAGCGGCAGTCCGGGGATCAGAACCCCAAGCTGAGCTGGTGCCCAGGCCCCCCCAAAGCATTTCCCACCATTTTCTCAGGAGAAGGCTGAGTCCTGGGACCAGGTTTCCCGTGGTTTGGAGGCAAAGCCAGTGTGGGACTCGCCGCCCGGGTGGTGACCGTAGCCGTGCTTTGCACAGAAGGTAGTTGCCACTGTGGCCCGTTTCACCCACATCAGTGGCTTTGAGACCGATGTGCAGTTTTTCCTAGGAACTGAGTGACAGACAAGTCCTGGTCTTAGGCAAGACCAGAGACTGGAGGGCCCTGTGGGCTGGGTGCCAGGGTGAACGTGGGTGCGCTGTGCTCAGGGAGGCACCCAGACAAGGTCATGTCTAAAGGTGCCAACCCTGAGGGGCGAGGAGCTGGTTTTCTTAGCAGCCCTCTTCTGGGCTCACACACGCCTCTGAGCCTGAGACTCTCCTAGAGGGCAAGGCCCCACCTCCCTGCTTGGCCCAGGTCGCATGGGTGTTGGTTATGGGGAGCTTTCTGAGGGGCGAGCCTCTGGGAGGGCAGTAGGCAAGGTGGGCTCTCACTTGGACTCTCAGCGAAGTTTTCCGCAGAGCCATGTGTCTGAGAAGTGACACTCGGATGTCCCTGGGCTGTGTCAGGAGCAGTGCTGGCTCAGAGTCAGTGCGCGCACGCACCGCGTGCTTTCAGCATAGGGACCTGCGTAAAAGGGGCGCGCACATTGAACTGTTTGTGATATTTGTAATTCAGACCTACCCCCTTCCTGCATTACTTTTCTCTCTTTCATTTGGTATTGATTTGTAAGGAATGAAATTGATTCAGCTTCTGTTCCTCATCAAAATGACTTGAAGCCTTTTTTCGATAGCACATTAGGACAGGGCAGAAAATCCATTTCTTTGCGAGGTGCAGAAACGCATGCCCAGAGGAACGCGCTTGTGCCAAGAGCCAGGAGCACGTCGCGTTGGCTGCGTCTGGTAAACATGTTTTCCAAGGGGGCACTTGTCTCGCCATGGAAACGGGCTCCAGGTCTCAAGCGTCTGTCTGGACCACTTCTGGGGCACACACTGTTCTTGGTTCACACACGGCTGCGCAGTGGCTTCATCAGAAGAGGAGGAAGAGGAGCAGAACAGGCCGTCTTCCTGTCTGGGGGCTGGCGCCCACTCTTTTCCTTGGCCAGCCGGAACCTTTTCTTTATTTTTCTCTTGATTGACTTCTAGAAATGATGTCAGCAAGGCTTCTGGGCCTGTAGCGGGGTCTTCTGAGAGCCGGCCTCCCGGGGAAGGTCGGGAAGGAACAGGGATTGTGGAGTGTGTGTCCTGGCCTGACCTTCCACAGGCTTTTGTGTTTTTTCTTTTCTTTGGGGAATGGGCCTCAGAGGCCACTGAGTCTTGCATTTTGAGTCTGCTGGTGGAGAGGGGAAAGGAGTATCCGATCCTCAAATGTCCACAGGCCCCCCGTGAAGGTGGCCAGCGTGTTGGGTGGGGGCCCTGGGACCCGGGGACGGCAAGGGCGGCAGTGACCGGCTCTCCTGCTTCTTCCCACAGTGGACGTGGCCACGGCGCTGCCTCTGCAGGTGGCGCCCTCGGCAGTGCCCATGGACCTGCGTCTGGACCACCAGTTCTCTCTGCCTGTGGCGGAGCCTGCCCTGCGGGAGCAGCAGCTACAGCAGGAGCTCCTGGCACTCAAGCAGAAGCAGCAGATCCAGAGGCAGATCCTCATCGCCGAGTTCCAGAGGCAGCACGAGCAGCTCTCCCGCCAGCACGAGGCGCAGCTCCACGAGCACATCAAGGTGAGGCGCGGCGTGGCGTGGCGCGGCGTGGCACGTGGGTGGGCCAGGCCTCCGGCGCCCTCAACTCCCGGTGACGCCAGGCCTTGGCCTCTGCAGAGTGTGCCGGCCCCAGGCATGATGGAGGCTCCTGCAGGAGGCCACCCACGTGGGGCTGGTGATGCGGAGGCCAACCGCAGGCAGCACTTGTGTGTGTTGTGGAGGAGGCGTTGTGGGAAGCACATTCCAGGCAGGAAGAGTGCGCTTCACCTGATTTCATCTGAAACATGCTCAGAAACACGAAAGCTCCCAGAGGGAGGAAACACCAGAACCTTAGTGACCCTTGCTGGGAGGTGTGTTGGCAAATCCTGTGTTTTCTTTTTTTTAGGACTTTGCTGTGTTTTCCATTTTCTCTGCTAACCTTTTATTATTACAAAAAGGTAATATTTTCTTCCAATTTAAATGTGATAAGGAAAAAACAAAGACTTTTTTTGGTATTTACCCTCTACAAATATTAATCTGATACCAGATTTTAAAATTAAATACATTGGAAATATGTATTAGTGATATGTAGTGAAGTTCTATGATATAGTTGGCAGACTAGTTATAATATCTGTGATTATAATATGCTGTCACGGCACTGAAAACCATATACAGCAACACCGTCTAATAGAAATACACATGAGTATATTGCAATTATACCAGTAATTTTAAATATTCTAGTGGCCACATTAAACAAAGTGAAAAATCTCACAAAATCAGATTAAGTTGTCTATTTCTGTGTAACAAAATTACCCCAACACTTAGCCGTTTAAAATAGCAAGCTTGTATTATCTTGCTCTGTGGGTCAGGAATCCCAGAGCAGGTTACCTGATGGGGTTTTCTATTATGCTGTATTAAGATGTCAGGCAGGGCTGTGGTCTCATCTGCAGGGTTGGCTGGACTGAGGTGGGAGGAGCTCCATTCAGGCTCACGTGGCCACAGGCAGGAGGCCTCAGGTCCTCGTCCACAGGGCCCCTCACAGAGGGGGCAGTCTGAGAGGAGGCCTGGCCAACGTGGAAGCCACAGGGTCTCTCATGGCCTGATGTGGGAAGTGGCAGGCCACCACCGACACTGCTGCTGCTGTTCATGCTGAGTCTTGGCAAGCCAGTGGGGCCTAGACACGTGGGGCATGTCTCCATTCGGGTCAGCTGCATTCCAAGCCACATGTGGTTCGTGGCAACTGTTGGACAGTACAGACGTACAGCATCAAAAGCCTGTGACCGTATGCCACCCGGTGCTTCTGAGATGCTCACGTGGTCCACGGGTAGGAGTTGTTCAGCTGAGGTCATGGCTGCCTGACATTAGCCCACACCCAGATGTTAGTGTGCAGAGTAGCTAGGGTGCATTCCTCTGTTTCTGCTCTAGCTGGTAACTCTCTTGACCACAGGATCCCGGTTTCCCCTCCTTGTATATGTAAGACACTTTGTTCCATGTCTTTATTTAATAATCACTGTTGAAAAATGACAGTAAAGTAGTATCAATTTTCTGTAGGCTTAGTGCCAGACTTCGGGGGAGGCTGCATCCCACAGCTGGACTGGCCCTGGAGGACAGGCTCGGGGACAGCTCCGAGTCCCCTCTCGTGGGTGCCAAAGCTGGGCTGGCCCTGGAGGACAGGCTCGGGGACAGCTCCGAGTCCCCTCTCGTGGGTGCCAAAGCTGGGCTGGCCCTGGAGGACAGGCTCGGGGACAGCTCCGAGTCCCCTCTCGTGGGTGCAAAACCATTCTGTGAGTGCCTGTGCTTCAGAGGTGAGCCTTGAGAGCTTTTTCCTCATCCTCCTCTGGCCTTGAGAGACGGGGGCTGAGAAGTTTCTGCCTGGAGGCCCTGAGCCTTTGGAGTCTGACCGGTGCTTTGGCGTTGGTGGGCTTGGGAGGTGCCGCTGTTGCTGCTGCTTTTTCCTGGATGCACTGGCCTGCTAACGTCAGCATTTGACGAACTGAGGATTGCACCCTTTCCTGAGCTCTTGAAGCCCATGCTTTATCATTTTTGGTCTCAGAGGCTGGCCCACCAGCCTCCATTGGAATCCTGTCCACTTTAACAAGTGCACTCCAGTTTAGGGTGGTGCAGTCGGGGGCTCCAGTGCCCCTCGTGATCCCTGTCATCCTGACACTCCTGGCATGTGGGACATGAGAGAGGACACAGTCTTCACTTTAGTGACAGCGCCACTCTGTGCCATGGACGGGCCAGGCTTGCCTCCCTCACCGCCCTGACCATGGGCAGCTGCATCTGGCCTCTGTTTTTCAAGCCTGGGAGAAGAGTTTTCGAACTGGGTACAGAAAACAGGTGCATGCCAGGCAGACGGCACAGGTCACCGGGAGTCACCGCAGGCAGGCCCTGCAGCCCACCCAAGGCTTCAGCTCGCCGGCCTCTCTGTGGCCAGCCAAGAGTAGCCCTCGTAGTCATCAAAAGTCACTAGGATCTTAAGCTAACAAGTGGCCACTCGTTTTATTTAGTTTTTGTGCCATAGGCTTGCATTCTATGACTCTTAGAGGCAGTTTTGTAGAATGAGTATTGCAGCTCCTTTGTATTCTGCACGTTAGAAAAAACCCCACGTGAAGCCTGGGGACTCCCGAGAGCAGGCTTTTGACCCACACACTGCCCTGCACTTCTCGGAAGCCCCTGTTGGCTACTGGTCCCGCCTGCCTGGGGATGTGAGGACCGCTGGCTCACTCTGCAGCCTAGCACAGAGCCTGGCTGAGGATGGCCTTGGGGGCTCCTGCTGAATTCCATTTTTCCTGCTGTCACTGCGCCCATTGAGCCCTGTGGTCCTCACCGTTGATCCACCGGGAGCATTCACAGCACATGATTAGGACACCGCCCAAAGCTGCCCTGGGTATTGGTGCAGAGTGAATTGTGGATGTCTCATTCTGTGCTGAGTGAATCTGTAGCTTTGACAAGAAGACATAGATGAGAAGCTGAGGAGTGAACCTAAGTCCCATGTGTTTGATGAGGGCTCCCAGCGTAGTCCTAGGAAGCCAGAAGACATAAAAAGACACTTGAGTTGGGGTCAGTGCTGCCACCTCAGGGCGAGGCCCAGTCCCACCCCCAGAATGCCTCTGCCTCTCCTCTCCTGGTGCCTCAGGAGCTGGCCTCATTGCTCACAAGAGAGCCCTCTGCCCTGGTCCTCACGTCGCTCCTGCAGGCCGGGCCTCGGGCCATGCTCCTCATTCCTGGAGGGGTCCCTGGGAGGGTCTGCCCGCCCCCCCCACAACAGCAGCAGTGGCGGACCGACCCTCTGAGAGATGGCTGGTGGCCGCAGAAGTGTGGCTCTGGAGCCCATCTCAGGGCCAGGGCCTCAAAAGCACGGAAAGAAGCTAAGAATTGCATTTCTCTTTGTGTTTTAATCATTTATTTTGTCATTAAAATAGAGATTGCAAAAGGCATTTGAACTACACAGTGGTTTCATTACATTAGGAGGCTTTATTTGGATGATTTAAACTCCCTTTATAGGCCTTCATCTTGTTAGTGACATTTGGCAATGGTGTTTGTCAGACAGATTTCTTGAATGCAAAATCTAATTAGTGTCATTAAATCATCAGTGAATTTGAATAGAGTTTTATAATTGAAAAGGGAATCATTTTTAGAATATAACTTAAATGGTTAATGTTGGGTAAATAGGCTCCCTTAGGAGAGTTTTAGTGCTCATGACCCTCTTGCAGCAGTTTAGACCCAGCCTCGCCCCTCCTGCTCGGACACTGCTTTTCCACCTAGGAGGGGATCCCAGGTGAGCGAGGAAGCTTCTCTCTTGCACTTCTGTGTTTTTGTTTCTTTGTTTTGTGAGGTGGTCTCGCTCAGCTGTCACCCAGACTAGAGTGCAGCAATGCTATCTCGGCTCACTGCAGTCTTCGCCTCCCAGGTTCAAGCAGCTCTCATGCCACACCCACCCGAGTGGCCGGGATTACCAGCATACACCACCATGCCTGGCTGCTAACTTTTATATTTTTGGCAAGGACAGGTTTTTCCCATATTGGCCAGGCTGGACCTGAACTCCTGGCCTCAAGTGATCTGCCTGCCTCGGCCTCCCAAAGTGCTGGGATCACAGCTGTGAGCCACCGCACCCAGCCTCTCTCTTGAATTTCCGATTAATGTCTCCCAGAAGGGGATGGAGAGGGAGGATACAAACATAGGTACCCAGAGAGGGTCCAAGGACAGGCCACAGTGTCATGGCTAGAGCATGCCCCAGGCCAGTGAGTGATGGAGTAGCAGGGACATGTAGGAGACCCCAAGCACAGGACTGGGCCCCAGCACCCGCCGCAGGGTGCATCTCTCCCCAGGAGGCACAGGGCACCCCCCACAGGGGACACCTCTCCCCAGGAGGCACAGGGCACCTCCCCCAGAGGACACCTCTCCACAGGAAACACAGAGCACCCCCCACAGGGGACACCTCTCCCCATGAGGTACGGGGCAACCCCAATAGGATACACGTCTCCCCAGGAGTCACAGGGCACTCCCCACAGGGTCACCTCTCCCCAGGAAGCACTGGGCACCCCCCACAGGGGACAGCTCTCCCCACGAGGCACGGGGCACCCCCCACAGGGTCACCTCTCCCAAGGAGGCACAGGGCACCCCCCCCCCCATAGGGCACATCTCTAACCAGGAGACACGGAGCATCCCCTATAGGGCACATCTCTAACCAGGAGACACGGAGCATCCCCTATAGGGCATTCTTCTCCCCAGGAGACACAGGGCACCCCCCTACAGGGCACACCTCTATCCAGGAGACACGGGGCATCCCTTATAGGGCATTCCTCTCCCCAGAAGACACTGGGGCACCCCCTATATGGTACAGCCTCCAGGGCAGACACTGAGGGATTCCCCCCATAAGTCACAGCTTCCAGGGCAGACACCATAGGCCACAGCCATCCATGGTAGACACCAAGGGACCCCCCTCCCCCCAGGCACAGGCTCCAGGGCAGGCACGGACGCCCTGTGTGTGGGTTGCACATCGCCCCCGTAAGGCTTACCCTCTCCCTGCGCTGGTGTAAGGCCTGCCTTTTGTTCCCCTCACTTCAGGGCCCTCCCAGTCCGACTCGGGACACATGAAAATCACGTACACATGGTTTTAGCACTCAGGTCTGTTTGACTAGCAAGGCTGGCCTCTTTTTCTTGTATGTGTGGGATCGGGGGACGTGTGGGTTGTGCTGTGGAGAGCACAGTGTGTAAGAGAGTTTTCACAGCTGTTTGGTCGATAGCATGACTCTTCCTTTCAGGGAGGGTCTAACGTGGAAAGGAAACGTAGTTTTGTGGCACTGGAAGCGCGGGTCATGATTCTCGTTCCCTTTACTACCTGGCCAAGGGAGCTGAAGAGGTGTAGTCCAGGCTCAGCTTTCCGGTCACCTGAGGCAGCTGTCAGTGAGCCTTAGGGTGCACCTGGGCTGCTCCGAATACCTTTTCCAGGGCTCCACGCCAGGACAGGGCTCGGTCAGGAGGCAGGGCGTTTGGAGCAGGGACCCTCTGTGGTGCCTCTCGGTGAAGGCGAAGAGCAGACGGGAAGACCCCATCCACACCTTTGCTTAGCTTGAGCTGCCTCCCAAGCCAGGCGAAGACACACGCACGTGGGTATTGGGCCACAGGGGCAGTGGGGCCTGGCAACCCGTGGGGCACGTGGGCACATGCCCGGAGAGCCCTGGGTGCCACGGCCCGCCTGGTCTGCACCTGGCATTCCTGTCCATGGGCGACAGCTCACCGTCCGTGGCGTCCACTCTCCCGCCCTTTCGTCCTGGCCCTGCCGCTGAATGTGGGTGCAGCGTCTCCCGACTCTGGGGCTGTTCCCTGGTAAGTTGAAGAGGAGACACAAAAACTCAAAAGTTAACTCGATACAGTGAAAATCTTTTGGGGTTTCCACTTGAACATTTCTATATTGAATTCTGAAGTCAGAGTCAAAGCAGCTAAGTTCTGGGGCTCTTAAATTTGATTCAGAGTTCAGCGTACACTTAACAAACTTAAATACGGTTAGAGTAATGGGATCGGCGGTGATTGGTTTTGTCTTTGCTTTTCGTAGAAGAATCACGTGGTAGTCATCTTATTTTAAATTGCTCATTAGAGTTGCAGTCTGCAAACAATGCTTCCAATAACTCTTCCCCCTTGGAGTAGTCTTGCCCTTTACGTGCTCGTGAGGGCGCAGCTGCAAACCATTTTAGCTCACTTAAAAATGAGCACATCTCAAGCCTGAATTCGGGACCCAGTGACGCACCTGCCCTCTGGAAGCCAACTCAGGGTGCCCCACGGAGAGTAAGCACACATTCAGGATCCCGGGGTGTGGGGCGGGAGTGAACCAGAGTGAAATGGTCACCTGCCCTTGTGGTTCGTCTGCATTTTCTGAGGGCTCCGAGGACAGAGGGTCCCTGTTGCCAGAAGATCAAGAAACAGGCCTGGCGTCTGAGGTTGTGCTGTGAATGAGGAGTGTTGAAACCCGGTTTGTTCTGACTGCTTTCACTTTGCAGGCTTTGCACTACAGATAATCTGTTCTAAATCTAATAAGGTGGAATGTCTCCCTCCACACAGCGAAGCGTGAGATCTCGGCGTTGCCGGGGGCAGTTGCGGGAGTCAGTCACTGTGATTGCTGGTTTCATTAAAACCCCACAGCAGTATTGTGTTTCTGGGAGTTTTGCCTTCCTGTGAATTTTAATCCCCAGCAGCCATCGTGGCTGTTTTCATTCTTTATGTAATGATGGTGGAAAGAGCTCCCTTGGCTTCTGGGTTCTGGCTGACAAGTAGGCACAGTGAGACTGCACGCGGCCGGGTCTGCCTGCTCTGCGTTTCCGCCCTTAGTGAGCTCTGAGCAGTAGGAGGGAGGGAGCAGGCCCCTGTGCAGGTGGCAGCCAGAGGAGAGGGGCTCGCAGAACGAGGACATCCGTTCAACACGGAATTGTGCTTGTTTTCTGAACTGAGAAGCACCCAGAAGCCCTGTGGGTTGTACATTCATAGTTAATGGTGCCGGTGGCGTTCCCGATCTGCAGATGGTGGCCCAGGGATGCCCTCAGGGCACCTTTACCTGCGGATGCAGCTCTGGCACCCCAAGGCAGAGTCCTGAATCTGTACATGCCCAGATGTTTGTCCTAGTAAAGGGACCTTGCTCGTGTGAGCTCGTCTGTCCTGAGTGTGATTTTTCCACAGTGTGGCCTTGAGAATGGTGTCTGTTAGAATGAATCTAGTGAGATGGGACATGTTTTATCTCCCGCTTCCTTTACTGTTTTGTTGCAATGATGTAATTTGGTTTTCCTCTTGAAAGGTAGGCACACACCACCGCCTTGGAAATGTTAGTGGAGTTCTGGAGCTAACCGCACGCGCAGGCCTGGTTTTGCCAGCTGGGAGGGGTGGAGGCCTGGGGCCCTGGCTGGTCACCATTGGCAGTAAGGAGCACTGCGCTGGGCTGGTGTGCCCGGTGGTATCTCCCGAGGCTCTTGAGGGAGCCTGAGTTTACCTGAGGATAACATTTAGCATCTGCAGGAAGCCAGCCTCTCTAGGCGACATCTTTCAAAAGTCAACGGTGTGATGACGATCAGGCCACACAGAGGTGAGCCCAAGCCAACTCTTCCGAGCGTTCTCCCTACGCCACCTCTTCCCATCCTCACAGGAACCCACGGGGCAGGTCCCACACCTAAGCCGGCACGGAGAGGTTGACTATGTAGGTGCCAGTGCACAGACAGCTGGCGTCCGTGGGCGTCGGTCCTCCTGTGCCGGCATGGTCACTCGTGGAGCGGGCATCTGGTGGCTTACACACACACCCCGTTCTGTGCCTGGCTCATTCTTTCCCTGGCCTGAGCCCCATCCTCCAGGCAGAGCCACCAGTGGGTGGAAGCCCCGCTCCGGAGCCAGCCCGGAGCCTCTGGTTCACTAAGTTTCCTCTACAGAAAGTTCTGTGGGCCACTCTGAGTGCCAGGATGTCTGCTCACCCCCTATCCTGCCACCACCCCCTCTTCCTCCATAAGCGAGCAAGACCAACCAAGAGCACCCCAACAGTGGCTGGGTGGGGCAGCCCATGCCCATGACCCCAGAGCTTCAGGAAGCCAAGGCAGGAGGACCACTGGAGCCCACTTTGAGACCAGTCCCAGCAACAGAGCAAGACCTCGTTTCTTCAAAAAAGAAAAATTGCACCTGGGTGTGGTGGTATGCGCATGGAGTCCCAGCTACTCAGGAGGCTGAGGGGGGCGGGAATGGCTTGAGCCCAGGAGTTTGAGACCAGCCTGAGCAGCATAGCGAGACCCCTTCTCTACAACTGTTTGAATTAACCACCATCTATTTGGGAGCATGAGGTGGATGACTGGAGCCTTGAGGTCAAGGCTGCAGTGAACCACCATTGCACTGCTGCGCTCCAGCCCGGACCACAGAGCCAAGCACTGGGAACAGCAGACAGACCATGACGGGGACACGTGAGGGCCACGGAGGGTGGCGGAGAGGCTCCCTGGCAGGCAGGTGGCAGAGTTCCTCACACCTGTGGAGGCCTGGCCCTTCCCCCGGGTTGGCCCAGGGGCTTCTCTGAAGGTGGGGAAACTGCAGACAGAAGTCCAGAGGGTGCGAATAAGAGCAGAGCCATCCCGGAGAAGTGGGAGGATGTGCGGGCGCCCTGGAGTCTGGACCAGGCCCCGGGACAGAGGTGCTCTGGGTTTGCGGGAGTTCCTCTCGTGGCGTCTGGTCACTTGCACCTTCCCACACTTGTCAGCAGCAGGCCACGTTGTTCTTATCCACCTCTTCCAATACCGTGTGTGAAAACGGGAACTGTCACTGGTGGGGTCGAACGCTGCTCCCCACTCACTTGTAAACCGTCCTGTGCCTCCCTTGATCTTTATTGCCCAGCGTTTTAGTGGGCTGCCTATCATATTCTCATTAATTTTTAACAACCTTTTATATAAAATGTATCTGTACGTCATACATACTGCAGTTTCTCTTTTACCTTCTGCCTTTTAATTGTTATTAAGACAGACATTTTTGTGTATATGTCAGTTTTTGAAATACGAAGTGTAATTTATTCTCAGTAGAATGCCGGCTCTTAAGGGCACTGTTGGACGGATGTGCCCTGCCCCGTAGACACGTGACAGGTCGGCCATTCCATCCACTGGGACGTTTTCTCCTCCCTCCATGCCCCTGCCCCACCCCACAGAGGCAGCCTTCTGATTTCTGTCCTTGCACTGAGAGCCGAATGTTGGCGTCCCACGCCGGCTTGGTGGAATGTGCAGGTGCAGAGCCCTGGGGGGGTCTTTCAGTCTCGCCTGGCCTCTGCTCGTTCACCCTTGTGCCGACACCTGCTGTTCAGCAGCTCGGCATGTTCTCTTGTGTGTCTGGAGGTTATTCTTTTTATGCTTAGGTGGATTCTCCCCTATGAACACGTAACATTTGTCAGCACTCCACCTTCGAGGGAGCACGTGGTTGCGTCCAGGGTGTGACCACAGCTGCCGTGCATATTCTTGTGCAGGCTTCCTGTGGGTGTGCCTCCTGTCTCAGGGAGGTGTGTGTTTAACTTTACAGGAAGGTGCCAAGCAGTTTTCTGAAGTGGTTGTACCTTTTCACACTCTCTTCACTGGCTTTGTATGGTTCTCAAAATAGCATTTCCAACTTGCAACGGAACTCCTCTTCCATATTTTCTTCTAGCAAGCCAACAGCTTTTGTTTTTAGTGTTTTCCAGTTAAAAGGTGAGACGTGCCCAGAGCTTGGGATGGCCCTGACTTGTGTTTTGGACTGAAATCGCAGCCATGCAGGGGAGAGCAGTGCCCTGGGCAACACCAGAGCAGATGTGTTGGGGCCTGGGCTGGTTTCTTGGGTCTCCATTGGGTCTCTGTGAGTGAAGCCTGGGCTCTGACCGTCTGTCTCCTCCTCCCGCTTGCAGCAACAGCAGGAGATGCTGGCCATGAAGCACCAGCAGGAGCTGCTGGAGCACCAGCGGAAGCTGGAGAGGCACCGCCAGGAGCAGGAGCTGGAGAAGCAGCACCGGGAGCAGAAGCTGCAGCAGCTCAAGAACAAGGAGAAGGGCAAAGAGAGTGAGTGCGGGAACAGAAGGCCGGGCAGAGGGCAGAGGGAGGGAGTGCGAGCACAGAAGGCAGGGCAGAGGGAGGGAGTGCAGGTGCAGGAAGGCTGGGCAGAGGGAGGGAGTGCGGGCATGGAAGGCCGGGCAGAGGGAGTGAGGGCAGGTGCAGGAAGGTGGGGCAGAGGGAGGGAGTGCAGGTGCAGGAAGGCCAGGCAGAAGGAGTGTGGGTGCAGGAAGGCTGGGCAGAGGGAGAGAGTGAGGGCATGGGCTCTGGCAGGTGGAGGGCAGAGGGAGGGATTGCAAGAAGGCACTGGGGCAGCACCCTGGGGAGTTGATCTAGGGACGGCTGAGCCTCACCATGGTGACTCTTGCCACTTCACCTGTGCTGGGTTTCTAAGAAGCAGGTTCGGAATGGGACCCCCACGCCTGGTAGGGACAGTGAGTGTGACAGTGTGTCAGGCTACCCATGGTTAGCTTCCGCAGTGGACCAGAGTCCATGGATTTATCTTCGTCTAGGGCTACAGGATTCAATATTGACATCAAAGCAAGGGGCATTCAGCCTGACGTTTGGTTTGATTTAAAGATTTTAAAGACTATTTGGCAGGATTCCTAATAGACTTAAAAATATTAAAAGCCATAAAGCATTCCAGATGCACAGTGAATTTCATCTGTGAGTTCTGCTCTGTGTTTTTCAAAGTACTTTTCTTTCGGGAGCACTTTGTAAGTGCCTTGAAAGCAGGTGTTAGGTTGTAGAGCGACACACCGCCCAGTGAGGGCCAGCAGCTTTTCCATGTGCTCCTTCCACGCTGAGTTCCGCCTTCTGTGGTGGCTGTGTTTGTGCGTCTGGAGACCAGCGTGGCCTGTTTTCTTCTAAGGAAAGCCCACGGTTGGTACTAGCCAGGAGACCGTTCTATTTGGTGTTTCTCACTTTGGAAAAATTAGAGGGATGCGTCTATTGAGGGAAAGGTCAGTGTCGCCCCTGTGACTGCAGACTGCTGGGCCAAGGGCCCATGGGCACCTCTGCACGAGGAGGGCACCCCATGTCACCAGTCTGTCTGAGCCCTGGCGTGTCCCCGCGTGGGGCTCAGTTTGCTCTGAGCATCCTCTCAGATCTTCACTTAAAAGAACCCTGAACTCAGTGAGTGAGTGTATCCTTTCCATGGTCACTTGTTTTAAGTGATACAGACAGTGAGGATCGAATCGCCAGAGCGAGGGGACTTTGACAGGTGCTGCGAGTTTCTGCCCAGGACTTCCGGGCACATTGAACTTGTTTGTTCCCTGGTAATGCTGAAAATGAGTCAAAGTGGTCATATTCCTCAGGTAACAGGACTCCAGCTAAGGAAAGTGGAGCAATTTACTTTCGTAGGGCTGGCTCCTGAGTAGGAAGAGAAGTCTTCATGCACTCTCCCTCCCCCAAAGATAACTCCTCTCCTGACATTTAACAGGGAAGATTAATTTTGCCTGCTTTAGACATGTATATAAATGGAACACTTAATAGGTAGGATTTTTGTGTTTTGCTTCTTTCTCTGAACATTATGCTTGTGAAACTCATCCCCACATTGCATTTAGCAAGAGTTCATTCATTATCTGTTATGTATTGCTGCATGTGTCCCATTTATAAATGCACCGATGTAGTCATTTCTTCTTAAGTTAAATTCTTCCCTTGAGCCAGATTTTGTGCTGCTTTCTGGAGATCCGGAGAGCATGCCCCTGCAGTAAAAGGCTCGTCTACCCAGCTCTCACTTGCCAGTGGCCTCTCATTCAGCAGACATGAATTGCATACCTACTCTGCACCCAGTCTGGCACCACACTCTGCGGATAGAAACACGACTTGGCTTACTTCATAACCAGAGCTATTAAAAGCGGGGCTGCCGTGTGCATTCCGTACTTGTTTCTTGGTACCTGTGGGCAAATGTGAAGTGGAGTTGCTGACCTGTAGGCCATGCATGTTGTCACCATTCATACATGATGTCCAGAAGTTTTCAAAGTAGTGCACCACTTTGCACTCCTACCAGCCACGTGCAGGGGTTCCTGTGGCTCCGTGTCTTTACCAACACATGCTGCTGCCAGTCACTTTAATTTCAGCTCCTCCTCGTGCCCTCAGCTGCCTTTCTTTGATTGCCAGTAAGATGCAGCTTATTTTCATAGGTTTTTGGGCCGCATGAGCGTTCCCTTTTTGTGAAGTGCTCGTTCAGGTCTCCTGCCCGTTTTTCTGAGGAGGTGTCTCCCTTTTTCTTGATTTGGAGTTGTTCTTTCTATGCTGCGGAATCAAGCCCTCGGCCAGCTGCACATGCTGTAAATCTCTTCCTCCACTCGGCCCTTTGCCTGTTCACGCTCTTAATGGCATCTGTCAGGCACAGAAATTCTGTCTTACACAGTCTCAGCCTTTTCCTTTCAGTGATTTTGTGCTTCTTCAAAATCTTGGGTACATGCTTTTTAATTATCTCCTAGGAGCTGATTCCACCCAGAATTGATACAAATGGGCTTTTGGTTTTGATTGCATTGACTTGGTTCAAATTGGGAAGATGTGATATTTTTACAACATTTATTATTTACCTTCAGTTTTTAAAAATAATTTCTTAATAGTTTTATGTTTAGGAGGCTTGCATATATTTGATTAAATATATTCCAAGCCATTTGATGGTTTTGGTTGCCATTGTGAATGGCTTGGTGTTTGTAATTTTGAAAAGCAGTCAATTTTTAACTGTTGACTGTGTCCAGCAACCTTGTTGAACTTGAATATCCTAATCATGAATAGGTCGTTTTGGATTTTCAACATTTAGAATCATGTCATCTATGAATAATGACAAGATTGCCTCTTTTCTAA
This sequence comes from Saimiri boliviensis, assembly GCF_048565385.1. Classification (NCBI taxonomy): domain Eukaryota; kingdom Metazoa; phylum Chordata; class Mammalia; order Primates; family Cebidae; genus Saimiri; species Saimiri boliviensis. The sequence continues at coordinate 2,632,500 of NC_133453.1, forward strand.
TTGGAATACCTTTTATGTCTTTTACTCGCTGATGTTATAGAATGGGCTGAGACTGCCAGTAGAATATTGAATTGAGGTCATGACAGCAGGCACACTTGTCTGGTTCCCAATTTTCTCTTAAGTGCCATGTTTTCTGTAGGGACTTTGTTTGTATTTTTTACTCATTTGTCTGCTTGTTTTTGACAGGTGCGGGACGTTTCCCTTCCATTCCTTGTTTGCTCAGGGTTTCAGTATGAATGGATATTGATTTTTATCAGGTGCTGTTTCAGCATCTTTTGAGATGATGATACGATTTTTTGTTTTATTTGGTTAATGAAGTAAAGTATATGGATTTATTTGAATATAAATTCTAACTGGTATTTTAAAAATAACAGCAGTCAACTTGGTTGTAATACATTATCTTTTATGTAGTGAAGATTTGGATTTGCTAATATTTTATTTTATGTGATCGCAGCTATGTTCACGAGGGAGACTGCCAAGCGGTTTCCTTTCTCAGCACGTCCTCGTCAGGTTTTGGCATCTTTACTGTGCTGGCCTCAAAGTGCGTTAAGCATCATTCCTTCTCTCCTTTTATATTCTCTGGCAAAGTTTATTTAACGTGGATATTATTTTTTCCTTAAGTATCTTGTGAAACTTACCGTTAAAGCCATCTAATCCTAAAGTTTTCTTGGTGCAAAGATATTTGATTACATATTCAATTTTTAAAATAGCTTAGGGACATTTCCCCCCTCGATCAGTTTAGCTAAGTTGTATTTTTTCAAAAGGAATATATGCCTTTGTTATATGTTTTTGAATTTTTGGTATAGTGGTTTTTGGTATCGTGTCTTTTTCTGGTGTTTTTGATGCCTGTCAGACCTTTAGTGATGTCATCTTTGACATTACAGAGATTCGTTGGTTTGTTCTTGCTCTTTATTGCTGTTGTTTTGTTTTGCTTTTGTTTTTCTCATTCTCTCCAGAAGTTGAGCAGTTAGTCTTTTCAAAGTACTAACTTTTGACTTTATGGATGTTGTTTGTTGAATATCAATTTTATTAATTTCTACTATTTTTATTATTTTTCTATCTAAGATTTTCTTAGGGTGTATTGCGTGGCTTTTGTAGCTTTTTGGTATAGATACTTAGAGCCTTGATTTCAGCCTTCTCTTCTAAGATAACGTTTATATAGCTATACATTTTCCTCTAAATGCAATTTTGTCTGCATCCCATGGGTTTTGATATGTCGTTTGACAATCTTTATCTTCTAGTTTGGCCCATTTACATTTAATATAATTATTGATATGTTTGTGCTTAAGTCTATGATTGTACAATATGAATTCTAATTATCTCAAGTATTCTAATTCGCTTTTCTTGCTTTTATTGTGTTTTTAATGACATACATATATGTGTGTTTTATATATATATATATATATATATATATATATATACATATGTATGTATGATGTATGTCTTTTTCTCTAGCTTGGTAATCACTATTTTGCTGTTTCTTTACTGATCACCATTAGAATTTCAACAGCCATCTTTAATCTATCATAGCCTTATCTAAGTTAATATTTTTGGGATACTTTGACTCTCAACTTATATACTATTTTGACCTATATTTAACTCTAAATTTATCTTTAACATCACAAGACATTGCTATTATTACTATATATAGTCAAGATTTACTCATAAATTTATCTTTTACACTTGTATTCATTTCTGCATGTCCGAACTTTGGTCTGTTATGTTCTTTAATCATTTACTTTAATGCAGGGCTGATGTTGATGAATTTATTTTCTGTTCAAAATGTGATTTCACATTAATCTTTGAAGGTTATTTTTGCTGAGTATAGAACTCTAGGTTTGTATTTATTTTCCTTCAGCACTTTGAGAATGCCATTCCAGGCTCTTCTGACTTCCATTGTTAATCTCCAAAAATTAGCTATCCATCCTTTTGTTCCTTCTTCGGAAATAATCTTTTTTCCCTGGATATTTTTAAGATTTTGTCTTTGGTTTTTTGAGGTTCTTCTTTGATGTGCTTAACTGCAGTTTTTTAAATTTTAATTTCTTCTGCTTGGGACTTGTAGTTCCTAATCTGTTGTTTCATACTGTTATCAATTCTTAAACGTGATTATTCCCAAACTTCATCTCAACAAATACTGCCTTAGCCTCAGCATCTCCATTTCCTCCGTCTGGGACTCCAGCTCTGAGCCTGCGCTGGATCAGCTTGCAGTGCCCCTGAGTTTCTGAAGTCACTTCTGTGTCTGTTTTCCCTTTCTTCTGCCTCAGTGTGGGCATTTTCTTCCAATTTATCATCCACTTCACCAGTTTGTGCTTTACCTGCACAATCATCTGCTGTTAAACTCATCCATTGGATTTTAAATTTATTTGGTTTTCAGTTCTAGGATTCTCATGTGGCCCTTTTTCATAGTTTTCCATAGAATTTCTCGATCTTATTTTGTTTCTGCACATAGTGCAGTTATTTTGGGTCTGTGATTGGTGACACCATTCTCTGGTCCTATGGCAAGGTTCTTCCTGCCTGTTCGTGTTCTCTCTCTCTCTCTCTCTCTCTCTCTCTCTCTCTCTCTCTGTGAAATTGTGTTTCTTTTGACACTTGGATGTTTCAGATTGTGTGTCTGACTTTGTGCTGTTGTGATGATGGGCGACCTGGGATGGTGACACATTTCTTTCTAGTGAACTTTGCTTTGCTTCTTGTAGTTGAGCGGAAGTGGCCAAGCTTCTTAAGCCTCTTAATGCAGTCAGGTTTGGAGCTAATTCCAAGTTGGGTTTCATGCCTTCTGGGAGCTGGTGGATTTCTGGCCGTATTTACTCATGAGGCATAGGCCTTTGTGGTCCTACACACGACCACGCGAGGTTTATTGAGGTCCTTTCATTTTTCTCAGTTTTCGTTGTCCTGTCAAGGGCGTCTTCTGAAACTCACTGTTGGCTCTACAGATTGGGCTGCCGAAGGGTGGGGCCCAGCCTCCTGTGGCCTGTCTCCGACCTCAGCCCTGGTGCTCCACCGTGCACTGATGGCACTCTGTGTCTTCAGACGGAAGGCTCGGGTGCTCTGTCCAGGTCTTCCGACCATTTCCAGTAGGTTGAATTGAATTACCTGAGTAAAACTGGTTGAGGTTGTATGATTGAGAACAGAGTAGACGTGGAGCCCTTCCGGTTTCCTGATCCCGTCTGCTTTTCTTTATCCTGTTCACGTTCTTCGTTACATTTGGAGTGAAAGGGTGTGTTAATATTTCGGTTTGGTGAGTCGCCTTCATGTAATTTCTAGATTGTGAGATTGGCATTTTGCCTTTAATTAATCACAGTAGATTTGAAGTTTTCCCAAATAGGTCATTTTTGTTCATTTGTTTGTATTTGAAATCCTTGTGTTCTAAAAGGAATTAAATAACGACTAAGTAAATTCAGTTAGTAAGTGTATTTTTAATGTAATGAATGTTATAACAAACTAATGCTAAATTAGAATTGAGATATAAAGTGTATTATTATTATGCCTATATTATTTTGTACATTTTTATAAATACTTGCTATTTCAAACTAGATGTCTTTTTCCTAAGAGTACGTAGCTAATGCACTCTGAGTTTTTAGTTTATTTCTCTGTTTAGCTGTTTTCAAGTTCTTGGTCGTTGTTTTTGTCCATAAAACCAGCACTTTGGTACTGATCAATTATCACATTTTACTCTTGCCATAATAAATTTCTCTTTAGCTGGTAGAATTTCAAGGCAGAAGGCCTCTGAGGAGGGTTTATATTCCATTTTAGGTCCAAGTTTTGAATCAGGATTTGAAAGTGAGCACTGAGTCTGTATGCTGGGCTCGGTTCCCATCACACTGGTGAGATAAGATGGTGACTGAATCCCCCAGGGATTGCCCACAGGGCAGAGCTTCCAGACGTGGCTGCAGAAGGGCTGAGAAGGCCCTGCCGACGGGCCACGTGCACACCCTCTGCGTGCACATCCGGCCCTCCGGGTCGCCGACGGCTGTGCCGTGGGTCTCCATTCGCCCCAGAGCGTTCTGCCGAACGAATCCCGTGTGGAACCTGGCTGCGGTGTTCTCGCTCCTGGAACTCCTGGAGTGGCCCTAGGGTGCTGTCTGGGGTGAGGACAAGCAGTCCAGCTGAATCCTCTGGCTTCGCCTGTGACGAATCCGAGCAGCTTAGAGGCTCCGTAGCCAGCCAGGCGTGGCCCACTCTGGGGGTTGCTTTCCATGTCAGAAAACCGCCTTCCACGGATGACAGCACGTGGTCCCATACGAGCCCTGTGCGCAGGGCTTTACGCGTGCGCCCCGTGCTAGTGAGGCCGCAGTGCAGAGGCCCGAATCGGCCCCGCGTCGCAGGGGTGGGCCCGCAGCCGATGCCCTGGGGCCTCGCCCCACACCTCTGTGTTTCCAGGGTAACCAGTGTGTATCCTACGGATTTTTCTTAGGAGTAAGGAAAATAGTTGCTTATCAAAGAATTCAAGTTTAAAATTTAAATATCAGCTGTTTGATTTGCGTCGCAGCTAACCAACAAATAACAGATTTTCAGATTGCTAAAAAGCAGCGTGGTCTAAATTACTTCCTCAGCGTTTACCAGCCTCTTCCAATAAAAATAGCATCTTGAGGCCCTCAGACTCTGAAAAGACTTCACTTCAGAAAACATTGGGGGCCCGTTGACCAGCCCCAAACAATCCCTGCCCTGCACCGAAGCCGTCCCTGCCGTCCACCCTTAACTGGAGCTCTGGAACGTTCCTGCCTCTCTGCAGCCCCGTCACAGGCAGCAGTCACGGCGGCTTTCACTGTGGATTTGGGTGGTCAGGTTTTATTATTCATAATAAACTGTACAGTTGGGGACTTGGCAAGCTTGTGTCAGCTCTGCAGCCCTCAGAGTGTGGTCTTGTGGTGAGGACGCAGGGCCGGCAGGCCCCCGCGGTGGACGCCTCTCGGGGCCCTTATGTAAGCGGGGCCCAGGGGCCGCCTCTTCCCCCATGAAGGAGCCTGTTGTTGGCGCTGGAGGAGCTCGGGTGGGCCGGCACAGGGACACGAGATCTCCAGCGTCTGAGCGTTTGAAAGCGCGGCGCCCAGCATCTGTTTATTCTCCTGGGCTTTTTCTTAAAGTGAATTTCTGATTGAGTATTTAATAAATAACCGTTACAGTTGTAAACATTTACATTACTTTTAATTTTAAATAATTTTGCACTTTTATTTGTTGATACCAAGTAATGTGATGCATTTGACCGAATGGTGAATTCTTAGAATTGAGGGCAGTTTTCATCACGCTTAGCAAGAATACACTGTCTTTAATCAACTAGGTTTTGATTCAGATTAACGGCACCTGGGAATCTAAGGCACACACCTCGTCACAGAAACTCGGGAGGGTGCGGAGCAGCATGGCGCGAATGCAGCTGCGCTCTCGCCCACGCGTGCAGCCCCGCGGGGAGCGAGCACCGGCACTGAGCAAGTCCTTTGCTTTGGGTCAAAATGCCATGAAAGGCTGTGTAAAGGTTGAACACCTGATGCTGAAAGTCATTAGGTGTCCCTTCTGTGAAGCTGCGCCTTCCTCAGAGGCAATGGGGTGGGAGAAAAAGAGCACTCTCAGGCAAAAGCTGCGGCAGCTCCGTCTTCTGGATTTGCCAGGTCCAGGCCACCACCTTCCGGGAACGCAGCTGTCCCTCCCCACCTGCCCGCCCCGCCCAGAGCTGCTGTCCTCTGTCTGCCCGCTTGGCTGTTGCTCACTCTATTCCTTAGGTCCCAGGCATACTCTCTGCCTGCTGCAGTGGGAAGAACGTGGCCTCTTTTCTCCACCTCCTCATCTCTGTTGGCCAGAACCGGCTGGCATCTCATAGGGCCTCCATAGAAACCTCCATCCAGGGGATGAGTGATACCCAATGTGAATCCAAAAAAAAAAAAAAAAGTCAAAGTCCAGCCGAGGGAGATCTGCTATCCATTTATGGAATGGGTTTTTTCATTCTGGAACTTTAAGTGAGAAACCTGTTGGCAGATGAGCATGTGTAACTGGAAGTGCAGAAACAGGGTGAGGTCACGCTTGGCCCCCATTTTGAATACTCTCCTAGTGAAGTCTGAAAGAAGATTCCTTGTTGATCGAAAGGATCACGAATCTATGACTTACGTTCCTCGTGTTTCCTGCTGGCCACGCCTGTGCTGGGCATGGGTGGGGCATGAACCCCAGTAATGCCACCTGCCCTGCTTGGGGTGTGAGCTCATCATCTGCACCACCCAGCCCTGTGTGGAGGGAACCAGGCTGTGGCCAGGTCACCCTTTGCCACCGAGTGGTGTTGCAGAAGCAGGGAGAGTGTGTGGGTCGCAAAGGCAGGTCTGCTGGCTCTGTTCCTGCAGTGCCTACCCTGTCTCGTGGAAGGCCACTGGGTCTACAGTAATAGCTGTCCCTGTGCTCTGGGAACTGGGGTTTTGAGGAACTAAGGCTGACTGCACTGACCTAGGGTCCGCTGGGAAGCGTTGAGGGCGTCCTCGTCCCGCACACTGAGAACCTGCTTACTGCCCTGCTCTGCTGCGTCCACTCAAGGACGGCCGTGTAAAGGGACCTTCAGGGCCATCCCCTCCAGCTGGCCATCTGGGTTCTTGTCGTCACTGTCACCAGCAGCATTGTGCGATTTGACCACTTCCCTGCACTGTCAGCAGCGTGGATAGAACCAAAAAAAAAAAAAAAAAGTTAGCAGTATAAAGGCAAAAAGTCTACATTACCCATTTCACTTTTCATTTCTTTCGTCAGTAAAGCTAAGCTGATTCCTCATTGGCAGATTTGCCTTCTGCTTTTGAAATTGGTCATCTGTGTTCTCTGCTTACGTATCGTGCCCACCACCTGGCCTGTCCTTTTATTCCTGCTTGTGGAAGCAGCTTGTATGTTTACAAGGTCAACTCTCTGGTTCATGTCTGGGTCTGTTTTTTTCAAAGTTCACAGCCTGTTGCTGATAATCTTTTAGGAATCCCAGTGATCACATGCCTGGGAATGGTATGTGGCATTCTCACAAGTCCCCTTACAGACAGACAGACAATTAGGCTGCAAGTGTAATGTTCAGGTCTAACGCTAGGTGCCTGGATCCCTTCCGTACCCCTCCCCCAGCCTACCTGGGACAGCACTCACCACAGTCACAACTCGGGTGATGAGATCATTTTCAGCAGCATGCACTGGGGGCCGTCGACGGGCACAGCTCTGCTCGAGCAACGACGTCATTTTCTCAGACCATGACAGCCCCAAGCCTGAAGCCGGCTGTTTCCCGGTGGGCCTCCCGGATTCGTGCTGGCGATAGTGTAGTTAACGTCTTGGTGTTCACTGGCTAGTCTAGTGCAGGCCCCACTACAGCCTGGGTGGACCCTGTTTCCAAGGGTCTCATTGCTGGCAGACATTGAAGTTCCACCTTGATGTAGCAGGAGTGGGGTTCTGCTGGGGAACTCAGGGTGCATGTCACTGACAAAACTCCACTTGTGAGTGGCAGCAGACCTTTGGTATGTGATGAAGGTGGCCAGGAAAAGATTTTTTCTAATGATATTAATAATTTATTAGCAGTTTGTCAAAATATCCATAGAGCCTTCTATGCTAAAATCCATTTCTGAGCCATGAGAGCGAGTCATGAAAAAATAGTAGCAAACAACCCAGCGAATGAAAACCAAACACCAGAACCAAGGATAAAGTTACAATCGTTGCTTATTAAACTGTTGACAGGAGGAACAATTGCAAAGTTTCAAGGAAAGGGGGAAATTCACAAAGGAAAATCTAAACTAGATTCATAAAAACAAGCATTTGAACAGTTTACCCAAAGGCAGGGTAAATGTTTGCGAGCGCTCACGCACACACAGGCACACACGCGCAGGAACACTCAGACGCACAGGCATGCACGCACACACGCACAGACATGCACACACACGCACAGGCACACGCACAGGCACACACGCACAGACATGCACATGCACAGGCATACACGCACAGACGTCCACACACGCGCAGGCACACGCACAGACACGCACACACGCAGGCAGACGCACACGCACAGACATGCACACACACGCACAGACATGCACACACGCACAGGCACATGCACACAGACATGCACACGCACAGGCATGCACACACGCGCAGGCACACACGCACAGACACACAGGCAGACGCACACACGCACAGGCACACACATGCACACGCACAGACATGCACACACACACAACAGCCAAAAGTTGTGAACCAGGGCGTCAGTAAGACCTGGTAACTAAGCTGACCTCACCTGAGGCGCACCTGGCCACCTTTGTGTTCTCCGTCCACAGCTGGGGGATGAGAATGCCTGTTTATAGCTGAACGTGGGGTTTCACCAAGCCAGGGCTGGCACAGACTAGGCTCTCACTACAGCCATTATTATAGGAAACCCACGTAACTGCAGTGGATAAAGCCGTGAACGCACACACACACACAGATCCGCACCACCACTGTGCACATCACAGAAAGATTCCTAAGAACAAATAAGCCAAGGACATGAAATACTTCACAAGACAGAAAATAAGCCCGTGTCCAGTGGTGCTCAGGGCTACTTCACAGAGATGCTTGCTGGCTTTGTGGCTTTGGGAAGTGGTGATAGGAGGGGCAGCAGGAGGGGCAGCTGACCCCGGTGCGGGTAGATGGGTGGTTCAGGGGCTCAGTGTGTAGAGACACTTTGCTTTTGTTTTTTTGTTTTTTTCTTTTGAGACAGGGTCTCACTCGCGTTGGCCCGGGTGAAATGCAGCAGCGCAGTCTTGGCTCGTTGTAGCCTGGACTTCCCAGGCTCAGGTGATTCTCCCACCTCAGCCTCCCAAGTAGCTGGGACTACAGGCACACACCACCACGCTCGGCTAATTTGCGTATTTTTAGTAGAGTCAGGGTTTCGCCACGTTGTCCAAGCTGATCTCGAACCCCTGGGGTCAAGCAATCTGCCATCTTCTGCCTGTCAAAGTGCTGGGATTACAGGTGTGAGCCTTGACAGCAATTTAGCAAGATGTGTCACAGTTAGAAGATGACGTTTGTTAGATGTAGTCTTTTTCAGCTCTGTCCTGAGCAAGTTATTCCAAAGGTCATCAGCGTTACCCACTCAGAAATGTTCACTGCAGTGTGGTTTCTAACAAGCACACCTGGCTCCCGGTCAGGAAGTGGTTTCGTAAACCATGCTTCATCACCTCAAGGTGCGTTTTTACCATTACAAACACCCTGAGTATTACTCAATACAAGGAAGCTGTTGAAGGCGCTGGAAGCACCACGCAGCTAGGTGGAGATCTGGGGCAGGTAGCTCAGCGCTCGCAGGCCCTGCGTTCAGGCAGTGAGACGGGCCTTCTTCGCCAGTTCTCTTTAAGGAGGCTTTGAAAAATAATCACCGCCCCAGAAGAAAGCCACAGTTTCTAATTCAGTCCCACCAGGTGCAGTGACTGCCTGAGCCTGAGCCGCCAGGCTGGAGAGGACAGGCGCTGCCCTTCGATGCTGTTGGACGCAGAGCCGGCCATCCTGTCAGCACAGGGTGGACGCACGCTGCCTGGGGACTGTCCTTGTCCCTGCCCGATGCTTCCATCTGCACAAAACCTTCTCTCTAGACTCTGCTTTGCGGCAGCAGGAATGCAACCACCGTGCTCTCAGTGCCTAATTCAGAGAGCTCTTTTTTGTCGGAATATTAAACTGCCTTCAGAAGTGGGTTTTATGTTAGCTAACAGTCAGTGTTTTGGATGATTAAATCTGCATTTTAAATAGAAAGCAATTATGTAAAATCTTGATGGGAAGAAGACCTCAAGTGAAAACTCCTCCTGGCCGTGGTGGCTCTTTGAGGAAGCTCCGCTCACAGGGCGCAGCGTCCTGAGGTGCCTAGCAGTCCCTGCCGTGCCCGTCGTGTGCCCGCTGCCCTGCATTGCTGCCGTGGGCCAGAGCCGCACTTCACCCTCCCGCTGTGCTTTCTCCCACGCCAGGTGCCGTGGCCAGCACAGAAGTGAAGATGAAGTTGCAAGAGTTTGTCCTCAATAAAAAGAAGGCGCTGGCGCACCGGAACCTGAACCACTGCCTCTCTAGCGACCCTCGCTACTGGTACGGGTAAGTGTGGGCGTGGGGAGCACCCCGGCCTCTCACAGGGCCCAGAGGACCACGTGATCATTGGTAGATTTGCATGGACCCAGTTGTCCATCCACTGGGCAGGGAGGGAGGGCGAGGAATTGAAACCCCAGGCACAGTGGCGCCTGGATGTGGGCGACGTGGTCTGGGCACACTCTCGAGGCAGCCATCCTCACGGGGCGGCCCCCTCCAGAGGGACCGAGTGGAGGCCCCGGGCTGGCCTGTCGTTATTCTTGGGAATGTCGTGCTGTTTTTCAGCCACAATAAGAGCCACTTAAACTGGAACCCTTGTCTGAACCCTCAGTGCTCTGACAGCGTTTCCACCTGGCGTTTCATTGATTCTTAAGCTAGTCAGGGAGGCCCTGTGGCACTCCTGTTATTTTACACTAGGAACCCCTGCCAGAGCCCACGCAGTTGACAGAGACCACAAAAGCCCTGTTAATCTGAGGACGGGGGAAGCCGACATGCCGTGCAAACACCGGGCTCCGGAGGCGAGTTCACAGAGGCCTCGTTGGGAGCGCAGTGGCAAGGCTGCGTGGCTTTAAACAGTAGCAAGGGCAACGGAGGATGGCTTTGAAATGTAGTTTTCTGTGCTCTCAAGGTTCATGTCATTTCTAGAAAAAAATCCCTTAAGGGAGTTTTTAAAAGTCAAAATATAATCAGTAATTTCATTGGAAAGACAATTGAGCTATTCTCAAGCCTCAAAATGGACAGCTGTCTGGAGTGAAATCCCCCCACACCCAGACGCAAGCCCCTTGTTTCCGTGGAGGCTATCAGCTACCCTGACACAACCCAAGAGGCATTTCCAATGGAGGCGGCCCACACCCTCTGCTCCCCTGGTCCCTGTGCCTGCCAGGGGCATGTAAGATGCCCTCGGGGCAGATACACCGCTGGGATTTGGGTGACTCGACCAGGGACACAAACCCTCACAAGGAGGAGCGAGACCGGCGTCTGTGGGAGGCCGCACAGGACAGCAGTGAGCCACAGGGGTGCAAGAGAGGAGGAGGCTTCCTGAGAATCACTGGCTACCAGCGCCTGGGAGCCCGCTTTGGGGGGACCCCGATCTGTGCCCCCAGTCTACTGCCCCAGCTGGTTGTGGAAAAGCTCCGTTGTCCCCTGGCTGGGCTGGGGTGTGGAGTTGCAGGGCAGAAGCAGCAAGGGACAGTAGTGTGGATCACAATTCAGGACCAGCAGCCAGGAGCAGGGTGGGCCCGAGGCCTGGCGGAAGACGGAGAGCTGGAGTGCAGAGCCTGCCAGGCCAGGGCGGGGTCCCCTTAGGTCCCCGTGGGCAGGGAGGTCTGAGGCAGCTGAGCAAGGGGGCTTTGGGTAGACAGTGATCGGAGTCGGGCAGCACAGGCGGCCCTTTCTGAGGAGGAGCTCAGGGTCTGGGAAGCTATGGCAGGAGAGTGCAGGAGCAGAGCAGTGGGGCTGAGGGAAGCAGGGGTAGCAGTGAGCACAGAGCAGCCCCACAGGCGTCCACAGCAGCATGCAGGAAGGTGGGGGCCCACGCCTGCTCGCCTGGGAGGGGGTGGGGAGTGGACAGGGTGCAAGGCTGGCAGGAAGAGAGGCTGGGCAGTGGCTTGGACCTGAGTGGAGGATGGAGCAGCAGGTCAGGAAAAGACTGTACCAGCCGCTGGGGAGGCCCTGGGAGAAGGGGTGGCCTGGGGAAGCCTCAGGGCACTGGGGGCCTGCTGAGAGACGGGAGACGGGGGCTTCCAGGGAGAAGGGGTGACAAACAGAGTGGCTGGGGCCGGGAGACTCACTTTTCCTGGCACTCCCTAGGTGAGCAAGGTGGTCAGGGTGGGTGTCTTGGCCTGGACAAGGCCAGCCTGCCCTATGTTTAACGGCAGGGGGCAGGGTACCTTGTCACAGAGGGCTCTGGGGACGCTCAGGCTGGATGGGGAAGGGCTTGGCCTCAGGTCAGCGGGAGGACAGGTTTGTTTTCGTGGAGACGGTGCCGTTCCTGTTTTGTCATATTCGGACCCTAATCTAAACATCACGGAGCGGTGGGCTCTGTCAGAAAACCAGCTCTTCGCGGGCAAAGAACTGAAACCACGACCCCAGCCTCACACCAGGCATGATTAGTTCAAGCGTCATGCCTGAGCCGAGACACGTAACTGATCAAACTTCGGAAGGAGACCCAGGAGAAACGTTCACAACCTTGATGGGGAAGGGAAGACAAGATTTCTTAGGTCGCCACAATCATGGACTAGATGCCGAAAGCTCAAAACAATGCATCTCCTCAAACTGAAACACTTCTGCTCTTTGAAAGGCCCCAGCAAGAAAAGAAAAAGGCAAGCTGCAGAATGGGAGGAAATAATTCACACCGCATGTATCTGACAAACCGCTTGTATCCAGAGCGTAGAGAGAGCTCCTATAACTCAATAATGAAAAGACAGGCAGCCCACTTAAAAATATGGGCAAAAGGTTTGAACAGGCACCTCACAAACAAGGCATGGGGGTGGCCAGTAGGTGTGGAAAGGTGTTCGGTGTCACTAGTCATCAGGTGAATGCAAAGCAGAGCTGCGGCAGGTGGCCCCTTCATTCCTGCTGGGAACAGGCCGGGACTGGAGCAGATGCCGGTCCGGCGTCCCTGGGCCTCCACGTGCTGCCTGTTGCAATCTGAGTCACACAGCCATGTGGGGAAACAGGCAGGCGGTCTCCTACAATGACAAATACCCACCAGCTCTGTGACCCAGCAATGCTTCTTCTCCGGATTTGCCCAAGACATGAAAGTAAGCAACACCATGACTCGTCCTCTTACGGTCACAGTCGCCAAAGAATGGGAACAACCAAGCACCCGGCATCAGGGGAACGGCTGTGCAAACGGGCACCCGACGTGGTGGCATGCTACTCTGCAGAGATGAATGGACCGCTGGCCAGAGGCTCGGTGCCTAGACTGAGAGGCCGGGATCCCCAGAGGCTCGGTGCCTGGACAGAGAGGCTGGGATCCCCAGAGGCGCGGTGCCTAGACAGAGAGGCTGGGACCCCCCAGAGGCTCGGTGCCTACACAGAGAGGCTGGGATCCCCAGAGGCGCAGTACCTAGACAGAGAGGCTGGGACCCCCCAGAGGCTCAGTGCCTACACAGAGAGGCTGGGATCCCCAGAGGCGCGGTGCCTAGAGAGAGAGGCTGGGACCCCCCAGAGGCTCGGTGCCTACACAGACAGGCTGGGATCCCCAGAGGCGCAGTGCCTAGACAGAGAGGCTGGGACCCCCCAGAGGCTCAGTGCCTACACAGAGAGGCTGGGATCCCCAGAGGCTTGGTGCCTAGACAAAGAGGCTGGGATCCCCAGAGGCACGGTGCCTAAACAGAGAGGCTGCCCCAGGGACTCACTGATGAGAAATTCAGAGTCAGCAAAGCAAGCTGATCATGGGAGAAGGCAGACTGGGGCTGGAGGCTGCAGGCGGCCACAGGGTGGGTGCTGAGAGATGGCGCTGGGGCTTCATCAGAGGCGGACTCCATGGGTGTCTACGTGAGTCAGAGCTCCAGCTTCAGACTGCTGTGACAAGATGGCACCTTCCAATATGGCTGCCATAAGCCACACGTGGCGACCGAGCACTTGAAACGTGGCTGGGGCCAAGCAGGTCATGCCGTAGAGGCAAAGCATGGGATTTCAGAAGCTTGGTCTGAAGGACCACGGTGTTTCAGCAATACATGTATATTGAGTATATGTTGAAAGGATGCTGGTTATGATGGTTAATGGAATACTAAAGCTAATTCCACTCGTTTCTTTTTATCCATGTTAAGGTGGCTACTAGGAAATTCCAAAGTTCACATGTGGCTCCCGTCATCTTACATTTCTGCTGGAGTGTCCTGGCTTGTGTGGTTCATTGTATTTGCGGGAAATCCCTGGTGCGAATGTGATGAAAGGCCGTGGTTTGGAATTTAAATGGTTGAGTTTGTGTGAAGATTTATTCTGCAGTAAAGCCAATGTTTAGAAGAACATGGTTTCCGTCTTCCTCAGGAAGACAAGGATTGCCTTCAGATGGGGTGTCCAGGGCGGCCAGGGCCCCGTGCAGGCTGTGCCTCAGCGCCTTGGCCTGGCTTCTCTGTCCCATTCCCAGGCTGCAAGAAATGAAAGGTTGAAAAACTGGAAGATAGTTTCTGGCTGGGGTGAGGTAGAGGGCGCAACTTGGCAGGTTCTGCCCTCAGGGCTCTACAGGGCGGCCAGCATGACTGTGTGAGTGCGGAGTGTGGCCAGGGTGTGTGAGTGTGGGTGAGTGTGGGCAGGTGTGATTCCGGTGAGCTTAGAAGGGGTGGCCTGGGGAAGCCTCAGGGCACTGGGGGCCTGCTGAGAGACGGGAGACGGGGGCTTCCAGGGAGAAGGGGTGACAAACAGAGTGGCTGGGGCCGGGAGACTCACTTTTCCTGGCACTCCCTAGGTGAGCCAGGTGGTCAGGGTGGGTGATTTTGGGATGCTGAGTGAGGTGAGTTTGGAGTATCAGTGCAAGGTGTGGGAGAGGTGACAGGTGTGAGTGTGGGATGTATGTGGGGGGTGAATGGGGTGTGGGTGGCTATGAGGCATGAAGTGTGTGGGTGTGGGGTGTGGGTGGCCGAGAGGTATGTGTGGGGTGTGTGTAAGGTGTGAGGTGGATGTAGGGTGTGAGTTGGGTATGTGTGGGAGGTAGGTATGAGTTTGTGTGAGTGGGGTGTGTGTGTGTGAGGTGGGTGTGGGGTGTGCAGTGTGGATGTTAGTGTGCAGTGCAGGAGTGTAGTGTGAGGTGTGTGTCAGGTATGAAAAGTGAGCTGCAGGTGTGAGGTGTGGGTGTGAGTAGAGGGCGTGAGTAGTGTGAGGTGTGGGTGTGAGTTTTGAATGAGTTTTGTGATGTATAGGTGTGGGTTGCGTGAGGTGTGGGTGTGAATTGTGGGTGTGGGTGGGAGTGTTGTGAAGTGTGGGGGTGAGTAGTAGGTGCAGGTGTGAGCCGATGTGAGACTCAGTGCGTCATGTATGGTATGAGTGTGTGAGGTGCAGTGGGCAGGTGTGAGTAGTGGAGGTACAGTTGTGAGTGGGTGTGTGAGGTGCAGATATGGGTGTGGGTGTGAGGGAGTGAATAGTGTGAGGTGTAGGTGTGGGTGGATGTGAGTTTTGTGAGGTATGGGAGTAAGTGGGTGTTACTAGTGTGTTGTGCAGATGTGAGTGGGTGTTGTGAGGCACGGGTGTGTAATTGTGTGAGCAGCGGGTGTAAGAGTAATTGAGGTGCAGATGTGACTAATTGTGTGAGGAGTGGATGTGAATATGAGATGCAGGTGTGAGTGATTGAAGTGGGTGTGAATTGTGAGGAATGAGTGTAATTCTGTGAAGTGTGGGTGTAATTGTGTGAAGTGTGGGTGTGAGTAGTGTGAGGTGCTCGTGAGAGTGTGAGGAGTGTGAGAATAATTGGGTGTGTGAGGTGCAGGTGTAATTGTGTGAGGTGCGGGTGTAATTGTGAGGAGTGGGTGTGAGTAGTGTGAGGTGCAGGTGTGAGTGTAATTGTGTGAGATGGGGTAATTGTGTGAGGAGTGGAATTGTGTGAGACGTGGCTGTAATTGTGTGAGGTGCGGGTGTGAGTAATTGAGTGGGTGTGAGTAGTGTGAGGTGCTCATGTAACTGAGGAGCGTGTGTGAGAATAATTGAGTGGACGTGTGAGGTGCAGGTGTAATTGTGAGGTGTGGGTGTAATTGTGTGAGGGGTGAGTGTAATTGTGTGAGGTGTGGGTGTAATTGTGAGGAGTGGGTGTGAGAGTGTGAGGTGCAGGTGTAATTGTGTGAGATGTGGGTGTAATTGAGGTGCAGGTGTAATTGGGTGTGAGTAGTGTGAGGTGCTCGTGTAATTGTGTGAGGAGCGTGAGGCAGAGCAATTGTGAGGTGCAGGTGTAATTGAGTGGGTATGAGACTGAGGTGGAGGTGTGAGTGTAGTGTGAGGTGTGGGTGTGAGAGTGAGGAGTGGGTGTAATTGTGTGAGGAGTGGGTGAGAGCAATTGTGTGAGGTGCGGGTAATTGTGTGGGGAGTGGGTGTGAATAATTGAGGTGCACATGTGAGAGCAGTTGTATGAGCTGTGGGTGTAACTGAAGTGCAGATGTGAGCAATTGTGTGAGGTGCAGATATAATTGGGGAGTGGGTGTGAGTGAGCAATTATGTGAAGTGTAATTGTGTGAGGAGCGGGTGTGTGTGGAGCGGGTGTGAGTGAGGAGCGGGTGTGAGGGAGTGATTGAGGAGCGGGTGTGAGGAGCGGGTGTGAGGGAGTGATTGTGCGAGGAGCAGGTGTGAGGAGCGGGTGTGAGGGAGTGATTGTGTGAGGAGTGGGTGTGTGAGGAGCTGGTGTGAGGGAGTGTGAGGAGTGGGTGTGAGGGAGTGATTGAGCAGGTGTGAGGAGTGGGTGTGAGGGAGTGATTGTGTGAGGAGCAGGTGTGAGTGTGTGAGGAGCGGGTGTGAGAGGAGCAGGTGAGTGTGAGGAGCAGGTATGAGTGTGTGAGGAGCAAGTGTGAGTGT
Source organism: Saimiri boliviensis (assembly GCF_048565385.1). Taxonomy (NCBI): domain Eukaryota; kingdom Metazoa; phylum Chordata; class Mammalia; order Primates; family Cebidae; genus Saimiri; species Saimiri boliviensis. The sequence continues at coordinate 2,649,021 of NC_133453.1, forward strand.
GAGGAGCGGGTGTGAGGGAGTGATTGTGTGAGGAGCGGGTGTGATTGTGAGGAGTGGGTGTGAGGGTGTGATTGTGTGAGGAGCGGGTGAGGAGCGGGTGTGTGTGAGGAGCAGGTGTGAGTGAGGAGCGGGTGTGATTGAGTGGGTGTGAGGGAGTGAGGAGCGGGTGTGTGTGAGGAGTGGGTGTGAGGGTGTGATTGTGTGAGGAGCGGGTGTGTGTGAGGAGTGGGTGTGAGGGTGTGATTGTGTGAGGAGCGGGTGTGAGTTAATGAGGAGCGGGTGTGTGTGAGGAGCTGGTGTGTGAGGAGCAGGTGTGTGTGAGGAGCGGGTGTGAGCAGCTGTGTGAGGTGCGGGTGTGTGTGAGGAGCGGGTGTGAGGGAGTGATTGTGTGAGGAGCGGGTGTGTGAGGAGCGGGTGTGAGGGAGTGATTGTGTGAGGAGCGGGTGTGAGTGTGTGAGGAGCGGGTGTGAGGAGCGGGTGTGAGGGTGTGATTGAGGAGCAGGTGTGAGTGTGAGGAGCAGGTGAGTGATTGAGGAGCAGGTGTGAGGGAGGGATTGTGTGAGGAGCAGGTGTGAGGGAGTGATTGTGTGAGGAGCGGGTGTGAGGAGCGGGTGTGAGCAGCTGTGTGGTGCGGGTGTGTGAGGAGCGGGTGTGAGGGAGTGATTGAGGAGCGGGTATGAGTGTGAGGAGCAGGTGTGTGAGGAGCAGGTGTGATTGTGTGAGAAGCAGGTGTGAGTGTGTGAGGAGCGGGTGTGTGTGTGAGGAGCGGGTGTGAGGAGCGGGTGTGTGAGAAGCAGGTGTGATTGTGTGAGGAGCGGGTGTGAGGAGCGGGTGAGGAGCAGGTGTGAGAAGGGGGTGTGAGTGAATGTGTGAGGAGCGGGTGAGAGCAGCTTTGTGAGCTGCGGGTGTGAGTGTGTGAGGAGCAGGTGTGAGGAGTGGGTGTGTGAGAAGCTGGTGTGAGTGATTGTGAGGAGCGGGTGTGAGCAGCTGTGTGAGGTGCGGGTGTGTGAGAAGCGGGTGTGATTGTGAGGAGCGGGTGTGTGTGAGGAGTGGGTGTGAGCAGGTGTGAGTGTGAGAAGCGGGTGAGTGTGTGAGGAGCAGGTGTGAGTGTGAGGAGCGGGTGAGTGTGAGGAGCAGGTGTGAGTGTGAGAAGCGGGTGTGAGTGATTGAGGAGCGGGTGTGAGAGCAGCTTTGTGAGGTGCAGGTGTGTGTGAGGAGTGGGTGTGAGTGATTGAGGTGTGAGTGATTGTGTGAGGAGCGGGTGTGAGTGATTGAGGTGATTGTGTGAGGAACGGGTGTGATTGAGGTGTGATTGTGTGAGGAGCGGGTGTGAGTGATTGAGGTGTGATTGTGTGAGGAGCGGGTGTGAGTGAGGTGTGATTGTGTGAGGAGCGGGTGTGAGTGATTGAGGTGTGATTGTGTGAGGAGCGGGTGTGATTGAGGTGTGAGTGATTGTGTGAGGAGCGGGTGTGAGTGATTGAGGTGTGAGTGATTGTGTGAGGAGCGGGTGTGATTGAGGTGTGAGTGATTGAGGAGCGGGTGTGAGGAGCGGGTGTGAGTGAGCAGCTTTGTGAGGTGTGTGTGAGTGTGAGGAGCGGGTATGAGTGAGAGCAGCTTTGTGAGGTGCGGGTGTGAGTGTGTGAGAAGCGGGTGTGAGTGATTGAGGAGCAGGTGTGAGTGAGCAGCTTTGTGAGGTGCGGGTGTGTGTGAGGAGCAGGTGTGAGTGTGAGGAGCGGGTGTGATTGTGTGAGGAGCGGGTGTGAGTGTGTGAGGACCGGGTATGAGAGCAGCTTTGTGAGGAGTGGGTGTGAGTGTGTGAGGAGCGGTTGTGATTGAGGAGCGGATGTGAGTGTGTGAGAAGCGGGCGTGAGAGCAGCTGTGTGAGGAGCGGGTGTGAGGGAGTGATTGTGTGAGGAGCGGGTGTGAGAGCAGCTTTGTGAGGTGCAGGTGTGTGTGAGGAGCGGGTGTAAGGGAGTGATTGAGCAGGTGTGAGTGTGAGAAGCGGGTGTGATTGTGTGAGGAGCAGGTGTGAGTGTGTGAGGAGCAGGTGTAAGACAGGAGCGGGTGTGAGTGTGAGGAGCGGGTGTGAGTGAGTGTGTGAGGAGCGGGTGTGAGGGAGTGATTGTGTGAGGAGCGGGTGTGAGAGCAGCTTTGTGAGGTGCGGGTGTGAGTGTGTGAGGAGCGGGTGTAAGGGAGTGATTGAGCAGGTGTGAGTGTGAGAAGCGGGTGTGATTGTGTGAGGAGCGGGTGTAAGGGAGTGATTGAGCAGGTGTGAGTGTGAGAAGCGGGTGTGAGTGTGTGAGGAGCGGGTGTAAGAGTGATTGAGGAGCGGATGTGAGTGATTGTGTGAGAAGTGGGTGTGTGTGATTGTGTGAGGAGCAGGTGTGAGTGAGAGCAGCTGTGTGAGGTGCGGGTGTGAGTGAGTGTGTGAGGAGCGGGTGTGAGTGCAGCAGGGATGGAGCTTCCCTTCTGTTCTCCCAGCGGGATGCTTCTTCACTGAGGGCACACATGTGTGCTCCGGCCTGGGGCCGTGTGACCGGGGCTGGGCACGTGTGGCTGCCCTGACGGTGAGGGCCACTCTCTCCTGGTATCTGGTGGGCAGGTGCGCCGTGTGCTCCTGGTGGTGAGCCGGGCTGTGCAGGAGGTGAGGTCCCTCCTGTGAGGTACTGGGTCCATTGAGGAGGCGCTGACAGGCAGGGGCAGGGCTGAGCCCCTCCTGCGCCTCCTGCTCTGTTGGTTTTAAGGTTTGACAAAAAATGGGGTTTTTAACAGTGAAAGCACCTCAAGAGACCAGAACAGTAAAAGAAGACCTGTTAGATCCTAAAGGAATGTGACTTTTGCAACTCCTGCTTCCCTGTAAGCAAACCCTAGCATTCCCATGTAATCACAATTTTTATTCTGTGTATTTAAAAGATTTAAGTTATTATTATGTAAATAATGATTTTTTTAACTCATGGATGCCTGTGCAAGTCACTATGTTTCTTATGAAGGCAAAAGTGGATGCAGAAATGGTCCCAGGCTGTCAGCTGGTGCTGGAGAAGTTTGCAGTCGCCAAGACCACATTCCCCATAGGATACGGACTGAAAATACTCTTTGGGAGAGAAAGGAGTGTTGCCTGCAGACCTTTTCATGAGATTGAGGGAGGATGGGCACCTCAGGGAGAAGAAGGGAGGCTTGCACCAGGACGTGGTCCCAGGGAGAGGCCAGGCTCCCACAGGGGTGCAGACAGGCGTGGCCCAGCCCTGCAGCCCCAGCCTCCGCGGAGGAATTCCCCAGGAAACAGCACTTGGGGTGGAGGTGTGCCCTGGGCAGTGGGCGGAGTTGGGGCGTGGCCTGAAGCTGGGCCCCAGGCGCCTGGCCTCAGGTTAGTTTTGTCTGAGTCCCTTCAGCACAGTCTTTGCACTGGTGTGCCCTCAAATATTTAAATACACACCTGTACCCATTTAAGAGCTCTTTCTTAATTCAGATAACTCCAGGTGCATTGGTGTGGTGTACTGTGTATTCAAATAGTCTAACCAATTCTAAATAAGTTTGCAAATTTGTTTCTAGTCATTAAGCAGATTACACAGTTTAAAGAGAGAATTTATTCCACTCAGCTCAGTGTTTTGAGCAAGACTCAGCCGGCAGTGCCATCAACAAAGGCCTTGCTGACGGTCATCTGGGTGGCAGCCCACATACGCCCGTTCCACAGCCCTCCTCTGGCCCTCCTCCTGGCAGCCTGCTCCTCCTATCTTGCTATCTGGAGGGTGTAGAGTTGCACCTGGTTGTTCATACAGGAAGTCCCTTTCGTAGGTCAGCTCCCTGAGCACAGAGTATCAGTAGCTGCCATCCTATTCCTCCCCTGGAGAAGGAAGTGACCAGGGTGAGTTTTGCACAGGTGAAGGTACAGATGAGGCTGGGTGCTTTCTGCTGAGAGATGGCCGCCTGGGTTCCTTCTCTCCAGGTAGCGGAGAGAGCCCAGACATCACCAGCATTTGTTCTTAGAGTGCTTGTTGACCCATCCCGGCTGCCTGTGAACTCACTTTTGATGCCTTACGCCACAGCCTACTGCCTTCCTCTGCCTCTCCCCACTGGGGACAGGCTCTCTGAGTGGCCAGTGATGGCCCTGACAGAGAACAGACCGGGCTGGAGCCATCTTAGAAGGCAGGGCCAGGTGGAGATCGTCTGCCAGGAAAACAGCCAGAGGCGCTGCCTGTCCCAGCCCTGAGCACTGTGGTCCCGCAGAAGAGGATGTGGGCATTGAGTGTTTGCTTGCTTGTTGAGCATTCTGTTTCTGTTTAATTTCAGCTTGACCCTAGGGAAGAAGCTCGTCTTTTGAGGTGGGGCTGAGGTTTCAAGGGAAAGATCATCATGTGTGTGGCTTCTCAGCTGCAGCACGCCTGGGGCAGTGCCCTAGGCAAACTAAACCATCTGTCTTTGCCTTCTCTCCAGGAAAACGCAGCACAGTTCCCTCGATCAGAGTTCTCCACCCCAGAGCGGAGTGTCGGCCTCCTATAACCACCCGGTCCTGGGAATGTACGACGCCAAAGATGACTTCCCTCTTAGGAAAACAGGTCAGTGCCCCAGGCATGCCGTGGGCCAGGAGGCCTCCTGTACACACACCTTCCACGCCTCAAGCCATGCAGGGCCTGCCACTCTCTTCCCCTCTGAGAAGGAACCACCTGCAGAGTTTTACCCATTTGCCTCTTTCATTAGAGCAGAATTTAGAAAAGATACCCCTAAGCATTTCCTTACGATTGATACCTAAAGAAATGCACCTCACACATGCACACCACTGTTGAAGACTCAAACTGACTTTGAAAGCACACTCAGTTTTCTTTTCTCTGAGTGGCGTGTTAGACTTTGCCACACTGAGGGGCATCCCCACAGTGGTCACGGGGTGAAGCACTTCCTGCTTGTGGGTCATGTGCCATCTGAGGGCAGGTAAGCCTGTGGCCTTCAGGGATGGCTCTGAGCAGTGCCTATGCAGCAGAGTTTTGGGGGTCGTCAGAGTGGGAGGGAAATCTTTATGAGAAAGAAATCACTGAGTCCCGCAGGGAACGTCACGTTGGGCCCAGAGTTACGTGTGGCAGTTCTGTCCTAAGCCAGAGAGAGAAGAGCATCTAGGCACAGGCAGGTGCCCGGGGGAGGCGGCTGCAGCAATGACTTCACAAGTCAGGACACCCTTAGACTTTCTCAGGGGCTATGGAACAAGTGGGCAGTGGCTTCAGATAATGATTAGGGTGGCTGTGGGCAGTGCATTAGGGTGGCAAGAAGGGCAGGGGCCAGGGGGTGCTGCCATCCAGAGACTCTGCGCAGAGAAATGCTGAGGGCAGGCAGTGCCTCATCCCACGTGTGGACGGTGGACCCACAAACAGCAAGGCAGGGTGGGAGATCCCAAGGTACCCTCCCTGGGGGTCGGCTCTTGGAGATGACATCTTAGGGCACCACTTTCTCTCGCTAAACAAATTCTGTGTTAACCAAAAGTTTTGGCCAATTCTGGGCAGAAACAGTGAACGTAATCGCTCACACAAGGACTTCTTCACTGGAGCGATGAGGCACTGTGAGAGGTTGCTGGGGGCTGTAGCAGGCCAGCCACGCCCCTGGAGAGGTGGGTCATATGAGGCCAGCTGTGACCCTAGAGCAGGCCGTATCGCGCCGGACATGGCTCAGGTGCAGTGGGCTGTGACTCTACAGGAGTGAGCTGTATCAGATCAGCCACTCCCAAATGGAATGGGCCATACTGGGCCAGCCACATTCCCGGTGGAGTGGGCTGTTTTGCGGGTATTCAGACAGTGGTGTTCCTGGAGCAGTGGGCCATATCAGGCAGGACATATCCCGGGTGGACTGGACCATATTGGGCTGGTTATGTCCCAGGTGGACTGGGTCACATCGGGATGGTTACTTCCCAGACGGAGTGGGTCGCATCGGGCCGGTTACGTCCCGGGTGGAGTGAGCTATATTGGGCTGGCTGTGTCCCTGGAGGAGTGGGCTGTAACAGGCCGGCCATGACCTCCGAGTGGGCTGAATTGGGATGGTGGAGACCCTGCTAGAGTAGACCATATAGGATGGCCGTGTCCCTGGAGGAGAGGACTGGAACAGGCCTGCTGTGACCCCAGAGGAGTGTGCTGTATTGGGATGGCAGAGACCCTGCTAGAGAGGGCCATATCAGGGTGGCTCTGTCGTCTCCAAGTCAGAGGCACAAGAATCCTGCAAACATAGGCGGGTTTCCATTTGGGCCGTAAACTTTTACTGGGAAAAGTGAACCTAGAGCTGCTGCTGCTTTGAGTTTCATGGGTGTGAGCCTGTGGTTCCCACTGTTGCTTCTACTGAGAATGGTCCTGGATTTCAGCTGGAGAGCACCCTAGAGCGCCAAAGAAACAGGCAGTTTAGAGATCAGTATTTTTTCCAGAAAGATGTGCCCAGTAATACCAAGAGAGACCCTGTGGGCTGATTCTTAGAAATTGCCCTCCAGGTTTCCTTTCTGAGGATTGATGCTATTATTAATCAAATTCCATCCACCAAACCAAAGTCCACAGTGAGTGATGGACCCTGTGCTGGGAGAGAGACCCAGGGAACCCTGCCCGGGGAACTGGAGCGATGCCGAAGGGGCGACCGGGAGGCCGGGGGGTCGGCTGGGAGGCCGGGGTGTTGCCGTCAAGCCGGTGGGTTGGATCTGGGCTCACTGCTGTAACCACTCTGTGCGCCCTGAAACCAATGCCTTCCATGCCCCTGGCCCCCATTTCCTCAGCGGTACAGCAGGGCTGCCCACACCCATGTCCTCACGGCCATGGCACACACCCAGCCCCAGAGTCTCGGCTTGTGGGAGTGATGGCTATGGCGCTCAGACTGCAGAGCCACAGACCCGGGAGCTTGGCCACCAAGCTGAACAAGTCGGCTTCACATGGGGACATGCCTTCCCACCAAGGGCCCCAAGAAAGGACAGCACACCCCACCATCCCATCGGGTCCCAGAGAGTTCCCCGGTAGCTCCACACCCCAACTCCTAAGGGAACAGCAGGGATCGGGGAGCCCTATGAGCTGTTTGCACTGGCTCCTTCCCCATCCCAAAAACAGCATCAGCACTACCTGGGGATCAAAGAAACCGAACCTGGCATGAATAATTCGCAGCAAGGAAGGCTGTCAGCAGGGGTGAGTTACACTGTCGAGTCCCTGACCCGCTGTTGGCCCTCAGAGTCTTCTGTGCACAGGCAGGACCCCTGATCTTGCAGCTTCTCTGCCGTTGGCCTTCTGTGCTGCTGTGTTCCTCTGGTGAGGATTGAAGCAGAGTCTGACACCTACCTTGCTTCTAACCTTGTGCTGGCACCGCCTTCCAGCTCCCGCTTTCTTGAGAATGGAGGAGAGAATTCTCTTTTCACACTTCAGGAAATGTTTAGAATACATAATACTCCAGAAGAACTTAATTAAGATTTGATCATTGCATTATCAGTTTTTTAAAAAGACGTCACTACCACATTAATAATATTAACAACGTAAAGATTCCAGAGAAAATGTTTAAACCACTTCAGAGAATAGTGTATAGTTCTACGCCCTGTATCACCCTTGACACATCTGTCTACTTTCAAACACTTGATGTCACTCATTCTAAGTAATTTACATCCATGCTTTTCTGCAGTAGTTGGTAATACGAAACATGTCATTAAATTTTAGATATGAAGTTCCTTGAATGAATCAAAATGATCATCTTTAATCATTGCGCTGTACTCTTCAATAATTACATGATTTTTTTTTTTTTTTTTTGAGATAGAGTCTAGCTCTGTCGCCCAGGCCAGAGAGTGCAGTGGCAGAATCTTGGCTTCACCACAACCTCCACCTCCCGGGTTCAAGCAATTCTTCCTGCCTCAGCCTCTTGAGTAGCTGGGATTACAGGTGTGTGCCACCATGCCCAGCTAATTTTCGTAGTTTTAACAGAGACGGGGTTTTACCATGTTGGCCAGGCTGATGTCAAACTCCTGACCTCGTGATCTGCCTGCCTCAGCCTCCCAAAGTGCTGGGATTACAGATGTGAGCCATCCTGCCCAGCCTAATTATATGATTTTGACTTGACATTACTTACACTGACCTGGCACACAGTTTTCCCGTTTCTCCATTTCTAAAGGGCAATTGTCTGACCTCTGAACATGTGAAAAACTTTGCCACTCTCTTGCTAATTTTATCATCACTCATGCAGTTTTTACATGTCCTTTGCTGGCTCTGTGGGTGACGGGTCACACCTGTACCAGCTCAGATGTCTTACTTCCCTGGTGAAGGCAACACAGTGGCCCCGGCTCTGAGCTTGGGCATATCCAGGGCATTCCCATCGCCTGTACCTGCGGGCAGGCACAGGTGCCTGAGCTCCTGCCCAGCTCCTTCACTCACCGTCTCGGGATTTGGGGGAGCTCTTGAACCTCTCTGTGCCCCCGTTTCATCATCTGTAAAATGTACCTATGAAATGCTGCTCTCTTCGGACTGTCATGAGATGTGAATGAATTAATATTCGCCAAGTCCTTCGAATAGGACCCAATCAAGGTGGCTTCTGCTCTTGGTTATCTGTGCTGTTAGGGTGTTCTTGATTTATTTTCTCCATCCAATGACCGACAACTGCGGGACCCAGCACCCCCCACCTCTCTCCCTCCATGCCCACAGGTCAGGTAGGAACAAGCAGGAGCCACTCACCTCCCCTTAGGGAAGGACCGCATAGATGGGAACACCAACCTTTATAGCCAAACATCTGTCCAGAAGGGGCCTTCTTGCTCTGTTGGCTTTTCAGGACTCATCTCCTCGCTGCTAGCTTGCCTTTACCTGAGTGCCACCTCCCCGGAGCTCAGAACTAGAGCAAGCCTCCACGGCTGGGCTGGAGAGTCAGACCCTTTACCCACGGCCCCAGCTCCAGCTCTGATTTCCTGCCAGAGGCTCCACCCCTTTCCTGGGAGATTGATAGCAGGGGTGTCTCCACTTCAGGGGCCTCCACCTCCCACCGGAGTTCGGCCCAGGGTGAGGTGGTGCCTGGTCCCTTCGCACGTCTGTGCAGCCTCAAGGGTCACCCTGACTTTGGGTTTCTGCAGCCTCGTGAAGCTGCCAAATGTGTATTTTTAAATATAGTCATAAGAGACAAGACTGTGGATCGTTGTCACAGATGGTGGCGCTGGATCTTTCCTACACCGTGTGCTGTCAGATGGCTTCACCACAAACTGCATTTCAGCAGTCTTCACGTCCACATTCACACCGAGGAACGGAGGCTTTTCCACTTTGAAAAGCAAGCAGCATTTTGCCATTTTGATGATGCTTAGGGATCTTACTTTTCTTCAGCAGCATCTTCTTCATGATTGTCTTGAAGATACTAGCAGCCGTGTATTTTTTATAATGACTCTTAAATTTTCCCCTCACGTGACTTGTGATAGACGAAATGAGGCCAAAACAACTAACTGCTGTCCAGCCAGCCCCGTTCCTCCCATTTGCCACCAACGTCCTGGACCTCAGCCCTGAGAACTGTGCACTCCACGGAACTGCTGTCCCGCATCCTGGCGTGTCCTTGAGCACATGGTGCTGTCAGCAGACACTCCGCAGCACGTGTCCGGGCCCCGCTGCTGGCCAGGGCTGTGCCACTGGCATGGATTGTCCTGACTCTTTCAAGGAAGCGAAATCCCAGAGCTGATGTTCAGTAAGAAGTTGGTACCTCAGCCTTGTTCCAGACTAGCAAACAGTGGGAGGCAAACAGTTCCAGAAGTCTCTAGCCTGCCTGGTAGGGCTTGGTCCCTGCAGTTGGGTGTGAATTGGGAGGGGGCTGGACTGATCCTGTGACCCAGTTCTGATGGCACCTGTGTGGACCACGCATCTGGGCTCCCCTGGACCTGCCTCCAGGGTCAGAGCCTTGACCAGTGCTCACCTAGCTCTGCCCTCCTCACCCGGGGCCTCCTGAGACCAGTCACTCAGGATCACGGCTGCTCGTGGAAACGTCCGTCCATTGCTTTGAAGTACAGATAGGGTGGGTTTTCCTCCGTTTTGGGGGAAAGCTGTCCTACTTGGCGAGGAAGAGCACAGGACCCGTGGCCAGGCTGGCCCTCACTATGCCACGTCCTGGGCAGCAGGACAGCCTCCCACTGCTTGCCAGCCTAAGGTGGGGCCATGATCTGTCCACTTCATGCCTGCCTTCTGTTTGATCAGTCAAGCCCCACAGCTTGTCAGTAAGCTCCTGGGCTTCTCCCTGCTTTCTGAGTGAACTGCATAAAGGCCCAAGTAGTTCTTATCCACATGTCGAGTAGGCTGAGGTACTGTGACGTAGGGCCGGAGAGCGTCTTCTGCCCTGACATCCATCCCTGAGTTTGGGAAGGGGCTCTCTGTTTCATACAAAGCCTGTGGCCATTGACGCCATCTCTTCCTCTAATGCAGTTTGCAGAAACTGCTGGAGAGAGGCGTGGACCACGCAGAAATGGTCAGTGCCCACACCTGCTACTGCTGAATGTAAAGGTGTGTTACATAGGTCAGGAGCTGCAAGGTGGCACCGCTCAGGAGTGGTCAGTGGAATCTCTTGTTCCTTGTGCTGCCTTTGAGCAGATCGGAAGAGGTTCCCATCTGTAGTGCCCTCCAGAGCCAGCTCAGCCCAGCTTCTAGCTCCCAGATAGGCAGCCCCCCCACCGCCAGATTCAGGGGCTCCTGTGCTGGGCTGGGTCCTCCATCATTTGTGTTCTTAAAAAGTGAGGATGAGTGTGTTCAGGAGGTTCTTAAAAAGGCATTGTTGTGCTTTTCCAAAAAAAAAAAAATTTAGAGGAGTCTTAAGGATGGTTAAATATTAGGCAATTTCTGTGTCAGGAATGGGCCACCTGGCCCTCTGTGCCCATCCTTCCAGCGTTGACATCTGTCAAAACCCAACTCCTTCTAATGTGGAAAGTACCCCAGGAGCTCTTGAACTGTTTTCAAATACACATTTTATTCCACTGTTCAGTGGTAAAACTACACTGAGACTGATGGAGGTGAAATGTTTCCATGGAGAGGATTGAGTAGGAAGGAACGTGTAGGAAAACACACCACCTGCACCGTATTTAAAAGAACCATAGAAGTGATGTGTGCTTATAACAAAACAAAGTCAGCACACCCTGAATCGTACTTCCCAGAGATGGCTACTGTTACTAGTTTGTTATGTATCTGTTCAGATCTTTTTCTCTGCCCGTTTGTGGGGGTGTGTAGCAGTATATCTGTGTCTGTGTGTGTATCTGTGTTTCTGTTTGTATCTGTTTCTGTGTGTGTGTCTGTGTATCTGTGCATATCTGCATTTCTGTGTATCTGTCTTTCTGTGTGTGTCTGTATTTCTGTATCTGTGTTTCTGGTGTGTTTGTGTTTCTGTGTGTGTCTGTTTCTATGTGTGTATCTGTGTTTCTGTGTGTCTGCATTTCCATGTGTGTGTCTGTTTCTGTTTCTGTGTCTCTGTGTCTGTGTGCATATCTGCGTTTCTGTGTATCTGTCTTTACATGTGTGTCTGTTTCTATGTGTGTTTCTGTGGTGTCTGTGTGTGCATGTCCGTGTTTGTGTGTGTGTTGGTGTTTCGGCGTGTATCTGTTTCTGTGTGTCTGTGTGTTTATCAGTTGTCTTGTTAACAAAAATATCTGTTTTGCATTTTCTCCTCCACATTTTTAAATTAATATTATATCGTGGCCTTTATTCGATTTCAACATATAAAGCTGAACGCCTTTCTCTGTAGTAGTCTAAGACACAGATGTGAGTTGTCACTGTTTTCTAGTTATTTTGCCAGCAACTTTGAGCACCTTTTCTCACTGTGCTAGTATTTCTGTATGAAAGGTTCCTGAAAATGGAGCTGCTGGTTCAGAGAGTATGTATATTCTAAAACACTGAGCAAATTGTACCCCCTCCCAGCAGCCTGAGAGGCCATTGTCCCCAACTACCCCCCCTCCGCCCCTGAGTGGGACTGTGTTGCAGTTCATTCTAGCGGATTTGGCTGCTGATGAGGGTGGCGAGCCTGTTGGTGTTTGAGTGAGCAGTGCTCACTCTGAGTCAAGGGCGGGCAGGTCTGTGTGCTTCCCTCCTCAGTAGCACGTGAGCAGCATGCAAAGGGTCCAGGGTGGCTGGTGCCCCAGAGCTGGGCAGCAGGGCCACCCCAACCAGGCCCTGTCTTCTGAGCCACCCTATGCCCAGCATCTGGAGCCCTGCGGGGCGCGCCGGGCAGCTCCATCAGTGCAGAATCTGGAGCTCTGGGGGGCGCGCGGGGTGGTTCCATCAGTGCAAATTCTGGAGCCCTGCCGGCTGGCTCCATCACTGCAGAATCTGGAGCCCTGGGGGGCGCGCGGGGCGGATCCATCAGTACAGAATCTGGAGCCCTGCAGGGCACGCGGGGCGGCTCCATCGGGGCAGAATCTGGAGCCCTGCAGGGCGCGCGGGGCGGCTCCATCGGGGCAGAATCTGGAGCCCTGCAGGGCGCGCGGGGCGGCTCCATCGGGGCAGAATCTGGAGCCCTGCAGGGCGCGCGGGGCGGCTCCATCGGGGCAGAATCTGGAGCCCTGCAGGGCGCGCGGGGCGGCTCCATCGGGGCAGAATCTGGAGCCCTGCAGGGCGCGCGGGGCGGCTCCATCGGGGCAGAATCTGGAGCCCTGCAGGGCACGCGGGGCGGCTCCGTCGGGGCAGAATGGATGCTGTTCAGTGGCAGCCCGTTCGTTTGTTCTTGTCTCGGGCACCGTCTTTTCTTGTTCCTTTGTAGGTACTGCTTATATGCTGTTTTCCATCCTGTCTCTTCCTATGTTACATAAGTTAGATTCCAGTCCATCGTTTGTCTTTTTAGAATTATCTTTTTATTTTATTTATTTGTTTATTTAGAGACAGAACCTCACTGTCACCACGCCTGAACTTCCTCCACCTCCTGGGTTCAGGCGATTCTCCTGCCTCAGCCTCCCGAGTAGCTGAGACTATAGCTGCTGCCTCTACACCTGGCTAACTTTTATATTTTAGTAGAGATGGGGTTTCATCATGTTGGTCAGGCTGGTCTCGAACTCCTGACCTTAGGTGATCCACCAGCCTCGGCCTCCCAGAGTACTGGGGTTATAGGTGTGAGCCACTGCATCCAGCCAGAATTATCTTTTTATTTTTACCGAAGTAAATAAATGTACATTCATCATAGACCCCCACGATGCTCATGACAGGAAAGCAGCCGTCCCTGCCTCTGCCCGCCCAGCCTGCATCATTTAGGCGTGTCATGCTCACAGCGGAACCGCAGAGTGCACCCTGGCTGCATCTTTCTGGTAGAAATTTTTCCGGAAGTTGATTTCGTTTCGCACCTGCCTGTTATTAATTCAGGCCCACAGTTCAGCAGACCTAGGAGACTCTCCACTGCACAGCCAGGCACCACAAGCCGCCTGGTGGTTCTGGCCTCACTGCCCAGTGTGTCTGGACGGTCTGCTCTCCCGGCCTGGCCCCCGCCTCCTTCCCGGGCTCCACGGCCTCCGTGGCCTCGCTCTGCAGCCTCCTTTGCTTGCTTTCCTCCGCCATTGTGGTCGTGCATGTCTTCCGTCGGCTCTTGAAGAAATCAAGTGTGGAGCATGAGTTTCTGGGAGTCCTCGCTTGCTGGTAAACCTCTTTATTCTGTTGTACTCGGTTGATAAGTTGATCGGGGACAGAAGTCATTGCCTGCAGGGTTTTCAGGCCATCGTCTTGCCCTTGAAGTGGCTGTCGCCGAGTCCAAAACTTCTCAGGGCGCCGCGCCTTTGTCCCCAGAGCTCTGGGGCAATTTGGGATCTTGCAGGTGGGGGCTTCTCGGCCTCCGTGTCCAGCCCCTCTTTGGCGGGAGGGTAGGTCTGGAGTTGGCTGGTGATTTTCTCCACGCCGTTTACCGTATTTTCTCCTGGCATTTACCGTATTTGTTGCAGAACCTTTTCACTCCCATTTTTCATCACTCCGCCTTCTGACAGTTCTCCTCTCTTTCTCCAGTCCCTTCCTGCAGCACTTGAGTTTTGTCCTCTTGGCTTTATCCTCTTTATTATTTCCTTTGCTGCCACTTCAGGGTTTCAGGGAAGAGCAGCGGGAAGCAGGTGCCTCCTTCTCTCTCCAGCTCTGCCCGCGTGCCTTGTCCCAAGGCAGTGTTCTGCGCATTCTCTGCTGCCAAATCAGTGGGTTCTTTTCTCGCTGGCTCCTGGACGTTGCGTCAGGCCAGCACAGAAATCACCCTCCACACTCGTGCCAGGTGCACACATGTCCCCTCTAAACCCGGCTGCTGAACAGTTAAAGCATTCCAGCTCCGAGAGCCGCCTCACCTGCAGCTGACTCTCAGGCCCACAGTTTAAGTTGGGAAGAGCAAACCTGTGTCCCGATCAAAATTGCTTCTGGCGGAAGGATGGAGGCAGCTGCTAGGCATTGTGCTGAATTTTAAGCTTATGATTGGAGTGTTGTATCTGCCTTAATTAGTAATTTACTTGATCGGCTTCAGGAGAAGCGATCCCACCTGCTCCGTGTTCCCCGAGGAGCAGACGCTGTGTTTGGAAGCGCACTTGGCACCCTTCCTGCCCTCCCCTGTGCTTGGTGGGAGCGACTCTCCCACAAGGCCTCCGGCCCGATGCTTTGGTTCTGTCAGTGGACCTGCAGCCCTGTGAGGGGTGGAATCCGGTTCCTGCGGTTCCTCTGCCTGGCCACGTCGTGTCTGGAACGCGGTGAAGGGCTGCTGCAGCGGGCCGGTGCACAGGTGGGCTCGGCCCCCACCTCGCCAGGTGCCAGCTTACCTGCATCATCTGCTTTGGCTGCCTTTGGGAGAATGTCCGGAGTTACAGACGCTGTGCAAGCTTTAAGACACATGCATTGGAATGGCTGAAACTGTAGGTCACTGTGTCTTCTCTTAAGTCAATCTAGGAGACTCCTGGACTGGCAGGAATGAGAGAGGGCAGGAAGCAGGAAGGCTGGCCACCCTGAAAGCATTAGTGAGATGGGCCTCATGGTGTGCTGCTCCCTTGGCTGCCTTCTGCCCCCTGGGGCTGCTCAGTCCTCCCCAGGAAGGCCACTGCATGTGCCCTGGGTGGGCTCCAGCACCCCCCTTCACTCCCAGCCCACGTGCTGCTGCTCAGCCCGCCCCCCCAGCCCTGCATCTGAAACCGCTTGTCTGATAGGTTCCTCAGGGAAGTCAAAGTGCTGAATAGCCCATGGGGCAGGGACGAGTGGAGGGCCCCAGCCTCACGCCATGCTGTCCCTGGCACTGCTGGCATGGTGTCCTGGAGCCTCCTGGTCAGGCGCAGCCACCCTGCAAGCAGAGCCAACCCGGGACACGCAGTTGGCTAGAATCAGGGAGGCCAGGCAGGTGTGCAGGCTGGGAGGCAGAGGGTACACAGGTGAGGGGACAGAAGGATTTCAGGTGGTGAAAAGGCAGCTGTGAGGAAGACAGGGCAGTGGCACTGTGATGGGGACAGTGGGGCTGTGGGGAGTCAGGTCAGCCTTGAGAAGGGTGTGGAGCAGAGGCCTGGGGGAGGGGAGGGGTGGGAAGGGGCGGGGCAAGGCAGCTGCTGTAGAGCTGTCCGCACAAGGAGTCTGGGGTCCCCGGCGGGGCTGTGGAGGATCTGCCCGACTGATGACCTGGTGGTGGCGTGAGGACCCCCTCAGGGCCTGGGGGAGGCTGTGCACCAGGCTAGCACAGCCAGTCCTCGGTGGCCTGGAGTGGACCGTGTCATGCTCGCCTCCCATTGCTCCGTGTTGCAGGGCCATCACCAAGGAAGGCCTTTCACACAGACCAGGGACCCTGTGCTCTTCTGTGGGCACACACAGCCCCTGCCTCAGAAGTGGCTCCTGCCCACCATCAGCAGCTCCTGTCCTGGGCCTGGCAGATCCCTGCAGAGCCCACATGGGTTTCTGTGGAGATGTGCTGGTGGGAGAAGCGGTATTTCCTTCCCTGGTCATCAGATGGGTTTTCTGGCTTGGCTTTGTTTTGTTTGTTAAATAATGGCTAGAAACCTAACGTGGAAATAGAAGTAGACCACTTGCCGGGGTCAGTTGTGTGAGGTACAGAAACATGTCCTGGTCTGTAGCCTGTGGAGAGGCCGGCTTGTGGCTGAATCCATCATCTGTCATCGTCTGGGTGCCCTCGGCCACAGCACAGAGGCCTGGCACCCTGCACAGCGGGCTGAGGTGCCTTCTTACAGCGCATCTTTGGTTTCTCTGGGAAGCCTGATTTGGGAGCTTGCTTCTCCCACATCTTCCCAAGACCTGCAGAACAAACATCCCTGACTCAAAGCCCAAAGTGGAGACAGCCCGGGGCCGCCCGCATGTCCCAAAGAGTGAAGTCACATGGGGTCTGGTCCCCATTGCCCAGCCCATGTCAGTCCTGCTTCCAGGAGAAACTCCATCTCATTTCCTGTCGCTCTGGAAGCAGTGAACTTACTGTTCCAGAAAGATTAAGAAAAGTAGAAGTGCTAGTTCTTTTAAAAAGGGGTAAAGTCTCACTAATTTGCAAATCTACAAGTGGTAGAATCCTGAAAGTGGCCAGGCGAGAGCTCGGAACTCAAAGGCTCGTGTGACACACGTCTCTGCAGGGCCATTCTCACCACTGTTCTGGACTCTGAAAGCCGATAGCCTCTCCTGGGCAGCTTTGGGGATTTCTCTGCCTCTGCTTGCTGCCCATTAGATCCCTGCTGCTTCCCAAGGCCGGCTCCGCCCCAGAGGTTTGGGTTCCAGACACAGAAGAGTTGGGGACCATGGTGGGCTGAAAGGTGCAGATTGCCACACGGCTCCGTCCACACAGGTCGAGCTGTCCATGGAAACCAAACCATCCCCAGTACCTGCCCCCTGTGGTCAGGTGAAAGGCGTAGCTGGCACAGGTGCTGGGATGGGCCCTGCCGAGCCTCACCAGGTGGGGGTGGGAGAGCAGCCTCACACTCTGGCCGCATCACCGACCGACGCAACTGGGGCGATGCGCAGGTGAGCGAGAGAGCGTGCAGCTTAGATGTCAGCCTCACATCCCTGGGCCAAGGGCCTCACCCCTGTTTGTCAGGCCTCCTGTGATGTTACAGCAACACAGCTATAAGGATAGGGGCGAATGGTCTAGTAGAGCATTAGTTACGTGACATCCCCGTTAAGTGACTTCACACCTCACCAGCCTCCTGCCACGCCCAGTAAGTCAGGTGGTCAGTCGTGTTCCCATCTGCTGGTAAAGGCAGTAGTGGCAGGATTCTGTGAAGCCACCGCCAGCGCTTGTCTCATGCTGTGGCCACAGAAATGCACCAGAGCCATTGTGCTGGTTATGTGGGACTGATGAACGGAGGTGGAGTCCCCTGCCTCGGGCGTTCCCTTCACTCTCCGCGGCAGCCCACGGTGGCGTTGAGTGACAGTATTTACCAGTGTGCGTATGCCTGAGCACCCCCAGGGCCCCCGGAGCCCAGTGGTGTCCGCCTGGCTGTAATTTACCGGTGGGTGTGCTCAAGGACGCCCAGGCCCCGGGGCCCAGTGCCGTCCGCCTGGCTGTAATGACGTCTCCTTCTCGCGCAGCTTCTGAACCGAATCTGAAATTGCGGTCCAGGCTAAAGCAGAAAGTGGCCGAAAGACGGAGCAGCCCCTTGTTACGCAGGAAAGACGGGCCAGTGGTCACTGCTCTAAAAAAGCGTCCGTTGGATGTCACAGGTATGTCAGCCGAGCAGGTACACCGCCCCGCTGCCCTCCCCGCCAGGCCTCACTGCCACAGGCGATTTCTCTCTGGAGCCTCCGAAAACCCATGTGTCTTCCTGACGCTGTCAACCCCCAGTGTGCCTCTGTTTCCGTGGCGCTGGAAGTGCCAGGCCCAGGGGACCAGGCTTGGTGACTCCTGCGTGTCTAGGCCAGGCCCTGCCCCCAGCGTCAGTGACTCAGAGCTGGTTCAAGTCGGACGCAGGTGCATGAGGGTGCCCGGCTCGGTGCGGTGGGAGATGCGTTCAGGAGCTTGAGTGGAGGCTTCTTCTCTGAAGGCGGGTCCTCGTAGTGGTGAATCTCATGCCCCGCCCTGTCCTCTGCTGCCCCTGAGCAGAGTCTGAACCAGCATCGCATTTTCACGTCTTCCCACGCCAGAGCACCCATCAACCCAGCAGAGGGGCAAACGGCAGTGAGGTTGCTTCAGCTTGGCCCTAGCGACATGTCTCGGTTGGCCCCATCTAGTGGTGGACATGCGGAAGGACAAGACTGGGCAGAGCCCCGTCCTGAGGGGGCACCCGCCCCCATCCAGAGGACCAGCCACCACCAGGGCACACTCCCTTCACCCCACTGCTCCTGAAATCATTACACCAGGATAAAGGGCCTGCTTGGGGATGGCCTGGAAAGAGGGGAGGCGGTGGACATGTTTGCACCACAGAAACAGTCGATTTGAAGGCCAAGGCTCAGGGTGGCTGGTCTGTGAAAGACGTGGTTCCACTGGGCAAGCTGCTGACCTGGGGAAAGCTGGGGGGCTCCTGGTGCTGTGCCCCGTGTGTGTGAGCGTCAGCGTCGTACACGGACTCTGCTTTGGCAGTGAGATGCGAGCAGCCCTGGCCCGAAACCACAGTGCCTGCCCGCGCCTTGTGCCCTGCCCTCCTCTACTTCAGGGGTTCTTAGCCCTGGTCTAAGGGTCTGGTTGTGGGTATTTGTGGATTTGCATTAGAAAGTGCCTGACACCTCCCCGCCCAGGGGAATCTCCATGTTTGTCATTTCTGATGTCGTTTCTTTCCTCTGGCCATTGTAGTACAGACCTTGTATCTTTCGCTAAGTCTAACTGGCAGGAGGACTCAGTTGGAATGAGGAGTCATGTGAGTTACAAACTTTTGAACACCAATGCAGCCTTATTTCCCGAGAGCAGCGTCTCGCTTGGGCGGCTCTAATGGGCATGTGACCCTTGGCGGTGTGTTTTTTAAGTGTGCATTGGGTGAGACGGAGCCTTCAGCAAGCTGCTTCTGAGTGTTAAAGCTGGTGTTCCTGTTGTCAGCCAGTGACTGCTGAGTGCTGTTTGTGAGTCAGCCCTGGGCCAGGAACAAAAATAGTGCAACAGAGTCCTTGCCTGGAAGGAGCTTGTGATCTAATTTGAGCACACTGCACAGCAAACACTAGGCCACCCAGGAGTCACGCGTGACACGGCCTGGTCAGTGCTGAGCCGTGGCGTAGAGCCCGTGAGGCCACCCAGGAGTCACACGTGACACGGCCTGGTCAGGTCTTTGCCGTGGCATAGAGAGAGCCCGTGCTTAGGGACCGAGGGGCTGAGAGATCAGTACAAGCCACTCTGAGCCAGCAGAGCTCTGCCCAAGGTGGCATTTGCTCTGGGACTTGGCAGGTGAGTGGGGTTGGGGCAGAGAGACAGGGTTGTATGTCACCTGACCCACACAAGCACAGCACCAGGGAGCTGCCACCATGGGGAGGCTGCTCTGAGTGGAGCCGAATTCCAGAAGACAGGGATTAGGGGTTCTAGGCGGGGCGGCCCCGCACAGAGCAGTGGAGGCAGTCACAGTTCTTGGCAGAAAGAAAGCCAGGTCGATATTTTGCTTCTTCTCAGTCACTGATTAATTGGTGTCTACGTAGAGCACAGAGAAGAAAATGTGTGCCCATATGCGCACTGTCCAGAAGGACTCCTGCTCACTCTGTGTACCCCCCACCGTGGCCCGCGCTCTGCGCTTCTTCCCCCCACTCCGCAGACCGCGCTCTTTCTCCCCCCGCCCCCCGCAGCCCGTGCTCTGTGCATCTTACCCCCACCCCCGCAGCCCGCGCTCTGTGCGTCTTACCCCCACCCCCGCAGCCCGCGCTCTTTCTCCCCCCTCCCCCCGCCCCCCGCAGCCCGTGCTCTGCGCCTCCTCACGCAGCTGAGTTCTCAGCCTCTTCCTGCGTCATCTTGCGTCCTTCTCCACTCGATGTCAGCCACACACATTTTGTGGCACCTCTAATGGTGTTCCCATTTTGCTGATCTAAACACTATGAAGATTATGCATTTATACTCATTTTGTTAGACCTATTCCTGGAAGTAGAATGCAAAAGAATAATAACCTCAATGAGTTAAAAGTGGGTAGAAAGTTAGACGTGTAATTTTTACTGCCCCAAAAAGTTGTCCTGGCCCCCCAGGCACATGCGTGATGGTGTTTTTCCGATGACACAGCTGGGAGGAGCCCATTTCAAGGAAGATTTGCTGGATCTTGATGTGTAGCTGGAGACAGGCTGACAGCAGAGAGCAGGGGTCTAGGGCGGCCATGCTGCCCACACGTGCGGCCGAGGCGGGTGCCCTGGGGGCCTGGACAAGGTGGGTCCTGCTTTCTTGAGGGAAATACAAACACCGCCTCAGCACAGGTAGCGCTCTCAGAATGCCCACTCACCGTGCAGGTAAACATGGCCTTGGCAGCTGGAGAAGCCGATCTCTGGATTTAGTGTCTGGTGGAAGTGAGAAGGCTAGAGGGACAGAGAGAGAAAGAGGAGCGGGCAGGGAGGGACCCAGTCCTGTATTCATGATCCGAGCCTGGGACAGTGAGCTAACCCCACACTCATTTGAGCTGCGGGAGCCATGGGAAGCAGCCAGAGTACGGCTTCTGGGTGGACACAGCGGTTTGCCCTTGGGAGGTTTAGACTGCCCAGCTGTCGAGGCCAACATGTACCCAAGATGGTCCTGAGGGCAGTGTGTTTAACAGGAGGTGAGCCTTTGCCATCCAGCTGGGTTAACTCAGGTATGCAGACGCCCTTCACAGCTCCCTCAAGCCACGTGGCCTGGGACGAGTGAGGTTGCTGCTGTGTGCCTCGGTCTCCTCTTCCGTGCACCGCAGTCATGATGGCACCTTCCTCATGCAGTGAGTGAGGGATGGATGAGGTAATACAGGCAGAGTCTGGAATCAGGTCTGCCAGGCTGGGGGAGCTGTGGGCGGCTTTTCCTGTTCCCCCGCCCTCCTCATCCTGCTCACTGCAGCGCGGGCTGTATTTGCAGAGTCGCCACCTCCAGTCTGTGTGAATACCATGTCAGTCAGCACGAGTGGGCACCTGCACCTTCATGGGCTTCAGGGACCCGGGCAGCCAGCAGACCGTGGAGGAGGCTGTGCTGGGGGCGGCTCCAGTGAGCGGCTGCTTGGAAAAAATGCCCCTAAACCTCCTCTCCAGTGTCCCCACGTGCCCCTTCCTTCTGACCTGCACATGCTGGGCAAGTCAGGGGTGGGGGTGAGGTTCTGATTCCCCTGAGTCATGGCCGAGCAGTAGACTCCTAGAGTTTTTGAGGCAAATAGGTCACATCGTGTTTTCTTTGGAAAGCCTTAACCAGGTGATGCCATTGTTAAAAATGCCATTAAACTAAACATACGAAGAGCCAGATGAGTCCTTGTGTGACTATCGAGAGCCGCAGTGGCCTCCCACAGTGGGTGTGTATTCCCGAAATAACGGCAGGCTCCTTCAGAGTTGAAGGGACCTTTGGATTGGACGTGGCTCCTTTTGGAAGTTACATTCAGTCGGAGCGGAATCTGGTCTCATTAACCAGAGTCAAGCCACCCAGATGGATAAGGGTCCTCTAAGACTGTCCGAGCGTGCATTTCCAGTAGCACTGATAGATCCCAGGAGACACCTGCTCCGTTTTCCCCTGGATGCTTGCTACGGTGCAGGGAAAATGAGAGGGTTCGACTCAGAGCAGTCACGTGGTCGGTTGCTTTCCTCTGAACTGAGCTTTTGATAGTGGCACAGGAAAGCTGACCTTTTGCTTTTCCAGATCACTCAGCTTCTGCGTTTCCTGGTCTTCTGTGTTAGGTTATTAATAAGTGTTTAAGGGTTTATCTTTTTGGTGTTTAAAACTGTCTTGAAAATCAAACAAGGTATAAAACTGATCAGTGTGCACGTCCGTGAAGAAGTGAAGTCTGGCAAAACTGGAGCATCAGAACTCGGCATCATCCTCCCTTTTTTGAAACCGTGGCCGTGTTCTTTGTTGTTGGGACTTCTGCCTGCCGCGAGCTAACGAGCAGATGCGTGGAAGGCACCGGGCACTGGGACCGGACCGCAGGTCAGCCCGGCCCGCCCTCCATTCGGGTGGCACTCACCGGGGTCTCTCTGCCTCCACAGACTCTGCCTGCAGCAGCGCCCCCGGCTCTGGGCCCAGCTCACCCAACAACAGCTCCGGGAACGTCAGCGCCGAGAATGGGATCGCACCTGCCGTCCCCAGCATCCCGGTGGAGGTCGGTACAAAGCCTTTGTCCTGCATCCTGCAGCACGAGTCAGGTTCAGGGGACGATGTGCTTAAAATGACCCCCCTTCACACCTGCCCTTCACTCTTCACCTTCCCGTTTGGGGTGGGAGAAAGTGACCTGTGCGCTCTCCAGAGAAGGACGCAGTTGGAGGTGACCTCCTGCCTCCCTCTCAGCACAGATGCCTCCGTTATTATGGACATGCTAGTTCCTGCCACACCGGGGACAGCCTGAGCCTGGTCCTGTCTCCTGGCCTCTTCCAGAGCAGAGTTCCCTAGACGGTGTCACAGCACGAGCCCACCATGCGTGGCAGGCGCTCTAGGTGGACAGGACCCTGTGGTCGCCAGTGCCTTGCAGGTGGCTGAGAAGCCATGGGCACGTGGGTATAGTTGCTAAGTGAGATTTAACATTTTTGTTTTGTATTGAGAAATACACAACACAGTGTCGGCCAGCAAACCATGTGTCAGCCAACTGGAGGGTCACCTGTGGTCGGCAGGGCAGGGCCAGCCAAAGCCACAGAACAGGGAGCCTTCCCAGCCTTCATGGACACCAGGCATCTCAGACTACAGGGCTTGGAACCCCGGTCCCCCTCCTTCATCAGACCCCACGTAGTGCCACAGTCTGGGAAGGACGTTGCCAAGCTAGAGTGGAGTCGGGGCGCTCTGGAGTCCCTGTGTGGGAAAGACGTCAGAGGCCCAGGAGCCAAGCGGCAAGGTCCGAATGGCACCCTGGCTGGCAAGGTCACGCCCTGACCATACCCAGAGCCGTTCCAGGGCAGCAGGTCCCAGGACCTTGCTCCGTGTTCCTTGAGCTCCTTGGTGCCCCCTGCCTTTATCCCTCACATGTCTCGGGCACCTTGTGCCAGGCCCAGGGAGCAAGGACCCACAGAGCCAGGCAGGCAGCAAGGACCCACCCCACCCTCCACACTGTGCCCCACAGAGGAGGAGAGGCCACCCCCAGGGCACGGGGAAGAAGAGAGAGACAGTCCCACAGGCTGAGGGGTGCCCTGGGCCTGAGTGGGCCTGACCGTAGGGTGGGGGTGGGAGGAGGACGATTTGGCAGGGAGGTTTCTAATACGTGGAGCTGGCATTCCTGCCTGCTTCATGGGGCAGAGTTCTCCTGAGTGGGAGGTTCTTTCTGAATTCTCTCCAGCTTACAGAAGGCTGTAATTTATTAAATATAGTTATTGACTTTGCTTCTTAAATATTTAGAGATGAATCCTGCCCTTCCAAAGCACTGGCAGATCTTAGCTGGGCTACAGAGGCATGAGTGTTTAGCATTTTCCGTTCAAACTTCAAGACCGTTTGTGTATAAACATTTTTAGAAACTAGGGTTACTGCTAGGAATGAATCTTGCATGCCGCCTCGAGGCTGCTTAAGCCCTGTTTTCTCTCGTTCTTCTTCCTTCGTACATCGATTTCTTTTATTACCTGTCTTCAGCCTGCTAACTCCAGCACTTACGTAGATGATCAGGAGTCTGAACAGCCCTCCTCTGTGTGGCTGCGGTCATAGCTGAGTGCCAGCATACGCCTTAGAATGCAGCCTAGAAATTCCTTCTGCCCTGCGAGGTTCACACGGCCGCCTCTTGTTGACTGTGGTCCTGGATACACCATTGCATTTAAAACGGGCACTTACGGACACGGCAGTTAGTGTTTGGGTGGCTCTACCTCGTTCCAGTTCTGTGTTGATTGTTAGAAATCCTGTGATACGTAGATGAAGCTACTGGAAATTACTAGAATGTGTGGAAGGAGTTACGGGAAACCGAAGTGGTGCCACGGTTCCTGCTCCGTGTACGATGTTCACTAGGGCAGGCGAGGGCAGCCCTTGCATGTGGGCTCGCACCCAGGTGCTCTTTATGGGTGTCAGTATCGCTAGAGTTGGACCGGCCTCTGAGAACGCCCATGCTTTGTGGCCAGGCGCTGGTTCTCCGTTCTCACGTGGTGCAGAGGCCCATGAGCCTGCCCATCAGAGCAGGCATCTCAAGCGGATGGGGGCGTGGGGGAGCAGAGACCTCCCAGCCTGACTCTCAGCATTGCCTTTTCTGTTCACTCCGGGCCCCCTGGAAAGACTGCCGTACCTTGAAGGCCCCCCAGGACCCAGGGAAGCCCAGCATGCCCTGCACCTCCTCTACCAGGGAGGAGGCAGAGCTCTGAGAGCGAGGGGATGCTGTCCAGGGGCTTAAGGGGACAGCTCCTCTGTGGCCGCTGCCACTGTGGTTGACACGCGTGCCTCCGTGCTTTGCATCGGGCCTGTGGACCTGGCCTCTGAGCACAGGTGGAGCTCCGGGTGGCTCCAGCCCTGAACGCCTCCCACAAGGCTGGGCCCGAGACAGCAGGTGCCAGGACACCCTGTGATCTCTCGAGTGGATCTGTCGGCATCTCGCGGAACACATTCTCAGAAGGTGCCTTCGTTTCCAGAAATGGGCTTTAAAAACCTTGCTTACAGAGGAAATCAAAACTTTGCAGACATTAGGATGTCTCCTTATTTTGTTTCCATTGTGCTTTTCTGGAAATCACAAGCATTGTCTCTACAGCATAACTTTCTGATAATTCTTTAACTTTTGACCCAAAAAAAAAAAAATGTATCTAGGAAAAATGTTTTCCTCAGCAGCCCTTCATCATTACTGACAGTGTAACATGTGAGCAAATCCAAAGGGAGGCGCAGGGTTTGCTCTGGAGTGAGGTGCACTGTGGTCTGCTCCTAAGCAAGAAGGCTGGGCTTTCTGTTCTGTGGGAACAGCCTGAGCCTAAGTGTTTGTCAGGAGAAGTGTTTCTTCCTGTCCCCGTGGGCCACTCGTGTGTCTTTTGGGAAACGTCTCTCCAGATCCTTTGCCCACTTTTCTGTGGGATGATTCCGGTTTGGCTGGTGAGTCGCTGGAGTTCCCGCGTGTTCCGGATACCGCCCCCGTCAGGTGAGGATCCTGCACACGTTTCTCCCTTTCTGCAGGTTGTGTCTTCACTCTGGTGATTATTTCCTTTGCTGTGCAAAAGCTTTTTAGTTTAGCAGAGTCCCAGTTGTCTGTGTTCGTTTTTGCTGCCTGTGCTTTTGCGGTCTTAGCCATAAATCTTTTGCAATAGCCAAGAAGTAGAATCAACCCCAGTGTCCTTCAGTGGATGAGCAGATGGGAACTGCAATGCTGTGCGCAGTGGAATACTATGCAGCCATCAAAAGGGATGGACTGACATTTGCAGCAACATGGATGGAACCGGAGGTCTTCATGTTAAGTGAAGAAAGCCAGGAACAGAAAGACAAACCTCATTTTCTCATTCATCTGGGGGAGCTAAAAACACTGATGTCACGGAGCTAGAGAGTGTAATAGAATCAGTTTATCTGTTCATCATTAATGTTCGTTTCTGGTAAGGGGATTTCTATCTGCCAAACCCCACTAGCTACCATGGTCACATCTTTTGTTCATTGTCTTTGCCTGTTCATTCAGCAGACACTCCCTGAGTAGCTGCTGTGTAGGGATACAGTGGTGATAAGCTGTTGTCCTTTTTAGCAACGGACATTCGTTCTACGAGCAAAAGAGGTTAAA
The DNA here is from genome assembly GCF_048565385.1 of Saimiri boliviensis. Lineage (NCBI taxonomy): Eukaryota > Metazoa > Chordata > Mammalia > Primates > Cebidae > Saimiri > Saimiri boliviensis. Next base: position 2,674,633 of record NC_133453.1, read on the forward strand.
TAACAGTGACCCTCCCTGTGTGCCGTCTAATCTTTACTCCTGGCTTATGTTGGCTTCATCCAAGTCTATTCTCTAAAAGCTACACGGTTCTGAAACCTGTTTTCCTAACTGAAGGGATCATAAACAAGTGTCTAAGTAATCACCAGGATCGTTCCCAACCCTCAGAGCCCCACGTGCCACGCCCCCATTCTGTTAACACTGAGGCATTGGAGAGACCACCCTGCTCTGCTCTCCTGCTGGGCGCTCAGCCCCGCGCTCGAGGGTCCGTGAGCGCCAGGTCACCTCCTGAGCTCTCCTAACATTACGTCCCAGGCGTGGCGCTCTAGGGTCAGAGCAGGGTCAGAGCTTGGCTGGTTTCTCAGATGTTCCTGACCGTCCTCCCCTCCGGGAGCTCCGCACTTGGCAGTCCTTACCGCGTGCGCGTCTCGCCGTCGGCCGGGTCTGCGAGCTCTCCGTGCCGCCCTCATCTGCCCACACGCGGCCGGTCTTGGCTTCACTGCCCGCCTGTCATACAAGCGGTTGTTTTATGATTTGCTTTTTAATTTTTGTGGGTACACATTAGGTGGACATATTTATGGGGTACATGAGATGTTTTGGTACAGGCATGCAACGCGTGATTGTCATGTCATGCGAAGTGTAGGCTGTCCATCCTCTCACGCCTTCATCCTTCGTGTTACAGACAATCCAAGCATGCCCTTTTAGTTATTTTTAAACGTACAATTAAATTTATTTTCGTTTTGGTTTCTGCCTTTGATGTTACGTCTGGAAAGACATCCCCAACTACAAAATGACGTAAACTACATGATCCTAGATTTTCTTCTGGTAACGCTGTGGTAAATAATCAAATTGAATAGAAATCCACCAGCTGATGCCGGAAAAGGTGACAGAAGAAGAACTCGTATCGGGCGCGGAAACAAACCCCGAATTGCGCTCCTGTGCGCGGCGTCGGGGGAGGGGGGAGACGGAAACGAACCCCGAATTGTGCTTCAGTGCGCGGCGAGTGTTGAGCTCTCGCCCCGTGGCCTTCCAACTTGTTCCACTGCGTTTTCGTTCCCACCTCGGAACGCAGCACAGGCCACCACGGGCGTTTTCACTGCTGCTGTTCTTGGTGGGTACTGCTGATGTTTGGCCATGACCCACTGTGACGGTCCTCGTGTGTTCTGTCCCCAGACGAGTTTGGCGCACCGACTCGTGGCGCGAGAAGGCTCGGCCGCTCCGCTTCCCCTCTACACGTCGCCCTCCCTGCCCAACATCACGCTGGGCCTGCCTGCCACCGGCCCTTCCGCCGTAAGTCACCCCCATGGGTCCCTGTGTCGTGGGGTGGCGGTGGTGGGTCCTTCCGCCTGAGCATGCCCGGCTGTGCTTTCCAGGGTGCAGCGGGCCAGCAGGACGCCGAGAGACTCGCCCTCCCTGCCCTCCAGCAGAGGCTCTCCCTTTTCCCTGGCACCCACCTCACTCCCTACCTGAGCACCTCGCCCTTGGAGCGGGATGGAGGCACAGCGCACAGCCCTCTTCTGCAGCACATGGTCCTACTGGAGCAGCCCCCGGCACAAGCGCCCCTCGTCACAGGTGAGCACAGGTGGGCTCGGCCGCAGCCAGGCTCTGAGGCTGCCCCTGCTCTGGATGGTGCCCGGCCCTCGCCTGCCTTTGGAGGAGACAGAAAGGCACGCCTGTCCCACCCCCACAGTTCCCAAACACACATCCCCATCATGTCATGTAGCCACCGTGGCTGCCACACAAATCCACGCCTCCCTCCCAGAGTCAGGGAGATGGAGTGAAAACAGAAGTCACTGTCCCTTTCTCACCTCTCGGGAGAGGTCACTCACTGTCCCTTTCTCACCTCTCGGGAGAGGTCACTCACTGTCCCTCTCTCACCTCTCGGGAGAGGTCACTCACTGGCTCTTTCAATTTGCGTTTCTGACTGGGCCATGCTGAGCCAGCGCTGGAAGCCCTGAACCGACTCCTGTGGTCAGTTTCTATTAATGGGACTTTTTTCAAATGTGCCCCATCTGGGGGGTGGCCTGAGCTCAGAAATTTTTCTACATTTAGAAAAATACAATTCAGAGAAAAATAAGAACTTCCTTATGAAATTGCATAGCATCAGCAGTGTGAAAGTGTCCCTCCAGAAATGAGGGTGCATTGGCTGGGCCTCACACCTGTAATCCCAGCACTTCGGAAGGCCAAGGCAGGTGGGTCACCTGAGATCAGGAGTTCGAGACCAGCCTGGCCAACATGGTGAAACCCCATCCCTACTAAAAATACAGAAATCAGTCGGGCATGGTGGCAGGTGCCTGTGATCTTAGCTACTCATGAGGCTGAGGCAGGAGAATCGCTTGAACTGGAGAGGTGGAGGTTGCAGTTGGCCGAGATCGTGCCACTGCACTCCAGCCTGGGCAACAGAGCAGGACTCCGTCTTAATAGAAGTGGGGAGTGCCCGCCCCCTTGCTGTGCCGGTCATCACTGTACATCCTCACAGCTTTACATTCGGCTTCCTGGAAATCTCTCATTCCCAGTGAAAAGCTGTGATAATCTCAGAGCTGCACCTATGAAACTCTGGCAGTGACCTTGGTGAAAACTCAGGAGCTTGCTGTGGTGTTGGAGGCTGTGCTGCAGGGTGCCTGGGCCAGGGGGCTGGCTTGGGCAGGCCTGGGCTCTGGTGTGACTGGTCTGGGGGGTTTGGTGTGTTCTTGCTTTGCGCTGCCCATGTGTTGAGACAGAGAGGATTCTTCCTTACTCCCTCTTCACCTGAAGCCGCGAGGGGCCACATTTGTTTTATGCCTGGGCCCTTTTGCTTGATTCTCCCGAAGCTCAAATTCATGCCCCTGCCTTGTTCCCAGCAAAGAAGCCCATGGTGTAACCAGGGAGGGGCAGTGCTCACGGCGCCTCTCCGCGCTCAGGCCACGGTGGCAGGCACGGGGATCTGTCTGGAGGAATTTATCTGAGATCGCGTCCGAGTCTCTTAGATGTTCCAGACCAGCTAGCCGAGGTTGGGGAGCGAAGGCCACTCTTCATTCTTTCTCTCTCGTATCTTTTGCAAATGCGAAATATGCCTGATCCTTCAGGATTCCTGGGATTCGCTTCGTCAGAGGTATTTCTGTTACTCATCTTCTTTCCTTCTTTAAATCGGTTTGTTACACGTGGTTAGGTAACATGCGTAGTCTTGTGTATCAGGTTCTGGGAAAACAGCCTTGTTTTGTAGAAGCTGAATGACGGCTCTGCGTGGATCTCACCTCTCCGAGACACCTGGTGAGCTCGGCATTGCTTCCTCCCTGTGCGGTCAGTCGTCTTGCCCTCAAAGGTGCGACTTGCTCACTGGCATGGGGACTGTCCCTGGTGCCTTCCCAGTCTCTGTGGCGTTAGGGGGCCCATGGCGCGGCTGCCCAGCTTGCTCTGGCCTCGCCCCACACCTGTGCCCAGCCAGCCCCTCCAGTCCTGCCCACCACGTCCGAAACTCCGAAAGCCCCGTCTCTCCTGCAGGGCCCCTCCGGGTTGCCAGCGGCTCGTCCCACCAGCCCCCTGGCTGGGAGCCTCCAAACCAGCGTCTCACCTGCAGCGTCGTGCGGCCTCCGTCCCAGCCTTCTCCTGCTCTATGACCTGAGAAGCCACATGCTCTGTGGGCCTTGTTTTTCCATCTGGGAAGTGGGGGCACTAAGGGGTCCACCCCTGGGTGCCTGAGGAGGGCTCAGTGGGCTGTGCACGCACACGCCCTGCAGGTGTGGCGGTGTTGTGATCGTTGCCTTGTTCTTCTTAACCTGCCACCCCCCACACTTGCTGATGCCCCCAGCCGGCCCCTGTCCGTCCTTCTCAGTGCCTCGGGGCACTCCCCCAGCCCCTACATAAGCAAGACCCTGATTTGGAACCCACTGGGACTGCCCCATCCTCTCATGGATACAAGCCTCCTGCACAGGTCCCCGCCCCTCCAGTCTGTCCTACAGCCAGCAGACTCTCCTGGAAGGCCTGGCGGCCCCCAAGCCACCTGGAGCGGTACCAGCCAGGTCAGGAGCCGCCAGCCGTGAGGAGCTGTGAAACTGAAATAAAAAGAGAAAGTCAGAATTGGAATTCACTTTCTCAGTCCTGTGCGGACCACATCTGGTGCACTGCCGCCGCCCTGAATGTCCTCCTTGTCACAGAAGCCCTGGCAGGGCGGCGCAAGCCTGGAGTGAAGTCCCAGCGTGTCAGCAGGAAGCCCAGCCTTGCTCCAGGAGCCTCATCGCTCTTCCCCAGTCCGGCACGGCAGCCAGGCTGGGGGGCCCAACGCTGGACCAGGCCGCAGCCACGATCCTCAGCCCGCTCCCAGCGCCGGGGCCTTTTCCCCGTCGGCTGTGGTTCCTCCCCCCGCTCGTCCCAGGCCTCAGTCTGTGCCCCCGTCCTGCCTCATCGGCTCCTTCCCTGGACCACGCTGACTCTTCCTGTCCGTGTTCGGTCCTTTCCCACGGTTCTTGACCAGCTCCTGCCTGAGTTGGTCTCCTGGACAGCATGCCTGTGTTTTCCTAGCCCACAGACCCACCTTCCCGCTGGCAATCATGGTGCACAGGCCTATAGGATCTCAGAGCTGGGACAACCCTCCGGTCACAAACGCTTTGAAACAGAGGCCTCTGTGGGTGACGTCGCTGGTGGAGACCAGAGGGGTGAGCCCTGGTCCAGGTTCTCCAGAGCCGCCTCCTGCACGCCACACACCTCCAGTCGGCCCCTTGCCGCTGTCACAGGCTCAGTGTGACTCTCCTGTGTCCCTGCTTGTGTGCTGCTCCAGTGCGACACTCCCCGGACAGTCACTGTGGGTTCAGATCTCCACAGAGTGGCCGCTGCATTCGGAGGTTAGTCTCTGCATAAGTAGCCGAGGCAGGGAGTGGAGCTCAGGAGCCCCCCGTGGCGAGAAGGAAAGTGCATATGCAGAGCCCTGTGCTGCTGCGTTTAGGACGCGGAACTGTGGGCTTGATCATGGCCTGGGCAGCCCAGTGGATCCCCCTGTGATGTCCGCGTGGCTTAGAAGCAAGATGTTGAGAACCATGTAACCTGCTGTCAGGACCCAAGAGACAGGGCCCCCCAAGACCCAGGAGGAGCAGACATTTGGAGTAGAAGGCTGGAGACCTGGGCTGTGCAGCAGGTGGGCATGGGGAAGGCTTCCCGGAGAAGTGGCATCAGAGCTGAGACCTCAGTAGGAGCCCGCAGGCGGAGAGGCGGGAGAAAGGCCCAGGTCGAGGGAGGCGTGTCTGCTGGAGGTGGTCTTGTCACAGATCTCTCTAGCCTCCTGGCCACACGCTCAGAGCATGCCGCCAGCGTCTTAAGGGTACTGCTTTCCTGAGCGAGCTGCGGAGATCCACTGTCCCATTGTCACAGGCTAAGAGTGGAAGGTGCCTCTGGCTTCCGTGTTAGTAATTGCATGCCACCGTTTAGGTCTGATCGCCCCTGAAAACAGCAAGTCCCAGGAAGGGCTTGAGCACAGCTCGTCGTGGCTCATGTCCCGTAACTGGCACGTTAGGCCGTGGTCCTCAGCCCTGGCCTGGCCCCGGCTCTGTCCCCAGAAGCTCACACAGACACTGATTGGTCCAAGTGGGTTCAGAGCACGCGGACTCTGGCTTGGGCAGCCAGGATTGCAAACTGAATTGGATCTGACTCTTGCCTGGCCTACTTCTCAGTGGAAGGATTTTAAAGAGTTTCACAGAAGAAGCACTGGAGTACCCCAGACGGATGTTTGAAGACTTGGGCACCCTGGACGGTTCATCCGGTGTGAACTCATCGCTCACACAGAATCCCACGGTGTGAAGACCAGCTCTTCAACCCTGGGTCCGGATCTAGAGAGCAGCCCAGTCTTAGAGCTTCTTTTTTCTTAAGTCCCCATACCTGCTGGGGTGTGTCTTAAGTGAGGGTTTGTAAACTCTGCTAGTTTCGATATTGTTAAGCAGGGTATGCTGAACTCTGCTAGTTTCGATATTGTTAAGCAGGGTATGCTGAACCTTAGACCCTGCTGGCTGGGTTCATTCCAGGGGCTTGCTCAGGAACTGTCCTGGCAGTGATTGTGACTGCGAGTTGGAGTGGCTTCCAGTTGGGCCGGCCAGGGAGCACAGTTCAGGCCCGGCCCCAGGTCCCTCCAGGAGGAGCAGCCACAGGGACACGGCCCTCCAGCACCAGGAGCCAGGTCAGCTGTGGCTCCGGCACTGAGCACAGGGAGGGGCTTCTGCCAGTGCTCTGGGCAGGAAGAGCGGAAGCTGGGAACGCCCTGGCTGAGGTGCCCATTGGAGGAGCCCAGAGCAAGGGACCACTGGGGCGATAAGAACCAGGCTCTGCCCTACACCCCTGCCCAGCAGCACGCAGCCAGTCCCTGCAGTCAGGTCAGTGACCACAGAATTGCACCCTAATGGACTGGGATTTTATGCTGGAAAGTCCCTGACGGTACACCCTGAAGGCAAGTCTCAGTCTGTCATCAGAAACTCTTGTTAAGGATCTCAGGGATCCAAATTGGAAACCACCCAGCCAGCAGATAGCATCGCCACAAAGAGGTCAGGGCACCTTGTTTCAAGGATACTCAGGGGTAGGCCGTCCGCGTGTGGGCGACACTGGGTTTTGCTCCCCAGGAGGCAGGGGAGTGAAATTCTGAGTGGGCGAGAGAGGCTGAGAGTGAGGGGCTGGCCGCTGGGGAGTGGGACTAGAAAAGGAACAGGGCCAATCTGCACGGGGGTCTCTGCTCATGTCCATTCTGAAGCCCCGTTCCCTGAGGGCATAGGCCTGTGTCCCCATTGTGATGGTAGTGGCCCGGGAAATCCCTGGGACCGTGCAGAGGGTGGGGGAGGCAGAGCTCTGGACGGGAAGGAGCTGGGGACGACTGTGCCAACCCCACTCACGCCGCTGGCTTGAGTGCTTGTTCCTGATCGTGACTCCTATGAAGTTGGCCCCTCCTCCCCCTACCTCCTCCCCTCCCCCCCTGCTTCTTCCCCTCCCCCACTCCCGCCTGGGCGGGGGACTGTGCAGCTCACCGCCTCCACCCGTGACTGGTGTGCACACTGAAGCTCTGGGGAAAACAGCGCTAAGGAAAATGCGTTTCGGCTTCCCATTGCTTTCTGAGAAGAGACCTTTTCAGCAACTACGTAGCCTTTGTGTCCCCTGAAGGCCGCTTTGTGTGGCTGACTTCCTTATTTCCTCCATGAAATAGTTCGATCCCATGTAGTACCCACACCAACAATTGATAAACTCTGCAATGCCTTCCTTTTGAGGGGGAGGGCAGGGGGACAGAGTCTCGCTCTGTCACCCAGGCTGGAGTGCTGCAGCACAATCTCATCTCACTGCAACCTCCACCTCCCAGGTTCAAGTGATTCTCCTGCCTCAACCTCCAAGTAGCGGGGATTACAGGCGTGTGCCACCACACCTAGTTTTGCCATGTTGGCCAGGCTGGTTTTAAACTCCTAACCTCAGGTGATCCGGCCACCTTGGCCTCCAGAGTGCTGGGATTAGGGACGTGAGCCACCGCACCCAGCCTGAAATGCCTTCTTTAGGATGGTTTACCTTTCTCTTTTTTTTAGCATTTTTAGGGAATGATTCTGAATGGATTTTTAGTTATTCACTCTAATTTTGTAACCAAGCATTGATAATAAAATTTAAGAGAAGGGGTCTTTCAGGAAAGTGATGGGGTTGGTGGGAAAGGATGGTGGTTCGCAGAACACCAAGGAAGAACTCTTGGAAAGGTCGTGAAGACCAGGCTTTTTGGGCAGCGGGGTGTGGTTCTGGGTGTGCTCTTTGTGTTTGCATATCACATAGTATTTCTTAAATTTAGAAAAGCCCCTGCAAGGGGACTTAACCACTAAGAAGCATGGCTCTCACTGGAAGGCTTGGGCTCCACTAAACCTGACGGCACACCCAGCTGCCCGATGAACCCCGGCATCAGTGTCCCTGGGGAGAGAAGGACAGGAGCTGCCACTTGCTGCCAGAGCCACCTTGGTGACTCTGGACATCCCTGGACCCTCACAGCCGCCTACATGCCAGCAGGCGTGTAGCCCACCCAAGGGAAGGAGCAGCAGGTTGCCTCAGGCAGGTGCCGAGTTCCAAAGCGTCCCCCACCTCAGGGCCTCCAAGAGCTGGTGTGATCATTTCCTTTGTCATTTCACCCAGACGCCCTTGATCGGCTCAGGGTCACTTTTACCCTGAGCAGCATTGTTTAGTGTTTACCCCCCTCAAATTACCAGGGGACAGATATTCATGGAGCAGGGGAGGTGGTTTGGTAAATCCTTTCATCCACAAAGCCGTGAAGAAATGCTAAACTACCTAAACCAACAATTTGCAAACATATAGGGGTATAAATTTATAAGTATTTATATAGAGAGATATAGATGGATGAAAAGCATACAGAAGGAAAAAAATGTAACTTGACTAGGTTGCATTTTAAATCAGGATTCAGATGCCAGTTAAAGCAAGATCATCTCCTGTCAAAATGAATTGTTTTAATCAAAAAGCACAGGGTTGGTGAGGGTGTGAAGTGGCATCCTCCGCTCAGCTGGCAGGGATGTAAGTTGGCAAAATCTTTTCTGAGAGGGGTTTTGATGGTATGCCTCCGGCCTTTTTAAAGTGTTGACGCCATCTTTGTGCATAAAATCAGTGCTCAAAGAGACCCTTCAAATGACATGGACCCTAAGGACAGTTGTTTTTCCTCACAACTCAGTTGTCTTCGGAAACAGCCTGGAGGCTCCCGTAACCGTGGCAGCCTTCATCAGCACACTGGTGCCCTCTCCCCGCCCACAGTGCTGTTGGCATCGAAACCCGCCCTTCGCGGGCCCGTGGCCCAGGAGCGATGGTGTGGTGGCCACTCTTGGGGAAAGGCTTCCTCTTTGAAACCTGCCACACAGGACTCCTGATGTTCCCTGTACAGACCTGATTTTCAATGGAAAGTTGCCTCCAAATGATGGTTCCTGTAGTCGCAAAGCACCAGCTCATGGCCCCCGGCCTCAGCTGGAAGGGGCCCAGTTAGCGAGCCAGCTCCGAGGCCCCAGGGCAGAGCGCCCGGGCTGGCGGGCACAGGGTGCGGTTGTCTCCATCATTTACTCAACAGCCCTCTCTCCCCCCTCTCTCCTTCCTCTTCCCCTCTGCTGTTTCTTCCTCCAATTATCTTCAGACTGGTATCTTTCAGGCCTGGGAGCTCTGCCCCTCCACGCACAGTCCCTGGTTGGTGCGGACCGGGTGTCCCCCTCCATCCACAAGCTGCGGCAGCACCGCCCACTGGGGCGGACCCAGTCGGCCCCGCTGCCCCAGAACGCCCAGGCTCTGCAGCACCTGGTCATCCAGCAGCAGCATCAGCAGTTTCTGGAGAAACATAAGCAGCAGTTCCAGCAGCAGCAACTGCACATGAACAAGGTGGGTTTGCTGGCTCGGCGCTCCGGGGCCCCGGAGTGGCTGTGTGCTGTGTGCTTCAGCCCGTCTTCAGCGCTGGCCCCTTTCTGACCTTGAGGTAGGCCAGGAGGCAGAAAGAGGGAACTGGAGCAGCCCGCGCTCTAGCCCACAGCATAGAGCTAGCAGGGGCAGGGGCGAGGAGATGCTGCTGGGAGCCTGGGCTCAGGAACAGTTCACCTGCATGGGGATGCGCAGGGCCAGCGCCCTCCCCCACCAGCCAGTGTGAGTCCAGTTGGACCATGTCCTGCCCCTGGGGCCTCAGTGCCCGCAAATGGAATCGTCTGCTTGGGCAACACTTGTTTCTTGGGTTTCCTAAGGCCATTTACTAAACATGTCTTTAAATAAACCAGCAACCCACAGTGCCCAACTTCCAGGCATCCAGCCCATGCAGCCTGTCTAAGTGTAAGCAGAGTGTACAGGGCCGGGGTGCAGGGGTGGTTGGAGTTATACAGGCGCAGAGCTGCAGCAGGAAGCTGAAGGGACACTGTCAGAGGTGGCGCTGGGCCCCGGCCAGCCCACAGAGGTCGACGTAATCCATGGACATCTTGAAAGGCACTCAGATAAGTCCATTTTCAGGAGAAGGTAGTAGGAAAGGTTAGTGCTGTGATGCTGGTTAATAGGAAACAGAAGTGCTGCATACATGTTCATCAAATGGTGGCATGTGAAATAGAGCATCTTTAAGATACAAGATGAATGAGCCACTATGAAAATAGTCCAGCATTTCCTCAAAAGGTTGGACACAGCTACCATGGGGCCCCACAGCTCTGCTGCCAGAGATGAAAGCACACATCTACACAAAAACTCGGGCAGACCTTCACAGCGACCTGGGGCCCTGTATCGGGCCGTTCTCACCCCGCTGTAGAGAGATACCTCAGACTGTGTGATTTGTAAGAAAAGAGGTCCCATTGGCTCCTGGTTCTGCAGGCCATAGATGAAGCTTGGTGCTGGTGTCTGCTTCTGGGGGGGACCTCAAGGAGACTTTCAATCATGGTGGGAGTGGGAGGGGGAGCGGGGGCGTCACTTGGCAAGAGCAGGAGTGAGGGATGGGGAGGGGTAGGGCAGGGCCACACACTTCCAACTGACCAGACCTCACAGAACTCACTCACTACAGTGAGGACAGCACCAGGGATGATATTCAAGCATTCATGGCATGTCCACCCCCACAATGCAGCCACCTCCCACCAGGCCCTACCTCCAGTATTGGGGCTTAAATTCAGCAGGGGCTATGGACAGGGACACAGATTCAAACAGTATCAGTCCTGATAGTTCTGTCAGTTGTGATAGCCGTGTCAGTCATGATAACCACATCAGCTGTGATAGCCACGTCAGTCATAACCATGTCAGCTGTGATGGCCACATCAATCATGATAACCACATCAGCTGTGATAGCCACATCAATCGTGATAACCACATCAGCTATAATGGCCATGTCAATCATTACCACGTCAGCTGTGATGGCCACGTCAATCATGATTACCACGTCAGCTGTGATGGCCACGTCACTCATGATAACCATGTCAGCTGTGATGGCCATGTCAATCATGATAACCATGTCAGCTGTGATGGCCACATCAATCATAACCACGTCAGCCGTGATGGCCATGTCAATCGTGATAACCACGTCAGCCGTGATGGCCACGTCAATCGTGATAACCACATCGGCCGTGATGGCCACGTCAGTCATAACCACATCAGCCGTGATGGCCACGTCAGTCGTGATAACCACATCAGCCGTGATGGCCACATCAGTCGTGATAACCATGTCAGCTGTGATAGCCTCATTAGTCGTGATAGCCACATCAGTCGTGATGGCCACATCAGTCGTGATGGCCACGTCAGCTGTGATGGCCACATCAGTCATGATAACCATGTCAGCTGTGATAGCCACGTCAGTCATGATAGCCACATCAAGGGAGCAGCCCAGGCATCCCTCCTATGATGCATAGCTGCAGGTTGGCACACTGGAAAGTCATCCAGTCATAAAGTGGAATGACACCGGCCTGCTGCAGCACGAGTCAGCCTTGAAAGCAGGGGGGCAGGTACCAGAGGCCGCACGTGGCATGATTTCAGAAAAGACAGACCCACAGAGGCAGGATACAGATTCGGAGGTACCGGGCCTGGGGTGCTGCGGGCAGATGGGGAGCCTTACCAGGGAAGCAGCATCTCTTTAGCGATGATGAGATTCTTCCAAAATCGGGCTATGGTGATGGCTGTGCAGTTCTGTAAATATGCTAAAAACAACAAATGCTGTCATTTAAAAGTGTGAATGGATGGTATGTGAATGACATCCCAACAAAGCTGTTACGAAGAAGAGAGAGGTGAGTTGATAGGGGAGCGTCTGGGGTGACTTTCAGAAGGAAACATTGAGAAGCCTCTGGCAGATTTGGAGACAGAATCATTTCTCTGTTGTCTCTGGTGAAAGTGCCCCCCATGGCCCGACTCTAACCTGCCTGTTACTCCCTGGATTTCGGGACCAGTCCTGGGTGTCTGCCTGTCCGGAAGGTCAGGGTCTTCTGTGGTTTCCCTGAGGGTGAAAACTTGTGGTTAGGATTGGGAAGGAGACAGACTTTCCTAGCACAGATGGATGGGAGTTGGAAGGGGAAGTACCAGGATCCCCAGCAAGGGCAGACGCAACGCTGTGGGAGAGAACCCTCCACCCCCACACTGCCGCCGCCTCCAGCAGCCCTGGGCTCCTGACATCATCAGCCCCTCCCACCTACCTGGTCCCAATTTCCTTCTCTCAAGCCCCATGGTTCCAGCCCAGAAGAGGGGTGGGCTCAGCCCTCACATTGGTCAAAGGCTTTGGTTGCGTGGTGTCCAGTCCTGTGGAGCTGACTCGAAGAAGGCCCCTGGGAGATGCCAGCTGGCTGAGGCCCACGTGCATCTGGGCGTCTGAATCATTCGAGGGCTGCAGGCTTGGGACTAAGGAGACAGGCCCCTTGGGGCCACAGCCTGGCTCTGCTGCCCACTGGGTGCCACAGAATAGGCTCACCACTCCCACTCCATGTGCCCCCTACCTCCAGGCCCTCCTCACGAGACAGCAGGGAGCCGATCAGAAATGGGTGGGCTGCCCAGCAAATCCCCTCATTGGGCCAGGAAGGCACAGGCTGTGGGCGTGGTGGGCACCTGCCAGGCGTCTTCACTCCCAGGTGTCAAAAGCACTTTCACATCCATCTTGCTAATGCCAGCTTGGGTTTGTTAATTTTATTATGTCATTATCTGAGTGACGGGTAGGAGGTTTGAGGAAGATGGGAAACACCTGTTCACGTGCATCAGATTCTTGAATGATGTAGAAACCGGGTACTCTCACTGGAGTTTGTTCTGCCATTGATTTACGGTAGTGAGTGACAGTTGATTGAAACGTTTAGACAGCGTTTTCCAGGGATGCCCAGGAAGACAAGGATCTTACCCAGCGCTCCCTGGCACTGACGTCCCTGCCCTTCCTCTTAGAGGATGGCAGTCCCAGGGGGCTCATTCCCTGAGGGCATCAGCCCACCTCTGGCAGCTGTGAGCCCTCCTGTCCCACGGAGCTGCTCTCCGCCCCTCCTTCAGCCTGTACCTCGGAGGGCAGTTGCTTTGGAGATGTCACTCTGAGAAATAGAAAACAGAAGTGGCCTGCTCCTAGCCGTGGTGTTCCCGCAGCCACATGCAGCCACTCCAGCTTTCCCGAGGCCGCAGCCCGCAGCCCGCAGAGCTGCCCCATCTGGCTGAGAAAACTCCAGCGGGCAGACAGCATCAGCCCCGAGCTGGCTCTGCGCTCCTCTCCGCAGCCTGTGGTCGGGATGATGGCGAGCGTAATCCACTGCGTCAGCCTCTATTGCCCGTGCCCCTGCCTTGGACGCAGTGGTGTTTAATAACGGCTTGCGGCATGAAGGAACTTTCTGGAGAAAGCACGCTATCAAGGGCAGGTGGAGCGTGGAACTCTGCAGGCGAAACTGGCCCACCGTGTTGGCTGGCCGCGCCCAGGCCCGGCCTCAGTCATGGCTGGTGTACATGCAGTGGGTGGTGTGTGTCCAGGTGAAATAGCTCTTGCTCTCTACTAAAAGAGGGCACCGGAAGGCGTCCTCCACCCGTGGAGCAAGAAGCCTTGTGCTCAGGGTGGTTCTTACAGCGGTTTCTCAGCTCCACACAAGAGCCCGCCTCCTGCAGAGCGGAGGGCCTGCGTTCCTGGGAGCTGGCTGTGTTTCCCTTGAGCTTGACATCTTCAATGTTGAATATGAAAACTTGGACTCGTATTTTGGGTGGTCTAATTATGAGTGTGTCCAATTGTTTTAAAATACTGGCAGTTTACCAGTTCGGTTTTGGCCCTGAACTCCAGTCTGACTTTTTAAAAATGTAATTATTCCAAATATGGAGGTGCATTTGTTCTTCCTGAATTGCCGAAAGCGGGCTCCCGGTGTTCCCCAGGCTTCGGGCTGCACCGCGCTGCTTCAGTTGTCTGCTTGTGTCCAGCCGCCTCCCAAGCCAGCTCTGCAGGGCGGCCCCAGCCCACAGCCCAGCCAGTGAGACTCGGAGCTGAATGTCAAAAGAGAGAGAGAAAGGCAGCCTTTGTTTCCAGCTGTAGCCCAGGGAGGTGACCCACTCAGTGCCAGGGCAGAGGGCCTGGCCTGTGTCACAGAAGGCTCTGATGCAGGACCCCTGCTGAGGGGACGTCCTCCTCGGGCCCTGCCTGAGAGCCCTCGCTCGAGTCCCATGGCATGGAGACGGTCCCTCCAACAGGCCAAGGGGCATCCGGCAGTGGTGGACGCTTCAGAGGCTTTGTCCTCATGGAAGGGAGAAGACAGACCTGGGGATGTTGTCACTAAAGGACACTGAAGAGATGCAGCTGCGGACAGCACTTGCCATCCGCAGCCAGCCAGAGAAGGGCTGTCCAGGAGCCCTTGCAACGATGGGGAGGTCTGGTGACACCCGGCACGGTAGACACGGCTGCCAGAAGCCTCCAGCGGGTGGGTTATGGGGCCGCCTGAGCCCTGGAACGGTGCCCCCGGAGAGAAGCCGACCCTGCCACCTCGGCAGCCGTTCTTTGCATAGGAGAAGGACATTGAGGATTTCCTGTCAATGCTCTTCAAGTTTTTATTTAGGCTTGAAATTTAAGGCTGGGCATGATGATTACACCAGTAATCCCAGCCCTTCGAGAGGCCGAGGTTGGTGGATCACTTGAGCTCAAGAGTTCGAGACCAGCCTGTGCAACATTGTGAAATCCCGTCTCTACAAAAATACAAACGTTAGCCAGGCAAGGTGGTGCTTGCTTGTAGTCCCAGCTCCTCAGGAGGCTGACATGGGAGAATTGCCTGAGCCCTAGAGACAGGTTGCAGTGAGCCAAGATGGCATGACTGCACTCCAGCCTGGGCAGCAGAGCAAGACCCTGTCAAAAAAGAGAAATTTAAACGAAAGCATCAGAAGAAAAGTCATGGAGCTTCTCTCCGCTGAGCCCTCCCTGGGCCACCTCCTTTAAAAAGCAAGCAGCCTGGCTTCCTGGGGGTGGCTGTTTATTGCAGGAACCTCCTTCCATCTGCCCTCAGCTGCCTTGTCCCCCGCCCCACCCTGGAGAAGGGACCTGCTTCTGTGTCCCCCATGGGGCTGCTGCCCTCCAGCACTTTTCCCGCTTTACAATGGCCCCTGGGCACTAAAGAAAGCCAGGCACCGTTTCTGCTCACTGCTGGGATGGGGCAGCCCCACAGGGTCCCATGTAAGGTCCTAGTTTTCCTCCCTCACCCTCCCTCCATTTCACTCTCCTGCCCCCCCATTTATCTCCCTCACCCTTCTCCCATTTCCCGCCCCCTCCCCTCCTTCTCCCCTTGTCCTTTCCTGGCATGGCACCCACTCTTCTGCTGGTCCTCTGGTCTCTCCTTGTCTGTGTCTGTGCCTATGTGTATTTGTCTCTGCGTGTATGTATATGTATGTGCATGTCTACGTGTGTGCGTATCTGTGTGTGTCTCTACATGTGTGTATGTGTGTGTGTCTACGTGTCTGTGTGTGTCTACATGTGTGTGTGTCGCTACGTGTATCTGTGTGTGGGTCTACGTGTATGTCTCTGTGTGTGTCTCTACATGTGCGTATGTGTGTCTCTACGTGTATCTGTGTGTCTCTACGTGTGTGTGTATGTCTCTCCGTGTGTGTATCTGTGTCTGTGTGTGTCTACGTGTATGTGTGTGTGTCTCTCCGTGTGTGTGTCTGTGTCTGTGTGTCTCTCCGTGTGTGTGTCTGTGTCTGTGTGTGTCTCTCCGTGTGCGTGTGTGTGTCTGTGTGTGTGTCTGTGTGTGTCTCTCCGTGTGTGTGTTTGTCTGTGTGTGTCTCTCCATGTGTGTGTGTGTCTGTGTGTGTCTCTCCGTGTGTGTGTCTCTGTGTGTGTGTGTCCGTGTATGTGTGTGTGTGTCTGTGTGTGTCTCTCCGTGTGTGTCTGTGTGTGTCTCTCCGTGTGTGTCTGTGTCTGTGTGTCTCTCCGTGTGTGTGTGTCTGTGTGTCTCTCCGTGTGCGTGTCTGTGTCTGTGTCTCTCCGTGTGCGTCTGTGTCTGTCTCTCCGTGTGTGTGTCTCTCCGTGTGCATGTGTGTGTCTGTGTGTCTCTCCGTGTGTGTCTGTGTCTGTGTGTGTCTCTCCGTGTGTGTGTGTGTCTGTCTGTGTGTCTCTCCGTGTGTGTGTTTCTGTGTGTCTCTCCGTGTGTGTCTGTGTGTGTGTGTGTCTGTGTGTGTCTCTCCGTGTGCGTGTCTGTGTCTGTGTGTGTCTCTCCGTGTGTGTCTCTCCATGTGCGTGTGTGTGTCTGTGTCTCTCCGTGTGTGTGTCTGTGTCTGTGTGTGTCTCTCCGTGTGTGTCTGTGTCTGTGTGTGTCTCTCCGTGTGTGTGTGTCTGTGTGTGTCTCTCCATGTGTGTCTCTCCGTGTGTGTGTCCGTGTATGTGTGTGTGTCTGTGTGTGTGTGTGTCTCCGTGTGTGTGTGTGTCTGTGTGTGTCTCTCCGTGTGTGTGTGTGTCTGTGTGTGTCTCTCCGTGTGTGTGTGTGTCTGTGTCTCTCTCCGTGTGTGTGTGTCTGTGTGTGTCTCTCCGTGTGTGTGTGTGTCTCTCCGTGTGTGTGTGTCTCTCCGTGTGTGTGTGTCTGTGTGTGTCTCTCCGTGTGTGTGTCTGTGTGTGTGTCTCTCCGTGTGTGTCTGTGTGTGTGTGTCTGTGTGTGTCTCTCCGTGTGTCTGTGTGTGTGTGTGTGTCCGTGTGTGTGTGTGTGTCTGTGTGTGTGTGTGTGTCTGTGTGTGTGAGCCTCTGTAGCCTCCTAACCCTCCAGTTCTGCTATCTGAGGCCTCGGGCCTTCTGCCTTTGGCTCCCCAGCTTCGCATGGCGCCTCTGTGCTCCCAGCTGTGACTTTGCCCCGTCTGCTCACCGCTCCGTTCCTGATCTGTCTCCCAGATTCCAGACTCGGCTCTGCACTTTCTTGCTGGATTGCCCTGATGCTGGGATTCGGCTTCTCTGAGCCGCCCCCCACCCCCTCTCCCTGTCCCAGGGCCAGCACCTCCTCTGTGACAGCCCTTCTCTGGTGCTTGGCTGGGAGTCCTGGTGTCTCCTGCTCGCTCTCCCATCCATGGGCGGCCCCCACTGCCACTCGACCCAGCCTCTGTGCCGGCCTCTGCCCGGCCCTGCTGCCCGTGTGGGTTTGCTTCTCCAGGCATTCCCCTGCCCTCGCACTGACTCCTTAGCACCTTCCTGTGATGCAGGCAGGACCATGCACTCCTCAGAGAAACCAGCAGCCTTTCCTGCCCGTCCACTGAGGAGCAAAGCTCTTCAGCCCGTGGCACACGGGAATGGGTGAATTGCACATCCGCGGACCCCTTGATAACGGGGCTTTGGGATTGTGGGAGCGTTCTTTCACAGTCTGCAGAGGAACACAGTTCAGTTTGTGCTTCCTTCTGGGAGTTTCCACGTGCGCCCTTCCTAGCCTGACCCAGACCCTGCCTCCTCTCCTGAGCTGCTGTTGCCATTCACCACATCCCTCTCTCCCCTTACGCTCTCAGCTCCGGCCTTTGCTGTCACACCAACCCCTCTTCCAGCTCCCAGATGTGATGGGACAGCTCCATTGCCCAAAGCCGAGGAGCTGTCCTGGCCACCCTCTCTTCCCTCTGCATGTGCACTCCGTCCCTGCGCCTAGAGCTGCTTCCTTTTTGGTGTCACAGAAAACGGAAACCTGTCCTTTTTCCTGTGCCACAGCCAGACATGGGGCCCGCCTTACCCTTTTACCCCCTGGCTGGTCTCCCCGCAGCAGGACGTGTGTCCAGAACGTGTACCTGCTTGTCCCCGGCCCCACCTCGTCTCCGGCACCCTGCGTCCCTGCTCACTTGCCTTGCACGCTGCAGCCCTGCCAGCTCCTCACAGCTCCCAGAGAGCGCCGACGTCAGCCTTACACGCCCTTCCACCTTGCACCCCCTTCCACCTTGCCCCACTACCTGCATGCCCCTTGGATTTGCCCATCCTTTTAGCGAATGTGTGATGAGTAATTATGTGCCCCACGGATGATTCCGAAGTGGCCCCTGCCCTCATGGGAACTGCAGACTGTGGAAAGATGGCTGCATGAATGGCAACCACAGGAAAACCAGAGGACTGATGGGGCTGAGGAGGGCATGGCGCCCCGTCAGGAAGGTCAGCTGCCCTTCCTGGAAAAGGTGGCATGCGTGGGAGGCCCGTGGAGCCTCTCGCACTGGCCAGAGGCTGGAGGAGGAAGGGAAACGGCAGGCTGGAGGCGAGCATGGCACAAGGGGTGCAGAGCCAGCAGGGTGGCAGGGAGGGAGGGAGGCTGCAGGGCAATACGGCCACATGATGGAGGGGCTCTTCAGCAGAGGCAGCATGACAAGAGAGCACATGGGAGACTTTCAGCAGGGAAATGACCAGGTCTAGCTGGCTCATTTGAAACCATGCCCTCACTGCCGCGTGCAGAAGAGGTGCAGAAGACTGTTCATGCTGGAGGAGGCACCTCCCGAGGGCCAGCCATGCTATCATCCAGGCAGGAAAGGCAGGAGGTCAAGGCTGAAGGGAAGCAGCACCGTCCAGAGGCATTTCTCGTGAGCAGTGCACGGGCAGCACCTGGCAGATGGGCGTGGCAGCTCGTAGTGTGACACTACAGGTGGCCAGAGAGATTAAATTGCCAAGAACGGGTCCTACAGGAGAGGAGGCTTGGAAGAAGCTGCCCGGAGTTAAGCGTTAGGGCCACTGTGCTGGGGCACTTGAGCACTCGGCTAAGCTGGGGTGTCTGGCAGGCTATCAGGACTGGAGGTGAAGAGCGAGTGTGGGCCCAGCACCACTTTGGGAGTCACTAATACTTGGAATCCAGAATGGGGAAATGAGCTGAGGAGCAGGAGAGGAGCAGCCACCCTTGTTCCCTGCTTGAGAGGGCAGGGAGGGAGACCGAGAAGCAACTGTGGGATCCAACAGGAACAGAGATCAGGGAGCATGTCGGGAGTCCACAAGAGGGAGGATGCCGAGGTCCCTGGGGCCCCATGGTGGGGCAGGTCATGGAGCACCCGGGGAATCCTGCAAGAAGGGAGGTCGGGGAGTGTCCCCAGGATTCAACAGGGGAGGAGGTCGTGGAGCATCCCCAGGATCCTGCAGGAGGGGAGTTCACGGCACGTCAATGGGATCACACAAGAAGGGAGGTCCTGGCACATGGGCGGGGTCCTACAGGACGGGGGTGCGTGGCGTGTCAGTGGGATTGGGTGGTGAGCATTGTGGACATGGATGTCTTCCGCTGGGTGGTGAGCTGTTTCTCTTAGCAGCCGTGGCTGTGGGGTCAGCACTGGCCTCTCTTCACACTCAGGCTCCCCTCTACAGACTCATTTGAGTGCAGCTTCTTTTCTATGTCTCTGTGCCTGATGCAGAAGAGGTGCTTAGTAAACCCCAAATGCCTGAAGACCTCCTTCCCTGGGCCAGGTCAGCTTGACCCCGGGCTGGGGTCCTGCTAGGCATGATTTTCTCAGTACCATGGATAGCGCCCAAGTGTCTGCTGTGTGGGGAGATGAAGGCAGCTGCTGGCCTGGGGCAGGGCAATGAGGTGCCTTGAGTCCTTTGTTGTCTGCCCCAAGGGTGGGGTTTGCAGCACACCTTTTCCTGTCTGATGAGCTCAGAGGCCCTGGCTGTCCATGCCTCATGTGTTACTTCTACCTTGCAGATCATCCCCAAGCCAAGCGAGCCAGCCCGGCAGCCAGAGAGCCACCCCGAGGAGACGGAGGAGGAACTCCGTGAGCACCAGGCTCTGCTGGACGAGCCCTACCTGGACCGGCTGCCGGGGAAGGAGGCGCACACACCGGGCGGCGTGCAGGTGAAGCAGGAGCCCATCGAGAGCGACGACGAAGAGGCAGAGGCCCCGCAGGAGGTGGAGCCAGGCCAGCGCCAGCCCAGTGAGCAGGAGCTGCTTTTCAGACAGGTGACCACACGCGAAGCCACCTACGGTCCCCAGGCAGCATCTTCTGTGTGGTGATCACGGGGACTGCGGGGTCCTTCCACTGTCACTGTCCAATGCCTCGCCCGTCTTGTCCTGGCCACTGAGGGAGGTTGATGTGGCTTCTGTTTGGTCCCAAGCCGTTCCTAGGGATACGAGACGTTTGCCCACTGTGGGTGGTGACATCACTGCTTTCTAGCCATGCACAGGCCCCAGAGAACAGGTTTCCTTCCTGCCTGTAGGGTGTGAAAGAACACAGAATCCACGTGTTAAGAGACAGGGCGTGCTTTTTAAGGAAGTGAAAGAAATAGATGTATTAATTGATCAGAAAGGCAGGCAGGGTCTGATCAGAAGCCAGGACCTTTTGTGGTGCAGAAGTGCTAACGAGCAGCCCTGCAGATCCAGACAGACGGGCACGGTCGTGGCACCCAGAGCCAGGAAGGCTTCAGGGCACTGACACCGAGGAGCCAAGCTCACAGGAGACTGAAGAAGAAGGCCAGTGAGTGACTGGTTCATTTCCAGGGACACTTAAAGATTCCAAGTCAACAGAAATGCCTAGGGCATTTGGGCAGCCAGCAGAGCACTGTATCTGCAGCCAGAGTGTCCTCAGGAAGGTGTCCTCCCCTCTAGGCGGGAAGCGAGCCTGGGGAGCCCCCACTGTAGGTTTGATCTGTCCTCCAGTGGTGGAGCTGTGGCTTCGGCTGCAGGAGCCACTGGCTTTTCCTTCCCTTCTCGCTGGACTCCACAATGGCCATGCCACTGAGCACCTCCCCTGCTTCCTGCCTGCCAGCTGGGTGGCCGGACGCTGCCTCCACCCCCGGCGGCATCTTGGAAGCCAGGAGCAGGCTCCCAGTAGTAAACCGCTTCCTTGAATTCTCAGCTACACTTCTTAAATGCTTGCCACCGAATGAATCTGTGTGGGGCCTTGAACCTGCAGCACCTAGACCAGAGTTCACCACACGCGAGGTCAGCTCACAGTGGTCTCCGGAGCCCGTCCCTACCTGGCTTCCCAGAGGCTGGCATTGGGTGCTGTCTCTCCTTCTCATTCAGGGGGTGGCTGCTCTCTAATTTCTGGGGCTTCATTAGCACCCCAGGCACTAAACACGACAAGGCCCAGCAAAACTAAACGCTTAGTGAAGAGAGAGGGAGAGAGCCCGGCCTCTCGGGCACACACAGCGCTTCCTGGTGGACGCTCGCCCACGGGTCCTGTTTGACGGCCCAGCGTGAGGGCTTCTTCCTGTGGTCAGGCCGTGATGAAGGAAGCAAGTCTCTGACTGGGACTGAAATTTGGTGTGCTATTATTATGCTGAGAAGAAACTGGAAACTGTTTACATTAATAATTCTTGGGGCTTGCTTCTCATAGATCAGCATTTACTTTGAAAAAGGAGGTTTGTTATATTCCAAGCATGAGACGATTATTAGGAACACTTATTTTCTGTGCTCTCCAGAGGGTAATAGGCAGAACTCCTTATCAGGGAAGTGTGGTAGCGCATGGAGCACCTTGCCGCCTTCAGGGATATGGGGCATCTTGCAGCCAGGGTGCCGGGAGAACCATTTATGAGCTTCGCGGAGCCGGCAGTAATCCCAGCTGAACTTGGTCAGCGGAAGGCAGGGGGCCTGTGAGAGCCGGCTCCGGCTCCTGCTACTGTCTTGGGGCTGCCCTTTGCTCTGCTCCTGGCTCTGATTCCTAAAGGCAGGACAGATCGGAGCCTGGCCGGGCAGCTCTGGCTTCCCCCAGTGCTGGTGGCACAGGGCTGGGCTCTGCCTCTCACACAGGAACTGGCACGTGGGTATCTGGCTTTCCACATTCACAGGATTTGTTCATCAAAACTAAGGATTGGGGCAGAGCTCCCGGCAAGGAGGCGCCCAGCTTTCTTTGTGCCTTGGCCCGGGTGTCAGGCGGCTGGCTGTGCCCTCCCTCAGCTGCTGCCTGGGGAGGGGCTGGGCAGCGGTGGCCTTGTCTCTGCCTCGATCCCTCTCCACTCTGCCTGGTACGGGGATTTGCACCTCTGCCTGTCCCCAGCATGTGGCTGAGTGTCCCCCACTGCGCGCACACACACACACACACACACACACACACACACACACACACACACACAGAGCCCCAGCCCCATTCCACCTCTCCCGAGAGGCACATCCCCACCAGCAGGCCTGCTCCTGGCCCCAAAGGCCCTGGGTGCCTGGAAGCTGATGGGCTGTTTCTGCTTTTAGCCTGCACGCCGTGTGTGGGATGTGAGACCAGGGAGGGGAGTGGCTGCGGATGAGGCCGAGTTAGCTCTTCCAAGTCTGAGTCTGTGGTGTGCTTTCTCACCCGAGTTTGGCATGCAGATTCAGTGCCCTTGGTCAAAAATAAGACCCACAAACCCAACAAGGGGGCGGGGCTTTGTGCCCACTCGCTGTATGTGTGTGGTATAGCAGAGTGGGCGCTCCGGTCCCCACATCTGCATGGCTTCACGGTTCCACCCCTGCAAGAGGCTCTCCACACCCACCGTGCCCTTGCTGCTGGGCCCTGCTCCCCTGCACCTGCTCCAGGCTGCTCCTGGCTCAGCACCTCCTCAGAGAAGCCCTCCTTGATACCCCAAACTGAGCCGGGCCTCCCTGGAACCCCCTGGCTCAGCCTGTGTTACGCTGTTAATGAAACCTGTGGCACATCCCACGTGGACGGCCTGCCTTCCCTAGAGGGAGCCAGGCGCTGGGCAGCAGAGCCCTTGCTGGCCTTGTTCTCAGTTCTGGGCCCACTCGGGCTTCAGGGCACTCACAGGGAAGGCCAGTCCACGCAGCTGGCCTCACGGCATCCTCATGGCCCGTGTACGGCCTGTGCATGGATGGGAGATGCGAGACAAGGGCGCCCTAGCCCTGCACCCGCCAACACGGCCGTTCCTCCCCGCAGCAAGCTCTCCTGCTGGAGCAGCAGCGGATCCACCAGCTGAGGAACTACCAGGCGTCCATGGAGGCCGCTGGCATCCCCGTGTCCTTCGGCGGCCACCGGCCTCTGTCCCGGGCACAGTCGTCGCCGGCGTCCGCCACCTTCCCCGTGTCTGCGCAAGAGTCCCCCGCCAAGCCGAGGTTCACGACAGGTAACACGTGGCGTTTGCGCGGCCTGAGGCTACGGTGCAGGCCACCGTGGGCACAGCCCGGGGGGCTGCTCCGGGCCCAGCTCTGCAGAGGCTGAGGGGCTGGGCAGGCACTGCCACGGGGCCCAAGGGCCACACTGGGTGGCAGGGACCATGCAGGCCAGTCCCGGAGGCCCTCCCCACCGCACACTCAGTTCTGTTACTATGGGGACCTGTCACGAGCTCACTTGCCCACCTTCCCTGTCCCAGAGACCCGTGGTCTCCTCCGAGAAGAGTCCCTAGCCCATGCCCCTGGGCTGAGAGGGCCTGCGGCTTCTGGTCCAGCATGGTAGGAATCAGGAGCCCGTGCGTCTCCACTTATGCTCTCACGCTCTGCCATGTCCACAGCGTTGGCTCTGACGCTCCAGTGACTTAGGGCTGTGAGTGGCCGGTGGGGGGCCGTGATTAATCAAGAGCAGAGCCAGGAGCCCTGGTACACACTGTGGGAGCCACATGCCCTCTGTGTGCCACCCTCATACTATCCTCTCCCTGGGGAGGCCATCTGCCAGCCAGGGGCTCTGGTTTTCCCTGCCCGGTACCTCACCAGAAGTCTGGAGGCGAGTGAGGTGTCCAGCACGGCTGAGGAGGCAGGAGGAGCTGGGCCCTGGACGCGTCTGCCCAGAGCTGCCCAGAGCCAGGGAGGAGGCTGCGCTCCTGGGTGCCCCTCCGCCCAGCCACCCCTGCAGGGGAGAGGAGGGAAGGACGCTGACTTCCGGCAAGGCTCGCCTCTGAGACGAGCAGGGAGGACGGGGAGCGCTTCACACGGTTTTGATCTACTGTTGTTTGTTAACGATGTTCTAAGAAAAGCTACATAGATACAGCAGGGCTTCGTCCTCCAGGTAATTCCCATCCAGCGGCTTAGTTTCTGCGCTCTGCAAGGTTCTCACTTCAGGTCGTCGAAGGATGCTGTTCATACTCAGAGAAATATTTCCAGAGTAATTATCCAGCAAGGAAATGCTGCTTCTCAGAAAGAAAACCATGGAGGGTCACAGGAGCAGCGGGGGCCTCTCCACGAGTCCTGGGCAGCTGCCGGCAGTAAATGTGCTTTTGAGCAAACGCAGCTCAGGCAAGGGGACCGCTGTCACCGCCACCAAGGCGGGAATTCTCCCACGACGCTGCGCCCACCGTGGTTGGTCGCAGGACACTTCCAGGCAGTCCCAATTAGTTGGTGTCCTTTCTTAGTTTGTCTTTATTACTTTTTTAAAGAATTTATAAAACAGTACACCTTCATTGTAAAATGAACACTGTAAAACAAACATGGTGGAAATGCACAGAAAATGCCGTCTGCCCGTAGTCCCACTCCCAGTGGTGGCAGGTCGTGTTGGGTTTAACCTTCCGGATCCACTTCTGTGCGTGGCCAGATGGACGGATAGACAGAAACATCATTTATTTCACAGACAGCGGCTCTGCTGTGTCCGAGGCTTCCTGTGGGGAGCTCAACCTCTCAGCCGTCTTCCTCTGTCCCCGCACAGCGACACGGCGTGTTCCTTGGCCACGTGGTCTCCTGGCTGGCTGTGCCACCCTCGGCTGTGTGGACCTTGCTGCTTCTCCGTCTCTCTGCACTCCACCTTCCCTGTCCGTAAAGGCAGTAAAGGGGGTGTCTGCCTCATAGGTTCCAGCCATGTGCTCAGTACATACTAGCACACGTGACCTTGTCATGATGATTCCACTGAAGGGCAGTCCCCATTCCTCATATGCATGAGCATCTGGTTGTTTATGCACACACACGCCTATTTCACGGGGGTACACATGACTTTGTTTCACGGGACACACATCTGCTTCATGGGGGCACACACATCTGTGTTTCACGGGACACGTCTATTTCACGGGGGCACACGTCTATTTCATGGGACACATCCATTTCACGGGCGTACACGTCTGTTTCATGGGACACACATCTATTTCATGGGGGCACACGTCTGTGTTTCGTGGGACACCTATTTCACGGGGGCATACATGTCTGTTTCACGGGGGTACACGTCTGTTTCACGGGACACATCTATTTCACGGGGGCACACGTCTTTCACGGGGCACACACGTCTATTTCACAGGACACATATTTCACGGGGGCACACGTCTGTTTCACGGGACACATCTATTTCACGGGGGCACACGTCTATTTCACGGGACACATCTATTTCACGGGGGCACACGTCTATTTCACGGGGCACACACGTCTATTTCACAGGACACATTTCACGGGGGCACACGTCTATTTCACGGGATATACACATCTATTTCACGGGGGTACACATGTCTTTCACGGGACAAACACACATCTATTTCATGGGGGCACACACGTCTGTATTTCACGGGGCAGTGTCTGTCATTGCCCATGTGTGTATGTTGCCATTATAGACTCCCACACACAACTATGCCCACACACGGAGTACAGATTGTGTGTCCTGTATTCATTGAGTCCTGTAAGCCTGCACCTACCCTGATGCATTTTTATAAGAAGTTCCATCCCGTAGCACTGTTTTGCAAGTGCCCACAGAATTCCTCAAGTTCAGGGGACTGACTCCTGTTAGCCTGACTCACAAGAGACTGACATAGGAAGCATGGAAACTAATATGCACCAAGTGTATCCTCTAACTAAGCCCTGCAAGCACTGGGCCACGTTGAATCTCAGCTCTTTTGGCTACAGTTGCTGCCTCTGTTTCCAGTACCAGGGACACAGGTTGGGAGGGTGGCATCCTGGGTCAGCAAGCTGAAGCGCTAGAGGGGGTCCATCTGGGCAGCCTGCCCAGGCTCTGCACCATGTGCCCTGCCCTTCTCAGCCTGGATGAGCCCACATTAGCCCAGGTGCCCCTGGCAGGTGGCCTACCTGCTGAAGGCATGTTTACCCAGCCTGGCCTTCCTTTTGTGAAGTCCTGGAAGACCAGACATATCCCAGCAGGGCCTCGGGGCGGCCCTCCTGCCAGATGTCACCAGGGCTGAGGCCTGCTGAAGAGGGGCCGTGGAAGAGCTGTGCCCTGGAGGGTCCCCTGCCCTTCCCTCCCATCTCTAGCCTCTGCAGGCAGGCCAGGCACACCCCCTTCACGGTGGTCCCGTGTGTGCTGACTGGGACATGATGGCATCCCACATGGGTTCAGGTCTGTTGCCCTTCCCCTGCAGAGCCCCAGGCCGCCAGCCCAGTTGGTTCTGGGGCCCCCACCAGGGGGCTCTTCTGTGACCGCTGTGCCCTGGGGGCCAGTCCGTGCTGTGGTGAGTACACAGCTCGCCTCTGTTCATAATCCGATATTAAGTAGACCTGTGGATGTGCGTTTTGTGTGTGCTCTCTAGCACACGTGTCTGGTCGCTCTGGAAGTTTCTAAAGGCAGGGCCCAAGTCTGGTGTTTCTTGGGAATCTCAAGTACCTTGGACAGTTCTCAGTCTAGCAGAACTGGAATTAGAGGTTGGTCTGGGACCAGGTAGACTTTGAGGATAGGGCTCTAGAGTCGCCTCCTTCCAGAAGTCAGCACCGGCCTCCCCAGCACGAGTCCCACGCTGCCAGGTCCAGCCATCCAGGGGCCTTCTCTTCACCATTCCCTCCTCAACCTGCTGCAGCAGGGCAGCTGTGCGTGTCCCTGCCTGGGCCCTGGGCGCTACTGTGAACGTGGGTGACAGGCAGGCATCCCTGCCCACCTGGCCTCTGCATTCATCCGTGTCCTCTGGGCCTGGCCAGTCGAGGGGTCTTGGCAAACATGGGTATTTTTCTCAAGGACTGTTCCAGCCTCCGTCTCCTTCCAGGGAAGTGGTGGTTCTGTCACCACCCAGGGGCAGCCTGCTGGCGGGTGGTCGCCTGCCCCTGGGTGTGCTCTGATCTCGGCCCCTCTGCTCTGCCCCAGGCCTCGTGTACGACACGCTGATGCTGAAGCACCAGTGCACCTGCGGGAGCAGTAGCAGCCACCCCGAGCATGCCGGGAGGATCCAGAGCATCTGGTCCCGCCTGCAGGAGACTGGCCTCCGAGGCAAATGCGAGGTAACACCGGCGGGGCGGCTGGGCAGCTGCGGCTTTGGACCCCACTAGAGGGGACCCTCGTGGGCCCGCTTGATTCAGGGCGTCGGCTGAGCAGGTGGTGCTTTGGGCTGTGCAGACCTGGGGGAAGGGCCGTGAGCATCTTCACTGTCCGCAGCTTGGGCAGCCAGCCGGCTGCTGGGAGGCCCCGGGCTGTCTCTCCAGAGTCCTGTGCCCTCCCTGCAGGAAGCCGCTGCCTCTGTCTGCGCCCGTTTCTGACGTTTGCCGCCCACCTCCCACCTAGCAGCCTCTTCCCGAGGTCCAGGGCTGTGGCTGTCGGCGTCCTGGTCACTTCCCGAGGAAGCCAGTTCCTGGGATACCAGGAAGGGGCCGTGGGGAAATCTGATTAGATCTCAGATCAGGCCTGCTGGCTTTTGTTAAAATCTCTTTTTTTTTAAATCTCGAAAAGCTTTGAGAACGTAGGGAGACCTCAGGCCCTTGGGACCGTCCTCAGAGTTAAGGTGCCGGCAAGGCGGTGGGCGGTGGCGGGGTCAGAGCTGCAGGCAGGCCCTGGCCTGGTTTCCATTCAGCTCCCTCACGCGGCTCAGTCACGAGAGGACGTCTCAGGGGTGCAGCAGCTCTGGCTGGCCCTCGGTTTCCCTGGCTGCCAGCTGGCGGCTGCACTGGTTCTCATACAAGGAGGGCCGAGTCCCACCTGCTGATAGGAACCAGAGCCGAGGCCCCAACCTGGCTGCGGTGGCCTCCCAGGCCCCAGGAGATAGAAAGGATCAGCCAAGAAACGCTTGAGGCCGGGGCAGGAGCCTCACTTGGGTGAGGCTGTCCCGCTCTTCACCCCGGAGGCAGTTGTCACAAGGGATCTTGCACTTCCCAGGGGGAGGAGGGTGTGACCAGGCCCTGCAGATAGTGAGGCAGGAAGAGAAGGGACCTCCGTCTGGAAGCTGGTGGCCTTGGAGAAATTTCCGTTTCCTTGTCTATAGAGAGGGGCTGGCCACACTTGCAGGGTCGCACAATGCCCCACCCATGCTGGGACCCCTCCCACACCAGGCATCCAGCCACACTGCAGAGAGCTCCCAGAGTGGGCAGGAACACCTCTCCAACAGCTCAGGGCCCGAGCGGCCGTGGCAGAGATGATTGAGCCGGAGAGCTGGCGTGGTGGGCCTTGCTACAGGGGCCGTTTCTGCAGGATTCCACTCTGCAGGTCTGCCTGTCCCTCCATTAGAAACTGGCATATTTGGGAGCTTGAGTCAATCCATGGCTTATCTTCACTCTCATTTCGTTTGCCAGTTTTATTGGTGATTCGTGAGTTTCAGCGGGGAGGGCTCCGAGTCAGGCCCAGGACCTTCCCCTGCAGCGCCCTCTGGGAGGAGGGACGGAGGGGGGCGGAGCCGCTGCCCAGGCTCTTGGCACCTGCTTCAGGAAGCCAGTCGGAATGGCCAAGCCACTGGAGGGCAGCATTGCACAGCGGACACTGGTTGTGGGAAAGTCCTCCTTCCACAGGACCAGCAGCCGTCCTGCTCCGGCTTCCAGGGGCTGCCCGAGGCTTCCTGAGGCCCCCACAGCTCCACCACCTGCTTCTTTGTCCCTCCCCTACATGTGTCTCCACCCCCAGGGGCGTCCACTGAGGCCAGGGCATTGGGAGAGGGTCTGTCAGCCAGAAAAGCAAAAGCAAGCAAGGGAGGAGTGAGAAGACCCCGGGAGAAACAGCCCACTCACCCGCCTGCCCTTGGCACCATGGGTGGAGACAGGAGAGGCTGTGGGTGGAGGTGCCAGCCACAACTGGGCCGAGGGCTAGCAGAGGGTCCCCAGGGGTCGGGGCTGTGGGACAAGCCCTGAGACTGGCAGGATCCGAGGGAAAGCAGAGCTGGGGGAGACAGGTGGCTGGGAGACGGCCACGGAGGCCACGGAGGCCACGCCCCCTGGACAGTAGCCCCTTGTTCCCACAGGTGGGGTAGCACCACACTGCGGGTAGCCTCCAGGCTCAGAGCCGGCGATGTGCTCACTCAGCCCGGGGGGCGCAAGGTCACCCTCCATGCAGGCCTGCCAGGGGTCACTGGCCTCCTGAGATGGCTGAGCAGAGGGGCCATGGGTACCTGATAGGAGAAGATGGGGTGGACAGGGCTGTGACTTCCTGAGTCTGCAGACCACATGGAGGCCACAGCAAGACTGAAGCCCAGGCCTGAGGGCGGGATCTCGCAGTCAACAGCCTTCCTCTGGGTGGACGATGGCCTGCCTGGAGAGCCCTCGCGCTGCTGTGTTGGCTTTGTGTGGTGGGGAAGGACGGGAGTGAGATGGGAGATCTTTTCTGCGAGCTTGGGACCCTGTCGGGGCTTGCAGGCTGGGCCAGCAAGAGGTGGCCCCGGGTCCAGCTGCCTTGCCCCCTGCCTCACACCAGAGCAACCGGGCAGGCCTTGGGAAGCTGCCTCACACATTCTGAGCGGGTGCAAGTCCTCTGAGAACAGCCACGTGCCTATATGGGCCCCGCCCTCCTGCAGAGGCTTCCTGGCGGCCAGAGCAGCTCCTGGCCAAATCACATGCCCAACTGGGTTTCTCCTGCCTCCAGGCACTTCGTCCAGGAAGGAGTGGAGAAGGGGTGGGCTGCAGGTCAGATGCCGCAGAGACCAGGGCCACAACTGGGGGGTGCCCCCCGCCCCAAACCTGTGTTTGCTGTAAGGAGCAGACTCCTAATGTCTTAGGCTAGGAATTGAAGGGTGACAGAAATGAGGTCAGCCTCCCAACAAAGCAGGAAGCGGTCACCAGCATCCGTTCGCTCTGGAAGAATCTCTCCAGTGCCCGTGTGCCCTCTGAGCCATCACAGTGTCACAGAGCTTTTGGTGGTTCTGTCCTGTGTCTTTTCTGTCTCTGTTTCATGTGTTTGTAAGGAGGGGGGTTTTCTACTTCTCTTCTTTGCCTTATTCTAACACTGACTTGAATTTGTGACTTGAATTTGTGGAATAACGTCAAGTCTCTCTTGCTGCAATTCCAGCTCTTATCTAGTGGGTAACTCTTGAGTGCAGAGGACACATGGCTGCCGGGGCCCTGCCGTTCTTTTACCTGAAGTCCACACTGCATGACCTGCCTCTTGGCACCCTAGGGCACGACCTGTGATCCCCAACAGGGGCCTTCCCGAGTGTGGGCTGCCCAGGCCCATCTGTCCAGATGGAACTTGGCCCTGGCCACAGCGGCCTGTGGCTGTGCACGCAGCAGGGCTTCCGGAAATCGTTAGAAATGAAAAATCTCAGCCGGGTGTGGTGGCTCATGCCTATAATCCCAGCACTTTGGGAGGCCGAGGCAGGCAGATCACCTGAGGTCAGGAGTTCATAACCAGCCTGGTCAACGTGGTGAAACTCCGTATCTGCTAAAAATACAAAAATTATCCAGGCATGGTAAGGGTTGCAGTGAGCCGAGATAGCGCCATTGCACTCCAGCCTGAGCAACAAGAGTAAAACCCTGTAAAACTCCATCTCAAAAAAAAAAAAAGAAATCAGAACCCCCAGCAGCTGCCCAGGGCCCCAGCTGACCCCTAGCTAGGGAGTACGTCCCTCCCGCCTGGCTTCCGAGGGACACTTGGCTTATGTCCCCAAAGTGGAAGCCGCACTAGGCTTAGGTGCATGGGACCATGGAGCTGTTTCTACTGTGGGAAGGTGGCATCACATCTTTCCTTTTTAAACCAGGGACCTTTATCGAGAAAGCCCAGTCCTGTGGAAAGGGGCCCCCTCCCAGAGCAGACCTCCCCTGCCCGGGGCACCTGCCCTCTGGGGGCCCCACCCCTGTGGGCAGGTGCTGAGCTCTCCTGGCTTCACCCCTTCCTTCCGCACGGTGCATGGACAGGACCCACAGCTGCAGTGCGTTCTGCAGGCAGGCCATGTGCTAGGGCTCTGGTGGCCTGAGAGCAGCCCCAGGTGCTGGGCTGACGCAGAGCCCAGAGCTTCGCCCGCCACATGTCTCACACACAGGGTGGACACCGAGGCCTGCAGGAGGTCGGTGGATGCTGGGGCCAGGCTGCGGTCAGGAAGGAGAGAGTAGATCCTGCTCCTGCCTGGGGGAAGCAGGTGACAGCCACCACCGGGGCTGCCTGGCTGGCATGTGACTCGCCCTGTGGCGGCCTAGCCCTCTAGCAGCCATTTCCACGGGAAATGTGAACTGAAGTCTCATGTCCGAAGCCATAATCCCTTTAAAAGATTAAACAAGTGTAGCTCAACTGAAAAACGGAAGCTTTCCTGTGAGTTTCTGGGGAAAATCCGGATTAGTCCAGGCTTCTCAGTCTGAGGAATTCCCAAACCACAGAGAAACGCAGCCGGACGACAGCTGGCCATCAGGGCAGGTGCCAGACCCTGGCGGCTGGTGGCCCCAGGGCGGTCCGAAGAGACACCGGAGCTGAGCTGGGGTTTCCCTGAGCGTGAGGGAAGCGCAGCAGCTCACACCGCCTTTGGCAGCTCACCTCTATTTTAAGACCAGACCCTGGCAGTTGGAAAGCAAAGTAATAATTTGATGCCGAGTCATTTGTGCGACAGTGAAGGGTAATGCGTTGAAGGCTGGAATTAACTTTTAAAATGTTTTTTTAAGCTGTAATTAAGTGTAAGCCCTCTAAAATATTTCTTAAATATTTAAAAATATCACATTGGGTGATTCTGCAATAACCAGATAATGTGCTTGTTTGTGTTTCAAATTACGTTTCCTTTTGGGCGATGGTTTCCCGGGAGTGTCCGCAGAACGTGTGAGTGTCCTCTCACCTGTCCCCGCAGTGCATCCGCGGACGCAAGGCCACCCTGGAGGAGCTGCAGACGGTGCACTCGGAGGCCCACACCCTCCTGTACGGCACGAACCCCCTCAACCGGCAGAAACTGGACAGTAAGAAACTTCTAGGTATTGGAGGCCCTTCCTTTCCTCCGTATTGGGTTTGAAGCCCCGAGGTTGTGTGTCCAGCTCGGCCCCTGTGTCTGGGGCTCCTGTGGGTGTCGCCTGCCAGGTTATAAGGTAAAGGGTCTGGAAGGGAACCCTTCACCCCCATTCACAAGCCACTGGTGACGCATGTGCCAGGTAGCACATGTGTTTGTGTAGAAACTGGGCAGAGAGCTCCTGGTTTAGAAGAATCTTGAATCACAGGGTTTACTCACGAGGCTGAGAAGGGATACCCCAGCGCACTGCCCGCCCCTGCCCCACTGGAGCCTGCAGCTGTGTTTTGAGCTCCACTTGCAGACCTGTCAGGGCGAGAGCGAGAGGAGGCCTAGGGGTGTCCACCACTCCAGCGCGAAAGGCTGCTGTGTCTTGGCTCTGACTGGAAGCACCTTGCATGGGTGATAGAGAGGAATTTTGGCCTCATAGAGAGAACTTTCTGACAGGCATCTTCTGCCTGGGGAGCTGGTGAGAGGCTTTACACAGGGATCTCCAGCAGAAGCAGGTGAACTCCCAGCCAGCTTCATGGGGCGCTCAGGACTCCCAGGACGCACAGCACAGACCCAAGGATGGGAGGTCCCAGGACGCACAGCACAGACCCGGGGATGGGAGGTCCCAGGACGCACAGCACAGACCCGGGGATGGGAGGTCCCAGGACGCACAGCACAGACCCGAGGATGGGAGGTCCCAGGACGCACAGCACAGACCCGGGGATGGGAGGTCCCAGGACGCAGAGCACAGACCCGAGGATGGGAGGTCCCAGGACGCAGAGCACAGACCCGGGGATGGGAGGTCCCAGGACGCAGAGCACAGACCCGGGGATGGGAGGTCCCAGGACGCAGAGCACAGACCCGGGGATGGGAGGTCCCAGGACGCAGAGCACAGACCCGGGGATGGGAGGTCCCAGGACGCAGAGCACAGATGCGGGGATGGGGGCTCCCTTCATTCCTTGATAAGGTCCCCCCCTGCCTCCCAGCCACCCTGAACCGGGACAGTCACTGCCCACTGGTTTCTTTC
The DNA here is from genome assembly GCF_048565385.1 of Saimiri boliviensis. NCBI lineage: Eukaryota > Metazoa > Chordata > Mammalia > Primates > Cebidae > Saimiri > Saimiri boliviensis. The sequence continues at coordinate 2,707,395 of NC_133453.1, forward strand.
CCATCTTCCGTGCCTTTGCGTTGGGAAGAGCACTTCGGCTCTCCTGGGCAGGACCCCAGGAAGGCGGACAGGGGGAGCTAAGAACCGTGAACTCAGGGTTGTAGGGGCAAGTGGAGGGTGGGCTTGTTGACTGTTTGGTGGTGGGTGCCTTGCGGGAGGTGTCCTCCGTGCCAGGCCTGTGCCCAGCAGAGTCCACCTCGGAGACCTGGCACCTAGTTCTTCCTGCGTTCGTCACTCAGGCCTTCATGCACTCACTAAGGGCATCTTCCATACCGGCTGCAGGTGCCGACAGGGTCACAGACCACGGAGCCGGGGGGCCGTGAGGACACGCGTGGGCTCTGGCCTGGGGCGGCAGTAAAGCTGCTTCCAGAGCCCCCCTGCCCTGTGGTTCAGGAGCTTCTAAAAGGACAAAAGCCTGAAGGTCAGGGAAAGCGGGAAAGGAGTGAGCAGCAGCAGGAAGTAGGGGGCGGGGTGCAGCTGAGCTGGTTCACGAGGTGGGTTCTGAGCCAGTGCCAGCTACAGGAGCCACCGGCCCACCCCACAGAACCCGACAGCTCAGGCTCAGCTGTGGACTCAGGGAGGTGCTCAGATAAGGGCCTGGGCCGAAGCTGGTGAGGAGGCCCCTGGCCCCGACTGCATGACCCTACCAGCCGCGTCCCCCGCTGCTTCTCTGGAAAGGGCGCAACAGGGGCTTCCTGGACAAGGGACAGCTGCTCTAGATGAGAGCGTGCATGGCAAGCCCCCACTCCTCCCCACTGGGCTGCCGGCATGCTGACCTTTACCCTCCCAGCAGAAGACAGAAGACCCCTCTGTGGATTGACCAGCCCCAAAGAAGCTGACAGCAGCAGTCCCCAACAAATAGCCCCCGAGATCACTTTTACTGGTGCTCACTGTTCTTAAGCCCCTGTGTGCCCAGAGCTTCCACCCGGTGGTTGGCACATCCCCTTAGGAGTGGGCAGCCAAGGAGGACCCAGGCCTGAAGAACGCGCCTGACAGGGAAGTGGAGACGGAGCCGCACAGGGAAGGCGGCGGGGCAGACAGTGGACGGCGTTAACCCAGCCGCCCTTGGTGCCCTCAGAGAGGGGACGCTGCATCCATGTAACGCGGACAAGTGCCATAGAAACGTGCAAAGCACGGGAGGTGTAGAGAAGACAGAAATTAAATGCCCGACCACAGAAAGAAAATCCTCAGACTGGAAGATAGAGTGATGTGATGTCCCAGAAACCAGAGCAAAACGCAGCAGTGCCGGGAAGCTGGGACCTGAGATGATGGGGGAGGCCAGAGCTCACGCCAGCATGCAGGGTCCACGCGGCAGGAGTTCCCAGGGAAGGCCAGAGGAGGCGCCTGTGGCATTCAGAAGGCCCCAGACGAAAGGCAGAGTCTCCGGGCTGCAAAGACCCACCGGGGTAAGAAAGACCCTCTTAAGGTGCACCAGCGGAACCTCAGAATGCAGGGACAGAGGCGAGAGCCGGGGTGCTAGAGAGAGCCGGGGCACCTGCGGGCTCCATGAGTCCCGAGGCCATGCCACCTCTAAGGGAACATCATTGCCCTCCTGAGGCTTGTGTCCCATCAAACTGCCAGGTCAGTAGGAAGGGGGCACGGAGGACTCCAGGCAAGCGAGGTCCAGAGCTTCCCGTCCAGCTGTTCTTTCTTAGAAGCCACCAGAGGACTTGCTCTACCGGGGCCAAAGAAAATTGGGAGGCTCGACTGGAGGGTCTGTGAGATGGTGGCAGCCAGGAGGTCTGAGATCGCCCTGCAGAGAAGCAGATGCAGCCGCCTCTGAGGAAGGGGCATGCGTTCCTAGAGGAGCAGATGACACATGGATCATGGAGAACTTGGGAGAGGCAGGGAGCACCCACTGGGGCCAGGGAAGGGATTCAAGGGCAAGGGCAGTGTGGATAGTGGGGAGGGCAGGTCCAGGAGCTGGGTGGGCAGAGGCTGTGCATCAAGGCACTGAGGCCAGAGCGTCAGTGGGAGGACGGAGGCAGGACCCGCTCCACCAGCAGGACCGCGGAGGCAGGACCAGCAGGACGATGGAAGCAGGCTTAGCTCCACCGCCTTGCTTAGATTTCTGAGTGAGTTTCACACAAAGTTTAAGACAGGTCAGAAAGGAAAGCAGAAAGTCGGATGTGTGGTGTCCTTGGGGAGATAGTCAAGGGCAGAAGGAGCTCGGAGCTCTCTTTCCTGCCATGGCTGGTTACCCGATGGGCCCCAAACCCCGGTTCACGGCCCATGTCGGCCCCTGAGGCCCTTTCCTATTGCTGGTTTCTTGTAAGTTTCTGCAGCATTGCTTTGCCCCATTCCTGCCCTCCGAAGGCAGCCATTCTAGTGCGGTTTGTTCTGTTAACAGGCAGTTTGATCGTTCTGTTTCCTGTTCTTTCCTGCAAAGCTTTGTGCTTTAAAATCTGTTCACATTCCTGTGAGGATACCTCACCCATTGCCTTCTCACAACTTGAAATCAATTTTTGAATTTCCGACAAGGATCCTAACCCAGAAACCTCATTATCACCCACCGAAGTATTTCAGACACAGTGACAGCCAGTGACGATCTTGAGTTTTGCCAACATAACCCTAATGAGGTGTTTCAGCACCACTGTGCGATTTTTTCTTTCCTCTTAATGGAATCCACAAGCTGCATCCAAGGGCTTTCATGTTTCCTTTCTGATGTGCTGAGACGCCACGCAGAAGGCTCGGCTGAACTGGACTGTGGGCCTCAGACAGGCTGGCTGCTATCCTAGATGTCACCGGGAATCACACGGCTCATCCGCTCATGTCAGCTGGCACAGTGCTGTGTCCAGGGAGACCTGGGCCTCTGTGGAGTGGGCGCCAGTGAAGCTCGGGAGAGTGTGGCAGGAAGATGACTTGGCACAGCGAGGGCACCCTCCCAACCAGGACGCAGGAGCAGCAGCAAGAGGACGCCTGGAGCCTTCGCTGTCCTGCCCCAGGCACAGAACGCCTGTCTGCCAGCCTGCGGCTAACGGGCAAGTAGGTTGGTCATTCATGGGGCTTCTGGCCCTGTTAGCAGGCTGGAATGTTTCATGGCCTGGTGTTGGTGATTGTGGCTCCAAACCACAGGAGGCTGCCGGGCTCCTCAGGGCTGTCACCAAAATTCTGTCCCTCTAACTCCATTCCGAGACACAAGCATTTGGATGCAAGATCGCAGACTTTTTCTTTGTTTTTTTCGGTCTTTTCCAGATAATGAGCAAACTCAGAACAGTCAGATCACTTGTGGTTTTAATGTAGACATGGTTGGCCATGATTTCAAAGAGATTCGGTGTCTGACAGACACCCGGCCACGTCTGTCTCCTGTGAGCTCATACAGCCGAGCGCTTGCATCATTTGGAAAATGAGCTCCCTGGTTTCCGGCAGTGTCTTTCACACGCGTGGGAGTAGTCAGTGATGGGAGGAGGTGCCCACCAAGCCACTCCCAGCCCCAGCTACTCAGCTACTCACCAAGGTCGGGACCGCCCTTCCGAGGCAGTGCCCGCCCCTGTGGTGAGGTTGGCGCTAGGCGACCCCGCTACAGATGACGGGAAGGGCATCAGGCGGCTGGGACCCACGCCCTCCTCCATTCTCAGTGTCTTTCCACCTGCCCACCAGCTCCCTTACCCACCACATCCCACCAGCTTCCTCTCAGCCCCTGCTCAGCCCCAGCGCCTCCCAAAGGGGTTGGGCGTGCAGGCTGCTTCCCACGCGGTCAGCCCCATGCCCACTACTTGTTGCCACCAAGGCACAGAGGAGAGCTCGGCCAACGTACCTGTGGGGATAAGGGCTGGCCCCCACGAGCCTCAGGTGAGAAATGTTAGCTGATGCTGTCCTACATCCCACACTCACGTGTGGACACGGCACGCAGGCTCAGGAGCCATGACTCCAGGCAGAGGTGGGGCTGTGAGCCATGGATGTGGAAGAAGCAGGCCCAGGATAGCACCTGGGAAGGGAAGCGGGGGCCATGCTGGTGCTGCTGCCTCAGCAGGCGTGAGGGCCGGGACCAAGAGGCACCGTGTTGAGAGCCTGCTGGCTCGGTGCTATGTGCAGCCCAGGCCGGGAGCAGGGATAAGGTGGGCACAGACCCAGACCTGCCCTCAGAGCCAGGCCAGGTGGAGAGGAGCACGGACTTTCTCTGACACAGGCTGGCCTCTCCCAGCACGAGGAGCTTTGTCTGGAAATGGGAGTGCTGCAGCATCTCCATGGCACCTGTGCCCCTCAGCTGGCCAGGCCATCCCAGCAGCTAGGGGCCCGGCCTGTCTTCTCTTTGCCTGGGGGGCCCGGAGGCCCCTGAGCCCCTTCTGAAAAGCAGCTGCAGCTGCTGCCCCCTGCCCCTGCCTCTGCCCCCTGCCTCCTGCTCTGCTCCCTGTTGGCATGGCAACCTCCCAGCCCCGGGATATGGACATAGACTTGGCCATTCTAGAAGCCTCCAGCCTCAATGCGGATGCGTGGCCTCCGCAGAGTGGGAAGAGCCTGGGTCAGCTCTGTGCACCGGGCCTCATACTAGGGCCCAGCAATGGGCATCTGTGGAGTGTGTGGCCGTCCTTGGGGTGTGTGGGCATCTGTCGGGGGTGTGGATGTCCATGGGGGGGTGTGGGCATCCATGGGGTATATGGGCATCCATTGGGGGGGGTTCAGGCATCCTGGAGGGGTATGGGCATCTGTGAGGGGTGTGGGTGTCCATGGGCTAAGTCAAGCAGAACATCCTGTGGGTGTGCAGGCATCTGTGGGGGTGCGGGCCTCCATGGAGGATGCAGACATCTGGGGGAGGGTGCGGGCATCCATGGAAATGCAGACATCTGGGGGAGGGTGCGGGCATCCATGGGCTAAAGCAGGACAACCTCTGTTGAGCCTCTTATCTGCGCCAGCCACTCCCCTGTGGCTTGGGGCCATCGCAGTTGCTCTTCCCAGCCAGGCATGCTGAGCCGTCGGGAAGGTTCCTTGTGCACACCGAGCTCCCCAGTGCGGCAAGCCTTCCAGGCGAGAGGCGGGCAGGCCCTGATGGACCCACAGCCAGCCCCTTCCCGTGGCCCCGTTGTCTGGGCCTAGGAGCGTGGACCAGAGCACACGGGGTGTGGTCTGCTGTTCAGAGCTGGCAGAGCATGGGAGAGGAGCCCCGGGGACACAGCCCGGCTGAGGCCGGAAAGTGGGGTCCCACACTGGATAAAGAAGCCTCTTACATCAAGCCAGTCTCTCTGGAGCATGTGAAATGTCACCCCAGCTCCAGCCCAGGAGGGGCCGTGGGCTGTGGAGATTGAGGGGCTGGAGACCCAGGCAGCAGCTGGGAATGGCAGGCCCTGTGCCTCGTTCATGGAGGTCTCTTGTCCTCAACAGATGGGTTTTAAGCTGGTGACGTACATTCAGCCAGCACTGGGGTCAAACAGGAAAAAGACTGCCTTTTCACCGTCGGAGCAGGTGTGGGCGCCAGAGCAGTGGGGTGGGGGAGGCGACCTGGCATGCAGCTGTGACATCCTTGGAGCCCTCAGTGAGCTGTGCACGCTCCGCCTGGGTCGCAGGGAGGGGCTCTCACTGCATACATTCCCAAGGATCTTGGGGTCAAAGAGGCCCCAGCACCCATCTTTAATCCTGGGACCCGCCCCTTGTTTGCATTGGAGGGGGCTGCTGGACAAGCCCTAGGAGCTCAGTGAGGAGCCAGGCACGGGGTCCAGGAGCAGGACTTGCTGTTAGACACTGCCCCTTAGGGACATGGACTGTAGCAGGCTACCACCAGGGTACCTCGTGCTCCCCAGTGGCTTGGTGCCTCCCCGCAGCCCCTGACAGGCTGATGCCACAACAATCTGAGGTGTCCCTACCAAGGTCTGTGACTCAGCTCAGCCCTCACAGGAGCCACGGCACTTCTAAGGGCCAGGCGCTGACCCGGTATCGGGGCCACAGGGCATCACGTGGGGAGCAGTTGCCCCTCGGTGTCCCACAAATGCCCAAGCACCACGGAAGACCGCAGAGTGCTCCCAGGGCCTGCCCAGCGCCTCGGCCGTGTGGCCCTGGCCTCTCTGACCGTCTCCCTCCCCCCACAGGCTCGCTGGCCTCCGTGTTCGTCCGGCTCCCCTGCGGTGGTGTTGGGGTAAGTGTTCCTTTAATGTGTAAATAATGTCCTGTTTCTTCTCCAGTCCCAGTGGTCACAGAAATCGCAGCCTCTCTTCCCTCAAAGTAAGTAATTGCTACCAGCTGTTTTCCACACACAGGGCCTGGCGGGCCGGGGCTGCCCACGTGTGGCTTCAAAGGCCGCGTGAGCCAAGAGCATTTTGACCGCAGACACGGGCACCTTTCTCTGAGGAAGGTCATCTGGTGCTCGCAGCTTAGGCTCTGGGGGGCAGTGGCTCTCACTGTAAGGAACAGGAGAAACAGGACCCTGTGTGCAGCCAGCTTGTCAGCCCCTCCTGAGTCTGCAGCAGTCATCTGCTCACATCAGGCCACCAGTATGGCATGGGTAGGACACATGTCTCCTCATTCTGTACCCATTTTCCACCCGAGGCTATAGGTGGGGCTCCCAGTGCAATGACTCTGATTCTCATGTGCCACATGGAGGCTGTGGGGCTGCTCACTGGGCGCGCCGGCTACGAGCTGCTGATACATAGACCTGGCCTGGGCGCTCAAATTCACAAGGACTTTGCGGTCTGGGCCTCTGCCCATCGGTCCACACAGGAATGGTCAGGTCTTGCAGTCGAACTTCTCAGTAACAAAAAGGTTCTCCCCTGGCCCCCAGCCTCCTTGATGCCGCCTGGGAAGAGGTGGCAGTGGCGAGGGCTGCCGTGAGGAGGTGAGGCCGAGCGGTTCTGGGCCATCATGGTCCCGCCGTGCCGCGAATCCCCACAGGGTTGCAGGCAGGGAGGACAGGCGCCCGCGGACGGTAGGAGCCGCTGCAGCCGAAACAGCACAACATGTGTGATCACAGAGCACAGGGCGAAGCTCAAGGTCTGGATTCTGTTATGGAAATGAAACAAAATTGTTTTCTTCCTGAGTTTTTATAAAAATCACTGCTTTGAAAATTATCCCGTCAGAAAGAGAATAAACGGCATTTATTCATGCTACCGCCATGCCTCCTAGAGTTATTTTATTTTGTATTGTAAATAGGCTGCAATCTCTTAATTTGGGGCAAGTTTTTGGCCAGACTTGAAAAGAATTGAATTTGCACTGCCCTGCAGCCAGCACGCCTGTGCAAGGCAGAATTTATCGTTTGCAAATGAAAGCTGAGTGCAGGCCCAGAGCTGAGGGGGTGAGCCCAGCAGCCCCCCACCAAGTATTCAGTCCAGATCTGAGGCACACAGATGAGAGCTGCGCCCTCCCATCTGGGCACAGGCATGCACTCGTGCACAGATGCAGATGGAGAAGTTCCCCACGTGGACTTGGGCAGAGAGGGGAGCCTGTTGGCCTAGGCAGGGAGCAGTGCAGGCCGTGGGGCGTCCTCAGGTACAGCAGTCGGTAGGATGTGTGTCTTCCCGTTGTTTTCCAGGAGTCAGGCCGCCCGGAGGCCTGCGCAGGCCCCTGCCCTGGCTGTGGGGTGCACTTGCTGTCACTGGCACAGACGCAGCTCTCCGGTGCTTCAGTGTCTCCCCCAGAGCTGGGAGGGGCCGGCCTTTTGGGGTGTCAGGAGGAGCAAGGTAGACCTCAGGAGCCAGAGTGTGGGCGCAAGGGAGGTGCTCCTGCCTGGAAGGGCAGAGCGGGCAAGCAGAGCCGGCCGCCTTTCCCGAAAGCAGCGGCAAACTCACGTGGAGGTGGATGGGGGCTGGGAACACCAGAAACTCCCCTCTCCCCGTGCTGGGAAACGCAGGCCGGAAAGTGCTTTGACCTCTTTTCAAACCACGTCAGCTCCTGCGTTGCTCCTCTCCACTGACCGCAAGCTTCAGCACGGTGAGGAGCTGGTGTCCCTGCGTGGCCTCACCCGGCAGGGTCCCAGCCTGCTCCCGTGCGCCTGACCTTCCCAAAGGCCTCCCAGCCCTGCTGGCCTGAGATTCTCCATGGGAATCTTTCTCCATGCTTCCTCCCACCTTTTTTGAGAGAGAGAGAGAGAGCGAGAGAGAGAAATTTAAAAATCCAGAGCGAGCTATTTGTCCCTTCCCGCATCAGCAGTTGCCACCACCTGCCCTGAGCTGGGCTGCTGCCCAGCGGTGCATGCCTGGGCCAGGCTCCCTGCAAGAGCGCTGGAGATCCTGGAACTCCGTGCTCGTCCCTGAGCACTGGAGCCATGGTCCTGAAGCAGGCGAAGAAGTCTCTTGAGTTCTCTGGGGACTGGGGCCCTGTGGTGGAGCTGGGGGGTTGACCCTTACTCTGTGCAAGACATTCCAGAAACTTCTGAACCCCAGGGTCCCATGGGAGGGGGTACAGCTGGGCCTTTGGACACAGGCAGCTCATGGACCGAGCAGCTCCTTGGCACCCCAGGTGTGCAGAGCCCCCAGAAGACCCTTCAGAACATGGGCATCCTCCACCCTCCGCTCCTCAGTGTTGGCCTCATCCTCAAGCCCAGTTCATTGTGTGTTCAAGAAAAATCGTCTCTGGGTGCTGTCCCCACGGCAGCAGCCTCGGGGCCTGGCCTGCCCGGGACCCCGCCTCCCCCAGCAGACATGGCAGCTGGCAGAATCTCACCCTGCCCAGCTCTCACTCCTGGGAGGTCACCTTGGATTTTTTTTTTCCCCCTCTGTGGAGACAGAGCCTCACTCTGTTACCCAGACTGGAGTGCAGTGGTGCGTTCATGGCTCACTGCGGCTTCGCCCTCCTGGGCTCAGGCAATCTTCCCGCCTCAGCCTCCTGAGTTGCAGGGCATACAGGCTCAGCCCACCACATCTGGATAATTTTCTTTTAGTTTTTGCAGAGATGGGGGTCTCACTATGTTGCCCAGGCTGGTCTCAAACTCCTGGCCTCAAGTGATCCTCCTGCCTTGGCCTCCCAAAGTATTGTTAATATAGACATGAGCTGCCACACCCCTGCTACCTTTAATTTTAATGAATTGATTCTCCGACTGAAGTCATCGGCCCAGAATAGTCCTATTTATGTGGCTGCTTCCATGAGTAACAATACAGCATTAATTAGAGGAGAAGCCATTCTTTATAGGTTGAATATTAATGCTGTGGAGGGTAGGTAAAATGGAGTTATTTTGACATTTGGAAACCATTTATAGAATATAGAAGTTTGATCATTGAAAGAAAACCATCGCTGAATACCTTCAGGAAATGTCTTCAGCCCCTTGAAAGCGCATTTTAAATGATGAAGCCTTAAGACGGCCTGGAAGGAAACCCTCCCTCCCCACATGATGAGTGGTGTCCATCAGTCGGCAAGTCTGCCTGGTGGTGGACAGGAGCGCTCAAGGGCCTGGTCTGGGGAAGGACGAGGCAGGGTGGACACGCCTGGCTTCTGCTTATGAGCCCAGAGTACTCAGCACTCAGAGGGGCTGGGTTTGAGAAGGAGGCGCCCTGCAGTAGAGGGGCAGTAGGCCTGGTCAGCACCATGGTGAAGCCAAGCCACCTGCAATGACAGCTTCTGTGTCCTCTACTGCGCGGTCACATCCAGGTCCCCCCACCGTGTTTGCCCAGGGAGCCTGCTCACCCCACAGCATCTTGCAGGCAAGGGACACACTTGGGGACAGTGTTCAGGCGCCCTGGGGCCAGCCCAGGCCTGTGTATTTCCCCTCAGTCCCTAACGCCTCCCTCCCCTGGCCGGACTCCCCTGGGAGACTGCTCTGCAGAACTGGCCCTCCAGGTCCCGGTCGTATTTCCTCCCAAAATGAGCCAGGGCTGTGAGAAATTTCTACTGTCCTTAAATAAATAAATGACCCAACACAGTCGGGGATTGTTGACATGTTTGTGTGAAACCGTTTTTCTGTCTGAAGTGGAAAAGGCCAGCGGGCTGACCTGCTGGTGCCTGGGCAGAGCCGGGTGCCGTCAGCAGGGCAGAGCAGGGCAGCTCTCCTCGCCCGCCCGTGCCCCCAGGCCTGCTTCACAGCACTGGTCAGCATGTGGAGCTTCCAGTTAAACTCACCACAGGAGAAGCCAGTGTTGGAAGAGACTGGTCCAGATTTCCCTCACATTTCCTTTCACTGCTGATTGTTAGACAGGTTGACTATCCCTTATCCGAAATGCTTGGGGCCAGAAGTATTTCAGATTTTGGAATATTTGCATTATACTTACAGATCGAGCATTCTTAATCTAAACATCTGAAATCCAAAATGCTCCAGAGTGCATTTCCTTTGAGCATCGCGTAGGCACTCAAAGAGTTTCCAATTTTTTTTTCCTCTTTGGAGACAGAGCCTCACTCCGTCACCCAGATCGGAGTGCAGCGGTGCATTCACAGCTCACTGTAGCCTCGGCCTCCTGGGCTCAAGCACTCTTCCCGCCTCAGCCTACAAAATGCTTTTAGAGCATTTCAGATTTCAGATTTTCAGATCAGAGATGGTCAGCCTATAGCTCTCCTAACTATAATTCCAGTTTTAAAGAAAAAGAAAAAGAGGAAATAGATCACCTGGACATCATTCCTTTTAGTTCCAAGTATATTGGAGCAGTTGAGGGAGTAGAGGAAGCCTCAGAGCAGGTCAGGACACATGCGTCTTATTTCTGGTGAATTCTCTCGTATCTTCCCGTTTAAATTTTGTGGCATGTTTTAAAATGATCGAAGCCCGAACGTGAGCCTAGGCTGCCCAGGCTCCGGCTGGCCCCGAGGTTTTGGAGGCCCCATGGGGCCTGAGCTGCTCTGCCCAGCCAGCACCGGTGATGACGGTGACTGGGGACATGACCTCACTGTGGGGTGTTGTTTCCACAGGTGGACAGTGACACCATCTGGAATGAGGTGCACTCAGCAGGGGCCGCCCGCCTGGCCGTGGGCTGCGTAGTGGAGCTGGTCTTCAAGGTGGCCACGGGGGAGCTGAAGGTCAGTCGGGGCCCGAGCAGCTGTGGGCTCCCAGAAGGAGGCCTGCCACAGATTCCTAGTGTGGGGAGGGACCGCCCACGGCGTCCCCCTCTCATCAGGCGGGGAGGCGACTCTGTCAGCACAGCCTCGCTACTGAATGAAAGAGATGTGCCCGCACTGTGACGGGTTATGCCATAATGCAGATTCGCAAAGAGCTGCGTCGTAACAACCCTGTACACTTGAAAATTGTAGAGGAACCCAAAGAGCTTCTGTTTCCGTGAGTTACACTCACAGTATTGACCATATGAGAGATTAAAACTGAGACATTTTCAAAATGTTTGTTAATTTAAACATAGCACTAATGTCTGGCTCTGTAGACGGCAGCCAGAGCTTGGCATCATTCCTGCCACATGTTGAAGTTCGTGAAGGAGTCCTGGCCCCGCATGGGTACGTAACTAGAAACGGAAGAGGACTTCCTAGACTTTTCAGAGGTGTTCTAACTGTGGGTATTCTCTGACAGAATGCCAGACATTCAGCAAGTGCTGGCGTCTTAAAAATGAGCTGCAGTGTGGAGGCTGAACTCGACCCGGGGCCGCCTCTCCTCTTCCTTCATTGTATTTAACCAAAGCATTAGCCCTTTTGGAGGTCAAATGGGTCTCTCGTTCGTGGATGATTGGTAGCACTGTGCATTGGGCATTTGGAAATTTAGCTTCATGGAGTTACACGGACCTTCCATATTCTGATACATACAGTATTAAAAAAGTCATGGATTTTTGTGTTTTGTTTTTTTTTTTTTAATTTTTATTTTTTTTGAAAGGGGGATTTCACTCTTGTCCAGGCTGGAGAGCAATGGTGAGATCTTGACTCACTGCAACCTCCACCTCCCAGGTTCAAGCAATTTCGCCTGCCTCAGGCTTCTGAGTAGCTGGGATTACAGGCATACGCTACCATACCCGGCCAATTTTATAGTTTTTTAAATAGAGACGGGGTTTCACCATGTTGGTCAGGCTGGTCTCGAACTGCCAACCTCAGGTGATCCGCCCGCCTGGGCCTCCCAAAGTGCCGGGATTACAGGCGTGAGCCAGTGCACCCAGCCCAGTTTTCGAAACCATTAATATCACCCCCATCTCACAAGAAGTCGTGTAAGTGGAGTGAGAGCCATCAGGCTTACAGAGGCAGAACCGTGTGTTCCAAACTTAGAATTTTTACTTGAAAGCTCAAATTTTGCCACACTTCCTTCCCATGTCTTTACTCAGGGTGTTAAAAGGACGTGTCTGAGGGTGCAGAACTCAGAACATGTCTGAATACTACTTCAAGGACGTGATTAAGGGAAGCTACATACACACACAACACACACAACACGATACACAACACACATGCACACAACACACGCATACCACACATACACAACACACACACACAACACACGCACACAACAAATGATACAACACACATGCACACGACACACACATACCACACATACACAACACATACCTATATACAACACAGCACACACAACACACAAAAACACATACACAACACATACACAACACGATACACAACAGACATGCACACACAACACACATACAACACACATGCACACAACACACATACCACACATACACAACACATACCACACACAACACGATACACAGCACACAAAACACACATACACAACACATGATACACAACACAGGATACACAACACGATACACAACACGCACACAATACACGCACACAACACGCAACACGATACAACACATGCATACAACACATACCACATGCACACAACACGCAGCATGATACAACACACATGCACACAACACACATACCACACACGCACACAACACGTAACATGATACAACACACATGCACACAACACACATACCACACACATACAGAACACATACCACACACAACACACATACACAACACATGATAACACATACACAACACACATACACAACACAAAACATACACAACATGATACACAACACATACAATACACAACACACGATACACAACACACGATACACAACACACGATACACAACACACGTGATACGCACACAACACATGCACGTAACACAGAACACACACACACACACACACACACACACACACACACACAGAGCCCATTGCGCTGTCCCCTGCCCGGCCCCTAGTACAGGTGTCAGGGCGGTGAGAAGAGCACGTGGAGCCTCAGACTGTGCGGCCAGCAGACCCTCAGCAGGGTTCGAGGCCGCAGGGGTGTGCAGCCTGCCCTTAGAAGCACCACGCACAGGGTGTGGACGTGCAGAAATGCAGTGGGGCTGGGGCCTGTTGAGAGCGTTTGCCACCACCTCGCTGGCTGCCCTTGCCCCTTCCTAAGCCTGGTCCCTGCGGCGTCTGGCTCACCCGCCCGGGCTGTGCTCACTGGTGACTGGCCAGCTCTTTTGAGGTTCCATTACCGACCTGGACCACGCCATGCCCTGTTGCTGGTGAGACCAGGAGGCCCGTAATCCATTTTCATGGCAGCACCTACAGAGTGGCTTGCAGATGGATTCTTGATGCCTAAGTGACAGGGCAGAGAACAGCGTTTCGGCGCAGTGCGCGTGGAACCGTTTCACAGGCTGCCCTCTTGCCCGCCGTCCTGGGAGCGACCACAGCAGGCAGAGGCAGTCACGTTAAAGCTGAGCTGGGGCGGAGCCTGAGCGCTCTGCCACGCGGCCAAGTGTGAGCTGGCCTCTTCCAGTCCGCCGCCGTCCGTGGCCGCCTAGCGGGTCCTGGTCCCCAGCCGATGGGGTACAAGCGCACCCCTTCCGCGTCACCCAGACCCCTGAGCCAAGGGCCCCACACCTTGCCGACAGCGCTGAGAACAGGGCAAGGCACCTACCTGTCATCCTGGCGACTGCGTTTCGCAGGAACCATGAGTAGCTCCGAGACCTCTTTAGGAGAAGGTCCCAGGCTTCCCGGCCAGGCTCCCAGCTGGCCCTGCATCACTGTGGCCAGGGAGCAGAGAGAAACTGTCCTCCCACGTAGCGCAGCTCTGCTGAAAGTTGAGTATGCAACCATTTTCCCGTGGCTACAAAGCGCGTCTTTGTCACTCTCTCCCGGCTGTCTGGTGTCACCTGCAGAATGGCTTTGCTGTGGTCCGCCCCCCTGGACACCACGCGGAGGAGAGCACGCCCATGTGAGTACGCGCCGCAGCCCCACGCGGCAGGGGAGCCCGGGCCTCCGTCCCCTCCCTTAGGGCTGGGTGGGTGCCTGAGTGACGGCAGGGAGCCCAGGGCACCACGTGCTGGCTCAGCCCCAGCTTCCGGGCGCCCGGGCCTCTGAGAATCACTGCTTGGTTATGATGGAGACAGATGGAGAGAAAGGAAGGAGAGGGCCGTGGAGGTCAGTCCAGAGAAGCCTCTGGTTGTTAAGGAGTTGTCAACACTTGGGAGGAAACACCACGTCCCCCCAAGTGAGTCCCTGCAGCCCTTTATTGTCTGGAGGACTCAGGCCATTTCGTGCATGGCCTTTTAGCTGCCTGCTGACCGCCGGGTGCTGACGCGGCAAGTCTCAGAGCCTCGTCCACACGGGCGGCTCTCCACATGCTGATTTGGGTCTTTCAGAGACTGCTGACTGTCCACATGGCTGAGGACCGAGCAGGGTGGAGCGTGTGGGGTGTGGGGCGTCCGGGAGGGCCAGTGGGAGGGCCGACCGCGGCTGTGTGTGGAGTGCCTTGCGGCCTGGGTGGTGAGTGAATGAGCTGTCCCGTAAAAGCATGCCGTCTGGGGGGACTTAGCCACTCTAGTGAGGAGTATGGATGCTAAAAGGAGTGGCTCCCCGTGCTCTGGAGCTGGAGAAGGGGTGCCTGATGTCAGCAGCTGCAGAGGAGGAGGTGGCCTGGGGCTCTGCCTTGGCGAATTTGATCCAGTTTGTCAGATGGGCACCGCAAGACAAGTGCAGATACTGACAAGCTCATTATCAGGGTGTGGCCAGGAAGCAGTCAGAGTGAGACAGAATTGCTGGGGCCCAGGAAAGGGTCTCCCTGCTACCCCAGGAACTCGGCGTCAGTGCCGGGGCCAGCAGCGCCCTCTCGTCGGGGTGAGACGGTCAGGTCCACGTGTGAGAGCGGAATCGCCTTTGTGCAGAGAAGAGACTGCAGCTACCAGGGAGGCGTTCCTGTTGGAATCTTTGTGGCTTTACCTGAAACCATGTGGTTGGTAAACACCCCAGAGCACCCAAGTCCCTGCAGCACCGGGCTTGCTGCTCCATTTCTCTGACGTTTCTTTTCCGATGGAACCTTGAGGCGTGGGATATTCTGAATAACGAACCTCAGACAAAGAGAAACCAGTTCTTTCTGGTTGCAGTTCTTCACTATGCTCCCCGTGAGCCGCGGCAGGAGCTCAGAGTGTAGGTCACCCCCGGGCGTGTGGCCTTCCCCATGCCAGCCTGGGTTCTGAAAATTAAACCACCAGTTCTTCTGTCTCCAAGGGCATTCAGACAAAAGGAAGCCGAGACTGAGAAGCTTTTCATTGTGATTTGAGTCACTTCATAGCTTGTTTTCTTGGTCTCTTGAGTAAGACTCTCTAAAATTAATGGTGATTTATGTATTGGAATATAGAAAGGTCAGCAGCAAGCGACTGAGATGAACAGCAGCCGTGTCTCGTGGGCCGTGGTGGGCGGCTCCTGAGAGGAAGGTTCCAGGCAAGGAAGAGGGAAGTGTTGGTAACATGCGAAATAGGGTTCCCTACCAGAGCCCAGAGGCTCATGGGGACCTCCAAGCAGGAACCGCGTGTGTGTGTGTGTGTGTGTGTGTGTGTGTGTGTGACTGTGGACATGTGTGACTGTGATGTGTGTGTGTGTGTATGTGACTGGGCATGTGTGACTGATGTGTGTGATGTGTGTGTGTATGGGACTGTGGACGTGTGTGACTGTGATGTGTGTGATTGTGTGTGTGTGTGATTGGACGTGTGTGACTGGTGTGTGTGGGGGGGACTGTGGGCGTGTGTGACTGATGTGTGTGATGTATGTGCATCTATGTGTATGTATGGGACTGTGGACGTGTGTGACTGTGTGATTGTGTGTGTGTGTGTATGGGACTGTGGACGTGTTTGACTGATGTGTGGTGTGTGTGTGTGACTGTGTGGTGTGGGGGGGACTGGACGTGTGTGACTGATGTGTGTGATATATGTGCATGTGTGTGGGGGGACTCTGGACGTGTGTGACTGTGTGTGTGATTGTGTGTGTGTGTGGTTGGTGTATGTGAGTGTTTCTGTATGGGGTGTTCATGTGTATCTGTGCATGTTGTATCTGTGTGGGGTGTGTGTGGTGCATGGGCGTATCTATGTGGGGCATGTATGTGTGTAGGGTATGTTGCATGGTGTGTGTGTCTCTGTCTGTGGTGTGTGTGTCTGTGTGGGGTGTATGCATGTCTGTATCGGTTAGCTGACCCAGTGGCATCGGCTAAGATTCCCCAGTGGCTTGTTCAGGAGCCATGCAGGCATGTGTGTGTGTGTGCGTGAGAGCGTCTGTGTGTGGGGTGCATACGTGTCTCTCACTTAGCCAATTCTGTGGCATCTGTGAAGGCTCCCTCTGCAGCGTATTCAGGAGCTGTGCACTCACAGAGCCTCTCAGGTCTGTGCGCACCCCAAGCAGCTCCCTAGCAGGCTTTGGAGCAACTGGCCGCCGCCCCCTTGCGCTTTGTCCCCAGCATCGGTTCTCTCCTGCAGGGGTTTTTGCTACTTCAACTCCGTGGCCGTGGCAGCCAAGCTTCTGCAGCAAAGGTTGAGCGTGAGCAAGATCCTCATCGTGGACTGGGTAAGCGGAGCCACGTCCTCAGGCTCAGCACGGGGAGCTCCTGTGTCCTCCCCAGGCAGAGCATGTGGGGAGAGGAGGTGCGCCTTTGGATCTGGGAAGCTTGAGTTTCTGAAAACGTCTCAAAAACGCAGAAAATTAAAGCCCAAACCTGCTGCAAGTCATGTTACAGCTTCCATGAGGCGGCCCTGGCAGATGGTGTCCTGGCGTGTCCAAGAATGTCCCTGTGGGTGGGGGCAGCGGCCAGGGCCTCCCTTGGCGAGATCCTCTTGGAAGGCAGGCTTTGGGGAGTAGACTTGTGTCCACATCGACCATGCGTGTGGCCTGGGAGCCTGGGAGGGGTATCGTGCTGGCAGAAGGCGGCACTCTGCTTCCCAGTCACCCCAGCGAGAGCCTTGCCTTCCTGCTGCTGTGTGGGCACCTGGTCCTCCTGGAATGGGGTCAGAGTAATGCAGTCTGATGTCTGAATCTGAATTCTACCAATAGGTGTGCTCATTCTTATACTGGAAATGAATAATCAAGGTGTTCATCCTGTCACTCTTTTAAATATATTTAGTGTTCTCTTGGGTGTTTATTATTTATTTCCTAATTTTTAAGGGAAAAAAAGCAGGCCCCATCAGGTAGGGTTATGATTTGAATTGGAAAAGTCCTGAGTTTGGGTAAAGAAACTACACGCACAGCCCAGGGCAGCCAGACAGCCCCCGGGCAGCCGCGCTCGTTTGGAGAAGCAGGTCGGAAAGGCAGCAGAGCAGCGGGTCCTGCACTCCCAAGGACCAGGAGCCAGGAGCCCTCCCTCAGCTCCTCCTAAGGGAGCAGGCAGGGGTCCCCGGGAAGAGAGCAATGTGAGGCCACTGACAGCTAAAGACTGGGGGACCCCTCCTCAGCACAAGGTGAAGTGCTAGGGCACGCAGACAGCCTGCGTAGACCGCCTGCATAGACCACGTGGCGTGTTCCCTATGCGCTGAGCTGTGATGTTTCCGGGTACTCACCACGCGGACAGGGGCGTCTCAGTAGGAAGCCGCACGTCGGGAAAGCATCCGCGTGCATCTTCGTGGTGATTCCCTACTGAGTTGGGTCGAAGGTGCTCGTTCCATGCCTCCACACCCGTAGTTGCCCTTTCTGTGATGAGCACCGATGACAGAGTGACAAGTTCCCGTGCTGGGAACATGAAGGCTGCGTGCCGTCTTCTCTGGCACACGGCTGTGCTCAGCAGGGCCATCCCTCGCCTGCCCGTCCTGGTGACTGCCTGCGGTGTGGCCAGGGGCAGGACAGCCACAGCTGGTAGAAGCCCCAGGCTGCCTCTCACCTTGCCTGCTGGTGCATTTGACCTGTGGGTTTTATGGTTAAGAAACGGCGCTTGCCATTTGGGCACTGGACCCTGTGCCGTGTGTGCTTGTCACTCACAGCCACGTGGGACCTGTCTCCTGCAAACCCCCTGCCTGGCTTGGGATTGGCACCTCCCATGTGCCTGCAAGTGGGCGGGCCACAGCCAGTGACCCTTCCCCACAGAGGCCGAGGAAACGGCCTGCTTGTCAGACACTGCAGGTGCAGGAAATGGGTCAGATGGCTTCCTTAGGGAAATGGGGGCCTCCAGGCTGGGCTGAACACCAGTCCCGCCCGCGGCTGGAGTCAGGATTGGGCCATGGCACAAGGGCAAGGGGAAGCAGTGCTGCAGACGCAAACACTGGCCTTTTTTTTTTTTTTTTTTTTTTTTTTTTGAGATGGAGTCTGTCTCTGACACCAGGCTGGAGTGCAGTGGTGCGATCTCGACTCACTGCAACCTCTGCCTCCAGTTCAAGTGAGTCTTCTGCCTCAGCCTCCCGAGTAACTGGGACTTACAAGCATGCACCACCATGCCCGGCTAATTTTTGTATTTTTTAGTAGAGACGGGGTTTCACCATGTTGGTCAGGATGGTCTCGATCTCTTGACCTCATGATGCGCCTGCCTTGGCCTCCCAAAGTGCTGGGATTACAGGTGTGAGCCACCACGCCCGGCCTACACTGGCCCTTAGAACCCCTACCCCCCTGCACCACGTAGCCCTGATCACGCAGCCCCAGACGCGTGCCTACCAGGTGCAGGCTGGAGGGCAAGGTCATTGCTGAGCAGGAGCTGTTGTCTGTTAGCACAGCTGGCGTTGCGGGGGCCGTGGGGAGAGTCTGCCCTCCGACACCCGGCTCAGCCCTGAGGCGGCTGTCCCTGCCCTTTCAGGACGTGCACCACGGAAACGGGACCCAGCAGGCTTTCTACAGTGACCCCAGCGTCCTGTACGTGTCCCTTCACCGCTACGATGATGGGAACTTCTTCCCAGGCAGCGGCGCTCCTGACGAGGTAGGTGGGCGGGGTGTGTGCAGGCCTCTGGGAGGAAGGTGGGGGCTCCGCAGAGCCACTCTGGGGGCACAGAGCCGATGGTCCACAGCTGCCTGGCCGCAGCGAGCGAGGCCTTTGCGCTCACTTAAGCCCAGGCGGTGACCAGTCAGGTGTCAGCCTACGTCCCATCACGTGTGCACACGTGGCCTGTGTTTTATCTGATGTACGAATGAGAGGCTGGATGTTGTTTCTGCTTCCAATCCAGGCGGACGGAGGTGTTGGTGTAGGAGGAGGTGTGTGGTGCCTGACTTCCTCTGGGCAGGGCCCAGGCCACTGTCTTCCACAGGACACCCTCAGGAAGGGGGCTCTGAACATGGTCCTCTCGCTGGCTTGGGGCTCCGTGGCTGCCCCAGGAATGGCAGACCCAGCAGCTCCTTAACAGCCCCCAGGTCTCCCTTCAGAGCCTGCCCCTCTGAACAGAGGCCCCGGTGGCAGGGCTTTCATCCAGGGAAGAGGCTCCGTCAGCCTCCGGCTCTTAATTTTGTAGAGGAAGTAGACGGGCCCATTGGAGATACTTTCTGCCCAAAGAGACCCAGGTCTGACTCCCTGATGTCACCTATGGCACGCAACACAGGGCGGAACGTCCCCAGAAACGTCAGTGCAGGGCCTTGGCATGCCAAGGGCAGGGTCAGCGAGAGCCTGCAGCAACTGGGAAAGGGGCCCCCGTGTTGATGTCAGCGCACCAGTGGCAGTGGGGCAACCGTCTGCGCACCTTTTAATGAATAGGCACCAGGAGACCAGGACACATGGGCTCTCCCCAGGGGCCCGGCAAGGCCAAGCCCAGCCCAGTGCCACCTGCGCAGGTGTTCCGGTCACAGAGGTCCCGCTCAGGGTCTGTGACGTGTGTTTCTCTCTTTCTGGCCACAGGTGGGCACAGGGCCAGGCGTGGGTTTCAACGTCAACATGGCTTTCACTGGCGGCCTGGACCCCCCCATGGGAGATGCCGAGTACTTGGCGGCCTTCAGGTGAGTCTCCGGGCTGCACCTCGCACCCGAGGCTGGCAGCTTCTCCTGTGCGCACACTCCAGGGAGCACTTGCCGGAGATCAGCGTGTCTGAAACCGGGTCTGTGGGTGAACAGGGGTGTCTCCGTTCATTCTTCAGTGCCAAGCGTGGAGTCTTGGAGACTGTCTTCTTACCGCCGGGTCTTAGCGCTCCCTCCTGAGCATTCAGTGGAAGCAGGAGCCAACTTGAGTCTGGGTCCTGATGGTGAGAGTGATGGAGGCAGAGGCAGGGACTTTTGTGCAGCATGCTATGTTCATGAGAAATGAAGGTGAAAATCCTCAGAATCGCCTGATTCCTCTTCCGCAAACCTCTTGTGATGCGATGTCAAATGCAAATAAATGTTTCTTCTTTATGTATTCCTCCAAATCAAGAGGTGATTGTGGCCCTTCATCCTGCTTCCTTCCTGCGCGTCTGATCCGTTAGTTTAGCCACAGGGTGATTTTTAAAGACCCAGTGTTTGCTTTTCTCATCAACTGGTTATTTCTCCTTTGATGGAGGCCAGATTGGAGTCACGCCTGTGACCTAAAATGGGCTGCTGAGCAGTGGGGGTTTTCTTGTCATCATTTTAAAATGACAGCTTCACCTGCTGTGGTGGAGTGACAGAGCCCCGGGGAGCAGCCCACAGCCCACATCAATTCCCGGAGCCTGACAGACCATGGCCGTGTTAGAAAACACCATCCGTGCCGCACGGAAGTCCCATACAGTTCTCAGAGTTTTCCTTTCACTCCATGGTCTTGTCCTGATTTATGTACATATAAAACACGTGTGCAGACGTGTGTCTTTGAGAGGCGTGTGCGTGCATCTCTTTGGATGTGCGTGTCCACGTGTGTGTGTGTGTGTGTCTGTGTGTGGGTGGGTGTTCATCTGTGTGCATGTTTCGGGGTGCTTGTGCAGGTGTCTGCAGCCTTGCACATGTCTGTGGGTGTGTACATGCGTGCACACACGGACACATCTGTGGGTGTGAATGCATGTCTGTGTGCATGCAGGTATGCATGTGTGTGTACATCTCTGGATGAGTACACACCCATGCACTTGTCTTTGCATGCATGTATCTGTGTGTATCCTTGTGTGTGCACATCTGTGTATAAGTATACACACGTGTGCTGTGTGTCTTTGCGTGCCCCTGTCTTTGTGTGTACATCTCTGCATGTCTGTATGAGTATACACACACGTGCTATGTGTCTTTGCGTGTACCTGTCTTTATATATCTCTGTGCACACATCTGTGAGTATGCATATGTGTGCTTGTGTGTCTTTGCACGCATGTCTTTGTGTGCGCCTGTGTTTGTGCATGTCTCTGGAGGCGAGGCTCTGCACAAGGACACACCTGTAAACGTTTTGTGTGGACTCTGCACCGTGCTCTCTGGGGACAGTGAATAAGTCACGAAACCTCAGTGTCTGCTCACTCT
The DNA here is from genome assembly GCF_048565385.1 of Saimiri boliviensis. Lineage (NCBI taxonomy): Eukaryota > Metazoa > Chordata > Mammalia > Primates > Cebidae > Saimiri > Saimiri boliviensis. Next base: position 2,728,799 of record NC_133453.1, read on the forward strand.
TCTCTAGCTGGGGTCTAGTGCCCCCTTGGAAAGGTTGTTGAGATCTGGTGACATAAAGGCCTGGCCCAGGAGATGCAGGTCCCCCTCCCAGGCACTCGCTGGTTCGAGGAGGAACAGACCCCGTGTGGCGGGCCCACGCTGCCCGGCTGCTCCGCAGAATTCACCCCAGGCGATGCAGGAGGGAGCTCGTCAGCGCCTCAGGGGAACTGCTCACCCTGTACCCAGACCACTTTCCTCTGATCTCATTGGTTTGATTTTAATGTTTCTTCTTACTTTTGATCAGATGTAACGTCATGTTGACAGTTCCCCTGCCTAACTGAAGAGAGGACTTCCCCAAATGCCTACCACACCCGAAAATGAGCCCATATGAAACCCGAGCCCTGGCGTGGGCTTGTCGCCTTGGCTGCTCGTGGGATGCATGCCCACTGCCCTCCCTTGCTTGTCGCCCCACTGAGAACTGGCCCCCTTTTAAGCTTCTCTGAAAATCAAGTCTCTGGCCACCATGAGAGGTATAGATGCAGCCTGGTTGATTTCCTGCCTGAGTGAACATTGGTGCCCAGTGTGGCCACATTCCGGTGCAGAGAGAAGGCAAGGCTCTCCTGGTCGGCCGGGAGAAAGTAGGTGGCCTTCTTTCAGGTCAGTTGTCCCAGGCCAGGTTTGGACGGGCTGACCTTCACCCCAGGGGCGTTTCTCAGTGGTGCCTTCAGCTCTCAGGTCCTGGGGTGAAACCGTCCCCGCCTCCCTGCTGTTGGGCAAGCCATGTGTGCGTCTGCCCTGGGGTCACCCCTCCACAGGCGCCGAGGGCCTGGCCAGCCTTCAGGATGAACGCGCCTTTCTTGAGTTGCTCTTGGCATGTGCCTTGATCTCCTGCCAGGTGTGTACATGACAATACCTTATCAAGTGAACTTTTTAAAGCTTAAATAGCATCTTGGAAAAGGAAAATTGTTTCAGGTTGGTTTTTTTTTTTTACTGATTTTAATGTAAAATAGTACTTTGAAGTTTACAATTTGTGGTTCCCAGGGCATCCGATGATGGGGAAGAAGGCTGAGCGATTCTCCTTCCCTTTTCTTCTGCTCTTCTCCCCTGCTGGGGCCCCCAGGGACAACGCGGGCCTTCCACCCGGCACCTCGATATTCAGACCCTTTGCTGCCACGTTGCATTTTCAGGGGATCAAGCCTAAGACAAAGAAAAGATAAGAAGATTGCCCCTAATGAAATCCAGAAACAGCCAGCACTTTCTCCCCAGACCCAGAGACTCTAGGAGAAGAGAGAATCTTAATTCAAACCAGTCCCGCGGCCAGAGGCAGCTTTGAAGTTGCTGAGTAAAGTCTCAGCCACGGGGGGAGGGGGCTTATAAGGAGGTGACGATGATGGTGGTGATCTCCTTAACCCCTCCCTTACCTGTGCGCAGGGACCTGGGGACTCTGGGGACACGGGGTCAGGGGTGAGCGCAGCATACAGATGATCTTGATTTGTAGGTTCCTTGCATCATGATGTGATGAAGTTTATCAAAGGTGTCTCTGAAACTGGATCTTCTCAGGTGCTGATGGTAATCTCTTAATGAACTGGCATTCGCCTTGAAACTGAGCAACTGGGCAAAGCCATTTCACTTCCCCCAACCTTTGGAGTAGGATTCCCATCCTTCTGTAAGATGTGTTCCTTCTGTAAGATGTGTCGCTGTGGGATGGGAAGGCTGAGGCTCCGGGAACGCGCGTTCTCCTGTAAGATGTGTCGCTGTGGGATGGGAAGGCTGAGGCTCCGGGAACACACGTTCCTTCTGTAAGATGTGTCGCTGTGGGATGGGAAGGCTGAGGCTCCGGGAACGCGCGTTCTCCTGTAAGATGTGTCGCTGTAGGATGGGAAGGCTGAGGCTCCGGGAACGCGCGTTCTCCTGTAAGATGTGTCGCTGTGGGATGGGAAGGCTGAGGCTCCGGGAACACACGTTCCTTCTGTAAGATGTGTCGCTGTGGGATGGGAAGGCTGAGGCTCCGGGAACGCGCGTTCTCCTGTAAGATGTGTCGCTGTAGGATGGGAAGGCTGAGGCTCCGGGAACGCGCGTTCTCCTGTAAGATGTGTCGCTGTGGGATGGGAAGGCTGAGGCTCCGGGAACACGTGTTCCTCCTGTAAGATGTGTCGCTGTGGGATGGGAAGGCTGAGGCTCCGGGAACGCGCGTTCTCCTGTAAGATGTGTCGCTGTAGGATGGGAAGGCTGAGGCTCCGGGAACACACATTCCTCCTGTAAGATGTGTCACTGTGGGATGGGAAGGCTGAGGCTCCGGGAACGCGCGTTCTCCTGTAAGATGTGTCACTGTGGGATGGGAAGGCTGAGGCTCCGGGAACACACATTCCTCCTGTAAGATGTGTCGCTGTGGGATGGGAAGGCTGAGGCTCCGGGAACACGTGTTCCTTCTGTAAGATGTGTCGCTATGGGATGGGAAGGCTGAGGCTCCGGGAACGTGTGTTCTCCTGTAAAGATGTGTTGCTGTAGGATGGGAAGGCTGAGGCTCCGGGAACACGTGTTCCTTCTGTAAGATGTGTCGCTGTGGGATGGGAAGGCTGAGGCTCCGGGAACGTGTGTTCTCCTGTAAAGATGTGTTGCTGTAGGATGGGAAGGCTGAGGCTCCGGGAACGCGCGTTCTCCTGTAAGATGTGTTGCTGCTGCTGTTGCCTTTTGCAGGCAGTTTGTTTTAGGAGTCATGGCACCTGATGCTGTTGTTTCCACCACTGAGTGGCGCCCACTGCGCTCACCGCACTGCCCCGTGTTCCTTGCCTCGGGAAGTGAAGGGTAAGAAGAGGTTCCATACAAAGCACGCCACTTTCTTTTCTAAAAACAATTATGTCTCATTAAGTGCATCCAGGTACTTTCCTATGTAGAAATTTATCTGAGAATCACAAAGCAGCAAGCGCAAACAAGCTAAAGCCTGCAAGCTGAGAAGCTCGTCATGAGCCAGTCTTCGCTGTGCCTGCGGGGCCAGCCCTGTGAGGTGCGGATAGTGGGGTCGGCACGGTGCCCGCCCTGGAGGGGAGCAGGGAACCGGGAGGACAGGCTCTGGGCAGGCACGGTAAGACCTGAGGAGGTCTGCCCACCCGGGGTGGGGGCAGGGCCCGGGCTGAGTCTTGGAGGAATGAGCGTGGCACAGGACGTTACGGGGAAAGGGCCTCCCTGAGAGAAGAGAGCCAGACCACGCAAACCCTCCCGCCTGGGCTGCGTCCACGGAGCTAGACCTTGGTTCTGACGGCGGGGGCTCTTTCGGGGCCTCGGACTGTGGATTGAAGCATCGCAGCCAGATCTGCGTGTCGGACAGGATGCCTTGTGGCAGCGTAGGCGACAGACTTGGACAGTCCAGGGTAGGACCTGGGGCGAGTGGCCAAGCTCAGGAAACGGCAGCGGAGACCGGCCAGGACAGGGCTGGAGAGGCGGGATCATCTCAGGGAGAGTGGAGTGAGAGGGGATCGGGGGCAGTGGGAGCTGATGTGGGGCGAGAGGGCACTTGGCGAGGTCTCGAGGTGCTGGCTTGGAGGAGGCTGACGGGTGCCAGGCAGAGACCCAGCGGGTGACGGTTCAGTAGGGACGCTTTTCCTTCAGTCAATGCTCAGGAAAAGGTGAGAAAATATCCATCCAAGTGGGTGGTCGGGAGTGCCTCGACCCAGAGGCCCCTTAGTAAGGAGGGCCAGTGAGGGGCCAGTGTGTGTGGACGATGCCCCAGGGCATTTGTTGATGTAGAAAGGCAACCCTCAGTGCCCACAGCGTCCCCAGATGCCTGCTGGCCGTGGGTGGCCACAGGGCTGCAGCCTGTTGGCCCCATAAGCTCGGTTTGCTCTGAGACTTGTGTTGACCGAGGGTGTGGTGGGTTTTCTTTAGGGTCCTAGTGGGGGAAGGAAGTGGAAGGCCATTTCTTTCCAGATATTGAAACCTAGCTGTTGAGTGAATTATTGCATTTAGATTCCATTGTGGCTTTTGAAGGTGGTGTGTACAGCCCGTAACCTGATAGTGTGCCGTGGGTGAGAGCTAGACACGCCCCGTGACAGGACCCCTCCCACAGAGCACGGCTGGGAGGCTGCACACGCGGTGGCCGGCACCCACCAGCTGTCCCAGCCCAGCTCTGTTCCCCTGGGAAGCTGCGGCTGTAGACGTCGTTTTGAGGCAGCAGGTGCAGGTTGCCGATGACCAAGCCAAGGGGGCAGTGCTGTGGCCATGAAGGCGCCAGAGCAGGCCACACTGAGGCAACAGGACAGGGATGCACAGTGCCCCGCAGCTTCCCACAGGGCCTTCCTAAGCGCACAGGCCACCACTCAGAGAAGCCGCCCTCCCCGCTCAGCACCACGCCTCCCCTCTGCACGTGCCTCACGGCCATAGCCGCCCTCTGAGCACAGCAGTCATGGCTTCCCTGGGCTTGCCGGCACTGGGGGGTGCGCCTTACAGGCACCTGCCCACCTTCTCTCAGCGACCCCCATTCCACCCATTTCTCCTGCCTCTGGAGCCGACAATCAGTGGACCCACTGCCTCAAGATACGTCAGGCCCACCCCTCTCCGCCCTTAGGTTGCCCCAGAAAGGCCAGAGGCGACCCCATGGAAATACTCTCCTTAAAGTGATGGCTTGAGAGGCCCATGGCACATATTTCAATCTTATTGTTTAGAGACTGAGTTCTTTATTAAAGGTTTAATTCTGGAAATAAAATGTGAGTCCAGTTTCCCATTTTATTTGTAGCATCTGTGAAACAGGGACATTCCTTCAGTGTCCTCCTGTAGGAGGGTCGTGGTGGGCACAGCGCAGCCCCGGAAACACAAGGAATGCCACATTCAGCTTTCTTTTTACAGGCAACGTTGTGTCCTGTGGTAGAGAAGGGCCATTGCTTATCATACCACAGATGGGTGCTGAGCTGCACTCAGACACCTCACATTCTCACCTTCTTAGGTCTAGCAAGTGTGCGGGGTCACAACCCAGAGGTCTCCAGGCCCAGGAAAGTGAGGACGAGTGTGTGCGCATAGGCCTCCCACAGCGCCCAGCACCCTCACGCGTGGCCGGCGCGCCGGTGCCCACGAGTCCAGGCTCATCTTTCACATTTTGTTTTGATTGGCTTTGGGACAGCGCCACACACCAAGCCGAGACACCAGAGACTCCCTCGGTATGAACTTCATTTAACGGTGATTTTAACAGGACTTCTTTTTGGAGCGGGGACGGAAGCAAGATTGCTCAGCAGCACTTCAAAGCGAGCAAGCAAAGCCCTCCACGTGCACACAGTGCAGCCAGAGCGCCCCAGGAAGGACGTGGTGTCTGCACAGAACGCCTGTGGTTTTCATTGAAAAAATATCCTGGCTTTAAAATCCACACCAAAAGCATGGCTGGAAATGTGTTATTCTGTCCAAAGAAAAAGGTTTTATGACGAGAACTTTATTAAAATGATTAGAAGCCGGGTTCCTTAGGATGACGTGGGCAGTTGAAAGCAGAGGGCGGGCCCTCCGTCCTGTCGCCCGCTGGTCGCAGCCACAGAGGAAGGAATGTTGGTAGAGAGGACTGCAGGGCCCGGGCCTTCCAGCGTCCAGTGCAGGGCTCCGGGTCCAGCGAGTAGGAGGACTCCTGGATGCCAGGGCGTTCTCTCCGCCTCGCCACTGACTACACTGATTTCTCCCTGCCGGCCCTGCAGCGGGAGTGCCCACACTAGCTCTGCGCAGGCTCTGAAGCCGGCGCCACGCTTCTTGTGTCACCATGTTTGTGAACTCGCTGTGCTTTGTGGCGGGATCCCAGCAGGTGAGAAGACACCTCTCTCAGTCTAGGACTGGAATCATGCACTGAAGAAAGTCACAGAAGTTTTAGGGACAGGACCGGAGCAGAGGTTTGGGCAGCTCCAGCTGGTGGGCCAAAACCTGCCACCTCTACTCTTACTAAGATGTTATCAGAACACCCCAAGGCTCACACGTCCACACATTGTCGTGTCTTGGACACCACAGGGGCAGTGTCACGTGGTCCTGGCAGAGACCACATGGCACAGACTCAGGTCAGGTGCCTCCCGTCTGACCCGTGGCAGGAAGCTCGCTGACCCCTGTCTGGATTCACATGGTTTCTTCTGCCCCTAACGATGGCCCTCGGGGCACAGACCTGGCATCCTTCAAAAGCACTTTGCACAGCTGCTGCAGAGGCCGTTCTAGAAGTTGTGTGGATGGGGTCTCTTCAGAACAAAGAACAGGAGCAGACTGCTCAGAAGGCCCTCAGAGTCTTCTGCACTTCCCATCTGAGTTCCAGAAGTGAGTTTCTCGGTGGGCAAGGTGCCTAGGTGTGGATTTGGTGCGTGTTTGGAGTGCAGTGTTTGTCAGCTCCGACCGGAGCCACCGAAGCTCCACGGCCCTCGGTGCCATTCCCCTCCCATCCGAGCTTGCTCGTGGGGGTGGAATGCGCCCTCCCTCTGTCCCAGCAGTAAAGGGACTCGGCGCCACTGGTCTGTCCTCTAGAGAGTAGCCCGTGGGATCTTCACCTGGCACTTAAGTCCCTGGGGGTTGTGTCGCCTTCACCCCCAGGAATCAGAGGAACTTTCCAATAAGATGGTGATCTGTGGTTGTCCCTAAAAAGGGGTCACATTGAATTTTGAGCATTTTTGTTTCTTCCGGTCAAAACGGATACTTTCACTGACATCAGTGGGGAATTTCATTTTGTAATAAAAGCTGAATGAAAACCAGAGTTTTAGGGCCAGCCCTGCTGCCCTCTGCCCTGATGTTTCTAGAAGGTCCTTGGTGGTGGGTGGGACCCTGCGCCAGGTGAGCGTGCTTTTGGCTGCCCTCCAGGAGGGGCCCCTGAAGATCCACATGAAGGGAGGCACGCGCGGGTGATGCTCTTGGCCCACGCGCGTGTGGTGGGGAGGCTGTAGGGACGCAGAGGTGTGCTTTGGTGCAGGACAGGCTGGGCTGAGCAGCTCTGGGAAGCCGGCGCTAGTGAAACCCTGAAACAGGCATCTCCTGCAAGGGCTCAGTGAGGGTCCCCCAGAGCTCACAGCACAGGCGAGGATCGCGTAGCCGAGACTTCGTGGTGAAAATGTCGGGAGACTTTTACAAGTACATAGAAAATGCATATTTTGAAAAAACAGCTCATGGGCTTCAGAATGTTTTTGCACCAAAATAAATTCACATGAACTTGTTATAACATGTCTAGACAGGATCTAGTTTGAGGCACCAAGGATAAGACATCAGTTTGGGAAGAGCCCTCATTAAAGCAACAGGAATTCTGCTCAAATGGAAGCAAGAACAAGCATCAGGTTTACAGTGAAGCTGCGTGGGAGATAGTGAAATCATTGATGCTTTAGGAAAAGTTTATGGGGACCATGCACCAGAGAAATGAGATGAAGCCCACAGCTCCAGATCATCCACATCAGTTTGTGGGGAAAAAATTCATCTTGTTGATGCCCTGATTGTAGAGGACCAACAATTAAAAAGAGAAGCAACAGTCAGCAGCATGGGTGTCTCGGCCGCTCAGCTTCCACCGCTCTGCCTGGAGCAGCCTTTCCACTCGGTGGGTGCCACAGCCGTCGCGTCCGAATCTGCTGCCGACAGGAGCAGAGCTCTCGGAGGGAATGTCCATGTGGACTCGGGGTCCCGAAGCATTTCTCTGAACAGTCGTAACAGGAGGTGGAGCACGGCTTTCCCAGGACCATCCTGAAGACCAGGCACAACAGCTGGTCAGGAGGAAAGGTCATGACAGCAGGTCTGGGAATGCCCAGGGCATGCTGCCTGTTGTGGAGGAACCAGAGGATGACAGCATCTGCTGCTTCTGAGAGTGTTTTCAGAAAGTTCCTCAACGCTTTAGCAGAAAACCCCTGGGAGAGCTTCCTCCCAAGAGTCCTTTTTTTTTTCTTTCTGAGACGGAGTTTAGCTCTTACTGCCCAGGTTTGAGTGCAGTGGCGCAATCTCAGCTCACTGCAACCTCTGCCTCCTGGATTCAGACGATTCTTCTGCCTCAGCCTCTTGAGTAGCTGGGATTATAGGTGCATGCCACCATGCCCATCGAGTTTTTGTATTTTTAGTAGAATTGGGGTTTTACCATGTTGGCCAGGCTGGTCTTGAACTCCTGACCTCAGGTGATCCACCTGGTTTGGCCTCCCAGAGTGCTGGGATGACAGGTGTGTGAGCCACCGCGCCCAGCCCCACTGAGGGTCCTTCTCCACAACAGTGCGCCTGCTCACTCCTCATTAAGCAAGGAAACTCTTGCAAGAGCTTTGAAGAGAAATAATTAGGCCCCCGCCTTACAGTCTGGAGTTGGCTCCTCTGACTTCTTTCTGTTTCCTAATCTAAGAGAAATCTGTAAAGAGAACTTATTTTTCTTCAGTTAATGTAAAAACAGACTGCATTGGACATGGTTAAATTCCCAGGACCCTCAGTCCTTCTAGGAGGGACTGAATGGCTGCTGTCACCGTTACAAAAGTGTCTGGGACTTGATGGAGCTTGAGTTGAGAAATAAAGTTTGTATTTTTTATCTTTTAGTTCAATTTTTCCGGGAACTTTTTGAAGTCCCCTTTTAAAAGGTACCACTTCTGTTCCACTGTCCTCCCCTGCACAGGTCTCTGGCACCTGGGCCATTGCAGGAAGCCACCAGACCACCTTTCTCGCGGGGACCCTGCTGTTGCCCAGGAAAGGGAGGCCATGATTCTGCTCCCCTCACCCAGAGAAGGAGTGAAGGAGACTCTGAAAGTCAGCAGTGATGAGAACCCAGAATTGAAGAAGGCAGCCCAAATGCCACATGAAACCTCTGAACTTCCCCATTCACTGATAGCACACGCATGGATTCATAACTCATGCCGATAAGATCATTAGACTATAGACTGATAAGTTGTTTCGTGTTAAGGAGTGCTTTTTCCTCTTTTCAGTTAGAATATTTTCCTCATTTCCCTAATATATCTTAGTCAAAGAATTTCCAATGGTTCGTCTTTTTCTGGTGAATTCTCTTACATTTGTCATCAGCTTTCCCTTTAAAGATCCTTAAGTGTCTCATTTCGTGGTAATTCCCCTTACCCTGCTGTGTGTTGGTGTGAGGGTCTTCTAGGGTGATTCAGGAACATGCAGGCTCCCTCAGCAAGGCTGGCAGGGGCTCTCAGCCTCACAGTCCCAGCACTAGGGACAGTGAGTGACTGCGCGTGTCTTCAGTGAGAGCCGTGGAAAGTGCATTGTAGCAGCAAGGGCAGCCTGATGGTGCGAGCGGAGCTGACCCACTCTCAGAAGGGAGGATGAGCAGGGAGGACCTGGCCTGGGAGGACTGGAGGGAGGATAGGGCAGAGCCCGGGAGCGGGGATGGGGCCAGGGAAGGTTTTAGTGGGACAGGCAGCTGGCTTCATCCCCCAGGTTAATGCAGCTTGTGCCGTGGGGGCTCCAGACCACCTCCAAAGTGTGCAGAAAACAGGGCAGCAAGAAAGAGTGACCCTCTCACTCACTAAGCACGCAGAGTGGAGCCTGTTGGCTCGCACCGCGAAGACGTGTCTGAAATGAGCCCGGATCACACGTGGGCTGACTCCCGGGTAATTCAGCTCGGGCTGCCAGATTTCAGCCTCTGCTGTGTGGGGCCCTCAGCCTGCCAATGGCCGAGGGGGCTTCGGCCAGGTGTTACCAGTATCAGAGGGAACCCTGGGATTTTGTGACTGTCCAGTCCTCCTCTCGGCTGGCCCAGTAACGCCTTCTCCTGCCCTTTGCAGAACGGTGGTCATGCCGATCGCCAGCGAGTTTGCCCCGGACGTGGTGCTGGTGTCATCGGGCTTCGACGCCGTGGAGGGCCACCCCACGCCTCTCGGGGGCTACAACCTCTCCGCCAGATGTAAGTGGGTCTGCGCGTGACTGAGGAAGGAAGGGTACCTTTTCACTAATGACCAAGCTCCTGGCCGTGCTGGGAACCCGTCCATTTGGGAGGCCCCAGAACCCAGAGTGTGCAGTGGGAGCTGCAGATGTGCAAGCCTTGGGCACTTTGCCCAGGAGGGGCCCAGGGCACACGAGGCTTCCTCTCTGGGATGCAGGTGTCCAGGGTCCTGCAGGCCACCTCCAGGGGCAGGGGCAGGTCCCGGGTCCCACCGAGAGCTGAGACGCACCCTGCGCTGCTTCTCTGGCAGACAGTGTCCCTTGGAACTGTAAAGGGAAGTCACTGGGAGCACGGTGGCGTTGAGAGTTGAGTGAGGGAGCCCAGGCTGCGCGGGGTTCTCAGGATCAGCGTCAGATGGGGCCGCGCTCTCAGGATGGGAGGAGGAACCATCCAGCGGTATTCCCACTGTGCCTCAGCAACTCCCAAGGGGGTGAAAACCTCCTGGCATCAGCTCTTGGTACACAGAAAGGCCTGGCTGCTTCCCCAACGCTGGAGTCCCCGAGGAGCCTGGAGAGCCTCCCATGACCAGAGCATCTCGGGACCTTTGATTTAGCCCTGGTGACATCCTCAAGGACCTGGCGTCCATTACCCTCCCACTCCTATGGGCACAGGTGGCCAAGGAGGGGCCATCTCTCTGGCCCGTCTGGCCCTGGCCTGTGGAGTATGTGGCTCACCCAGGAGACCCGAGATGGCCCCCAGTGGCCATGCTCCTATGGGGCCTCACACAGTCCACCTGCCCCCCGACCACATGGCTTAGTGGCTGGCAAAGTGACCAGACAGGGCAGAGGCCCAGCGCCCCACGGCACCTGGCCCAGAGCACCGTGGCCACCATGTCCTCAGCTTCCTCCTCAGTCCCCACAGCTGTCTCGAAGCCCCTGTTTATTTCCATCAGACGGGACGAGCTGAGGCTTTGGGAAGTTAAGCCTCGTCAGCCCATGGTCGGGGCGACTAATCAGTGCTGCGTGGTTCCAGCTCTCTAATCAGTGCCAGCCTAGCCTGGCTGAGGGTGGTGATTATCCTCAGCCACCAGGCACTCCCTCTTGGGGTGAGTGATGTGGGTGCCATGGCGGGACTGTGGCTCCTGATCAAAGCCAGGTGGTCAGACCTGGACATGGGAGAACCCATCAGGAGCACACACAGCCTGTGCACACGTGTGTGTACATGTTCAGAGTATGTAGATAACCAGAGCCGGGCAGGCCCTGCCACGCTCTCGTGGCCACAGCCCCTCTAGGGATGGCCGAAGGGCAGGTGGCCTGTGGCCTCTGAGTGGGGCTGGCTGCCCTCGTCCCTTGAGCAGATGATTTGCTGATTAAAAATCAAAGCCTTGAAGCCGTAATTTCTACTCTCAAACACATCAAAGAGAAACCCAAAACCGAAACTCTTCAGTTAATTTATGAAACCAGACCCGGCCTCACCATGTGTCTCTCTGCCCCAGCCCCTGGTCTTCTTATGATGCCATGAGGCGCGTTTCTGGGCTGTGCTGACCACAGCCCTCCCCTATCACCATGCGGTCTCCCCGTTCACCACGCAGTTCCCCCACTGTTCATCACACGGCCCCTTGTCCACCACGCGCCCCCCCTCCACCATGAGGCCCCTCCATCCACCATGCCATCCCCCGTTCACCATGCAGCGCCCCCATCCACCATTTGGTTCCCCGTCCATGATGCAGCCTCCTGTTCACCACACACTCTCCTGTTTCCTGTTGCAGGTTTCGGGTACCTGACGAAGCAGCTAATGGGCCTGGCTGGTGGCCGGATTGTCCTGGCCCTCGAGGGAGGCCACGACCTGACCGCCATCTGCGACGCCTCCGAAGCATGTGTTTCTGCTCTGCTGGGAAATGAGGTACGAAGACCCCAGAGACCCCACGGGACTCTATGTTGACAGGCTCGGGGATGTGGCCTGGCCACCCGAGGGCCCCAGAGCATGAAAGGCAGTCGGTCTCTGACCGCGTGGACACTCACAGCTCCGCCTGGCACCTGCTTCCCCCTACCCTTACCTCTAGATGTGGCAGAACTGAGATTGTGGCTGGAAGAGGCGGGGCAGGACTGGAAGGAGCCCTTTTCTGGTGAGAAGATGGCTCGGGGTCCCTGCAGGGGCTGCGCCCTTTCAGCGCCATTCTGTGTTCCTTACGTGGAGCACATTGTGAGCAGCGGTTTTCTTTTCCTCACTCTCTTCATTTCCTCTGGGGACAGGCGACTTCTCTAGGGAATCCTCACGTGGGTTCCAGTCAGTGGTCCCGAGGCGGGCTGGGGTGCTTCTGCCCAGCAGGCCTGTCTGCTGCTCTGAGCCCCCAGAGACAGGGCTCTGTGCGGCGTCCCCACTGACACCGCCGGAGGGAGTCAGAGATGCTGTGGTCTGTACAGCCGGGCCTCCGAGGCCTGAGCAGAGAGGAAGAACGTTCCAAAGGCTCGGGGCGAGAGTGCCACCTGCAGTGTTCCATTCCGGTGCCATCCTGGGGCCCAGGCATCCCTGCTCCCAGCACGGCCTCCACCAGCTATGGGCCTGCGAGGTGGGGGGAGGAGGTGGGGTCATCACTGCCAGTGTCACATCCAGCTGCAGGAGTGTCTGCAGTGTGTGACACGTGGAGGGGGACCTTTCATTCTGAGTTTCTCACATGCACTTCCTGAGCCTCAGAATCCATCCACAGGCTTTGGGTGTGAGTCCACGTTCCCGTGGCATGACTCAGTCGGTGGCTTCCCCACGCAGAGTTCTGTCTGGCTGCCTGCTCTGGGCCTCCAGTGCAGGTCCTGAGAACAGCCAGCTGGCACGTGGGGGACTCAAGGGTCATGTGTCCGGACCACAGGACCACAGCAGTGCCTGAGGCTCTAGCACACCGGATTCCCAGGCCTTGCCCCGAGGGGCAGGGTGGGAGCCTGCCTCCTGTGCCCTCTGGGATGACCCTCCCCAGGCCGGCAGTCCTGAGGACAGTCCCAGTAGAGTCGGGGTGACAGGGCACTTAGTGAGGGTGTCCTGGTGCTGAGCGGTTTGCAGGAAACTTGCCTTTTCACCCCCATTTGGTGCTTATCCCCCGCTCCGGGGAGCTCCTCTGGAAGCAGCATCCTCATTTTCATCTCAAGGAAAAGGCAGCACTCTACCATCCGATCTCACCTGTCTTTGTAAAAACCTCTCCCCAGCCCAGTGGGGCAGCAACTCAGATGCCATTGGGTCACTGCTGCCTTTCGCCTGCCCTCGGGCACTCCAGACCAAGGTGCTGGTCCCCAGGCCCCCTGTTCATCAGCCAGGTGGTCACACACTCGCAGGTGCCCTGCATGCCCCCAGCTCTGGTGTCTGATGGCTCCTGCTGACAGGCACTCTGGCCTGGCGTTGTGGGGCAGGCAAAGGGGAAGCAGGGACAGCATCCCGGGCACTCCTGCACAAGCCTCCCCGATGGAAAGCCGGCCCTGCTCACTCCACGACTGTCTGATCCGGGTGCCGTGCAGATGAGGGCAGCGCCCAGAGGCACTCGGGGTCACGAGTGGTGGGGACACGTCAGGCCACACGGGAGGCCACGGACCCCTGTCGTGAAGCATGGCACTCAAGGGGTCTGGTGTGCAGGCATCGTCAGCATTGTTCTGGAAACTGCAGGGCGAGGGTCTGCTGTGTGGCCACTGTCTGTGGTGGCCTCAGCATGGGCAGTGCGCCTCAAGGTGGGCAGCACGCAGGGTGCCTCACAGAGGATGCCTCGTGCACCGCCGCCAGTGTCACATCCAGCCTGGGAGTGTCTGAAGTGTGTGACGCCACAGGGTGGGTAGCTTTCATTCTAAGTGTCCCACACGTGCTCTTCCTGAGCCTCCAGACCCGTCCTTCAAGGGAATCCCGAACCTGTGGAATTCTTATTGTGAACGTTAGAACAAAAGGGTGTCTTCTTCCCTAGTGCGAACCCCATTACGAGAGGAACCCCACTGGTCACAGCCAGTTTCCACCTCCACAGCCACTGCTCTCTGTCCCTGGGAAGCAGGTTGGGTGCTAACTGGGTGCTGCTGTAGCAGAGGAAGCTGCGCGTTCCTGGCCTGGGTCTCATGAGAGCAGAGTCTTACTGTGAGCCGTCAAGACCCCCACGTTCCTAGGGCCCCACAGCGCCGAGGCTCCAGAACCTTCCTCCTTTCCCTTCTTTTGAGGCTGATGCAAGGGGCAGCAGCAGAGACGGCAGAGTGGGACCCAGGGCTGCAGGTCCTGCCTCCAGCCAGGGCCTCCCCATCAGGGGTCTGTCTCCCACTGGGCTGGAAGTGGAAGCAGCCGGGAGTGTCCTGTGTCCCCTCCCCCAGCCCCTCAGCCCCTCAGCCGGCCTGCTGCTGTGGCTTTTCCAGATAGGCCAGCTCTGTAATCCTAAATGTTGAAAGATTCGCTTTATTTTCCAAGAAAGATCTTGTTCAGACTCGGGCCTGAAAGCCAAGCATGCCAGAAACCTCTCCGGGTGCCACAAACCGCCTGCCCACCACAGCAAGCGGCTGTTCCAGACCAGGAAGCCAGGGCGCTGGGCGGCTGCCGTGTGCTCCTCAGGCCCTTGCCGTTAGAGGGTCCACCTGTGAGGGGGCCGCTTCCTTAGAACCCGCACAGCTCCGTCTCTGCGGTGACTCCTGATCTGAGGACCAGGGTGAGGACTGCAGGTTCTCAACGGGACTCGGTACCCTGCCCCAGTGATCAGGCAGCTGCTGAGGGAGGCCCAGGACGGGCAGCGCTGAGCCTCGGCTCGCCTAAAGGCTGCCACGGGGCCCTGACCCAGACGTGGGAAGCCAGGGAGCTGGTGGTCAGGGCAGTGGGCACTGCAGGGGTGTCCCAGAGAGGGGGGAGGCTCAGTGGCTTGAGGAAGTAGAAGACGCCAAGGGCAGGGTGACCTGGGGGGTCAGTAAGAGCCCAGAGGTACAGGCACCTCACGGGAGGACAGCTGGGCTCTTGCAGAGGCCGTGGGGGACGCTAGGCCAGCCAAGCCGAGAGCACGTGGCAGGAGGGAAAAGCGGAGAGAGGGGCGCGTGGCTGGGCCTGAGGTAGTCTGTTGGGCCCCGGAACCCCTGGATCTTTGAGGGATGGGCGCATAGGTCCCCTCACACAAAGACTGCAGGGCCACGCCCTGGCTTGGGGGACTGGGAAGGTTGCCATGACCCGCTACAGAGCAAGACCCCTGGGCTCATAATCCCAGACACAGCAGACCTGGAGTATGCGAGGCTCTGCTGGAGGAGCAGCAATAGGCCACGGCCAAGATCAGGGCCTCGAGGGGAGGGGCGGGACCTGCATCGCCAAGGGGGATCCCCGTGGGACCTGCCGCCTGGTTGGGTGCTTCCTGGGCCATCACGGGGGCCTGTGCCAGCCAGAGGGGTGCCAAGAAGGGATGTGGGCAGTGGCTGCAGGTACCAGGACATGCCCTGCCTTCTCCTGGCCATCTTTCTGGGTCAGGGAGGACATTGAGGTTCACATAGATCACAGCACATCAAAGGTCCAGGTGGCATTCCCGCAGCGGGCTAGCCAGCCAGTGACAGGCTTGATGAAATACCAGGCTGCTGTTAAAACATCCAGAGCACTTCACAGGTCCTTTCTTCACATAAAACAGGCTCTTCCTGCTTTTTGCTCCAGTTAAAGGGCGACTGAAGTATCTATTCCCCACCATCCCAGAGCCTTAGGGTTCTTCTGGCTGGTTATTTTAAATAAAAATTGAGAACCTCGCTTTCAGCTGCCGCCTGTTCCTGCTTCCTGATGCCTGTTTGCTCTTCTAACGAGAAAAATCTTCTCTTACTTAAACACATCAAAAAGCAGGAAGCACTAGTTTTATCAAGGTCTTTTTAAAAATCTCTTTAATGCACAAAAGTTGGCCTGGACCCCACTCCTCTGCCCGGCGGCCTTTGATGAAGGTTGATATACAGTGTGCCGGGCGATCTGGCACGCACAGGCGGGGCCGCCAGCTCTGACAGCAGCGGCCTTTGGGGACCCTGCCGCTGCGGAAGTGGCTGAGTTATCGGGTGTGCGGGACAGGAAGCACAGAGGGGCCTCGGTGTCCCTGCTCCCTGGTCAGAGCGACCCCTCCGTCTTCAGCGCACGTGTCTGGAGGCCGCTGCTGCCCTCAGCAACCAGTTTATTTAACAGTTTCCATGTTCAGTTATCTGCAGCTGCTGGTGAGCATGGGCAGGGGAAGGTTGCCGTCGGGTGTTGCACGTTGCAGTGTAGACGGGCCGTGGAGTCTTGTGGGCGCAGGGCTGAGTCGGGCCTCCAGCCAGCTTCCATCAAAGACCCTGCACCAGACCCCGACGGCGAACTGTGGCCCAGGCCCATGCCCCTGAGAGGCCAGGGAAGGGTCGTCTCTCCTGTCTGAGAACATGCCCAAGGCAGGTTTTCGCTTGGGCCAGGTTTCTACATTAGTCACGGGCCGTTTCAGTGTTAAAGTCACCATCTCATTTAACCCACTCCAGGATTCGTGGAAGACATTCGTGGAGCAGGAGGTGGGATCTTGTGTGGAAAAAGGTTTTCCTTCGGGAGTTTAGCTCACTAGTTTTGTTCTGATGCGTTGTGAAAGGTGTGGACGTGAAGCAGCTCTGATAGGGTAACAGAAACCAAGTGTGTGAGATGGAGTTGTATCAGCCTGAGAGCTGGCTGCCTGCCTCCAGCCACTCTTCCTCTCACACTCACACACCGCACACGGGCACCCTCTTGTACACACACACCCACGCAGGCACCACAGTCTCACACACCGCACACGAGCACCCTCTTGTACACGCACACCCACGCGGGTACCACAGTCTCACACACACACACACAGCACACGGGCACCCTCTTGTACACACACACTCACGCAGGCACCACAGTCTCACACACACACATCGCACATAGGCACCCTCCTGTACACGCACACCCACGCGGGCACCAGTCTCACACACACACACCGCACACGGGCACTCTCTTGTACATGCACACCCACGCGGGCACCACAGTCTCACACACACACCGCACATAGGCACCCTCTTGTACACGCACACCCACGCGGGCACCACAGTCTCACACACCGCACACGGGCACCCTCTTGTACACACACAGGCACTATACACAGTCTCTCACATGCACACACACCCCACACTCTCACACTCAGCCATACTCCCTCCATGCCAGCAGTGATCTTTTTATCTGCACGCAGCTGTGTGTGGCGTGCATGGGTTCCACTCTGTGTGTCCAGTCTGCCCCTCTTTCCATCTGGGCTGCCAAAGCCTCCCTGGCCGACTTTCAGGAAGGCAGAGCCCAGCTTCGTGGCCTTCAGAGTTGAAGGAACTGTGGCTGCACACGACGGGACTGCCCCTCTGGGCCCGTTACCTGGGTGTTGGGATAAGGGACATCTCGATGCTCCCCTGTCCTGAGGTCCCCTCTGTAAAGCAGCCTGTGTGCATCCTGCACAGGCCCGGACCGGGGTAGGCAAGGGCTGCTCCAGGTTTGCTTGTGACAGACAGAGTTGTGCTGAACTTCCGGGCAAGCCCCCAAAACACCTCCGGAGGCTGTGCCTCCGGAAAACGTCCAGGAGAGGAAGTGGTGGGCGCAGGATGTGTCTGTTCACCTTTAGGCTATAACATCAAGCTGCTTTTTAAAGGGTTGAAGCTGTTGTAAGCAGTGGCGTGAGCAGACCTCAGCAGCACTTGGCATTCTTGCCCTCAACCTCTGCCAGCTGGACGGGGGTAACACTGGCAGGGTTCCAGGGTCACTTCCTCATGACCGCGATGGCTGAGCGGCCCTCATCTGCCTGTGAGCCACGTGGACTTTCCCTTCTTGTGAAGTTCATGTCTTTTGCCCACTTTTCTATTGGGTTGCCTTTTTCCTATTCTTAGTGGGGTGAATTAGGCAGACAGACAGACGCGGAGGGGAGAAGGAGAGATAAAGGGAGGGGCAGCGGTGCCGTGAAGCAGATTCTGCACACGTTGACGACCAGCTTCTCCGGGCTGGGGAAGACAGGCACACACACACATCCTGTGCAGTGGATTTACTACTTACAGACAGGCAGCGGGGGGCAGCAGAAGCCAGGGGCACCACGAACCTGTCCCCCAAGACTTGGAAAGCTGGCCGGGTGGGTGGAGTCCCATGTGCGTGCTCCTCTAGGAAACGCCCTATCCTGAATTTCGTACAGCTTGTGCCGTGTGACACGCTGAGCTGAAGCTCTGAAGGGTGCCCTGTTTCCGCTGGTGGGGCACTGGGACAGAGCCAGGGTGGCCAGCCCATGGCCTCCGCATCTCAGGCTGTTTTCCCCAGCACAGTCCATGGTCACTCTTGAGAACTACGAGTATGAGGGACCTGGGTGGGTCCAAGGCCCCCGGAAGAACTGTCTGCAGGCTGGTGGGTGGTAGCTGGGTGTGCGTGAGTATCCCTGTCCTCTGGAGGAGCTGCAGTAGGAGCAGAATCATCTGTTCCTTGACTGGGAGGACTCTCCTAGGCTGCAGGTTTACTTTGGGTGAAAATTCCAAGTTATGGATTCAGTGACATTCATGGTTATAGGTCCATTCAAGTTTCCCATTCCTTCTTAATTTGGAAAAGTTAGGTTTTACCAGAAATGTCTCCATTTCAACCAGAATTCCTTCAGATTTCTTGGCACAAGTCAAGCGTCCCCAGTTCCCCGCCTTTCACGTCTCTGCTGTGCCTGCAGCCGGGGCCCCTCTTCATCCCAGGGCTGTCCCGGTGTGCCCCCTTTGGCATTCCTCTGTCCGTCCTGCCAGAGCTTGTCCGTTGAATCAGACGCTTCTGAGAACCCACTTTGGGCGGCAGCATCCTTCTTCTCAGAATTGGCTTGTCTCCTTTTCCATCTGTTTTCTTTCCTTCTTGCATTAAGACAATGGTGTTCTCTTGCTGCCTTCTTACGTTGAATATTGATTTTTAGTTTCTCCTGATCTGTCCATTCAGGGGTGTGCATGGCTCCAACGTAGGTTCAGCGGCATCTCACATTGTCATAGGGAGCGGTTTTCATTAATTTTTAGATGTAAGCATTTCCTAATTTATATTACGATTTCTTCTGATTTCTTCTTTTGCCCATGAGTTGCGTGTTTTCTGATTTCCAAACATAAGGACTCATGGCGCTCTTTTTGCTATCAATTTCTAACAAATTGCAGCGTGGTAAGGAGGAAGTCTGGCTGGCGTTTTTCTGTGTGGAGATGTGCTTTACAAGACAGTGCGTGGTCAGCCTGCAGAGACATTCCACATGTGTTTGAGATCATGTGTCTTCTCCGTCTGTTTCCCAGAGTTCTGTTTGTGTTCGTTAAGCAGAGCTTGCGAATTGTATTGTTCACATTTTCGGTTTCCTGACCGATTTTTGGGGGATTGTCCACAAAGTCGCTCACCGTGGTGGGACATGGATTCTCGTTTCCTTTCCGTTGCCCCAGTTTTTACTTAGACATTTTAAAGCTGCTTTACTAAGCACAGACATTTGACGTTGTGGTAAGTTGAAGTCTTCCCATGGCACAATGAACTCTGTACATCCAGTAATGCTCTTTCCATTACATCTCTTGTGCCAGATACTGGAGATGTGACCCCAGCTGCCTTTTCCTGTGTGACTTTCAGCCTCCCCTGAAGTTTCAGATGTGTCTCCTATAAACCGCAAAAGTCTGGATGGTGGATTACTTTTGTGTCCAGTCCAGTGGTCCCTGCTTTAAGTGGAAACGTGGGTCGTCGGCCACGAGTTTGCTTCCTTTTTCAGATGCATCCTACTTGCGTCTGTTTGTCCCCATTTTCGAAAGCTCTTGCCTTCTCTTTTCTCCCCTCTTCGGCATAATTGAGGGTTTCCTGCATTCCATTTGTTCCCTCTACTGAGTCCAAAGATGTCGAACGTGTTTTCTTGTTTTTCATTCATAATCTTTAACAACTGGAGCATGTGTTCTCAACACAGTCGGCACCCTCACTGCCGCCTCCATGCAAAGCAGAGCCCGGACTGGGCGAGCCCTGATTAGGTGCCAGCGTAAACACAGAGCACCCAGCTGGATCTCCTTCCACTGCCAAACTACGTGTTTATCAGACATTGAAATTTAACCAGGGCCGTGAATGGTTTTGTTTTTTTTTTTTTTTTTTTGCTAAATTCAGCAGCCCTAGCCCCAGTGCCCATCCTAGGTTCTATCCCTGACTGGTATTTCATTTCCTTCTTTCTTGTGATTGATTGCACTGATGAGACACCATGATTATTTCTCGATGTCATCCCTGCTCATTCAGGCGCTCCTGCACTCATGCCATTTTCTTGGCTCATCCTTTCTTCTCGTTTCTCACACTGCCTTCTAGGATTATTTTCATACTGCCTTAAGTATAACACACCATTGCAGTCCCTCGGGAAAAGACTTGTGTGGTCAACTTCCCCAGCTTGTGTTTGTTGCAGGGAAGGTCTTTATTTCACTGTTGTTCTTAGATGACAGTGTCACTGGATAAACAATTCTGGGTTGACAAGGATTTGCTCTTGACACATTGAATATTTTAAGCCTCTGCCTGCCCGCTTCCACTGCTGTTAAGAAGTTGGCGTATGGGTAGTAGCTACCCCTTGGAAGATTTTGTTTTCTCTAGCAGCTTTTAGAATTTTCCTTTTGTTTTTGATGTCCTGCAGTTTTACTCTGATAATGCCTAGGTGTGCATTCCTGGGGTTTTTTTTTTCTCCCTGCTAGAGTCTCAAATCTTCCAGGTCAGGTTCATAAGTCTCTGGTTGTCTCATCATACAGAAATGTCATGTATTTTTAATACATACTCGGCATATTTACTTTTTAGAATTTCTAACTGGTAATTTCAACAACTGCAGTCTTTAAGGATCTAATGTACATTATTAGTAAACTTTTAATTTTGGTGTAGTTTTAAGATTTACAAAGACATTACAGAGATCACATACAAGTTCCTCATTCCCCTCAGAAAATGTCTTCTACTGTGAGTGTCCTACTTCGGCAGGATCATTCGTCACAGCTTAGAAACCAACACTGACTAGTAACTTACTACAGCGTGAATTCGGATGTCACCAGCTTTGCCACAACTGCCCTTTCTCTGTTTTAGAGTCCCGCCAGGATCACACGTCACAGTTAGTCATTCTGTGTCTTTTGTCTCCGTCTTCTGTCGTTTTCCGAGGAGCCTTGGCCACATATTTTGCAGACCGTCCCTCAGTGTGTGTGTGTTTGAGTGTTTTCTCTTAGTTCTTTGTTTGGGGAGGAAGATCACAGAGTCGAAGTTCCAGTCACCTGTCAGCGTGTGTGCCGCCAGGACAGCTCACCAAGCTTCACCATTTGCTGAGCGCGATGTCTGTCGGGTCCTTCCACCATCAGGTTATGCTTTTACCACCTTTCCAAGTGTATTCTTTGGAAGGAAATCACATTCAGTGCAGCGCACACTTGGGGGGACAGAGTTGGGGAGGCATGAAGCCCCACCTCCTGGACAGGGGAGTAGGTGCGTGCATTATTTGAAATTCCCAAGGATTTGTCTTGACTCCCTGTGTATTTATTTGGTCATTTATTCATATCCCTGTGAACTCCTGGGTATCTGTCTTACACTTCGGGTCATGTTTCAATACCGTATTTATTTTGTTGCTCAGCTGGTTAGTGCCCTGGCCCCAGGGCACTTTTCAGAATGGCCCTGCGCGTCCTTTGAAGGCCCTCAACCTTCAGACACATCCTGATTTCCCAGCTGCCCGAGGTGCCCCAGGCTCGCCTTGTGCTTTCCCCGCGCCAGCCGTGGACCGAGGGTTCTCCGAGGAGCCCCGCTTGCCTTCATTGGAGAATGGGATTGGGAACCTCACTCATCTCTCCTGATGCAGGCTCCTGCTGGCTGCTTCCGTGTTGTTTCGGGGTTTTGTGACTGGGAGCTCATGCTTCCTGGAAGTTAACCAGCTGCGCTCATCTGAAACCTGGTGTGGTCTGTGTGCCTCAGATGAGGTCCCGCAGTGGTTTCTGCCGGAGCCCTGGCCTGGCGGAGCTGCCGCCGTAGTAGCTGTCCACTCCCAGCGTCTAGAGTCAGGCAGATTCTCAGGGTCCCTTTGTCTTTTCACCTCTACCCGGAAGCCAGAGTTAAAACCAAACGCTCCTTTTGATGACCTCTGTGGGACAAGCTGCTGATGTGCGTCTGTCGTGGTTCACCCATCCTTTCCTGACTGGTCTTTCCAGCCCCAGCCTGCACAGCCCAAGGCTAGCCCCAGGACACCTGGGAACATGGTGCTCTGACCTCCCCAGTCAGGGCCAGCTTTGTTCTAGACCCAGCAGGTTTTTCTGTTGTATTTCTGTATTTCTATAACCTATTTCAATCAACAAGTTTTTCTTTTTTGAGACATGGTCTCTCTGTGTTGCCCAGGCTAGCGTGCTGTGGCGCAGTCTTGGCTCACTGCAGCCTCCCTGAACCAGGATCAAGAGATTCTCATGCCTCTCCTCCCAGGTACCTGGGACTACAGGCGCATACCACCACACCCGGCTAAGTTTTGTATTTTTAGTAAAGATGAAAGTTTCACCATGTTGCCCAGGCTGGTCTCGAATTCCTGACCTCAAGTGATCTACCTGCCTCAGCCTCCAAAAGTACTGGGATTACAGGTGTGAGCCACCGCACCTGGCTGATCAACCATTTTTAATTGTTGTGTTGTAAATGCTCTGCTTTGCCCTGTTGCCCTGTAATTCACCTGTAAACTTATTCCCGTTTTTATCTGCTGCCAGTGCTTAGGGAAAAACTCGGTGTGACGGATTCCCTCTGTGAGAGATCCGACTTCTTCATTTACATCTCCCCTGACCCCACCTTCCACTGTCCTGGGAGAAAACCAAGATCAGGGGATATTCAAACGTTCTTGCTAAGAAAAGACAAGGGAAAGAAATGTGATGAAATAAGCGTCACTCCCCTGATGTAACCCTTGGCATCAGTGGCAGATTCCAAGCTGGTGTGCTGGTGACAGGCCACTCCTGGGCCTGTGTTTCTTTCCGCTACTTATAGGAACCTACAAATACAGCTTACAGGGTTCTAAAAAAAGACGTAAAGAAAATAAATCCACTTTTATTAAAAATTTATAAACACCAAAGCACATTTGGCTTTTTTAAGTTACTTTTTCTGCTCTCTGGGCACATGCACCCCACAAGGGACTCTGCCTAGGAAACAGCTGCTGTCTCGGAACCCCATCTAACGCATGTGTGGACTATATCGGCAGTCTTCATATTCCTGTGTATTTTCTTCCAGCTTGATCCCCTCCCAGAAAAGGTTTTACAGCAAAGACCCAATGCCAACGCTGTCCGCTCCATGGAGAAGGTCATGGAAATCCACAGTAAGTTGTCTGGCTGGATGCTCACAGGGGACATGCCCGGGTGGCGAGGCACTCCACCATGCCCCATCCCTGTCCCACTACGCCCCCAGCTCCCTCCATCCGACACCGGCTGCTTCCCCAGGCCTGCAGCAGGAGGCCTGGTTTTCAGCTGCATTTTGTGAGCTGGTAGAGACTCACATTTAACCCTGACTGGATTTCCCACAGCCCACTGGAGTGGCTCCATCATCCCATTTTGTAGGTCTGGAGAATCAAGGCCTAGATAGTCTCAGTGTGGAGTCACTTGCTCCAGGTCCCCAGCTAGCAGAAGGGACCATGGCTGTGAGCCTGTGCTCTGGGGACTCCAGCCTCTTCCCTGGACCACAGAAGCCCACGTCCTGAGCTGAAAGAACCCTTGGCCCCGCGGAGAGGCAGGGTGTAGGCCCTCTGTGTTCTGGCACTGACCCTCAAGCAGAGGGTCCTGGCTGCAGGGGTGTGGCACGCAGCCTATGTCAGAGGCACCTCCCACACCCTGTCGTCACAAGCCCAGCTTGCCTTTGAGATGACCCAGGAGGTTGAGACTGTCCACACAAGCAGGTGTGGTCCAGAGCTCGGCTCCCCATTTCCCTGTGTGGGGGAGTCCTGGCCTCAGAGCCGTGAAGCTGACCCTGGGCCAGCCCAGCCCTCCACATACACCCCCTGGCGCCTGGTGCAGAACCCGTCCACCCCAGCCTCTGTGAGGGCCCAGGCAGAAGACCCCTCAGCCCCAGCGACAATCCCCCAGCTCACCTGCTCCCAGAGATGGGAAGGCTCAGCCCAGCAGGTTGGGATCCCCCACTCCTGGCCACCCAGGGCAGAAAGGGGCCCGTGAGCGTGGAAAGTCAGGTCAACCAGACCCTCCGTCTGCAGTCCGAAGCCAGCTTGCTCCTGGAAGATCTCCAGCCGCTCATGATGGGAAAATATTTCCAGAGATTCTTGGTCTTTGTCAGTTTGCAGCCGTGCAGTTTTCTGCCTCGTGTCTCTTCAAAGAGGGCTGCTTCTAAAAATCACAAGGGATGGATAGCGTTTGAGGCTCAGGGTCCTGCAGGACCTTCCCGGGCCACGGAGCCTCCTGCTGAGTTCTAGTCACTGAACACCCTTCCTCACCCCGCCCCAGGCAAGTACTGGCGCTGCCTGCAACGTGCAGCCTCTACGGCGGGGCGCTCCCTGATCGAGGCTCAGACCTGTGAGAACGACGAAGCCGAGACGGTCACCGCCATGGCCTCGCTGTCTGTGGGCGTGAAGCCCGCCGAAAAGAGGTGAGTGCCTGCCCAGCTGCCCGCCCGCCCCACCGCCCGCCTGCAGGCTCACCCAGCCCCACTGTGCCCAGTGACATACTCTGCAGGGTCAGAACCTTCATGACACGTGCCCTACCAAGCTTGCAGGGCAGGCCCTGGGAGAGGGATGCCCATCACACTAGAAACAGGCCAGGTGGCCCCCTCCGTCCAGTGCCAAAGCCCCTTAGAGACGCACAAGGAGCAGTCGACCCTGAACAGATGCTGCCTGCGCTAGGCCAGCAGGTGGGGCAGCGCGGCCTTTAACCCACGTTCTGTTCTCTCTCTGCTGTGGGGCACCTACCCCACGCCCCTGTCTCTTTCTCTTGCGGGATCCACAGACCAGACGAGGAGCCCATGGAAGAGGAGCCGCCCCTGTAGCGCCCCCTCGAAGCTGCTGTTCTCTTGTCTGTCTGTCTCTGTCCTGAAGCTCAGCCAAGAAACTTTCCCGTATCACGCCTGCGTCCCACCTCGGGGCTCTCGGAGCACCCAGGGACACCCGGCGTGCGACAGCCACGGGAAGCCTTTCTGCCGCCCAGGCCCACAGGTTCGAGACGCACATGCACACCTGGGCGTGGCGGCCTCACAGGGAGCACGGGACAGACGCTGCTGACGCGCAGACACGGACACGCGCAAGCCAAGCACACTGGCGGGTCCCACGAGGGACGCCGTGGAAGAAAGCAGCCTGCGGCGACGGGCGGCCGAGCCGCCGAATTCAGTTGACGCGAGGCACAGAAAATGAATATCAAAGATCTAACAATACACAACAAACTTGATTAAAACTGGTGCTTAAAGTTTGATTATCACACACAACTCCACAGTCTCTGTGTAAACCACTCGACTCATCTTGTAGCTTACTTTGTTTTAAAAGAGAACGTTTCCTACGGCTGTGGCCTGCCTCTGTGACCCATGGCAGTGCAGCGGGGGGGTCTGCACCCAGGTGGGGGACAGAGTGACCTTTAAAGAAGACAAAACTGGACAGAAACAGGAGTGAGCCTGGGGAAGCTGGCTTGAGTTTCTCAAAGCCATCGGAAGATGCAAGTTTGTGCCTTTTTTTTATTGCTCTGGTGGATTTTTGTGGCTGGGTTTTCTGAAGTCTGAGGAACAATGCCTTAAGAAAAAATAAACAGCAGGAATTGGTGGGACAGTTTCCTGTGGCCAGCTGAGGCTGGCAGTGCCGGCCCCGTGAGCCGGCCTGAGCTCTGAGCTTGGGCACTGGCCGTCATCTCCGGGGCCGGGGGCTGCAGCCCGCTGGTCCCCGTTTTGCTTTATTGCTGTTTAAGGAAAATGGAGGTAGTTCCGAAACAGTGGCAAATCCCGTTGGAGGTTTTGAAGTCCAACAAACTTTAAGTGAATCCAAAGTGTTCTCTTCTCACACATCACATAGCGATTGAGCATCTCCGTCTGGTCGTGAAGCATGTGGTAGGCACACACGCAGTGCTACGATCGGAATGCTTTTCATTAAAAGCAAGTAGCATGAAGTATTGCTTAAATTTTAGGTATAAATAAATATATATGTGTATAATATATATTCCAATGTATTCCAAGCTAAGAAACTTGATTCTTACGAAATCTTGATTAAATATTTATAATGCATTTATAGAAAAAGTATATATATATACATATATATATATGAAATGAATGCAGATTGCGAAGGTCCCTGTAAATGAATGACTTGTGAATTTGCTCTAAAGGTGCTTATAGAAAGGGATCCTGATTGAAATTCATGTATTTTCCAGCTCCGGATTGGCTAGATTTCAGATCACCAACACATTCGCCACTGGGCAACTACCCTACAACTTTGTACTTTAATTTTAATTATTTTGTAACAGAACCCCTTCTGTCTCCAAGCCTTCATGCACATATGTACCTAATGAGTTTTTATAGCAAAGAGTATAAATTTGCTGTTGATTTTTGTATGAATTTTTCACAAAAAAGATCCTGAATAAGCATTGTTTTATGAATTTTACATTTTTCCTCACCATTTAGCAATTTTCTGAATGGTAATAATGTCCAAATCTTTTTCCTTTCTGAATTATTGCTTGTACATTTTTTTTAACTTTCAAAGGTTTTTTAATTATTTTTTGTTTTTTTGTTTATTTTTGTACAACGAGTTTTCTGCAGCGTACGGAATTGTTGCCGTCAGAGTTTATTTTCAGAAAGTGAGAGGAGGGACCGTAGGTCTTTTCGGAGTGACACCAACGATTGTGTCTTTCCTAGGAGCTGTGTAAAGAAGCCCAGGGCTCTTTTTACCTTCAACACTAGTAGTATTACGAGGGTGGTGTATTTTCCCCTCCATGGCAAGGACAGGGAGGCTCGCTTGGGATGCCCGGCCACCCGGGAGGCTTGCCAGGCGCCGTGGGCAGTCAGCATTAATGAAACTCATGTTTAAACTTCTCTGACCACATTGTCAGGTTAGAATTCTAACTTCAGTTTTCCAAAGACCTTTTACGCATGTCAGCAGTTCATGAGCACACGTGGAGCTCTTTACCCATTTGAGTTTTCCACCGCAGCCACGTGGCCAACCCTGGACTTTGGAGCCTGTAGCTGCAGGGAACCCAGGACCCTTGTTGCCTGGTGCACCTGCAAGGAGGGCACGATTTCCTGACCAGGACAGCCAGTCTTGACTCTCTTTCTCTTCAGCCGTAACTGACAGCCACGTCTCACCGGTTTCATTCCAAACGGTATCAGGTTCAGACCTATGGGCAGACATTCAGACACACTGTGCTCAGGAGGGACCCAGAGCCAAGTTTCAAAGTTTGGTAAAGTTTACAGGGTAGCTTCTGAAATTTCAGACTTTTGACCAAATGAGTGCAGATTCCTGGATTCACTTGGTCACTGGGCTGCTGATGGTCAGCTCTAAGACGGTGGTTTGAGAGCAGGGCAGAAAGGTCTTGGGACTTGTTTGACTTTCCCCTCCCTAGTGGCCACTCTTTGCCCTGAAGCCCAGATTGGCAAGAGGAGCTGGTCCATTCCCCATTGGTGGCGCAGAGCAGTGGCAGGGCCCAGCTAGCTGGCTCTTCTGGCCTCCTTGGCCTCACTGTCTGCACAGCCCTCTGGGGATTCTGCCACCTGCCCTCTAACCCCACCATGGCTCGTGGGGAGGAATGCATCATCTCACTTTTTTTTTTTTAAGTGGATGATGGGGTAGCATGGACTGCTCGGTGGCCAGGTTATCATTGGGGGGACTTGATTCTAATCTCATTCAAATGGAGACGTCCTCTGTGCAAAGGCCTGGCGGGGAGGCACTTTCAGCTGTCAGCTCACTCCAGCTTCACAAACGTGCTGAGAGCATTACTCTGTAGCCTTTTCTTTGAAGACATACCCGGCCCTTCTCCCTGACAAGGGTCCAGGGCAGATGGCGGAGGATCTGCCTCGGCGTCTGCGGGCAGGACCGCGTCAGGGAGGGTCCCTTCAAGGGCTCTCCCTGTGGGTCCTCGGACCTTTAGCCTTTTTCTTCCTTTGCAGAGGCCTTGGGGGCACTGGCTGGGAGTCAGCAAGAGAGCACTTTATATCCCTTTGAGGGAAACCCCGGTGACGCCACTGGGCCCTTTGGCGTCTGCCCTGCCCTCACGGCTTCCCGCCATGCCGCAGCGTGCCCACGCCCACCAGCAGGCGGCTGTCCCTGAGGCCGTTGCCCGCTGGGACTGGCCGCCCCTCCCCAGCATCCCAGGACTCCGGTTCTGGAGGGCCATTTTGTCAAGGTGTTTCAGTTTTTCTTTACTTCTTTTGAAAATGTTTGCAAGGGGAAGGACCATTTTGTAATGGTCTGAACAAAAGCAAGCTTGATTTTTGCAGCACTAGCAATGGACTTCGTTTTTATTTTTGATCAGAACATTCCTTCTTTACTGGTCACAGCCATGTGCTCATTCCATTCTTCTTTTTGTAGACTTTGGGCCCACGTGTTTTATG
This sequence comes from Saimiri boliviensis, assembly GCF_048565385.1. Lineage (NCBI taxonomy): Eukaryota > Metazoa > Chordata > Mammalia > Primates > Cebidae > Saimiri > Saimiri boliviensis. The sequence goes on from NC_133453.1 coordinate 2,757,030, forward strand.
GGCATTGATACATATATAAATATATAGATATAAATATATATGAATATATTTTTTTAAGTTTCCTACACCTGGAGGTTGCATGGACTGTATGACCGGCATGTCTTTATATTGTATACAGATTTTGCACGCCAAACTCGGCAGCTTTGGGGAAGAAGAAAAATGCCTTTTTGTTCCCCTCTCATGACATTTGCAGATACAAAAGATGGAAATTTTTCTGTAAAACAAAACCTTGAAGGAGAGGAGGGGGGGGAAGTTTGCGTCTTATTGAACTTATTCTTAAGAAATTGTACTTTTTATTGTAAGAAAAATTAAAAAGGACTACTTAAACATTTGTCATATTAAGAAAAAAAAAGTTTATCTAGCACTTGTGACATACCAGTAATAGAGTTTATTGTATTTATGTGGAAACAGTGTTTTAGGGAAACTGCGCAGGTTTCAGAGTGAACTGCCTGTCTCTCTCGAGTTGATTTGGAGGGATTTTGTTCTGTTCTGTTCTGTTTCTTTCCTTTTATCTCCTTCCACGGGCCAGGCGAGCACCGCCCGCCCTCACTGGCTTTGTGATGGTTTATTCTGATTGAGAACCGGGCAGACTCAAGAGTCCCCTTTTCCGCACAGCTGTGTTGACTTTTTAATTACTTTTAGATGATGTATGGCTAAGATTTCACTTTAAGCAGTCGTGAACTGTGCGAGCACTGTGGTTTAAAATTATACTTTGCATCGAAAGGAAACCATTTCTTCATTGTAACGAGGCTGAGCTTGTTCTTAACTCGGCCTCACTTTGTCTCTGGCATTGATTAAAATCTCCTATTGAAAGAAAAAGAAAGCGAACAGTTTTTGTTTGTTTGGTTTTTTTTTTTTTTTTTTTTTTTTGGTTTTTTTTTTTTTGGTTTTTTTGTTTTTGCTGTGTGCGCTCCATACTGGGGGGCACTCTTTTCCAGTTGATGGGAATGACAAACATATATAATCTATCTATCTGTAACGGGGGCTTGAACCTTACTCACCCAAGAGCTTCTTACGGAATGTGGTCGAAAACAAAGTTGTAACGACACTGTATCCCACTTGATGCCTGTGCGCGCCTGGTGTGGGCTCCCCACTGGCCGTGACCACCATTCTCCTCTGTGATTTAATCCACTTCTCTTGGATTGTCTGGACGTGCCCAGTGGTTCTTTCTTTTGCTCAGTGGAGTTGAAGGTTTTGTGTTTGGTTTTCTCATTCTTGTTTTGTGTGGATGGATTTTCACTGACCAATGATATCCTCTTCTGACGGTCAACTTCTTTCCACTTCGCTGGAGTCCAGTATTCTGTACCACATCACGCAACCTGTTACTCTTGTGGTGTAAATAAAGACTGCGTTACTTGCCCTCCCAGCTCTGGTTTCTGCTGGTGCACGCTTCCTCATTGGCTCTCGCATGCCTGGGACCCTGTGGGCTGAACGGCCAGTGTCCTGGGTCCCATCCGGATGGGTGCACGGGAATCACTGGACCCCATGGGGACGGCCCCTAGACCCAGACCAGTGGCAGACCTGTCCTCCCTGCCTGTATAATTAGGTCCCCTGGGAGTGTCTTCATTTTAAAGGTCCCTTAATTTAAATCTTGACATTATCTTCTCCCCCAAAATGCTTACCAAGCCATGGTGATCTGGAAACAGCCTTGGAGAGAACAAGGCCAAAGAGAGAGGCCCAGGCTCAGCCACCTGCCCACAGCCGGGCACACACACCTCTGAGACTGGAGTCCAAGCACCAGCCACAGCTCCTGACCCCCAGCAGTGACCCTTCCCAGGCTCCCGAATCCAGTGACTAATCAATTGGGTGTGGGGAAGTGTAAGCACCAGGCCACCTTGGCTCAGCTTAGGACAACTCAGTGCCTGCTAGCTTCCCGGAAGGTACCTGAGGCCCCACGGCAGGGCCTGGTCTGAGCTCGGCCCTCCTTAGCCTGATTGCCTTCCCTCCTGCCATCACAGCTGCCAACCCAAGGGCAGCTTCACCACCCCACACGCTGAAGCCCACTCAGTCTGCTTCCCAGAAGCCCACGGCTCCCGGGTTGCCCCTGAGGCCCCAGAAGAGGCCTCTGGAGCAGGAGGGCCCTGCTGGCCCCCAGGCACAGCCTCATGGTGAGGGGTAAAGAGGTGCTCAGTTGGCCCCAGTATAAGAAGAGATACTTGGAGCCTGCCGCCACGGAGGCTGTCGTGGTTCCGTTATGGTTACAGATGCAGTTGGCATGTCTAACTGGTTATGTTAGTGACCTGCTGCTTGCAACAGATTATCTCAAAACTTAACAGCTTCAAACAGCAGACCTTCGTGACCTTGGAGTTTCTGAAGGTCTGGAGTATGGGTGCACTTCGTGGTCTTCCCAGGGTGGTCCGGTCAAACTTGCAGCCAGGGTTCCTCTGGGGGCTCCGCTGCAGGGGGGCCAGGCTGGGGGGGTGCCCTGCAGGCACATGACTGTGGCTGTGGGTGGCCACTTCCCTCGCCCAGTGGGGCTCTCCAAAGGGCCGCCTCGAGGCTCAGTCATCAGGATCCCCATGGCAAGTGGTCCAGGAGCAAGCTGAGGACGCACCAGAGAGCGAGCCGGCCTGTTTACAGCCTCCTCTTGGAGGTCACATCCCATCGCTTCCACCATGTCCATGGGCATAGAAGCCTGTCCAGGCAGCTTCCCGAGGGCACTGTGCCAGGGGCGCCGCCCAGCCGGTGGAGCAGCCATCTTCTTCCTGACTAATTTAATTTAACTCAGCAAATTCTGTCAGCTTTGCCCTCAGAATGTGCCTGTGATCTGGCTTCCCCATCTGCCCCGCCCTGTTCCCAGGCCTCCCTCCAAGCCCGTCAGTCCCCGAGCCCAGGGGCCGGGAGGATGCCAGCTCATGTCACCTCTGCTCAAGGCCCAGGGACCCTCAAAATCGGATTCTGCTGTGCTTCCCTGGGTTTATCTGTCTCACGTGCTAGAGTAGGAAGTTGGAAATGGGTCTACTCTATCCCAAGAGACGAAGACATCGCCGTTCCCCAGTAAACAGGTGGAATGAATGGTTCTAGGTTCAGTGTTGTAGATTTCATTGCGGGGGCTGTGAACTAGAAAGCTTTGAAGTCTGTTTTGGAATGCTAATCCTTTATCCATCGTACATGTCAAGTATCTTCTGGTCTTCACGTTCTCCTCTCTCTCTCTCTGAAAAAGCCAGACACACTCAGAAGTAGTTCCAAGGCCCTGTGTGCTCACCAAGCTGCCTCAACAGCTGTAAACACTCCCAAATTGTTTAGTCTACACCCTCCTCACTCCAAACAGGGTTGTTAGGAGGCGGAATCCCAGGCATCTTATCAGTTCATCTGTAAATATCTCAGTAAATTTCACTCAAAGGTAAAGACTCTCTTCTTAGACATAACACAGTATCTTATCCCTCTGTCAAAGTGGGCAGTTTCATATCATGATCAAATATTCAGATTTCCCCATTGTTTCAGATTGTCTTGGCTTTTTTTTTTTTTTCCTCTCTCTTGTAGTGTATTTGTGGAAGAAATCAGGCCATTTATGCATTTGTACATCCGATGTGTCCTCCGTTAAGTACAGGAGGGACGGGCAGGTGGGTCTAGAGCACTGACCGATTCAGGCTCAAACCCCTGGCATGAGCCCCTCAGAGGCAGGGCTCACCTTCTGTGGTGTGGCCACCTGCCCGTTACTTCACTGGGGGTTTCACGGTGGTGATGCTTTATTACCACCCCACCCATCTTCACAAATGAGATTAAATGCATTCACATTCACAACAAGCAACTGTTATCAATGTCTAGGCCCAACACCTTTGTTTAGAAAAAAGTAGCACAGCTCAGCTTGCGCCTGCAATCCCACCACTTTGGGAGGCCAAGGCGGGCAGATCACAAGGTCAAGAGATCGAGACCATCCTGGGCAACGTGGTGCAGCTCCGTTCTCTACTAAAAGTACAAAAATTAGCTGGGCGTGGTAGCACGCCTTTGGTCCCAGCTCCTCAGGAGGCTGAGGCAGGAGAATCGCTTGAACCCCGGAGGCAGAGCTTGCGGTGAGCCGAGATCACACCACTGCACTCCAGCCTGGCAACAGATTGAGACTCCATCTCAAAAAAAAAAAAAGTTTGGGGTGGGGGGAAGTAAACACGTAACGGTTACAATTACAAATTGAAAAGGGTTTCCACTCAGTGTCCCATTGATATGAAATCTTTTAGCCAAGAATTTATGGGTGGTAATACTATTATTATTTTGAGACGGAGTCTTGCTCTGTCACCCAGGTGGAGTGCAGTGGCACAGCCTCCGCTCACTGCAGCCTCCACTTCCTGGATTCAAGTGATTCTCCTGCCTCAGCCTCCCTCCCAAGTAGCTATATATATGGGAAATATATATACTATACTTATATTGTGCTATATATGAGAGACTAGAATCATATATGAGCCTTGAAGTTTTATTTTTAAATGCACTTAAAATTTCTATTTAAAGGAACTCTCTGGCCAGTTACACTGTTTTGCTGATTTGACTTCAAATGCAATAACATTTTATTTTCTGATAGTGATGAAAAATAAGTTCGTATAAACATTTGGGGGAAAGTGTGGCATTGTAATTCATGCAAGTATCGGGATTTATGTACAAAAACTAAGATGGTGCAGTGTTCTCAGCTTCTTACGCTGCTTAAAAGTTTTTATCTGTTATCTGAGCGTACAGAAAATGGACACTTGTGTTTGCAGCTAAGTTGTGCTGTAATGTCAGTGCATATCGTCTTTTACAGAAGATGCTTTTGAAGCACAGGCCCTAATACCCCTTGGGAGGACCCAGGAAGTGGTTCCACTTAAACTTTCTGGGTGCAATTTTAGGGAGCTGTATTTCCCTGACACACTCTTAATTTCAGTCTGGATTCAGTGGCTCTTTGAAGTAGCATTGAACCCCTGATGGGTACTTGGGACCTCAGACAAATGTCTTCCAGTGTTGCAGTTATTAACAAAGCCCCTTTGGAGAGTAAGCAGCTCCCAGTAATGGGCAATTAGATGTATGACAGAATGACAGATGATGGCAAAGCTCATGTCTGCGTGGGTGACTCAGGTCTGCGAGCCCACCACAGACATTCACAGGGCCTGGGGTGAGGGTTACAGTAGGGACCACCATATGCCCAAGAATGGAGACACAGATCAAGCTCAGAAAGTGTTACAGGGAAATACGGCTCCTCGCTCCCTTGACAAATCCACCTCCCTTTCGTGTTTCTAGCAGGCGGCCAGGCTGGAGCTGCAGCTCTCAGCCTCCCGGGGGCCCTTCACAGCCCCTGGCACTGCCTTCCTCCTCCGGCTCCTGCTGGGGCACCACACCCCACCCCCCACGCCCTGCTGCCTAGCTGCTTCTCAGACCTTCTCACCTGGCACTAAACCCAGAATAGCTCCTCAAGGGTTCTCCGCAGATGGTCCACACAGCATTTCTGCCTAAGACCCCCTGGGGCTCGTGGCCACAGCAGCTGCCAGTGAGGCCGGGACGTGCTCGTGTGTCCAGGTGGCAACGGCAGCTCTATTGTTACAGAAGAAAGGGAGGACGGGTACTGAGAGACACCAGAGTCTCTGCCACAGAACCAAGCACACCTGCAAACATCACCCACATGAGGGACCGCCACACCCAGTACATCACAACCCCAGGGCCGTTCCGTGAGGCCCACACTCCACCTGAAAGATAGCTGTGCCAGTGGGAAGGCATAAGGTCAGGATGGTGCCGGCTGGACTCTCTGGGTGGGCACAGTCAACTAATGATGCCAGCGAGGTGGCCAGCCCTTACAGCCACATTCTAGCGAATCCGAGGCCCACTCCTTTCCTGGAATCAGTCGTGCAAAACTTCCCCAGAGAAGAAGGTGGCATACGCAGGTCCAAGGTAAGTATCATGACCAGAAGGAAGTCACCAAATGACGCCAGACCGGGAGCTGGCACTGTGCCGTCTGGCTAGTGAGTTACTGGGGGACTAAGGGTGACAGTCGCACAAGTACCAGGACGGTTTGACAAGTAATGGCTGCATACATAGCAGCGAAGCCGATGATGCCGTTCAGGCACAATCACTAGAAATACAAAAAGACATTTCCCAGAGGTGATAGGCCAGGCACATACAGGAGCATACCACAGAAATAATCATCACGTGATGAAAATCGTGGATTCTCCTACAAGCTCCACGTGGGAAGGGCTGCTGAAGAGGGAACAGACGAAGGGTCACAGTGACATCTCTCTAAGCGGTGCCTCTCTAACGTGGTCCCAGCTGGCAGCAACATGGTGGGAGACAGGAGGTGTGCTGCCTGACGGGGAGCCGGCCAGCCAGACCCAGAGGCCCTCCTGCCTCCTTCGAAGGGTGAGAAGAAACTGCGGATATTCCCTATGAGTCTGTTCTCACGCTGCTGTAAAGAAATAGCTGAGACTTGGCAATTGATAAGGAAAAGAGGTGGAACTGGCTCAGAGTTCCCCAGGCTGTACAGGAAGCATGACGCTGGCATCTGTTCTGCCTCTGGGAGGCCTCAGGAAGCTTCCAGGCATAGCGAAAGAGGGCAAAGGTACATCTTATGTGGCTGGAGCATGAGCAAGAGAGGGGGAAAGGGCCACACACTTTTCAGCAAGTCGATTGCACGACAGCTCACTCATTCACTCCACAGGACCGAGCAGGGGCGGAGCTGAGCCGTTCACAGAACTCCGCCCCCGTGATCTGGTCACCTCCCATCAGGCCCCACCTCCAACACTGGAGACGCAATTCAACGTGAGATTTGGCAGGGACACAGATGCAAACCATACTGTATCCACAAACCAGTTGCCATGAAATTCATTCTAAACGTAGACTGTCTGTGTATCTTACCACCCCCAAACTGATGTTTAGCCAAAGCCGAGTGTGGTGGGCAGAGGGAGGGTGATCCATGAGATTAAGGAGTTGGTTTCAGTAGTTCCAAGAGCAGTGCAGATCAAAAAAAGCTGCGACAGGAAAATAGGTGTGTTAGACCGTCTGTGCTGGAAAGACGTGTCTTTGCATGAAGTGTAAGCTCCATCAGTAATCCCAGCACTTTGGGAGGCCGAGGCGTGTGGATCACGAGGTCAAGAGTTCAAGACCAGCCTGATCAACATGGTGAAACCTCGTCTCTATAAAAAAAATAAATAAATAAAAATAAAATAAAGAAGTGTAAGCTCCGTGTGCACTGGAGGCTCCCCGCTGTGTGGTGATGTTCATGAAGAAAGAACATCCAAGTTGGTGCTAATGAACTCCTCACACCCAAACAACCCATGGGCAAGGGCATCATTTTGCCATGAGAAGTGCATTTCCAAGTGTTGGAAACAGATGCGTGGTACTGCAAAGAAAAATTAGCACCGGGACAAAGGATTTTTCAGCAATGTAGTTTTTACTTCATGGACTGCAGGAAGGGTATCCTCACTGGCCATCTTGCCACAAGAGTACAATGAACAAAGGAAAGCAGACATATTTATCCCTTCCACATTTGGGGTCATCGTTACTGCTGTGTCTGGTCTCTATTGGTTGGAGCCAGACCTCACAATCTAAACTACAACCCGATTGGCTAACAACTTAAAACTTTTCTACAGGTAAAAGCCATGGAGAGCTGGGACCTGCCTGTGAGCACGTCCAGCACAGACATCTTGGTTAAAGTACAAGGACATAGAATGCACTACGTGCCCGTAAGCATGGCATGTCTCACAGCTACAGAGGATAGGGCTTCACAAAGAGTTATTAGCGCACTGAGGATTTAACCAGAAAGGAAACTTTAAAGAGGAACCTTTTTACTTCCCACACCAAGGAAAATGAGGGGCCCATTTGATTCTCTGTAAAGCACGCATAGAAGTCAACTTTGTAGACACTTCAAGACCCTACACCTGTAATGCGTTTGAGTTACCACCTCATGAGCCTGCCGGCTTCTGACCATCCAACCCAGACAGCGTTCATGAACAAGTTTAAAGTCAAGATGGATGGAGTGATGAAATGGAGATACGATTTTTTCTAGCAGAGCGTACCCTCCGGAATCACTACACATGAGGTGAGCGTCTAGTGGTCTAGGGATAGGCCCAACACAGGGCCCGCGGGGCCACAGTGGCGGTCTTGTCACTACCTTTGGTGAGAGTTCACGTGTGAGGCCTGGGGTCCACATGACTAAATGTAAACCCCCAGGTTGGCCCGAGACTCGTGGGAGAGGCTGCCCTGAGGCTGGTGGAGTCGGGAGGGTGGTTGGCTTCATCACAGGATTCTGTCTCCTTCTGGGTATATTCGAGATTTTCCACAATGAAAAGCTGAAAAGAAGCAACAGAAATAAGAAATCACAAAAGAACATTGATAAATGTGACTAAATGGAAATGTGAAAACTTCTAAGACGATGGAATGACCCCAATCTCAATGAACGGAACTTAGCGAACCAACCAGGAATCAAGGCAACCAGGGCCCACACTGACCCTCTGTGCAAAGCTCACAGGAATTTTTTAAAAACCATGGGCAAATCCCGAAAGATGAGACACAATTGTCTGATAAACATGCAGAAAACTAATAAGCCCTGTCTGCCTGCAGTTTTTAAAATTACAAGTAGCCGGGCGCAGTGGTTCATGCCTATAATCCCAGCACTTTGGGAGGGTCATTCCAGTCCAGGGGTTCAAGACCAGCCTAAGCAACATGGTGAGACTCTGTCTTACAAAACATTTCTTTTTAAAATGAGCCAGGCATGGTGGCACAAACCTGTAGTCCCAACTACTCAGGAGATTGGGGTGGACTGATCTCTTGAGCCCAGAAAGTCAAGTGCAGTGAGCCATGATCACGCCACTGCACTCCAGCCTGGGCAAGAGAGTGAGACCCTGTCTCACAGGCAGGGTCCTCCTGCCGGCTTGGAGCAGAAAGGCAAGAGGGAAGCCAAGGCGAAAGTCCCCCAGAGGAGGACTGGGGACCCTCCCTGGGCCTGCGTGCCAGACAGGACCAGGCAGGAAGCAGTAGGGGGGTGGGGCAAGGCAGGGGAGGGCAGGAACTGGATGGAGACTCCTGGGCAGCCCGGCCCGAGTGGCTGCACTGTGCCTCAGTCCACATTGTAGTGCCCGTGAGCCTCTGCTATGGGTCCCAGCAGGAAAACCCTCCTCCTCCAGCCTGCCAGGGGCCAGGCAGGGCAGGGGCTGCAGATTCACCAAGGATGCCTGGGACCCTGTCCAGAGATTCTTTCCTGCCAAAAGCCAGCTGTATCCCACCCATCCCCATAGGGACAGTGACGCCCGGCCAGGCAGAGGCATTCAGGGAGGAGCGCTCTGCACTCCTGCACCTCTGAAATGCTCAAGTGCTTGGCAAAGGCGCTGAGAAGACTCAGTGTGGCACACACACTGTGCACGTTTCGTGACTGAGTGGGAGCCCCTGACCCCTGGCTGCCTTTCCCCTAGGACCCCCCTCCCCTGAACCCTGACCCCTGTCCCCTGGCTGCTTCCCCTGGGCTTTGGGCATCACTGACACCCACCCCTCTGCTCATCTCTGGCCAGGCCCCTCCCGCAGCTGGCCTGGGGAACTGAGTCGCTCATTGGTCCTGGTGAGATTAATGTCATCAACTCCAGTCGATTTCTCTGTCATGAATGGTGTCCAGTCCCCTCCACCAAGCTGGAGGACGCACCCACTGAGGCTGACTCTGGAGGCCTCCTAAGGCTGAGGTGCCCACATGTGGAATGCCCTCCAGGCTTCAAGGAAACGGAGGGGGCACAAGGCCTCAGGGCTGCACGTGCCAGATGACAGACTGGCCAAGTGTGGGAGACTTGGCCCACTGGGGAGCCCGCAGGGGAGCAGGGCTGCTAGGTTGTGGGGGTGGGCGTGCCAGACCTGCCCTGCCCTACCCTGCTGCTCCCATGCCCAGGCCCCACCTGGGAGGCCTGTGGGCTCCATCGCCACCTGGTGGTGCTGCCCGGAATCGCGGCCTCATCAGGAGGCCCCACCCTGCCCAGTGCCTGCCAGCCCCTGGTCCCAAGCCCTGGGGAAGCGACAGTGGTGTGGCCTGCAAAGGCCAGGCACCTCAAACCACTCCCCAATATGCTGGGGAGACATGAAACTGCCAAAGTGAGACTCCCCCCGCCCCCCAGGGAGGCGTAGGGCACTTGGGTGTAGCTCCTCTGATCACCTCTGCAGAGGACCCCAGGGTGCAGCCCACCGCCCCACGGAGCAGCCCATTGCTTTCCGGGCAGTGAAGACCCGGGACATCCTGCCTCCTGCTGGGCCAGGGCAGCTCCCTGCACCTGCAGCTCCCACCTGGCCCTAACCACCCACTTCACTTCTCACTGTCTACAGAGCCCGGCAGGCACTGCCAGCTTCTCCAGGGGCATTCATGGTGGGGACAGAGGGCAGGCATATGCCATTCATCAGAGTGCTGGAAGGTGCCCCAGCTAGGAAGGTAGGGAGGTTGGGGGTGCACAGAGGGGCAGGACAGGGGTGACGGGTGGGCCGGGGAGTGCAGGGGAAGGCTGCCAGGGACAGGCCAGACGGTGCAGAGGAGGCAGGAAGCTGGGGTGTGGGGAGCAGGGCAGGAGGGCCTCAGCTTTGGACAGGTGGCACTGAGCTCTCTGTTAGTTTCCAGCTGGAGGTAACAAATAGACATTTGGATATTGGAGCCTGGAGCTTGAGAGATAAAAAGTTGGCTAGAGGGCATGGTGGCGGGCACCTGCAATCCTAACTACTGGGGAGGCTGAGGCAGGAGAATCACTTGAATTGAGAGGCAGAGGTTGCCATGAGCCGAGATCGCGCCCTTGCTCCCCAGTTTGTGCAACAAGAGTGAAACTCCATCTCAAAAAAAAAAAAAAAATGGTGACTAGATCTAGGCACTTGAGCCTGTCAGCTGTTAGATGGCATTTATGGCCACAACACGGAGCAAAATAATGAGGGAGCGAAGTAACAAGGAAGAGAGGAAGCACCGGGTCCCAGAACAAGAGGCTGGAGAGAGGAGGAGCCGGCAGAAGAGGCCAGGCGGGGTGAGCCCTGCGTGGGGCCGGGGAAGCCCCAAGTGGAGGGCTCCAGCGGTCAAGGGGACAGCGAGGGGGAGGGCGCCATCCATGGACCAAAGATCAGCCGCTGCATGAGCTGGAGCCAGCGCCAAAAGCACGCATCCCCTGACACCCCGGCTCCTCCCTGCTGCACACACGCTCCTGGCACAGCTGGGCACTTGCGGACCCAACACAACCCTGGAAACCAGATCCTACCATCAGGCTGTGGTTCCCCGAGAGCAATGGGCCAGCCTCGCTGATCGGGGCCCCATGGCCGTTTCACCCTCACGCTTGTAGTAAGACCTGCTCTTCACTGAGGCTTTATGATTTCCTGAACTATGCTATGTATTTAGATATTGACTCCATTCAAACTGTCAAAGCCTGCCTGGAGAATAGGGGTCACTCTTCACAGAAGAATAAACTGAGGCCCCCAGAGGTCCAGAAACTTGACCAAGTTTTAGCACTTGGTTTTCAGTAGCAGCAACACCACCGGACACACCACTGCCTCCTGATTCCAAACCCCGGGTAGGCACCTGCCAGGTGGCGTCCAGCCCTGGCATATTTCCATTTGCATATTTGCGCCTCATTATCAACTTCTTTCAAGCCTGAAGACCCAAAAAATGCTCAGGACATTTCACATGGATTATCAAAAAGTACTTCAAATGGAATCATAGAACTTTTGGTCACTGGTGCCTTCCAAATAGGGATGCTCAGCCGATCTGTGTGGTGCTGAAGAGCCTGGGGCAGGAACATACCAGCAGGTGCTGACTGTGCCGGGCGCATCTCACCTGTTCCTCGGCAGCTGTCGGTTCTGTTGTCTAAACTCCCCCAAAAAGATAGATCCATGTTCTATTCTCTGGAACTTGTGAATGTGACTTCTCTGGAAAAGGGGTCTCTGTAGACATTAAGCTCAGGATGTTTATTTGTCTGTTTTTAGAGGAGTCTCACTCTGTCGCCCAGGCTGGAGTGCAGTGGTACAAACTCAGCTCATTGCAACCTCCACCTCCCAGGTTCAAGCGAATTCTCCTGTCTCAGCCTCCTGAGTGCCTGGGATTACAGGAGCACACCACCACCCCCAACTAATTTTTGTATTTTTAGTAGAGACGGGGTTTCACCTTGTTGGCCGGGCTGGTCTCGAACTCCTGACCTCTGGTGATCCACCAGCCTCAGCCTCCCAAAAGTGCTGGGATTACAGGTGTGAGCCATTGCACTCGGCCGAGCTCAGGATCTTGAGATGAGATCGCCCTGGATGACCCAGGTGGACTCCAAGTAAAGTGACAGGTGTCCTTACGGGAAACACATGGAGAGAGAAAAGGAGGAAGCTGTGCTGTGTGGAGACAAAGGCAGAGGTGGGAGTGACACAGCCATGGATGAAGGATGCCACCAGCAATCACCAGGAACCTGAAGATGCAGGAAGGAGCTTGCTGGCAGAGGGGGGCGGGTGGCCCTGCCAGCACCTTGACGTTGAACTGTAGGTGTTCAGCATGTGAGAGAATATGTTTCTGCTGTTTGAGGACACCAAGCTGTGGTTATTGGTCAGGGTGGGCACAGGACACTAATACACCTACCTCCTCATAGCCAGGAGGAGAGCGAGCTCCTGGGTGGCTGCTCGCCTGCCAGGTCCCTGGGACGGTCCATGGAGAGAAACCCAGCTATGCTCAGCCACAGCTCCACTCAGGGGTTGGACATGAAGTGCCGGGTCTGTTGCCATCCCATGAAATTCCAACTTTCAAGTTGCAAGCCTCCATTCCAGCCTGTCCAGACCTTTTGGAATCAATTCTGTTTTCTTACTGTTACTGACTCCTGACACCTAGACAATTAGGAAACAAGTCTTTAAGTGCGTGGACATTCATGGTTTTGATTGAAAATAATAATAATAAAAGACCAGGAGAGACAAGGACAAGCCTGAGTTCCCCTGAGGGTACCATTGCCCTTCCGTCGCACTGCTCTGATGAACAGACTCTTCAGGGGTTGACTGGCTGTGAGTTGGTGGCAGAGGCTGCCAGTTGCCTGTTTTGATATTTTCCTTCTCCTCCTGGGTGACAGAATCTCGTTTTACTGGAGACTGCAATGTACCCGGTTGAAGGCTACCTGTGCAGGACCTCCTTACAGATAGCCGTGGCTGCAGGACCCAGCTCTGGCCAATGGAATGCAAGCAGAGGTGAGTGTGGACTTCCAAGAAGATTCTCCAGAAGGGAGATACAAGAATTCTTACTTCAGAGAAACCACTTCAGGCATTAGAAGCAGAAAGGGATTAGTACAAGCAGCAAGGCTTTAACAATCACTGCAGGTGGCTCACACCTGTAATTCCAGCACTTTGGGAGGCCAAGGCAGGAAGACTGCTAGAGGCCAAGGGTTCAAGACCAGCTTAGGCAACATAGTGAGACCCCTGCCTTTCAAAAAAATGAAAGGTAATGCATTAGCCAAGCATGGTGGTGCATGCCTGTTATCCTAGCTACTGGGAGGTTGAGGCAGGAAGATCTCTAGAGCCCAGGAGTTCGAGGCTGCAGTGAGCTGTGAGTAAGCCAGTGCACTCCAACCTAAGCACAGGATGTGACCATATCTCTAAAAAATACTACTGCAAGGCTGGAGGGAGGGAGAAGCAGACACCAATTGATACCCCTGAGGCCAAGGCCCAGAGACTAAGGACCTGCTGTTATTGCCAACACCACTGCCCTCATTCACTGGCCTTTTGTGGCCACAGAGCTGGTGACCAGACACGGAACATGGTCTCTGGCCACCAGGACACAGAGTAGTGAACATTGCCTGCTGCAGCCAGAGCAGCCATGTGGCTCACACTCCACTTCTGCCATCCAAAAATCACCCGGGTCCTCACAATTGGGCAGAACCTAAGTTGCAGCTGCCAGGGCATCCAGGAAGTGCAGCTTTCCAGGGCTTGGTGAGAACCAGGTGAGAAATGCTGTGAAACGGAGGGTTAGTTCTCTGGGAAGTCAATTCAGCCAAGGAGAGGAAGAGGAAATCCACGGATCCACAGTGAAAAGAGCTTCTGGCCAGCGGAAGACAACAGTGTGGATGCTGCAGGACAGGACACAGATAGAGGGGTGGGTCAGCTCAGTCAGGGCAGGGATCAGTGGGGACAGTGAGTGCCTACCTTCAGCAACCTGGAACTCAGAAGGCTTACTGGAATGCAAAGACAGATTTTACCATCGCTTGCAGCCTGAGATGGGAGAGTAGAAAGGACTGGGCTAGAGTTCCCCGGGTCCACCTGCAGAGGCAAGGCAGGGGACTAATGCTTTCCTCTTGTATTTACCTCAAGTCTTTTCACCATTCCCTGCCTCTTAGTTTGTTGTGGTTTTAGAAAACACCTGTCACAGTTATTTTTGTAATTTCTCTATATTTGTGTACATTTTGACCATCTTTTTTTCTGTTCTTTAATGTAGTTACATTAAAGTCTGTGTCTATTAATTCTAGCATTGACTTTACGTTGTCAGTGGGTCTGCTTCTATGGGCTTGTCTTTCTCTTGATTGTGAGTGCCATTTTCCTGTTTCCTCATCTGTTTGGTAAGTTTTGATGGTGTATGGGTGTTGTCTGTAAAAGAATCACAGAGACTGAGGCCAATGTTACTTTTCTCTAGGACAGGTAACTCTTTTCCTCTGTTCACCTTATCTATTTGGGAACTGGGCTAGACTGGGGCTGTACTATAGCTTTAGTTAGCTTTTGTTTACCTCTGGCCTCAGGGGAGATGCTTCTGAGATTTGGATGATGAGAGTAACAGGCCTTTTTATCCCAGCACAGAAATACTTGAGGATGAAGGTGGAATTCAGTTAATCTTGCCATAGTGCTGGGTTTTGCTCCAAAATCTCTTGCCTCGCTGCTTCCAAAATTTGGTAAAGTTGCATGCACATCGTGCAACTAATTGATGTATAGAGTCAATGGAATCTTATTAAAATCCCAGCAGGATTTCTGTGGTAGAAACAGGCAAACTGACCCTAAAATTTACTCAGAAATGCAAAGAAATCCAAACAGCCAAAACAATTTTGAAAAAGAACAAAAGGAGAGGACTTCCATGAAAAAGATTAATGAGACCTTTACTGCAGCATGTAATACACAAAAATGCACTCCAAGTGACTCACAGACCTAACTTAAAACTCTAAAACTCTGAAAAAAAAACATAGGGACAATCTTTGGGACCTTGGGTTAGGCAAAATTTCTTAGATTTGATACTAAAATAATCCATAAAAATGATAAATTGGACTTCATCAAGATTGAAAGATTTTATATGTATCATAAGACATGGTTAAGAAAATGAGAAGACAAGCTTCAGACAGGGAAAGTGTTTTACAAATTATACATCATCTGGTGAAATATTTGAATCCAGATTATATAAATAACTTTCATAATTCAATAACGAGATCAACGGGCTAATTAAAAATGGATAAAAGATATAAACAGCTTTTCACCAAAGACGTACAAATGGCTAGTAAGCCAAAAAGATGCTCAATATCATTAGTCTTAGGGAAAATGCAAATCAGAGCTGTCACTTCACCCCCACTGAAATGGCACTCGTTAAAGAGACAATCACAAGTGTTGGTGAGGACGTGAAGCAATCAGAACCCTTGTTCACTGCTGGTGGCAATTTGATATGGTGCAGCCACTTTGGAAAATAGTTTGGCCATTTTTCTTCAAAATGGAAAACATATGGTTGACCTTATTAGCCAGCATCCGACGCCTGGATACATACTCAAGAGAAATGAAACATATCCACCCAAGGACTTGTATGAGAATGCTCACAATGGCATGATTTACAACAGACAACAAATGCTCACTGGCTGGTGAATGGATACACAAATGTGGTATATCTATACAATAGAGTATTACTCACTAAATTAAAAAGAACAAAGTATTGATACATGCTACAACATGGATGTGTGTGAAGAGCCACCATGCTTAATGAAAGAAGTCAGATGCAAAGACTTCACATTACGAGGTTCCATTTATTTGAAATGCTCAGAAATGGAAAATCTGTGGAGACAGAAGGCATTTCTGCAGGTGCCTGGAGGGGCTGGGAGTGGGAGCAGTGATTCACTGCAAATGGGCGCAAGGGAGCTTTTTGGTTTGGGATGATTGAAATGCTCGAAACATGAAAATAAAACTGCAGTGACGATGGCACAGCACTAGAAATTTACTAAAAATCATGGAATTGTCACTTACCACAGGTGGATTTTATGGTACCTAAATGAACCTCGATAAGAATAAATTGTGTTAGAAATGAAAACTTCTCCATAAGATCAGCATTCAAACAAAAATCACGGTGTTAGCTTTTCCAGGCTCTGCCACAGTCTGAGTGAGCCCTTAAATGGGTGGATGAGCAGATCGAATTTTATTTTCCATGGCTCCGTGGGATGGCGCTGTACCAATCTGTCATAGCTGAGGGCAGGACACCCAAATCACTCAAGATGTTTGAAGGAAGAAGGATGTCGGCGCCTGGAATGAGCTGCTGGGCACTGTGGAGAGGGCTGAAGCAACAGGTGCCAAGCTGGACCTGGCACCCATCTGGGTCTTGGAGATGGCCCTGGAGTGACGTTGGTGCCTGGTGGTCCCTTCGGAGCCCCGGGGCTGCTGCTGCAGTGTCACTGTTAACCTTTGTGCTGCAGGACCTCACTCAGGAATCAGGGAATGGTGAGTTGATGGACAAAGTCATTTTATTTGGGAAAAATTAATTCCTGGAAACATCCATAAAGCGTTCATTTACTCAATAAATAAATGATTTTCTGTGCAAAGAAATGTTCCTCTCTGCACTGCCACCCCTGCACCCCCAAATCCCTTTGGCGCCTTCTACAATGGAGCAGCCAGGAAAGATGTGGACAGTGCTCACTCAGTCTGTTCTCGGGGACATCAGCGAAGAAGGCCTTGCTGCATGCCACGCTGATGCTGGGGCTTATGCATTCAGGTTTCAAACGTGTCCTTTGAGAAGCTCTGTGCAGCCCGTGCTTCCCTTGCATTATACTAGTGTTCAAGGTGTTAATTGCTGACCAACCAGAATGCCGCCTATTTGGGTCAAATGTTCACTTGCCTGTGACGCCTGCCTCTTGGGACCTGCCTTAGCAGTGTGGGCTATGCTTGGCCAGTTCCTGGTGCTATCATTGGTATGCACAGAACACCAGCGCGGCCGATAGTCTCCAGTCAGACATCGGTTTCATTTTCAGAGCTTTACCAGGTGTTCACATTTTTTAGCCCTATGTTCAGAAACGTTCTGGCCCTGACCTTCTCGTGCCATTTCTGGGACCCCAAGCATGAGGCTCACCTGGGTCCTCTGGGGCTGGCTTTGTCCCACACAGTCCTGCTGGTAGCAGGTGTCTATTCAGATTAGACCCAAATGCATTAAAGTGAAATGCAATGGGAAGCAGGGTTCCTCAGCCCCCGGCCACATTTTCAGGGTTTGATAGCCAGTGTGGCTCGTGGCTGCCAGAGCACACAGCTCGGAGACAGAATACGTCCCCCACCACAGAAGCCCACGGGCTCACAGCAGCAACTGTGGGTCCTCTGTAGTTCTTTGTCCATTTCCCTTTGAGAAGTGACTTCTGAGGTGAGTGTGTCTTACCTTTGTGGGTTTGGAGTAGGTACTTGTCACTGATTCCCAAAGGAAGTGATGATTCAAGGGGCCTCGCATGGAGGAGGGCAGGGCCTTGAAAGTTGCCAACATCAGGCTGGGCGCGGTGGCTCACGCCTGTAATCCCAGGCCTTTGGGAGGCCAAGGCAAGTGGATCACCCGAAGTCAGGAGTTCAAGACCAGCCTGGCCAACATGGTGAAATGCTGTCTGTACTAAAAAGACAAAAGTTAGCTGGGTGTGATGGTGGGCGCCTATAATCCCGGCTCCTCAGGATGCTCAGGCAGGAGGATGCCTTGAACCGGGGAGGTGGAGGTTGCAGTGAGCCGAGATTGCATCGCTGCACTCCAGCCTGGGCAACGAGAGTGAAACTCCATCTAAAAAAGTTTTTAGAAGTTGCCTATGTGGTTGTGAAGGCTCCATGGCAGCAGGTCCCAGCTGGAGCTGGAGACAAGGCTGAGGATGGGGTGTGACAAGCAAAGGGGTGTCGCTGGGACGGGCAGGACGCACTCGCTCTGTCAGCACCAGCCTGCTGCCACTCTGGGGGGCCTCTGCTGTGGGCTTTTACCATGGACTGCCTCTTCTGTGGCACCTATGTCCCAGGTGGGTCTGACACCAAGGACAGACTTCTGATGGGCTGGCCAGCAACCCCCAACCCTCCGACCCTAGGGACTGGCTCTCAGCGACAACCTGGGTTGGGAATTTGGCGATGGGAGACCGAGGGCTGAGTCAGTCCCTGGGAAAGCTGAGCTGAAAATCAGGAGGCCAGTGTGGAGCTGGGAGGCTCTCGTGGCCTCTGGGCAGGGCGAGGGTCAGGAAGGGGGCAGGGCTTGAAGACAGAGCCCCAAAGCCAGGAGAAGAATCCCGAGGATGGAGCTGCCGGTGGCCTGGCCTGACCATCAGGGTTCCAGTCCTGTGCTGCTCCTGGGCCCACCTGTGCCTTGCGGTCAACACGCTCAGGGGAGAACAAGGCACCAGGAGCTGGGGCCCTGGCTGAGCAGGCAGCGTGGGCCACCGCGCCAGATGAAAGCTGTGGCTGGGTCGGCTCAGTGGCGCTGTGTGCAGGGCGCGCCTTGGCCCGGCCCCTGTTTGGGGAAACATCTGGTTCTGATTGTGTGGTCCTAGAAGCTGAAAACTTCTGGGGCAGTGACGGGAGGGCTTGGTGGCCTGGAGTTCTAGCGGCCTCTGCACAGGCGAGCCACTGAAGGCCACCTGCAGGGACCTGCCATGCCAGCCACTCGCTTGGCAGGACCTTCTGGAGTGCAGCAGCCACGGCTGGGGGCCCTGACGGAGATTTGCTGAGACGCTGAGAAATGCCAGATTTGCGCCCGAGGCCTGGAGCTGAATGGCGCTGAGGTGACGGATGGCAGGGCTGACACACGGCATAGACACGCAGGCCTGGGAACGGGCCGTGACGCCTTTGGTGTCATCGGCCGTGGGGAGAACGTCCCTTCTCACCCTTTGCAAGGCCTTCCCGAACTTCCCGGATCTTCCTCAAAGATGGCTCCCGACGCCACGCCCGTCCTGGGAGCTCCAGCAGGTGAGGCCGGCGTCACCACGGGCTCTGCAGGCACCTGGTCCTCACGAAGCACCGCCGAGGTCACCAGGGAGGGACAGAGATCCCGGGTGGCGCAGCCCAGGTCTTTACGTTTTTATTATTTTTATTTTTTCTACTTTTCTCAGTGTCCTAAACGTCCGCCAGCATTTTAGAAAACACCACCTTGAATCTGATTCAAACCCGCCCGCAGCTCCAGTCACGCTCGGCTCTGTGTCCTGGGGACAGTAAAACCTGCCGGGCATGCTTGCCCAGGGTGGGCTGCGTCTGCGGCGCTCCACGCACAACACTCTCCTTCCTTGGGCCTCTGGGATCTGGGCCCTTCCCGCCTCCAGCGCCCCGTTCCCGTGGCTGACAGCTTCCAGGAACAGCCCCCAGGAGGGCAGGGAGCGCGGAGGGGAAATGCCTCGTGTGGGCAGCGAGGAGCCTTTTCTCTCCTCAGCTGTCCACTCACGATTCCTGTTACGCACGTCTGGTAACGTTCACTCTGGGCCCTTCCACTCAGGGAGGTTGAGTATTGGGCCACGGGACCCACAGGGCAGCACTGGCTCGGGTGGCACTGGCATGGCTCTGAACACAGCTGCGGGTGTTCTGGGGCTGTGGCCAGGAGGGCGCGCTGGTGGGAGGAGCACCCTGCATGGACGGGTGAAGTTGAGCCCTGGTGGGGCAGACACAGGCCTTGTTCTTCTCTGCCCCGGGATGTGCTGCCTCTCTGCTCTGGGCAGACATGGCCCCGGGGCTGCCTCCTCTGGCCTGCCTCTTTCTGAGTAATACGTTCCAGAAGGGACCAGAAGAACTCATCCATCCTCTACCTGGGAAGCCTTTAGGGCAAAGCGATTTCAGCTAAAACGACTCCTGCATCCCTGGGACCCGAGCCCCTCTGCATGTCACTGGGACCCTGGCCCCCTCTCTGTGTCACTGGGACCCTGGCCCCCTCTCTGCAATGGAGTTAAGAGAGAAAAATGCCTGTGCAGCTGGGAGGGTGTCTGAGTGTTCACTCTGAGTCTTGGGGTCCACACGCTGGCCTGGGAGAGCTCTGCAAGGCGACTCCTCATGCGGGGCCTCCCCAGCAGCCTGGAGCCTGAGGGAGGGGGGCCCTGGACAGGGCGGGCCACCTGCGGGGGCTCGCACACTGTTATTTACGAGGTTTCCTGGGGGTGCCAGAGTGAGAGGTGCTCCGAGGGTCTGACCCCTTGCCCGACTCGGCACTGGAGGGACGGCCGGGCGCAGCTGCAGCCACCCACAGAGGCAGCCATGTCCCAGCTCTGGGGGAGGCGAGCGTGGGCAAAGCGGGGCGCATACTTCTGTCCTAAAATAGATTTTATCTCAAAAAGAAAACAGATGGGGATGGAGATGATTTTTTTTTCTTCTGAAAAGTGCAGGAAGCAGCATAGAGCTGCCCAGCGGCTCCCTTTCCCACCCAGATGCACTCAGACGCCGCCAGGACCCACTCGGTGCAGAGCCCGCTGGGACGGGTGGGGCGGGAGCGGCAGGTGGTCTGGGTGGGGCTGCTGCGGACCCGCCCTCTCCCCAGCCCCGCCACAGTGAAGGAGAAGCCAAGCCAGCGGGCACAACTCGAGGGGCCCCAGTCCTGGTGGAACAGCAGGAGTGTGGATGTGGCCCCCCCGACTCCAGCCCCTGCCAGGGGACCAGAGCCAGGGCCTCTTGCGCAGGACCAGGACAGAAGGAGCCAGGCGGGCAGAGCTGAGTCTCCCTGGAGAGGCGCACCCTCGGCTCTGCTGCTGGGGGTGGCTGAGCCACAGGGTTGGCAGAGGGGCCCAGCAAACCCTGCAGAATGCAGCCGTGGAGGAGTCTGGACTCAGGGAGGCTGAGATTCCTGGCTGCCTTTCCCACTCGCCTGTGAGTTCCTGTCTTGGGAACGCCCAAAAGTGTTAGCAGGTCTGTATCATGATTAATGCTATCCGAGCAAAGCCTTGATTCAGCAAAATTCCTCCTGACTCGGTTTTCACCACATGACTCACTGTCTAACATGGAGGGGACAATCTCACAATTTCCCAGTGAAAACGCCCCACTTACTCACTTCGAACCTGGGGAGATCCCGAGTGTGGGTCACGAACACGATTCTCAGGTCCAGAGAAGGTTAGGATGAGATTTCATGACCGCGGATTATCAGGGACGTGGGTTTTCTTCTACTTACGGATGACAGCTTTGTACCCAACTTAAGGACACATTTCTTCTTTGACAGCATCCCCTGTGGGCGTGTGTCTGCAGCAAGGGAGAGAGGACCACCGGGCACGCAGACCCCGCACTGCAGGGCGATCCCACGAAACTCACTGACATTTCAGGAGCAAATATTGTGAGGCTTTGCTGTACAAATGCACCTCACCACGGCACACAACGTATTCTTAGCTCAGATCTCGTGACAAACAAGACAGTGGCCCCACGTAGCTGAGGCTCTCACCGTGCTCTGTGGCCAGCACAAGTGTGGCCACGCAGTGATTCTGAGCCAGGGACAGGCTTGTCGGTTCACGGGGCTGTGGGGAGCCTGGTTCTCACTCTGCAGGACAACATTATGGAAACCCCGGGCATCCTGAGCTCCCACAGCCACCAGGAAGCAGCTGAAAACATGAAGAACAAGAGTCTGGGAAGCAGAGAAGTTCCTTTTTAAAGTTTCTTGTTAAAGAATAAATTGTAAGTGCGCTAATAACTCTTTGTGAAGCCCTATCCTCTGTAGCTGTTAGACGGGCCATGCTTACAGGCACGTAGTATATTCCATGTTCTTGTACTTTAACCAAGATATCTGTGCTGGACGTGCTCACAGGCAGGTCCCAGCTCTCCATGGATTTTACCTGTTTAGAGAAGTCTTAAGTTGTTAGCCAGTCGGGTTGTAGTTTAGATTGTGAGGTCTGGCTCCAGTCAACGGAGATCAGACGCAGGACGACCCCAAATGCATGAGGGATAAATGTGTCTGTTTTCCTTTGTTCATTGTTCTCTTGTGGCAAGATGGCTAGTGAGAGTCCCTTTCCTGCAGCCCAGGAAGTAAAAATTGCATTGCTGAAAGATCCTTTGTCTCAGTGCTGATTTTTATTGGTGGCACTAAGCATCTATTTCCAACAAACAAGGAGCCAGAAACAGACGGACAGCTGCTGCCCTAACCATGGCCACCAAGGGCAGGGAGGGTCTGCACACACTCTGGTGGTCCCAGTGCCCTTCAGCATGGCCTGGTCAACTTTCCAGGGACAGCAGAGTTGTGAACTGCAGTAGCACGGGAGGCTGCCTCACCTGGAATGTGGGGCTGACATGGTTTGGCTGTGAACCCCCCAAATCTTCAATTCTGGTTCCCATACCCCCGTGTGTCATGGGAGGGACCAGGTGGAGATAACTGAATCATAGAGGCCATTTCCCTCATTGTGTTCTCATGATAGTGGGTTCTTATCAGATCTGACGGTTTTATAAGGAGCTTCTCCCTTCACCAGCCACTCATTCTTTTCTTTCCTGCCGCCACATGGAGTAGAATGTGTCCGCTTCCCCTCGGCCACGACGCTGTTTCCTGAGGCTTCCCTCGCCCGGGGGAACTGTGAGTCAGTTAAGCCTCTTTACTTTATAAACTACCCGGTGGCAGGCAGTTCTTTATAGCAGCGTGAGAATGAACTAATACAGGGACTCACCTTGGGACCCAATTCTAAGCCAGCTGAGAGACGGCAGCTAAAGGTCATCAATGCGCAGAACGTCGGAGGTGGCTTCCAGACCTCACACAGCCCCACTGCAGGGCGTGGGGCTCGGGGGACGTGGGCATGGCCCGGCTCCTGCTCTAAGATCTCAGTTCTTCTAAGGAGGACAGGGAGCACTGCCTGTCAGGAGCCCACATGGGCCTCGGGCTGCCCACAGGGCCCACGGCTGCTGAGGCAGGAGCCGCTGGAGTGGAAGAAAGGGCGGAGTCTCTGCCTCGCCCTCTGCACGCAGCCAGTGTCACCTTTTGGGTTTCTATCTGCGGGGATGGTTACAAGCACTGAGCACCCCCAGTCCTGGAATTGAACTTGGCACCAGGGAGGGAAGCCAAGGCAGCCCCTGGGTCCTGAACAATCCCCCCACCCCCAGCCAAGACTTTATGGCACTGTCCATCAATGAGTTAGACACTATGAGTGAAATTGAGGTGAAGGAAAAGAAAGAAAAGGAAAATAAATCAAGATGAAGCCAAGAATCAAAAGACAACCCCAAAGGCACACCAAGTGATCCCGTACAGCTGCTGAGGTGGGTTGCAAATAACATTCTGAGCTTCCCAGCAGTCAGAGCAGAGAGGGAAACCAGCCTGGCCCTCAGGTAACAACGAATATGTTTGCCCCAGTTTCCTGGAAACCTCCAAAACAACCTGCAGAGGCTTGGGGTCTTCGCTCATTGCTTTTGGGTTTTGGGTTAAAATAAAGGACAGGGAGAGGAGAAATCACTTAACTTTAAATTAAGCTCCAAGGCCGGGAAAGGACAGCATTTTGTAATTATTTCGCACCCCACAGAGTCACGGCACTGTGTTTCACAAACCGGGAGTGACTCATGGACGTTTCTGGAAGTAAATCTCCCTGCACCTCCTCCATCACACCCTCATCAGGGCCAGCACCGCCCACCAGCTGTGTGTCTGCGACGACTCCCGACCGGCCCCCCACGTCCGCTGCCCTCCTCCAGACCCAGGGGTTGCGTCCACAATGGAACCTCACTCCCCGCAAACAGCCAGTGGCTCTGGCCTTCTTCCACCCAGGCCTCAGCTCAAAGCCACCTTCCCCGTGCTCCCCCCACGTATTTTTCTGGCTGTTGGCTTGTTCTGGTTATCCCCCTCCACTAGGACTGACCTCCCTGAGGCAGAGTGTGGTCCAGGTGGGTTCCTGGCTCCAGACGGCCAGTGCTAGGCACAAGTTCTGGGTTGCTTTGCCCTGAGTTCATTTGCCAACAGCCAATTTGATGATTAATTAAATTGCCAACCGCCAAGTTACTCCAATCTGTGGCATGGTAGGCCCCTCCGACAGCTTGTTTTGCCATTAGGTTTGGGGAAGCGGTGAGAACGGTGAGGAGCTGCCCCCTGGAAGGGGCGATCCTGGGCTCACACCTCCCAGGAAGCATAGCACAGCCTGGCGCACGGTGGGGCTGCAACATCCATTGATTCGTCATCTTCCAGCTTTCTGACGTATTAACATTTTGTAAAATCCAAGTATTCAATGTGTCTTTATAAATAATGATGCCAAAAACTAAGAGAAGGGCATTGTGTAATTTTAGGCTGTGCCCACAGGGCTGAGTCTCCCTGAGGCTGGACCAGCTACAGCTGATCTGGACAAGCCTTTTGCTGTGATGCTCGTCCAAGAGAGTTGTCGGCCGGCCGGGGAGACAAGCAGTTGAAGGCACCGATGTGATTATTATGGGATGTGCTATCGGTGTTTCTTAACAGGATTTCAAAAGAGTGCTTCTCAGTCTCTGTGAGGAAGAACCAGCTTTCAAAATGTCCAATTCCCTGTGGACTGACACTTTCATAAAACGCAACCAAAAGTGCCCTGGTCACGTCACGGGGCCGGCACAGGCCCTGAGCGTTTGCTCAGCTTCGTCCGGACCTCCAGGGGTGTTTCTGACAGCCGTGGGCCTGCAGCGCTTGGGTGGAGTGTTCTTGACTCAGGCGAGCCACAGCAGGGCTTGTGGCTGCCAGCCTGTCCTCCCCAGTCCCCGCCCAGCCACTGAAGGCCACAGGGTTGCCACTCAGAAGTGGATGTGGCTGTGGAGTCTTCACCGACCGTCTGAGCCTCCTGCTGGTGAATGGCTGGACGCGCTGAGATTTCCTGACACTGGAGTCATTTTGTGGTGATGTCATTGGCCACAACACGTGAACTGGAGTGGGTGGCACCACTCATTGGCCAATGTCAGCGAGGAGGCATGTCGCCAGCTGTAAATGGTGGCATTTCAGCCATTTTTTCTTCCCAAGTTTGACTGCTTTTCACCTTTGTGACGCACAAACACATACAAACATAGAAACATTTGCACTGAGAATATTCTCGAGGGAATGAGAACCAAGGGGCAGCAGGAAGGCCATCCAGGGCTCTGGGCGTGTCCCTGAGAAAAGAACTCTGCATGCAGCCAGTGTCACCATTTGGGTTTCTGTCCGCAGGGATGGTTCCAAGCACTGAACATCTCCAGTCCTTGAATTGAACTCAGCACCAGAGAGGCCCCATCCTCGTGTGGTGGGGGAGGGAAGCCAAGGCAGCCCCTGGGTCCTGAGCAACACCCCCGCCCCCAGCCCCAGACTTTATGGCACTACTGGCCAACAAGATAGACACTGTGAGTGAAATTGAGGTGAAGAAAAAAAAAAAAAGAAGAGGAAACGAAATAAGATGAAGCCAAGAATCAAAAGAGAACCCCAAATGCACACCAAGAGATCCTGTGCAGTTGCTGGGGGGTGGGGGGCAAATTAGGCTCTGAGCTTCCTAGCAGTCAGAGCAAAGAGGGAAACCAGCCTGTCCTTAAGATAGCAACAAATATTTTTGCCCCAGTTCCCCAGAAGCCTTCACAGAGGAAAGACCCGGGTGCTGCGTGTTCCGCCTCTGGAGCACCATCCCTCCTAGGAACCCCAGAGGCCCACAACGAGCAGGAGCTGTCGCTTCCGTGACACGGAGGCAGGGCATGTGGGTGGCCAGAGCCGGCATGGGTGAGTGGCTTGGTCAGTGCGTGGCGGAGCAGGCTCCCAACACCCGCCAGTCACCGTCACAGCCCTGTGGTTTTCTGCACCTCTGTCCTCACAGGCAGCTCCTCGGACTGCCTAGGAAATGCATGTCTGATCTGAGCAGCTGTCTGAGGCTGGGAACGGGCTGCCCCAGAAGGAGGCAGGAGGGTGGTCTCCAGGAGGCTGCTCCAGGGGCCCAGATTTTCCTTTTGTTTGGTGGCCCCTCAGGTCCCTGGGACCCTGCTCCCCTTCACCCCCAGCTTTGGTGCCTTCCTAGGGCACAAACTGGCCTCCCATGCCCCTGCCTTAGAGCTGTGCTCTAGTCTGTGCGGGTTGACGGCCAGGGACGGCCACCTCCCACTCTCAGCGGGGCCTCGGAGTTTGGGTTTCCTGGGGCTCTTTTGTCTCCTGTGGAGGCTGCCCTCTTTGAACCCATAGCTGGTCAACCACGATGGGACTCTTCCAAGCTAGGTGATCACGTCTACTCTCCTTTCTAAAAAAACCTCATCGTCCTTGAGATGGGGAGAGCCGGGTCTGTTTTCAGGCAGTCAAGGGTTAGTTCTTTTTTTTTTTTTTTTTGGAGATGGAGTCTCACTCTGGACAGGCTGGAGTGCAGTGGCACAATCTCAGCTCACTGAAACCTCCACCTCCCGGGTTCAAAAGGTTCTTCTGCCTCAGCTTCCCAAGTAACTGGGACTACAGGTGTGCCACCATGCCAAGCTAAGTTTTGTATTTTTAGTAGAGATGGGGTTTCACCATGTTGGCCAGGATGGTCTCAATCTCTTGACCTCATGATCCGCCCACCTCGGCCTCCCAAAGTGCTGGGATTGTGGGCGTGAGCCACCGCACCCGGCCCAGGGGTTAGTTCTTACGTTTCTTCTTCTTCTGTCATTTCACCGGGGCTCAGGGAATAACGACATGAACTTGGCTAACATTTTGAAGGGAGGTCCCTGTTTCTGCCCTTGAGGGCTCAAAGGATGCCCTCTTCCTGAGTTCCCCTCAGCAGGGCCTTCATTCGGAGGCTGTACAGTAAAAACACGAGACTCCTAACTCCTTAAGAAAGCAAGAAAAAAAACCCGAACTTCCCACCCTATGAAGGTGTTCAACTTTATCTCATGAATGGAGATTTTTTTGAGGTAGAAGAACTGGAAAAAGTGTCTGGTTCAAACCTAGAACTTTTCAGGAAGGCAGATGGAAGGCACGGGAATTTCTACACTTAGGAAAGTATTCGGGGAAGCCATTAGCGACGGGCACAGTGCTTCACGAGGGCACTTCCCGACTCTTTGTGTCTCATAGTTAAAGAACGGAGGCAGGTTAAATACCCTCCAGAAAGGTCAGCTCGTCGAGTAAGAACGTCTCGACTGGGTGAGCTGAAAGCGGGAGCAATCTGTGTGTTGACTGCGTCTAAAACTTGATCAGCAAAATGTTACCAGCACTCGTCTCTGTGCTGAGGTGAAACGGATACTTAAATATTTTCTTTTTTGCTTATTGAAAATTGGGCTTCTTACATTTTCAACAAAAAAAATGCATATTGCTTTTTAATAAGAGAAAGGTTATTAATTTAAATATAACAACGTTAGGACGAGGTAACGGCAGAGCTGAGGCTGGGCCAAGTGCAGGTGCGAGACCCACCCCGGCCCATAGCCAGGGGTCATCCGCGTCTCCATGTGGCTTTGGGGACGTCCCCTAGGGACCTTTCCCGAAAGTTTCCCACCAGGTGATGGTGCTTTTGACTGCTGGGTGCTCAGCAACATCTGAAGACATGGAGGCAGTGCCTGCCTGCAGGATGCTTCCAGTTCAGAGAGGGACAGACAGGACAGCCCAACCTAGACCAAAATGAAGGGTGACCGCCCCACGGGGAACAGGCAGGCAGGGGCCACGGGCACTCCCAGGTGGAGACCAGATGGCTGGAGAGTTGGAGGCCACATTGGCTTACATGCCCCGCAGCCAGGCTGAGCACCCAGTGCCCTGACCGGGTTTGCCACCTCACTTACCACCAGGCCGCCACCCCCCGACCCCGCATGGGTACCTGACCAGTTGCAACATGCACAGGAAAGGGGCGGGTCTCCTTGAGGGTGTGTACAGGGGAATGTGGCAGGGCACGGTGCCCATGGCCCCTGAAGTCCCCTTGCCAGGTGTGTGCAAAGCCATCCTCAGCTCCTTTGGGACCCTCTGCTCACAAGGTTTCCTTTCCCAAGAGGGTCCCCCCAGATGTGGCTTGGCAGGGGGCTGGGAAAGCGCAGCCCGCGGTGGAAAGGGGAAGATCTGACCCAACCTTGAACTTTTCTGGCAAGGAAGTAAAATCTTCGAGGAAATTCGGGGAGTCTGGGATTCTTCACTCTCTGCGGGACGTCTTGGGGGCGGTAAATCAGTGTGGGATGGAGGCAGCAGGTGGGGAGGGCCGGGTGGGCGTTGGGGCTTTGACCTAAAAAACTTTACCGTCTGGGAATGGCGGTGCTCCGAACAGTATGTGTGTAAGTATATGGGTGTGCACGTGTGCCCGTGTGTGATTTGTGTGCATGTGTGTGTGTGCATGTGCATATGTGTTCCGGTGTGTACATGTATGTGTGCATGGAGTTGTGACTTCTTTCACTCTCCTGCCAGAGAGGTATGTTTTCCTCAAAGCTCCTGCAACTAGGAGAGTGGGGACATCCCCAAAAGGCAGCTCAGCTCCTTTGGGCTGTGGGTGTGGGTACTGCAGACGTGTGCTTGAGAGCAGCCTGGGTCACCCTCGATGGCACCGAACCGGGCCTCACACCACAGCCAGGAGCCCGAGAGAGGAGCCAAAGGAATTTGCTCCTTGGTGGCAGAGGAGAGAAGGCAGGCACATGCACACAGCCACATGATCACACACACACACACACACACACACACTCACGTGCATGCCCACCTGCTCACACACACACCTGCTCACAGAAATACACACATGCACATGCTTACACGCTCACACACACCCCCACATGTTCACACACACACACTCACATGCATGCCCATCTGCTCTCACACACACACCCACATGTTCGCACACACAATACTCACATGCATGCCCATCAGCTCACACACACACTCGCATGTGTGCCCACCTGCTCACACACACACCTACTCACAGAAATACACACATGCTTACATGCTCACACACACCCCCACATGCTCACACACACACACACTCACATCATGCCCATCTGCTCACACACACACACCCCCACATGCTCGCACACACACATACTCACATGCATGCTCATCAGCTCACACACACACTCGTGTGCATGCCCACCTGCTCACACACACACCTGCTCACAGAAATACACACATGCACATGCTTACATGCTCACACACACCCCACATGCTCACACACATACATGCTCACACACACACACTCACGTGTGTGCCCACCTGCTCACACACACACCTGCTCACAGAAATACACACATGCACATGCTTACACGCTCACACACACCCACATGCTCACACACACACTCACATGCATGCCCATCTGCTCACACACACACCCACATGTTCGCACACACAATACTCACATGCATGCCCATCAGCTCACACACACACTCGCATGCGTGCCCACCTGCTCACACATACACCTGCTCACAGAAATACACACATACTTACATGCTCACACACACCCCCACATGCTCACACACACACACTCACATCATGCCCATCTGCTCACACCCCCACACCCCCACATGCTCGCACACACACATATATGCATGCTCATCAGCTCACACACACACTCGTGTGCGTGCCCACCTGCTCACAGAAATACACACATGCACATGCTTACATGCTCACACCCCCCCACATGCTCACACACTTACATGCTTACACACACATGCTCACACACACACACTCGCGTGTGTGCCCACCTGCTCACACACACACCTGCTCACAGAAATACACACATGCACATGCTTACATGCTCACGCACACACACATGCTTGCACACACATGCTTGCACACACAGGGATCCCTTGTATTTCAGTCAAAGATGCTCTAAAGGGCTGGGATCTTAAGTGATCAGAGCAACAAGCTTTAAATGGACACCTGCAGATCAGGAATCAGATAATCCCCTGCACCCCAGAACCTTCCCCATGCCCCCAGAACTGTACTGCTTGCTTTCCTGGAAAGTCCAATCCATTTCTCTTACCCCCTGAATGCAGACTGATCCATCCTGGGCCAGTTCTTCCTCACTTGGTGGTGCAAGGAAATTAGCCTGAAGATCACCCAAGGGGACACCAGGCTAGGCGATGCCAGGGCAGTGGGACCTCTGGTTCTTTAAGATCAACGGGATCAAGTCCTTCCTGCAACCAATCTTGGTGTCAGGGTAGTTGAGGGCACAGCAAAGAGCTGAATAAAGCCCCTGCCCATGGGGACATCCTGAGGGAACAGGGCAGGTGTAGACAAATCAGCGAAGTGTGACCAGGGGTTGGGCAAAGGTTCGGCAGGTGAGACTGTGGGGCCGGGGGCAGATGGGCCACAGAGGGCAGGACTCAGGCCCTGCAGGGGGTGCAGGAGCTGTGTGGGGGCTCTTCTGAAAGGCTCGGGGGCCTGCTGGGGAGTGTCAGGCACCTGAGCGGGCTTAGCCCCCTCTGGAGCCTGCGGCACAGACCTCACTGCTATGCCCTGGCCTCTGGGAGCCGCCCTCAGAGGTGGCCCTCCTGCAGAGGGACCACTTGACCTATTTAACAAAGGCCTTCCCTGGATCCTCTGTGGTGTCCTGAAGTGTTTACAGGATCAATACTGCCACATAACAGGCTCTGAGGCTGCTGACCAAGCAATGACCTCACAGCAAGAGCAGATTCCAGCATCCGTCCCGTGCAATTGCTCTGGAGGGATAAAGGCAGTATCTGATGAGATTGGAATCTCGCAAGGCTGTGGAGAGATGGGAGGAGGTGGGTGCTGGGGGCAGGGGTGCCTCCCGTGGCCAAAGCTCAGGGTCAAGCCACAGATCCGTGGCCAGGGTCCCCCTTTGGGGGCTGTTAGGTTCAGCAAACACTGGTGCCCGGAACACGAGGTCGCAGGGCTCAGCACTGGAGATAAGCCAGATGCAGGGATGTGATGGAATGCTGGCGGAGGCAGGGATGGGATGGGGGAGGCTGCTGGGACCTCCAGCCAGATTGCTGACATCCTGCAAAAAAGGGACAACCAAGACAAGGGCCAAATTTCCTCCTAGGAGAGAGAGGATGGGGGAGGGGTGAGGGAAGGCAAGGGAGGCAAGATGGGGCGGAACAAGCGTGGGGTGTGCGCTGGCTCCCCAGAAGGCTGCAGGGTCTCGGCCCACTGGCTCTGGACTCTCTCGCTTCGAGGAGGAGGAGAGAGAGAGGTCCATGGGAAGAAAGTGGGTGGAAAGAAATGCAGTGTGACTTTAACAAGCCCTCAGCGACTTGGGAGTGTGCTGCAGATGCATGCCAGGGAGAGGGGCCACTCACTGACCCCACACAGGGTGGCCGGCGTGGCTTCCCAGCCAGGGCCTGCAGGGCCACAGGCCAGAGGGCAAGGGGAACAGCGCTTCCCACCCGGGCCTCTCGTGCCTGTGAGCTGCACCCCTCCCTGGGGCACCACGCATCCCTATGTCTGCTCAACATGAAGCACCACCGGCATAGCCCCAAATCACCGGGACCTTTCCTCCGCCTGCCGCCGTGGTTGTCACGGTGACACAGGCAGAGCGACCGGGCTTTGCAGTGTGCCCCCATCATAGGCGGAGGCTGTCCCCTCTCTCTTCCTAACATGAACCCCCACTTCCAACTCCTGTGGGCAGGGCCTCACAGCCCAAGGCACCTCTAGGTTGCCAGAGGCCCCAGTTTAACCTGAAACAAGGCTCCTCTCTGGTCCTGCCACCAGGGCGGTCCCTTCGCGGTGCTGTCCGCCGGTGACCACTTCACAGCCCACATAGCAGGAGCTTTTGCCTCCCAGGGGCTGCCATTCCTGTTTAAAGATGCCCATCCTGTCTCCACTCCTCCAAGCTGCCCCCACACTAATTCTAACCAAGTGCCCTTACACAGGTGAGGCTGTGCTCACAGCAATCAACAAGCCCTCCCGCTGCCTCCTGAAGAACACGGGCTCCAGGCAGCAGGGGCCAAGGCCCTGGCCACAAGGCCACAGGTGGCCCAGCCACGCTGTACTTGGGTCCCTGGACTCCAAGCTCAGTGCTTTTCCAGCCACACCAACAGACCTCAAAATCATTTCCTCCCCGTGGCGGAACCATTCCTTAAAAAGGAGCCTTTGAGCAAAAGCGTGATGTGCACAGGCTGCTAAGGGGGGCGGGGGGCTGGCAGCCACAGGACCTTGCCGTTGGCCTTGCCCACCAGGCTTGTCCTCCCTGAGGTGGGTGTGGACTGGGTGGGGATCCAGGGAAGGGGGACTGAAATTCCCAGGCTGTGAGGGTGAGGCAGGCAGGCAGCTCCCTTGGTCTCGCCGGAGCAGACTGTGAATCCCATTGCAGGTCCCTACAGGGTGGGTCCATTGGTACCTCACGAAGCCAGCACAGGCCTCCCGGGCAGGAGCGGGCACAGCTGGATCCCTCCAGGAGCTCGCCAATGGGTGGACCTTAGGGAAAACTACTTAGAAGAGCCCGTTCTACTGCAGAATCAGAAGAAACTTTTATTACAGATGTGGTGGCAATTGATCTACCATTTCTTAAAAAAAAAACCAAAAAACAAAAAAACAGAAACACCCTACTTTATTCACTTGTTTGGTATTCTTAACTCTAATTTAAGACATTATAGAAAGAAATTCAAGCAGGTTTCACTCAGAATTTCACCATCTAAACAGCACCCCAGGAGGACACGGTGAAGGGTGTCGGAGCCCGAACCTGCCCGGGCCGCCTGCCTTCCCGGCGCGAGCTCCTGACTTCCCCGCCAAGTGTGAGATATCAGTGCTCGCAGCTGATGGGAGCTCATGTTGAACACTTCCACAGTGCTTTGTATCTGGTTCTAGTAAACACATTTATTTTTAAGGACTGCCTAGTCCTAGTACTTTTTGCACAGAGACCTCGTGATTTGTATTACGATCCCTGTAGCACTGAACATTCAAATCGTTTAGTTGCCTTTTTCTTTGTTTTAGCTTCTCATTGGAACTTTACACACATATGAGTTTCCCATTACTTTTAAAAAAAGGGGCTTTGAAATCAGTCATCTATATGTCTGGTTTTGAGGAGTAAAATGAAGCAACTTTGAGGTCACATCTAATCCTCCCCCATCCCAATTTTAGCAGAAAAGTTATGTATGTTTGGATTTGCTTCCATAAGTCAAGTTCTTAATGCACCACTCTCCTTCAGAAGGGAGAATCCTGTCTCTTTTATGAATCGTCCGAGTCCCAAAGGTGGAAATCCTTCACTGACTTGAGATTAACGAGGTGTGCTCGCCGGGACGGGCGCTCTGAAGAGGAAGTGGTGCACGAGGGCTTGTCTCAGCACTGGGTCTGCAGCTGAGCCATCTCGTCCCCAGGACAGGCAGGGTGACCTGGCGGACAGAGCACGGAATTTCTGTCCTGGCCTCCAGCTCGCCCAGGGGTGCCCGACACAAGCTTATCTCCCCAGGAGAGGCCTCCATGGACCACACTCTTCCCAGATCTGCCTGTGGCTGAGCATTGCCCTGGAAGTTAAGCCCAGCCTCTGCAGCAGGGCAGGCTTCCCTGAACTTTTGGTGTTCTGAGCTGGGCCTGGGTGAGTCCCCAGGGACGCAGCTTGACAGGTGTCCCAAACTTATTTGGCCAAGGCTCTGGCTTCCCCTAGCACCCTCCCTACCTTTGGGGGAGCATTCACCAGCACCTCCCAGAGCAGCATGCCATGGGTCCTAGCCTAGGAAATAATGGTCTGCAGTGCATTTACTGATGGCTTAGATGTGCAACCGTGAGAAGACACTGTCCCGGGCCTGACAACTCAGATGCCTGCAGAGGACAAGTTCCAGCCAATGGAATGGAGCTGCTTTTGTAGGGGCCAAGCCCGACACCCTGCAGGTGTGTTACTTTTTCAATCACCTTGTGGACCAAAAGAAAATGGCAGCTGGCAGTACTTGGCCACACCCAACAATACCCAGGAGCACCCAGCCATACACATCAGTACCCAGCAGCACCTAGCAGTACCCATCAGTACTTAACAACACCCATCAGTCTCCAGCAGCACCTAGAAGAACCCAGCAGCAGCCAGTAGCTTCCATCAGTACCCATCAATACCCAGTATTACCCAGCAGTACCCATCAGTATACAGCCATACCCAGAAGTATCCAATATACCCAGCAGTACCCAGCAGAACCCATCAGTACTCAGCAGTACCCAGCAGCCCCCAGTAGCACCCATCAGTATCCAATAGTATTTATCAGCACATGATAGACCGAGCAGCACTCATCAGTATTCAGCAGCAGTACCCAGCAGTACCCGCCTCCGCGTTGCTCGGTCTGCCAGCGGTGACTGGTCTATGTCTTCCTGCGCTTCTCCGCAGCTGGGAGGACGGTGGCCCTGGACTAGCCTGGGCGCCAGGCCCACGGTGGTTCCCAGTGTTCCCGGCGTGGTCTTTGGAGGGCGTTGCAGCTTTCTCTGTGGCTGCTTCTCAAGCCCTGGAGGAACCTGTGTTTGGACACGGGGGGCCTGGTGCCCATGGCTGTTGGGTGAGGGCTGGTGAGCAGCTGCCTCCCGTGGTCCTGGACTCTGGCTGCCCTGGGGCAAGTCTGCAGCGCTGTCTTCCCCGAGCCTCACTGCCTGGGCTCCATCCTCTCCTAACCCCGACTCCCCTCCTGCCGCTCGGGTCAGGCCACCTGGACCACGGGAAGAGCCCGTGCGGTAGTTGGTCTGTGGCTTTGTCCCCGGTGCCTGTGCCTGCCCTCCTCACACACTTCCTGCTAAAGCTGCACTGAAGGGGGCTCGTGGGGAAGAGCGAGCAACCGCTGGTTCAAGGAACGGTCAGAAATAACTGAGGATCATTTTCCTGAGCTGAAGGTACAATCACAAATGCCAACTTAAAGGCAACACCACTGCAAGACCCCAGCCACTTTCCGACACAAAGATCACACGTTGCACAACAAAGAAACCCTTCTTAAGGAAACTCACCAGTAAGCAACCAACAAATCCATGTCCCTCCAAAGCAGCTGCTCCAGCAGGAGTCTCGGAGCCATTTGAAAGGGGGAAGTTTGCCCTCCGGAACTCCTATCTGCTTACAGGGCACGCTAGATAGGAACACAGGAATCTGAGACACAGGTAGCAGCTACAACCTCTCAGGCAGAAGCTGAGCACCTGTCTTCTGGGGTACCTCGGAATTCCCCTGGGAAGCTGCTCGCCAGGGCAGCAGCAGGACCGGGGTGACTGCATGCTCACAGGGAGGCCAGCCCGGAGTGAAATCCCTGGGGAAGACACCCTCTGGGTGCCAGTGGAATCCGCTGGGAAGCTATCTTCTGGGGCCGGCGAAACCCACTGGGAACCGCCCACATGGTGGTGCCCTTGATGCCCACTAGGGTGAGCGTCCTGGGCATCCCATGCCCTGCTGGCTGCCGTGCTGCAGGGACAAGCTGGGAAGGACACGGAGCCTGAAGATAAGTTCCTTCTTCTGCAGTGCCTGGCAGTACCCCAGGACCCTCCATGGACGAAGGCTGGCACTGCCAGCTCACAAAGGGGCCGTGTTCACAGCCCAGCTCCTGCCTCACAGAGCAGGGCCCAGGAGGGCGGAGTTGGAGCTCAGTCGGTATAAACTGATACCAGCACACCGTGTTTGGTTATGAAATACATATACTACTTACTACTGCACTCATGTGCTTTAGAAAACCACAGACCCAAGGGCCGGGCACCATGGCTCAGGCCTGAGGTCCCAACAGTTTGGGAGGCAGAGATCGGCAGATTATTTGAGGTCAGCAGTTCGAGACTACCCTGGCCAACATGGTGAAGCTCCGTCTCTACTAAAAATACAAAAATTAGCTGGATGTGGTGGCTAATATGGTGTGGTGGCTAATTTTTGGACCCATGGTCCCAGCTAATTGGGAGGCTGAGGCAGGAGAATTGCTTGAACCTGGGAGATGGAGGTTGCTGTGAGATGAGGCTGTACCATTGCACTGCAGCCTGGGCAACAGAGCAAGACTCCATCTCAATAAACAACAAACAAACAAACCACAAAGCAGAGAAATTTACCTTTCGTGTGAGCAGCACTGTTAACCATGGTTGCTTTAACGGTTTGTGACATAGTGATTCAAAGGTCTGTTTCTAGCTGGGCCCAGTGACTCACGCCTGTAATCTCAGAACTTTAGAGGCAGAGGTGGGAGGATCAGTTGAGCCCAGGAGACTAGCCTGCACAACACAGTGAGACCCTGTCTCTACAAAACAACTTTTAAAAATAGCTGGGCATGGTGGCACACGCCTGTGGTTCCAGCTACTCAGGAGGCTGAGGTGCGAGGATTGCTTGGGCCCAGAAAGTTGAGGCTGCAATGAGCTGTGATCGCACCACTGCACTACAGCCTGGGCGACAGAGCAAGATCCTGTCTCAGACACACACACACACAGACACACACACACACCCCCCAAAAATCCAGTCTGTTTCTAAGTTCATTTTATTTTGTAACGTAGTTTTAACAACAACCATTGCTGGAAAGAAATCGCTTACAAAGTCAGGTAAATCCAAATGAAAAAAGGCTGTACTTAGTAAACATGCTTTAACTTTTCAGCTCCAGCCACCAGTGATGCAAAAGATCGTGTTCAAATTCTGCCTCGTCAGTACCCGTCTTCCCTGATGTTAAATAATTTGCTCTTGTGAATTAACTGGGAGGAGTTGTATTTAAAACTTTTTAACAAACAGATTGAAACTCATTAGATCCTTCATTTGGAAGATTTTCAAACAGATTGGAAACAATTCTGTCTTTATCTTTTTCAGGTGTCCATACAGAAGAATGTTTGTGGAAGACAAATATTGTTTTCAGCCACAAAGTTATATAGCAGTGGAAAAATTTTTAAAGCTCTGTTTTTAAAGTGCAATCTCCATTGAATTATTTCCTTTAAAAAAAACAACCCTATTTTCTGATTCTTTATTAAAATGCCAACTGTACCTTGAGGGGTAGACTGTGTTTATTTTTCCATAAAATATCTGTAAATAGCATACAACTGTCAGTCACTGGTCACTTAGAAAAGTCTGCAAATAGAAATCGTGTGTGTATATTGTAAGAGAAGGCGTGCCACGTCCTCCCAGTGGTGGAGAGGAAGATTGGGAGGGTGTCCAGGGCGCACCGGGGCCTGGAGAGTCCCCATCTCCCCTCCAGCTCCCCTGCTGCGGCCACTGGCTGAGTGGAGGCGAGGCCTCTGGCCCTGTGGTTCGATGGTTCAGGGCCCACCGCCCCCAATCCTGTGAGTGGGAAGCTGGTCCGAGGAAGAGGATGGGAGGGCGAGTGGGCGGACTGAGTCTTCTCTATCCCTGAGGGAAGGAAGGTAACCAGAGGTCCTTGGGGGCCAAGGAGGAGCTGAGAGCCTTTAGGGGGGTCAGGGAGGATTCCTTTGCTGTTACTGTTGTTTTTAACCTGGTGAGCATTAAGGACATTGCAGCAATAGACCTGTGCCCCAAACGGCTGACAAAGGTAAGAAAACAAGGAGGGCCTGTCTAGCTGGGTTCACCCCGGAGGGGGCCCCTAGGTGTGTCAGGAGCCGTCCACCCACGTGGCCAGCGAAACAGAGGTGGGAGGAGGCCCACGGACACCTGAGATCAAAACCCATCGGGCAGATGAGAAGATCCAAATTCCAGCGCGCAGAGGAGCTCCAGGGGCTTCAAAACGTGCCCGCCTCATGAAATCATCCAGCAGATGATTAAAGACTGGATCTGGTGCAGACCCTGACCCGAGGAAGGCAAAGGGCGAGAAACAGCCTGGCAGACACAGCGGAGTGGGAAAGAGGCAGAGGCTTGGGGGACGGCCCAGGAGATCTGACCCGAGAGTAACAAGTTCCAGGAGTGCAGAAAGTCGCAGATGGGGGATTGGCAGTAATTACGTACCGGAAGAACTCTGCCCTGGGTTGGGGGGAGCCTGGAGAGTCCCATGGAAGGGCTCCCGGAGTCCCAGGCTCAGCTGATGAGAAGAGATGTACTCTGTGCTATGTCAAGGTAACCGCTTCCGAACTCTGCATACACGTGGTATTCTTCCCTTTTTGTGAACCTCTAGAAACTACACATCGCATCGACAGTGATAGAAATCAGACCAGTCATCGTCAGGAGCCACGGAGGTGACTGGGTTAGTGACAGAAATTTTAATGAATACATGGATGTATACACATGTCAAAACATGTGCTTTTAAAAATGGATCCATTTTATGGTATGCAAACTTTGTTAAATAAAGTCGAACGGAAAATTCTAAGTGCTACACTTTCTCCACTGAGAAAAAATAGCCAACCATTTTTCGAGCAAAAGGAATATGTTCTTAAAAAGGCAAAGCAATCAGAATGGCCTCAGCTTCTCATCGACAACACTGCAAGCTGGAAACAGCAGAAAATCAAAGGGCCACAGCCCCGGACCCCCTGCTCCCCGTCACGATGCCGTGGACGTGTCAGGAACAAGAACGCAGTGAGTCCCCCACCTACGTGCCTCCTCTAGGAAAACACTGTAGAAACGGTTCTGATGAAACGACAAACCCAGCAACAACACAGCAGAGGCCTTGGAGGAAGGAGGATGGAACGGAAGGGCCACAGGTGTGAGGAAGCTTCATCTCGGAGGCGTCTGGAGGGGCTCAGCCTCAGGGAGCAGCCGAGGGGCCCAAACACAGGGTGGCTGGGTCTGGTCTCCACAGGGGATGGCGGAAGCATGAGAGAAACAGAGGCCACGGCGTGAGTAGGAACCTAGGAACCTTGTGGAGGGGGTTATGGGATGAGAGAGACAGTGAGTGTGTGTTCGGGGTGCATATATATATATATATATATACTTTTTTTAGATGGAGTCTCACTCTGCCACCCAAGCGAGAGTGCACTGGTGCAATCTCGGCTTATTGCAAACTCCACCAAACAATTTTTCCTGTCTCAGCCTCCTGAAAAACTGGATTACAGGTACCCACCACCGCACCTGGCTAATTTTTGTATTTTTATTTTTTAGTAGAGATGGGGGTCTCACCATATTGACCAGGCTGGTCTTGAACTCCTGACCTCAGGTGATCTACCTGCCTTGGCCTCCCAAAGTGCTGGGATTACAGGCGTGAGCACCGCGCCCAGCCACACGTAAGTATTTGCTCAATGTTGTTTCCCCACTAGAGCCTCAGCTCTGTGAGGGGGATTGTTCTGTCCAAACCGAAGCTGTAGACGCTGCTGGCTCTGCCCCCTCCCCTGCCTGCTGCCTTGCACGCAGATGGTGCTTAGAGAACAGGCAGCCACCTTCTGAGCGTGAGGCAAGGACAAGAGAGCCATGGAGATGCTGGTCTGATGTCACTGAGTCACTGGAGCAAAGCCGCCAGCTTTCCGTCTGTTGATTTATTATGTATATAAATAAGCGTCAATGTATTTAGGAAATTGTTGGACATTCTGTTACGTGCTACTGAAAACATTCTGAATGGATGCAGTGACTGATACGGAAGTTCCAGAAAACTAGGAACAGGTGGGTCGTTGATAAAGAAATGATGTTTCCTACCAACAACAGCATCATATTTAACGTGTGGGAATTACTGGAAGTTTTGTGTAGACTCAGAAATAGGACATGCGCGCCCAGGGCTGATCCTGGGAATGTTCTGGAATCCTAGCCCATATTAGACAAAAACAATAAAGCAGTAAAATAGCAAAACACGGAATAATCACTATTTGATAATGACTTAGCGTCTAAAGAAAACTCAAAAAAAGTATCTGAAACGTGCACTTTCCCAGACCCGAGGCCCTGCTCAGCCTGCCTTCCCCTTCCCCTCGGAACTGCTCACGTGAGTGGGGGGTGACACCAGGTGTTCGTCCTCACACCGGGCACGAGTTCCGGAGGAGCCCTGGGACTGAGGGGCACGAAGCTGCGGCGCCCACACGGCCGCGCCCGAGCGTCTTCCTTTCCATGGGCTCCCGTTTCCCTGAGGCATTTACACCGGACTTTAGAGAACGGTGGATGCCCATCTGGAAGCCACTGCTCCTGGTCCCTGCTCGGAGGACGCGGTCTTGGGGCTGCCCAGCCTGGCGCATCCCATCCTGGCTCTGCTGTGCGTTCTCACCCCGTTCAGCCTGGACCTGGCTTCTCGTGACAGCACCCAGCAGTGTCCCTGGTGAGGACCTCTGAACCCGTACGAACCAGACCTTGTCCCTCCCTACCTGAGGACCCATTGTGGCTTCCTCTCCCACTCCGAGTAAACCCAAAGGCATGAGGCAGGGGCGGGCCTCACCCGGCCACCAACACCCCTCCGGCTCCTTAGGCCACCCCGCCACCTTGCCAGGCACCAGCTCCTGGCCAGCACTGGGTTCCCAGAAGGAGTCCTGCTCAGCCCTCCTTAGGGTCCCCAAAGGAGCACAACCCCCACCCTAGACCCCAGGCCCCCTCTGCCCATACCTTCAGGTCGCACACTCACTATCTTTCCCTTGGGAGGTCTCCACCACACACCCTAGTCCAAATTAAACACACTCCCTCTTTCTCGATTGTGGAATCCATTCTCTTTTGTTGGCACCATTGAAAATGACATGAATATCTGCGTACAGGAGTCCCCCCTTCCCTGCAGGGGATGTGTCCCAAAACCCGCAGTGTTTGCCTGAAACGTGGGATGGCACCGAGCCCCACGTATGTTGTGCTTTCTGCTACACACGCCTGTGATGCATGCATGCCTACATACACATACCTGTGACAGCTCCCTGCTCAGGACACAGTGCAGCTATGAATTAGGTGCCGGAACAGATGAACAGTAGTAACCGATAATAAAGTAGAACAATTAGAACAACATGCTGTCATAAAAGTTCCGTGGCTGTGGTCTGTCTCTCCGTCTCTCACAGTACCTTACTGTACAGCACCACGGTGAGTGTAACCACGGAAAGCAGCCCTGCGGTTGAGAAAGGGCCCCTGCATTTGTGTGGCGAGTGTCTCCCTTCCCCATTGGACTTGGGGACCCAGAGGGCAGAGGCCACCTGCAGCGTGTTCGAAGCTGTGTCCCAGAGCCCAACATTGTGGCTGGCACGGAGCAGATGCTCACAACCTGTTTGCAGAACAAAGCGGGAATTCCAGGTGAACTGTTGAATCCGCTCAGAGTGGACGATGGCTTGCCCCAGCAGGTCATAGAAGGAGACAGCAGACGTGCCTGAGGGACTCTGCCCGGTGGGCAGGATGGAGCAGGGAGCAGCCAGGAGCAGAGAGGCCCGAGGAACCTGGGGCCAAGGGCACGAGGCAGGGGCAGTTTTCGGGAGTTGCAGGGATTTCTGGACCTACAGCTGCACTTACATATGCAATAAAACCTCAAACATGCTCCTATCCTAACTTGGTATCACGGGCTAGCAAATCTT
Organism: Saimiri boliviensis; assembly: GCF_048565385.1. Taxonomy (NCBI): domain Eukaryota; kingdom Metazoa; phylum Chordata; class Mammalia; order Primates; family Cebidae; genus Saimiri; species Saimiri boliviensis. The sequence continues at coordinate 2,798,149 of NC_133453.1, forward strand.
AAGGACAAATTGATAAGTCTGGCTGAAAATAGGATTTGATTCACCCAAAGCAGGGAGAAAATGACCGTGATGAAAATGCAGGCACAGTCATGAAAGATCGATTATTCTGTAACTCAAGAGGGTCTGTCTGGGGCCCAGGGGCCCATGTTTCCCTTACTAATCAAAAATAATTAAGCATGGCGATGGTTCCATCTACCCTGGCGTCTGCGCGTATTGGGAGATGAATGGGTACCATCGCCACGAAGTGGACGGTCTTTCCTGGTTGGATCGTGGTAACAGGCCTGCCCTGTTTCCCCATGGTATTTACGTTGGACTTTAGAGAACTGTGAAAGCCCATCTGGAAACCATTCAAGGCAGGTGAGTGCCTCTCACCAACCCCGTGGAGGACACCATCCCTGCCTCCACTACCAACACAACAGCAAACTTCCACTGTAACCCATGGTGTGCAAGGCAGAGGGCCCAGTGACAGAACGAGGAGTGAGGGACAGAAAGAGGAATGAGGGACAAAATAGCATGACAGAAGAGAAAGGAAGGACGTGCCTGTTCTCCAGGGGTGCTGGTCTGATGTCCCTGAGAAGCTGAAGCGATGCCAGCAGCATCTTTACGGGCAGAAAGAGCAATGCCCATAAACAGCAGTGCATCCTCCTGCCAGATAAAGAAGGTGGCTGGGCTCTGATTCACCTGTTTATTCAAGTTATAATTACTGAGTCCCACGGCAGAGGCTGCCGGCCACCCCCTTATTTCCTAGGAATGGAGCTCTTTCTAGCAGCGAGCATGGCTGCCGGGAATAAAGCGACTCCTCCAGACTGTCCTGTATCTATATTTGGCTACATGAGTAGCAACCGCTTAATGGAGTGTAGCTGGAAGTGATGTGTGCTGCCTCCCTAAAGGAAAGTGACTGTGCCCCAATCGTCCCTCCTCCTTCCTGCTGTCTGACACATGGACGTACAGGCTAGACCTCAGCAGCTATTTCAGACTACGAGAACACCGGGAGACAGTGGAGCAGAGAGGGAAGGCGGCCTGGATCCCTGATGGCTGTGTGGAGCCGAGCTGCCCACACCACCCGCACTGTCCACTTTTGGAGTTTCTATTTGAGGGAACAAATCTCTTGTGGTTGGGTCAGTGGTAACTCGGGGTCTCCGTCCCTTGCTGCTGAACCTAAGTCTGGTGGATGTAAGTGCCTACTGTGCATCAGGACCCTGGGACCTCGAGAATGGGTAAGAGGAAGACAGCCCCTCCGCCCAGGAGCTTACAGTCTAGAGAGAGACAGATCAGACATCCATCATGCCGCCTGAAATAAGCCAGGCACCAGAAGGCGCATACTACACGATCTCACGCACACGTGGAATCTGAAAACATTGATCTCACAGAAATAGAGAGTGGAACGGTGGTTACCAGAGACTGGACGTGTGCGGGTAGGAGCTTGCTCAACAGGTGCAAAGCTCCAGTGAGAAGGGAAGGACGGCCCTGGTGTGCTGTGACACCGCAGGTGAACAAGAATGTGTCAAGTGTTTCACGGGAGCTGATAAAGAGGATCTCAGTGTTATCCCAACACAGAAGTGGTAAAGGTCCGAGAGGCTGACATGCTAACCACCCTGCTTTGATCATTATGCCATGTGTGTACATGTGGAAGCATCACACTGAACCCAGAAACATGTACAATTATCATGTGTCAATTCAAAACAAACATTTGTTTGAAAGTGCGTTAACAACACATTCACCCAAGCTGATAAATGCAGTGAACTAATGGAACGGCTGGCTTGCTAAGTCAGAGAATAGAGACAGAGGGCACGTCGCAGCCAGACAGGGCTTCTAGAAGGAGGCAGGTTTTAGGGAGAGATAGAAGGAGGGAAGGACGTTGTAAGAAGTTGTCTCCTATTATTAATCTTGGCCAAAATTCAGAAACAGGAAGAGAGAGGCTGATCTGTCTTGAGCCGAGAAAGGCATTTGTATAGGGCAAAGGACCCAACCCCTGGGGAGAGAAGGGGGGCTCCTTCCATGCCTGGGCCTTGGGTGTGTCCTCAGTGGGTCAGCCCTGGGGCTGCAGCAGGCTGCAGTCGGCTTGCATCCAGCTCAGGGGACACTCAGCCACTAGCCCTGAGTCTCCAGACTGCTTGGGACACAACGGCTCTTTGCATGAGTGCAGGTTCCTGGGCCCTACTCATTGGAGATCTCTGATTTTGTGGAATCAAATTAGTATTGGTGAGATCTAAAAGCCCAAGGAAGGGTGAACTTCCAAAAACTCAGATTTTCGTCTGGTCCAAACACCCACAGGGCTGTGACCCCTCTCACCCTTACCTGCCTGCATGGCTGCCAGCAGAGGCAGATTCTGCCTTCCAGGGCTGCAGCCCTCTCCCGGTAGGAAATTGTACTGAAAGGAAATCTGGGCCGGGTGCAGGGGCTCACATCTATAATCCCAGCACTTTGGGAGGCCTAGGCAGGTGATCACTTGAGTTCAGGAGGTTGAGATCAGCTTGACCAACATGGTGAAGCCCTATCTCTACTAAAAATACAAAAATTAGCCAGGCATGGTGGCAGGCACCTGTAATCCCAGCTACTCGGGGGTGCTGAGGCAGGAGGATCCCTTGAATCGGGAGGCAGAGGTTGCAGTGAGCCGAGATTATGCCATTGCACTCCAACCTGGGCGACAGAGTGAGACTCCGTCTCAAAAAGAAAGGAAATCTGACCCCTCTTGCAGTGCTGCCTCTGGAACTATCGAAAATAAGATTGATCTCTTTCCCAAATGAGCAGCTTTCAACTCTGTGGGACCACTTACCACGGCCCTGGAGGTCTCCTCTCTCCCGGGCTAACGACCCTCACATCCCACAGCCATTTCTCTTGTAAGCTTCACTGGCAGGACCCCAGGCCTTGGTGCAGCAGCCTGGGAAGGGCAGCCTCCTCTCGGCTGGCCCGGGATCCAGAGAGAAGGGAGACGGTGGAGACGGGAATCTGTGTGCTGCGTTCTTGCGGGGATTCCACATTCAAAACCCCACTTCCTAGCTGTAGCCTGGAGACATCTGCGGAGGCTTCGAGACAATATAAATTAACCTCCTGAGTTAGTTTCCTAGGGGTGTCATCACAAACGACCCCAAACTGGGTGGCTTCAAACAACAGAAATGTGTCCTCACACAGTTCTGGAGGCTGGAAGTTGGACATCACAGCAGCAGAGCTGGTTTCTTCCGCGGCTGCCAGGCAGAGTCAGCTTCGGGGCTCCCTGCAGCTCCTGGCGAGTGTGGGGAAGCCTGGCAGGTGTGGGAAGCCTGACAGGTGTGGGGAAGCCTGGCAGGTGTGGGAAGCCTGGCAGGTGTGGGGAAGCCCGGCAGGTGTGGGAAGGCCGGCAGGTGTGGGAAGCCCAGCAGGTGTGCAAAGCCCGGCAGGTGTGGGGAAGCCTGGCAGGTGTGGGAAGGCTGGCAGGTGTGGGAAGGCTGGCAGGTGTGGGGAAGCCCAGCAGCTGTGGGAAGCCTGGCAGGTGTGGGAAGGCCAGCAGGTGTGGGAAGGCTGGCAGGTGTGGGGAAGCCTGGCAGCTGTGGGAAGCCCGGCAGGTGTGGGAAGGCCGGCAGGTGTGGGAGGCCTGGCAGGTGTGGGGAAGCCTGGCAGGTGTGGGAAGGCTGGCAGGTGTGGGAATCCCGGTAGGTGTGGGAATCCCGGCAGGTGTCGGAAGGCTGGCAGGTGTGGGAAGCCCAGCAGGTGTGGGAAGGCTGGCAGGTGTGGGAAGGCTGGCAGGTGTGGGAAGCCTGGCAGTGGACGCATCACTCCGGCCTCTGCGTCTGCCTCCACACGTCCTGCTTCCCCGTGTCTCTGCATCTTCTCCCCTTCTCTTCTCCTAGGAGTCTTGCCATTGGATTTAAGGCTCACCTAAACCAGAATGATCTTATCTGGAGATCCTTATTACATGCACAAAGGCCCTTTGGCCAACTAGGGTCACATTCTGATGTTCCTGCTGGACACATCTTTTGGAGGTGGTACCATTTACTCCAGCAGAACTCGTGCTTTACAGATAAACGTCGTGGGCGGGGCAGAAGGGGAGTGGCGTGCCGGGAAGACCCCGAAGAGTTTGTGAGGAACTTGAGCCTCCGCACCCAGGCCCACCATCCCCACCCTCTCTCATGGAGAACGCAGTGACCCAACGGGACAGACGGCAGCAGCCACGGACCCAGTGACACTGCAAACCACGAGGCTTCTTTGCAGGTCTCTAGTGATTGAAGCTCACTCTTCAAGGGACAAAATCATGTTTAAAATGCTTTTGGAGGGTAAGCATTCTAAACCATAGACACGTGCTCTCCCAGTGTGCTTCAGAGCAGACAAGTTTTGAAAAGGTCGTTGGCATTTTGCTGGTAACTCAGGGTGGTCGACGCCGAGGGGCCGCTCTGAGCGAGGGCTGGGACGTGGTCCTTCTGGCTCTGCCCGACCAGCTGGGCCGTGGCCCCTACCTCAGATGCCCCACATCCCTGGCTTCTGGATGTGGTGGCTGCCAGTTGTTTCCCCCAAGAACTGGCCCTTCTCAGAATGGCAGCCCATTCATTCGCCAGCTCCTAATGGGATGTGTGAGGGAATACATTTTGAGGGGATGGGTGGAGATATTAATCTTTGTTTTGCTTTTCCTATTTCTCTCCCTCATCCGATTTCAAGCAGATCACCCTGCTCTTTGTAATTTTTTTGCCTCGGGGATTTTTTTTCCAGGCAGAAAGCCAAAGCAGCTCAAAGCCAAAGGCTCTTTCTGTCTTTTGTAAAAACCTAAACCCATTTCATAAAAACCCAAACCCAGGAGGTGAGTGGGAGGGATAGGGTGAGATTCACTGAGGCTGGGAAGAGGAGGAGACCGGTGTCCCCAAGGGCTTGAGGTCTGAGCACAGCTCCAAGGCACAGCCCAGGAGGGTGGAGCGCACTCGGCTGCCCACATCGTGCCCCGAGGCACTCGTCCCTGGCCAGGATCCCCGGGCACCAGGCAGGACGCAGGAACAGCCGCCAGCCTAAGGCAGCAGGACGTGCAGGCATGGAGTGGCTGCCCAGGAGGTGATGGTGACAGCTCCCTGCCCTGCAGCTCTTCTGGGCACCATGGAAGCTTCTGGGTCCTGGAGCAACTCTAGGAGGGAAGAGAATTGCATTTTCTGCCAGCCCCACAGGGTGGGGCTCCAAGTTGGGTTTAAGCTGATTTAAGTAAACAAAGAAATGAACCTTCTGGATTTCGGGACAGCAGGGCCCTCCAAGTTCATGGTCTGAGGCCTCTTCCTTGCTCCGAATATGTGGCAGCATTAGATAAAACATTTCAACAAAACAAGCCAAGCATCGCAGACAGCAAAAAGAGACAGAACAACACCCGTGGGTGGGGTCTGAGATGGGGCTTCCGGCCTGGAACCAAGGTCGGGAAAGAGCTGGCACAGCTCCCGGGGTGGGGAGCAGAGGCTGCTGACTGCACAGAGAGACCCCCACCCCAGAGAGGGAACAGAAGGAAAATCCCAGCTGAGTGCTTCCCGGACTTCAGCCTCCAGATTCGAGAAGCAGGATGTGGGAGGAGGCCGCCTCCTGTCCAGGACCCAGGTAAGGCGCCCGCAGCGCCGTTACTCTATTCATGATTTATCCAATGCTCTGTGGGATGTGAAACCTGGTTCACAGAGGGCATCCCTCAAGGCTGCAGAGGCCGATGCAAACCCTCTGGGCAGACAGGGTTGAGTGTGTGTGAGGGGTATGGACAGGGAGAGAAGGCGGAGGGTGGAGAGGCATGGGGCAGAGAGAAAACCAGAGCAGTCAGAAAATGACCTTAAAGTAAGTTTTTTAGCATCCTAAAGAGAAAAGACGAGAAATGGCTTACAAAGAGTAATTAACTATACACAAAACTTGGCAGAAATGAAAAAGATCAAAACCGATGGAAATGGAAAATATGGAATTAACAAATCTGAAAGTAAAAAAGATGCTCATTGAAATACAAAGGATGCCGGCAAATCCAATAAAATCCTCAGCAAATGCAGGCAAAGAGATCTCAGGTGAGTCGAAAGACGGACATCAGGAATTCTCCAAGAGCGCATCACACAGCAACTGAGATTTAAAAGAGCAGGCGAGAGACCAGCAGAGTCCCCTGGGCAACTCTGGCCCCTCCCGGAGGAGGTCCGGGAAAGAGGAGCAGCAGGTGGGGAAATGATATTGAACAGACAGTGCCAAGAAGGGTCCCAAGCCCAGGAAAGACGCAACCCTCAGGCTGGAAGCCGCTGCGAGCAAGTCCACTAAAGATCAGTCCCATCTCTGTGAGCAGCTGGTCGAATGTGCCCGTAAAGTGCCTGCTCGCTGTAAAAATGCTATTCACCTTTGTGCATTTATAAACAATAACAATAACATAGATAGGGCGAGACACAGGAAATAACGTTCCTGGTTCAGAATAAGGATGAAGATACCTGAGACTCCATTAGAAAAAGTCCAGAGTTCCGAATATGGACTGAAAATGAAGGACAGCCACTACCAAGAGTAGTAATAAAAATCTACAGCCGCCAAGCCATCTTGTGGGGGAAAGAAAAACCTGAAAACGTTTTCATGCTTAGAAAAGGCAGAAAAGGTAAATGAAATATCACATCCAATAATAGAAACAATTTTAATTATTTTACTATTAACCATAACTGTAAAGAGACGAAACTCACGTTAAAAAAAAAAAAAAAAAAAAAAAAAAAACGAAACTGGAGACTACAGGATTAAACCTTCATCCCTCAAATTCAGCCAGAGGCTTCATACAAAGACACACATAAAACAAGTGCAGAGACTTTGGTTTTCGTTTCATTTTTCTGAGACAGTCTCGCTCTGTCACCCAGGCCAGAGTCAGTGGTGCTATCTCAGCTCACTGCAACTTCTGCCTCCCAGGTTCAAGCGATTCTCCTGCCTCCCCCTCCTGAGTAGCTGGGATTACAGGTGTGCGCCACCACGCCTGGCTAATTTTTGTATTTTTAGTAGAGACAGGGTTGCACCATGTTGGCCAGGCTGGTCTTGAACTCCTGACCTCAGGTGATCCACGCACCTCAGCCTCCCAAAGTGCTGGGATTATAGGTGTGAGTCACTTTGTCCTGCAGGTGTTTCTTTTTTTTTTTTTCTTTTTTTGTTGAAGGATGAAAAATAGGAACACGCAGCAAATGCAGATAAAAGGAAGAGGATGTGTCAATAAAAAAATCAAGTTACATTTACGGCAAAAGCCTTCACAGGCTCTAAGGAGTGGCTGGGCTAAGTCATGCGGCGGGAATGATCCCTGATTCTCAGGGCTGACAACCACAGGGTGACTTCTCACTCCACCGCCCGTGGGCTGGGGCTCTGCTCCCTAATGCCCTGGACGGGAGCAGCTCCACCTGGGACATTGCCCGGCTCACGCAGAGAGGGCAGGGAGACTTCCAGAACCACAGGCTGGCTCTCAGCGCTTCCGACGGGAAGCGTCGCACACCACTCGGCCCACACTGCTCTGGCTGGAGAAGCCCTTCTGAGCTCTGCGGGGAGGGCTGGATCTTCTCACCTCGGGGAAGGGACTGCAAACCACCGCAAACAGCGACAGCCCGCCCCGCCGCGCAGAAACGCCACGCTGTGACGAACAGGCCAGGCCACCGCCGCAAGCTTGCGCGTGTGTAAGAAGCAAACACTCTGCTCACGTAAGTTTCTCTGCTGAGGCGGACGCACCACCTTGGGTGGTTGTCTGCAATTTCTAGTTGCTACGGGCTGAACATCTGTGTCCCTCCAAAACTGACAGGCTGAAATCCTTGCCTCAGGGTGATGGTATTAGCAGGAGGGGCCTTTAGGAAGTGATTAGGTCATGGGGGCAGAACCCTCTTAAATGGAATCGATGCTTCTTACTAAAGAGGCCCCAGCGAACTTCCTCACCCCTTCCACTGAGTGAGGGCACAGCTAGAAGCTGCCATCTGTGAGCCGGCAAGTAGCCCTCACCAGACACCTGCCTGCAGGCTCCGCCTGCCCTTGGACTTCCCAGCCTCCACACGGTGAGAGACAGAGCTTACTGTTAAGAAGCCGCCCAGTTCATGGCATTTTGTTACGGTGGCCTGAACGTACTGACACCTGTTCCTTCTGCGGACACTGAAGGTTACTGGGACAAGATGGGAGGCATCAAAGATTATCGGGGGTGGGCGGGCTCAGTAGCTCACCCCTGCAACCCCAGCACTTTGGGAGGCTGAGGCAGGAGGATTGCTTGAACTCAGGAGTTCAAGACCAGCCTGGGCAACATGGTGAGACCCCATCTCTACAAAAAAAAAAGTTTTTATATTTCATACCTGTGGTCCCAGCTACTTAGGAGAAGGAGACGGGAGAATTGCTTAAGCTCCAGAGGTCCTGGGTGCAGTAAGCCTTGATTGTGCCACACTGTACTCCAGCCTGGGTGACAGAGTGAGACCCTGCCTCAAAAACAAGAGACTCCCGGGGCAACTTGGCATCCATTGCTTTTGTCCCTGTTCCTACCACAGCCCCACTCTGCCTTCTAAAGAAGCTGCCTCTGTCATTGAGTCACACTGGCCACAGCCAACTGGACGTACTGGATGAAACTGACAGCAGGCCACTCCAGCAGACTACCAGGTGGCCTCCGATGTGGCCTGGCAGGAAAGCTCCGCTCCACAAACACACTCTAAAGCAGCTCAGGACAGGGCGATGGGACCTGGGGAGGCCAGCGTGGGGACTCAAGGCAGAAGCCAGGGAGGGGGGCGGTAGGTGGACAGCCAAACTGAGACTGGAGGGGAGGGAAGGGGCCAGCTGTCCTGGCCGGGGCCTGGAAGTGGAGTCCTGAGAGTCAGTGACGAACTTCATGGCTGAGCAGTGACAGATAAGCGTGTCCTGGTAACAGTCCCGCCCTTCGAAAGGCCTGCTCTGAGCTGGTGTTATTTCTCCCAGCTTCCTGCGTTTCTCCAGCCCTGCCTCATCAGCCCCAGTAACTTGAGTACCTCTCTGCTCCTCAGAACAGGACCGATCTGACAGACAAGTGTGTCGCACTCATCATCTTAATATCACATTTAACGCAACCCTCGGGACCTTGGGTGGGGCCGCCTCTCCAGTAGATATTTTTATTGCCACTCAGCGGGACTTTAAACTTTATTCTCCATTTCATGGCTGTATTTGAGGTGCCTGAGATTTCTGGACGCCCAGGCACTGCAGCAGAAAAGCGCCCAGAGCCTGCACGTGGAGGACTTGATTTTTATTCCCGGCCCGACCAGTGTTCAGCCTGTGACCTTGAACGAGATTTATACTCTCCAAGCTCGGTTTTCTTGGAATGCGAATGTCTTCTCCGCCTACTCGATGAGTCCATGTGTGTGCACGCAGCAAGCAGACGGCCGTCCTACGGGGCTGACTGTTTGATCTGGAGGCTTAGATGGTTCCAGAGGGTTGCCCGGATTCACCCACCTTTCCTGTGTGTGGCTGTGAAATGGTGACGTTCTTTCTCCCTGGGGCGCTTCCTTCCACACCCCATGTGCTTCTCAGAAAACAGTGACAAACCTCAGATAGAGGCTTCTTCCTCACCAAATGTGTGCAGGAACATTTAAAAGGTGTATAGCCAGGTGTGGTGGCTCACACCTATAACCCCAGTGCTTTGGGAGGCCAAGGCAGGAGGATCACTTGAGCCCAGGGGTTTGACTCCAGCCTGGGCAACATAACAAGACCCCATCTCTTAAAAAAAAAAAATAGCCAGGTATGGTGGCAGGTGGGAGGATCACTTGAGCCTACGGGGTCCAGGCTATAGTGAGCTGAGATCATGCCCCTGTACTCCAGCCTGGATGACAGGGTGAGATTCTCAGAAAGAAAAGAAAAGGGAATGAACAAATGAAAACAAAAAGAAAGAAAGATGAAAAGACAGAAGAAGGAAGGGAGGGAGGGAAAGAGAGAAAGAGAAAGAAGCAAAGAAGGAAGGAGGGAGGGAGAGACAGAGTGAGGAAGAGCGTACTATTCAAACGTAAATCATCTGCAATCTTGAAATACCTAGCTAAAAACATAAATCTTATGGGGCTTTCGGGGGGACTCCAAAATGCTGCCGTTGCTGGGGAATCTGTAGATGAACTAAGAGACTGATTTTTGAGGGGGAAGACCCCTGGGACTGCTGGGTTTACCTCACCTCCCAACAGCTGGGTCTAGACCTGGTGCAGTTGACAGGAAGGTGACCCAGACACCTGTGGTCCCCTGCCCCGCACGGAGGGAGGTTGGTTCCTGCCCTTGGGTCTGTCCTGCCTTCACGAGAGGCTTTGCTGTTGAATGACTCGGCGTTTAGGCAATGCCACACCTCTCTGGCATAAAGGTGCCTGGCTTTGCCTTCCGTCCGTTCTGCTGGAGGGCGAGCAGGGCAGGGTGGCACAGCCTCTGGTAAAGGGTCCTCGTAGCCTCGTGAAATCCATTGCTGTTTTCCTAGGTCTCTGGCCCTCTGATAATTACTCTTACTTTGTCGTTCTGTAGCCAAGAGCAACACTTGCGTCCAGGGTGGGATTAAAAGTTTTCGTCTTTTTAGTGTCATCAGGGAGCAGGAAGGGCACTGAGTGGGGCATCCCTTTATCAGCCAGAGGGACGAGAGGGTGGGCACCGAGGCCTCTCCAGGAGAGCCGGTCCTTGATCTGCTCCAGGTCTAATCCCCAGTCCGTGGCAGGGAGACAGACTAAGGTTTCTGAGAAGGAGGGGAAATGTCATATTTTAAGGAGCTTTCAGGCTTTCTGAGTGTTAATTTTAGATCATAGAAAGGTCAAGCAGGCCGTTCCAAAGTTCTAAGAATGTGACGAATCCTCTGTGGTGCGGGGCGGAGGCCTGGGGTGGAGGCCTGGAGTGGAGACCTGGAGTGGAATGGTCCTTCATGGGTCCATAATGCTGTACTGTGTGCTGCGGCGGAAGCTGCAACCGGCCCTCCCGAGCCGCCAGGAGGCTGGCACGGTTTCCACCAGGGGCCACCCAGGCCGAAGGCTGGCACTTTGTCATTTTGTATGTTTAGATTATATTTCCCCGTTTTCCTCCTTTCAGAGGAACTGGTGTCCAGAACAAGCTCGTGCTGAGCTGTGTGTGCAGGTGGGCCGAGGCGGAGGCCAGGCAGCCAGGAGCCCACAGGCTTGGCTTATCAGGTGGCAAGGCTAGCCCAAGCTAAGACCGCCCAAGAGGGTCCCAGGCGAGCAAGCTGCCTCGAAGCCAGTGACACCTTTCCCAGAGGTGAGGTGTTCCAGAGAAGATGACATGCTGGAAACTCCCTGCCCCGTGGAAGTGGGCCCCCTGCCCCTCTCTGGGGGTGCACAGGCCTGGGAAGCCCACCCTCCACAGGCGCCCTGGGAAAAGCTGGGTCTGGCTTCTTGCAGAGGCTGGGGTTTGGCCAGAGCCCCAAGGAGAGGGCAGCTGAAGTTGCTCCTCCTGAGGCCCTAGGCTCTGCTCCAGGCTGCCCCCAGCCTCTCCAGACCCCAGCGATGGGGGAACCAGGGGCCACACTGCGAAGGGGCCCTGCCTTCTGCTCAGATGCCCTCTCTGGCTCTACCTTGCCTGGCCTGGTGGGATGGAGGTAGTGGAGCCGGCTTCATCACCAGTGGTCAGATGTCTCCATCTCCGGCCAACTCCTGCGGAAACCAGACTCAGAGCTCTCAGTCCTCCCTGGCGGCTGAGGAGTCCTGGAGTTCAAGGACACGAAGTTCCAGACGGACGCACCTGTGTTCATCAGGGATGGAAGGAGCTAAGGGCCGTGCACAGGCTCTGAGGCTGGCGTAACCCTCTCCCCGCTCAGCTACCCGGCCTCCCAGTGGCTAGAAAGCTGGGCAAGACCAGGCAGATGCAGGGCCTGGGTTCCAGACACTTCAGTCTCCAGCTGGGCAGAGCTGGGAAGGACCCACCCAGCACAGCACAGAGGGGAGGTGCTCCCACCCCAGCACAAAGCAGAGGAGATGCTCCCACCCAGCACTGCACAGAGGAGGTGCTCCCACCCAGCACTGCACAGAGGAGATGCTCCCACCCAGCACAGCACAGAGGAGGTGCTCCCACCCAGCACTGCACAGAGGAGATGCTCCCACCCAGCACTGCACAGAGGAGATGCTCCCACCCAGCACTGCACAGAGGAGGTGCTCCCACCCAGCACTGCACAGAGGAGATGCTCCCACCCAGCACAGCACAGAGGAGGTGCTCCCACCCAGCACTGCACAGAGGAGATGCTCCCACCCAGCACTGCACAGAGGAGATGCTCCCACCCAGCACTGCACAGAGGAGGTGCTTCCCAGAGATGCCCCATTTTCCACCCTCTCTCTCTCCTCCCTTTTCTCCCCTTTCTTTTTTGATTTGTTTTTTGCTTCAACTTTTTATTTGAAAAAATTCCAAGCCTATACAAAATTTGCCAGAAAAATACAGCAAACAAGGTATTACTATTCATTTAGCTTCAACAATTGTTACCATTTTTGCCATGTTTGTGTTCTGTGAATATATGTATATACACTATTATTTGCTAGAACATAACAAAAGTAAGTCACAGACTTCATCACCTTTAAGCTCTAAAAGTTCAGTGCACAACTCCTAAAAATGCTGCATTCTCCAGCATGGCATGATAAAGTTATGAAATTCAGGAAATGAAACATTGTTATAATACTATTATCAAAAATGCAGTTCATAACCCAATCTTGCCCACTGTCCTAATAATGTCCTTAGTAGCATCCCCACCCCCAGCCCCCAATCCAGGATTGCACAGTGCTTTTGTTTGTCATGTCTATTAATCTTCTTGAGCTTCCTTTTGACTTGTTGAAGAATTTTCTTTAGTGGTGGTAAAAACACAATTTAACATTTGCCATCTTAACCATGTACATTCCAGCAGTGTTAATCATGTCTGTTCACATTGCCAAGCAACCAAGCAACCAAGCCACCATCACCTCCTTCCATCTCCAGAACTTTCTCATTTTCCCAAACTGAACCTCTGTACTTGTCAGACACTAACTCCCCATTTCTCCTCTCCCCAGCCTCTGGCAACCACCATTGCACTTTCTGTCTCTAGGACTTTGACAACTCTAGGTATCTCATTAAAATGGAATCATACAATCTTTTGTGATTGGCTTATTTTACTCATATAATGTCCTCAGGGTTCATTCGTGTTGCGCCGTATGTCAGAGTTTCTTTCCGTTTTAAGGCTGAAAAATACAGCACTATGGGTGCATACCAGATTTTATCCATTTATCTGTCAATGGACACTGGGGTCGCTTCAGCCTTTCGGCTGTTGTGAATAATGCTGCTATGAATAGTGTGTGTCCTTTGTATTTTATGACATTTTTGAAGAGTACAGCCTCCTTGTTTGGTACAATGCCCTTCCATTTGGGATTGTCTTATGGTTTCCTTATGATTTGACTTACGGTTGCATTTTTGGCAAGGACACAAAACAACTGATGTTGTGTTCTCCTCTGTGTACCGTATCAGGAGGCACACAAAGTCACTTTGTCCCACGGCTAGAGATGTGAGTTTGACCACTGGTTACAGTGCTGTTGCAGAGTCCTCCACTGTCAACATAATTTTTCCCCTAGTACTTGTTAAATCATCTGTGAGGGGTACTTTAAACTGTGGAGACAAACTGTTTCCTAATATATTTTGACTCACTGGTGTTAACTTCTGTTGATGAGTTTTGCATGAATCATTTATTACTGTATTGGTTGCAAAATTTATTATTTTCTAACTCTTATCATTCCTTCCACATTGATTAGTTGATATTCTACTTACAGTGGAAAACATTTCCTTCTCTTCTGTTCCTTTCTAAAATTAATATGGACACATGGTCTCCCTCTCTTTTTAACAAGTTTAATGCATTCTAGCCCATTGGTCTTACTATTCATCTTGATGTTCAAATCCCCTTTGGTTTGGCCAGTGGGAGCCCCTTCCTTTTCATATGCTGCTATCATATTTTGAGCATTTGTTAACTTTGTGGCAAAAACAAGCCATTCTAGGTTTCCCTTTCTTCCTTTGGTCCTGGACTCAATCGCTTCTCCAAAGAACTCTGCTTTCTTAGTGAAAAATGGGATTTAGGGACCCTGTCTGGCCACTAGTGTGCTCACTGTTGATGTGCATCACTGTTTCAGAGCACTTTCCACGGACACAGCCAGATGCCTCTATAAATATGAATACCACACATAAACATTTTTGAGTTTTGGGTGTGGCATTCATATTTATGTAGGTATCCTGGCTATGAGATCATCCTAACCGTTCTCAGACTAGCCTAATGCTGAAAAGTCCTGACTTGCCTTCCACTATTCCACATTTGTTTCTCCTTTTCCTACAGCATCTCTCTAACTATTCATTTACACAATCATAGCACACACACAAAATAGTTTCAAAAATAACCATACTGAGTAACATTCAAGATTTATGCCCAGCAAAAAGATATTTTTCTCTCTAGACTGAGGTTATCCTCAAATGTTACTTTAATATGTTTTTTCCCCTTCTATGTGGTTACTGTTCTGATCGTCTGTTGCCTTATAACATACCAGCCAACACTTAGAGGTGCGAAAACATTTCCTTATCCTCACAGTTTTGTGGTTGACTGTGCTCAGCTGGATGGTTCCTGTTTGGAGTGTCTCATGTGGGTACAGCTGATAGTATGAAGTCAGGCAAGGACTCGGCCTGCATGGAAGTCTGAGATGGCTTCATCACACTTTGGGGCCTCAGTGCTCCCTCCATGGCTCCCTTTCCAGCAGAGGAGCCTGGACTTCTTATACAGAAGCTCAAGGCTTCAAGAGAGGGAGTGAATGCTGCTGGGCCAGGGAAGGCATGTTCCTGAGGCTGGCCCCAAATCACTTCTACCATATTTCATTCATCCAAGCAGGGACAGGGGGCTCCTCAAGCTGAGGGAAAGAAGAAAGAGATGCTGTGATGTTGGGGTTCAGGGGAGCCCTCAGTTTCCCTGAGAAGATGTTTCTTCAGGTTCTTGGTCTATTAGTCACCCAAGAATGGAAGAAGAGACCACAGCACAGAGCACTTTTAAAGTAAATACCAGACCCCAAAACAGTGTTTGCAGAAAGTGATTTATTTAGGTAAAGAGAAAAAGGAGAGGAAGAGAGAAAGCTTCCACAAGAGACAGAGTGTGTGGAAGGGGACCCCAGAGGGGAACTCCAGGAGAGAGAAAGATAGCTTCCACCAAGGGAGTGTTTGTGGAAGGGGACCCAAAGATGGAGTCCCAGAGGGATGTGGAAGAAGGGGACTTTTAACCTGGGAGGAATTCCCACCTTCTCCAAAACCCCTGGCCAATGAGAGTTCCCTTAAACTTCTGCTGGAATGATTGACTTTTCATCCTTTCCCGTGCCTGCAAAAATTAAAACAGAAACCATTAAATCTCCCAGATGGAGAGAAATGGTAGGCGGGCACGGCACTGGGAAGTTCTTGCCCTAAAAACTACGCCCCTTTGTGGACCCGGAAAGAGAACACATTCCCTCAATGCCAGCTTTCGATAAGAGTATACCAAGGTCTTGCTGCAGAAGAGTTAGTGGGATGGGCTGTGGGCACAGCTATCTTTGGGAATTGCAGCAGTCATGTCAGCCCTCTGAGATACAGCTGGGTTCGTGTGTTTCTCTGGGTCTATAGCTGTGTGTTTTTCCCTTCCTTCCTTGTTGTTAGAGACAGAATGCTTGCTCCTAGGTACCACAAGAAAAAATTACCATTCAGACAAAAAGTTTTCTCAGGGAGGCAATTTTACTTTCTTCAGAAAGGGTGCTGTCCATCAGCAATCTTGCCACAAACGCACTCCCACACTCAATGCAACCTCCAGATTTTTGACCACCAAGGAAGTACTTTGTCACGCCCTTGTGATGTTTGCTACCTTGGTCTGTGCACAAAGTTGCCTGGTCATCGCAGTGCTGCAAGCCTTTCCCCACATTGCTGAGAGTCTGGGTTTATTCCTCACACCAGGTGGGTTCTGATTCCTTACTCCTGAGGCTGCCTCCACGAGGCAGCAGAATATGCATCCTCACAAGAGAGAATCAGAGACCACCCCCAGAGGGAAATGGGTCCCTATACGGGCCACCATTTGTTAGAGACAGAATGCTCATTCCTAGGTACCATAAGGAAAAATCAGCATTCAGACAAAAAGTTTTCTCAGCAAGGCACTTTTACCTTCTGCAGCAACTGTGCTACCCATCAGCAATCCTGCCGTGGGAGCACGCTGAAGAAAGGAAAGGCAGGAATATCTATTCCATGCTCCTAGGGTTCTTACTACTGTGTCCTGCCTCAGTTGGGTTGAGCTGGACCTCACCGTCTAGGCTAAACCCGATTGGCTAACAACTTAAAACTTTCCAAAATAGTTAAAGGCAGTGGAGAACAAAGGAAAAGAGGCCATTGCTTGTGAAAGGACTTAGAAAGGTAAAAACATTCTTCAATAAGGAAGGAGGATAGGCTGCGAGCCGGGACATACCTGTGAGCATGTCCAGCACAAACATCATGGTAAAAGTACAAGGACATAGACCGCAATTATTCCTTTATTATCTAACAGCTACATAGGGTAGGGCTTAACAAAGAATTACAAGCAAAAAGCAAGAAGGCTTTGAAGAAAGTTAGTCTTTGAAAGAAAACTATTATTTCTAACATTTATTATTTATTCTTTAACAAGAAGGGAAACTTTGAAGAGGACCTTTTTACCTCCTACACTAGTTGACTTAAATTTTTGAATAAGTAAAACATTAACTTGTCTCCAAGAATCAAAACTGCACAGAAGAGCTAGGATATACTCAGAGAAATACCAGTCTTTTCCTATCCCACCCACGCCATTCCTATCCTTGAATAGGAAACCTATGTCGTTCCTGGTTTATTCTGGCTTCTTTTTGTAGGAATAAGTGTTTGTACTTATATCCTTTCTTTCCTTAAACAACAGTTAACATTGCATATGTACTCTGTGCAATTTGCTTGTATCACTTAATATGGTGTCTGACATGCCATGTGAGTTCACAGCAATCTTTCTCTTTCCACAGCTGTGTGGTACCCTACTCTGTGCCACCATTAATTCAGCACATTTCCTGTGTGTGGGCATTCAATATATTTTTAATTATTAAAAAATCCCTGCTATATTGGATAACTTTATTTATTTGTTTATTTGAGATGGAGTCTCACTCTGTCACCCAGGCTGGATTGCAGCAGTGTGATCTCTGCTCACTGCAACTTCCGCCTCCTGGGTTCAAATGATCCTCCTGCCTCAGCCTCTTGAGTAGCTGGGATGACAGGCACCCACCACCATGCCTGGCTAATTTTTGTATTTTTTTTAGCAGTGACGGGTCTCCAACTGCTGACCTCAAGTGATCCACCCGATTTGGCTTCCAAAAGTGCTGAGATTGCAGGCATGAGCCACGGCGCCAGGCTGGATAACTTTATATACAGGTATTTTTGCACAGCGGGGCATTTCTTTGGAGTAAGTTCCCAAGGAAAAAATTGCTGAGTCAAAGGGTAAGTGGGTGTACAGTGCTGTGAGGAGCTGCCAAACTCTCCTTTGGAAAGATACTGCATTTTGCATCCCCAGTAACAGCGTATGAATATATTATCCCACAGCCTCACCAGGTGATGTATTACCAAGCTTTTGACTCTTTTTTTTTTTTTTTGCCAATCCAATGGATGAGAAATGGTGACTGCTCTCCTTTTCATGATTATGTATTCAATTGTGAGTGAAAGTGAACATTTCTTTTTTCTTTTGTTTCTAAATCCTGCTTTTTCTGTATCAGGTGATTACCTTTTAATATGACTTAGAGCCATTTATTCTATCTTGAATGATCTACTTATGCCTTTGTCCATTTTTCCACGAGATTTGTGTATCTTTTCCCCTGTGTGCCTCTACATGTTCTTTATGTATCAGGGATATTGGTCCATTACCTTTGATGTAGGTTGCACACATTCTCCCTCCAGTTGCCATTTGTCTTTGTAACTCTTGTTTAATTGCATCTGGGTTTTCAGTCATAACTAAACCCTTTCTCCATCCATAGCCACATGTATTTTTTTTTCTAGGACATTTAGGTCCCTGCTGACTTTACTCTCTCCTCTTCTCCTCCCTCCTAGGGTGAGGAAGGGAATTTAAGAACCCTTCACCCATCTGGAACTAGGAAATGCCGGGAGCAGACATCGCCAGGCATCTGTGCTAAGAAGCGTCCCACCCTTCCTTCGGGCAGAGCCTGGGGCTTTCAGAGCTTAGGAGCTGCTAGACTGTGGGACCCTAGTTGATGAGAAGCAGCAGGTTAGAGGTGGGCATGCTGGAAACAGCAGGGAATGTCATCTGTCCAGCCCGATACCAGGATTTTTCTTAGAAGGCAGGAAAAACTGTACAAAACCAGAGAAACAAATTTTAAGATTCTACGGGGGAAATTTCCACATATAATTTCCATCCTCTACTTACATAAAAGTAGAGATTGCCAGAAACCTCTGTGTGCCTAACACCCAGCTTCAATGAACATCAGCGCTTAGCCGCACTGTTTCAGAAAAAAGAATTTTCAAAGCTCTCGTTTCCAGGCACAGTCTCTGACGTTTCCTGCAACCCCCACCCATCGAGTGCTGGGATCCTCACTGCGGCCCATCTCAGCTCAAGAGAGCACGATGTTCACGTTGATGACCTCGAGTTTGTAGAGAAAACAATATGTTCAGTGTGGTTCTCTTAAGAGGTCGGAGAAGTGGGTAATCCATTAATAAAAAAACACTTCTAGGAAAATGCTTCAAAGGTTTGACGCTGAAAATGATGGCTGCTTAGCTGCTCGGGACTTACCTCTATGCAGAGGGCTTCGCAGTAATGGAGGCATGCTGTCCTGCTTCCTTGCAGACATGGGCACCTCCATGCAGGGGGCTTTGCAGTAATGGAGGCATGCTGTCCTGCTTCCTTGCAGACATGGGCACCTCCATGCAGGGGGCTTTGCAGTAACGGAGGTGTCCTGTCCTGCTTCCCTGCAGACATGGAGCCAGTTGTAGCTGCGGATTCCACACTATTCCTGCCGTTACGGTTTTTGGCATTAGTGCCAGTTTTCTGGGTTATCCTCTGACAAGCCTAAGGTTAGTATTTCCAAAAAAACAAAGCAACCCACCAATGCCAAGCCGCTCAGTGCTGATATGTGAGGGAAGAACACCCCCAGCCACAGAATGACAGCCAGGCGGCAAATGAGCTGAACCTTGTATTTCTTTTTGTGCAAAGAGCGTTGTAACAAGAATAGGCATTAACAATGGAAAGCCTCTCCTTCCGTGTTTTCCTGCTTCCTACCAATCCCTTTCCATGTGGGTTTATACGCTTTAGGTTGTCTGGGCCATCCTATAAATAAATGCCATTTCGTGGGGAACACGGTCTCTCTGGGCATCGCCATAAGGTCTCTGTCCAAATTGCTGCAGGGTCCTCCACCCTTCATGTTGATCACCTCCCGGCTACCTCTCATGGCTTCTGGGCAGGACAACCGAAAGTCCCCGTCAGGTTTCTCTAACACACGCGCTGCCAACCAGCCCCGAGAGGGAACAGGGTTGCAAAGAGAAATGGAAAGAGGTTGAAGTCTAGCAAGAGCAGGTTGAGGGAATGATGGAGGAGGAGATGGGTGTGTCCTTCCCTCTCGGGCAGTGGAGACAGTCCAAGGAAGACAGGTGGAATGCGGGGAGCCGGAGAAACCCAACCCCCCAGAGTCAGAGCGTGCGACACCTTTGCTGAAGACGAAGAGCCAAGTGTGGAGGAGGAGGAGAGAGAGAAATGGTTTGGTTTGATCCAGCCGAGGTTAACCCTGGGTCCCATCCAGGTGAATGGAGCTGGGGAAAGACCAAGGGTGAGGTCGGTGGAGGGCTGATGGCTGGGAGCTTGGAGGAGTTCGCTGTGTGGTGGTAACTCCACAGGGTGAGACAGGAAAAAAGCAGGGAAGAGGGAGGAGGACTGACTGAGGCCGGGGTCTGGAGGTGGACACACACCGGGAACTGCTGACTAGCAGGTTCTCTGGGTGAAACACACACACACACAAAAACCCCTAAGCTCTGCAGCTGGCTGGATTGGCCCCCTTCTCAGTTAAGGGGATTCTAAAGAAACCTAGAAACTAATCAGGCCACAATGGCCAAGAAGGGGTCAGGCGTGACTCATGATGCCTTTGTCCTTGAGAGTTCAGGCACAGCTGACCAGCATTAGCCTTAAAACACACATTTTAAGACACACAAAGCAGACTCTTGCTACGGGAGGTGGCTCATGTCTGTAATCCCAGCACTTTGGGAGGCCTAGGCAGGTCAATCACCTGAGGTCAGGAATTCAAGACCCACCTGGCCAACGTGGTGAAACCCCATCTCTGCTAAAAATACAAAAAATTCACCAGGCGTGGTGGCGCTCGCCTGTAGTCCCAGCTACTCGAGAGGCTGAGGCAGGAGAACCGCTTGAGCCCGGGAGGCAGAGGTTGCAGTGAGCTGAGACCACACCAGTGCACTCCAGCCTGAGCAACAGAATGAGACTCTGTCTCAAAAAATAAATAAATAAATAAATAAAAGGCAGATATTTAAAAAAAAAAAAGATATCAAATTCCAACCTGGCTTTAGCGTAGCATCACATGACAGCAGGCTCTGAAGAAATTTCAAAATATTTTATCCCAAAATGTATTTATTTTACGTATTTTGAAATGCCCCTGCAAAGCTGTCTCTTGTGATGGAAGAATTCTCTCTTTTTTC
Source organism: Saimiri boliviensis (assembly GCF_048565385.1). Taxonomy (NCBI): domain Eukaryota; kingdom Metazoa; phylum Chordata; class Mammalia; order Primates; family Cebidae; genus Saimiri; species Saimiri boliviensis. Next base: position 2,818,717 of record NC_133453.1, read on the forward strand.
AGGTCTTTGTTTTCTGCTCCTAAAAAGATTAACTGAGAATCTAAAACCTTCTAAAGGTCTCTACAGTATTGCCTCTAGGGGTAGCCATCTAAGAGACTTCATCTATATAATAAAAACCTTGGTTTCCACAACCCCTTATCTGAACCCAGACATTCCTTTCTACTGATTTCAGCTCTCTGGGTGATAACTTAACCTTTTTAACCAATCGCCAATCAGAAAATCTTTGAATCCGCTTATGATCTGTAAGCTCCCGCTTCACTCCACATTGTTCCGACTTTCTGGACTGAACAATGCGCACCTCACATACTTGGGTGATGTCTTCTGTCTCCCTAAAACATGCGCAACCGTGTTGCAGACCGACCCCCTTGGACATATGTTCTCAGGACCTCCTGTGGCCACGTGACGGGTCATGGTCCTCACATGTGGCTCGAAATAAATCTCTTCAAGTATTTATAGGGTTTGGATCTTCTTCATCCGCATGATGGTTAATAGTCAGTGTCAACGTGACTGGATTGAGGAATGCCTAGATCTGCGGGACGCATTGTTCCCGGGTGTATCTGTGAGGGGACTGCCAGCTGGGACTGACATTCTAGTCGGTGGACTGGGAGGGGAAGACCCACCCTCAGTGTGGGTGAGCACCATCCAAACGGCTTCCGGAGCAGCTGTTCAAAGCAGGCAGAAGAAGGGGATTCGCACTCACTGAGTCTGCATTCTCTTCCCACGCCTGCGGCTGCGTCTTCTCCTCCTGCCTTGGGACATCAGACTCCAGGCTCTCCAGCCTTTTGACTCCGGGACTTGCATCAGCAGCCTCCCGGGGCTCTCGGGCCTTTGACCGCAGGCTGAGGGCTGCACCGTCAGCTTCCCTGCCTTTGAGACTTTTGGACTTAGACTGAACCACACCACTGGCTTCGCTCTCTTCCAAGTCTGCAGGCAGCCCACCGTGGGGCTTTGCCTTGTTATCCTGTGAGCCAGTTCTCCCTCCTGAGCTTGCTGACATACATTCTGTTGGTTCTGCACTCTGGAGAGTCCTCACCAGCACAGCCTGCCTCCATGTCTTTGCTGCTCCTTCCTGCTGGGTAGCCCGGAGCTGCCTGCACAACCTGGTCCGAGACTGAGCTGTCCGTGTTGCCCCAGGGACTGCCCCAAGGGTGAGATGTGGCTGCACACCCGACCTAGCTAGAGCTCGTCACAGGTCCTCCTGCGTTTTCTGGCTGCACGTGGCAAGAGGGCCCCGCGTCTCCTGCTGTGGGCCTCCCTGCCCTTGCTGGGCCCCTGAGCCCATCGGGCTGCTCCGGCCGACACTGAGTGTAGCCGGATTCCAGCACCTGCAGCCAGGGTCCTGCTCAAGCGGTGCCAGTTTACAGAGGGGCTGAGGATGAGGCTTGTGTGAGTGAGCAGGTGGGGCAGGGTGTGACCGCCCAGCCCTGTGCTCTCAGGGAGGGAGGCCGGTGGCAGAGACAGTGGAGACGGGTCACTGGGGAGGGCCGACCGGACCGGGGCTGCCACAAAAGACCATGACCTGGGTGCCTCCGGCAACAGGACCTTGCTCTCTTCAGCTCTGGGGGCCAGAGGTCCCAAATGAAGATGTGTCAGGGCTGTGCTTCCCCGAAGGGTCTGGTGGAGAATACTCTCGTCTCTTCCAGCCTCTGGTGGCTCCAACGTCCCCTCCATCTCTGCCTCTGTCTCTACACCGGCATGGCCCTTTCCTCTTCCTGTGTCTTCGGAGGACATCTGTCATTGGCTGCTAAGGATCTTCCCAGATCACCCGGGACCGTCTCATCTGGACATCCTTCATGTAATCACATCGTACAGGTCCTTGCTCCAAATGAGGAAGCATTCACAGGTACTGGGACGTGGGCGTATCTTTTGTGGGGCCACCATTCACCCACGACAGGTGTGGTGTAGAGTTGGGGTGCGGGCTTGGGTGCAGTGACCAGAGTGGCCACCGCAGTACCAAAGAACCTGCAGAGTCAGCCCAACTGCAGCTGCGCCCTGGGGGGAGCTGAGGCAGGAAAGGGCTGGGCGGAGGCCTGGCCCACGTGGAGGAGAAAGTTAATAAAATCGAAGGACAGCCGTCCAGGGCCTGAAGAGGGATGATGAGGTGTAGCATCTACCCTTTGCACCCCCACAGGGGGTGAGGACCAGCATCAGCCGCTTAGCCCCTGGGATATGCTGATTTCTAAACAGACTGACCGTCAGTTTCCAACACGAGCCGAAGGTGCCGAGGAGGCCATGATGAATCTCTTGCTTGGAGTCGCATTTTTATGGCACTTCTCCCTCTTCTCATTCCGTTCACACAGCTTATTTTAAATTCAGCGGTTCCGGGGCCCGCCCGCCCTAGGAGCAGATGCTGGGATTTCTTCTTGGAGCCCCTACAACTCCTCAAGCCTGACAGACAGCATGCTCACTTCACGAGAGGAAAACAAAGGGCAGAAAGACGCGCTTGCTGGCTTTCCCTTTCAAACGCCGGGCGCGCCGAATCCCAACTCTGGGCTGGGCCAGGACCCGAGGCTGGCCCCAGGCACTGCCCGGAGCGGGCGGCAGGGCTCGCTCCCTGCGTCTCGCCTGATGACAGACCTCAGAGAATTTCTGGGGCAGACGAAAAGAGCATATTAAGCTTAATTTCGGCATTGTAAAGGTTATTATTATAATCATTTCCCTCTGAAGAATTGTAAATAATTCATTTGCAGAACTCTAGTTGAAGTCTCTAATTAGATTCTCCTCGGGCACTCACAAAGCCTCTTCCTCCTCCAGTTGCGAAACCCATTTAGTTCGGGTTTTTGTTTTGTTTTGACCCTCTCTCCACTCAACATGCTAAGAAACAAGCCTCGTATTGTTTTTTGTGTTCTCAAATTCTGTTTTGGCAGCGTGCCCTGCCTGTCCCCTCGCCGGGGATGCTTGCAGAGGGGAGGGTGCCGGGGGTGAGAAGGGCATTCTTGCTAGGCCACATGTATGCTCCTTTCTTGGGGTCTTGAGGCATCCCGGGAGTCAGATGCTCTGGTCCCTGCCTGCCCTCGGATCTGGATGCCTGAACCAGGCAGAAGAGGGAGGGTCTCCTCAGGAATGGGACAGAGCCTTTCACAGTGACTCAAGGCGTTACTGGCTCTAAAATCCGGGGCTGTCTCTACCGGGGTGTGATGCAGGAGGCACAGGCCTCTGATGCCACAGAAAATGGCCCTGCCTCCCTCTTCCTGGTCCTCCAGATTCTTCTCCTGCACCCACAAGTGAGCGTCCCCACGTGTACTTGGAGAGCAGAAGCAGGTGCCAGTGCAGATGGCAGGTGACCCTGAAGGGGAAGGGGACAGGGTTTCCCAGGGCGGCACCCACCTGCATGGGTGCAGGGGCTGGGGATGTGCGGGGTGGGCTGGGAAGTGTCAGATTGGCCCTGTTTCCACCTGAAGAGGACAAATGTGGCTGTGTGGAGGCACGGGCATCCAGGAGGGCTCTTGGAGGGGTCTCCAGGGAACACTGACGCCAACTGTCTGTCCTGGTGATCTGCGGTCGCCCCATGTGCCTGCCCCCGGGCCTGCCTGGACCCCTGCCCTGCCGGGCCTCAGTCCCTGCCTGACCCCACCCGTCCTGAGCTTGGAGCCCTCGTGCAAGGACGCAGCCCCGGGGGAGAGCAAGCCTTGCTCCCCAAACGGCCTGGGATAGTTTTGAATTTAGGTGTCAGTGTGAGTGTGTGTGTGTGCGTGTGTGTGTGTGCACCAGGAAGAAGGTGACTTGAGCATGTCCTGGGTCACCGAGAGGGTCCCGGTACCTGCATTTGCACCTTGGGGCTGTTGGATTCGCAGGGCAGGTGCGGCCAGCGGCTTAGACCAGGGGAGGAGCAGGGCGCCCCGCACAGAGGCTGAGGCGCCTACCCCAGGGCTGGGGCCCTGCACGGGTTTCCCACCACCGCGGCAGGGGTCCCACGGGTCTGTGGGCGAGCCTGGGTTTTAGCCGGCCCCTCCTCGCACGTCCGCTCCTTGCTGTCGATCTGAGAGGAAGCGAGGATGCAGCGAGGAGAAACAGGCTGACCGAGGATGGGGGGATGCGGGCCGGGGGTGCTGACGGGCGTGGGAGAGGCGGGGGGCGGACCGCAGGGAGGGCACTTGCCTTGGAGGGAGGAGGCGGCAGCAAGGACATCGCCAGTGCCTCAGTTCTACTGGGAAGGGGCAGGTCGGGAGCTGGACGAACGATAGAGAGGGGAGCGTGGGCGCCAGCGTGGCGGGGTGTGACGGTGCGCGGCCCTGAGCACCCCAGGAGAGCTGTCCTGGAGGCCCCGACAGGCTGGACCCCTTCCCTCCCCAGGCCGTGCCGCTGGAAGCGCCGGGCTCTGCCAGCCGGGGTGCAGCCTGCTCACTGCAGCACCACGGGCGGGCGCAGGGACCCCCAGCTTTTGTCTTTGAGCTTTCTCGGGTGGGAGGGAGCTATCCCCGGCTGTGACACAGGTGACCTCTGTGAATCTTCTCGAAGGCCACGTGAGCGCCGCCGCAGCAGCTCCGCGGGGATGGGTTCTGGCTTTGGTGGCTGTGGCAGAGGAGAGGGTTAAATTAGAAGACCCATATTGGCCCCCCAAAAGGGTCTTCTTGACTCTGCAGCACCGCAGCGGAGCCTGCGATGAACCCCCCTGAGGTTTGCAGGTTTGCACAATTGCAAGGCCGAGGTCAGGGGGCGCTGGGGACCCTGCCTCCCAGCAGGAGGGAAAGACCCTCCCTGAGGGGCCCGTGTGGGCTTTGATTGCGTGCCCAGGCTGAGCACGTCTATTCTGGATAATCTCTGGGGTAAATCCGCAAGCTCCCTGGGCCCCAGCTCCATGGTGGGGCCTCACCCTGAGCGCCAGGGGCCTGCGACCCCATCCCCGCATTCCTGTTCAGTTTCTGTGTCGCGCCCCAGACATTTGTGTCTCTCCCGAGGCCCACCTCGCCTGTTTTTACGAGATGACTGGTTGTGGGAAGGCCTAGGCTGGGACGCTGCCTTGTTGCCTTCTGGTATGAAGATAGCTGGCTTGCAAGTTAGTAAACTCTTAAACTTGGTCTTATAAACACTCATCATTCCAAATGTGACATCACCTCTATGTACATACATCTTCTTAAACTCAAATATGCAAAAATACCTCCCAAGCAGCTGCCACATTGCAGAGAATTTAATTAAAGGAAAGGCCCCTTTTGGAAATGTGTTTATTTTACCATAAAAAGGGATGGAGTCGCCCTTTCTGGAAGTTTTTCTCTCTAATTAAGCTTTGCCCTGATTACTGCTGTGGAGGTGGCACCCGCAGGAGTCCGGGAGGGAACGTCTCTGGGCTGATAAAACCCAGGGCAGTTCAATGAAAGCCAACACAAGCGGGCTCAAACGCTGTGTGACGTGTACACAGGAAGAGACGATGAACGCTCATTGGCACAAATCAAAATAGGTATTTTAAGAAATTATGGTTGAGCAGCACAAGCTCCTTTACCTGAATTCCGCCAGTGTCACCACGCAGGGCTCCTGCACTCCTGTAGGAAAGCAGCTCCCACCAATGACAAAAATGACTGCTTGTGTCACGGCATAGAGGCACCATGCTGAAGCTTTCTTCAATCAAATCAGAGACCTTGAATGCTTATTTTTTCTCACACTTTGATATATATTTTTTTAGCAATAATTTATTTCTAAACCAAAAAAATTACTCTTCAAATCACTCAGACCCTTTCTTGGAAACCAGGTGAAAACATTGAACAGGTTCATTTAATATTGACCCTGCTTAAGACAGAGTTAGATGGGGGTACCGACTTAGCCTTACAGCTGAGAACAGAGAAGCCAGGTTGGAAGATGAGTGATCGCCATGCTTCCTTTAGTTACCTGCTGCGGAGTGAGAAGCTGAGTAGGCAAATGGACAATGGTCAGGCCGTGTATAAAAACAGATCTCTGACCTACAGGGACCAGTCCCAAGACCAGCTTGCTGTCAAAAGCCAGATGTGGAGGAAGGGAGGCCACCATCTGCAGCAACCTGTCCAGGAAGCTGAGCAAGAACCTTTGCGACAACTGACCCCAGGTGGCCAGGATTCAATGAACAGCTGACATCTTTCCTAATTTTCGTCCCTGCTTCTGACATAGGACCGACTAGAGAGAGCCAAATCCACTCGTAACCACACACGTGATTGTCCCACTTTTACGAGCTGCTTCCAGCTCCCCCACTATTCAGATATTATGATTGTGTGTCTAACAGTACATAAAGAATCTAAGTTGAATTTATTAGAATTAATAAGCATGTAACACAGTTACTGAGTAGAAAATCAATATACAAAGATCAATTACATTTTACATTCCAGAAACAACTAGGAAAAACAAAACCCAGAAAAACAGATCATTTAAAAAAAAAATAAGTCCCTGGAAATAAGCTTGAACGAAATGTACAAGATTTCTATAATGGAAAAAAATAATTTTTTATGAAGGCATTATTTATTTATTTATTTGTTTATTTGAGACAGAGTCTTGCTTTGTCCCTCAGGCTGGGGTCTAATGGTGTGATCTCAGCTCACTGCAACCTCCACCTCCTGGGTTCAAGTGAGTCTTCCTTCTCAGCCTCCCAATGGAGGAATTCATTAAGTTTATGGATGAGAAATAGCTAATATATAAAGATATACATTCTTCCTAAATAGGGATATAGATTTCATGCAATCCCAGTCAAAATGTCCATAGTTTTTAATGCTTATACACTGTTGGTGGGAGTATAAATTAGTTCCACCACTGTGGCAGACAGCATGGCGATTCCTCAAAGACCTGAAGACAGAGATACCATTCAACCCAGCAATCCCATTACTAGGGATACACCCAAAGGAATATAAATCATTCTGTTATAAAGACACATGCACGTGTATGTTCACTGCAACACTATTCACAATAGCAAAGACATGGAATCAACCTAAATGCCAATCACTGATAGACTGGTTAAAGAAAATATGATACATATACACAGTGGAACCATGTAGCCATAAAAAAGAATGAGATCATGTCCTTTGCAGCAACATGGATAGAGCTGGAGGCCATATCCTTAGTAAACTAGCACAGGAACAAAAAACCAAATACCACGTGTTCTCACTTGTAAGTGGGTGCTAAATGATGGGAACACGTGGACACACAGAGGGGAAGAACACACACTGGGGTCCATCGGAGTGTGGAGGGTGGAAGCGGGGAAAGGATCAGGAAAAATAACTAATGGGTACTAAGCTTAATACCTGGGTGATGAAATAGCCTGTACAACACACTGTATGAAGTAAGCTTACCTATGCCACACACCTGCATATGTACCCCTGTACTTAAAATAAAAGTTAAAAACTTAAAAACCCCCAAAAAACAAATGTCCACAGGTTTTTTGGGGGGGCGTAAGGAGAGGCAAGGGGTAGGATGGAATTTGACACCAAATGACACAAAAATATGTATGAAAACATGAAGGGCCGAGAAGAATTAAGACATTTTTGAAAAATAATCACACAGCGGTGCTTGATCTATGAGCCATCTATGCTTATTATAATTCCCTGGTACCTGAGAAAGTGTGACACTGGCCTAAGGAGGGACTCATAGAACAATGTAAGAGAAAACAACATCTTGAAACAGAAGCTCCCATATCCAGGACCTCGATACGTGGAAGCAGTGGCATTTCAGATCAGTGAGAGAAGGATTAACATTTCCATAACTGGTCCTGGGTACACTGGATATCCACATGGAAAAATGAAATTGGATGCCATGATGGATTATATTTTTCAAACATGACCACACCTGTATAGCTCCCATCCCATAGGCTGTCCTTTCAAGGTGGCATTGATACTTCTTCACTGAGACCTGGGTCTGTTTTCTCTCCCCTGGCGCCAGGGCAGACCTTTACAAATACCATGACCAACAGCATGCAAAGAAGCAGCTGTTGAGGCTAAGTCAAAAAGGGTAATAAAGCTTCCATCTGGCTCTCTTTCTCTCTCTCTCTCTTTCCCCACTCTCTGGACACTTGTCCTTGAAACCCAGCCACTGCACTGAGAGGAAGTCAAAACCAGACCATATAAAGAAACTGCCACCCCATGTGCAGAGAAACAGCTCCCAGCTGACTGACAGCATCAAATCGCAGATATGTGAGTGGACGAGATGGTTCTGGCTTCTCGCCTTCAAAAGCTTCTCAGAACCCAGTCATTGCAAGACTTCAAACAATAAACAAACGAAAACTTAACTTATGGATCCTTTCTGAATTCCTCACCCACAAAATCTGTGAGTAGAACATATGGTTGTTTTATACAGCGAAGTTTTGGACGAATTTGTTACACAGCTCTAGTATCTGAGCAGACCCCTACCTCATATCACACGCAAAACTCCATTTCAGGCAGGTCAAAACAAAAGCTGAAAACAAAAGTCAAACTATAAAGCTTTCATAAGATATTGTAGGAATTTATCTTCATCATCATGAAGTAGAAAGGAGTTTCATGAGACACAGAAATAAGTAACCATTAAGGAAAATGTAATTGCACTGGTTTACAATAAATGTAGCCCCCTCTGGCTCATCAAAGGCTATCACTGTGGAGGGAAGGACAAGCCACAAAGTGAGAGATGGTATTTGTCACACGCCTGTCTTCTAAGGACTCGTGTTGTGGAATACATAAAGAATTCCTGGCCAGGCACAGTGGCTCATGCCTGTAATCCCAGCACTTTGGGAGGCCAATGTAGGCAGATCACTTGAGGTCAGAAGTTCGAGATCAGCCTGGCCAACACGGTGAAAGCCTATCCCTGCTAAAAATACAAAAATTAGCCAGGCATGGTGGCAGGTACCTCTAACCCTAGCTACTCAGGAGGCTGAGGCAAGAGAATTGCTTGAACCCGGGTGGCAGAGGATGCAGTAAGCCAAGATCACACCACTGCACTCCAACCTGGGAGACAGCAGAGTGAGACTTTGTCTCAAAAAAAAAAAAAAAAAAAAAAAAAAAAGAATTCCCACAAAGTAGAAAAAATAGGCAAGTGACGTAAGTGGCACTTCATAGAAGCAGAATTCCAAATGACCAAGAGAAGAATGAAAATGTGCTTCACCTCATTGGTGACCAGAGGAATGCAAATCAAACCACTGCGAGGTACCATCACACACCCACCAGACTGAGAGATAAAAAAGCACGACAATACAGAATGTTGCTGACAGAGTGACCCAATAGGAACTCATACGCCACTGTGGGAGTATGAATTGTTTCAACCACTTTGGAAAAGAGTGGCATTTTCCATTGCATTTGAGGATATGCATTCCTATGAATGGAATTTCACTCTCCACATGCCCTGGAGAGACTTGTGCCTGTGAGTACTAGGGCAATGTTCCATAAGCTTCACAGCAGTGCTCCTTGCAGTCACCCCAAGTGTCCTTCAATGTTCCATGGGTAGATAGATAGTGATATGTTTATTCTATGGGATGCTAGTCAAAATTCAAACTTAAAGAATTATCCTCACATGCAACAATATAGGGTCAACTCATGTGTATGATGAGCTAAAGATGCAAGATCCAAAAACTATCAATGGCACAATTCCACTAATATGAAGTTCAAAAAAGTTCAAAACTAGGTTAGCCTGTGTATGTCGGGGGATAAATACGATCAATGCAAGGATACATTTGAAAGAAAAAAAGCAAGGCGTGATCATTATAAAAACGAACAGTGTCCACCCTTAAGCATGGATAGGTAAAAGGAGGTTCTAACTAGGAAATTCTTCCAGAGGCTGATGTTCTGTTTTTTTTAGCTACATAGGAATTAGCTTTACAGTTATGCATGTCTTGTTTTGTTTAAATTAGAAACAACCTTTTATTTTTTTAAATAAAGCCAGTGTATTTCCATTTTAGAAAATCGGAACACAAAAATGATAGAAACATTATATTCGTATCACCTAAAAGTTACCACTGTTAATAGTTTATATCCTTCCAGATCTTTTTCTAAATATATATAATACATAAATGCATTTTCTATCAAAGTGGCATCATACTGTATATAATGTTTTCACCCCTTAAAGTGTACAATTCTGTGATTTTGAGTATATTTGCAGTGCTGTACCACCATTACCAGTATCTAATTCCAAAATAACTTTATCACAAAACCTCAAACCTCACATCCAGCTCCCCTTTCCCCCAGACCCTGGCAACCACTAATCTAATTTTCCTCTCCTCCAATTTTCCCATTCTGAATATTTTATACAAATGGAATCATACAGTATGTGGCCTTTTATGTCTGGCCTATTTCATTTAGTATGTTTTCAAGGATTGTGCATATTGAAGAATATATTAGCACTTCATCCTTTTATGATTGAATAATATTCCATTGCATGGATGTATCACAATTTGTTCATCTGTTCATCAACTGATGGACAGCTGGGTTCTTTGGCTATTATGAATAATGTTGCTATGAACATCCACATACAAAGTTTTTGCATGTACTTGTATTTTCATTTCTCATAGATATGTATCTGTGAGTAGGTGGATCATATGGTGATACTGTGTTTAACATTTGGAAGAACTTCCAAACTGCTTTCTAAAGTGCCTGCACCATTTTGCATTTCCACCAGCAACGCATAAAAGTTCCACTGTCAACACTTGCGATTGTCCATTGTTTTGACACGGCCATCTTAGTAGATGAGGTTTCCTAATGGCTTATGATGTGGAACATCTCTTTTTGTTTGTATTGGCCATTTGTGTCACTTCTTTGGAGGAATATCTATTCAAATCCTGTGCCCATTTTAAAATTGGATTGTTTGTCATTCTGTGGTTATGAGTATTCCTTACATATTCTAGATACTAATCCTTTATCAAATGAATGATTTGCTAATGTTTGCTCCCATTATGTGGTTTGCCTTTTTACTTTCTTGACAGTATGTTTTAAGTTGCATAAGTTTTTTATTTTGATGAAGTCCAATTTGTCTGTTGTTTTCTTTGGTTGCTTATACTTTGGGTGTCATATCTCAGAAACCATTGCCAAACTCCTATTCATGAAGACTGACACCTGTTTGTTTCTAAATGCTTTATAGTTTTAGCTTTTGCATTTAGGTTACTCTTTTTAATTAATTTTTGTATATGGCATGAGACAAGAGTACAGCTTCATTTTTCACACGTGACTATTCAATTGTTTTAGCACTATTCATTTAAATGACCATTCTTTTTCCATTGAATGATCTCGGCACTTTTTCTGTGTCTTATGTCTTTTTTATTTCTCTATTTTTGCCTTTTTGGTGTTGAAAAGGTATTTTCTATTTTACCATTTTAATTCCCTTGTCATTTATTTTACTATGTATTTTTAGTTAGTAGTGGCTCTGGAAATTATGATTACATTCTAATGGACAGCAGTCTAGTTCAGATGACTCCAAACTTAATTTTAATAGTATATAAAAACTTCGCCCTTGTATACTACCATGACTTTCTCCTTCCTTTTTGCTATTATTGTCCTGCAAATTATATATTTATGCTGTGAAAAACCATCAACACAGATTTATAATGATTGCTTTTTGCAGTTGATTTTTAAAATCAGATAGGGAAAATAAATTCCAAATAATGATATATGTATGCCATCAAATTCAGCCAGTGGTGATGCCCCAGACCCCGTCACGTCTTTCCTGGGCATGCATGTGGCCTTCTGGAGTCCCACAGACGTGTTGGAGTTTTCAAAGCCCTCTTCTGGATATCTCTTCCCCAAGCTTTTCCTTTTAGTTTTTTGTTTTTGTTTTTTTTTTTTCCCAATCATCTTGGTGTTTACCTCTATTGTTTCATCACCTCAAGCTGTTGTCATAACAAACAATTGCCCGACAGCTGGAATGAGCAGGCCTTGTAATGCCGGTTCTCTGGGAAAGGGATCTTGATGAGCTCCAACTGCATTCTGCCCGCTAGCCTGGTCCGCCAGGCTGCTGGTCCTCACTGTGATTGCAGGATCATTGGCTTCCGGGGTTACTGTGGAGCTGGAGAGAGGGGTTGGGGGAGGGCAAGTTACAGTGCCACAAAGCTCACTGTTCTTAGGGTGGTTCCGCCACTTTTCCTGAATAAATGCTCCCTGAGTTGTCACAAGCCTTAATTTCCAGAGTTCTGAAAAAGTTTATTTTGACTTTTGTCTTCTGCAGGGTTTGCCCTGCTTATGTAAAAACGATTTTCAGAGGCACTTCCTCTGCATCTCCACTGACGTTACTCGGCAGTTATTCCTAATTTTATATACGGTTTACGTGCTCACATGTATTCATAAAAACGAATAAAAAAGCCAAATCAGCACTGTGACCTTGGTGCCCAGCTGCAATAATCAACTGCCTTTCTCACTTTGGAGTGTTTGTAGTCACTGTCATAGTGGGTCTGAGTGGTCACAGGGAAGCTGACCCAAGTTTCACAATTCAGTATGTATGTATGTATGTAAATAATCCAGACAGAAGAAAAAGCTGATCTATTAGGTTGGTCCAAAAGTTATTGCGGTTTTTGTCATTGAAAGTAATTGCAAAAACTGCAATTACTTGTGCACCAACCTTCTACATAGATGCCCATTACAACATTGGCCATACAATGAACAATTAGGATTAACCTCAAAACCCAAACAGGGTAAAGGGTGAGTAAATACCCTGCATTTTCTCGCTGGAATGGTTGTACCCATTCTCTGAAATAATTATGAAGACCAAGTGGTAATAAGGAGAATTTTTTAAGGATGTGTTTATTGAAAAAAGCAAAATGCAAATGTCTATTTGCACCATGGTTTTGCCTCTGGAACAATCATATATATGCATGTACAATGGCCAGGAAAGAAGAATGAAAAGTGAACACGATTTGTTGGGGTGGAGAGAATTGTGGGCATTTTAAAATTAGATTTTCCCCACCTTATTGTCATGCTTTAAGTGCACTAAATGGAAAATTTTTTTTAAAAAGTCAATATGTCTAAAAGAAAGAAATACTTCCCCGTATCTCCACGTGCTAGACGTGGCACTGGTCAGAGGCATCCTGTGGCAGCGGCTGCATGACCCAGGGGCTTCCTCTGTGGTGTGACCTGGGGACAGAGCTCTGCCTTGTCATCGAGATGGGCCCCAGGGACCCGGACGGGGATGGAATGCAGCTTTCTGCCAAGCTGCCTGGAGACAGGGAGGAGGAGGAAGAGGAGGAGGAGGAGGAGAAAGGCCCTCTCCTTCCCTTCCTCCTAGAGAAGATGTTTTTCCAATAAATAATTGTGAAGTCTCAAATGAAATATAAGCCTCGTGAATTATCTTGGGCTTTTGGGTATCCAGGAATCTTTCAGTGTCTGCACAGGGTCACTAAGGCTCCTGATGGATGCTCCCATCTCCCCTGGGGGAGTAGGGGCACCACCTTCCTGACGATAATGACGGGACCACCCCTTCCACCTTCCCGCATGCCACTCCCTCCCACGGAGCCTCCACCATCCAGCAGTTCTCATTCTGCGTTTTTGTTTTTGTTTTTTAAATTTCTTTCTCTTAAGCGTCTGAGGAAGGGAAGGAAGAATTAAGTGGAATGTGCTTTGGAAATAATTCATCAGAGCAGCTTTCCCAATGTGGGTTTTGTGTAGGAAGACCAACTGTCCGGGCTTGCCTGGGACTAACGGGCTTCCAGGGGTGTGGAAATTCCGCTGCTGAAACCAAGAAAGTCCCATGAAATTCCTGGGATGAGTTGGCCACTTCAGTCCCATGAGTCTCTATGTGGTGGATGCTAATAGGTATTACATGAAAATCGTTGGCAAAAGCTAGGTTAAATAAAGTCAGATAGATTTGCTACAGGCCTTGTCAGAGCCTCTGTATGCTAATCTGTTATATGCTCATACATATTGAAAGCAGGGTGTCCTTGGTGTAACAGAGCTTCAGTTCTCTATTTTTCTAAAATTAATTAATCTAAGAAACATAAAGTTTGATGAGGCTAACTAAGTAGGCTGTGCTTCTCAGGATACCCAGACCATTTCTGGGAGAAGCGGGTCAAGACGCTACTCTGGAATAGTTGAAACGTGCCAAGTGCTGGACAGGGTTCTCTCCAAGGTGCCGTCAGGGGGTGGAGGAAGTCCTGAGGTTTGCTTTTGCAGAGCTGGGTGCTGGAAGGGGTGTGTTGCCAGGTGTGTACAGCCCAGGGGTGTGTCCTGACCAGCCCTCCTCAGTCCAAGCCATCAAATACAGGGAAAGGACATCTTCCTGGTGAGAGCCCACAGACCCGGGTCCCAGGGAGGAGGCCTGGGGGACAGTTTCCCAGTGCTCATCATTCTGCAGCTGGGGCATTGGGACAGCCCTACAGAGATACACGCAGCTGCTGGACCCCCTGCATGTGGCACGCCTCACACCATCACTGCGGAGGCCACTTGCATATTGAGCGGTGAGGCGCAGGCACCGGATGGATCCGGGGCCACCTGACTGGCCGTGTGCTCCTGCCGTCCCCACCCCGTCCATCTGCGGAAGGGCACGGGAGCTGTGTGGCACCAGGTCACACGTGTTTGCTCTCCTCCGGTCCGTTTCTGCAGCAGCAGGTGCACACACTGAAGGTGGGGTAAGGGCAGAATCCCGATGCGTCACAGAATCTGGGGGCAAGGCTGCGGCGAGGGGAGCCCTCTCTGGACAGGTAGTCCCACCAATACAAGTTACAGGGACTTCAGGCCCCCCCTGGGGTGGCCATTGCTGGGCAACCTCTAGACTCCTCCCAATCCTGACATCTTGTCCTGTCTGATGGGGGCCTGAGGGCACCTGGAAGCTTCTCAGGCTGGGGCTTGTATGCTCCTCGGCTAGATACCAGGCTCAGAGACCTCGGGGTTGCTGAACATTGAGAGTCAGCTAACAGCCTCCCACAAGGCTCATGGTTCCAGCCAGGAAGCAGATTCTACAGGCTTTGAGCATCTCTGCCTGGCCTGTGGGGACAGGAGCCGGGGGCTGCTGGTGAGCCCAGGATCTGCCCCTGGGGCCTCTGCCCAGGTGATGGGCTTCCTTCCACCTGCCTCTGGCCTTGGCAGCCTCGCAGCGTGGGAAGATCTGCATCTGCCATGATCGCCATGGATCCCAGCCCTGCTGAGTGGCCAGAGACACCAGCTGTCCTGGGGGAGGCTGCTGGAACTGGAGTCCACTGTCCTGCAAGGGAGGCAGGCTGCTATAAGCAGCCTGGCAGTGGGCGTGGCTGGCCATGGTGGGCTGCATGTGCACCTGCCCCATACACCAAGCACTGTACCAACCTTTGCAGCTCCTCCAGGATTGAGCAGTGAGCTCCCAACCCAGTCCCTAGTCAGGTGAGAAGTGTGCCACTGTGCAGTGAGGACACAGGCCATCGCGGACTTGGAGGTATCAGGGATTCCGTTCCCATGGGGACCAGGAGGGCCTCCCACACCTGAGGTGGATGTCATCTTGTGTTGCTGATTAAGACTAAGATTTTTGAGTAAGTACAGGTGGAGTCAAGGCCACTCTGTGCCTTTCTGGGGTCCTCCTGGGAGGATGAGGGTCCCAAGAGGCACAGGTGTCCCGTAGGCCCTTGTGGACGTGGCTCTGGGAAGGGCCAGAGGCAGACGCCCAAGATGACAGCCCGGGCCAGGAGTGTGCCTCCAATTTGTGCAGCGGGCTGCCCTGAGGCTCAGCGAGGGCTGGGTAGAAGGTGGCACCCTAGAGGCCAAGCACAGGGCAGCGAGGGCAAACAGATGGGACAGCTTGATGCCAAGGACAGGGAGCCCTCGTCCCCCATCTGAACCCAGGGCTCAGCCCCAGCCGCAGGAGAGCAGCACAGCCTCTGAGGGCAGCTACTGAGGTCAGCACTGCTGCCCACGTGGAGGGTGAGGAGAGGAGCCCCTGAGGGCATCCAGTGACCCGGAAGGAGCCACGCGGTCAGCCGGAGTCAGAAGGGCAAAGCCTGCGGCAGATTCAGGGGTTGGCCACCAGGTGGCACAAGAGAACCCAGCACAGGCGCAGGGGCCGGAGGTCGCCTGGCTGGCCACATCTGGCCTTGGGCCTCCTCGGGCAGGTGGCCAGAGAGAAGAGGAGGGAAAGCCTCCACTGAGGGTCTACAGTGGGCCTACGGCAGCGTGGGGCTGCGGTCTGCCTGGCACATGTGAGGGTGCTGTGTCCAGCTGTGAAGGACGCAGAGATGTGGGGGCAGCAACTCCAGGAAAGTGGGAACTCCAGGGGCGGGTTTTCCAGAAACTCCAGGGAGCCAGGAACTCCAGGGGCTGAGGTTCCAGAGATTCCGGAGAACCGGGAACGCCAGGGGCCAGGGTTGCAGAGATTCCAGGGCGTTGGGAACTCTGTGAGGAACTGAGGCAGAGATGAGGGCACTCGACCCAGCACAGTGCTCTTGCGGAGAGAGTCTCTGCACCTCAGCCCACAAGCCCCAGGGTTTCAGGGCAGCAAAGTCCTGCCTAGGTGTCCACCCCCAGGGTCTAGGACCTGCCCTGCCACCTCCTCCTTGCCAGCCCTTTGAGGAAGCTCCTACCCCCCACCTGACACCTCTCAAATGCCTAGTCTCCCCGTGCCATGCTCCAGGTGGTGGAGGGTCCTCTGCCCGGGCACCCTCTGTGCCTTCTACTGGCATCTGGTCAATTCTGGGTCCTGGCGTGACGGGCTGGGTACTGTTGAACGATGCTGGGGGCGGATGAGCCCTCTCCCTCCTCTCACACTGTGTGGAGGCAGAGGAAGGGGTGGAGAAGCACCACGGAGCCCACAAAACCAAAGGGAAGAGAAAGAGGGAGGAGGGGAGTGAGGTGGGACCCCTGTGCATGTCCTCCGACCGCTTGTGTCCTGCAGAACCCTCTCTGATTTTCCACATTATTCTAGGAGGTTACGGACCATTTTAATTTTTATCAAAGAAACGTGGCACGGGTGGGCACAAATCCTGCGCAGCTACGAGTCGCCCTTCCTCAGGCTCACCTTGCACTGGGAGTCACACGCTGGGCCACGGCACCATGTGGCAAGGTCACGTGTCCCACTGGGCAGCGTGGGTGGGTCACAGACATATGGGACAGATCCTGACATTGCACGTCACGGCTCCTTTCCCCTCTCCCTCTTTTTCTTCTGCCGGTTACCATGTCACTTAGGTGATCACATCTGATGGGATTGCTGGGAGGCAGCTTTGCAGTCCTGCAAAATAATGGGTGATAAGGTGAGGGGCACCCCCAGTAGGACCCTCAACACACAAGGGAAGGAAGCTCCGTTCTTTCTTCCTTCCGCTGGGCAGACCCTGGGCCTCGGGTGTGGGGCTGCCTGGGCAGGTCGGGCACCTGAGAAGGACTTGCTTTGCGAAGGGGAAGGTTTGGGAAGGAAAGGCCAGATGGCAGCCAGTGTCAGAACGACACAGGGATGCAGGGAGGGTTCAGGAGGCAGCTCCCCAGGGGACCCCGAGTGGCCCGAGGTCTGGGAACTGGTACCCACCCCTGCTCGTGCCTCCCCGCGGGCTGTGGGCTGTGGGTAACCCAATTCTTGTGCTGAGCCTCCCACTACAACCTGTTGGAGCTGGACGCTTGCCCCGTCATTAGGGCCAGGGTCAGCAGAGGCGATGGGTGGGGCTCCAGCCCCGTGACTTCACTTTTAAACAAACCCATCAGGGCCCTGACTCTCCTCTGGGAGCTGTCACATAAATTTTCATTGAGGGCCACTGCATTTTCATCCAGGGAACTGTCAGGGATATTTTGAGAAGGAACAGGGGGTCAAATGGCCACGCTTTAATGGTAGCATGGCTGAGAGCTCGGGACTGTGCAGTGTCGGACTGCAGAGACAGAGGGGCCCCAGGCCACAGGGCCACTCCCTCTGGGGTTCCAGCACCTGCAGCGGGCCCAGCCCCCGGGGATGGGGTTTGGGCCTCAGCCCAAGTCTCGAATCTGACCACACTGGGTAAAGAAGTGGTGACTGTGGCTCACGCTGGGGAGCCAAAGCCTTCCTCACTGTCCCTACGTGTGCAAACACAGCAAGTTGGGAATTCTGGACTCCAAACCCGCCTGTCCTTCTTTTCTCTGACTCTGCAGACAAAGCTTCATGTTTGTGGGAACTGCCCCATCTTCAGGGCATTCTCTCATAGTAGCCTGTTTGGCTCTCACTCTATGAATGAAGCGGGACAGCAGTGAGTGTCCCCATTACACAGAGGAAGAGACGGAGGCTTCATGGAGCTGGCAGCTACCTGAAGCCACTGGACAGAGAGGAGCCTGAAGCTTCTGCCTGCCCCCATGTCTGTCTTACAGAATTTCTTAACGTGCTGTGCAGTGCTAAGCCCTCGTTTCTCGTACGTCACTGTTATTAGAACCCTTGTACAGCCCCACCAGGCTTCGCTCATTTTATCTTTGAGGCAGCAAGATGCTCAGAGTGATGATGTCCTTTGTCCAGTGGGGCAGGAAGAGGGCTTGGAAATCTCTCCCAGCCCCAAAGCCGGGGTCTGGGCTCTTCCCAGCGTCCTGCAAGCCTGAAAGCTCAGCCGAGCTCGTACATGTTCACGTCTCACCTTGGCGTCCCTGCATGCTCTTGAAAGTTGCCTTGAAAGTCTGCTCCAGGATTTTCGACCCAGAAGGAGGGAGGTGTGAGGGTTTACAGGCCCTGCCACTCCTCTCAGACGCTAACCTCTGCCACCCGGGGTTAGCCCCATCCCACACCTCGCTGTGGAGATGAACACCCTTGAGCAGACGCCGGGCAGGGCTGGGCCCTAAAGACCTTGCAGCCAGAGGCAGGAGGCTGGGGGAGTTGGCCCGATCGGTGAAACAATGCATGTGTTGATGGGAAGGTCCCAGGCTCCGCACACCACACCCCCACGAACAGCCCACCTGCCAGGGGTGACGGAGCCTGGATTCAGGACGCTCAGAGGAGGAAAGAATGGGTGAGATGATGCAAAGAGGAGAGTGGGGGCTCCTGAGAGCACTGCGGGGCTGGGAGTGGGGAAGGTGCCCGAGGCCACAGAGCAGGCACCGGTGGGCAAGAGAGCCCAGTCACCGGGAAGCACAGAGCCACGGCACACGCATGAAACACCGTGGCAGACGCCCGTGGGCCGCGCTTGTGGGCGACGAGCAGGCACCTCCCACTACGAGTAAAGACGGCGGCTTCACCCCGAGACATTCGAGCTAAAGCTACAGTGGCCACCCAGACAGAGGCAGGAGCACGAGGGCAACTTGGGCGAACTTTCCGATTGTCTCGCAACGACACGGGTGGCTCTAGAAATGCAAGCCAGGAACTGATGGCTGGCACATCCTGATGGCCTCCAGAACTGGGCCAGAGCCCTTGTCACACTGGGGGAAGACCCCAAATCGCCCTGGTTACTGGGGGCCGAGGGCAAGTTCCTGCCTGTCACAGGACTCAGCACAGTCCTGGCAAAGGTGCTTTCGCCTGTGGGGCACCCCGAAGGCCCCGTGGGAGGTCACAAGTGGAAGTGCTGAGTTTAGGGATGGCGGGGGCTGACCAGGGCTGCGAATCCTCAGGAGTCGCTGCCACCTGGTCACCAGAGGGACGGGGGCCACATCATGGCTGACCACCCACTAGTGGGTGAGGCCCTGGGAAAGCCACGTGGCCTCTGTGAGCCCCCATCCCCTCATTTCACACAGGGGTCATCACGCCCTCGGCTCAAACGCCAGCGAGAAGTGGCTGTTCCTGGCCCAGCACCTGGCACAGGGCCTGTGGCTTCCTCCTCCTCTTCCTCCTCCTCTTCCTCCTTCTCTTCCCTCTGCCGTCCCCTTTAAAAGCGTTTCTTGGCTTCAGGTGCTAACGCAGCGGTGTGTAAGACAAGCACCTTCCAGAATCACAGCGGAACAGGCCTATGACGGAGTCACCTGGGTGGGAGCCCGGATCTCGAGTCCTCCACGGAGGTAATTAATGGGATGGAGAGAGGAGCCCTGAGAACCAGGTCCCCACTCACTTTGAACACCAAGGATTTACAAGGCACGATCTTGGCCATTAGGACCCCTGAGGCTGCCGTCCTTGCGGTCAGCTGGCACGACCGTGGCCCCTCACCTGCTATTACATTTAATACTTGACCCTGATCCACACAAAAGTAAGGGTGTATTTATCAAGAGGGCAGGCTTTCTTCGCACACCAGAAGCGTCTGAGCGACTGTCTGTGCCTACAAGACTCTCGTGGGGCTGGGGCTGCCTCCTCCTCCCCACGGGGCGGGAGGCCCAGTAGCTCTGGTACCAGCCAGGGAAAGACCAGCAGCCTCCCGGAAGCCAGTGCCAGGAGACCTCTCCCCACCCAGCTGTGCCACGCCTTCAGCCCCGACCATCAGGCCGCCCTCCTTCCCTCATGCACCTGCCCATGACCAGCAGCTCTTTGCCCTTGAACCTCTCATCTGTTCACACGCCAGCTCTTCCCATGGACACACTTGAGTGGGATTTACCCAGTGGCTGGGGACAATGAGAGAAGAAACCAGAACACACTGAGAACTTTCCCTGGTGGGGTTCATGTTCAGATCAGAAGGGGGGCAGCTGAACCGTGCTGAGGGCTCGGGACAAAGGCAGGGGCAGGGAGGAGGAGGCAGGGGGGCTGCGTTTGGGGCAGTGGGCAGCATAGGACGTAGAGGGAAGCAAGCTGTGAGTGAGATGAGCAGGGAGGAGGAGGCCGGAGGCTGCAGGTGGTCCTGGTGAGAAGCACGCTCGAGAGGAGACATCGGCTGGGCGTGGTGGAGGCAGGAGGGAGGAGGAGGGAGGAGGGAGGGGGGAGGAGGGAGGAGGGAGGAGGGAGGAGGGAGGAGGGAGGAGGGAGGAGGATAGAGGAAGAAGGCAGGAAGGGAGAGGGAAGAGGGAGGGCAGAGGAGGGAGGAGGGGGAGGGAGGAGGGAAGAAAAAGGAAGGGAGGAGGGGGAGGGAGGAGGGCGGAAGGAGGAAGGAGGCCAGTGCAGCCGGAGCTGGCGAGGGAGGCGTAGCGGTGCGGTGGGGAGGTAGGGCAAGACCACAGAGACTCCTGGGGCTACGGTGACAAATGACCACAACCCGGGGGCTTAAAACAACAGAAGCATATTTTCTCACAGTTCCAGAGGGCAGAGGGCGGAAATTCAAGTGTCAGCGGGGCCAGGACCCTGCGGGTCTGAGCGAGGCCCCTCCTGGCTCCTCTCCGGCTCCTGGGCTGCGGCGCTCCTCGTGGCTCGCGCCTTCCCTCCGCTCCCTGCCTCCGCTCTCCCGGGTCTTCCTCCCCGTGTCTTCTCCTCTCTTGTGCAGATGCGGGTCCATGCGTTTAGGGCCCATCCAGCTCATCCAGAAGAGCTCATCTCAAGATCCTTAGTTAATTACATCTGCAGAGCTCCTTTCCCCAGTGTGGTCACATTCACAGGGGCCAGGGGTTAGGGCTGGGACACATGCTTCTGGGGCCACCAGTCAACTCGCTGCAGACCTCAGGGCGGGATCTTTGGAGGCAGGCAGACTGTCCTGCTTAGAGGCAGGAGTGTGGGATTTCTGGTAAAATTGGAGTTGAGCTGAGGAGTGATTCGGTTGAGTCTGCGTCTTCCTGGATCAAAAACATGGGAATCCCAGATCCTCAGAGGAGGAGAGCCCCAAGGGGTCAAGTCCAAATTGGTACGAGGCACCTTTTGGAGCCTGGAGTTGGTCGGTCCTGGGCGTGAGGCCTGCTGTGGGTTCTTCCCGGCCAGGACGAGCACAGTTAGGCAGCAGAGGGGGCATGTGAGCTCACCCCTGGTTCTCAGAGGACCCTGGAGGCCTCACACACTCAACCAACTCCAAACAACACTCACCACGTGTGGGTCCTGCAGTTACAGGACAGGTTGGATGAGGGCAGGCCAGCAGTGAAAGCAGCCCCCCGCCTCCACAGCGCCAGTGATGGGGAGGGCTCAGAACCAGGAGAGAAGCAAAATCCTGTTGGTTCTGTTTCTTTGGAGACCCCTGACTAGTATGGAGGTGAAGGTTGAGGACTGCAGGGCCTTGGGAGATGCGGCCACAATTTGGGGCTGGGTGGGCACAGTGGCCGGGAGGGGTGGTTGGCTGTGGGGCTGGAGGGTGGGCAGGGCTGATCTGGGGAAGCCAGCCTGGCAGGATTGGGGCTGGAACCCCCCCAGAGTCGTGGGTGGGCTTTAAGCTGGGGGAGGTGGGTGGTCAAGTCTGCTTCTGCTGGACAGCCAAGGAGTGTGGAGGATGCATCTGGGGTTAAGAGCCTGGAGGAGGCTCGGCCCTGAGGTCTGAGGTTCAATCGCTATTTTAGAATTCTCACATCCCGAATGCAGCTTGGCTGGCTATTCACAGCGCTTCCCCACCCTGGTCTGACTTGGCCTCCAAGACCATCCTGGGAGTGGGAAGCACTTCCCTGCACCTCCTGGCGAGGTAGGGGGAGAGAGAGGATGGTACTGGAAGAGTTCGTTTCCTTTCTCAGACACCAGGGCATCCTGTGGCTGGGACACTGAAAAGGTTCCGAGTCCCATTCCTCGTTCCAGGCAAACTGCTCAGCAGAGAGCGAGGTCAGGAGGCTGCTGGGGAGGCCCAGGGCATGAAAGAATGTCTGGCACGTGGCCTTTCCTGGGAAAGCTGCAGATTTACACCCTAAGGGCAAGGAAAGAAAACATCAGACGGAGAAGCAGAGGGTTATAGGTCGCTAAGCCACATGGAGCAAGCAGACTTTCATTCATGTCACTTGAAGCTGGGGACCAGGAGGATGGAGGCCTGCAGTTGCACCCTCGTATGTCAAGCCTTTTGTAGAATGTGACCAGATTAGGTCCTTTTCGTTTCTTATGGGGAAGGACTCAGTGAAGTGACTGGGGTGATCAAACTGCATTTTCGTGAGCATACCCAGTGCCAGATATGCGACCCCCAATCTCATCTGCTGATGCGGTAAACACTCAGGGCAGGTGGTACTGGGCACTAGCCTGGACCTGGGCCTGAATGCCAACTTTTCCATTTACTACCAGTAACATCTTGGGCAGCTCATCTATAAAACAGGACTAACAGAGCACTGACTTCTCAGGGTTGTTTTGAAGATAAAACAAGATAATGCACGTAAGAGTCTTAGCGTGTTGCTGGTAAGCACGGAACAGTGGCCATCACTATTATTATGTATACGTTAGTCACTGCGTCAAGAATTTAAGGATCAATATGATCAGAACTGCCCTCAAGAGTGGTTTCTTTTTAATTTAATTTATTTTTTATTTCAATAGGTTTTTGGGGAGCGGGTGGTGTTTCGTTACGTGAATGTTATTTAGTGGTGATTTCTGAGACTTCGGAGCACCCAGACCCAAGCAGTATACACTCTACCCAGGGTTAGTCTTTGATCACTCACCGCCCTCCCACCTGCCGGAGTCCGTTGTATCATTCTTATGCCTTTTCATCCTCATAGCTTAGCTCCCACTTACGAGTGAGAACATAGGATGTTTGGTTTTCCGTTGCTGAGTTACTTCACTGAGAATAATAGTCTCTAGTTCCATCCAGGTTGCTGTGAATGCCATTTTCAGATGTATAGATTGTGAAGATTTTTTTCCCACTCTGCTGATTATTTCTTTCTCTGTGCAGAACGTTTTTCATTTAATTAAGTCCCGTCTATTTATCTTTGTTTTTGTTTTTTGTTTGTTTTTTGTTTTTTGCTGCATTTGCTTTTGTGTTCTTGGTCATGAAGTCCTAAACTAATGTCTATAAGGATTTTTCTGATGTTATTTTCCAGAATTTTTATGGTTTCAGCTCTTAGATGTAAGTCTTTGATCCATCATGAGTTGATTTTTGTATAAGGTGAGAGATGAGGACCCCGTTTCATTCTCCTACACGTGACTTGCCAATTATCCCAGCACCATTTGTTGAACAGGGTTTCCTTTCCCCCCTTTATGTTTTTGTTTGCTTTGTCAAAGACCATTTGGATGTAAATATTTGGCTTTATTTCTGGGCTCGCTATTCTGTTCCATGGGTGTGTGCCTATTTTTATACTAGTACCATGCTGTTTTGGTGACTATGACTTTATAGTATCGTTTGAAGCCAGGTAATGTGTTACCTCCAGATTTGTTCTTTTTGCTTAGTCTTGCTTTGGCTATGTGGACTCTTCTTTGGTTCAACATAAAATTTAGGATTTTTTCTTCTACTTTGTGAAGAATGATGGTGGTAATTTGATGAGAACTGAATTGACTTTATAGATTGCTTTTGGCTGTGCGGTCATTTTCACAATATTGATTCTACCCACCCGTGAGCATGGATTGTGTTTCCATTTGTTTATGTTTTCTATGATTTCTTGCAGCAGTGTTTTGTAGTTTTCCTTGTAGAGGTATTTAACTTCCTTGGTTAGGTATATTCCTAAGTATTTTATTTTATTGCCGCTTTGTAAAAGGGGTTGAGTTCTTGATTTCTTGATTTGATTCTCAGCTCGGTTGCTGTTGGTGTATAGCAGAACTACTGATTTGTGTACATTAATTTCGTATCCTGAAACTTCGTTGAGTTCTTTTACCAGTTCTAGGAGCTTTCTGAATGAATCTTTAGGGTTTTCTAGGTATATGATCATATCATCAGCAAGCAGTGACAGTTTGAATTTCTCTTTACAAATTTGGATGTCCTTGATTTCTTTCTCTTTCCTAATTGCTCTGGCTAGTACTTCCAGTGCTATGTTGAATAGAAGTGGTGAAAGT
Organism: Saimiri boliviensis; assembly: GCF_048565385.1. Taxonomy (NCBI): domain Eukaryota; kingdom Metazoa; phylum Chordata; class Mammalia; order Primates; family Cebidae; genus Saimiri; species Saimiri boliviensis. The sequence goes on from NC_133453.1 coordinate 2,843,167, forward strand.
CGGCATTTATTGTCTTGCTCCAGTTTTCAGGGGAAATGTTTTTAACGTTTCCCTGTTCAGTATAGTGTTGGCTGTGGGTTTGTCATAGATGACATTTATTACCTTAAGCCATGTTTCTTCTATGCCAATTTTCCTGAGGGTTTTAATCATAAAACAATGCTGGATTTTGCCAAATGCTTTTTCTGCATCTATCGAGATAATCATGAACTTTTTGGTTAACGAATCTTTTGATTCTATTTGTGTGGTGTATCATGTTTATTGACTTGCAGTTGTTAAACCATCCCTGTATCCCTGGCATGAAACCTACTTGATCATGTTGGATTATCTTTTTAATATGCTGTTGAATTTGGTTAACTAGTATTTTGTTGAGGATTTTTGCATCTATGTTCATCAGGGATGTTGATCTGTAGTTTTCTTTTTTTGTTATATCTTTCTCTGGTTTTGGTATTAGGGTGGTAACGACTTCATAGAATGAGTTAGAGGATTGCCTTTTTCTCTGTCCTATGAAATAGTGTCAATTAGATTGGTACCAATTCTTCTTTAAATGACTGATAGGATTCAGTTGTGAACCCATCTGTCCTGGACTTTCGTTTTGTTGGCAATCTTTTTTTTTTTTTTTTTTTTTGAGATGGAGTTTTGCTCTTGTTGCCCAGGTTGGAGTGTGGTGGTGTGATCTCAGCTTATGGTCTCCTCCCCTTCCTGGGTTCAAGCGATTCTCCTGCCTCAGCCTCCCAAGTAGCTGGGATTATAGGCTCCTACCACCATGCCCAGCTAATTTTTGTATTCTTAGTAGAGACAGAGTTTCAGTATGTTGTCCAGGCTGATCTTGAACTTCCGACCTCAAGTGATCTGCCCACCTCAGTCTCCCAAAGTGCTGGGATTACAGGCATGAGCGACCATGCCCGTCCAGCAACTTTTAAAAATTACCATTTCAGTCTTGCTGCTTGTTGTCTATTCAGAGTTTTTATATCTTCCTGGTTTAATCTAGATCTAAATCTTCCTGGTTTAATCTAGAGGAATTTATCCATCTCCTCTAGGTTTTCCAGTTTATGCACATAAAAATGTTCATTATTCATTGAATAATCTTTTGTATTTCTGTGGTATCAGTAGTAATATCTCCCATTTCATTTCTAATTGAGCTTATTTAGATCTTACCTCTTATTTTCTTGGTTAATCTCGCTAATGAGCTTTATCAATTTTATTTATCTTTTCAAAGAACCAGCTTTTTGTTTTATTTCTCTTTTGTATTTTTTGTTTGTTTGTTTCAATTTCATTTAGTTCTGCTCTCACCTTCATTATTTACTTTCTTCTGCGGGGTCTGGGTTTGGATTGTTCTTGTCTCTCTAGTTCCATGAGGTATGACCTTAGATTGTCTATTTGTGATCTTTCACACCGTTTGATGCAGGCACTCAATGCTGTAAACTTTCCTCTTAGAATTGCTTTTGCTGCATTCCAGAGGTTTTGATAGGTTGTGTCACTATTATCGTTCAGTTCAAAGAATTTTTAAATTTCCATCTTGATTTCATTGTTGACCCAACGATCATTCAGGAGCATGTTATTTAATTTCCATGTGTTTGCATGGTTTTGAGAGTTCCCTGTGGTGCCAATTTTCAGTTTTATTCCACTGGTCTGAGAGAGTATTTGATATAGTTTTGATTTCCTTACGTTGACTGAGACTTGTTTTGTGGCCTCTCATATGATCTATTTTTGGAGAATGTTCCTTGTGTATTCTGCAGTTGTGGGTAAAATGTTCTGTAAATATCTGTTAAGTGTATTTGCTGTAGGGTGTAGTTTAAGTCCATTGTTTCTTTGTTGATTTTCTTTCGATCCGTCTAGCACTGTCAGTAGATGATTAAAGTCCTTCGCTGCTGTGTTCCATCTATCTCATTTCTTAGATCTAGTAGTAATTGTTTTATAAATTTGGGAGCTCCAGTGTTAGGTGCATATACATGTAAGATTGATATTTTCCTGTTGGACTAGTCCTTTTATCATTGTATAATGTCCCTCTTTGTCTTTTATAACTGCTGTTGCTTTAAAGTTTGTTTTGTCAGTTATAAGAATAGCTACCCCTGCTCACTTTTGGTGATAGGGTTACCTTTTCCCACCACTTTACCTTAAGTTTATGTGAGTCCTTATGTGTTAGGTGAGTCTCCTGAAGACAGCAGAAACTTGCTTGGTGAATTCTTATCCATTTTGCCATTCTGTATCTTCCACATGGAGCATTTAGGCCAATTATGTTTAGTGTTAGTATTGAGATGTGAGGTACGATTCTATTCATCATGTTATTTGTTGCCTGAGTACTCTTTTTTTTTTTTTTCATAGCTCCTGTGAGATTTATGCTTTAAGAAGGTTCTATTTGGGTGTATTTTGAGGATTTGTTTCAAGATTTAGAGCTCCTTTCAGCAGTTCTTACAGTGCTGGCTTTGTAGTGGCAAATTTTCTCAGCCTTTGTTTGTCTGGAAAAGACGATATCTTTATTTATGAAGCTTAGTTTCACTGAATACAAAATCTTAATTGATAATTGTTTCATTTAAAGAGTCTAAAGCAGGACCCCCATCCCTTCTAGCTCATAGGGTTTCTGCTGAGAAATCCGCCGTTTCTCTGACAGGTTTTCCTTTGTAGGTTACCTGATGCCTTTGTCTCCCGTCTCTTAGGATTCCTGCCTTCGTCTTGACTTTAGATAACCTGCTGACAACGTGCCTAAGCGATGGTCTTTTTGCGATGAATTTCCCAGATGTTCTTTGAGCTCGTTGTATTTGGATGTCTAGATCTCTAGCAAGGCTAGGGGAATTTTCCTCAATTATTCCCTCAAATATGTTTTCCAAACTTTTAGATTTTCCTTCTTCCTCAGGAAGAATGCGATGATTGCTTTTGCTTTTCTGGGTCTAGCCACCCTGCAGAACTACTGGGCTCCAGGCAGGTTCTGGGGAGTGCCTGCAGAGTCCTGTGGTGCGATCCCTCTTCAGCTCTTTCAGCTGTGGATACGACCACCTGCTCTGGTGGAGGAAGCAGGGGAGTGAAGTGGACCCTGTGAGGGTCCTTGGTTGTATTTCTGTTTAGTGTACTGATGTTATGTTGGTTGGCGTCCAGCCAGGAAGTGGCACTTTCAAGAGTGCATTAGCTTCAGTGCTATAGGGAGGAAGCAAACTTGCCTGAGAGTCACCCGGTTAAGTGTTCAGGTTTCTCAGGCTGCGGGCAGGGCTGTAGAGCTCCCAGGTTATGGCCTTTGTTTTTAGCAACCAGGGTGGGTAGAGAAAGACCACCAGGTGGAGGCAGGGATAGGCATGTCTGAGCTCAGCCTCTCCTTGGGCGGGGCTTGCAGTGGCTGCTGTTGGGGACGGGGGTGTGGTTCCCAGTCCAGTGGAGTTATGTTCCCAGGGGGACCATGGCTGGCTCTGCTGAGAACTGCAGGTTACCAGGGAAGTGGTGAAAAATTATACAAACATTCTAATGGATACTCTAAAAAGGAAATAGTTTTACTTTTAAATCTATTATTTATTATACCCTGGAAATTACAGACCTTGCAGCTTTCTAACACACTTGATTAAAATTTTAGATGTAAACTTAAAATACACGAGGAGTAGAATATTTTTCCAAATTCTTTTGGAGAAAAGTTTGAGGACCACTGACCCAATGCATGCCTGTCAGTGCCGGACAGCTGGCCCCAGCAGGTGAGCCTTTTAACCGATCCCAAAGCTTCACATCCTACCTGGAAGTGCACTCCGGCCTGGAGCCCTTGGAGAGGGCATGGTTTGCCAAGAGGGAGAAGGAAGGAGCCCACACAGACATTCTCGCATCCCTGCGGCCACCCCAGCCTTGCGTCTCTCCTCCCAAGGGCTCTGCCACCCCCCCACCCCCTGCAACGAGATACATTTCTGGGCTTGGACGGCAAGCCCCTCCACCTGAGCGATACCTCTGCCTTCAGCCTGAGCTCCCATGACCCCACGTGGCTGCCATGAAGAGTGAGACAATCATAAGAGTCAGCAAAAGCTATGAAGGAAAGAGAAGACACACAGCCTGGAGGTGGGGCAGAGGCTGTTGGTGCAGGAAGGGTAGAAGCCGGCAAAGAGAAGGGTGCAGCCCTGGGTGGATGGGGGTGTCCCTGGTGGCCGCAAGACCTCTGCCTCCAGAGCTCCTGTGAGCCTCCTGTCCCTCTCTCTCCAGTGTCCCATGCAACTTGACTATCTTGGAGACGGACTCCTTTCTCAGGCCCCAGGAAAACAAGGGCTGATGTAAGTTTGTGGGGTGTAAAATAGGTTATGCCCACCCCACCCCATTGATCAGAGCCAGCTACGTGGTCAAGACCCAAGTCAACGGGGCCTGCTTACGAGGAAGCAGGGAGTAAGTCATTCCAAACAACAATGCCATCTGCTGCAAACCTGTCTTGAACAGCTTGGTCATCTTGGAAAGCATTTCAGTTACATTTGAAAGACTCAGCATGGCTAATCTACACTTCCTTCCCTGTTCAAAGGTGCAGTTCCCTCGAGCAAAGGGCATACACCAGCTAACTGTTGTTACCTAAATATACGAGAGAGCCAGTTCTAGCACGCAGTATTCTCAGCGAGTTCTCTTGCTTTGCCCAGATTCTTTCTCAATTACAACACATTATTTGATAGTGATTGAGGGATGAGAAGAGCAAGGTCAGTGAACCAAAGCCATCATTATCCCTGTCACCCCATTCATACCACCCCCAATTAGCACATTTCCATCCACACTGCACCCTTCACACAAGTATGCGTCCAGCTGGGAAATACTTGGTGCCTGAGGGGTTTATGGCTCCTTGATTGATTATTAAAGCAGGCTTCCTTTGGGAGGAGGCCTGGACATCGTCCCGGCCGGGATGAGCAAGTGCTCTGTTTTTATTTGTAAAGTGGGAAAAATGGCTGTCGGGCTCAGCTCACTGCAGGCAAATGCCTTTTAGGCTGAAGACTTCTGCTCCCAGTCCTTCTGTCCTCATGGAGAATCAAGGTCTGACATGGGTGTGAGCCAGGCTCTAGGGAGAGGGGCCATGCCTGCCACCTGCTGCCTGGAGAAGAGGAAGGGGCAGCTCCCGTCCCTGCCCGTGCCGGCTCCTGGCCACCGCCTTCCAGCCTGGGGTTATCCGGAGGCCTCGCTGGCCTCTGCAGCCTGGGCCCTGGGCCCTGACAGTCTTTCCTACAGATCCTTGCCTGCCAGAAAGCTGGGGCTGTTTTCTAGGTTCAGCCTCACTAGGTTGGACAATTGGCCCACATCACACAGACCTTCTGACCGCGTCAGGGAGGGGAGGGTGCTGTGACAGTCGAGAGATGAGGTTTGCCGGAGCGGGAAAGGCAGGGTGACAGGCCACACAAGAGCCGTGTTTCCATCGGTGCAGAGAAAGCATCTGGCAAAATTCAGCAATGGTGTATGATTTTTTTTTTAACCCTTTTTCCATTTAAGAAAAAAAACCTTCAGCTCATTGCCAGTACTCATTTAATTTTACATAAACATGCTCTTTGAGGCTGAAGCAAATCTGACTGATTTTCAGTGTGAAAATAAAACATAAAAACTCTTCTTGGAACTAACATCACAATTGTCTGAATCATCAGAATCGTCTATTTTGGAAAAACTGGATTCATCCGATGAATCCTCGGCCAACAACTGTCGAGAGCGTGTTGGCGTCACGGGTAGGAATGGTACATTTCCTAGGAGTTGACGTTTTCAGCCATCGAGAAGTGCTCTCTTTTGTAAATGGAAATACCACTACCAGAAACAGAATGCTATAAATAGAGTCATGTCTTTTGTTTCCATATAACTAGAGAATGCAAAAATAATCATAAGAGCGGGATACTTAGTGGCAAAGTTGCCTCAGGGTAAGCGCCACGGCTGCAAGGGCTGCCAGTGAGTATTGTCAGTGAAAATAGGAAAAGGGTTACAGAAAAAAACACTCCCAGGGACTAAGAGAAGCAAAGGATTTTACAACTCAAAAAACCCGCATCTACTAAAAATCTACAGCTTACGTAATTTACGGTAAGGAAGCAGAATGCATTCTCCCTGTGATCAGGAGCGAAGCCAGGGTATCTGCTCTCACCGCGTCTGCTGGACATTGCACTGGAGGCGCTGACCGGGCAACAGGGCAAGCAAAAGAAAAGGAATTTTTACAGTTTGAAAAGGAAGAAATACAACTGTCTGAATTCCCAGGTGACAAGATCATCTGTAGAGAAAATGTGAAAAGATCTATTAATAAGCTACGAGAAGAAATAAGTTAAGTTTGACAAGGTTGAAGAAGAGCCGGTCAGGGTTCAAAACTCTGTACTATTTCTATACACTGACAAGAATTAAATGGGAATTGAGGTTTTTCAAAAACTATCATTTACAAAAGCATAAAGTACTGTAAAATTAGTATAACAAAAAATGTACAAGACTAGTGCACCGAAAAAGAAGAAAAATACACAGAAATTAAAGATTTATCTCCATAAAACATTATATCATGTTCATGAATCGGAAGTCAGTACTATTAAGATGTCAATTCTCCTCAAATTGATCTGGGATTAAAGCAATCCTAAGAAAAATTCTAGCAGCTTTCTGTTTTGTAGAATCCACCAAGCTGATTTTGCATTTATAGAGAAATGCAAAGGATCGGCAATAGTAAAAGCATTTCTTTATTTTTATTTATTTATTTATTTTGAGGCACGGTCTCACTTTGTTGCCCAGGCTGGAGTGCAATGGTGCAATCTCAGCTCACTGCAACCTCTGCCTCCTAGGTTCAAGCAATTCTCCTACCTCTGCCTCCTGAGTAGCTGGGATTACAGGTGCCTGCCACCATGCCAGGCTATTTTTTTTTTTTTTTATTTTTAGTAGAGACAGGGTTTCACTATGTTGGTTGGGCTGGTCTCGAACTCCTGACTTCAGGATCTGCCCACCTTAGCCTCCTAAAGTGCTGGGATTATAGGCATGAGCCACCATGCCTGTATTTTTTTTTTTTTTCAGTGCAAAGAACAAAGTTCGAAGACATATGCTACCTGATTTCAAGGCTTTGTATAAAACTACAGCTATCGAGACTGTGCAGCATTGGCATGAGGATAGCTGTGTAGATGTGTGAACAGAACAGAGCTCAGAAAAAGACTCAAACATATATGGTCACTAGATTTTTCAACAGAGGTGCCAAGATAATTCACTGGAAGGAAGGACAACCTTTCAGAAATGGTGCTGGAGTCATGGGTATATCTGTGTAAAATTAAGGAGCCTCTAGCCTTACCTCATACCACATACAAAAATTTCACTTGAAGTGAGTTGTGGACCTAAATATAAGAGCCAAAACCCTAACATTTTCTCTGAGAAAACATAGGAGAAGCATAGGATCAGGCAAAATTTTCTTATTTAGGACATAAATAAAGTGGGCCAGAAAAAAAAAACTGATGGATTAGACTTTATGAAAACTAAAAAGTTTTGTTCCTTGAAACGCACTGTTTGGAAATTTAAGATGGAATGTAGTCTTGAAGAAAATTTTTCACATCTATCTGATTAAGGACTTATATGCCATCTATACAGGACTCTTACAAGTCAATATAATAAGGAGACAAACATTCTGATTAAATAAATGACAAAAGATTTCAGGCACATTTTACTTAAGAAGGTATATGAACGGTTAATAAGCACACGAAAAAGGCTCTCAATGTCATCAGTCATTAGGGAAATGCAAACTAAAACCACAGTGGGACTTTGCAGAGGACCCACTGCAGAGGCTGGAATTAAGCAGACAGACAATACTGAGTGTCGGCGAGGAAGTGGGGCAACCCCACTCTCCATGTTGCTGGTGGAAATGCGCAACGCTACAACCACTCGGGAACACAGCTTGGTGCTGATTTACTGCTGGAAATAGATGCTCAGTGCTGCAAAGAAAAATTAGCACTGAGACAAACGATTTTTTAGCAACACAATTTTTACTTCCTGGACTGCAGAAAGGGTACCTTCACTAGCCGTCATGCCATGAGAGTGCAATGAACAAAGGAAAAGCAAATGCATCCCTTACACATTTGGGGTCGTCCTTACTGCTGTGTCTGATCTCCATTGGTTAGAACCAGACTTCACAATCTAAACTAAAACTCGATTGGCTAACAACTTAAAACTTTTCTAAATGGGGAAAAGCAATGGAGAGCTGAGACATGCCTGTGAGCACGTCCAGCACAGATATCTTGGTTAAAATACAAGGACATAGAATGTACCTGTAAGCATGGCATGTCTAACAGCTACATAGGATAGGGCTTCACAAAGTTATTAGCACACTTATTCTTTAACAAGAAAGGAAACGTTAAAAAGTAACTTTTCTACTTCCCACATTTACAAATGATCCGGCAACTTCACTTTCGGTATTTACCTAGGAGAAATGAAATCATAAATGCACAAAAAGATGTTTATGTAAATATTTATTGCAGCTCTATTTCTAACAGCCAAAAGTTGGAATACAAGTTTTGTGGTATTCCCACTGTGTGCAGGCTCCACCATCTACACCAGAGCAAGGGCTGGCAGCAGAGCCCTGGTTCCCACTATGTGCAAACTCCACCGTCTACACCAGAGCGAGGGCTGGCAGCAGAGCCCCGGTCTGGAGACCTGGAAGTGAGACCTTGTCTGCTTCTAAAATGTCCAACCCAAATGTCCACTAACATCGGAGCAGATTAACAAATTGTGCTGTATTCGTACAACAGAACGTTGCTCAGAAACAGGAAGGAAGCCACCGGGGCTGCACAGAGCACTGTGCACGAATCTCACAAGCATAAAGTGAGTGAGGAGTCTGACCAAGAGAGGAAACAGTGCATGATTTCATTCTTAAAACTCTAGGAGAGGCCAAACTGTAGCAGAGGAAAAAGACCAATCACTGCCGGGGCTGGGTAGAATGGGATTGGCTGCAAAGGAGGAGGAAAGAACTTTCCAGAATCATGAAATTGTTCTGCATCTTGATTATGCCCAAAGCTATACTCCTTTAACTGTACACCTAAAATCGGTGAAATTCATTGCATACAAATTATAACTCAATAAAATGGATAAAAATACATCAAGAAAGGACTAAGATGTATCAGACAAAACAGGCAAACATGAATTTGGAAAACAACAGAAGATAAAATGGAAATCACAGTTAAAAATCGGGAGATGAGTCCAAGGGAAACCTATATTGATAATAATGTTCTTTAATGCAAACAATACCTGCCACACACTTTTTTTGTGTGAGCATTGTATGAATCAAACACACTTAGAAATGCGAGAGGAAAGAGAAACTCAATTTTTATGACAAACTTTTTTTTTTTTTTTTGAGATGGAGTTTCGCTCTGGTTACCCAGGCTGGAGTTCAGTGGTGCAATCTCAGCTCACTGCAACCTCCACCTCTCGGGTTCAAGCAATTCTGCCGCAGCCTCCTGAGTAGCTGGGATTCACCACCACACCCAACTAATTTTGTTATTTTTTTTTTAGCAGAGATGGATTTCTCCATGTTGCTCAGGCTGGTCTCAAACTCCCAACCTCAGGTGATCTGCCCGCCTCGGCCTCCCAAAGTGCTGGGATTACAGACGTGAGCCACCGAGCCCGGCCAGTGACGAACTTTAACACAGATCTTCCAACAGCCCAGGCAGATCTGGAGTGAGAACAGGTGCACTTATTTCCAGCCACATGTTGGCCAGGTGAAGAAAGCCATGTGAGGCAGTGGTTCCGCACGTGGGCATTTAAAACCAAATTGAAGGCCTGGTTTTAAATCCACCTTTGCCCTTGGGTTGGCGTGTGTCATCGGACAAGTTTCTTAACCTAAGTCTCCGTCCCACAAGTGTTAGGTTTATGGAATTAACTGGGAAGATCCAGAATAGCCCTCTTGAAAAGCAGCTTCAGAAAGGCATCGAATCTCACCCTTCTGATTCACTGCTATACGCGTGGCACAACGTAGGTGCTCAAATGTGTCATAAACAAGTGGGTGTGAATGTCATCTTCCTTGGTACCAAATAAACCCTCAATAAATTAGACTCAGTGTTATGCTTGATTAACAGATATTTAACTTCGTGCCCTAAATTTTCTTTTTAAGCATTCGTGAAATGCTTATCAAAAAAAATGTGCATACTATGGGAAAGAAGCTTTAATTTAGTCCAGAAAATAGATTCTATAGCCATGTATTTCACTGTAACTTAGTGAAACAAAAAATTAGCAATAAAAGAACAATCAAGAAGAAAATTCAAAAAGCCTCGTCAGTTATGAAATCACTCTCCAATGATGTTTAAGAAGTTTCACTGAGTCTGGTATCTTATTTGTCAATGCTTGTTTTGAATTTGAATCTTTATTTCCTAGTATTTAAGCAAATGATTTTCTTGGCATTTTCATCTCTGCTCTCTTGCTCATTTGAGATGGTTTCTCAGGTTTGTTCTTCCCGCCCCGGATTTAAATTTCTTTTCCTGCATTCACTCACTCGGCAAACACTGACGGAGCCTCCCTGCCCGGCCCAGTGCACGGAGCTTCACTTGTGATCTTTGTCATCCAGGGCAGAATTTAGTCCTCGCCCTTTCTTTCTGGGGCAGCCTTCACTCCGCAGGGGCAGGTCCTGCTGTGTGCAAGCTCCGCCATCTACACCACAGCGAGGGCTGGCGGCAGAGCCCTGGTCTGGTGACCTGGAGGTGAGAACCTGCCCACGCCCAAGCTGGGGCCATTGGTCTCCCCAGGGGTCATGGGGAGGCTGAGATTCTTCTGCAAAGGAAGCTGTCCCTCCAGGCCCCTGCCTCACAGCCCTTCCTAAAGTCATGTGATGCCCCAAGAGGGAAGAGCCCAGCTCCTTTGCTTAACCCAGGAGGGTCCAGGTTTCACTGGTCCCTTGATGGGCTGGGGGAGGATGGAACATCTGCAGAGGTGCAGCTGGGGCCCCCCCAGGGTGAGCAGCCAGTGGGTGAGTGGGCGTTTCTCCTCTGTCCTCCGGCTTAGCATTCTGCCTGCGGTGTGCACAGCTCGGGACATGGCTCAGCCCATCCTTGCTGATGGCAGAGACAGCATCTGTCCCACACTTAGCAATGGGCTTTTCTGCCACGTTTTAGTGTGGTTGTCCGGTTTTTGTGTTTCAGTAAATTTTCATCAATGTTTTAGCTGTAAGCGGGGGACAGCTCAGTGCAGAGCTGCAGGCCTTCCTGAAGGTTAACCCTGGGCCCTGCCTGTCTCAGATGGGTTAACTGAGGGCTAGAGACGTTAACGAACTTGTCCAAAGCAGGAGCCGGTCTGCAGAGAAAGCCCACTCAGGCTCCAGGTTTCCGCCTCCAAGGCCAGCAGGCTTCCCAGGAAGTCACTTTGCTCCAGGAGCCCTGAAGTTCAAAGACAGCTCCATAGGGCCTCCTTTCAGAGTCCAAGGGGTGTCAGTGAGGGCATCTGCTTACATGGAGGATTCAGGGACCAAGGGCGCACCCAGCCTGCAATGCCCGTGGAAAAGAGTCTCCTCTGCTCTTCCAGGCAGTGGGCACATGGGGCCTGCGGGACGGAGGCAGATTCTGAAACGCCGGCCTCAGACACTCGCTGGAAGGACAGCTGGCAGCCTCTGCAGCATGGGTCTCTTAAGTGCCCATCTTGGCCGGGTGCGATGGCTCACGCCTATAGTCCCAGCACCTTGGGAGGCCGAGGAGGGCCGATTACAAGGTCAGGAGTTCGAGACCAGCCTAACCAACATGGAGAAACCCCGTCTCTACTAAAATACAAAATTAGCAAGGCGTGGTGGCACATGCCTGTAATCCAGCTACTCGGGAGGCTGAAGCAGGAGAATCACTTGAACCTAGGAGGTGGAGGTTGCAGTCAGCCAAGATTGCACCACTGCACTTCATCCTGGGCAGCAAGAATGAAACTGTCTCAAAAAAAAGATTCCATCTTGCAGCACCCCCAGACAGTGCACCCCAATAGCTCCAGTAGAGAGATCTTCTAAACCCAGGCAGTTCAACTGCATCCCAAAGGCCACCACTTCCAGTGAACCCTCCAGGGGCCCATCTGATGCCTGCAGACACCAGGCCTGGACGGGCCATGAGGGGATGTCATGCATTGGGTCCCTGGGAGCTTCAGGAGCCAAAGAATCCAGTATAGTTCCCCTGGTAAGAATTTAGGTGAGTCTTGATTTTAATTTCTTTTTTAAGGAAGATTCTTTTTCATTTTATTGTTTGAACATTGAGTCAGCTGGGAACAAAAGAAAGCAAGTTTTTCCTAAGCAGGACTGTCGTCCATGGCAGGAAAACCACCCGGGAAAAGTGGCCATCTCAGAGGAAAGAAACACAGTGAGCCATGCTGGTGCAGAGCCAGGCTGGGTGCAGGGCAGTGCTGTCCCTGCCATGAGACTGCCGGGGAGACGTTGCTCCCTCACCCTGCAGGTGCCTTCCAGGAGGAAAATCTGCCCCCTCAGAACAGCATGAGGATGGATCAGTCACTAGCCTCAGCCACACACAAGGGTGAGCTAGCCTCGTCTGTAGGTCCCAGGGTGAGCTAGCCTCATTCACAGCACAGCACCAACAGTGAGCTAGCCTCGTCTGTAGCTCCCATGGTGAGTAGCCGCATCCACAGCTCCAGAAGTAAGCTAGGCTGATCCACACACTGAAGCGAGCTAGCCTCGTCTGCACCTCAGTGGTGAGCTAGCCTCATCCACGGCACCAATGAGGAGCTAGTTTAATGTCAGGCAAGTGTTCGGCCCAGACATTCTGATTCCTCCTCAGGGATGGGAAATGGGATACTGCACCCAACTTACAATGAAAAATCACCTTGTAACAAATTTTCAAAGTGCTTTCAGTGGCCACATACAGAAAGAAACAGTTTCACAGCCAAACTTGCTCCAGGATGCTGGGGTGAGGGATGGAGCTGTGGGGACAGGAGTGGTGGAGTGAGTGGGGCAGCCATAGGAGGGGAGGAGAAGTGAAGTCCAGCAGCCCAGGATGTGGTCATGGAGTGACTTGTGCTGAGTCACTGGGAGGACTCGGGAGTGATGATGCCTGGACATCCTTCTAGTGCTGACTCACGTCGGGAAGATCTTTCAAACTCTTCATTTTGCAGAGAGGCAGAGCATTGTGGGGACCAACCCCTCCTGGGCAGCACTTAGAGAGTGGGTGACTCTGCAGAGAGCACCTGCCAGGTGTGACCTGGGACTCAGAGTTCAAAATCTGCATTTAGCTGACAATGAACTGCAAACTCTGAAAATGTTCACAGTTATGCCGAATAGTCTAGAAATCCTCAGCTCATTGGAAAACGGTTAGGTCAGGGAGTGTCACCAACAGCTGGAGGTGATGCTGGGACCAGTCAGTGAGGTTAACTGCACCAGGGAAGAGGAAGGGGTCTCCGTCAGGGCCAAAACAGAGCTTTCACTGATGCCTTGTCCATTGTGTTTGTGGATTTGGTTGAGTGTGCATGGGTATTAATTTCTCAGGGCCACTGTAACCAGTGACCACAAACTGGATAGCATAAAATGACAGAAACTTATTATCTCACAGTTCTGGAGACTGGAAGTCCAAAACTAAGGTGTGGGCAGGGCTGTGTTCTCTTGGAAGAATTAGGGAGGCTCCTTCCTGCCGCCGTGAGTTTTCAGTGGCTCCAGCCCCGCCTCGGCTGGTTTCGCAGCACTCAGATCTCTGCCTTCTGCTCTGAATTCACACGGCCTTCCCTCTGTGTCTTTTCCTCTTGTAAGGACAACAGTGATGAGATTGGGGACCCGCCCCGCATGCAGATAATCTGATCTCAAGATTATTACCTTAGTTACATCTGTGAAGCCCTTACCCCTAAATAAAGTTGTACTCTGAGTTCCGGGTGGACATGAATTTGCGAGACAGGGCAGTCTTCAGCCTACCACGGTAAGTATCTAATTTGCTGCATGTCTGTTTCACCTGTATTGATACTGAAGCTGCAGCAGGGAAGTGTAGCTGGGGTTCCACACTCTGTGGAGCCGGAGGCAGCCGGGACAAGTAACATCCCGTCCCTTCCAAGCTGGGATGGGAGCTCTCCAGGTGCGTTGCAGCTACCCAAACCAGGGCTGCAGACCTGGGCCTCCTGCTCCACTGAGCGAGCAGGATCCCTGCCCTCCTGAGAGGGGGCTGCAGCCGCCCAAATTGTGGCTGCAGATCTGGCCCTTCCACTTCACCAAGTGCTCCTGCCCCAGGCACAGCTGCAGCCACCTAAACTGGGGCTGCAGACCTAGGCATCCCTGCACTCTTGAGGGGATCTGGGAAGGTACCCTTGTCTTTGCAGGCTCAGAGGTGCCTGCTCCTGCTGCCTGGTCTCTCCCCACTCCTGGCACTCACTCTGATCTCAGAGCAGAGGTGGGGCCGACTCCAGGTGCTGTCACAGCCCAGCCAGGTGTGCACATACTTGAGGCAGTGCTGACATGCCAGCCCCATGCTGCTTCAGCCCCCTCTGGACTTCGGGCACAGAGCAGCATGGGAGGGAAGCTAATGGGGAGTTGAGGGCAGCTGGGCACTGGCCTGCAGGTGCCCCTCGGTACCAGCAACCTGAGGGACATGAATGATCACGGGAGGCAGACAGGCTTCTGAGCAGAAGGGGGAGGGTCTCCAGTGAAGCCCCACCTTCAGGCCAGGGCAGGCATAAAGCCTGGGGGCTGGGCTGCCAGTTCTGAGGACCAGAGGAGGAAATCATGGTGCTTCCTCCTGGGCACGTGCATGGCTGCCTATGGGCCAATCAGCATGGACTTACCCCATCTGAGGCTCAAAAAAGCCCCAGGCTCAGCCAGAGAAGGGCAGAGGACAGAGATGAAGATGACGGAAAGGATGGATGACCAGCTGCAGAGGGGTGCTATCCTTTCTGCTGATAGCAGGAGGTGACAGAATGAGCAGCTGCAGAGAGAAGTCACCCGCTCCAGGGCTTCCTCTGCTGAAACTGAACACTCAACAGGACAACACGCCCACAGAGAGGAGCTACTCACTGCAGGTCTCCTCTGAGCTGTTCTGACACTTAATAAAACTCCTCTTCGTCTTGCTTACCTCCCGCTTCTCTGAGTACCTCATTCTTCCTGGACACAGGACAAGAACTCGGGCAAAGGTACCACTGGCCACAGAGGTTTCTGGTCAGAATAGTGACACCCGAGAGATCTCATAACAGTTACAAGACGGAGAATGTGGTATTTGGTCAATCTTTTCTCAGGGGACATGGTTTATGAAGCTGGTGGGAACCGGATAACCAGATCAGGTGGACGGTGAGACCCTTCGGGCACACTCAGCACCTGTAAGTAGCTGGCAGTAATAAGGGGCTGGTTTGGCAGAGGCCGGGAAGGTTTCCTACAAGACTTGAGTTTTGCAGGGCTGAGACCACAGCCTTGTTACAGGGACAAGCAGTGACCCATGGCCAAGGAGGGAAGTGCAGAGTGGGGTCTGCCTGCTGGTGGTGCCAGAGAGCAAGGCAGGCTGGAGGGCATCCTCTGGGCAGGCTGCAGGAATCCCATCCTCTGCCCTTCTCTATAAAACCTTCGGTGAAATCCAGATTTTGCACTAGTGCTTGGCAGAAGAGTGTTCTTCCTGGAGAATTATCTGAGGTGTACATCAAGGATAGAGGGAGGCAAGAACTAAATTTGCATGGAAAGAAAACCAACGCCCATTATGTTGGCCCAGCTCGCAACAATTTCAAGAGCTTGCAGCCAGGGTGGGGCTGTGGCCATGAGCTGGGAGATCAGCTCCTGTCAACCAGCAGCCGCTGCTTAAAAATAAAAAAGGTGGAAGGGGCTTTTGCTCTCTGGGAAGGTGAGTCCTTGAGCTGTCTAGGCCCCGTGGCACTTTGCATCTAGATTTTGGCGGGCACCTGACCAGCAGCACCTGGTGGTGTCGGAAGACAGGTCTGGGCCTGTCCTCGTCCTAGAGTGTCCATGATGCGTCTCACAGATGACCAGATGTGCTGCTCACAACCACCATGTAAGAAGGTGCGGTAGTGGCTGTTCATCTTATCCCTGTACTGTGGTTTGGATGTTTGTTCCTTCCAAAATTCATGTGGAAATTTAATCCCCAATGTGTCAGTATTGAGGTGTGGGACATTGCAGAGATGATTTGAGGGCTTTCCTCTAATAAATGGGTCAATCCATCCACGGATGAATGGATCAATGGGTCATCATCAGAGTGGGACTGGTGGCTTTATAAGGCAAGCCTGAGCTAGCACGTGACCACGCTCAGCCCCGTCACTATGGGGTGCCCTGGGGATGCCCTGAGTCACCTCAGGACTCTGCAAAGGGTCCCCACCAACAAGAAGCCCATCACCAGATGCAGCCCCTCAACTTCGAACTGCTCAGCCTCCACAACTTAAAAAAAATTTCCTTTTCTTTGTGAACTACCTAGTTTCCGGTGTTCTATTGTAAGTAACAGAACACAGACTAAGACACTCAGCATTCTGAGGAAGAAACTGAGGCCCAGCGTTGGCCCCGAGGGAGGTGCAGAGCCAGATCCCAAAGCCAGGTGATCGGGGATCTGCCATCTCTCACCTTTGATTTCCCTGAATCTCAAGCCAAAGATTTTTCTAGTACTGTGCATTTTTGACTTTCTCTGGTTGGTCTGAAGTTGGAAGTTGAGACAGAAATTAGGGAAGTAATCAATTATTAATCAAGTCCTGGCCACCTGGAGCCAATTGTTACAGAAGTTACTGCTTAGCTTTCTGGATTAGAGGTAGAGCAAGCAGGCTGGCCTCAGGCTGGTGACTGTGGATGGTGGGTGGGCTTCCCAGGCTGGTGACTGGATGGTGGGTGGGCTTCCCAGGCTGGTGACTGTGGATGGTGGGTGGGCTTCCCAGGCTGGTGACTGTGGATGGTGGGTAGGCTTCCCAGGCTGGTGACTGTGGGTGGCGGGTGGTGCTGGTGACTGTGGGTGGCGGGTGGGGCTGGTGACTGTGGGTGGTGGGTGGGTTTCCCAGGCTGGTGACTGTGGATGGTGGATGGACTTCCCAGGCTGGTGACTGGATGGCAGGTGGGCT
Organism: Saimiri boliviensis; assembly: GCF_048565385.1. Taxonomy (NCBI): domain Eukaryota; kingdom Metazoa; phylum Chordata; class Mammalia; order Primates; family Cebidae; genus Saimiri; species Saimiri boliviensis. The sequence goes on from NC_133453.1 coordinate 2,860,060, forward strand.
TCCCAGGCTGGTGACTGGATGGCGAGTGGGCTTCCCAGGCTGGTGACTGGATGGTGGGTGGGCTTCCCAGGCTGGTGACTGTGGGTGGTGGGTGGTGCTGGTGACTGTGGGTGGCAGGTGGGGCTGGTGACTGTGGGTGGTGGGTGGGCTTCCCGGGCTGGTGACTGTGGGTGGTGGGTGGGCTTCCCGGGCTGGTGACTGTGGGTGGTGGGTGGGCTTCCCGGGCTGGTGACTGTGGGTGGTGGGTGGGTTTCTTGGGCTTGTTGCTGCAGGTCATGGCTCAAGGTTCTGTTTTCACACGTGTTTTGGTCATTGTCCTTTTGTCCATTGAGCTTCTTAAGTGAGATGGAGGCTACTTGGGGTGTAATGATCATCACACTAGAAACACCTCCCAGAGCAGCCACCACTGAGGCTGGAATAGTAGCTGGAGGTCAGCAGAGGGCAGGGGTCTCAGGGAGCGGTGGATGGAAGCCTCTGCTCTGTATCTGAGGTAACCATGGCCCAGGTGGCACAGGGAGGGTGTGGACAGATAGGGCTGTGTCCCAGGAGAGCCCTGTGGCCGAGTCCTTCTGGGCCTCTGCGTTCCCTGAGAATCGTTTTATTGAGAGGGATGGTATGTAGTGGATTGAGAAATTGCCATAGTTGGAAAAACAAGCATAAAAACTGCCAGAAAAAAAAATACTAAAGATAATAGTGCCAGATCTGGGGAGGAAGGCAAGTGTTGAGCATGTGGGAAATTGCAAATTAATTTTGAAACAAGAAAAAAACAAGAGGAGGGAAGTCTCGAGTTGTCCATGTGCCAGTGCTGGGGGATTTGGCCGGATGGTGGTTCTCACTGTGTTTTGAGTGTAAGATATACTTTGATTAATTCCTCCAGACTTCACCAGAGTTACACCAGCAACTCCCAGAACACTAATTAATGAGAAGAGGCGGACAGTGACTCATGCTGGACGGAACCCAACTGACAAAAACCCTCCCAGCCCTCAGAAAGCATCCCGGTCCTCATGCAATGGGAATCGCCCGACCAAGGCAGCCTTGGCGGGAGGTCAGGGGGATGATGGAGGCAAGCCCTGATTAATGGGTGTGTGCGTGCGTGCGTGTGTACTCCTGCACAGGCTCTGGGTGTGTGTTCCCAGGAAGAGCTGGCAGAGACATCTGGCAGCCATGCTTCCTCACAGGGTCACCCCACTGGAGACTTACAAACCTGCCGGTCCCTCCAGGACTTAGATTCCCAGGAAAACAGTGGAAGCCTGTGCAGAGGGAGCTGTTGGGCTCCCCAACTCAGCCACCACGCGGGTGGGAAGTCACCTCTTCCAGCTGGCCCCGACCACGCAGGGCCATTTTGGCTGGCCCGGCTTCTGCTTGAGAGCTTGGGTGGTAGAGAAGAAGCCCAAAGGATCATTCACTTCCGGAGTAATGTATTGGGGAAAGTGGACAAAGCAGAAACCCTTTGCATCCTGACCTAGAAATGGCCTATGAGGATGGGAAGAAACCCAGACATACATTTTCTCTCCACGTGCTGAGTGGCTTTGAGTCCTCCTGCCATGACTGGACACTGTGGCTGCAGAGGGGACTGCCACCTGGCCAGGCCACAAGGACCCACTGCTTGAGGCTCCTGGGGGAGTCTTTGGGGGTGGAGCGCATCCACTGTTCTCAATTTGCAGTTAGAAGGAAGCACATTGCACTTTGTTGCAATCCACGTCCATGTGCATGCGTTCCAGCCAAGCTCCACGGAGGCAGCTTGTGGGTGTGCACAGGGACCCTCAGCCCTCCACCTGGGCCATGGAAGATGTATTAGGCTTGCACAAGGCAGCTTATCTTTACCCAGGCTCCCCGTGGAGCCAGCGTGCTGTCCAGGAAGAAGTAGGATTCTCTTCCAAACCTGTGAATGCCCAAATGGTGGCTGAATCTTTCAAAACTAGTGAAGGTGAAAGTGCAGCGAGCTGGGGGTAAATCAAGGCAGGAGCAGAGACCAAGAGTAGGGACTCTCCAAGTCTCGCTTCTGCCAGGTCAGGGACCAGCCTGTGTGGGTCCCAGGTCCTCTACCCACAGATGATGCGATGGTGACAGCACCAGCACCGAGGACTACGGAGTTAACACGGAACGGGAAACACAGTGAGGCACAGCCCGCAGGCGACACCTAGTTGTCACGCCATGCTGCTTTCTTAGGATGGATTTGGTGGGTGGGCAGTGGCATGACTTCTGAGGGCTGAAAGTTTTACCCTGCAGAGGGCACAAGGAGCTTGCAGGGTAGCATGTCCCAAATGCAGTCACCAAGGCGCTGAGCTGGGAATGGCAGGCACGACCGGGCACCAGTGCAGTCACAGAAACATCTTAGACTTCAATGCATAAGGAAGTACCATGGGAAATATAGGGTTTTATTTCAGAACAGGGAAGGTAGCTTGATGGGAAGGGAGTCAGGAGGGTTGACCCTCAACTTACTGGGACAGGGACCAGGGGACTCTGGGGCGCAGAGTGTCACATGTGCCTCTGGGTGCCTCTGGGACTCACTGCACGCACCTGCACATGCACGCTTTGCATTCACAGACCCTCGTGTGCTGGGAGAGGTGAGGCGTGAATGGATGGGCCACGAGACTCAGTGGCATTACTGTGGTTTACCAATTGGGGATGGGCCAGCTGCAGTGGAACGGGTTGTGCATGCTGGAAACGTAGACCAATTGCACACCTGTGCCGCACACACACAGGGCGGCCCCCATCAGTGCGTTAGCCCTTGCCCAGGGAATGGCAGTGCTCGCTACCACACTGGGCCAAGACGGACTTGCTGTGGGGCTGTGGATTCAGCACTGACTGGGCAGGTGCCATATGCTAAGCGCCACACTGGGAAGCAGGGTCCAGCAGGGAGCAAAAGAGACAGAGGCCAGACCCTCGAGGGGCTTGAGTTGCAGGGGGTAGAGACACGCAATCAGGCAGAAAAGCAAATTTCAGCTCTGCCCCCTCATCCCTTGGTGTCTCCTGAAGGGCATAATGAAGAAGCGTGGTTATGACTGTAACAAGTATGGGCACCCAGACCCTGCCTGCAACGTGGAAGAAGAAAGCCGAAGGGTTTTGGGGGCTCCTCTTTAAGTCTGGAGAGCTTTCACTTGTCATGTAGGACGGGGATGCCCAGGACCAGGTGAAGAGCAGCAGTGCCCTGCTGAATGTCATGGCTGCCACTAAACACAGGTCCCCATGCTGACCCTGGTCGGTCCCTGCTCTCACAGTAACAAACAGAGGTACCTTCTTCACACTCAAGAGTATTGTCTTTATAACATTTTATTTTGATGTACTTTTGTTTTTAATCAACCTTTTCATCTTGAGACAATTGTAGATTCGCATGCAGCCCCAAGGTATCATACAAGGTGATCTCCACACGCTTCACCCGGGTTCTGCCAATGGTAACATCTTAGAAAACCACTGTGCCGCCTCACAACCAGAAAACGGACATTGACATGGTCAGAACACACCACCATTCCGTTATTCAACTGTTCCTCATCGTTGGGTCCCTCACATTGTCATCTTATAGTCATCCCCACTTTCCGCCCCCCTCCCTAATTCTTTGCAACTGCTCATCTGTTCTCCATTTCTACAATTCTGCCATCTCGAGGGTGTTATGCAAATGGGATGGTGTAGCATGCAGTTTTTTGGATCTGGCTATCTTCACTCACCACAGTTCTCTGGAGGTTTGCCCTGGTTCCTGTGTGTTCAATACATGCTCGTTTTCATTGCCTCATAGTATTCCATGGCATGGACGCCACACACCTCATCTCACCATTCACCGTTGAAAGAAAATCTCTGTTGTTTCCAATTTTTGGCAACTATGAAAAAAAACCTGCTATAAACAGATATTTACAGGTTTTTGTGTGAATATAAGTTCTCATTTCTCTCATATAAATGCTGCCCAGGAGTAAATTTGCTGGGTCATATAGTATTGAATGTTTAGTTTTTTTTGTTGTGGTTTGTTTTTGTTTTGAGATGGGCGTCTAGCTCTGTTGCTCAGGCTGGAGTGCAACAGCGCTATCCATGCTTACTGAACCATCCACCTCCCAGGTTCAAGTGATTCTGCTTCCTCAGCTTCCCATGTAGCTGGGACTACAGGTGCATGCCACCACGCCTGGTCAATTTTTTTTGTATCTGAGTAGAGACAGGATTTCACCATGTTAGTCAGGGTGGTCTCAAACTCCTGACCTCAAGTGATCTGCCCGCCTCAGAATGTTTAATATTTTAAGAAACTTCCAAACTGTTTCCAGAATGGCTGTATCATTTTATAGTCCACCAGACATGTATCAATAATCCAGTTTCTCCACATTCCCACCAGCATTTAGGGTTGTCACTATTTTTACCTAGCCATTCTGATAAGTGTCAAATGATATCTCATTGTGGCTTTAATTTGTATTTCCCTGGTGGCTAATAATGTTAAATATATTTTCTTTTTTTTTATAAGAAAAAGAATAAAGAAGAGGAAGAAAGAGAAAGAGGAAGAGGGAGAGAGAACGGGGGTATTGCTTTATTGCCCGCGCTAGAATGCAATCTAAATATGGGTATGCCTATAATTGTCCTTAATAATGGAGATATAAAAGAAAATGAGGGAAGAGAATAACAAACAAGAAGCCAACGAACATTTCGTTTAAACTTCTAAGTTGATATGATGTGGTACTGATAAGAGTGTATATTTTGTATATTTAAAGTGGAGAGTTCTATAAATGTTAATTATATTTACTTGTTCCAGATCTGAGTTCAAGTCCTGAATATCGTTGTTAATTTTCTGTCTCATTGATCTGTCTAATATTAATGTCGAAGTCTCCCACTATTATTATGTGGGAGTCTAAGTCTCTTTATAAGTCTTGTATGTCTGCGTATTCCTGTATTGGGTGCGTATATATTTAGGATCTTTAGCTCTTCTTGTTGTTGCATTGATCCTTTTATCATTATATAATGTCCTTCTTTGCTTCTTTTGATCTTTGTTGCTTAACTGTAACTTCTGCTTTTTATTTATTTATTTTAGCTCTCTGTTTGGTTGGTAAATCTTTCTCCATCCCTTGTTTGGAGTCTTTGTGTATCCTTGAATGTGAGATGGGTCTGGATGCAGCATACTGATGGGTTTTAGTTTTTTATTCAAATTGCCTGTCTTTGGATTGGGGGATTTAGTCAATTTAAATTTAGAATTAATAATAATATATGTGAGTTTAATACTGCCATTAGCTGGCTATTTTGTCCATTAGTTGATGTAAATTCTTCATTATATTGATGCTCTTTTTGATAATTTTTTTAGAAAGGCTGATACTGTTTGTTCCTTTCTATGTGTAGTGGTTCTTTCAGAAGCTCTTGTAAAGCAGGCCTGGTGGTGATAAAATCTCTGAGTGCTTGCTTATTCACAAAAAACTTTATTTTTCCTTCACTTATGAAGCTTAGTTTGGCTGGATGTGAAATTCTGGGTTGAAAGTTCTTTTCTTTAAGGATGTTGAATATTGGCCCCCACTCTCTTCTGGCTTGTAGGGTTTCTGCTGAGAGATCTGCTGTAAGTCTGATAGGCTTCTCTTTGTGGGTAACCTGACCTTTCTCTCTGGCTGCCCTTAGTATTTTCTCCTTCATTTCAACCCTGGTGAATCTGACGATTATGTGCCTTGGAGTTGCTCTTCTTGAGGAATATCTCTGTGGTGTTCTCTGTATTACCTGGAGTTGAATATTATCCTGCCTTACTAGGCTGGGAAAATTTTCCTGAATAATATCCTGAAGCGTATTTTCCAGCTTGGATTCATTCTCTTCATCACATTCAGGTACACCTATCAAGCGTAGATTAGGTCTTTTCACATAGTCCCATATTTCTTGGAGACTTTGCTCGTTCCTTTGTATCCTTTTTTCTCTAATCTTGTCTTCTAGTTTTGTTTCATTGAGTTGGTCTTCGACCTCTGATATCCTTTCTTCTGCTTGATCAATTCGGCTGTTAAAACTTGTGCATACTTCACGAAGTTCTCCTATTGTGTTTTTCAGCTCCATCAATTCACTTATATTCCTCTCTAAATTGTGTATTCTTGTTAACATTTCGTCAAATCTTTTTTCAAAGTTCTTAGTTACTTTAGATTGGGTTAAAACAAGTTCTTTTAATTCACAGAAGTTTCTCATTATCCACATTTTGAAGCCTGCTTCTGTAATTGGAACACACTCGTTCTCCATCAAGCCTTGTTCCGTTGCTGATGAGGAACTGTGATCCTCTGCTGAGGGAGAGGCATTCTGATCTTGGGCATTCTCAGCCTTTTTTGGCCGTTTTCCTCCCTTCGTTATAAATTTATCCATCTGTGGTCTTTGTATTCACCATCTTTGTAATTAGGTTTCTGAGTGGACGTCCAACTTACTGATTCTCAGCGCCGAAATCTGAGCAACCCACTGCACCGACCAAATCAGCAGCGTTAAGATTGATGGTGCTTTTCTGACTCTGCACCAAGAACTGACGCTCCGAGGCACCGGCAAAACCGCCTCGCCGGTCACAAGTCGCGCTGGCGACCCGTGGGGCTCCTCCGCTGGGAATCTCCTGGTGCGTGAGCAACAAGAATTCATGTGAAGGTGTGGCGTCCTCTCGTTCTTTACGCTTTCACTGGGAGCTACAATCCCGAGCTGCTAGTGATCAGCCATCTTGGATCTCTCTCTGTTAAATATATTTTCACGTTCTTATTTGGAATCTGTAGATTCTTATCTGTAAACTTTCTGTGCTCCTTCTTTGCTCATTTTCTATTTGAATTGTTTGATTTCTTTATTATTGAGTGGTGAGTTCTTTATATAGTCTAGATACTTGTCTTCTGTCAAATATGTGGCTTGAAAATGTTTTCTACAGGTATATAATTTTTCATCCTTTTAACAGGATCTTTCAGGGAGAAAAAGTATTAAAATTTTGATGAGGCCCAATTTATTAAGTTTTCCTTTTATAGCTTGGGCTTTTGGTGTCAAGTCTAAGAAGGCTTTGCCTAGCTCTAGACTCAGAAATTTTCTTTTCTGTTTCCCCCACTGGTCACTAAAAGTTTATAGTTTTGGGTTTTACATTTAGTTTGTGATCCATTTTGAGTTAATATTTTATAAGGAGTGAGACTTAGGCTTTGGTTCATGTTTTATCTTTTGATGTCCAATTGCTCCAGCACTATGTAGTGCAAGGCTATCTTTCCTCCCTTGAATTGCCTTTGTACCCCTTTTAAAAAATCAGTTGGGCCTATTGATGCAGGTCTACTTTTGGGTTCTCTGCTCCGTTCCATTGATCTATGCGTCTCTCCCTTTGCTAATGTCATACACTCTTGATTATTGTGGCTACACAATAAGTCTTGAAATTTGATGGATGGATTCCTTTCACAAATTGATTTAGCTATTAATTCCTTTGCCTTTTCAGATAAATAGATGAGATTATTCTTGTCTATTTCTACAAATAATCTTGCTGGGGTTTTGACCAAAATTTTCTTAAACCTGTACATCAGTTTCAGGAGAACTGACATCTTTACTATGTTGTCTTCCAGTCCATGAACATGGTATGTCTTTCCATTTATATCAGTCTCCTTTGTTTTCTGTCATCTGCACTGTCTGGTTCCAGCATATAAGTCCTTAACATGTTTTGTTAGAACCTAGGAATTTCAAGTTTTTGGAGCAATTGTAAATAACATTGTATTTTTAATTTCAATGTTCACATGTTCATTAGTAGTATATATAAATACAACTGATTTTTGTAAGTTTATCTTGTACCTGTGAACTTGCTGAACTCACTAGTTCTAGAATTTTTTTTAATAGACTCCCTGGGATTTTCTATGCAGACAACCACACCATTTGCAAATAGAAAGTTCCATTTTTTCTTTTCCAATATATATGCATTTCATTTATTTCCTTTTCTTACTGCACTTCTAGCAATATGTTAGATAAGAGTGGTGAGAGTCCACATCTTTTCCAAATTCCCAATCTCAGAAAGAAAGCATTCAGTCTTTTTCAATCAAGTAGTGTGTATCTAAGGTTTTTTGTATAATTTTTTTTATCAAGTTGAGTAAGTCCCCCTCTGTTCATATTTTTCTAAGAATCTGAGAATACCAGGGTATTGAATATTTTAAAATACTTTTTGTGCAATTAATACATTAACTGATTTCTTCTTCAGCCCTTTAATATAATTAATCATATTAAAATTTTTTGAAATATCAAAAAAAGTCTTGCATTCCTGGCATAGATCCTACTTGGTCTTAGTATATCATTCTTCCTATGTACTGGTGAACTGAATTTGCCAATGTTTTGCTAAGGATTTTTACATAAAAAATTATGAGATATGTTGGTGTATAGTATGCTCCTTTTTGCACTGTCTCTGTCTGGTTTTGGTATAAGGGTAATGTGAGCCTCATAAAATAAATTGTTATCTCCTATTCTTTTTTTCTGGAAAAGATTGTGTAGAATTAATGTTAATTCCTATTTAAGTGTTTAGTAGAATTCTCAGTGAAATTATCTATGCAAAGAGATTTTTTTGTCTTAAAACTATGAACTTAATTTTTGTAATATATATAGGCTATTCAAATGATCTATTTTATATTTAGTAAATTGTGAGTTTGGGGGTTTTTTTTTTAGTTAAGATTGGTTTATTTCATCTAAGTCAACAAATTTATGTTGAATTGTTCATAATATTCCTTTCTATCTTTTGATGTCTACAGAGTATGTAACAATATCACCTGTTTCATTACTGATAGTGGTAGTGTCTGGCTTCTCTCATTTCCTTTGCCAGTATTGCTAGAGGTCCGTCAATTTTATTGATCTTCTCAGAATGCCACTCCCTTTGTTTCACTGGTTTTCGCTATTGCTTTTCTGTTTTCAAGTTCAGTGATTTTCTTTCTTACCTTTATTATTTTCTTCCTTCTGTTTGTTTTTTTTTTTGTTTTGGGGTTTTCTTTTCTTTCTCTTTTTTGTAGGTTCTTTGGGTAGGAAGTTAGATTATAGATTTGAGAGCCTGGCATGGTAACTCACACCTGTAATCCCAGCACTTCAGGAGGCCGAGGTGGGCAGATTACCTGAAGTCAGCAGTTTGAGACCAGCCTGACCAACATGACGAAAGCCCATCTCCACTAAAGATACAAAAATTAGCCAGGTGTGGTGACACACACCTGTAATCCCAGCTACTCGGGAGGCTAAGGCAGGAGAATCACTTGAACCTGGGTGGTGGAAGTTGCTGCAGTGAGCTGAGATTGCACCACTGCACTCCGGCCTGGATGACAGAGAGACTCCATTAAAAAAAATTATTGATTTGAGACTTTTTCTTTTTTAATATATGCGCTTAGTACTATAAATTTCCCTCTTAACACTGCTTTAGCTGTGTCCTACAAATTTTAAGATGTTACATTTTCATTTTCCTTCAGTTCACTGTATTTTTAAACATTTCCCTTGAGATTTTCTCTTTGACCCATGATGTGTGGTTTTGGGGTTTTGAGAAGTTTCTTTGGTTTCCTGGTGGTTGGAGTTTTTTCCCTACTGTTTTTCTATTATTGATTTCTGTTTGATCCCACTGTGCTTGGAGCACAGACTCTGCATGATTTTCATTCTTTTGAATTTCTTGAGATTTATCTTATGGCCCAGGATGTGGTCTGTCTTAATATATGTTCTATTGACATTTACAAAGAAAATGCATTCTGATGTTCTTGGGTAGACTGTTGTAGTAATGCTGATTCGATGCTATTGGTTGGTGGTGTTTTGAGCTCTTCTGTGTCCTTGATGATATTTTGTCTGGTTCTATCAGTGGTTGATTAGGGGGTTTGAAGTCTCCAACTCTAATTGTGGATTTGTCTAGCTCCCCTTTCAGTTCTATTAATTTGTGCTTCACATATTTTGCAGTTCTGTTGGTTGCTGCAAACACATTTAAGAATTGCTATGTATTTTTGTTGGACTGACCTGTCATTACTATATAATGTCTCTGCTCTGATTCTGGCAATCTTACTTGCTCTGCAATCTACTTTATCTGATATTGACATAGGCACTTCTACTTTCTTTTGATTAATGTTTGCATAATGTATCTTTTAAAAATCTTTTTACTCTTGATCTGCCTATATTGTTATGTTCGAAGCGAATCTCTTGTAGACAGTGTGTACTTGTGTCATGTTTTTTAACCCAACCTGTCGATTTCTATCTTTTATTGGTGTTTTTAGACCACTTGCATTTAACGTAATTATTGATGCATTAGGATTTAGTCTGTCACTTTATTTTATTATTTTTGGTTGATTCTGTTCCATTTTTTCCATCTTTCTGAGGTTTACTTTGACATTTTTTGGAATTCCATTTTTGTTTTGATCACTGAAAGATCTAAATTTAGGGTACAAATATGTGTCACAAGTAGGTTTTCCTCTGTATTCTGCTCAGTGCCTTGAAGGTGCCTCTCTTTCAAGTCTCCTGGGTATTGTATGGAGAATGTGGTGGTCCAGCTTGGAGAGATCTCAGATCAATGTGAAGAGTTTCTCTTATTAGACTCCCCATCTTGGGAGGTGTCTGCACCATGTAGAGTAGCAAAGCTACTGCAGTCCAGTTTTGCCTGGATCTTCAAATGTCCTTGGAGTACTATCAGCTTAACATTCTTCATTTGTATCTGGATCCCACTTTTTAAAAAATAGTTTTGCCTGTTTATTTCTTACTATCTTGTTTGTTCTTCATAGCTTTTAAGAATCAAAAACATTTTTCCAGCATTTTACTTGGTTTTCAGAAGGAATTTTATGAGTAACCTAGTTTACCATGAGTAACCTAGTTTACTATGAGTAACCTAGTTTACTGTGTTCCTGGAAGCAGAAGTTTCAAATGCTTTTTAAAGGACCTTCTAGATTGAGTTACTTTGGGTGCAAGTCCAAAATAAGAGACATTCATTAAAGTTACCTCAATAACAGGGGTGCCATTGCCTGGCTTCCCCCTCAAAGAAGATTCTGAGACAATTTTTTTTTTCTTTTGAGACCGAGTCTTGCTCAATTGCCAGGTTGGAGCAGAGTGATGCGATCTTGGCTTAGTGCAACCATCACCTCCCGGGTTCAAGCGATTCTCCTGCCTCAGCCTCTCAAGTGGGTGAGACTACAGGCGCACACCACCACGCCTGGCTAATTTTTTGTATTTTAATATTTCACCATGCTGGCAAGGATGGTCTCGATCTCTTGACCTCGTGACCCACCCACCTCAGCCTCCCAAACTGCTGGGATTACAGGCATGAGCCATGGCACCCGGCTAAAAAAGTTTTTATATACATAGCTTATTTTTTAAGTTCCCGGCAGGAAAGGGACAAGGCGGACTGGGCAGATGAAGGAGGGAGAAGGGAAAGCTGATCCCAGGCTGTGCCATGGAGCCAGGCACCACTGCTGGCAATGAGGGCTCATTTATGCAGAAGACCCTCTGAGCAGTCACGGACAATGGGCTCGGAATTGTTCCCTTCTCTACGATGTGGAAGAGGAATGTTCATCTTCCAGCTTCTGTCCCATGGATGGAGAGTTGCTCCAGGGTCTATGAACTCCCCTGTGCTGTCACTATGGGCATGCCCCAGAAGAGATGAGTTCTATCCCATGACAGGCATCTAGGAAGCCCTGGGCAGGTGATGAGAAGCAGCTGACATCCTAGTGAAGCACAATCAGGACACGGGCCAGTGGAGAGGATGCGAGAGAGGCCCTGAAAGGTGTCTAGACCAGGCTGTGTGCCATAAAACGAAAGGTCTGGAAGGAGAGGGCCACTGAGGGATCAGGGCGACTCCCCCCTCCACCTGCTCCAGGGCAGTGTGGCTATCTCCGCTTCCCCATGGCTCCTCTGGCGGCCTGCCCTCCCTCCGTCCTCAAGGTCCCGGTCCCTCATCTCCCCAGCTTGTTCAGGGCTACATGCTGCAGCCCTCCCTGCCCCTGCTGGTGAATCCAGGTAGGTATCCTCCTGGCCTCTGCTTTTGCAGCCAGTGAGCTCAGCTCTGTGTTGCCTAATCCCCAGGAGGACTCTGCTTGGCCGGCTCATCTTTTTGATCCAGGCCACCCATGCCACAGCCCTTGGCAGCTTAGCGCTTGGCTGCTGTCTGTTCCAGCATCCACCCTGCACCAATCAGCCGATGGGGAGGGACGGGGGGCGGCTGTGCAGAGATTGGGCTGTTTACACAGAAGGGCTGTGGCAGGAAGACACTGTCAGCACAAAGGACATAAAAATGAAGGCGAGGAGCTTCGGTTTTGTTTTTTATTAATTCTTACAACTCCCAAGAATGGGCGGTGGGAGGAACGGAGCCTGTGGGGCCAGCAGGACCATCTGACGAGAAGAATGTGCAATGTTTTCCAATGTGATTCGCTTCGTCTTATTCTTTTTTAATCTGTGAATTGTTGGGTCAATTCCAACATGATAAAGAGCAATATTTGTTAATCTTGGCATCAAAATGATGTGTTTTCAAAATCTGAACAAAACTAAAGAAGTAACAAGTTTTAAAGAAGCAAGACTAAGAAGGAAAGAAGTCACATCCGGTGTGGAAAGGCTGTGTCCAAAGAAAAACACACAGATGAGCAAAAACACTGTGCTGTGTGCTGAATAAAGACTTCACCCCACCCTTGCGGGAAGCTTGAGCGCTCTACTCCGATGTGAGCATGTGGAGATCCGGGTTCGAGACCAGTACCTCCTCCGGGGCTTCCAAAAGCTGCTCATCGGGCGCCCCTTGTTTAGGGTTCTATTTAGGGCGCTGTGGCAGCAATGGCACCCAGGAAAAAGAAGGGCATGAGCTCAGGTCTCGAGGGCCTTATCTCCGGCGTGTCTGTCAGAAATGAGCCTCCTCCCATCTGCCAGTCCAGCCACCTTGAAGTGCTGGATGTAAAGCTGGGACACTCCAGCTTGAGAAGCAGTGGCTGGGCTCAGCTTTCAGTACCTTCTGGAACGTCTCGTCTCTGGACATGGAGAACACGGAGCACGAACAGAGCTCCCTGCATGGCAGCTGACGTCTGGGTGGCCCTTTCCGCTCATTTATCAGCCCGTTGCTTTCCCCAGCAGCCCCACGGGTTCTACTTGGCGTCCACAGTCGCTTCCTTACAGAGGAGGACATGGAGGAAAACACGGGTTATTCGCTGTTGTTTCCAGTATTGTTTTGTTGTGCTGAGTTTTGTTAAATCAGGAAATTCTTAGTTTGCTTTATTTCCCGCAGTGGGAACGGGCTGAGCAGAGGCCCCCATGTCTGGGCCAGGTGAAGGCGAGCCCTCAGTCACCCCGTTCGCAGGACTCCGAGGACGGTGCACCGGGCAGCAGTCCCTGTTTTCCTTGGTGTCACTAGACCACTTCTGCTTGGATGTGGGTTGTTGGGATGCCGGTATATCAAGAAAGGGTTCCTTATTCTCCCTCCTGAAATTCTGCAGACATGACCGTTTTTAGCAGCAGTGATCTAATTTCTATTTTTGGTGGAAGTTTTGAGCACCCTGTCAGGTGGAACTTTCTGTATTGTAAACAAACAGAAGCTCCAGCCCGAATGGAGGGAAACAGTAAGGACCACGCACGCACCTTGGTGGAGAGGCCATAGGTTCAGGCACCTTCAGGAGAAAGTCTGATTCAGCCGCTCAGTGATGCAGCAGGGACCGAGGGTTCTTGGGTGCCCTGCTCCCTCCGCATCACGGGGGGCTCCCCATGCTGCCCCAGCAGCTTTGCCGAAGGCCCCTCTGAAGAAAGGCAGCCAGCTTCAGCTAGAGTCCCGGGGTCCAGGCCGGCTGAGTCACCTTCCTGTTTCTTCCCCAGCCCAGAGCTATTCCCACCTCCCCTGAAGGCCTTCCCAGGTGATGGGGCCACAGAGGCTGCATGGGACATCTCCAGGCACTGTCCAGGAAGCCGCTTGCTACAGGAGCCCCTGAGAAGCCTGAGGCTCTAAACCTCCTGGGGAGGAGGCGTGAGTCCAGCTAGCACTGCGCCTCTGTGGCATGGAGAATGTTCTGCTCAGACATTCCCGAGTGGGAGCTTAGCGGCGCAAGTGTGTAAGCTGCTGCTTCCAGCCCTGCAGGCCCGCAGTCCCCCCAGCATAGATGGGCCCCCGTGCCCGGCTTCCTGCCTCATGCAGCTTAGGCTCCTGCTGCACCCCTCCTAGCTCTGCCAGCACGAGCAGACACCCCATACCTCCTGCTTCCAGGCTGCCGGCTCTCCCCCTGGCCCCCATCTCCCCTGGACGCTCTGGACTTTGCAGAGGCCCCTCTGCTCTTCTTGGGGTTACAGAGCTCTGCGTCCCTCCCTCTCCTTCCACGCAGCTGCCCCCCTCCTGCACCCCACACCACAGCCTGGGGCTCCACACTCCCTCACCGTTAACCACACCTGCCAGCTGTTGATTGCATCTCAACTCAGGCCACCTGCTCCCGCCCTCTGTGCTGGGGTCATGCAGTGGGTCACCCAGGTCGCTCTGCGGCCCCTCTCCTCCGGCGTCCTGCTGTCTGGGCGGCCATGCCACTGCAGCCCTTGCTCCAGAGCACCTGCCTGGAAACCTCGTCCCGGCTTCCCGAATGCACCTCCCTGCCCACAGGACATCCACCCCAGGCCACATCCAAACCTCCAAATGCCTCCTGGACACTCCACCTAGTGGCCCCACCTGCCTTGTGGCTGACGGAGGCTGGCGCCATCACCTCCCTCTGCCACAGCCAGACTGGTCTGCTCCCCTTCCGCTTTACGTCCCCTCTTGGTGATCGCCTGCTCCCCCACTTCCCACCTCAAAAGCCACACCTCCTCTGTGCCTCGCCCCGGCTCCTACCTACGCAAGGCAGCAGACTCTGGCCACCCTCCATGCCCAGCCATGCAGAGCCTGGGAAACGGCAGGGCATGTGGCTGCCCTTGCACGGCTCCTGTCACCTCCCCCAACTTCAGCCAGGACCGAGACGCTGCACACTGAGGCCCCCTGGCACAAGGCCTTGATCCTTCATGAGCGCAGGGTGGGGACAGCTTTGTTCTGTGAAGTTCCCGGCCTTGAGCTTAGCTGGATCCCGCTCCCAGAAAGCCCGAGAGACAGACATTCCTCTGTGCGAGGCCCCTCCTGAGCACCTGCAAGGACCACTCTGCCATTCCCACTCCTGCCTGGTTCTGGCTTTCATCCACGTGGAGAGCCTTGTCTTCTGTGGGTCCCGGCCTCAGCCTCATCTGGCTCCTAGGGGGCTCTTCGAAGGTTTGCTAGGCTGTTCCCCAAGCAAGGGGCCGCGGGAAGGTGGGGGCTGCTGAGGGCGTGGGAGGCAGGGGCGTCTGTGTGTGCCCTTTCTCTTCCCCATCGGAAACTTGCTTTCCCTCACTGGAGACCCGAGGATGGAGTGCGGTGGCTTCGCTGAGCTTCTGCTAACAGCACACTCACTGTTTTGAAACAGAAATGAAAGAACGTTTGGGAGTTGGGGTATGTGCAGAGAAAACATTTTCCATGAATGTCCTTACTGACGGGTGGGGATAGGTATGTGTGGAGGGAAGAGTTCAGGGCACGGTGGTCGTGTCCTTGGGGGTTGGCAGGGAGGGCCGTCTGGCCCAGCTCCTCCAGTACATGCTAGTCCTGATGCCTCACAATTAATCAAATGGCTAAAAAAAACCAAACACACCAAAAGCCCTCAGCATCGTGTTACCAGTGGTGTGACATCATGTGTGCATTCCAAGCTGTCGCCCTAGGCTGAGTGAAGCTCATGGTGGGACAGGCAGATGACGCCTCACGTGCATTGAGCAAACCAGGTTTTGTGCAGAATGTCCTGCCCATTGACTGTGGGATTCATTGATTATTTCATTCACTGCACGTTCAGCTCCGCAAAGCGTTTTCTGTGTACCTCGGAGGAGCGTGGTGCCATTTCCGTTCCTCCTTCAGACTTTCTTCCACATGGAGGGCCTGTCCCCTGCAGGTCCAGCCTCAGCTGACACCCCGGCCTGGGAAGCTCTGGGAAGCTTTGCCGGGCCGCTCCCTGCACACGGGGCTACAAGGAAAGTGGGGGCCGTGGAGGGGTCTGGGAATCAGAGGCGCAAGAATCTGTGTCAAAGCACGCTGCACATAATCTGATTATTTTACTCGAAATCAATAATCAGATCCTGTAAAAAATGTTTTCAGGTAGATGATCTTACTCATTGTCACAAAAACCCACAAGAAAGGTAGATTGAGGTTTTTAAGCCCGATTTCAGAGCTGAGGAAACTGAGTCCCGAATTACGTTTCCGACAGTGGCTTCCTGCTTCTCCCAGGAACACAGCGTCACACGTGCTGGGACCCTCGGCTGTGGGACAGCTGGAGAAGAGACAGCACTCAGCAGAAGCAGCGCCCAACCACCCCCTTACTCTCAGCCCCAGCCTCTCCATGGCTTGGAGTGCAGCAAACGTTTCAGCCGCAGCTCGGAGGGAAGGCCTTGCTCTGGAGTCCAGCGGGGAGAGCCTGCCTCACTTCCCCTCCGCGCCCCTGCAACCAGCACTGGCTGGGTTTGACTCTCAGCTCCCTGGCTCCTGGCTGTGAGCCCCGCAAATACCCCGAAGCTCTCAGATCCCAGGCATGGCCACTGTCCTGGCCTTGGCTGTTGTGGCAAAGAGAGAGAGCTCCCCTCTCCATGGGTCGGTGGGTCCCCTGCCCCGAGAGTGGGAGCCCAGCACAGGCTCTGCACGAAGTTCCACCTACCACTCCCAGGCCGGCTACGCAGAGGCCATCTGCCCCTTGCTCTCTGGGTTCCACCTGCAGCCCGTCCCAGTGGACTCTGTAGGCGCCACAGCGTTACTGGGAAAAGACCCAAACATGGCCGGGCGCGGTGGCTCAAGCCTGTAATCCCAGCACTTTGGGAGGCCGAGGCGGGTGGATCACGAGGTCAAGAGATCGAGACCATCCTGGTCAACATGGTGAAACCCTGTCTCTACTAAAAATACAAAAAATTAGCTGGGCATGGTGGCGCGTGCCTGTAATCCCAGCTACTCAGGAGGCTGAGGCAGGAGAATTGCCTGAACCCAGGAGGCGGAGGTTGCAGTGAGCCGAGATCGCGCCATTGCACTCCAGCCTGGGAAACAAGAGCGAAACTCCGTCTCAAAAAAAAAAAAAAGACCCAAACACCCAGACAAAGCACGTGGACGCTGCTGATGCCAACACAGCAGGAAGCAAGGGAAAAGCAGCTGCCAGCGTGTGCAACGCTGCAGGTACCTGGAGCCAGCCAGGAGCTGCCCAGCTGGGCCCTGTCCATGCCTGCAGGGGCTGCTGTCACGGGGCAGGACCGGGAAGCGTGACTGTGCGGAGCGTCGTTCTTGGTTGAGCTGACTATCTTGTGCCTGGGCCAGGCCGGGCGTGTCGGAGAGGCCAGAAGGTCTGTTTGAATAGCAGGCATTAGGGGTTTGCAAAGGACGGTGACCTCCCGGCCCCCCGTCTTAGGCAGGCTCTGTGTTCTCCTTGGATCTTTGTTCTCCTTGGTTCTGCCCTTGGAGCAGGGACCTGGCTTTGGATGGCCCTGGGTCTTTGCTGCCTTCTGCCATTATCTTGCTGTGTGACGGAGGTGAAGTCCCCACCCCTTCCCAAGCTTCTTTCCTCTGCAGTAAAATAGGCGTTTGGAACTAAGCCCTTCACCAGGAGGCGGCTGAAACAGTGGGGGTGGCGCCGGGTGCTAAGCCCCACCTGCTTTTCTCCTGTTTTTCCTTTTTTACAGATTGATGGGTTCGAAAGCCAACCTCTCTGAAAGAGTGTCCTGGCCCAAGCCCGCCTCGGGGACTGTTGTGAGCCTCGATGTCTATGGAACTATGCCTGGAAATCTTTTAGCACGGAACGTTTTAGGTAGAAGAGCGGGACCACGGAACAGGACAAGGACCACGGAAGAGGACCGGGACCGGGAAGCAGGAAGCAAGACACACCCAGCAACCAGTTCAAAGAGAGGGCTCATGACGCCGACTCTTCCTTCCTCCCTGCAAACTTTGAAGGCGCCAGGGCATGCTGGAGCTGCTGCTGGCAGAGAAGAGTCCGCGTCCACACGCGCAGCTCGCACTCGAGGAAGAGCAGGGACGACCGTCAGAGGAGTGCTTTGCACAGCACGTGCTTCTAGAACGGCCGGGATTTCAACCTTTAAAGCCTCCACTCCTTCTTCCTCCTCAGATCTTGGGGTTTCGAAAGTGATTTCCTAAATGCCTTTCAATTTCATCTTTGCCTAAGGAGATGGACCCGATTTACTGAATTCTGATTGGGGAAACACTTTTGAGAGTAAAGGTACCTGAAGACCTGTTGGGTCTGGCGGTAGCAGATTCGAAATGAAAGCAGGGGCCCCTCCCTCCCACGCCCCTGGGTCGCATTAAGCACAGCATGTCGAGGGTCAGTGAGTTTCCAGGGCCTGCAATCACACCTCTTTCTCTCTGAAATTACGCCCCGATTGTGAAGCTCTGAGCTTAGTACATTTGGATGACCGATGGGCCCAGGGAGTCAGGCAGGACGGCCGGGGGTCCTCCAGAGCTGCGTCAGCCGCGGTGGGAGAGGGTCAGATTGCTAATTTCATCTCCCCCACCCCAAAAACTCCCAAACAGCAGAGAACTTCCCAGAAGACTCGTGGAGTGGGGAGTCTGCAGGTGGGTGTGGGTGACAGCGCTCTGTCCCCGGGAGAGCATTTTTAAGTCGAAGCCCAGCGTAAAATACTTGTGCCTATTTTGGGGTTGTTTTTGCGCTAAGAGGAGCATTGTGCTTTTACTTACATTTACCTTATTTATTTTTGAGACAGGGTCTTGCTCTGTCGTCCAGGCTGGAGTACAATGGCGCCATCTCAGCTCACTGCGGCCTCGACCTCCCAGGCCTGAGCAATCCTCCCACCTCAGCCTCCTGAGCAGCTGGGACTGCAGGTGTGCCCCATTACTATTATTATTGTTGTGTTTGTGGAGACGGGGTTTTGCCCTGTTGCCGAGACTGGTCCCAAACTCCCGAGCTCAAGCCATGCACCCTCCTCAGCCTCCCAAAGTGCTGGGATTACAGATGTGCACCACCATGCCCAGCCATGTTGTCCTTTTAAAAGGGACATCAGACAGTGGCCTGGGCTGGACATGGCATCCCTGGAAGCTGGCCCATTTCTAGGGTGTCATCTGCCATTAGCCGGGGACCCTCTTGTCTCTCCGTCTCCAAGTCTCCACAGAGGACGTACTCAAAGTGAGGGTGTGTGGCTTTGCCCCCGCTGCTCCTGCAGGCAGGTGAGGAGGGAAACAGGTGACAGGAGGAGGTGGCGGTCCTGGTCGCCCTCCTCTGTGCCTGTGCATGGTTTTACTCTATGCTGAGGGCCAGTAGGGAGAATGGGAAACAGCATTTCTGCCTAGTCATCAAATTAGCGCCATCATGGGCCTCATGGCGTCACCGCTGTGTTCATTGCTGGCACCTTCCCATCCTCCCTCCAGCCAGGGAGGCCAGACCCGGGCACAGGCGGCAGGAACTGTCACTCTGACTCAGGGATTTGCAGTCTCGGGACATCAAACAGGCCCCACAGTTCCTTGCGCCTCTGGCCTCACACCTCTGTACAGTTTTCTGTACCGCCCATGTGGTTCTCAGAGCAGGTGTGGCCAGGGAGAGTGACAGCTTTGTATCTGCGTCCTAAGGCTGCTACAATGAGGCCCCGAGGGCCGGGGGGTTCAGGCCACAAAAGCTGATCCTGTCCGGCTGTGGAGGCTGAAGCCGGAGATCACAGTGTAGGTTGGGCTGAGTCCTTTCCAGGCTGTGCGGGGCAGGGGGCTCTGCCCCAGGCCGCTCTCCTGGGCATGCAGGCGCTGGCTCCTCAGGTGTCCTTCAGCTCCTCTTCCCTCTACTTGTGCCTGCCCTGTCCCCACATCTCCTCTTTTTGAGGCCACCAGGCCTCTTGGACTGGGGCCCTCTCTAATAACCTCACGTTAATTCAGTGACCTGCATGGAGTCCCTCTCTCCAGATAAAGCCTCCTTCTGAGACACTGGGGGTTAGGACTTCAGTGTGTGAATTTCAGGGCGACACACTTCAGCCCATCACAGACCTGATGGCTCCTGCAGGACCCCCAGCCCACCCCCACGGCCCATGGAGGAGAAAGCCAAATGGAGAGGGGACGTGGCCAGGCCACCCCTTCCACGGCCAGCAGCAACCACGCCCGTGTCTGGGCACCTCCTGGGTGCTGTACCCGTGCAGAGCGTATCCATGCCTTGCCCAGCTCGTCCTGAAGGAAGGTGCTGTGAGCCCCCACGCATCATCAAGGCAGAGGCTGAGGCGAGGGCAGGCGGGAGCTGAGACTGATCTCGGGAGGGGGGTATTTTCTTCACTGGGTGTTTGTATTTTTCTTCTCATAAGAGCCTTTGTCTCTTTCTCTTGCATGCCGTTTATCTCTTGCTTTTATTCTTACCCGGTTGTTTTCTGTGTGGGTCACGGATTCCCAAACCGCCTTCTGTCGGTCCCGGCCCAGACTGTGGCTCCCCGTGTACTCCCAGGCCCCAGGAGAGACATCAATCGTGTCCCCTTGTGGGTGCCTCCCGCTTAGCACCTGCCTGTCCCTTCCAGGGGCCCCTCTCCTCCAGGACTTACCTCTCCATGAAGACACGGCCTGTGCTAGTTCACGTTCTCCGGAGAGGCAGAGCCACTCGGGACACGCACGTCGGAAGAGAGTGATTTTAAGGAATCACTGATTCACACTGGCAGGTCCAAACTCTGCAGGGTGGCCTGGCAGGCTGGAGACCGGGGAAGGAGCTCCTGTCACAGTCTGAGGCCTGAGACAGTCTGGGGGCGGAATTCCTTCTTTCGAAGGAGAGGTCAATTTCTTTGTTCTGTGCAGGCCTTCCACTGATTGGGTGAGGCCCACCCCCTTTGACGAGGGCCACCTGCTTTACCCGAATGCCAATCTCATCCAGAAATGCCTTCACAGGAGCTTCCAGAGTAACGTTTGAGCAAATATCTTAGCATCGTGGCCCAGCCAAGCTGACTATAAAATTAAACATCACACCATCTAATGCCAAAATAATTCAAATCTTCTTTCAAGTGAAAACAAGTTTATTAAGAAAGTAAAGAAAGCCAGGCACGGTGGCTCAAGCCTGTAATCCCAGCACTTTGGGAGGCCGAGGCGGGTGGATCACGAGGTCAAGAGATCGAGACCATCCTGGTCAACATGGTGAAACCCCGTCTCTACTAAAAATACAAAAAATTAGCTGGGCATGGTGGCGCGTGCCTGTCATCCCAGCTACTCAGGAGGCTGAGGCAGGAGAATTGCCTGAACCCAGGAGGCGGAGGTTGCGGTGAGCCGAGATCGCGCCATTGCACTCCAGCCTGGGTAACAAGAGCGAAACTCTGTCTCAAAAAAAAAAAAAAAAAAGAAAGAAAGTAAAGGAATAAAAGAATAGTTACTCCATAGGCAGAGCAGCCCCAATAATTCAAATCTTTACTGAAGTCCCAAGAGGCCTGTGGGAGGAAGGTGTACTTTGAACATGCAGCAAAGATCTTGGCATGTCCCTCTCCCTGGCCTCTCTCCGCGTATTGCTTGCTATGACTCCCTGCAAACTCTGGTCCCCTCACTCTCAGCCTTGAGCCCAGAGCTGCCCCAACCCCCAGTGCTCCTGCCCTCCTTCTGCCTCCCACTTTGCTCCTATCCCGTCTCATTCTTCCTTCTTCTCCACAGGTGACTCCCAGCCACTTCTGGTCCTCACCCTGTCCCTACTTCTCCACCTTCATCTCTTCACCAGCCCTGAGTCCTGGCGGTGCAAGTCCAGGCACCGAGCCAGCAAAGGCAGAATCCACCACCCCCAGGTGGGGAAGGGGAACGGAGAGCATGAGGCACTCTCCCTTCTGCACATTTCCTGTGCATTCCCACTCTACTGCTCTAGAAGCTTGGGCAGCTGGTGGCTCACGGAGCCAGGACTTCTCCGAGCCCCTCAAGACTGCAGGTCCAGCCCTCCCAGCTCCCCTTCAGATTGGGGAAGAGAGAACCAGTGTTTCTGCTTCTCTCACACCACAGTTCAAGGTGGAGATGATGTCACAAATGGGATATTGAAGCAGATTGAGCGGTGCAGAGGGGTAACTGGAACGCAGGTTGAAGGTACATGCAGCCACAGGCTAAGCCAAGAAGACGGGAAGGGGGGTCCCTGTTGGAAGATAAATCCTTGGCCCCAGTGTTCCTGGTGGAGAATCCTCCAGTATGAATGCCTGCTGTGTATGCTCAGTTTGGGAGGAGTTAATCCAACAGGTCCTATTTCTTTTGTAAGAAGCGAAGCCACTGTGGGAGGTTGGGCTGCCTAAAGCTCTGTCCCAGCTAGTGCTGGATGAATGCCGGTACCTGCCATGTAAATGTTTTATTTGGTGCCTCTTCTATGACGCGTGTCCTCCTGGAGTGGGGCTCCTGGCTTTGTCAGTCCTGGAGGCCGAGAGGGATGTGGGCTGTGCCTTTTGGAAAATGCTTCCAGTGACCCACATGTTACCTGCCTCTATCCATATATTTTCAACAAGCTTTTCAGACCACGGTTTTTGTTTGTTTGTTTTGAGACAGAGTCTTGCTCTGTCGCCCAGGCTGGAGTGTAGTGGCATGATCTCCACTCACCACAACCTCCGCCTCCTGGGTTCAAACAATTCTCCTGCCTCAGCCTCCAGAGTAGCTGGGATTTCAGATGTGTGCCACCACCCCCGGCTTTTTTTTTTTTTTTTTTTTTTTGTGTG
Source organism: Saimiri boliviensis (assembly GCF_048565385.1). Classification (NCBI taxonomy): domain Eukaryota; kingdom Metazoa; phylum Chordata; class Mammalia; order Primates; family Cebidae; genus Saimiri; species Saimiri boliviensis. The sequence continues at coordinate 2,882,599 of NC_133453.1, forward strand.
TGTGTGTGTATTTTTAGTAGACACAGGGTTTCAACACATTGGGCAGACTAGACTCGAACACCTGACCTCGTGATCCACCCCCCTCAGCCTCCCAAAGTGCTGGGATTACCAAGTGCTGGGTGAGCCACTGCACCTGGCCCAGACCACAGTTTTAATGTCCATTAAGGAAATGTCTGATTTGGCCAAGGGCGGCAATATGCAGGTGAGGACTTTAAGATAACACAATATGCAGAGATCTGATATGAAGCTGTCCGACTGGGGTATGACCATTCTCACCATAAGAGGAATACCTGATGAAAATGCATTGAAGACGTACTTTAAATGTGACCCTCTCTCCGCGCATTTACGACAGATTGGCTTTACTTTCCAGACTTTTCACACCAAGTTGTGCCTGTGCCCACAGACGGAGGAGGGGGCATGAGGCCCTGAGCTCTGGAGCCTTTGAAGTCAGGGAGGCCCCGCTGGAGTCACAGCCCCCGACTCCCGGCAGGCCAGCGCGCCTCTCCAGGTCTCTGTGTACTTTTCTGTGAATTGCGGAAAAGGGAGAGGATCTCTGCCACGCGCGTTTTCAGGGGCTGGGTCCCCTCTGTCCAACAAGCGTGTGAGAAAGCAACGGTGACTTGGCCTAGACGTAGTCACCACTGCACCTGCCGCTGACTGCGTGGCCCCTGCTCAGCCGTCCCTGCCCGTGACTGCTGGCGGCTCCTCTCACCTCCTCGGGTGTGTCTGAGGAGTCTGTCTCTCCTGATTGGAGGATCCCACGACACAGCTGTGACTGAGCACCCATGGATGTGGCGCCGGGAGCGTTTCCTGGGAGGCGACTGAGCCCTGGAAGGGCCCCGTGGGAAAACTGACAAAGCCTGAAACGTGCGTGCAGAAACGAGCCTCTTTGTTACCACACAAACACCACCAAACTCTCTCCTGCTGTGGTGTAATTTTTTCCATAAGTTGTTGGGGTGCAGGCGGTGTTTGGTTACATGAGTCAGTTCTTTAGTGGTGATTTGTGAGATTGGGGTGCACCCGTCACCCGAGCAGTGTACGCTGCAGCATATTTGCTGTCTTTTATGCCTCATCCCCTTCCACTCTTCCCCCAAAGGCTCCAAAGTCCACTGTACCCTTCTCATGCCTCTGCGTCCTCATAGCTTAGCTCCCACATTTCAGTGAGACGATACGATGTTTGGTTTTTCATTCTTGAGTTACTTCCCTTAGAATAATGGTCTCCCATCTCATCCAGGTCGCTACAAATGCTGTTAATTCATTCCTTTTTATTGCTGCATAGTATTCCATCTATTCCAGAGCGTACATTTATATACCACAGTTTTTTAAATCCACTGGTTGATCGATGGGCATTCAGGTTGGTTCCACGATTTTGCAGTTGTGAATTGCGCTGCTCTAAACATGCGTGTGCAAGTATCTCTTTCGAATAATGACTTCTTTTCCTCTGGGTAGACACCCAGTAGCGGGACTGCTGGATCAAACAGTAGTTCTGCTTTCAGTTCTTTAAGGAGTCTCCACACTGTTTTTCAGAGCGGCTGTGCTGTCTTACACCCCACCAGCAACGTGGAAGCGATCCCTGTTCGCTATGGTGTAATTTTTAAGTTTAAGCTTTTAATCTCAGATGAATCTATCTAAGTATCTACCTACCTACCCACCTATTATCTGTCTACCTATGACCTATCAATCCTAAAATAATAAGCTTAAAATGGAATCCAAATCCCCCATTCCCTCTCTCCTCCTCCACATCCCCGGGCACTGAGAAGGGTGTTTCAGCGTTTTCATCCATGCCTTCTGGTATTCATCTCCACATTTTAAAATGACATGTTTAGGCCGGGCGCGGTGGCTCAAGCCTGTAATCCCAGCACTTTCGGAGGCCGAGGCGGGTGGATCACGAGGTCGAGAGATGGAGACCATCCTGGTCAACATGTGAAACCCCGTCTCTACTAAAAATACAAAAAAACTAGCTGGGCGTGGTGGTGCGTGCCTGTAATCCCAGCTACTTAGGAGGCTGAGGCAGGAGAATTGCCTGAACCCAGGAGGCGGAGGTTGCGGTGAGCCGAGATCGCGCCATTGCACTCCAGCCTGGGTAACAAGAGTGAAACTCCGTCTCAAAAAAAAAAAAAAAAAAAAAAAAATGACATGTTTATGCTGTAGTAGGGTGGATCATGCCTGTAATCCCAGCACTTTGGGAGACCAAAGCAGGCGGCTCACCTGAGGTCAGGAGTTCAAGATCAGCCTGGCCAACATGGCGAAACCCCATCTCTACTAAAAAATACAAAAAATTAACTGGGCGTGGTGGCAGGCACCTGTAATCCCAACTACTTGGGAGGCTGAGGCAGGAGAATCACTTGAACCCCAGAGGCAGGGTAGCCTGAGTCGGGGAAGCTGGGCCTGCAGGCGGGTCCCTGCTGCTGTTGTCCTTTCGCGGTTCAGCCGAGGAACTGTCCACCCATCCTGCTCCCCTTCCAGGAGCTGCAGAGGCCTCCTGTCTGTGGGCCGCCCGTCCCTCCTTCCTGTGCATTCACACGTCTCTCCTTCTTTGCCGTCACTTTCGGGGACTGTATTCATTTCTTGTGGCTGCTGCACCAAACACCCACAAACTGTTGGCTTCGGAAGTGGATTTTCTCAAACTTCTGGTGGCAGAAATTTGAATGAAGGTGTCAGCAGGGCTGAGTCCCTCCGGAGGCTCAGAGGGAGTGCCTGCTCCGCGCTGCTCTCCAGTGTTTCTTGGCTGTGGGCACATCCTAGAAGGGGCACCCGGAGCAGCCACCGCAGGCAGAGGGGAGCACAGGGCATGCGGCCTTCCCGGGTGTGCTGTCCCTGCATCCTGCTTCTCCTCGGGCAGCATCATCCACACTCTGTCTCCCGTTTAAGCCCTTTGGCTTGGGGCAGGGCCAGCCTGGCCTCCATCACCTCCCAGCGAAGTCCCCTCCTGCCCTCCTCTTGTGAGGCTGCCCTTGGATTCAGCAGCCACCTGAAATCCAGATGATGTCATCTCCACATCCTTAACTTCATTACATCTGCAAGACTCTTTTTCCAGGTAGGAGCCATTCACAGGTTCCAGGAGTTCTGATGTAAACGTATGTTTTGGGGGATTTGAGGGGAAACAACTAATCATGCATGTGTAACTGGTCACGCCACACACGCGTCCTGCAATGCAGAGCCACTGGGCAGCTTCCTACCCTCCCTGCGCCCTGCCACGCTTCGCTCCTAGACCCCTGGAACCCGGGCACGGCCTGGTCATTGCTCCTGTCCACGGCGCCCCAGCACCCCTGCCAGCCCTCTCCCCTCCTCCGGCTCCCACTCACGTCCTTCCCAATTTCTTTCTGCAGTCAGGCCTGTTTCCTGAGTCACGGAGTCAGCCAGTGATGAGACCTGCTCGAAATGTGTGTGGAGGATGGGCGCACACACTCAGTCCAGGACGGGGAGGCAGGAAAGCCCAAGGCCAGCCCAGATCAGGACGAGAGTCTGTATTCAGGAGGACAGAACTGGCAGCTGGCAGCAAGCAGGCCCAGGCGCAGATACTGGAGGCTTCATCTCAGGGACGCTGCGGCTTCCGGGGGAAAGACAAGTCCCCTGGGTGCAAACCAGTGTGGCCATGAGTAGGCGAAGGGCCTGGCTGTTCCTAAAGAGCCCTGACCCTCCTAGGCGGCTGTCAGCTTCCTTTAGGCAAAGGACACTTTGAGTCTTCCCAAGGGCTGGGGGTCAGAATGGACCTCTGCACCCCGGGTCCTGGGATTAGCCCCTCACCTGTCTTTTTTTTTATGAGACGCCCGCATTTAATCCCACAAAGGTGGACATCTCGGTGCTCTCTGGGCCTTCGCTTGCCCTGGCCTGTGCAGCTCAGGTGGCCCTCGTCCCGTGTGGGCAGTGAGGTGGAGCTCCATCGATAGAGGGCCAGACTGGCCCTGCCCCAAGCCAAAGGGCTTAAGCGGGAGACAGAGTGTGGATGATGCTGCCCGCGGAGAAGCAGGATGCAGGGACAGCACACAGGGGAAGGTCGCATGCCCTGTGCTCCCCTCTGCATGCGGTGGCTGCTCCGGGTGCCCCTTCTAGCAGATGGCCCCGGCCCCAGATGATGTGACATCTTAGCCTGTGGTTGAAGGCATCTGCGGGGCAGATTGCCCCGGGCAGGTCAGCCCCTACATGTGGCAGGTCCGAAGGTGTACCACACTACTTACAGCGAGGTGTGCGAAGAGCCTCCGACCGCACCGATTCCACGACTGGCAGCCATTCTCACGGCCCCACAGGTGCAGCTGACACAAGGTGGGCTGCCCTGGGGCTCTGCAGCCGCACGGAAAGCACCACCTGCCCCCAGGCCCCACCCTTCCAGACCGTACGTCCCCACTCTGCCTTACCCTATGAGGGCCCCCTCCTCCTCTTCTGGAGGCTCAGAGCTGCCCACAGCCCTTCAAACTGTGTCAGAGCCACAGGGCATCATGGAGATGGCACGAGGGGCGTGGGGAGACGCTGACCTCGGGCTGAGTTGCCCTTTGCCTCCTGGCCGCCCACTGAGCCCCGGCTCCCGCTGAGCCTGTGTTCCCTCAGCTACAACCTGGAAGTCCCACCTCTGTCTGCAGTCGCTTTCAAAAGCAAAGAGCGAGACGTTTCCATCGAGACGTGTTGGTCTTGGCCACTGCACAGGCCCAAGGCCGAGTTTCAGACCCGAGGCTGCAGACCTGCCAAGGGACCCCACCCCTAGCGTGTCTCACCCTGGGGTGAAATTCAGACTCAGAGCCCCCACCTGCCTGGGCACGGACCCTCCCTCAAGGCTGGTCTTCGATGCCAGTGCCTGGCTGGGCGCAGGGGTCCCAGCAGTGCCACTGCCCCTCCGGGTCCCCTCACCCCCCATGTCTGCACCCAGGCCCCTGGGGCTGACCTGATCTCCTGACAGCTTTCTTCTCCTGAGGGGGCTCCGCCGGGCTGCCCTGGAGCACAGGTGGGAGGGAGGTGGGTTTGGGGTGGGTTTTCTGAACACGGTCCTGTTCTGTGCACTCACCGCTCACCTGACCAGAGGCATGCCCTGGAAACACGTCACGCCAGCTCACGCAGGCCTGTTCCCAGGGCCATGACTACAGAGGGCTCTGACCGACCCAGAGCAGCTGGGAGACCCCGGAGCAGAAGCCACCACAGGGCAGGGGCCCCACGACATGCCTGGGGAGGAGGGGCCAGCAGCAGGTTACAGGAGAACACAGGTACCTACGTCCACAGACATGCAAGTACGTGCACGCCAGCATGCGTATGGATGCACAGACACGCACACACACGTGTTCCGGAAGCCAGCATCTTCCAGCACCTCTTTTTGGAATGCGCGTGCAGGGGTGAAAGGAAGTGAGCCCACTATTCACGGCGGCATATTTCCACGTAGCCCAAGGTGTTAGTGACTAACTCCTAGGACGCTCAGAGTTGGAGACAAAGCCCCAGGAGAGACCCCAGGAGAGGCCAGGGCTGGGGGAGGAGGAGACTCTGATATGCTGACCAGGGTGTGCTGTAGGTGACTGGGAGTAGGCAGCAGCCAGTGACGCCCAGAGATGCAGCTGCCGCCGGGAGCCCCCGGGACGACCCCCTCGGGTGGCTGCTCTGAGGCCCCCAATCAACTCCATCCCTCATTTGCATGGGGCCCTCTCCTCCCTCGGCCCCTCTGCCTTGGGCTTGGGTGTGGACACTGCAGGGCTGGGTCCCCCACAGAGGTGACAAGGGGCTGCTGCTCAGCAGGAAGCCAGGCTCAGGGCACTGGGCAGAGGAAGAATGAAGTTTGCAGCTTGGAAATGAAGAGAGAGGCTCCTCTGGCCCCGCCGTCCATGAGTTTTGCATTACTTGACTTGGGGTTATTTCTATTTGAATCACTTCAGGAGGGAGGGCCTCATGGCTCCGTAGTCTCTGTGGCCTCCACGGGCCTCCATAGAGCCTGCCGGGCATACAGGGTAGGGCGGGGCATCTCGCTGCTGGGACCACAACTGCCCCGATCTGGCTCCCTAGAGTCTTTTGTGTGCACGTGTGTGTGTGCTGGTTGTGTGTATGTGCATACATTTATGTGGCAGGGGTACGTGTGCACGTGTTTGAAGTGTGCCAAGTGTGTGCATGGGTGTGTGTGGTGTGTGCATGTGTCATGTGGATATGCATGTGTGTGTGTCTGTGTGCATTTGTGGTATGGGCATGTGTGTGTGCGTGTGTGTGCGTGTGTGCAGTATGTGTGCATGCATATGTGTGTGTCAGGCATGTGCATTGTGTGTGTGGTGTGTATATGTGTGGTGTGGGCATGTGTATGTGCGGTATGTGCATGTGTGTGTATATGTGTGTGTGCTGTGTGCTTATGTGATGTGTGCATGTGTATCTGTGTGCTTGTGTGGTGTGGGCGTGTGTGGTGTAGGCATGTGTGTGTAATGTGTGCGTGGTGTGTGTGTGTGTGGTATAGGCATGTGTGTGGTCTGTGTGTGTGATATGGGCATGTGTGTGTGGTGTGTGCATGTGTGGTGTGGGCATGTGTGTGGTGTGTGTCTGGTGTGGGCATGCATATGTGTGGTATGTGCATGTGTGTGTATGTGTGTGGTGTGTGCTTATGTGATGTGTACATGTGTATCTGTGTGTTTCTGTGGTGTGTATGTGTGCTTGTGTGGTGTGAGCGTGTGTGGTGTGGGCATGCATATGTGTGGTATGTGCATGTGTGTGTATATGTGTGTGTGCTGTGTGCTTATGTGATGTATGCATGTGTATCTGTGTGCTTGTGTGGTCTGTATATGTGCCTGTGTGGTGTGGGCGTGTGTGTGGTGTGGGCATGTATGTGTGTGGTGTGTGGGTGTGTGTGTGGTGTGTGTGGTGTAGGCATGTGTGTGGTGTGTGTGTGGTATGGGCATGTGTGTGTACAGTGTGTGCATGTGTGGTGTGGGCATATGTGTGGTGTGCGTGTGTGGGGTGTGTGTGTGTGGTATGGGCGTGTGTGTGGTGTGTGTGTGTGGTGTGGGCAGGTGTATGTTTGGTATGTGCATGTGTGTGTGTGCATGTATGTGTGTGGTGTGTGCCTGTGTGGTGTGTGCATGTGGGTGTCTGTGTGCTTGTTGCGTGCAGTGGGTCCTGGGGCTTGTGCTGCAGGGGTCTGTCACCTAGACAGGCCTTCAAGACCCGTGCCAGTGATGCCAGCCCCAGGGGAAGCCAGTGCTGCATCAAGGTTACCACCGGAGCCAGATGGAAGCTGAGGTCATGCTGGCGTTTCCAGAGCTCCTGTCCTTGCTGTGGTGGACCTGGGGGCAGGGTGGGAGTGGGAAATGAGGGCTCACAGGCCACCACCATCCCACGAGAGACCCCCACTCCCTGAACCTCTGTCTGGGAGCTGGGCAGGCTCTGTGTGTCTACTGCTTTGTGGGCAGCTCCACCCAGCAGACCCCGGTACCAGGTGTCCCCCAGGAGACATGCTTTTGGTGGCTCAGGGTAGTGACCTGGTGACTCACAGTCCCCAGAGCGGTAAGCCCCCACCCTGGAGTCCACAAGCGCCACCCGCCACCCCGTGCCCATGGGTGCTGACATGGTATGGAGGCAGCAAGCAGAGCATGGAGCCCTTGCCCTCATGCAGAGGTGCTCCCCTGCGCCAGACCCAGGCTGACTCTCCCTGGTGGCAGATCATGGTCCCTGCGGGATTTCTGGGCAGGATTTCTACCTGACCCACACACCCGAGTGCTCCATCCTTAGCCGGCTACCTGGTGAGCTCAGGGTCAACATGGCATGGATGCATGTGGAGCAGACGGTGACTCGGGAGAAGTGGGCAGGTGGTGGCACAAATGAATGCCATGCCTGGAAGAGCAGGGAATGCCACCCAGGGTGAGCAGCTGGGAAGGCGGGCCCTGACCTTGGAGAGCAGGGCGGGGGTGGCACACAGGACGGGCACATTTTGGTATCAGAGTGGGGCGTGGATTTGAGAGCAAGGGTCTCTTGCGCTGAGGCTGCTGGGGAGCGGCAGAGGACAAGGCACTTGAAAAGGGCTGAGGTCCCCTCTGCTCTCACAGGCCCGGGTCCGTTCACACTGGCAACCATGTTAGAGTTGGTAGTTTCTAGAAATTTCTATTAACTGTGCACAGCATAAAATGTCTCGCATCCTCCTCGTCCCTTTAAAAGTGAAACAACAGTCATTCTTGAGACCTGTTGCGACTATCTCAGGCTGTGCCCCGAGCTGTGAAGGAGATAACAGACGGAGAGACCGGGGCTGCGCGGATGTCTTTATTTTTCCTGGGTGGGGAGCAGGATACACAGCCACACTGCAGTCACTTAGCTTGTAAAAATATCTCAATAAATAAAACAAACAAGCAACATATACACTGAAACAGAAAATACTTTTTAAAAATGGCTAGCCGAGCAAATCATGGAGAAAGAAGAAGAAAAGCGGCATGAAAATAAGAATTCCAGGCTGACTTGCAACTGTCATGCAGAGGCTTGGGGGAGGGGAAGGAACTCGAGGTTCCTCTTCTGAGAGCCTTGGTCCAGTTTACTCAGAATTGTACAAGAATGCATTCCTGTTTTATTAAAAAAAATACATTAAAAAAGGCACTTAGAGGGAAATACAAATTCAAAATCCAAATCCTCATAAATGTGTTCCTGAATCTAGAGATTTTCAGAAAGAATAAACCTCCCCCCAAACATAAACCCCAGAAGAAAAATCCAGAGACAGGATGGCCATGGCGACGTCACCAGCAAGAGGGCTGGGAGCGCCCTTCCTATCTGGAGCCCGTCCTGGGGGAGGATAGGAGCCCGGGTCTTCTCTCCGATGTCACTGCTGTCCCCTCTCTCAACGCTGGTGGAGGGCAGAGGTGGGGGCCTCCTGAGGTGGTTCAGGTTTCAGAAGTTACAGACTCCAACGCATCCCAATTCCACTTGCGCCGCCGACGCGACGGGCAGCCTGGAAGACACAGAAGGGGACCGTGAGCTACGGCTGCCTTGCGTGGCACCTGGCAGGGTTGTCCCCGGACTGCCCCGAGGCTGGCCAGGGTGGGACAGGGGGCAGGCCCTGAGAGAGCTGGCTCTGTTCTATTCGCGCTCCTCCGCCCCCCCAGAGACACTGCACAAGCGACTGCTGCCGGGCCAGCCCAGGCCGCTGCAAGCCCTGCCCGCGGGTCCAGGCCAAGGCCAGAGCGCCCTTCCCCGCCCGAGTGCCCTCTCTCCACTCGCCATCCCGAGGCTGCTCCCCCGCCAGCGCTCCGCAGCCCGCAAGTGCTGCCCGGCTGTGGGTGAGCCGCCTGGCACAAGCTGCCCGGGGACGCGAGAGGCTCGGGCCCCAGGCAGGCCTGAGGGCGCTGTGGGGTCTCGGGCAGAGGGGAGGAGGGAGCAGGACGCAGAGAAATGGGTCAGCCGCGGGGGGCAGCGGCCGAGGGCGGTTCTTGCTCTCAGATTTGTGCTTTTGAAACTGTTACAGATTCATAGGAAGCTGCAAAAACAACATAGAGGTGTTCCATGTGCCTTTCACCCAGCTTCCACACATACCACACCCACAAACACACACTACACAAGCACACACCACACACCACACAAACATAGCACATGCTACACACACTGCACACACACATCACACACAACACAAGCATACCACACACTACACACCGCACACACACACCACACACCACACAAACATACCACACACCACACACTGTACACACACATCACATACACACACCACACCTCCACATACACACACACACCACACACCACACAAACATACCACACACCACACACTATACACATATAAACCACATACACATACCACACACATCACACCACACCACCGTATACACATACACACATACATCACACATCACACAAACATACCACACATCACACACTGTACACATATACACCACATACACATACCACACACACCACACCACACCCCCATACACACACACACACACACGTCACACACCACACAAACATACCACACACCACACACTGTACCCACACACCACATACACACACCACACACACCACACACCACACAAACATACCACACATCACACACTGTACACATATACACCACATACACATACCACACACGCCACACCACACCCCCATATACACACACACACACGTCACACACCACACAAACATACCACACACCACACACTGTACCCACACACCACATACACACACCACACACACCACACACCACACAAACATACCACACATCACACACTGTACACATATACACCACATACACATACCACACACACCACACCACACCCCCATATACACACACACACGTCACACACCACACAAACATACCACACACCACACACTGTACACACACACCACACACCACACAAACATCCCACATACTACACACACCACACACTGTACATACACACCACTTACGCATACCACACACACAAACATACCATGCATTATACACATCACACACCACACAAACATATCACACACTACACACATCCCACACTCTGCATACACACCACATACACATATCACACACATAAACACACCACACCTCCACATACGCATTCATACACAAACACACACCACACACCCTACAAACGTTCCACACACTACACACACCACACATTGTACATACACATACCACACACAGTTACACCACACTCCCATATACACACACACCACACAAACATACCACACACTACACACACCTCACATACACATACATGCACACACACCACACACAAGACAAGCATGCCACATGTTACACACACCACATACCACAAAAAAACCCATACACTACACACACCCCATACTGTACATACACACCACATATACAAACCACACACACAAACGCACCACACTGCCACGTACACACACAAATACACACTACACACAACACACAAACACACCACACCCCCACATACACACACACACCACACCACACAAACATACCAAACACTACACACACCCCATACTGTACACACTATATACACCCACCACACACACACCACACCTCCAGATACACACACAAACATGCACCACACAATCATATCACACAGTACATACACCACATACCACACAAATATAGCACACACTACTCACACCCCATACTGTACATACACAACATATACACATACCACACACAAACACACACCCACATACACACAAACACACACTACATACACCACACAGTACACAAATATACCACACACTACACACATACACTGTACATACATATACTCACATATTGCACACACAACCACACCACGCCCCTACATACACAAATACACACCACATACCACAAACACACAGGACACTCCACACACTGCACGTACCACATCCACATCCACACAGACAACATACCATACACACTACACATTATATAGCACACATACGATGGTGTCACCACATCACACCCAGACATCTGGTACCAGTATGGGTCAAGAGCTTATTCACACGTCACTCTTGTGGGGGTGTGTGTGGTATGCATGTACAGTGTGGTGTGTGTGTGTTTGGTATGTACCTACAGTGTGGCGTGTGTGTGTGTGGTATGTATGTACAGTGTGGGGTGTGTGTGTGTGTGTGTGTGTGGTATGGGGTATGTATGTGTGGCATATCGTGTAGTGTGTATGGTATGTTGTCTGTATTTATGTATGTGGTATGTTTGTGTAATGTGTTGGCTGTGTGTAGTGTGTGGTATGTTTGTGTGGTGTGTAGTGTATGTGATTTGTGTTTCTGTGTGTATGTGGGTGTGTGGTGTGTTTGTGTGTGTAGAATGTGTGTGTGCATGTGGTGTGTGTGTACAGTGTGGGTTGTGTGTAGTGTGTGGTATGTGTGGTGCATGGTTACATGGTGTGTGTAGGGGATGTGGTATTTTGTGTGTGGTATGTGTGTTCAGTGTGGCATGTGTATGTGTGTGGGGTATGTATGTATAGTATATAGTGGGTAACGTGTATAGTATGTTATACATGTGTATGTGGTCTATCTGTGTATGTGTGTGTGGTACGTTTGTATGGTGTATGTGGTGTGAATTTCTATGTGAGGAGTGTGATATGTGTGTGTATGTGGTGTGTATGTACGGTGTGTAGTGTGTGTGTAGTCTGTGGTATGTATATGTGGTGTGTGTTTTTGTGTGTGTATGTGGGGGCGTGGTGTGTTTGTGTGTGTGTATGTGATGTGTATGTACAGTGTGTAGTGTGTGTAGTGTGTGTGTTTGGTGTGTGGTGTATGTGGGGGTGTGGTGTGTGTGTGTGATGTGTGTTGATGTGTGTGTGATGTGTGTGTGATGTACAGTGTGTAGTGTGTGTTATGTTTGGTGTGTGGTGTATGTGGTGTGTGTTTGTGTGTGTGTTTGTGGGGGTATGGTGTGTCTGTGTGTTGTATGTGACTGTATGTGTATGTGATGTGTATGTACAATGTGGGGGTGTGTATAGTGTGTGGTATGTTTGTGTGTCACAGTGTGTGTGTGTGGTGTATGTGGTGTGTGTTTGTATGTGGGGTGCAGTGTGTTTATATGTGTGCTGTGTGTGTATGTGGTGCGTATGTACAGTGTGGGGTATGTGTGTAGTGTGTGGTATGTCTGTGTGGTGTGTGTTTGTGTGTATACGTGGGTATGTGGAGTGTTTGTGTGTTTTTGTGTATTGTGTGTGTTTGTATGTGTGTGTGGTGTGTGTGTGTGGCGTATGTATACCTCTTGCAGTTTCATCATGTGTATTGCTTCTTGCACCCGCCACTGTGATCAAGGCCCACAATTCTTCCAGTCCCTCAAGTTCCCTTCGTGCCACACAAGTGACTTAAGCACACTCGTGGCCCGGTCAACCTGGGCTGTGCCAGGCTTGGTGTGGCTGTGCCAGGCCTGGTGCGGCTCTAGGCTGCGACTGGCCGTCCCGAGCGCCTTGGGAAAGAACCCGCGCGGGCGCTACCCAGAGCCTTGTTCCCACCTGCAGGGGGAGGAGACACAGACAGGAGGGAAGCCCAGGTCCTCCAGAAAGCCAGTGTGGGGACCCCAACCCCGCGCTGTCCTCTGTGCCCACTGAGCTCATAGAGAAGGTGCTGGGAGGTGGCCGGGCCAGCGTATGAGACTCAGGCTGCACAGAGATGTGGGCTCATGAGCCCAAGGTCTTGAGGCACCGTAGTGGGGCCCACAGGGCAGGGGACATGCAAGTGGCATCAGCTCTGGTCAGGGATGTGGTGCACACAGGTGTGCCCCAAGCCGCGCCCCAGGGCCGCTTCCACCACACACCCAGGCCAGCCTACAGCAGCTCCCAAGCTGGTGCTGGCCTGCCGGGAGACCCGAGCTCTAGCAGGGATCGCTGCAGACTGGCCCTGAGCCACTGGGACCTTTGGTGCCCGTGTGTCACTGCCATGCCTGTTGCACAAACATGAGAAAAGCTCGTTGACTTGCAGAGCCCACGGTAGGTGAGTATGTCCAGTGAGAATTCATGGAGAGCCCCCCTGAGCCAAGGGGCAAAGCAGCGCAATGAGACCCTCCTCCCCCCAAGGGGCTGGGTGTGGTGGGTGTCAGCGGAGAGGCTGGCATGGGCTTCCCAAGGCGGCCGCCAAGATTGAGGATTCTGCCACAGGGAAGGAGACCCAGGGAGGCCCCGGGCACTGGGAGAGAATGTGGAAGGCACGTTTGGAAGCTGGAGGGACGTGTGATGTGGTCCTCGGTGACATACGTGCCTGTGTCTGTGTGAGTGTGCCCACTAGTGTGAGTGCGAGTTGAGTATGAAAGAATGTCAAGAACTGTGAGTGAGTGTTTATGTGCAAGCTGTATAAATTTTGTGTGTGAGCATGAGAATCCATATAAGTTGGTCCGTGTGTGTGTCCGTGTGGATCATGTGTGTGTATGTGTCCGTGTGGATCATGTGTGTGTGTGCCCATGTGGATCATGTGTGTGTGTGTGTCTGTGTGGATCATGTGTGTGTCTGTGTGCATGTGTGTGTGTGCATCATGTGAATGTTTTCCCGTGGAAGTACTAGTGTGCATGATTGTGTGTATACATCCTTGTGAGTGGGTCCATGTGTGTCAATGTGATTGTGTGCATCCATGTGATTGGGTCTGTGTGTGTCCCTGGGGAGTGTCAGTGTGCAAGTGTCTGTGTGGGCGTGTGCCTCTGTGTGAGTGGGTCTGTGTGTGTCCCTGTGTGCGTGAGTGTCTGACACTACACAGCAGTGTCCGGGGGTCATATGGTCCCGCTCCCTCACCCCCAGCCCTCTCCCAATCCCCAGTCCCGGGATTCACCACACCAGCCTACATCCTCGAGAATTCCAGAAACCTTTAAACATACACACACACACACACACACACACACACACACACAGACACACACACACACACACATACACACACACACACTTTTTCAAAGTTCAGAGCACTCCAAATATTTAAGCCTTTTTAAGTGGTACTGGGCAGAAAGTCAAAGACTGCTCTCTCTTGGAGAATGTGGTTGTAATTAGATAATTAATAAGGGGGGCGGGTAGAGAAAGCTAAATGGAAGCCTTCCTCGGTGGGAGGAAATAATTACCACAGCTTTTGATATATGAGCTGAACCAGCGCTCCAAGGGGAAATACCGTATCATCCATGAAAAGCCAAAAATGACAGGGACCGTCCCCTGGCCAGTGGTGGGTTTCAGGGTTTGCTTCACATGCCCGAGGGGACCCAGGCTCAGGCAGAAAGGAGCGGCAGGTCCATTAGTCTTCTTGACCGAGAGCCTCCAGGTCTGGCCCCCTTAATGTCACCCTGACCCCAGCCATGTCTGCTGACATGGGCCGAGTTCTCTGCAACAAATGTAAAACATCTGGGGCTGGGGAGCGCCTCCTGCATACACAGGCCACCTGGAACTGTGTGCATATGTCCTGTGTGCAGCTCCCTCCCTGTGTCTGCCTCCCTGGCCCAGGAGTGGGGGGTGGGGCTGCAGAGCTGTGGCAGGACCAAGAGAGTGCCTCAGTTTTCTCTTCCACACCAGCCCCAGGGCCCCAAAGAGCAGGTGAAGGACCCCATTCAACTGTCTATCCCCAAGGCCTAACAAAGGGTGAGAAGCATTAAGGAAAAGGTCAAGAGAGACAGGGGCAGGTCAAGGGAGAGAGGTTTTACTCTAAGGCCATTTATCCATCTCCAGCCACCCACCTACCATCTGTCCTTCTTTCCTTCCTTCCTTCCTTCCTTCCATCCTTTCACCCATCCTTCCATCCTTCCATCCATCCATTCATCTTTCCATCTATCCTTCCATCCATTCATCCATCCACCCATCCATCCATCCTTTCATGCATCCTTCCATCTATCCTTCCGTCATCCAGCCATCCATCCTTCCAACCTTCTATCCATCCATCCTTCCATCTATCCTTCCATCCATCCATCCTTCTATCCTTCCATCATCCATCCATCCATCCTTCCATCATCCATCCATCCATCCCTCCATCCATGCATTCATCCATCCATCCTTCCATCCATCCAACCCTCCATCCATCCATCCATCCATCCCTCCTTCCATCCATCCTTCCTTCCATCAATCCTTCCATTTATCCATCCATCTATCCTTTCATCCATCCATCCTTCTATCCTTCCATCATCCATCCATCCTTCCATCCATCCATCCATCCACCCACCCATCCTTCCATCCATCCATCCATCCATCCTTCCATCCATCCATCCTTCCATCCATCCATCCATCCATCCTTCCATCCATCCATCCTTCCTTCCATCCATCCATCTATCCTTTCATCCATCCATCCATCCTTCCATCCATCCATCCATTCTTCCTTCCATCCATCCATCCATCCTTCCATCCATCCATCCATTCTTCCTTCCATCCATCCATTCTTCCTTCCATCCTTCTTGCCTTCCAACCATCCTTCTATCCATCCATTCATTCATTGATCCATCATCCATCCTTCATTCCCTCCACCCATCCACTCATCTAGCCATCCTTCCTTTTATCCATTTGTCCTTTCACCAATTCATTCATTTTCCCTTCCTTCCTTCCCCCTTCCTTCCTTTTTTCTTTCCTCCCTTTCTTCCTTCCATTCCTGCAACATATTCGAGCATCTGTCATGTGCCAGGAATTCTGCTCGTTGTTGAAAAAGCTGAAATGAATCCGAGAAATCTGGCAGCGCAGAAGCAGCATGTTTGTAAACGGCCAGGACACAGGGAAGACCCTGAGAACTTTCGAAAGTGCAGGTAGACTCGACAGCAGAAAGGGAAGGGCGAAGAACCACGGACACTGTTGGTCAAAACCAGCGTGGTGGAGAAGAGGGGAGGAGGAGCGCACGTGTGAAGTCTCCTCCAGTCAGACAGCACACCAACGAACACGCACAGACACATGCACACACCCCACACCACACACATACCCTGCATCACACACACATCACATTAGACACACACTCACATCACATACACTATATCACACATCACACATCACACACACACCCATCGCACACACTCCACATCACACACACATCCATCACACACACCCCACATCACACACACTACATCACACATCACACACATCCCACATCACGCACACTACATCACGTATCACACACACACCCATCACACACATGACACACACCCCACATCACACACACACTACATCACACACACACCCATCACACCCATCACACACACCCCACATCACACAAATACATCACACACACACCCATCACACACACCCCACATCACACACAGCCTACATCACATATCCCACATCACACCCACACCTTACATCACACACACCTCACATTACACACGAACCCATCACACACATGCACACACCACACACACACCCCACACACTACATCCACACCTACATCACACACACCACACCATCACACAACACACCACATCTACACCCCACACCACGGACACACTAAACATCACACACACACCCACACACACACCCCAATTCACATATATCCCATATCGCACATATCACATCACACACACACACCAATTAACATAAGCCCCACACCACATACATACATCACACACACTCTGATTCACACAAACACCAATAACACACACACACACACCAATTTCCATACATACCCTACATCACACACACTCCTTACATCACACACACCTCAATTCACACACACACCCCAATTCACACAAACTCCACACACACATCACACACACACACTCCACATCACACATACCCCATTCTCTCTCACACACACATCATCACACACACTTCAATTCACACACACGCCACACCACATACACCCCACACCACACACACATCACACACTATATCACACATACCCCATATCACACCCACACCCATCATACACAGCCCACATCACACACTCCCCCCAATTCACACAAACCACACACACACATACTCCACATCACACATACCCATATATCTCTCCCACACACAAACACCCCATCACATACACCCCTGAGGTTCTGCCGGGGGATCCTGGAGGGGCAAAAGTGAGGATTAGGGGTCAGAATCCGGCCACAGAAGTGATGGCTGCGGCCATGATGGGCTACGGAGCCGATGGCCAGGGCAGCCCTCAGCATCACAGTGGCGGAGCCTTTGCCTCCACAGGACCCTGGCATTGCGCAGTTCACAGGAAAGGGGCTGCCACTTGGCAGTGTGCTCCCACCCCCATCTCTTCTCCCTCCCCTACCACACACTCAACCCTGGACTTCCAGCTGCTTGGGCTGGGGAATGTGCCAGGCTGAGGTCACAGCACAGTTCACAGACATGGACAAGTCCCAGCTGCCAGCCACCCCCACGGGTCTCAACGGGTCCTGGCCACCCCACAAGGCCAGTCCTCTCCTCCTGACTGCCAGGTGGGCACAGTCTTGTGGTGGGGGCTCTCTGTCTTCCGCTGAGTCTGGACACAGCCTCCTGCCCTGCGGACACCCACCTCAGCCACCCCGAGTCAGCCAGAGGAATGGAACCAGCTCAGTGTGTCGGTGAGAGCTCCTGGCAGTGTGGGTGCACAGCAGACAAGGAGACGCCTCAGGGACCCAGGGGCCACGCGGGGCTCCTCCAGGCTGAACACCTGGCAGGGGGCCGCGAACAGGGAGCCAAGCCTCAGGCGGCAGAATTCACCTTCTGGGGAGGAGCCTGGATGAAACCAGAATCGTCTGCTTCGTAAAAAGGAACCACGAGGAAAACAAAACAAGGACTGCTGGAAACAACAAAATGAATAGAAGGAGAAATCTTAAAATGTTTTAAAGTGAAAAAAATGAATAAATCAGAGAGCGCTCCTGGAAGTCTCCCGGCACGCTGAGCGAAAAGCGAAGGAGGTTGGGCAGAGTGGTTCACGCCTGCAATCCCAGCACTTTGGGAGGTCGAGACGGGCGGATCACTTGAGGTCTGGAGTTTGAGACCTGCCTGGCCAACATGGTGAAATGCTGGCTCGACCAAAATTACAAAAATTAGCCAGGATGGTTGGCATGCAACTGTAATCCCAGCTACTCCGGAGGCTGAGGCATGAGAACGCTTGAACCTGGGAGGCGGAGGTTACAGTGAGCCGAGGGTGCACCACTGCACTCCAGCCTGGGCAACAGAGCAAGACTCCATCTCAAAAAAAATGAAGGTGGAGGGGAGGGGATGGGCAGAAGCAATCATGAAAACACGGCAGAGGAGCGTGTCTCCGCATTCAGGATAGTCTTCAGATTAAAAGGGAACACCAGGTTCCAGGAAGGAAAACTGAGAACACGGTGACCGAGCTGAATCACAAAGAAATCTCTGGCCTCTAAGAGCGGGGTAACCTCCTGCAGCTTCCAGACCTAGACCACCAGCAGCCACACGGTGGCTTCCCACGAGCTCACCACCCCCACTCAGTGACACTCCCAGAATGTCCACCGTGTGGATGGAAAGAACGGGCAGACCCGAAAGTCCATACCCAGAGAATTCAGGGACCAGGCGGGAGAGCAAGAGAAACGTGCGCCAGCGACACGGGCACAGAATGCGTCCCGCTCAGCAGCGGCTCCCGGGAAATGCCACTCCTTCCAAAGGAAAGGTGTCCCTGGGGCTTCTGTCTCTAGAAGTACCACAACAGATGATGCACTAACCCCCCAGTGCAAAACAAAGTAGAATGTTGGGGAGAAGGAAATGGCTGTAAGGAAAACTGTGAGAGGCCCACCGTCCAGTGGAGGCAGGAATCCAGGGCGTGCACAAGCCCTGGAACTGCTGGCCACACTGGGCACCTTTGTGGGTCCCCGGTCACGGCGAGCTTCTGTCTGCTCAGTCACATGACAGACAAGGACAGCAGCAGCAGCCAGACTGACATCCAGCACTTGGATTTGCGAATACTCTTAATTCTCATGCCGTCTGAGTTACCAAACTCACCCAAGAAAAAGCAGGAAACCCAAATATATCGCTAACCATCAGGCACCTGGGCCAGGTTAGCAAAGGTCTGTATCTACACCACGAAGAATAACAAGCCCGCTTGTTCTGTAAGAGGATTAATAGAACTTTCAATGAACAGACAATTCCCATCTATAGTAAACTATTCCAGAATTTAAAGATGAAGGAACACTTCCCATTTTATTATTTATTTACATGTACTTCTTTCTTTATTTTTAAAGACTTTATTTTTTTAGAGCAGTTTCTGGTTCACAGCAAATTAAGAGGGAAGGCACAGAGATTTCCCATGCACCCTCTGCACCCACGCACACCCAGCATCCCCCATGAGAAGTCACCACAGTTTGGACACCTGTCCTGGCAGCATCAGAAGCAAAGGCCAGAGCGTTGCTGCCCGTGAATCTAAATGCAAAAAAATCCCAAGACATTAGCAAATCAAGTCAAGTCGGGTATTTAAAGAATCAATTCCATGGCCGGGCGCGGTGGCTCACGCCTGTAATCCCAGCACTTTGGGAGGCCGAGGCGGGTGGATCATGAGGTCAAGAGATCGAGACCATCCTGGTCAACATGGTGAAACCCCGTCTCTACTAAAAATACAAAAATTAGCTGGGCATGGTGGCGCGTGCCTGTAATCCCAGCTACTCAGGAGGCTGAGGCAGGAGAATTGCCTGAGCCCAGGAGGCAGAGGTTGCGGTGAGCCGAGATCGCGCCATTGCACTCCAGCCTGGGCAACAAGAGCAAAACTCTGCCTAAAAAAAAAAAAAAAGAATCAATTCCAGATGGCCAAGAGGCGTTTATTCCAAGAATGTAGAACGTTACCGCTGGGAAAGCAACAGAAATCAGGGACGGTGAGGGCTTGCCTGGATGGGTACAGAGAGGTGTGTGTGCAATTCCAGGGCCAGGTTTCCTGAGCTCTCCCTGAGATACGCCCGGAGCCGGGCCCCGGTTGAAGCCCAGCGGCCACTCTGTGCTGCAGCCTTGGGCAAGTGGCTTCATGTCTCTAACTCTCAGTCTCCTCCTCTGCAAAACCCACAAATGGGGGTCACAATAGGACCTGCCGAGTCAGTGCTGTGAGACTTGATGAGCTGCTTCACCTGAAAGGCTTGGCCTTGCCTGTCCTATCAATGGTCAGCACGTGTGTCACCCACAGGAGCACCAGGAGGTAAGGAGCTGTTTTCTTCCCCAGCTGGTTCTAAAACAGCTCCTGGCACATAGTAGGTGCTCACTAAACATTTGTTGAAAGAAGAACTACAATAAAGAGACCAAAGAGAAACCAGGGGCTGAAGCCTCAGGAATGCAGGGACCGTGCTTCCCATGGCCAGCAGGCACGCGGCTCCCCAGACAGATGGACGGGGGCTGTGAACACTGACAGCAGAGGCCAGGAACGCTGGGCCGTGCCAGGCCAGACACTGGAGGGCGGCAGGGCACAGATGGCAGCCTCCGCCCACCTTCTGACCCACGCACATGCCACGGAGGGAAGGAATCACCGGTGACATTGCCCAGCCTGCACACAGTGCCACGGGGCCCACCAGGAGCCAGCGTCAGAGCTGCCTGCCCACAGGCTTCCAAGTAACAAAGCCGTGGCCCAGCGAGCTCGGCAGAGAGAAAGGCCACAAGACGCAAGGAATGGGACCCTCTGCCCACTTCTCCCTGGGCCTCCGTCCAGGGATTCGCCCGTCCAGCCCCCACCCCAACAGAAGCCTCAGAGCCCTCAGCCCGAGGGCAGGACTGGAAGGCTGGGCCGACACGGGTGTCTTCTCCACCACCGCCAGGCACGCACCCCCACCTCAGGGGCCAGGCCCTCGGGGCAGCTGTGCCAGGAGCCTCGCCCACACTGCGCCCACCCTGAGCTGTGTCTCCGCCGCAGCTAGCAGGACCTGCCCTTTTGTCCCAGTGCAACAGACCCCGGCGACCTCTGCAACCACCGTGTCCTCACGGGCATTCTAAGTTCTTGCTTCCCAGAGGTGGCCCCAGGCAGCAACAGCCCCATTCCCCGGGGAGCTTTCGGAGATGCAGGCCCGGGCCTCAGAGCCAGCGTCTGCACTTTGACCCGGTCTCCAGCTCTTCTAAGATGCTTTCCGGGCGGGAAGACGAGGCTGAACACATCCGGGCTTGCCATTCACCGCCTGTGACAACTCAGCCCTGTTCAGAGAGGTCACCTGAGGCTGGGCCACACTATGTCACACAGCTGGTTAGAGGCAAGACGCTCCCTGCTCGGGGCTCACCCCACCCCCAGCACCCGGGCCCTGAGACCCAGTCCCCCGGCTGAGCTCCTCCCGAGGGTCCCGACACAGCCTCCGGCCCTCTTATGACAGTCCCAGGCAGGCAGGAGGGCCGGGGGCAGGCCGGACACTCAGGGGACACAGCTGTGCACCCAGGCCGACCCCGGCCCTGTGGACCCCGCCTCGGTGATCACCCACCCGATGGGCAGGCGTCGGGGTGCCAGCAGCAGGCCGCGTAGGGATTCTCAGAAGTCACTCCCGCTCCGCCAAATGAATTTCCTTGTTCCATCCGGGTAAGGGTTCAAAGACGCCATTGGCAACCAAGGGCCAGATGGCTCCAGGGAGGCTTCCAGCTTGCTGCCAGTCCAGGCTGGAGTGGGCAGTGCCAGCACGAAGCTGGCCACCTTCACCGGAGCCGCCTCCTCAGTGCTCTCTTTCTGACACGTGCCTTGTCCAGAGACCGGGAGGAAATTCAGAGAGCTGTTTGCAGGGCAGAGAGTGTGACGTCTCCTTCCACACCTGATCTGCGCAGCGAGCTCTAGGCAGGGCATGGGGACTCGGAGGCTGAGCAGCTGAGCCCAAGGCTGGCCCTGAGCAGGAAAAGCCACCTGTCACTAGGGAGCCAGGCGCCAGGGTGGCCTGGGTTGGTGGGACCCAGCGCGTCAGGAAACCAGTGGCCCTGTAAGGGGAAGGGGACAAAAGGGGCCCACTTGGAAAAAAAGCAGGTCTCCTTGGGGGTCAGGCTCCCTCGCTCCTGGCCAGCTCTGTGCCTCCTCCAGCTGTGAGTGGACCCTGGAAGCCTGGGGGACACGGGGGCAGGGGGCACTCAAAGGACAAAGTTCTAAGGGAAGCAGCAGATGCTTACCCCCTCCCTTAGTCCCGCCACGGGACTGTCCAGAGTCAGTGTCTACAACCCAGGGAGGAGTGTGGCCGGAGGGAGGCAGGGACACCGTCGCTGACTGCAACATTCAAACGGGCGTTGGAGGATTTGGTGAATATTTCTATGCGATGATGGTGAGGCCAGGAGGGAAGGGAGGGAAAGCACGCTCTAGCCTCTCTTGGAAGCAAATGGAAATCAAGAAATAACTGGACTTCTGAGATTAATTTGTTCCCCGGAATGGCTCTGCCAGGGCCCCTCACCCCTTCGCGCGCACCTCCCTCCCGCTGGGGCGTGCCTACCTTTCTCCACACCGAAGCCGGGACAGTGACCAGCAGGACCCTCTGGTCTGACTGCAGGCTCCGAGCGGAAGCCTCTGCCATGTGATTCTAGCAGGCCAGTGAGCGACGAGGAGGCCACCACCTGCCCACAGTACTCAAATAAATGGGCCAGAATAAAGTCCCAGAGCATATGTGTGTGTGGCAGGGGCTGGCCCCACTCCCCTCTGGAGTGTCGGGCTTTCCCAGGAATGATCGCATGGTGAGATTCCCCCACCTACACCCCAACATTCCTAGGACCCTCAGAGGATTGATGGGTGTCTGCTGGTCACAGAGAAATGCAGCAGGCACTGCCTGCTCTGAGCTCTTACGGGACCTCAGGGATTTTCGGGACAAGTGGCTCAGAACGTGGCCAGGTGGCAGGCAGCCTGATACCAGGCACCAGCTGGCAACTTGGGACACGTCAGACCCCACCCCAGCTTTCTGTGGTCCAGGTCCCACCATCTCTGAAAGGACACCGCTCGGCCAGACGGCCTCCAGAGGGACTTCCAGCACCGCGGGCTGGAAATGGGGCACTGCAGGGTGCCTGCTACTCCAGCGCGGCCTGGTGGCCCTGGGGACAGTGGCCTGTTTGCCCCCATGCTACGGACGTCTCCTGCTTTCTCTGCATCCCTCTCTGCTTGGGCGGCACTGCAGGTGGGTTCTGGATGCCTCACGTGTGGGGCATTCACCGTCAGGGTCTGTAGGGCCAGTGGGCAGGGCGAAGTCGGGTGAGGACGGCGGGCCGCGCCGGGCCAGTCTTCCGGATCCCCGCCCCCTCCCAGCTCCATGACTCATGCCTGTGACCCCGGCTTGCCTACTGCCTGAGAAGGAGGAATCCTGCTGGGAATGTGGGAATGGCCGTATTTACAGTGCTGCGGCTCCCAGTGGCTATTGGCCTGGCCTGGCTCCTCCAGGGGAGCAAGGACTTCACGCCAGCTGGAAGCCAGGCTGTCTCTCTCCCTCAGCTTGGGCTTGGCGGCAGGGACTCAGGCTGACTATGCTTGGAATGGCCTGTCTGGCAAGGAGGAGTCAGCCTGAGAAAACCAGGGGAGAGGGCGAGCTTGCCCGCAGTGGGCCAGGCCGGCTGCCTGCTTGGAGCCCCCAGCATCCCTGCCGGAGAGGCCACCCTGCAGAGCTGCCCCCTGGCCACCTGGAGACCCCCAGGCTCTCGAGGGCTGGCTCTGCTGGGGCTGCGGCTGCAGGTTCTGATCCATCCCTCAGGATCTGCCCTACCCTCTTCCTCTTCCCAGGAGCCCTGCAAAGGGACCCCTCCCAACCTTCAGAGGCAGCGAGGGCTGGCCAGCCGCAAGGAGCCAGGTGGCAGGAGAACATCCCACCTCTCCCAGTACCTGGGCCTTGAAGTCCAGGAACCCCTTCAACCTGTGAGGTGCAGCTTCTCCAGATGCTACTAAATTCAGTCTCCAAATAAAACCTGTGAGTGGAACACAAGGCGCCCTGCAGGCCCTGTTTCCAGCTGGTGGTGCTGGAGGCCCCTCTGGAGGCCATCTGGCCAAGCAGTGTCTTTCCAGACACGGAGAGACCAGGGCCACAGGAAGGTGGGGAGGGCCTGACATCCCAAGACACCAGGTGGGTGCCAATCTCACCCAGAATGCAGGTTGGCTCAGCCCTGGGCTAGAAATACCTTTGTATCCACAGCACTGACACACTGTCCACACCAGGGGCAGGAACTTAGCAAACGTCTTTTGAGAGAACACGTGAATATCTGAAGACACAGCCCCCCAGCAACAGCAGCGGCAGCAGCTAAGAAACTATGGCCAGCAGGGCTGCCGGTGTCGGGCACGCTGCGCGACGCTGGCAAGTGAAGACGGAGAGGACCAGGCCCCCCTCAGCCAGCTCACAGTTCATTTGGGGAGACAAGCAACAGAACAAATCACTATCACAAAAATGTAATGATAAGCTATAATAAAGGGTATGCAACCATCTTGCTATGAAATATAAATATAAACACAGGTAATCACTGCAAATGTAACATTGTAATAAAGAGATTAAAAGGCACATACTCAACACACAGAGGAGGTGACAATTATGTTACTGAGGATTTGGAGAGCTTGTCACAGAATTCGGGATTGCAGCCAGGTCTTCAAGGAGGTCAGTCCCTTGAGAGGGGTGAAGGGCCTTGTGGGCACAGGCAGAGATGGGAGGCACAGCCAGGAGGGCGGGGGAGGGATTCTGGGGTATAGACAGCACTGATTCTGAGGAAGGGGCAGGAATTGGCAGGACTCCATAAGGCAACAGGGAGGCCAGGAAAGGTGTGGGGGCCACAGACACCATCAGATCTGCCTGCCAGAGGTGGCGCTGGCTGGCAGGGGATGGACCCTGAGGTCGGGCCTGGGCAGGGCAGCTGCCCCGGTGGCTCAGAAGGAAGCCAGGGCCACATGGAAATAGCAGCTGTGCTGGAGGAGCAGGAAGGGGCCATCCAGCAGACATGTTGACCGGCTGAGTGTGGGGCTGGCAAGGGGCGGTTAAGGGGCCCAGCCTGGGTGGCTGGGTGCATCCTGATCCAGAAACTAGACTCGGACCTAGAGAGAAGGAGTTTTCTCAGGGCAGCGAGACCTGTGCCAGCTGTGTGAAGCTGCTGGGATCCTGAAGGGCAAGTTGACTCAGGAAAGGGACACCCCGGGAATCCCAGAAGAGGGTGGGGGCTTCGGAGGCAGGTTCTCCAGACTGAAGCCAACTTTATTCTCCCCTTGGAGACAGGAGACATCAGCACAGAGCCTGAGATGCTTGCTTTGTTAGGATTTGAACCCAGGCCTCTGGATTCCAAAGATGGGCTCAGATTCCTGATCTATGCCCCCATCCATGGCAGAAGCGGGGGAAGCAGATATTTTTAGGGGCAAGCAGAGGGGGAGGCTGGGAAGAGGCATCTGGTAGGAGAAGCAGGGCCAGGTGTAAACTGACACTAGGTGGGTGTTGAGGGAGGGCTGGTGGGCACCACATCCTGCTGGCAGTAGGACCGGGTGTCAGAAAGGTCGCCGGGGTGCAGGACTTCAGAAGGGCAGGCTCAGCCGGGTGCAGGCTGTCGCGAAGGCCAGGGAGTCGGCGTTCCTTGGGAAGAATCTTCCACACATTTGGTGGGACGGTGAATGTGCCAGAAGCTGCAACTGACAGCAGCCAGCACGCGGCCCTCCCTGAGTGTCAGGACCCACAGTGTATGTCTGGGATTCGGCTGAAGGACCTCAAGCATCTCATGCCATTGCTTCTCCCGTGTCCACAGGCTCCGAGAGGCAGGAAGCCACTCTGCTCGGAGAGCAGACGGACAGTGCTGGGCTGAAACCCAGGTGTCCAGACTCCGGGGCCTGTTTTCAGAGATGCAAGGCACGGTCTGTGCTTCTGGGCGGTGCAGAGCCTGGAAAGTGCAGCCGGAGAATTCCGGGACGAGCTCCCTTGATCGGTGTTTAAATGGCGGATATAAAACTGTCCTGAATAATTAAACAACTCTGACCATAAGCCATGTCTGTGACGAGGGCCGGCTTTCAGTTCTTGAAACTCATCTTGAAAAACGAGGCCATTTTTAAAATGTGAAACTGTTACAAAAGTAACTATACTAAATTCTGTTTTATTGGACAGTCTTTTTGTCAAATGCCTCAGAAAACATAAGCTATTTTTGAAATTTTTTACACCTGTTCACCTATATTCAGAAGAATACAAAAACCTAAGGAGCAGGAAGAATCCTACCATAATTCAACGCCGGCTCCCAGGAATCCCTGGGAACTCAGATTTCAGTGGAAGGTGTGACAGAGGCGCTGTCAGGCCTGCAGAATTGGCATCTCTGGGGCAGCAGCTGGGGATGTGGTTTCTGCAGCAAGGACAGGCCTTTTGCTTCCCTGGGCTCAGTTACTTTAGCCCATTTCAAACTCTCAACCTTCCACGCCACAGGAATAAAACTGATCTCTGGACTCAGTTACTTTTAGCCCATTTCAGATTCTCAAACCTCCGCACCACAGGAATAAAACTGATCTCTGTTGAGAAACACATCATATTAAGAAATCAGCGAGCACACACGAAGTGTTGAAGACCTAGGGCCTCAGTTAAGGTAAAATCAGCTAGTAGAGGCCTGTAGTGGTGGCTGGAAAAACGTATTAGAAGGCCGGGCACGGTGGCTTACACTGGTAATCCTCGCACTTAGGGAGGCCAAGGCCGCTGGATTGCCTGAGCTCAGGAGTTCAAGATCAGCCTGGGCAACATGATGAAATTCTGCTCCTACTAACATAAAAAAAATAGCAGCATGGTGGCAGGCACCTGTAGTCCCAGCTACTCGGGAGGCTGAGGCAGGAGAATTGCTTGAATCCAGGAAGTGGAGTTTGCAGTGAGCTGAGATCATGCCACTGCACTCTAGCTCGGGCAACAAAGCAAGACTCCATCTCCAAAAAAAAAAAAATTAGAGGGAAAAAGTAAATCTCAGGGCCAGGGTGGGGTGAGTGAACAGCCCAGGCTGGACAGGCGATTGGGGACCGTACTGGCTGGTGACCGGCCGAGCACCTGTGCGTCTTCTCACACGTAACGCACGGCACAGCCCTCGTCCGCCCAGGCCGTGGCCTCTTCCTCGTGCGGTCTGCATTTCCACCTGGACTTCTGTTTCCTCCTGTGCTGTCGTGAGGCCTGTGGGCTCTCAGGTGTCTGTGTTCCTCTGTGGGGTGAGCCGGAGTCTCACCTGCAGAGTCCTGGGGCAGAACTGACCCTTCTGGTGGTTGCCTGGCAACCACCCCATAAAGTAAGCGTCCCCAAGGCAGGTGTGAGTAGCTGCTGTAGGTGGGTTTCAGCCCACACACCTGCACATAACAGAGAACACAGAACCCGCACGGCTCACACACCCGCACGTAACAGAGAACACAGAACCCGCACGGCTTACACACCCACATGTAACAGAACACAGAACCCGCATGGCTCACACACCCGCACGTAACAGAGAACACAGAACCCGCACAGCTCACACACCCGCACGTAACAGAGAACACAGAACCCGCACGGCTCACACACCCACATGTAACAGAACACAGAACCCGCATGGCTCACACACCCGCACGTAACAGAGAACACAGAACCCGCACGGCTCACACACCCGCACGTAACAGAGAACACAGAACCCACACGGCTCAGCAGCAACCACGAGCTGAAGAGGAAGGGCTAAGTGGTCAGCAGCTCCGTGGACAACTCCAGGGTTAAATGTCAGTGGTCCGGCCTTGGGTCCCGCCTTGGCCAGGTGCGTGAATACAGCCTGTCCTGCACAGCCCGATCCCGCTGCTCTCAGTGGCTGCTCATTCACACAGAAACACATCCCTGCAGATTCCAGACCCAGCACTTGGGTCTCGAGCGGCAAACAGAGGAAGGCAGCAGAGACACGGAGAACAGCAGGGTTTTTGGACTCAAGCCTGGAAAACGTGCACGCCTCTGTCTTCCCAGCGTCCAGCTCCCAGGGTGAGGGTGCTGTCGGCCGGCTGAGGGTGACCCCGATCCTCGAACCCCCACGCCTTCTTGCCTGCAGACCCCCACCTGCCTTTCAGGACCTCGGCCTCCGCCTGAGGAAAGCCATCCCCCTGCTCGCACGCCTCCTGCATCTGCCGGGGAAGGACGTTTGCCAGACTGTCCTCCCTCCCTCCAGCTCCCCCCACGCCAGAGCACAGACACCTGGGAGCCCGCAGGCCTCAGGACAGCACACGGAGAGACAAGGTCCAGGCCGAAATGCAGACCAGCGTGAGGAACAGACCACGCCGGCCAAGCCCCAGGCTGCTTCTGGGAGGACACGCAGGTGCTCGGCCAGTCATCAGCCAGGACCGGCGCTGTCCCCACCGGTGCGGCAGGGGTGCCGGGCCTGGAGGCTGTTGACAAGCACAGCTCCGCTGTCTGCTGAGGGAGGTTTACCAGGAGTCCAAACGCTCCCGATAGGCTCAAGGTTGCCTCGCTGATCCTAAGAGCACCTGGAGCTGGGGACGGTTCTGGAAAACGTGTTTGAGGTCTCCTCCATCAGACTCTAACAAAGAGCTACAATCCCTGACATGTCATTTTTGAGATTCGGACGCTAATGTCATGACCCACAGATCTAACCGACGTCCTCCGTCAGAACGTGGCGCGTGAGCTGCAGAACTGAGAGCGGGGCCGCGCAGAACCTCGAGGGTCCGAGAACAGGCGTGGCGGTGCACAGAGTCACAGCAGCCCACACACAACTGGCCAGGTCCCGGTTTGCAGGTGGCAATACACCGTGGTATCTGAGAACCGGAAAGAATCAAGGGTCTCGGGGCTGTTCGTGATGGTGGTGGGCGGAACAACTTCCATGTGGGAGGGGCAGACCCTGGGAGAGCACGCCCCCCGCCAGAGGCTCCTCGGGCTGCCTTTGATGCAAGAGTTTAGAGACTAATCCCCCTGCCCCAGAAGACTTGTGGGCTCAAGGATCAAGTAAAGAGATACAGAAATATGCTCATGATCACTCCATTTTTAAAAATTCCACATTCCTGCAATAAAACTCCCTACCTATAAACTGTAGCACGCTCAAACAAGCCTTATGGCGTTTGTTTTATTTTCCACGTGTTTTTGAATATTCTGTATTCTCCTAAACAGTGAATTCTTCCAGAACTAGAAAATGACATGACTGAGTCTGCTGCGCATGCACACACGTGCCTGGTCATACTTCTGGAACAAAAGCCCTCAGTGGGGAAGGATTACCTGGATTGTGTGGATATAGAATGCATTCCATCTTTTTTATGAGTCTTGTGTAATCACGGGCTCTCAGCGACCGTCTCCTAAGCTGAGGACGCCTTCACACACAATGGGAGGTGCCGGACTTCCACCCAGGCCCTGGAGGATGCCTGCCCTGCCCAGGTCAGAGTGTGCTCTCACTGTGCTGGTCCTTCACAGAGCAGTGATCAGAGGCTGTGGGGATACAGGCTGGAGTGGCCACAAGCAGGTGACAGGTGGCCTGGCTGACCTTTTCCAGCGGGCTCCTGGCTCGGTGGCACCCCTGGCACTGTCGCCTCCCTGGCCGTGTACAGAGGCCAGTGTGGGCCTTTGCTCCCAGATGCTCCACTGCCCCAGGTGAACCTTGCTCTCCAGGGGTCTCTTTAAGAATGTATCCTCCACACAGCTCTCCTTGAAACTAAGCCCTGGGAGCAGCCTCCCCGGGCCCACGTGCGCTCCCCAGGACCTCTGTGAGGGCACAGGCCGGGCTGGGCAGCCTCCACGCCAGGCAGCTCTCCTCTCCAGCCAGCCGGGCACCCTCGAGGACAGGAGGGTTCTTATGCTTACATGTCATCCTTGGCAATCCGTTTCTCATCTACTACCTGCCCTGCAAGTGGAAGGACACGTAGTAGGCACTCACTTAACAGTAAGAAATCTGTGATGAACGCACTGAGTGTCAGAGCGTCGGAGCAGTCATGTGCAAATGCTGCCAGCAGCCTGTGACAGGCGGAATCCCACTCCCTCCGCATCACGCCCGCACTGGGGCTCTACAAGACTATTCACTGCAACTTAGATAACTCACGTAACTACAAAGGAATAGATACAAATGTAAGTTTCTTTGAGATGAGACAACTCGACAACAAATATCTCTCATGTGCAGAGTACCTCAGAGCTCTGCTGTAGAACCAAGAAACACAGCAATGGTTGGGGGAGAGTCAGCAGCTGGCCACTGCCAAGTGGCTTCAGGGCCTCAGGTATTTAGCTATCTGGTGCACACATATTTATACACACACCATCTATAGTCTATGTACATATGGTATACAAGTGTATATATGTGTATGTATATATGAATATATGTACCATATATACATACGACACACTTATACACCCACTGCTTCTCTAAGAAGGCTCATCTTTGTCCCAAGTCTGCCTGAGTCATTGTTTACTGAATTCATGGTTTGAGGGTGGAGATTTTACACTCACAGGGCTCTTAACTAGTCCACGATTCGGAAGTCAGTGTAATTCGGGGAACTGAATGACAGTCCAATCAGACATGGCTAGTCTTCCAGGCTGGACTTCTAAGATTGCCTCCAGGCATCCTCTGCTGGGTCCAGGCATGGCCACCTCCTGCCCTATGGAACCTGCTGCCACCCTTGAAATGTGTGGCTAGGATGTGGTCAAGGATGGCACTGGAATGTTTTTAAGAGAACATTTTCAACCACATGTGTGTCCAAAGACATCTCCAGTTTCCTCCTCTGCTAGAATCCGCCTGGGCCATCATTTGTGGGAATTGTACACGCACATGTGACGGGCATAGCTGTGTCTTTTCCCAAATATTCCCATTTATTTTTTCATGAATTGCAACAATATTCCTGAGTTTGAAAGCCAGAAATGACTACTTTTAGTTGCAATGAGGCAGAGCTAAGATCTAGGGATCCTGAACCAGGCTTCCCAGTTATTATGCAAGCTGTCAGCTAACTGAAGTCTCCAAATGCTTGCTACAGTACTTCTGACGAAATCAGGGGCTATGACTCCGTCAGTGGGAATCATCCCGCCCTTCAATGGCATGGAATTACCATTTAAACTTCATCTCAACATCCTAGAGTAATTTCTTTTTCTAATACAGACCCCATGAATACAGACAGTGATGTCCAAGTCCTTGTTTAGAGGGAATCCAGCCATCTATTTTCAATCCTTGGTCCAGAAATCCACCTCCCTCCTAGGTCGGCTTTAATCAAGCTTTGTCAATAAATAGATGTGATGCAGATGTTCTGTGCCCTTTTAAAGAACTCAGGTTGAATCTGCTTTCAAACAAAACACTGCCTTGCAATCAAATAAGAAGGATGAAAGTGAGGAGAGAGAAAAAAGCTTCGGCAAAGCCCGAGCTGGAGACAGGACTCTGAAAACAAGGCAGCAGACCGTGCTGAATTCTTCAAAGAGAAGAATTCAAATAACGCTCAGGCAAAGGGCAAAACGGTTACACCTTCCAACATCCCAACACTTGAGCGACTTTAAAGAAACCTGGCGTACAGGGCCATATTCAGTAAACAGTAAATGAGGCCGCGGTCACACCTTGCCAACATTCTGTGAGGTGTAAAAAACTTGAGTGAAAAGTGCCTTTAGGAACTGAGCTCCTCTCGAATGAATTTGAAGGGGCCCACACATTTCACACGCAGAGGACACCTGCATAAGGCTTTCAGGACAACCCGCGAGGCAGCCGTGGATCATGGGGTCGGCGCTGTATCAGGAAGAGTAAGTTCCGCTTCATGGCTGCAACCTAGAAGCCCCTGAATCTCGGTGGGTTGACGCAGCAGCCATTCGCTTCTTGCTTATTCAGCGTGGCAGGGACTCTGCTCCACACAGTCACAAAGTGACTCAGGCTGGCAGAGCCCCCGTGGTCTGGAGAACCTGTGGTGTTTTCAGGCACTTGGGGCAGCAGAAGAGACCTGTCGCCTTGCACACAGCCTCTTCCGCACTTTAGTCTGGAAGCCCAGCTGAAGCTTCCTCCCAAAGCTCACTGGCCGGAGTGAACGAGTCCTCTGGCCCTGCCTAACCACAGGGGCTCTGAAGAGTATGAAGGGATGATTCAACTTTCCAGGGTACCACAGAGTCTGCCTCCGGGGCCAAAGCAAGGGTTTTAAAACAAAAGATTGTCTAAAACCAACAAACAGTCACTTATAGATGGCATTTGAGAAACTGATAATTTCATCACTCAAATTTCTGCCAAATGCCAGGATTTGATTCCTAAAAGTGCCCAGGGCAGCAGAATCTGGGCGGGGGTGGGGAGGGGAGTGCAAGTCTCATGGGGAAAGAGGCAAAGAGAGCGAGATACGGAATAAGCCCATGAAAAGGCTTAATGACCAACATCAACAGAAGCGGAGGATGAAACCGGTAATGAGGGAGGCCTACTCATTAAGTTACCTTCGTGTTTTATTAAGATGATGTAGTGGGGTGGAAGAGAGGAAAGGCGGGGTATGACCGGGCACCCCTCTGTGTCTTCTCCCTCCTCTAAGGGCTGGGACACTGAAATGGTGTTGGTGGTGTCCCTGGTGCGCAGGCTCTGTTGGGCGTGAGCACCCTTAGGGGCTCACCATGATAGAGTCGGCACCAGAGTCTCTGCTTCACGGCCCAAGACTTTGCTGAAGTTTCCTTTTCTGCACTTGGAAAAAACTCCAAGATGCATGAGTGGATTCGCCTTTCCCCACCGTCCTCTTTGGCATCTCTGCCCTGGGTTGTAGCCAATTTTTCAAGCGTGTTCTTCGCCATTACTAACGTGCTCGCTCCCGCCGAGGTTTCAAGGGCTGTCTTGACCGAACGCTGCCCCCCGCTTCCTCTCAGCTCTCTGGTAGCAGGACTTCTTCTGCCACAGTAAGGACGTCTGGCGACAGCGGTGCCATTCAGAATCTCCTCCGGTGGGAAGAATCTCTTGTTACTGGAAATCTGTGGTGGGCATAGAGCCCCCGATGCCCAAACGCATGGCCGTGCCAGCTGCACCCCGACCTGCCCTCCCTCTCCACCCTTCACTCCACCCAACCCGCAGGGTCACCCAGAATCGCTCACCAAGTTGCAACCTGGAGCCTCACACCTCCCACGCCCCCGGGGCTACAGACAACGGCCCAGAAGTATCCTTCCTCAGATGGGGGGTGAGTGAGCCCGTGTTGGAGGAGGGAGTGCCATGCACACACGTGCTCACCTTCAAGGCACCAGCAACCCCTACGGCATCTTCAGAGAGGAAATTCGACTTCTCCCTCACACTGTGTACGAGGGCCTGGAGAATCACACATGAAACTTTTAGCAAACCAAAAGGATGCAGAAAGAAAGCACTTTGTCCCCGAATGGTCTGCCTTCGGTTGCTGGTATTTGAACTGCTGAGTTGAAAACATAATTAACGCTAGGAAGAGCTCTGCCCTGGGGTTCTTGGTGCTTCAGAAGATAATGTCCTTTCACTGCAGCCTGGGAACGAGAGCCCAGGACAGGGTCAGGCAGTCATCGTGGGAGCTGTTCTGTTGTTTGTAGAACAAAGTTCATGGTGCATTTTATGTCTCAGTGAGAAAATCATCAGTAATGTGATTTTTTTTTTAGATGGAGTCGCCTAGGCTGTGCAATGGGGTGAACTCAGCTCACTGAATGAAACCTCCACCTCCTAGGTTCAAGGAATTCTCCTGCCTCAGTTTCCCAAGTAGCTGGGATTACAGGCACACACCACCATGCCCAACTAATTTTTTTTTTTTTTTGTATTTTGTAAAGCTAAGATTACAAATACACTTTAAAATGTGTAAAACCCATTGGTTCCCTTTAAGGTGTCCAGTAAATACGCCCCTTCATCTGCCCAAGGCTTGCCAAAGCATTTATGATATGGTTTGCAGGAGGACTCTCGGGACTCCTGATGGTGAGTTTGTACCGTCACTCTCAGTAGTACCTGGAATCTCTCCTGCTCTGCTAACAGGCACCAAACGCCTACACGACACCGACACTGTGCAGCGTCCAGGACCAGATATCTGTGCGCTATGGCTGATGCGACAGTCACCAAGGCCAGTGGGCAGCCAGCGAGAAACCGCGGACCCTTCAGTGAGGCTTTCCGGGCTGGCTCTTCCTTGGTCAAGTGCACACTGCAAAGCCACCAAAGGCCGGTTCTTCGTTTTCCACCACTTTGCCTGGACTAAATGAAGCAAGCTGAGTCAGGTGGCATGAGGGCTTGGGCCAGGTACTGTCGGCCCTGAAGGAGGAAGAGGAGGGGCTGACCGCCACCTAGGGGAGCCAGGTCCTTCGGTCCGCAAGTGAGGCGGGGCGGGAATCAGGGTCCCGCTCAGGAGATCCGGCCACGGGGACCCTGAAAGGGAAGGGGCACCCATGTCCGCAGTGGAACAGCCTCCCCCCACCCCGCGTCTGCATGATCTGGGAAGGCTCTGAGGGCTGAGAGGCGTGAAAGGAGAAGGAGCCCCCCACGGACCAGGGCTGACCCCTGCTCCAGGCTTCTTAGGAGAAACGTGTCTCTACGAGCATGTGAACGTTTTCTTCCATGGGGGACGCTCCACTGATGCCCCCGGCCTCCTCTGCCCCTTACCCACATCACTCAGGGGAGCTGGAGTGACCTGCGGACTGCTGGGTTTGGGAAGAGTCAACTGCGTGTGTGCACAGCTCAGCCCTGGGATTGTCCTCTGGGAGCAGGCATTTCCTGGCCATGCCTCCGGAAGGCTCCCTGCGCTCCTGACCTGGGGGAAGCCTGTGAGGCATGTTTCTGCCAGCCGTGGGGGCTGGGTCTGCGGGACTGTGGGGCGGCAGCAGCTGGACCCTTCATCTGAGGCCTTCCTCATGACAGAGGGATGTCCTGTGGGCCTTGCCTCTGCTGCTTGCCCCAGTCTCGCTGCAGGTGCAGAGGGGCTGTTCTCACCTCCCCAGCCCTGTTCCATGGCCTGTGGGCGGCAACCACACCCTTGAACGTGCCCATGAATCAGACCATGCCTGGAATCTTGTTCTGGGGCTTCAACCTGGCCATCTAAGGCATGGCCGGGCAGGGGAGGGGAGAAGCCCTACACAGAGAAGAGCCCCAGATTCAGAACGCGCATGACATGTGGCCACTCGATGGGACGTGTCCCAGGCCCAGCGAGCCCCCCCGCCTCACCCGTGCCACATGCTGTCTGGAGACCTTGGCCTGGTCTTGGCCTCGGTGGGACCTCGCTTCTCCAGGGGAAAGTGGGAACCCTGCCTCAGAGTCTTGAAATCCCAGGCCCAGGAGCCTTGAGATCCCCGGGGCAGAATTGGCAGCCCCCTGGCACTGCAGCCCAGGTACAGCTGGCAGCCAATGACCCTGTCTCAAAGAACTAGCTCATAGGCGCCTGCCTCGTTATCTTGCAGAAGATGTTCAGCTGGGTGGGCATGCGCAGTGCCTTCTGTGGAGGGTCCTGAACTTCGCGGACGGGTTTCCGAAGGAAGGAAGGCTGGAGGAATTTAGGCGACCCCCAGGGGAAAAGGCCAATCACATTTAATGCAGAGGGGAGGGAAGGGCTGAAACCACAGAGCTGCTCACAGCTCCAGCTTCACCCAGCGACTCTCACGGGCCATCAATTACTGAAGCTTTGCAGATGCAGGAGAGAAAAGCCACAGTCGTGTGCATGTTACAGCTGGAAAACCAGCAACAACATAACCCTGTCAGCTTCTCATTCCTGAAAACCACCTCCCTCTCCACAAGGCACAGAATCAACATGGCCTTCCCCAGGGTCCTCTCAGGATCCTTGGAGCTGGGAATTCTTCTAACTCAACTCCCTCCGTGTGCTCACAGCCCCTTCCTGGCCAGGCTTCTAGAAAATTCCTCTGCTCAGATGCTAAATGTTTTCCCTGATCTGGCTTCACAATCCCCATCCTTCTCCTTCTGTCGGAATTAAAGGACAGGGAGTGATAAGGCTGGGCTCTGGCCATCTCCGCCTCGCTCTGTGGCTCTGGCATCTCCTGTCCCCTCTCCCGTCACTTTCTGTTTTCTCTCTCCTTATTTTTTCCTGTTTAACGTCAAGCCAGCCAGCCCAGCTCCTCAGAGACGAGCAGCTACAGCGGCAAGAACAAGTGGGTTTTACATCAGCAGAGTTTTTTAAATGAGCGACGCGGTGAACGGAGCCCATCTGAGGTCCCCTGGGGTCCCAGGCAGCTCCCACGGTGTTCGTGGATCCCACACGTCTCTACAAAGACGAACAGTCCACGAGGGGTGACTTCCACGGGAGGAGGAACCGTCACCAGCCCAGGCCCGGTAATAAAACAAGAGTCATGTAAATACTGCAGCTCTCCTCCAAGGAACTCCGGGCACAACCAAAGTAAATAAAACAGCAGAAAATGGAGGCTCAGACACGCAAAAGCCCTGCTCAGGTTTCTAGAAGAATTCACAGAAAAATAGAACGTGGGGTAGGGGAAGGAACCACGGAAGAAATACTCATGTCCGTCTCACCCTCAGACTGCAGGGAGCAATGCCACAAGCCGCCCTCACATGGGGAAGGGCTCTGATCTCCCCTCCCGGGCCCGCTCCAGCCCAGGGGGCACACCTGCCCCGCAGCTCTGACGGCCCCAGCTTCCAGGAGAGCACCCAGAAAGCATCTTTCGATTTTGTTAAAATAAGCATTGTTCTTGGGGGACTTGTAAAATCGAGATGTCACTTCCCAGGACTCCAAGCAGACAGGCTCCCAGGAAGTCCCTTCGTCGTGGGGCAAAAGGAAGCTGTAAGTTACAGTCACATTTACTCCTTTCGAGAAGGAGTTTCCCCGTGAATGTAAGCGTTTTCACAGACCATTAATTCCTGGTCTGGAAGGCGCAGTACCAAGGCAGGCTCAGCGGCTGCCTCGGAGGCCCATCGGGGTCGCGGTGAAGAGGCTCCAATGAACCTAACGTGAGTCAGCGCTGCCCCAGATTACATTTACAGACGCTTCTCCAGAGCTATCTGTTTTGTAAGGCAGGGCACCCTGGCACAGCACAGGACACAAGGCTTTTGCATTTCTGTCTGGGCTGCAGGCTAAAAGTGGAAGAAAGCACTGATCTGTTTTCCAGCCGCCACCCTGTTCAACAGTCTCAGAGGTCCTGGGTCCAGTTAACACGGGTAGGCACTGGGAGGGCCGGAGAAACTCCAGGGACTCCCGCGCTCTCGGGAAGCACAGGACAGTGCACAGTGGACCCTCAGCTCAGGAGACCTAGGCTGCTGCAGGGCGAGGAGGGGAAAGAGCCCCTGGGAAAGGCGGTGAGTGGGGCTCGGTGTATGAACAGGGACCTGGGAGCCAGAGGCCCAGGCTTGAAACTGACTTGCCATGTGCCGCTAAGTAAGATAGTGAGAGAGACACAGAGACGAGAGAGAGAGAGAGAGAGAGAGAGAGGAGTCAGGGAGACAGACAGACAGCCACAGAGAGACACAGACAGACAGACAGAGACAGAGACGGAGAGAGACAGAAAGGGAGGAGAAACCAGGCGGTCCCTTCCTGGAGTGGCTGGGATGCCCCCTGGCTCCCCTGGATGGAAAACCTGAGCACACAGTGGGTGGCACCTACTCCCCGCTAAAGCCTGCGTCATATCCAGAGTTCCCACCTAAGGCCAAGTGGCTCGTCCAGATAACGTTTCCTTACGTAGGGAATTATAGATGCGACTCCTGCTGGGACTCGAGCTGTGCAGGACTGCAGACGAGAAGGACACTCAAGAGGGGCTGAGACAGAGACAGGTCAGACCCAGGGCACGAGCCCAGCCCCCCAAAACTAACAGTGACACGGAGACTAACACTAATGCTAGGAACACTAACTAATACTAATAAATACTAATAAATACTAACTTAGACCCAGGGCACGAGCCCAGCCCCCCAAAACTAACACTGACACGGAGACTAACACTAATGCTAGGAACACTAACTAATACTAATAAATACTAATAAATACTAACTTAGACCCAGGGCACAAGCCCAGCCCCCCAAAACTAACACTGACACGGAGACTAACACTAATGCTAGGAACACTAACTAATACTAAGAAATACTAGCTTAGACCCAGGGCACGAGCCCAGCCCCCCCAAAACTAATACTGACATGGAGACTAACACTAACACTAAGAAATACTAATACTAAGAAATACTAACTCAGACCCAGGACACCAGCCCAGCCCCGCCAAAACTAATGCTGACACAGATACTAACACTAAGGCTAAGAACACTAACTAATACTAATAAATACTAACTCAGACCCAGGGCATGAGCCCAGCCCCCCCAAAACTAATGCTGACACGGATACTAACACTAAGGCTAAGAACACTAATACTAATAAATACTAACTCAGACCCAGGGCACAAGCCCAGCCCCCCCAAAACTGATGCTTACATGGATACCAACACTAGGCTAAGAAATACTAATATCAATAAAAACTCAGACCCAGGACACCAGCCAACCCCACCAAAGCTAATGCTGACACAGTTACTAACACTAATGCTAAGAAATACTAACTAATACTAAGAAATACTAACTCAGACCCAGGACACCAGCCCAGCCCCGCCAAAGTTAATGCTGACACGGTTACTAACACTAATGCTAAGAAATACTAACTAATACTAAGAAATACTAACCCAGACCCAGGACACCAGCCCAGCCTCGCCAAAACTAATGCTGACACAGATACTAACACTAAGGCTAAGAACACTAACTAATACTAATAAATACTAACTCAGACCCAGGGCATGAGCCCAGCCCCCCCAAAACTAATGCTGACACGGATACTAACACTAAGGCTAAGAACACTAATACTAATAAATACTAACTCAGACCCAGGGCACAAGCCCAGCCCCCCCAAAACTGATGCTTACATGGATACCAACACTAGGCTAAGAAATACTAATATCAATAAAAACTCAGACCCAGGACACCAGCCAAGCCCCACCAAAGCTAATGCTGACACAGTTACTAACACTAATGCTAAGAAATACTAACTAATACTAAGAAATACTAACTCAGACCCAGGACACCAGCCCAGCCCCGCCAAAGCTAATGCTGACACGGTTACTAACACTAATGCTAAGAAATACTAACCCAGACCCAGGACACCAGCCCAGCCCTGCCAAAACTAATGCTGACACAGATACTAACGCTAAGGCTAAGAACACTAACTAATATTAATAAATACTAACTCAGACCCAGGGCACGAGCCCAGCCACACCAAAGCTAATGCTGACACAGATATTAACACTAAGGCTAAGAAAACTCACTAATACTAATAAATACTAACTCAGACCCAGGACAGCAGCCCAGCCCCATCAAAACTAATGCTGGCATAGATACTAACACTAACACTAAGAAATACTAACTCAGACCCAGGACACCAGCCCAGCCCCACCAAAACTAATGCTGGTACGGACACTAACACTTAGGCTAAGAAATACTAATACAAGAAATGCTAACTCAGGCCGGGCACGGTGGCTCAAGCCTGTAATCCCAGCACTTTGGGAGGCCGAGGCGGGTGGATCACAAGGTCAAGAGATCGAGACCATCCTGGTCAACATGGTGAAACCCCGTCTCTACTAAAAATACAAAAAAAAATTAGCTGGGCGTGGTGGCGCGTGCCTGTAATCCCAGCTACTCAGGGGGCTGAGGCAGGAGAATTGCCTGAACCCAGGAGGCGGAGGTTGCGGTGAGCCGAGATCGCGCCATTGCACTCCAGCCTGGGTAACAAGAGCGAAACTCCGTCTCAAAAAAAAAAAAAAAAAAAAAGAAATGCTAACTCAGACCCAGGACACCAGCCCAGCCCCGCTAAAACTAATGCTTACACGGACACTAACACTAATGCTAAGAAATACTAACTCAGATGCAGGACACCAGCCCAGCCCCGCCAAAACTAATGCTGACACAGATACTAACACTAACACTAAGAAATACTAACTAATATTAATAAATACTAATAAATACTAACTTAGACCCAGGGCACGAGCCCAGCCCCCCAAAAACTAATACTGACACGGAGACTAACACTAATGCTAAGAACACTAACTAATACTAATAAATACTAACTCAGACCCAGGGCACGAGCCCAGCCCCCCCAAAACTAATGCTGACACAGATACTAACACTAAGGCTAAGAACACTAATTAATACTAATGAATACTAACTCAGACCCAGGGCATGAGCCCAGCCCCCCAAAACTAATGCTGACATGTTAATGCTAAGAACAATAATAATATTAATAAAAACTAACTCAGACCCAGGGCATGAGCCCAGCCCCCCAAAACTAATGCTGACACGGATACTAACACTAAGGCTAAGAACACTAATACTAATAAATACTAACTCAGACCCAGGGCACAAGCCCAGCCCCCCCAAAACTGATGCTTACATGGATACCAACACTAGGCTAAGAAATACTAATATCAATAAAAACTCAGACCCAGGACACCAGCCGAGCCCCACCAAAGCTAATGCTGACACAGTTACTAACACTAATGCTAAGAAATACTAACTAATACTAAGAAATACTAACTCAGACCCAGGACACCAGCCCAGCCCCGCCAAAGCTAATGCTGACACGGTTACTAACACTAATGCTAAGAAATACTAACTAATACTAAGAAATACTAACCCAGACTCAGGACACCAGCCCAGCCCTGCCAAAACTAATGCTGACACAGATACTAACACTAACGCTAAGAAATACTAACTAATACTAAGAAACACTAACTCAGACCCAGGACACCAGCCCAGCCCCACCAAAACTAATGCTGGCACAGATACTAACACTAACGCTAAGAAATACTAACTCAGACCCAGGACACCAGCCCAGCTCCACCAAAACTAATGCTGGTACAGATACTAACACTTAGGCTAAGAAATACTAATACTAAGAAATGCTAACTCATACCCACGACACCAGCCCAGCCCCGCCAAAACTAATGCTTACATGGATACTAACACTAACGCTAAGAAATACTAACTAATACTAAGAAATACTAACTCAGACCCAGGACACCAGCCCAGCCCCGCCAAAACTAATGCTTACACGGATACTAACACTAATGCTAAGAAATACTAACTAATACTAAGAATTACTAACTCAGACCCAGGACACCAGCCCAGCCCCGCCAAAACTAATGCTGACACAGATACTAACACTAACGCTAAGAAATACTAAATAATATTAATAAACACTAACTCAGACCCAGGACAGCAGCTCAGCCCCACCAAAACTAATGCTGACATGGATACTAACACTTAGGCTAAGAAATACTAACTAATACTAATAAATACAAACTCAGACCCAGGACACCAGCCCAGCCCTGCCAAAACTAATGCTGACACGGCTACTAAGGCTAAGAAATACTAACTAATACTAAGAAATACTAACTCAGACCCAGGACACCGGCCCAGCCCCACCAAAACTAATGCTGGCATGGATACTAACACTAACGCTAAGAAATACTAACTAATACTAAGAAATACTAACTCAGATGCAGGATACCGGCCCAGCCCCGCCAAAACTAATGCTTACATGGATACTAACACTAACGCTAAGAAATACTAACTAATACTAAGAAATACTAACTCAGACCCAGGACACCGGCCCAGCCCCACCAAAACTAATGCTGGCACGGATACTAACACTAACGCTAAGAAATACTAACTAATACTAAGAAATACTAACTCAGATCCAGGACACCGGCCCAGCCCCACCAAAACTAATGCTGGCACGGATACTAACACTAACGCTAAGAAATACTAACTAATACTAAGAAATACTAACTCAGACCCAGGACACCGGCCCAGCCCCGCCAAAACTAATGCTGGCACGGATACTAACACTAACGCTAAGAAATACTAACTAATACTAAGAAATACTAACTCAGATCCAGGACACCGGCCCAGCCCCACCAAAACTAATGCTGGCACGGATACTAACACTAACGCTAAGAAATACTAACTAATACTAAGAAATACTAACTCAGACCCAGGACACCGGCCCAGCCCCGCCAAAACTAATGCTGGCACGGATACTAACACTAACGCTAAGAAATACTAACTAATACTAAGAAATACTAACTCAGACCCAGGACACCGGCCCAGCCCCACCAAAACTAATGCTGGCACGGATACTAACACTAACGCTAAGAAATACTAACTAATACTAAGAAACACTAACTCAGATGCAGGATACCGGCCCAGCCCCGCCAAAACTAATGCTTACATGGATACTAACACTAACGCTAAGAAATACTAACTAATACTAAGAAACACTAACTCAGACCCAGGACACCGGCCCAGCCCCACCAAAACTAATGCTGGCACGGATACTAACACTAACGCTAAGAAATACTAACTAATACTAAGAAATACTAACTCAGATCCAGGACACCGGCCCAGCCCCACCAAAACTAATGCTGGCACGGATACTAACACTAAGAAATACTAACTAATACTAAGAAATACTAACTCAGATGCAGGATACCGGCCCAGCCCCGCCAAAACTAATGCTTACATGGATACTAACACTAATGCTAAGAAATACTAACTAATACTAAGAAATACTAACTCAGATCCAGGACACCAGCCCAGTCCCGCCAAAACTAATGCTGACACAGATACTAACACTAACACTAAGAAATACTAAATAATACTAATAAATACTACCACTAACAGAAATAGTAATACTAACACCAATACTAACACTGACTTTAATGTTAATAAATACTAAGACTGATACTAATAAACACTAATACATTAACAATAATACACTGATGCTAATGCTAATAAATACTAATTCTAATAAATAATAACACTAATACTAACACTGACACTAATGCTAATAAATATTAATATTAATGAAAACTAATACACTAACACCAATACTAATACTGACACTCATACTGATACACTAATAAATACTAATACCAATAAATACTAAGACTAACACTAATACTAATA
Organism: Saimiri boliviensis; assembly: GCF_048565385.1. NCBI lineage: Eukaryota > Metazoa > Chordata > Mammalia > Primates > Cebidae > Saimiri > Saimiri boliviensis. Next base: position 2,925,587 of record NC_133453.1, read on the forward strand.
CTAATAAATACTAACACTAACGCTAATGCTAATAAATACTAATACTAACATTAATGCTAACACTAATACTAATACTGACACTAATACTACTAGCATTAATACTAATAAATACTGAAATTAGCACTAACACTAACACTAATACAAATAAATACTAATGCTAACACAAATACTAACAAACACTAACACGAGTACCAACACTGACACCAACACTAATACTAACCATAACACTCACACCAAATAACGACCTATGATGTTGGCAGCCCAGAGCCCTGCATAGGCCCCTCTCTGCCTGCAGGGCAAGACTCTCCAGAGGGAATTCACTCCTCCTGGGTTTTGAACCATGCCCTAGCTGGCACTTATAACAGGCCCGCCACATAAACTATCTCTGCCTCTCCCTCCTGCAGAATCCTCTCTGCACCTCTGAGTGCTGGTTAGTGCTGCCTCCTCTAGGAAGCCTTCCCTGACTACCCCTCACCAGGACAGTCAACCCTGCCCTTCTGCAGCTCCAGGGTACTTCCCATAGGCACTGCCTGCGTGGGGCAGGTCTGGCAGGGTCGTCCATGTCCACAACTCAGCAGCTGGTGCTTGACCCGGGACAGACAGGGGATCCTACTAACCACTGACTCGACACTAGATCCCTGGTCTCCGGGTGAGTGATTTGTAGCGCATGCCTTCCTAGCTGGCATGTCAGAAGGAGGGGTGGGTAACAGGGCAGAGCGAGGAAGGGGCATTTTAGGAAACTCCGAGAGTGACCCTAAGGGGTGGTGGGTGTGGCCTAATGGCCAGGCAGTCCAGGTTGGAGGGAGGTGTGCCTTTGCCAGATAGGGTGACCACATGACCCAACATGTAGAATGAGCTGCTCTGGGAGTGAAAGGGGTACCGTTAGTAACCACGACTGGAGAACAACAGGAAACCAGAACAGCTGTGGGCTGAGGAGGGGCCTGCTACCTTTTCAAGACGTCACCCACTTCTGATGTTCTCCCACCCCAGCCCCACTCAGTCCAGCAGAGCCCTGACGATCAGTCTCATCCAGAAGGTGCTGACCCTGAGCCTCTCTAAGATGCATGGGTCTAGGTGAGGCAAGGTCAGAGCCCTGCCCGGAGGGCTCACAGTCTCAGAGGGGACAGAGCCACCCAGGACAGCCAAGACAACTCGCTGGATTCTTCTCTCTATAAAGTATACATGCCACGTGATATTATACAATTAGAATTTTTGAAAACTATGGTCTCACTTTTCATGCTTGGGTGTTGTTTGAACCCTGCTGCAGGATGACATGCCTTCCCTTGGTATGTTTAATATCTGAGTTCCTACCACAGGCTCCAACATTAACATTTAAAGAAACGCTAGAGGAAAGTCAGCTCTTGAAGGTGGAGGGCTATCAAGAAAAAGCACATCCAGTTTCCAGCCGAGAGCACGGACCCCCTGCTGCTGGGACAGCGTCCTCTCCTCTCCGCTCCATTTGACCCCACAGTCACAGATGGCTCTCAGAGTCTGTGTTTCAGGATTAACTCTGTTAATCTCTGCTGTTCTCAGAGAAAGGTCTGTGTTCTGTGTCACCTCCAAGAGGAATAAACTCCAGGTTAAAATGAGCGCAGAACTTCACGGGGGAGAAAAATCAACGGGCAGCTACCTGCACCATGTGGAGCCCTATGGCGAATGGGGAGAGGTGACCCACGGCCCCACAGGCTGGCCTCTGATGATCACCAGGACTGGGCACGGTCCTATAATCATCACCTTTAATAAAGAGTCTCTTTATTATAGGTTATTGAGATTTTAATAAGGCCATGCAGATTCCCATGGCCTTAATAAGCTCTGGAGGCCCCACCGCGCTAGGGTGAGGAGTGTACCTCTTCGTTTTTTCATGACGCTCTGGCGTTTAAACTCTCTGGTTGCCATTTAACTCTAGGTTAGAAAACTGTAGGAAGAAGTCAACTGTAACAGTCACTGTAAAAGGCAAGAGTGGGTGTCCTGCAAGCCAGACCCAGATAAGTGAGCCTTGAGGGCTGACGTCCTGGGCCCCCCTGGTGGCACAGAGGTCCAGGGGTTAACTGTTGAATTGCTGACACTAACACTAACACTAATGCTAACACTAATAAATACTAATAAATACCAACACTAATACTAACAAATACTAACACCAACATTAATACTAATAAATACTCACAGTGCAGACGGCTCAGACCCAGGACACCAGTTCAGCCCCACCAAAACGAATGCTGACCCTGCTACTACCAGGAAGAGGGCCACCACAAAAGCCGTTTACAAACTAAGAGACAACAGCAGCCTTTAACGACCCCTGTGCTGTTCTGACCTGCACACGACTAGTCTCAGGCCAGTCCTTTTTGGAATCATGCTCTGCATAATCCACCTTCTTCATGATTACTGCCTCCTTTACTGTGCACCTGAATAGGACGAGCATCAGAGTTGTTCCTGAGCTTTCCGTGGCTCCATTTCACCCCGTTTCCTGGTTGGCCCCGAGGGCACCCAGTAACCTGAATATTAAAGTTTTTTGAGCATGTCTGCTCTCTTAGTCTCCCATGTGCACCTGAGAATAATTTTGTTGAATTAAACGTTTCATTAAATAGATAAGTTAAATTGTAAAAGAAATGATATGTTCACAATGGTATGTATTTCCAAACAGGCTCCTAACACATAAAGCTCCTCATTCAAAAAATAGTCTGTTGGATTCTCTAGCTAAGATATTTTTCTTCAGAAAAGTCCTCTCTATTTCTCAGTAAACGTGTATAAGCTATCTCATAGCATATATATTTTTGTTTGTGTAAATGACATCTTTTGTTTCATTATGTGACTGAATGGCTTATTGCTAGTGTGTGTGAGAGATGCTCGTGAAAACTTATCTTCACTTAGCAGTTGCCCTCAGTCTAAATTGTTTCATTAGTTCTAAAGCTTTTGAAATGATTTAGTTTTTGGTATGGGGTAGAGAGCAAGGTTCCTGGAGACAACTGAGTCATCTACAAATGTCAATATTTTTATCTTCCACTTGCCACTAGCCCTATCTCTACTTCTTTTTCTTGTACTATATAGAATCATTTTTTTTAAGATTGAAACAATGTTACAAAAAAAAGTATATTGGTGAGAGTCCTGCTTACTCCCACTTACACAAAAGACCTGAGTGCTACATAGGCTTTCATTGTCATTGTTGTTTTGGGAGAGTCTTGCTCTGTCGCCCCAGCTGAAGTGCAGTGGCGCCATCTCAGCTCGCTGCAACCTCCATCTCCTGGGCTCAAGCAATTCTCCTGCCTCAGTCTCCTGAGTAGCTGGGACCACAAACAAGTGCTCCCAGGCCTGGCTAATTTTTTGTATTTTTAGTAGAGACAGGGTCTCACCATGTTGGCCAGGCTAGTCTCGAACTCCTGACCTCAGGTGATCCACTGAAGCTTGTAAGGAAGACTCTCTTTATTACAGGTTATGGAGATGTTAAACATCAGAAAAGGAAGTTTTAATATCAGAAATATGTTTAATTTTTCTCAAATGCATTTTAGTGTCTCTTGAGATGATTCCCTTTTTTGATTATAGATGTGTTTTATTGCATAAACGAACCCAAGAATCCAAACAATCCGAATGCTTTTGACACCTGTTGCCAACGTGTCAAAACCCTGGCGAAGGCATCTGAACGCCCTGCCCCAATACTCCACAAAGAACCCCACCTTGCTCACAGCACCCCATCCTTTTGGCATATTGCTGAGTGTGCTTTTCTAATAATTTACCGAGAATTTAATCTAAGCTCCTACTGCAAAAGTCTCCTTTCCCTGGCAGGTTTTGGTGGGTTCCCTGACAGATGCTCTGAGAGGCTTCCTCATCTCTATTTTTTCTAATCCAGCTGCTGTGTGCTGGGGACTGTCCCCGAAGGCGGGGCTTTATCTCTGCCATCACCGTACCCCCAGCCTGACACAGCAGTGGGCATTACTGACCGAGTGGGTGGTCCTGGAAAGCACAAGGCTTTGACCCAGACAGGGAGCACTTGGAGCCTGCAGCCTCTTGTGGGGGCCGGTTCAGGAGACACTGTAGTCAGTTTTTTGCCTGGGTTTTACTCTTCCTAATTTCAAACTTCGTAAGAGCAAGGACAGTTCTGAGCTGCTGAGAGTCCCCTAGCACCCGCTGCAGACCCTGCCTGGGTGCCTGACTTGATTTCACTCTAGTGAGTTTCAGCCATTCCTGGACTTCTCAAGCGGCCGTGTGGCCATCCGCCTCCCCGCATACCCACCCAATGGGGCGGTGGCCGGCACAGCAGGAGGATTTCTGAAAAGCACGGCTCACTGTGACACAGATTTCCTTTCTGCCAGGGTCCCCCACATCCATAGTTAGTGGGGTGAGGATGTGAACCTCAGCCAGGGCCTCGGGGTCCCCTGCCCTCCCTGCACCCTGAAGCCTCCTCCAGCCCTGCCAGATAGCGGAGCCCCGCAAGTCACAGGGTCCCTCGCCCGATTTATTTTTTCTCAATTGCATCAGAATCTTCTGAGGTAAACTTTCACTTGGGACCGAGCTGTGCTACTCCAGGGTTCTTTGCCAAGGATCTGGGAGGTGACCTTTCCATCTATTTCTTTTTTTGGAACTTGGGGACAGGGGAGAAATGTGAAGAGACCCATGACCCCCAGAAGCTCAGCTGAGTGACTGACATCATGGGAATGTGTCTGCCTGATTCGTGGCATTCCCGTGACCCCGGCCAGGGGGCCGAAGTCCATGGCACTTTCTCGGCTCCCATCGGTTTGTGAGCGTCCAGCCCACCGAAAGCCAACCTCTGCTACAAGGCGGTGTGCACCTCTGCAGAGCTTCCTAACCAAGCCAGCCAGCGCCAGCACGTGGAAGCTAAGCCGCGGAGGAGACAGGCTTCACTGGGACGCTTCGCCAGCATCACATGGGCTCTGCATTTGCTCGTCTTTGATCTTTTGGCTGAATCCATTTTCCATCGAAGAGGAAGCTGCTGGAAGCTCAGTGACAAGTCTACACCCGCAGGCAGCTCTGCTGAAGGCGTCTGGGAAGAGGCCGCCTTCTTCTCAGGGAAGACGAGCGGCCGCACCTCCTGTCTCATCTGTGGTTAGGGCTCTTTACAGGGTTGAGTGTCTGCCATGTCTCACCCAGAGCAACAAAAAGAGTGATGACTCCAGATGTCCTGTCTCTTCAGCCGGGGCTTGCCCAGTGGGGTTCAAACCATTTAAGAGATGGGAAAGCTAATGAATGCATTTCACAGTTTCTGCATTGTGTCCTGAGTCTTCTGGTAACAAGAGAAAAATAAATCCTTCAGCTGCGCCTGCTCTGCTGTCCTTCCAAACCCTCCAGCCAGCTTCCTCCTTGGTCAACTTCACGGTTTTTGTTCCTTTGTGTATTTTATATGAAGTCATCAACAGAGGCTGGAAGCGGACACATGCTCCACAAGGAAGGGACCAGTGTGGCAGAGAGGGAGGAACCGAAACATAGAACCTCACCCTTGAGAACTCACTACCTGAAGGACGAATCAGGTGCCCTGGGGAGCCCAGGCACCTCTCCTACCGGAATCACAGATGGGATCCCAGGTGCTGCGGGGAGCCCAGGGCGTGCAACTCTTTTACCTGAATCCTGGGTGAGCATCCAAGGCAGAGAGCCTCTGTAGATTCACGAAGAAACGAAGTACCAAGATGTGCACCTTTAGAGAAACTCTTCCTGGCCATTGAAAATGGCCGGAGGCGGGGCTGGTGCAGACCGCCGTTCATCAGGGAGAAAATTGTTCAGTCAGGATGCAAATCATTCAGAAAGCTTGCTTTTTACTGTGGAAGTCCTGGGATAACCAGTGTCTCCTGGGCCTGCAGCCTTAACATTTTTTTCTATTATTTTGCAAAAGAAGAGCATGAAGTAAATGGGACATTTTATGACGCAGTAGCATGGAACTAAAGAGGAATGCTGCATGCGAAATTAAGAAACCCACAGTAGGAAAGTTGAGTTTTTAAGCAAATTAGATTTTCATGTCCTGGACTTCGTAAAGCATGAGGATTGAAGGAAGGCGTCAGGGCAGCTGTGCTCCCGAGCTGTTTCCCTCCAACAGTGGAAGCTGCACTTCCCCGAGCCACCAGCCTTGCTCCCTGAATTCTCAGGAGGGTGTGGTCCTCCTTGCACACGGGATCCCATCCCTCATCATTTACAGGGAAAATCGCCATCCCCTCGTCAGCGTCCTGCCTGGGGCGCAGCTCAGGCCCTTGTCTTCCAAACAGGCTGCCGACCCCTCCAATACATGAACCGCAGCTCACAGAGGTTCACACCTGCAAGGGATGTTTTCCCGTGACGAGGCATGGATGAGTTGAGGGCAGGCTACCAGCCCAGCTCTGAGCTGATGCACCATGGGTCCCCATTCCCAGTCTGGGTTTGGAGGCAGGGACAGTACAGGGGAAGAATCGCAGGCCTCCAGCTTCTCTGGAGCGAGACACTAACGAAGGCTTTTTATTATTTTGTTTCCGGCATCGAGCTGTCCCGGAACATCCCCTCAGGCCCACTCATCAGGCCTCTCCGAGACAAGCGCGACTCCCTGCCCAGCTTTGCTCTGTCCTCCCCTGGCACCGTGCATTGGGCACAGGGAGGGGGGCTGGGACCCACCTGCCCACTGTGTGTCCCTCGTGCACGGTGTGCCCCTTCCTGAGAACGTCTCCCTTGACAGGACCCCGTAGCTCCAGTGCGTGCCCATGTATGTATGTCTCTGCAGGTCCCCTTCTACTCCAAACCACCCCCCTGCCCACCCCCAACCCCAGAGCATACCCCAGGCTCTGGCACCTCATCCTCAATCTGGGCAGGAGCCCTCACGCCCTTTTTTCTCTGCTCACGCGTCACTTACCCAGCGCTCCTTCCCATCCTCTCTCTTCCTTCCCAGCACCTGTGGTCACCAAGCCCCCGTCTGCTGTCTTGTGTGTTTCCTGCCTGCCTTCCCCTCCCCTCCCACGACAAGCTTCTTGGTGACAGGAACTGTCCTGACTTCTTCCCCGCCATATCCCAGTCTCTAATGTGGAGCCCAGCACGTGGGAGGAGCTCAACTGGTAATTGTTGGTAGAATGGCAAATCCACCAAGGGCCACCCCTTGGTCCGGCCTCCCTGCTGTGTCCAGGAGAAGGCATCCTTTCTTCTTTGTTTGCTAAGGACTGTCGTACAACAGCTACGGGAAGTGGTATGAATGGCCGTCAGCAGGTCTGTCTCCTCGGCTGGACGTGGTGGTGAGTCCTCCGTAGAAGAGACAGATCCCAGCCTTCCTTATGTCTCCAGCACCCAGCAGGCGGACTGCAGACAGCCAGGGCTCAGTAAATGCCAGGGCAACACGAAGGAAGGGCTCGGACCCCGCAGCTGCCCCCATGATGCCAGCTACGCCAAACCATCCGCGGAGCTTGTGCCTCTGGGCTGTGTGCCCGTGACCTTGGACTTTCCATCTGCAGAACTGGAACAACACTGGTCACCCGTCCAGCAAATCGTCTGGGTGCCAGAGGCTTAGTGGCCCGTGTGCCTGCTCCTGGTGAGGCCTGTGCCCCCCGTGGGGAGATGCTATGCGTTTAGTAATTCACAGCTTCAAAAATGTCTGAAAGCTTTTGTCTGAATGACCTTGAAGACACGTATTTGTATCAGAATCATGGACATTTAACCTGAATTCTTGGAAAAGAAAGAGCATCGCCCTGCCCTGCACAGGGTTGGCCAAAACGCTACTAGACCTAAATGCAGACACACAAAAAGACACTCACGGGACCCAACTTTTGCAAGGGTTTGGACTCAACCTTCTTGAGAATCTAAAAGCATCGCTTCCAAGGAGAAGGTGCTGGAAGCCCTGACGTGCCCAAGGTGGTGCACCTGAGACCACCCCTCTGGCCTCGAAACCCTCTGTTCCGGCCCAGGCAGTGTCCAGACCAAACCTCGCCCCGGAACACCACCCCCTTGGGTTAAGGGTTAAATGGGCAACAAGTCTGAGGGCATAACGTGGCCCAGGACTCATGGGCAGGGACTGTCAGGGGGATAGAGGGCATGGGGGCAGGCGGGACCCGCAGTGAGATCCCCGGCCCGGAAGTCACCTGCCTTCCAGTTAATACGACAGAAACAGCCCTAGAAGTGATTTAATCGTGATAAAATACACGACATAATATTTTCCAGTGTAGAGTTCCGTGGCATTCAGGACACCCAGGCTGCTGCGTCGCCCTCGCCAGCGTCGCCTCCAAAACTCTTCTGTCTTCTCTGACTCAGTCCCTGTCCCCCCCGAACACGCACTCCCCACGTCTCCCCTCGGCCCCTGGCGCCCACCATTCTGCCTCTGTCTCTACACATCTGACTATTCCAGGTTACTCGTGTAAGCGAGTCACATAGCGTTTCTGTGGCCAGGTTGCTTCACTCGGCACGGTGTCCTCAGGATTCATCCATGCCACCTGTCAGGAGAGCCTTCTTTTCTAAAGGCTGAATGACGTTCCACCGTGTGCATATGTGTGCGGGGGGTGATTGTGTGTGTGTGTGTGTGGTGTGTGGGGTTGTGTGTAGGGGGTATGTGGTGTGTGGGGAGGTGTGGGGTGTGCTTATGGTGTGTGTGGGGTGTGCTGTGTATGGTATGGTGTGTGTGGTATGTGGTGCATGTGAGGTGTGTGGTGTGTGTATGTGAGTAGTGTGGGCGGTGTGTGTGGTGTCTGTGTGGTGTATGGTGTGTATGTGTGGTATGTATATGGAGAGAGGTGTGTGGTGTGTGTATGGTGTGTGGTGTATGTATTGTGTGTGGTGTGTGGTGTGTGTATAGTGTGTATGTTGTGTGTATGGTGTGTAGTGTGTGTATGATGTGTGTGGTGTATATGGGTTGTGTGGGGTGTATGGTGTGTAGTACGTGCATGGTGTGTGTGGTGTGCAGTGTGTAGGGGGTGTGTGTGGTGTGTGGGGGGGTGTGGTGTGTATCTGGTGTGTGTGTGGTGTATGTGTGGTGTGTGAGATGTGTGGTGTGTGTATGGTGTGTGGTATGTGTAGGATGTGTGTGGTGTGTGGAGGATGTGTGGTGTGTGTGTGGTGTGTGAGGTGTGGGGTGTATTGTGAGTGGTGTGTGTATGGTGTGTGGGGGATGTGTGATGTGTGTGTGCGCATGGGGAGTGTGCAGGGTATGGTATATGTGTGTGGTGTGTGTATGGTGTGTGTGGGGTGTGTGCTGTGTGTGTGTGGTGTGTGATGTGTGGGGGGTGTGTATGGTGTGTGTGGTGTCTGTTGTGTGTGGTGTATGTGTGTGGTGTGTGTGGGGTGTGTGGTGTTTGTGGTTTGTGTATGGTATGTGGTGTATGGTGTGTGTTTATGTTGTGTGTTGTATGGTGTTATAGTGTGTGTGGTGTGTGTGGTATGTGGTGTGTGTGATGTGTGTGTGGTGTGTCTGAGGTGTGTGGTGTGTGTGGTGTGTGTGGGGGATGTGTGGGATGTGTGTATGGTGTGTAATCTGTGTCTGGTGTGTGTGGTCTGTGTCTGGTGTGTGTGGTATGTGGGCGTATGTGTGGTTGTGTGATGTGTGTGTGGTGTGTGGTGTGTATTGTGTGTGTATGTTATGTGTGGTGTGTGGTGTGTGTGGTGTGTGTATGGTGTGTGTGGTGTGTGGTGTGTGTGGGATGTGTGGTGTGTGTGGTGTGTGTGTGGTGTGTGGAGTCTGTGTATGGTGTGTGTGGCATGTGTGGTGTGTGTATGGTGTATGTGGTGTGTGGTGTGTGATGTGTGGTGTGTGTGGTGCATGTGAGGTGTGTGGTGTGTGATGTGTGTGGTGTGTATGTGTGTGTGGTGTGTGATGTGTGTGTATGGTGTGTATGTTGTGTGTGGGGTGTGTGGGATGTGTATGGCATGTGTGTATGTAGTGTGTGGTGTGTGGTGTGTGTGGTGTGTGAGGTGTGTGTATGGTGTGTGTATGTTGTGTGTGGTGCATGGGGTGTGTGATGTGTGATGTGTGAGGTGTGTGTGTGCAGTGTGTGGTGTGTGAGGTGTGTGTATGGTATATATGGTGTGTGTGGTGTGTGGTGTGTATGTTGTGTGTGGTGTGTGGTGTGAGGGGTATGTGGTGTGTGGGGTATGTGCAGTGTGTGTGGTGTGTGTATGGTGTGTGTGGTGTGTGGTGTGTGATGTGTGGTATGTGTGGTGCATGTGAGGTGTGTGGTGTGTGATGTGTGTGGTGTGTATGTGTGTGTGGTGTGTGATGTGTGTGTATGGTGTGTATGTTGTGTGTGGGGTGTGTGGGATGTGTATGGCATGTGTGTATGTAGTGTGTGGTGTGTGGTGTGTGTGGTGTGGTGTGTGTATGGTGTGTGTATGTTGTGTGTGGTGCATGGAGTGTGTGATGTGTGATGTGTGAGGTGTGCGTGTGCAGTGTGTGGTGTGTGAGGTGTGTGTATGGTATATATGGTGTGTGTGGTGTGTGGTGTGTATGTTGTGTGTGGTGTGTGGTGTGAGGGGTATGTGGTGTGTGGGGTGTGTGCAGTGTGTGTGGTGTGTGTATGGTGTGTGTGGTGTGTGGTGTGTGATGTGTGGTATGTGTGGTGCATGTGAGGTGTGTGGTGTGTGATGTGTGTGGTTTATGTGTGTGTGGTGTGTGAGGTGTGTGTATGATGTGTATGTTGTGTGTGTGTGGTGTGTTGTGTGTGTGGGATGTGTATGGTGTGTGTATGTAGTGGGTGGTGTGTGGTGTGTGTGGTGTGTGTGTATGGTGTGTGTGGTGTGTGGTGTGTGAGGTGCGTGTATGGTGTGTGTATGTTGTGTGTGGTGCATGGGGTGTGTGGTGTGTGATGTGTGAGGTGTGTATGTGGGGTGTGGTGTGTAGGGTGTGTGTATGGTTTGTGTATATGGTGTGTGTGGTGTGCAGTGTGTGTGTGGTGTGTGCTGTGTGTGGTGTGTTGGGTGTGTATGGTGTGTGTGGTGTGTGGTGTGAGCAGGGTGTGTACGGTGTGTGTGTATGTTGTGTGTGGTGTGTGAGTGTATGGTGTATATAATGTGTGTGGTGTGTGGTGTGTGTGTGGTGTGTGGGGTGTGTATGGTGTGTGTGTATGTTGTGTGGGGGGTGTGGTATGTGAGGTGTGTCTATGTGTGTATGTTGTGTGCGGTGTGTAGTGTGGTGTGTGGGGTATGTGGTGTGTGATGTGCGGGGTGTGTGTATGTGTGTGTTTATGTTTTGTGTGGTGTGTGGTGTGTGGGGTTGTGTGTGTGTGTATGTTGTGTGGTGTATGTTGTGTGTGGTGTGTGGTGTGTTTGGGGTGTGTATGGTGTGTGTATGTTGTGTGTGTGTGGTGTGTGTATGTTGTGTGTGGGGTGTGGAGTGTGTGGGGTGTGGTGTGTAGGGTATGTGTATTGTGTGTGTATATTGTGTGTGGTGTGTGGGGGGTATATTGGGTGTGGTGTGTGGGGTGTGTGGTGTGTGATGTGTGGGGTGTATGTGTGTGTATGTTGTGTGGTGTGTGGGGGTGTGCAGGGTGTGATGCGTGTGGTGTATGTTGTGTGTGGTTGTGGTGTGTGTGCGGTGTGTGGGGTGTGATGTGTGCAGTGTATGTTGCATGTGGTGTCGGGTGTGGTGTGTGTAGGGTGTGTGGTGTGTGATGCATGTGGTGTATGTTGTGTGTGATTGTGGTGTGTGGGGGGGTGTGGTGTGTGGGGGGGTGTGTGGGGTGTGATGCGTGTGGTGTATGTTGTGTGTGGTGTGTGGTGTGTGTGGGGTGTGTGGGGTTTGATGTGTGCAGTGTATGTTGTGTGTGGTGTGTGGTGTGGGGTGTGTGGGGTGTGATGCGTGCGGTGTTTTTTGTGTGTGGTTGTGATGTGTGTGGGTTGTGGTGTTTGTGGGGGGTGTGGTGTGTGATGCGTGTGGTGTGTTGTGTGTGATGTGTGGTGTGGGGTGTGTGGGGTGTGATGCATGCAGTGTTTGTTGTGTGTGGTTGTGGTGTGGGGTGTGGCGTGTGTGTGGGTGTGTGGGGTGTGATGCGTGTGGTGTATGTTGTGTGTGGTTGTGGCGTGTGTATGGTGTGTGTGGTGTGTGTGGGGCGTGTGGGGTGTGATGTGTGTGGTTGTGGTGTGTGTGGTGTGTATGGGGCGTGTGGAGTGTGTGTGGGGTGTGTGGGGTGTGATGTGTGCAGTGTATGTTGTGTGTGGTTGTGGCGTGTGTGGGGTGTGTGGGGTGTGATGCGTGTGGTGTATGTAGTGTGTGGTTGTGGCGTGTGTATGGTGTGTGTGGTGTGTGTGGGGCGTGTGGGGTGTGATGCGTGTGGTGTATGTTGTATGTGGTGTGTGGTGTGGGGTGTGTGGGGTGTGATGTGTGCAGTGCATATTGTGTGTGGTTGTGGCTTGTGTGGGGTGTGTGGTGTGTGTGGTTGTGGTGGTGGTGGTGTGTGGTGTATGTTGTATGCGGTGTGGGGTGTGGGGTGTGTGGGGTGTGATGCGTGCGGTGTACGTTGTGTGGTTGTGGTGGTGTGTGTTCTGTGCTGTGTGCAGCGTGTGCAGTGCGCACCGTTGCGCGTTTGGTTCTCCGCGGCCCCCCACGCGTGTCCCGCAGGCCGGCCGCGGTCCCGGCGTCCGCACGTCCCCAGCGCGCTGTCCGTGCGCGCTGCCGTTGAGCCGGGGTCTCTCTGTGCTGGCCCGGCTGGAGCGCAGCGGGGCGCACAGCTCCGCGCGGCCTCGAACCCCTGGCCTCCCGCGGGCCTCCCGCCGCTGCCTCCTGCGTGGCCGGGGTCCCGGGCGTGGCCTCGGTGTTCTTACCCTGCAGAAGCGGCGTCTCACCCCGTGGCCCCGGGCGGTCCTCGCGGAGTGCGGGGGCCGCGGGCGCGAAGCCCCTTCCCCGGCGGGTCGCGACGGCCAGCACTGTCCGCGCCGTCACCCGTGACCGCCTTCGCAGGACGCCCGCGCCTCTGCCCGTCTCCCTCCACCGCGACCCCCTCGTGGGCACCGCTCTCCCGTGGACGGGAAACGCCGGCGTTTCCTCCCGCGCCCCAGGCCGCCTTTCCACGCTGGTGATGCTCCTCGACAGCCCCGAGTTTTTAGGTCGCCGCAGCCCCGTCGGTCTGTTTCTGCGTCCCCGCCCCCCGGAAGCTTCACGGCTGCTTCTGAAAGCACGCAGCTCCCTCTCCGTGGCAGTACCCAAGCCGCAGTGGCCCGTGCCAGCCCCGCTCGTGAAATCCCTTCTTGAGGGGACTCCTCGCCGCACTGGGCCGCGCTTCCACCCCGTGCAAACGAGTCCACGTGGCTCACTCCGGAAGCGGCCGCGCAGGCGACCCTGCCTTTCTCCCCAGCCTCGTCCTTTCCAAGGAAACCACCGAAACTGCCAAGCATTTGCTGCCCGCACGCCTGCCCGCGCCATCTGCCGCTGAGGCTGTGCGGATGACACTAGCGCTCACAGCCCAGCTGCCGACGCCAACTGACCCCTCTGAGATGACCTCCCTGCCCCAAGAAAATGTGAAGGCATGCAGGTGATGCCACCCCATCCCTGGACCATCTTGGGAACCAAATGGACACAAAGCCCTGCACCGGCCGGGCACGCGGTGTTCCCTCTAGCCTTGCCGAGCCGTGGGCAGGTGTCCCGGCCCTGCCGTGCCTGTGAATCAGCCCACTCTGGCACCACACTGCACTGCCTGAGGGTGTGGGTCACAGAGGATAGTGGTCACGATGGCAATGGGCGACAATGGGAGAGTCACGTGGAAAGTGGCTTGTCCCACAGACAGTCACAGCCAGGGCTGCCGGTGTCCACTGCAGGAAGCACCTTCTGTCTCTGTCCGAGAAGGGACAGTTGGGTTCCTGCGGCCCCATCGAACGATGGAGGGATGTGGCATGGGAGGAGACGGGGATCCGCCTGGCCACGCCCCTGAGTCTGCCGGACTTAGCCAGTCCTCCGTCCCCCACCGAGACACTCTGCCCTGCCCTGACCGCAGTGGGCAGGGGTTTTGTTTTTTGTTTTCCCAAACCCTGCTTAGCCGTGTCATCTGACAGAAGCTCGGGGTTTACCAGAGCAGGTTGTGGGGTACGGGGCACCCAACAGATGGGCAGCTGGGTTGGAGGCCTGGAGCTCACCAGCTCCTGTCTGTGCCCAGGAAAGGCCCAGGGGCTGGACTAGATGACGTCTAAGGGCTTCTCAGCAGAGCCCCTGGGAGCCACGTGCAGAAAGCCCGACTTCCTGGGCAGGTGCACCCAGAGGTACCCCAGGGTACCGGGCTAAGAGGGATGCCACCTTCATGGGTCGCTGCACTGGTCAGGAAGGCAATTCCAGAATGCCAGCCACCTTCCTAACCACAGCTTTTCCTGGAACTTCATTATTCTGCCTGCCACGTGTTCTCCGAGCCTCACCGCACGCGGGAGGGCGGCCCCTCTCATGCCTTCCGCTGACCAGTCTACCCAATGCCTTCTTCAGCCCACCTGCTCCTTCTGCCTGGTCCCAGGGCCACCTGGCCATCCCCAGCTCTTGACCCACACTTCTCTCCCTCCATCCGTCGAGGGACACCCCTCGACTCTGGGAAGAGCTGCTTCCCTCCTGGCCCCCTAACTCGCTGTCAGCTTCTTTCCGATGAGGGTGTGACTGCATTTTCTGTTTCTAGATTCAGGGCACTCAATGCCTAAGTGTTCCACGCAGCGTCCGCCTGGCATCTAGCCTGCGCCCGGCCTCGGCCACCCCTCTGTGCTCTCAATCTTCCGATGCCTGCTTGCTGACAGCTCCTCCGTGCCAGGCCTTTGCCGAGGGGAAACGATTCTTTTCTGTTTACTGAAGGCTTCCCAGCCACCGCTCTCTCCACACAGCCTCTTCCTCAGCCCACACCGCCCCAGGAGCCGGCTGTGACTTCTCTCTATTGTGCCCCTACCCCCGGCGAGAATGGGGTATTTTACTGAGGATGGTGTGGGGTTTGGGGGATGCCTGTCTAATGCCATAGCAGAAAAGCAAGTTCCAAAAGAGCAGATGGGGCCGGGCACCGTGGCTCACACCTGTAATCCCAGCACTCTGGGAGACTGAAGCAGGTGGATCATGAGGTGTGTGTGTGTGTGTGTGTGTGTGTGTATTGCACGCAGGGCATTCTACTCCCCAAAATAATCTTGCCTCCCAGATCAGATGGATGGCTTTCCCCCAGTCCTCTCGGGGCTAGGTGTCACTGTGGCCTCCCTCCCTCCTTCTCCGTCTTTACCCCTTTTCTTCCGCAGAAGAAATGCAGGGGTTGGGGCGCCTCCCACTTTACAGCCAGCCGCCTTCCCTCCAACTGCTGACTTGGAGAACAGAAAAGGCCC
Source organism: Saimiri boliviensis (assembly GCF_048565385.1). NCBI lineage: Eukaryota > Metazoa > Chordata > Mammalia > Primates > Cebidae > Saimiri > Saimiri boliviensis. The sequence continues at coordinate 2,940,785 of NC_133453.1, forward strand.
CCGAAACAGGAGGCTGGCCCCTCTGTTTGGGCAAACACAAGACCCGCAGGTGGCCGGGTGCAGCCCGTTCTGAAGGCGGCCAGGGAATTGTAAATCACAGACGCACAGAAAACGTGCTTTTGCGTCAGACACAGTGTAGTTTCTTTGGGTACCTGGTGGGGAAACAGAGGCTCCCTCCATGACCCCCACTCGGGCAGGGCACGGGCTGAGCCAGGCATCAGACACACGACAAAGACACAGTCCTAAAAGTGCTCCCGGCACGACAGACAGACAGACCCTCGCAGCCACCAGGCCACTAGGGGATGTACAAGGCTGTGGGAGTCACCACAAATGCCACCAGGAGGGGTGGCCAGAGGCTCCCCAAGAAGAGGGCACCGGAGGCGGTCCTGGCAGGCGTCGGGGAGATTCTAGCTGAAGGAGAGCAGCATAAAGCCACGGAACATGAAAAAAAAAATGCCTTTTTTTTTTTTTTTTTTTTTCTGAGGTAGAATCTTGCTCTGTTGCCCAGGCTGGAGTGCAGTGGTGCAATCTCAGCTCACTGCAACCTCTGCCTCCCAGGTTCAAGCAATTCTCCTGCCTCAGCCTCCCAAGTAGCTAGAATTACAGGTATGGGTTACCATGCCCAGCTATTTTTTGTATTTTTAGTAGAGACAGGGTTTCACCATGTCAGCCAGGCTGGTATCAAACTCCTGACCTCGTGATCCGCCCGCCTTGGCCTCCCAAAGTGCTGGGATTACAGGCGTGAGCCACTGTGCCCGGCTGAAGGCACCATGCTTGAAGAAGCACTTGGGTTTGCTCACCCCCTCGCCCCTGCTCTTACTGGCAACTGCTGCTGGTGCTGGGTACAGGGTGAGAAGGGCAGACATGCCCCTGTCCTGGGGAGCTCACCATAGAGGGTGCCCAGGGCCAGAGGCAGCTCACAGGAGAGCAGGCAGAACCCGTTTGGTGCGGAACCTGGGGCAGTGCCTGGGAGGCCCGGCCATCCCGCTGGCAGCAGGTGAAAGGGTGAAAAGAACCAACATTCAGTGAGTCTGGGGAAGGCCCGACGCTGTGTGGGGTGCATCGTTCACACTGTTCCATTAACAGGATCAGCGATGGAGTCAGGTCAGTGACGGAGAAGGGCGCCTGGGCTAACCACGCAAAGAAGGGCCTGAAGAGGGGACAGCAGACCTGGGAGACGGGACCGGGAAGGAGGGCTGAGCGGGCACTGCCAGGCACTGCGCAACGGAGTCACTGGAACTGTTTCATCACGGCGAATGGCGCTACCGCCACACAAGACGACATCTCGGAGACAGCGGGGATTGCTCCCTACCTACAGTGACCACCTAAATCGCGCATTCGTGATGCCACCTATAAAAAGACTTCTGAGCAGTGGTAGTGAGGGTCCTCTGGTTTGGGGGATGCCTGTCTAATGCCATAGCAGAAAAGCAAGTTCCAAAAGAGCAGATGGGGCCGGGCACCGTGGCTCACACCTGTAATCCCAGCACTCTGGGAGGCTGAGGCAGGTGGATCATGAGGTCAGGAGACTGAGACTAGCCTGGCCAGCACAGTGAAACCCCGTCTCAACTCCAAATGTGTGTGTGTGTGTGTGTGTGTGTGTGTGTGTGTGTCTATACACGCACCAAAAATGAGCCAGGCATGGTGGCACGCACCTGTAGTCCCAACTACTCGGGATGCCGAGGCAGGAGAATCGCTTGAACCTGGGAGTCGGAGGTTGCATTGAGCTGAGACCATGCCACTACACTCCAGCCTGGGTGACAGAGCGAGACTCTGTCTCAAAAAAAAAAGAAAAAAGAGCAGACAGCACAGCTGGCCCTGGCCCTGCAAATTCAAAGACTCTCCCTGCAGGCGTGAGGCTGGGTCACCCAGGGCCGGGAGACGCCAGGTGGGTGACATGTGTGGGGCAGGGGTTCGATCTGCCACTTCTGGACCTGGAGGCTCCCATACCCAGGCTGAAGCTACCCTGTCTCCCATGGAACACCGGCAGATGCCCGGCTGCATCCAGGCCCCCCTCACTCTCTGAGGTACTCCCTGCGGTGTGGGGAGGTCCCTGTGTGCCATCGTTTGAAGCAGAGAGCCCCAGACATAACGACCCAACTCAGTAGGATGGGGCCGTACTTGGCATGGTGGGAAACATCTCATATTTTAGACAACAGACTGGCTGGGTCCACTTCCTGGCTCTGCCCACTGCTGTCTCTGCCCTCAGCTGAGCCTCGCAGTGGGTGCATCCTCCAGGTCCCCCCTGCAGGCCTTCTGGAGCTCTCTGCTCCCCGGTGGATCTCCAGGCCTGGTCCAGCCACGCACCCCGGACTCTGGACTTTCCGGGGGCCCTAAGGAGAGGAAAACCCTGAGGACCCCTCCCAGGTGCTCAGAGAAGGGGACAGCCCCACGGGTGTTTCCCAGGGGCAGGGCACAAGGCATGGGGTGCAGGCCTAGTGGGTGCCTGTGCCACGTGGACCCCGGGCAAGGTGGACCCCAGGGCAGTGTCCTCGCAGAGCAAGCTAAGGCCCCCATGCCCTCCCACCCCCCACCCCCTCTCCCCCTGCGCCCTGGGGATACCAGCCTCTCCGCCCCTGTCCCCCTGGCCTTAGCCAGGCGCCCTTAGCTCTCCCCTCCCCAGACTGACCTGGCCTGGGGGCCGGGTGGGGCGCGCCTTGGAACTGGGAGCCGCCTCCAGCCCTGCTCTCCGCTCCAGGCCTGGCCCATTCAAACCTTCCTGCTCTGTTTATTTGCACAGGCAGAAGACAAAAAGCCATGGCTCTGAGTCACTCCTGCTCCCAGTCGGCTCTGATTCATGCAGGAGGCCCGCGAAGGGGACTAACCCCGGCCGTTAACCTCTTGGTTTCTCCGTGTCTCCACAGCAGTGAGCATCTGCGTCTTCGAGCTAAGTACCCGGCGCCCGTCGGCGCTCACAGTCGCGTGCTTGGGGCATCACGTGGAGCAGAGAGGACTCCAGAGCACAGCCGGGGAGGCCCCCCGCAACCGCGCCTCCGACCCCTTCCCCTCATGCTGATGGAAACTTACAAATATTTCAGTCATCTCTCCGAAAAGGATTTGCTCATCTGGCAAGGGTGGTCCCAGAATTTGCCAGAAATATGCGTCAAATGTGGCCCAGGGTGTAAAGGAAGGGAGGCTTAACAAAAATTAGATTATGGTGAAGAATCTGAAAGGACACGAGAGATTCTGCGCCTGGTTGGCCTCCAGCCTCCGGGGCTGTGTGGCATGGTGCTTCCCCCCTCAAGACGAGGCTGCTAACAGCAGGGCCACCGTTCTGGAGAAGCGGGCATGCAGGGATGCCTGGGCAGGGGGTGGCCACGCTACCCAGCCTCTCCTCAGTCCCATACATTTGTCATTCATCAGTAAGGCCAGGGAGATGCGTGGTTTTCATTTTTGATCCTGGTAAAAAGTGAATAAAACGTCTCTAGTAGCCAAGAAAGGGCTTTTTCTAGCTCCACTGACTGAGTTGCGGTCAAAGGACTTCTTCTCACTCTGAGTTCAGGGAACAGCCGAGGGGCTCACTGGGGTTTTCCCACTTGCTTCCACAAAGCTAAAGTGGTTTACAGTTAAGAACAGATATCCCCAAATACATAGACAAGAGTGACCAAAAAAAGGCAGAAGAAACGAGGATGCTGACATCTAAAAGGGCATGGGGATGAGCCTGGTGTCCCAGCATGAAGTGCCACTCAGGAAGTGCCCAGCGGGTAAGGGCCAGCCAGGAGAGCTGGGACTGCTCAGCCCTCACTGCAAAGGACGTCGTCCGCTCCATTGGGGAGCCACACTGATACTTCTGGATGCAACCTTCCAAATTCCTAATATGAAGGCATCCGTGAAAATGATGGACGGGCATTTTTAGTGCAGAGCACAGGAGATACAAAAATTGATTTTGTCCGGCTTTTTCTATTCCTTCAGTGAGAACCTTCATCGTAACACCGAGTGGGAGTCCCAGTGAGGACATTCCCCGGGGGGAGGCAGCTGTGTCTTTGTGGCATCACCTTATGATGGCACTGGGGGTAGATGCCCTTTTCTGGAGGGAGGATGGGTGATGGGCCCTCCACGCTATCTTTACAAAGCACTGGGCACCTCTGTATTTGTGTTCTCAAATTGCAGAAGTAATACAGGACATTTGTAGAAAATCTAGCAATATTTTTTTTTAAAAACCATAGGAAGGAAAGGAAGCTCTTTCATCGACTTACGGTCCAGAAACATTCATCCTCGCCGCTCTCTCAGGACAAACACACCCACGCGTGCACGCACACACTTTGAGTCTCCAACCTGAGACCGTATGAACTGCTCCATCGCACGTCCCGGCCATCACGTTATTGAACATCCACTGACAACACGCCCTTGCGGGCCGTAGAGCGTTCCAGCGTGCGGACGAAGCACGCCTGATCCAATAATGACATTTTAATTTCCCACTAATGTGAATGAAGCGGATATGGAATGTCTTCGTCGCTGGGCAGCTCTGCCATTAGTCACCTAAGGTAAGTTCTAGAAGTGGAATTGTTCGTGCAAAGGGCATTTCCAGTCCTAGACTTTTTCTCATCTACCATCGAAATTCCTTTAGGAAAGTTGTGCAGGGTTTCTTCCCTCTGGCAAATAGGATGGCCTGGGTCCCCAACCTTCCTCAATACTGGAGATTATAATTATATATTTTTCCAATTTAATAAAAAAATAGTGGCTTCCTGTTTTATTTCAAAATCCTTGGATTATTGTTGAAGCTCAACATTTCATGCGTTTACTGGCCAACCGAATTTCTCCTTTTATGAATTCATATTTTTTGCCCATATTTTCTACTAGGTAATTGTCTTTTTAAATTTTTAAAGGCCCTTTTTTTCTAGTAAGAACATTAACCCGTTGCAAAATAAATTGTACATATTTTCTTCCTGGTTCTTTTAACATTTTTGATTGTCATCGTTTTTTGGTATATGGAAGTTCAGAATTTTCATTTAGCCAGTTATTCTTCTGCCTTTTTACTTATGATTGCTGGACTTGGAACGGTCGGCTTTAGGAAGCGGACATCAGCAAACGCCTTGAGCTCACTGGGTATTCACCTCTGTGACCCCTAGACAGCGGCCTGATGGCCCCGCTGTGGTCTGTCCACGGCGTGGCTGTGGTGTTCCATCCACAGTTGTGGGTGACCGTCCCTGCTGGCCTGGACCACAGCACCTCAGTGGGAAAAAAATTACAGGAGGCCCCTTATCCAAAGGGACACACGCCAAGACCTCCAGTGGATGGGTGAGCCCAGGGATGGTATGGACCCTACATACACTATATGTTTTTTCCATCTGATAACCGAGAGACAAGTGGGACAGAGCAGGACAGCTCAAGATTTCATCAAGATACTCAGAACGGTGTGCAGGTTAAAACGTATCAGTTGTTTATTTCTAGAATCTTCCATATAATAACTTCGGACTGTGGTTGACTGTGTGTAACTGAAACTTTGAAGAGCAAGACCATGGATAGGCCGGAGGGCTGAAATGGGGTCCACCAGCAGTCAGGTGGCGGCAAGCGTGATAAAAGGACGCTAACTCCATGTGTGCTCTGACACCAGGTTCTAGCCTTCAGGGATAGTGAGAAGGACCGGGAGGAGGAGGGGAGGGGACAAGAGAGGGGCACTGCCCACCAGGAGCCCAAGGGTGTGGCCTGGCTCAGGGCACTCGAACGGTGGTTCTGAAAGTCAGTTGGAAAATCGGTGATGGCGATACCCTTTCTAGTTACCCTGCGCTCACTGTGGTGCTGGCTCCAGTGCCCCCAGACATGCAGAGCACGGAGTGGACATGGTGGAGCCTCCAGTGTGGTTGCCAAGAAGTAGAAGCGGCCAGAAAGGAGAGCAGAACGTCCCCCAGGAAAAGCCGGCGTGCTGCGCTACTAATGTGAGTAATGCGCTCGTGGATCAAAGCAGCTGCGGGAAGAACCCCTGCAGCGGTGACTGACGGGGCCATGAGACCAAGATGTGTCTGGCTTGAGGGTGACCCATGTTCCTGTCAAGCTGACTGCACAACTTAACTAAGGAAGCCACCAGGGCCCCAGCGTCCCGTCCTCCCATCTCCATCTGGAGTCGTCTCTCTCTCTCTGCGGCTTTTGGGAAATCTCTTTCCCTTTGTCCCTCCCCACTGGTGGCTTTCTCTTTGCTTGGCAGTAGGACTGGGAACGGGGGAGCAGCAGCATCACCCCGAACAGTTCTTGTCTGCTTTGGCAACTCTGCCCTGGTGAGATCCTTTGCGATGCGCTCTCTGTTCTCCTGAGCCCTCCGTCTGGATGCTGAAAATTCAAACAATCCTGGAGCCCAACACCGTCTTTGGGGTTTCTGGAAGTGTCTCAAAATCCGACTGCATGACGCCACCAAGGTGATGATGTCTTTAAAAGAAACAGGATGGGGTCATGGCTCAGGGAGCCCTGAAAACAGTCAACTTCTCGGGTGGTTGGCTTTGACAGTGTCTGAAACACAGGTGGCTGAGGGGCACCCAAAGGGTGCACAGATCAGGGAGGAAGAAAAGAAAAATGTGCAACCGAAGGGAAACAAGCAACCTGCGCTGAACGATTTAGTGCCACCCCACCGGCGTCTCCCTGTCTTCTGGGAGCAGCACGTAAACACACAAAGAGCAGGAATCTCATCACCCTGGAGTGGCACCAATCCCGTGAGGGTCTCTGAGCCGAGAACCAGCCTGAAGTGGTCTGCGGAGCGGCCGGGTAAGCCCTGGACTGTGGACAGCCCACTGATGGAGGCAAGGGGTGTGCACTCACAGGCCATCTCTGCGTCTTCCTGTCAGGTCCCAAGCACCCCCACGACAGGTGTGGCAAATGCTCTCAGCTCTCAGCTAGGGGCTGACTGCAAGCCTTGGGGTGAATCCCTCTCCGGCTCCAGCCCCCAGAGAAAACTCAGTCTACCGTGGAGAGGCTTTGAGAGGTATAATCGACATGTCACAAAAAGCAGAGAGCAGTCAAAAGAAACAGCATGCCAGCAGAATTGTTTGACTCGTGTGTGTGTGTGTGTGTGTGCACGCGCGCTCACATGTGTGAATAAACACATTAAGAACTAGATGTCAAAAGGAAAATGTTCCTAGGCACAACCAGTAGAGTCAGATAAGCACCGATGGAGGAGGATGCACTGGACAACGTCTGAAAAGTGAGGGAAGGGTGAACGCTTAGCCCTTAGCCCCTCCTACCCCAAATGAGCACCTCAGTTTCCAGAGCTGTGCATGGTCGGGGAAGTAGGATTTTGTGTGTGTGTGTGTGTGTGTGTGTGTGTGTGATGGTAGTAAGATACACATAAAATTTATCATTTGAACTTTTAAAGTACAGTAGAATTAAGTGCATTCACCTTGCTGTGAAAGCATCACCACTATCTAGTTCCAGAACGTTCTATATTATTCCAAACAGAAATTCCACACCTGTTCAGCACTCAATCCCCACACCCCTCCATGAATCCAGAGAAGCCTCCAGTCTCCTTTCTGTATGGATTTGCTTATTTTGGACATTTCATATCAATGGAATCCCAAATATCACGATATATAGTCATCTGGCTTCTTGAGCTTAGCATAAGGTTTTCAAGGTTCATCCATGCTGTAGTACGGATCATACTTCATTTTTCTTTCACACAGAGTCTCACTCTTGTTGCCCAGGCTGGAGTGCAATGGTGGGGTCTCGGCTCACTGCAACCTCTGCCTCCCAGGTTCAAGTGATCCTCCTGAGTCAGCTTCCTGAGTAGCTGGGATTACAGGCACCGGCCACCACGCCTGGCTAAATTTTATAATTTTGGTAGAGATGGGGTTTCACCATGTTGGCCAGGCTGGTCTAGAGCTCCTGATCTCAGGTGATCTGACCCCCTGTCCTCCCAAAGTGCTGGGATTATAGGCATGAGCCACTGCACCTGACATCATTTGTTTTTATGGCTGAATTAAATTCCTTTGACTATTGTGAATAATATTGCTGTGAATACTCATGTATAAATTTTTGTTTGAATACCTGTTTTCAATGTTTTGGGGTATATACCTAACAGTGGAATTGCAGGGTTCCACTGGCTCTTAGAATTCTGGTAGCCAGAGGGCTATCAAAAACTTAGTCCATTATTTCACAGATGGGGAAACTGAGGCACAGAGAGGCCACAACTTGCCTAGGACTATATGGGAAATTGCGAGGCAGCGGGCAGAAAAGAGCTCTCCATGCCTTGCGTAACTTCAGTCAAGTCTCATTCTTGACTGTGGATACCCCAGACACAACAATGGGTTCTGCCCAAGAGATTCACTTGGGGAGCTAGCCTGCGTCTCACCAAGTCAGCAGGCTTTGGTTTCTGCCTAATTACAATTTCCCAAATTAGAAAAATACCACGTCAAAAGTTTGCTAAAGGGAAGAGTCACATATGATTTATTCCAGAAACAGTGACTTAAATTCATTGCAAAATCTGTTGTAGAGAGTCACACCAATCACATATACTCACAAGCATTTAAAAGTTCTCAGAATTAGTTAATTATGGTTTCCCATTGTGACGAACCGAGCAGTAGAAAGCCCAGTGGGAGCCAGAAATGCGCACCAGCTTCACTTTCTCTCTCCTCGCTCTCCCTTTTCCTCTTTCTACTCAGAAAAAGTAAAATTATGTAATTAACATTGAACAATATTTGCAACTTTCAGGAAATGGTACAACACAAACTGATTGTCCAAGTGATGAAGTCCCACTCTGTCGCTCAGGCTGGAGTGCAGTGGCAGGATCTCAGCTCACTGCAACCTCTGCCTCCAGGGTTCAAGCGATTCTCCTGCCTCAGCCTCCTGAGTAGCTGGGATTACAGCCATGCGCCACCGCATGCAGCTAATTTTTGCATTTTTAGTAGAGACAGGGTTTCACCATGTTGGCCAGGCAGGTCTCGAACTCCTGACCTTAGGTGATCTGCCTGCCTCTGCCTCCCAAAGTGCTGGGATTACATGCATAAGCCACTGCGCCCAGCCTCCACGTGATGTTTTATCACAGTTCAAAGAGCTCTGACACTCAAGCAGAAGGATGCTTTACGAGACAGACAAAATGGTCGTTTGGCTTCTCTCGGCGAAGACACGGCTGGTTCTGCTTCCTCTGCAAACCTCAGCGACAGCCTGGCGTGATCTTCTCCTGGAAGCCATCTGTAGATGAGCCCAGTCTTTTAAAGCGGTACCCGACTGCATGGCTAGATCTATCGCTTTAAATCCAGGGGGAGGAAATCAATGCTGAGTTGCCACTTCCTTTCCTTAACCTTGGCAAACACTGAGCTGTGCTGGGCTCACGCTCAGACATTCATCAGCACGACCTGATGGGTGACTTGAGCCTCAGCGAACAGCTCCAAGGCCCACCCAACCTCAGGGACCAGGGAAGGGCCAGGGTGCTGGGGCGGCGACATGCAAACAGCCAGCAGCGTCCTTCCTCTTGCTCCCCTCCTCTGTCACAGGAGGGCCCTCCCGTCATGCAGAGGCACCACACCCAGAGTGCCCCTCACCTGAACAGCTCCAGGCCAACCCAAGCCCCCTCTAGCAGTCCTTGACCCCAGGCACAGCAGATGGCCCCCTGCCCACCTTCCTCAGGGACCTCCGCTTTCTCTGGCATCTGAAGCACCTGCAATTGCCACAGGCCCCTCACGGGCAGAGCTTCCTCTGGGGCTTCTTTGACGCACTTTGCTGAGCCATGGTGATGCCTCCGAGCAAACAGGAGGGGAAGCACCTGAGGTTCTCTTCCAGTCACTGTGTCTGGGACAGCCTCCCTCTACTGCAGCAGCGTGCACCGCCCTGCTGAAGTTTGACAGCAATATTTTTCTGGGAATGGCAGGAAGGGTGCTTTTCCGGGAAAATCCGCTGTCTAGTTCCAGTTCTCTGAGGGACACTGAGGAAGAGGTGCTGGGTCTCCCTCAGCCAGCAGCAGAGAAAGGCGCACGGCCCCAACACAAACCTGGTGATAAATACAGAACGGACCCGTTCTTAGGGGTCCTGAATCCCCTTCATGGCCCTGATCCCTCGAGAAATTCTTTCTGTATCACTTGGCCTATTCACATCCTAATCTTGCCTTTTACTTTGTCCTTCATGAGAAAACAACCTTTTCCATGTTATAAATTACAAATGATAGATTAATGTGCACAGAGTTGCTGGGGACGCACATGGAAATGATGCCGTTCAACACTGAAATTACATGACGTTATTCACTTGTGAATTGACGTAAAACAAGGAGCCACAGAAATGAGCAGGGAGGTGAGGAACTGTGTTCATCTTTTGCTTGTTGTTTAACTAGAAGAAAATCTCTATTCTCAAAAAAAAAAAAAAAAAAAAAAATTGCCTGAAAGAAAGTTTTGGAATTAGCAACAATTTTACATCCAATAAAATGCCCTTTAGTGAATTCTACCCTTCCAATGCTGCCGGCTTGCACGGGTCACAACGACCCTTCCTGTTAACACCTTCACAGTCACACAACAGAGGTCTCAAGATAAGCTCTCTCCCAGCCCTACCTCGGGGAGCACAGAATGCCAGTCCTGGAGGCACCCCCTCTGCCACAGCCACCGCTTGGCCCCTGGGGAGTTTGGGGATCCTTGAAACAGGTCATTCTGCATGAGAGAAATCAACAAAAACAGGGCCCCTTGGGATTCTTAGCGTACAGATATCTGATTAGGGCACTCCTAGTGCCGGTGAAACAATACTTTGAGAAAATAGCAACGCAGCCCACGAAGGAGAGGGAGTTGCCAAGCACACACTGAGGCGGGCGCTGAGCCCACGTCCACGGCCACACGAGGCTTCCGGAGCCCCTGGATGCACTCCGCTCAGAGGGTCCTCGGTCATTCTGTATTTGTCCTCCGTGAGTGGCTGAGCTGTCACGGGACCTGGTGGTGGGCTTATCCTTCTCCCTCTGTTACTTTCTTATACAGTGAAAGCTCCCTTGGACTTCAGTTAATCATTTTTTAAAAGACGCTGTTTCGGCTAAAGAATGTATAAGAGCATACGTTGGGTTGGGGGGAGCAGTAAGAGAGGCTTGCTGGAGAAGAAATCGTCACCAGACAGAATAAACGACGTGAAATGATCACATGTTTCTCTCTTAGCTTCCCAGCTACACATGCAGATGATCATGAAAGACAGAAAACCAGGCGGCATATTCTAAAGATGCTGAATAGTTAGAAACCAGGATATATGTCGTATACAATTGGGGATTATTTGATTTCAAGAAAATTAATCCTCAATGAAGATGCTGTTCCCCAGTCAGCTCCAATGATGTGAACAGAGATGTCTGGATGCCTGATAGGAGAAAAAGAGTGTGCCTTCACCTCCTTCCTTTCCCTTAACTTCCAATTTGCAGCGTTTTAGGCATTTCCCAAGGAAATGATAACTGCCTTACGTATGTATGTTATGTATCGACACAACTGCCTGTTATGTATCAGCACAAAACAGTCTGCTTAGAGTGAGATTTAAAGTTCACACAAACTTTCCGAAAGGGACTCAGTCGGCATAGGTTTTGCCAAGCCTGCAGGCGAGCTCACGCCTGCGCACTCTTCAGGGGCGTTAAAAGTCAGGGTCGTGGAAATGAAGAAGGAAGAGGTCTGGGGAGTCTACGCAGGCAGCAGCGTGCGGCTCCGAGCCCTCTGCGCACCGGACACAGGAACCACTCAGAGAGTGGAGACGAAAGAAAATGGTGCTTCTAGATCTCGTGATGAAAGGAAAACGCTGGCTGCTTGCATTTTCTCATACAGAATGCTAATTCCAAGTAGAACAGACAAAGCCGCCGGGGCAGCAGAGCTCGCGATTGTACATGACTGGCCTGTGCTTTCTTTTAGGGGGTCGTTCATGCTCCACACTGTCCCCCATGGGGCCCCCACCTCGGAAGCAGGCCGAAATCCCTCAACCCTTCAGGGGCGTCTACTTGCAGAGACCTAACAGAAACGCTACGGTGGCATTTTGACTGTATAACAATAGAAAAACAGTAGTAACGATGAAAGTTTCAGCATGTTTTTCTCCACGGGGAAGACAGCAACAGGATCTCTCACCCTCCCCTCTCACAGCAAGAGGCTGAAAAGCTGCCCCGGCCTCGCCTGGGGAGGAGCTGCTCTGCCTGGCGCTCCGGAAAGGTTCTGCTGTGACCACACCACAAACCTCAGCCACAGGGTGGGGTGTGATGTTTGGTCAAGGTGGAAGGTCAATAAATATCCAGGGCTTTGCCCAGACCTTTTCTGTCAGTCACACACCAGACCTGCACATCCAGAAACACAGAGGTGAACTGCCCATCAAATCAGACCGTGAGAAACGGGAATCTAATGCCAGACCACATCACGGAATCTCCCATTTCCTCCCAGAAGATGCTGACGGCTCTTCTGTTAAAGGCAGAATGTGAACTACAAAGACAGGAGTATTTTCCAGGATAACTGAATTTGATCACTGAAAGCTCTTTGAGTTCAGCCCTGTCTTTCATTTCAGTGAAGGGAAAATTCTGAACTAAAGAAAGATGTGTCCAGTTTGAAAGGCATCGCTCTTAGGATCTGCGAAGTCAAATCATAGTTTTACGTGAGGCTTCCACAGAAGCTGGGTCATCTGCGTCTTCCCCTGGCCGAATAACAGAGAAAAGCGGTACTATGATGGAAACGGCTCGGTGAGTGGCAGCCCTGGCAGACAGTGCAGCCGGCTCGCACACTCACGTTCTCTCGTCCTCACCATCACAGGGTCGTCCTGTCATTCTAAACACTGCAGTGTGGATGAAATCGCCCCGATATCTGAAGCATGTCCCATACCGTTTGGGTTCAAAATGGCTCTATTTTGAACTAAACACTAAAAAATTTCCCTCATGTTGGAATCAAGTTACGTGCTGGCTTTTCCCATTTCAGATCCAAGTCTGCTTTTGAAGCGACAACCATTACCAGAAGAGAATCCCCCCGTGCCTCAGTTTACAGCAGCTTAAAACTCACCTTCTTAATCCCACAGCTCTCACTTGGAAATCAGCATTCAGGTAAGGCGGAGTTTAATATCACTAAACTCATTCAAAGGTTTTCTACCAAACAAAAACACAAAATATGTTTCTAAAACAATTATTAATTTAAAATAACTATAACTGGGCTTAAGGTTTGAGCTCCTCTCTCTCTCTCTCTCTCTTTCTGTGTGTGTGTGTGTGTGTGTGTGTGTGTGTGTGTGTATGTGTGTGTGTCTCCTCTGCTACGTCCTCTCCCTCTCACTGCGTATGGCTCCAAATACTAAAACTTCAATCTCTGTACTTTTTGGTGAATAATTTTTATAAGTCACTGGCTTTCAAATTCTGTGCGTATGCTTAAAGAAAGTTAATATAAAATTAGTATCTTAAAAAGCAACTGTGACACGGGAAACTGGTTTAAGGTAGGTATTTCCCAAAATTTCTTTGCAATATATTTTATCTATTAGTGTCAGAATAAATGTATTGCTATTATAATTGATATTTCTCCTTTCATATTTCTGGAATACAACTCCTTATTTAAGACCTATAAGGAACCACTTCTAATGAGTTATATACTGGAAATATAATGAGATTCCTCAAATACCATCAGAAAAAAAAAGTGTGGAATTTTGCTCAAGTTATATTTTTAGTTTATTACTCTGAGATAAAGCTTAGCAGTAATTTCTTAGATTATTTGCTTATCTAAATATAGAGATTTACTATTTTGTGGAATATCTTTTTTATTTCAATTTTGAGATAATTGGTGATTCACATGAAGTTTCAAGAAATATTATACAGAGATTCTCAGATCTTTACTCCTTTCCTCCAGTGATGACATCTCGCAGAACTGCAGTACAATTATCATAACCAGGAAACTGGTGTCAATATCGGCCCCAGACCTTACTCAGATTCCACCAGTTTTACATGCACTCGTGTGTGTGTGTATGTGTGTGTGTGTGTGTGTGTGTTTAGCACTAGGTAGTTGTATCACATGTAGACTCAGGTGACCATGTGGAATATCTTTTAATCAGTTTCTGTTTTTAGTGTTTCATCTTGGCTTTCCGTTTGAAAACATCCATGTCCGTATCTATTAGATTCTGTTTCTCCTTTATGCTTTCCATTCCTTGGCTACAGTAACTGATTCATCTCTTCTTTGAATTTTATTGCCTCATTTGTGAACTCTCTGCTAGTGGAGAGTTCTGGATTTGGTTTGCTTTTTGCAGCACATTTATCCTTTCCCAGGAAAAGACACAAACATACACAGACATTCCAGCATGCATTCACAGGGTTTTTAAAGACACCAGTGAGAATAGATTAATATAAATACTAAGCTTAAAAACTGTCATAAAAGTTCAGCCTTTAAAATTGGCTTATTAAAATATTTGTTTTTTTTAAGCCCAGATTTAAACTAAAGTTATGAGTTATAGTGCTCCGCTCAGAAAGAGTTTACTTTATGTGTGTGGTTTTATTCTTTAATTTTTTTTTTTTTCTGTCCAGGCAAAAGGAATCCAGCATCTGTGCCGTCTACCCAGTAGAGAGTGAAGCAAGGATAATGGGAACATGGTTCAGCTCAAGATCTGTCTGAAAATACGAGTTTCAGAAAACCTCCATGAAGAATTCTGTCTCAAATGACCTCAAACAGCCACTGAAATCTGAGGAAGTCCCTCTCCAGCAAGATGAGGAGCAAGACTTCCCTGACGCAGGAAGGACTGCTGGTACTGAAGGGGACAAGACGCTCACTGACAGGTCAAATCCCTGCATCAGATCTTACTGATGGGCATTTTGTAACAAAACATTGCTTATATTCCAGGGAGCTCCACCTTTCATTCTGTTTCTTCTAAGCAAGCAGAAGCTCTGCTGGAATTCTGCATTTCTGTTCTTCTCCACGAAGAACGGATTTTCTAGTATCCAGAATACAGTAGTTAACACCTTTGAGAAGTACATTTTCAGAAGGGAGGAAAAGGCTAAGGTATATTACATAGTGAAGGGGTCATGTAATTTCTTCAAGGTAGCTGAAACTTCTTAGTAAAAAAAAAAAAAAAAGTTTGTCGAGTAAGAGAAACTGTTGAAAATCTTTGCGCACACTTTGCAGAAGTTAGAGAAGTTTTCTTTAACCACACAGCAGGGAACAAAACGAAAGTCTGATAAGTGATGGTCGCCATCCCCCACCCTCCAAGCCAGGTGGCCCAGACCCTGCTCCAAAGGCTCAGACATTCCATGACAATACTAAAAACTCCTTTTGAGATTTTTCCATTAGATGAATCCAACTGACTGGCCAAAGACACATGATTTATTGTCTAATTGTGCTTTTAAATACCAGGCCAAAGAAGAAAGGCAGGCTAGATATCAGCACCAGCCACACTCCACCATCTCCTACGTTTCTCTTCATATCAAAGGACAATTTAGGCTTTGTGCTGCTGTTGCTGTTAGTCTAGACACAGTTTTCTTCATATACATGAAAACATTCCACATCAAACATTAAAATCATATACAATTTACTGAAATGTCTAGAGATTTTTTGCTGATGCATATAATAAATTCTTCTTAGAAATGCTACGAATAAATAGCAAATACTGTTTAGCAACATTTTCAGTAAATCATACCAGTTATAATTGTATTGATGCTTATAGGGAATAATGAGTTAAAAACAAAAAGAATGACAAGATGTTTGTCTAACATGCCTGATAAGTAAAACCAAGGTGTGTCCAGAATCATTCGGGTATAAAAAATGTCCATGTTTCTCTTCTGTTCTTTTAGAGTATCTGTTTAAAGAAACTAACTAGTCTGAACTACTCATTTACAGTCCAGTACGTAAAAATAAAAATACATAGGCTCTGTATAGATCATCGGCTCTCCTACTAACTGTGTAATTATCTATTACATTTTGAAGGGCTTTTTTCCAAACAAGCTCTTAGCACTGTTTTTACTTATTACATGCATTGCATTTTATTTTTCTATAATCTTTAATGGTTACCTATGACTGATTCTCTAAGTTTTGAGGAGTGCAATTATTTTAAAATGAATTTTAAATGTTTCTACTAAATTCTAGCAGCATTATATCTACTAGCATTTGTTTTCAGTAATTTTCTGGAGGGCAGTCTTCACGACCATTCCAATGACATTTTCCTTAAACAAGGCTCAATGTGTGTGTTTTTAAAAAGATGACATTCCTCATCTGTTTGTTCTTATTTCAGATGTGCTGTAAACCATGAATGAGGTAAAGCATAAATGGAAATAACTAATGGAAGCTCATTATTTAGGCAGCAAAAACCAGAATTAATGTATTACCCCACTGTAGCATTTAGTACTCAAGCCAATCCAAACTTTCCTAGAGAAATACGTGATTGAGACACTTTCCATCTGTTTTTGACAAAGACAGGAGAAGATTCCCACAAGTTATTTTCTATTGAAAATTCTTTTTTAAAACTATAAAATTATCACTATCTCAGGAGGCTCTTTCATCGAAAGGATTTTCAGAGACACTGAAATAAAAGCTTTAAAAAAGAAAATAAAACCCACCTGTGCTAGACCAGCTCTTCGTGGCCTCAGCAACAACATTCGCAGATATTATAGAACCACATAAAAAAGAAATAGATATGTTTGGGAGAATAGGCCGCCGGGTGCTCTTGATTAATCTAAATTCCTTCTGTGCGAAGTAGAGACTTTTATAAAAGCATCGCAAGATGTGCGAGGAACTACAACATACTAAGGAGGAAGGATATTTAACGCGGCCCCCACAAAAAGAACCCTGTGCCCCTCCATTGCCCTGGATGGCGGGTGGAAGAGGGGCTCGCCTGCTCACAGAGCCTCGGAGAAAGGACGGCGCCTCCGTGGCTCACGCTTGTCTGAAGGCACTTGGAAGGTGTCTGGTGAAAAGGAACCGGTGCAGGACGCCCTAATCGCTCTTCCAGAGGAAACCAGAGCTCCGAATGCTCCTGGCAGCTGTGTCCCAGGAGCCTTCTCCTCGCGCAGGGCCGGGCGCGCACCGCCTCCCTGTCTCCCAGATCTGTTTCCCAGCCTGGAACTCTCGCACACCCCTGCGGGGCTGGACCCAGAACGCGGCACTGGCGGGGCCCCTCCCGGGCACTCCACGGTCAAGGCTGGGACCCGGGGCTCCCAGGTCCGAGGTCGGCTCCACCTGCCTGCCGACCGCCTGGGGCTCTCCGCGGCTGCATCCGACCCCACCCCCGGCCTAAGAGCTTCGGGCTCTGCGCCCTCCGCCCAGGGCCCTTCTCCGGCACTCCCGGCCCTGCGGCTGCTCTGGCGCCGAAGCGCTGGGCAGTTTCCTCCCGTCCTCCCTAGGCAAACCATGGAGCTTCAGGCCCGCGCCTCCACGCCCATAGGGTCGGCCAGGGCGCCGACGGCCGGGACCCCAGGCGCGAGCAGCTGGGGAGATAAGAGTGTCCGTCCGACGAACGCTCTGAGCCCCTGTCCGGAAAGAGAGCGAAGCCATTTGCCCGGCCCAACCCGGCTCGGGCAGCTTCGCGAGCGGCTTGCGCTACGGCGACGCAAAGGGCAGCGGGTCCCCATCTCCAGGTCCCCGGCCCGCCCCAGGAGGCTGTTCTGATGCCCGCTCCTTCCACCGCCAACCACGGACACCCACACACCACCGAGAATGGACAATGCAACCGTCTAAGTGCCTTCGGGCCTTGCCGGGGGAGTCTGCGGTCCGACGGTTCGTTTCCCAACTGACACCCTCGCGTGGAAGTTTGCAAAGGCCCTTGGGGGTGTCCCTGGGACTGGGAGCGTCCCGCCCGCCCGCCGTCCGTCGCTAGGAGGAAAAGCGCACCGCATCCACGCCGCCGCGGCCCGCGGGGCCTCCCCTGAGGAGACACGCGCAGGCCCCGGCCCCCGCGCCCCTGCCGCCTCCCCTTCACCCCCCGCAACTGAGGGCGCCCGTCGCGCGCGCAGCACCTACCCTGGCGCGCCGGTCCGGAGGTGGGTGGCGCGGCGCTAGTGGGAGGCGGACATGGACCACGCGCCCTCCATGCGCCACACGGAGAAGGCGTAGCTGAGGCGCTCGTGGGCCACGTAGCTGCAGCTGGTCATCTTATTGTCCATCTCGTCGCTCTGCAGGACCTGGTAGAGGAAGTCTATGTACCTGGCGGCCAGCTTCAGCGTCTGGATCTTGCTCAGCTTGTCAGAGGGCAGCGTGGGGATGATCTTGCGCAGCGCCGCGAAGGCCTCGTTGAGCGATTGGGTGCGCTGGCGCTCGCGCACGTTGGCCAGGATGCGCTGGCTCTGCAGCTCCTCGAAGGACTGCGCGCTGGGGCTGCCCTTCTTGCCGCGCTTGCCCGGGGTCGGGCTGCCATCTTCGCTCGACTTCTTGCTGTAGCGCCGCTTCCGGCCGAAGCGCTTGGGCTGCCGCTCGAGCTCCTCCTCGCTGGTGCCCAGGCTGTCCACGGGGGACACGGGCGAGCTGGAGCCCTCCTCCATGGCGCCCGCCCGGCGCGCGTGGGGCTGGGGGCGCCGGGGCGCCGAGCGCGCGCCGCTGGCCAAGCCCGCGGTCGCCGAGCACACGCTCTCGGAGTTGCTGGAAAGTCTCTGGTTTCAAGGCCGGCTTGTGCAAAACCGAGGTCTCCGGGAGAGGAAGTTATTCTAACTTTTTTGGAAACTCTAGCCGGGCTGGGTTGCTAAATAGTTGTCAGGAGCGAGGGCGGCACGCTGATTGGCCGCGGTGGCCGGGGGCAGGACAAGCTCTGGGGCCTTCACCGGCCGCCCCCGCCCCCCGGCGCGGCGCTTTCAGTTTTGCCTACCTCTTCGGCCCCGGCCGCGGAGGGCATCCCGGGGGCCGCGTCCTCGCCCGCCGCCCGCTCCCCCACCCCGAGCACTGGCCACTCTCCGGCCGCCCCAGCCTAGGCCTGGCCAAGCCTGGCTTTGTCTGCGCCCTAGCGTGGAGATCGGCCCCCATTGGGCCTTGGCGGGGAGTGGGTCTCTCTCTGGGCGTGAGGGGCTCGAGAGACTAGTCCAGCCGCAGATGCGCTCCAACCCCGAAGATGCGGACGCAGCGGGGAGCCTCCTAGACCTGTGTGGGTCTTGGCCGCCCCGGGCGCGCGGCGAGTCTACACCACGGGCCGCACGCTCAGGCCTGGGGTCTGGAAAGCTGCGCGGGCAGCGGTCTCTGTGCCCCGACCGCCAACGTGAGGACAGTCGGGGACGCCTGGACACTCCCGTGCCCACAGACGTGCCGCTGAGATCCGCGGAGATGCCACCCCTCGGGCCAGCGTGCGTGTTGGGGACCGTTTCTCACTCGGGCTTACTGGGGAGCCCCAGCCCGACGCCCTTCCCGAACCTTCCTTCTAACTGCCTTAAAACAACGCCACAGCGAGCCTCTGCGGGAGCGCCCGGTGCCCGGCGCGCCCGCCTGCCTGGCCCTGCCCGGGGTACTAGGCGCGGGTTGGTGCGCCTGCAGGCGGCCCCAGCCTCAGTGCTCCGCCTTCGCTGCGCGGGTCAGCAGAGGACGGAGGGCGCTCGGGGAGCTGCACGAGGCTGCCCCGGCCGGGCCTCCGCTACGCTGGGCGCCTGCGGGCAGCTCCGGGCAGGAGGGCGCAGCGTGGCTGGAGTGTGGGGCCCGGCCTCGGCAAGCGACACCATCGACCCCGGCCCCGAGCCATCTGGACGCCGAGCGCGAGCGCGTTTGAAGTGGTTTGGGGGCTCTTTGTTTGCCAGGCCGCGCTGGCTCTGGGCCTGGCGGTGGTTTACGGCTTTGATGCCTTTGAACCTATTCCCAGGTGACCCGGGCTCAATTAGGCCCGGGCCTGAGCCGGCTGTCAGGCAAGCTGCGTGATCAAGGGCGGGCTGGGCCCTTTTACTGGAGTTGAACCCGAGGCCGGAGAGCGCTCAGTCTCTGCTGCTACTCCAGCCAGCCAGGCGTGCCGCGAGGTGGGGCCCGCGGGCCGCGACCACCGCCTTGGGAAACCCAAGGACGGCAGAGAGCCGGCCCTTCGCGCCCCGGTCCGAGGGCCCTGGCTCTGGCCGTGCTGGGGGCCGTTTTCCCAACAGTCGGGCAAGGAAGGCAGAACGCCTAGGAGCGGGCCCTCGCAGGCACGTGACTCCGTGTCTGCGCCCCGGACCCGCGGCCCCACAGTCCGATGACTAAAGGTTCTGCAGAGCCACCGCACCCAGCCCCACCCGGCCTGGCCGCCCTCCTTCCTCCGCGCTGGGAAGGCCTCTGGCTCCTCCAGCGCAGCAGAATTGCTTTCCTGATCCCTTTCTTTATAATTCTCAAATAAAAATTTAAAGAACGAGAGAAAGAGAGAGAAGCCAGGCCCCCAGCCGTCCTGGCCCTTTTGGGGTGCGGCCCCTCCTGGGACTTCACTGATGAAAAGGGCCTGTTTTTCCAGAACTGGCCTTTCCCTGGCTTCTTTGCTCAGTGACAGCAGCGATCTGCTGCTGTTTTACCAACCCTGTGTGGGTCTAAGGACCCAGATGGCCACATCTCCCACTTCCCAGGTGGGGAGGGCTTTTACTGCTAGCAGAGGAGCTGCCTGGTAGCCCGTTTCGCCCCCCCAGTCTCTCTGTCTCTCTCCCTGTCTCCCTGTCTCCCTGTCTGCTGCATGCTCCTGTGTCATGCTCTGGCTCTGTCCGTGTGTCTCTTTCTGTCTCTCTCTCCAGCAGGGAGAGTTCAGAGTTTAATTTGAAAGAAAAACAGCTCCGCTTTGGTCCTGAGCAGCACAGGGCTCAGTACAGCCCTGAGGACCAGAAGCCCCCGGGACCCTTTGGAAGGGGAGTGCAGGCTGGATGGCAGGCTCACCTCTGCCTGGGGAGATGGGCATGGAGGATTTCACCTGAGACCCCCAGAACCAACAGCCCAGTTCAATAGTATGGATACACTTTCTTCATGGCATATCTTTTCTGTTTTAAAACACTTTAACAGTGAATTGAAGTGTTGGAGTCTGATACAGATGGCTGCTGGAGAAAACCTTCGTTAATGGCATTCGGAGTATCTGTCTTGTGTTGTACTGTCAGTCCCTCAGAGTCATTACCTGGGCAGTGACCGCTTTCACAAGTAGGAGAAGATGAGGCACAGTGACATTTCGCAGAGTTTCCAAAGTCACCTGCAAGTTAGCTGGGGAAGTGACAGCATTTCTCTCTTTTGAGGAGGGAGATTTGCTGAATTAAAACCCAAATGAAAATGTCATTAATTTAGGAAATAATACTCAGGTTATTGATTTAGTTTGAGTTTTTTTCTTTTAAAAATTAAGTCAGTGATAAGGCTAATAAAGCCAATTTATTAATACGGTAAGTAACACAATGTATCTCTGTTTGAGGATTCATTGCAGGACCACCCAGGCTCACCAAACTTGAGTTAAATGTCATGCAATAAAGATTCACAGAAGTAAATACAGTTCTTGGGGTACTTATTCATTATTGAGTATGGAAAATCCTGTCAATGCTTCCTTTCACATATGTAAAAAAAGTGCTTTGTTTCATACCACTTTGTTTAAAAAAAAATGACGTGGTGTTCTGAAATGTTCTATGGCACGTTTTCCTTAGGGCAGCACGTAGGAGAAGGTGATGTGTTTTCACATCGAATTTGATGGCTGTTCATTTGGCTTTAATCCTGCTGCAGCAGAAAGACACTGCTGGGATTGTCACCTGGGGATAGTCTTCAAGAACAGGGGTGGGCGTGGCAGCTCACACCTATAATCACCCAGCACTTGGGAGGCCAAGGAGGGCGTATCACCTGAGTTGAGAGGTTGAGACCAGCCTGGCCGACATGGTGAAAACCCATCTCTACTAAAAATACAAAAATTAGCTGAGCATGGTGATGCATACATGTAATCCCAGCTACTCGGGAGGCTAAGGCAGGAGAATCTCTTGAATCCAGGACGCAGAGGTTGCAGTGAGCCAATCACGTCACTGCACTCCAGCCTGAGCAACAGAGCAAGACTATGTCTAAAAAAAAGAATAGAGGCTGGGCACGGTGGCTCACGCCTGTAATCCCAGCACTTTAGGAGACCGAAGCTGGTGGATTACGAGGTCAGGAGTTCAAGACCAGCCTGGCCAACATGGTGAAACACCGTGTCTACTAAAAATACAAAAAAACTTAGCTGGGTATGGTGGCACACGCCTGTAATCCCAGCTACTCAGGAGGCGGAGGCAGGAGAATTGCTTGAACCAGGACCCAAGAGGCGGAGGTTGCAGTGAGCCGAGATCGCGCCACTGCACTCCAGCCTGAGCTACAGAACAAGACTCCATCTCAAAAAAAAAAAAAGAAAGAAAGAAAAAAAAAGAATAGGACACAATTCTTATACAGCCTTTGGGCTTTCTTGGGATAATTAACTGTGTCCTTGCTTGCACACACACACACACACACACACACACACACAAATTGGTAAACTCTCAGGCGCTATAGAAAGCAATGAGTTTATCCATTTGAATGCCATTGTTGCTACCCTTTGTCAAATGCCTGCACAGGTGAGCCCACCTGAGCTCTTCAGAAGATCCTTTTGTGGTTTAACTCTATGAAGTTCTTGATGGAGCCAAGAGGCAAAAACCAGAGCATTGTTAAAGGCTTTAGTTTCCATTCCCAGTGACGTGGTGGGGTGTTACCTCTACTCGAAGTTAGTGAACTGAAAGCAGATGACAGAGCAGCCCACATCTGAGTGACAGAGTCAGTCCAGCAGATGACAGAATCAATGACACTGATCAAGGGGTTGATACCAGCATCTCCCAGTCAAACAGCACTTTCTTCTTTGCAAAGCAAATATGATTAGCAGCAGCAGTCTCCCATGAACACAGCGCTCCACAGACACTTTTCCATCCAGCTACTCTTGATGCCTTAATTTTGAATTATTCTCTTAGACTGAGGTGACAGTGAACATGACCCATTCTTTTAAGAAACCACAAATTTTCAGAGATGGGTTATTGAGAATTATTTGACAAATTTCAGCATCTCTTTGTGGATTCTAGGGGTCTTCAGTACCACGTCGCTTAATGTTAGAAACATGCTGTTCTGGGGAAAAGCTGTCCTTGGACCACGTATTATTGGCTTTATTCTGGCAATACTTTATGCCTCCTGGCAACCACCCACCACCTGCCAAGATTTCAATCATCCAGCACATTCCCGCCTGATAGAGTAGCGGTGGGGGTTGGGGGGTCACTGTAAAAGTGTTTTTCAGTCCTAAAAACAAGGGTTGAACACACTTCTCAAATCTAGCAGTAAAGTACAGCGTATTCCCAGTGATGGGCATCAGAACACCTTCTGGATGTCAAGTTCAAGAGCCAATCTCTGCTGAATTTCAACAATGACACCAGCAGGATGGAATGCTACTTGCAAAGAGCTAGAACCGAAAGCCTAGTGCACACATCCTGTACAGGCAGGATTCTCCTTTAAAAATCCCCACTGTTACTTTGGGAGGCCAAGGCAGGTGGATCACTTGAGGTCAACAGTTCAAGACCAGCCTGACTGACTTGGCAAAACCTCGTCTCTACCAAAAATACAAAAAACTAGCTGGGCATGGTGGTGTGTGCCTGTAATCCCAGCTACTCTGGTGGCTGAAGCATGAGAATTGCTTGAACCCGGGAAGCAGAGGTTGCAGTGAGCCAAGATTGCGCCACTGCACTCCAGCCTGAGCAACAGACCGAAACTCTGTCTCAAAAAACAACAACAAAAAAAGGAGCATCACACACTGGGGTCTGTTGGGGGGGACCAGGGGAAGGACAGCAGGGGGTAGGGAGGTTGGGGAGGGATACCATGGGGAGAAATGCCAGATATAGGTGATGGGGGGATGGAGGCAGCAAACCACACTGCCATGTGTGTACCTGTGCACCAATCCTGCATGATGTGCACACGTACCCCAGAACCTAAAGTACAATAAAAAAAATAGAGAGAGAGAGAGAAAGAAAGAGAGAGAGAGAGAAAGAAAATCACTATATGGAAGAGGTATTTGCACACCTGTGTTTATCACAGCACTCTTCACGATGATCAAAATATTGAATCAACTTAAGTTTCCATCACAGATGAATGGATTTTAAAATCTGATCGATATACACAACGGAATATTATTCTGACAAGAAAAGAACAAACTCCTGTTACTGTTGCACCATGAATAGAACTGGAGGTCATTGTGTTAAGTGAAATAAGCCGGACACATAAAGATGAATATCTTGTGTTGTCACTCACCTGTGAGAGCTAAAAAATCAGATCTCGTGGAGGTGGGGAGGAGGATCGTGGTTCGCAGAGGTCAGGAAGGGGAGGGCAGAGAGGCAGACAAAGGGTACAAAAATACAGTCATAGAGAAGGAATCAGTTCCAGCATTCTGCAGGACTGCAGGGAAATTATGCTTAGCAATAATTTACTGTACATGTCAAAACAGCTAGAAGAAAGGTCAGATAATGTTTCCAACAGCAGGAACGACACGTGCTGGAGATGAGGGATATCCCAATTATCCTGATTTGATGGTTACGCATCATGTACAGGTGTCAAAATACCCCAAAAATATGTACGACCTGTATGTCAAGAAAAAAGAGAAACGTTATAGATTCTAACCAACATTTTAAAAAAAGATAAGAAATCATCTCCTTGAGAAATCCCTCGGGGGGCCCAAGGCAGAGCTGTAGGGTGGCGGCCCTGCCCCGAGTGGCTGACGTTGATAACCCAGCAACGTTGAACAGCGTCATCTCCTGGTGGCGTCGTCCCTCCCTGTGCGGGTCGTCATCTGCCTTTCCATCTAGCCTCTCTTCTTTCTTCTGGAATTGCAGCAGACGGGAAGATGAAAATGACCTTTCTCAGGCTCTGGCAGCCCTGGTCGGTGAGGTGCAGTCTAGGGACGTGGAGGGGAACGGGCAGATGCCTGCACATCACCGGTCAGCCCAGGGCGGAGGTGTCTGGTTTGCTTGGCAGCATGGCATCCAAGCAATGGATATCGAGAGATGTGGGAGCGCCGTGGCTCCGAGCTGGCTGCAGCAGGAGCGGCTCCTTGATTCTGGGTGATTCTGGATTCACTGGTTTCTGGATGCGATGAGTCAGCAAAT
Source organism: Saimiri boliviensis (assembly GCF_048565385.1). Lineage (NCBI taxonomy): Eukaryota > Metazoa > Chordata > Mammalia > Primates > Cebidae > Saimiri > Saimiri boliviensis. The sequence goes on from NC_133453.1 coordinate 2,965,653, forward strand.
CCCACTCTGCAGTATGGCTTGGAAACCAGCCTTGACAGCTCTACCGACAGCCTGCTCATTCAGCTCCACAGACGATTCTGTCACGGCTCCTAATAAGTCGTTTCCTGCCTAAGCAATGTGGGCCTTGTTCTTCATAATGGAATCCTGGTGAGACACCCACGATTCTGGACTGTGGTTTAGAAGGTGGACACTAGGGCTCCGCCCATCCTGTTCTTTGGCTTCTTGACATCACTAACATCTGCTGGTGAAGTGGAGCGAACACTGGACTTTGGCACACATTTTTATTTGTATTTATTTAATTTATTTATTTATTTGAGACAGAGTCTCACTCTGCCACCTAGGCTAGAGTACAGTGGCACAATCTCGGCTCACTGCAACCTCAGCCTCCTGGGTTCAAGCAATTCTCCTGCCTCATCTTCCTGAGTAGCTGGGATTACAGATGCTCACCACTACACCTGGCTAATTTTTATATTTTTAGTAGACACGGGGTTTCACCATGTTGACCAGGCTGATCTCAAACTCCTGACCTCAAGTGATCTGCTCACCTCGGCCTCCCAAAGTGCTGGGATGACAGGCATGAACCACAGCACCCAGCTGGCACATATGTTTTAAATGCCTTTGAGATATAATCAAATTTGTTCTTGCATCAAATTCACATAACTTTTAAAAAACTTGGAATATATACCAAATTTCAACTAAAAATGAAAATGAAAAGATCAAACAAGACATAAATAGAATCAGAGAAGGAATAGGGTGTAGGGGCTGGGATAGAAGCCAAATCCTCCCAAATAAATCTTGTTTTGTAGATTTGACTCTGGAATCATGTAAATGTTCATACAATTATATATGTAAAGTCAAGTAAAATGAAAAAAAAATAGAAATCCCTAAAAAACCAAAAGCAAAATCAAACAAATGTACCTTATCGAACAAATTTATATCATATTGGTGGTTTAATTATGTAAACAAAAATAATTTAAGATAGCTTTAAAACACTATAATTGCCTTACATCCTAGTGAAATATACCCTAAAGGGAAAAAGAACTGCAAAAAATGCTTAAACCTTTCAGCATTCATGTTTCTAGTAATAAAATTGCTATTGTTATTCCAACACTGTCTTGTGAGCTGAGCCACATGAATAATTATGTTCACGTCTTTGGGAATCAAGATCTCCAACCTCAAAGAAAAGAGGTACGAGCGTAAAACAAAAGAAGTTAAGTAAAACTACGTAATTCTAAATTTGTTGAAACATCAGTTACGGACTTGAGTCTGTATTTCCTGGCGCTGACCATCGAAAAGAACTAGAACAATGAGCCACTCTCTGGCAAGCAGCACTGCTAGCATTCAGATTTTGGTCTCTCCTTGAAGAAATGGTTGACCTTGGTCTGGGGTAAAACAAGGTAAGTCTGTAGCATCTTACTCTACCGGAAGACAAGGAAGTCATCAATAACTACCATGGTCCTGTCAAAAGCACCAGGAAGGAACTGAAAAGTGTTTCCTCACTTCAGGGTAAATGAGCATGAATGAGAAAAGTAAGTGCAATAGATGGAAACATATCACTGATGGTAAAAGGCTTTATGTCTCTATGTTACTCAAATGCAAAACTTGTTGGTAATTTTTGGCTATTGCTAGGAAATGGACTCACGGTCCCAAAAATGGTCAAGTAAAGGGAAAGAATCATGCATGTGATCAGCCTCTCTTACTGAATCATCAAGGCAATGTGAGCGTTGATGAGAAAATATTTCGTTCTATGGAAGTGTTCCAGATAACAACGAAGGAGGGACGGTAGAATTATAGCATCACTGTTTTGCAACCCCTGACCTAGGAATAGAGTCAGGGACTTCCGGTCCATGATAACTAAAATCATAGAAAGAGAGGTGCACCTGCTGGCGACAGGACCCAGCACCGCTGGAGAAGTTGCAAGTCATCTAGCTCCTGGCTAGGGCTGCCAGTTCCAGGAAACCCAGGGCCAACAGACAGGCTCCACTGTGTCATCAAGACGCAGGCAGAGCTCAGCCCTCCTCTGCTCTGCTCCCTCCAAGGGCTCATTTCACTTTGCATAAATGCCTGTCTTTGCCAACATCTGTAAGGCCCACCCGTTCTGACAAAGACCATGTCCCATGACCTCTCCAATCCTGGGCTCACTCCACTCCATCACTCTGGGCTGCTGGCAGCTCCTGCCCTGCACAATGCATATCCCCACACAAGAGCCTACCTGGAACTTCCTGCCCCCCAGATAGCCTGGTGGCTGATGTCCTTACACCCTTCCAGTCTGTCTCGTATCTGTTATCAGACTCACATGACAAACCACCCTCCAATGTAGTGCCTTCGAACACCAACCATTGTGTTTGCTCACAGTTTTGTAGGCCAGCAGTTCGGATTGTGCTCAGCTGGGTGGTTGTTTGTTTGTTTTTGTTTTGGCAATCCTGCCTGGTTTCACTCATGTGCCTGTGGTCATCCCATGGCTTAAGCCTGATGGCCTCTGTCACAGATCTGGAGGTGGGAGGGTGCTGCCAGCACCGTGGTGTTCCTGCACGTGGCTTCTCTAGCAGGCTGGCATTGAGCTGGCTCTTGCTGTGGTCTCAGAACTCCAACCATGGCCAGAAAAGCACAAGCCCCATGGCACATGCTTTTGCCCCTAACATGTGTGCCAGTGTTCTGTGGGCTAAGTCACAAGGCCAAGCCCAGATTCAGGGTTTTGGCATTAAAAAGTTGATTGGCAGCTCCGTGTGTACGTGTGTGCATGTATATGTGTATATGTGAGAACAGAGACCATTGTCATTCATACGCTTATTTTGGGATGAACAGCTGAGGACTCAGTCACACTTGGGGGAAAACACGTAGTTATTGCTATTTTTCTTTGTGGCTGGCCCCTCTCTCTGGGGAGGAATTCCTCCCCCTCCTGCTCTGGGGCAAAACCTTGGGTTCCAGACTCCTGGGAGGCTTAGGAGGGGAAGGGACAGCATCAGGGAATCTCACCATTCAGAACGTGGATTTTCACACATTTACCCTTTGTTCAGTACAAACCCTCTCATCTTGCAGCACTGCCAGGTTCTCCTCTCTGGCTCAAATTTTCCGGAGTATCTTTCCAGCTCCTTCCAGGTCTTTGCCCCCATGGCTGTTACCTCCTGCTCGGTCCCTACGACCACACGTGGGAATATTGGGAGCTACACTTCTAGATGAGATTTGGGTGCGGACACAGCCAAACCATATCCCATTCTCACTGTCCTGCCCTGATTTTTAATCTTCAGATTTGTCATTCACTTCCTCTGCCCTCTATTTCCTACCCTGCTCAGCTCCCTACTCACTTAACTTCTTCAAACACAGCACTTTCAAATGAAGGCGGAGTGGAGTGATGGTAGGAATCATGACGGCGTCTCTCCTCATCACACACCGAGGACGCACCCTAATAAAAACCCATGCAATTTACTGTTCAACTATAGGAAGAAATTAATCAAACACAGCAGATTATTAATACAGTACCTGCTAATTGATCATTATTTACTGTGCTTAATATAGTGCTAAGAAGTGGGGTAGGAACCAATAGACAGATAATATTTTGTGTGTGTGTGTGATGTAGTCTCACTCTGTCACCCTGGCTAGAGCACAATGGCACAATTTCAGCTCACTGCACAATCTCTGCCTCCCAGGTTCAAGCGATTCTCCTGCCTCAGTCTCCTGAGTAGCTGGGATTCTGGTTGCGAGCCACCATGCCCGACTAAGTTTTGTATTTTTAGTAGAGACAGAATTCCACCATGTTGGCCAGGCTGGTCTCGAACTCCTGACTTCAGGTGATCCATCTGCCTTGGCCTCCCAAAGTGCTGAAATTACCAGGCGTGAGTCACCTCTCCAGGCCAACAGATGCTCTATAAGACAGCATACTGAGGGATGTAGTGGGGTTTTGAATCCAAGCTGCAAAGACTGAGAAGAGAATGACCAGCAGGGTTTGGGGGGCCTGGAAAGGCATCAGCAAAGGGTAAGTGTGATGGTTAATATGTTCAACTTGATTGGATTGAAGGGTGTAACTCCCAGAGATTAACATTTGAGTCCATGGACTGAGAGGCAGATCCACCCTCAGCCTGGGTGGAAACCATCTGATCAGCTGCCAGCAAGGCTAGAATAAAGCAGGAGGCAGAGGAACGTGGAAGGAATGGACTGGCTGAGTCTTCCCGCCTTCATCTTTCTTCCGTTCTGGAAGCTTCCTGCCCTCCAACGTCGGGCTCAAGTTCTCCAGCTGTTGGACTCTTGGGCCTAGGCCAGTGGTTTGCTGGGCTCAGACCTTCAGCCACGCACTGAAGGCTGCACTGTTGACTTCCCTACTTCGAGGCTGGGGGACTCGGACTGGCTTCCTTCTCCTCAGCCTGCAGACGACTTACTGTGGGACTTCACCTTGTGATCCTGGGAGCCAATTCTCCTCCATAAACTCCCTTTCATATATACATCTATCCTATTAGCTCTGTCCCTCTAGACAACCCTGACTAATACATCAAGTAACACCTGCCAGGCAGAGGAGGGAGAAAAACTCATTCAGGCGAAGAGCTGATGCTGTGTCAAGACCCAAAGGCATGAAAGAGGCATTCATGTCTCTGAAATGGGGAGGGCCCTGTGGCCCAGACCTCAGGGCGCAGTGGTTAGCACTCTCCTGGTTGTAGGTAACAGACATTCAACCTGAACCTGTTTATTAGGAATGTATTGGCTCACTACCTGCGAAGTTCAGGCTTGGGCTGCCTTCGGACTTAGCTGGATCTGGGAGTTTCAAGGATGTTATATCCCTCTCCTTTCTCTCCATGCTTTAGCTCTGCATTCCTCTGTGTGTGGGCCTCGCTTCTTCCTGTGCACGGCAGGAGATGGGACACTCCAGGGTCACATCCTCCCAGGACAGCCGTGCTCATTAAACAGCCTCCCTCTCTTGCTTGGCAGAGACACCAGGCATGGGGCTCTGCTGGCCTGACTCCAGCTGGGGCTCCGTGATGGGATGGGATAAGAAGGGCAGGTTGGTGCCCCCAAAATGGGAGGAGGTGCTGGGCAGATGAGCACAGCACATCCACTGGGGGTGCTGGCAGCACCAGGCTCCCAAGGGTCTTGTGGGACCAGTTAGGAGTTTGGATTTCCTTCTGAAGGCAACTGGAAATGAACAAGCGCTCTAAGGAAAAAATGATGCAGCTGGAAGATGGAGCCAGCCCAGTGCCCAGCCAGACAAGGAATGGCAGTGGGTGAGGAGGGGCTGGGGGCACCAGAGTGGGAGTCAAGAGCGGGGAGTGGAGATGTGGGGGCCGCAGCATTTGGCTTCTTTTCCCATGACTGTGAAGTGGCTAGCAGTTGGCCTGGGCTAAGGCGGGAGCTCACCTGGACACGCCACCTCTTGCTGCGTGTAGATGCTAATTGAGAACAGGAAGGCAGGCAACTGAAACACTTGGTTTTTTATCATTTAAGAAAAGGAATGCCAGCTTCAGTGGCTCATGCCCGTAATCCCAGCACTTTGGGAAACTGAGATGGTTGATCACTTGAGCCCAGGGTACAAGACCAGCCTGGGCAACATAATCAGACCCCGTCTTACAAAAAATATAAAAGTTAGCCAGGCGTGGTGGTGCACACCTGTAGTTACAGCTACTAGAGAGGTTGAGGCAAAAGGATCCCTTCAGCCCGGGAGGTCGAGGCTGCAGTGAGCTGCCTCCAGCACAGTGACAGAGCAAGACTTTGTTGAAGAAGAGGAGAAGGAGAAGGAGAAGGAGAAGGAGGAGGAGGAGGAGGAGGAGGAGGAGGAGGAGGAGGAGGAGGAGGAGGAGGAGGAGGAGGCGGAGGCGGAGGAGGAGGAGGAGGAGGGAAAAGAGCCAAATGCAGCCACAGCACCAGACTATGGAGAAGTCTGGATTCTGTCTTCTGCCTTTGGCTAGCAGATGGTCTTGGGTATTCCCTTCTCCACTGTGGGCCTCAGTTTCCCCTCTGTGCAATAACGGGCTGGGTGGATGATCCCTATGGCTCCCTCAGCATGATGATGTCCTGGGTGTCTTTTCAGAAATGGAAATCCCCGTTCAGCTGCTTAGCACACTCTACTCTGCTGCTCCGTGACGCCGTCAAAACAGCAGGCCCTGGGGATGGGGGAGTGTGATTTTCTTTACTCTCTCTAAATAACACACAGGGGCCTTTGGTGACTGCACATGCCCCGGCCCCTCATAAAGCCCCTGCCCTGTGGTGGCATGGTCATAAACTTGCCTGCAAAGGTCATGTGAATGTATCGCCCCCAATACTTTATAATTAGAAATCGCGGCCTCCCTTCCCCATGACACTTTCGAGCCTTAGCAGATCTTAAATTAAAACTATGTTTATGTTTCAAAATGTTCTTCAGAAAACTTTAAACTCACGAGTTGAAAATTTGACTTTAAAAAGTCCTGAACACTTATCTAAATAAACACTCAGGTTTGACCTAACATGTATGAAGCAATAAACTTGGAATTAAACTTGTGTGTTAAAACTGATTATATCTGGAATATAAAAACACATCAAAGCGGTCTTCTGGGGGAACACTTCTGGGTGTGCAGCAAAATTCTCTTTTCCGGGGCAGTTAGGAGTGGGCTGTAGGCCTTTCCCAAGTGACCAGGAAAGAACCACGGAGTGTCCTTGTTCAGGAGAGAGAGAGAGAGAGAGAGAGAGAGAGAGAGTGTGTGTGTGTGTGTGTGTGTAGGTAGGTAGGTAGGTAGGTAGGGATATGGGGGGACACGTTACTTTTCTAGGGATATAGTTTGGAAAATGTTTTTAATGATTTCCCTTGACTCCATTTCCCTTCTTCATTTATTCATCTCCTCCCTGGGAAGATGGACAGATGGCAGCAGGGAGCCCCACACCTGCCCCCTCCTCTGTGCAAAGCCCCAAAGCCTGCCCGCTCCGGGCTTCCCCTCCAGGCTCCTCCTCCAGCTTCTCTTTTCTCTTCTACTCCTGACGGATTTTCCTTCCTCCTCTCCAAAAAGGCCCTCACGCCTGCTCGCTGAGGAGATGCCAGCTGAACTCCAAGTGGAAAGTGAAACTACTTGATTGTGTTGTTTGACAGATACTTATTTTTCCCCTGAGGAGAAAGGCATGAACATGTATGAAAGGGTGAGAGCGTGGCCTTCGTTTCCCTGGGCCACACAGGATGGATGTAATATGTGTCCATCCTTCAGGCCGCCCGGTCGGAGTGTCGCCTGTGCACTTGATCCGTTTGAAATCCACGGACTTCCACTGACCCCCGCTGAGCAGCTCCGCAGAAGCCTCCCAGGTCGGCCGGCAGATGCACGCGCAGAAGTAAAGAGGTTTGGAATGTAACAGGAGGAAAATATTGACACTCATTTTGCGTTCTCTAAAAATTATTTATGTAAGGAATCTGGAATATCGTGTTTTCTTCCAGGAAGATTCCACAAGCACTATTTTGGTGTATAATCAATCACAATGCAAGTTGTGGAAAACTTCAAGCAACCAGATACTTTCTGTATGCTCAAATTAAGGAAAAGGGTCAATTCAATGAAGAGGAAGGAGGAGGAGAAAGAGAGAAAGAGGGTGAAGGAGAAGGCGCTGTTGACGCCTAGTAAAAAACAAAACCAACAGCCTCGTGAGTCCTCTGCGGACACGGAGAAGCTGACTCAGTTTCTCACCTGTGCACGTCTTCCTCCAGTTCTTGTGTGTCTCGAGACACTGTGACCCCCTCCACCTGCACGCTGGTTTTCACACTCCAGCTACCATGCAGACAAGCAGATGCATTGTACAAGCTACAGCATGCAACCATTTTTTAAAGGTATAGTTTGCACACAGTACAATTCATCTAATATTTCAAGATCATATGTGGAACGACCTCCATGGGAACACTCCCATCACTCCAACAAGTCCTCTTGAACCCTTCTGCAGCCCGTCGCCTCTCCGGCCCCAGCCACTGGTAACCATGGTCTTGCTTCTGTTTCTGTTTGGCTTTGTAAAGACTGTCATCAAAATGCAATCAGGCAGGAAACAGGCTTTCGCGTCCACCTTCTCGCCCTTAGACTCGTGCCCTGCAGGTTCACCCATGCTCTTGCAGTATTCAAGCCTGCTACCTTCAGCGCTGAGCATTCCGCGGTCTGCACACACTACAATCGCTTAGCCATTCGTTGGCTGACGGCCATCTAGATTGTTTCCGGTTTAGGGTTATTTTAAGTCAAGCTGCATGTATAGACATGAGTTTCACTCTCTGAGGTCTCTCGCAGACAATTTCATCTCTCCTCTTTGCGTGGTTGCTGGGTTCTGTGAGGGTGTACACTTACCTTTAGAAGAAACTGCAAAACTGTTTTCCAGCATGGCTGGACCATTTGTATTCCCACCAGCAATGTGTACAAGTTCAGCTGCAGATGGCTATAATGAATGAAAAACAGAAACTGGAAAATGGCACATTTTGGCAAGGATGTGGAGAAATCGGGATCTTCCTGCACTGTTGGTGGGAATGCGAAATGGCAGTACTACCGTGAATAACAGCTTGGCAGTTCCTCAATAAGTGAAATATTGGATGACCACGTGATCCACCAATCCTATTAATACTATTGGATATATAACCAAAAGAATTAAGAAACAGCTGTTTGAACAGGAGCGTGTACATGAATAGCCATAGCAGCATCATTCACAATTGCTGCAATGTAGAAGCCACCTGCATGCCCATGGATGGAGGAATGGATAACAAGATGTGGTCCCTCTGGAATGTTATTCAGCCATGCCGTGTAAAGGCATGAAGTACTGACACATGCCACAGCATGGACAGACCTGGAACATAGTACGTTATGTGAACGCAGTCAGAAGCAAAAGGCCATGTGTTACGTGGTTCCATTTCTATGAAATGTCCACAGTAGACAAATCCAGGAGACAGAAAGCAGATGAGTGGTTGCCAGGGGTTAGAAGGAGGGAGTGTGTTAATCATGTTTTTTATTTTCTGTATTTTATGGTGCTTTGACATCTTGGGTCCTTGCAGACCCAGGGAGGGACTGCCCCACCCCAGGGTTTGCTAATTCCTGGAGATAGCAAACAACCCATCTGAGAGAATGTCTTGATTTGCCAACCAACCAGTATCCCCATCCGCCTCACTCTCTCAAGCTGCTGCAGTCCATAACACCACCCACCCTTCCCTAAATCACCCAGGGCCAGATACTGACAACTAGGGACCACTCCTACAGCCCAGAGCCTGCTGAAATTGTTTCAGCTCTTCAACCCTAGACATGCTCAGCTGGCTCACCCTGCCCTGCCTCTCCAGTGAAAACCATCAACGATCTGTTGCACGCTTTCCCTTCACTTCTTCTGCCTCCTGATCAACCCCAGTGCTTCCCCACGAGCCCTTGCCAGGTGTACTGCACCCCCCATTTCCAGGGACCTGTGAGTATAAAAATCCTTCCTTCATGACAGTCACTTCCGTATCTGCGTGTCTTACTTCCCCGGATTAAAACAAATCCTGGGTATATGTTAAACTAGAGGGGACTAGAGAGTGCCTGCTTAGTGGGTACAGGGTTTTCATGTGTGCTGATGAAAAGACTCTGGAACTATTAATATATAGTGCTAGTGGTGGCAACATTGTAAATGGGATAGATGTGCCTTTCTGACCACAGTAAAGATGGGAAACAAATTCTGTTCTTCTGCATCTTCGTTAGTACTTGCTAGCATCAGCCTTGTTAATTCTAGCCATTCTAGTAGGCGCACAGTATCTCCTGGTAGTTTTAATTTGCATTTCTCTAATGACTAATGATGTTGGCTTTTTTTCTACCAAATGTCATTTTTATTCTGAAATAATTTTAGATTCACGCAGTAATTACAAAAATAGTTCAGAGAGTTCTTGGAAGCCATAGTACAGTGGTGAAAATCAGGAAATTAACATGGATATAATATTACGAACTAATCTATAGACTTAAACAAATTTTCCTGTTTTTACACTTTTTTTTCCTACTCCAGGATTTAATCCTGGATGCCACATTGAACATAACTGTCAAATTTCCTAGAATCTGTAACAGATCCTCAGGTTTTTTTTTTGTTTTTGTTTTTGTTTTGTCTTTCATACTTTTGACACTTTTGGCAAGTCCTGGCCAGTGATTTTAAAGAATGACCCTCAAACTGAGTTCATCTGATGTTCTTTCGTGAACGTAATGAGGTTATGCATTAATGAGGTTATGCATTAATGAGGTTATCCATAATGAGATTATGGGGTAAGAATACCACAGAAGCAATATAATGTATGTAGAACGTGTTGTTACTGCTAATGCAACTCTGATAACTGGGTTAGGCGAATGCTAGTTTTCTCTGCAATAAAGTTACCCCTTTTCCTTTAGTGTGGAAATTGCTAATTCCGAATTAGTAAGACTCTTGTGGGACGATACCTTGAGACCAAGTGACTATCCTGTTTTTCATCCTATTTCTACTCAATAATTCTAACATCTATTTGATTCTTGAATTTACAGCCAAGTATTTATTTTTATTTGTTTGTTTTTTGGTTTAGTGTAGTGCTAAACAGCACTTCTAATGTTTTCTTTTTCAGCTGTTCATTGACAGGATACAGACATTAAACTGGTTTTTGTATCCTGACTTTGTATCCTTTAACTATGCTAACCTCACTTACTGTTCTACAAGCTTCTGTGTAAATTCTTGGGGTTTGTTACATAGAAAATCATGTTGCCTATGAATAAAGAGTTTTTATTCTTTCTCGTCTGTGTGCCTTTCATTACTTTTTCTTGCCTTATTTCAGTGGATAGGAATCCAGGACAATGTTGAAAAGTGAACAGAGTGAGAACGGAAATCCTCACCTTTTTCACAATCACAGCAGGAAAGTATTCAGTCTTTTGCCATGAAGTATGATATTAGGTGTAGGCTTTTCGTAGAAGCTCCTTATCAGATTAAAGAAGTTCCCTCCTATTTCAGTTTTCTATGAGTTTTTATAATGAATGGGTTTTGAGTTTTGCCAAATGTTCTTTCTGCATCAATTAAGTTGATCGTATCTTTTTTTCACTTTTAGTCTGTTGATATGGCGAATTATGTTTACTAATTTTCAAATGAACCAAACTTGCATCCACAGGATAAACCCTACTTGAACATGACATATTATCACTTTCATGTATACTGGATTTCATTTGCTAATCGTTTGTTAAGAGTTTTGTGTCTAATTTAGTTTTTTGGTTGGATCATTCCTTTTTTTTCTAGTAATGCCTTTTCTTAATCTGGGTATCAGGGTAATGCTGGCCTCATAAAATGATTTGGGAAGTGTTTCCTCCACTTCTGTTTTCTGGAAAATAATTGCATAGGGTTGGCATTATTTCTTCTTTAAATGTTTGGTAATATATATCTGTGAAGCCATGTGGACCTGTGTTTTTCCTTGTAGAATCCAAATGCATTCAAACTGCTGTAAATTCAATTTCTCTGATAAATGTAGATTTATTTAAGTGGTTTATTTCTTCACGAGTGAATTTTGGTAGTTTGTGCTTTTAAAGGAATTGTTCTGTTCCATCTAAGTTATCCAGTTTATTGTCATAACGTTGTTCATAACATTTTCTTATTACCCCTTTACTTTCTCTAGTATCTGCTTTATTTCTAACATTGATATTTGATGTTTTCTCACTTTTTTATTATTCAGTCTTGATAAAGGGTTTTTGATATTTTCATTGTTTTACATTTCTTTTTTTTACTTCTGCTCTATATCATTTTCTTCTTTCTGTTTGCTGTGGGTTTAATTTTCTCCTCTTTTGTAATTTATTAAGGTGGTGGTAATTTCAGACCTTTACCCTTTTGTAAAATAAGCAGTTAATGATCTGAATTTCTATCTAAGCACTGCTGCACTGGCCTTCTACAAATTTTGATATGTTTTATTTTTATTTTGAAACTCAAATCATTTTCTAATTCATTTTCTATTTCTTCTTCCACCTAAGAATTATTTGCTGCTTACCAGCCAACTATTGGTGGGATTTCCAGATATCATTCTGTTGTTCATTCCTGAGTTGATTAAATTGTAGTCAGAAAATACACTTTGTGATTAATTCAGTCCTCTTAATGTTGTTGTGATTTGTTTCATGGCTCAGAACATGTTCTATCTTAGTGAATATTCTGTGTACACCTGAAAAGGATGTGTTTTCTGAAGATGGTGGAGTGTTCTGAGAAATGTCAGTTAAGGCAAGTTGGTTGGTATTGGTTTTCTAATCTTCCACCTCCTCCTGATTATTTTACATACTTTTTCTATCAATTACTGAAAAAAGAGTGTGGGACCCTCCAGCTGTCATTATGGTTGTTTCCATTTATTATTTCAGCTCTCTCAGCTCTTGCTTTATGCATTTGGAAGCTAAGTTGCAGGAACAGACACAATTAGGATTGTGATATCTTCTTGATAAATTGGCTAAGGAGTTTATAAGGTCTTTCTTTTAATTTGCAATATTTCCTGCGTTGAATTTTAGTTTTCCTGATACTAATGTAGCCACTTCAGCTTTGTTTGGATTGGTGTCCACATAATTTCATAGGGTTGGCATTATTTCTTCTTTAAATGTTTGGTAATATGTATCTGTGAAGCCATCTGGACCTGTGTTTTTCATACCCTTTTTCTTTTAACCTTTCTAAGTCTTTACACTTAAAGTGTTTTGGGTTTTTTTAATCACACAGTGGGTCTTGTTTTCTTTTCAGTTTTACAATCTCTGCCTTTTAATTGGAGCATCTGCATGTAATTGCCTATGGAGTTGAATGTAACTGTATAACTTGTTTACCATTACTTCATTCTGCACTCTGTTCCTTTTTTCTGTTTTCTTGTCTTCTTTTGGATTAATTAAATATTGCTGTATATTCAGTTTTACCATATAATTGGTTTATTTCTACAATGTTCTCTCTCTCCTTCTCCCTCTGTTGTTGCCTTATAGTTTAAAACGTGCATATTAAAGTTACCACAATCTACCTTCAAATACTGTTATACCCTCTCACATGTAGCGTGTGAGCCTCACAATAACATATCTCCATTTCCTCCTCATTCTTTGTGCTTTTGCTGTCATGCATTTTGATTCTTCATATGTTATGAGTTTTACTATTGTCACATTTTTATCTTAGACAATCGTCTCTGAAAAAGATTAAAATGTAAGTAAACAATATCTCTTATGATTAGTCACTTTTATGAGTTCTGGCATTCCTCATTTATTTGTATAGACCCAAATAGGCATTTGTTATCATTGGTACAATACATTTTCTGCCCAAAGAACTTTCCTGAATATTTTTTATTGTGCAAGTGTATAAGAAACACACACCTTATTTGCTAATCTTAAAAAGTCTGTTTTGCCTTCACTTCTGAAAGATATTTTCATATTATACAGAATTCTGGGTGGACAGTAACATTTTATTTCAGTACTTCAAAGATGTCACTCCATCGTCTATTGGCTTAAAACATTTCTAATAAGAAATCTGCTCTAGCTCTTTGTTCTTCTGCATTTAATATGTATTTTTCTTCAGTCTTTTTTAAAAAAAGATCTTATCTTTATCTTTTGTTTTTATTTGTTGTAAAATATATCTTGGTGTGTATATCTGAACCTCTTTGATCTTCAGAGGTTTTCTTGCTACTTTTCCTTAATTTTATTAAATTGTCAACTATTGTCACACAAATCTTATTCCTGCCCCACTGTCTTGCTTTCTCTCTCTTCTCGGGCCTACAATGGCATGTATGTAGATTGTTTGATATTGTCTCACAGTTCTTGAGTGCTTTGTTTTGTTAATTTTTTTCTACTTTTTTTTTCTTTATATTTCAGCTTGGATGATTCCTACTGGTTAACTTCAATAACATTTTTTTCCTCTGATGGCTCTACGTTTCTGATAAGCTTGTCAAAGCAATTCTTCACCTCTGCTATGGTATATATTTTTTAATCTCCATCACTTTCATCATTTGACTCTTTTTTCTTTGAGACAAAGCCTCACTCTGTCGCCAGGCAGTAGTGCAGTGTCATAATCACAGCTCACTGCAACCTCCTCCTCCTGGGTTCAAGCGATTCTCCGGCGTCAGCCTCCCAAGTAGCTGGGACTACAAGTGCACACCACCACACCCAGCTATTTTTTGTATTTTTAGTTGAGATGGGGTTTCACCATGTTTAGCAGAATGGTCTCCATCTCTTGACCTCATGATCTGCCCATCTCAGCCTCCCAAAGTGCTGGGATTACAGGCATGAGCCACTGCACCCTGCCGTTTGACTCTTTTTTATAGTATTTACTTCTTTGTGTTAGTATGTGTTGTCTATCTTATCCTGGATCTTCTGTAATAGTAATTACAGTAATTTTAAATCCCTGTTTGATATTTTCAACAACTTAATCATCTCAGGGTCTGACTTTGCTGATTGTCTTGTCTCTTAACAATGGTCATCTTTCATATCTTTTTGTGTATTACATAATGTTTTATTTAATGTGGAAAATTCTATGTAAAATAACAATAGAGACTGATCTAAATAGTAATCATGCCCAGAAATGAGCCTGCGTCTTCTGATGATATTTTGATCGTAGAGCTACCTTCAGTGAGCACAGACATCAAATTTCTTCTTTGAAGGTCTGCTGCTTCCCTGTGCTTACTTGGGCCTAGGATAGCGCAGGGTTTCCCTCTATATCTCTGCTATGCCTTCAGATCTCAATGTTCCCTGTGCACCTGCGCCACAGAGAAGGGCTTTCTCCAGTTACAGCATCTTCTCATCGCAGCCTGCTACGCTTGTCACTTGGTGCAAGCCTTGGGGGAGGGTCAGGAGAGGTTTCTCAATTCTGTTGCTCCAGCCTCAGTCACAGGTGTGCCCCTAGGCTTCCAAGGTAGGGTTTGGGCAGCATCCCTGACTTTCCCCCGCAACCAAATTCTCCTTTGTTAGTGTCTGGGAGGGTCTAGGGTGAAAGAGAGTTTCCTAATCCTCCTTTAGCAATAGATAGCAGACTCCTGCTTGTGTCAGTGCAGCATGCTGTGCTTGAGTCAGGTTCCAGCCCCACCTGTAGGGAAGATGACAGACAGAGCATCTTTTACTGAGTTATGGGAGCTGTCCCTCCCCCAGCACGGCTTTTGCTACATATTGGACATGAGTCCATGACATAGGCAGGGTTTTGTGTCTATGCACCACTGATACAGACTCTCCCAGATCTCCTTCCCTCTTTCTGATCTTTCACAAAGGTGCTTGGTAAAGGTCCATAGAAAAAAGTTAGTGAGTGATTGCAGGCTCCCTTGTGTCTAGAATTGCCAGGGATTCTGATGCAGGGCAAGCAAGCTCCAAGACTGGGGCTTAGCCCGGGAGGGTTTTTGGCTTCACCCAGGAAAGAAATCAAGAGCAAGCTGGTGTTGGACAGCAACTTTTCTTGAAGCCACAGTGTAGAGCAGAAGCATAGGTCCTGCTCCACGAACCCCACAGGCAGTGTGCCCAAAGTAGCCTCTCAGGGCCATTCTACAGTTACATTTATACCCACTTATAATTACATTCAAATTAAGGGGAAGATTATTCAGCCATTTCTAGAAAAGGGTGGTAACTTCCAGGTCCTTGCCATGGAAAGGGGTGGTATCATCCAGGCATTGCCATGGCCATGGTAGACTGTCATGGCACTGGAGGGCATGTCTTATGGAGAGGCACTTTTGATGCCTCCTCCCTCATTTCAGCCAGCCTTCAATCTCGTCTGATACAGAGTCCTGCCTCCATGAGTGAGTGTGCTGTCATGCCAGCCCATTATATTGGTTTATTAAGGTGGCAATAAATTATCACACACTTAGTGGCTTAAAACAGCAAACTTAATTCTCATTCAGTTCTGGAGGGCAGAAGTCTAGAATCAAAGTGTCAGCAGGGCCCCAGAGGCTCTAGTGTAGAACTCACTCCTTGCCTCTTCTGCGTTTGCCAGCTTCCTTGGCTTGTGGCCCCATCACTCCTACCTTCACGTCACCTTTTCCTCTGTGACCATCTTCTCCTCTGTATGTCTTATTAGGGCACTTGGCAGTAGATTTAGGACCCACTTGAATAGTCTAGGATGATGTCCTCATTTCAAGATCCTTAATTACATCTGAAAGACCCTTTTCCCAAATAAAATGACAACTTCTAGGGGTTAGGACATGGATATGTCTTTTTGGGGACCACCCTTCAACCCAATATATCCATACTCAGTATTTAATAAACGATTAGATTTCAACTGTTTCTTTTTTGTTTGTTTTTATGGTAACCCTTCTTAAACTTTGCCAAACATGAAAAGATCTATGTGTCCTAACTCTCTTCAGTGGCCTTGTCACCCTTTGTGATTCAGTTCACCTGTTGGCCTTGTAACCTCACTCTCAAGAAAAATTATCATCTTACAGATTATGTGACATCTTCTGGTGGTTAGAACAGGAACAGTGTTCTCTGGCAGCACTCTTCAGCCCAAGTAGAAATAGAACTCACTCACTCAGAAAACCTGTGGACAGTTGCTTCACCACGTCAAGACTCCAGTCAATAGAAGCTTGTCAGTCACTCATGATGTTTGGATCACTTCCACTTGCAGCCAATGAGTCTTTTCCTCAGACTAATTTTTCTAGTCTTCTAAGTCTTGAAGAGAACTAACTCATAAGTTCTCAGAGGTGGGACTTCTGGGGTTTTTTAAGTGTGAACTCTTCCCTACTTAAGATCTAATGCTATAAAGTACATCCTACCAGTGCACCACCCATCCTCTGGTACCCATGTGGACAGAGCAGTGTCTGCCCCTGCCTGTGAAGTAGATGAGATACAGGGATTTGGGGTCCTGGGTCCCTCTCTTCCATCTGCAGCACCCATATGTGGATAGTCCTTCATGAGTGAGTGTGAATCACACCCTGTTTTTGCTCTCAAATATCACTTTTTAGAAAATAAACAGGTACCTTACCCCTAGGGTCTCAGCTGCCCAGCATTTCCAGAGCTTCTTGATGTACAGTACTTTGCCTCCTGAACTGTTCCTTCATTCTCCTGCCCCAGCCCCACCCCTGGAGCAATGATAGCTCAGGTTCCTGAGCACTGACCCTCACTCTCCTTAGCATGACTCTGCTCTTAGAAGCAGCTCTAGGGAGCCTCCTGCTCAGCCCACCCTGTCTCCAGGGTCCTTCCCTGGCACTGGGTGCTTGGCCAAGATGCCTTTGGACCTGGGCGCGGGCAGGCTTAGTGGTGTGAACAATGAAATCCAAGCCCAGAGAAGCAGAGCATTTAGATCTGAAGTCTGCATTGAATAGGACAGCTAACCCACACACTTGTAGATTTACCTGGAAGTTTCTATTTCTTTGGGGACAAGTGCGTTGCTGATGAAGGACAGCTCTGCACAGACCCAGGAGCCAAGGGCATGTTCACTTCCTCCCAGGTGAGGAGGGAGGAGGGGCCTATGCCCACCCGCCCTGGAGCTCATGCTTGTCCCTGACTCCTTTCTTCTCTTCATCCCAACATCCCTTATCTTTCTGGGTCATGAAAATATTTCATGCTAAGTAAATTCTCCTTTGACGTTTTCTCCTTTTTTCAGTGGAGTTTGTGCTTCCCCCTCCTTTTTCTCTGTAGAGAAGGGACTCCCAGGGCCCTGAACCTCAGGGATGACACACCACCACACTAAGGCATGCACACACACAACCTCTGATCCTCCTGCTGACACGTGGCACATTAATCAGACTCCACAGCTCGCATTGTCCAGAGCTTACATCACAAAGCAGCGTTCTGTGAAGAGGCTGGGTCTGAAGAGCACATGAGGCAGAGAATGTGCATTGTCAAGTTGATTTACACTTAGAAGAGTCAGCAAGAGATTGTTGGCCTCATGAATCATGGTTTAAAGATCTTTGCATCACAGGAAGAACATCTTCCCCGCCATCTGAGGGTCCCAACTCTTTGACTCCTTCAGTGAAGTCTTTCATGTGGCAAAGTGATCATGAAAAACGTCACCTTTCTTTGGAAGGGGTTCTTCATTCTAAAATATTTGAATTCACCTCAAAAGGGAAAGATGAGCATTCTGGTCTTGATTTGTCTGTAGACCCCACCACCTTGACAGATGTGTACAGAGTTGTGGTCTTGGATGAGTCACTCAGCAATTTCATGGCCTCATTTGTTTTTTTTATAAACTGGAATGAAAATGGCACACATCCAGTGAGCTGGCCCCAGTGACTGAGACAGAGTGCACAAAAGTGAAGTCTGATGTGGGTGTTAGGGCTCATTCTCATGCTCATTCTCACAGACCCTGCCTTGAGTTTTACAGGCTGTGCTTTTCGTGTTCCTGTCCCCTCTCCCCAAGAGGTCCCAGGGAGACCCCTGTGACTAACACAGAGCTTCACTTCCTGTAATTCCCCTCCCACATGGAGCAGTTCTGTCCTCTCATTTAGGATGATGTTCCTATAGAGGCAGAATAATGGCCCGTAAGATGTCCACATTTCAATCCCCAGAGCCTGTAAATATATGACCCTCCATAACAAAAAAGACTTTGCAGATGTGATTAACTTAAGGGTTTTTTTCTTTTCGTGAAAAAAATCATTTGAACTTTTATTTTAGATTCAGGGGATACATGTGCAAGTTTGTTATATGGATATATTACTTGATGCTGAGGTTTGGGGGTACTAAAGATCCTATAACTCAGGTACTAAGCTTAGTACCCAACAGCTAGTTTCTCATCCCTTGTTCCCCTTCCTCTGTCCCTCCCCCCTCTGGTAGCCCCTAGTGTCTATTGTTGCCATCTTTACGTCCATGAGCACCCAGTGTTTAGTTCCCACTTATAAGTGAGAATATGCGATATTTTGTCTTCTATTCCAATCTCACTGACACTGACCCTCCTGTCTCCCAATTATTCACTTAGGAAGATGGCTGCCAGTTACATCCATGTTGTTGTCAAGGACATGATCTCATTCTTTTTTATGGCCACATAATATTCCATGGTATGTATGTGCCACATTTTGTTTATCCAATCCACTGTTGATGGGTGTCTAGGTTGACCCCATGTCTTTGCTACTGTGAATAGTGCTGCAATGAACATACATGTGCATGCATCTTTTGGGTAGAATAATTTATTTTCCTTCAGGTATATACCCAGAAATAGGATTGCTGGATCAAATGATGGTTATGTTTCCAGTTCTTTGAGAAATCTCCAAACTGCTTTCCACAGTGGCTGAAATAATTCACATTCTCACCTACAGTGCATAAGCATTAAGCATTCCCTTTTCTCTACAGTTTCACCTGAATCTGTCATTTTTTGACTTTTTAATCATAGCCATTCTAACTGGTGTGAGATGGTATCTCATTGTGATTTTGGTTTGCATTTCTCTGATGATTAGTGATCTTGAGCATATTTTCATACGTCTGTTGGCCGCTACTATGCCCTCTTTTGAGAAGTGTTTGTTCATGTCTTTTGCTCACTTTTTTAATGGGGTTGTTTTTTGCTTGTCCAGTTAAATTTAAGTTCCCACTAGATTTGAGATATTAGACCTTTATAAAATGCATAGTTTGAAAGTATTTTCTTCTATTCTGTAGGCTGTTCTGTTCACTCTGTTGTTGATACTTTCTTTTGCTATGCAGATGCTCCTTAGTTAGAACAGGTCCCACTTGTCAATTTTGGTTTGCAATTGCTTTAAAGGACTTGGTCATAAATTCTTTCCCAAGGCTGATGTTCAGAATGGTGTTTTCTAGGTTTTCTTCTAGGATTCAGATAGTTTGGGGTCTTTTAATTAAATACGTAATCCTTGTGTTAATTTGTATATGTGGTGAAAGGTAGGGGTTCAGTTTCATCCAACTGCATAGGGCTAGTCCATTATTCCGGCACCATTTATTGAACAGGAAGTCCTTTCTTTATTGTTTATTTTTTTTAACTTCGTCAAAAATCAAAGTCATAGATGGTTGTAGATGTGTGGCTTTATTTCTGGGTTCTCTATTCTGTTTCAGTGGTCCAAGTGTCTGTTTTTGTGCCAGTACCATGCTGTTTTGGTTACTATAACCTTATAGTATAGTTTGAAGTTGGGTAATGGGATGCCTCCAGCTTTGTTCTTTTTGCTTAGAATTGTTTTGGCTATTTAGGCTCTTTAATGGTTCTGTATAAACTTTAAAATAACGTTTTCTAATTCTGTGAAAAATGATATTGGTTGTTTGATAGGAATAGCATTGAATCTGCAAATTTCTTTGGGTCATATGGCCATTTTAATAATATTGATTCTTCCAATCCATGAGCATGGAAAACTTTTCCATTTTTTTGTGTCATCTATGATTTCTTTCAGCAATGTTTTTTAGTTCTCCTTATAGAGATGTTTCACCTTCTTGGTTGGATGTATTCCTAGGTATTTGTGTGTGTGTGGTATTGTAAATGGGATTGCCTTCTTGATCTGGCTCTCGGCTTGAACATTATTGGTGTATGGAAATGCTACTAACTTTGCAACATTGATTTTGTATCCTGGATCTTTACTGAAGTTGTTTGTCAGTTCCAGGAGCCTTTGGTGGAGTCATGAAGGTTTTCTAGTCAGTGAAGAGATACACCTTGACTTCATTTCCCGTCTAGATGACTTTTATTTCATTCTCTTGCCTGATTGCTTTGGCTGGTACTTCCAGCTTGAGTCTTGAGACAGGGAAATTGTCTTGGGTTATCCGAAGGGGCCCGATGTCATCACAAGGGTCCTTATAATTAGGCAGAAGAATCAGGGTCAAAGAGACTGGAAATCAGACAGAAGCAGAGATTGGATGTCACGATGTGATCACATCAAGGAAGACAGACAACCTTCAGATGCTAAAAGAGGCAAGGAAACAGGCTCGCCTCCAGAAGAGCACATTCCTACCGACACTCCCCTTAGCGCCGTGAGTCCCATTTCAGACTTCCTCCTCCAGCGTCATAAGATCATAGGTTTGTGTTGTTTCAAGCCGCTAAGCTCACAGTGATTTGTGGCAGCAGTGCTAGGAAACTGACGCTCCTCCCTCCGGACCTGTCCCCGGGTGAGTCCAAAGTGCCGGTGCCACAGATTCAGGCTTCGCCGCCGCCCCATTAGCGCCCTTGCTTCCGGCTGAAGTCTGGTCTGTGGAGTCCTCATGCCTCCAGGCAAAAGGATTTGCTTAATTGCTTAATTCTCCTTCGAAGGCTCACCCTAGCCAGGGCCCCATGTGAGGCCTCTGACCAAATGCGACAACAGTTTTGATGAATGTGCAAGGAAGCCTCATTAAGATCAATAATTCTTCTTTCACCATCAAAACCCACCCCAGAAAGATGCAGCAGGGCTGGCACATGGTGCCCTGGAGCTGTGTTGTGCCACAACCCCCTGGGCCCAGGGGCAGAGAGCCCAGCTTCTTGTCCTTCACCGCTGTTGGCATATTTATTACAGATCCATTTCCCAGTAGACCAGCCCCAGGCACATTCGCGTAATAACGTAGGAAACCATTAGCAGGAGCTTTTAGGACCTGGGGTAAAGGAAGCTGTGACATGCTTGCCACAGAGGAATCTAACAGGCTTATTGTTCATTTGAAAAGTCACTTCCAATTGCTCTAGCAGTGACATTCAGGGCGGCTATCCGATGTGTAAAGTTAAGGAGCATGAAGGAACAAACCTTGCTAACTTCAAGAGAAGCTGGCAATTCAATTAGAATAATCATGGAAGCCAACTGGGCAAAAAAACTTGTCTCACTCAGGGTCTTGTTTCTAGAGAGCCTGGTCTTGCTCAGATCTGAAGGGTCTCTGTGACTGCCTGAACTTCACATGGTGCAAGCCTTCAGGAAGATGAAAGTGACGTGACCCATGTGTCCTTTATCACTGCAGAGTGCCTGCGTGCTACCTGCAAAGCTGCAGTGGGAATCTTGCAGGAGCTGAGCAGGAGGCGGAGGTTGGTTTTGGAGTGGTCTTAGGCTGTTTCCACCCTGCTGAGTTGAAATGTCCAGGGTGATGAAACCTATCCAAGAGGACAGTGAGGAGCCTGCCTCAATACTTTAGGCCTTTTAAGTCACTGCGCAAATCGGAGCTGTCTCCTTCCAGGAACACAACACTAAGCACAGCAAAATCTGATGTAACAGAAACTAACATTTATCGACTGAATGTCCTCTGTGCAGTCACTGTGCAAGCCCTGGAATGCTCCTTGGTCAGAACGCAGTACACGGTAAGTGCCCCGTACGTGTAAACTGCTGCTTTTATTAAGATGATTGGGGTTACTGCTGATGATCAGATGCGAGGTCGTCTCATCTCCATAGCAAGACTGGCTGCTCCATGAAGGGGGATATGCACACATTTGCTACACATATGTATTTTCACACCCCAAGGAAAGAAGCCAACACACTCACCACAAGTGGATGCTCATTAAACTCTCCTCGACTTGAAATGGAGTCAAATGTACATTCTCTTTCAAAAGTCTGCAGTGTGGAGCTGCGTGTTTATGTAGGATTGAAACAGAGGTCCTGCCAACACCCACTTGCCGTAGCGAACATGTGTGTGTTTCATGGGCTTTGTTACCAAGGAGCTCGCTGATCCTTCCCACTGAAGCTAAAGTGAAATCACAGCTCTGGGTCTAATGAGATCACTCTTTCCGCTTTGGGCAAATAAAGATGTCTTTAAAAAAAAAAAGTTCTCTTCAAAGTCTGCTTTGAAGAGCGAGTCAGAGGGGTAGGTAGCAGATGAGGGCGGAATCAGAGCTCGTGTCACTTCCTGCCTTCCTTTTTAAAGCTCCTGATGCGCCCGCTTTTTGTGGAAGTCTTGGTTACTAATATAATGTCTTAGCTGGTGGGAACAGTGGGTTCCTGGAAGTAAGAGTGTGGGAACATCAGGGTGGGCATGCTGCCTAGCATCTCCTCATGCCACCCCTTCCCCAGACCACACTCAGCAGCATGACACTGAGGAGCAGGTGAGCTGCTCCAGAGTCCTCCGTGGAAAGGCCTGGAGAAGGCAGATTCCTCTCCCAGGCTCAGGTAGCCACCTAGAGCTGGAATAAGCTTGCACCGAGGTCTCTTCACTACCCAACTTCCTCCACAATTTTGAGTGAGAAAAAAATACATATATGTATGTGTGTATATATATCTCCAGACATATATATACATGTCTATATATACGTCTGGATTATATATGTCTCCATATACATATATGTCTGGATTATATATGTCTTCAGATATATATGTATGTCTGGATTATATATATCTCCATATATATATATATATATATATATATATATATATGTATATACGTGTGTGTGTGTGTGTGTGTGTGTGTATGTCTGGATTACTTATGTCTCCATAAATATATATGTCTGGATTATATATGTCTCCATATATATATATATGTCTGGATCATATATGTCTGGGTATATATAATCCTTTGTTTGAATATCCTGGAGCTGTAAATCACTTTGCCCCTTGTCCCCTCAGCAGAGTTTCTGTCCTCTGCTTCTTTCTGCAGGTCACAGTTTCTCCTAGCAAGGATGTTACCCAGTGTTCTGATGCCTTAGACATGGTGGACTTGCTGCAGTGTAAGGATAGGGTGCCCAGTGTCTCAGTACTTCCCAAGCTCTGTGGGAGGCACCCTGACCCCAGGCGGGTCTGACCACAGGGACCAAGGTAGGCTCATTGTGAATCAAGGGCAGGTGGGACCCGCGTACACTTTGGTAATGTCTGCTCCACGAAAATCCAGTTAAAATGGACAGGACCATGTCACAGCATGAATTGTAGTCTGTGTAAATAATCACGAATTAGCCATCTCAATACCTACCTTCTATAACCTAATTCAGTTTACTGTTGAAGCCTAGATTGGCTACATATATAATGGAAGTAAGTAAATTAACTAGGATATAAACCCGTAATTTTTTTCTAGGTTCAGTCATATCTGGAATACAAAAATTACAGAGACCCAGATTTTAAATGTAGATTTTTTTTTTAACCTGGAAGATGATCAAGGCAAGGGGTAGAGAAGAAAAAAAAAGGGCACAAAAATGCCAGCCTGAGGATGAACTCTTGAGAATAGACTAAAAAAAAATGGAAATAATTTAGGAACAAAAATATCCTAGCAAAGAATGTTTATCTTCACAGTGAGAAGATAAGTTCATCTTTGAAACAAGAAGATGATATGAAAAAGGAACAGAAAATAAAAGTGCACCTTTTGACAATTTTTTTAATGACACCACAACATGTGACTGCTAAAATAAAAGTGTTCAACAGAATATTTGGGAGATAAAAGTCAAGAAAATCTCAGAGGAAATAGAACAGTACATCAAAGAAACAAACAAGCAAACGAAAGAGGCAGGATTAACCACAGAAGTTCTAGATTCCCTCCCCCGAATGGGACGGACTGTTCCATGCAGTCTCTGCCTGAGTTGGTGTCCACACTCCAAGCCCCTGGAGCAGTTCTCCAACAAATGACTGCTTCAACACTGGGGAGGTGTCCAGGGCCACTAGAGATACAGACAAGGGATGCAGAGGGTTCCCTGTGTCCCCAGCGCTCAGGGAAGACTCTGCAGAAGGTGGGCGTGCCTGGCGCCCAGGTGGCAGGGTGTGGGCAGGGGAAGGCACTGGGAAGTCCTTGGGAAAGGGGCAGGCTATGGCTTCCCAGGGGGGCCAGGTGCATGACAGAAGCTGGGGGGGAGTTGTCCCAGGAATGATGAGGAGAGTGAAAGGAAGCTGGGGGGAGGTGACCAGGAGGAGGAAGGGGTAAGAATAAAGGGAGAGGGAGCCTTGGCCAAGGCTTTGGAGCTTGATGGCTTAAAGATTTCAAGTGGAAATTGCTTTTGGCAATGGTGGAGGGAGGGTTTAGAGTAGGCAACTCTGGCAATAGGGGCATCAGCCTGGAAAGATGGAGAGCATCAGAGTCTGTATGGGAGCAGGAGGCGGGGGCCCTGCCCAGCCGCCAGCAAAACAGCTTAGCTCCTGTGAGCTCCAGGTTTCTCATCTTTACAACGTGGCTGTGACAGTCATCATGTGACCACGCAGCAATGTCTTGAGGGCTTTGTGGAAAGGTGACAGTTATGGGCCCAGCACAGCTGGCTCCTGGCAAGGCACGAAACGGCACCGATGCTTCCTGCTCTCAGAGGGACCTGTTGACGAACTGGCTGTGAGGCTGAAAGAGGAAGGGGTCACTGATGGACCCATGATGTAAGCCAGCCTTGCTGGAATCCAGGGTGGATCATGGACACCTAGGTGGGTCAGTCCCACCCGTATCCCTCATGGACAGGCTGTGAGTGGACAAGGTGGCTTCCTGCTGCCCTTGGAGGAGGGACAGACACAGACGTGTGCCACCCGTGCCCCCCATCTCCAGATGCCACCCAACTCTCCCTGGTTGCCCCGTTTGTCCTTTCTAAAATGGAAAGAACTTGCAGAACTGGGCGACCTCATCCAAAGCCCACCACTGCTGCTCCAGAGAACTGTCTCCTGGAGGTTTCTTATTCAGGCTTTCACACGTAAACCAATCAACAAACGAGCTACAGGCGAGAATCCTCTGTCCAGGGCTGTCCCTGCCTCTGGAAAGGGGATTTCTCACGCAGGAAATGCACACGACGTGTCTGTCAGAACAGAGAAATTGCAATCACGGTCAGATCTGCGGGGTTTTCTGTCTTCACTCTGACTAAGATCAAGATAGAGGAGTCAGAAGGGAACACTGGTGTCTAAAAGGCCGAAGGACAGAAACAGGAGTGGAAGAAACACATCGGTCGGCTTGTTTGGGATTATGGAATCACGAATTGCATTGTTTGGATTCAAAATGTTTAAAAAATTGTATTGTCAAGACCATTTAAGAATTTGGAGTAGCCTGCACATTAGCTTCATATTAACCCACCACACGTCCGTCTGTCTTCCCTTCTCTTTGACCCTGGATGTTCTAACGTAATCAGCATTTTCTGAGTTGAAAACTGAAGTTGAGGATGACTAGAAGGAAGGAGATATATTAAAAATTGAATGTAGATCAGGATAACACTGATTCAACTTTGTCAAGAAGGAGAAAAAGTGAGCACCAGGTCCAACTCTGAACTTGAGGTTGGAGAGCTGAGACTTAACTGACAGCGGAAATAGAAACACGTTTGCGCGCGGGGCTTTGAGCAGCTGCCAGCCGCGCCTCGGTGGGGTCCTCAGCGTCTGTGTGGCATGCTCACGCGGTCTCCCTTGTTTTCCCTCCACGCCGTACGCAGGAATAATGGAGAAGATTCCGCAGATGTGGTTCTATCTCTGTTTCTCTTTGTTATTCAAATGAGGGAGGAAAGCAAAATTTTAAGGAGATGGTTTTAATTAGCAAGTAAAATAACAACCTCTTATATTTGCAGACCAGTAGATCTGAAATTGATTTGCAAATAGGAATTCGTTAATCCTTCCAACGTTTCCTAAGATATGGTTGTGGAAAATGTTATTCTGCTTTTAAACGGAGAAGCAGGCTCTGTGAGAAGCAGTGGCCCCATACTGAAAGACCCTTCGAGAGGCAACTGCATAAACTCCTTGTAAACTCACTTGAAATGAAAACCAGAGCGAGGCTGCTTCTCCATGAATCGCTAACACCCAGATGTGGCAAAGTTAACTGGAGAACTTCCTTGCTCTGACTTCCAGATGGCTTGGAAGAAACCAACGTCTTTATCACTGGAGTGTTTCAAATCAGTCTTAGATGGGTCAAAACTTCCTGCTGCATGGGGGTGGTCTCAGAACGAACTGGGCCGTTGTTTCTGCATGTGGGTCTTCAGGGTTATTCTGAGATGGGGCTGGAACAAGCTAAACCTTGAGCATGAGATTCCAGAGAAGAGAGGGCAGCCCTAGAGGGGCTTAAGAAGAACGACCTTTCGTCCCAGAGGTGGGATTGAAGCAGGCTCCTGCCCTTCTGAACGCGTGGGCCTTCCACTGCATTGAATGACGGCCCCCACAGAAGATGTGCCCACATCTTCACGCCCAGAACCTATGAATGATCATATTGGAAAAAGGCTCTTTGCAGACATAATTAAGTTAAAGATCTCAAGAGGAGATCGTCTTGGATTATTCAGGGAGGCCATGAATCCAATGTCAAGTATCCTTGCGAGGGACAGAAGAGGAGAGACCCAGAGAGAAGAGAAGGCAGTTTGACAATGAGGGGGAAACGCGTACCCAGCAGGCCCGGGAATGCCTGCCGCCACCAGAAGAAGGAAGAGGCAAGCAGATTCTCTCCCAGGGACTTCAGAGGAAGCATCACCCCATTAACACCTGGACTCTTGACTTCTGGCCAGCAGACCGTGAGAGAATAAACCTCCTTTGTAGGAAGCCACCAAGCTTGTGGCACTTACTCACGGCAGCTAGGAAACTTCATATAGGCCCTGACACAGAGAACACAGGTGAACAAGACAAAGAGAGCCCGGTGTCACCTTCTTGTCTCTAAAGGCCCATGGGGGAGAAGGAGGAGCAGGAAGACAGAGGGGCGGGGTGGCAGCCTCTTGCCATCACCAGTGGTGACCAGGGCTTTCTAACAGCAGCAAGGGTGGGGGGACTTTACTGACCACCTGCCCTGGTGACCTGGCTGGGAAGGACCAGCACACCTGCCATCAGCGGGACTCCGTCCACACGTGTCCTCAGCTGCCCCACAGAGCACATGGCAGGCTTGCTGGACTTAGGGTCCCAAAAGTTGGGGTCTGGTGTCCTAGCCAGAGCATCTGGGCCTTCTGGATTGGTCCCAGGCACAAATGACGTACAGGCCCTTTAACGACACACAGCTAAAGGTCAGTCACACTCTTGCATTTCAAACTTAGGTGGCTAAGCCTGAATTCAAGCTCCTTGCATTAAAATCAAGATACGTTGGCCATTTTTATCTTTAAGACCCTCAGGCTTCAGCTGAAGTCGGGATGTGTGGCAACTAAAAAAAGCTGGTCTCATAACATGATTTATTTGGGAGGAGGCATCCAGGTCCCAAAAGGAGGTTTTCCCAGAACTCCCAGAAGTACTTTAAATTAGGAATAATCTTAGAAATAGGGAAGAAGGCCTCATGTCTGAGCTGATCACCATGCAGGCACCAAGCCCTGTCACAGGAAGGCACTGCTCTTTGGCAGAGGTCCCTGGGTCTCACCATGGAAGTCACAAATTGGGTAAGCTCTTTGAACACTGGGGCCCTCATCTGTTCAGAGTAGAACCTACCTGTTCTCCACTGACATTATTCCTGGAGGCTGACTTCATAGCATTTTTTAATTCTATTTTTGTTTTTGTTTTTTTTTAAACCCAGGGTCTTGGTCTGTCTCCCAGGCTGGAGTGCAGTGGCAGGACCTCAGCTCACTGCAGCCTCCGCCTCCTGAATAGCTGGGATTGCAGGTGCGCATCACCACACACGGTTAATTTTTGTATTTTTAGTAGAGATAGGTTGGCCAGGTGGGTCTCGAACTCCTGGCCTCAAGTGATCCGCCCACCCACCTCGACCTCCCAAAGTGTTGGGATTACAGGCCTGAGCCACCATGCCCGGCCTTGATTTTGTAGCTTTAAAAGTGCGCAGTGTTCACTAAAAGGTGTTTCTGGATCAGGTATAGTTTGTGATATGGGCTAGAAGGACGTGGCAAAGAATACGGCAGTTTAAAAAACACGGGTTGTCTATTTAAAATAAGGACATGATCCGATCAATTAATACTTTAAAAATGCAACTGAAATACTCAAATTAAAAACCCAGTGGAGACTACAGAAGAAAGAATGGGCCCGCTTGAGAGAACAGCAGAAATTAACCAATCTGAACAATAGAGAGAAAATAGACTGAAAACAGACGCAGAACCTCAAGGACGTGGGAGACTCTAATGAAAGATCTAATTTCCATGTCCTCAAAGTCTTAAAAGGAGAGAATAAAGAGGAAGACCCTGAAAAAGAATTCAAATAAATAATGGGGGAAATTTTCCCAAGTTTGGCAAAAGACACAAACGTACGGATTGGAGATGCCAAGCAAATCCTAAACAGGATGAAGTCAGAGATTCTAATGCCATAACACAGCATCATCAAATTCCAGGAAACTAAACACAAAGCAAAACCTTGAAACTAGTGACAGCAAAACCTTTCCCCGGGGGAGAAGCAGTTTGAATGACAGCAAGTATCTCAATAGAAACTGTGGGGGCCGGAAGTGGCACATTTTCCAAGTGCTGAAATAGAAGCTGTCAACCCTGAATTCTGTATCTGGCAAAAGTACCCTTTAGGAATGAAAGAAAAATGAAGATGTGCTAAAATAAAGGAAACTTAAGAGAATGTGTTGCCAGCAAGCCTACCCTAAAAGAAAGCCTCAAGAAAGTTTGCTAAACAGAAAGAAAATAGAAGACTCTTGGCACATCAGGAAGGAAGGACAGTGGACAGAAGAAAATACGGGACATGATGCTTTGCAGCCATGCGCTACCAGGCAGGAGTAAGTCGGTCTGAAACTGGCTTGCTGGGGAGTCTGCACTGAGATGGAGAGACAGGGTCAGGGGAGCTCCAGTGAGGCTCTCCCGAGTCCCGACCGCTGGTGTTCAAGCTATATGATCCCCTTCTCCTGAGAACGGGCAGAGCCTGTCAAAGGCAGATAATCCTAGGTGGGCACCAGCTAGTCAGATGAGCCCTGCAAAGATGGACCAGGGGTAAGAGACATTCTCCTACGATGCTGAAGAAGCAGGCACCCCACAAAGTTCACAACTGCCACAGTGGCGGGTGGCTTCTAGGAGCTGAGGGCCACAGTTACAGAACGGCAAGGAACTGAATTCTGCCAGGAGCTTGACAGAGCTTGGAGGAGGACTCCAAACTCCAGAGGAGCATGCAGCCCAGCCAGGATGACCCAGACTCCTGACCCACAGCGACTGCGGGGCAAGTGTTGCATTGAGTCTCTTTCTCTCTCTCTGTCTCTCTGTCTCTGTCTCTCTGTCTCTCTCTCACTCTCTCTCTCTCTCTCTCTCTCTCTTTCTCTCTCTCTCTCTCTCTCTCTCTCTCTCCACACACACACACACACACACACACATACACACAAAGGCATTTACAGCCTATTAAAAATAAAGACATGATCCAAGTCAATTGATGATTATACTAAGTATAGGTCATCACTTTGCATCAATAAAACAACACCTTCAGTGACATCAACTCAATGGAAATATTGTATCCATCAGTCCTTACACAGGGGATCAAAATTTGCTATTAGTATTTATTTATTTTTAAATGGCAAATAAATTCAGTTATGTGAACATGATTAGTAATATCTCCAAATTACTCAGACATCCACCAGCATAGAAACTGTGTTGTACTCACAAAGAGAGCACTGTGCAGCCCCAAAGCAGAGAGCTGCACCCCTACCTGCCCCAAATCCCACAAACATCGTGTTAAGCGGATGAAGCGAGACACAAAAGTGTCTATGCAACACAATTCAATTTACATAAAGTACAAACGCAAATCTATGGCAACACTAATCTACGCTATTAGAAGTTAGAATTGCGATTGGTTTTGGAAGGAGGCCCCCAGGGACGAACTTGTCAGGTGCCACTAATTCTGGTGGCTGTCTCCCTGGATGTGTTTCGTTTGACCACATTTATATGTAGACTCCTGTGTTTGCATATTACATGTCGCTAAAAAGTTTCAAATGACACAGGCACAGCTTCCGCTATGAAAATGAGCAGTTTGTATTTGCTGAGGGGCGGGGTGGGGGGTCTCGTTGTTCTGACTGAGCTGGAGGCTGTCCCTGTAAGAAGCAGACCATGACACTAACACCATTCCACACAGATGTCACCCCATCTGCATTTGTGACCCAGGCTGTGACATCGTGATGGAAGACGTCATATCACACTTGTCTGCCATGAACTGTGGCAAGCAACTGGGGCTTACACCGTAGATAAACCATCTTTTCTCTGTTTACAACCATAGAATGCACATTCTCCCCGCCCCGCTCTCTGGAGTAGTAACCGCAGCTTCGTACTTTTGGTGTCAGGCAGGACCCCCAGGATGTAGGAAAGAAGGGGGCTGTGGAAGAGAGGCTCTGCTACGTTGTTCCAGTGATCAAGAGGAAGTCAGGGTGAGGTGTCCCAGGCACTGCCCTTTGCTCTGAGCCCAGCCTCTGCACTGCCTCTGCCTGTCTTGAGTAACTGGGGGAGCCACCCTGTCCACTCCAGTCAGTGGCTGGAGTTTGGAGGGTGGGAGGAAGAGAGGAGCCAGGGAATGACCACCTCACCACCCCAACAGCATCTCTGTGTGCAACCATCCCCCCTGCCCCCCGCAAATCTATTGGTGTCAGTGAACTCTAGAGCATTTATTTGTATGTAAAATCTCAGGGGAGTGGCCCAAACTCTCTGGCTGATTGGCAGCCTTGCTGACCTCTGCTCATTCACTTGACTTCTGAGTAGGGGTCAGCTCGGCACATTGGCCATGAGATTCATGTGAGATCCCACCCCAGCAGGCACGTGCTCTGCCATCAGTGACCTCAGTGCAGTGGACTCAGAGTGATTTCGTGGAATTTTTATTGGGGCATGGCAGTGGGATGGAGGTGTTGTACATGCCACAAAAGTGACAACTCCAGAATGGCCATCGTGGAAAATTGGCATCTCAGCAACATGGTGAAACCCTGTCTCCACTAAAAATACAAAAAATACAAAAAAATTAGCCAGGCGTGGTGGCCCATGCCTTCACTTGCAGAAGTCAAGTGAATGAGCAGAGGTCAGCAAGGCTGTAATCTCAGCTACCAGGGAGGCTGAGGCAGGAGAATCACTTCAACCTGGGAGGTGGAGGTTGCAGTGATCCCAGATGGAGCCACTGCACTCAAAACTCCATCGAAAGAAAAATAAAGAAGGAAGGGAAAAAAGAAAGAAAGGAAGGAAGGAAGGGAGGGAGGGAGGGAGAGAAAGAGAGAGAGAGATAAAGAAAGGAAGTAAGAACAGAGAAAGAAAAAAGGAAGGAAGGAGAAAGAGAAGAAAGAAAGAAAAAGAAAGAAAGAAAGAAAAAGAAAAAGAGAAAAGAAAGCAAACAACAGAAAAGAAAGAAAATTGGCATTGCAGGGGTCACCTTTCTGTCATGGATGGTGCTTTTCCTGTGCCTGGGCTTCAGAACGGCGGCCTCCGTGGGCAGGCTAAAATGTCAGATGCAGTTGATCCCAAGAGCCACCCTACCCCGACACTCTGCTGACCTCCCACTGGCTCGCCTGACCACGCCAGGACACTTCAGGAAAGCCCACGGGTCACAGATCTCTGGGTGTGTGTGGGTGGAGGGGTGTCTGTTCAAAGAGTCAACACTGACTCTTTTTGTCTGTTTGCTCCAAGGGACGCATCATCTCACATCCACAGGGGTGGCGCTTAGACATGGCCACGCCCACCTGAGCACCTGCTATTCCAGGGCAGGGCAGGTAGCCGGTGCTCCCAGGTAGCTCGTGCTCCCAGGCAGCTCTTCCTCCTCCCCTCGACAAATGGAGAACTCAAGGAGAACTGTGTCCTATGGAGAGGACTCCCTTTTACAAAAAGTTCACAACCAAATTTTCAAATAGCAGTTTCTTCTAGTTCTTTCAGCTTTTCTTAGATTCTGTTTACAATAATCGCCACCACAAATGATCATCAGCTGCTCAGAGTCACAGCTACCACAGAGAGTGGCTTAGACACCCACCTGCATTTTGGAAGGTAGAATGGACAAGAGTGAAAGACAGAAGACTTCTCTTGTAGACGTGGTTTATTTGACTTGGGGGTGAAAATGCACCAATACAAGGCCTGGCTGTCTTTTTAAATCACCTAGAATAACTGATTTGTCTCTGAAAACCGAAATTAAATGTTTAGTTGTTTGTTGTCATTGTTCAAGAATTCTGTTTCAAATAGCAAGACTACTATATATTTCAAGCTGCTTTATTTTTATAATTGCAACAAAGATAATACAGATTAGACTTTAAGATACAACATACCCACAACCATCTGATCTTCGACAAACCTGACAAAAACAAGCAATGGGGAAAGGATACGCTGTTTAATAAATGGTGTTGGGAAAACTGGCTAGCCATGTGCAGAAAGCAGAAACAGGATCCCTTCCTGACACTTACACCAAAATTAACTCCAGATGGATTAAAGACTTAAACATCAGACCTAACATCATAAAAACCCTAGAAGAAAATCTAGGCAAAACCATTCAGGACATAGGCGTAGGCAAGGACTTCATGACCAAAACGCCAAAAGCAATGACAACAAAAGTCAAAATAGACAAATGGGGCCTAATCAAACTCCACAGCTTCTGCACGGCAAAAGAAACAGTCAGTAGAGTGAATCGGCAACCAACAGAATGGGAAAAATTTTTGCAGTCTACCCATCTGACAAGGGGCTGATATCCAGAATTTACAAAGAACTAAAACAGATCTACAAGAAAAAAACAAACAACCCCATTCAAAAATGGGTGGAGGATATGAACAGATACTTTACAAAAGAAGACATACAGGAGGCCAACAAACATATGAAAAAATGTTCATCATTGCTGGTCATTAGAGAAATGCAAATCAAAACCACATTGAGATACCATCTCACACCAGTTAGAATGGCGATCATTAAAAAATCTGGAAACAACAGATGCTGGAGAGGATGTGGCGAAGTAGAAACACTTTTACACTGTAGGTGGGAATGTAAATTAATTCAACCATTGTGGAAGACAGTGTGGCGATTCCTCAATGACCTAAAAATAGAAATCCCATTTGACCCAGCAGTCCCATTACTGGGTATATATCCAAAGGATTATAAATCATTCTACTATAAGGACACATGCACACGAATGTTCATTGCAGCACTGTTTACAATAGCAAAGACCTGGAACCAACCCAAATGTCCAACGATGATAGACTGGATAGGGAAAATGTGGTACATATACACCATGGAATATTACGCAGCCATCAAAAACCATGAGTTCACATCCTTTGTAGGGACATGGATGAACCTGGAAACCATCATTCTCAGCAAACTGACACAAGAGCAGAAAATCAAACACCGCATGTTCTCACTCATAGGCGGGTGTTGAACAATGAGAACACATGGACACAGGGAGGGGAGCATCACACACTGGGGGCCGTTGGGGGGAAATGGGGGAGGGGCGGGGGGTGGGGAGGTGGGAAGAGATAGCATGGGGAGAAATGACAGATACAGGCGAGGGGACGGAAGGCAGAAAACCACACTGCCATGTGTGTACCTATGCAACAATCTTGCATGTTCTTCACATGTACTCCCAAAACCTCAAATGCAATAAATAAATAAATAAATAAATAAATAAATAAATAAAAGAATAAAAGATTTGTGGAAGAATCAGTGTATTTATTTCTCAAGGTGCTGGATCTGACCCAATGCCTGAAAGATGATTTTGTTTGTCCTACATGGGGCATGCTTTCATCAATACTTAAAGTCTTCCCTGCAGCAGTGATGAATAGACAATGTTTGAATTGACTAATCATTTCACATTCCTCTACGTATTTTTAATTGAAAAAGCCAGTACAGTTAATGTGAGGGGACATTCAAACACTTTCAGAGGAAGATGATATCTGATTGTTATGAGAAGAAAAAACACTCATCTAAATTCTTAAAATAACAAAGTTAACTTTAAATTTCCAAACATAGTAGGTAATCTGTTTCTCTCTGGTATTTTAATTTCAGGTTTGAAGAGGCAGCAGTTATTTCTGGGGTTAAAATAAACTATCCTCCCTTCAATTAGTTCAAAATTACTTTCTTTTTACAATTCCTTTACCTGTTTTATCAGCTACTACTGCACTGGCTTTACCATGTATTATGTTTTATTTTAATTTTTGCCCTAAGGTTAATCATGGGAGCTTCAAAGACAGGTGAGAAAACTTTGTGAGAAAAAATGTGATACATTTTCAAACTTCCCAATTGTCCCCAGATGTGACCTGGCGGCCTGTCTGTTCTGTATGGGTTTATGCTTGATAAAGTCTTAAAAGCACTCCCCAAGAAACACGAATTTGCTGGAGAGATGTGTGCTAATGAGATCCCCACTTCTTCAGCACAGCTTGGGAGGTGGGGTTTTCATTATTAATTACTATTTGTCTCTGAGATAGCCACACTTAGGGAAGTAGTTAGTGAATAAAAATGTGGTGAAACAAAGGCTGGAGGGGGGCTTTGACGCTGCAGCAGGAGGGTTGGGAGCTAGTGAGAGCAGATGATGACCACCGTAAGCTTTTACTAGGAAAACGCCCACGCCTGATTTTTCCTTTCAAAAATGCCTCCCTTAAATGGTGGAAATCCCATAAATATCCCCTCTGCAAATCGACTGGAGGAAGACACAGTGGGAAGATGGGGTTTGTGTAGTTTGTGGTGGAGTGGAACTCCTCGACCCCAATTCAGAACCATTCCCCGTGGGATCCCTCTGCTTTAAAGTGGTCCCCGGCTGGGGCTCCCAGAGTATCCACGTTCTGAGCCAAGCTGATTATCTCTGCTTTTTATCTACAGACGGAAATAGGAGCAATACACACAAAATTAGCTCCATAAATAAATGCTGAGGTCTAATTGCCCGGTCGGCTCTGGCCCAGGAGGCTGTGGGACGTTCCCTGGTCTCTTTCATCTCTGGTTGTGGCTGGCTGGCCCAGGACACAGGAAACGTGTTTTCTGCCATCAGAGAAGTGCTCTGGTGGCCTCGGTCCATCTTCCCTGGGGGAGAAAAATTTACTTTGTACTAATTGGCGTCCTTCTTGACAACACTGGTGTAATCGTCGCAGTCCCCTGAGCTGAGACTGAGTCCTCCATGGAAAGGAGAGAAGGTGACAGGCAGCTTGGTTCAAGGACACAGAGCTAAGCGGTGAGGGCATGTACTTTCTGGAATCTTCTCAACAAATGGCTGGTCCTAGGGCAAAGCCTGTCATCAAAGTCCCTTGCTCACAGTTGCTCCAGGTGGCATCTCTCTGCCCAGACACCGTTCCCGCACCCAGCGGCACAGGACCCCAGGGCGATGTGTCTTGCCTTCTCTAAAGCACCGTGCAAACTGCAAGTCAAAGGATGCCCTTTCCAGCAGGTATTTTCAATTTCGTACACAGTCCTTCCTGGCTGTGCCGTGCTCATAAAGCAGTCCATCCATATGGTAGAGAAGAGTCAGGAGGTCCACGGAAGGCTTCCAAAATTTACCACTCTAAGGTAACTGCCACAATATCACAGTGGTGTCACGCTCATTTAAAAAGAGCCTTGAGGTTATTTTTTATATTCGGTGACATAACCTGCTTTTTTTTTTTTTTACTTAACGTTATCCCGTGTACATTTTCTCCTGTTATTAAAAACTCTCAAACAGTTTATACTGACAGTATAATATTTCATCATTTAGCTTTCCATTATTTATCTGAAGACATCTTGCAGATGATGGGTGCTGTAGCTGTTTTGAGATTTCACTATTATAAATGAGGTGGTGAGGACCACCTTCGTGCATAAATCATTGTCTCCATTCTTTATTATTCCCTCAAAGTCGATGATTCATCATGGCGTTACTGGGTCAAAGGTAATGACATTGGATCATTGTTAACGCATAAATTTCCAAATCACTTTCCAAGAGCACTCTGCCCCACTCTTGCCAACAATCCAGGAGACTGTCCAACCCCTTCCCACCTGACTCCCAGCACTGGGCATTCACATTTTTTAAAACCTCTGCTTAGGGTAACACTGCTTTGATCTGCGTTTCTCTGACCATCAGTAATGTGAAACACATTTCTATTTCACTCATCCCACATTTTACACTATTATTAGTGTGGGGAAGTTTTTAATTACCAATACTCACAGCTCAGATAAACCTCACGGGCTACGATACCACCACTGTGCAAAGCTGTGCACTATGATTATTTTTAAATTAACTCTTTAATCATAATATTTGGGGTTGTATACAGTAGGTAGTGTGTTTTTCTAAACAGCCAACCAGTTACGTGAACACCATTTATTGTGGAATCCTCCAAGTCAGCCCTGGTTTGTGAGGCCGTTTTTATCGAATTTCTCTCTTTCCATGTCGTCTTTCGTGTGCTCTGTTCGGTCCGTCTGTCCTTGCGTCAGACCCACATAAGGACTGTACAGCTCGCTGCCCTGCACGCTGACACCCCGCCTTACTGGTGAGACACGTTCCATCCCCTCACTGTCGTTCCTTCATCTCGTATCTGCTGGTTTGCGTGGTTTTTACTCCCACATAGCTTCCCCATTTTTCTCCTTATCCCTGTACTTTGCAATTTGTTATGCTCTGTCTTCCCAGGAATTGGGAGACAATTATCCCGGGAGTCCTACTTATCCTGTCTAGGACTCAAGGATATTTTAAAATCACACCATGCATGTCCTTCAATCATGGAAAAATGTCAGGTATTATCTCTCCGAATATTGCCTGTCCCCGAGTCCCACCGTTCTCTGTCTGGAACTGCTCTCAGGTGCATTTTTAGCAGCGCACCTTGTTCCGTCTCTTCATTCCTCATCCGTGTCTCCGATTCTTTATCTCACTGTGCTGTATCCCGACGAGTGCTCAGATCTCTTCCCCCCGTTTTCTGCAGTCACGCGTCACTTCATGACAGGACTATGTTCTGAGAAATGATTTTGTGGCTGTGTGAACATCGTAGCCTGTGCTTACACAGACCTGGATGGTGTGGCCTCCTGCACCCCTCGGCTGCGTGGTTTGGTCTCTTCTCCCAGGCTACAAACCTGGACAGCCTGCGACTGCAGTGAACTCCGCAGGCAAGTGTAACACGATGGGAAGTATTTGTGTATCTAAACATAGAAAAGGCATGGTAAAAAACACAGTGTACAATACAAAAGGGATGTGTCTGTCTAGGGCATCTGCCGTGAATGGAGCTGGCAGGACCAGGAGCCGCTCTGGGTGAGTCTGTGAGTGAGTGGTGGTGGATGTGAAAGTCTGGGATGTTCCCTAGTCAGAGACACTGCGCACTGGGGTTCAGCTACCTTTACACAAATGTTTTCTTTCTTCAGTAATAAAGTAACCTGAGCTTGCTGCAACTTTTTAACTTTATAAAGTCTTATTTTTCAACCTTTCTGACTCGTGTAATAACACCTAGCTTAAAACACAAACACATTGTCCAGCTCTACAAAAGTATTTTCTTTCTTTATATTCGTATTCAATAAGCTTCTCTCTGTTTAAAAAAAATTTAATTTTTTACTTTTTAAACTTCTGTGCTAAAAATCAAGCTACCACACACGCATCAGCCTAGACTCACACAGGTGAGGGTCATCATAACACTGTCCTACCTCCACCTCGTTCCACTGGGAAGTCTTCAGGGCAGTAACACACATGGGGCTGCTACCTCCTATGATGACAATGTCTTCCTCTGGGTACCCTCCTGAAGGACCCACCGAGGCCGTTTTACATGTAACTATTTTTCTATTTTTTTTAATAAATGAAAGGAATATACTCTAAATTAATGATTCAAAGTATGGTACAGTAGTAACTGCATAAGCCAGTAACATCGCCATTTGTTACCATTATCAAGTATTAGAGAGCGCACATAATTCTATGTGCTAGACTTTTAGATGACTGGCACACAGTAGGTTTGCTTATGCCACAAACAAGAGACATCACTAGGCAATAAGAGTTCTTCAGCTCCATATCATCTTCCGGGACCACAATCACATACGCAGCCCTCTCCCGGGGCATGACTGTGTCAGCTCCATCACCACCTTCCAGGACCACGGTCACATACGCAGCGCGGGGCTTGACTGTTTCCCTCTTCAGCAGTATCAAGTCGACCAGTGGAGGTTTCTTTTTTGCTCCCATAAACCTGGAATTCCTTCTTAATTATGTTTCACTGCTTATTCTTCTTTCATAATTGCCTATTCTTGCTTTAAGGATGTTTATAGTTTGAATGTATGTATACCCCCAAAATTTGTGTATCAGAGCTTGACTCTCCAGGAGTTGATGTGAAGAGCTGGGGCCTTTGGGAGGTGATTAGGCCAAGAAGACCCCTCTCTCATGGACGAAGTTAATGTTAATGGGCTTATAAAAGAGACTTCAGAGAACTGCCTCCTGCTTCCACACTGCTGGCATATGAGGACATAGCTTTCAGTCCCCTTGCCAAGTGAGAACATGGCGTTTGTCCCCTCCACAAAACACATCAGCAACAAGGCACCATCTTGGAAGCAGAGAGAATTCCTCCCCAGACACCAGGTTTGCCAGTGCCTTGATCTTGGACTTCCCAGCCTCCAGAACCGGGAGAAATAAATTCCCATTATTTATAAATTACCCAGTAAGTGGGATTCTGTTTCAGCAGCAGGAATGGACTCTTTCCCTTCCTTTAGCTCTTTGAATATTTAAACTATTTTTAGTTTAGAGTTTCATTTGGAGTATTCTATTAACTTTAGCTTGTGGGGTACAACTGTTCCCACTCAGGACAGCAGACCCCGTGGTCTGTTTTAGTTCACACTGGGCTCAGCAGTTTTCAGCACACTCTCTCCACACCCAGAGCACAGACGTGTGACTTTGGGCCTCACACCTGTACACAGCACAGGCTGACTTTCTTCTTAATTCACAGCGTTTTGAGGGATTTCTGCTTCCCGGCCATGACCTGTGGCCAAAACACAGATTTTTCTGCTCCCTCCCTGCTCACACTTGGAAAGTTCCACACTCTCATCTCCTAGATTCAAACAAGAAGAGAAATTCCGGATTCTTTCTTCTTGTGGTCATTTGAACCCCTCCTACTGTGAGAACTCCAGCCCACCTGCACCCCCTCTTTGGAGCACACCACGGGGACTCCTGCTCACTGCTCCAGCTGTGAGCTCCCTCTTGATTTCTGGGAACTGGTTTCCCTTTCTTGCTTTTTTTCTTGGATCAGTATTTTAAATTTAAAGAACAGGTGCATTGGCTCACACCTGTAATCCCAGTGCTTTGAGAGGCCAAGGCAGAAGGATCCTTTGAAGCCAGGAGTTTGAAACAAGGCTGGACAGCACAGCAAGACTCCATCTCTACAGAAAAAATTAATTATCTGGGTGTGGTGGCACACACCTGTAGCCACAGCGACTCAGGATGCTAAGCTGAGAGAATCACTTTGTCCTGGAATTGGAGGTCGCAGTGAGTTATGTCACTCCTGCCTGGGTGACAGAGCAAGCCCATCTCAAAACAGATAAATTTAAATTCGCAGTTTTAAGTGTTTAGAGCAGAGCTGCGCAGATCTCATGACTGCTGGATCCTTTTTAATGACTATAAATCTACTCAATGTTTGTGGATTAAGAAGCGTTGTGACGTCCTGCTGGCCTCAGTCTCCCCCTTCTCTTCCTTCTCTTCACTTCCCGTTCTTGCGTTTCTTGTCTTTCCTTTCCCTTCCTTATTTGTTGAAGCTATTTTCACACGACTTCCAAATGCACTTATTTTTTGTGAAGTTAGAGAAATCCTATAGGAATTTGAATTTGAATTAAGGAATTTATATGTTTGTAATACTGAGTCTTCCTATCTAGAAACATGGGGTAATACATCACGTTTCCAGCCCACTCTTATCTTCTCTTATCTTTCCTTCCTTACTTTGTGAAGTTAAAATCCTATAGGAATTTTAATTTGAATTAAGGAATTTGTATTTTTATAATATTTAGTCTTATCTAAAGACATGTAATAATTTTGTTTCCTGTTAACTTTTCTGTTATCTCCTCTTTCCCTCCCTCTCTCCTTCCCTCCCTCCCTCCCTCCCTCCCTCCCTCCCTCCCTCCCTCCCTCTCTCCCTTCCCTCCCTTCTGCCTCTTGTCCTTCCAAATGTTCTCTAGAATGTGAACTGCTTGCATAATGTTGAAGAATCCTATTGGCTTGGATACTCAGGTACAGACATTCCTCATTAGCCAAGGGAAACTTATTCTAGGACCCCCAAACAGACCAACATTTGAGGATGCTCAAGTCCCTGCTATAAGATGCCGAAGTATTTGCACATAACCTACACACATCCTCCTAGATTATTTATAATTCCTAGTACAGTGTCAATGTCCTATAAATAGTTGTTATGTTGCATTGATTTTATTTGTTATTTTTAATGTTAATATTATTATATTTAATGGTGTTTTTCCCAATATTTTTGATCCTCTGTCGATTGAATCTGCAGATGAAAAACCCAGAATACATAGGGCTTAATGATGATTTTCACAACACTCAGAAAAGTGTTCTTCCATTATAACTTTGGTTTGATTTTGGTTTTTTGTTTTAGAAATTATTGCTCTTCATAGGTTGAATCTTTATTCTGCCTTCTTTGGCTATCATTATCTCTCCCATCATTTTCTTAGTTTTTATTCTTTGCATCTGCATTTTGAGATGATGTTTTGAAGTTTGATTCTTTTCACCACGAATTCCACTTTCTGTGTTGTGAACTCAGCCTTTAGTGCCCCCAGGGCAGGCTGCAGAATGTGTGGCTTCACTGCGGTCTCTTCTCACTGCAGCCAGCAGCTGCCATGGGCTTCCCTCCCCAGCCCTCCTCTCCCGAGGCTCCACATTCCCTTGGCAGGTGCAGACCCAGAGCTAGAAGTAAACAGACGGGTAGCCAGTGAGATGGAAGGACTCCATCCTCTTCCTGCTCACACCTGCCCTCCTCCAAGGGAAGCGCACTCTGACCACCATTTCTGTTTCTCAGGCCACCTTCTTTGACGTCATGGTGGCCCCAAGTTCTCCCTCGCTCTGGCATCTCCTCTTCATTGCACCTTGGACTCCTTCACTGTCCAGAAGGACTGTGAGAACAACCCTAGCCCCAGAGGGAACAGGCCAGCAGTGAGGCAACCTCATACCCGGTGTCTGCTGGAAAATGGGGCAACGCCGTCCTTGCGCTTCTTGTCCAGGCATCGTTTAACCTCAGAATAGCCAGGTGGCCTCTGTGAGCTCCCTCTGGACCACTTCCCTCTGCTGCTGCTGCTACTCTGACCCTGCCCACCCCCACCCTCCTCCTGTGGACCCAAGCCTTCCTTCTCGCTCTTCCTGGGATAGGGGATAGGAAAGCCCATCTGAACACACTTCAAAATCTGGGATAATCTTAGTCTTCTGAACTTGATCAAGTTACGGGGGAGGATGAGTTCTCCAGAAGGAGGGAGGGTGCTTCTTAGAAAGGAAGGGAGCTGCAAAGACAAAAAGACAGTGTCCTCCCCCAACCCGGCCGAACTTAGACCTGAACTTGGGGTCTTTACCAAACAGCCCATTGAATCAGAGAATTAAATGACAAAAACCAGCCAGTGGGCTGTTGGTGTCATGTAGCTATGACACCTGTTCAATCTATTGAATTCTTCATCTTGCAACCTATTGTTTTTCCATTTTCTAGTAAGGCATGATTTTCATTCGGGAAAATTTATCCTTTTCAGTCTTGACAAATGTATACTGTTGGGTAACCACCGCGCAATCAAGACATAACGTGATTCCGTCACATTCCCCACCTACATTTCTAACGTATCCAAATCTTCCAATCAAGTAAAGACATAGAGAGTCGTTCATTGAAAATGAGATTTGGTCTTAAAAGTAGTTCATGTGGACAGAGATCCTCACAGTTACCGTCCCATCTCACTTACACTGAATTCGCTCAAAACGTGTGAACGGCAGGAAGAATGCGCCTGTGTGTCTGCGTCTGTGTGCTTAACGCCGGCAACGCTAATCCAACAAAATTGACTTGGAAAGCCACCCAAGCGTTCTGCCACCCACCAGCGTGCATTTCACGGCCCCGCGTCCTTGTGCTGCCCACCCAGGTTGAGCCGAATGAAGCCCT
The DNA here is from genome assembly GCF_048565385.1 of Saimiri boliviensis. Lineage (NCBI taxonomy): Eukaryota > Metazoa > Chordata > Mammalia > Primates > Cebidae > Saimiri > Saimiri boliviensis. The sequence goes on from NC_133453.1 coordinate 3,008,093, forward strand.
CTTCCAGCACAGCAGCGCGGAGTGGGAGTTACCGTCGGCGGGAAGGACACGGAAGGGAAGGGCCACAGGAGGGTGGGAGGGAGCCCGGACCTGGTGAGAAGCTGATGCGCAGCAGGGCGCGGGCAGAGCAGGGGTGGTCCAGGGACAGAGAGGCAGGCATGGACCTGCAGGCACCATGATGTCAGTGGGCACAATGACCAGCCGTCCTCCCACCACACAGGCAGCGCTGGGCAGGGGTGTCCTGCGGCGGCGTCCTGGCCAGGGGGGCAGGGCCCCAACAAAGGCCATCGCCGCCTTCGGTTCTCCTCCCTCCCGCACACAGGTATGATCATTCTAATATTTCCTCTCTGCAGACATCCTCCCCATAAAGCAGGGGCGCAAACACCTCCAGAACAAAACTGCAGCACCTGAGACCTCTCAGGTTAACTTACTTAAACTGAGCCGGAACCCTACGATAATTCCGCGATTCTCATAAAAGAGTAGTGTTTTGAAGCTCAAAGAGCCCTGAGCCTGAGTCTTGGTGACAGTCCTCAGAACGGAAGTGAGCAGGAGGAGGCAGCCTCCCAGCTCCCCTGCAGGTGCTCACTTGCATTCGACTTGTAAACTTAGCTCATTTGACCCCGGAGAGCTCAGCCTGGCATCTGCCATCTGCGCATGGAATCTCCCACAGACTCACCTCTTTCCAGGAAAGGTGACCAAGAAACACTGATATTTCAAAGCCTACGAAGTGAGCCTTGGACAAAATCAGCCTCCAACTCCCTCTTGACTTTATTACCAAATGAACTGTGCAAATACTATCACTAAAATACTTTTGAATTAAAAGGAAAAAATGTTTATGCAATTCAGGGTGTGTTTCATTAAGGCATAGTTTGCATTCAGTAACATTCATCCTTTTTACTTTTGATGAATGTCCACAGTGGTGTGTACCCCAGCAGGATCCAGATGTAGATTTTGGCAGGTGGCATAGCGTAGCTGAAGGCCGTGGCCAGCTCTCCCTGTGGGGCTGGTTAGGGTGGCACCTCCAACAGCAGATGGCCCCAGGTCACATCCTGTCCGTGGCTTTCGATAGTTACTGGATCTTTCTAAGGTTTCCATTTTCTCAGTCACAAATGGAGATGACACCATTGTCAGCCTAAGGATAGACATGAGAGGGTAAGGGGAGTGACAGGCAGGACAGTGGGCAGTGCCCAGGTACAGGGCACCATCGGCTCCTGCCATCCATTTGCTTGGATGGAGAGGCTTTCATCTGTCAGCATATCCAGGAGACCCATCCTCGAAGGGATTCTGCCATGTCCCTCCACCAGGACCCAGACGAGACTGCCTGGAATGAGAAAGAACGTCACCACCAGTAACAGCATGGCGTCCTCTTGCATGGCATTCCAGATTCCCGCAGGTGCTAAGGATTTCGCAGAGATTAATGTGTTTCACCTACGCCACGTGTGCACTGAGCATTACTCAATCTCTATGCTACTTGTGGGAAAACTGATATACCAAGAAGCCCATTTGCCCAGGAAGCCACAGTGGCTAAGAGTGGAGCCTGAGTCTGAACCAGGGTCTGCGTTCTCAGCCGTGACACAGTCCCCTGTTTCAGGAGGAAGGGTGTGGAGGGGAGGCAGAAAGGCAGGCTGCAACCATGGCCGGAAATGCTCAGTTCTCTAGGAGGAAAAATGTTCCTCACATAGGAAGTAAGAACCCATATACAATTATATTTATGAAACAACAACAAAATTAAAAATGGAAAAAGGATTTTAATAGCCATTCCTCCCGAGAAGAAATAAAAATTCCAAGAAGCAGCCGAAAAGATGCTCAACCTCACAACTCACTGGGGAAAAGCAAATCCAAACCACAAGGAGATACCACTTCACATTCATCAGGATGACTATGACATAGACATAAGACAAAAAAAAAAAAAAAAAAAAAAAAAAAACGATGTAAATCGCAGTGTTGGCAAGGATGTGGGGAAGCTGGAAGGCTTGTGCATTGCTGGTGGGAATGTGAAAGGCTGCAGCTGCTGTGGAGAACAGTGTGGCAGTTCCTCAAAAAACTAAACGTAGAATTACCGGATGACCCAGCAATTCCCTTTCTGAGCATATACTCAAAATAATGGAGAGCAGAGGCTGGAACAGATACTCACACAAGTGTGTTTGGAACCACATGGCTCCCAACAGCCAAGAGAGAGCAACCCAAATGTCGACTAGGAGATGAATAGCTAAACCAAGTGCGGTCCACACGGTGGAACATTAGTCACCCATAAAAAGGAAGGAAATCCTGGCACCTGCTGCAATGTGGGTGAATCCTGAAGGCATCGATGCTGCCTGAAATAAGTCACACACAAAAGAACAAATACTGGCTGGGCTCAGGGGCTCGCACCTGTAATCCCAGCATTGTAGGAGGCTGAAGTGGGCAGATCACGAGGTCAGGAGTTCGAGACCAGCCTGACCAATATGGTGAAACCCCATCTCTACTAAAAGTGCAAAAATTAGCCGGGCATGGTGGCGCGTGCCTGTAGTCCCAGCTACTCGGGAGGCTAAGGCAGAAGAATCGCTTGAACCTGGGAGGCAGAGGTTGCAGTGAGCTGAGATCATGTAACTGCACTCCAGCCTGGCTGACAGAGCAAGACTCTGTCTCAAAAAAAAGAACAAATACTATATGATTCCACTCATGTGAGGTCAAGTTCATCGAGACGGAAAGTAGAATGATGGGTGCCAGGGACTGGGGGAGGGGAACTGGGCGTCAGTGTTTAGTGAGAGTTCAGTTTTACAAGATGAAAAGAGCTTGATGCCATTAACAGCACACTTAGAATGGTTAAAATGGGATATTTTATGTTATGTCTACTTTATCACAATTTTAAAAATGTATGTCTAATCCCAGCACATTGGGAGACCGAGGTGGGTGGATCACTTGAGGTCAGGAGTTCGAGACCAGCCTGGCCAACATGGTGAAACCCTGTTTCCACTAAAAATACAAAAATTAAGTGGGAGTGGTGGTGTGTGCCTGTAGTCCCAGCTACCCGGGAGACTGAGGCAGGAAGATCACTTGAACCCAGGAAGAGGAGGTTGCAGTGAGCTGGCATGGCAGCTCTGCATTGCAGCCGGAGCGACCAGCGAAACTCCATCTCGGAAAAAAAAAGGATGTCTTGAGTCTCCCCTTGCCAGTGAGAGAGGGCGAGGGAGGAAGGGGCGAGGCTCTCAGGGCTCTCTCTGGCTTTCACTGGCCGTTTTCTCTTTTCACGCTCCTACATTTTTTTAAGTGCCTTTATGACAACCATATGCTGCTTTTACAGTTAGAAAAGGAAAGGTCGCTCACTGAAGCCCCCTCCCCTCCCGCCCCTCCCCCGCCTCCACGGACCCTCCCTTTGGCTTCTTGACTGCTTATTCCTAAAGGTGGAAGAGATATTATTAGACCCATTTTGCAGAGCAGAAAACACAGAGGCTGAGAGGAAAAATGAATTACCCAAGGCCACAGACCAGTACCTGGAGACGCCTGGAACCAGGCCAGACCCTGCGGGGTCACGAGAGCCCCCCACCCCCACCACCCTGCCTTCCTGCAAAGGCGGAATCACTGAACATCAGAACGCCATGTCATCATCCCTGCTGGAGCTACTTCTGTGTTAAACAGCTGGAGCCTCAGCCGAGCAGAGGCTCTGTGACATGGAGCAGGCTGGTCACGTCTGGGGTGTGGCCCTGCGCACGCCAGGCTCACCACAGCACCGGAAACCAGGTCTGCTCTGACCTGACCACACGCGTCCAGAATGGTGGCACCTTTCTGACTTAACATGAGCCAGAGAACCCCAGGCCGGCGCTCACACCCGTGAGCGTGGACGCTGCTGGAACAGGAGGCTGTGGGAGCCGGCCCGGCTGTGCCGTGGCTCTCTGCGACCTTGCCATTTCCAGGAAATCATTGGCTGCATTTTGTGTTGACCGATGCTCCCCAACCCCCTCCCATCGCTGTCACCTCAGACCCCTGCGGAGGCCGGGGCCGAAGCCCCACTCCTTCAGGGACACCGGAGCTCCGATGCCTTTGACCAGCTGGGCACGGGCTGGTCCCACATTTCCAGCACTCTCTCTTTTTTCTTAAATAAAAGAGCTGGCGGGGGGTGGGGAGGGGGCAGTTTCTAGAGTGTCTGAATTGGCCCCACTTAGAAATCTGTTCTTTTGCTCTCTTACAGATACTGCAACCACAAATTGCATTTGTTCGCGGTCATTTTTCCTTATTATCTGCAGTTCTGAGATCTCTTCTGCACACAGCCTCGCTGCAGTGCTGGGAGCCGTGAACCAGCTGCGGGTGGCTGGGCCTGGGCCCGACATCTGCCTGTGGTCACACTGTGTTCTCCAGCTGGGAGAGACCAGAACCCGGGGGGGCAAGAGTGGACAGGCAGGGAAATCCCTGACCCGGGACACTTGCTAGGCGGCCGCTGGCCTCCTTCTCAGATTCTCCCCCTCACTGAGGGGGCTTTGGCAGCATCTCCCCCTCTAACCGAGAAGGCCGGGTCCTGCAAGGGACGTTTCAGCCGAACTTTTTCCCTCTCCCGTTGCTCAGGCTCTGAGCTGCGTTGATTTGGAGCCTTCTGCAGAATCCGGTAACCATATTCCATTTCTGTAGATGTGTTTGGCAGAGTTGTGCGGTTTTCCTCCTCTTCTTTTTTTAAGTTGCAAATGCTTAAAATTCTGCTGGCTTTTGAGCTCCCAAGGGAATCCCCCCCATCTCCAGCCCCCATGTGCCGTTGCCATGGTGATCTCCCTTTCCCTTTAAAGTCTGGAATGCCACATTCCGTAAGATTCGCACAGAAAGTCACTTGATCATACGCAAAGGCCTGTGTGTCCGTGTCCAATATTCTGTATCAATAAACACGCTCTGAGACCCTCTCTCTGCCTTGCTATTAGAAATCGGGCTTTGACCCTCATCTGAGGGACTCTGCAGAGGTCCAGGGCCAAAAGGTTCGGGCCGGTGTTCACAGATTCCCGTTCCCTTCCCTCAGCACGTTAGCCTTTTCCTCTGTTGTCGCAGGAGTAACATGGTGCGTGACATAGCCGTGAATTGCGTGTGTGGCGGAATGCAGCCCCAGGTTCCACATACTGAATTTTACACAGATACTAAGGGCATGTAAAATGTTGAAGTACATTTAAGTCCTCAAATCAATAACTTTAATGGCATAAAGAACTAGATTTCAAGGAAATTACGGTTATTTGCTATAGGAAAATAACCTCCAAGTCGTGTTTACAACTTAATGGTCGGTCATTTTGGAAGGAATTCTCTCTTCCTTAAGTCTACATGTTCAACCCTTTTCTGAAGCAGAAACAGGACTAATTGCTCCTGAGTGAAAGATCCTTGTGTATTTTGTCTCAAATCAGATGGATGAAAATAAACAAAAGATACAATGTTTCCTTATACAGAAAAGCTGCCTTCTCAAAAAAAAAAAAAAAAAAAAAAAAAAATTCCCACAATCAGAATAAAGCATCAGGAATAAGAGCCATGTTTTGTTATAATAACACAGCATTCCTCCGTATTAAATAATGATGGGTTTTGTGTTTGTTACTGTGCAGAGACTTTTTTAAAATTATATCAAGAGCATGTCCTTTAGTGTTTATAACTGTGCTCACGGTGATATTAAACAGCCAGGAGGTGTTAGCAGCTGATTAAAGGAGCTGCTAATTATACGGCAACCTTGGAATCGGTTTCTCCAGCTAAACTAAAAGACAAACCACACACCTGCAGAATTTAACCAGCAGGAGCAGGGCCGGGGCCCAACTCAGGCAGCCAGCTCTGGTAATGAACCCAGAAAAAGTACACAAACTTGTTCTTCCTCCAAGAGAAAGACAGCACGGGGGGTTTTCAGATGTGCGTGGTGTGGGGGCAGCCAGGTGTGGTCACTGCACAAAGCAGGGGGAACACTCTCATATGAAAATCAGAGATGGTGTCGACAGCCGGCTTCCATCAGACAGATCCAGGAGACGGCAGCCTAGCCTCATGCCCTGTGGCTGCGCAGGGAGGGCTGGCTCACCTGTGTCTAAACACTGGGACACCAGTTCTCCAAACATCTGGGGCTGCTTCGATGCAAAGGTGAGTCTGGGTGAGGTCGAGTTGGTGCACTGAATTTCCCTAACAGTGAACAGTCATGTGGAATATGGCATCCAATTAGCTTCAGGAAACTTTCCACTCCAGTTACATTGTTTTCTAATTATAAGATACACTTTCTATCACAAGCCTCAGTAAAGAACCAGGATTCTCAAGCCTGATTTTTTTAAAAGAAGTCTTTAATCTAGAAGTTTATGGGCCCAGCACCTTCACTGTAGCACTGTGGCCACGTACTTTAGAAAAATGTTCCCCATTGCAATGCCTGTGTTTGTGTATCTATGCATACATGTGGACAAAATGCTGTATAAAGTTAAACATGTTCTACAATGAGAGAAAAAACAATTCTCGATTCTAGAAACGTTTGCAGGCAGAGTACTATTTCCGTTGCTAATTTAATGCAGGTTTTAAAAATGTTTTATAACTTTAAAAAACTACAGATGGAAAAGATTCTTGTCTTTCTCCTTTATCTAGACGAATTCAGGAAAACCCGGAGGCCTGCTATAGATGTTTTTGTCAAAAATTTCACCATGCTGTGTCAGAAATGCTGCCATGAAAATCAAAAGACAGAATTTAAAAACCATCCCCTTTCCTCTGCAGAAAGCTTTTCAAGAAGATACACTCAGAATTGCCAATATTTCCATCAAAATACGAAGTGTAAAGAGAGCCTTCAATAAAGCCACAGGTCTGATGTTTTCTCATTTTAAAAGAACAAAACTAATTTAAAATTATTTTTAGAAGAAAAAAACACAAAATAATGAAAATGAAGTTATACCTAGGCTGATATTGAAGTTGCTAATATTTTACTCAGGCTGTTTAATTATTTTAATAATTGCATTTAAGAATTTAGGATATTCAAACCTCAAGCAGCTATAGCAAAGAAAGGGAAAAAAGAAAGCTGAGTGATTTAAGTAGTGTTTTTTTCCTCCATAATTTTAAATTAGTTTTTATTTTTAACTAAATGTGAAATTGCTTGGTGAGGCTTTGGTGCCTTCTAAACTGCTACAATGAACAAATTCATTTAAGCTTCAATTTAGCAATCTACAGTTTTCTAAGAGCTCAAATAAATGAAAATTCAAAAGTAACTTTAAAGAAGGATTCCATTAACTACAAAATGGTCTATATCAAGTTTATTAGAAATTATGGAATTGCTACAAGAACACATTTTCAGTTTTAAAAATTAGTTTTCAGAGGTTTAAGCAGAACAACACTTAGACCAAAAAAAGTAGAAGTTTGTCGGGAAAAAAAAAAATCCCATTCTAATGAACCGAGGCTATAACTTAAAACATAGCCAAGGCTTTAAAGCTTCTTCATCCAGATTTCCGTGTGACCACTTTCACACAGGGCATCTCTAGTTCCCAATGGAAATATTTCTTTTCCGGCACTTTCATTTTCTGAAACAATTTGCTAGAGTTTCATAAAAAGAGAATAACAGCTTCGTGTTTCATTGTCGAAGATTTTACTTCACTTTACGTAACTTTTCCTCATTTCACTTAGTGACTGTTTGAGGAGGTTGCCTGAACTCTAGGTAACCTCTTAGGTTATGCCTGCTGGAGTTCAGGCACCTGGAGCTGCTGGTGCCGGCTGGCCGCTGTGACTCGGGGCTCCTGTGTGACCGCCTAGGAGCCGGGACTGGGCTCTCTGCTCACACCCAACTCGTGGGAGACGGGGGGACCTCCACCTTTGTTTGGACAAAGGATGCAGTGATACCGGAGAAAAGGAAGTCTTTACCTGCGGCTCCTTGCACTTTTAATGCTCTGGAAGGATATAATGAGTCTAGTCTAAATGGACAACAGCGAATCTTTTGCAGGACTCAAAAAAGGAAGTTTGCCAAGAGCAAGGAAACGTGAAGGAGTTGCAGCGACCGCGGTATAGCATTGAACTTGGCTGGCTGTTGTGGTTATGACTTGTGAGAAGTGGCCTGGCGTGCATGAGTGCTGTTGCTGGAAAGAGCACGGGAGCATCCGAGAAAATTCTGAAACGCAGCGGACGCACACACAGCAGAAAGCAAGCCACGGAGACAGGGGCCTCTGAAAAGTCCCCTCCTCGGCATCCGTTACACCCAATGATTAATGTTGGAGATTTTTCAAAGTCCCTTCCTTGGCAGTGAGAACGTGGGTGAGAAGTCAGAGGTGTTTGAGAGCTACGGGCAGGGTGTTTCAGGTTTTGTTTTTAAAGAGAAGGAAAGCGAGGTGGGGAGACGGGGAGGGCCCGCGTGCAGCGCTCTGCGGCCATGCCACGCTTTCTCCACCCAACTCCCTCGTTCTCGCAACAGTGAGAACTTTTCCGTAACGTGGAAGGGCTCGCCTGCGCTCCCTCTAATGCTATTTCTGTTCCATGCATTCGTTGGCTGCAAATTTGAGAACTGTCTTTTTAGCAAGGCTGGCAAGTTTTCTGTTTTCAGATGAACTGAAAGGACATTGATTTTCAGGTTCCCGATCCTTCTGAATCCAATCCCAAATTTAAAACAGCATCTGAGGCTGGCTGCAGCCTGAGCTGGGCCCCGGGTCAGCTGAGCTTCCCAGGTGGGAAGGAAGGAAGGCAGGTGGCCCAGCATGCTGTGCCTGGGTGACAGTGACCAGCTTCCAGAGGGGCCTCCACCTTCCAGGTGCTTTGCTCAGAGCAGGCACATCCCTGTCACCGCAAGAGCCATCTGACCATGGTTGCTTGACCCCTTGCAAAGGAAGGGAGCGTGGATGGCACCTGAGGGTGTTCTACTGAGTGCAACGACCAGCCACAAAAACATGAACCCTGCACGATTCCACTCACATGAGGAACCTAAGGCATTAAAATCGCAGAGACGGAAAGTAGGATGGTGGACGCCAGGGGCTGGGGGAGGGAATGGGGAGTTTGTGTTTCATGGGGGACAGAGTCTCAGTTTGGGAAGATGGAGATGTTCCGGACCTGAACGGTGACAACAGTCACACAGCGGCGCAAAGGTGCTTCGTGCTGCTGAAGTGTGCGCTTCCAATGGTAAAAATGGCACATTTATGTTACACATATTTCACTACAATAGAAAAAGGAAATAGCACTTTTCTTGTCACATGGGGCTGGTGGTGGCTGCTCTGTAGCCTCACAAAGAAGTCGACAATATTTTTTCTCCCCTTTTTTAAAATTTGGGTTTAAAATGCTATTTCCTTTTTTATTGTGGTAAAATATACATCACAGAAAATTTACCATGTGAACCGTAAGTCAGCCCAGGCCCTGCCGCTGGCCCCTGCTCTTCCTGAGTCCTGGCTGGTGCCTCCTGCGCCCATCCGTAATCGCCTGAAGCCTCCTAGTTAGTCTGGTTCTGGGCACAGAGGTCCTATTCTAGGCTGGTGGAAGAGACAGTCCCTGACCAAGAACAGGGAAGGACATGGCCGGGAAAAGTGGCCCCCACAGCCCAGGGGACCAGCACCGGAGCTCAGCTCTCAGGCTCCCTGAACGGCCCTGGCCTCTCGACCCCCCGACGTCTCCAGGGAGGAGCTGGAGGAGTCTGATTGCCAGAGCCCCTTCCAGGATGGGACAGAGCCCTGTACTTCCGCACCAGGGATTTACTGTGTGAGCGTAGACAAGTCGGTCTACTGTCTGGGACATGGAGTGAGTTGTTTAAGATCACGCAACCCTCCCAGTCCACCACTTAAAAAAAAAAAAAAAAGAGGGGATTTGAACAAGATCATCTCAGGGTCCTTTCCAGTTTGGACATCCTGTGATTTTGGAATCTCCACCTCCCGTTCTGAGCTTTTAAAAAATCCAACGTGTGTGTTATTTTCCTGCGACAGGGAAGAGTCACCCTGATGGCAGACCTCGCTTGCTCCCAGCGCTGTGTGTGTGCACAGGCGAGTAAAGAATGTTCAGGAAAGCTTCTCCTAATAGAGAGGGAACCTGTTCCCTGGGGCCAACTACCACGGCCGCCTCACTTGCCTTCGAAGCGTGTCACCTGCAGCGTGACCACGAGAGGGCGCTGCCTGCAATGGATTTTGCCAGCACGCGGCGGGCCAGAGCCCGCAACTTTGACTTCAGAGTTTTTCTTCCCTGGAGTCTCTTTGCAGGATCTTTCTCGGGGGGGCTCAGTGCCTTCCCCATCTTCTTCAACAGACTGAACACACATGTGGAAGCAACTGAAGAACTGAGACTATTCAAAAGCAGAATATTTTGTAATCACCAAATAGAATCCATTTCATTATAAAACTGGCTACGAAGTATTTCAGGGTTAGGTATTGATACATTGCAAAGTAATTTAGGCAAGGAAGCACACCAGGCTTAAAAATCTGCCGAGCCTCCGGCAGGCGGGGCAGATCGAGGAGGTTCTGGACCTTGAGGAAGGAAAGCCGGGCGGCCAGGCCCCGTCCAGAGCCCGTGGCATCATGCATCCTGCTGTGACCCGCAGGCTGCCTCTGCAATGCTGTGCTGCTGAAACAATGCTGTTCCCAGATCTGAAAACAGGCAAAACAGTTCTGAAAGGAGAGAAAAATGGAGATCCTTTCCCAGCATTCCACTCCTCTGTCTTCACAGCCTCTGCGTTGGTCCAGCCAGAGGGATTCCTTGAGTCCCATGTCCCAGCCCGCCTTTCCCCAGCATAATGGTGTAGCCACGCCTCTGGTTGGGAATACACGCCTGTGTCGTTTATTGATTCTGATCTCCTCCTTCATGCTCAGCACCTGCTTCCTTTAGCATCCCCCATGCAAGCTGCCCTGAAGCCCGCTGACAGCCTGGTCCTGTATCCCTTGGTCCCACTGCATAAGTAGAGGCGGGAGAGCTCCTCCTGAAAGTGCTATGGCCGTAGTAACTATCACTGAGTTAGGACGGTGGAGTGAGGAGAGCCCCTCTGCCAGGCAGTCCTAGGATTTGCATTTGTGAAGAATCACTTGTTTTCCAGGTGACTTACTTTGTCACGTTATTTGTGACTGGTTTCCAATGGCAGCCAACATTTCCTCTTTAACTTTCTCTATCTCTTGCTTTTCCTTTCCTATGGCAATCTAAACACCTGGAAAAGACGAAGACATCATAGATGAAAGTCAGTACACCCTGGGTCATGCATCTTTCAACCATCCTTTTGTTCTGGGATCTGCCACCGACTGGTGCTGTGAGTAGTTGGTCGCACAGTGCTAGAGCAGAGAAAAAAGACCCCACCCTGCTGGGATTCGGGACAAACTTGTTATAGTCACACTTCAACCCAAGTTTGTTAGACACGTGTCTAAATGATCCATGAATTATTAATTAAGCAAACATTTACTAAAAGCCTGCAGTGTGCAAGACACAGTCATTGAGCCTTAGGGATGTGATAAGAATTTAACAGGTTCCTTGGCCTGAAGACTAACACCGTGAGAAAGAAGACACACAGACAAGTGTGTGTGAAGAGAGCAGTTGTACTCCTTCAGCTCATGACAAGTGCTGCCAGCGTCCGCTGTTACTTCTGGTTAAGTTCATGTGCTCATCCGTTCATGTAATCTACATGCATGCGGTCTCTGCTGAGTGTCAGGTGCCTGTCAGACACTGGGGCATAGAGGTGAGGCAGGCAGACCCAGGCAGATGGAGAGAACCACAGTACAAAGACTGTCACGGACTGGATTCACCCTCTCCATGAAACAGAAACACACCGAAAGCAGATCAGAGACGTAAAACAACCATTTTCCAAACACTGAAAGGAGGCAGTGAAGGACCGTGATCCCTGCAGGATGGGGAGGAAACAGGTGAGCCCTCTGGTAGCCCCATGCACTGCCTTGAGGTTTCAGGCTACAGAACAAGGAGGAGGCGTCTCCTCCACCCAGGCAGAGCCCAGCAGACTCCCTGAATTGGGAAGCTAGAGTCTGGGGAGACCAGTGCAACTACGCATGGCGGGGCAGAGTCCCAGAGAGAAGGGAACCCAGCGGTCCACAGAGGCTCACCGTCCTGATTGGCAGATGTGTGTGAGGAAACTGCTCAAGATCAAGCAAAGAATCACCTTAACGATGAAAGAAGACACCACCTGGCCCTCACATAGGTCTTCAATGACTAACTGGAACTCTCAGAGGACAGCGGGTGGCATATCATTACTTGCCTGAGTATTGGAGAACAAGTAACCTTAGTGTCAATGAAGTTCTCGATCCACCTAAGAAGAACCTCAAAAGTAAGATCCAAGGGGCTCAGGAAACTCGGCAGCATCCCAAAACAAAGCTCAAGAATATTCGCAGAGACACGAAAACACCCAGCACCCAACAAGATGAAATTCTCTATATCTGCCGTCCAACTAAAGATCACAAGGCAGACAAAGAAACAGAAAAATACATCCTATCATGAGGAGAAAAATCAGCCCATCAAAACAGACCCGGAACTGACGCAGATGTTAGAATTAACAGGCAAAGGAAACAAAGTGACCGTCACTGGATCCCATATGTTTTAAAAGTAAAGATGTGGAAGACATAAAAAAGGACACGCTAAAGTTTTAAAGGTGAAAACTGCAATGTGTGAAATGAAAAGCACACCTAATGGATTAACGGCAGGTTACATGTTGCGGAAGAAAATATCAGTGAACTTGAAGACACAGTAATAGAAGCTCCCGAAATGAAACATAGAGGGGAAAAAGTTATCTTTTTCTTTTTGAGAACGAGTTGGCTCGTTTCTTCTATTTAACTTTTATTCTAGGTTCAGGGTTCATGTGCAGGTTTGTTATACAGGTAAACTGTGTGTCACAGGGGTGTGGTGTACAGATTACTTCATCACCTGGGCAATAAGCATAGCAGCCACTAGGGAATTTTATGATCCTCGCTCTCCTCAGCCTCCGCCCTCCGGCAGGCCCTGGCATCTCGTTCTCCTCTCTGTGTTCACGTATCCGTGCTGTTTTGCTGCCACTTGTACGTGAGAACATGGCATTTGGTTTTCTGTTCCTGCATGAATCTGCCTAGGGTAATGGCCTCCTGCTCCATCAATGCTGCTGCAAAGGGCGTGATTTCATTCTTCTTCATGGCTGCATAGTATTCCCTGGTGTCTATGTGTTCTTTATCTCCATTGTTGGACATTTAGGTTGATTCCATGTCTTTGCTATCGTGAATAGTGCTACAAAAAAAGATACACATGCATGTGTCTTTATGGTATTTTTTCAAGTGAAAAGTGTATCAGTGAGATGTGGAACAACTTCAGGTGGCCTAATATATGTGTAATTGAAGTCCCTGAAGGAGAGGAGAGAAAGTGGGATAGAAAATATATTTGAAGAAGTAATGGTCAAAATTTTTTCCTAATTTGTTGTAAACTATAAACTCATAGACCCAAGAAGCTCAATGAGCATTAATCATGAGGAAACTACATGAAGAAAATCAGGCTAAAGGCATATCATCATGAAATGGCTCAAGGCCAGTGAAGGACAGGACAGTCTTAAAAGTGACCAGAGAAAAGGTGAGACTTTGCACCCAGGGGAAGAATGGTATGATGAGAGCAGATTTCTCATCAGAAACAATACGGGCAAGAAGGTGCTGGAGTAACCCACTTAAATTACAAAAACGAAAATGCCGCGAACCTAAAACTCTCTGCCTGTCTCCATTATCTTCCAAAAATAAAGGTAAAACAAAGTCTTTTCTTTTTCAGAAGAACTCAAGCTGAAAGCGTTTCTCACCAGCAGACACACTACAAGACATGTTCAAGACAGTCCATCAGAAGAAAAGTGACACTAAATGGAAAATTCAGATCTACACAGAGGAAGGAAGAGGACCAGAAACAGAACTGCATGAGTAAATATATTCACGGTTTTCTTATTATACAGAAGCTCTTTAAAACAAAATTGACCACGTAAACAAAAATAACAACAGAGCATGGGTTCACAATGTACGTGTAAGTAACGAATGACACCCTCGGCATCAAGGCTGGGAGTGAAGAGGCAAACGTATACTCTTGTAAGGTTTTTATGCCATACCTAATGTCATGTATTACTTCAAGGCAGACCATCATAACTTAGAGATGCATACTATAAACCCTAAGGCGATCACTGGAATCACAAAAGCAAGAATTATAGTTAATAAGTTATATGAGTGGACACAGTGGAATCATGAAAACTATTCAGTTAATCTAAAAGAGGGCTGAACGGGGAACAAGAAACAGGTGGGGCAAACAGCTGATAGAGTGCACCTGAGCCAAATCAATCATCACATGAAATCTACATTGTCTAAATGTCTCGATTAAAAGGCAGATGTCAGCTTTGATGAACAGCAAGTCTATGATGCTTACAAGAAACCAACTTGATATAGAAAGACAAAAAAATATATTAAATGTAAAAGGATGGAAAAAGATACCCCATGCTAAGACTGATCAGCCATAAATCTGGAGTGGTTACTCCTCAGACAAAGTGGACTTTCAAAGCAAAGAATATCAGCAGGGATAAAGAAATGAATGATCGTTTCATAATGATAAAGGGATCAATTCATCAAGAGGACACGATGATCCTCAGTGTTTATGCGTCTTATCATAGGGCTCAAAATACATAAAGCGAAATCTGATGGAACCACCAGAAGAACTAGACCAAGTGTCCCCAGACTTTTTACACAGGGGGCCAGTTCACTGTCCTTCAGACCGTTGGAGGGCCGCCACATACTGCGCTCCTCTCACTGACCACCAATGAAAGAGATGCCCCTTCCTGAAGTGCGGCGGGGGGCCGGATAAATGGCCTCAGGGGGCTGCATGCAGCCCGCGGGCTGTAGTTTGGGGACGCCTGAACTAGATGAATCTATAATTGTCAACAGAGCTTCCAGTACCCCTCGTCAATAACTGATAGAATATATAGACAGAAAGTCAATAATGATATAGAGGAGTTGAACAGTGCCTTCTGCCATGTCTGTCCACCCAGATCACGGAAGCAGCTCCTCCTGGCTTGACCCACGGCTACCACAGACCTGTTGCTGGGACCGCCCGAATCTGGTTTCCATCATCCCTCAGCACACCAGGTGTATTTCTACCTCTTTCTTCTTGTACAAGACATTTCTGCCTGCAGTGGCCTCCTGACAAGTCGCTGGATTTCCAGGAATTCAGAGACCCAGTTTGTCCTCCCAACCCTTAGTGGGCAATTAGTCTCCCTTTTCAGATGTGTGGCCGAGGTTCGGGACCTGGGGCTGGTGTCTAGGTTCGGGGGCCTCTGCCTCTGTCTTGTATGCCAAGCCCCAGTGTCCCTGCCGTCCCTGGGTGCAGCCGTGAGTTCCTTGGGAAAGGGTGGGACCGACACTCAGCCCCACAACCCTGACACCCGCCAGCCTTGCGCCCCCTGGGGCGGGGCGTCATCTGCCCACCTGCCTGACCTCCGGTCCGTCGTGGCACTGGGGCAGGCGCCTCATCAGTGTTTGCAAATGAGCGAGCCTTTGGCTCTGAGCTGGTCTTAGACTCAATGTGAAATTAGAATTCAGTTCTTTTCAGGGTCCTGTGCCGGAACCAGGACTGTGCTGAGCCTGCATCCCCGGGTGGCCTAGAGGGGTGCCCTGAAAAGCCTGCCCCCGGTGCATTGCCTGAGCTTCCCAACTGGACGTGGGGGCCTGGCTGGAACAGGTGTTTCCTCTGCCCTCTGCTGTGAGGCATAAGAGCACATGGAGCCAGGGTGGCGGGCACACATCTCTAGACCCGTCTGAGGCATGTGAAGCTTTTCTCAGAGTGCAGAAAGCAAGGATTTCTGCACAGCCATGAGAGCGGAGGATTGCCAGCCCCGCCATGCCCTGTCTTCTGAGGAGCCCCGCTCCCGTGGGTTTGTGCTGATCCACAGCTCCCTCCAGTCTCATGGAATCTTCCAGAGCTCCTCACTCTGCTCCATTTAGCAAAACCACTCATCAGTTCTCAAACAGAGCTGCCCAGCATGGTCCCTGCACGGTGGAGGACCGTCTTCCTCCCTGGGCAGCCTCATGGTGAAGCTGGGGCTACGGCCTCAATGTCCCCCAAAGGCCGGCCGTGTGGGCCCAGGGAAGGTGGAGGACTCAGGCTCGTTTGTCCTGGCAGGAAGCCACACTGGCCGGAAACGCCAGGCGTGTTCTTCAGCAGCCGTGCCCAGCGGGCACTTTCCTGAATCCCACCTGCTGTCTTCTGCACAAACTAGCGAGTGAGACAGACCATTTCCTCAAAGAAAGCAATCTGCTGACACATGACAGCAAAAAGAGAAAGCACTCCCACCGCCTGAGAGAAAAGGGCCGACAGATTATGTCTCTGGAATGTTCCATGCTACCTAAAGGAAGATTCAGGCTTCAACTGGCCCTGGCCGCACTTCAGCCAGGACTGGCTGACCAGGCTCTCGAGTCGGGCAGGCCCATCGGCCTGGCGAGCGGAGACTGGGCCCCAAGGACCTGGCCTCCGAGGGACACTGGGGGTCTGCCTCGGAGACTGTGGAGTGACCATGTCCCAAGACCGCCTTGGAGCTGGTCAGCAAGGAGGCAGGCCTCACGTCCAGGGCCGCCGGGTTTTCAGGGGTCCACTAGCGAGCCTGCCCCTGGCCTAGTCCTGGGAGTCCAGAGACGCACGGACAGAACCCAGGCCTGCCGGCCTCGGGAACCATGAGCCGAACGGAGAACAAAGACTCGGAGAAGCTTTCCATAGCCTGCGTGAGCTTCAAGGTGCTCCATGCTGAGTGACTTCTCTGACATTCTTCCTCTGTCTAAGTTGGGATTTTTCCTCTTAGCCCCTGAACCTACCCGGGTTTATAGGAATTGGGAGCAAAGTTGGAAACGGACTCCAGCCTCTGGGCGGGGAGAAGCAGGCTCCGGCTCTGGCTCTCTGGGCAGCTGCGGAGAGCTGTGCACCCTGGAGAGACGCGCGTTTCATTCAGAGAAGCTTCTTCGGGACCTTTAGGACCTTTGGCAGTGGCTTGACGGGCAGCCCCCCTTCCCCACTCACCGCCTGCCCCCACGGCCCCGGGCTCCCCTCCCGCGCTCTCTCCGTCCGCTCCCCTCCTCGTGGGCAGCCGCCTTCCTCAGGGTAACTCCGGGCGCCCCGCTGCGGTCCCCTGTGCCCCTCTGTTGTTTCGGCATCTCCACTCGCTGCTGCCGGTCCCCCTGCCATCCAGCTGCTCAGAACAGGCCCTGGGAAAGCGGCGGAGCTCTGCTTCCTTCTCACGACCCCCTCCAGGCGGGACCCACTCCTGTCCCTTTCCCTCCAGATGCTCGAGCCCCGCTGCTTCTCTCCACGCCCAGCACCCCCGCTCCCATCCAGGCCGTCCAGTCTGGCCTCTGGGGAGCCAGTCACCTGCTGCTGATCCTCCCGCTACGTAGCTTGCCCACACCCACTGTAGCTGGGGTGACCCCCCCAAACCCAACTGGGACCGAGCCACTCCTGTGTCCAAGACCCTCCGATGGTCCCACCATGCTGTGAGCATAGCTGCCTCTTCTCCTCCAACCGGAGTCTGTAAGACCAGCTCCTCCTCTCCCAGCCTCTCCCTCTGGGCCCCGGCTCTGACTCAGCGCCGGGCTCTCCCTGGGCCATGCTGCCGCCTCCCATACTGGGGTCTCCGCTGTGAGTTATTCGGCAGATGCCCTCATACCAGCCGTCTCAGGAAGATCTCCCAGCCCAGTGGTCCAGGTCCCAGGGCCTCCGTGCCTCACAACATATTCCTTCTGGTTCCTTACTCACCTGCCTATGGCTCTTCCACAAGGGGTGGGCTGCTCTGTTTCCTCTGTCCTGGCACTGACACCGTGCCCTGCCTGCCCTCAGCACTAATGAAGACTTACTGATCAAACGGAATGAATTCCTGAAACGCTCTGGAGATGTCCAGCACCCTGCAATTTAGCTCATGTTTGTTCAAATCTCTTCCCGTATTTTTCTACCCGTTGGAATCCTTCTCACAGATTGCCTCCTCCGGGAAGTCTTCCAGGATGTGCCCTGGTCCTCTTTTGCTCTCTCAGGTCTCTTTCCCTGCTCTCCTGTTGAGCCCCAGAACAGGAACTCCTGGCTTTCCAGCCCCTATTGGAGGTGCAGTGCCTTGAGATAGGAGACGCAGTGTCTGCTTCCCAGACCCTGGCGGCCAGAGGGGACCATGCGGAGGTCCCCAGAGGCCGACCTGGCTGTTGAGTGGTCACAGCGTCTTGAGGAAACGGGCAGACACTTGCTTTCTTGAGAGCTGGCGGAGTGTGTGCAGTGCACACCGTGTGGAAACACACCACGGGGCCCAGGCAGGAAGGATCCCTGGCACAGGCCGGGCCTCGGGAAGGCAGGCGACATGGCGTGGCTGTGTCCCTATCAAAATCTCAGTTGTATCTCCCAGAATTCCCATGTGCTGTGGGAGGGACCCCGGGGAGGTAACGGAATCATGGGGGCCGGTCTTTCCCGTGCTATTCCCGTGACAGTGAGTGACTAAGTCTCAGGAGATCTGACGGTTTCTCAGGGGCTTCCGCTTTTGCGTCTTCCTCATTTTCTCTTGCCGCCACCGTGGCAGGGGCGCCTTTATCTCCCGCCATGATGCCGAGGCCTCCCCAGCCATGCGGAGCTGTCAGTCCGGTGACACCTCTTCTTCCTCCCGGTCTCAGGCGCGTCTGTATCAGCAGCGTGAAAACGAACGAACCTAGCAGGGAAGCCCTGCAGCAGCCGGCCAGGCCATCGCGCCCGGGACGGAGCGTGGAGGGTGGACGGCTGTTCTGAGCCTTCGCGTGTGAAGCTTTTAACCCAAGGGCTCTGCAGATGGCTGCCTGATCGGCTGTGATTTCTTCTGAAAACATTGGTGATCTTTGGAAGTACTCACAATTGTAGAGGGGGCCGGGCGGGGACTCCCCTTTGGCAGTGGCGAGCAGTTTCCGACGCTGAAGTTAGAACTTGGCAACAGCCATGGTGGGTGGAGCTGAAGGTCAGAGGTGAAATTCCTCTTATTCCGTGATGAACGCTAATGAAGTGATGGGCCTGTGTTACTGGAGAAAACAGTGGGCTTGGGGGCCGGGCCTCGGCCGGCAGAGGTTGAGTGGCAGGTACTGTGTGCACGCAGGTGACAGCAGCAGCGTCTTCCTCGCTGGAACAAGGTGCGAGGTCATTCACCACATTCGCTTTCTCGGGAGATAGTAGGCGACTTGTGGAAATCGTAAAGCAAACGAGTCTATTTTTAAAAGCGTGTGAAAATCTCTTACTTGCTAGCCTTTCTATGAACGGATTAAGAGCTAGGAGGAGAGCTTCAGGCAAGACATCACAAACCAGCCTGGTTTCCTCAGAGGGAGCGCGGTGCTGGTGCCGGGTCGCTGGCGGAGGGGGAAGGGCGGGAACACCTGAGTGCCCCTCGTGGCTGCCCTGGCCTGCTGCCTGCACCCACTGTCCCCACCCACTCCGCAAAGACAGCCAGATTGCTCCCTCAGGAAGGGGGCGGTGCACTGGGCAGTGAGGGTGGGGGAAGGGCATGGATACAGGTTTCCATGTCGGGGGGACAGGAAAGATGGTTGATTTGTGTCTCCCACTAAGTTCATATGTTGAAGTCCTAACCTCAGTGTCTCAGGATGTGGCCTGATGTGCAATCAGGAGCTTTGCAGATGTCAGTGGTTGAGATGACGTCACACTGGAGGACAGGGGACCCTGGCCCCGTGTACCTGCTGTCTGTGTGAGAAGAAACACGAAGGTGGGACTCACAGGAGGACAGAGGAGCCAAAGACCCCAGTGAGCCTCGGAAGCTGGGAGGCCTGAACAGGTTCTTCCGCGTGGCCTCAGAAGGACTCGCTCTGCAGATACCTTGATCTTGAACTTGCAGCCTCCAGAACTGCGAGGCCGCGTGGTTCCACGTCGGCCCCCCAGGCTGTGGCCATTTTCTTATGGCGGCCACAGGACTGACCCGCCGCCTGCAGAGTGGGCTCTGTGTCCAAGACAGAGCTGCTCTCCCGGGTCTCCTGCGCTGGCGGGAGGATGGGACCACCGAGCACGGGCTGCCCAGGGTGAGGGAAGGGCCGGGAGAAGAGGCAGACATGGCAGACTCATCTGGCTGGGTCCCTCCCACCCCAGGAGACAGGAGGAGCAGTGTGGTCCCGGAGGGGCGAGCCCCCTGGAGGGGAGTTTCATCCCCTGCGCTGATTCGGCGGCATCACCTGCTGCCCGTTTTCTGGGCCTCTAGTCTTCCCTGGGTGTTCTGTGGCCCCCGAGGGTCCCGCATGAGTCAACAGTGCCCGCGGACCAGCTGGAGGCGGCGCTGCTACGACACACAACCCCTGCCTGGCATTCAGGTGGGGGGTCTGCCTGGCATTCAGGTGGGGGGTCTGCCTGGCATTCAGGTGGGGGGCCCTCCCTTCAAGGGAGAGGTCTTGGGCCTCCACGCCTGTGGGGACCCTGTGAGAGGCGCCTCTTTCGGGGGAGGTGTGTGGGTCCCACATCAGCTTTCTCATCCAGGCTGAGGCTGGGCCAGGCCCCCCAAACTCCGCAGGGGGCACATGTCAGCCCTCACGCCCTCTGCGGCCCCGCGGGGTCCTGGCCGGTCTTTCCTGCTCCCAGGCCCTCCCCTCACTTCCGCCTTCTCATCAAGTCCCGCCCTAGGCAGGTCTTTGCCTGCACCCACAAACCCATCTTTCACCCCAGCCCAGAACAGCCCCACACCTGAGGCTCACTGTCCTCAGAGCACCCGGCGCCCGAGTCCTTCTCATCTGCTGCTGACTCTGCCTGAGGGCGGCTGAGCGCCTCTGCTGAGCAGCACCAGCTTCAGGCAGCCGCAGGGCCCGGCTCTCTTGCCCACCCAGCTTGCTGCTCACTGAACGCCTCACAGGAGCGGGGTGTTTCTGGATTTGGAATTCGTCCCGAGACAGGATCCGCTGTTGTCCCCAGCACCTGCTCCCCCAGTCCCCTGGGAGCTGTGCTGAGGGAAGGGAGGAAGGGTTCTCACTCTGAGAAGATGTCTTCCCTCTCGCTCTGTTTATTTTGTGATTTGAAAATAGTTTGTCTGTTGAGAGCCCGTTGGTGGCTTTGGCCCTTCTGCGATTTCAGCAGAGCCCCTGCCTCAGCTCCCCGCACCCTCAGTGTTCCAGGCAGAACATGCCACACGGCTGCCACCTGCCCTGCCCGGAGAGGCTTCTGCACCCGCTCCCCTCCGAGCCCCCGGTGGGCCACGCCCCTTCCACAGCGAGGACCTGGAACCCAGCACAGGCTCCGTGTGAGGTCAGAGGAGCCCCGGCCGCGAAGCACCCTGAGCTGTCGCCTCCTTCCCTTCCAGCCTCACACCTCTGCTGGTGCCGGGAGCTTTTCCTGGCAGCACCTTCTCATTCCGGATTCAGATGGAGCCTGAATCCGTTCTCTCCCTGACATGGGTGTTGCTCCTGGGCCATGTTTTCACAGCCCTGGATAGTTGCTGCTTTTGTTTTTTTTTTTTTTTTTTTAAACAGCATTTCATAGGGAAAAAACGTAGGGCCTCTGCTTTACAATGACAAAAACACTTAAGGTAACGAAACAGTACAACGGTTATCGCAAGACAGAATTGTCCTTAATTACAGGGACTCCTTCCCTTAAGGCTGGCTGCTATTCCGGGGTGCTGACGAGCACCGCTCTGCTTATCCAGCCCTCAGTCAGCCAACTCTTGGGCTGCCTCCCCCTTTGGCGATTACGAAGAATGCTGCTGCCCACAGCGATGTACAAATATCACTTTCAGTCCCTGCTTTCTGTTCCTTTAGGTATATACCAAGAAGTGGGGTCCTGGACCACCTGGTAATTCTGCCTTTAACTTTTTGAGGGGCCACCAGTGTTTCCCCACAGCAGCCGCACCATTTCATAGTCTTAATTCTTGATTTATACCTCAATCACACCATCACTCTGCCAGAGTATTGTAATTAAGCAATTCATGCAAACATCTTTAAAATGTGAGGTCTTTCTGTCACTCATTTTGGTTTAATTGCTAACAAGTTAATTTTTATAAATATTAATACTCAGCAGAAAGAAATTCTTTATAAACAGGGAGCGTGTGTTGACTTATACTTTACTCTTCCTGACCAGTTTTAATTCTAATATTTTAGTAAGCTATGTTTCCAATTTTCTTTAACCCCAAACTGATTTTATAGCGTGTTTGTATGTCACGGTTTGTTTGCTGTAAAAATGTGATTTATCTTGATCACAATAAACATATCCCAATTACTGCACTATTCCTACTTTTTAGACTTGATTTTATGTATAATTTTGAGATGCTTGTTTCTCAGGACTTTCTTCAAGTTACTATCTGTAATCCCAAGGGTTCTTGGGATTTTTTGGTAGCAAACAATTTAATGTCAAATCCGTAGAACTTTAAACAGTAGGACAGATTTCTGCTTCCAGCCAAGGTGAAATAAGAGGGACTTTATTTATTCTCTTGCATGAAATAAAATATCACACAAAATCCGTGAAAAAAAAAAATGGCTTTCAAAACATTCAACATCAGGCAACAAAGGATAGGGACCCCTGAGAGATGGGAAATCAGTGAATCGAGCTGCATAATTGCCTTAGGTTATGGCCTGGAGAGAATTTACAGGCCGTACTGCAGGGAAGGGCGCCCAGGAGGAGCCCATGGCTTCTCTGAATTGAGGCGATAGAGCTGAGAGCCTGGGAAGCCCAAGGTGCTAGCCTGTGTGGGTCAAGTTCTGTGGAAGAGAGAGCTTCAGAACAGAGAGAGTGCCCATGCCCTGGGGATCTGCAGTGGGTCCCCCTTCAACCCCATTTATGCCTAGTGTTCCATTATTGGAACGCTGACCATGTAAGAGTTATTTCTATCCTACTGCTCAAGGTCATGATTGCAAAAATTCAAAACATGGCAACCTCATGCAACCTCAGGCATAAAGGGGTTAAGTCTTTCTCTAATCAGTATATGCACGAGAGGGCAGCTTTAGAGAAACTATTATCTGAACAGTTTAGAGAACAACAAACATACGTGGTGCTCACACAGAGCCGGAAACAGTTTCTATGACGAGCAGCCAGAGTGGGGGAAAAAAAATAACAGTTCACGGGGAATCAGGGAGAGTCCTCAGTAGGAGTTTGTCTCCTAAGTGGGGAAAATCAGCCTCAACTAAACATTGATCTGGTCCTGCCTAACAGAGCTCAAACATCAGACCCACATGGAGTCATCTGCTGCCAGACAACTTAACCTGCATGTCAGAAAAAAAAAAAATAACATTTACGGAAACTCACAAGGTAAAATGGACCATGTGTGGCATCCCATCAAAGACGACCAAGCAGGTAAAGAAGCAGGAAAACATGACCTGTAATAAGGAGAAAAATCAACCAATCAAAGCCAAATAACACAGATTGCCAGGTGCAGTGGCTCACGCCTGTAATCCCAGCACTTTGGGAGGCCAAGGCAGGTGGATCACTTGAGCTCAGGAGTTCGAGACTAGCCTGGCCAAATGGTGAAACCCTGTCTCTACTAAAAATACAAAAAGTAGCCCGGTGTGGTGGTGTGTGCCTATAGTCCCAGCTACTTGGGAGGCTGAGGCAGGAGAAATGCTTGAATCTGGGAGGTGGAGGTTGTAGTGAGCCAAGATTACACCACTGCACTCCAGCTTGAGCGACAGAATGAGACTCTACCTCAATTTAAAAAAAAAGAAAGAAAAGAAGAAATAACACAGGTTATACGATGACCAGACAAGGACATTAGAGGTTATTAGAGCTGTGCTCCGTATACTCAGGAAACCAAGGGAAAGATTGAATATGCTAAGCGGAGACATGGAGGACATAGAAAGCATAAAAACAGAATTCTCAATGTCGAACCCACAATTTCTGAGATGAAAAGTACACTGGATGGCATGAAGAGCAGATTCGCCATTGCAGAAAGGAAGATTCGCGAAACCTGAAGACACAGCCATGAGAAACGATCCAGTATGACACACAGAAAGACAAGAGACCCAAACACAAACAGGGCTTCACCGGGGTGTGGAGGACCCTCACACAGCCTAACAAACATGTAACTAGAGACCCTCAGAAGACAGGACTGAGAAAGGCGGATAGAAGAAAAGGTGAGAAGAAATCATGGCCAAAATTTTTCCAAATTCAGTGAAAACTTCAAACCTATAGATGTAAGAAATTCAATGGATTGCAAGCTTAAAAAACATAAAGAAAACGAAAAATTGCTTGAAACCAGTGAAGAGAGGAAAACTTCAACTCAGCCAGAGACAGAAGACACAGAACATGCAAGGGGCAACAGAAGGGTGCTGGCAGACTCCTCAGGAAAAAGGCAAGCCGGAGCGCTCGGAGTGCAGCCGTCAGTGTGCACCTGTGTCATAGACAAGAACTCACAGAAACAGAGGAGCCGTCAGTGTGCACCTGTGTCACAGACAAGAACTCACCGAAACGGAGGAGCCGTCAGTGTGCACCTGTGTCACAGACAAGAACACACCAAAACGGAGGAGCAGTCAGTGTGTACCTGTGTCACAGACAAGAACTCACCGAAACGGAGGAGCCGTCAGTGTGCACCTGTGTCACAGACAAGAACTCACCAAAACGGAGGAGCCGTCAGTGTGCACCTGTGTCACAGACAAGAACTCACCGAAACGGAGGAGCCGTCAGTGTGCACCTGTGTCACAGACAAGAACTCACCGAAACGGAGGAGCCGTCAGTGTGCACCTGTGTCACAGACAAGAACTCACCGAAACGGAGGAGCCGTCAGTATGTATCTGAGTCATAGACAAGAACTCACCAAAACGGAGGAGCCGTCAGTGTGTACCTGTGTCATAGACAAGAACTCACCGAAACGGAGGAGCCGTCAGTATGTATCTGAGTCATAGACAAGAACTCACCGAAACGGAGGAGGCGTCAGTGTGTACCTGTGTCACAGACAAGAACACACCAAAACGGAGGAGCAGTCAGGTGTACCTGTGTCACAGATAAGAACTCACTGAAACGGAGGAGCAGTCAGGTGTACCTGTGTCACAGACAAGAACTCACCGAAACGGAGGAGCTGTCAGTGTGTACCTGTGTCACAGACAAGAACTCACCGAAACGGAGGAGCAGTCAGTGTGTACCTGTGTCATAGACAAGAACACATGACAGACACTCACCATAGGATTCCATTCCCAGGAAAAGTATCTCCAGAAACAGATGTGAAATGAAGATTTCTGCCAACATATAACAACTGAAAGAGTTTATCACCAGGAGATCTGAACTCCAAAACCTGTTATGGGTAGTCTTTCAGGAGGAAGGAAAATAATACCAGATGGAAACCTGGATCTGCAGCAAGGAGAGAGAGCATCGAAACCGGTGACCACGGGGTGCATAGAGACACGTCTTAGGTTGTTTTAATACCTTTCAGTTAGAAACAGCCCACTCTCCTGTGGGTTGATTACATATGTAGACATTCAGTGCAAGCCAAGTGTGCAAAGACATGGAGAGAGAAATAGAAGTCTACTGGTGTGAGGTTCTTACCCTCTGTGTGAAGTGGTATAATTCCACGTAAAGGTAGAGTGTGGTAAAATCGTGTCTACCATAAGCCCTAAAATTATCCCCAAATCACACAGCATAGACGGATAGCAAATAAGCCAAGAAGGCAGTAACATAGAACCGTCTCAACACAGAGGAGAGAATCAGGCACATTTCCTGGGTAGTCGAGGTGATGGGGAAGGTGGAAATTGTCATCTGATTGTTTCTATCCTCCCGGGAGCTAGGAATCCAGGTCACTAAAGGCATCCATCTGTTTATTCGGCACCTAAGGACTTACTGCCTTCTACGCTGAGCCAGGTGCCCCTCCAAACCTGGGGAACCAGCAGCACACAAACTAGACAAAAGCCCTTGCCCTGCTGAGCTCACACTCTAGGGCATCAATAGGCAGAGAACTAGGCAAGAAGATGGGGCCAAGTACAGTGAAGGTGACTAGGGCAGGAAAGAGGCAGGAGTGTGGGGCAGTGCCTCCTTTCCAAGCCTGGGCCCTGGGCAGGGGGAGGGGGTCAGCCTGTGACAAAGGGTTAGGGGACAACAGGTGCAGATGAGGCGGTGGCCCTGGCTGGGAACCCACAGAGCTCTGCCCCCTCCTCCTTTCTGCATACTGTGCTGTAGAGGCTGGACAGGGGAGGCTTGTCCCGAACCCACAGAGCTGCTACGTGGTGTCTGGGCTCCTGGGAGGGGAGGATCTCGGGCGGGGGTGGGGAGCTGTGGGGAAGGTCTGAGAACCCTGTGAGGTCACCTTCAGGGTGTCCCTCACCCCAGAGGAGCCAGAGGGAAGGAGCAGCCTCAGGGCCCACTTGGCAGGGGCGGGAAGGACGAACGTAGAGGGGACGAGTGCGTGTCATGCATTTCTCTCCAACAAGTGCATCTATGACTGGACCAGGTCGGGGGTAAGCCAGTGGCTTTGAAGGGCAAGGGAGGCCATCAAGGCAGGGTGATGAGGGGCTGTGGAATCGAGGCTGGGGAGGGCGGGAGCACAAACAGGTGACCCCCGGGAAATGAAGGTTAGACCCCAAGGCTGGGGTCAGACCACCAGGGAGAAAGAGGTGAGGGTGGCCACACATGGAATGTTTGCAACTGAGACCTGGCAGGGGCCACTGTCCCTGGGAATGACCAGGTCAGCTAATGGGGTGAGGCGGGATCACTGGGGAAAGGCGGACTGTGATCAGAAAAGCCTAGGTCATGAGCAGGCACATCAACCATGAGACAGAAACCAAAGAATTGAGAGGAAGCGTCCTGGAGGGAGCGGCCGGCAGCCAGGAGCCAGCATCCTCACGGAAGGGAAGGCAGCTGCTGGAGGGAGAGGAGGGGGGTAAGGGCAAGGGGGAGGGGAGGGCGATGATCTGGAAGCCACAGGAAGGACACCTGCCCTATGTCCAGACCCAGGATATGGGAGTGAGGGAAAGAAAGCGGCCGCCACCAGAGAGGGCTGCAGGACTTCTACCAGGAAGGGGAAGCAGGACAGCAAGGAGGCCTTCAGACTGCAGGGACAGACGCGCGCTCCAGAAAGTGGAGAAGCTGCGAGCGTGCAGTGGAGTCCACTGGCCCTGGCTTTTTAAGGGTGCGATAGAATTGGACCACACCATCTCCAAGTCAGATTGTGGTGCTGAGGCTGTGAGCATCAAGAGAGGGGGATCAGAGTTCTTGCTAAGATGCCCAGGACCCTGGAGCCCTCTCACTCCTGCAAAGGAGGCGTGGAGACTGGGGTGGGAGCTCTGTAACCAGGTGCACGCAGAAGTACTCACTGAGAGGTGGTATTCGGTGCCATCCCAGCACAGGGCGAAGTTGTATAGACATAGCTCGTGGGCATGTGGGCCATAGATGGGCCCGTCAGGAGCTGACACTCTAAGCAAAGGGCACTGCAGCGGCTGACAGGCAAGCACGGGCACCACATGCCAGCAACGGCTGGGTGTGAGGATGTCATCGTCAACCCCGCAGTAATCCCAGGAAGTCAGATACGGTGAGAAACGCAGGCTCAGGACATTCAGACGACCTGCCCAAGCTCGCCCAGAGTGTCTCCTCCTCTTGGCTCCGCCCTCTCTGAACCTCGTGGGCACTGTGACATTGAGCTGGCCATTCAGACACCCGTGCCTGGGTAGCTTTGCCCACGAGCCAAGTGCCACATCACACAAATACACAGGAAAATAGGAAAATCCTCTGAAATAGAAAAACGCTAAGCCCCTGAGTGTGTGTCCCCTGCACAGTGAAGGTAAAACCAACTTCTGGTCAGACAGAAGTTTATGTAAAGATTCACCCTGGCAGGCCAATCACAATGGCGCTCACCTGTAATCCCAGCACTTAGGGAGGCTGAGGAGGGAGGATAACTTGCGCCCAGGAGTTTGAGGCTACCCTGGGCAACACAGTGAGACCTCCATCTATGCCAAAAAAAAAAAAAATTTTTTTTTAATTAGCTGGGCATAGTGACGAGCACCGGTAGTCCCAGCTACTTGGGAGGCTGAGGCGGGAGGATCCCTTTAGCCAGAGAGGTCAGGGTTGCAGTGAGCTATGATCACACCACTGCACTGCAGCCTGGGCAACAGAGTGAGACTGTCTCATAAAACAAACAAACAAAAAACCCAAAAGTATACCATGAGTTGGGAATGTAATAAGAACTTGAATTTTCAATCTTTTCAACTTCTGCAAAATGAAGGTTTTATTATCTATCATAGGACAGCTATGAGGGCGTCCAAATCGAAAAGCACCAGCAAAATTGCATTTCAAATATTGAAGAACTATACAAATATAAAGAAAAGATATTGCATTGTGAGTTTACGGAAGCAAAGGCAAGAGAGAAAGGAAAATGAAATGAAGAAGAGGAGGAAACGCAGCAAGGCAGAATCGTGCCTCCCCAAAACCTCACTGATTCCTCTCCACCGTCGGCGGCCGGGGGCGTGGGGCCCAGGAGCCTCTCGGAGCTCACCAGAGGACAGGGAGCCTGACAGCAGCTGTTCTGCTGCCGAATCTCGTTTCTTCAAAGTTTCTCTAATCCCATTTTATCCAGGGGAGGCGGGTGGTCAGATCCACACGATGAGGGGATTTGGAGGAGAAACGGAATCACATTTAACCAAACAGAGCACAGAAAAATGGTTTCATTTAAATGGATTTCCACAGTGGCTTAAGAAGTCAACTGAGCCCCCCTCTGAGCAGCGCTGGCACGAAGGATTTAAAGCACTAATTTAATCTCCATGCACACTGACCACAAACAATGATTAGCTAATATCTAGCTAGAAAGAGATATCGTTGTTCTGAAAACCATTTATTCACAAACCATTAGGTACAGGGAGCTGGAAACTCAGAAAGTGAAATGAGTTGGCCGGGCACACTGGCTCACGCCTGGAATCCTACTGCTTTGGGAGGCTGAGGAGAGTAGACTGCTTGAGCCCAGGAGTTCAAGACCAGCCTGGGCAACACAGCAAGAGTCCATCTCTACAAAAAAATTAAAATAAAAAAATTTTTTTAAATTAGTAGTGGCATATGCCTGTAATCCCAGCACTTTGGGAGGCCAAGGTGGGTGGAACAATAGATCAGGAGTTCAAGACCAGCCTGGCTAGGATAGTGAAACCCCATCTCTTTATTTAAAAAAAAAAAAAATATATATATATATATATATATATATATATATATATAAAATTTTAAAAAAGAAAATGGAATGACTTATATTAAAAACTGCCTCAACTTACCCAAACCTTTTTCCGTGCTTCTCTAGCTGCTATTCTCTATTCACCAAACTAAACAATCAATTAACTCATGTACATTGTTGCTTTTCTTTAGAAAAAGTTCCTATCTCATTGCTCTAAAGAGATCCCCCAAACCTCTAAATCTTTGCTTTTTCTTTCTTCTTTTTAAATCAAAGTCATTTAATGAATTAATTATGACTCTGAATGCCTCCATATAATAATTGTCAAATAACTTCTCTTGTAATTAGAATTCTCATCAGTTGCTTAGCTCAAAGTTTTCAATGATGTCTTAGCACATTTTGGGTGGATGAGTATAAGTTATATTAGAAGATTTGGGCATCATTAAGACTAATGAATATACAAAGAAGAAAACCTCAAGACCATTTTCCCTGAAATAATACTGTTAATCTTGTGTTCTAACTATCAAATTTATATCTAAATTTCTAAAGGCCATTTAAAAAGCAAGGATAGATACTAGATACTTTTCATAGCCTTTGAATTAATAACAATTATTTCTTAATAATTTATAAAATATGTTGATCTGTGCTTTCATTTTATACAAGTTATTGGTATACCGTTTCATGGGATATTATTTTAAAATAAGCTTTAAATTATTTTCCATTGTTGAAATGGCTAAGTTTCCACATTTCCATTTATTTGCATGACTTTGGCTGGCATTTAGGAACCTGTATCTATGCCATGATCAGTCCTGAAATACTGATGCGCTCACTGCTTGTATTTCACATGTCCTTCATACATTCATCCGTGCATGATCTGGGATCAGCCTGAGATGAGGACGTCACCGACAAAGGTGATGGAAGTAGGTGCCAGGCAGAGGGCGTTGATTTTAGAGAGCCATTTTCACAGGGGAAGATTGGGGCCAGGGTCTCAGCTCCTGGGAGGCACAGCTGGGGCTGAGCATTGCTCTTCCTCTCCCTGACGCTGGCTGCTCGCCTCTGCACCCTGCGAGGGAGAGAGCGCCAGGCTTCTGATGGCGTTGACTGCCAGCTGCAAAGGGGCCCGCGGGAGCTGTCCTCTTCAGCACTACTCTCTAGCGGCAAGACCCCGGGCACCCAGATCTGAGCATGCAACCCGACTTTCAGAAGAGACGTGCCGACAAGGCTTGCAGGCCGGGACCGCCTGATCCACCACAGGAGGGTAGTCAGAGGGAACGCTGTCCCCCTTGATGTGACCACTCCAGGGCATTCAGGTCCACCTGGCCCTAGAAATCAGAATCAAATAAGGAAGCTTGTTCAAAATCATAAGTGCGATCATCCATAATTTGTGCCGACTTAAAAGCGAAGAGCCACCACTGGTACCTTACCACTTCAGTGACCCCCAAGAGCACTGGTCTGACCATAAACCCAACATCCTTGTTGGAGAGACTGTCACTGTGGTCTGGCCATCAACAGGACTATCTCGCAGAGTTGCCTATGACATCGGGGGACATGCAGGCTTAAATAGTTTAGGGTTGTCCAGCAGCAGGGGGTTCGCTGTTACACTGAGGCATTCACATTTAACTAGGGAACGTCTTCCTTATTTTACCAATGGTGGCCCACAATGAAGGGAAGCAGACAGAAAATTCTGAGTTTGAATCAACCTTCCACTGCAAGACTTACTGAGGTCATGCTAACCCACTTCTTCAGATTTAGTCTCCAGTTAAAACTCACAGAAGGAACTTCATGAAGATGCTTACAGTCTTAAGTGTTTGATTAGGGAGAGGAGGAAAGGAGAAAGAATCATTTACCGTTCTTAACATCATGTAATGATAATAGATACAATTTCCTGTAGACTCGGAAACGGGGTGCAATTAACAAACTGCAGAACCATCTAAGAGGTGGTTAGACTTTTTGCTTATTCTGTTCCCCTTGGCAACAATGTTACAGCTATGACAGAACAATATACTGGGTACCCACATATGCAAGACCCAGGAACACCCAGTTCCCATCCACATGCAGCCCGCAGCCTGTTGTGGAAGCACAAGAAATGCTGTAATGCAGAATAAAGTGTGGATCCTAACAAGTTCTCTGAATCATTACCTGTATTTGAGGGTGGTTTGCATCCTAAGATAAGGTCTCTTTGCTCAAAATCATAGGTGGGGTCACCCCCATCCCCATTGCCCTCTCACTTACAACTTGGTTAATGTCAAAAAGTAAAACTGAAAATCGCATAATGTTTCCAGAAGTTTAAATGTAGTTCCCCTTCAACTACAGAGGTTACTAATGCTCTCGGGCCCCTTAAACACTTGTGCCGTTTTTAACTGACGGTAGGATTTCCAAAATCCTTTTCCCGTGCAGTATTCACAATAAGCCTGTAAACGACAATACTTCATAGTTGAGGAGATGGAGGCTTCCTGTATGAAGTTGCCTCATGCCTTATCCAGAGTCACATGGTGGTCGGCAGGTGCACATATAGACACTCATTCACACACACATGCACACAAACGTGCACACACACACCCCATACACATACACACACACAGAAACACATACATGCACACACTCACACACCCCATACACACACAGAAACTCACACACATGCACACACACACGCCCCATACACACTCACACAGAAACACACACATGCACACACACACGCCCCATACACACTCACACAGAAACACACACATGCACACACACACCCCATACACACACTCACACAGAAACTCACATACAGGTACACACACCCCCATACACACACTCAAAAACTCACACACATGCACACACACACCCCCCATACACACACTCACACAGAAACACACATGCACACACACCTCATACACACACACAGAAACACATGCACACACACCTCATACACACACTCACACAGAAACATACACATGCACACATTCACACACCCCATACACACAAACTCACACACATGCACACACACACACACACCATACACACACACTCAAAAACACACACATGCACACACACCCCATACGCACAATCACACAGTAACTCACACACATGCACACACACACGCCCCATACACTCACACAGAAACACACATGCACACACACCCCATACACACACACACAGAAACTCACACACACACCCCATACACACACACAGAAACACACACATGCATACACACACACAGAAACACACACGTGCACACACACACACCCCCATACACACACTCACACAGAAACTCACACACATGCGCACACACACCCCCATACACACACTCAAAAACTCACACACATGCACACACAACACCCCATACACACACTCACTCATACAGAAACTCACACACATGCACACACACACACACACACACACACCCATACACACCTTCACTCACAAAGTACAGCTTTGGTCCCAGTCTTTTCTCAACAAAACCCAGGTGATTCTTTCAAAACCTGAGTCTGATCATGTCACTTCTCTGTCAAAAAACTACCTCACGTAAGAGTGAAAACCAAGGTCGTTCCAATGACCTTCCAGGTCCCGACAGTGCGGGTTCTCCAGGGCCCTCTCGGCCATCACCTGCCACTCCTGGACTCATTCCCTCTGGTACACCCACACAGGTCTCCTTCCTGGTCCCACCCTCCAGCATCACTCTGGGCTCAGAGCCCTTCACCTCCTTTTCTTTCTGAAATTCCTGCCTCTCACACCCTTCAAGTCTTTGCCCGGTGACTGCACGGTCCTCCTCAAAATCTCATGGAAAGGACCCCCTAGAAACTACTGATACCTCTTGTTTTTACCCACGGTATGTGTCACTGAATAAAATATGGAACTTACTTATTTTGTTTTCTATTCATCTACCCTGTCAGTAATATAAACTCTATAAGGACAGAGATTTATTTCGTGTACATACACCCCTGCCCCGAGAATCTTCAACAGTGAAACTTGGCAATAATGTGCATCAATAAGCATTTGTTGAGTGAATGAATGAATGAAAGGACACAATTTGTAAAGAAAAGCGAGACCATGTTGTGACGAAGCTGCATGTCCTCCTGTAATCTCAGCACTTTGGGATCATTTGATGCCAGGACTGTGCAATATACTGAGACCTCCATCTCTACAAAAAAAAAAAATTGTTTTTAATTAGCCGGGTATGGTGGCATATGCCTGCTGTCCCAGCAACTAGGGAAGCTACAGCAGGAGGATTTCTTGGGCTGAGGAGGTTGAGGCTGCCGTGAACCATGTTCATGCCAGTGCACTCGAGCCTTGGTGAAAGAACGAGACCCTACCTCAAAACATATAATTTTTAAAGTTACATATTTTTCTATTTTTATGTATTACCATATCAGGAAAATTTTCTCATGTCATTAAATATTATTCAAAAATAAAAATTTCAATGTCTGCAATCTGTTTCACAATCAGATGTACATGATCTATTTAACCATTTTTCTATATTGGGGAATTTGGATTGCTCCACACTTACAAATGACTCTGCAAACAATATCCACCAGTTCATTTCCTATGTATTTGTCGAGTGTTTAATATGTGCTATGTGCTAAGCTTGGTGTTGAGGCTGCAAAAGCAGCTGGAATCCAGTTTTTATTGTGAACTCACAGGCAAGTAGAAAAAAGAGGAAAGGCCATGTGTGGTGGCTCACACCTGAAATTCCAGCAGTTTGAGAGACCAAGGCTGGTGGATCACCTGGGGTCAGGAGTTCGAGACAAGCCTGGCCAACATGGTGAAACCCTGTCTCTACTAAAATTACAAAAATGAGCTAGGCATGGGGGTGGGCGCCTGTAATCTCAGCTACTTGGGAGGCTGAGGCAGGAGAATTGCTGGAACCCAGAGGCAGCAGTTGCAGTGAACCGAGATTGCACCTTTGCACTTCAGCCCAAGCAACAACAGCAAGACTCCATCTCAAAGAAAAGAAGGAGGTGGAGGAAGAAGAGGAGGAGGAGGAGGAGGAGGAGGAGGAAAAGGAGAAGAAGAAGAAAGAGGAAAGTATAATTTAAGTGCGGTCAGTAGAAAAGAACGGGTGGTCTGTATTAGTTACTAACAGATTTATTATGCCACAGGTCACTGAACTCTGCTCACTGTTTTCTGGTTTTCTCTTTGCTCTTCAGATTGAATCTTTTCTATTTATCTAGGCTCAAGTTCACCAATCTTTATTCTGCCAATGTAATTGTACCATTTAGCCCCACCCAGTGAAGTTTTCATTTCAGATATTGTATTTTCAGTTCCCAAAGTTACGTTGTTTGTATACTGTCTTATAAACTGGACCAAACCTAGGTACTGCTCTAACAAAAACCTAACTCTAATGCATGGCTGATTTGCCAGTAAACGACTTGTCTGGTGCCAGTCCCATCCTTGTTAAATTAACGTAAGTGAGAGAGGCGACAAGTCATAACAAGTTGGCTGGACAGACGCTCTCCGCTGTTCACTGAATAATAAAAACGGAGAGCATGGGAAGACGGAGATAAAAAGACAAAATGTTTGTCTGCTGTCGTATGGAACTGTTACATGGTGCAGGTCATGTCCACGCCATCGCTTTTTATGCTATATGATATGCAAGGCAGGCTGATACAATATTGAAGTCTAGCTGACTCGTGGGCTTGTAATAAAGCTGATAAATGGGTTTGTAACCTGTGAATTAAATGGAAGTTATTGGCTGGTACATTTCCATGGCTCAGTGGATGCAAAAATACAACTTTCATCAATACATTTCAATGGGGTGCAGGAATCCCATCCTGGGGCTATTCTGAGAATGGACCTCGATGCTTCTTATTATAATGATGCTAAATGAATTTATCAAAAATTGGCCGGGCGCGGTGGCTCAAGCCTGTAATCCCAGTGCTTTGGGAGGCCGAGGCGGGTGGATCACGAGGTCAAGAGATCAAGACCATCCTGGTCAACATGGTGAAACCCCGTCTCTACTAAAAATACAAAAAATTAGCTGGGCATGGTGGCACATGCCTGTAATCCCAGCTACTCAGGAGGCTGAGGCAGGAGAATTGCCTGAACCCAGGAGGCGGAGGTTGCGGTGAGCCGAGTATTTACATATTTTATGGTAAACAATATACCTAGATAAGAGAATACATTGATAGCTTGCACTCTGGATGCTCATTGCAAATATTTCTAGAAACTACAATGGAAATGCAAAACATGTTAAAAGATACAAACTATATAGAAAGCCATACCCTAATTCCATTTGACCCAGCAATCCCATTACTGGGTATATACCCAAAGGATTATAAATAGTTCTACTATAAGGACACATGCACACGAATGTTCACTGCAGCACTGTTTATAATAGCAAAGACCTGGAACCAACCCAAATGCCCATTGATGATAGACTGGACAGGGAAAATGTGGCACATATACACCATGGAATATTATGCAGCTATAAAAAAAGATGAGTTCATGTCCTTTATAGGGACATGGATGGATCTGGAAACCATCATTTTCAGCAAACTGAAAAGAACAGAAAATCAAACACCACATGTTCTCACTCACAGGTGGGTGTCGAACAATGAGAACACATGGACACAGGGAAGGAAGCATCACACACTGGGGTCTGTGGGGGGTGCTAGGGGAGGGACAGTGTGGGTGGGGAGGGTGGGGAGGGATGACACGGGGAGAAACGCCAGATATAGGTGACTGGGGGGTTGGAGGCAGCAAACCACCTTGCCATGTATGTACCTACGCAACAATCCTGCACGATCTGCACATGTACCCCAGAACCTAAAGTACAATAAAAATAAAAAGCCATGTCCTGAAAAGCAAGCAAAGAGTATGTTATTGCCAGTAAAACAGTGGCTTAAGAACAATGTTAAGTCACTCACTGTTCTTTTCAGTTGTACTCTGAGCTTTCTATTCAAAACTGTGTTTCCTAATTCAAAAAGTTCGTGCTTCTTTTTGAAACACTAATCAAGACCCCATGCTGACGGCTTCAGCCCTCGCTCCACGGACATCAGAACTGACTTAGTAAGAACTGTTACCCTCAGCCAGTATAGAATGACGCATTTTTGCTCTGTTCTCCATGTGCCCACAATACCACACAGGGCTCGCTGGCAACGAAGGATGAATCGTGGTAGCCAAAGACCTGGTAGTTCCAGGTTAGACTATTGCCACATTGGTGGAAGAGGCCCCTGTGGGCCAGTCTCTCCTTCCAGAGGACCCTGCGCAGAACCACCTCAACTGCGTTTGCCCAAGTCCCCGTGGATCTCAAGCTTCTTAAATGGCGTCTGTGTCCTTATTAAGATAAAACTGAAAGAACATAGGTGGTTTTTAAGGCATGGAAAGGAAGACTCTTACACTGTTTCCAAGGGACTAATAAGATTGGCCTTCAAATCTTCCCCAAAGAACGAAAATGCCTTTGAGGATATAAATGGATTAGAATTCCCCAAAAAAGAAAAGACTGGTGAGAGTGACATTTCCTTTTTCTATTGTTTGAAGAAGAGAATGTGTTTCTTTTTAACCTAATATAAGAGTTAATGCAACAGTATAATAAAAAGCAGAGGTGGAATTTCTCCTATGAGGGAATTTCAAAGGGAGGCAATCTGCTTTTGAAAAGCTGGGATGACTTCTAAATGGAAGCTGCTCAAAACTCAGGGTGAGCTGGTGTTCAAACACACCCCACACAAGCAGTTCACCTGACAGCTGAGTGATCTGTCAAAATGCAAATGGATGGAATGGATCTTCAAGGTTACTTTTGTCAGCATGAGAGCTATGAGAAAAATTCACCTTGCAGAGTCTTGGTTTTGCTGTTTGAAAAAGAACTTGGCCAGTTCAGTCCTCTTTTTCTATTTCAGGGCTACATAAATTAATTCCAGTCTTTTTCAGAGGCAAAGGAAATTTCTCTAATAAAAAGTCATTGATGTTTTCACATTTTTCATCATCTTTTTAAAAACTGTATTGCAACATTTTATGAAGGCTAATTTAGTGGAATGTCATGTTACTTATTTTACAGTGTGGATCTGAGGATAGACCAGCCTGCCTTTTTTGATAATGAAAAGCTGAGTTTTAGCCATTGGAAAAATAAGAGAAAGGCAAAATGTTACGGGATGTTAGTGGTATCGTATATAGATGTAATTAGTTTTAAAAAGAAAATACGATAATCAGGGTTTCTCAAACTTAAAGAATATATGCATCCATTTAAGGAAAAACAGTTTTTATGGACACCTAGCATTGTCTTACATTACTTTTATTTTAAAGTCACTTGAATATGCATCAATATAAACCAGTGTTGGCCTTTTATAATAACTTGTATGAAGCAAAATAAAAGGAATTATACATAATAGGAACAGATAAAATAAAAACCATGGAAGTCCATATTGACAGCGTCAATTTGATGCAAAGGATGATATGATTTTGCTGAGATTCATTCGTATCTTCCAAAGAGAATGTGGCCCATGTCCTTGTAAGCTCTGCACACCCACAGTGCCTTGAGGAAGGCTGTTTCCGTCATGACCATTTCCTCACCGAGCCATGGACTCCTCTGGCCTTCACCCAGTTTAAATCCATTGCTCCTCTGTAGTCAGTCTTTGTTCTTCCTCTTTCACCTCGAGCAATTAAATAAGGACTGCCCCTGACCGTGAACACTAAGGCCAACACAGGGCTGATGTGACATCACTCTGTTGGTGATCAGGTGGCCATCCAGTTGGTCCAGAACACAAAGGCAAAATTCGGCTCCACAGTGCTTCTGCAGGCCCAGCTTGGTCAACAGGGATGTGCTCACTGGCCCCCGCTCTGGGAAGAAATCGGGGAAACATGCATTGTTTGTGAAATCGGGTTTTTATCTCTTGCTTCAGTTCTGCCTTTCAGGCAGCCAGTCCTCCCCATTTGCACCCCCGAAAACTGCTAGTCACCCTCTGGGACCCCACACAAGGTCGCTGCTTCTGCAGAGTCTGTGCCAACACCTGCAGGCACACAAACCATGCCCACATGAGGCTGGTCATTTCCTCCTCCGGCGCCCACAGCCCTTTGCACCAGCCCCTAGGAAGCACTTCTCACTATTCACCAGTCCCCCCACGGCCATCTGCTCCAGCCTTTCAGCCTGTGAGCTTGAGCTCTTCATAAACTCAACAAGAAGCCGCCTTTCCATATTCAACTCACGAGCACCCAGAGTTAGCAGGCCCTTCATGGATGCAGAAGCAATAACCTGCTGCAAAAAAAGGTTTGTAAAATGTGAAAAGCAGCACCAGCAAACAAATCAAAATGCAACGGAACAAGAATCTGTGTAATGGGAATACGTGGTCCCTCATGAGGGACCACCACCACCCGCCCACTGCCAACACACACACACACACACTCTCACACACACGTACACGCTCACAAGTGCACACACATGCACACTCACACGCACACACACATTCACTCACACTCACACACACTCACACGCTCACAAGTGCACACACACGCACACTCACACGCGCACACATGCACATTCACTCACACGCACACACACACACACGCACATTCACACACACACACACTCTCACACACACACTCATATAGTCCTAGAAGATGTGGTCTGTGAGCATGCATAGGAGGCGGGAATATCTTCTTCTGTTTCAGTAGACATTGCAGCATGGGCTGTTGAAGGCACGCGTGTTCCTGTGAGGCAGAGGTTAAGTATTGTCACTGAATCTGCCTATAAACCACAGCTGAGAGCAGAAAGACTTGGAGTTGTCTTGCCCCAGGCCTGAGGTGGAAACGGGATACAGTGGTTTTCTGGGAGGCTGGGTGGCAGGAGCCTGTGAGCAATTCCTCTTAGAGAGCAGGGGGTACACCTGCCCCCTGTGAATGCCAGGAGGCAGCCTGCTGAGCCTCCTGACCTGGGGCCCTGAAAGGAAACTGCAGAGTGGGACAAGTGGCTCCCAGGCCCTGGGATAAAGTCTGTGCCCAGAGAGTGCTGTCTGTGAGTTATAATAAATAAATAGCAAAAGGCAACATGGGAGAATTTTCCATTTCGGAGATTTTGCTAGGTATTCTTTGACTGAATGTGTGACAAAGGGAAGAGCCCTCTAAACAGGATAATGCTGAAAGAGTTCAAAACCAGCCATTTGCAAGAGGCCAGAAGAACAGCCAGTCTAACCTGGAGTCCATCAATGAAAGTGATGATTTAAGAGTCAGGTTGGGTGCAGTGGCTCATGCCCATAATCCCAGCACTTTGGAAGGCTGAGGCGGGTCGTTTGAGGTCAGGAATTCAAGACCAGCCTGACCAACATAGTGAAACCCCGTCTCTACTAAAAATACAAGAAAATTAGCCGGGTGTGGTGACACACGTCTGCAATCCCAGCTACTCAGGAGGCTGAGGCAGGAGAATCTCTTGAACCTGGGAGGTGGAGGTTGCAGTAAGCTGAGATCATGCCATTGCACTCCAGCCTGGGTGACAGAGTGAGACTTTGCCTCAAAAAATAAAAATTTTAACGAAAGAGTCAGTCTGTCCGTGAGTTTCAGCTAGCACTCATGCTCAGTTCACAGATACACAGCTGGTCCTTGGACAACATGGGTTTGAACTGCATGGCTCCCTATAGATGCAGATGTTTTTCAATTAATATATTAGAAACATTTTTTGAATCTTTTCAACAATTTGAAATAACACAGGTCAACCGTGTAGCCTAGAAATAGTGAAAAAATTAAGAAAAAGTTAGGTATGTTATGAATGCATAAAATATATGTAAATACTAGTCTGTTTTATCATTTACTACCGTAAAATATGTACAAATCTACTATAAAAAGTTAAAATGTATCAAAACGTATGCATTCAATCACTGACAAACTGTAGGACATACTCTACTACTGGGAAAATTCTGTAGCCATCTCTTGTTGACATTGGTGAGTTCAAGTATTGCATCTGCCGAAAACCTGTGAGACCCTAATCAGCTCCATCTCTCCAGGTTCATCTCTCCAGGGAGTTGAGTATTGCAGTAAAAAGTGATCACCTGCAGTTCTCCTGTATTTGTCATTGTGTTTAGAGCAGTATCATAAATCTTTCTTTTTTTTTTTTTTTTTTTTTTTCTGTTTTTTTGAGATGGTGTTTCACTCTTGTTGCCCAGGCTGGAGTGCAATGGTGCAATCTCGACTCACTGCAACCTCTGCCTCCTAGATTCAAGCAATTCTCCTGCCTCAGTCTCCCAAGTAGGTGGGACTAGGGACACTCACCACCACACCCAGCTAATTTTTATATTTTTAGTAGAAATGGAGTTGCACCATGTTGGCCAGGCTGCTCTCAAACTCCTGACCTCAGGTGACTCACCTGCCTCGGCCTCCCAAAGTAATACCATGAATCTTGAATAACACCACAGGACCCATATAAAGTGCCACTGGTGATGCTAAAAATGTTCTCAAGAAGCAGAGAAAAGTCATGACTTCACAATAAAAAGCTGAATTGCTTGATATGTACTGTAGATTGAGGTCTGCCATTTCAGACAGGAGATTCATTTTATAAACAGATGACATAAACTTATGGCATTGATAATTATAGTATAGAACTATAAATGTATTTTATCTTCCTTATGACTTTCTTAATAACATTTTCTTCAGCTCACCTTATTGTTACAAAATATGTGTTAATAGACTGTTACACTATCAGCAAGGCTTCCAGTCAACAGTATGCTCTTAGTAGTTAAATTCTGGGGCAACCAAAGTTATACATGTATTTTCAATTGCATGGAGAGGGTTGGCATCCCTAACTTTCATTTTCTTCAAGGGTCAACTGTATTATCTTTTCATTATTGATTTATAACT
The DNA here is from genome assembly GCF_048565385.1 of Saimiri boliviensis. Classification (NCBI taxonomy): domain Eukaryota; kingdom Metazoa; phylum Chordata; class Mammalia; order Primates; family Cebidae; genus Saimiri; species Saimiri boliviensis. Next base: position 3,048,756 of record NC_133453.1, read on the forward strand.
TCATTGCAATATGATTAAATAATATTATCTATGTCATACCAATTCTTTGGATCTTTTTGAGTCAATTTATTGATGGTGAATTTTTGGAAATGCCTCAAGTGTTCTTGAAAGAATGAATATTCTCCAGTTTTGAAGTACAGTATTTTATGTATGCCTATTGGGTCCAGACTTTAAATTATGCTGTTTAAGTGTGATACACCCTTGCTGTGGTGTCCTCCTGAGGTATTGATTACTAGGAGTGGTGCATTAACATATTCAATAGGTTGGTGTTTTCTCCATTTCTCTCATTGGTTCTTATAATTTATTGTAATTGAAAAACAAATTTATCTAAATAATTTGTATTATTTTTATTTTTATTTATACATTTTGAAGCTATGTTAGTAGGTTACAAAAGACTTTTATAATAATCACATTTTCCTGGTAAATCGAACATTTTGGCAACGCATGGTGACCCTCTTTATTTCTAGTGTGCTTTTTTCCTCAGGCTTTATTTCATCTGATGTTAATATACTTGTAACAGTTTTCCTGTGGGTATCTGCCCTTTTCCATCCCTTTATTTTCAAACTTTAACTTAATTTTTAAAAACGGTATTATTACCTTTCTCTCTAAAAACAAAATGACTTTAGAATGCTTTAACTCTGATAATCCCTTCCAATGTATATGCCATTGCTCCCTTAGTTTCTGGCTATCCCGTTTTCATTTTATCCCACAAATTATGCGTTATTATTATTGGGCTTTAAATCAATGTTTAGATTTACCCACACGATTCTTGCTGCTGTGCTGATCTTTCCTCCTGAAATTCAGATCTTCCTTCTGAAACTGCTCTTCCTCCTAAGCACCTCTGTTAGCAGTACCTTCAAAAGAGTGTGTCAGCTGGAAATTCCATTTCTTTTTTTATCTGAGGAGCCTTTAGCCCATCCTTATTCTTGGAGAATAGATACTTTGGGCATAAACTTTGAGACTGAGAATGATTTCTCACAGTATCTTGAAGGTACTGCATGTACTGTTTTACTGTCCTTTGCTTTTATGTTGTTGAAATGTCAGCTATCAAACTGTTGGCCTTTAGGTAATCTGTTTTTCCTCTCCGTTTTTAGATGTTTCCATTATCTTTGGTATCCCTCGGCACTATGATGCTTATAGAGTGGTTATTTTTATTATTTTTTTATTATTACGCTTGGTGTTCGCTAGTTTCTTAATCTGAATATTGAAGTCTTTCAATAATAATAGAAATTCTCTTCAATTGTCTCTTCACATATTCCCTCTCTCCCTCTGTTCATCTCCATCTCTTTATCTCTTTCATGTTTTCCATCTAAGTTTTATATTTTACCTACATTATTCAGATCTATCTTCTAATCTACTTACTCTCTTCAGCTTTATGGATATTTTCAGATCTGTCTTCAAATGTACTGACTCTCTCTTCAGTTGTATTTAATCTGTTGTTTACTTCGTCTATCTACTGAGTTTCTGACTGTAGCCATGATATGTTTCATGTTTAGTACTTTTACTGGTTTCGTTTTGTACCTGCCTGTTTATTTCTCGGTAATTCCTTACCATCACACTTTCAAAATCTTCTTTTTCTTCCTGAAAGATATAAAAGAGACTTATTTTGTATTCTAGATTTTTGTGAATCCCATTCTCCATTTTGTAGTTTCTGCTGACTCTCGCTCACAGTGGCTTCTTTCCTAGCGTGGATTGTGCTGTTTGGTGGTTAACTTACGTTCCATAGAACTTTATCTGTTGGGGCCTGAGTGTAAAGTTTATTCCTCCAAATTTGGCTGGGGATTTGACTCACCTGAGACTTTATTTAAACTAAATTTGAAGTTCTTCATTCCCACCTAAGCAGTGTGACTTCTAGTCCCAAGCTCCCGTGAGTATGAGATTTAAGAATTCTTTGGAGACACTCTTCTGTTACGCAGGTCAGTCTAGAGCCAGACCATCTCTCTCAGCAGGGCATGTTTTCTCCCCACCCCACTGCAAGTTGTACCACATTTTAAGGATTCTGGCCTTATTTGGGGTTCTCCAATTTGACTTGCAGCCTGGCTCAGGCCCCGGGTTTTTGCTCTGTCTCTAAGAAAGTGGCCTATTAAATCCAGGATCTAGGCCACCAGGGTGGGCAGATGTCCCTTGCAAAGGGCTGTTTTCAGTGGCTGGACCACCTCTCCAGATTCGTGCTTCCTTGTTTTAGGATCAGACAATTTTCCATACTTCCCATCTACCCCAGCCACGCATAGGAGATGTTTTCTTTCTATACTGTATCCAGTGTTGGAGGTGTTCTGTAGTGGCGATTTCTCCAGACATGACAAGGAACAGAAGAATCACTTACTCCATGTTTCAGCATTTCTAAAAGTTGGCTTCCAGGTGTGATATTGGCAGGATAGTTCATTTGTCCCATTCTGAACATGCCTCCTTCCTTGCTTTCTGTGGCCATATTCTTTTCCCTCTTTTCAAGACAGAGTCCACAGTTCTTTCACCTCATCAACCAGATCAGGCTCTGGGAGTCGCCCTTGACTTTCCCTTCCCTTCACACACAGCTGGAGCTGAAACCGTATTGGTCTGTCCTTGTCTCCCTGTCCCCATCCTTCTCCTGTCCCTGCTGTTCCACAACCTTGTGCCCCATTGAATGAATGAACCCACAATCCTCCCGACCGTACTCCCACCTTCTGGCGTGTCCTTCATTACTTCCCCTGTGTTCTCAGAGGAATGGTTTCATGCCCTCCTCACTCTTGCCAGCACCTTCTCTCTTGCAGACAGTGGCTTCTACAGATTGACCGAACACAGGCTGTAAGAGAATGGCTGCCCATGATGTGCAAAAGGATGTGTCCCCGCCTCTTGCTGAATCCAGGCTGAGGGCGGCGGCGGGGCTGGAGCCAAACCTGCTTGCCGACGCGAGTCTGTGCTTGGGCTGATTCACTCGACTGTGGTAACACGTGTTTATTAAACTGAGCAAAATCTGGCTGCATGCTTAACGCATCCCTTCGAAATGGCATCAGTATTTACAAAGGATGTGAATTATGATGAAAATATAGAACTCTTTAAAATCCTTCTCTTGGCAATCCTTTTACTTGGAGGTGCCGTCAATTTATGGTATCTCTTCAACTTCTTTCATTATAGCTTACGGCATTGAAGCGGGGAGATTCCAGTTTAGGGACCTCCCCAAACCTCAACCCAAAGCTACACACTGAAGGTATTCACCAGACGTTTACTAATAAAAGAATGATAAGGTAAAGACACAAATGAATAAAATAAATTCTTCTCAATTTTGTGATTAAACAAGTGGGTGCGCAATTGTCAAGTTCAAAGTTAGAGAGAAATGAGCCAACATGTGGCCTGAAGGACCATCAGCCTGGCGGTCACCATCAGTGAGACGAAGGGCATGAACGAGTAGGGCTTAGTGGTACCTAGTGGCCTGAAGTTGGCCAGCTATAAACCTCATTCTCAGAATGCTCTAAAGCTCATAATGCTATAAACCTCATTTTCTTCCCTTGGAAAATGTGGGAAACAATGTCTCTTTCAGAGAGTAGCTGTGAGTATCAAAAGACACGACGCATGTAAAACAATGGTGGGGTGGAGTTCTGACACATAGTAGGTGCTCAGCAAAAGGGACGCCTTCTCCTTTTCCTCTGCCTTCCTACTATGAGCAATGTCCAGTAGACTTTTCCAAAGTGCATCGATTCAATGCCCAAATACCTAAAACAGAATTCCAACATGGAGAAAATAATATACAGTGGGCACGTCATCTACACAAAGGCAAATGTCTGGATTTCCAGTTACATTTCTCCGGTTTTTAATTGTGTATGTTGGCACGGGTTAGACATAGCCCAGGAAGTAAATTCTGCAGTGTCCCTGGCATAATCTGGCAAGGCCTGAATTCCATGAGTGTGTATGTGTATGTATACATGAGTGTCTGTGTGTGTGTGTGTGTGTGTCTGTGTGTGTATATGTATATATGCATGCAAATATGTGTGAGCAAGTATATGCATATGTATGTGTATATGTGTGTATGTGCATGTGTGTATGTGTGTAGCATATGTGTGCATGTGAATGTGTGGGTACATGTGTGTGCATTGTGCATGTGTATATGTGTGTAAATGTGTAAGTGTGTGTACCTGTGTATATGTGATGTGAGTGTGCATTGTGCATGCTTATGTGTACACATGTATGCATGTGTACAAGTGTATATGTGTATGCATGTGTATATATGATGTGTGAGTGTGCACTGTGCCTGTGTATATGTGTGTACATGTGTATATGTGTGTGCATGCATTTGTATATAAGATGTGTGAGCATTGTGCATGTGTATGTGTGTGTACCTGTGTGTATGTGTGTATGCATGTGTATATATGTGAGTGTGCATTGTGCATGTGTATGTGTGTGCACGTGTGTGATAAGTGCATTGTGCATATGTATATGTGTGTAAACACATGTATGATGTGTGCATTGTGCATGTGTATATGTGTGTGTACTTCTGTGTATGTGTGTATGCATGTGTATATGTGATGTGTGAGTGTGCATTGTGTTTGTGTATGTGTGTGTAAGCACGTGTATGATGTGTGCATTGTGCATGTGTATATGCATATGTACCTGTGTGTATGTGTGTATGCATGTGTATATGTGTGTGTGTGCATTGTACATGTGTATGTGTGTAAGCACGTGTGTGTACATTGTGCATGTGTATATGTGTGTGTACTTGTGTGTATGTGTGTATGCACATGTACATGTGATGTGTGAGTGTGCATTGTGTATGTGTATGTGTAAACACATGTATGATGTGTGCATTGTGCATGTGTATATGCATATGTACTTGTGTGTCTGTGTGTATGCACATGTATATGTGATGTGTGTGTATTGTGTATGTATGTGTGTAAACACATGTATGATGTGTGCATTGTGCATGTGTATATGCATATGTACCTGTGTGTATGTGTGTATACATGTGTATATATGTGAGTGTGCATTGTGTATGTGTATGTGTGTAAGCACGTGTATGTGTGCATTGTGCATGTGTATATGTGTGTGCTTGTGTGTATGCGTGTACGCATGTGTATATGTGATGTGTGTGCATTGTGTATGTGTATGTGTGTGTAAGCACGTGTATGTGTGCATTGTGCATATGTATATGCCTGTGTACTTGTGTGTATGTGTGTATGCATGTGTATATATGTGTGAGTGTGCATTGTGCATGTGTATGTGTAGGTACGTGTATGGTGTGTGCATTGTGCATGTGTATATGCGTGTGTACTTGTGTGTATGTGTGTATGCCATGTGTATATGTGATGTGTGAGTGTGCATTGTGCATGTGTATGTGTATACATGTGTATATGTGTGTGTGCATGCTTGCATATGACATGTGAGTGTGCACTCACGCCAGTGTTTGTTTTCTCATACTCCAACCCCCCATTCCCACCTACACAGCCTCCTGGCCCTATTAGTCACAGAGGTGGCACCTCGTAAAGCTGCCGTCCCCTCACAACTCGCCGAGCCATCGTGCAGATTTACAGAGTGACGGCTGGGTGACTGGCAACTGCTGAGGCTTTACGGGGCGAGGCAGAGCAAGGCCCTCACATGCACCTGCAGGAACGCGTGGGGCTGGGCCTTGGAGGAGCAAAGTCCTCGCTCCCAGAAAGGCCTGTGCTTCCCGCCTTGGTCTTGCAGACCGAGGCAGGGGGACAAAGCTAGAGGTCACAACGTAACAGGGCAGGACCAGGCAGCATCCGCCCTCTCAGCTCCTGACTCAACACCCTTTGCCTTGCTCCTCTGTAGCTCAGAAGCGCGCACTGTGGAGGAACACCTTCATCCACTGCTTTACCATCTGTCCTGTCTCAAAGTCACAGGGAACCCAGCCGAGGCCTTCCCTGATCTCTCACGGTGTGGCCTTGGAGGCGCTCTCTGGTGAGCAGTTGTAGGAACGGAGGCTCTGTGGACACCCAGGAGGGCAGGCTAGAGTTCACAGGGTGTTGGTCATGTCTGTGATTCCCACCAGGTCCCGCCCGCTCCAGGTCAGCTCCTCTCCCCGGGCCAGGGAGGGGCTTTGCCATCTCTGCATGCCAGTGACTCTGAGCATGGCTCCAGCGCCTGGCAGGTGGGCTGTGGCTGCTGGTGGAACTGTGTCAGCAAAGCAGACAGGAGGGAGCACGGGGGTTCCCTGGAGTGTAGACAGAGTCCTCACCCCGGCCGTGTGTGGCCAGAGCTGCCTCTGAGCAGACAGGAGGGAGCACGGGGGTTCCCTGGAGTGTGGACAGAGCCCTCACCCCGGCCATGCATGGCTAGAGCTGCCTCCAAACCTGGCTTGCTGACTCCATCCTGAGGCAGGAGGCCCTGCCCTGGGAGGCTTGCTGTCCAGTGGGGAACAAATAGCTCCATAAGCAACACCAGCAGTGCATCCATGCATCCTGTGACCCAGGCAGTGCCAGGCACCGTGGAGGATGAGCAGACACCTCGGCCAGCCTTGGGGGTGAGGGAAGGTTTTCTAGAGGAATCAAGAGCCCACCTGAGATCAGAGGGATGAGAAGAGCTGGCTTCAGAGGGAGGAGGGGTGGGGATCGAGTGCCCACCAGCCAGGCCTGCGTGCTCAGGGCCCCCGTGCTCAGGGTCCCTGCAGGCAGTGAGAGAGCCAGAGGCTGTGTCAGGAGCGTGGGGAACTCAGCCTGGCTCAGGCAGCGTCAGGGCACGGGGAGGCAGTGAGAGCAGAGGCTGCAGCAGACCCAGAGCTGTCAGAAGGTCTCACTGTCATCTCAGGAGCACTGGGAAGGCTCATGACGGGGAAGGCGGCGACAGGACCAGTCATGCATTTGGAAGAATCATTTGGCCACAGTGGGGGCACAGGCTGGAGGGGCAGGACCGGACTTCAGGCCAGAGAGGACACTGGTGGGACAGAACAGGGCGGCGGCCAGTCCCCACTGGGGGGCAGGTGTGTGGGGAAAGGAGGGGAGGTGCAGCCGCAATTCGGGTGCTTGGAGGGTGAGGGGAAGATGAGACCCCAGGTCTGCCTGGGCCATTGGTTTCAGTGATTTTCTCCATGGCATGGCTTGCAGCAACAGAGCCCCGGCCCCCTTAACTCCCACCCTAGTGTATTTCATGTCACTCGACACACTCAGGCCATGAGCCTGGACCCTAGTGTCTGGCTGCAGGGTCCCTACGAGTGTCATTGGTGTGGCCAGCACAGGCTTCCTCCCCTTCCTACCCATGCTGATCAACTGTACGAGAGTAAAGTACCAGTCCCTTCCTCACTGAGTCACCGCACCACGGTGCAGACACAGAGCGTTTCCGAGGCATGCCTGGGACCTGGGAGCGCCCCCACCATCACCATCTCAGCTCATCTGGAATGCTGAGAGCACGGCGTGCTCCCCTGTTCTCTCATAAAGACCCCTGCAAAATTCAGCCGCAGGTCCTTCCTCGCCTGGAGCCCTGAGCCAGATCAGCGCACTTGCCTGCGGGGTGCCAGGGGTTGAGTCTGGTGGTCCCCGCCCCGACTCCCTCCCTCCCTCCCAGGGGCTGCTCTGGGAGACTTGCTGGCATTCCTGTCCCTAACATAACCAGGATTCCTCACTGCTGTGAGCATCAGCCATGATTCAGGAAGGAGGTGGAATTGGAGTGGGATTCTGAAGGAGCCTGGGAAGCGGTCAGCAGCGTGAGGACCCTCTGAGGAGCGCGCCCTGCAGTAAGGAAGGACGCGAGTGTGAGTGAGCTTCTGGTTATGCTGGGAGGGTGGGTGGGAAGGAGGTAGTATGGACAATGATGGAGGGTGACACCCTGAGGTCGCACAGTCACGGAAAGACACTCAAGACTTCAGAGCAGGGGGCAAGGTGGACAGCACTGTGCCCATGGTAGGGAGGTCAACAGGGGATATTTCTTTGTTGAGATGAAACTGGAGCCCAAAGTGGGATGGTGGCAGAAGGGCCCGGGGGAGGGTCACAACCAGAGCACAGGGGAGTGTCCAGGTCTAGGCGACTGATCAAGCTACAAGAGGTGGCGCAGACTCCAGAGGCTCCGAGGCCAGGACCTGAGGCCCGGGAGCATGGGACTGAGAACAGTACCACCTGATGGTGACAAGAAGCTCCCTCTGCTCTTAGTTCAATCATCAGAAGCCTTCAGCACATCCATGGACAGGCTGGACAGAAGCTTCTCCTCCCTGCACCTGGGAGCGTGCAAGTCTCTGAAATTCTTTGACATTGTTGGGAAAAGCACTTTCAGTTACAAGGCAGTCATTTTCCAGGATACTTTGTTTGAGATAGGGTCACTAGTCTGTGAGCTTCCAGAAATCTGGCACCATATCTCACCACTCCTTGCTCCAGCCAACTCCTGAGAAGCAGAGCCCATCCCAAGTGCTCATTAAGAATGAATAAATGAATGAATGAATAAACTATTACAGCTGCTGTAGAAAACAGTGTGGAGACTCCTTAAAGAACTGAAAGCGGAACTACCATTTGATCCAGCAGTCCCACTACCGGGTGTCTACGCAGAGGAAAAGAAGTCATTATTCGAAAGAGATACTTGCACACGCATGTTTAGAGCAGCGCAATTCACCAACTGCAAAATCGTGGAACCAACCCGAATGCCCATCAATTGACGAGTGTATTTAAAAACTGTGGTATATATATGTACACTCTGGAATATATGGAATACTATACAGCAATAAAAAGGAAGGAATTAACAGCATTTGCAGTGGCCTGAATGAGATGGAAGACCATTACTCTAAAAGAAGTAACTCAGGAATGAAAAACCAAACACCGTATGTTCTCGCTGATATGTGGGAGCTCAGCTATGAGGACACAAAGGCCTAAGAATGATACGGTAGCCTTGGGGGGCTTTGGGGGAAGAGTGGGAGGGGGACGAGGCGTGAAAGATTGCAAAGGGAGTGCAGTGTACACTGCTCGGGTGACGGGTGCCCCAAAATCTCACAAATCACCACTAAAGAACTTACTCATGTCACCAAACACCGCCTGCACCCAACAACTTATGGAAAAATAAAATAATTTTTTTAAAAAAAATACCAAAAATAAAACAAACCAGTGGCTGGCTTTGCGGTCCGTGCGGGGCGTTCCGGCACACTGGCCGTTTGATGGCTGCAAGTTCACTGTCGCCTGCGTGGCCCCGACCGCCAGCAGCCACCTGCACATTTCATTAGCCGAGTCGCTCCTCCGGCCCATTAATCAAGCTGTTAAATACAGGACTTAACACCATGCGAAGCCACTTATCTGCCGAGGCCCGGGCTCCGGCCCCTCCGCTTCCCCCGCGGCGGTTGAGGAAATCATTAACACCTCACGTGCAGACCCACCTCTCCTGCTCCGCACGTTAGTTAGCCAGAGCTGCCCGGCCCAGGATCCGCTCCCCCAGAGCCCCCCACCCTTACCCTCCTCTCCCCTCTCCCTGTTTCTGCAGCAGACCTGGAGAGCCTCCACTCACACGCGCCCTCAGCTTCGAGACTGGGGCCTTGGCTGGGGCGTCAGTTCTGCTCAGGGCTTCGTGGCCTCCTTCAATATCCACTCAAACCAGCGGCTTGGAAGAAACTGCTGACCTGCTGTGTGAAGGGCTGAGTGGATGTGTCTGCACGAGCAATTAGTCCACTGACTCAGCGGAATCACCGAATGTCCCCAGAGGGGTCTCTGTGTGGTCCGGTCCCCCATTTCAGACGAGGATCTGAGACCCCGAGAGAGCAGGCGTTTGGCGGGGTCAGGCCCCCAGGGGCATCTCCTGCTCCCAGAGCAAGGCTTTTCCCCCACGCCACCGCAGCCTGCCCAGCCTGGCTGGCACGTGGGCCTGGCTTGTCCCCTCTAGGGCAGTTGGTAGGAGCTGTATGCTTTCTCCTAAGGGTCCAGGCACGTTAATTGCCTGGTCTGGTTTTCCATGGCCAGGGTGGCACGTTGTATTTTCCCAGAGACAGCCACAACACTCTCCTCCACTACGTAGGTTCTTTGGAAATTAACCTTGTCCCTCACTCAGTGAAGGGCTGGAATGCTCTTCCTCTTACCTGGCCCCTGGGCTGGCCCTAGGGCTGCCTAAACCAATGGCATGCAGCAGAGAGGATGCCCGGCCATCCCTGGCACAGCCCTTACCTGGCCTGGCCCACTTCCACTCCTGTTTCTTAGAACACTGACTTCTGGCAGCATTTCCTCTCAGTGCACAGCTGCCATGCTGTGAGAAGCGCACGCCACGTGGAGAGGTCACATGATGACCCCAGTGGAGCTCTCAGCTGACAGCTAGAGTCAACTGGCAGCCATCTACATGCAACATACTGGATGTCCAGCCCAGTCAAGCCTTTCGGTAGCCCCACTGGACTGCCTCTGCAGTGAGATGCTTCAAGTGACAGCTGCCCAGCTAAGCCCTGTCAAGCTCTGTGACCACAAGAAATCACCAATTGTCATTGTGAGTCACTGAGTTTTGGGGTGGCTTATTACAGAGCGGCCTGTTGGCCATGCTGGCGGTGAGCAGCTGTGGCCGCACCAGGCAAATCCTGGTACCCGCAGTAGACTAGGCCATGCTGAACGGGAACCCAGGAGACCTGGCTCCAGCCTGGTTCCGCTACCGGCTGGCCGAGTGACCCTGGGCAGGTCACTTTGCCCACGTCTCAGTGTCCTCATCTGTTAAGTGGGGATGTCTCACTCGTTTGGTAGGGGTTTTGCCTGAGTGTGGTCATTTCCTTATCTCGATTGCTAGAACCCTGCGTTGGTGTAATTTTGAAGCTGGTTAATTTTTCTCTGTTCTGTGGCCTTACCCGGATTCTCTTCCTGGGCCAGATGAGCCACATGGGTCCCTGGCTTAGCCCAGGGAAGGCGGATTCGTGTGAATCCACAGCCGCACACGTTCACAGCGCTGGGCACGTGGACACTGGGGTTTCCTAGTGGGAGCTCTGCCAGTAGAGGCCCCTTCTTTCCCGGGAGCTCCGTTGTCTCTCCTAGGAATTGGAATTCCACCCTGCCTCTCTTCCTTTTCGTGCGGAGTCCAAGCCTGCAGTTATGTACTTCTGGAACTCCTTTGTTTGAACTTCTTGAAACCCAGAATCCAGTGCTCAGCTGTGTGTGGGAAGCTCTTGAGACAGCTGAAGTCTCCACCCTTTCCACCTCCAGCTGCTAAGGGCTGTAGCCCTTCTGATCGGGCAGGACCCTCATTCTGTGGCCCTCCTTGGAGAGGCAGCTGTGCAAGAGGAATAGAAGACGGGAAGTGGGCCTGCAGACCAGGGGGTCGCCCGGGCTCTGTCACCAGGCCTTGGAGGACCTTTATCTACGAAGTGACGGAGTCATCGGTGCGTCTCCTCAGCTAACATTTACTGAGCATGGAGTTTGCGCAAGGCACCCTGGAAGCCGGGCTGGGGGGTGGGAAAGAAAGATGCCATCCCTGCCCTCATGGCACTTATACTCTAGAGGGAGTCCAGCATTCAAGAATTTGTCACCTGTGCAATCAGGCCACAGAGGACAAACACAGGAGCTAAGGGAGCAATAGGAGGTTGCTCTCACCTAGTGTGGCAGGTGCTGATCTGAGAAGACCCCAGTGTCTGTCGAATGGGTGGAAGTGGGCCCATTCTGTAGAATGGAGGGTAGCAGAGGTCAGCCAGATAGACCAAGCAGCATGTGCAAAGGCCCTGAGGCCTGCAGTGGCTGAAGAGGAACAGGAAGAGAGGAGGGGAAGCTGGCAAGCCAAGTCACTGGTGAGCATCTCCAGCGGCCAAGAAGCTGATTTTGGATTTTATCCAAAGAGCAATCTGATACTTTTTTAGTACGTTTAATTAACACACAGTAAAATTCATTCTTTGCGGTGTTTTGACAAGTGCACAGTCACAAACCCACCACCACAGTCAAGATGGGACAGTTATATCACCCGAAATGTTCCCTCCTCTGCCGCTTGCTGCCACTCACCACTAGCTTGCTCTCGGCTCCTGTAGCTCCACCGCTTCCAGAATGTCGTATAAATGGAATTGAACAACACGCAGTGCAGCTTGGGATCTGGCTTCTTTCACTTAACACCGAACACTGGAGGCGCACCCACACGGATGCACGGGCAGCTTGTTCTTTTCGTTGCTGGGTGGGGTGTGCTGCATCGTGTGGATACACCACAGGGTGCTCACCTATTCCCCAAGTGAGGGACGTCTGGGTGATATCGAGTTTTAACTGTATCCAGTTATTAGGATGAGAGCTGCTACATGCATTCACATGCAAGTGTTTGTGTCCATCAGCTTGCGTTTCTCTCGGGCACACACCTAGGAGGGGGACTGCTGGATGACATGGCAGGTGCATGCTGGACTGCATTGGAAAGGGCCACACTGTGTTCCCAAGTGGCTGTGCCATCTGTATCCCCACCAGCAGCATCTAAGGGCTTCCGTTGCTTCACATCCTTGAAAAAACTTAACAGTCTTTGTAATGTTTGCTGTTCTAGCGGGTGGAAATGAGGGGTCCACACGCACGTGCCTGAAGCCTTCTGGGCACAAGACAAGATCCGGTGGCAGGAGAGGCAGAAAGTAGGCCCAGCCTCCAGGTGGGTAAGAGGCAGGCTATCGAGCAGAGAGGAGGTGAGAGGACCAGACATATTCTATGGAACAGTTCAGGAGCCTCATTTAACAGACTGGCACGAGGGCTTCTATTCGAATGCTTGCCTCTGGCCCCCACATGATAAAAGCAGGACTGGTTTTTATTTTAAGGAAAGGTTCATAAAGCCTTGGTTGGTTTGGGGAGACAAACATCTAGGAGAGAGAGAGAGAAGTGAATGTCTCCAGGTGAGTTTGGCTTCCTTCTGCCAGTTCCGAAACACAGCAGGAACCTCATGTCTCTCTCCTCCCGACTCCCGACCCTGGGAGGTCCATCTGCCGTGACGCTTCCTGACCTTCGTGGCCATTTTTTTCTGTGCTTCATGCTGGAGCAGCCCATCCTGTCCACATGAGGAGTATACCCTACCCCTGCCTTTTAGCAGGCCCTCCCCTACCTCCTACCCCGGCCCAGGGGCTCTAAGTGCACTCTCTGAATCAGAGTGAATAAAAATTCAGAATCTGCAAACTCAAAATTCAGCTACAAGAGCCTGAGTTCCAACCCCACTGTGCTTGCTCCAATCAAACAACAAAGGGGGATATCACAAAGACAGGCACCTTCTCCCAGGCTCCAGAGGGCTCTGTCTCTAGAACCCGCTCTACAGCTTAACTGGGATTGGCTACTGATACAGTTTGGCTGTGTCCCCACCCAAATCTCATGTTGAATTGTAGCTCCCATAATCCCCATGTGTCATGGGTGGGACCCTGTGGGAGGTAATTGAATCACAGGGGTGGTTACTCCCATGCTGTTGTTCTCATGACAGTGAGTGAGTTCTCATGAGGTCCAATGGCTTTATAAGGGGCTTTTCCCCTTTTCTTTTGGCACTTCTCTCTCCTGCCACCATGTGAAGAGGGACGTGTGCTTCCCCTCCCACCATAATTGTAAGGTGCTTGAGGCCTCCCCGCCATGCTGAAGTGTGAGTGGGTTTATAAACTGAGGTTTATCAGTTATCCAGTCTTGAGTATGTCTTTATTAGCAGTATGAGAACGGATTAATACAGCTAGTAAGACTCCAAATATAACTTCCCCACTACACACACTGCCAAACATCACCTAATTTGTTCTAGACAGTCCCATGGGCAATCCAGGTAACCATGTATATGCAAAAGAAGATAGGTCTGCAGTGTGGGAAATAGCAGTTTTTGCTTACTTAGATTTTGAACAATGATTCTTTTCAAGGTTCTTGAGCTGTCCTCCACATCACCCCTGCTATCACCGAGAAACTGACAACTTCCGTCAATCTCCAACAAAAACAGCAGGAATTTCAAAACAAGGGGTCCGATTTTCAGCTAACTCTGACTGCCAAGTGACACTTGAGCAGGTTCGTCTCCATGGGAGACGGGGCCTGGAGTGGCCCCTGCTGCCCGCAGACCAGGACTCCCAGTCTCTGGGATGGAAGTCGAGGTGGAGAGCCATTGTACTCCAACAGGATCTGCATCCTGAGAAGTCCTGCTGTGACGGAAGAGCCCTAAGAAAATATTCTCTTGAAGGAGAGGGTTTAGGGAGGCACATACAGCACTCAGCTGTGCTTCCTATTTTTCAGTGCCAATGATAACAAGGCGGAAGAAAAGAAATCCAGAAGAAGCCCCACTCTCCAAAATGCTGTGGCATTGTTAAATTCATCTAGTTACTATGCTGGCACAACTCCAGAGGCATCCCACTCACCTGTTATTCCTTCTTATATCATGCAGCTCAGATCACGTTCTCTAAGAAAAGAATACAAAATGCATAATAAGAAAAACACCTTGAGTTAAGAGAAAGACAAGCACTGGAAGGCCACGTGTGGTTAGTGCAGCTCTGGTGGCTGCAGGGTCGCCTTCCGGCTAGTAAAGTGTCAGTGAGCTCCCAGGAGAAAGGTAAACACTTGTCAGTGGCGTGGGGGAACTGAGTGGAAGAACAGACATGCCAGGGCCTGGGAGGAGTGGCCACCCACATGCCAGTTTGCCCTGGCCCCTTATCTGCATGCACTCTCCTCTCTTCTTCCCTCTGAGAATCCAACCCAGGAAAGAGGAGGGACAGACCCCACATTAACAACTTAACCTTAAGACCCTGGAAAAGGACTTTACTACCCCTACTACCTATTACTTTAAGACCCTGGATAAAGGGGGAAGAGCAAAATCAACCTTATCTATTGTAGGTAGGATTGTAAAATGCTGCAGCCACGGTAGGAAACAGTCTGGCAGTTCCTCAAATGGCTCAACACAGAGTTACCAGAGATTCCACTCTTAGGTGTACACCCAAGAAAAATAAAAACATATGTGCACACGAACACTTGTATCATGTACATATGCATCATGTTCCTATGTTCATAGCTTCTAAAGCTACAGCAAGCATTAAGCATCACTTGGCTCCTAGCCCACTTAGTGAGATACCTCACACTAGGGCCTGTTTGCATCAATTCCTATGACTAGAGATACTATCAAAAACTTCAAAGGCAAGAAAAAACAGAACTAAAAAGACAAATCAAGCATCAGAACAACAGACTTTGGAATTCTCATAGATGGCTGATTGAAATGTTAAGGGCTCTAATGGAAAAAGTAGCAACAGGCGGGAACAAGTCAGCCCTGCAAACAGAGAAGTGAAAACTCTAAGAAGGAATCAAAACTAAGTGAAAATTATAAGAAGGAATCAAACCTGAGTCAAAAGCACCAGAGCAGCAGTGAGGAATGCCTTTTGCTGGGCTTATCTGTACACTGAACACGGCTTAGGAAGAAATCAGTGAGGCTGATAGGAATGTTCATAGAAACTTCCAAAACTGCAATGCAGAGAGTAAAATGAATTTCAGAAAACACAGAATAAGGAAGAAGTTAGTGAGGCTGATAGAAATGTTCATAGAAACTTCCAAAACTGAAATGCAGAGAGAAAAATGAATTTTAGAAAACACAGACTAATCCAAACACTATGAGGTAATTGCAAAAGGTGTAATATACACACAGTGAGAATCCCAGAACAAAGGAAAGAGCAAAAAGATCTATTTGAAGTCATAGTGGTTGAGGATATTCCAAAGTTAATGACAGACACAAAACCACACATCCAAGAAGCTCAGAGGACACAAAGCAGGATAAATACCAGAATGTCTACCTAGGCATATCACACTCAAATTGCAGAAAGCCAATAACAAGAAAAAAATCTTGAAGGAAGCCAGAGGTTAAAAAAAAGAAAAGGAGAAAAAGAAACACATTACCTATTGAGGAACAAAGAGAAGAACTACATCAGACTCCTCTTCAGAACCGTGTAAGAAAAGAGGAGAGTAAAGCTTTGGAATAAAGAAACCACCAAACTAGAATTTTATGTCCAGAGAAATTATCCTTAAAACGTGAAGGAGAAATAAAGGCTTTCTCAGACAAACAAAAACAGAGGTCAGCAAACCTGCCCTCCACAAAATCTTAACTCTTTCAGGGAGAAGAAAAATCATATAGGTCAGAAATTCAGATCTACATAAAGAAAAAGTATTAGACAGGAATAAATGAAGATAAAATAAAATCTCTTCTTTCCCCTATTTTTAACTGATCTAGTAGGTAATGGTTTGCTCTCAGTAATAATTAATCATGTAGTTTGTGATTATAACATAGATAATTGAAATAGATGACAGCAATGTCATAAGGGATGAGAGTAAGAAATTGAGAGTACTCGGTTTTAAGACACGTACACTGCCACGAAGCTACATAGTGTGATTTGGAAGCAGACTAGATCCATTATAAATGTATGTTGCAAACTCCGAGGCAACCACTAAAAACAATAAAGTATATAATGGACATGCTAAGTGAGGAGAGAACATTTAATTCTACAAAATGCTCATTGAAAACAGAGAAAGCAAAAAAGAGGGCAAGATTTAAAAAATGAAACAAAGAACATGTAAATTAAAGAAAATAAGTATGAACATGTTAGATATTAATCTAACTATATCATCAATGATCTCTCTTAGTGTGAATGATCTAAACATACCAGTTAAAAGGTTGTCAGAGTAGATTAAGAAGCCAGACCCAACTATATATTATCTGCAAGAAGCCACTTTAAATGTAAACACACAGGGCTGGGCGTGGTGGCTCACCTGCAATCCCAGCACTTTGGGAGTCCAAGGCAGGTGGATCACAAGGTCAGGAGTTCAAGACCAGCCTGGCCAACATAGTGAAACCCTGTCTCTACTAAAAACTATAAAAATTAGCCGGGCGTGGTGACAGGCACCTGTAATCCCAGCTACTCAGGAGGCTGAGGCAGGAGAATCGCTTGAACCCGGGTGGCAAAGGTTGCAGTGAGCCGAGCTCGCACCATTGCACTCCAGCCTGGGCAACAAGAGCAAAACTCTGTCTCAAAAAAAAAAAAGAAAAGAAATGTAAACACACAAATAAATGAATGGATGGAGAAACGTACACCATGCTCACATTAATACAAAGAAACAAATAATACCCATATTAATCTCAAATAAAGTAGACTTCAGAATAAGGAAAATTAACACAGGTAAATAAGGGTATTACATAATGATAAAGGGATCCATTCTCCTAACATGCCTGAATGAGGCAAAACTGATAGAATTGTAGGGAAAAACACAGAAATCCACTAACACAATTGGAAATTTCAACATCCCTCTTTCAGTGATTGATAGATCCAGCAGACAGAAAAATCAGTGAAGTAGCGTTGAACTGAGCTACAATTAATCAGCTGGACCTAATCGACTTTTTTTTCTGAGACATAGTCTCACTCTGTCACCCAGGCTTGAGTGCAATGGCACGATCTTGTCTGGCTCACTGTAACCTCTGCCTCCTGGGTTCCAGCAACTCTGCTGTCTTAGCCACCCCAGTAGCCAGGATTACATTTGTGAGCCACCATGCCTGGCTAATTGTTCTGTATTTCTAGTAGAGACAGGGTTTTACCATGTTGGTCACGCTGGTCTCAAACTCCTGACCTCAGGTGATTCGCCTGCTTCAGCCTCCCAAACTGCTGGAATTACAGTCATGAGCCACAGCACCCAGCTCTAACTGACATTTATAGAAGACTTCACTCAACCACAACAGAATAGATGTTTCTCTCAAGCTCACATGGAACATTTGCCCAGGTAGACCACAGTTCATGCCATAATACACACCTTAACATATATTTAAAAATAGAAATCTTACAAAGTATGTTCTCTAGATACAAGGGAGTTAAACTAGAAATCAATAATAAAATAAAAACTGGAAAAATCCCAGAATAGTTGGAAATCAAACAACCTACCTCTAAACAGCACATGTGTCTCATGGGTCAGAACATCGCAGATGACATTGCTACCTAATCAAAGAAGATCAGGATGCTTACAAGAAACAATCCTTTCAATACATCCAGAACAACATTACCTCCAGACACGACAGCAGAGATGTCTAAGAAAATTCACGCTGCTATATGGCAAAATACAGCCTGGGAGAAGCCCAAGAAAGAAGCTAAAAGAAGAGGTGGAACCATTCCCTAACATCCCTTGCCCAGAAGAAAGGTCAGGTAGCTCTGAAGAAGGGAAGCCTCCTTAGAGCTCAGGAGTGCGCTACGGAGATGAGCTAAACCAAAGCCTGATTGCCGGTGAGGGCTTTGCAGAGAAAGACAATAAACTTGCTGGCAAATCAATAAGTCAGCTAACAAATAAATAAATAACATCATGTGTCAAACAAGAAGTCTAAAGAGAACTGTTTTGAAATAAATGAAAATACAACTCATCAAGACATGGGGAACGCAGTAACAGCAGTGCTCAGAGGGAACTCGACAGCAGTTAATGTACATATTGAAAAGGAAGAAATACCTAAAATAGGGAACTTAACCTTCCTCCTTAGGAACTTACGAAAAGAAGAACAAATGAATTCCAAAGTAAGGAGAAGCAAAGAAATAACACAAATTAGTGCAGAAATCAATAAAATTGAAAACAGGAAATCAAGAAAGAAAATCAACAAAACCAAAAGTGGGCTCTTTGAAAAATCCAAAAAATTTGACAAACCTCTAGTCAGGCTAACCAAGAAAAAGAAGAGAGAAGACACATATTATTCATATCATAAACAAAAGAAGATCATCCCCACTGAGCTCATACACATTATGGGATAATAAAGAAATACTATGAACAACTCTTTGCCCACAAATTTGACAATTAAGATGAGATACATTTTATCAGAGTTTCATAGTTTTATAAGACACAAAGTAACAAAATTCCCACAGAAGAAATAAATAATCTGAATAAGCCTATAAATATTTTTAAATGAATGAATAAATGCCAGTCTTCTAAAAAGACAGCACCAGATCTAGCTTGTTTCACTGATGAATTCTACCAAACATTTAAGAAAGACCTACTGCCAATTCTGTACAAACTCTTCCAGAAAATAGAAGAGGAAGAATCACTCTCTAATGTATTCTACATTAAAGCTACATTAAAGCTAGCATTATCCTATTACCAAAAATAAAGAGTTACAATAAACTGCAGATCAATAGGTCCTATGCGTAGGCACAAAAATTCTCAATAAAACTTTAGCAAATCAAGGCCGGGCACAGTGATTCAACCCTATAATCCCAGCACTTTGGGAGGCCAACGTGGGCAGATCACGAGGTCAGGAGATGGAGACCATCCTGGCCAACATGGTGAAACTCGTCTCTACTAAAATACAAAAAATTAGCCAGTCATGGTGGCGCATGCCTGTAGTCTCAGCTACTCGGGAGGCTGAGACGGGGAAACACTTGAACCTGGGCAGCAGAGGTTGCAGTGGGCTGAGATTGCACCACTGAACTCCAGCTTGGCAACAGAGCAAGACTCTGTCTCAAAAAAAAGAAAAAACTTTAACAAATCAAATACAGCAGTGTATAACATGAATTACACATCACAATGAAGTGGAATTTATTCCACATATTCAAAGCTGATTCAACATTCAGAAATGTTTGTAATTCATCACATCAACTGCTAAACAAGAATGATTGGCTCGGCACAGTGGCGCACGCCTGTAATCCAAGCACTTTGGGAGGCCAAGGCAGGTGGATCACAAGGTCAGGAGATCGAGACCATCCTGGCCAAAATGGTGAAACCCCATCTCTACTAAAAACACAAAAATTAGCCGAGTGTGGTGGTGGGTGCCTGTAGTCCCAGCTACTCAAGAGGCTGAGCCAGAATAATTGCTTGAACCCAAGAGGCAGAGGTTGCAGTGAGCCGAGTTGGCACCACTGCACTCCAGCCTGTGTGACAGAGTGAGACTCCATCTCAAAAAAAAAAAAAAAAGAAGAAGAACGATTATATAATCATATCAATTGATGAAAAAAAAAAGCTGTTGACAAAACCAACATCCATATTTATGTTTAACATTTATATCAGAAGTCCTAGCTAGTGCAATAAGACAAGAAAGAGAAATAAAAGCTAAACAGATTGAGAAGGAAGAAATAAAACTCTTTATTCTCAGATGATATGATTGTCTATGTAAATAAATTATCCCAAAGAATCAACAACAAAAAACCCTGGAACTAGTACCTAATTATAACAAGGTTACAGGATACAAGGTTAATATGCAAAAATCAATTCCTTTCCCATATACCCACAATGAACAATCAGAATTTGAAATTAAAAACAAAACAATTTATGTGAGTATAACAACTAAATACTTAAGTACAAATCTAACAAAATATATATGAGATCTATATGGTGAAAACTATAAAAATCTGATAAAAGAAATCAAAGAAGTTCTAA
Organism: Saimiri boliviensis; assembly: GCF_048565385.1. Taxonomy (NCBI): domain Eukaryota; kingdom Metazoa; phylum Chordata; class Mammalia; order Primates; family Cebidae; genus Saimiri; species Saimiri boliviensis. The sequence continues at coordinate 3,068,945 of NC_133453.1, forward strand.
ATAAATGGAAATATAATTCATATTTATGTATTGAAAGATTCAATATTGTTAAGATCTCAATTCTTAGCAACTTGAGCTATGCATTTAGTGCAATCCCAATCAAATTCCCAGTGAGTTATATTGTGGATATTAATAAAATGATTAAAGCTTACATGAAAATTCACAACACTCAGAAGTGTCAGCACAATACTGAAGGAGAACAAAGTCAGAAGACTGTCACTACCCAACTCCAAGACTGACTATAAAGCTGCAGTAAGCAAGGCAATTGGTACTGGTGAAAGAACAGACAAATAGATCAATGGAATAGAATAGACCCACACAAGTAGTGCGAAGGCAATTCAATAGAGAAAGCATATTCTATTCAAAAATGACACTGGAACAACTTGACATCCATATGCAAAAAAGTGTAGACACAAATTTTATGCCTTTCATAAAGGTATAAAAATTAACTCAAAATGGTCATAGAGCTAAATATAAAATATAAAGCTATAAAATTTCTAGACTACCACATAGGATAAAAATCTAGGTGACCTGGGGTTTGGCAATGAGTTTTTAGATACAACACCAAAAACACAATCTATGATAAAAAAATCAAATCAATTTTAGGCTTCCGTAAAATTTAAAAATTCTGCTATGCTAAAGACACTATTAAGAGAGAATAAAAGAAGCCACAAACTGGAAGAAAAATATTTGCAAAATACATAACTTATAAAGAACAAAATGTACAAAGAACTCTTAAAATTCAAACCTAAGAAAACAACTCAATTTAGAAATGGACAAAAGATCTGAACAGATATCTCTTGAAATAAGATGTACAGATGGTAAATTAGCATGCAAAAGGTGCTCGTATCCATTTGTCACAACGGAATTGTAATTCAAACAACAGTGAGACACCACTACTCACCTGTTACAATAGCTAAAATCTAAAAATCTGATAATTTCAAGTGCTGATGAGCGTTCATGGCAACAAGAATTCATGTTCATTATTGGTAGGAATTCAGAATGGCACAGCCCCTTTGGAAGGCAGTTGGCCATTTCTTACAAAGCTAAATATAGTCTTACCCTATAATCTAGCAATCATGCTCCTAGGTACTTACCCAGTTGAACTGAAAATGTATATCCATACAAAGACCTGTGCAAAAATGCTTATAGCAATTTTATTCATAATTGCCAAAAACTGCAAGAAACCAAGATGTTCTTTAGTAGGCAGATGTGCAACCAGAGGGTACATCAATGAAATGGAATATTATTGAGCAACAAGCAGAAAACCACAGAACTGTGAAGACAGGGAGGGACCCTCATTGCATATCGCAAAGTGAAAGAAGCCAGTCTAAAAAGGCTGTGGTCAGTATTTCTGTAAAACTGTTCTAAAAATAACGTCTATTCATTTTGTAAGAAATTTTTAAAAAGAGGAAAAAAAAACCCACAAACTTTATGGGGAAGTTATAGACTTTCCAAGACAGCATAAGATTGTCTCAGGGCTTGGAACTGGAGTTTGAGTCAATCTTGCTCAACTCCCAGGCGGCTTCTAATTCACACCACAAACTTCTGAGACTAGGTGTTGGCTTTAATGTCCAGTTGTAAATAAGTCTGGAAGTCTGGTTACCGTGCTCCTTTTCACCCAAGAAGTCCTCATGATGGCTTCCTTCTGGCTTTCTCAAATTCAGGGCTGTTTTGCAATTGTCAAAACTCTTACAAGTCCATACCTAGTTCTGCCTAGACCATACACTCAGAAGCTCATCGCTAGTGGTGAGAGTGCTCCGTGCTTCCTGAGGCCATTCTCCGCCCCTTCTGTTTCCAGTATGTGCTGTGCCTATACTACTTCCTGGAAGTCTCAAAGTCTCCCTGTTGTTTCCTCAAAAATGCATTTCTCTGTTGTTTTTTGTCAACTTGAAATACTTTCAAGTATGACATACAAGCTGTAAAGTACAGAAAGTTTTCCTCCATGTTTATAGACATATAGACATATTTTATGTTCCTTTTTGTGAGAAAGGATCTTTCTGTTGCCCGGGGTGGAGTGCAGTGGCTCAGTCATGGCTCACTGCAGCCTCAACCTCCTGTGTCCAAGGGATTCTCCCATCTCAGCCCCTTGAGTAGCTAGGACTACAGGCAAGCACCACCATGCCCAGGAAATTTTTTTAATTTTTTTGTAGAGAAGGCAGGGCCTTGCTATGTTGCCCAGGCTAGTCTTGAACTCCTAGCTCAAGTCATCCTCAGGCCTCAACCTCTCAAAGTGCTGGGATTACAGGCACGAGCCACTGGGCCTGGCCAATTTATTAACTTTATATATACATCTTAAGTGTATTCATTCATCTCAATGAATTTTCACAAATGAATAACTCCTTTAACTACCACCTAACTCAAGATAGCCTGTCCAGCATTCCAGTTTCTGTTTTTCTTATTTTTTTGACCTGCCAGATGGAGATAGAACGCGTTTTTGCAGTCTCTGTTGTTTTAAGTTTTATGTGCATTTCCAACACAGTCGCAGCATTTTCAGCGCTCCATGTTTTGACTCATTCATTGGCTTCCATTTTAAATGTTTCCTGCTTCTGCCTGCACGGATTCAATGTTGCTTCTTACCAAAACAGAGGAACTACAGGGAACGTCTTCAACTTATAGCCTTCAACGAAGGGGGCTGGATTTATTAGGTTGGTGCAAAAGTAATTGCGGTTTTTGCACCAACCTAATAATTTCATGTTCATGATTGCCACATGGTTTATCTTTAAAGCAATTCTGTGCTTTTTTGCAGAGGGGAGCTAAGGCTTCATGGAGCTGAAGGTGAATTTCCCAGGCAGGCGGGAGAGGTTGTACTCAGAGGGCTCCCAGGGAACCCAGCTGCGCTCAGCCCGACATTGTCAGCAGTGAAGGGGCTTACCTGACCGACCACTGAGGCTCACCTTCCCCAGGCCTGTTCTCACACTCCAGCCTGCATCAGACTCACCCACAGGGCTCTTCACAGTACAGGGCTGGGCCCTATTCCCAGGGTTTCTGCTGCAGTAGGTCTTGGAGGTCTCAGATTTTGCATATCTAAAAAGTCCTCAGGTGATGCTGGCGGTGCCTTCGGGGAACCCCACTCTGAGAAGCGCCACACTGCTGGAAGCTGGGTCCCAGCAGTGATGTAGAGAGGAGCAGGCTGTTCTGAGCCTCAGCTAACAGAGCCACCATCCACTGCTCCTTCTGTCTGAGGTCCCTACAGAGGAGGGAAGGAATTCTTCCCAGAACTTTCCTCAGGGCTCCGGGTACCGCATGATTCTGGAAGACTTGGGGTAAAGCGTCTTTATGGAGACATTGCATGGGATCATGGCCAGCGCTCAGGTTTGGGGACTCCAGGCTGTCCATGCACCAGCTATTGATTGGGCAGGGAGGCGGGGGCAGTGAGAGCATGGTGCCTGGCACACAGCAGCTGTTATACTTTGCACACATTTTGGCAGATTTTTCTTCGATGGTGGTATGGGGGTCGTGGAAGGAGTTGTCTTGTGAGCCAAACTGGGCTTGAACCATCTCAGCTGTCCTGAAAAATGGGCAGGAACTGGGAGCCTCGTGGGTATCATAGTAAGTTTGACCCAGTGACTAAGATGGAGTAAACAAGGGGCGGTCCCTCTGCTCCCTGACTTCACCCTGCTACTAAGACCCTCATCATACTGAATTTCAATGGCCTGTTCACCTGCACAGCTCTTCGGTTGGACCAGGGTTTCAGTCTCAGCGCTATTGACATTTGGGCCTGGATAATCCTTTGAGGGCGGGGCTGCCCTGGGCATCATAGGGTGTTTAGCAGCATCCCTGGTCTCTGTCCACTGGATGCCAGCAGCAATTCCCCAACGTCAAATCACGACAGCCAGAAATGTCTCTAGACGATGCCCAATGTGTCCTGGGTCAGAATAGCTCCGACTGGTAACTGCTGAGTTAGACTGGGAGCTCCCAGGAGGGAGGAACCACACCTTCCATCCTTTCACCTCCAGGACGAGCACATAGTAGGTGCTCACTAAGGGAAAGTCGAAGGTATCCAACCTGCCTGGCCAGATAGTCAGCATTTCAGGCTCATTATGACATTTGATTCTCAAAACCATCTGTGAGGAAGACTCATGTGAGAGATGAGGAAACAGCAGGTGGGGTCGCTTGCTCAAGGTCTCCTGGCTAGTTAGCAATGGAGGCAGGACTTGAACTCTATGCTTTGCGCCTCACTGATGGGCCGTAAGAGCAGGGTGACACCTCTGTCCCGCTGGCCTCCTCAGCACAAGACAGGAGCTCATGCGTGTGTCTCAGGCAGTTCCCAGTTTCTTTGTCTTTCCCACCAAATTCTGCAAACTGCAGCCTCCCAAGTTCACGTTGTATTTTGAGGAATGACTTCAGCACTGAAACATGTTTCACATTTAAGGTTAGGCAGGCCCTGCTTACAGCAGGAGCTTACGAGATCTCCAGCCCTTCTGGGGAAGGATATAAAAGGCTGACTTGAATGTTATGAAAGCTTAGGAAAAAAGGAATGCTAATGATCATACAAAAATAGAATGCCAAAGGAAGCTATTGCCAAACTGAAACAGGACTCAGATTCCGGGATAATGGACACATGAATCACAGCAAGGGAAAAAAAGTGAGCTGGCGTTTTCCCCTTTCATCGACATACTGATGATCATAAGATAAATCATGTTTGGAGAAGCATCAGGATGATTGGATTAAGTTTTACTGCAGCGTTTCTGACTAATCTTGGACCCGGGCAACCTAATTGAAAACTTACATCTGCACTAAGCTGGAGAGTTCAAACTCACCGCTGCGAGGCAGGCACAGGCCCGGGGAGCACCTCCCTCCACATGGCTGTATCATACTGAAGACGCAGAGCCAAAAACTCTATTTTCCCACCATGATTTTACCCAGAAACTTTTCTGGATTTGTGGATGACAATCAGATGGTTGTCCGTGATGTGTCGTCCCTTTGCCTGGCAGGCTGAAAATCAAGATAACCACAGCTCCAAGCAAGCACTGCTTTTCTTTTTAATGAGAGGAAAAGAGGCAACAATTTTTAAGTGACCTCGCTTTTTGCTTTTGTAAAGTGAAGCGATCGCCCCACTGCTGTGATTTTAATAAGCCCGAAAGTTCTCCTAGGTATCCTCCAGGGAGGAATTTCATTCTTCATCTGCATTCAATGTTCCAGAAATACCCTGCACCCATGAGCAAATCCTAACAAGGCTTCCAACTAGACCCTTGGGAGTGGAATTTGCCAAATAAATGAGTTGTTCTAACTGAATCTCCCGGGCCAAGGCTGGTTCCTGTGACGATGCCCTCGGCTGGGTGGAGAGGTGGACCCTGTGGTTGGCAGGCCCCCAGATGCGTACCCCTGGGCTGAGCTCTGCAGCCCAATGCCCCTCCCATCCACTGAGGAGACCTGGACCATTCCAGAGGGGCCACCTTTCCTCTGTGGCCCCCAGCCTCATGCTTCCAAAGGAGGATAGGAGGTGACAGTGTGTGTGGGCACAGGGGTAGAGAGGAGGCAAAATGGGAGCTCACTGAGAAATGTGGAAGAGGCATTGTGCAGGTACCAAGGGCCTGGGTCTTCGAGCACTGGGTGGGAAGCCTGGTTCTTGTCTTTCCCGGCTGTGACACCCTCAGCAAGATACGTAAACCATATGCAACCGCCAGATGTCTCATCCATACACCCGGGTGTTGTCATGAGAAAGGAATAACACGATGTGCTTAGTAAAATGGAATGTCAGTGACATCCACATCCCTGCACAAATGAGTCCACGAAAAGCATGGCGCAAGTGGAACCGAGAGTCACGTGGGAGCCTCGTTACACGCAAGAGCATTAGGCCTTGCTGAGGCGCTCTGTCTCCTCTGGACTCGGTGTGCCACGCGGGCAGAAACAGTCCCGTTGCCTTGTCCTTTGCACCTAATGTCACGCCAGCACAGAGCAGGTATGCAGTAAACATTTGTCAATCGAAAGAAGAGCTTGGCAGGGGCTCCCTTTTCCCTCCACCTCACCCCAAGTGCCATCCTCAGGGGCCCCCATCCCACCTGGCCCTGTGCCCTCCTGCCACCTACTTGGGACATTTCCCTGATAAACCTGGTTTGGATGAGGAGGAGCTGGTCCAGGGCTTGGAAACCGGGTGTCAGGGTTGGTCCTGCCGCCATCTGCCCGCGTGCTTCCGGGCGTATCGCTTCCCTGCTTGGACCCTCAGTGTCCTCTTCTGCTCTTCCATGTGACAGTCATAGCACAGGCTGGCAGCAGACGTGTGGCTCTTGAACTGTGCTCCACAAAATCCTGCTTGGTTCTCCCGCCAGAACCTCTGGAGGCCCTCATCTCTGGGACCTCACCCTTCACGTTAGCCAAGGCACGCTACTTTTTCTTTTTCAGTGAACAGTTCCTGGGAAAGGTATTGCTTCATTTCTAGTATATTGCTTCATTTCTAGTAGAACTTTCATCCCTCTGGACTGAGAGGTTCCTCCTCAATTCTATCTGTGCTGCACAGGGCCCAATTTGGGGCCATGAGACATACGGGGTGTCCCAGAGTGAGACCATTACTTCTTGCAGGACAATGGGCAGCTCTGCTTTCTGTGAGAGGCTTCCCCGCATCCAGAAGCCAGCCAGGCTCACGTTTCCTTGGGTAGCGAGGCCTCCGGAGAGTTTGGGTCTTTCCTACAGGACACAGGCATACACAGAGATGCTGGTCTGTTCAAACTACCCATTCCAGGCTAGGCACATTGGCTTATGCCTGTAATCCTAGCACTTTGGGAGGCTGAAGCAGGAGGATCACCTGAGGTCAGGAATTTGAGACCAGCCTGGGCAATGTAGTAAGACTCCCATTTCAACAAAAAAAGAAAAGAAAAGAAAAAAGCAGCCAGAAGTGTGGGTGCACACCAGTAGCCCCAGCTACTCAGAGGCTGAGGCAGGAGGATGGCCTGAGCCCGGGAGCCTCAGCTGCAGTGAGTGATGATGGTACCACTGCTCTCCAGCAAGGGTGACAAAGTGAGATCCAGGCTCAAAAAAAGCAAATAAATAATTTTAAAAAATAATCAACTTTCCATTCAAAACTTTCACCATCTTCTGAACTTTCTCTTGGCCACTGCCCCAGAACACCTCGCCTACTTCTCAGAAAGAAGGAGCACCAGCTTGCCCACCCCTTGCCCACATTTTCCCTCAAGCCTTACACTATCCCCAGCAGCAGCACTGACTTCTTCACAAGGTTGAGTGGCCACACGCCTTAGACCATGCAGGCTACCATAATGAAATACCACAGGCAGAGTATTTATAAACAACAGAAATGGATATCTTACAGCTCTGGGGGCTGGGAAGTCCAAAGTCAAGATGGACTCCATGTCGGGTGAGGGCCCACTTTCTGGCTTATAGATGGCATCATCTTGCTGTGTCCTTCCTGGGTGGATGGGACCAGCGAGCTCTCTGGGGTCTATTTTATAAGGGCAGTAATGCCATTCATGAGGGCTCTGCCTTCCTGAGGTAATCACCTCCCAAGGTTGCTCTTTCTAATACCATTGCATCGGGCATGAGGTTTCAACATGAAACCGATATCCAGACCATTAGATTTGGTCAATGTGGAGATGGTTTTAGACTGTTTGCTACTTGTACTAACAGCATAAGCAGCAACATCATAATATCGGCTTCCCACATCCCTAGGATGATACCAAATTGGATAAGCCAGATGACAGACGTGGCAGTGAGTTGCTCCATCCTGGGATAGCTAGCTCTCAAACACAACAAACACCTTCATGGCTGCAGCTGTGCCCTAAGTAGGGCAGGTGGAAAGTCCTACCTCTCACTGGAACCAGAGAAGTGGATGAGACAGTGCCTTGTGGCAGCCATTACAAGACAGGGAGCCTCTGATAGGACAGGGAAGTGGATGGAGAAGGACCTGGAGGCGACCCTCACATACCGCCCAGCTTGCTGAATCCCAGGAAGGACACAGGGTGTTCTGCTAAGACTTGGGTCTGGCTGTACTGGGGCTCACCTATGCGGGGTTCCCAAGAGCCCCATGGCGGAGCCGTTCCCTACTCTGTCCTCCTACCTTCCTTCTAGTTGAGGACAAGGTGTCTGCCCTCTCATCTAAGGAGAAACTCACCCTGAGAGCCTTGGATTTGTTAAAACTCTCATTGGAAACCTATTTAATCAATGATCACCTCTCTTCTGAATCTCCCTCCTACCCAGCCCCTTAGCCATAAGGGGCTTAGATACATTTCACACACACACCTACCTTAACAAGCAGATAATCCACCAAAACATATACTTCTAAGTCTCCCCTGGCTCCTGATGCTCTCTGGTCCTTTCTGAGTAACCTCTCTGCCTGTCCCCTGCATGAGTTCATTCACACCACAGGCTCCAGCTGCCCTCTTTTTGCTGAAAATGCCTCACCTGACTCCAGCCCGGTCCTCCTCCAAGCTGCTATGGAGCCTTGCTGATGGAGGTTATCCACCTGAATGCCAGAAAGGCATCTCAGATCCCGTGAGTCTAGGCAACAGCTGTGTCTCTGTCCCTTGAGCTGCTCTTCCTGCCTGCACCTCCAAAGCACACTTACAGAAGCCAGAAATTCAGCAGGCAGCCTAGACATGCTTCTCTTGAATCCCTGATGTCCAATATTTATTTGGGGACTATGCCTTGTTAATCTTAAATGTATCTCTTTTTTCCCCTGTACTTTCCTTTAGAGTCATCACAGTTTTTGCATCAAGATACACAACCTCATTAGCAGGTTTCTTTTGAAAGCTTAGTACTAAATATATTTGAGTACTAATCTCTACTATATACTGAAGTATTGTATTAACTATTACTAGAAATACGATGTCTGAATAGTCCTGTATCTCTTTGAACAGTTTGAACTTACAACTAAGGAATTTCCCTCTAAGAAAACAGCAGCCTTAATCATTTCACCAGAAATCTATCAAATATTTAGAGAGCAAAAACCAGCACTCTTAGACAAACTCAGAAAACAGAAAAGCAGGAACACTTCCCAACTCATTTTAGGAGGTCCATATTATCCTGAAACAACACAGCAACAGAAAGACATGACGAGAAAAGTACAAACCAACTTCTTTCATGAACATGAATGCAAAGATCCTTCACAAAATCAAGGTGGAAACAGTAATGAGATTTTTTTAAATGATAAATATGAGATTATTTTCGCAGATAAACACTGATACTTCAAGAAAGGTGCAGTCTGTCTTTGAAAGTGCACATTTCAAACTACCACTTTGAGAAGCAGTCTGAGAAAGAGAAAAAAGGGCCTCTGACATCGGCTGCAGGCCGGACACTCACAGCTCAGCCCTGGTGTTCCCTGCTGAATATAAGCAATCTTACAGAACCCAGCAACAGAAGGAGGTGGTTTGGCTGCGTCCCCACCCAAATCTCGTCTTCCATTGTAGCGCCATCATCCCCATGTGTTGTGGGAAGGACATGGTGGAGATTATTGGATCATGGGGGTGGTTTCCCCATACTGTTTTTGTGGTAGTGAGTAAGTCTCAAGAGATCTAGTGGTTTTATAGAGAAACTCCCTTTCGTTTGGTTCTTATCCTCTCTTGTTGCTGCCATGTGAGACGTGCCTTTTGCCTTCTGCCATTATTGTGAGGCCTCCCCAGCCACATGGAACTGTGAGTTCATTAAACCTCTTTCTCTTTTTTTTTTTTCTTTTTTTTGAGACAGAGTCTCGCTCTGTTATCTAGGCTGGACTGCAGTAGTACAATCTCTGCTCACTGCAACCTCCGCCTCCTTGCTCAAGTGATTCTCTTGCCTCAGCCTCCTAGTAGCTGGGATTGCAGGTACCTGCCGCCAAGTCAGGCTATTTTTTGTATTTTTAGTAGAGATGAGGCTTCACCATATTGGCCACGTTGGTCTTGACTCTTGATCTCAAGTGATCTACCTGCCTCAGCCTCCCAAAGTGCTGAGATTACGGAAGTGAGCCATGCACCCTACCAAACCTCTTTCCCTTTATAAATTATCCAGTCTCGGGTATGTCTTTATCAGCAGTGTGAAAATGGACTAATAGATCAGACGAGTCCTTTCATTACCGTGATATAGTAAGGCAACAGACAGCACCACTCTGGAGGCTTGTCTAAGCAGAAACAACACCAAGATTACATGTAAAATACCAAACATCCCCTTCTCCCATCTAAGAGGACTGGCAGGTGCTTCCTTACCCATCAGAGCCTCACGCTGACTTTCTTCCTTAGGTTACACAGCCAGAAAATTACCTCTGCAGAGAAAAGTCCCACTTCCTTAAACTCTTCCCCCAAATCCCCCAGCACAAGCCCAGATCCCAGTGACATATATTCTCCTTTGTTACACAGAGCAATAAATCCGACTTGCCTAACTACAGATATCTACTCAGTGGTCTTCAATGATGGAGGGCACTGAGAAATTAAACTATATTATTTTTTGCTTTTCATCCACTTCACGTGGGAAAAGCCCATGATACTTTCATATCTTCTTCTCTATTTGTGTTTCTGTCACCTGATATTTCTAACAGTTTTAAAGCCACCTATTATTCAGTCGACAAAGTTTAGCACTTTTCCATATTCGTGAGTTTTATATGCTAACGTGAACTTTTTTCCATGTGATGCTTTTCAAATACTTTTAAAACATTAATTCTTAAATTTTTGCTTTCTTTTTCATTTGTGTCAACTAGATGCACTTTTCCCCACTTTTCAATTTTTCTTTTTACGTGTCAATACATTTTAAGTGTTACCTCTAAGCAATCCCTTCTCTTCCTCCTTGTGTTATTTCTTGATATGGTGTTGAGCATCGATTTGCTTGGCACTATTTGGTTCATTTGACATTTACAATCCACAAAGGCACAGCTATGATCTCCATTTTTGGTTGAGATAATTAAGCAGCAAGGCAAAGACTCACAGCTAGTCAATAGCCAACTCAGATTCGAACCCAATTTATCTGGTTTCGAAGCTCTTGCTGTGTTCCATTCTGCCTGATATGTTTCTTTTTTTTCACCAAATCTGAGATTGTCTGAATTTTGATTAGGAAGGGTGAAATATCTATTTATAATTATAATGCTATTATGACATTAAATCATTTGGCCAAATTTCCAATTTGTCTTTGGATAAATTGCCTTTGCCAAAAGGTCTTTGTCTTTTGGGCAAATTGGCCAGTTGACAAATTGCCAATTAGCCATTTTATTTGTTTTAATTTCCAGCTTTCTGCACTCTGTGTCTTCTAAGTTGTTTGTGCCAGAACAATGCTGTAGCCATCATGGATACTCAGTCATTTTCTGTGGAACCAGTCACTGGTCTACAATGATATTGTTGCTGATAATCCAACTTTGGAGCCAAAAACTTCTTTTTATTCCTCCCTATACAGAATAAATCGCTTGGTGCATTTCTTATTCTTGTTTAATTATCCCTGCTCTTTCTCCATCTTCTATAATTTACCCAGACTTAAATATCCAGACTCTCTATTATTAAGTATTTTTCTCATGTAAAGTACACTTATCAAATTATTTTCATCTTTGTCCTTCAATTTTATAATCATCTTTGCTTCGGTGTTTTTCTGTTCCTCTCTAATGCTGACTAATTTCGATACCTACCTCTAGTCATATATGACGACTTTTCTTTTGGGGGTTGTTGACTTTTCTTTGTCCGCTGATGGTCTAGTGTAGGTTTGGAGAAACGCAGGAACAAAGAACGGTCGTGCAGTGTCAGCCTTCGTCGGCCTGAGAACCGCTTCTCGTTTGTTTTCATGCACACAGGTTGCCGTGCACAGCCCTGCCCGGTTCCGCTCTTGAGAGGCATTCTTCTGGCTCCAGCACACTGAGGTGGGAGTGAATGGAGACAGGGTCTCCAAAGCACTACGGAATGCCGTGCATGCTGTAGCTTTTCATTGCTGTTTGGCTGGTACAGATGCAGAACATGCAATCCATGCGTCCTCCCCGGCGGGTCCAGTTAGGACTCCGGCATGGGTGCGCAGCAGGTCAAGTTAGGACTCGGGCATGGGCGCGCAGCGGACCCAGTTAGGACTCGGGCATGGGTGCGCAGCGGGTCAAGTTAGGATTCAGGCATGGGTGCGCAGCGGGTCCAGTCGGATGTGAACACATGGTCGGAGAGCAGATGCTGGGTCCCCCAGCTTAGTAAAGGTCGTAAAGGATTCACAGAACACCAGGATACATGAATGGAAAGGCCCTACCTGCATTTATTCCAGGGAAATGTTTGAATGAAGAGGAAAGTTCCTCCACGTTGCCACATACAGCAGGATTCTCCTCATTTTCAAGACTGGACCATCCCGTTGTACATAAGACATTATTCTAAGGGCAACAGGCAGCCACAAGACACGTTCTACCTGACTCTGCTTACCTGAGGCGTCTGAAGTAGTGAAGTTCTTAGACACAGAAAGTAGAATGGTGATTGGGCCAGGAACTGGCGGAGTTCTGTAAGGTGGGCAATGGTATAGTGATTTTCCCATGTGAGAAGAAAGACCGCTGCCTGTCCAACCTCAGACTGGTGCCACCTTTGTCATTCTTGTGATAGACCTTTGCAGCCAATGGTGATGGTCTCAAAACAATGCTGTCACCCTCCTCATGCTTCCTTTAAAAATCTTTGTCCATTTGACCCAGCAATCCCATTACTGGGTATATATCCAAAGGATTATAAATCATTCTACTATAAGGACACATGCACACGAATGTTCACTGCAGCACTGTTTACAATAGCAAAGACCTGGAACCAACCCAAATGCCCATCGATGATAGACTGGACAGGGAAAATGTGGCACATATACACCATGGAATATTATACAGCCGTCAAAAATGATGAGTTTGTGTCCTTTGTAGGGACATAGATGAACCTGGAAGCCATCATTCTCAGCAAACTAACACAGGAGCAGAAAATCAAACACCACATGTTCTCACTCATAGTCGGGTGTTGAACAATGAGAACACATGGACACAGGGAGGGGAGCACTGCACACTGGGGTCTGTTGGGGGGAAATAGGGGAGTGACAGAGCGGGTGGGGAGTTGGGGAGAGATAGCATGGGGAGAAATGCCAGATAGAGGTGAGGGGGAGGAAGCAGCAAATCACACTGCCACATGTGTACCTATGCAACAATCTTGCATGTTCTTTACATGTACCCCCAAACCTAAAATGCAATAAATAAAAAAATAAAAAATAAGTCTTTGTCCTTCTTCCCCTCCTTGAATACACACACAGCCTACTATAGCACACATATTCCCACTGCGATACTCTATTCCCAAGTAAATAACTATTTTCTCTTACAAAGTCTTTCTGTGTTTGTTGTTTGGGTTGACAGCACACACCAGAAACATTGAGAAGAGGAGCAGACCCAAGCATAAATGAGGAACTGATATTTGAAACAAGACAGCCCATCAAATCAGTGAGCAGAGGATGGGCTCATTGGCTAACTCCCTGGAGGAAAACAAGTTGACATTCTCCGCTGTAATGACAGGTAAAAATAAATTCCATATGACATAAGGAATTAAATGTTTTTTTTAATTCTATATAGGTACTCAAAAAATAAAGACATATATTAATGATCATGGAGTATAGAAAATTCCTAAATGCACAAACTCCAGAAGGTATTAAAAAAAGGTTTAGACCAGGCGCGGTGGCTCACGCCTATAATCCCAGCACTTTGGGAGGCCAAGGTGGGCAAACCACGAAGTGAGGAGATCGAGACCATCCTGGCTAACACGATGAAATCCCTGTCTCTACTAAAAATACAAAAAAAAAAAAATTAGCTGGGATTGGTGGCATGTTCCTGTAGTCCCAGCTACTCAGGAGGCTGAGGCAGGAGAATCACTTGAATCGGGGTGGGTTGCAGTGAGCTGAGATCGCGCCACTGCACTCCAGCCGGGGGGACAGACCGAGACTCCATCTCCAGAAGAAGAAAAAAAGATTTAACAGGTTACACAAAAGAGAAATTTTTGAACAGATTTTTAAAATAAACTGAAAAGACAAGTGACAGCTTTTATGAAAATATTCACAATATATAAAAGAAATAATTAGTATCTGTGATTTATACAAAAGACTACAACTATCAAAAGAAAAAGGTAACTCAAAAAACTGGCAAAGATTATGAATAGGCACTTCACTGAAGAAAGAAAAAGACAGATAACCAGTATATCTGTGAAAAGAAACTAACCTTATCTATAGTTCAAGAAATGCAGATTTGAACAGCTATTTTATTTACATGTATGTTTTTATATGTGCCCACATACATACATGTATGAGTGTGTGTATGTATGTATATGTATCTACATACCATACACATCTATACATTTGCCTATAACATTAGCAAAATGTGTAAATAATGGTAATATTCACTGGTGACCAGAGAGTAGGAAGCAAGCATTCTTTCACATGCCCTTAGTAGGATTATAGATCAATAAAACCATCATGGAAATAACTTAGCAATACCTATTAACATGTCAAAGGTGGAGATACTCTAACCCAATAGTTTCACATTTAGGAATGTACCACAGACAAATAATAAATGAGTGGATAAAGTTGTAGGCATAATGATGCTAACCTCAGCATGAGTGACAATAAAAAAAAGGTTGGAAAGGGGCCAGGCACGGTGGCTCCCGCCTGTAATCCCAGCACTTTGGGAGGCCGAGGCAGGTGGATCACCTGAGGTTAGGAGTTCAAGAACAGCCTGCCCAACATGGTGGAACCCCATCTCTACTAAAAATACAAACATTAGCCAAGTATAGTGGCAAGCACCTGTAATCCCAGCTGCTCGAGAGGCTGAAGCAGGAGAATCGCATGGACCTGGGAGGCGGTGGTCCTGCAGTAAGCAGAGATCGCACCGTTGCACACCAGTCTGGGCGACAGATTCCACCTCAAAAAAGAAAAAAGAAAAGAAACATTGGAAAACTGCCACGTGTCCATCATTAGGGAATGGTCACATACATTGCATTGGGGAATTTGCTCTCTCGTTCCTTGGAGCTTTTGTGTAGACAGACGTTGCTTCAGCATGTCTCTGCCCTTCTTCAATCCCGGAGAAGGAAGCCTGAGTTCTCGCTGGTAGATTTGGAACAGGACCTGAGTATGCATAGCTCTTTTTCCTGGCTCACAGCCAGGCCAGGCCAGACACTGAGCTTGGCAATCAAGGTCCCTGCTGCTGGAGGGGGTCTTCAGGGAGCAGGTCTTCTGGAGACTGCACAGCCTTAGGGCTCCTGTGGCTGATGTACCCAAAGAATGTTCTCCAGCAGCCCCAGCCCGGAAAGGGTTCAATGAGACCTCTGGCTGCCTTGCTGTTCATGCACTCTCAGTGGGTTCTGATTCACAACTCTCAGAAGAAAGAGCCTGGCTCCTACCTCTCGAAATGGGAAGGCATTTATGATGTCCATAATAAATTTTAAAAGCAAGTTAAAGATTATATGTAGAGCATAAATTCTGTTTTTGCTTTACACGTGGGGTGGGGGGGTGTGTGTGTGTGTGCATTCACATACAGGTCTGTTTACAGATACACGGATTCACATACAGGATACTTCCTGAGGGAGTCTCTTTACGCCAAGTTATAATAATAATGGTGGCTGCAGGCCGGAGAGAGGGCATGCTTGTGAGGCAAGAAAAAGGATTTTCATTTTTTACTTTCTTTGCTTCGTGAAAATTTTGTAGGATTGTGGATTATTTTCCATTTAGAGAAAAAATAGTTTTAAAACAAAGAGTAAACATCTTATGTATAACAACAAGATATTCAAATTATTTATTACTTTATAGGAATAGCAAAATATTCCTATGTTAAAAATGCAAGCAACCTACTGCATGTGCTTTACGTCATCTATTCTATTTGATTAGAGCTATCAATCCTTTACTTAGTGAGGCTTAAGGGAATCTCTTAACAGAATTCATTTTCATAGCTGGATCTCTGTGCACTTAAGTTACAGATGAAGAGCTGGCCAGGCACGGTGGCTCACGCCTGCAATCCCAGTGCTTTGGGAGGCCATGGGGGAGTGGATTACTGGGTCAGGAGATCAAGACCATCCTGGCCAACATGGTGAAACCCCGTCTCTACTGAAAATACAAAAAAAATTAGCTGGGTGTGGTGGTGCACACCTGTAGTCCCAGCTACTTGAAAGTAGCTACTCCTGCTGAGGCAGAAGAATTGCTTGAACCCAAGAGGCAGAGATTGCAGTGAACCGAGATCATGCCACTGCACTACAGCCTGGGTGACAGTGGAAGACTCTGTCTCAAAAAAAAAAAAAAAAAAGTTAGCTAGGCATGGTGGCAGGCACCTGTAATCCCAGCTACTCAGGAGGCTGAGGCAGGGGAATCACTTGAACCTGAACCTGGGAGGCAGAGGTTCCAGTGAGCTGAGGTCCTGACATTGCATTCCAGCTTGGGTGACAGAGGGAGACTCTGTTTCAAAAAAAAAAAAAAAAAAGGTGAGGCCCCGCCTTCTCTCTGATGCCGCAGTGGACCAGGAGCTGCACTGACAGAAGGCGTGGGCACCCCGGGAGATTATCTGCCATTTTTCCATACCACTTCCACAGTGCACGGCACAGTGAAGACTTACTGAACTGCACCTGAGCATATCGGTAACCCACTGAGATAGCTTGGACATTTGTCCCCTTCGAACCTCATGCTGAAATTTCATCACTAATGTCGGAGGTGAGGTACGACGGGAGGTGTTGGGGTCATGGATGAAGATCCCTCATGAACATCTTGGCGCAGTCCTTGAGGTAAGGAGTGGGTTCTCGCTCTATTCGTTCCATGAGGACTGAGTATTTAAAAGAGCCTGGCACCACCCCACCCCTTGCTTCCATTCTCACCGTGGGATCTTTGCACATGCCAGCGTCCCCTCCCCTTCCACCGTGAGTGGAATCAGCCTCAATCACCAGATACAGATGCCGGTGACATACTTCCTGCACAGCCTGCAGAACCGCAAGCCAAAGAAACCCCTTCTGTGTATTGCCCAGCTTCAGACAGTCCTTTACCACAAACAGACTAAGACGCCCATGTTCTTCCAGGATGCGATGACAGCCCCACTTCTGTGAGGCTAGCTTCTCTCTGGCCCCATCACTGGGTCATTTGATTTGCCCACTTCACAGACAGCTCCCTCCCCACCTGAAACAGACCATAGATGGTTGACACTGCTTGGTTTGTCCTGCCATGTGATCACGATTCTTCACATCTTCCAGAAGGTTCTGAAAAAATATCTGGGCCTTGGCCAGGCGCAGTGACTCACACCTGTAACCTCAGCACTTTGGGATCCAAGGCAGGCAGATTATGAGGTCAAAAGATCAAGACCATCCTGGCCAACACGGTGAAACTCCATCTCTACTAAAAATACGAAAAGTAGCTGGGCATGGTGGTGGGCACCTGTAGTCCCAGCTACTCGGGAGGCTGAGGCAGGAGAATCACTTGAATCCGGGAGGAAGAGGTTGCAGTGGGACAAGATCATGGCCACTGCACTCCAATCTGGTGACAGAGTGAGATTTCATCTCAAAAAATAAAATAAAATAAAAATATCTGGGCCTTAAAACCACTCACCCTTGCTAGATATTTTTCCTTTGTGCATTTTTTGTGTGTGTGTCACTTTGATAAGAAAGAGGAGAGCAGATAAACTCATAGGATCAATTCTCACTGCAGAAATAAAAGCCTAATCAATTTTGGAAATGGAATACTTACCGAATAAAACAATACCTGTCCATTCCGTTACAACCCATCTTGGTGAAGACAGCCTGTCTACTCACAGGGAGAACCAGGGGAAGCCCAAGTGGTCTTGACTCTGATTCGCTCCAGGCATCTCCTCATGGTCAATGCCACAGTCCTCCGCCAGGTGCCCTACCTGCAATTTGGAAGGCTTGATTCTCTCTCGCTGGGATCTCACCTGCTCTCCTGACACTGACCTTCACGGCTTTCCACACTGCCTCCTGGCCACCACGTCTGGCTGCTGAGAGGCACGTACCCCAGCACCCACCACAACCCTGTGTTAAATCAAAGACCCCCACCCCTGAACAATGCTCTCTGTCTCTGACAAAGTTTCCTCTAAGAAAGTACTTCTTAGATTTATAATTGTGGAGTCAGGAAGAAAATGTGAAGGGTTCGAGCATCTTTTCTGGGTCAGTGAAGAAAACAGTTCAAGATTTCCAATAGTAGTAAAAACATCAAACAGGTATCTCAGAGGTTTCTACGAACCAGACAATAAACTAAGTTTGTTATTATATAGTATCTTATTTGACTCCCAAAACAACTCTGTGATGTATAGACTGTCATAGGAAAGGAGTCTTATTGCCTGTAGAAAGTCTCCCTTAAACTCAGTGTTCCATGCTGCTCTGTATGGGAGCAGCCAAGTGCTGCATGGCCCTGTCTGTCTAGGGAGATTGCAAGACTGCGTGTTATTTCAGAGTTGCAGCCTCCAGAGGCCCCAGCACTGGATCACACATACAATAAGTGTCCAAGTAACGATTGCTGCATGAATTGTTGCAGAGGTCACCTGTGACCCTTGGGTGGGCAGGGTGCACAGTGACACTATCAAGAGTTATTGGAGCAGCTTACAGGCAAACTGTATCTCCTTTAAAACTTACATTGATGATAAACATGAAAATTGAGACTGTCAGTTTAATTTTATGCATTTAACTTTGTCGATTAAGTTCCATTAGAATAGAAATGTGCTATAAGTAAGACAGTTGGAAACTCAGGAGAATCACTAGTATTACTACAGCAATAGTTAATATTTTTAAAAATTCCAGTGCAACCCAAGGATTTTCCTGCTCCCATAGGAGAGATTTGGCCCCTTCTTGAATGTTCAGACATCCCAAATCATGTGCTTAACATGCAAGCTAAAAATCCATCTAAAATTAGATCTGCCTAACAGTGAATAAAAGGCATTCCAAAGGAAGGTTTTCAACAAAATAACGTTAAAATGTCCATATGTTTAACTTGGCTTCAAGTTGCAAAATATCACAGTGTTATACACTATTAATGGTGTAAACTTATATGGGCTTTTCAGCTGATCCAAAAGCAAAAGAGAAAAAAGTAAGTTAAGCAAAAATGAGGTGAAAGCTCAAGATAGGTGGAAAGAAATGCTCAAAATATTTATTTTTAAAAACAATTCAGGTGACTTCCCTGTCCATATTGCAAAACATCAGATTGATTTTTCAGAAAGATATTAGGTTCCCAGTATGTTTTAGGGCAACAGTACAGACATCTGGTTGGCAGAGAAGCCGAGCATACATTCCTGCAACGTTTTTAGTCTCCCAGTCATTCTGTTTCCTCCCTGAAAAATTAACAATAGAGACCCATGAGGTGTAGAATGAACAATTCCCTAGAGTATCAATACCTTTTATTTCTTTGATGAAATACAGAATGCAGAGATCAGGGATTCTCACCAATGATCTCCTGATAGGAATTATTCTACACCTATCTACTATTTTCAGTACTTTAATTCTCTACAAACACGTATCTATTACAAACACTTGGGAAATTATTAACTGGGCATGGTGGCATGTGCCTCTAGTCCTGGCTACTCAGGAGGCAGGAGCAGGAGGACAACTTGAGGCCAGGAGTTCAAGGTTACAATGAGTTGTGATTGTGCTACTGCACTCCAGACTGAGTGACAGAGAGAGACCCTGTGTCTTAAAAAAGAATGGAAAATACCAAGTAGTATAAAAATTGTCTAACATTTCCTCTTCAAGGAACGGCAGAATAAAAAGCTTCTGCCAGCCCTTCAGCTAAGACGTAGAAAAGCTGGACCACAAAACGTGTTGGAAGACATCAGACAGCTAACAGAGCAGAGAAACATTGTAAGGCACAGATCCAGGAAAAAAAAGAAAATCAGCCCAGCTTTTATCCAGGGTCAAATTCCAGAAGAAAAGGATAAGAAACTGGGCAGGGCTTTGGATTCGCCCCTGTGAAGAGGACAATTTAGAGTCTGCCAAGGAGGGAGTTTTTTTGGGAAATCTGAAGATTATAGAGTATGAGTGAACCAGAAATAAATAATTCTGGCAATGATCACACCCACTTTTATCTCAAATCCTGATAGGGTAAAGGTAGCCTGGGATTGCTAACACCTCTAGCCATCTTCCAGAAATAAATGTAAATCCTCTCAGAAAAAAACAATAACATCCTAAATCTCAATTATCTTTCCAATTTTTCACATACCACATCTGGAAATAAATGAAAAGTAACCAGGTTTATGGGAAGACAAGAAAAAATAAGTGATCAAAACCAAGGGAAGCAACAGACAAAAGAAATGGACCCAAAGGGGATTCAGATAATGGGGCAATCAGACATAAAATTTAAAATAATTATTACTAATACACTTAAGTAACAAAAGACAAAATGAAAAGGTTTGACAAAGAACCTGAAGTTTTTAAAAAATAGAAATCATAGAAATGATCAAATAAAATCAACACAAGGAAACAATGAATGAACTTAATAGTAGATTAGACACAGCTGAAGAGAGAATTAGAAAACTTAAAGAGCAGAAGAAAATCTCTAAACAGAAACACAGAGAAGGAAAAGGAAGAATAAAGGAAAAGTATGTAGGACAAGGTGAAGAGATGTAAGATATAAATGGGCTCCCAGAGAGAGAAAAGAGAGAAAACGTGGCAGAACTTGAGCAAATACAGGATGTATTTAATCACATGGGATCTCCAAGAAGTCCGAAAGCATAGACACATGTATACAATGTTTTCAAGGACATTTAATCTGTAAAAACCAAAATATGTCTCCTTTTCAAACCAATGGCTACCCTATAGATATAAGACTATCAACAACAAAAAGCAGTGGAAAAAGAGCAAAAAATAATATATAAAAGTTATATCCTTTGACAAAGTAGAAAACCACTGGGAGAAAAGGAGAATAAGTTCATTGACTGATTTACAGTAAAAGTAGGTGATAATAGACGGGAGCCAAAACATGTAATTAAGACTGACAAACCAAATCCTAGAAGCCTAAATAATAAAAGAGGGAAGTTCTGCAGACACAATATGAAGGTACATACATAATGTGTAAATATACACATTATATAAATATTCCAGTATAATGGTATCCATAAAGTTATATGAAAATACTATCTTTCCTAAATACCAAATTAATAACAAAACAAAAACAAAAAGAACACATTAAAACAGACAGCATGGTAAAAGAGTTCAAGTACATAGAATGTATTTTACGTGGTGCATATATATTAAATAACAGGAAGGAGCTGGAGCCTGTCCTGTGATCACAGTGATAAGTTTAAAGGGCTTAATTCATTAATTCTCTAGGGAAAATATTTTACGACTAGCTCACAAAACAGAGGCCCATTCTGTGCTGTATATAAAACATGCCTAAAAGAACACGATTCTGTAAAGCTGAAAATAGCGGGGACTATGCAAGCAGGAAGAAAGCAGGTTGTGCTCTTGATGCAGGAAAAGGTAGAATTCAGGACAAACAGCCTTAAATGAGATAAAAATGACTCTTCCTAATTCTAAAAGCTGATGTTCAGAATGAAGATTACAATTTGAATATCCATGTTCCAAATGAGGTGACAGAGCTCATAAATAGAAACTGCAGGAGCGGCAGGAAGAAAGAGAAACAAATAAACATAAATAAAATTTATATTAGCGTGTTTCTATTTTATTCAAAGACATTGACGTGCCATTCTCAGCTCAAGAGAGGCTAAATGAATAACAACAAATCAGTCAGGTCCTGAAAGCCTGAACAATCCACTCGGTCGGGTGTACAGAACACCCATCTCAGCAGTAGAGAAGGCGTGTGAATGCAGAACATTCTTGAGAAGCGCCCATTCTTGAAGGGTGAGCTTTGCTGTGTAGCAGAGCTCAGCAAATTTCAGAAAATAGAATTCGTACAATATTTTCTGCTCTCAATGAAGCAAAACTCAAAATTAATAATAAAAAGGCCTTTCTATCAGACACTTAGAAAAACCTTCCAATTAAAAATTGTAAGGTCAAAGAGCAAAAACAAACCTAAGTTGGGGAATTCCTAAAAAATGATGATAATGAAAAAGCCACAGTAAAATCAATAGGAAAAAAATCAAAGCAGTAATCAGAAGAAACCTCATAGTTTAATGCTTAAATTACTAACAGAGTGAAAAGGAAGTAGATTAAATATTCTATCCTGTGAGTCAGAATAAGAAAAAGAAAGCAATCTGAAAGAAAGCAGAAAGAAGGAAATAATAAAGATAAAATCCAAAATTAATTAGTTGGGAAAAAAATTAAATGAAACTAATAAAAATATTTAAATGCCAGTTATTTGAAAAAGAAAATAAAAAGACAAACTACAAGCTAGCTTAATCATGAAAAGGTAAGAAACACAAACACTCAAAAGAAAAAATGACAAGGGTGAAAAAAACATAAAAGAATTTTTTTAATTAAATTACTTGGCAAAACTCTATGCAAATAAATTTGAAAACCTCAAAGTTGGGATAACTCCCTAGGAAAACGTGATTTATCAAAATTCATCCTATTAGAGACGGTTTAAACAGACCATTCCACAGATGAAGTAAAGAAGGTTATCAAAGAACTAAACCACAAAATAGCAGCAGGCAGGCCCACCCTGATGGTTTTGCAGGGAATTCCACCAAACTGTCAAAGACCAGATAATTCTAATGCTGCTTAAATTGTTCCAGACACCAAAAAATAAAAAACAACTTGCAAATTATTTTTTTAATATAACTTTTTTTTTTTTTTTGAGATGGAGTATGGCTCTATCGCCCAGGCTGGAGTTCAGCGGCACAAGCTCAGTGTGATGCAACTTCCATCTAACAGGTGCAAGTGATTCTCCTGCTTCAGGCTCCCGAGAAGCTGGGATCACAGGTGCCCTCCACCACACCCAGCTAATTTGTCTATTTGTAGTAGAGATGGGGTTTCACCATGTTGGGCAGCCTGGTCACGAACCCCTGACTTCAAGTGATCTGCCTGCTTTGGCCTCCTAAAGTGCTGGGATTACAGGTATGAGCCACCACGCCCAGCTTTTATGAAATATAACATTTATGGCCACCAATGAAGTATGTATTATCAGCCCCCAAGTCCAGCAATCTACTTAATGGACAAACCCTAGATGCATTTTCCCCAGAATCAGAGCAAAGGCAAGAGTGCCGTCTAGCTCACAACAGCATGGCAATGCATCACAAGGTATTAGGTAACACAATGAGGTTAAAAAAGAACCATTAATAGTACCACTTACCGTCTTTATCTGTACATGATGCCATAGTACACCTGGAAAACTCAGGGAAATCATCAATGAAACAAACACAGATGATCAAAGGATTCATTTATGTATCGGGCAAAATTATTACATCATATACATACAGTCATCAGAAAATACAAATACACAGAAAATTACAATCATGCAAAAGATCAAATTGAGGAAAATTTAACAAAAATGTGCAAAATGAGAGAAACTTTTAAATGCCCCTAAAAGACACAAAGTAGAATTGGGGACAAATGAAACAATACATTGTTTGGAGATTTTTTTCTTAGCCATTCATAACGCTGAAAGCTACCATTGAGAATGAAGACTACAATCTGAATATCCATCTTCAAAGGACAAAAAGAGCCACAGAGACTTAAAAGTCCATTCAGTCACTGCATTGTTGATGGTGGTGCTGGGTATCGTTCTGCAGTGACTCTCAATATGTATTGCGAGATAAAAGGGGAGTCCTGGCATTGGTGGGAACTAGGATTTTCAACACTAAATAAAGCAGAGACGGATTGAAAATCGGTGAGGTTAAGACCCTTATAGACCTGAATTTACATGGAAACAATCAGTCATGATATATTTTAGCCTTAAAAATATATCTATCTCTCCTAACTCCTTCCTGGTTCACCACACTAGGGGTAAGTCACAAAATCACCCTACTAGGAATGGGCTGGACCCCCAAAGAGAAGAAAGGAACTTTAGCCCAAAGGAGCTACAGAACGTGGCCACTAGATACCCACAAGGTCAGCAGAAGACGTAGAGGTCAGAACCTCAGCGTGCTAGATCCAGAGTGGGAGAACATGGGTTGGCCAAGGGAGACTTTATTCATCCGGGAGCATCGTCCTTGATCCAGCGATCAGCATTCTGGCAAGGCCCCAGGAGACAGTGCTGACGTGCCGCTGGGTTGGCTCTTGGGAGCTTGGAGAAAGCAACGACCCATAAACTGAATGCAGCGGAAATCTAGAACCACAGTGCCAGAGGATCCAAAAATTCAGAGAAGTGGCCATGCCAGAGGGGGCCTGCTACTCAAGGCCAGAAAGCCCCCACTGACTGTGCTCAGCAGGAAGGGGCTGGGGACATCCCATTTGCCAAAGCAACAAGGGACGCAGCAGTGCACAATCAGTCATCCAACCTACAACTCTGTTACGTATTCCTGGTTTGGGTAACAGTCCCTACTTATGCAAGATGTCACCGTCGAGGGAAGCTGGGAGATGGACCGTGGGACCTTTCTGTGTCGTTTTTGCAGCTTCTTCTGAGTCTTAGTTCAAAAGGAAAGTGTTAACAAATTCATTAAGTAGAAATTAATTTAGCAAAGCATCTCATGTACCGATGCAGATGCCTCCGTGAGTGGTCAGGATCTGTCAGCTGTCTGCACACTAGTGTGAATGAGCTGCTTAGGACTAATTTTAGCTATGAAACCGAAAGAAGTACTGGATGGGGGAGGATTTGAACACACTCATATTCGAGCTGGGGGTGCGCTGCAGGCCGGACTGAGAGCTTTCGTCACTGGGGCCGAGGGTTAGGGCAAGCTCTGAGCCCTGGGTGGAGACCCTGGGAGGGAGAGGGGCCTGGGCTCTGACCTGGAGGGATGAGTTCCCTCCTAAAGCTCTTCTGCCTCTACCCACTTTGCCAAAGGGTCCCAGGCCCTGGCAGAAAATGAGCTGCACCCACAGTGTTCTCTGGATCAGCAGTCACGTTTGTTTCACGGGCAGCCTGGAACCAGAAAAAGCGACTCGTTCCACCCGATTTGACTATGGGCAGCAAGTTTGCATTCACGCTCAATGACCGCTGCTCAGCTCCCTTCGGAAAACAACCATCAGCGACTTGGGAACGGCTCTGTCTGTGTTGGCCTTTGTCAGAGCCCTCGGGGGACTGTGGGGCTGCAGTAAGGGCCTGGGACTCAGCCTCCTGGCACCCCGAGCCGGGCGGGCTCTCACACAGCCTTGACTTTCTGGGGAGCAGCTTGAGCAAGCTCTGTGGGACATATGTTTTTCTTCTGCTTGCAGAGGAAAGAGGCTTGGATTAAGTTTTAGATTTTTTTCAAATGCCTCTGTCATGAGACTTACACAATTTTAATTTTCCAGCTTTAAAACAAGCTTTAAAGCTTGAGACTGTAATTGAGCAAAGAAAATGCTTCCTTCTTCATTATATGTTTTGCCATTTATTGAACACCTAAGTAAAAGCCAATTGACAAAGATCCAAGTGTTTACCCTCCAGTGACAGAGGCCCGGCCAGAGTGTGCCTCATGGGGGATGTGTGTCCTAGAGGGCAGCAGTTGAAAGAAAAGTCACCAGGCCTGCTCCGCTGTGGTCTGCACAGACAGGTCAGCTTAATCAGAATGAGTTTTTGCTTTTTTTTAAGCCAAACAGTACGACAAGCATTTCTGCTGATGCAAGCGTTCCTTGGCCAGCTGGCTGTGCCGTGCCGTGTGGCCATCTAAGGCGGCTGATGAGAGTTTCCTTATTCCAGGATTCACTGCAGAACAGAGCCAAGATGTGTTCCCTTCAGGTTCGGTCCAGCTGACTGGGGCAACTGCAGTATGTATCCAAAAGTAAACATGTCCTTCTTCCTAGAATTACGCTTCTGAGCCACAGGCCAGCATTTAAATATAAATACTTTCGTCACTAGAATACATGAGTTCCATGAAGCACAAATGGTCTGACTTCACCTAAAACATTTGTTGAGGGTCTTAAACATTTCCTGCAGCCCCACCCGGGGCACACGCGCTGAAGGTCAGTGCTGTTGGTCAGCCCCACTGAGGTTTCCAAAGCTCTTTGGGGTTTTCTCTTCTCCGCTACTACACCGTCCCTAACACATGCGGCCCTTTGAAACAAGACCATGTGTGGGGGTTTGTGATGGTCCTGGGTTTTGTCTGGGAGTTTGAGATACTTGATGCAGGGCCGTAACTGCATGGGTTTGGGCAAACGCGTGGCCTTAGGCATTCATTGGTATTTCTCAGCCAGGAGATCTTGTGAAATGAAAATTGACTATATATAAATAATGCCAACAGTGTTGGCGGGGTGGGGAGAGGGCCGGGAGGGTGCAGGGGATGGGGCGGGGAGCTCAGCAGCATCCGGGCTCTCTCCCCTGCCCCAGGAGCAAATCCCAGCTTGGTTGGGAGAAAACAGAGATGGCACTTCTGATAGAAAGAGGAACCCATGTGAAATCCAGGATCTAAGCAGAGTCGTGGGAAACCAGGAAGAACGCCGGGGGATGATTAAGATGTATAATAAGGTGTCCAAAACCTCCCGACAGATACAAACTAGAGAAAAGGAAGCAAGGGCAGGGGCCCTGAGATGGTGCCTGGAGAACTTTCAATGGAGCCTGTGCAGCATCTAGGCCAGGAAGGGGACCACCCACCCCTGTGAGGCGTGGGCAGGGCACGGACCACGGGGCAGCCTCCGCCAGGCCTCTCCAGCCTGAAATACAGCAAAGCCAGCTCTTGATTGAAAGGACACGTCCATGTTCCGTCCTCCTTTGCTCAGGAAGGGTCCGCTGTGAGAGCTTTCAGAAGAAATCTCCTCTCACCACAACAAAGCAGGGGAACCCCAGCCCGTGATTCCACAGCACAAGAAAGACACGCAATTAGCTTCACTGCAAAGTGCTCCCAGATGAAACTGGAAACACAGCAAATGAAAGCATTAGCCGTCAGAAGTGGGGTTACCTGCCAAGGCTGGTCCTGGTACTTTTCTCTCTTTCACTCGCTCACTTGCTGACTCTTTCTCTGACTCTCTCTGTCTGTCCGTCTGTCCCCCTCTCTGTCTCTTTCTGACTCTCCACCTCGCCTTCCCCTTCTGTCTCTCTCTTTTCCCTCCCTTTCTTCCTGTCTTCCTCCCTCTCCCTCTTTCTCCTCCCTCCTCCCTCTGTTTCCCGAACATATTTCTTAGTGGTGCTAATGACTATATGGAACCTGAGTCCTGTGCCTGTGTCTGTAGGTGACTCACAGGGTCGAAGTCACATGGAAATGCCTTCAAACTCAACTGTAGAACCCAAGGTGTTTTAAGGAGCCTCCTTCAGGCATTTCCAGGTCTTGCTCCTCCCGAGGTGCCTGTTATTTGGCTGGACTGTCACCCACCTGTCCCAGGGGCACAGTGAGCACAGGGGTGGGGATGAAACAGGAGACCGGGACAGAGCCTTGGGCACACAGCGCCCCACCCCTCGCCAAGTCAGATAACCTGTCCTAGAGACACCAGCCATGCGCCTGCTCCTTTAACCCACTCCCAGCCCAGGGCTGTAAAGGCTGGAGGCCACTGGCACAAGTGTCCCCTACGGCCCCCACCTGGTTCTCAGTGCATATGGTCAAGTAGCCTTTGTCCCTACCACATCCTGCTGTTTGCCATCATTTACAGAACGTGCTAACACCTGCCAGGATGCACAGGACCACAGGGGAGTGCAGGGCAAGCACGAGCAAGCCGGTGCCCACGCCACTCAGGCTGCCCACTGCCACCGCAGACCGCTGGCCACAGCAGCCGCACTGTAAGCGCCAGCCGCCCAGAGGGCCCGGCTTCCCCAGCACAGCCCGAGGCCTCCCCGACTTCGACATGCTTCCTCTTGGAAGCACAAACTCCATCTTAACCAGGCTACTGGGGAATGCGCTTTACATAAAGCATCCTCCATTGCGTGAAAGCCTTTCCCGAAGCTGCCATTACCTCCTCAACCCTTCCCCAGGCAGGCATCCTTCCTCCAGGGAGCTCTTCTGTTCCTAGGCTGCTCTGCTGCCCTCCGCCCAGGGATTGAGAGGGGGGCATGACCAGGAAGGAGCACACAGTGGCTGGAACCAGCCCAGCAAGGTTCTGTCTCTCCACTTGGCTGCCCAGTCTCTGGGAAAGATTCCCTAACTTGGACTGGATACGTCACCTCTCTGTGCCTGTTTCCTCATCTATAAAATAGGCATTACAATACTCCCTACCGCAGGGGGTGGTTGGGAATATTCATTGATTAATAGGGCTTGCCTCACTGTAAGGAGCATGTAAAGTATAAATTATTATTTTTTATATATATGTAATATTTCATAATTTGAGCCATCACGGCAGAGAGGGCCACGCACCTGCTGCAGACAGAGAGAGTGGAAGAAGCTGGGAAGCTCTCTGCCGATGCTCACGCTGCCCAGGAACAGGGAGTGGGGCCACCCAGCCCAACTCAATTGCCTGGAGAGCTCAGTTCCAGGGACGGCGGTTCCTGGGGGCAGCGTGCCCCTCAGCTCCCATGAATGTACCTGTGCACTTCTCTCCCCATCGCCCTTCCCTCTTTGGCTGGACACGCACTGATGTCCACTGGTGGCATGTTCATCTTCACTGCAGGCCGGTGAGAGCCACGTGACCCTCAGCAGGGCTTATAAAGATGTAACGTTGGACATGGTAACAGGACAACCACATGAGAATAATCTCACGAGATGGCCCATCCCCAACAGGCTGGCACCGGGGCTACCCCAGACACGTGTGCCTCCTGCTGGGGCGGTGGCCAAGGGGACGCTAAGGTCCCCCCATCAGTGTGGGGTGTATGGGAACTCTCTGTACTATCTTTGTAATTCTTCCGTAAATTTAAAACTCTTAGAAGAAATGAAGTTTATTTTTAAATCCTCCTTGTCTTAGCTGACCAGCCGCTCTTCTGCCTGGATACCTGGACCAGGCAGGCACTGAGGGTGCCCTGGACGGCTGGCCCCAGACCCTTGGTCTGTCAGCTCCCTTGGCCAAGGAATGTAACCGATCCCAGAACCGTGAATTCCCCTGATCGCTCCCTCTGCAGAATCATCCTGGAAGCCCCTGAGCTTCCACATGTGTTTCTACTCGGGCCTGGCCATTCCCACGTGGATGTCAAATG
Organism: Saimiri boliviensis; assembly: GCF_048565385.1. Classification (NCBI taxonomy): domain Eukaryota; kingdom Metazoa; phylum Chordata; class Mammalia; order Primates; family Cebidae; genus Saimiri; species Saimiri boliviensis. The sequence goes on from NC_133453.1 coordinate 3,097,877, forward strand.
CCAGCCACCCAAGGAGACGTGGCAACGTTGTCTCTCTAAGGGCTTGAATGAGCCCACCTTGCCTTTGGCTGGCTTTCAAGGGCAGGACAGACGAATTCTAAAGCCATGGTCTGGTCTCTGTGGCTGACCTAGGATAACGAGGCTGGGGTTGACCATTCCAATGCCTGTCTGAGTTTCGGTAGAGAAGGAATTCACTTGTAGACACAGCCACTCACTCTAAAAGGGCACGATCAGTCACCCAGCCACACACCCAGAGTGGGTTTCTCTTGGAAGAGCTCCTTCAAGTGTCCATTCCACAGTGACTCCAACTCCTCACCCCCACACTGCCGACTCTCCCAAGGGTCTTCCTGGGGTCTGCAGTGAGGCCTTGGCCTGTACAGTCCTCACGGAAGGGTCTGGGTCCACTCCCCGCTGGACTCTCCCATCTGCCTCTGCATAGTGCGTTGGAGCTCTGCTGACGCCCCCGCCTCCCGGCCTGCTGGGACTCCAGACCAGGAGGGAGCGTGTGCTGGGGAGGGCTGGGAAACGCCAGATCGATACATATGGGCCACATGATGAATTGAGGGTATGTAGAGCCACTCTGAACCCTCAAATGTTGGCATCCCACATCCTGGGACATGCCCGGGATGGAGGAGGGAGGTTAGGTCACCAGACTAGGGGCCTGGGAAGGCTTAGGGAGTGTGAGCCAGGGAAACCTTACCCCTCGGAGGCCAGGTGGACCCTGCAGGCTCAGCCCTTTAATTTTCTCTGTCTTTGGGTTGTGGGTTGGTTTCTGGTTAGGGAATCAGGGGCAGGAACAGGAGCGGCAGGCAGGGAGCCAGCAGGGAGGAGCTACCCCCATCTGACCTGGGAGAAAGAGGAGGGCACCAGGACGCCTTTCTACATTGCCCTTCACTCTGCAGACTGAGAAAGGCTGCAGCACCCAGGAGACGGATTCTGCCCAGGAACGTGGGGTTCACCTGCAGCCCGAGCTTCTCTGGACCGTGTGTCTCGAGAAGCAGAGTAAGAGAGGGTGATAAATGCAGCACTTTTAAAGCCATGAAGGGAGGAACTCTGGCCCCTGGGAGGGTCTGATGGACTGGGGCAGGTTTGGGTTACGCCCTCCCTTGTGGATGCCACGTCTCGAATGCAGCTTCATTTCACGGCAGCCCAGGGCAGTGACAATTCACCATGCACTCGGAGATCTTACCAAAACCCTTCAAATACAGACCGAGAGCTCGCGTACCCCCAGCCTGCAGTGGCACAGCCAGCTACAACTCGCTCTCTGGAAACTGCTGGGTCCAGAGCCAGCAGACGGTGCAGAGAGCCCAAGGGGAGGGTGCCGTTTGACCAGGTGTGCAAGCAGAGACACCTCTCGTGCGACACATCCAGCCCCGCCTCACCCCAGCCTCTGCTGCCGTGACCAGTGGTCAGTTCCACAGGTGGTGGTCGGCTTCACACAGGCACACTTCAGGGTCACCTTGCCTGGAACCTGGAGCAGGGGTTGACCCCAAAGGGGTCGCCCATGTCCAAGGGGGATGGGAACTCACAGGGTCAGTGTGTTCCTCCTTAGCAGGCCTCAGGGGAAGCCCCGGGCCCCACAAGCATAACGTCTTTGCGTGGACCCTGTCTCTTCTCTACCATCTCTCAGTCCTGCCCCGGCTCGTCAGTCTCCTCATTCAGTTATGGAGCCTCTCCCCAGGCTCTGCCCTCCATGGGACCAGGCCAAGATTGCCACATTGAAAGCTAATGTCGTGGTGCACGGAGACCAGCGTCCCCACCAGAGGACGAAGACGAGGCCCAGGAGGCCCCCGAGACGAGAGCGCGGAGGAGATAGTGGAACGGCCAGTGGGGGCTGGGGGGCATCTGCTCCCCCGCTGTGCAGACGGCCCTGGGCTACCCTGGGGTGGCAGAGTTGGCAGCTTCTGCCCAGGAAATTAAAACAGCCCCCAGGAGAGAAGGATTCTTTTTTTGGCCTCCAAAAACTCGAGAATGTGCAGCTGAGAGAAAGGTCTGGAGTCAGGACAGCAACGCTGAGAGGGCACCCAGGAGGAGCCCATCCCGGCGTGGACCTGGGGTGGCTGCACCTGGCCCCTTCGTCCAGTCCCCTGGGCTGTGGGCAACTGCCCCAAGCAGGAATGACTAAGGAACCAGAAAGTTTCTGGAAGGCCCGTCCCAAAGGCAGAAGGCTCATGAACTCAGCACCACTGAGCCCACCTGTGGGAGCCCTGAATCCTAAGCACCCCCAGGGCTCTGGGTGTTACTGGCTCTTGGATTTGTCATCACACCTGGGGCAGGACATGGTGACTTCGCTCCATCTCCCCTCCTCTCTCCCTCCCTTCCTACACTCCTTCCTGTCTTCCTTCTTTCTCTCTGCTGAAGAGCTGGGAGATTTCCTCAAATCCCCAAAGAAAGCAGAAGAAATCAATTATTTGGATGTTGGGAGGTCGATTCCATTTGGCAATCCCCAAACACCTGTGCCAGATGTGTATTGACCACACCACCTGCGTCAGTATGCAAACACCGCCATGAAGTGTGCCGCCTCCTAGGACGGTCTCTGAGATGTTCCTATTGCCTCACTGATTCATGGACTTCTAAGAAAAGCCAGCAGTCGGGACCCTGAGAGCCCTATTCCGGCATATCTGAACTGTCATGTTAATCCATAGTCTCCACACCAAGATCTCGGAGTAGTCACGTAATCTTCACAGCAACAACATGAAGAACACGCATGATTGCCCTCAGGCTACAGAGGAGATGGGGGCTGAGTAGTGAGTGACTTGCCCCACGTGACGCTGGGCTGCCTGGCCACACTGGCCTCCTCCTGGGGTTTGGGCAAGGCCAGACGCGAGCAGTGGCTCCGTTCCTCAGCAGTGTTTGATGCTTTTGACAACCCGCTTGAATCCATTCATCAATATTTGACTGATTTCAATGCCAATTCTTTGATTGTCTATCAATTTGAATACTTTTCCGTCTTAGATTCCTTTGTCCTTCTTATGTTGTGAGCTGCTGATTCACCTGCGAATGTTTGTCTGGGAGCTCTTAGGTAAGTCCCTGAATGTCCATGTGTCTCTGGCTCCTCGTTGAGCAGCGGGGCTCACCACCCCCCACCCCCCAGCCGAAGGATTAAATCAGAAGGCTCCGATAATAGTGCCGGGCTGAGGGCAAGGGCCGTGTTGTTATAAATTAAAGGTAGAAATTCTCCGTTTCTTCATTTCTGGCTGCAAATAGTGACGTCAGTGTTTCATTTGCCTTTGCAAGTCACATATGGAAGTTTCACGTTTTTATGTAGAGTAATATAAGTTTTCCATTCTGTTTTCTAACTTAGGTGTTATGCTAAGAGTGGCCTTTTTCACCCCCGGAGTGTAAAAATATTCACCAATATTCCCCTCAAATTCCTTTACCATTTCATTTGTGTTACACTTATCTCTTTAAACCATCTGGAATTTATTGCATTGTGAGGTAAGAATCCAACTTTAATTTTTTTCCCCCAAAACTGTAACCACCTATGCCAGTAACATCTCTTGCACAATCCGCCTTTTCCACACGGATTTCATTCTCCCTTTTCATGGGATAAGTCCTTAAGTATCTTGAGTCATTTCTGAACCATCAGTGCTTCGCTCTGATGCTATTTTCTGTTTGTGCCAGTGCCACACTCCTCTCATGGCCCTGGTTCCAAGGCGTGTTGATATTTAGGGCCTGGGGCCACTTCACGTGTTAGTTTCCAGGCTCCCGACTGTTCCTTCTTCCAAGTGAACTCAACGTTTTGTTTCCCCCAAGTAGACTTCTGGAATTTTAATTGGAATTCTACCCACCACACATTAGAGTGCCCTCCCCAGAGACCTGGCATGTTAACCATGGAGTCCTTGCCCGGAGCAGGGGCTGCCCCATCCCTTCCAGGTTTCATGCTGAAAAGGGCCCCGCCGATGCTCTCACGCACCTCCTGATCTATAACACTCTACACTTCATCATTCTGTGACTCTGTTACAAATAAAATGCATTTTTCTTTCTTCTTCTTTTTATTTTAAGACAGGGTCTTGCTCTATCCCCCAGGCTGGGATGTAGCATTGCATTCGCACAGTCTCAGCTCATTGTAGACTCAAACTCCTGGGCTCAAGCAATCCTCCCACCTCAGCCTCCTGAGCCGCTGGGACCACAGGTGCCCACCACCATGCCCAGCTAATTTTTTTGTATTTTTTGCAGACACAGCATTTTGCCATTTTGCCCAGGGTGGTCTCAAACTCCTGTGCTCAAGAGATCTGCCCACCTTGGGGCTTCCCAAAGTGCTGGGATCACAGGCATGAGCCACTGTGCCTGGCCACATGCATTTTTTCAAGTGAGCCCCATTTCCTTCATTTGAAGACAGTGTTGATTAGAAAATGCACCATTAACTTGATGTTTTTCCAGAAAAGAAAAAAAGTCTATTATATGTAATATATGCAATGGTCAGGAAAACATCACAATTTCAGAAAACATAGGAAGTGAACAGGTAGATATGTATAGGAAATAAGTATATCACACATGCATGCCTACAGCCAGCAGAGATGGTCCTCCGCTCTGAGGATCTAAGCTTGGCTTTGCAGGTACATGGAGCATCTCGAAAAATCACAGCTGCTTAGACATGGACGTTTGGTGACCAGCCACCTCCTGCACTCACATCGGTTCTAGTCATTTTTAAGTTGTCTCTAGAAAGTCAGTAAATCAGATCATCCTCAGATCATGAACATGTTACCTCCTCTGTGTCATAGCTTGGTTTTTTCTTGTCTTATGAATGGAGACTGTCATGAGCCTCACCCCTGGGCCACTCGGGTCGATCTCTTCTCTGCTGTGCCTTTTCCTCAGCAGACACGAGGAGGAGCCGCAGCCACCGCTCTTCCTAATGCCCGTACACCAAAGGCGGTTTTCCTGCTGCTTCTTGTGATCAGGAGTTGATGGCTCTGTGTGCAGCCAACGGGCAGCCTCGGGCCTCCAGAGCTTTTCCCCATGGTGCTGTTGCTTTTTGACCTAAGCATTTGGAGGATCCCTCTTTCCTTGCAGCTCAAGTGTTTTATTGGTGTATGTTGAGGGATGTGTTTCTTTCTGTATTCTATTTCTGTTGATTTAGCAGGTGCAGGGGGGCTCCTGCTGACCCCCCATGCTGCCCTGCTGTGTCTCTGAATATCGTTTTCATCCCATTGGGTCTGGCTCTGCCTTGGGGATGCCCATAGTTCAGACGTTCCCCCGTATGCAGTATCCTTCCATTCTCCGCTTTTTAAAAATCCCGTCCGCTCTTTTGCCTCATCCCTGTGTGTTCTGGAGGCCTCCAGGCTCACCCTCCACATCACAGGGGAGTTTCCAGAACGGCCTCTGTTGCCCTTGATAGCATTTTAAATTCTGTAATGACTGTCTTTGACTTTAAAACCACATTTCGTCCTCACACCGAGCTCCCTCTGTGTCTCTTCCTGCCTCTTAGCAGTCCTTCCTGTATGTGTTTCCTTATTTCTTCTTTCATCTCTAGCTTCGCTTGTGTTTTCTGTTCTAGAAACCTCATCATGGTCCTGGGCGTCTCTCGGCCCCGAGCTGCCCTCCACTCCGGCTGCTCATGAAGCCAGCCTCGCACCTGCTCTCTGAACGCTGAGGTCATGCTGGTGAGTTTTCTCCCTAAGGCTGCACGTGTCCTTTGCTCTCACAGAGTACAGCTCCCTCTGGCATGTCACGATGCCCCTACCTGGGCATAGCAGAGAGAGTCAGTGCCCTTGGTGACGCTGCTGTGTGGCAGGGCTGCGTAGGTGTCAAGTGGCTGCCATGTGGGCATCACAGATCCATGCAGTGACACCATTTCCAGCTCAAGAAGCAGCCCGTCCTGCTGCCTGACAGCAGTTAGTGCCATTAGCCCAAGATCACCTTAGCCTGGGGTCTGGAGCCCGGCTGTGGGGTAATGGGGAGTCCAGGGCTCACGGAGAAGGTGGCCTTGGGAACACGTGTGTTAGGGGCCGAGGAGGCAGGTGCACGCTACCTGCCTTTGTAAGGTAGATCTTCCCGTTGTGGGTTTGTGCAACCTGGCCAATAACTCCTAGGCCAGAAATTAACTCCTAATTCTACATTCACATGTTAGGGGGGTTATGATCATGAAAATGTTATCTATTCTAGCTGAGCTATAGTTGCCTGTGTCTATTATCCACGTCCTCTCCCTTACGCCCCATCCTCTCAGCTGAAGCTAAGGACCGTGGCCAAGTGTCATGGGAAGTGCTCATCCAGAGACAGATGGGGCCATGGAGGGAGAAAGGGCAGCCAGGGCAGACACAGACAGACGTGGAACCTCAGAAAACACCCATTCTTGAGGGCAGCATCAAGGTAGGATTTGAGGTCAGCCGAGGCAGATGACCCCCTTTAGATCCCAGGACTCTGGGCTCCATGACAGCAAATCTGGCCACAGTGTGTGTGTTGGCAGTAGGTGTGGGGCAGGTGGCACTGCTGATTGGCAAGGGCCCTTAGGAGTGCATGGCTCCTACAACCTGTTGGAAAATAAAGTCCATTTATGCATGCTTTGAAATTGAACATCTGTCCCCAAGAGTGTATGGCAGCAGATATTTTCACTTTGAGTTAATGAAGTTTCTATTTTTTGATGAAGAATAGATAGTGAATGAGACTGACAACATTAATGAAAACTCTCTGCTCTCTGAAAGCCACCAGCCAATATCATCACCAACAGAACTCTCCAGTGTTCAGGGCACTTCTGTAATTCCTCTGAGCAATGCCCACACTGCCAACCCAGCCCTGCTGGGCCCATTCAGCTTGGAGATCCAGCCACCAGCCCAGCTGTGGGGTGATGGGGATCCAGGGCTCACAGAGAAGGTGGCCTTGGGAACACGTGTGTTAGGGGCAGAGGAGGCAGGTGCACACTACCTGCTTTTGTAAGTTAGATCTTCCCGTTCTGGGTTTGTGCAACCTGGCCGATAACTCCTAGGCCAGAAATTAACTCCTAATTCTACACTCAGGTCTCCTTGCTGAATGTGAGCCAACTAAAACGGTAGAAAGAAGATTCTTCTGGTTTCATGGAACGTCTTGCAAGATTGAAGGCCATTGCATTCAACTTCTGACCTTGAGGGGTGTTCTCAGCTCAGATTCTTTGTAATTAATTCTACTTAACTTTTGTAAAGTGATGACAACAGAACTTAGTTTATGATCTCATTTATCACCCTCCCTGCCACTAAAATACGAGATGCAAGTGCTCCACCCAAATATTTGAAGCAAAGCCAGCGAATGCAAAGTGTAAATTCCTTCCCAGCAACATTGGCTTGCGGACCTGTCAAGGGGTGGCTGAGTGCTGAGCTCCTTGCAGCTCTCTCCTGGGATTTGCTTGTGAAGCAAGGAAGGGAATAGATTCGAATCAGATTTTGCCTTGGGAGCCCATCCTCCTCCAGGCCAAATTAAATGCATGTATTCCATTAGTATGTGGTAAGAGATTCCGATGATGATGGAATTGGCTGGTCTACAGTCTTCTAGAACAAAAATGGCAATTGTTTGCTTGCGGGAGGAAAATATTTGTGAATTTTAAAAAATCTGAAAATGAGAATAAACATTCATATGACTCATGGATCAGTCATACAGTGTATGTTTTTCCCCAACTCCCTGGAGCAGCTGACATAATCAAGGTGCTCATTGGCTAAGCTGACCTTATCCTCACCCACACTGGGGCAGTGGAGTCCAGTCACCTCTCCTTAGCCTCCACCCGCAAGAGTGTCATCCTGGCTGTTCTAAGCAACGACAGCAACGGACAAACACCGAGGATGAGGCAGACACTCAGAGTTGTGCAACTTAGTGCTCTGCCCTGGTTTGTGCAAGAGGGTAAAGTCTGCTGTTTCTGGGTAATGTCTCAAATATTTCTGAAAAACTTCTTTGACACTTTTTGTTTCCCAGGTGGCAGAATTTGAACCACATGTGGAAGTTTTAAGAGCAGTATTTTGGGCTCGGTATAGGGAAAGGCATTCTAGCGAGAGCTGCCCACCCATGGTAAAGTCCATCTCGAATTATCCTCTCTTGAAAACATTTTCAGTGGGACCTGAGCAACAATCAGTCAGAGATGCTTTAAAGGGTGGCCTTCAGCTGTCACAGTTGGTGGCCTGCCCATGGGCCCCCGTGGCCTCCGACTGAAGGTGCTTGCAGCTGTGTCTTAAGGATTTCTCTGCAAGGAAAATCAAGCCAGAAATACCAAGGAGTTAAGGGCACCCCTGGGAACAGCCCTCACCCAGTGACTGACAAGAGTCGGTGGGGTAAGGCCCCAACTTTCTTACCCCTCAGGTTAGCCAACACTCGTTCACGTTCTATAGTTGGCCAGAGGTCCCCTGTGGGATTGGGCCCAGCCACCCACAGCAATCAATGAGTCTCCTTCTAGCATTTTTCTCATCTTTCATTTCGCATTCACCATCAGTACTTCCTGGAATCACCCTCAAAATAATTACTTGTGCTCAAATCCTTGTCTCAGTGCCTGCTACTGGAGGAGCCCATTCTGAGAAAGGGATTTTGTGCATTGGGTGGTTAGGTTGCAGGAGAAGAAAACCTGGGTCTCGCCCTCTGGAACCTTGAAAGGTAAACCTAGGAAGAAGAAAAAGAGAGACAATTGATAGTGGCTTGAAAATGAAGAGGCTGGAGCCAGGATCAACTGAGCAACCACCGACCATGCCCTGAGAACCAGAAAGAATGAGGACCAGGAAGAGCGGCCCCAGGTATGACAGACACTCAGAAAGTAGTCCTGCACTTCCCAGAGCAATGCAGCCGGAATCCCAGAGATGACAGCCCGTGAAACTTCACCGCTACTTCTCACACCTCAGACTCAAGTTTGTTCCTTAATTTCCAAGGACTTCCTATGCTATATCTATATACAGCTGGAAAACACACAATAATGGTGGCCTTGCAAATCAATGCAGAAAGCATGGGCTAGTTACTAAGTGGAGTCTAGGTAACTAACATTTATAAAATTTATAAATAATCTATGTCTTAAACTAAAATCACTTCGACTGTGATGTACATTAAAGAAAAGATTATGAAACTTTTAAAGTAAATGATAGTCGACTATTTATGTGACCGTAGATAGGACGGAGAATTTTAAGAGTGACCCCAAGGCAAAAACTATAAGGAGAAAAACTGATAGATAAGTCAACCTAAGCCTGTAAGACCTTTGTATATCAACAATGAAATAAAAAGGGAAATGACAAAATGGAAACAATATAAATGCAAATTTTTGGTGGTCTTCATATAGAGAGAGCATTTAAGATTCAGCAAGCTATGAAATAAGGTTGTGTTAAGAACACAAATAAGCATGCTCTAAAACATAGGGGAAAGTTTAATCTCGCTAATAATTGTTTTAATGTGTTTTTCTACCATAAAGGAAAGGGTCTATTAAATGCAGTGTCCCAGGTTGGTGAAAAATGTGAGATGGCAAAGCAACACTATCCTGAAGCCTAGGCAGACATGAATTATTCTGAACTGAAGACTGGCCATATGCACATGCAGCAGAAGCTCCAAAAATAGGTCAGCCTTTTAGCCCAGGGGCCCCTAGTCCCTGGGCCATGAACCGGTACTGGTTCACAGCCTGCTAGGAACCAGGCTGCACAGAGGAGCTGAGTTGGGGGCAGGTGAGTGAAGCTGAGCTCCGCCTACTGGCAGATCAGCAGTGGCATCAGATTGTCATAGGAGTACAAGCCCTGTTATGAACTACACATGTGAGGGATCTAGGTTGCATGCTCCTTATAAGAATCTACTAATAAATGTCATGCACCAGAATCATCCCAAAACCATCTCCCAGCCCCATCTTCAAAAAATTGTCTTCCACAGAACTGGTCCCTGGTCCCAGAAAGGTTGAGGACCGCTGCTTTAGCCCATGAAATAACCCATTCTACTTCTAGAAATTTAATTCTCCTTTTCTCCAAATGAAAGCCAAGTCCAAAAATTATATCACATAAAAATGTTAATAGCAAAACCGTTTCTAAGGAGGAAGTATTAGAACAGAAACAACTTAACCATCTAGAAACATGAATTCAATTAAATTAAAAAATTACATAATAAGATAGTATGTAGCCATTAAAATAATGTTGACACAATGCACATATTGGTATTGAAAATGTTCATAAAATGTAGTTAAGTTATATCGTAAGTTAAACTTTTAGTGGGAAATCATACATAAACATAAATAGACTCTGAAAGCTACCAGCAGTTGTTTCTCAGTAAGTGGGATTATCATTGGTTTGGTGTACTACTACTATATTTTCTGATTTCAATAAAAATCTATTACTTTGAGGGTAAGAAAAATAAGTTCTGAAATTTCATTTTGGACAAAAATAATAACAATAAATTATCTGTGCATTCAACTAAGACAGTTAGAAAAGGGACAAATATTTCTAATTTGAAAATACAAGAGGAAGGAAATAATAAGGAATAAAAAATAAATCAAGAAAATATGAAAGAGAACAGTCCCATTAATAAAGACATGTGTTCTCTTAAACAACAATAAATAGACAAAAAAAAAACAGGATAAAAATGTGCATATGTGCTATGATCTCAATTATGTTTAAAAGCATAGAAAACACTCAGAAGAAAACATGCAAGATATTAAATGCCACATCTGGTCATTGCATTCATATATTTCTTTCTATAATTTTATGCTTTATTTTCCAAATATTCCACAATAACTATGAATTCATTTTATAATCTTAAACTGATACTGGAAGTAAGTGTACAGGAAAAACAGAGTTTTAAGTGAAAACACTGATGGTGTAAATGATAGATGATTAAAATAGGCTAAGGTAAAAATTAACATCAGCACTGGCAGAACCACAGAGATAGGTAAGGTATATTCCTACTCTGACTTATGCCCTTGACTTGGAGTCCCCAGGATCTGGGTGCCTCCAGTGCCCCCAATATGGTTCAAGGCAGAATGGCAGATGAAGCAAGGGATGGCAGAAGGGAGAAGGGAGAGGAAAAAGCACGGGGCTGCACACAGCAGGACAAAAGGAAATCTGGACAGGTGGAGAGATCAGAAGGTACAAGTCCAGATTTCCAAATAAATGGAGTGATTATGGGCCCTGCTAAGGAAAGGATTAGGCTCCCAGGTGATAATCATAAGCAGCTGTGAGGGGAAGCTGTAAAGAGTCCGAAATAAGGCAAGAGGATCGACTGGATCCAACAAGGATGGTTGTAAGATGGGCAACAGGCTACAGGAAATGATGCCGCCCACAGCAGAGACAGAACGTGCATTTCATTCTTTGAGTTGTTTTTTAATAAATTTATGTGTTTAAATCTCTTGTCATTTTAATTAGCTTGTTAATTTCTATAATTGTTCATTCAAGTTGCAAGTTATTTTGTTATTTGTATATTAAAAGGTTATAGGTGTATTAATTCAAACATTCCAGGGTTTTTCAAAGCACAGTAATCAAACTGTTGGATTTGAAATTGTATTAGGTTTTCCAAAGTTGGACAAAATATTTTGGCAAGGCTGGGAAAATGGTCACTCTTACACATGGCATATGAGAATACAAAATGTAAATTCTTCTATGGAGAAGAATTTCAAAATATATAGCAAAACTTCAAATTCATTTAACGCTTGACACAGCAATTCCACTTCTAAAAACATATCCCAAAAAATAGGAAAAGTATACAAATGTAAATTATATGCATAAGATGAATTATTGTAACACTGTTTGTAATAGCAAAAGACTGGAAACAACCTAAAGTTCTTTCCAAGGGGACTAGATGAATAAACTATGTTATAACTACAGAATAGAGTATATACAACGATAAAAAGCAATTTTAAATATTTCTACATATTTCCTTAATGTGACATTTAGGACACATTCTTAAAAGAAAAAACAAAATGGATAATTGTGGTATCTTCAAGTTGATGTGTGTTTAAAAAATAGGAGAATATGAAAATAAATATTTGCTTTTATTTTGAGATAGAAGGATAAAACACACATTTTCACAAAATTACCTGTAGGAAGATAGAGGGGACAGGGAGAGAAGCTGGACTTCTCTGAATATAACATTGTTTTATAGTTCTGACTTAGGATCCATGTAAATAATTACAACATAAAAATCAATTACAGAGCAACTCCTAAAAATCAAAAGCAAAATGAAGCAAACGAACCTGAATGTGTATCAGGTGAGTGATAAGCAAAACAAAAAGGAACTATTGAAGTGATTTCTAAACCTAATGATTGACTATTCATCCCTAGTGAAATAAACCCAAGGAAAACAAATGCACATATACAAAAAAGTTAATGTTTTCCGTGTTTATATTGCTGACAATTATTGTTTTAGTAGGTATTTTTATCCTGAGGTTTTGTTTATTCTATAGGATGAGACAAATAACTAATTACATTGATGTCATGAAGAACCAGAATTTTGAGCTTTGGAGAAAGAAGATACATACAGATCAGTCAAGTTTAGTAAAAAGTAATGGGACTAATCTGAGTTGGAAGTAAAATTTTTAACTCAAGAAATACTTTGTTTTTTAAAAAAAATGTGTATGACCTAGTTCTATCTACTGGAAACATGTGGTAATGAGGAAAATCCCAGTAGCAATGAGCACCCCTAGCACCCAAATTGTGTTTTCTATATATCATCTCCCTTTAAAAGAAACCATGCTCCTTGGAAAAATGGCTGAGTCCAAGTCTAGGGCAGGGACAAACAAAATGCACCAGAAACATTTTGTCACACGGAAAGCAAAAAGGGGGTATCAGGTTGTACTAGGATCTGTCACTGGTCTCAGGACTCAATTTGAAAAAGCTTCTATTGGCCAAAGATGAAACAATTTGTGTGTGAGTAATATTAATGACTAAAATAGATTGAAACATATCAAATATGTTTCTATCTCATGAATTCATGATTATACTACTGAAAAGAATTATTTGTCATCCTTGAAGATATTAGGAACTAATTACTTAGAAGATGTATAAATATCTCAGACAAGCAATAACTGAGGAAATTTGTCACCTCTTGACTGGCCTTACAGGAAATGCTCAAGAGAGTCCTGCATCTGGAAGAAGAAGGATTATAATTACCATAATGAAAACATGCAAAATTATATTTTAAAACTCACTTGAGGCCGGGCGCAATGGCTCACGCCTGTAATCCCAGCACTTTGGGAGGCCGAGGCGGGTGGATCACGAGGTCAAGAGATCAAGACCATCCTGGTCAACATGGTGAAACCCCATCTCTACTAAAAATACAAAAAAATTAGCTGGGCATGATGGCGTGTGCCTGTGGTCCCAGCTACTCGGGAGACTGAGGGAGGAGAATTGCCTGAACCCAGGAGGCAGAGGTTGCAGTGAGCCGAGATCGCACCATTGCACTCCAGCCTGAGTAACAAGAGTGAAACTCCGTCTCAAAACAAAAACAAAAAAACTCACTTGATAGAGTAGATGCACAAAGGAAAGAGATAAAGGAATGAAACCTTCTCACTACAGAAAACCATCAAAGTGCAATGACAAACAATAAGAAAGGAATGGAAGCCATACAAAACAACCAGAAAGCAGTTTACACACTGACAGAAGTAAGTCCCCACCTCTCAGTAATAACTTTAAGTATAAATGGATTAAATTCTCCACTGAAAAGATATAAATTTGCTTAATGGATTTTAAAAAGTAACCCAACAATATGTAGCCTACAAAAAAACTCACTTCTGTAAAGACACAGACAGACTGAAGAAAGTGAAGGAATGATAAAAGATATTTCACACAAACAGAAACAAAAAGTGAGCAAGAGTAGCTATACTTAACAGCAGATAAAACAGACTTTAAGTCAAAACTGTAAAAAGAGACAAAGCATGTTATTATATAATGATAAAGGAATCAATCCAGCAAAAAGATATAACAATTGTAAGTCTATACATACCCAACATTGAAGCACCCAGATATATAAAGCAAATATTAATGTTAGATGTGAAGGGAAAGATATTCTGGGCATGGTGACTCACATCTACCATTACACACAGCACATTGGGAGGCCAAAGCAGGTGGATTGGTTGAGCCCAGAAGTTAAGACTAGCCTGGCCAACATGGTGAAACCCCATCTCTACAAAAAAGTAAAAATAAAAAAAAATTAGTCACACATGGTAGTATGCAACTCTAGTTCCCACTACCCAGGAGGCTGAGGTGGGAGGATCAGTCACCTGAGCCTGGAGTTCAAGGCTGCAGTGAGCCATGATTGTGCCACTGCATTCTCTCCTGGGAAATGGAGTAAAACTCTGTCTGAAAAAAAATAAAATTGAGGAGAGACAGACTCCAATACAGTAATAGCTGGAGACTTCAACACCCAACTCTCAGCATTGGACAGAGCACTTAGACAGAAAATCAACAAAGAGACATTGAATTTAAACTGCATTTTAGACCAAAGAGACCTAACAAACATTTACAGAACATCTCATCCAACAGCTGCAGAATACATATTTTTTTCATCAGCACATGGAACATTCTCCAGGATAGACCACATGTTAGGTCACAAAACAAGTCTCAACAAACTTAATAGAATTTAAATCAAATCAAGTGTCTTTTCTAACAACAGTGGAATAAAAGTAGAAATCAATACAAGAGGAACTTTCAAAACTGTAAAAACACATAGAAATTAAACAACATGATTGTGAATGACTAATGGGTCAATAAAGAAATTAAGAAGGAAATTTAAAAATTTCCTGAAGCAAATGAACATGGAAACACAGCATACCAAAACTTCTGGGATTATGCATTGAAAGGAACTAGAAAAGGAGGAACAAACCAAATGCAAAATTAGTAGAAGAAAAGATCAGAGCAGAAACAAATGGAATTCAGACTGAAAAAAGTACAAAAGCTCAATGAAAAAAAAGGTGATTTTTGAAAAGATAAACAAAATTGACATACTGCTAGTTAGACTGATCAAGAAAAAAAAAAAGACCCAAGTAAACACAATCAGAAACAAAAAGGAGACATTACAACTTTTACTACAGAAATACAAAGGATTGTTGGAGACTATTGCCAACAATTATATGTGAACAACTATACACCAACAAACTGTAAAACTTAATGAAAATGCATACCTTTCTGGACACATGTAATCATCAATATTGAACCACGAAGAAATAGAAAACCTGAAGAGACAAATTACAAGTAATGACATTGAATCGGTAATAAAAGCCTTTCCTTGAAGAAAAGCCCAGAACTTAATGGCTTTATTGATACATTCTATCAAACATTAAAAGAAGATAAACAAATAGTGCCAATTCTTATAAAATCTTCCAGAAAATTGAAAAGAAAGGAATTTCTTCAAAATAGTTCTACAAGGCCAGCATTACCCTGATAACCAAAACCAAATAAGGACACAGCAAGAAAAGAAGACTTTAGGCCAATATCCCTGGTGAACATAAATGGAAAAATCCTCAACAAAAACTAATAAACTGAATCTAGCAGCACATTAAAAACATCAAGTGGGATTTATCCCAGGAATTCAAGGATGGTTCAACATATGCAAATTAATAAACATGATACATCACATCAAAAGGATGAAAAACAAAACCGAATGGTCATCTCAATAGATACGTAAGAAGCATTTGATATGGATGAAACTAGAAGTCGTTCTGTTAAATGAAATAAGCCAGGCACAGAAAGACAAATACCACATTTTCTTATTCATATGTAGAAGCTAAAAACATTGACCTCATGGAGGTAGAGATTAGAATGATGATTACCAGAGACTGGGAAGGGTGAGGCACGGGGTAGAGACAGATTAAGGACTACAAAATACAGTTAGATAAAAGGAATAAGTTCTAGTGTTTAATAGCACAGTTGGGTAACTAATTTATTTTAGATTTTTTAATGGCTAAAAGAGAAGATTTTAAAAGTTGACAACACAAAGAAATAAATGTTTGTGGTGATGGATATCCCATTTACCCTGACTTGATCATTACACCTTATATGCATGTATCAAAATATCACGTGTACCCCATAAATATGTAGAATTATTATTTATCAATAAAGCATTTTTAAAGAAAATTGGTAAATGAAGGGAAACAAAGTACTTATTCTGTCTTTCTTATGTGGACCATATTTCAGGGTAGAAATAAATAATAAGGAAAACGTTCCTCCATGAAAGTGTTCACACTGACAATTGAAGAAAAAAACAAGAGAATTAGAATATCACATTTTTGCACACATAGAAAAAAAATTGAAGTAATGGATCTAGACAATAATCACCACTGGTTTTTCACACAACAAATAGAGGGACAACCAAACATTGCATGCCTCCTGATGAAAATATGAAGCATTTTACTTAAAAACAATTTAATCTGATCAAAATTCAATTTGCAAATAGAATCTCTCAATAAGTAGACAAGATAATACATCATGATAAAGTTGGTTTCCTTCCAAGAATTCAAGGTTGGTAATTCACCACATAGATTAAAGGAAAAAAAATATAAGATTATCTCACAAATGCTTCTAAAATATTTGAACATTCAACATCAATTCAAAATAAAATTTTACTGTCCTTAATCTGATAAATATTATCTACACAAATCTATAGCAAGCATTATAGTTAGTTGTGAAATAACTAAAACTTCTAAATATTAAAAATGAGAAAAGATAAAAATGTTTATTATCACTACTTCCATTTGATATTGTGCTACAGATCCAGGTCCTAGCTCAAAAAATAAGGCAAGAATATATTCTCTTGAGAACAATGCAAGAAATAACTGGTGTGTAGATTATAAATACAGAAAGTAATCTGTCATTATTTGCAGATGATTGAATATATAATGAAAAAATTCTAACTCTATACTATTAGAATTAATATGCAAATTTAGAAAAATCATTAAGTACAAGAGAAACAAAAAACAATTTTATTTCAATATACAAGCAACAATTACAAATTGAAATAAAAATAACACTATTTACAATAGCACTTAACAGTCTAAAAATCCTAGGAAGAACTACACTATATTGTTTAAAGTAATTAGGGAAGACCTAAACAGATGGACAGATATACCAGGTTCATGGATTTAAAGACCCAATATTGTAAAAGATGTCAGTCCTTTGATCTGTAGATTCAACACAATCCTGATCAAAAACCTCAACATGTTTTTGGTGAGAATTTAATGGGCTGATTTTTTAAATGTATGCAGATATGTAAGCAGGCATGAATAGTCAATAGAGTATACAAGAAGAATAACTTGGAGGACTTACATTACAGGATATGATAAATCAATAGTGGTTAACAGGAAGCTAAGGCAAGAGGATTACTTGAGCTTTGGAGTGCAAATCCAGTCTGGGTAACACAGTGAGACCTCATCTCAGAATAAGAGGAAGAAGAAAAAGAGGAAGAGAATGAGAGAAGGAAAAGGAGAAGGAGAAGGAAAAGGAGAAGGAAGAAAAGAAGAAGAAAAAGAAGAAGAGGAAGAAGGAGAAGAAGGAGGAGGAGAAGGAGGAGAGGAGGAGGAGGAGGAAGGAGGGGGAGGGGGAGGGGAGTAGAAAAAGAAGCAGGAGGAGGGGGAGAAGGAGGAGGAGGAGGAGGAAGAGGACAGTTGTATTGACATAGCAATTTTTTTAAATGGCCAGTGGAACAGAACAGAAAGTCCAGGAAGAAACTGACACATATACATACAATTGATTAATGAAAAAGGAAACTGTAGAGCAGTGGCAGAAGTCTTACCTTTCAAATCAATAGTGCTGGTTAACTGGATATTCATAAAGAGAAAAAGGCATCTAGACCTGTATTTCATACTATATGAAGAAATAAATTCTACACAGACTGTAGATCTAAACATGAAAGATAGAACTGTAAAACCTTTAGAAGACACCATAAGAGAGTGTATTTATAAGTGTGTGGTGGGCAAATATTCCTTAAGCAGGGAACCCAAAGTTGTATTAATCCTAAAGGAAAAACTGATACATTGGAATACATTAAGATTGTCAAATTTCATTCATCAAAAAAAAAAAAAAGTTGAAAATACAACTCACACAATATGGGAAAAGGAATTATAAACTCAAATAATGTTCAAGGGTCTTATATTCAGGAATTTTTAAATTTTTTTTTATTTTTTATTTTTTTTTTTTTTGAGACAAAGTTTCGCTCTTCTTACCCAGGCTGGAGTGCAATGGCGCGATCTCGACTCACCACAACCTCCGCCTCCTGGTTCAAGCAATTCTCCTGCCTCAGCTTCCCAAGTAGCTGGGACTACAGGCATGCCCTACCATGCCCAGCTAATTTTTGTATTTTTAGTAGAGACAGAGTTTCACCATGTTGACCGGGATGGTCTCAATCTCTTGACCTCGTGATCCACCCGCCTCGGCATCCCAAAGTGCTGGAATTACAAGCGTGAGCCACCATAAATCAATTTTGAATTCCTATAAATCAGTAGGTCAAGAATATTCAAAAATATTCAGGAAACATTTTTGAACGCTTATAAATCAATAACGAAAAGACAACACAATTTGAAAAGCAGGCAAGAGTGAACAGACACACTACAAAAGAGAATATCCAAGTGGCCAATAAACATAAGGTTCTCATCCTCTTTAACTTATTCAGAAAATGAAAATTTAAATCACAGTTAGATAACACAAAATTACTATAAGAATATCTAAAATTTAAAAAAAGACAAAACCAAGTGTTGGTGAAGAAGGGAAATCACTGGAACTCTCGTAGATTGGTAAAAGAAGTACAAATGAAATAACCCTTTTGAAAAACTATTTTCCAGTGTCTTTTACAGCTGACTATACCCTTATTCTCTGCTCTAGCAATCCTACTCCTAGCTATATTCCCAATAAAAATGAATGCATATAGACACCAAAAACATGTATAAAAACATTTATAGAAGTTTCATCTAACATAGCCTCAAGCTAGAAACAAACCAAATATCCAATATACCATAGAATTAATAAGTAAGTTGAGATATTTTTATACAGTGGAATACTTTATATAGACATAATAAGGAGAATGACTGAATCACTGTTTCCTACAACATTAGTAGGTCTCACAAATATGATGCTGCACAAAAGAAGCCAGGCATAAGGATTGTATAACTCCACTCACACAAACATCAAATACGGGTAGAAGTAACAGGTGCTGTTAGAAGTCAAGATGGCAGTTGCCTTTGAGAAAAGATATAGGGGAGTTGAGTAGGAGGGGCATGAGGGGGCTTCTGGGGTGCTGGTAATATTCTATGTTCTTATCTGCATGGTTGTTGTATGGATGTGTTCACTTTGTGAGAATTCTTTGAACTGTATACATGGAATTCATGCACTCTGTAAAAAAAAAAAAAATTGTTGATTAAAAAAGAAAAGAAGTACCCCCCTGTTTACATCAACATTATTTGCAGTAGCTAAAAGGAGGAAGTAACTCATGTGTCCACCTACACACTAATGATTAGCAAAATGCATCCCATCCATAAAAATGAAATATATTATTCAATCTTAAAAAGGAAGGAAAATCTGACACATGCTACAACATAAGTGAACCTGGAGAACATTATGCAAAATGACATAAGCCAGTCACAAAAAAAGACAAATACCATATGATTCTCACTCACATGAAGAGCCTAGAATAGTCAGATTTATAGAAACAGAAAGTAAAATGATGTTTGCCAGGGGCTGGGGGCAGGGGAATGGGGGATGAGTGTTTAACGGAGACAAAGTTTCCATTTTACAAGATGAAAAAGTTCTTGAGATGGATGGTGGTGATGGTTGCACAACAATATAAATGTCCTTGCAGAAGCATCCAGGTCACATGGTGCCTGTGTTCTGCTATGAGGCATTTTCTGAGGAGGAATGGATAAACACACCCAGTTTGAATGATTTTATCTAATTCTCCAATACATGCTACTTTATATCCTGCTTCTTTCACTTAGCGTACTTTCATCATGTCATCAGAGCTCCATTTTAAGACCTCTTATTTTAAGACCTTCTCCTCCTCCTCCTTCTCCTCTTTTTCTCCTCCTGCTCCTCCTCCTGCTCCTCCTCCTCCACCTTTTCTTTCTTCTTTTTCTTTCTCTTCCTCTTCCTCTTGGCCAATGGATGGAGTCCTGCCCTGCATGAGCCTTTTTCAAATTTCACTTCTCACTCCAACCCTATTCATCAAATATCCTATGAAAAAAAGGCATCTTCTCACCCACACTGATTCAAGGTATTAGCTCTGAATTAACTCTCTCTCTCCCTTCTCCACACTGTAATTGATCTTGATTCTTTCAGTAGGACATGGTCACCACATGTAGAATGAATGACTAAACTGGCCAACATCACTGCTGTCCAAAGTTGGAATGAACTTCCATTAGCTTCTGTTCAAGGTGTTCAGGCACTTGGGGAGGTGGGGCATGAACCATCACGAAACCATCACAGATCATATGAGCCTCTTAGACTTTAGATATCATCTAATCCAAGCATGTGTAAACAGATGATCAAACTATGGTCCCAAAGTAAAGTGACTTGATCAAATGCTATCAAGCAATTGCAAAACCGAGAACAACAGAATTACGTCCTCCAATTTCTAATTCAAGGCAGTCTCCCACCTTTACAATGCAAAGCGATCTCTCACAATGCTGGGAAGGACAGACTACCTGCTGTAAGGAACCATTCATCCTAAAGATGCTAAGAGTCCAGTGAGGGCTGACATTAGTATGTGGAGATGGGATCTACTGTAAAAAAAAAAAGAAAAAGAAAGAAAAAGAAAGAAAGAAAGAAAGAAAGAGAAAGAAAATAAACCTTAGCCAAATTAAATTTGACAGAGTTTGATTAACAGAGTTAATTTAACAGTTTAATTGAGCAAAGAATGATTCATGAATCAGGCAGCCTCCTGAGCCAGAGAAGCTCACAGACTCCAGCACAGCCATGTGAGGGAAGAAGATTTAGAGACACAAAAAGGTAAGTGGCCCACAGAAAACAGGAGTGAGGTGCAGAAACAGCCAAAGTGCTTACAGCTTGGCATTGACCTTTTCTGAACAAGGTTTGAACACTAGGACCCCTTTGATTGGCCAAAGCTTGGTGATGGCCACAAGAGTAGATTACAGTCTGTTTACATCATCATTTAAGTTGCAGTTTACTATGTACAGCAAAACCTTTAGGCTGAACTTAAAATATGTAAGCAGGCACCTTTAGGTTAAACTTGATTTAACACCTCCTACCATCTCTGAAATGAGAACTTGTTTTCATTCATCCTATGTATATAGTTGCTGTGTTAGTTTTAGTTGCTGTGTAGCAAATCGCCACAAACTCAGTAGCTCTGGACACTCCCACTTATTAACTCATAGGTCTGCAGGTGAGAAGTCCAGGCAAATGTAACTAGGTTCTCTGCACAGGGTCTCAAAGGCTGAAATCAAGGTGTCAGCTATGCTGAGCTGGGCTCTCCTCTGGAGGCTTGACTGGGGAAGAATCCACATCTGTGCTCATTCATGTTGTTGGCAAACCTAAGTTCCTCATGGTTGTGAAACCACAGTCCCTATTTCTTTACAGCTGTCAGCCAGGGGCTGCCCTCCACTACAAGAGGCAGCCCACATTCTCTGCCACATGGTCCCTTCAATAATCTAGCAACAGAGACTCCCTCTTATGTGGAATCTCTCCCATGCTTCAATTCTCTCACTTTTTTTGTCTTTAACCTCTAGACCCAAATTACAATGGTCATGTGCTAGGTCAGATCATCTTTCCTTGCTAAAGTCAGCTGTGCCATGTAACCACTAATTGTGGGGGTGAAATCCACTATTCACATAGTCTCATACTAAGTGGGGTGTGTACACCAGGGCAGGATCATCTTATAATCCCACCTGTCACACTGCCCCAAGACAGCCCCAAAGAACCTGAAGCCTGGTCCACAGACAGCACCACACCATTATAGCTGTGCTTAGTGTTGTAAAGGTCCTCAGAAGTTAGGGAAGAGAGTTCCCTAGATCTCCAGGTAACAGTGAATTTGGCCTTGATTCTAGTTGGAGGAACATGGTTCTAGTTCAACCAAAGCATAAGCACTTCCCTGCTCCGCCTTCTTGGTTAGACTCAAGTTTTCAGCATTCCCAGCTTTTTCCTCCACCTGCAAGAACCCTGTGGAAATTATGTCTAATGGTCCATGAAAAGATCAAGGACCAACCAGACTCAGATGTCTTTGGTTGCCATGTTATAATTTATTGGCAATATATTGAGTAATGTTTTCCTGATTGTTTCCTGGTTAAGTTGCTTTACCAGATGAAAAATGGCCAAAGACAGTTATTAATTAAATGAAAATGCAGCAATCAAATGTGAAGAGCTCAAATTCTTTTATTCTGAAGCATCTTTAAAAAAAAAAAAAAGAAAAGAAAAAAAGAAAGAAATTCTGGGTAGAACAGAAATGTGTCATACCTTTTAGCTCATAAATTTACTTTGAACAGCCATATGCAACTTCTGGTTTCAGTTCCTATCAAACGATTCTTTGAAATTGTTTTCCTTCTAAAATCATCCCAAATAAACTCATATTAACTAGTGACTCAGACTGCTCTTGTTAAAGAAAAACCGTGGAAAGAAAATTGAATCCATCTCCAAATTTGAAGAGGAAACAGCAGTGAAAGAGTAATTTATAAAGTATACTGCACTGGTAATTGGCAATGCTTGCCTTGTCTTTTATAGACAGTGCTCTAAAATCCTAGCATTTCAGACATAAAGAAAGCTCTGATAAAAACTCTTTGACATATAAAGAAATTGAGACAGAGAGATGAAATTACTTTCTCAAAGTCTCATGGCTTGTTAGTGGCTGGCCCTGAGGCTCCGGATTCCCAAAGACACTTACCACTGCCAGGTCATCTCTCTGACCCCTGGAATAGGGCCAAGAAACTATCCTAAGGCATCCCCAACTCACGTATGGTTTCATGCAGAGGACGTTGCTAACGGAAATACGAAATGACGTAAATTAGGCAGACTTTCATGTGTTACTGTTTTGAACAAAGACAGAACATGTGTCTTCACTTTGCCCCTTGCAGGAGAATCTTCTGCGTGGCATGCTCTGCTTCTACCCCACTGATCTTTTGTAGAATAGTCCATGCAGAGAGAATGAGGTATCAAAGCGATCGCACTGAGGGGGACCCCACTGCTGGGGGCCATGCTCCCCAAGTCTTTGTTCCCGAATCTGTGAACTGTCATTTTCAGGAAGGTCGGGGAGATATCCACAGTGACTTTCCAGGCATGCCATTCCAACCCTTTGGCCTTAAAACATACCATCTCTGATTATTAAAGGTCTGCAAGTCTTTTAATATGTTTTTCAAGGCTGTTTTTTTTTCTTATTAATAAAGAACATTTTGAAGCCTAATAATTATTTGTAAGAAATCAATTTAAAAGTGATGTGTTGGCATAAAAGGCATTGATAGTACTTTTTTGCGTACAGAAAAAAATGAAACACAATCACAAAAGTACATGGGTTTTGTAGTGAGAGCTTTTAAGTACTTTTGTGTCTAAGCCAGGGACTGTCAACCTTGGCAATATTAACATTTGGGATCAGATCAATTCTTTGCTGTGCATGGCAGTCTGTCTAGCAGCACCCCTGTCTTCCACCCACTGGATGCCAGAGGCACAACCTCTCACCCTCCACTGTGCAATCAACAATGTCTCCATACATTGCCAAATGTCCTCTAGCAGCCAAAATCACACAGGTAAGCATGTGGTTGAACACTGGCTGTGCATTTCAGATTTGAATAGAGATACACCCCAAACACAAGGAAAGAGGGACTGAAAGGAAAGAGACAGGAAAAGGTATAGTCAATTGCTAAGCAAAAGAAAATTTAGATGGCTTTATGAATAATAGACAAAATAGGTTTTAAGGCAAAAAGTCTTAGTAGGAATGAAAAAGGCCATTTTTAATGATAAAAGCTACAACTTTCTAGGAAGATTAATAGTCCTCAACCCATACACATCTCCCAATGTAACCCCAACACATACAAAGAAAAAATTGACACAACTATAAGAGGCTGAAAGATCCATGATGAGGGGAAGAAATTAGAGTACACATCTCTTGCTAACAGACAAATTAAGCTTTCAAAATATCAGAAAGAAGAGACAATATTAAAATACCATTTCCCGAATGCATATACATGTATCCCAGGCTCCCACAAATACAGCTACATATTCATTTCAAACACAGAATTGTTTTTAATTGGCCACATACATACATCATGGATCACAAAGGATGTCTTGAAAACATCCAAAGATTCAAAACCATGTGGCCCACAGTGAATTTAAAAATAAAATTTTAAAGTCAGCTAAAATGCACCCATCCATTTGGAAACTAAATAACACTGTTAAATAATTCATGGGTCTGGAAGAAATTGTAATGGCAATTATAAACACTGAGAACTGAAGGACCACAAAGGAAGTATGCACAAAAGCTGTGCAATGTACACGAAGGAAATATTGCAGGAAATTTAAAATAGTAAATATATTTACATATTAGAAAGCAAAATGATTTTAAATTAACAAGTTAAAACTTTAAGAAGTTAGATAAATAAATTAGTGTAAAGCCAAAGAAAAAATAAGAAAAGTTTTTTCAAAATAACTTTTTGTGACAAGGTCTCGCTGTCGCTTAAACTGAACTGCAGTGGCATGATCATAGCTCACTGCAGCCTCAAGCCTCCTGGATCAAGTGATCCTCCCACCTCAGCCTCCTGTGTATCTGGGACTACAGGCAAGCACCACCTCACTTGGCCAATTTTTATTTTTTGTAGAGATGGAGTTTTGCTTTGTTGCCCAGGCTGGTCTCAAACTCATGGGCTCAAGGGATCTTCCTAACTCAGCCTCCCACAGTGCTAGGATTACATATGTGAACCACCACACCTGGCAGAAAGTTAAAACTATTGAAATAGTAAACAAAAAAGCAATAGTGAGAAACACAAAAATCAAAAGCTGATTCTTTACAAAGAACTAACAACAAAAGACAAACTTCTTGTTTTCTTGGTTTATCAAGAAAAAAAGACATGAATAAAGTATATTAGAAATTAAATAAAAATAATTACTTATAGGTAGTGATTAAGAAAAATAAATGAACAATTTTGGACTAACATATTTGAAACTGTATATGCAATAAGTAATTTTCCCAAAAATTTAATTACTGAAATTTCTATTTTATCTATTAAGTTATAAGGACTAGAAAAGGAAGGAAAACTATTCCCTTTTTTCTATGGCATCCCTCTGGTAACAAAACAAGGTAAGGCATGGGGTAAAAAAAGAAAAATTATGAGCACAGACTCAAAATCCTAAATAAAATACTAGCAAATAGAATCCTAAAGTGCATGGGAAAAAAATGTAAATCATGACCAAGTCAAATGTATCCTAGGAATGCAAGGATGGCTTAATATTAGAAAATCTAGTAATGCAATTTGCCATGAAAACAGATTTTAAAAACAATATGCTCATCTAAATGAATACCAAAAAATGTATGAAAAGAATTCTTGCAATGTAGGAATAAAAATAATTTTGTAGCTTATTAATAGATATCTAATGAAAACCTTCAAGAAATATTCTAATGGGGTCACAATAATGTGTTCTCTTTAAGAATCCAAATTGAGAGTCATGCCACCAAAAAAAAAAAAATCGCTGCCCTGGATTCTTCAAAAAGGTCCCAGAAAACCAAAGAAAGAAGAAAATGGGGTCTAGGGAACAATTCTCAATTAAAGGAGATTGAAGTGTGATGACTAAATGCAATGTGTGATCTTGACTAGATCAAGAAAAAAGCAGCTAATAGAGAATTCTATTAGAACAGTTAGTAAAATTCAAATGCATATACTATAATAAATAATAGCGTTACCATTGTGAAACTTCTCAATTCTGGTTACACAGAAGAATGCCTTTTTTCTTATCTATAATTACTGAAATATTTAGGATGAAATATCACAATGTCTACAACTTTTTCCTCAGTGGTTAAAAATAATAAGAGAGAGCAAAAAGCAGGCAAAGGCAGCAGATCACGCTGCCACGTGTGCACCTATGCAACAATCCTGTATGTTCTTCACATGTACCCCAAATCCTAAAATGCAATAAAAATAATAAATCAATAAATAAATAAAGAGATGAATCTAGGTAAAAAGTTTGTATGTGTTAATCTTTCACTTTTCTGAGGTTTTAAAATGTTGTTCATTATGTTTATCCTATGCCTTACTGCCAGCTAGATCCCACCCTTCAAATTTTACTATTTAAATAATATTCCACTAATACTTTAGTGTTCTTTGTAAGTTAATTTTTATTAAGAAATTGTCCACACAATCAAAACATTCCTCTGTGAAAAAATTAGAATTATATGGACACATTCACACATTGGATATGTCAGGGTCAACATCCAACATAGCTTGAAAAAGAGCAATACCGTGATGCAAATCCTCTGGCTGGGTCTATGCAATTTCAATCAATTAGCAATTAAAATATTAAGAGAACAGCTTTCAACTGCTTAGGATAGTATGCCTATAATTAATGAGAAACTTCATTATTTCTATCAAAATAGTCAAAACTCTTTGGATTCTTGGTTTCAGTTTAAAATATCGAAGCAACCAAGGCTCAATTAACTAAGTTGGAGAACGAGACTGAGTTACAAGAGAGATTCACTTGCTATCACAACTTTATCAGCCATCCTGGCCATCTCATGACATACTAGTGTAAGCTTTATTCAGTGTGTCATTATATAGTTGAGAATGTTTCCAATATTAACTTTAGTGTTTGAACTCTTACATACTTGTGACAAAGATAAAACTTGGCTTCTCCCTCTAATTTATAGTTTGAAAACCCTCAGTGAACAAATGTTGAGTCATATGTCCATCCTCTGGATTAATCAATGCATTAGGGTCTGGTAAGGTAAGGTGGCCGTTAATTAGCCCAATCATTGAGGTTATGGAAATGGGGTCACAGTGCTTCCATGTGGGCCACCTATATAATTGGACAAGGGAGGGTGAATTGTTTCTCTAAAGAAGTGCATGGATGCATCAAAGGCCTAGCCTCTAGGAAAACTGTTGTCACGTGGGCAGCCATCCAAATTTAAGTGCCCTCCTTGCTCCTGGGCCCCAGCTGCCCTGCGAACTGCTCCCTCCTTCATGATCAGCACCTTGCTATTCTTGTAACCCCTACCTTCAACCCACAGGGGACAAACAGAGCAAGCTGCCAGCCTGCCATGATGGAGGCAAGCACTTCTGGGGTGCACATTCAAATGTTACAGTCTCCAGGGAGAAGAGGGCCACGCCGCAGCACCCAAAGTTGTTTTGGATGTGAGACATGTTTCACGTCCCCATTGCAAGGACACAAAAAGTCACCAGATTTCTCCATGTGCCAGCTGTCCTGCAAGGTGAGTGACCGACCTTCTGGATCTCCTACTTCAACGTACGTGAAAGCAACTATGTCCAGAACAACTCAGCAAAAGAAGGGCACGAGCCCTCTCCAAGGCCCTGCGTGCTTTGTCGTCATCTCTCTCAGGCCCCTCGCATCATCAGAAGCACAAAGTGTCCCTTTAACTCTCAACCCATTTACTCTGATTCCTCCCCAGGCAGGGCTGCCGCATTGCACAAGTTGATGGGGCACCCACGACCTGGCACACGCAGTGACTGGGCCCCCCAGGGCTGTACAGAGCCTCTCACGGCCTGTGTGGGCTGATGGAGGTTCAAGGGCTTCCCTGCAAGGGCTACTTAAAGGAGACCTAAAACGCTGGAAGTCGTAAGGCGTAACAATGGAGACAGTTCAGGCAATAGGGCCGTGCAGAGGGGAGATCACTAGAGTGAGAACCCTGACCCCACCCAGCCCACAGCCTCCCGCCTGGGCCCTCTCCTGGAAGAGCTTCTGCAGATGTGATGATGAGAGTCTCTGTGCTCACGATGGGAAGAGTTCTGCCTAACAGGGAATTCTCAACATGGGGATTTCATAGGGCCAGAGACCGGGTGAAGAGATTTTGGCCAACAGTCAGGAGGCTCCAGCTGAGCTGGCTGAAGCCTGGGAGATGGAAAGACACATTTGTTTGTTCCAAATTATTAAGACCAAAGAGCTTTATTCTCAAACTGTAAAATCCTTCCAGGGAAAGCCCCACATCTCAGAGGCACGCATGGGACTCCTATTAGCATTCATAATCATTTTCTACAACAGTCTGATGAGATGGCTCCTGTGAAACCTTAATCTGCTCCATGTGGTCTCCCACTTGGCCAACTCCTCAGCTAAAAATAAAATCTATTCATCAACAAATACTTTAATATTGGCTTTGTTGCCTGCGTGGCTGCTGGTTACCAGATTACATAACCAGGTAGAATCCAAGGCCATTTGTACTGAAGTACTAAATCAAATGACACCAGGAGACCTGCGCTTCTCTGGAGCCTTTTTAAATATGGGAAATCTAATGGACATTAATTGTGAAGCTCTTGCACCCTGAACAGAGAGCCAGACTGTCCGGCAGCAGACACATCAGTGTTTCCTTGGCTATTCCCTCCCCATAGTGACCCCACTCAGACCACACTGCCGCATGGGCAGCCACAGGCCTGACAATGTATATTCCATACACACTAATAGAGAGGGATGACACGCCAAAGTATGTGACTTTGAAGAAAATTGACTTAAGGTTTTACAGATTTTCACGTTGAGAGTTTGTCACGGAAAACCCAGCCAAACGCATTCTAAAAATGAAGTCAAGTCAAGAAGGAAGCAAAGGTCAGACTCTCTCCTCACTTTTTGCCAATCCACCCATAACGTTTCTCTCTTTCAAACTCCTTTCCATGAGTTTCGTGGAAAGTCTGTCCTCATTGGCTCTTGTATGTTTCTGGGTCTGTCCTGATTGGTTCTTGTGTATCTCTGGGTCTGTGTTCATTGGTTCTTGTGTGTTTCTGGGTCTGTCCAGATTGGCTTTTGGGTGTCTCGGGTCTGTGCTTATTGGCTCTGGTATGTTTCTGGGTCTGTGCCCATTGGTTCTTGTATATATCTGGGTCTGTCCAAATTGGCTTTTGGGTGTCTCCCGGTCTGCACTTATTGGCTTTTATATGTCTCTGACACTTTGAAGTTCATTCCACTTACATTCATGGCGTATCCCCTCTGGGGCAGGCCCATGCTGAAGGCTGGATGCCCAGGTACATCGTCCATAATGTCTCTGCCCTTGAGGAGCTCCTGGTCTAGTTGGGGGTGGGGGCAGGTGAACAGAGAGAGAGATTACAGACAAAAACTGCAAGAACCCTAGGAGGGAGGAATTTGTTCCCACAGGCTGGGGATGGGGCCAGAACAGGGCAGACCCAGAGAACACGGTGCTTGAGCTGGTCTCCACGGAGCCTTTTCACTACATTTTATTTGCACATCAAGGATCATTCTAACTTTATTAAATACCCCATGTTCTTTACTCGTTTGTCAGTTTCTTTGTTTCAGCTTCTTATTTGATTGCATCATCACTCTAGAATGATTCTAAGTCTTTGGGGTAGTAGTCTGGCTGCCTTCCAAGCCCCAACCCCCCACACCCATGTGAATGCTGCACAACCACTTTTGGTTGACTTAGCCACCCCTAGCAATGGGGAACCCTAAAACATTTGGCCTTTGTGTTTGATGAATTACACGAGCAAATGAATGTCCATTCTTGAGTTTGACTCTGGGGACAAAAACCAGTGGCGTTCTGCTGATGCCCTTACTGCCTGCAGTGCCCTCATGCCTGAGTGCTCTTGTCTATTTTCAGTGCTGGAGGAGTTACAGCGGGCACCCTGTGGCTATCTTAGACTCCTCTTCTGGGGTCTTGTTTCTCCTTGCCATTCTCTGTGAGGCTGTGGTTCTTCCCCCACAGCTGAGAACACAGGTCCTAGCAGGGAATGAAGCCGTTAAAGTACTCCAGCCTCGCAGAATAGTCAAGAAACAGGAGGGAGGGGCCATGGTGTAGACTGTAGCAGAAGATCGCCACACAGGAACTGGGAACTGGTCTACTGGTGACCTTTTCCACGCGATTGAACCCCTGTGTGCCTCAGAGTCCCATCTGTTCAACGAATGAGCATGGCTAGAGATTCAGAGGTTATCTTTGTTCTGATTTTTAGGACTCTTGATGGGAGTTAGAAGCCAATGTGCCTAATAGAGTGTTTACGTATTTCTAAAATATGCTTCTCTGAAGCTGATTGGTGAGACCTCAAAACTCAAGGATTTTTGCACCTATGGGTGTTGGGTGGATGGAAAGTAATCCTGATAGCCATAAGCCCCTGCTGCCCCTTGAAGAGGCACAGAGCTAGAAACAAGCTGCTCGAACCTCAAGTCCAGATGGGCAGTAGGGAATTTGGCCTCCCTAGAGGACGAGGTGAGAGGAAACATGCAAACCGTGGCCGCTTCCTGAGGCAGGACCCGGTGTGCCCATCCCACACTCAGTCACGGTGGAAACCAGGGACTCACTAGCTGGCCACGGCCCGCAGCAGAAGGAAGCGCCAAGCACAGGCCCTGCAGGCTGCTCTCAAGAAGCCCAACACCCCCAGGGAAAAGCAAACCCTCAATCAACTGGTCCCCAGGGAAGGCTGCATTCTCATTATCTGAATGTTCTGACAAAAATGTGAAACCAGTCCTCGTTTGTAGTGATCTTTTCTATTGAAACCTTATAAAACTGTGTGATTCCTTTCCCAGGCTTGGTAAGCACGGAAAACAAGCCTGCTTGGAGCTCTCTTTGATGCCAGAGCGTCCTGAACTGCGTCCAGATTCTCCTTCAGAATCATTATCCGGAATTCCCTGGGTTGAGGGAAGGGGCATGGGCTGTCCTGGGTTTACATTAGAGGTTCTGGCAGAGGGCCAACCCGCACTCACCCTTGATCTTGCTCTGATCGAAGCAAAGTGACTTGGAGGCTGGCTTCGGAACAGGAGGAGGCACGTGCCCAGGGTCCCAGCAGCGAAGCTGGCAGAAGGCTCACATGCCACAGACGGCACCAGTTCACCTTTGCTTCCAATGCGTTGCCACATCCTAACCCCTAGGTGGTTCCTGGGGCCAAGAAGTGGTTACTAAAAAAGTGCGAACGGTGAAGTTCAATTGGGAAACTATCTGAATGTCAGTTTCTTTCTCAAGCATTTGTAGTTCCACTTCTTTACCTTAACCAAAAACCCAGCACCGGGCAGCCTCCCTGCAGGCAGGACAGTGTGACCAACAGAAAGGCAACTTTGGCGGCAAAGGGTGAGAGTTTGGGGAGCGTGGTGGGGGCTGGTGGGGGTGGAAGAAGGGCCGCTGAAAGGAAAGCTCAACTGTACCCTCTCATAAATAGTTGGCCAGGGCGCCAAGCCTGGGCGGTTTCATTTGGTCGTCAGGGTTTTTCATATAGTTTCATTACTTTAGACGTTATTTCACAGGGAAAATGAAAAGAACAAAACAACCGCGGATCAGAAGAGAAATAAAGTCCTTGATGGCAATCCCGTGGCGATGCGGTGGAGAGAAGCCATTCACGATGTAGCCAGCATCCCAGACATTGCCTGAGCTGCCCCCACATCACACAGCTGTGTGCAACCTCCAGAAGCCCCAGGCTGTGTGGAAGGAGAAGAGCAGGCTGGAACCACCACTGTCACCGCCTGGCAGAGCGTGGCCACCCAGTGCCGTCATGGGCAGAGGGAGGGGTTCAGACACTGCCAGGACCAGAGATCCTCGCCACCACAGTCACCTGGTGCGCTTGCTCCTTGCTTCAGGAGGTACAGGACGGCCCTTTGAAGGTTTGCGTCTGCAGTGTGTCATCTGAGCAGACACCGGCGACCTCTCCGGTGCCCACAGAGGAATCCAGACAAGTGCATCAGTGTCCTGTGGCTGCTGGGACAAAGTCCTACTTTCTCACCAACTGCCTTACAGTTCTGGAGGTGAGGAGTGGCAGGGTCGGCCGCACTGGGCTCAGATCTGGCTGCATTCCTTCCGGAGGCTCGAGGGGAAAATCTGTTTCCTGTTCAGTCAGGGACTGACAGAACTCAGCTCCATGCACGTGCAGGACTCAGGCCTTTGTCACCCTGCTGGCTGGCAGACACCCACTCCATGGATCTCAGGACAAGCAGCGTGGCGCTGACGGCTCCCACTTCACAGCATGTGACGTTCCTCTTCCCTTCTCCCATTGTTCCCTCTCTCCACTTTCAAGGACCCTTGGATGACACTGGGCCACCTGAGTAACCCAGGATAATCTTTCATCTCAAGAGCCCTGAGCGAGTCACATCTACAACCACCCTTTGCCATGTAAGGTCACTGGTTCTGCAGTCCACACTGCCACGGGCTGCCTCGTTGTGTGGCAGCATGAACCACAGGAGACCAGTGACACACCACAGTCACAGAGGCAGCCCGTGGCAGCAGGGACCACAGGACCACCCTGCCCATTCCCAGCAGGGTGATCTTCCACTGCGACCTGCAGGGACCGTGAACAGGTAAATACGCCCCAGGCAGCTCCTCCTCTCCCCACAGGGCCTGCTCCTTCTGCGCGCTTCCCTTCCCCCCGCCTCCAGCACATGACCTCCGCCTTCTATCAAGATCCACGTCTCAAAGCTGATTCTTCTCCTCCACACTGTCGCTACTGCCCACACCTTGGCCAGGTGAGAATCCCCACCCCACCGCTTTTGGCTCAGTAACCTGGGAGACCCCATCATGTATCTCCTAAATGAGCCACTTTCGGAAAGGAAAAACGGCACCGTGAATAGTAGCATCAGGATATTGGCATAAACCAGGACAATCCTGGGCCTGTCAGGACTGATGGTCACTCTGCCTTAACCTCTCAGCTTCCCCGCCCGTGAAGGCAGATGGTGACGGGCCCTGCACAGCCACCTCAGTGTGGGGTCCTGGACCACAGCCAGGGCTCAGAAAGCAAACTCCACCGTTTACACTGGTGGTGTCTCCCGACTGCTCCCCTGCATCTGCGTGACCCCCAGGGCCATCACAGGTTTCCCGCAGCTGAGCTGACTGTGTCTCCCAGGCTCCCCGCTGCCCAGAAGGGAAAGCTGAGGCTCCTCCACACGGCAGCTGTGCGGGCTGTTCTCCACCACAGGCTCCATTCAGGTTCGACTCACCACAGGGAGCCATGAGGGGAAGCCAAGGCAGGAGCAGAGGGGCCCTGCCCCCTGCAGGGCTGCAGCTCTTCAAGGCTGAGCACTCCCCCTAGTCCCTGGCCCTGCGCCGTGGCCCTGGCATGAGAACAGCTTCCCGCTGCTGCTAGTCAAGGCCGTGCCCCAGCCTGCTGGTCCTGGAGCACTGCCCATGCCTCTCTAGTGACTGTGTCATCAGAGGCTCCGTGTTTGAACCTCTGGGGCCTGCTATGCTTTGGATATGGCTGGTTTGACTCCACCAAGTCTTATGTGGAAATTCATCCCCAGTGTCGGAGGTGGGGCCTGGGGAAGGTGTCCAGGTCATGGGAGGGGATCCCTCATGGATGGCTTTGTGCCCTCCCTGCAGGAACACGTGAGCCCACACTTAGTTCTGGTGAGAACTGGCATTAGAAAGACCCTGGCGCCTCCTCTCCTCCTGTGTCCTGCGGTGCGATGTCTGCACTCTCTCACTCTCCTGGGTTTTCTGTGTGAGTAGAAGCAGCCTGAGGCCTCACCAGAAGCAGATACTGGCACCATGCTTCTTATACAGCCTGCAGAAAGGTGAGCCAAATAAACCTCTTTTTTTAATCGGCTCTCCAGTTTCAGGTGTCCGTTTGTAGCAACACAAAACAGACTAAGGTGGAGGTGAATTCTGATTTCTTCTGGGAACTAGCTGGAAGCATCCAAAAAGGACCCTCAAAATGGGCTTCTGGAGCCAGCCCACTCAGATCCTCGAAGAAGGTACAGAGGGTTCTTTACGGGGGAAAATGGGATCCAGGAAACCTGGGCAGCAGTGGGGTCAGTTACTCTGATTGTCATCGAGTTGGCATGGGCCAGCATGCAGGTGGCAGCAAATAGGGTGAGACTGTGGGGCTTGATCACTCCAACAATGGGGGCCTCACTAACGGGAGCTTCACCCCAGAGGTGCGGCGAGTCCAACTGTCATCAGGGATGGGTGCGGGCAGGGACGGTGAGAGTTTCCCATGCTGGATGTACACAACAAGGGAGTGTTTTTGGCAGATAATTTAGAATAATAATAAAACTGATGTGGTCTGCTTTGTACTATGCATGTGATGGCAGCTCCACACCATGGCAGTGATAACACACTCTGCTGGGCAGACCTCTCCTGGCACTGCCCACCCTCAGGGCACAACACATTGACCATGAGAAGCCACAGACGCAGAAGGCAGAGACTGCACCTCAGGGGGGTCTGGGGCTGTGAGTGGTGGTCTCAGGCTCCCAGGAGCGAGTGATGGAAGGAGGGAGCCATGATGATCTCCCACCAGCTACGGTGGGAGCTAGAGGAAGGCCAGGGGGTAGGGGGGCTGCCCAGCTCTCGGAGGAGGATGACCAGCTATGCAGGCAGGGCAGTGAGGAGCGGTGGCTGGAGCGGCCAGGCATGCATCGTGTTTTCTCTTTCATTCCATTCTTTGCTACATCCTGCATGAAGGGCACCAGTGGTACCAGGTGTCAGGTTCGGGCAGAGGCAGCACAGCCTAACATCATCCCACAGTGATGGGGTGGCCAGTGGGCCTTGGTGTCTCCTGGGAGGGGCCGGGAGTTTCTCCATCTGAACAAAGGACAGGAATGGATTCGGAGGCCTGGGGTGCTGAGGACACTGCACATTCTCCAGCTGATCTACCCTGTTGGTTCCCCCAGGCCACATTCCCTGGGGGCTGCCGTCCTTGGGTTCTGCTTGGGGTAGGCGTGGCAGGAGCAGAAGTGTGGATGGAGAGGCCGGTGGTTCTCCATCTCCAAAACTGCTTTGCTGTTGCACCAACCTCCCCAACCCGCGCTGCAGCTTCTGCCAGGAGGCCCCTCCCCGTGGGCCCTAGCTAGCCCTGGGGATACAGCAGCTCCCCACTGTTGCCAGAGGGAGGAAAGTTTCAGGGAAATCAAAGAGGTTGACCTCCCAGAAAAAACGGTTATATGCTTTTGGTACAATATATGCCTCAATTGTGAAAAAAATATTTACATGATAGTAATAGAAAACACCAAATATTGATTTAACCAACAATTATGAAATGACTCAGTGGGAATACTTAACAGTAAAGGGATGTGTGGGCAGGGACATGCTGCTGAACGGAAGGAGGCTTGCTCTCTTCTGCTGTCAAAGCCAATCCATGTCTGAGGGGAAGAGCCATGAGCAGCTCACTTAGAAACATGGAGGTCAGTACCGGAGAAAATAGCTCAAAATCTTCACCTTTATCTCTCATTCCTGCACCCAAAAGCTCTGGGTGCAGCAATGAGAGAAGGAAAAAAGCAGAACAATGTTGCTTGACTTTTTTTTTTTTTTTTTTTTTTTTTTTTTTTGAGATGAAGTGTCGTTCTTAACACCCAGGCTGGAGTGCCATCACGTATTCTTGGCTCACTGCAACCTCCGCCTCCTGGGTTCAAGAGATTCTCCTGCCTCAGCCTCCCGAGTAGCTGGGATTATAGGCGCATGCCACCACGCCCAGCTAATTTTTGTCTTTTTAGTAGAGACGGGGGTTTCACCATGTTGGCCAGACTGGTTGCAAACTCCTGACCTCAGGTCATCTGCCCACCTCAGCCTCCCAAAGTATTGGGATTACGGGCGTGAGCCACCGCGCCCAGCCCTGTTTGACTTTTTAAACCAAGTGTTTGCATATTTTAACTAGAACATGTTTTTTAAAAGAAAAG
Source organism: Saimiri boliviensis (assembly GCF_048565385.1). Taxonomy (NCBI): domain Eukaryota; kingdom Metazoa; phylum Chordata; class Mammalia; order Primates; family Cebidae; genus Saimiri; species Saimiri boliviensis. The sequence goes on from NC_133453.1 coordinate 3,133,450, forward strand.
AAAAAGTCAAGCTACCTCAGACTTTTCCTAATTATCACTAAGTGCCTGAAATTTTAAAACTCTCAGACATTTTTAAAACTTTTGAGGCAAAAAATTGTGACCAGAGACTCTTTCTACCAAGTATGAGAAGAGTAGGGAGACATTTTTGGCTATGGAGGCTCAGAAACCACACACACACACATATATATACTCTAAAATTTACTTAAACATTTTCATAGTTGAATAAAAAGGATTCAATATTGAGAGTTCAAAAATACGGAAAAGGTACAAAATGGAGACCAATAAAAGCCGTTTTTCCAAAAGGGATGGGTTGAAATCAGTACAACTAGAATATTTATTTAAAGGTAATAAAAATATTGCAATTATTCTTGAAAAATAAATTGCTTATGTTACGAAATTCAATAACATTTTTGGATATAAAAATCCCAGGATATAGCACTAAAGGTTGAAAGGAAAGATGAGTTTACAAAGCCAACCAAAATATCTAGAGATGAAGGATTAGAGCATTAATTTTGGTGAATTCAGAGGATAGAACTATATGGAATCATTTTTAAAATGTGATTCAGGAGAATATTTCACATCATCATTAATGTTCAGAATAGCTCACGTAGTAAAAATTGCAGTCACCAAGAATCATAATACAAATCTAAATATAACCCATAACATAACATAAAATATAACTTCCCGTTTTCAGAAAATGTAAAAATATATACATTATTATTATACTCACAGAAACAAGACCAGAAGAGATTCCCCGAAGTATTCACAGTGACCCTCGTAAATCTTTGTCATCTTTCCCATTTTCTCTATCTTCCACAATGACTCTGCTTTACTCCTTTTAGACAACTAGCCAGCAGAGCGTGAGTCCCATGGCGGTGCTCACGGTCAGACAGACACAGGAGGGCCGGCAAGGTCTCGGGGTTGGAGCCTGCTCTTCCTTCTCTTTCGGGTACATCTCTTCTTCTCCTTTAGAAAGCTGAGATGAGAAATCCAACGTACACACTTTGTACTCAGTAGAGACCATCTTGCCAAGATGCTGGTCTTGTGATGGCCCAAGTGGGGAAAGAGGGACTGGGGGTGAAGGGGACTAGACAGTGACTCGACCTGGGCTTCGGAAAGCGTTCTGAAGCTGTTGATCGAGGTGTTGTGGAAGGACTGCTGGCTGAGAAATCCAGGCAAGGGTGGAGGCAGAGCTGCTGGGGCACCGTAGACCCCTTCCAAGCCTTGGCTTCTGTCCCTGAAGCAGAGATAATACGGTCCTCACCTGGCTGGTGGAGACGTGGTGAGGCCGTAAGATGCAGCGGGCATGTAGCGGAATCCTCTGCAGACTCCGGGCTTCCAGACCGGGACGCTGTCGGGCTGAACACCTGGCATGAGGGCTGCCGGCCCCACCTCCCTCCGCCTGTCTCCTCCTGGACCCGCCACCTTCGCTCCCGCCTCGTTGTTCCCCTCCCCCTCAGTCTCACTTTCTTCCTTCCAAGGCACCCATTATTTTAAATTATTGCAGATGCTAATGTTCAATGTGCAAGTTTAAGTCTGTCAGGAATTTTCCCTTTTTTTTTTTTTTTTTTTTTTTTTTTTTTGAGATAGAGTCTCATTCTGTCACCCAGGTGCCTCCCGGGTTCAAGTGATTGTCCTTCCTCAGCCTCCTGAGTAGCTGGGACTATAGACACATGCCATCACGCCCAGCTACCTTTTGTATTTTTAGTAGAGACAGAGTTCCACCGTGTTGGCCAGGCTGGTCTCGATCTCTTGACCTCATGATCCACCTCCCTTGGCCTCCCAAAGTGCTGGGATTACAGGCATGAGCCACCGCGCCCAGCTGGAAATTTCACTTTCAAAATCCTTCCACTGGTTCAAAAATTCCTCACCTGCGATGACCTCTTGGGATTTCCAACCCCCTTGGAGCCTGCCTGCAGTGAAATGGTCCACACTGAAGCCCTTCGGGGGGATATGACAGAAACCTGTCATATGTCAGCACTGTCCATTTCTAACCACGGCCTGGCATGCACCTACTGTCTTAGGAGTAACTGTTGGTGCTGAACTCACAGTGAGCATTACAGAGCTAAACAATCCAGAGCTTTCCTGCAAAAGAAAATATAATAGAGAGTGTGATGACCTGTGCTTGTGATGAATGCCAAGGCTTGGCAGACCAGGCCTCTGCGGAGCTCTGGACTCAGGGCTCCAGCCTCTGACAGCCAGAAATCCCAGAAACAGCAAGGCGGCTACCCAGAAAAGGTCACCCAGAAACCCCATCACTTTTGGGTCATGGCAGAACGTTTGCCTCTACAGAGGAGGGTTGAAACAGAATATGGGTCATCTCCAACGTTATTTTACAAAAGAAAAGTTAAAATGTTTCCTTTAAAAAGATAAATCCCATCAACAGAATGCAGCTTGGTGGTTGCCAGGGTCTGTGGGGGTTGGGGAACTGGGAGAAACTGCTTACTGCGTAACGGGGGCTGCCGTGGCGCGACGGGAACGTTTTAGAAGCAGGTGGAGGGGGCTGTGCAGCATGTGACGGCACGCCCTGCCACCGAACTGCAAAATTGTGCGTTTTATGTTATGTGAATTTCGCCTCAACAAACTATTTTAAAAATCATTTCAAATGATTTTTCTTTCCTCTGACTGACAAGGCTTGTCATCTTTGGGTGAGGATGATGGCACTCGTGGTGTACAGTGCAGCAGGCAAGGCACAAAATTGGCACCAGCCTGCCGGGTATGCCCACTGGATGACCCAGGGCAAGCTGTCTGATTCCGCTGTGTGGTCAAATGAGGCTGGCCCTCCAGCCGTTTATTAAATAATCTGTACATGTTTCTGATGAACAAAGCAATACTGGTATATTCTCAAACAGCCCCAACCTTTTTTGGCACCAGGGGCTGGTTTTGTGGAAGACAGTTTTCCCACAGACCGGGAGGGGGTGGTTTCAGGATGATCCACGTGCCTGACACTTACTGTGCACTTTCTATTATTATGACATTGTCATCTACAATGAAATAATTATACAACTCACCATAATGTAGATTCAGTGGGAGCCCCGAGCTTGTTTTTTTGCAAGTAGATGGTCCCATCTGGGGGTGATGGGAGACGGTGACAGATCATCGGGCATTAGATTCTCATAAGGAGCACGCAGCCTAGATCCCTCACCTGTGCTGTTCCAGTAAGAATCTAATGCTGCGCTGATCCGAGGGAGGCGGAGCTCAGGAAGAATGTGAGTGACGGAAAGCAGCTTACCTGCGGGCAAAGCTGTGCCCGCTTGCCCAATACCCACTTCCTGCCGTGAGGCCCCGCTCCCAGCAGGCCGCAGACAGGCACTGGTGCCTGTCCAAGGCTGGGGGTTGGAGACCCCTGCTGTAAAATATATATAAAATAAGGAAAATAAAAGTCGCTCGGAGATGACGTTTGTGGTCTGCTGTCTAGCCGTCTCACCCTTTCCATATCCGTGGATATTTTTAAGTGTCTTTGCTCTCCATGGTGTTTGCAGCCGGTCTTTTGTTCTGGGACTCTGCCTGTCCTGGGCCATGTGAGTACGAAGCTTGCAGACACCGCCCTCCTCCATGCTTATGGAGCATTTCCTGGGGTGGGAGTGGGGATTGGAAAGATGTTTGAATCGCCCACCACTGGGATTTGCTCTTTTAAATCTCTAAGTTGCTGTTGCTTCCTTTGTCTTCAGAGTTTTTATTAAAACAATGCCAGTTTTCCATCTCTTCTGTGGCATCTGTGTATTCTCTTCGACTTTCAGAGAGCTTAGCCTATGACTCATTTGTATGTGGTGTGTGTGAGTCTTTGTGGAGCAATGCCGAGTAAAAGGGAAGTGAAGTCAGGAATGATTATTTGAACCTGATTCTTCTGTGAATGCTTCAATGAGATATAAATCTTGTTGCCCCTCACAGGAACGTGCATGTTTGCTACCAGCCAAACAAACAGATTGGTCCAGGGCTGTGAACTTGGTCAGAGCCCCTCCAGTTGGAAGCAGTAGCTCTTTGCAGCCTCGGTAACAGGAAGTCCATGTCAGTGCACCTCGGCCCCGCAGGACCTGACGGACCCAGGTACCTTTCACACGGCAGGTGCAGGGCAGGTCAGCCCTGACAGCAGACAGAGTCGGACACTCTCAGGCTCACCTCTCCTTCTAGGGCCCACTTCCACCTCTCCAAGCCCCTCTCTCCAGCTTGCTGGTGCCTTCCTGACGCTCCTTCCAACCATTAAGATCCATCCATAGCCTCCCGTCCCCAAGGGCAGCTGATAGCATCGACTCGCCAGAGACAAGTGACTAACTCGCATGAAGGGTCGCTTCTCTCTAGCATGAGACAACACAGTGACTAAAACAACTGGACCTCCAGCAGTGGAACCTCAGGCCCTGGGGAGAGGTCAGCGAGGAGGAAGCCACCATTCCCCTTGTGCAGTGGGCAGGCGGCCTGCTAAGCAGACTTTCGGAAGCACAGCCTGGGTTGGCCCCTAGATACCTCCGTCTCCCAGAGTCACACTGGAGTCTGCTCTAAGGCTCTGGGACCAAGGCCCCCTGCCCAGGTCTCTTTCCACCCTGCGCTACGTGGAGTTTCTACCTGGATTATTAACCACTCAAAGCAAACCCCACAGAGAAGGGAATCTCCCTCCAGGGGCACTCAGAGGCCCGACTTGCCAAGCTTTCCGAGACACTGTCCTGAATTTGCCTTGTTCATCTTCATTTGTAGCTCTTCAAAGCTTTCGAGTTTACCAAAAAAATTCAACAAGCAAGTCCACGTCATACTGGCTTCCAGGCATTCCCCCAAATCCCAGTATTTCCTGGCCCCCCACAGCAGTGCTCCCTCATCCACGGCTTCACTCTCTGAGGTTTCAGCTACCCACGGTAAACCAGGGTATACAAATAGTAAATGGAAAATGCCAGAATTGAACAGTTCATACATTTCAAATGGCATCATTCTGAGCAGTATGATGAAACCTCCCACCCTCCCACTCCATTCTCCGGACAGGAATGGTCCCTCACCCAGCTCGTCCACACTGCAGACCCCACCTAGCAGGCATCTGTGATCAGACTGGCAGGTAGCTCTTGTTTCCTTCAGAATGGCCCTCAAGCACGAGAGTAATGACGCTGGCCATCGTTATAATCATTCTATTTTATTATTAGTGATTGTTCATCTCTTACCAAACCTAATTTATAAATAAAGCTTCTCGTAGTATACATGCATCGGAAAAAGCACAGCACTTGTAGGGTTTGGTACTGTGGATACCTGCCGGTCTCGGGCATCCACAGGTATCCACAGCTGTGCGTGGAATCAAAGCCTTGATCCTGGAAAGCATCCTGGAACAAGGCAGGCCGTTGGAATTTCCTGGCTGCAGTCCTCCGTGGGGCGGCCCTCCCCACAAGCAGGGACCCCGACATGACCTGGCCAGACACGGTGCATCTGGGAGGCTTCGAAGCAAGACAGACCCCAGGAGCAGGAGCAGCAGAAATTCGGCCTCGCACAGGAGCAGCGGGGCTTCGGTAAAGCGGCCATGAAGCAAGCAGCTCTGACGGGGGCTTTCGGAGAGTGGCTGTGTCTCCTCCTAAACCCAGACCTACGCCTTGCTGCCCAGTCCTCCCCTGCACAGGATGATCTCACCTGAAAACTCCTACCTTAATGACCTCTGCATGCCCGCCATGGGTCCGCAGCCCCATCACATCTTGGTGAACACAGTCTCTCTCCAGCGAGTGGAGGGACCATGTCTGGAGTCCGGGATGCTGAGGGGCGCCCCTCAGCACCTCCCTGCCCTGGAGCAAAGGGTGATGTAAAATTACAGCGACCAAAGAAGAAGCATCAGGACCAAAGACCCAGACACTTCATGAATGAGAGTCAGGGTCACCCCACTAGACGGAGGACTCCACTAGCAGAGGCTCCAGCTGCAGGGATATGAAACACGAAGGATGCCAAATATGCCAAGCATGGCTTCGTGACCATTACAGAAATAAGTAGCTTTGCACATTTTCGCTCTGCTGTGTGTTTTTATTTAGATGTCCTAACCATTTTATTTTTCTCTCCTACCAGTATTTTTTTTTTTTTTTTTTTTTTTTTTTTTTGAGATGGAGTTTCGCTCTTGTTACCCAGGCTGGAGTGCAATGGCGCGATCTCGGCTCACCGCAACCTCCGCCTCCTGGGTTCAGGCAATTCTCCTGCCTCAGCCTCCTGAGTAGCTGGGATTACAGGCACGCGCCACCACGCCCAACTAGTTTTTTGTATTTTTAGTAGAGACGGGGTTTCACCATGCTGACCAGGATGGTCTCGATCTCTTGACCTCGTGATCCACCCGCCTCGGCCTCCCAAAGTGCTGGGATTACAGGCTTGAGCCACCGCACCCGGCAGATTTTTTTTTTTCTTTTTTTTTTGGAGACAAAATCTCACTCTGTCACCTAGGCTGAAGTGCTATGGCGTGATCTCGGCTCACTGCAACCTCTGCCTCCCCGGCTCAAGCAATGCTCATGCCTCAGCCTCTGAAGCAGCTGGGACTACAGGTTCCTGCCACCATGCCTGGCTGATTTTTATATTTTTAGAAGAGACAGGGTTTCACCATGTTAGCCCGGCTGGTGTCAAACTCCTGACCTTAGGTGATCCACCCGCCTTGGCCTCCCAGTGCTGGGATTACAGGTGAGAGCCACTGCACCTGGCCCTACCAGTATATTTTTACATGAAAGTTGATGCAGGTTATTTTTCAATTTGATCTCTAAGGAACAGAATATTCAGTGGTGCTGGGCCACATCCTTTTCCAGGGGGCCATGGGATCAGGTGCTTCTTCTCAGCATGTTCCTTCTCCAGGGCCCCGTCTCAACCCAGAGGTGGTGCCTGCTCCCTGCACCGCTGTCGTGTGTGCTCTCAACTATTAGGAGTTCATCTCTTTTACTAGGTAATAATATAGTAAATGCTCCCTGGTCAGCTAGCAGATTTTTTTTTTTTTTCTCATGACTAGACCTTCATGCAATACAAATGGTGGTGTACGGAAGTCTTAGTATAAAGTCAAACTGTATAAAAATAGAGCTCCCCAAATGCAAAAATGTCTACCAAAAAATAGAGAAAGCACAAATTACAAAGGCTGGATAGGAAAAGACCGTTTATATAGGCAATCTGGTAGAACTGAGAGCAGACATGAATCACATTAATCAATGTAAATTTCTAGCAGTCTGCGTCCTTCAACCATGCTGGGAACAGGGAAAACAGCAATGCTTCCTCCTTCTTCTGTGCTTTCTGATTCGGAGAGATTTCAGTACACCATGGGATCCTGAATGTGGCCACAGCTGAAAGAAATAATGAGTTGCGTAGTTGGATTTCAAAGTGCAAAAACCCTGTGAGGCAAGTATTCCTTTTAAGCATTTGCCGATGAAGAAAATGCCTTCCCAACATCTACAGCTGGTTAGCAGCAGACCTAGAATCTAAAACTAGAACTTATTTTTAAAACTCAGGCACAGAAGCTCGCCCTAGTACCTCAGCCTTCCTCAAGAGGGAGAGTTGCTCAGGACTTTCCGCTCACCAGAAATGTAATCATCCCGTGGGTTCTTTTCATTATAATGAAAATTATCATGAAATCAGAAAGAAATTGCATTCGTAAATTTTATGTGATTTTGGCGTTTTATTTCTCCATCTTCAAATCCCATTCCTTTAAAGTATGAGCATATTTGCCTTGCAAATCCTAGCTCTGTAGGAAAAACAAATACACAAACAAAATCTTTGAAACATGTGTGTTGCCCTTCAACACACACAGCAGCCATGGCTGCTCGTCATGGAAAGCCTGAATCTCTTCACCAGTGCACAATTCAAACACATCGGACTATATTTTGTTTTTAAAATGTTCCCCAAAGTTGTCTCCTACCGGTTTATATCTTCAACATGTGCCTTCGCCTGACTCTCAGCAATTGGCTCTCAGTGTTTTCTCTCTCAGCAATTGGCTCTCACAGGCATCGGAGGAAGAGGACTTGAGGTGAATTAATTAATTTTCTAAGATGTTCCATGTGTTCTTCTTTTCTGAGAATTTTTTTACGGGGCATTTGTGTTGAAATACTGTCTACTTTTCTACTCAGAACTTAGCACGACGTGACCTACCAGAAGCGGGACGACCACAAAGGGCCAGTGACGCTTCTTGGCTTTTAGGAAACATTCGCCTTCGTGGTGTTTTGTTGGGATGCTGCATCTGGAAGGCGATCTGAGGGGCGGGCTCCTGGGCATCAGTGGTACCCGTCCCCTGCACTCCATCCAGGCAAGGCTTAAGTGCAGACCCATCCAGTTCTAAGCACCAGAGCTGACCAGTCTAGTAAGGAAGGCAAGAGAGTATCCCGTGAGTCACCAGACAGACCTCAGATGCTCAGGAAGACAATGAAAATCTCCTTCCATGTCCTTAGGTTCAGGGCTGCAAGCCGACCACAGATGGACGGAAAGCTGAGGCAGAGGTGCCAGAAATCACAGTGTCAGGGACATGCAGGTCACGGATTGATAGAATTTTCTAGAAAAGTGGAGCTATCCAGAAAACTTTTTTTTCAACTTTCTCATTTAAAATATTTTAGTTCACTTCTCTGCCTTAATTTGTAAAGGAAAGGACTGATTTTATAATCACTTATTTTGAGTGGTCCCAAAGGACTGAGGAAAGAAACATTCCCGAAGCATCAAACAGGCAGCCGTGGAGAATAGACGTTGGACTCCATGTGTCACAGTGGCTTTCTTTTAATGAATCCTCAAGATCAATTGGATTCCTCATGCTTTTCCTCTTTCTCCGAAAAACAGAATGTACTGACTTTGGCTGGGCACAGTGGCACAATCCCAGCTCTTCGGGAGGCCGAGGCGGGCGGATCACTTGAGGTCAGGGGTTTGAGACCAGCCTGGACAACATGGTGGAATCCCATCTCTAGTAAAAATACAAAAAAATTAGCCAGGTGTCTTGGTGGCCGCCTGTAATCCCAGCTACTCCAGAGGCTGAGACCAGAATAGCCTGAACCTGGGAGGCAGAGGTGGCAGTGAGCTGGGGTTACACCACTACACTCCAGCCTGGGCAACAAGAGCAACAGTCTATCTCAAAAAGAAAAAAAAGAATGTCCTGACATTTTTCTTCCATTTTGAAGGCTTCCAACATTTGAATTCAAAGAGTTTCAAGGTCTCTTGCCTATAAACCAAGTTCTACATGTGGGCTAAGATGAATCTCTCTACAAACATTAGATTCAGTGTGGCGGTGGACCAAGAATTCTACTTTAATAACAACCCAAGTATTGGGAAAGTTAATATTCAGAGCCCGAGCTGTCAAGAGCTGCCAGGGCGAGTGCTCTGAGGACAGAGCTGCTTTGTTCTTATTCTCAACAGCACCACGAAGCTGAGCACATCTCATTCAGACAAACAGAAAATCGAAGAAAATTCACCTTTGACTGAGATCAAGTACAGAAACTTTGAGCCTCAAAGGGGAGATTTGCCAGAGGCCTCAGGCAAGGAAAAGCAGGGAGTCCAAAGGCAGCTCGGAACTGTTCCTACTACGCTCAGAGCTTCTCAAAAGAACGGGGAAGTGGTCCTTCCAGTGGGGACGGAAATGTTTCCTTTCTCGCTTAAGCCACCTGGCGATACCATTTCTTTCATCTCTGGACCCCTCTTCCTCATCTACAGAGTGTCACGGCACAGCCATTCTGGAGGCACCGGAGCCCGTGAGTTGCCTCGGGTGAGACGAGGACTGGGGTGCAAAGTGGCTGAACACCCTCCGTGTCTGTGCGGCACGAGCTACGCCACACCTGGGCACAGACTCGCCATGGAACGCAGCCGTCAAGGCCCCTCGCCAATACCGCTCTGGCTGAAGGCTCCTAAGGCCCCGGGCAGCACTTGGCTTCAGGCTGTGACGTGTCTGCAGCCACAGTCCCTCACAATGGGCTTTCTTTCGGCCTTTCGACAGCAAATCCCATTTCTCACCAACCCAGAGTGAAGGCAACACGTAGAGGATGCTCCTAGCCCCTTCCCTGGGATCTGCCGGACAGCCCTGCCCTCAGGTGGAAGCAAGTCTTGCACCCAAGAGAGGGCCACGTCCTGGATCCCGCATGCGCCAAATGTCACCTGGCTGAGCTAGGAACTCCCTGGCTCACATGATGCAACGCGTCACATCGGGGTGCCACCCCAGAGGGAGTGCGCCATCTTCATGGCCCCTGACGCACGGCACCCGTGCTGTCTCCTGGTGTTTCACAGCCGCTCCTCCTTCGTGGGGGGTCAGCCCTCCAAAGGCAGAAGCTTTCAGAGGCCACCGAGGCAGGGAGCACCAGCTGCAGATCACTGAGCCTGTCAATCTAGCGCTGCCTACATCACGTTTACTCACATCACACGGCTGTCACGTGTCCAAGTGACAGTTATCAGGACAAAAGAAAGCGCTCAGGGGACAGATTCCCAAAGTCTTCTGCAGTCAGTCTGGCTGTTTCTGTGCCTATGTCATGCAGAATGCCACACGGCTTGACCGTAAAGCGGTACGTGGGCCCCGAAACGAACCTGCAGAGGCTGTCCTGGGGGGTGCCGCTGCCAACCTCTGAGACTCTGGGCAAGTTACTGGTCTGAGCCTCGGGTTCTGGTCTCCCAGGATAAGGCCGGCCCACCAGGCTAGCGAGGGGCGCACACAGGGCGGTAGAGGTAAAAGGCCGGAGAACTGCAAATTAGACCGCACAAAGATCCTTTAGGCTTTTCTTTTTTTTCATTTTTGTTAATATTGACTGACTTAAATGTATTTGGAAGCTTATGTGGAGAAAAGTGAACTCCAGCCTTGCAGGCTCTGCGTTTCTTAGAACACAGGAGGAGCAGAGGCAGGCCAGGCTTACCCACCCACAGCGATGTGGCGTCACGCCTGGGACAAACGCATACACAGACGACGCGATTCCGTGAGTCACAACCACAGACGCACTCCGTGAGGCACAGCAGGTACGCATGGAACACCAGCGCCAGCACCCCTCCTACGCAGATGTGTCTGCAGATGTGAGAAATTTAGACATAAAAATTAAAGCACCACGGCCATCAGGCAGCGTCTCGTCCACCGCTGCTCACACAAGCTCATCTGGGAAACAGACCGCCCCGCAAGACTACTGTGTCCCCTGTGGACCTGTCAGGGGCGCTGCCCTGGCTTCTCGGCTGCCTGCGCACATGGGCACGGCCAGAAGCAGAATGACCCACGGGCGGTCAGCATCTTTCCAGTCCATTCTCACTTGACAGAGTGTCCGGGGCGCTCTCTGACGATCATCTTCACTTTCCTCTTGCCCCACTGCACACGACTGGACTTTGGCTCTCGCTGATGGGACTTGGGTCACCCACCTCAAGACACTTCTCCCACCGTGATGTGGGATCCTGGGTGTCCCTGGGTCCTGCGGCTGGGTGCAAAGGCCATTCTGTGTTCCAGGCTCAGCACTTGCGCTCCAAATGTCCACCTTGATTCCAGGCAGCTCCATCTTCCTGCCCTTGTCCCTTACTCCTGGTGTCCCAGAACGCTCCTGCAGTCACTGCTCCTGGCCTTGCCTTGTCCCTTGTCTGACCCCCAGGCCGTTGTTGCCCCTGTGTGGCTGATCTGAGCCACCCCTGACCCCCTCCACTTCAGGGCTTGCCCAAGGAGCAGGCTGCCCTCACTGCCCAGGAGCAATCCATCGTGATCCCCACTTCCGGCCAATACAATAGCCAGTCCTCTGGTTTACGTGTCCCGTGGGGACTGTCACTCTTTTGCTCCCATCTCCACACCTTGCCTTCAACATGGCAGGAGTTTAGGTGATGTCGTTCCATCTGAACAGCATGAGCCTCCTGCAGTGCCCCCGAGACAGTGGCTGTCTGCCCAGGCTACCACTGAGCTAGGTCCACTGTGGGCATGACCAAGCATCCATTGGATCAGTGTTTTTTTGTTGTTGTTGCTTTTTTGGGGTGGTTTTTTTTGTTTGTTTTTTTTGTTTTTTGCTGAGTAACAAATCACCACAACCTCAATGGCATTAAACAACACACATTTGTTGTCTCACGGTTCCCTTGGGCTAGAAGTGTGGGCTCGGCTCCTAGAGAATGGGCGCAGCTCCTGGAGGATGGGCATGGCTCCTGGAGGATGGGCACGGCTCTGTGCCACATGGCCCTCTCCATAGACATCCCACAATATGGCGGCTTCCTTCTTCACGGCCAACAAGCAAGCTCCTCCCAGAAGTCAGCTCTGACAGAGTCTCATATAATGAAACAAAAGGAAGGCGCCTCTTACTTCTGTGCCATCTTTCGTTGGTCAGAAGCAAGCTGCAGATTACCCTCACGCCCCAGCGGAGGAGGTCACACAAGAGCGTGAATATCAGGAGGCAGAGACTGGGGCACCCCAGGGCACGGCCACCACATGGTTCTTTCTGGATGAGGCATTCTTGGTGGTTTCATTGGTCCTCTGGGTATTTCCTTGTTGGAGCATTCCTCGTCTTCTGGAATGCAAGCTCTCAAAGACCACAGAATTATACCAGGAAAAGTTGGAGGGGCCTGGGAAGTGGCGGAGTCCTGCCCCTCCAGCTAGACAAGCTAAGGGACCGAAAGCACCTGCTAGGGCCCACAGAGCTTGTTGGCGTCAAGGCTGGGATTGAAATCTTGGGGCCTCTAAAGAAGCCTTTCTGCTCTATCCCTAATTCAGTGTCACTTTGCCTCCGTGGCCCTCTCCATCACCTCCAAGCCGGTACCATTTGTCCCTTCTCAGCCACGGGACGTCGCTCATTGCAGGTCCCAGTACTTTGCTTTCTGAACGCTCTAAACCGATGGAGATCTTATGGAGGGCTGGGACTTGAGTCACTTGCTGTGCCGCACACCTGCATGGATAGTGACAGTCACGGGGGGCTCCGCTGCGCCCTCCTGGAGGGAGATGCTTTACATGGGAGGAATGCAAGGCAGGGCAACATTGAATAGGAAATAGCAATCTGTCCTGGGATCCAACGGTAATTTAAACATTCCTCTGAGACATCTGAGATTCGCAGAAAGGAGGGGAAAGTTGCTAACACAGAAAGAATGTGAGCAATAAAGCGAGCGTCCCGGCTGCCATTGGCTGCCCCTGCCGGAGAGCAGATGTTTTTTGGGGTTTTTTTGCTGAGTAACAAACCACCACAACAACAGCCTGGCCACTGTCACCACACGCCACCGCAGTGTGCATCACTCACGGTGCAGCCATTACACCGGCAGGTCTGAAACAAAAAGGAACCCACAGGCCGGGAGACGCGAGCAGCCGCCATGCCGCGTGAAAGCGTTCTCCGTCCGCAGGGGCTGCCGGGGTCCGTGCCCCCGCGTGGAGTGAGACCCCTCAGAGGGTCCCGGGAGCCGTGGCCTGGCCTCCCCTGTCAGGCTGGCCAGGGTCACACGCTGATCCTGGGCCACTTCTTGCTGGTCTTTTCAGAGAGACCGACTGAGAAAACGAGCAGATGGGAAACAGAAACCCTCCTTGTGGATGAGGACTTGAAAAGTATTTTTAGATACCTAGTTCAAGCACCCAAATTAGGTGTGTTTCAATTAAAGTAAATTCTCTGGCCATTCTACTCCCCACCCCACAAAACAAGAACCTCATAAAAAGCCTTCCGGTAACTTCTAACCAGTGTTCACTGTGGCCCGCCCCCGACCCTCCGGGGACATCTGTTTGGGAAAGCAGATTGCATTCAGCTGATGTATTCACCAGATGGGCGGGACGTGCCCCTCAGCCCAAAAGACTTGAACGTGTGCTGGGGTGGTGGGGGGCACAGATGTCAACCAAACGTTTTTAGTGCACGGAACCTATGACGCACAAGTGTCTGCTGATGTTAATTCGGGGTGGCATCTCTCCCCGTGACTCACCAGTGGGTCCAGCCACCCGCTGACCTCTGCAGCCGTTTGGACCCTTCGGAGTGTGAAATTTCAATTTCTACCTCAGAGCTTTGTATGTCAGTCCCGGGAAAAATGTTTTATGTGAAAGCAAGATTGATGTTTTCCAGGTCAGCGTTTCAGTGAGGGAAAGCAGAGAGAGAAAAAGCAGTGATTTCTACCAGGCACACGTCGAGTTTGTGAACACACCGTTCTCCCAGCACTGGGGTCCACTTCATTGTGGAAGGCGGGCAAAGGGAGAGGAGCAGAGGAGATAACTGTTGGTAATGAGCTTCAAACCTGAGTGATAAAATAATCTGTACCACAAACCCCCACGACCCGAGTTTACTTATGTAACAAATCTTCACACGTACCCCTGAACTTAAAATAAAAGCTTGCAGAAAGACCCCATTCTGCAAACCCACGTGAAAGTGCTGGGCTGCATTTAAACCCTAAAACGCCAGGTGCCTGCATTTGACCCTCTCTCCGGCTGGATGTGAACGCGGGCCCAAGAGAGAACAGAGCCTACAAGAGGCTGAGTTGCCTTTGCCCTGCCCTCAGAAGAGGGAGGGCAGGTTGGCATGGTTACCCGAGATGGTAGCCTCAGCAAGGCCTTTGTCCCACGTGGCCACAGACAAATGGTCTCACCTCTCTGTGTGCTCACTGCCAGGTGCCCCCAAGCCTGTGCCCACCCTGCCTCCCAGTGTGTGCTGTTGCAGGCCCAAAGGAGCCCTTCCCTCCAAATGGGATCAGTCAACCCAAAAAACACTTGACTCTTCATCTGGGGGAGGACATTAAAGACGCCCTGTCCGTGTCTGTGGGATGAGACCAGCGTGTGCTCTCCTTCCAGCACTCGCCGTGCAGCCGCAATGGAACAGAGAAGCTGGGAGATGTGACTCTCATCGGAGGGGTGACCTCGGCACCTCCTCCCTCTGGTCATATCCAAGAGTCCCTTCCTGGCACCTAGCTCTCTGATGCAAATCTGATGGCTGCTGGGTCGTCTGTCCGAAACAGAGGAGTTTGCGGAGCCTCCTTGCATTGCGAACAGTCAGACACTTCTCTGCTGTTAGAGGGGACCCCAGCACAGCTGGAAAGTCATGTCAGCTCTTGGAGAAGACTTTGTAAACCAGCCAGTTCTGTCCACAGATGCAGAATTCGGGGGCACTGGGTGCCCAGACTAGACCCGCTGGCAACTGAAACTAAGGTCATGCTGGTGATAATGGAGCTGCCCGAAGAATATCAAGGCAGTAAATTCGTCAGGAGTCAGTGGTTAACCAGGCAGAGGGAATGAGGAAGGAAAAAGAGCTTAGAGTCCCTATTAGCCAAGGGAGGGCAGGAGGAGGTGGTGATGTGACATTCCCTGGAGCTGCAGGTGTCTCTGGAACGGCCAACTCCCCAGAGCTGGAGAGCTCGATTCTGAAGCTGTTAGAGTCGAAGGATTTGGCCAGGGTTTTTTAATGTAGGTTTTTTTCATGAGTAGTCTGGACTGAGATATGTTATTTGCACTTGACTTAAATATATTTACTGCTGGCTGGGGGGTGAAAATTCACTGCACATGAATCTAAGGTGATGTAATTAGAAGCAACAACGTGAGTCAAGTTGAGTTATTGGACCAGTGACCCCCAAGTAAGAAGTGACACCCTCCAGGCACAAGGTAACTCTCCAGGGTATGGAGAAAATATTGGGTTTTCACAAACAAGAGGTTAAACTTTACCAGTATCTAAAATATACATCGACTGATGTATGTGTAAAATGTACACAAAAATGAATGCAATGCGTGCTGGTAAGGATCCGCCATGACCAATGTCTGGGAAGGAACTGGCTGATGAGGAAGGGGACACACGTGGGCATCTGGCCACTGCCCCGGCGAGCACTCTCTGAGCTTGATCTAGTGAGAGGAGTTGGAGGAGAACACAAAAGAATGTGAGTAACCGAGGGGCCTTTTTTTAAATAAAAGAGTAAGATTTGGCCGGGCGCGGTGGCTCACTCCTGTAATCCCAGCACTTTGGGAGGCCAAGGCAGGCAAATCACAAGGTCAAGAGATTGAGACCATCCTGGCCAACATCATGAAACCTTGTCTCCAATAAAAATACAAAAATTAGCTGGGTGTGGCGGCGTGCGTCTGTAGTCCCAGCTACTCTGGAGGCTGAGGCAGGAGAATCACTTGAACCCAGGAGGAGTTTGCAGTGAGCCAAGATCGCGCCACTGCACTCCAGCCTGGTGACAGAAAGACTTCTGTTAAAAAAAAAAAAAGTAAGATTTTACTTCGGAAAACTCCAGGGAAAAAGTGATTCTTGACTAGAATAATCGCAGCCTTGGATCCCAAAGCGTCCGTGGCCTCTCAGCGCAGCAAATACGGGTACGGCAAATACGGCTACTTTTTAGGGCCTGAGAGCTTCTGTGTAGTACCTGGAGGTCTCCCACACACACACCCCTCCACACCTACCACTCACACACAACATATACACAATACACAACACACATCCCACACACACTCCATACATACACTCACACACATACATACTACATACACCACACATATCACATTCATGCATGCACATCCCTCCACACCTACAACACACACAACACATACACAACACACAACACATCCCACACACACTCCATACACCATACACACAACACACATCCCACACACACTCCATACACCACACACACACACACACACACACAGCACACATACTACATACACAACACATATCACATTCATGCTTGCACACCCCTCCACACCCACCACAAAAGACAATAACACAACACATACACAACACACAATACATCCCACACACATACAACACATCCCACACACACTGCATACACCACACACACACACACACACACACACACCCATAGCATACATGCTATATATCCCACACACATCACATTCATGCATGCACACCCCTCCAACCCACCACACAACACAACACAACCACACACCACACATCCCACACACACTACATACATCACACACTACATACACATCACATACATATACATAGCACACATACTACATATACCACACACATCACATTCATGCATGCACACCCTTCCACACCAACCACACAACACAACAAACACACAACACATAATACATCCCACACACATACAACACCACACATCCCACACACACTGCATACACCACACACATCATACTCTACACTCACATCACACACACACCCATAGCACACATGCTACATATACCACACATATCACATTCACACACATCACAAACACACCACACACGCATCCCTGCTCAGGAAAGTGTCAGGACCTGGCCAAGCCGATGGACAGGGCTTTGGCCCCTCACTCTCCACTTCAGGAGGGAAAGGAGAGGCGTCTCCCCGAGATCCCACCCGAAGAAGGTGCCCTGTGGCCTCATGAAGGGGTCCCGGAGAGGGGCCCCTTTGGGCATAGCCAGGTCCCCGCCACACTCTCCAGGCACATGGGCATTTTCGATGGTACTCGCCATCCCTGAGGCTGGCATGGTTTCCCCCAGGGCCAGCGCCTTTGAGAGCTAGCTCAGCCCCACTGCCTCCTCCCCAGTGTCTGGGTGGACAGCTCGTGGCCCTGACCCCTCGGCACCCCCTCACCCTTGGCCCTCCAGCACCACGGCTGTTCACCAGAAGAGCCCGGAGCTCCCAGTGAGGACAGCATCCGGGAAGGCAGTTCTCCCGCACGGTGAAAGCCAAGAACCCCTGCTGCAGGCAGTGGTCACTTCCAGGCGCTGAAATGACTCTCCAAGTTGGGTCAAGCCCTGGCTCTGCCACCTCCTGGCACCTGTACTCAAGCTGCAGTCTCCTCTGTCAAATGGGGGAGCCACGACTGTGCCTGGCCACTGTGTTGATGAAGGATGTCACGCCCAAAGCCAACCCAGCTCTCCAAAAATAGCAGCCGCGTCATTCCTACTGACACTTAGAAATACATACAGAACTGGGGCGATGCAAAAGCAATTGGAAATCAGCTAAAAATATAATCAAGGTGACGTGTGCTGAGGTCCTGGATGGTCCTAACTAGACGGGTGGCCTCAGCCTGGTCTCCCAGCCCATCAGCAGTGCCGGGAGAGGCATGCCAGCCCCTGACACCCAGGGCCCTCTTGCCTTTGGTTAAGTAGTTGATGTGCCGTCAGTTCTGTTTGACCTCCCCCATGCCTGCCTCTGAGTAATGTTCAGTGTCAGCCTTAATTAAATCCACGAGCGCTTTTCCAACTCAAAGAAGAGGTCTTGGCCCGTGCGGGGCTGAACAACTGCCTCCCCTGGGCCCAACAATCCCATAGTTGATCAATAAACTGAGCAGCCAGAGGCCCTAGGAGTTTCAAAGCTGGGGGATGTCCCTGCCCAGGAGAAGGCCCGGCAGGGAGCAAGGATATTCTTGGAAATAACCTCCCAAGGCCCAAGCCTGCAGAGAGGCCACACAGTCAGTGGCACCGTCATCACGATGCCCAGGGCTGTAACATTTCCTCCTCACGATAACCTGCAAGGCAGAAGTCATCACTTGCTGCAAATGCAGAAACAGCTATAAATGGTCCCATGACCTCACCCGGGGTCTCACCATGGGGAACTGTCTGTTCAAACCCAGGACTGTCTGGCTTAAAAAGTTGTATTTCCACCCACAACACTGTGCTAATGATCCACACGTTAATTTCATCAGTAGTGTGCCCAGCTCCATGCAGAGCCTGGGGAGGCAGAGATGGCAGTGGGCACCTGGTGGGAGGAGGCAGTGCCTGAGCGCTCCTGCCTCCTGTCCCAGATCTTCCTCTGCACTGAGGAGTCCTGGGCCTCCTTTACCAACCCCTGGCAGTCGCTTCAGCCATTCTTTGGCATCCTTAGACTTCACTATGGACAGGAGCCTCAGAGCTCAGCGGAGAGGCCAGGCCAGAATCCGCTCCACACTGGGGGTGTGCTGTTCCATCTCAGGGGGCTCCAAGTGCCTGCCCAGCCAGCTCTCCCTACCTGCCTGCAACGGTGCAAGCCCCTGGCAAGCGTGCTTCTAAACACAGATCTCCAGCCGACTTAAAACTATTGTCAGGCCCAATGCAGTGGCTCACACCTGTAATCCCTGCACCTTGGGAGGCCGAGGCAGTGGATGGATCACTTGAGACCAAGAGTTAAGACCAGCCTTGCCAACATAGCAAAACCCCATCTCTACTAAAAATACAAAAATTCGCCAAGTGTGGTGGTGGATACCTGTAATCCCAGCTACTCCAGAGGCTGAGGCAGAAGACTTGCTTGAACCCAGGAGGTGGAGGTTGCAATAGCAGAGATAGCGCCATGGCACTCCAGCCTGGGTGACAGAGTGAGACTCCGTCTCAAAAAAACAAAACACACACACACACACACACAAACACACACACACACACACACACACACACACACACACACACAAACTATTGTCATCTGGGTGGTAGTTTCTGATAGATTAACAAAGATTCGTTTATTTCATTAAGCAATGAACTGCGTGCTCCCCTGTGAAACAGCAAGGACATTACATTTTTCCAGTAAATGGATAGGAGCATAAAAAGTAATATGCTGTTTAAAGTAAAATATTGAACAAATTAAAAATTGTCAAATACCAAGTAATCCCAGGCTTTCACCCGATTGAAACTAATATACCCTAAAAAGAAAAAGAGACTAGATTTCATGGGAGAAGCAACATCTTTAGGATTTAAGGATTCCCTTCCGACAGCGTTTCCCACACTGGAGTCTGCAGAAGAGTTGATGCTCACTGTGGGGCTGTGGAAAACAGAGTTGGCTCTGAAAAGTTCGAGAAGGCTCCTGTTACCCAAAGTTAAACACTCCGCTGCAGGACTGCCCCAAGCCTTCAGTGTGCGAATAAGCGCAGGCAGGCTGAGGGAGATAAGCGGAATATGACGTTTCCAAAGTTGTTTGACCACAAGGATCCTTTGCGTGTGAGTGGTAGTGACAGTGGAGAAGCCACCTGTGATGGGTTCCAGGAGACCGTGCAACAGAACCAAGTTTAGGAAATTCTACATTGGACTAATGCCAGCCCCAGAGGGTACAGAACAACGCAGTCTCTCGGAATCACTGGGCATGTTCTTCCCGAATCTGCTAGAAGATGCCAAGACCCGACCCGGAATGAGACCTCAGCTTCGCAGGAGAGAACAGCCACAGCCAGCCTTGAATGTCCCACCTTCCTGCTGCTGTCGAACCAGCTTCTGCCGCACATCTACTTAGCGTCAGTACATCTACTTCCCTTACCTTGTCATCGGCAGCTGGCAAAGGTGATTGGCACGGCCTTGGTGAATAGTCCAGGCTTCCCAACTTCACCTTCGTTGCCAAGTTCTACATGACTTTTTTTTTTTTTTTTTTTTTTTTGAGATGAGTTTCCCTCTGTTGCCCAGGCTGGAGTATAATGGTGCGATCTCAGCTCACTGCAACCTCCGCCTCCCAGGTTCAAGTGATTCTCCTGCCTCGGCCTCTCTAGTAGCTGGGATTACAGGCTCCCACCACCGTACCCAGCTAATTTTTGTATTTTTAGTAGAGACAGGGTTTCTCCATGTTGGCCAGACTGGTCTCGAACTCCTGACCTCAAGTGATCCAGCTGCCTCAGCCTCCCAAAGTGCTGAAATTACAGGCATGAGCCACCGTGCTAGGCCAAGTTCTGCATAATTTTTGCCATGGGTTTACGGGTTTAAGCGTACAAGACCCCCGTGCTCTGCCACTCCGCCTAAGCCTCCTGCCTGCACCTGCCATGAGGCCCCCACGTGGACCTGGAGTCCAGGCTATGGTTATAGTGCCAAAGCGTTTAGGCTTTCCATGGGTGTCAGTGTCATTAAGGGACACTGATTAGAACGCTCTGCTCTTTCAATAGATTTTCAATTAAAAAGAAGAAAAGATTGAAGGCCATTCTGCCATTAATTACCCGGGTGGCCACTGAGGAGCCACTGAAGCCCTCAGCCTCTCAGAATCCTAATCCAAACATTGATTTCCACAGTCCCTTAATCAAAATAAATGCACACACTCGGATACAGTGGGGTATATCTCCACTCTTTTCCAGCAGCTTTCCCTCTGCTGTAAGGATATCCGTCACTAACTGAGCTGTCACTGAGAGCCAGGCTGGGTGAATAAATCTTTATCTTATTTAACCTCTCAGCCACTCTGTCAGGAGGTAAATATGACCTCAGAGCCGTTTTACCTCAGTTCGAGGTGCCCCTGGCAATGCGCCACATGAACTGACATCCACTTACTCCAAGGACTAGAATCACGCTGCTGTGTGGGCGTACACTGGAAGTCACCTCATCGCTGCTGTTCCCCAGCCCGACTCCCCAGTCTTCCAGACACCCAGGACCTGTGGACTATGAAATTAGGAAACAAAACAGACACATCACTCAGAGTGGAGCCAGGCTAGAGGCTGGAGAGGGGTTGGGATTCGCAGACATTTAAAAACTACCAATTAAAAGCGTCTGCAATGAGTGTGTTATGATTCACGGATTCACTGTAAATTTTTTTCTAAATACAAAACCGATACGGGCACGCTGTGTGTCCCTGGTCCAAGCCGACCTTCCAGCTGGTCTCTCCCAGCTCGGAGCCCCTCCTGCCTGTTTCCACAGAAGCTTTAGCTCTTAGGCCCAGCTGCTGGCGCACCTCACCTGGTGAAAGCAAACGACCGTTTCCACGTGCAACATAGGTCACAACGAAGGGACTCTGCAGGTGGAGCTTCCTTATGGTAACCTCACACCATCACATTCTCAGGGTAGAGTCAGTAGGAGGCCGACATTTCCATTAGATTGAAACCATCGGGTCAGATTTTCGGAGGTGGGAAGGTCGCCAGAAGGCTGCTCCTCAGAGGGTCCATTGCACAGGCAGGACACCAAGGCCATGGGAGGCCGAGCTCAGCTATGGTCACACGTGGTTCTGCTACTGGCCCATGAAGCCAGGTCTTTGGAGACCACGTCTCGTCTCCGGAGATTACATAGCACATTCTTCAATCCACGTGAAAACTAAGTCGCAAAGCAGAGGTTAAGAAACATTTCTGACATGTCCTCTGTTGCTTAGGATGACTCTAGTTGGAGAAGGCGGTCTGTCTACAGAAAGTCACCTCCTCAGAAACTTTATGTTTCTAGCCAGCATCATGTGCTTATGGAAAAACGTTGTTCAATGATAAACACCAGAACAGACACTCGGGAGCAAACCAGAGTTCTTTGTTGTGTTTTTGGTTTTCATTTTCTTTTGTTGTATAAAGAGGATTTTCATTCTTGCTACCCTCATAAATCGTGTTCAAACACTTCATCTCCAGTTGCATGCTGCACATAGAGCAGAAGTGGAAATTTTTTTGAAAAGGGCCAGATAGTAACTATTCTAGCTTTGCAGGTCACATGGTGTAGTAGTGAGCATTCTCCAGAGACATAGGATCAATAGAATATATATGTATATGTATGTGTATATAGATACACACACACACCCCTACATATATATGTGTGTATATCTATCTACATATACATGTGTGTATATATACACACATATATGTAGATGCGTGTCTATATATACATGCATGTTTATATATATATATATATATATATATATACACACACATCTACCTGTATGTGTGTGTGTGTGTGTGTGTGTATATATATATATATATATATATATATATATATATATATATAAAATTTATTCTTAGGAATTGACTCACACGATCATGAAGGCTGAGGCTGAAGTCTGAGAAGTGCCATGATCTGCCACCTGCAGGCTGGAGACCCAGGAAAGCCTGTGTGGTTTGAGGGCCTGAGTACAGGAGAACTGATAGAGTAGATTCCACTCCTGGTCTAAGGTCTGGAGAACAAGAAGCACTGAGAGCAGGAGAAGAGCCAAGTTCCAGCTCAAGAGGTCAGTTAGGGAGCTACAACCTTCCTCCACCATTTCATTCTATCCATGGCTTCAATGGATTGGACGCACCCACCCACACTGACGAGGGCCATCTGATTTCGTCCACTATTTAAATGTTCAACTCTTCCAGAAACACCCTTGCAGACACACCAGAAATAATGTTTAACCACCTATCTGGGTGCCCCATGGCCCAGTCAAGTTGATACATAAAACCAACCATCACATCTGGTCTCTGCTGCAACAATTCAACTCCACCCTCGTGGCATGAAAGCAGCCAAGGTAGGTATAGCTGTGTACTAATAAAACTTTATTTACAAAACTAGGCCATTGGCCAGACTTGCCAAACCCTGTTATAAATAATGACAATGTTTCTGTGTAGAATGCTGAGTGAATTATCGTGGCATCAGTGAACATATTTTGGAATCTCACAAGCATTAATTAAGCACTTTAACATTTTACTGACCTATTAGCATTTTGCCTGGGCAAGCTATCATGTGTAGTCATAATCACTATCACACTTGACAAAATATTTCAAGAACACTGTTGTGAAGACATAGAGAAGACAACATTCAGGACATTCAGCAAGAAGGGTCAGGAATGTGAGAGCTGTGAGTGCTTATTCCAGTTCCACAAAGCTAAGAAGCATCTAGAAATACATCAGTAAAATAAGGGCCCTGGGTACAGGAATTTTTTCTCTCTCACTACACACCCCTCTTCCACATTGGGAATATTTTCAGTGGGTCTCTAGAAAGCTCTGCCTCTGGATTTCTATGGTGTGGATGTGTTACATTTCTGTAAAACAGAGCACAACACCCATCCCCTGCTGCAAACTGCGTATTAGGGAAGACCTGATCAAAAGTTTTCTGCAGGAATCGGCCGGGCACAATGGCGCATGCCTATAATCCCAGCACTTTGGGAGGCCGAGGTGGGTGGATCATTTGAGTCTGGGAGTTTGAGACCAGCCTGACCGAATATTATGGTAAGCTCTGACGTTCAGGTAAGGCATGGGGTCTGGGTCCTGGCAGAAGGGAGAGTATGGGAGGGAAGAGGAAGGAATTACTTGAAGAACTGAGGAAGGCAGATGTGGCCGGAGAGAGAAGAACCAGGAGGGGCAGCAAGAAAGAGACAGAGGTGGGCACAGAAGGAAGAAAGATGAATGGGCCTCAGGTGACACCAGAGAAAACTCCAGAATCCCACGAAGCACATTCCAGCAAGCTCTGCAGGGGACACTGTACCCAAGAATTCCACAACCAGCCCAGGTGCTGGCCACAAAAACAGGCCGTGGGGAAGACAGTCTCAGGTAGAGGGGGCCAGGGGATGCAACCCCCACCCCATTCCACCTGCAAACTCCAGCCAGAGGAGGGAAGTCAGAGAAAGCAGCGCAGGAGCGGGTGAATGTAGCAGCAAAGGGTAGTGATAAGTAAGAAATGCCATAAGCAAAGCATTTGGTCCAAGAAACTGTAAATGGGAGTAATAAAATCAACGCAGGCTGGACACAGTGGCTCATGCCTGTAATTCCAGCACTTTGGGAGGCCAAGATAAGTGGATTGCTTGAGCCCAGGAGCTCAAGACCAGTCTGGGAAACATGGCGAAACCCCATCTCTACAAAATATACAAAAACTATCCAGCAGTGGTGGCATATATCTGTGGTCCCAGCTACCAGGGAGGATGAGACAAGAGGATCACTTGAGCCGGAGAGATAGAGGTTGCAGTGAGCTGAGATTGTGCCACTGGACTCCAGCCTGAGTGACAGAGCAAGACCCTGTCTTAAAAAAATATATCAATGTAAATGCCAAAGCAACCAGCCCAGGTTTTGTTCTTAAAAAATTTTTTGTTCTTAAGAAATACAAAAAAAAAAATCTCAATATACTAAAAATCTGTTTCTAGAATCCCAAAGTCACAGAAATAGAACTCATAAAGGGGAAAAACAGACACACACTAAATGTTGAATCACACGTGGGTTCTCCTCAACAGGAGGAAATGAGTGAGAACCTCCCAAGCACCAGCAAGCAGTGAGGGGCACGTGCTTCAAACAAACAAAAAAGGATAAAAAACAAAATCAAGAGGAGCAAAAAAAGACAGTAGGCACATAAGGGGGAATAGTACTGTCTTAAAAATCATGTTCCAGGCCAGGTGCGGTGGCTGACGCCTGTAATCCCAACACTTGGGAGGCCGAGGCAGGTGGCTCACCTGAGGTCAGGAGTTTGAGACCAACCTGACCAACATGGTGAAACACTGTCTCTACTAAAAATACTAAATTAGTGGAGTGTGGTGCCAAGCTACTTGGGAGGCTGAGACATGAGAATACCTTAAACCCAGGAAGCAAAGGTTGCAGTTAGCAGAGATAGCGCCATTGCACTCTAGCCTGGGCTACAAAGCAAGACTCCATCTAAAAAAAAAAAAAAAAAAAAAAAAAAAAATCATGTTCTAGATTAAAACCTAATGACACAAAATTATTTCTATAATTTCGACAATGAGGCTTGGTGTACAAATGATCCCAGCACCCAGGTGGTGGACACTCTGCTCAACAGTTTTTCAACACTTGCCTCCTTCTCACTCTCCCCTAGTCAGAGTCCCCATTTTCACATCCATGTGTACTCAATGTCTAGTTCGCACTTATCAGTGAGAACATGTGGCATTTGGTTTTCTGTTCTTACATTAATTCACTTAGGATCGTGGCCTCCAGCTACAGCCATGTTGCTGCACAGGACATGATTTCTTCCTTTTTTATGGCCATGTAGTATTCCGTACTGTAGATGTACCACATTTTCTTTATCCAATCCACCATTGATGGACAGCTAGGCTGATTCCGTGTCTTTGCCATTGTGACTGGTGCTGCAATGAACATATGAGTGCATGTGACTTTTCGGTAGAATGATTTATTTTCCTTGGATATATACCCAGAAATGGGCTTGCTGGTCAAATGGTAGTTTTGTTTTAAGTTCTTTGAGAAATCTCCAGACAGCGTTCCACAGTGGCGAACTGATGTACGTTCCCACCAACAGTGTATAAGCAGTCCCTTTCCTCTTTTTTTTACTTTTTAGTAATAGCCATTCTGATTGGTGTGAGACGTTAGCTCATTGTGGTTTTGATTTGCATTTATGTGATGATTAATGATGCTGAGCATTTTTTCTGTTTGTTGGTCATCTGTATGTCTTCTTTTAAGAAGTGTGTGTTCACTGCTTCTCAGTTTTTGGGCTAAGATCAAGTGTGAGAAGTGTGTGTTCACATCTTTAGCGCAATTTTAATGGGTTTTTTTTTTCTTTTTGAATGATTTAAGTTCCTTATTGATGTAGTGTGGATACTGTCCCCACCCAGATCTCATATTGAAATGTAATCCCCAGTGTTGGAGGTGGAATCTGGTAGCAGGTGATTGGCTCAAGGGGGCAGATTTCTCATGAATGCTTTAGCACCATTTCAGCTGGTACTGTCCTCATGATAGTGGGCCAGTTATTGTGAGATCTGGTTGTGACAGAAGGATAAAGAGGAGCAGGTACATCACATGGTGAAAACAGGAGCAAGACAGCATGGGGGCAGACTGTAAGCTTCCTGAGGCCTCCCAGAAGCAGGTACTCCCGTGCTTCCTGTGCAGCCTGCAGAGCCATGAGCCAATTAAACGTGTTTTCTTTATAAATTACCCAGACTCGGGTGTTTCTTTATAGCAATGCAAGGATGGACGAATACACTTACAGATTCTGGATACTAGACCTTTTTCAGATGCATGCTTTGTGAATATTTTCTCCCATCCTGTAGGTTTTCTGTTTACTGTACTCTGTTGATAGTTTCTTTTGCTGTGCTGTGCAGAGACTCTTTAGTGTAATTAGGTCCCACTTGTCAATTTTCAGTTTTGTTGCAATTGCTTTTGAGTACCTAGTCATAAATTCTTTCCCAAGGCCAGAATGGTATGTCCTAGGTTTTCTTCTAGGATTTGTACAGTCTGAAGTCTTACATTTAAACTTTTAATCCATCTTGAGTTACTTTTTGTATACAGTAAAAGGTAGGGGTCCGTTTACTCTATACACTCATCTGCATATAGCTAGCGAGCTCTCCCGGCACCGTTTATTGAATTGCAAGTTCTTTCCCCATTGCTTATTTTTGTTCACTTTGTAGAAGATCTGATGGCTCTAGGTATGCCGCTTTATTCCTGTCTTCTCTATTCTGTTGCTTTGGTCCATGTCTTTTTTTGCACCAGCACCATGCCGTTGGGGTTACCGTAGCCTTTTATAGCTTGAAGTTGGGCAATACAATGGCTCCCACTTTGTTCTTTTTGCTTAGGACTGTCTTGGCTATTTGAGCTGTTTTTTGGTCCCATATGAATTTTAGGATTGTTTTTTCTAATTCTGTGCAAAATGATGTTGGTAGTTTCATAAAAATAGTATCAAATCTATAGATTTCTTTGAGAAATATGGCCATTTTAATGAAATTTCTTCTTTCAGTACATGAACATAAAGTATTTTTCCATTTGTCATCTATGATTTCTTTCAGCAGTGTTTTATAGTTCTCCTTGTAGAGACATATTCCTAGTAGGGGTGTGTGTGCGTGCATGCATGCGTGTGTGTGTGTGTGTGTGTGTGTGTGTGTCTATTATAAATTTGATCATTACTGGTGTATAGAAATACTACTGATTTTTTGTATATTGATTTTGTATACTGAAACTTTGTTGAAGTCACTTATCATTTCTAGGAGCCTTTTAGTGTTGTCTTTAGGGTTTTCCAGGTGTAGAATCATATCATCAGCCAAAAGAGATAATTTGGCTTCTTTCCCTATTTGATGCCTTTTCTTTCTTTCCCTTGCCTGATTGATCAGGCCAGGACTTTCAGAACTATGCTGAATAGGAGTGGTGAGAGTAGGCATCCTTGTCTTGTTTTAGTTCTTAACGGAAATGGTTCCAGCTTTTGCTCATTCTGTATAATGATGGTTGTGGGTTTGTAATAGATGGCTCTCGTTATTTTGAAGCATGTTCCTTTGATACCTAGTTTGTTGAAGGTTTTTATCATAAAAGGATGTTGGATTTTATTGAAAGCTTTTTCCATGTCTATTCAGATGATTATATGGTTTTTGGCTTCCATTCTATTATGTGGCAGGTAAATCACATTTATTGATTGTGTATGTTGAACCAACCTTGCATCCTGGTATGGAAGTCTACTTGATCATGGTGAATTAACTTTTTCATGTGCTGTTGGTTTCAGTTTGCTAGTATTTTGTTCATGATTTTTGCATCTATGTTTATTAGGGATATTGGCCTTTAGTTCTCTTTTTTCAATGTGTCTTCACCAAGTTTTGATATCAGAGTGATACTAGCTTCACAGTATCAGTTAGGGAGGAGTCCTTCCTCCTCAATTTTGTTGAATACTTTCAGTAGAATTGGTACCCACTCTTCTTGTACATCTGGTAGAATTCAGCTGTGATTTCATCTGTCCTGGCTTTTTTTTTTTTTTTTTTTTTTTTGGTTTTTGATTACTGATTCAGGTTTGGAACTTGATATTGATCTGTTCAGAGTTTCGATTTCTTCCTGATTCAATCTTGGGAAGTTGTATATTTCTAGGAATTTATCCATTTTCTCTAGATTTTCTAGCTTGTGTGGATAGCTGTGTTCATAATAGTCTCTGGGAATCTTGCTTTTCTAGTTCCCCTAGGTGTGACTTTAGAGCCTGAATTTGAGATCTTGCTAACTTTTTGATGTAGGTGATTAGCACTATAAACTTTTCTCTTGACACTGATTTTGCTGCATCCCAGAGATTTTTGTTATATTGTGTCTTTGTTTTTATTTCAAAGTTTTTTTTATTTCTGTCTTAATTTTATTGTTTACTCAAAAGTCATTTAGGGGCAAGTTATTTGATTTCCATGTAATTATGAGGTTTTGAGAGCTCTTCTTCATATTGATATCTATGTCTACTCCACTGTGATCCGAGAGTATGGTCGGTATGATTTCAATCTTTTTTTAATGCATTGCGACTGGCCTTATGGCCGAGCATGTATTTGATCTCAGAGCATTGGATGTGCACATGAGGAGAATCTGTATTTTGTTATTAATGGATAGAGTATTCTGCAGATGTCTATTAAGTCCGGTTGGTCAAGTGACACCAAATTTTAATGTTGATTGAAGCTGTTTCACTGGGAATTAGTTTGTTTAACTTAGAGTGGAGAATGTAAGTCTTTACACATTCGATGAAAAACAAAGAATAAAAAACCATATGACATTGAAATTTCATTTTTATACATAAAACTACACACTACATAGTTACAAACAAACTTCAACAAAGAAATAACAAAGTTAGTAGTGGTTTAAGAGACCACTGGAAAATTATATTTTCTCTTTTTTGTTAATTATATTTAATAATGTCTCTGATAATTATGTATTCTACCACAAGGAAACAAGTTATTTTAAAAATAAAATTGTAAAATAATTTGTATGGTGTAATTTGTAAGTCTATACATAAATTATCAGTACATTTATAAATATATAACCAGATGGCAGAGGAAGGACCAATATATCACATATGATTATAAGTGATAAAAGTTAGAATACAAAATAATATGATGGCCATGACTATTTCTGTGCCAAATAATAAAATGTTAAAATATTTTAAGTGCAAACTTTTTAGAACGTAGAAAGAAACTGATGAAAACATAGTTTTAGTCATCTATAATCCCAGCACTTTGGGAAGCCAAGGCGGGTGGGTCACCTGAGATCAGGAGTTTGAGACCAGCCTGGCCAACATGGTGAAGCGCCATCACTACTAAAAATACAAAAATTAGCTGGGCATGGTAGTGCCTGCCTGTAATCCCAGCTACTCAGGAGGCTGAGGCAAAAGAGGAGGTGGAGGTTGCAGTGACCAGAGATCATGTGACTGCACTCCAACCTGGGCAACAGAGCAAGACTGTGTCTCAAAAAAAAAAAAGAAAGGAAGAAAGAAAAACATAATTATAGAGGCAGACACTATTACACATCTTAAAGTCAAGAAGTAGAACTTTAATAAGGATACTGAGTATCTAAATTATATAAATTAAGATTATATAAATTAAAATTACATAAATTTTAATTATATAAATTAAAATTATATAAATTAAGGCTGCTTTAGTAGATATATTAAGATTTGTACCCTTTAAAGACAGAATGCATATTAATTTTTCAAACTCATGGTAACATTCACAAAAATACACCCTATACCAAACACTGAATCATACCTCTGTAGATTTAAAAGAAAATGGTATATTACCAAATACTACTTTATAAAATTATGAATAATTTAAAAGTTACACTCAAAAAAATACAACTCTTGAGAACATATTATACATGCCTACATAAACAGTTTACACATAAATATTTGATTTTAAAATGCCATCACAAATCCAAACTATTAAGAAAGTAATTTTAATACTATGCATTAGAGTGTATAAAATGGGCTCAAAACTGTACTCAGAAAAAAAAAACAAGTCAAAATATTTTGTCTGTTCTTATTGTCATGTTCATTAGTAGCCACTATCTACAGAGTATTTACTATGTTCCAAGCACAGTGCTAAATACTCTATACAGATTATCTAATTTAGTTATTTCCTGAATCTTACCAGGTTCATGTTAACAATTAGCATAAAGGTGAATGAAAGAAGTCTCCAAAAAAAAAAAAAAGAAGTCTCCAAATCAAGGAGCTAAAAAACAAGGCATCAAAATGCCTTCAAGGAAAACGTGTAAGACATGTGGAAAGAATGATGAAAGATGGAAAACAGGAAACAATGAATGAATAACAAGAAAAAGGAAAATTAATGATTCTAAGAGCTGGTTCTCTGAAAAGACAATAAGGGAATCACTGAGAAGACTAATTATGTAGAAAATAAAGAAAAAACAAATACATACTGTTGGGATTTATCAGTGATATAAATGCTATGGAGGAGATCTTAAAATATAAACAATGCTGTAGTCACTTCACACTTCTATATTTGGAAGACAGAATCTCAATGCAGAAGGTTCTCTAAAAAACCACCAACAGTGGTTGTTAAAAGGAGATATTTGAAAAATAAAGGGACTTAATAAACACACATTATTTCCCTCCTGAGTTCAGAACCAATTAAAAAAAATAAGACATGGAAGACAGGCAGGTATCAAGTAGAATATCAACTCAATACGGATACGCCAATCAGGGCAACCAACTTCGAGGCCAAAAGGGCTTCCTAGCACCCCCTCTGCTGCCCACCACTCATAGCTAGCCCTGCAGCACCCTGCTGATAGTGCTGTCACTTGGACTGTCACCTCACCCTAACCTGGAGGAAAAGGGAAGGAAAAGAAACAAACCCCCAGTGCTTGGAGCCCAGCAAAAGATTAGTGAGAAAAATGGACAATGCTGTCATCTCCCTAACCACAGGCTAGAGCCCTCCTCCTCCTCCACAGTGACCCAAGAACAAGTGATATGGTTTGCCTGTGTCCCCACCCAAATCTTATCTTGAATTCCCAGGTGTTATGGGAGGGACCCAGCAGGAGGTAATTGAATCATGGGGCAGTTCTTTCCCATGCTGTTCTCATGATAGTGAATATCTCATGAGATCTGATGGTGTGTAAGGGGGAGTTTCCCTGCACAAGCTCTCTTTCTTTGCCTGCTGCCATCTATGTAAGACGTGACTTGCTCCTCCTTGCCTTCTGCCATCATCATGAGGCTTCCTCATCCATGTGGAACTATAAGTCCATTAAGCACTTTTTCCTGCATAAATTAACCAGTCTCGGGTATGTCTTCATCAGCAGGGTGAAAACAGACTGATACAGCAAGGGAGCAATGAAAAGAAACAACAGCCTGGTGCTCACAGGACTGAAGCCCATGAAAGGAGCTGTCCTCTCTCTGGCAATTTGGCTAGAATAATGATGAAGGAAGCAGTTCAGAGAGAAAGAAGTCTGCCTCCAAAAAAGGTACCTCACAAAGATGTTCTTGCTGGCAAATTATTTTAAGCTTTTAAATGACATAGGACCAGTGCACCAAATGAAGTCTTTTGAAGCATAGTGAAAAAAAAAAATAATGAAATAAATGGAAATGTTTACATTTTAGAACCAAGCATAATTATTTCTCTAGATTTCTCTTTTATAAATATACATAGCAAATTCCTCTATTAAAAACTAGGGAAGGAAGTCCAGTACTCTATAGAGGAAAAAATACACTGTCACCAAGTGAAGATTATTCCAGGAATGCAATATAAGACATCTATGAATAGAAATCTTGTCAATTGGAAAAAGGATAAAAACCATATGATCACCTCAATAGATGCCAAAAGGCTTTTTGATGATATTCAGTATGCATTATTCATTGTGTATTTACACACACACACACTCCAAGATTGGGGCTGCCTGCAAGCAGGGAAGAGCACATGTTATTACCCGGTTCCACTGTTGCTTGGAATGTGATGGTCAGATCTGCTCACATCTAAGAAGGAGAAGAACAGAGCCAGAGAACTAGCCAGGCAAGAGAGGTAAGGGGGCCATGCAGCAAGAAAACGTGCCTCCAAGGTCAAGAACCATCTTGCCAGAGCTCACCCAGAGGGAGGCTTGCTGGAAAGAGTGGGGGAAAAAAGATGGGATTGTCAAATTAAATGCAGGATACTCATTAGATATAAATCTCAGATAAATAACAAATAATTTTTTGACTACAACTATGTCCCAAATATGGAATGGGATATACACTAAAAAATTATTGGCTGGGTGCAGTGGCTCACGCCTATAATCCCAACACTTTGGGAGGCCGAGGTGGGTGGATCATGAGGTCAGGAGTTCAAGACCAGCCTGGCCGAGATGGTGAAACCCTGTCTCTACTAAAAATACAAAAATTAGCCAGGCACAGTGGCAGGCACCTGTAATCCCAGCTACTCAGAAGGCTGAGGCAGGAGAATCACTTGAACCCGGGTGGCAGAGGTTGCAGTGAGCAGAGATCACGCCGCTGCACTCCAGCCTAGTTGACAGAATGAAACTCTGTCTCAAAAAAAACTTACTAATCATGTATCTGAAATTGAAATGTAACTAGGTATCCTGTATTTTATTTGCTAAATCTTGGAACCCTACAAAGACACCAAGCCAGAGATGTGGCTCCCATGTCAGAAAACGTTGCAGCAGGGTTGCCCCAGAGGCTCCCAAGAACTTGCAAATACCCAGCAAGGCAAAAGAGCCACTTGTTCACCTGCTGCACGGGATATCAGTGACTAATGTGATCAGAGCTGCAACCAAGCAAAAGAGCAGACTGTAGTGGGATGCCTGGTTAGGAAAGCAACATCTGTACCTTGCTGCCCCTTCCCCCCACACCCCGCAGAGCGTAGGTTAAGCTTTGGCAAGGGAGCTCAAATCATCCTCCCATAAATATCTTAAGAGAAGAGCACAAGTCTGTCAATTCCCACTGCATTGGCTTACAGTATCCTTCTATTAGAAATCCTTTGAAGTCTCCAGCCGCCAGATAAGAAGTGTCACGCATGACACTTGTTGCACACAGCTCACCTCCTTGCCTCAGTGACCTAATGGGGGGTGGATCCCTTTTCTGCACACGACCTTCTACTACTGTACATGGCACGGCCCCCTACTGCGCAAAGCCCACCTCTCTGCCCAGGTGACATAATGGGGTGGCCCCCTCGCTTGTGACTCACGTGATTATGTATGCCCTATCACTAAGCCTATAGATGATGACCTCACTTATGACCCTTCCCCCTGCCTGTACTTAATAAATACAGATGCTTCTGCACGTTCGGAGCCTTGCCTGTCCCCGCTCATAGGTGGTGTGGCCCCCCAGTCCAGCTGCTCTTCTCCAGTTCTTCAGTGTCCTGTCTCTTTTCTTCTAGGATCCTGCACCTCAGCACAGCATAAGGGACACCTCACAACCCTGTGGAACCAAAAGCCCTACAGGGAGGAAGGGAGAGAAATTAGGATTATCATAGCAGGGGGACAAATGCATGGATAGGTAGATGAAGAGTGGGTAAATAAGTGGGTGGGTGAATGTGTGAGTGGGTGAGTGAGTGGCTGGGTGGACGTGAGTGGATATGGATAGATGGATAAATACATGGGTGGGTGGGTAGATGCCTGAACGGGTGGATGGATGGGTGGGTGGTTGGGTGGATGGGTGAGCGGATGAGTGGGGTGGAGGCAGATGGAAATGGATGGATGGATAGGTGAGGATGTATGAGTGGGTGGATGAATGGTGGGTGGATGCAGATGGATATGGATGGATGCATGGATAGATGGATAGACAGACAATAAAAATGTACATCATCAGATTCAGAGATGCAATTACATATATAGAAACATAGAGGCCCAGATAAAGTCCATGTTAGGTTTTGCTAAGTACATGTAAAACTTGAGTAGAATAAGGCTGATAGGGATTGCCAGTACAGAGGCTGGGAAACGTAGGTTTTCATCATTTTGCAGCAGATATTGTCAGGTTGGACCGCTGTGATGGGATGGACATCTATGTTCGTCGGGAATATTGGTCTGTCATTTTCTTTTTCTTTCATGTCCTTTCCTGGTTTGGGTATTAGGGTGATAATAGCTTCATAGAATGATTTAAGAAGGATTTCCCTTTTTTCCTATCCTGTGGAACAGTGACAATAAGATTGGTACAAATTCTTCTTTGAGTTTCTGGTAGAATTCAGGGGTGAATCTATGTGGTCTTGGACTTGTTTTGGTTGGTCATTTGTTTATTACCATTTCAATCTCACTGCTTGTTATTGGTCTGTTTAGGGTTTCTAATTCTTCCTGACTTAAGCTCGGAGGGTTGCATCTTTCCCGGAATGTATCCATCTCCTCTAGGCTTTCCAGTTTATGTGCACAAGGTGTTTGTAGTCACACCGACCGTTCTGTTTCTGAGTTTATTTGGATCTTCTCTCTTCTTTTCTTGGTTAATTCTGCTAATGGTCTATCCATTTTATTTATCTTTCCAAAGAACCAGCTTTTTGTTTTATTTATCTTTTTTTATTTATTTATTTATTTATTTTGTTACTTTTAATTTCATTTAGTTCTGCTCTGATCTTGATTATTTCCTTTCTTCTGCTGGGTTTGGGTTTGGTTTGTTCTTGTTTCGCTAGTTCCCTGAGGTGTGACATTAAATTGTCTATTTGTACTCTTTCAGACTTTTTAATGAAGGCATTTAAGGTTATGAACTTTCCTCTTAGTATCATCTTTGCTGAATACCAGAGGTTTGGATAGGTTGTGTCACTATTATCATTCAGCCCAAAGAACTTAATTTTTAAATTTCCACCTTGATTTCATTGTTGACCCAGCGATCATTCAGGAGCAGGTTACTTAATTTCCATGTATTTGCATGGTTTTGGAGTTGATTTCCAATTGAATTCTACTGTGGTCTGAGAGAGAACTTAATATAATTTCAATTTCCTTAAGTATATTGAAACTTCTTTTGTGGTCTATCATATGGTCTGTCTTGGAGAAAGTCCCATGTGCTAATGAATAGAATACACATTCTGCAGTTATTGAGTAGGATGGTCTGTAAATATCTGTTAAGTCCATTTGTTCCAGGGTATAGTTTAAATCCATTGTTTCTTTGTTGACTTTCTGTCTTGATGACCTGCCTAGTGCTCTCAGTGGAGTATTGAAGTCCCCACTATTATTGTGTTGCTGTCTATCCCATTTATTGGGTCTAGTAGTAATTGTTTTATAAATTTGGGAGCTCCAGTGTTACGTGCATACATATCTAGGATTGTGATATTTTCCTGTTGGACAAGGACTTTTATCATTATATAATGTTCCTCTTTGTCTTTTTAAATTGCTGTTGTTTTAGTTTGTTTTGTCTAATATAAGATTAACACTCCTGCTCACTTTTGGTGTCCATTTGCATGGAATGTCTTTTTCCACCCCTTTACCTTAAGTTTATGTGTGTCCTCATGTGTTAGGTTAGTCCCTTGAAGGCAGCAGATACTTGGTTGGTGAATTCCTACTTATTCTGCCTTTCCGTATCTTTTAAGTGGAACATTTAGGCCATTTATATTCAATGTTAGTACTGAGACGCGAGGTACTATTCATTGTTATTTGTCGCCTGTCTACCTTGGGGTTATTTTATTATATTTTTGTTTTATAGGTCCTGTGAGATTCATACTTTAAAAGGGTTCTGTTTTGATATGTTTTCATGATTTGTTTCAAGATTTAGAGCTTCTTTTAGCAGTTCTTGTAGGCTGGCTTGGGAGTGGCAAATTCTCTCAGCATTTATTTGTCTAAAAAGGACCTTCATTTATGAAGCTTAGTTTCACTGGATACAAAATTCTTGGCTGATACTTGTTTTGTTTAAGGAGGCTGAAGATAGGGCCCCAATCCCTTCTAGCTTGTAGGGTTTCTGCTGAAAAACTGCTGTTCATCTGGTAGTTTTTTAAATAGGTTGTCTTGTGTTTTTGCCTCACAGCTCTTAAGATTCTTTCCTTCATCTTGACTTTAGATAACCTAATGACAATGTGCTGAGGCAATGATCTTTTTGCAATAAATTTCCCAGCTGTTCTTTGAGCTTCTTGCATTTAGATGTCTAGGTCTCTAGCAAGGCCAGGGATGTTTTTCTCAATTATTCCCCCAATATATTTTCCAAACGTTTAGATTTCTCTTCTTACTCAGGAACACATCAATTATTCTTAGGTTTTATCATTTACCATTATCCCAAACTTTTTGGAGCCTTTGCTCACTTTTTTATTCTTTTTTTTCTATGTCTTTATTGGACTGAGTTAATTCAAAAACCTTGTCTTTGAGCTCTGAAGCTCTTCCTTCTGCTTCTTTGATTCTATTGGTGAGATTTTCCAGTACATTTTATATTTCTCTAAGTGTGTCCTTTTTTTCTGAAGTTGTGATTGTTTTCTATTTATGCTATTTCACTGGAGATTTATCCCCTCATATCTTACATCGTTCTTTTTTATTTCCTTAAGTTGGACTTCACCTTTCTCTGGTGCCTACTTGATTAGCTTAATTATCAACCTTCAGAATTCTTTTTCAGGTAAATCAGGAATTTCTTCTTGGTTTGGATCTATTACTGGTTAGTTAGTGTGATTTTTTTTTGGCTTGGGGGTTGTTAAGAATCTTGTTTTTGTCATATTGCCAGAATTATTTTTCTGGTTCCTTCTCATTTGGGTAGGCTATGTCACAGGAAAGATCTAGAGCTCAAGGCTGATGTTGAGATTTTTTTGTCTTATGAGGTGTTCCCTTGATGTAGTACTCTTCCCCTTTTCCTAGGTCTGTGGCTTCCTGAGAGCCAAGCTATAGTGATGACTATTTCTCTTCTAGATCTAGCCACCCAGCAGGGCTACCAGGATCTGGGCTGGTACTAGGGGATGTCTGCTCAGACAATGTGAACCATTGTCAGGTCTCTCAACTATGAATCTCAGCACCTGCTCCAGTGGAGTTGGCAGGGAGTAAAATGGACTCTGTGAAGGTCCTCAGTTTTGGTCATCTAATGCACTATTTTTGTGTGGTTGGCCTCTTGCCAGGAAGTAATACTTTCAAGAGAGCATCAGCTGTGGTAACATAGGGAAGATCAGGCTGTGGTCAGGGCCCTAGAAGTCCCAAGGGAATATACCCTTTGTCTTTGGCTACCAGGGTGAGTAGAGAAGGACCATCAGGTGGGAGCAGTGTTAGGTGTGTCTAAGCTCAGACTCTCCTTGGGCAGGCTTGGTGCTGCTGCTGTGGGATTAAGGGTGTGGTCCCCAGGTCAATGGAGTCATGTTCCCAGGAGGATTATGGCTGCCTCTGCTGTGTCATGCAGGTTGTCAGCGAGGTGGGGGTTGTGTAGAAGCTGGCAGTTATAGGCCTCACCCAGCTCCCACATAACCCAAAAGGCCAATCTCACTGTGCATCACCCCCAGCGGCACTGAGTTTGTTTCCAGGCAGTAAACAGCAGGGCTGAGAACTTGCCCCACGCTACCAGCCTCCCAGATGAGAAAGCAAGTAGGACTTTCACACCTCCACACCTGGTAAGTCTGCACACCGGATTCATGCCCTCCCCGAGTTCTGGCCAGGTGATTTCACATTCAGTTGGAATTGTTACAAAGTTCAGCTGGAGGTTTCCTTCTCCCTGTGGCCTTTTCCCAGTTACTCTGGCAGCCCTCCCCAAGGACACCTGTGAGACAGGTAAGAAATGGCTTCCCTTGGGATTCAGTTGGAATTGTTACGAAGTTCAGCTGGAGGTTTCCTTCTCCCTGAGATCTTTTCCCAGTTACTCTGGCAGCCCTCCCCAAGGACACCTGTGAGACAGGTAAGAAATTGCTTCCCTGGGGAACCAGAGAGCCCACAGGGCTTTTCCCACTGCCTCCTCTACCCCTGTATTTCACTCTGCTCTCTAAGTTGACTCAGCTTCAGGCAAGGTCAAATCCTTCTCCCCTGATCCAGACCTTCAGGTTCCCCAATGAGGATGTGTGTTCAGGGGCCGATAACCCCACTTTTCCACTGTCACAGCTTGGACATTCACAGTATGTGGGCTGTCTCCCAGACCCTACAAGAGCAATCCACTTCCTTCAGAGGGTCTGTAGATTCTCTTGGCTTTCCTGGTATATTCGTGCAGTAGTAATTCTGAAGCAAAAATTGATGCTAAGAGTCTCCACACCCTGCTCTGTCCATCCAAGCTGGAGCTGCAAGCTAGTTCTGCCTCCTATGCCGTGTTCTTTTAATTTCTATTAGATTAATAGTATCCAGTCTTTCTCCTTTCCTAATAAATGTATTTAGGGCTATAAATTTTGTTCTAAGTATTAACATAACAGCATTCCACAAATGTGGATGTATAGTATTTTTATTATCATTCAGCTCATAATATAGTCTTATTTTCATTATGATTTCTTCTTTGGATCATGACTTTAAAGCATTTATAAATATGCTTTAAAACATCCAAATGCATAACTTGATTTAATTTTTTGACTTCAACAATATATAGTGGAGAGAGAATATAGCCTGCATCATCCCTTCTTGTTAATATCTGTTGAATCTTATTTTATGGCCTAATATATGATTATTAAAAGTGTTGCCTGTGTACTTGAAAAGAATACGCATTATTCGTTTTTAGGTATAACATTCTATATATCATTAAATCTAACTTCTTAATTTGTATTTTTAAAATTTACATACTTTGTTACACTGTAAGAGTAGACTTATAAATCTCTTCTTGTAATTCTATCAAATTTTGCTTTATGTATTTTGAGGCCATATTTTTAGGGGTATATAAGTTTATAAATTTCTCCTAGTAAATTTGTTTTTTAACCATTTTATAATAATCCTTTTAGTGCTAATGCTTTTTTACCTTAAGGCCTATTTTGTGTTTTAATGTAGTTAATAACCTTTCTTTTCATCAATGTTTGCTTGGCGCATCTATTTCCCCACTTTTACTTTACACCCTTCTGTTGTCCATATTGTTTAAGAATTTGTCTTGCTAAAAGCATAAAGTCATTTTTTTCTTTATCTACTCATCAGTCTCTGGCTTTATTCAGCAAACTCAATTTGCTTACATTTCTTGTAGTTACTAACCTATTTGGAATTGCTTCTACCATCTTAATTTGTGCTTTCCATTTTTTTTTTTTTTTTTTTTTTTTTTTTAGCTTTTTACTTCCTTTCCTATCTTCTAAGCAGGGATTGGCAAATTATAGCCTTCAGGTCAAATCCAGTTCACTTGCTGTTTTTATAAATTAAGTTGAATTGGAATGCACTGCCTTGCTCATTTGTTTAAATTTTCTCTATGGTTGCTTCTGTATTATGATGGCAGACTTGAATAGTTACAATAGAGACCATATGGCACACAAAGCCAAAAATATGTACCAAAAATATGTACTATCTGACCATTTACAGAAAATGTTTGCTGCCTTGTTCAATAGGATTAGAGAAGATGGGTTTGTTTTTGTTTTTTTTTTTTTTTTCATTTTTCCTTTACTGTTTTGAAAATTACAAATTCTACTTTTACCACCCCGCCCCTGCCAACTCCCAGTAGTCATGATTAAAATTTTAACATGTGTACTCAGCATTCCAAGATCTCAAGTTAACTCATTTTTTCATGAGATCATTCAAGGATTTTGGATAACCCTGGATTATTCTCCTCCCATCTTACATGTTACTAGGTTACTTGGATCATTCTCCTCCCAACTTACATGATACTTAATCCAGTATTTCAGGTCCTACATGTTTTTATACATGTGAAATGTCATTACTATTATTATTGTCATCCATTGTCAATCCTGTTCCAATTTATCCATATGTTTACTAATTCATTTGCTCATCATTCTGCTTTCAGTTCACTTCTTCCTTCTGGATGCAGTTTTCTTCTTGATAAAGTGCATTCCTGGAAACTCTTTTGGTGAGACTCTGTTAGTTATAAATTCTCTAATGCTTTGTTTTTTGTCCTTTCTCCCTGATTCTGGTATGACAGTTTAGTTAGGTAGAAAATTCTATTTTCTCTTAACACTTCGAAGATATAATTTCACCGTCCTTGGGTGATCATTGAGAAGTGGCGGCCAAATTAATTGTCACTTCACAGGTCATCCTATATTTCTGGCTACTATTAAAGTATTATCTTTGTACTTGGCATTCTTATGCAGCTTACTCTAATCTCTCTAGGCATGCATTTCCTTTTATCTATCCTAACATTTAGGACTACATTTTCCTTGAATCTGAGAACTCAGGACTGTTCTCAGTTTTGAAAATTCCCAGTCACCATCTCTTTGAAGATTGGCTCCCTCTCATTCTCTCCTTTCTCTCCATCTATAACTTCTGTTGTGCTTTTGTTGGACCTTCTTGTCCTATTCTCCGTATCTA
The DNA here is from genome assembly GCF_048565385.1 of Saimiri boliviensis. Classification (NCBI taxonomy): domain Eukaryota; kingdom Metazoa; phylum Chordata; class Mammalia; order Primates; family Cebidae; genus Saimiri; species Saimiri boliviensis. The sequence continues at coordinate 3,173,821 of NC_133453.1, forward strand.
TTAATCTTGCTTCCAAATTTTTTCTCTCTTTATTTCCATGTGCTCACGGTGATTTTCCACTTAACGAATTCTCTTTTTAGTTACGTCTAATTTGCTTTTTAACCCAACCCTTAAAGGTTTAGTTAAATTTCAATCACTATATTTTTTATTCCTATACATTTCCTTTTGTTCTCTTTAAATCTTCTCTGTCTTTGGTCTGCATTTGGTGGCAAATTGCTGTTTTCTCATTTTTTAAAAAAATTTTTCATTGTGTCTTTGATTCTAATTCATAATCTCTATTTTGACAATATTGCTGCCTGAAGCTCTTAGGAATTGAATCCTACTGTTTTTTATATCTTTGAACTTGCTCAGAGTTTATTTTTCTCCCTTAGACTGGCACTGCTGGATCATGAGCTCATCTTCACTGAGGTTTTTCTGTAGGAATTATTAGTGTACATCCGCAGAGATTTTGTTTTCTCCTGCCAGGTGCTCCAGGGTTAATTTTATCTCACTTGCTCAGATTGGGGGCTCCATGCCACTCAGATAGTATAAATTCATACCCCAAATACACCTGAGGACAGCCACTACATACAAATTCTCAAAGACAACCATTTTTTACTACTCTGAATCAGGCCAAGGTTGACAGGCTTTCGGTTATTTCCCTGTGCCAATGGCTGGATTGTTTTTCTAATCACCTTTTCATTGAAAGTGTAATTCTGCAAAGGAAGGGAAGAACTCCTTGTAGGAATCTCAGTTCTAATTTCCAGCCTCTGATGGGCTCAAAGATTCATTACCTATTTCTGCATGGCCATTAAAATCCAAAAATTCATTAGTTAAAAAGACATACAAAGTAACCTCACCCCACCTTTGCCATCCCATGCCTTCCCCCAGGAGAGCCCCAACACCAGTTATCTTATATGTCTGGACTGTTTCCTTTCTGGTTTGGGCCTCTACAGGGGATTTCTTTTATCTTCTCATGAGTAATGTTTATTATCCCTGCTGTCTTTTAGTCAACATTCCTAGACATTTTATATCAAGATGTTTCTCAGAGAATCTGGTTCATCAGATTGCTAAAAACTGAGGTGTGGTTTTTTGGGTTTTTTTTTTTTTTTTTTTTTTTGAGACAGTCTCACGCTGTCACCCAGGATGGAGTGCAGTAGCATCTCGGCTCACTGCAACATCCACCTCCTGGGTTCAAGTGATTCTCCTGCCTCAGCCTCCCAAGCAACTGGGAATATGAGCACCTGCCACCATGCCCAGCTAATTTTTGTATTTTTAGTAAAGACAAGGTTTCTCTATGTTGGCCAGGCTGCTCTTGAACTCCTGACCTCAGGTGATCTGCCCTCCTCAGCCTCCCAAAGTGCTGGGATTACAGGCGTGAGCCACTGAGCCCGGCCAAAACTTAGGTTTAAAAGATACATTTACAATAAACTGTTTCATACATTGTAATCCAGCTCTAATATCCAGCTTAACTCATCCCTAGTTTATTCATGAAAATGTGTGACCCAGGAAAGGGCTTCCTCCATTGCAAGGAACATTTCTCATCCCATCCCTTGGCTCCTATGCCTCAGTCTTGCCACTGAGATTTTCTATAGTTTTAATTCCTGAAAAATAGATGGGTGGACAGGAGACACCACCTCTGTATGCCTGTCAATGGTCATCTGAGATGCCAAAAATGATCATGAGGAAACAGCAGCTAGCTTGGGAGCAGACTCTCCAATCCTTCCCAGCGCGAGAGTTTGCCCTCTGGAGCATTTCTGAAACAGCAGAGAGGTTAGTGCCTGAGGAAGCTGACTGTCTTCTAACAAAAGTTCTTTCCAGTACCTTGGTCCAAACAATCATTTGTAAATCAGCCAGTATTTTTAGAGCTCAACGAACATTTTCACGCCATTTATGAAAGTTGAGCGTCCACCTCTTACAAATGAAAAGAAATGAGACTGAGAAGTTTAAGCAAGTGGCTTGCCCTGGTCAGTGTTATGTACTCAGCAGAACTAGAACATTGCTATTTTTAGCAGAAAACACTGTTCATAAATTCTTGCAAGAGTAGGTGCCAGAATTTGCTCTCCTGCTGCTACACTGTCCCAGACACTACCTATAGGGGCTTAAGCAACATTAAAAGTTAAATTAAACAGCTCTTAAAACCTTGTCTTGAAATGGTAGTTGTGCAATTTCTGAGTGATGCTAGCCAAGAGTAGATTCCCCCAGAGCCGGGAAGTAAACCAGAAAAGAACAATGAGATGTGCGGGCATCGGGAGATGGGTCCTACAAGGCGAGGCCTGAGGAAACCGGACTTTGCGGAGTCTGGGGCCACGTGCGGGGGTCCAGCACTGTCTGTGGCTGGCTCCTGTGTCTAAGGCTGCTGCCAGGGACATGGCGAGCCCGTGTGACTCGGCCGGCCTTTCATCTGCCTTTGCTGTCTTGGCAAGAGTGATTTTCATTGTACCATAAACTCAGAGTTACCAAACCCATTTGGAGAGATGCCCTGACTGAAATTGCTTCTCGAGGAGAAAGGGCTAACACCGGCTTCAAAACACAGGCTTCCCTATGTGAGTCCCGGCTTTCTCTGGCTTTCCCCACGAAGGTCTGGAGGTCTCGGCCCGCAGACAGGATGTGAGCTGCGGGAAAGCGCTGGCCGCCAGCCTCCTCGGGCGCTGGACAAAGGGCAGGGGCTCCTCTCAGAGACCAACCGAGGCGGCACACAGGGCAAGGACCGAAGGAGGCGCAGAAGCCCAGAAGCAGAAGTCAGACCAAGGGCAGGCAGGGACAGGCGAGCTGGGGACAGAGCCGCAGGTCTGCAGCGCCAGGGGCAGGAACCGCGTGGGCCTGATCCAGGAGGGCCCGTAGAACCCGCGCTGCGGTTGCTAGCTGGTTTTGCTTGGGTGCTGGGGCACGATGCAGGAGCCATAGGTTTGAGTGTAACAGGTTAGGGATGGGCAGGCAGACCCGAGACGGTGGCAGGGAGTGGCCAGAACACGCCCTGTGCAGCCTCCTCCCCGGCCGCGTGGAGGACACGGAGCCGGCAGGTTCCCACACCCGCTCTCCGCGGAACGGGACTGCTCCCTACTCTTTTGCACGCTAACTCACGGTCTTCCCACCCTCCATGGGGTGAGCGCTGGGGATCCTGAGCGGGCCACGGGGCCCAGTGCTGGGTGCTGGGGGCCGGTGTGGGCTGGGCTCTGTCCTGGGGCCTGAGCTGGGACGAGCCACCGTCCCATTTGAGTCTCCAGCCCCATCATGTTCAATCCTAGCTCACGGATTTTCACACCCACATCACCGCCTCCTGCCCCCAAATCTGGAACGATCCATTTTAAAAAAGGTCTGTGAGATGGACAAGGCGCAGCCCAACCCCACGGCACTGAGGAGAGGGACGGAGCGAGGAACCACACAGGGGACCGGGCGGCCCCAGGCCCACGCGGCGTCGCCACTCAGGGACCACTTTAACCGCCGAGGCTCCAGCGTGGCGGGCGCTCAATCTCGGAGGCTGTCGTGAGGCCAAAGGGAAGTGAACATGAAGCGTTCTCAAGGCTGCACATTTCTAAACCCATCTCAAGAGAAAGCCAGGCAGGAGTGAGGAAGGAAAGGCGGTGCCCAGCCTGGCTGAGGCCGAGGGCTCGTGGGCCTTCCGTGGGTGTCCCAGGGAGCCCCAGCTCCATGTTCCCCAGCAAGCCCTGGGTGACACCACCTCTATTTGGGCCAAGGTGAGACCACTGTGGTGGGACCCCTCCCGCAGACCCCAGGACAGGACAGGACGCCCCCGCAGGGAGCCCCCGCCCCACCCACATCCCCCCCACGCTCCGGCCTCCCGGTGCCCTCCCAGCATCTGGCAGCCCGCGCAGCCTCCCACTCCGAGGAGGCAGAGGAGGACGCGGCCCTGCGCGCACGGCTCCTTCCACGCCCTGCGCCCGGGAGGCCGCGCCGCATTCTTGGCAGGCGGGGCCTGTCTCATCCTGCCTGGCTGTACATGTGGGCCCCATTTGCAGGGGGCACCGCGCTGGGGTGGGGAGATCCAGAGGGGTGGCTGTGGGACCGGCCTTAAACACTTCCACCTGAGAATGTGGCGGGAACACCCCCCAACGCGATGAAAGCGACCAGAAAGCAGGACGCTGCGCGCCGGGAAAGAGGAGCAGAGAAGCCCCTGGTGTGGGAAGGCAGGAGGGGTCCCGGGAGGCCGTCAGCCCCCTGCGGAGCCTCCAGACTCCCAGCGAGAGGCGGGTAAGGGACAGCGGGGACAGGAGAGCAGAGGGCTGCAGGGCCTGCCCGCTCACTCTCTTGCCACTCAGGGCTCACAGACACCAGGTCTGCCCCAGGAGGCCGACCCCCAGGCTCTGCTCACCAGCATCCCTGGAAGCCCAGGACTGCAGCATTCCTGGGGACATCGCAGGCTCTGCGGCCTGGAGCCCCGCCCTGCAGCTGGTGAGGCACCCCCACAAGGCACCAGAGACCACCCGGTCCAACCGCCACTTCCCACACAAACCAACCCAAATGCAGGTGGGTAGTAAGGCCTCGGCCAGTTGGGTTAGTGCCTGTGGCCTTGGGCAGCTCTTCCTTTCCCAGCCTGAGGGGCTCGTGGGAGGCTCTGAACAGCCCAGAGCCTTTTGTCTGATTGCTTTTATTTGAAAACAAATGCACAAAGCCTTCCCAGCTCTGGCCGTGCCTCCTGCCTGCAATCTCGCCCCACCGCTCCAACGCCACCAGCTCCAGAGCAAGCCCTCTTCTCCAGCAGCAAGGACGTCAGGACTCCGGGCAGACCCCAGGGGAAGCACCCCGCAGATCCACGCCTGGCGCACTCTCTTCCATACCTGGGCCTGTGGCTCCTCCAGGGGCTGCTGCGTTTCCTATTTCTTCCAAGACAAAATGGACTCACTCACCTTTTTCCATCATTTCCCTCTCTCCCTTCTCCTCCCCAGTTCCACTAGAAGTGTGAGCTTCCAATGCTTCCTGGGTTTGAAAAATTTCAAATGACATCAGTACGCAGAGACAGTTCATTTCGGTGTCCGGGCTCTTGTCAAGGTTAAAAACCAAAACCTGGGATTGATCCATCACTAGACAAAATTAGCATACTCCAAGAGGTGACATCATGGGGAGTTCCTAACTCACGCATGCAGCCATAGTCCATTCCTGGTCTTTGGCATTCACATGTTTTAGATGAGCATTTATTCACTACGGCCATACTCTGTGCTGGGCACTCTGGGCCCAGAGATACCTGAGGCACAGCCCCTGTCTCCAAACACAAGAAAACACAGAGAGCATGAGAAAGAATGGCAGCTTTCCTGGCACAGTACACAGCATGCCTGTGTGGGGTGGGCAGGGGCCTCTGAGCCAGGACAGGATAGAGGGGAGAGCGGAAGGTCAGAAACACCTTCCAGAAGGATTCACAGGGAAGGAGAGGGAGAGAATGACCAGGGAAGAAACGAAGGGAAGGAACAAGGTCAACTCTGAAGGCTGGAGCCCATGGGCACAGCGGGGCACAGGAGAGCGGCCCTGAGGCAGGCAGGCAGGCAGAGCCAGGGACGGGGAATCCCTCGAGGAAGTGAGAGCGGACCCAGGGTTCAAGCGCACACAGCTGAGCGTGCCGTGCCCTGTTTCAAGGCCCTCTTGATGGCTGTGTAAGGAACTGACCGGCTCCGAGTGAGAGGGTTACCCAGAGACCCAAACCAAGTGGCAACAGGAGGACAACCTCAGGCACTTAGGGGCCCGGAGCCGTCCTTCGCGCTTTGCAAACATGAGCCATGAAATGCCCATCCCCACCCAGCAGGGTGGGCGCTGACATTGCCCCGATTTACAGAAAAGTCATCTGAGACACCGAGAAGACCGCCTGCCGGGGTCTGGGAACGAGCCTGAAACAGAGTAGGGCCTGAACCCAGGCCGTGTCGAGGGGGCAGAGAACAGGACTTTGGTCCAGACACAGTGAGAACTCGGTGCCCGACCAGGGGCAGGAAGCTAGGAAGGGTCTGGGGTGACTCCCAGGTCCCTGGCTGGGGTAACTGGAGGAGCTCAGGGCTGTAGGGAAGAGTCTATTTAAAGGGGAACAGAGGGGGGTCCTGCTAGGGGCTGGGTGATTTTGGAACATTAGCGGATGTGGGGGAGGATTAGATGGTTAAGTCATGAAAACCGAGGTCGGCCCCAGGGGAGAATGCACGGGGTGAGGAGAGAGTGAGGAAGCCCCACATCACCAAGCCTCCCGCCTGATGGCCCCTCCAGGCCTTGGGACAAGCTGCCCTAGAATTCCTGATTCCCAGTTGAGGGGAGAGAGGTCTGGGAGAGGCAGAGCTCTCGGAACCCCAGAGGCCATTCTTGCTTCCAGGCTCTAGTCAGCGATGAGGAGGAGGACCCTTGGCCAAGAATGTTCGAGCAGTAAGGAACGCTCAGAGCGGCTCATGCCAGAAAGAGGAAGTTCAAGAGCACCGTCAAAGGTTTTAAAGAATTTCAGAGAGGAAAAGAAACCTTGTAACACTTCCAATAGGTGATTTTTCCCTTAAAAAAAGAAAAAGTTTAAGAAGCAAGAAATTTTACAAAGGGAAAAAGTCATGTGTTCAACCCCTGGGCAAAAATTTTAGAGGAAACGGGGAGAGAGAGAGGTGGGTGGGAGGCCCCCACAATTTATGGGCCCTCAGAGCCCGCCAGCTTGAGAAGGTGGCGGAGTGTCTTGGCCCGGGGCCTGCTGCTGACTTGAGCTTTGAAAAACAACTTCCTGTCAATAAATGTGAACAAAAGTTTGGACCCATCTTCAAAGTGATGAGTTATGCTGAAAGTATGTTCCTGCAAACGGGGGGAATGGATTGTTCCTGGCGCTCTGGCATTCGGGGAGTTTATAAATAACCCTCTGATCTGCTTGGGTTATGCCTGCCACGGGAGCGCACAGCAGCAGCAGCAGAGGGGACTTGGGGGCAGGGCCGTGTGTGCCGGGCCGCACCCCCTGCTAGAGCTGGCACGGAGCGCCTGGAGAAGCTCGAGTCACGTCTTGGCGTGGGAGTAGGGGGCTTCCCCAAGCCTCTGTTGAGGGCTGGGCAAGGAAGGGACCCCCTGGACCAGCTCTTCCATTTGCATTTTGGAGGGAAAAAAGGAGGGAATGGATTCTACATGTGGTTTCCATCGGCCCAGAAAAGTAAAAACATGTGCCAGCGTTTCTAGCAGACATGGTCCTTGTTATTTTAATAAGAAAGACCATAATTAGGGACAACAGTAAAGAAGAAGCCATGGGTCCCCTTTGTGCCCTCCCCTCACCCGATGGGGAGCAGTGGCCCCGATGCACAGTCCTCCTGCCCTTAACCTGCTCCCCCAGCACGGGAGGATGGGAGAAAGCTGGGGACAGGCCGGTCCTCCAGCCCCAACAGTTCCTTTCTGGCGCTGAAGGCACCGCCCAACCAGTTCATTTGTCAGCGTTTAAACAACATTACAACATTAACAGCCTCTCCGATGCCAAAGAGTCGGCTTTGCACGCCTATAAATTAGAGTACATCAAACCGAGTTTATTGAGTCTTGGCCAATCAGAAGTAAAACTTCCATAACTTTTTACAATTCTCTGCATTCTTCCAATTATATTAAAATATTTATTTGCACCCTGCATGATATATATAAACGTTTTATTAAGACCATTTGAAACCTGGTTCTTTAAACAGCAAAAAGATACGCTGTGCACTGGCAGAGGCCCGGCCAGTATGCACTGTGTCCAGTTGATTTCATGGAGGGAAACAGCTCTGACTAGACTCGGGAGGGATTAGCAAGGAGCAGCGGAGCCTGAAGCCTGCTCCGCATTCATGGCTGCTGGCTGCCTTAGCAAGTCCCCTGCGTTTGGTCGTGACATCAATGGGGAGCCGGTCCCTGTTTTGTCTCTGCCTGGGGGACAGTGTTCTAGGGTCACGTGCACATCCTGCCTCCGGGCAGCTGCCTTGACACAGGCCCCCAGAAGAGCAGGGAAGATGTGCAGACATTCCATGATGGCTGGGTGAAGAGGCAGGCAGTGGGGTGAGCTGGGTGAAAACCGAAGCCCCCCGCCCAGCTCTTCCCTGGCTGCATGCTGTGGGGCCTGGACTCCCCCTCTCTGAGTCTCAGTTTCCTGTCTCTAAAGTGGGCATCACGATGGCAGCTGCTACCACTCCTCCACTACCACAGGACTCACAGGTGGTGACCTGCCTCACATTCCCGAAACATGTCTGTGCAGCCACATCCTCTTATGAGCCTTGTCTCATCCCGTCATTACCCCCCGTGAAGGTCCTTCTGCTGCTGACTCATGAGGTGCATAGGGACATCCGTAGCAGGTGGCCAGCCGGGAGGACCCAGAGGCATGCCGAGGCCCGATCTGTGGGTGTGATTGTAAAGCCACTGAGAACAGCTCTCGTGCTTACGCGGGGCTAAGTCCTGAGCCTCTCGGGAAAGCCTCACCACTGCCCTACAAGGTAGGCACGCAGCTGAGGTGAGGGAGCTGTGTCTCTGTGGGGTGGAGGGTTTGGCCAAGGCAGTACAGGTCGCCCTCAGGCTGCATGGCGCACAGCACTCCACAGCCAGAGCAGACAGCATCACAGTGAACTACTCAGGCGCAGAAGGGCAGGCCCAGGCCCCAGGAAGAGAAGTGTGGCCACAAGCAGGAATAGCTGCCTGGCCAGGAAGGGATAATCGAGCAGAATTTGAAATACTCAGCAGGGAAGGGATGATGGAAACAGTGCTCTATCCATTGTTGGTAAAAGTGCCAAGTATTACTTTTCTGCTGTACAGTTCAGCAATTAATTTCAAAGCCTTAAAAATATGCACATCCCACGTCACACTCTTTAGGATGGCTACTATGAAAAAAAAAAAACAGAAAATTATATGTGTTGGCAAGGATGGGGAGAACTGGAGCCCTCAAGCACGGCTGGTCGGAATGTAAAATGGTGCCACTGCGTGGAAAAGTGCATGGCAGTCCCTCAAAACATGAAACACAGAATCACCATAGGATGCAGCGATTTTGCTTCTGGATAGATAACAAAACAACAGAAGGCAGGGTCTCGGGGAGATATTGGTACATCCATGGTCATAGTAGCACTATTCACAACAGTCACAAGGTAGATACCACCCAAGTGGAATAGTATACAACCTTAAAAAAGGAAGAGAATTCTGACCTGTGCCACAACAGGGATTAAACTTGGAGAAATTACCCTAAGTGAAGTGAGTCAGTCACAGAAAAACAAATACTATATGATTCCACTTACATGAGATATCTCGAAGTCAAATTTATAGAAACAAAAATTAGGATGGTGGTTGCCAGAGGATGTTGGGGAAAGGGCACGGGAAGTTAGTGTTTAACGAGGGCAGAATCTCTGCTTTCCAAGGTGGGAAGAGATGTGAAACCCCGGCAAAGTGCGAGGCGTTTGACGAGCATTCTAGAAGCAAGCAAGCTCTCCTATGTGCAGGAATGGTGGAATGGTAATAAGGCTAGCCCAGCAATGTGAATGTATTAATAGTTAATGCCACTGACCTGTGCACTTAAAAATGGTTAAGATGGTAACTTTTTGTTTATGTGTATTTTATCACAAGTTGAAAAAAACACACAGCATTTGATCTAACATCTCTACTTCTTTTTTTTTTTTTTTTTTTTTTTTTTTTTTTTTTTTTTTGAGACAAGATCTGGCTCTGTCACCCTGGCTGGAGTGCAGTGGCACGATCTCAGCTCGTTGCAGCCTTAACTTCCTGGACTCAAGTGACCCTCTGCCTCGGCCTCCCGAGCAGCTCGGACCACAGGCACGCGCCACCACGCTCAGCTGATGTTTTTGTACTTTTTGGAGAGATGAGGTTTCGCCCTCTCATCTGGACTGAGCTACTTCTCGTTCATTATTTTACCTGGTTGATTTTTAATTACAGAGTTTTAGCCACGAGCAGGTTCTTATCTGTATTATTATTTAAAAAAAAAAATTTAACAACCTGAATATTCAATAATGAGTTAGAAATGTAAGCAAGCATTAAAAGTGATATGAAAATATTTATTGATCTACTCTTTTGTAAAAAATAATTATATATTCATATATATGAAAAAACCTGAAAAGATCTACAACAAAATGTTACTTATAGATTATCTGTGAAGAGCATATTTTACTTTTGCTTACATCTCTATTTTGTGCTTTTTTTCTTTTATGTATATAATACTTAAAATTTTACAAGCCAAAACATTATCTTGGAGATGCAACACTCTTTTTGAACTATTATTATGTTGATATTGCTGAAGCACCTTCGGTGTATTAGGCGTCATCACACACGTTATCTTCTTCCATCATCAAAGAATTAGACCACAAAAGCTTTTCCCAATCCCCGCTGAAAAGCATCCGTTCCATCCGGGCTTGCTCTCGAATTAGAGCACGCTTTCATGGCACCCCCTCATTTCTATAACACATTAACACACAATTTTATTGCATGTTTGACTTAGATACAGTGGGTAAAGCAGAAATTGTCGCCTCTATTTTTACAGATGAGAAAACCCAGGTGCAAGGAAGTGAAGGACCCCTGCCCCTGCCGTCACCGATGCCACCACGGAGGCTTGTGGTCCTGCTTCTTGGCTTCATGGTATCATCAGCCCATCTGACAAGTGGAAGAAAACGCAGCAATGAGAGCACTGGTGTGGACCACTAGAAGCGGGTCGGCACACAGGAAGAAGAGAAGCCCCCCGCCAGCCTCTGACACCCCAGGGGCTGGGTTCTGTGCTGTAGGGCCCAGTGACAAACCAGCAGATTCTCTGGGGCTGAGCCAGCTACTGAGCCCTCCAGAAGCCAACCTTTGCATCCTCGCTCCAGCCCTGTACAGTCTGCAAGGCAAGCCTCCCCGCTCTGTTCCGCCTCTGCTCAATGGAGCATCTGTGAGGACCCGGGCCAGGCTCCGTGGTCAGGGGTTCTGGCCACACAGAGGTGGCCATCTACCTGCCGTGACAGCGTGAGCAGACCTGGCAGATTTCCACCCAGAACTGCATATTCCAGCCCTCTCGCAGCCCCCCATGGAGCTCAGGGTCACCCCCTCTTGCCTTTCCCTCTGGGATGATGCAGCTGCCACCTCCCCAAGGCACTAAGACAGGCCCTTCCTCAGGACAAATCTGAGCTGAGGCAAGGGCTGCTCCTGGTCTCCTTGGTGACCCTGTGGTCCAGCCCAGCCCAGACCCCAAAGCAGGGCCCAGCGTCACCTGCTGGATCTTGGAGGGCTCCCCGACTGCCCTGTGCTTCCAGTAAGGGAAGCGTAGAGCAATAGCATGTGGCCAGCACCCAGTGCTAGGCAGAACAGCCCGTGCTCAGGTTAGGAAGCGGCATCCCTGCTGGACAGCCTCAGCCTGCAGGTGGGGGCCTGGCATCCTGTCCTCCAGGTGAAGCTGCCAGATGTGGGAAGCCAGCCTGCCCGCCCCCCGCCATTGCTGGCCCTGACAGGGGCTGCAGGCCTAAAACCCACATGGCCCCTGGCCGAAAGTCAGTATTGGCCTGTGGGCTGTTGGTCTGGGACTTTTGACTCCAGACAGTGGACGTTCTTAGGGTGCTAATGACAGTATTTCATGTAAAATTTTTACCGACGTAAGAGCTATCTGGAATCGTCTTACTGAAGAAGCCTTTCCTGGTGTCCGAAACGAACCCTAAGCAGCACATGTGCAGACTGGACTGCGGTCTGTCTTCTGCCTCCCAGATGCCCACTGGAGCGGGGCTTGGCATGAGGAATTCGGGTTTTCAAAGCTCTGGGATAGAAAACTTCAGACAGTGGCTGCCGCGGGGTAGCCTGACCCGTCAGTCGCTCTGCTCTCACCGTTCTGTGGTAGCTACATGCTTTGTCTCTACACAAAAGGACCCTGGTCAGGAAACCCTCTCCACCAAAGGACAGGGACGTCAATGCCTCTTGATGCCTCTGCCCCTCCGGAATGCGCACCTGGCACATGACCTCTGACCCTCACTACTCTTGACCAGGAGGGGCCTCCAAACCCAGGGCTCTGCGGCTGTGCCCCATTCCCCCTTAGGGGAAACTCCAAGGGGCTGCGTGGTCATCATCAGTGGAGGTCTCATGGTGCCCAGCTCCTGGTTACATGTGAAATGCTAATCATTTAAATGAAAGAAAGGACGCTGGTAGAGGCTACGAAGCCCAGATTCAGGATGGCGCGTCGGAAATGGTTAAAGGCTTCCATCTTATCACATTCCACACAGGACCTAAATGCGCAGGCTGAGACTAGGACAGAGAGTGCCAGATGAGTTCAGAAAGGCTTGAACCCAGGTGCCTGCAGAGATCCGCTCTGCCTCACCCAGATCATTGCCACTCACGGAGACAAGCCAGAAGGCAAACCGACAGGCAGGGATATTTTGTCAGTAAACTACAGAACGATTGCCATGGGATGCCGCTAAGGAATGAATAAAGGACGGGTCTTCAAGGGAGGCGCATGATCCACTGAAATGGGAAAAGAGAGGTTTGTAGTTCCGTAGCCAAGTCCCGGCTGGGCCCCATGTGGGCATGAGAGACCCAGGCCCCCAGCCCCACCTGCAGCAGGGAAGCTGGTGCTATATTACATGGTTTAAACATGCTGAACTCTCCACAGAAGCCTGTCATTTCTCAGGCTCCCGTGCAGGCTGTGGTGGGTTGAATGCTGGCCTCCAAAAGATACACCTACCCAGAACCTGTGAGTGGGAGCTTGTGTGGGAAAGGGTCTTGGCAGATGAAATTAAGGATCTTGAGGTGAGATCTTCCTGGATTCGGGTGGGCTCTAAATCCAATGACAGAGCCTTCATAAAGAAAGAGGAGACAGAGGCAGAGGAGGGAAGGTGACGTGAAGACAGGCGGAGGCTGGAGCAACACATTCCCAAGCCCAGGACCACAGGAGCAGCTGACTCATCCCCAAGCCCGGGACCACAGGAGCAGCTGACTCATCCCCAAGCCCGGGACCACAGGAGCAGCTGACTCATCCCCAAGCCTAGTACCACAAAAGCAGCTGACTCATCCCCAAGCATGGGACGACAGGAGCAGCCGACTCATCCCCAAGCCCGGGACCACAAAAGCAGCTGACTCATCCCCAAGCCTAGGACCACAAAAGCAGCTGACTCGTCCCCAAGCCTAGGACCACAAAAGCAGCTGACTCATCCCCAAGCCTAGGACCACAAAAGCAGCTGACTCATCCCCAAGCCTAGGACCACAAAAGCAGCTGACTCATCCCCAGGCCTAGGACCACAAAAGCAGCTGACTCATCCCCAAGCCTGGGACCACAAAAGCAGCTGACTCATCCCCAAGCCTAGGACCACAAAAGCAGCTGACTCATCCCCAAGCCCGGGACCACAGGAGCAGCTGACTCGTCCCCAAGCCTAGGACCACAAGGGTGGACACATCTCCAAGCCTAGGACCACAGGAGCAGCTGACTCATCCCCAAGCCTGGGACCACAAAAGCAGTTGACTCATCCCCAAGCCTGGGACCACAAAAGCAGCTGACTCATCCCCAAGCCTGGGACCACAAAAGCAGCTGACTCATCCCCAAGCCCGGGACCACAGGAGCGGCTGACTCATCCCCAAGCCCGGGACCACAGGAGCGGCTGACTCATCCCCAAGCCTAGTACCACAAAAGCAGCTGACTCATCCCCAAGCCCGGGACCACAGGAGCGGCTGACTCATCCCCAAGCCTGGGACCACAGGAGCGGCTGACTCATCCCCAAGCCTGGGACCACAGGAGCAGCAGCATCTCCAGAAGCCGGATGAGAGGCAAGGACCCAGTTCTCCCCTAGAGGCTGTGGGAAGAGCGTGGCCCTTGGCTTTGGACTGGCTGGCCTGCAGGACTGTGAGGGAATGTGTTTCTGATGTTTAAGGCCCCAGGTCGTGGCAGGTTGTTACAGAAGCCCTTGGCACAGGCCATTCAGTGGGCGATTCCTCTGACTAATCTTGAAAGTCTCTACCTGCCCACCCACTGACCCACCTGCCGATTTCTTTGAACTCCTTGTGATTGGGCTCCACAAGAGGACAAATGAGGGAAGGGTCTTCGGAACAGGGGCATGACTCGCTGAAACCAGGAAGAGATGCCTGGGTTTGCTCGATAGGCAAGTCCTGGTTGGTCCGTGTGGGGACTGGAGGCCCCAGCTCCCGGGCTCACTTGCAGCAGGAAGCTCTGATGGGACCAGCAGGTCCTGTGATGGCACCAGGTGGCCCTGCACAGCCCAGGACATACCACATTGGTGATGGGTCTCATGGCCAACAGCCACTGCCCAAATGGCCCTCAAATGGATGAGCCAGCTGCTCTTGGCTCAGATGTCCTCTTCCCAGTGTCCCCTTGGTCCCCCAGGCAGCATCCTGCCCCTCACCCACCGGCGCTCTCCCTTTTCTTTTATCTGTAGCCCTCATTACCATGTATATTATGGGGTTTTCACGTTTGTTACGTCCTGGATGAAAGCTCCAAGAGAGTGGGGGTCTCAGTCTCTTGCTCCCTGACATCCCCGGTCCCTGGGACCCTGCCCCACACGGGGCAGGTGCTCTGTGACACACCAGTTTGATGAAATGGGGGATCAAGTGTGAGTCCCAGAACCATCTGGAATGCTACGTATTGTCTGCTGCTCCTCCAGCCTCTAGCTTCTTCTAGGGGCCGAGGGGTGTCCCAGGTACATCCACGCCCCGTGGTCAATCCAGCTGTGGACAGTCCCCACCTGTGCATGCCCACCTCATGTGCCCCCTCGCTCTGCTCTCCACCGGGGCTTTCTCTGGCCATGGGAACTACTTAGCCTTCTGTGGGGCCGCCCAGAAGTGCCAGGGACCTACAGCCAGGACCGCTGAGGCATGCAGCCCATGATGGACACCCCAGCTTCCAAGTCCCGTGGGGACAGCAGTTCCTCAGAGGATCCTGGGGCTAAACCCCCTGACCACCCCTCAGCGCCCTGCTGCCCTGTCTCCCAGGTCACAAGCCTCACCTGGCATCTCCTCCCAACTAAACCACTAGTGTTCAAGTCTTCCCGCCAGAGTCTGTTTTCAGGGGAGCCCAGACTAATACACGGCCATGGGATTCCACTGGCTGCTCCCCGACTCAGCACCTAAAATATGCCCTTTGTAGTCGGGGGACTCACAAGCGTCCTGAAATGAAGTCTGGGAAGGCCTACTTCCAAAATCACCAGGCGCGTTACACTCGCTGGTAGTTAGCTAGATTCCAAGTCTGCAAAAGACTATCCCCTACCACGCAAAACAGCCATTCAGAACACGTTCTTGACAGGGGAATTGCTCATTCAAAGGCTCAAGACCAAAGCCAGAGGCCGGCGCGCCTCCTTTTATGTCTGAAAGGATTCACATGGACGGCTCTCGGGGCTCGGGGACGCGGGCTCGCTCTGCAGCTGCTGCAGGGCAGAGAACAGGCGGGCACAGGCAGAGATTTTCACCGACTGACTTCATTCCAAGTGGGAAGCGTGTTGTCAAAGCAGGAATGCTGCCGCAGAATGTGGGGACCCACACGTGGCGGGGACTGTGCCTCCCGGCGCCCAGGACATCGCAGGCCGCTCATCCGCCCCAGCGCGCCCCAGCGGCCGCCACGCGTCCACCCGGACACCCCACTCTGGCCCTCCCGCCTGACCACCCCAGGGCTGGGCTCGTCCTGGCCGGGAGACGCTCGTGGCTCTTCTGCAAACCTGCGTCTTGCTGCTGCTGTTTCTAGTTTCTGGCTGGAAGAATGTAAACGCCGTGGAGCAGACGGAAACTGGGCAGACAGCGGAGCGGCAGGAAATGAGGAACTTTGCTGAACCGAACAAGGGAACCTGGAGGGTACACCCAGTGGCCACGGAAACCACCTTCCCCCAAACAGACCAACGTGACCGAAAAAAATCAGCTACCAACCCCATGTGGCTCGGCTGGGAGCCAGCACAATGCACCTCCCCGGGAAAGTTCAGCCCCACTGAGGTTCAGTGCCAGGGCAGGGGCCTGGCTTCCCCTGGAGGGGTGAGGAGGGCAGAAACACTAGGGGCATTCCACTCGGTGGCATTTTATACGTTTTTCTAAATATGAATGTAACAAATATTTATATTACGGCAAACTTGGAATCTGTAAAACTTCCGAAACGCTGCTTGAGTTTACAAGCTCTCCTGCCTTTCCGCAGTGCTCTCTGACTCTCTTTAAACCTGGGTTTCACGCTGGCTGCCCTCATTCTTTTCCAACAGTTTACACAATCATCAGGCACGCACAGTGTTTCCAGACTATTCTTGAAGACTGACCACTGTGGACATCTTTGTTCATGAAGTTTATCTCCCTTAACATAAAAGTGTAAGTGGTGGGTCAATGGTAGGATCTCCCCTCAAAATTTAATATTTAAATAACAATTTTGTTACAGAAATAACACATTCCCATCATAGAAAAAGAAATTTCCTATGATGATTCTTTGGTCAAGTCTGTCTATTTGGGGGAAAGTGGTTTCTGTGGTTGCTGGTTTCTATTCACTATTTTAAATTTTAAAATAGTGTCAGAATTCAGGTTTCCTGCTCTCCATGTAAGGAGCTTAGAAATCGTCCCTTTATCCCAGCAAGTAAAAAGCTTAATGAACTGAAACATCAGCAACTGATCTTGGGTGTGCAAGAAGAATGAGGTCACAGGGCAAACTGCTGCTTCCCAAACTGGAGATAAACACATGAGGATACAGAGAATCCCAGCCCACCAGAGCAGACACAGCCCCAGGAACCAGGGCCAGGTCGAAATCCTGAACTATAATTGACACATTGCCAGAGGCTCCGGGTGGGCAAGTTGACAGTGAAAACCTCCAGGTAGGCCCAATCGCAGGGGGCCCTGGCCTCTTTTGTGAATTTTACCTCTGGGGACTCCACCAGGTTCTCACAATGAAATCAGGGGAGAGCCTCCTCATGCTTCTGGCAGGGGACGAGAAAAAGAAACCAATTTAAACTACACTGAGACATCCTGTTCTCACAAGGCCTGCGCTCACAAGAAACACGTTACCACAGGGTAACCTGCTGGGAAATACCCAGCTCCAACCCCCTCTACACGTCTTGTCCTACCTAGGAGGGGAGAGAAAAACTGAGAAACACTTGTGAAGTTCACGGTCCAGAGACAGAGTCTCACCAAAAGACTGGGACCTACTCACAGGACTACAGGACACTTCCTTCGCTTCCCCCCCAGGGCCTTACACCACATCACAGAAGGCCTATCTTCCAGAGTCCCTTTTACCCAGGATCTCACATTTGACTGCCAAGAAAAAAGTCACAAGTCATACTGAAAGGCAAAAACATAGTTCGGAGAGATAGACCAACCATCAGAACCAGACTCAGATAGGGCAGAAATGTTGGAATTGTCAGACTAGGAATTTAAAATAACCATGATTAATATGCTAAGGAAAAAAAGAAAGGAGACTTGAATTACTACTAATAGCAGACATAAAGGAGGGTACATCACTACAGAGCCTATGGACATTAAAAAGGATAATAAAGGAATGCCATGAACAACTTCTATGCCCAAAAATTTGATGATCCAGATTAAACGGGCCTGTTTTTTGAAAGATGCAATCTGCCAGAACTCACACAAGAAGAAATAGGCAATGTAAATAGGCTTATATCTGCTAAAGAAATTGAAGCAACAATTAATAACCTTCCAAAACAGAAAGCGCTAGACTTAAATGGATTTACTAGTGAATTCTACCAAACATTCAAAAAAGAAATTATACCAACACTCTATATTATATACCAGAAGACAGAATCAGAAGGAATACTTCCTAACTCATTTTAATACTACTTAACACTTCCTAACTCATTCTTCCTAACTCATTTCAGCATTAGGCCAGCATTTCCCTAATTCCAAAACCAAAGACATTGCAAGGACAGAAACTACAGAACAATATCTCTTACGAATATAGATATAAAAATTATCAAGAAATATTAGCAAATCGAGTCCAAGAATGTATTTATAAAATTGTATACCATGACCAAGTGAGATGTATCCCAGGTTGGGAAGGCTAGTTCAACATTTGAAAATCAATTAATGCAATCCATTACATTAACAAGCTTAAGAAAAATCACCTTCCTTCCCTGATATGATATTAATCAATCAATAGATGTAGAAAAGCATTTGACAAAATTCAGCCTCATTCATGATTAAAAAAATAAATAAATAAAAGTAAAAATAAAAACTCTCAGGAAATTAGAAATAGAGAGAAACTTCTTCAAGTTGATTTTTTAAATCTACAAAAACCTGCAGCTAAGATCATACTTAATGATGTTATATGTATATATGGAATACACATAGCATTCTTAAAACTAGAAGCTTTCCCACTAAGATCAGAAACAAGTCACAAGTGCTCTCTCTTACAAGTCCTTTGCAATGTTGTACTGAAGTCCTAGCTAATGCAATAAAACAAAAAATGGAAGTAAAAGGTTTACTCATCAGAAAGAAAGAAATTAAACTTCTCTGTTCATTATCTATGTAGAAAGTCCATAAGAATTGACCCAAAAAAAGTCTGAAATTAATAGGTGATTATATCAAGATTGTAGGGTACAAAGATAATATACAGAAGTAAATCACTTTCCTATATTGCAGCAATGAAGAAGTGGAATTTAAAATTAAAAACATAATATCATTTACATTAGTACCCAAAAAATAAAATACTTAAGTATAAATCCCACAAAATATGTATAAGATCTCTATGAGAAAAAACTATAGAACTATGATGAAAGAAATCAAAAAAGCACTGAATAAATGGTGAGATACTCCATGTTCATGGATAGAAAAACTCAATACTGACAAAGTGTCAGTTTTTAACAAGTTGATCTTAGATTCAACACAATCCCAATCAAAGTCCCAGCAAGTTGTTTTGCAAATATCAACAAACTGATCCTAAAGCTTATATGAAGAGGCAAAACGCCCAGAATAGTAAACACAATCAATATTGAAGCAGAAAAACAAAATCAGAGGACCAACATTACCAGATTTCAAGACATACTATGAGTAATCAAAACAGTGGGTCAAGCCTGCAATCCCCAAACTTTGGAAGGCTGAGGCAGGACAACTGCTTGAACCCAGGAGTTCAAGACCATCCTAGGCAACATAGTGAAGTCCCACCTCTACAAAAAAATGTTTTAACAAATTGGCTAGGCCTGGTGACACGTATCTGTAGTCCTAGCTACTCAAGAGACTGAGGTGGGAGGATCACTTGAGCCTGAGAGGTCAAGACTGCAGTAAGTCATGATCATGTCATTGCACTCCAGCCTGGGCAACAGAGTGTTGTATTAGCAAAAAAATAAATAAACAAATAGATCAATGGAACACAATGGGGAGCCTAGTACTAGACCTACATAAAAAGAGTCAACTGACCTTGGACAAAGGAGCAAAGGCAAGTCAATAGAGCAGACACAGTCTTTTCAACAGAGTGCTAGAACAACTGTCATCCACATGCAAAAAATAATCTAGACACAGACCTTACAGCCTTAGCAAAAATTAACTCAAAAAGGACCATAGACTTAAATGTAAAATACAAAACTGTAGAACTCCTAGAAGATAACACAGGAGAAAACCTAGGTATGGAAATGACTTTTTACATATAAGACCAATGACACAAACCATGAAAAAAAGTTGATAAGCTGGACTTAAGTAAATTTAAAACTTAAACTATGTAAAAAGAAAAAACTGTCAAAAGGATGAGAAGAACAGCAACAGACTGGGAGAAGATATTTGCAAAATACATATCTGATAAAGGACTGTTATTTAAAATATGCAAAGAACAACAAGAAAATGTGCAACTCAACTAAAAAGCAGGCAAAAATCCTGAGCAAATACCTCACCTAAGAGATATACAGATGGCAAATAAGAATATAAAAGACGGGATGGATCCAAGATGGCCAATTAGGAGCAGATCAGGACTGCAGCTCCCAGCGAAAGTGTGGAGGCTGCTGCAGGTGATCCCCAGGCAAGCAGAGCCTGGAGTGGACCTCAGCAGTCCTATGGCAGAGCGGCCTGACTGGTAGAAGGAAAACTAAGAAACAAAAAGAAATAACTTCATCGTCAACAAGCTGGATGTCCACTCAGAGACCCAATCTGAAAGTCAACAACTACAAAGACGACAGGTGGATAAATCCACAAAGATGGGAAGAAACCAGTGCAAAAAAGATGAAAACACTTGAAACCAGAATGCCTGTCCTCCTACAAGGGATCACAACTCCTCATCAGCAAGGGAGCAAGGCTGGATGGAGAATGAGTGTGATGAATTGACAGAACCAGGCTTCAGAAGGTGGGTAATAAGAAACTTCTGTGAGCTAAAAGAATATGTTCTAACCCAATGCAAAGAAACTAAGAACCTTGAAAAAAGATTTGATGAAATGCTAACGAGAATAAAAAACTTAGAGAGGAACATGGACAACATAAAGAGGAATATAAGTGAATTGATGGAGCTGAAAAACACAACACGAGAACTTCACGAAGCATACACAAGTTTCAACAGCCAATTGACCAAGCAGAAGAAAGGATATCAGAGGTTGAAGATCAACTCAATGAAATAAAACGAGAAGGCAAGATTAGAGAAAAAAGGGTAAAAAGGAATGAACAAAGTCTCCAAGAAATATGGGACTATGTGAAAAGACCTAATCTATGTTTGATAGGTGTACCTGAATGTGATGGAGAGAATGAATCCAAGCTGGAAAATACTCTTCAGGATATAATCCAGGAAAACTTCTCCAACCTAGCAAGGCAGGCCAATATTCAAGTCCAGGAAATACAGAGAACACCACAAAGATATTCCTCAAGAAGAGCAACCCCAAGGCACATAATCATCAGATTCACCAGGGTTGAAATGAAGGAGAAAATGCTAAAGGCAGCCAGAGAGAAAGGTCGGGTTACCCACAAAGGGAAGCCCATAGACTTACCACAGATCTCTCAGCAGAAACCCTACAAGCCAGAAGAGAGTGGGGGTCAATATTCAACATCCTTAAAGAAAAGAACTTTCAACCCAGAATTTCATATCCAGACAAACTAAGCTTCATAAGTGAAAGAAAAATAAAATCCTTTATGAACAAGCAAGTACGTGATTTCATCACCACCAGACGTGCTTTGCAAGAGCTCCTGAAAGAGGCACTAAGCATAGAAAGGAACAACCAGTACCAGCCACTCCAAAAACATACCAAATGGTAAAGAGCATCAACACAATGAAGAAACTGCATCAACTAATGGGTAAAACAGCCAGCTAGCATCAAAATGGCAGGATCAAATTCACACATAACAATATTAACCCTAAATGTAAATGGGCTAAATGCCCCAATCAAAAGACACAGACTGGCAAATTGGATAAAAAGCCAAACCCACTGGTGTGCTGTATCCAGGAAACCCATCTCACATGCAAGGATACACAAAGGCTCAAAATAAAGGGATGAAGGAAGATTCACCAAGCAAATGGAGAGCAAAAAAAAAGCAGGAGTTGCAATTCTCATCTCTGATAAAATAGACTTTAAAGCAACAAAGATCAAAAGAGACAAAGAAGGACATTACATAATGGTAAAAGGATCACTGCAACAAGAAGAGCTAACGATCCTAAATATATACATACCCAGTACAGGAGCACCCAGATACATAAAGCAAGTTCTTAATGACTTACAAAGAGACTTAGACTCCCACACAATAATACTGGAAGACTTTAACACCCTATTGTCAATATTAGACAGATCAACGAGACAGAAAATTAACAAGGATATCCAGGACTTGAACTCAGACCTGGAACAAGCAAACCTAATAGACATTTACAGAACTCTCCACCCCAAATCCACAGAATATACATTCTTCTCAGCACCACATCACACCTACTCTAAAACTGGCCACATAATTGGAAGTAAATCACTCCTCAGCAAATGCAAAAAAAAATGGAAATCATAACAAACAGTCTCTCAGACCACAGTGCAATCAAGTTAGAACTCAGAATTCAGAAACTAACTCAGAACTGCACAGGTTCATGGAAACTGAACAACTGGCTCTTGAATGTTGACTGGATAAACAATGAAATGAAGGCAGATATAAAGATGTTCTTCAAAACCAAAGAGAACAAAGACACAACATACCAGAATCTCTGGGACACATTTAAAGCAGTGTCTAGAGGAAAATTTATAGCAATAAATGCCCACATGAGAAGCAAGGAAAGATCTAAAATTGACGCCCTATCATCAAAATTGAAAGAGCTAGAAGAGCAAGATCAAAATACTCAAAACCTAGCAGAAGACAAGAAATAACTAAGATCAGAGCAGAACTGAAGGAGATAGAGACATAAAAAATGCTTCAAAAAAAATCAATAAATCCAGGAGCTGGTTTTTCAAAAAGATTAACAAAATTTACAGACCACTAGCCAGATTAATAAAAAAGAAAAGAGAGAATAATCAAATAGATGCAACAAAAAACGATAAAGGAGATATCACCACAGATTCCACAAAAATACAAACCATCATCAGAGATTATTACAAACAACTCTATGCACATAAACTAGTAAACCTGGAAGAAATGGATCAATTCCTGGACACTTGCATCCTCCAAAGCCTAAACCAGGAAGAAGTCAAAACCCTCAATAGACCAATAACAAGGTCTGAAGTTGAGGCAGCAATTAAGAGCATACCACCCAAAAAAAGCCCAGGTCCAGATGGGTTCACAGCCGAATTCTACCAGACATACAAAGAGGAGCTGCCACCATTCCTTCTGAAACTATTCCAAACAATCTAAAAAGAGGGAATCCTTCCCAGATCATTTTATGAGACCAACATTATCCTGATACCAAAACCCGGCAGAGACTCAGCAAGAAAAGAAAACTTCAGGCTAATATCCATGATGAACAAAAATCTTCAATAAAACACTGGCAAACCAATTGCAACAGCACATCAAAAAGCTTATCCACCATGATCAAGTAGGCTTGATCCCAGGGATGCAAGGTTGGTTCAACATATGCAAGTCTATAAACATAATTCACCACATAAACAGAACCAAAGACAAAAACCACATGATTATCTCAATTGATGCAGAGAAGGCCTTTGACAAAATTCAACAGCCCTTTATGCTAAAAACCCTCAATAAACTAGCTATTGACGGAACGTATCTCAAAATAATAAAAGCTATTTATGACAAACCAACAGCCAATATCATACTGAATGGGCAAAAACTGGAAACATTCCCTTTGAAATCTGGCACTTGACAAGGATGCCCTCTCTCACCACTCCTATTTAATATAGCATTGGAAGTTCTAGCCAGAGCAATCAGGCAAGAAAAAGAAATAAAGGGTATTCAAATAAGAAAGGAGGAGGTCAAATTGTCTCTATTTGCAGATGACATGATTGTATATCTAGAAGACCCCATCGTCTCAGCCCAAAATCTCCTGAAACTGATAAGCAACTTCAGCAAAGTCTCAGGATACAAAATCAACGTGCAAAAATCACAATCATTCCTATACACCAATAACAGACATAAAGATTCTGTTACCAGAATCAAGAAGGAACTGCTATTCACAATTGCTACAAAGAGAATAAAATACCCAGGAATACAACTAACAAGGAACATATAGGACCTCTTCAAGGAGAACTACAAGCCACTACTCAACGAAATAAGGGAGGACACAAACAGATGGAGAAACATTCCATGTTCATGGTTAGGAAGAATCAATATCATGAAAATGGCCATACTACCCAAAGTAATTTACAGATTCAACGCTATCCCCATCAAGCTACCAATGACCTTCTTCACAGAACTGGAAAAAAACACCTTAAACTTCATATGGGACCAAAAGAGAGCCCACATAGCCAAGTCAATTCTAAGCAAAAAAAAAACAAAGCAGGAGGCATCACCCTACCAGACTTCAAACTATACTGCAAGGCTACAGTAATTAAAACCGCATGGTACTGGTACCAAAACAGAGATATAGACCAATGGAACAGAACAGAGGCTTCGGAGGCAATGCCACACATCTACAACCATCTGATCTTTGACAAACCTGACAAAAACAAGCAATGGGGAAAGGAGTCCCTGTTTAATAAACAGTGTTGGGAAAACTGGCGAGCCATGTGCAGAAAGCAGAAACTGGACCCCTTCCTGACACCTTACCCTAAAATTAACTCCAGATGGATTAAAGACTTAAACAGAAGACCTAACACCATAAAAACCCTAGAAGAAAACCTAGGCAAAACCATTCAGGACATAGGAGTAGGCAAGGACTTCATGACCAAAACACCAAAAGCAATGGCAACAAAAGCCAAAATAGACAAATGGAACCTAATCGAACTCCACAGCTTCTGCACAGCAAAAGAAACAGTCATTAGAGTGAATTGGCAACCAACAGAATGGGAAAAAATTTTTGCAGTCTACTCATCTGACAAAGGGCTGATATCCGGAATTTACAAAGAACTAAAACAAATCTACAAGAAAAAAACAAACAAGCCCATTCAAAAATGGGTGAAGGATATGAACAGACACTTTACAAAAGAAGACATACATGAGGCCAACAACATATGAAAAAATGCTCATCATCACTGGTCATTAGAGAAATGCAAATCAAAACCACATCGAGATACCACCTCACGCCAGTTAGAATGGTGATCATTTAAAAATCTGGAGACAACAGATGCTGGAGAGGATGTGGAGAAATAGGAACACTTTTACACTGTTTGTGGGAGTGTAAATTAGTTCAGCCATTGTGGAAGACAGTGTGGCAATTCCTCAAGGACCTAGAAATAGAAATTCCATTTGACCCAGCAATCCCATTACTGGGTATATACCCGAAGGATTATAAATCGTTCTACTAGAAGGACACGTGCACACGAATGTTCACTGCAGCACTGTTTACAATAGCAAAGACCTAGAAGCACCCCAAATGCCCATCGATGACAGACTGGACAGGGAAAATGTGGCACGTATACACCATGGAATACTATGCAGCCATCAAAAATGATGATGTCCCTTTGTAGGGACATGGATGAACCTGGAAACCATCATTCTCAGCAAACTGCCACAAGAACAGAAAATCAAACACCACATGTTCTCACTCATAGGTGGGGTGTTGAACAATGAGAACACATGGACACAGGGAGGGGAGCATCACACACTGGGGTCTGTCAGGGGGAAATAGGGGATGGACAGTGGGGGGTGGGGAGTCAGGGAGAGACGGCATGGGGAGAAATGCCAGATACAGGTGAAGGGGAGGAAGGCAGCAAATCACACTGCCACGTGTGTACCTATGCAACAATCTTGCATGTTCTTCACATGTACCCCAAAACCTAAAATGCAAAAAAAAAAAGTGGGCAAAGGACATGAATGGACACTTTACAAAAGAAGACATACATGAGGCCAACAAACATATGAAAAAATGCTCATCATCACTGGTCATTACGGAAATGCAAATCAAAACTACGAGATACCACCTCACGCCAGTTCGAATGGCAATCATGTAAAAATCTGGCGACAACAGATGCTGGAGAGGATGTGGAGAAATAGGAACACTTTTACACTGTTGGTGGGAGTGTAAATTAGTTCAACCATTGTGGAAGACAGTGTGGCGATTCCTCAAGGACCTAGAAATAGAAATTCCATTTGACCCAGCAATCCCATTACTGTGTATATATCCAAAGGATTATAAATCATTCTACTATAAGGACACATGCACACAAATGTTGATTGCAGCACTGTTTACAATAGCAAAGACTTGGAACCAACCCAAATCCCATCGATGACAGACTGGACAGGGAAAATGTGGCACATATACACCATGGAATACTATGCAGCCATCAAAAATGATGAGTTCGTGTCCTTTGCAGGGACATGGATGAACCTGGAAACCATCATTCTCAGCAAACTGACACAAGAACAGAAAATCAAACACTGCATGTTTTCACTCATAGGCGGGTGTTGAACAATGAGAACACATGGACACAGGGAGGGGAGTATCACACACTGGGGTCTGTCGGGGGGAAATAGGGGAGCAACAGTGGGGGCTGGGGAGTTGGGGAGAGATAGCACAGGAAGAAATGCCAGATACAGGTGATGAGGAGGAAGGCAGCAAATCACACTGCCACGAGTGTACCTATGCAACAATCTTGCATGTTCTTCACATGTACCCCAAAACCTAAAATGCAATAAAAATAAAATAAAAATTAAAAAGAATATAAAAAGATGTTCCACATCATATGTCATTAGGGAATTGAAAATTAAAGCAATGAGATACCAGTACACACCTATTAGCATGGCGAAAATGTAAAACACTGACAACACCAAATGCTGGCAAGGATGTGGAGCAACAGGAACTCTCATTCATTGCTGGCAGAAATGAAAAAATGGTACAGCTACTGATACGGTTAGGCTTTATGTCCCACCCAAATTTCATCTTGAATTATAATCCCCATAATTCTCACATGTCGAGGGAGAGACCAGGTGTAGGTAATTGAATCATTCGGGTCGTTTCCTCCATGCTGTTCTCCTGATGGTGAGTTCTCACAGGATCTGATGGTTTTATAAGTGTTTGGTCATTCCTCCTGTGTTCATTCTCCTTCCTGCCACCTTGTGAAGAAGGTGTTTTGCTTTCCCTTTGATTTCCACCACGATTGTAAGTTTCCTGAGGCCTCCCCAGCCATGCCGAACTGTGAGTCAATTAAACCTCTTTCCTTTATAAGTTACCCAGTCCCAGGCAGTAGTTCTTTACGGCAGTGTGAAAAAATTGACTAATACAGCTACTTTAGAAGATAGTTCGGCAGTTTCTTAAAAAATTAAACATGCTCTTACCAAATGATTCAGCAACTGTGCTCCTTGGTATTTACCCAGATGAGCTGAAAACTTATCACTAAGGTCCTAATCCCTGGATTCCTGTAAATCTTTGCCTTATTTGGAAAAAGTGTTCATGCCATTGTGATTAAGTTAAGAATCTTGGGATGGGGGTTGGGGCTTAACCTGGATTATGCAAGTGGGCTCTACATCCAATCACAAGTATCTTTATAAGAAAGAAGCAGAGAGAGATTTGATACAGAGGAAAAGGTGATGTGACCACAGAGGCAGAGATTGGGTGATGTGACCACAAGTCAAGGAATGCTGGCAGCCAGCAAAAGCTGGAAGAGGCAGGAAACTTGCTCCCTCAAGGCCTCTGGAGGGAATGTGGCCTTGCAGACTTCTGGCCTGCAGAATGAAAATAAATTTCTGTTGTTTTAAGCCAGCAAATTTGCTCTAATGCATTATAACAACCACGGAAAATTCATGCACTGTGACCACCCTGATTCTGTCCCTCAGTTACCACTTACACTGGCTTCACCAGTTACCCATGCATCCAACCTTCTAGTCATACAATAATCTGTCTTCTTTTTATGCAACTCAAAGTAAATTACAGATATTCACGCACTCCAAGCACCTCAGCATGCTTAGCATTGATTACAATTCAATAACTGTTTTTTCTTTTGATGTAAAATTTATATACAATGTACAAATCTGACGTGTATTTGCTGAGTTTTGACAAATGTGTGAGCCAAACTTCTGTCAAGACATAGAACAGCACTGTCACCCTCCCCAGCCAATCTGCTTGCATTCTGCAAAGACAATCACTGGTCTGATTAATTTTACCGTAAAATAGTTTCGGCTATTCTGGGAGACTGTATCATTAGGACCATAAATATGGAACTTGTATGTAAGGCTTCTTTCAATCAGCATAATTGTTTGAGGTCCATGTATGTTGTATGTGTCAAGAAGTCACTCCTTGTTCCACAAAGGAGTATTCCATTGCAGGGCTATGCCCCAAACTGCGTGCAGGTACCTAGTGATGTTTGCCTGAGCTGTTTCCAATTTGGGACACTGTTATACAAAATGGCTGTGGTCATTTCTGTACACACTTTTTTTAACGCATGTTTTTCTTTCTTTGGATCAATATCTAGCAGGAAATCATTGGGTCAAATGAAAAGAAGCCACCAAAACTTTCCCAAAGTGACAGCACCATGTACTCGCCCACAGCAAGGGTGGCTGCATCCCGTGTCCCCAAGCTTGCTGCCATTGGGTGTTGTCGGTCTTTTTCATTTTAGTCCTTCTTATAAATCCACACTGCTGCAGAAATCATCACATTCAGATTTTACATAGAAGGAAACTTTTCTACCACTGCTACATATTTTTCTAAGGTGTAATTTTAATGGACCACGTGTTACTAATGGTCCCCCTTCAAACACTCGGTCTTAAGTAAATGTCACTGCCTCCCACATTTCAGCCACAGGCAATCCTGTCTGTCCCCTGAGTCTGTAATCCAGTGAGGGACACGTACAGGTCCACAGCCATCTGTAGGATAACGTGATGTATTCAGGCAAACACAGTGGACTTAGGAAGCCTCAGAGCAGAAGCCTGACTCTTAGAGATAGGAAAAGGTCTCTAGAACTGATGGCCAGCCTCAGTCCCAAAGGATGAGTACCAGTTCCTCAGGGAAGGGGGAGTATGTGTACTTGGAGGAGGAACACGATGGAAGCAGAGAAGGCTCCTGCCAGGTCTAAGGGTTGGGGAGGGAGGAGACAGAGGGGCCCAGGAACCATCCTCCTGACTGGCCTGGCCTGCGGACCTAGGGTCAGAGTGCTTGGAGCTTGAAGCGGAGGCTTCACCTTTGGTGAGTTCACCAAGATCCCCCTCCCATCCCTTTACTGGATCTCTCATCTCAGTCTCTTGGCAAAGGCCAGGGGGACTCACCCCTCCCTCAGCCCTAGGCTGGTGTCCCCATCCCTAGCTCCTGTCTGCCCGGGTCTTTCCAGCCTCTGGGTGGCCCCTGGTGGACAGGATATTACTCCCGTGCACTTGGGAGACCCTTAGGCAGCCTGGAGCTACAGGTGGGGCCTTTGCCTGGGAAACCCCCAGAGTGCTTTGGTGCAGGCCCCATACCATGAAAGAGCTTGGAGTCAACTGACCACGTGACCTAGGTGAGGTCCCATCGTTCCTACTGTGCATTATGTCTTTCTTATAGCACTTATCACAAATCACAAGTATGCACGTTACTGGCTGCTTACCTACTTATTAACGGTCTCCCTCACTCTAAGCATAAGTCTGTGAGCCTCCATAGCACTTTTTAATACCTGGCATGTAGTACATAGTAAGTGCTCAGGAAAATGCCCTCACTAAGCAAAAGCAAGTGAAGGAAAAAATGAACAAATCAAGAAAATCTGGCATCTCAGGAATTCTTCCTGTACTTAATTAATTGTACATTGCAAGAAAATCCAGACACACAAAAGAAAAATACCAAGTGGTGCAGTGAGAACAAAGAAGCTGTTTCCAGATTTTTCCTATTATAAATAATGAGGCTGGGAACCTACTGGCATGTTAATGTCTGTGTCTCTGATTGTTCTTTAAAATTAAGTAAGTAGACAATACTTCAGGATGCGGAGGCAGGCAGATCATGAGATCAGGAGATGGAGACCATCCTGGCTAACACAGTGAAACCCTGTTTCTACTAAAAATACAAAAATTAGCCAGGCATGGTGGCACATGTCTGTAGTTCCAGCTACTTGGGAGGCTGAGATAGAAGAATCACATGAACCCGGGAGGCGGAGGTTGCAGTGAGCCGAGATCATGCCACTGCGCTCCAGCCTGGGTGACAGAGCGAGACTACACCTTAAATAGATAGATAGTTAGATAGATAGATAGATAGATAGATAGATAGATACATAGATACATAGATACATAGATACATAGATACATAGACAGATACATACATAGATACATACATAGATACATAAAGATAAGTAAGTAGAAGTGAAATTACTGGGTCAAATGGCACAAACATTCTCAAGGGTTTATATACCTGTTGCCATCTAGAAAACCATCAGTTGCTAGAACTGTGTATCTAATCTAGTCCCTAACTCTATGGATCCTGGGTGACACTGGCATTAGACAGAGACAGAGACAGAGACATAAAAAAGAGGGAAATAGAGAGAGATGTGTGGACACGTCAGCATTGAGGTAGCGCTGACTATTGGAATAAGCAAATCTAAACACAGTCTGTGGTGGGCTGCGCTGCGTCTCCGCGTTCTTCTCTTCCTCCCCTGCCCTTCCATGACTCCGCCCATCCACGGAGGAGGACATCTTCCCCATCCCATTGGGGCTGGACTGGGTTGTATGACTGGCTTTGGCCTCTGGGACACAAGCAGGCATGGCATAGCAGAGGATGTAAGCGGTTCTTGCACTTCTGCTGGGAGAGGAGCACGCCCTGGGCAGCCAGCAGTCCCAGGATGAGGAGGTGCACGGAGCAGACCTGGAGCCACTCTGACCTCAGGTGAGACCATCACAGTCCCAGCCCATCTCCAGGTGCATGTGCTGCGTGGCGATGGCGGCGAGGAAGAGGTGGGGTGAACACGAGGAGGCTGCTGCAACGCTCCAAGCTAGAACTGTTGACGATTTGGGTTAGGATGACAGGTGGATGGAGAGAAGAAATTAAGAGTGTTATAGTTACGTATATATTTCAAATGTGAAACTGAAAAGACTTACTGACAGATTGTGTGGTGGGTTAACAATGACTAGAAATTCTTTGCCATTTCTTCCATCAAAGTGACTGATATGGTTTGGATGTCTGTCCCCTCCAAGTCTTGTGATGAAACGTGATCCCGTGTTGGAAGGGGGCCTGGTGAGAGGGCAGAGGGAGGCCGTGGCCAGCCCCCAGCAGATACACAGCCCACCCTTCCTACCGCTGCTGCAGGTGCTGGGTTGGTCCTGCCTCCATGAGTCCCTCAAGGACCAAGCAACTGGCTGAGGTGGTGGAGCTGGGCCAGCTGCATGAGGCAGCTCTGGCCTCTCCCATCATGGTTCACTCTCTGTTTTCTGTTTTCTCTCTCTTTTTTTCTTCCTGAGACAGAGTCTTGCTCTGTCACCCAGGCTGGAGTGCAGTGGTGCAATCTCAGCTCACTGCAGCCTTGACCTCCTTGGGCTCAAGCAGTCCCCACACCTTAACCTCCCGAGGAGCTGGGACTACAGGTACACACTACCACACGTGGCTAATTTTTTCTATTTTTGTAGAGGCCGGGTTTTGCCAAGATGCTCAGGCTGATCTCGAACTCCTGAGCTCAAGCGGTCCGTCCACCTCAGCCTCCCAACGTGCCAGGATTACAGGCGCGAGCCAGTTCCCAGCCGTTTCTCACTCCTTCCCTGGGTTCACGATCTCCACTAAAGCAGTGATGCAAGAAGTCTGGCTTCTAGCTCTGTTTTCTGGGGGACCTGGGCTGCCCCTGAGTCACTTCCGTGTCACTGGCAGAGCTGGGCGGGCCAGCCTCCTGACTCCCCATCCAGGCTGGTACCACTGCAGCGCGAACCCATGGCCCTGGCCCCCAGTGGTCTCGACTAGTATTTCCCAAGGGGCATCGTGAGAAACAAGGATGAGGAGACAAGCCGTGGAAACAGCCATCTGGATAAACAGTTTGAGAACCCCACATTCTAAAGCCCCCTGGAGATCTGCAGCACACTCACACACCTGACCTTCAGTGGACCCCACAGCTCCCAAACTCATCACCAGCAGGAACTCTTGTGACCTGTCCTTTGGAGGATGCCTCATCCAGGACTCTGGGAACCACTGCAGGAAAGTCTCTTCTGTATGACTGTACCCCTAAATTCACGTCCTGGGATACTGTGACACATGGCTATGAACGGTGGCTTAGAACAACAGAGATTTATTCTCTCACAGCTATGGAGCCCTGAAGTTTGAAATCCAAGTGCAGAGGCTTGCTCCCTCCAGAGGCCTTCAGGGGCATCTCTCCTTCCTCCTGTAGCCCCCCCCCCCGTATCCCTTGGCTAGTGGCCGCATCATTCTGAGCTGTCTCCATCTTCATATGGCCTCCTCCCCTGTGCTGCTGTGTCTCCTTCTGTCTCTTATCAGGGCAACTGTCCTCAGATTTATGCCCCACTCTAATCCAGGACCATCTCCTCCCAGGATTCTTACCTTAACTATATCCTCAGAAGCCCTTATTCCGAACAAGGTCGCATTCTGAGGTTCTGGATGGACATACCTTTTGGGGACCCTCTTCAACCCTCCACGGCCCCCGTCTTCTTCCATCCGGTCTGAAGTTGCCTGCTCAGCCTCCTCACCTGCTCTCCGGGGCTTATTTTCAGCTACTTGTCCCTGTTCCCTTTCTCTACCTCCTTTCTCCCTCTGTTAATAAAATCCCCTGGGACCTCCTCCCCCACTGTCCCTGCCATTCCCAGAGGCCACTGGGAACTCTGGTCCAGCCACGGCGGTCTGACCACACAGGAAGCCACGTGATGCCATCCATCTCCAGCCCAGATGACACCAGTCTGCAGTCCCCAGCTCGCCGTGCAGAAGGGACCCTCCGGGTCCTCACAGCCCTGCTGCCCCTCACCCCCCCCCTTCCAGGTCCTCTCCAGGCCTTGGCATTTGCTCAGCGACAATCAAGGCAGTTCAGGTTTCAGCACGCTGGGCGGGCCAGCGAGAACTGGCTGCCACAGCCTCGAGGTGTGTACAAGCAGAAGGTGAGAAGGCGCTGGGTTCCTGAAAGTGCCTCTGAAATTCCGCTGAGCGCGTCCTGGCAGGGGCCACCTGCCTTCTGTTCTGTCCTGAGGATCCCAGTACTTACTCTTGGCCGTGACCAGAACTGAGCGGGGAGGCTGCGTGCACGGGAATATTATTCCAACGGCCTTTAAGAAAACTAGCTCCACATCATAAAACTCTTGGCTGGTACCTTTGCTCTTTAGCTTCAGACTTAAATGCCATCGGCGTGTTTCTCAGCAACATTAATTAAAATCCTTTTAAAGACCGGGCGGTTCTCCACACAGGAAGGCGTTCACCTGGGGAGCCCTTTCACAGGTGAATTGGCTCCTTAAAAGCTTTTAAATTAATGTCATTCCCCATAATTCTTATTTTTCCAAAAAGCAAGTTTTTACGACTTCACTGCCTTCCTCCCCCGTGGGCTGAGCGGTTGAGGGGGGTGGGGGCAAAGTGGCTGTGAGGAGGGGCTCTCCATGGGAGGCCGGCCGGCCGCCAGCGCTGACTCGCGGAGTCCGCACAGGGGCACTGCTTCGATGACTCGCTTCTGGAAAGGGAGGGCTCCCCCGCCTGACTTCACACACTGTTCCTGTTCAGAAGAAACAGCCATAGAGGACTCCCCGGCCCCCACGCTTTGATCTTCCGTGAAGATACAGATACAGCCCAGGACTGGCGCTTGGCCACCTGCTCAGCTCAACACGAATGACACCCACCACAGTAACCGTCACCATAGGTATCACTGGCATCCTGACATTTCATCTCACTTAGCCCCTTCAGCTGTACCATGAGGCAGGCGTCACTACCTTCTTTTAAAAATGCAGACAGGCTCAGAGAGGCCATGCCATTTGTACCAGGTAACACAGCAAGTAAGTGGGAAACAGGACATTTCTTTCCATTCTTCTGGCTCCAAGGTCTGTCTAATTTCAACTAGGCTACCTTGTGAACATTATGAAGAGTGAGTTAATTAAGACAGTAATTTAATAAAGATTAAAGGTAAAACGAAGAATTAGAGATGCCAAAATGCATGGCTGTGTTGAGAACCCAGGCTCATACTGTCCGCCCTGCCCCAGGGGTTCTCAGGCCCTCAGGGTCCGTGTCCACCTAAGAGAGAGACCATGGGAAAGGCAGAGCTCAGAGGGCTCTCGGCCCAGTCTGGCTCCTCGGCAGCGGCCTCAGAGGCTGGAGCAGGGCCTGGTGTGGCTGTAGCCCCAGTGGGCTCCAGGGGTCAGATCAGCCCTGGGATCTTCCATGCCTGTGGAATAACAGGGAATCCAACCTTGATCTCCTTGGGGGTCAGAGAACCCAGGTGCAGCATCCACCCGGCGCAACTCCCCCTAGACATAGCACCCCCCAGAGGCAGATCCCCCCCACATGCAACTCCCCCTAGACACAGCACCCTCCAGACACAGCTCCCCCCAGATGCACCACCACCTGGATGCAGCACCCCCGGGATGCAGCTCCCCCGAGACACAGCACCCCTCAGAGGCAGATCCCCCCAAACGCAGCACCCCCAGACACAGCTCTCCCTGAGACACAGCACCCCCAGGATACAGCTCCCCCCAGACACAACACCCCCAAGACACAGCTCCCCGCAGACGCAGTACCCCACAGACGCAGCACCCCTGCGCCTGGAGCTGCTGCCCTGCATTCGCTGAACCAAGGACCGCAGGAGGCACAACCTCGGCCAGCTTCCCCTGAAAGCAGAGCCTAAGACGCGGAGCTTGTCAGGCTGTCCTCTGTTGGGGGCTGTGACCCCTCCAAACAGGAATAAGAGCAAGAGTGGGTGTGAAACGGAAAAGGTTCCCTCGTCCCTCGCAGGGTGTGCAGTGGGATGTGACTCACTTCTTCATGCCCTGCTGCTCAGACCTCTAGGGGACATACAGACGCGCAGGCTGTGAGCTCCCACCCCGGCCGTGTCGGGGGTGGATGTTTTCAGCTCCTGAAGCCCCAGTGGGCGTGTGTCACTCTGCTCTTTCAGTTTTGCCATCTCTAGGCGGCTTGCGTTAACCAACTCAGTTACACCTCCAGATGCAGATCACCCCAGGGCATGGTGCCGGCTAGCCAGAGACCAGCAGTGCAGTAGGCCGCACCCTGGACAGTGCACAGCCAGGGCCCAGGACCACCCAGCCAGGGAGGAAGGGGGACAGCTGACTCCATCTCCAATTGACCAGCGCTTGCAAGAGACCAGAACCCCCCCCAGTGGCACAAGGATTGATTCCCAGGGGATTCCAGTGTCCTCGCCCTGACATCAGCAAGAAGCCAGGGCCTGGGATAAATTACAGGACAGAAGTGGATGCCCACCAGGGAGCCCAGGAGGGGGCTTGGCCGCTGCACTGCCACGCCTGCCTCTGCATCCGCGAGGACTCTGCCGGGAAGCTCTATGCTGTGTGCAATTGCACTGCAGTTCGAGGAAGCGCTGGGCCTCACATCTGCAGCAACGAGGTTTGATGTCGATGAGGGGCAGCACGCAGCAGCCCAGGGAGCAGAGGCCACCGGGAGAGCTGAACTTTCCGGGGCTTCAGGAACCCCAGGAGGCTCTGCACATCCGGCAGCTAAGGAGTCAGCAGAGGCCTGAGATTCCTGGAGCCCATGGGCCACAGACAAGGTCCTGTGTGGAGAGAGGGGCCGCTGCATTTCTGAATGAGCTGGCCTGGGCAGGGCGGCCCGGCGGCGAGGTGGGTGTTGTCCCCATCCCTGTCTACTCTGATCTGTATTAAAACTGGAACTTCTCACCAGTTGAAAGCTTCTCTCCACCCCCAGCTCAGGCCTGACGCACAAAGTCCTTGCATCAGCAGGGCGGAGCGGAGGAGACCGTGTGCGTCTACCCCGGCGCTTCTCCTTCCCCACCCCCCACCAACGTTCTCTAGGGTGGGAGGAGAGCGGCAGGGGAGACAAGGGACTGTTGGCGCCCACGCCGGTGCCCTGCACTGACATTTCCCCACACGCTTGCCGTGGGGACCTCGGGCACTGTCCTCACACCTGTGCCGGCCAACCGCTGCCCACCCACCCCAGCTCGTGCCCAGTGGCCCACCCTCATCTCTCCTGCCTTCTCCTTGGGAGGAGCCTTCAAGCTGGCTGGAACTCAGCCATTTTCTGGGGCCCCCACCCAGAAGCTTGATCTCATCCCAGATAGAGATGCAGAGAGATGTGACTCCCAAGCTGGGATTTGGAGGTGGCGCCTGCAGCCCAGCCAGAATCAATGCCAGTTGGCAATGGGCATGGCAGAGGCCAGCCGAGACCCAGAGAGATGGGCCCGCACTTCATCCATCCATACCAGGCAGGGGCCACCCCGTCCCAGCAGAGCCTGGACCCAGCCCAGAAAGACAGAAGGAAGAAACCCCGAATTGGCAGAGTTTGCACAGTGGGATTGATCCGGAAGACATTCCGTTACGGTTCTGTTATCAGGCTCCGTGGAGCCTCGATTCCAAAAATAAGCATGCTTATGGAACAATAACAATTATTTTTTTGAAACTCTTTATTAAAGCATAATATACAGGCAGAAAAGTGTAAATATCCTAATCGCTGGGCTCAGGTAATCTTTTTCATGAACTAAGGATACCCATTAAAAGAAGAAAAAAAAAAGTTGCTTTTTAAACTTTGCGTGTGTGGCCTAGGAGAATACTGTTCCCACCGCACAGGAAATGAGTCTTCCTGCCAACAAGGGTCTTTAATCCCCTCGCAGAGCCCCTCACAGACACGTGCCACCCAGAGAGGTCCCAGCCTCCAAGCAGAGCATTCAGCCTCCAGGAGGAGAGTGCCTAGCACATTTCTTGATGGGGACCTGGAGGCCGATGTAGAACACACAGAATGGCCATCATGAGAATTATCCGCGAAGCTTGCGAAGCCCCGGCCGCACCTCAAGCCAATTAATCAGAATCACGAAAACGGGACCCAAGCATCACATTTGTGAAAGCTCTGAAGATGGCCCCATAGACAGCCCTGCCTGAGAACCATGACTTGCGTTCACTCCGCAATCTGCGTAACTGACTGGTTTAAGTATACCAGTTCCCATTCTACTGGTGGCTTAGACAATCTAAAGGATTCCCGTCATCTCATGTGAGAAGTTAAAGAGCCCCCGGAGGTCTGGATGGCCCGTGTAATAGCCTGTGCAGGCTGTCACGACAACTTACCCCAGACGAGGAGTGTTACTGCAGGTGTCCTCACAGTTCTGGAGGCCCAGCGTCCAGGACTAAGGCCGTAGCAGGAGTGGTTTCTTCTGAGGTCTCTGCCCTTGGCTTGCAGGTACCGTCCTCCCGCTGCGTCCTCACTTGGGCATCCTTCCCTGAGTGCTGTGCCCTAACTTCCTCTTCCTATGAGGACCCCAGTCATTAGGGCTCACCCCAATGACCTCACTGTAACTTCATTACTTCTCTAAAGACTCTGCTTCTAAAGGCAGTCACACTTTGAGGCACTGAGGTTAGAACTTCAATATATGAATTGAGTGGGACACAGCTCAGCCTGTAACAGCCAGTTACACCTTACTTGACCAGCAAAGGTGCCTGGTGTCGGGTCTGGGAATCCCGGGGAGCCCCTGGCAGAGGATGCTGCCTTCCTGAGAATGCAGCGTGATGGGCCGTCCTCTTGATGAGCAGGGCTTCCAGCACCCAGAAAACCAGACCTTGCCAGCAGCCCCTGCCCCAACTGGCTTGCCCTGGCAGGAACCTCCACACTTCACATGGAAGCTCTGCCGTGCAGGGGAAGGTGAATTTGAGCAGCAAGAGGCTGGGGAAAGGAGGCACTTTGAGGCTGTTGCGATAGTTCTGGGAACAGGTCACTGGGACGTGCGCTGAGGCACGGGCTGTAGGGTGCGTGTCATCCCTGGAACCATTTGCAGATGTCTGCAAGCAGAAAGAGCCAGACTGCACGGAGGACCCACTGTGATGGCCTGAGGATGCCACACTTGACGTGCTAGGGGCAGCCGCCCAGCTCCAGGACCTTCTGGAAATGCGTCCCTGTCTGGACTCCATAACTGCAAAGGTGTTTTATTTCCTGGAACTTTTAGATCAAAGGACATTGTTTTAGGACTCTGAGCTGCTATTTCCATTTCTCTGAAATCGTAAGAGGCAATAGCCAATTACTATCAGTAAGGGCTGAAGGAACAAGAAAGCAAAGGGCTGTTTTCCCTTTAACAGTGAGACTCATCAAAGACCATACCATTGCTTGAAAGAAACTCTGCGTCAACAGAAGACACTGAATGGAAATTCCTTTGGCAGGAGGAAAAAGAATCAAGTCCTGCTAGTAAATCTGCACCAGGAAATACACTCTTACACGCTCTTTGAAGCCACCATGAAAAGAGAATATACCCCATTTGCTACTTCTAGGAAGGCGAAGGCTGTCTCTCCACCTACATCAGCTGGTGGGGGAGCCCCCTGGATGACCTCCCCATGCCCAGACCACCGTCCGACACTGCTTCCCTCAACCTTCTTCCTTAAGAATGGTGAGACGGCTCAACTGGAATGTTCCGGATGAAAAGAGACGCTTCATGATCACCTCCACTCCCATTACACCCCTTTCCCTTTAAAAGAGTTAAACATTGCTGGGTTTTATGTGTAAGTGGATCCGAAGACCACCCACTTGTTGGGAAGCTGAGGTTGCCAGAAAAATTCCCTGATTTCCAATATCTCCCTTCCTGGAGCTGAGAGCTTCATCTCACTACTCGTGGCTTAGTCTTTTGCACAAAGGTACAAGTTCTCAAACATTTTTCAGCAAGAGAACCATTTGTAAAATAAAATTGTACACAGCAACGTTAATTTCTAAAATGGAGGAGCGCGCTCTCATCTGCCCCCAGTGCACCGCTCCATCCATCCTTGGGAGCAGCACACACGGAGTCCCACAGTGCCCCAAGTGCTGCACAAGTCCCTGAGGGTACAGATGTCTGAGACGATCTCGCCTTGCACTCAGAGCACTGGCAGCCTCCAGCGGGAGAGATGCTGCAGCAAACGGAAAACCATGATTTCCCCCAATGAGCTGTGAGGAGGGAGGAACAGTGAGAGAGGGGGTGTCCTCCCGGCAACCACACTGCAGATGAGTCTGATGAATGCCCCTGCGGAGCCCTGACTGAGTGATTCTCAAGGTGAAAGAAGAAAGGGATAGGAATAATTGAAGCTTTTTAGAAAGAGGGGTGGTGAAGGACCTTTGCCCTTGGGGATATTCGAACAAGTGAGAAAGCAATAAAAATAGGAACGTAATGGCGCAAGAATTAATAGGCCAATGACAGGTGGAGGACGCACCCGGAAAAAGATGCTTCCAGCACAGGCTGAACACGTGGACAAAGGAGCCGATGATGAGACTGAGGGTGGAATTTTCAATTAATAGTGCTTAAGGCTGGGCTCAGTGGCTCATGCCTGTAACCCCAGCACTTTGGGAGGCCAAGGCAGGTGGATCACGAGTTCAGGAGTTTGAGACCAGCCTGACCAACATGGTGAAACTGCATCTCTACTAAAAATACAAAACTTAGCCAGGCGTGGTGGCGTGTGCCTGTAATCCCAGCTACCCAGGAGGCTGAGGCAGGAGAATCGCTTGAACCTGGCAAGCAGAGGTTGCAGTGAGCCGAGATTGTGTCACTGCACTCCAGCCTGGGGGACAGAGCAAGACTCTGTCCCCCAAAAAAAAAAAGTGCTTAAAAATGTGACTCTTTGGGAAAAAATTCAAGTTAGAGTGTCACTCCAAACTATATCCCAAAGAAAATTCTAAATAGATTGATGAGCTGGACGTTGAAAAGAAGTCATAAAATCTTTTAAAGAAAATCCAGGTGAGTACTTCACTGACTCTATAGTAAGTCCGGTAAGATCTCTTAAAGTACTATATTGTTTTAGTCCATCTTCGCTATAACAGAGCATCTGAGGCTGGGGAATTTATTAAGAAATAGAATTTGTTTCTGCCAGTTCTGGAGGCTGGGAGGTCTACAGTTCAGGGGCCACATCACTGGGCTTCTGGCCAGGGCCTCGTGCTACTTCAGAGCATGGCCATTACAACAGCCCCACCCTCGTGGTAACTGACTCACTCCCGTGAGAACCCATTAATCTACCAGTCCACGAAGGGATTACCCACCTCCTAAAGGCCCCACCTCTCAATACCGTTACCTCGGAGATTCAGTTTCAGCATGAGTTTCAAAGGGAACAGACATTTCCCTTTGAAACATTTCACAGCAAGTATGAAAACAGATAACAAAGGAAAATTTTATCTAAAATGGAAAAGTATTCATACCTCAAATAATAAAATCAAATAATAGATCAGGAAAAAATATAAGCAGCAAAGACATCAGGGAGTTCATATCCGGGAGTTCATTCCTACAGGGAGGGTGCTTTAACACGGTTTTTTCTTAAGCCAGGCTTTCAGTAGGAAAAAGAGGTAAAGACCTCACAGGCAACTCACAGAAGAAAAAAAGTAGAAATTGATGATGACTGTAAAAAGTATACTAAACCACACAGACAAATGTTTTTTTCTTTTTTTCTTTTTTTCTTTTTTTTTTTTTTTTGTGTGTGTGTGTGTGAGACAGAGTTTCACTCTGTTACCCAGGCTGGAGTGCAATTGCACGATCTCGGCTCACCGCATCCTCCGCCTCCTGGGTTCAGGCAATTCTCCTGCCTCAGCCTCCTGAGTAGCTGGGATTACAGGCACGCGCCACCATACCCAGCTAATTTTTTGTATTTTTTAGTAGAGACGGGGTTTCACCGTGTTGACCAGGATGGTCTCGATCTCGTGATCCACCCGCCTCAGCCTCCCAAAGTGCTGGGATTACAGGCTTGAGCCACCGCGCCCGGCTTGTTTTTTTCTTTATATATTGCTATGTTTTCTAAATTTTGTAAATGACCATGTTATTTTCATAATCAGAGAAGAGCACAGCCAGTATGAATTCATCTAGATAAGGCTCAAAGCTAATCTGTGGAGCCAGAAGTCAGGACAGGGTTCACCTGCAGAGGCTGATTGCTGTCTGGGGTGGGAGGAGGCACCCGTGTTCTATCTTGATTCGCTGGAGATCACATAGATGTGTTCGCTATGTCAAAATTCATCACAGTATACACTTCTAAAGTGTGTACTTATCTGTATTTGTATATGCTTTGATTTTAAAGTTTAGAAAATTCAAAATATGTGTATGGCAAAAGGTATCACAAAAAAGAAAAAAGTACAAAAAATATTTTTAATGCAGATGACCAATAAGGTGTTAATGCCTAAAATATACAATTAGCATTTAAGAACCCACAGGAAAAAGCCAGACGCCCGGCGATAAAGTGGGAAAGAGATAATGAATGGGCAGAAGTGAGTCAGAACAAATAAACCCAGCAAACCTGCAAAGATGCCAAAGTCACGAGCAGCCAGGGAGACGCATTTCTGAGCAGAGAGACATCATTACACCCATCAGGCCACAAAAAGACTTTTTTTTTCTTGAGACGGAGTTTCGCTCATGTCACCCAGCCTAGAGTGCAGTGGCACAATCTCGGCCCGCTGCAACTGCTGCCTCCCAGGTTCAAGGGATTCTCCTGCCTCAGCCTCCCGAGTAGCAGGGATTACAGGCGCCCACCACCATGTCCAGCTCATTTTTTGCATTTTTAGTCGAGACGGGGTTTCACTGTGTAGACCAAGCTGGTCTCAAACCCCTGACCTCAAGTGATCCACCCACCTTGGTCTCTAAAAGTGCTGGGATTACAGGCATGAGCCACTGCATCCGGCAAAAAGATTTTTAAAGAAAACTGTCACATACTTTGCTGGTAGGGAGGAGAGAAAGGTCTCTAAAACACTGCTGAGGTGCGTGTGGAGATCCTGGCCTCTTTGAAAGCTGCAACTGCTATTAAAATTAAAATGCAAATACCCTTCAGGTTGATTTCAAGCTAATGGAGAAGCTAAGCAGACAAGGCCACTCGGCATTTTCAGGGAAACATTTCTTTTCCTCCTGGTCTTCAAGGTCGTGTGAGTTCCACTGTTGGATTTTCCTCATTTCTTCACCCTAGAGGGAGAGGCTGGCCGCTCCCTCCCTCCTGCGCGCTGCCACCAGCAGGAGCCTCTGAAAACACATCTGGGACGGGGACGCGCCTCTCGGTTGCGCCTGAATGAAACATTCCTACCACGCCGCCTGGGTTTGTCCCTACCGGCCCCTGCAACCTCCTTTCTCCAAACCCTGAGTGCCCTCCCTGGCCCTCTGAGCTGTTTCAGTTTCTGGACTACACCAAGCTCTTGGCCACTTGGCACCTCTCTGGCCTCCCGTGCTGTCCTTTCCCTTCCCTGGGAGTGGAGAGGCCTCCATTTGTGCTCCCTGTCCCAGGAACATTCCCAGCACTCGCACGGTGCTGATTCGTGAGTCTGTCTCCCTCAAAGGCTGGAGCTCAGGAGCCGGGACCCCTCCACCTCACCGTCCGCCACGCCCCAACCCCCGCAGCGTCCTGCACGAGGAAGGAGCAGGAGGTACTGATGACTGGCGCGCACGGACCCCCTGCCCTCTGGCAGCTGAGACGTAAATGGCCGGTGTTGTGGGCCGGGAGAGGGAGTGTGGGAGACAGGAGAAGGCCCCAGCCATCCTGGTGTCTCGTGGAGGTGGCCGGTGCAGGCCCAGGACTCTCGGGCCTTCCCTCGCTGTCTGGGCGTCCCCCCAGCCCTTCCGATGCTGGGTGTCCAGACAACACCCCACATCCCCAGAGGCCACTCTGGTCTTGGTCTGGTCTTGGTCCAGGCCAAGCAGTGGAACTGTGACCTCTGCATTCCTGTTTTTTAACCTGAAAAATGGGCAACGGAAGGAGGCGGACAATGACACCCAGGGCCAGCTCCACAGTGTGAGGCCCCTGGGCAGACCCACAGGGCCCCGCACTCTGTTCAAGGCCTGGCCGTCGCTGCCTTGGAAGTCTGAAGGCCTTCTGAACCGGGGGCCCCCACTTCTATTTCGCCCTGGGCCCCATAAACAGCCCACAATGGCCTGAGCGCACCTACGCAAGAGAGCTGTGGGCTAAGGGCTGAGGTGCTGGCTACCAGGCTGCACCCGGGAGCTGCTGTCCTGACTCCTGACAGTCTGAAGACACTTGAGGACTCCCGCGGCCACCAGCCACCCCCCGCCCCCCACCGCAGGAGGCAAGCAGTGGAGACACCCAGCCCTTTTTGCTTCTCTCCTCCGCTGCTGGAGAGCCCCCTCTATATACTGAGAAAAGCCAGGTCACTCCAGGAACTCGCCCTGCAGCTTCCCGTGGACACGTGACAGCTCCTGCCCCTCAGGCTTGGTAGGGGGACTGAAAACCCCTCTCCCCTCCCCTCCCCCCTCCCAGGCAGGCCCTTGCCGCGCCCTCACCAGGGCAGCTTTATGACAGGGATGATGGGCCTCGAAGGGTAGAGAACTCTGTTGAATGTCAATATCCGGGCTCATTAGGAAAGAGATATTTCAAGAATTATATATGCAAACAGTGAAACGGCAAATGGTTTTAATAATGACTTATTAAACGGTCTTTCCCCGGACTGAGAGTCCCATGGCGCATAAAGCCCCCAGCACTTAGCGGAATGGATTTAAGGCATGCTCCTCGCAGCTCTGCCCGGCTCTGCTGACACAGGTCCCCTCTTGGGGGCTCTGGTCTGGTTTGTTTTTCAGCGGCCCAGGAGGCTTTGGTCTGGCTGGATGCTGGGTTCCCATGGCTGGCTCTCGCTGCAGCTAGAGACAAAACGTGGACTCCATTCTTCTAGAGCCTTCCAAGGGCACACTATAAACCCACAGAGAAGTGCCTCCTCTCTGTGCCTCAGTTTCCTGCGTTTGTGGCTAGGGAGGGGCTGAAGTCGTGTGCTCTGAGCCTTCTCTGTGGTGGATGCCCCGCTTGGTCAGGATCGCACCCAGAGGGGCTCGGATGGGCCCAGGACACAGAGGGCAGCAGAGCCGGCCAATCCTGGCACTCAGGCGCTGGCCCCACCTACGGTACAGCCTCAGCTGAGGGATGAAATCCAAGATTATGTCAGTACCTCCTGCTCTAACTTCGAAAAGCCGATGAGAGAAACACTTGAGCTGACCTCTGAAAGTAAAACCTCCAGAAGTGAGAGCCTGAACCCACTTCACCTCATTTCCATCATCGGCACCACTCTTTCTGCCGTGTGTTAACAGCTCTTGAGAAAAACGAGGCTGGCTCAGCCGGAGATGGGATGGGCTCCCCTCGAGGACTGGCTGTGGGAGGGCAGAGGAAATC
The DNA here is from genome assembly GCF_048565385.1 of Saimiri boliviensis. NCBI lineage: Eukaryota > Metazoa > Chordata > Mammalia > Primates > Cebidae > Saimiri > Saimiri boliviensis. The sequence goes on from NC_133453.1 coordinate 3,217,312, forward strand.
CACAGGGCACCAGATGACTGCCCTGGGGAGTGTGATGCACGGGCAGGACCCCAGACCCAGAGCCTGGAGGCGCCCAGAAGACCCTCACTCCCTGAGAGAGGCCAGGGCTAGAGGCAGGCATGGGAAACCGGGTCCTGGACACAAAGACGGAGGCCAGCGGAAAGCGGGGGAGGGCCAGCTTGGAGCCCTGGTACCCACCAAGGTGATGGAGCCCTGCGGGGGGCAGATGTGGGCTCAGTGACCTCAGCTGGGCCAGAGAGAGACCCAGGGCAAGAGTCAGGAGATGCTGATCTGAGCAGGGCCTTAGACAGCAAGATCCAGCACCCATTCTACAGACAGCACCTGTCTGTCTACCAAGGTGCAGACCGGTGAGACACGGACCCCAATTCTCATGGGGAGTTGGGACTGAGCTGGGATCTGCACCCAGTTCCTACACCTCAAGACAGAGCCCCCACTCCACCGGACCAGTCCGCACGCAGCTGGATCAGCAAAGGAACGCAAGCAGCCTGACTGTCCTCGTGGGGACTCCCTGCCATGGACTGCCTTCCCAGCTGACCCAGAGACACTCAGGCACAATGTTCCCAAACCACCCCATCTGCCTGCAAGGCCCTGCCTGCTGCAGCAGGAAACACACAATCTAAAGGGCTCCCCGTACCGGGACAGAGCCTGGGAGCCTTGCTGGCTGCAGGCCCTCGGACACACGTGAGACAAGGGGGAGGCCAGGGGCCTTCTGGGGGAATTGGGGGGAAAGGAAGGTCATTTATGCTATTCCAGTATCCTGGCACTGTGGGACAGCTGTGGGGCCAGGGGCAGGACAACCGCTCAGAAAGCAGTAGTTAAATGAAACATCACGGAGACTGTGAAGCATGCGTTCACCTGAGGTCTCCTCCCACCCACCATCCTGCTGCCCCTCCCGCCCCACAGGCCAGCGTCAGGGAGTGAATGTACAATCCCCGGGAGCAGGTTTCCAACAGGTTCTCCTGCTCTGTGTGCCCCACCCCAAGCCGGGCTTGTCTCAGGATCGTGATGCGCAGAGAAAGCTGGTCGAGGACCGGAACCGTGGCACCATCAGCAGCCTGCGCCGGGCATCGCTCAGAGGATCCCCCACAGCATCTTGGGGCTGGCGACAGCTGGAAGACACCACACCTAGTCCTGAAAGGCAAGGGGCTCGGGAAGCAGCTGATGGCAGCTGGAGAGAGAGAACCCCCCTGTCATAGGTTGGGTTCTTCAGAAGCAGGACTTGAGACAAAGGCAGGATACAAGACGTTCATGAAGGTCCAGCACCTGGACCGGAAGTAGGGTGGGTGGAGGGAGGTGTTCAACTGCAGTACAACCTGTCAGAAAGCTCCTGAGTGCACAGAAGCCCTCAGCATCCCACGCGGGTCTCCCAGGACCCTCGCCCAGTCTCTGGGTGTGAGCTGGACATGAGCAGCTTGGCCCAGGCCCATCAGGGCTCCTCCCTGGGAAGATCCTGAAGAGCCAGCAGGTAGGGGCTGTATTCTGAGCACTCCCCAAAGCTGGGAGCAAGTCCTTCCTGGAAGGGGTGTGTGGGTGGCGCATCTCCAGGTCTGCCACACAGGCTGAGAGGAGCCAAGACCTCGCCAGAAGGGCAGAAGCTGAGACAACGTTTGGGTGTAGGCGAAGTAGAAGGCAAATGACAGCAACAGACAGCGTGGCAGCCAGGTGGCCCTGCCCAGCTCCTGCCCCGTCCACTGTCTCTCCTTGGCTGCCAACCTGACCAGAAGCCAAAGAACAGAGACGCCGCTGGGGTCTGGGCCATGCAGTCAGCTGCCTGCAACACAGAGCGTGGCAAGAAGGATGGAGGTGGGTCCGGACCAGCAGCAGACAGCCAGCGTGCTGGTCAGCAAAGCATGCACTGTCCCTAAAGATACGGGGCTTCGTTTTCCTTTGATTATTACTACTTGGATTTGAAGGAGCTTGGAAAGCATGAGGAAGATTACAGAAGACTAAAACACACACACACACACACACACACACACCCATGCACACATGCACATGCACGCACACACAGGCACACACTCACCTGTGCCATGTACACACGCATCATGCATAATGCACATCACACACACACATGCATGTGCACACCTGCACACCCAGGCACGCACTCACAGTGTGCACACACACCCCATGAATATATGCACATGTATGCACACATATGCTCATACAAGCACACACTCTCACACCTTGCACACACACACACACACACACACTGCACTTTGTTGCCTTGATTCTTTTACAGCTTTCTCAAATGTCTTCTATAGATGTTGGTGCATTTGAATATGCTACTGCGTCTTCAATTAATTTTCATAATATATACCTTTCAAAAATTACCTTCTTCAACCACTTTTTCGAACTCTTTTAACTTAGAATGGTAAGAATTGTTCTCTTCCAATTCTGGTTTCTCCAGGGCTAGTCTTCTGAGGGGTAGTCATGTTTCTCATGTTTCTTTTTGATTGCTAGTTGGTAGTTATCTATTCTATTTTCCTAGAGTCAGCCCTTGGTCTCCACTTCTCAGTTCAGTTTTCATTTTTGAATTCATTACTTCTGCTGTTATCTGTAGTCTTTACTTCTGCTTTCCTTGGGTTTGTCTTTTATTTCAAATAATTTCTTAATTTCCTTTGACAGTTTAAAACTGTGGAATTGTATTATCGGTATAGTCCAAGCCACATCTAATAAGCTCTAGCATGTAACTTTTTCTTTTTTGTTCTTTTCTGAATACAGTGTCTTTGCTGATTTCGTTTTTCTTTTTCTTTTTTTTTGAGATGGAGTCTCGCTCTGTCACCCAGGCTGAAGTGCAATGATGCCATCTCGGCTCACTGCAACCTCCACCTTCCAGTTTCAAGCGATTCACCTGCCTCAGCCTCCTGAGTAACTGGGACTACAGGTGCCTGCCATCACACCGGCTAATTTTTATATTTCTTTTTTAGTAGAGAAGGGGTTTTACCATGTTGGCCAGGCTGGTCTCAAACTCCTGACCTCATGATCCACCCGCCTCGGCCTCCCAAAGTGCTGGAGTTAACAGGCGTGAGCCACCGCACCCAGTCTGGTTTTTCTCTTTTATCCATGAGATGATTGTTTTAAGTTCCCAGGAAGTAGGTCTTCTGGTTCCAATGTGTTCCTGAATTTTTATTTTGACTGTCATTACACCATAGTTAGGGGATGTGACCTGTACCAGCATTTAGGATGTACTGCTGATCCAGGAACACAGGAAGTTCGGTGGGTGCTCTCTGCACAGATGGTCACAATACAGACTTCCACGGCACAGTCTTCCATTATCTGCATACTGGAGACCCTGATGTGGTCGCTGATATGCTGAGAATCCCCACAGCAGACGGCGCCAGCAGGGCAGGGCTGAGTAGCTGGGGGCAGCACCTCTCACAGGAGCAGGGCTGCCTGCCCAGCCTGGAGGAAAGGGGACCCAGACATTGCCTTTCTCAATACTGAGCCCCTAAACAGGATTTCTGGTGATCTGGAGTCTGGGGTTAGGCTATCAGGACTGTCCACTCTTCCCACTGCACCATCAGCCCCACTAGGAATAAAAGGGGAGAAATTGGGGCTTTGCTTTAAAGAGTTCAATGGTCGGCATGTGTCCCCAACAAATTGACATGCTGGAATCTCACCCCCAAGGGAGGGTGGGGCCTCACACTAGGAGGTGATGAGATCACAGAGGCAGACCCCTCATGAATGGGATAAAGCCCAGCCAGAAGGCAGCTCTGCACCAGACACTGAAGCTGCTGGTCCTTCGACCTCGGACCTCCATCTTCCAGAACTGTGAGCAACACATGATTTCTGGTGTTCATAAGCCACCCTGTGTACAGTATTTTGTTACGGCAGCCCAAATGGACCAAGATAGGTGCTAAAGGTAAATGTCCACCTGCAGCCCACCCGCAGAGCTAACAGACAGGTCCTCAGCTGCAGGCCTGGGGTAGAAGGGCCGCCAAAGGGGCTGTGGGGGTGATGGGGGGCTGCATCCCTGTGGCTCCACTTGGCACAGGGGCTTATAAGCACTGCACCAGGAGGTGTCTTGGGTCATCCCTGAGGTGTGAGCACTGCAACAGGAGGTCTTTGGATCATCATACCTGAAGTGTGAACGTTTCATGCGCCTTATTTCAAGCATCTCATATCATGCCTGAGGTGTGAGCCATGCACCAGGAGGTGTTTCGTATCATCTCTGAGGTGCGGCAGTAGGTCTTTTGGATTACGCCTGGGGTTTGAGCACTGCCTCAGGAAGTGTCTTTTATCATCCCTGAGGCATGAGTCCTGCAGCAGGAGGTGTCTTAAATAATCTGAGGTGTGAGCACTGTGCCACGAGGTGTCTGGAGCATCCCTGAGGTGTCAGCACTGCACCAGCAGGTGTCTTGAATCATCCCTGAGGTGTGAGCGCTGCACCCGGACGTCTTCGGACCGTCACCCCTGAGGTGTGAGCGCTGCACCCGGAGGTCTTCAGACTGTCATCTCTGAGGTGTGAGCGCTGCACCCGGAGGTCTCAGGCCTGTCATCCCTGAGGTGTGAGCGCTGCACCCGGAGGTCTCAGGACCGTCATCCCTGAGGTGTGAGCGCTGCACCCGGAGGTCTCAGGACTGTCATCTCTGAGGTGTGAGTGCTGCACCCGGAGGTCTTCGGACCGTCATCCCTGAGGTGTGAGCGCTGCACCCGGAGGTCTTCGGACCGTCACCCCTGAGGTATGAGCGCTGCACCCGGAGGTCTTCGGACCGTCATCCCTGAGGTGTGAGCGCTGTACCCGGAGGTCTTCGGACCGTCATCTCTGAGGTGTGAGCGCTGTACCCGGAGGTCTCAGGACCGTCATCTCTGAGGTGTGAGCGCTGTACCCGGAGGTCTTCGGACCGTCATCCCTGAGGTGTGAGCGCGGCACCCGGAGGTCTCAGGACCGTCATCCCTGAGGTGTGAGAGCTGCACCCGGAGGTCTTCGGACCGTCATCCCTGAGGTGTGAGCGCTGCACCCGGAGGTCTTCGGACCGTCATCTCTGAGGTGTGAGCGCTGTACCCGGAGGTCTTCGGACCGTCATCCCTGAGGTGTGAGCGCGGCACCCGGAGGTCTCAGGACCGTCATCCCTGAGGTGTGAGAGCTGCACCCGGAGGTCTTCGGACCGTCATCCCTGAGGTGTGAGCGCTGCACCCGGAGGTCTTCGGACCGTCATCTCTGAGGTGTGAGTGCTGCACCCAGAGGTCTTCAGACTGTCATCCCTGAGGTGTGAGCGCTACACCCAGAGGTCTTCAGACTGTCATCCCTGAGGTGTGAGCGCTACACCCAGAGGTCTTCAGACTGTCATCCCTGAGGTGTGAGCGCTACACCCAGAGGTCTTCAGACTGTCATCCCTGAGGTGTGAGCGCTACACCCAGAGGTCTTCAGACTGTCATCCCTGAGGTGTGAGCGCTACACCCAGAGGTCTTCAGACTGTCATCCCTGAGGTGTGAGCGCTACACCCAGAGGTCTTCAGACCGTCATCCCTGAGGTGTGAGTGCTGCACCCAGAGGTCTTCGGACCATCATCTCTGAGCTGTGAACACTGCACCAAGAGATGTTTTGGATCACCCCTGATTTGTGAGCACTGCACCAGGAGGTGTCCTGCATTATTCCAAGGTAGGAACACTGCATCGCAAGTGTCCTGGATCATGCTTGATCGTGCCTGAGCAGCAGGTGCCTTAACTCATCCCTGAGGCAGGAATACTGTCACAGGGGGTATCTTGGATCATGCCTGAGGTGGAAGTACTGTACCAGGAGGTGTTGAATCATCCCTGAGGTGGGAGCACTGCCCCAGGAGGTGTCTTGGATCATTCCTGACATGGGATTACTGCACCAGGAGATGTCTTGGGTCATCCCTGAGGTGAAGTAATATGATTTCATTGTGTCACCACCCAAATGTCATCTTGAATTGTAGTTCCCACAATTCCCACAAGTCACAGAAGGGACCCACCGGAAGGTAATTGAATCATGGAGATGGTCACCTCCATGCTGTTTTCGTGATAGTGAGTGAGTTTTCAGCAGATCTGATGCTTTTACAAGGAGCTTTCCCCCTTTGCTCAGCGCTTCTCCTTCTTGCCATCCTTTGAAGAAGGATGTGTTTGCTCCCCCTTCCACCATGATTGTAAGTTGTTTGAGGCCTCCTCAGCCCTGCAAAACTAAGCATCATTTAAACCTCTTTTCTTTATAAATTTACCCAGTCTTTGGTAGTTCTTTATAGCAGTGTGAGATTGGACTAATAAACACCCCTATGAATCAGTTACCTCCCACCAGGTCCCTCCCATGCTACATAGAAATTATGGGAACTACAATTCAAGATGAGATTCAGGTGGGATACAGCCAAACCCCATTATTTCATTCATGGCCCCTTTAAAATATAATGTCCTCGCATTTCCAAACACAATTATGTATTTCCAACAGTCCCCCAAAGTCTTAATTCATTCCATCATTATCCTCAAAGTCCAAATCTAAAGTCTCAACTGAGACAAGGCAAGTTCCTCCTGCCTATGAGCCTGTAAAACCAAAAGCAAGTTAGTTACTTCCAAGATACAATGGAGGTACAGGCATTGGACAAACACACTCATTCTGAATGGAAGAAACTGGCCAAAACAAAGAGGCTCCAGGCCCCATTCAAGTCCGAAATCCAACAGGGCAGTAAACGCACCTTAACGTTTGGTTACCTCTCCCTTCTGCAATGCCCTAGCAGATGTTCTCCATGAGGGCTTTGCCCCATAGCAGACTTCTGCCTGGACATCCAGGCATTTCCATATAGCCTCTGAAATCTAAGCTGAGATTCCCAAACCTCAGTTCTTGACTCCTGTGCACCCACAGGTCCAACACCATGTGTAAGCCAGCAAGGCTTGGGGCTTGCACCCTCTGAAGCAACAGCCTGAGCTCCATGTTGCATTAGCCACAGCTGAAACTCACTCCTATCACCAAGGCCCTATACTACACAAAGCAGCAAGGCCTTTCAGACAACCAGATCTCCTGAGAACTCGCTCACTATCACAAGAACGGCAAGGGAGAAATCTGCTCCCATGATCCAATCACCTCCAAACAAGTCCCTTCCCCAATACTGGGACTTTCAATTCAACATGAGATTTGGTTGGAGACACAGAGCCAAACTATATCAGCACTTAACCTCATTTGAGTCACCACAGGCAACCAGGAGGCTTGAATAACCAACCTACTGCTTCCAGACTAGATGGCTTTCTGTGTAAGCCCAAGAGAGACTCCCAGCTGTGCTGATTCCTATGTAAAGTGTGGGTCAGAACTGAATGGTATCATAGGTTCCTTTAGCTCCATATGATTCTCATATAAAAATCCAGCAGTCGGGCAAGAGGTGCACTGGGGAGAGGAGATGGAAGCCGCAGGTTGTTGATAAAATCCTCAAATCCCTTGGCTCTGTGCTTCAAACAAGCACCTTCCCAACATCTATGACTGTCTTTGAACTGCTCATAAAGAGCATTGATTAATGTGACACTTCACATGCCCACCATGAAATTAGGAAGGCCCTTAGATCTTTAAACCCGCAGTCCCAGTGCCTTCGCCCCATCAATCAGAGATGAAACCGCCATTGCGCTGCAAGGAGACGAGGCCATCCTGGAGTTCTGCCATGAAAGAATCGCTGGGACTCAAAGGAGGGGAAAACAAGGGAAGGGGAGAGGGGGAGAGGGAAAGAGAAGCTGCTTCCAGAAGGAATAAATTTGTGCGTGTACTTTGATCCTGCTATGATTTTTATTTGTTTTAGCCACATCCTTTTCACTGTACCACTCAGCTAAAGGTGCTTTAAATTAGATGGCGCTGGGAAACCCTCTTCCTCCCCCCTCTTTCCCCTGCCTGCCACACGGGCCCACGGTCTTCAGTCAGTGTGAGATGTATAATCAGGCCATGCTCAAATGTAACTGGAATAAATTGAGACAAATAAACTCAAAGGCACCACATGCATTTGGAATGTTCTTTGCCAGGGTTTCCTAACGTGCTTGCAGGCAGCTAACTCTCAACACAAACAAAAAGTGGCAGTGTTTACCCATCTTTCTTTGGAGCATGTTGAGAGCCTCTGACTCACAGATCACCGCTGATTGAGTCTGCGCGTACATCGGTGTTCACTGTCCCCCAGCTGACTTCCTTCCATATTCCTGCCCCTCCCTTTCCCAGGTGTCCCCGCTGAACAGAGACTTGTTTGGGGTCCTCTGCTCCTCTCCTCTACCTGCCTTTAATAGGATAGCACAAAGATCACGAGGCCCTTGAGAGCAGATATGAGAAGTGAGAATCACGTCTTACTGAGGACCCCGGGACTTTTGTTAAAACAAAGCAAACCAGCCCCTGGCATGGCCAGCCCATTCTGCTCAGCATTCAGGAGAGAGCCTACCAGAAACCTCCTCATTGGTGCTCTTGTTAAAGAAGATGTCTCAGGGCACCTTTAGGGGAAGATCTGAAATGAACCTCTTGCCTTCCAAAACCTTCTTTCCAGGACCAGCCATGTGGCTGTGGATTTACTGGCTCTCTGGACCCTCACCCTCCCGTCAGCTGCCATCTTGTCCATGTCTCCCGTCCATGTCACACATGTCAGCTGTCTGCTACTGCACTGCCAGGCACAGCCATGATGGTCTCAGAGCCACTGGTTCCCAGCACGGAGGTGAGCGTCAGTGGTACAGTGATGATGAAGGCACTGGGTGCCTAGTAGCTACAGACTTTGGATTGTGTCCATTTCCAATGATTGAACAGGTGGGAGTGCGTGGTGCAATCATGGCTCATTACAGCCTCAACCTCCCGGGCTCAAGCGATTGATCCTCCCACCTCAGCCTCGCAAGTAGCTGGGACTGCAGGCATATCACCATGCCTGGCTAATTTTTTAAATTACTATTTTAGTAGAGATGGGGTCTTGTTATGTTGCCAAGGCTGGTCTCAAACTCCTGACCTCAAGTGATCGTCTCACCTCAGCCTCCCAAAGTGCTGAGATTACAGATGTGAGTCACTGTGCCTGGATCAAGTATGTACATTTATAAATAACATGCTTTTTTTGTGATTTCCTTAGCTTCACTCTATGAACTGCCAGCTTGTCATGCCTCTGTCATACTCTCTGACAGTTTCCACAGTCTGATACCCTATGGGTAGGTCTCTCTCTCTCTCTCTCTCTCTCTCTCTCTCTCTCTCTCTCTCTTCAGTTCCTCTTTGGCTGCCAAGAATCTATGTTCTCAACCTGTGACAACACCCAGGTTTTCCAGTTTCTTATGGGGAATCAAGGCCCCCCCTGCTGCACGTCCTCTGTTGGCAACATAATTCCAGGTAATCAGCTTCTACAGCCGAAGTGACAAGGCCTGAGCAGCCTCTCACTAGACTTGGAAGAGCTGGAGAGCAGTCTGGGGGGCCTGCCGCCCAGCTCCCAGCACCAGGCTGTGGCACTTCCCGCCCGCCGAGTTTCACTGATTCCACACCTGGCACCCGGTCCTCAGGCCCATTCTGGGAGCATCTTACTCCTCCCTCAGACAGACACACGCATTGGACATCCTCTCAGTAAAACCATCTGGGATGGGATCCGGTCTGGAAGGTACATCTTAGAAACCTTTCCCTTGTTTTCTCATGTACCTCTTTCAGATTCTGACATCTCAGGTCAATTCTGCTAGTTAACACTTCCCAGGAAAGTCACCGACCCCTCTGATATCAGAATATATCAGGAGAGAGTCTGTGGCAGGGAGAGTAACGCTCCTCAGCGTTCAACCCAGTCTCCACCCTGTCCTGCCTTCTTGCCACACAGCCAGAGCAGGGTCATGTGGCTGGTTCTGGACCAGTTTGGGTCCCGAGTGATGAGTGATGTGTGTCACCTCTGGGCCAAAATGTAGAAGAAACAGTGCATGGCCCTCCAGGGGCCCCTTCCCCTGCCACACTCTCCCAGACGGAGTCTCCATCAGCTTGGGTCCCGAGTGTCTCAGGAGAGCAGAGCCCCTGACGACCTCCACAGAACATGTAGCCTGAAAAAGAAGTCAATCTGTGCTGGGTGTTTCCAGGACACCAGGATCGGCTCCGACTCGTTCCTAATATCAATGATCTCTATGTCTTGGCTAAAAATATCCCCCCTCCCCAAGGATACAAAAATACTCTCCTATCTGTCTTTCTGGAATGTTTCAGTCTTCCTTTATTACACCTAAATCTTTAATCCAGCCGGAATGTATTGTATGTATGGAATGGCAGACGATGTTACTTCTTAGGTAACATTTTTTTCCCCGTGGATAGCCAGTGATCTAAAATCCTGCATTCAATTCTCCCTACTTACTTGAAATGCCACGCATATCAAATGATAAATTACAACACATATGGTCTCCCTATCTGGAATCTCTGCACAGGGATGGGTGCGCTAACTGGAATCACAGTGCCTGTTGTCAGGTCAGTATGTTTGAGGAAGTTACTTTGCGTGTTCACCATTTCTCCCCAGGCCAGTGCCCACCCTGGACATTCATGATACAAAAGGGCAGGGGCCGCATTCCAAGTGAGCATGCGTAGGAAGGCACCAGAACCCTCTCAGGGAGCAGACACGGTGGGGAGCGGGGAGGCTCATACGGATCAAAGGTTTCCCAAGGAAGGTCAAGGGGATTTGCCAAGCCTACCTGACGAACAAAAATCGAGAGCAGAAGAGGACAGAGCCCATCAGCCCCTGAAAATCTCCAGCTCCAGGACCAAGAAGCAGAGTCCTGGAGGCAGCAGCCTCCCTCGTGCCAGGACAGCGCTTGAGACTGTCGAGAGGCACAAGCCCAAATCAGACCTGTACCGCTCTCCAGCAGCTTCCAGACACAGATGGAGGCCTGGGCCACGGCCCGCGCCGGGAACGGAGGTGGGAGGAGCAGATGCAGCCGTCGTTACCCAGCATACAAGGACCCCATGCCAGCAGCTCACGACGCCATGGACCAACTACTTTTTAAGATCAGCTGTGTCTTCTCTTCCTCAGGCCACCACTCTCTCCAATAACAGGGTAGAAAAAGCCCTTGATGAAAAAAGGCAACAGGAAATGCTGGGCAAGTTAAATCACTTGTCATTTTAAAATATTATTCGACCACAACCATTTTAATTATCTAAGAGAATCTGTATTTGCGTGGTTCCTTAAATTGTACTCTTCTTTTAACACAATGTTTTTGAGAAAAGGTCTCACTATGTGACCCAGGCTGGTCTCAAACTTCTGGGCTCAAACCATCCTCTCCCCTTGGCCTCCCAGAGCATTGGCATTACAGGCGTGAGCTGCCACACCCAGCAAAATTGTAGTCTTTCTTCCTGTCTTTAAAATTTGCTTGACTTCCAGTTCAAAATGGCAGACTGAAGCATTTAGATCTTCTGCCACAAATCCCATTAAAATAACAAAGTAAATATGGAACTCTGAATATATTTCCTAGCACTAGAAATAGAGAATGGTGCCTAATTCTGGAGGATGTGAGTAGAACCCCTCACACCAGTGCCAGAGCAAAATGGAGGGAGAAGCCGAGGGCAGCAGGGGCATGGGACGGGCTCTCCCTGAGGAGCCTCAGCAACAACCCATGCGTGGCAACATTTGTGACCTTCAGCAGGACAGGGGCATGGGACTGTGATGGGACTTACGGCAGACTTCCTGGGACCTCTGGAATAGATACAGAGAGCTTGGCTGAACCACCCACCCTGCCCCCAACCAGGCTTCAGTGAGCCACAGCTCCCTAAGTCATAGGGTGACCTGCCCGGGTGCCATAGCAAGAACCTGCGGCCACAGAAAGACACAAGGAGCATCACCCCAGTCACCAGCCTGACAAAGGAAGGAAACAGGCTTGGGAGGGTGGTAAAGTCACTCCAGGACAAAGCCTCCTAGGCCATCCTGACATCCAGGACATTCCATTAATTTTGCTTAGTAAAAAGTGACCCAAGAGCTGCAGGTCAGGAACCAGGCTGAATGAGCACAGCCCCAAGCTCCATTCGAGGCCAGGGAAACACAGCCGCTCCTCAGAGGAGCCTGAAAATGTACAGCGTGTCCAGCAGAGCCCAGAGCAACTCCAGTCCACGAAGCTCGGGTGGTACCACTGAGTCGGTGTCAGGCCTCACCTCCTTCCCCTTCCCCTGGCAGAAGCACCTTCGGAACAGGGCACCCTGATCACGTGTGCCCAACCAATGAAGGCCAACAGGTGGCCTGAGCCCCACTCAGCACTGCCCAGGAGCCTGGACAGCCAGCTGCTGAGGTTCACACACCCACTCGGGAGGGAGGACACGCATGCCCATCGGCTCTGTCCACCTGCCCCTGGGGGCTGCACCACGAGCAACTCCAGCCTCCTAGGTCATCAGCCACTCCGGCCATCCAAAAGAACCACCGAGGAAGGGGAACGCCAGCCAGCTCTTGAGGTGGGAAGTGATGGGTTCCAGATTGCATTTTAGGAAAATATGCACCAAGAAAGGACTGGGCCAGGCCAGATCACTCCTTCGCTTGGGACCTCAGGGGAGAAGGGGTTCAGGAAAATCCGAGTTATCAGGCAGGCAGGGATTTGAATCTCAGCGCTGACTCTGACAAGCCATGTGACCTCAAACAAACCACCGGTCTCTGTCCAATAGGCCCTTCAGGGATGTGACCCCAGTGGGCCCAGCCTGGGGCAGATGCTGTGAGTTGGCACCGCGTCATGTTGGCATGGACTGCAGCCCCCTCGGGAACATTTCCTTTCCATCCTTGTTAGCCGGTGTCTTTGGGGTCACAGTGAGCGTCGAGCATGGCAGCAGGGAGCCCCTCCACCCACCCCACTCCCCCAGGACTCCAGCTACCCTCTCACCGGTTGTACAGAGAAGACATCAGCCTACGGAACCATGTGCTGTGTACATTCCTCACTGCAAACACCCCCCAAAGGTCAGAGACCGGGGGACCCACACGAGAACAAGAGGCCTCCGCCTCTGTGGTCAGGCCTCTGAAGTCAGGCCGTGTGTGCCGTGACGCCCTCCGTGGCTCTCTTCCCCCAGGAGGCCCGCTCAGCTCAGCTCTGCCTGCGGGGAAGGCCGCAGAGCTCTGGGGGCTGGCTTTCCTCAGCCCAAGTAATCACAGATGTGTGTCTGCACATGTCACCAGCCAGACACCCACGACCCTGCAGTAGATCCTCATTAACCCAGGGACTAAGGACTCTGAGAGGAGTGAGGGCTGGAGAGGAGCAAGGAGGGCCTGAGCGCAGGCAGGGATGAGGAACCTACAGAGGCCAGGGGCATGTGCCTGTGCTGATGGGCGAGGAGCACCACCCCAGGGGGCAGCGTGCTGCGGGGCCAGGGATGGCTGTGGGGAGCCTGAGCAGGGCAGGTTGGGGAGCCACAGGGAAGTTTATGAATCGGCGTCCTGCCCCCCTCCCTCCCTCCGGAGCCCGGCTATTAAACCCCTTCTGGCCTCCAGATGCGCTGTCTGCAAGCTATTTCCCTTTTGTTATTTCAAGCTCAGGGCCTTGATCTTTTGCCACCTTGGAAGGAGCGGAGAAACAAAGGGATCTGGTGCTGTTGCTTAATAGCGCGGCTGGCTGGGCCCGCTGGGCCGGCCTGTGTCTGCTGCTCTGTGCCGTCACTGCAGAGCCATCCCTTTGATGGGAGCAAGGCAGGGACCCGGCCCAGGAGCCCTCTGAGAGCTGCTCAGCAGCTCCCTCTCCTGTCCCCGAAGCCTTCACCTCCTGCACAGGGAGCCGGCAGCCCATTGTCTTCCTCCTCACCCCGTGGCCATGGCCGCTCAGAGACAAGGGGTGCATAGGGAGCCCTCGTGTTCCCCGATGTCTGGATCACAGTGCAACCCACCACCAGGGCTGCTGGATCCACAACTGCATTTCACTCAAGCTGCAGGTGCAGCATCCCCTGCAGGCCATGTCAGCCCCCCGCCCTCCTGTAGCATGTTAGGAAGAGCACTGAACTGGGAGTCTACAGGCCTGCATTCCAGTTGCCAGCACGCCCCAGGCAGGCTGGACCTCTGCTTGCCTGGTTAGCCTCTGTGGCATTGGCTCTGAATTCAGGGCTGGCCCCAGATGGGGACACAGCAGACACTTGCTGAGTGATGAAAATCCCAGCTCTGCCATGAGGAGCCGTGTGACTGGGCCCAGTTACAATCATTCTTCATTCCTTCCCTCCTGGATTCACAGACCCTATAAGCACCCTGACCGCCTGCTCTGTGCCAGATAATAAATGGACGTCATCCCTGCCCTCAGTTGTAATGAATGTAACAAGGGCTGTGACAGAGACCCTGATGGAGGACGCCAGAGTGTCCCACCAGAGGGAGGGATGGACGTCAGGATGGCAGCTTCCCAGGCTGACACCCATCCTGAGCCCAAAGGACAGAGGGAGTTTTTCAAGTGAAGGAAAAAGGGAAACCAGTCCACGCAGAGGATGAAACCCGGGGGTACCTGGAGACACAAGAGATTGAGAACATTTGGGGACCACTTAGGAGCCCATATGGCAAAAAACCTCCAAGAGGCAGAAAAGAAGATTTGCTAAAGGGGACTGTGTGTCCCCACTGGGAGCCAGGAGCCACGCAGAGCAGACAGGAGGGAGGGGACCTGCCTGCAAAGTGTGAGGGGCTGACCCACCAGCTGGGGAACTGCAGACAGCAGCTAGTGCAGAGGTCACTGTACCCCAAAACGGCAGGGGGCCACAGCCAAAGAGGAGGGAGAGGCAGCTCTGAGAAGGACAGGGAAGAGCGGCCACCAGGACCTGGGACTTTGTATCCCAGAGCAGGTCGTGGCGTGCAGGCCCCTCCAGACAAGGTGCCCGGCAGGAACACAAGTGCCATCTGGGAGGGGCTCTGCTTGGGTGGTACTTGGTGTGCTGTGACGGAAACAGGTGGCAGGAATGACCAGGCAGAGGGCAGGTGGATACAGCCATCCAGGGTCAGATGTCAGGAGGGGAGTCTGGGCCAGAGGCAGGGGAGGAAGTCACAGCAAATGCAGGGAAGCAGCCTGGGGATGGGGGGACCCAGGGCAGCCACCACACGCGAGGGCTGGAGAATGCCAGGAGAAGGTCCTGGAGACTGGCGTGGTCCACCCTGGGAAAACACAGTCACCTGTTCCCTGCTGCTGCTGCGGGAGGGGACAGTCTCAAGACACACGACCCCACAGGCTCCCACCACAGAAACACTCTTGCCCACACCTTGGTCCTACAAGCCTGCTCCTCACCCCACATTGTCCCAAGCCTGAGGGCACAAGCTATAACCATGTTTTCCTGAGGCACAGGCAGTGCAGTGGGACCCACAGAAAATGCCTTTCCAGATGTCTTCGGTTTGCACAAGGTGCTGCCACTCTCACATCAAGGGGCACGAAGCCCTGGGCTAGGAGTGAAAGCCTGGGCCAAGTCTGAGCTCTGCTTCTAGTACAGCAGCGACCATGCCTTTCAGCCTCATTCACTCTGCTGGGTGTTTTAACACCTGAGCACACCCACAGAGCTGGGTATGGAAAGGAATGCTTTGTTCATTGCTAAAATAACATGAGAATTAAGGATGTTAAGAATGTTCAAGTTCATCATCACCACCACCATTACTATCACCACCATCACCATAACCATCACTATCATCACCACGACCATCACTATCATCGCCACCACCATAACCATTACTATCATTACCACCACCATGAACCCCATAATCACCATCACCATCACTGTCACCATCACTGCCATTATCAGCATCACCATCACCATCACTGTCACCATCACTGCCATTATCAGCATCACCATCACCATCACTGTCACCATCACCATCATCATCACCATCACCATCATTATCATCTCTACCATCACCACCACCATCACTATCATCATGACCACCATCATCACTACCACCATCACTAAAAATGCCTAAAAATGTGCATTTCCCCGTGAGCTCCACTGAAGGAGGCCCCCAGGGAAAGCAGTGCCTGCTGCTGGGGTTGCCTCTCAGGCCCAGGGTTGCCAGTGGCTGGGCCCCCAGACAGCAGGGACGCAGGAGAGTGGGAGTTCTGTGAGGTGGGGCGGGTGAACCTCTGGCACCAGTCAGAACTGGGCTGAGTAGAGCCTCCCCACAAACTATTGCCAGGGGCTCAGCCGACCTTCACTGCATGCTAAGACAGACCTCCTGAAATGGCAGCAAGTAAAGACTCATTCAAGATAAGAAGGAGCCAAAGCAGGCAGATCACCTGAGGTCAGGAGTTCAAGATCAGCCTGACTAACATGGTAAAACCCGCCTCTAAAAAAATACAAAAATTAGCTGGGTGTACTGGCGGATGCCTGTAATCCCAGCTACTTGGGAAACTGAGGCAGGGGAATCGCTTGAACCCAGGAGGCGGAGATTACAGTGAGCCGAGATCATGCCATTGCACTCCAGCCAGGGTGACAGTGAGACTCTGTCTCAGAAAAAAAAAGATAAGAAGGAGAGCCCGGGTTAAAGACAGTGGGCCCTAATGTGCAAAAGGCAGGGCGTACAGGGGCTGGTGGGCTGGCTTCTAGTCCAGGCCACATCACTAAGCACCAGCAGATTGACTTACCCACCCTGGGCCTTGTCTCTTGGCCTTTAACAGCAAGGCCAGACCAGCACTGCCCATGTACCAGAAGCAGTGTGTGCAAGCACGTGTGAGCAGGTATGTGCACATACCTCCAGGGAGGCGCTCTGTGATTTTCAACAGATCACCAGGGACCCAGCACTGAAAACTGAACACAAACCCCCATGCTACGTAATCTCCAAGAACCTCCACGTTCAGTGCCCCAACCACCATGGCCAGTGTAGAGTGCCTGGATGGGAGCGGGGTTGGGGGGCACCTCCAGAGAGCAGAGCCAACCCCCAAGCAGCAGGGCCCCTGCATGATGGTAAGAACACCCCAACTTCTCCTTTGTTCCTTCTAGATAAGGAAGGCTGCAGGATCTTTGCTCAACTAGCACGACGAGGCCAAGGGGTAGAGATGAAAGCGCTGAGCTGGCCTTGCAGAAATAGCTCCTGATAGACCAGATCTCAAAGTTGGACGTTTGATTGATGAATTCCTCTGTGTAAAAATAAATAGCATGACGACCCAGCTCGCCACAGAGAGCAGAGGGGGAGGAGGAGCTGCAATGTGCCCCCCACATGGCAAGCCCAGGAAAGCGTGTAGGTCTGCGTGTGTGTGCAGTGCGTGTCTGTGTAAGTAAATACATCAGCGTGTGTGTGAAATGTGTTCTCACATCAAGCGTTCCGACCCTCCGTTTGCCTGGGGAGGCGGAAGTGCTCAGAGTGAAAATCAGATGCAGACATGTGTATGACAGCAAGTCCAAGTCTAATTAAAACAAGCTTCCCACCTCCCCTCTCCAGGAACTGGGATGACCCCTGCTGGATTCTCAGTAGCTTCTGTAGGTTTGGTGCGTTTTTAAAAGGAACTAACCATTATCCCATCAAGAACATGGGATGAACTGTGTATGTTTCCATTTAAACCCCTGAGTCTAAGATGGTATTCAATTCTGAGAAAACCACTGAAATCCTGCAGGATTCTGAGGAAACAATCTAGGGATTCATGTCAGTCCTTCCCAACCTCCGACAAAACGAGAATTCTTTCCCGATGAGCCTCCCACCCCCATAGCTGGGTGGACGCTTAGATGAAGCAAGAGCTTTGATGTTAGAGAAGTGCCATCGCTTGAGCCAACAGACACAGCTGCCCCTCGAAGGGACCAAGGAGATTTCTCGTTAACGAGCTCCGGTAAATTCCGGGGCTGAGGCAGGGTTTTGTTTCATCTTGGATGGCAAAAGAAAGAAAGAAAAATGGCATAATACTGCACATTTACCAACACGCCAGACAAATCACACCACAGAACAGACTCCCTCTTACCCACTAATACCAAAAATAAAGACAAAGAAAAGGTCAAGGATGCCGAAATCACCAAAAACCGCCAGCCCATGATGCTCTGGAGGAAACCCCTGGGGGGTGCACAGAGAACACAGTCCAGACTAAAGGGCGTTGTAGGGCCCAGGCGCACAGGACAAGGACTTCTGCTCGCACTGGTTTGGGGCACATGGAAAACCTCTATGAAACTGCTGTTACTCCAAGACGGGTAAACAAAAGAAAGCCAGCGCCTTAAGCTACACAAAACTTCAAAATCAAAACACAGCAAGTAAAAAAGCAGATAAAGAGAGCACTTCAAAACACTAACAGCAAGAAGTTAAAGTTGAGACAAAAACTGTCTCATATTCTCAAGTAAATAAAAGCAAACAGGTAAAAATATAGACATGCAGGTATCTTTTTCATCTAGCTAACTTTTTAAGTGCCTTATATAGGTACATATATTTATATACATAAATATATAAATTATATGTAAATATACGTATATATTTATATACGTATATTTATATATGTTTGTATATACTATATATATTTATACATAGTATATATATATTTATACTATGTATTTATAAATATATACATATATGTGTATACTGTATATTTATATATAGTATGTATATACATATATACATATATACATATATATGTGTATACTATATATAGTATGTATATACATATACACACATATATATGCATATTTATATATTTATAAATATATAGTATATATGTATATATATGCATATATGTACATTTATTTACATACATATAAATATATAAATACATATGTATTTATATACATATATGTATTTACATACATATATAAAGCATATATATTTATATATGTTTACATAAAACATATAAATATATAAGTACTGTATATAGATTATCTTACCTAATTCTTAAATTGAATTAATAGTCTTATTGCTATTTTACACATGAAGAAACGGAAGCACCTGAAATTGAAGTGAATTGATAATTATAACAATAAATATAAATGGGACAAATACACTGTTCCAGTTTCTATTTGCTGGGTAACAAACCACCCTCAAACTTAGCAAGATAAAAGCCATTTATTTCTGCTCACAATTCTGTATGTCAGGAGTCAGGGCAGGCACAGAGAGGAAAGCTTTTCTCTGCCCTACCATGTCAGCAGCCTCATTCTGATGAAACAGGAGATAGCGGGGACAGCTCAACTGGCCCCCGATGTGCGGGCCCTGATTCTTCCTGACATGGCATCCTCTGGGATTCTCGGTAACTTCTGTAGATTTGGTGCGTTTTTAAAAGAAGCTAACCATTATCCCATCAAGTATGTATGATGAACTGTTCATGTTTTCATTTAAACCTTCTGAGTCTATGAGGGTATTTAATTCCATGAAATCCTGCAGGATTCTGGGAAAACAGTTTACTGGTTTACATCAGTCCTTCCTGAACCTCCAACAACACAATTCTTTCCTGATGAGTCTCCCAGTCCTGTAACCCAAGGGATGTTTCGATGAAGCAAGAGCTTTGATGTAAGAGAAATTAACGAGGTGACCTCTTTTATTGCCAGTCTAGTGATCCTAGCAACTGGGATGGTAAGAGTGGAACAGCTAGGATCTCTCTCTCCTCTCTTCCTCTCTCTCTCTCTCTCTCCCCCCCCCACTTTCTTCTCTCTCTCCTCTCTTCTCTCTCTCTCTGTCTCTCTCTCTCTGTCTCTCTCTCTCTCTCTCTTTCTCTTCTTCCTCCCTCTCCCTCTTTCAAGTGGCTTCTTGATGCAGCTAGCTTGGATTCATCATAGAATTGTGGCCTCAAGGTAGTTGGACTTCTCACATAATGCTGCCTACCCTCATCCCCTTTCAAGTGAGCAGCAAGATACCAAAGCAGAAGCACCGAAGTTCCTTCCAATCCAGCCTTGAAAGTCAGGCGGTATCAAGTCCCCTGCATTCCACTGATCAAGACAGTACAGAGCCTGTCTAAATTCCAAGGGAAGGGAGCCATAGACCCCAACTCTTGAAAAGAGGACTGTCAAAGAAGTTATGGCCATCTTTAATCTGTCACACTTATCTTTTAAAAGAAAAAAGTTACTCAGCAGTCAGGAAAGGCTGTGATGCTCTGGAGGAAACCAACTGAAGAAAATAAACAATGCACTCCTAAATAACCAATGGGTCAAAGAAAAAAATCACAAGGGAAAGTAGAAAATACTTTGACGTGAATGAAACAAAAACTTATAACTATGATACCAAAACTTACGGGATTCAGCTAAAGCAGTGCTTAAAGGGAAATGTCTAGCGATAAATGCTAGATCACAAAAGAACAAAGATCTCAAATCAATAACCTACCCTCCCACTTGCAAAAGAAAAATAAGAGCCAACCCAACTGAAAACAAGCAGAAGGAAGGAAATAATACAGATTAGACCAGAAATACAAGGAATAAGGAATAGAGAACCAGTGCAGAAAATCAATGAAATCCGAAAGCTGGTTCCTTGAAAATGTCAACAATACTGACCAACCTTTAGCTAGACTTATATCAGGTGAAGAGACTGAATTGGTAAATACTATATGAATCCAAAAATTACACAGAGAGAAAAGTCCAGGCTCACCCAAGCTTTATCACTGAATTCTGTCAAACATTAGGCCATGCACGGTAGCTCAAGCCTGTAATCCCAGCACTTTGGGAGGCTGAGGCGGGCGGATCACGAGGTCAAGAGACCAAGACCATCCTGGACAACATGGTGAGACCCCATCTCTACTAAAAATACAAAAAAAAAAAAAATTAGCTGGCCATGGTGGCGTGTGCCTGTAGTCCCAGCTACCTGGGAGGCTGAGGCAAGAGAATTGCTTGAACCTGGGAGGTGGAGGTTGCAGTGAACTGAGACCGCACCACTGCACTCCAGCCTGGCGCCTGGCAACAGAATGAGACTCTGTCTCAAAAAAAAAGAAAATTAATATTAATTCTTCACGACTCTTCCAAAAAATAGAAAATGCAGGAACACTTCTTAACTCATTTTATGAGGTCACTATTACCCTGATGCCAAAAACAGAAAAGATATTACAAGAAAAGAAAACTACAGACCAATATCTTATGTGAATATAAACAAAAATTTCTCAGCAACATACTAGCAAACTGAATCTGCAGCATATAAAAAGAATTACACATACACCCATGGCCAAGTGAGATTTGTCCCAAGAATGCAAGCTTGGTTCAACATTGGAAAATAAATGAATATAATACATCATATCAATAAAATAAGAAACAAAAGTTATATGATATTCTCAATGGATGTAGAAAAAGCTTTTGACAATATTTAACACATTTTCACGATTTAAAAAACACTTAACAAACTGGAAAACAGAAGAGAACTTCCTCACTTAATAAAGTGCATCTACAAAAAGCTTACAGCTAAGTTCATACTTGACTGTGAAACTGCTGTTTTCTCCCTCATGTCGTTAAAACTGATACCGTTTGTGCTTCAAAGGACACTACTGAGAAAGCAAAAATAACTCAGCAAATTAACGAAATACTTATAAATAATATGTCTGATAAAAGACTGCATTCAGAATACATAAAGAAGTCTTCTCACTCAATAATAAAAAGACAAATGACCCAATTTTAAAACGGGCTAAGAATATTAAATAGACATTTCTCCAAACAAGAGTTACAAATGACCCATAAGCACATGAGAAGATACTCAGTATCACTTGTCGTCAGGGAAACACAAATCAAAACCACAAGGAAATACCACTTCATTCCCACAAGGATTTCTAGAAATCTAGGCGTTTATCAACTGACAAATGGATGAACCAAATGTGGTCTACCCATACAATGGAGTATTACTCCACCGTGAAAAAGAATGAAGTATTGATACATGCTACAGCGTGGATGGACCTTGAACACATTATACTAAGTGGAAAAAGCCAGACACAGAAGGCTGTATATTGCATAATTCCAGTCATAGAAGAGGTTTAAAATAGGAAAATCTATGGAGACAGTAAATCTGTGGTTGCTTAGGTCTTCGGGGAACGGTGAAGCTAAGGAGGTGTTAACCACGGAGGATCAAAATGCTCGGAAATGAACGGTGATGACGGCTGACAGCTCTGTCAATGTGCAGCAAACACTGAGCTGTATTATTTCAAGGGGTGTACCTTAGTCTGTTCAAGCTGCTATACCAAAATACCAACAACTGGGTAGCTTTGAAAACAACAGAAATTTATTTCTTACAGTTCTGGGAAGTCCCAAGTCAAGGCGCTGGTCGAATCAGTGGCTGCTGGGGCCCACTTTCTGGGTCACACGTGGCCCCTCTAGCTGCGTCCCCACACGGTGGAAAAGAGGAAGAATAGCTGTCTGGGGCCTCTTTAAAAGGGTGCTAGCCCCATTCACCTAATCACCTCCCAAAGCTCCACCCCAACACCATTACCTCAGTGATTAGGTTTTCAATACATGAATCTGGGGACGCACAAACATTCAGACCACAGCACGCTAAGTTGTATGAGATACAAGCCTAGACATATGTATGTGAATTATATCTCAATAAAGCCAATTTTTATTAAGCCATAGAACCTTTCCAGATTTGTGGGGAGTGGGAGTTGACCCCACCTCCTGATAGAAGGAATGTCAGAGACTTTGAGGCCATCTTTAATCTGCCATACTAAACTTTTTAAAGAAAAAAATCACTCAGATTCAACCTTTTTGAGGAACTCAGCACCGTGATTTAAAAATTCCAGCCCCTGCCGGGCACAGTGGCTCACACCCGTAATCCCAGCACTTTGGGAGGCTGAGGTAGGTGGATCACCTGAGATCGGGAGTTTGAGACTAGCCTGGCCAACATGGTGAAACCCTGTATCTAGTAAAAATAGAAAAATTAGCCAGGCGTGGTGGTGGGTGCCTGTAGTCCCAGCTACTCGGAGGGCTGAGGCAGGAGAATCACTGGAACCAGGAAGGCAGAGGTTGCAGTGAGCTGAGATCGCACCATTGCATTCCAACGTAGGCGACAAGAGCGAGACTCTGTCCCCAAAACATAATAATAATAAATAAAAATAAAAATTACAGACCTTAAACAGACAAGGCTCAGCCAACCGCGTTTGGTCCAAATCCAGCTGACCTCCTGCCTGTGTAAGTAAAGCCCGACTGCGACACAGCCGTAACCACGGCAGCGTTCTCACGGCGCTGCAGAGCTGAGTGTGTGTGACAAGGGCTGAATGCTCACAGAGCCTAGAACATTGACTATCTGTCCCTTTACAGAAAACATTGCCGACTCCTGCCCTAAAACAAAACAAACAAACAACTCGGAAAAGAGTGAGTGAAATATGTGGCGGACAAAAGGAAAGCAGTCTCCGCCCACATGAGCTTGCAGTGACATCATCCCTCAGCAGGCGCTGCTTCTCCTCCAGCACCTTCGATGCCCGCAGCCAGCAGCCACGGTGGGATGGGAGCAGCTCCAGACGCGCAGGTGCAGGGTTTGGCACAAGGCGGGGCTGGGCATCTGTGAGTCAGTAGAACAGCGGGCCTCACCCAACCATCCAGGCAAGAGCACAGGCCGTTTGAATCTGGTAATCACAGGAGCCCTCGGAAGTGGAAGAGGAAGACAAGAGGGCCAGTGTGAAAGACGCAGCGGCCGGACAGGCAGGAACCCGGAGGGCAGGAGGCACTGGGGAGGTGTGGCCTGCGGAGGAACACAGGCAGCCCCAGGGTCCAGGCCAGGCCCCAGCCGACAGCCACCAAGGCGGGGACCTCCATCCTCCTGCCACAAAGACTGGAAGTCGGCTGCAATCTGAATGAGCTGGAAAGCCACTTCTGCCCAGAGCTCTCCGCCCCAAAAGTTCAGTCTTGGGAGACCCTGAGCAGAAAACCCAACTGAGCCAGCTCAGACATCGGACCTGCAATCCTGGGAGCCAGGACAGACCAATATTAGAGGAAGATGAATACAGAGATAGATGATCAATGAGGACAGTGACGGGAGAGGTGGCCGGCTGGCTGTCACCTGTGGCCAAGCAGCCAGGAAGGCTGACCCCAGCTCTGCGGTCATGGAGGGGCACTCCGAGGCCCTGAGCACTGGGCAGCCCCTGCTGAGCAGAGCTGTCCTCCCTCTGTTCCCTCAGGGTCTGGCAACCTGAGCTGCCTATTGCTGGGCTGGGTTTCTCCAGTGGTCCCAGCCCCACGTCAGGGGCTCCTTTTCGGAGACTGAATAGGGGAGCCCTGGTCAGGCATTAAGTAGAGGGGACACATTCAGTCCCTTTCTGCCCTCTGGAGAACCAGCGTCTCTACCCTAACCACACCCTCAACCCTCACCTGCACGTGGGTCACACGGGATGTGAGAATCCTGAGCTGCTCTGCTCAGCCTCCCGTGGAACAAGGCTGAACAGGCTCCTGGGTGACTTCTGGGATCTCGTGGCCATGAGTTGTGGTTGAGGATCCCGGATGTTCTGAGAATGGTGGAGGAGGAAGTGTGGGTAGGCTATGGGCCGTGGGCCAGAGTCCACTGTCCATCTCCTGCCACGGCCGCCCCCTGCTCCAGGACATCCTAACTGCCGCTGAAGCCAAGCTTCCAAAACCAAGGCCAACTAGGAGACTCCGCCCTCCCAAAATTCACCCAGGCACCCTGGAACCTGAATCCCCTGCCTGCCCGCACAGACATATACATGTACACACACCTAGACACGTGCACACACATCTGCATGTGTGCACACACATACACACATATACGCACACGAACAGGCTCCCTACCACCAGCACAGTCACCACATGGCATCCACGTGGCAACTCCCTCAATTTCTTTCTTGTCTGTTTTATTTTTTAATGGCTTAAAACAACAAAATCTCCCCCCCCCCCATTCTGAAGTTCAAAGGTCCAATTCGCAGCAGGCCATGCTTCTCCTCCGGACACTCTGGGGAGGGTCCTCCTCACCTCTTCCGGCTCCTGGGGGCTGTCAGCACTCCTGGCTGTGTCCCCGTCCTTCCCACGCCTGGCATTGTCTTCTCATTGCCTTCTCCTCACGTCTGCGTCTATCCTCTTCTGTCTCTTACAAGGACATTTGTCACTGGATTTAGGGTTCACCTTCATCCAAGATGATCTTAAGATACTTAATTTTATCTCTACAGACGTTTTTGCCCATGGGGTCACATTCTCATGTTCTGGACACATCACTCTCAGGGCTGCCATTCTACCCCCCACACCTGCGCACAGCTATCTGGACCTAGAAGCTGTGTCCTCTCTGCGACCCAGTGGACTTGAGTGCCTGGCACCCAACACCCACACAAGGTGGCCACCAACCTGGCCAAGGGGACTGTCTCCAAGGTGATCATAGGACATGAGGCAGGGCTCCTGAGCCAGTCCCTCCAAGCCTGCCTCACTCCCCGTATGGCCAGAAGAGTAGCTGAGGCCAACCCTGAGGCAGTCAAGGTATCCTCTAAGCCCAGAAGTGCCAGGGATCAAGGCTGCCCAGCTCCAGACAGGGTCGCCATACTCCCAACCCTCGGAGGGGCCCCCCTGCCTCCCAGCTCCAGACAGGGTCGCCATACTCCCAACCCTCGGAGGGCCCCCCCTGCCTCCCAGCTCCAGACGGAAGCACCTGCCAGCTTCACCGGTCTCCACACCACAGCCTGGGATCTTGCTTGAATGCAAGAGAACACAGGATCTCATTGAGGGCTCTCTAGAGGCCCACGTGTCTCACTCCTGGACACCAGGCCTGCCCTCACCACTGCCCCTGGACACCGGGCGGGGGTCCCGGCCACTCTTTTGGAGGTTCCGGAAGGCCATCTGACATTGCAGATGCAGCCACTTCACTGTTTTGTCCCCCACAGTATGCCAGTGTCCACGCTCCCCACAAGAGCCCCTCCCAGGGCCCCGCCCTCCTCTGAGAGGTGCTGATGACAGTGGAGTGTGGAACCTTCTGCCAGCCAGCCGCAAGTGGGCCCTTGGGGGGTCCTGCCCCACAGGGTCATGCACAGTTTGGCCACAGGAGCTCCAGGGCAGCTTGAACACAGCTCTGAGGATGCCTCCCACAGCAGGAGGGACAGGAAAGGCCAGCTCCAAGTCCCACACTTCATTCTTCAAGCTGTGAAAATCAAGCTGTTACCTTGGGAGGTGAGGCCCTCCAGATGGGAACCTCGAGGCTGGGAGCAGGTGTGTCCCTCGGAATTTGGGGGAATATTTGGTCCCTGCATAGTGTCTGGACTTTAATATCACCTGCTCCCATCCACCCCGGCATCACTTCACAACCCCATGCTCAGCAAGCACCAGAGAAAACTCCCCAATAAACGATGAGTGTTAATGCTTGATGCAATAAGACGTGATTAAATTTTACACAAGGGAGGGATGTGGGTACTTCAGAATCGTGAAGACTTAGCTTGTCCACAAAGCTGTCAGCGTTAGACACAAGGAGGGCAGACAGGCACTCGGGCTGACGCAGATTGCTCGGTGTGTTTACAGAAGTGCGCACAGCATAAAGATCGCCTCCTCCATTTTCAAAATCAGTCTCCTCCATTGTGCACAGGAAAGTCGTGGTCTGGAAAGGTTTTTCTATTTCAATAATGCCGCCCATTTTGTGGTGTTTAAAGAGGGAGAAGATGCAAGGCTTATTTAAAAAGTAAAAGTATCTAGATGCCTCCCAAAAGAAATCAAGATGAAAAACACCCCAAGGAGGGCAGCCAAGTGGTGAGAGCTTCCGGAATCCTCTGGGCTGATGCCCACCCCACAGGCCATGCCAGAGAAGGGCCTGGGGTGGCAGGAGGTGGAGGCGGGCACAGCCCTTGGCTCTCCCCACTCCCTGAGGCGCCCACCTCCAGGGACCCCTTTCTAGTAGGTTAAGTGAGTGCTCCCACTCCTCCACCTGCCCCAGCAAGCAAGCCACAAAGCAGGCACCAGGCAGGCCCGCCCAGCTGTGCGAGCAGAAACTGAGGAAGGCCAACTGCCCCAACCAGAGGGAACTAACAGAGACCTCAGAGAGATCGCGGGGCAGAGGTCAAGTGCAGGAGCCCCACACCCACTCCCTCGCTGTGGGACCTCAGGGTGAGACTGAAGCCACTGACTCACAGAAGCCACTTTTCTCGCCTAAAAACTGGGACCTGGGTTGTGCCTCCAGGGTGGCTGAGGGAAGTGCCCGGACAGCCATGACATGACAGACGGACTGCGTTACTGCTGTTCAGAGATGCAGCTGATGAAACACTCTGGGAGGAGGAATGAAACCGGGTGGGCTCCTGCAGAAAACAAAGCATTTAATCACCCACTCCAGAAGCCCAGTGCAGGGAGCAGCCGGGGACCTTTAATGGCATCAATCCAGAAAGACAAAGAGAGCCAGGAGAGGCTGCAGCCACCAGCCTTGCGCAAGTGGAACTCCCAGCAGATCTGAGAATGCTGACTCCTCAGCCAGCAGCGCCACAGCCCAGAGGCGGCCCAGACCTGGAGGAGGCCTGGGAGGTCAGGCGTGGGTGGCTCCACCGCCTCTGAGGGGCGGGAAAGGGGCTGCGCACAGAGGGGCGGTCACAGGCTGCATAAGATGCTTTGGGCTCTCTCTGTCCCCTGCCTGTGGCCCAACAGAAGACCAGCTGTGTCACTGCGAGGAGAGGGTGACGCTGAGGGTCAGTGGAGAGGGCGAAGGGGCCGTGCTGAAGACAGCAGAGTAAACAGATCTTACACACACGGTGCACAGACCCACATCTCCAACTCAGAAGGCCCGTCAGACTCGCCCTCCAGTAAAGAAAGACCTAAAGATATGGCTACATCAGCTGCCCTCCAGCCCAGCCCAGGCGCTGCTCCAACACCCCACCCTGAAGCAACTGAGCAGCACCCAGCTCAAATATAGGACCCAGAAAAAGGTGGATTTCAGATCAACAACAAATCATTTTTTAGTGTAAGTATGTCCCATGTAATATTTGGAACATACTTATACTAAAAAAGTTTTCCAAACCTAACTGGGCTCTCGGTAATTTTTGTTGTTAAATCTGGCAACTTTACCCCCACCCCAACACACACATACACGCACGCACACACACGTACATGCACACGCGTGAGTGCGCACACACACACACACACACACACACACACAGAGCTTATCCATGATTTCTCACGTCTCTCTCTTAGGTGAGAGCAGGCAGCCAAAGAGCACCACAGTCTTGAGCAGGCGTCCCCAAACTACGGCCCGCGGGCCGCATGCAACCCCCTGAGGCCATTTTTTTTTTGAGGGCCCACAACCAGAGACTTTTAATCAGTTGATCTTGATGAAAAAATTACGTCAGCATTTTTTAAAGCTCCATAAGTGTCTTTAATGGGTAGCTCAGTGTGGGGCATCATTGGTCTGGTGAAAACAGCAGTGGATTATTTTTGATCAACCACTAACAAATTGTGTGATCGATCTTGAAAAAAAATATGAATTTCTCTAGGCCACAGAATATTAGACTGAAAAATTAGACACTTGAATTAGAAAATTTCCTTTTACCTCTCAACTCCTAAGATAAACAATTAAAATGATCATTTCTAATCATAAATTATAATTTTCAACACTTTTGCTCAGCATTTACAACATGAATATACTACGGGGGAATATATATTGCTGGGATTTTACTCCCAGGAAATATATAAACTATGTAAGCTAATTGGGAGACCAAAACTTATGCATACAAAGAGAAAATCGCAATTCAAAATAGCACGTGCTAAGTGTGTACGCAGGGTCATTTCAACACTGACCATTTCTCTAGAACTGGATTACCACTGTAAAAGAAAACGTTAGTAGACCAGGTAAACAATCAAGGAGGACTTTATTCCAGACTGTTGCAATGGGGAGAGAGATTAAATTCAACTCTGCTGAAACAAAAGGCTAAAGGGGAGGATTTGTAAATGCTGGAGTGAGTTAATGGAGGGCACCTCTTTCCTTGGTGGTCAGTGAGAGGAGCACAGTATGTGGCGGCCCTCCAACGGTCCGAGGGACGATGAACTGGCCCCCTGTGTAAAAAGTCTGGGGATGCCTGGTCTTGAGGAAAGCTCTGATAGAGAACAGAAGTGGGGCCAGCAGCAAGTTAGAGGAAAGACAATACTGGAAGAAAAGCCAAGGCTTTTTCCTACATCAAAGGGCCCAGCAATCCCCTGTGGGGGTCATGCAAGGAGACCCACTCAGAGACTCCTCCTGTGACAATTCACAACCCGGGTGCCAATACAAGCTCCTACAAGTATCCAGAGAAAAACAAGGAGGTTTCATAATGGATTGGAACCAGGAAGATGCTAGGACTTCTCAACCACAACCTCAGAAGCCAGAAACCAGCAAGGCACGGTGGCTCATGCCTGTAATCCTAGCACTTTGCAGGGCCAAGGCAGACAGATCACCTGAGGTCAGGAGCTTGAGACCAGCCTGGAAACCCCATATCTACTAAAAATACCAAAATTAGCCGGGCACGGTGGCTCACGTCTATAATCCCAGCTACTCAGGAGGCTGAGGCAGGAGAATCACGTTAACCCGGAAGGCGAAGGTTACAGTGAGTGGACATTGTGCCATGGCAGTCCAGCCTGGACAACAAGAGCAAAACTTTGAGAGGGGAAGGGAAGGGAAGGGAGGGGAGGGGAGGGGAGGGGAGAGGAGGCAGAGAGAGAGAAAGAAAAGAGAGAGAAGAAAGAAAGGAAGAAAGGAGAAAGGAAAGGAAGAAAGAAAGAGAGAAAAGGAAGGAAGGAAGGAAGCAGGGAGTAGAGACAGAGAGAGAGCAGAGGACAGAATGTGGGTCAAGAGTGAAGAGAGAACTGGAGCCTGCCCTGGGGGAATCCAGCAGACAATACCCAAGATGAAAAATCAGAAGTGGCAACAGGATCATGTTATTCTAAGATATCCCAGGTAAATATGAAAATAATTGGCTGAAAGACTCAAAGTGTTTGCCCCCAGAAAGCGGAGCGGTATGACAGGCCTGTGGAAGGGCTGCTGTTTTGCCTTTAAATTCTCTGCATGTATAACTAATAAAAAGAACAAATAAATTTTTAAAGAAATAAAGTTTCCAAAAATCTAGATAGGTGTGGAGTTAGAGCCAAGATAAAGATTGAGACTTTTCAGCAACTGCTATTATTTAATATAAGCCTTGGCAGGAAAACGCAAACATCTGGGGATGGGTGTTGGCAATTGTGCTGGGGAGGGCATTAGCCCTGAATCTTCGTCTCATACGCGCACAGCCCTAGCACCCTAAATCACATCGATTCTCAGTGAAAATCGTCTGCAAGTACAGGCAGCCTCAAGTCAAAACCTCAGCGGCCTCCCTAAGTTCCTCCTCTGTGGAATGCTGAGGCCACCTGCCTCAGTTTCCTCTCGCTGCTGTAACAATTACCACAATTTAGTGGCTCAAAACAACAGGAATTTATTTTCTCACAGTCTGAAGCCCAGAAATAAAAAATCAGTCTCTCTAGGATAAAATCAAGTTGCCAGCGAGGCTGGATCCTCGTGAAGGTTCGAGGGAGAATGCCTTTCCCTGCCATTCCCAGCCTCCAGGGCCCCTGCAGGATCATCTCCCCATTCCAAAACCCTTGACTCAACCACATCCGCAAAGCCCATTGCTGTGATCTGTCTCTGTCCTCCCAGAATGCACGTGTTGAAACGTAGCTCCCCATGTGTTGGGTCCGGAGCCAGGACTCTGGGAGGTGACGAAGTCACAGCGTGAAGTCCCGTGGATGGGATTAGAGCCTCATTACGGGGCCCCAGAGCCTGCGCTGACCCTTCCACCGTGCAAAGGCACAGGGAGAAGGTAACTAGCCTGCGAGCCAGAACGGGGGTCCTCTCCAGACACCGCATCTGCCAGTGCCTCGATCTTGGACTTGCCAGGCTCCAGAACTGTGAGAAATACTTTCTGTTGATTCTAAGCCACTCAAACTACGGCGTTTTGTTATAGCAGCCAGAACAGACTGGGGGGTCCCCGAACCCCCGGCCGTGGCCTGTTGGGAACCCTGTGAGGGCAGATGAGTGAGCATTAGCGCCTGGGCTGCATGAGCTCCGCCTCCTGTCAGATCACTGATTCTTATTGGAGCGCGACCCCCTCCTGTGCACTGCGGGTGCGTGGGATCTGGGTTGCCTGCTCCTTATGAAAATCTAATGCCTGATGGTCTGAGGTGGAACCGTTTCATCCCAAAACATCCCCCTTCCCCTTGGGTCTGTGGAAAGATTGTCTTCCAGCAAACTGGTACCCTATGCCAAAAAGCTTTGGACCACTGAACTAAGACATCCTTTTGCCATATGAGGTTACGGTCACAGGGTCCGAGGATTAGGGCAAGAATGTCTTTGGGGGCAGCCACGCAGCCCACTGCAGCCTTGCAGTCGGTGACGTGGCCACAGATGCAAAAGGCTGGAGTGATGGAGGAGGGGGAGGGCCACGGATGAAGTAACGCAGGGCGTCTGCAGAAGCCAGAAAAGACAAATAAATGTATTTTCCCCTCAGAGCCCCCAGAAGGATCCCCTGTGGACTCCTGAGCCCAGAAGCGTAAGAGAGTAAATGAGTGTTGCTTTAAGCCACTGGGTGTGTGGTCATTTGTAGCTGCAACCCTGGGAAGCGACGTGGCCTTTGGGCAGCGCCTTCCTGCAGCTGCCTTGGGACACTAAGGGGCCTGGGAACCTAGAAGGAATGAGGAGACAGGCTGGGTGAGACCCGGGTGCCTCTGGGTGGTCTGGCTCCTGAGTCCAGGGGTGACTGTGGGTGCCGAGCAGGGTCACGTGTCCCAGTCTCTGAGTCCACCAGGAGTGTCCAGGCATCTGGGACACCCGGCAGCAGTGGGAGGCCGGCTCCTGGGATGCCACAGTGACCAGCGTGCACAAGCATCGCACAGAGGGCAGACGGGCGCTCAGTGTGGACTGAGTCAATGCTCTACCTGGCCTCGGGCTCTCAAAAGTCATTTTAGGCTGAAGGTGGTCAGTGAATCGCATCTGAGGGCACAGGAGCCCTGGGCCCTCCTGGCTAACGGGGTTCCTTGGGAATGCAGAACCCTACACGGAACAACCCTGCAGAGTCCCCCCAGTCTCTGCGGGGTCTGGGCAGGGGTGGAGGTGGAAGGTCCCCCAGATACTCTCGGAGATTTTCACACCATTTCAGCAGCACATTCAGAATTCAGCCTGCGCCGGCTGCAGCGGGAAAAAAGAATTATGACTTGTGACTTTGGAAAGCGAGAAGCTGCCCAGACTCCCCCTCCATGAGACATTTGGGGTGGGAAGTTCAGGGAGAATTTCAACTGCAAGACCAAGGTGATTTAGAAGGTAAAACATTTGCATTTGTGTCAAATTTCCACACCTTCCCCCTCCGGATCCTGCCGCCCCTGCTTCCCACACAGCTTGGCTCCCCCCGCGGCCCGCCTGACGACAGCCGGCTTTGGGGGCTCACGTCTGCAGGTTAGAGTCCCCCCACCCCAGCAGCCCTCCAGCCACCTCGGGCTCCACCCAAGCCCTTCCTCAGGCTGGATCAGATCCCCAGGCCACCCTGGGGCGGAAACTCGCCCTCCCGCCTTGGCCCTCGCACGCACACTGCCTCCATTGTCCAGGCAGCCCAGCTGGCCCGAGGCCAGCCTCACCCCAGCTATTACAGATTTTTCAAATCCTTCCATTTATGTATTTGGTTTGGTAGCTTTAGGTTGATGATGTACTTAATTTCACCACTGTATTGAGTTTGAATGAACTGAAAGGAAAACACGCAAATAGAGAACAATGCCTGGCCAGCCCGCCTGCCCGAGGACAGGTGTTTCCCATCCACTCTGCTGCGCCCTTGGCCATTCTCCTCGCGGAGCGAGGTGCGCCCCAGGCGTTTTCTTTGAGGCAGCTTTGTGATAAATGCAGGTCCCAGGCCCCAGCTGGACTCCCGTTGAGACTGCTCTTTCTTGGGGCTTTTAAAGACAGCAGGGTTAGCAGGAGGGCTCCTCTGTCACAGAAATATCTGATCCCCAGGGGTAGCAGCCCCTAAGCTTGTCCCACTCCCAGCAGATGTAGAATAGCATGAAGATCTGTGGACACAGCAGGCAATCTACTCAATCCCCAGCCCCCGCCTTCATTCTAGAATTTGTAGTCTCTCTACAGTTTTGCAAAAGTGGTTTTTGTAAAGGTAATAAAAGGACAGAAGAGCAAAGTAAAATGGCCCGGTAGGTAAACCCAGGTATTTTAAAGAAGTTGCTTATTTGATGGGGGCCCTGCTTCAGGCCAGCGACAAAAGCTTACCTCGGTGCAGGGGGCCTCAGCAGTCACCTCTCCAGGTTCAAGACCTGAGCACACTCCAGCCACCCAAATGGCTTGAGTTCCTTGGGGCTGTGTCCACGCCTCAGCCACAGGGCCAGCTGCCTGGGTGGGCGACCACTCAGCTATGCAGTACCCATGTTCAGAAGGGGCCCTGCATGTGGCGGCCACAGCTCTGTGATCACTTTCTTGAGGATCTTAACAATTGCCTTTGAATTTCTGTTTGGTAAATAAACTCTGATGGGACAGTGGAGCAGAGGCTCCCAGCATTCCCACCTCCACAGGACGCATGCTCTGCCCTCACCAGCACCTGGGCAGGAGGGTCAGCGTCCGGTGCACATGGCCAGCCTCCCACCTTGAGTGCCAAGTCACAAGGTGGGCCGGGCTCCTGTGTGGACCATGCATTTGCACCAGCTCTGATGTGGGGATGGGGGGAGGGTCTGCCACCCAACCCAGAGTACCCTGCACTTGGAAACAGCTGTAGAAATCCAGGCAAGCCCTGGACTCAAGACACATCTACAAAGCCTAACATGGCCTCTGTCGCCTCAGCCCTCCCATCCGAGCAGGCCCAGAGAAGGGCCACCGCCGAGACCTAGAAGACACCCCCACCCAGACCATCCACATCCCCGTGTCCGCTCCCGAGCTGCACAGCCCTGCACTGCATCCTCCATGGCACTCACTGTGATGAGACGGTACACACTGAATTCTTTGTTTTGCTTTTTTGAGACAGGGTCTCCCTCTCTCACCCAGGCTGGAGTGCAATGGCACAATCTCAGCTCACTGTAAACTTCTGCCTCCCGGGTTCAAGCAATTCTCCTGCCTCAGCCTCCTGAGTAACTGGAATTATACGTGTGTACTACCACAGCCTGGCTCATTTTTGTATTTTTAGTAGAGACAGGATTTCACCATATTTGCCAGGCAGGTTTCAAACCTGACCTCAGGTGATCCACCCACCTTAGCCTCCCAAAGTACTGAGATTACAGGCGTGAGCCACCGTACCTGGTCTGAATTCTTTACAGACACACACAGTGAGAGACATCCGGCTGCATCCAGGCTCTGCTAGTCACTTGCTGAGTGACCACAGAGAGTTTCTTAACCTCTCTGTGCCTTGGTTTCCTCACCTAAAAGATAGAGGGGACAGACTTTCTGCATCGAAGGGACAATGTATGTGAAGATCCTGGCCCAGCACCCTGCTGACACCTCACGGGGCTTTACAGCAGCCTGCTCATCTCCTGTACCCACATGCACACCTGTGTTTGGCTGCACACACACACATGCATACACACATGCACACACACTCATGCACACACACATTCATACACACGTGCACACTCAAGCGCATACACGCACGCTCATGCACACACTCATGCACACACATGCACAGATGCATGCACATTCACACTCACGCACGCACACACATATGCACATGCACACGCACACACTCCATGCACACACGCAGAGATGTGTGCGCAGACATGCACACACACACACCCCCCCTCCCAGTGAACACAATCCATACTCTACACTTGTGTTTCTTACAAAGGCCAAACACGGGCCTTGAAGATCACAGGCAGGAAACAGATATTTGTTAAATCAGTAAATGAATAATACACTCTTTACGTCAGGATTTTCTTCCTCTGGTAAGTCCTCAGGAGATTCTACTGTTGTTCTGCTTTGTAATTGCATCCTTTACTAATCTGAGACTTAACGTACATATTTTTGTTTTATTTCTTTTTTTTTTTTTTTTGAGACGGAGTTTCGCTCTTGTTACCCATGCTGGAGTGCAATGGCGTGATCTCGGCTCACCGCAACCTCCGCCTCCTGGGTTCAGGCAATTCTCCTGCCTCAGCCTCCTGAGTAGCTGGGATTACAGGCACGCGCCACCATGCCCAGCTAGTTTTTTGTATTTTTTTAGTAGAGACGGGGTTTCACCATGTTGACCAGGATGGTCTCGATCTCTCGACCTCGTGATCCACCCGCCTCGGCCTCCCAAAGTGCTGGGATTACAGGCTTGAGCCACCGCGCCCGGCCATTTTTGTCTTATTTCTAATACGGTCTAACTTAACCAACAACCTGTCAGAGCTGTCCACAGGACATTTACTGTATGCTCAGAGGTGGGTGACCTCTAAAGTCCCCATAGGACTGAGCATACAGTAAAGGCATCAGAAAAGTGGCTGTGTTAATGAATGAGTGAATAAATGAGTGAATGGCCTGGTGTCCTCATGGCCAATAGGATTTGTCTTCTGACCAGCTGGGTCAGCAGCTACAGCTGCCCTTAGAGCTCTGTAGAGGGTGGTCATGAGGCTGAGTCTGTCCTCCATGAAGAGGGGTTGCTGATGGGCTGATGGTCTTTGCCCTGGTGTGGAGGTGGCCATGGGGTTGCTGACGGGCTGGTGGTGTCTGTCCTGGCATCGGAGGTGGCTTTGGGTTCACTGATGAGCTATGATGACTATCCTGGCATGAGAGGTGGCCATGGGGTCACTGATGGGCTGGTGGTGTCTGTTCTGGCATGGGAGGTAGCCATGGGATCACTGATGGGCTGATGGTGACTGTCCTGGCATGGGAGGTGGCTGTGGGGTCACTGATGGGCTGGTGGTATCTGTCCTGGCATGGGAGGTGGCCGTGGAGTCACTGACGGGCTGGTGGTGTCTGTTCTGGCATGGGAGGTGGCCGTGGGGTCACTGATGGGCTGGTGGTGTCTGTTCTGGCATGGGAGGTGGCTGTGGGGTCACTGATGGGCTGGTGGTGTCTGTCCTAGCATGGGAGGTGGCTGTGGGGTCACTGATGGGTTGGTGGTGTCTGTCCTAGCATGGGAGGTGGCCGTGGGATCACTGATGGGCTGATGTCGACTATCCTGGCAGAAGAGGTGGCCGTGGGGTCGCTGATGGGCTGGTGGTGTCTGTCCTGGTGTGGGAGGTCACTGATGGTGTCTATTCAAGTGTGGGAGGTGGCCAAGGCAAGAGAGGGCTTTGCCTATGCCAGCCCAAATAACCCTTCTAATTTTAAAGTTAAGAAAACTGAGTCCCAGAGAGAAGAGTGAGGTCCTGAAGGTGAGCCCAGTTTGGTTTGAGTTGAGAAAGAAAGAAGAGCATGGCGTCCACTCCACAAGTGCCACGGCACGGGAGTGAGAGGAAAACATCTCCAATCTGAGCTCTGCACGTGCAGAAGAGGCAGCAGATCTCATCCAGCCTGGGCCTTCCCACCGCCCAGTAGTTACTATACTGCAGGGAGCTGGGTTCACTATGAAGGAAACGGTCAATGGCTCTTTCAAAATCCTAAACCCATGCAGGCTGCCAACAGCGCATTCTGCAGGGTATTTTCGATTTCCTTAGACAAAAAAAGAGAGAAAGAAATTGCTTAATATGAAACTAAAAATGAGATTAATATAAAGATTTTTAAAGTTTATTTTGCTCTGACTAGGACCCCAATAACTGTATATATCTGTGAAATAAATGCAGCCCCGGAGTATTATTTCATGAAGCACCGGAGTCCTCTAAATTCCTCGCCAGCCCCAGCCCTGTGAAAAGAACAGAATTCAAGAACCACAAGAGCCTGCGCTTGGAGGGGCAGCCGGCCGGTCACAGGGCCCTTTGTGTGACTGCACATACTTTGGCTTGGGGCAGAGAAAACGCTTTTGCCAAAAGGGTTATTATGACCTGAGCCATGATTCATGCGAGTGCTTCCCGGGAGGGGTGTTTTATTATGATTTCTCAGCTCTCAGCTCCTTCTTGCCCCCGAAGTGGGGCTGGGCTGCATTCCTGCAATACTGGGCTGTTCATAAAACACAAATGGTCCATTCACTGTGCCCCAGGGGCCGCTGGAGGATGACTCCTACCTCCCAGCCTGGCCCTCCAGCCACAGTCCTTGCCCCAGGGGAGCTGGCCTGGGGGTCCCTAGAGTGAGCCTGGTTGCAGCGGCCGCATCCTGGCATCAAGCCTCTTTTCTGTCTGTTCTAAGTGGCTGACCTTCCACAGTCACAAAAAGCAGGCTTTATGAATGGCACTGCAGGACCCCCATTTCATGGGAAGGAAGGAGGCCACCCCTGTACCGGGTCCCAGGACGGGGTACACGCGTGTGGTCAGGTCCCCTTCTGTGTGTCCTGGCTGTGCCGATTGCACCATCGGGCTGGCTGCTTCTACCTCGCTCAGCCCCTAATGATGTCAAAGAAGCACACAGACCTCGTGCTGAGAAAAGGAATCTTACTCGCAAGTAAGGATTGCAGGAGGGTCCAGCTGGAGAAAGATAGCTCACCAGTAAACATATGCCAGGCACTTAAGATGAGACACAGACATCCCACAGCTAGCATGTTTACAGCAGGTCTGTTCCTGCCTTTTGGTAGAAAAAGGGCCATTTTTAACATGGTTCTCCTATCTGGACAGTCAAAGCCAACATTCCTATACCCAGCATTGCAGGAGTCAGAGAAGCTTACAGGAAGTGTTACAGGTTTCTTTATTTGGGGGGAAGCTAACACCCCAGAAGCTGCATACTCTCCAGCCTCACCCACCTCCACAACCCTCATCTCTATGCCCTGCAGGAGCGAAGGGAGACCCACTTTCTTCCTGAGGCCAGAACCCTCATGCAGGAGCCCAGAGCCCAGGGGGAAGGGCTCCTGTGTATCTGTGGGCTCTGGGGAAGCTGAGGCGGCTCCCTCAAGTTCTGGAGCTCTCCGCAGAGATGAGGACTTGATCCAGGAAACATGACCCCCTAGCTAGCTGGCCCAGAAGGAGGCTGGAACACAGCACCCTCCCTGAGGGAGGCTGGCCCTGCCTATCTTCATCAGGACCAGACCCTCCCAGGAGCCACCGAGTATCACTGCCCCTCACCCAGCCCCATCTCACCCTCAGACCTGCACATCCCACGCGGCGGCCACCGGCCACAGGAGGCCACCAGGCACACAAGACAAGGGAGCCGTCACAGAGAGGCTACCAGTGTCAAAAGCACACCACATGCCAAAGACTCAGGACGCAAAGGAAAGCACAGTATCACATTCTCAATTTTATAGTGATCATAGATTGAGATACCATTTTAAACTGAGGGTCTAATAGAATACATCATTAGAGTGGGTTCCCCTGGGTTTTTTACTGTTTTAATGCAGCATAGAAACAGTAAGAAGAAGCCACAGCAGCTGCCATTAACAGACATGGCCTGGGTTTGTCTGCAGTGTCCGCCACCGCCCCAGGCTGTCCCAGCCACACTCCGCTCTGTACTCACCCCCCAGCTCGACACAGAGCATCGGCCCCTGCTGGCGGCTGGGTCCAGAAGGTCAGAACCTCCCTGAAGTGAAGAGTGGCCTCGGGTAGCCGGGATCCCAGGCCTTGTATCCAGCCGTCATCCTCCCTGGGACCATCCCTTGGTCAGCCCCTCTCCCGCTACCCTCAGGGACCCACCTTTCCCCAAGTCCCCTTGCCACCAGGCTCCTCCCATCCCTGCCTCCCCTTCATCAAGAAACAGGAGCCACCGCTGGACGCCTCCTGAGTGGGCCCTTGAGGACTCGGCCTTGCCTGGAATTTCCCAGGGCTCTGTAGGGCCACCGCTCCCTTAGTGCAGGGCTTGGAGGGCTTCCCCCACCAGGCCTCTGAACAGCACCCCACTCGCTCCGTCTCTACCCCTCACCCTGCTTTCTAGCTCTTAACCCCATGTGATCATAAATCTGCGCTTATTTCTCGTGAAGCCTCTGTCCTTCCACTAAAGCTCCCTGCAGGCCCAGACTTCCACCGCCCTTCACAGCCTGGGAGACGAACAGTGAGAGCCCCACATGCCCCCGTGTCCCCACGTCCCCACGTCCCCACGTCCCCATGTGCAAAGGTGCCTGCATCTCAGAGGCTGAGGGGCTTTTCTGCCACAGACCTCCACCCAAACTCCAGTCTGCCTAAGCTCCATCCGATCCCCTCCCCACCTCCATGCTTCCCCCGCCCAGGGCCCGCCCCCAGCCCACTCAGGGTCTCAGCCCTGTCCCTGTGTCTGCCTCCGCAGCCTTCTCCTCCATCCTCCTGTCTTCTGAGCGAAGCTGCCTACGCGGCGGTGACCCAGGGTCCACCGGCTCCCTGCGTGCTCTGTCCAGGCCAGGGTCCACCCGCTCCCTGCGTGCTCTGTCTGGGAGCTCACTGATGTCCACAGCTGAGCGCCTGAGATCCTGAGGAGTGCTTTTGAGGGGATGTTAAACTGGATCGGGGTGGGCCCATCATCGTGAGCTTACAGGACAGACTGAGGTCGGCAGGTGTTTCAAACCCCACCCTGGCTGTGGCTCCTCCCACCTGGACAGATAGCGACAGCTCTCCAAAAGCTGTGGTCCTCATCCAGGAGGGTACCAGCTGCCTCCAGGGTGCTTGGGCCAGCATCACCCTCAAAAGAAGCCAGGAGTCCACTACAGACCAATGGCCACACAAGACCCTCGGAGGGCCAGGGGAAGGGTGGGGACAAGCTCACTGCTTCCTTCTCTCCGTAATGCCCCTGCCTTTCTGTGGAGCGTTGGGATCTGCCACCTCCTTGACACCCTCTTCCTTCCTGCTGCGTGGAGAAGCGGCTCACCTGTTCCCCAGATGCCAGTGAACACACACAGGTCAATAAGCTCACGAAAAATCCATAGGCTAGCCTCACTGCCTCCCATTGTTCAGGACCAGCCTGGTCCTCTGAAGCGAAGGCGCCCAGATGTCCCATGGGCACCACAGCAGGACCCACACGCCATCCTCCATCGTCCCCCAGATCTGATCCTCAGCAACATCCTCTCTTCTGTCTGCTTTGCCATCCAGTCTAGAGCCTTCTCACCTTCAGCACCTCTCAACCCTCAGCCAGCCAGTCCCCAGCCCTGCTCACTTAGCTCCTGTGTCTTTCCGGAGTCCCCTGTCCAGTCCTCCTTGCCTTGCCCTAACCCAAACCTCGATCTCACCCCAACTGGGGCAGCCTCTCCCCATCTCTCGCTCCTTTTCAGAGCCTCCTGCCCAAAGGGTCTCACAGAGACTTATGTCAATGGTAAGGCACTGTGACAGTTGTCAGAAGCAAAATGGATTTCCTTGTGTTAAAAAAAAAAAAAAAAAAACCCTGACACATAGAGCCAGGGAAGGCCATGGAAAGAGGGTTCTCATGCCCAAATCCCTGATAACAAAAACTATCACAAAAGACTGCAAAAACCACCACCTAGGCCAGGCGCAGTGGCTCACACCTGTAATCCCAGCACTCTGGGAGGCCCAGGAGGGTGGATCACTTGAGGTCAAGAGTTCAAGACCAGCCTAGTCAACATGGCAAAACCCCATCTCTACTAAAAATACAAAAACTTAGCTGGGTGCGGTGGCACATGCCTGGAATCCCAGCTACTCAGGAGGCTGAGACAGGAGAATCACTTGAACTCCGGAGGTGGAGGTTGCAGTGAGCCCAGATCACGCTACTGCACTCCAGCCTGTGTGATGGAGCAAGACGCCATCTCAAAAAAAAAGAAAAGAAAAAAGAAACCCACCATCTTGCACAAAGGCTGTCACCATCTCGCACAAAAAAAAAAAAAAAAAAAAAAAAAAAAAAAAAAAAAAAAAAAAACAATTCTGTGAGGACGTCTGCCCAGCAACTGCCTGACCAACCTTGGACTGGCATCATCCTTGTGATTGATCTTTGCAGCCACAGATAATTATCTCAAAACAATTACGTAATCCTCCTCATTTTAGTGACGCTGTCTTTTCCCTCCCTGAGTGTGCATACGGCTTCCTATGGCACACGTGTCCCATTGCAGTGCTCTATTTCCAGATACATTCCATTTTCTTTCAGAGTCTCTCTGTTATTTAGGTTAACAGGACTTGGCACTATTTGGGTTATACCATTCTGTGAGCTCCCATTCACCCACAGGATAAAAGTCCAATGTTTAGTTGATTTTTTAACTAGAAACAAGTCTCTCAATATCTCAAGTCAGGAATTCACTGCCAATCTATCAACGAGACTTTGTCTTCCTTGAACGTCCTCCTCGCTAAATAAGCTCAGATTGCCCCAGGAATGAGATTCATCAGTGAGAAGTTCTCTGCAAGGAACCAGTGGTGAGAAAAGGCCCAAGGCATAAGCTCCGGTGCCGTCCATCCAGACACCGTTCTCCAAGTAGACACTTGGCTACTTACGCCGAATAGCACAGACTAGCACCTACCACCTCTCATAGGAGCAGTGGAGAGCAATGTTCTTAAAACCTGCGTGAAGAGAATCCGTGATTGAAATATATTCTATGCACAAGAAAAGGTCTTCTAAGTTTTCCGTCCGCATCCTGGTGGAAAGAACAAGATCTGGACTGACACCCAACATGAGGGCCCTTAGGATGGGCTGCCTGGAAAGTCCAGCCCTTTACCGTAACAACTAGGAAACTGAGGTTCAAAAAGGACAGTGGCCTTCCCAAGCCAGCGCAGCAGCTGCCTGGTGGCAGAATCAGAGGTGCAGCTGGGGTTTGAGGGTGATTCCCTTTTTTCCTCTATTTTATTGGGTTTTTTAGTAACATAGGTGCAAAGGAGAGTGGAAGAAACTGGAATGTAATACTCATCTGATTTTGCTCGGGGTGGAGCAGGGGAAGAAGAAGGACACCGTGGAGGAGGAAGCAGAGGTGGACACGCAGGCAAGACAGAAGCCGGTTCTTTGATCTGCATGGATATGTGGTAGAGGTACTATCCAGGCACATATTTGAGAGGTGGCAGGACAATGACCTGGGATGTGGAGACTTTGCTGTGCATGAATCAAAACCAATGTTCCCTGGAGTGACCCAGTCTGAGAAAGGGCTTGCCTGGCCTTTCTGTGTCTTCACGCAGGGTCTCTCCCTCCCTTTGACCACCAGGTGACGGAAAAGCCCTTCTGTGAATATGAGGTGGGCAACTGTATGTTTCCCCATGAGAATGCCACTAGAGGGAAAGAGAAGAGCAGAGAATCTTGTGAGAGCTACAGGCTGAGCACGAGGAGTTTGCAAGTTGGCATCCTGCACCTGTTTGATGCGTGAATGAATGGCATGGGAGCATCCAGGAGCCCAAATGACACCACTGTTCCCTAGAGGCAAATGGCACGGATTGTTCTTGTGACCGCAATAATGAGAGGACAGCCAAAGGGACCCCTCTCTTCAGCCACGTGGCCTCAGCCTGTGTCGCAGACAGACGAGCACGCAGGAGCAGAAACGCAGGCATGCGGAGAGAGGGCCAAGGCTTCAGGGACTCTGCAGGTCTGGCCACCTCTGGCCACCTCCACATTTCATCTTCAGAATACACTAACCCAGCCTCCCTCCTGTGCGGCCTGTAAGGCTGGTTGCCTCACCAGGAGTTCGGACACGCCCATCTCCCTCCCCACTTGAAAATTTACATTATGTCAATCATCTAGCTCCGCCTTGGAAATCCCCTCTGCACTGGGCACCTAACCACACCCTTGAAAATCCCCTCTGCACTCAGCACTTAGCCCACTCACCGGAAGTCCCACGTACCTACCCATAGCAGCTCACCCCATCCACATTCTGTTTCTCCAAATGCAATCGAACGCCTTCACTCCCTATAAAACCCCACTCCTGAGAGGAATCAGGCACGACTTCCCTGGCCCCTCTCTCCAGGACCACAGAACCTCCAGGGAGCTGAATAAATTGGCATCTAATTTTCTTGTGCTGGCCTCAGTTTCCTCATTTTTAACTCATCAATAAACCTACAGAGAATAAATTTTACACAGCCCAGAAAAGGAGGTGCAATAAAAGGAGCTAAGGTTGTTTTCAGCTTCCTTCTGCGTCTGGAAACTTCATCCCTGCCTCCCTTCCTAGGGAGGCGATGGTTCAGGTTAGAGGAGCAGAGACAGGAAGCCTGCGGCCTGCACGGGCTGCCAGGAGAGCACCTCGCCCACCTGCATGCTCACCTCCTGCGCTTTCCCTATCTGTTTGAACACTTAAGCAGACCTTCTGGGAGGGACTTCTGGTACGAAAAACCTGGTACGAGAAACAGTCATTGGATCAGCTAAAAGAGCAAAACAGGAATGGGGACGCGCAGGTTCCGTTTCTTGGGTATTAATTGTGTGAAATACACAGGGCTGCAATTGTTCTGCTCCTTTCCTCACAGCAGCCCTCCCAGGGCCGAATGAATGTAAACACACAAAGCTGCATGGGAAATGCTGGCCAGAATATTCACACAGAGGTTCCTGAGCAAAAGAGCCACGCTATCCATCGCTCAGATCTGTGGCCACGGCCCCGTTGCGTCCTTGCTCAGATTCATTCAGCTTTAAGGCAACCTTCTGCTCCTTCTCTAATTTCTTTAACCCAATTACTCTGTAGCACTTGACGAAACACCATTGCATTTTAATTTTTCTGACTATCAGAGAAATTTCTGTGGACATTAGCTTCCAGGAAGATGAAGTAGACATACATTTCCTTTTCCTCTGCTAAGTACAACTAAAAACCCTGGACATTATATATAAACCGAACATGATATCACTCTGGGTTGGGTGCTGTGGCTCAGGCCTGGAATCCCAGCATTTTGGGAGAGTGAAGCGGGAGGATTGCCTGAGCCCAGGAGTTCAACACCAGCCTGGACAACACAGCAAGACCCCATCTCTACAAATAAAACATTAGCCAGGCATGGTGGTGCACACCTGTAGTCCTAGCTACTTGGGAGCTGAAGCAGGAGAATCACTTGAGCCCAGGAGTTGCAGGCTGCAGTAAGCTATGATCATGCCAGTGTATTCTAGCCTAGGTGACACAGCACCCATGGCCTTTCCCCTGTGAGCACATGGAGAGGCAGACAGAGAGAGAAAGAAGTCCCCTGTCTCCTCCTCTTCTTAGA
Source organism: Saimiri boliviensis (assembly GCF_048565385.1). Lineage (NCBI taxonomy): Eukaryota > Metazoa > Chordata > Mammalia > Primates > Cebidae > Saimiri > Saimiri boliviensis. Next base: position 3,260,998 of record NC_133453.1, read on the forward strand.
AGGGCACAAATCCTGTCGGATCAGGGCCCCACCTTTATGAACTTATTTAATCTTATAACCTCCTTATAGGCCCCATCTCCAATACAGTCAGATGAAAGGTTAGAAACTCGATATATGACTTTGGCAGAACACAATTCAGTCCACTACAATGTTACCCATTAAAAGGGGTTCACTGCCTATGTCAGTCTGTTCTTGCGTCACTATATAACAGGGGTATCCAATCTTTTGGCTTTCCTGGGCCACACTGGAAGAATTGTCTTGGATGACACATAAAATACACAAACACTAACAACAGCTGATGAGCATTTTTTTTTTAAAAAAAAAAAGGTCCCTGCATAATTTCTGTGATATCCGCCACCACAGATAAGCAAAACAGTCCTCACATAAGCACCCTAACAATGTGCTGCCCCATTCAGAGGCTCTTTTAAAATCATCGAGCAAGTCTCAACTTTGCAATCACTTGATACAGAAAATGTGCCTAAGTAATAAGACATCACTAATTTTTTGATATTTTCTATTATAAAAGTAAAAGAAAAGAGGACAACATAGAACTAGTGAGGTATTTGACTTGTTTTTAAGAAACTAACGCATCAATATCTGTTAAATGCGTTAGTTTTGATGGCACATTTGCTACCACATAACTCGCAGTTCTTGGCAAGTTCTCAAGGTGCTCATCAGATGTTTTGGTTCTAATTTTACTCTTCGTGTGCTTCATCCTTGAAAGTAGTTGCTCACAAATGCACACACACCGCACACAGCATACACCACAAACACCGCTGTGGTGCTGCCAAAAAGCGATGGCATGAATAAGGCGTGACTGCGAAGCGAGGGATATTTGTCTCTGGGAAGGTAGGTCTTATAGAGGTCCAGCAAAGAAGCAAGATACAATTTTTCTTTAAGTGGAATGTCACATTGCAGCTCTATGCATTCCATTTGAAAACTGGCAGGTAACGTATTAATGTCTGCTGAAAATGGAGTTGCAAATATACAAACATATTGATTATTTTTCCGGAAATCTTAAAATCTGTTTTCAAATTCCTATGTCAAATCAAAAGGCAAGTTGGAATATTTTTCGCTGTTGACAAGACATTGTGTTTAGCCAATGTGTTGAAATGGGTACAACTGTTTGTCTTAATTCGAGCTTGCCATAATTTCAGTTTCATTGCAACGCTACTATGGTTTGAAACACTGCATTGATAAGTTGGTTTTCACCTTGAAGATTCATATTTAACTCATTTCTATGAGCAGTGAAATCCACTAAAAATGCTAAATCTGTAAGCCAGTTTTCATAGTCAAGTTCTGGCACAAATCTTGTAAAGAATTTGATTTCATGTTGCAAATCATAAAATCTTTTCGACATTTTGCCTCGAGTTAGCCATCTTACTTCTGAAAAGTCAGTGATTTGCCATAGTCAGCATCCATACTGTTAAGGAATTCCTGGAATGGGCGATGATTCAGTCTCTTGGCCCCTATGAAAGTCACAGCCTTGATGAGAATTTGCATGACGTTATCCATTTTTAAAGCTTTTGTGCATAAATTTTCTCGATGCGCTATGCAATGATACTTCATCGAACGTGAGTTTCAGGCGGCAGTTGCATGGTCTTCTATTAATTTTACAATTCCCTCTCTTTTACATACCATCACTGCGGCGCCAGCGGTAACTACACCAGATACGCTCACAACAGACAAAGAAAATGCATCTTTTACTGCTTCATATAAATTTCTTGATTTAGCTGTGCCTTTTAACGGGACTAAAAAAGCCATGTCTTCAGCGACGTTATAGTCGCCATCAATCCCTCTGATAAAAATGGCAGGTTGTGCCGTACCTGCAGCATCTGTGCTTTCATCCATCACCAAGGCACAACATGTAAAATCCGCGGCTTCACACTCCAAACCTCTGTTGACCGATTTTCCAATTTTCCAGTTTCTTTGATTTACTTGGCTATAGTCTGGCGAGGCAACCTGATTTTAGAAATATCTTCTTTTTTATCCGGGTAAATTATATATGCCATGCCTCCCATTCACTGCTTAATTAACTCAGCATCAGTAAATAGTTTTGATTTTTTGCTATTAAATTTGCTACCACGTAACTCACTTTTACAGTAGGGTCCGTTTGAATTGTAACTTCAAAAATTTTTTTTGAGAAGACAGACATTTTTCCAGTTCTGCTATCCCATCCTGATGCCACATTCCTTCCAACACACCAAATCTGGCAGCATGCCTTTCCATATAACGCCTTTTCAAATTATGGTCTTTGAAAACTGGTACAAATTCCTAGAAACTAAGCAGAGTGCCTTACTATTTGCCTTGACAAAAAAAAGTAGTCATCTGTCTGCTTTTTGTTGAACAATCTCCCCTCATCTGTATTTTTTATTTTGGGTTTTTTTTTTTTTTTCTTTTGAGACATTGTACAAGCCATGCTGGAATTTAAAAAAATAATAATAGATAAGGAACTGTATTTACTTTTATTATGAAAAGTAACAGGAGAATAGAAAGCAAGATTTCATAACCAAATAAGAATACTAATACTTACAGGGCTTGGGGCAGTGGTTCATGCCTGTAATATCAGCACTTTGGGAGGCCGAGGTGAGCAAATCACCAGGTCAGGAGATGGAGACCATCCTGACCAACATGGTCAAACCCTGTCTCTACTAAAAACACAGAAATTAGCTGGGCATGGTGGCACATGCCTGTAATCCCTGCTACTCGGGAGGCTGAGACAGGAGAATCTCTTGAACTAGGGAGTCGGAGATTGCAGTGAGCTGAGATTGCGCCACTGCACTCCAGCCTGGCGACAGAGCAAGACTCTGTCTCAAAAAAGAAAAAAAAAAAGCCAGGCCTGGTGGCTCATGCCTGTAATCCAAGCACTTTGGAGGCCAAGGTGGGCGGATCACCTGAGATCGGGAGCTCAAGACCAGCCTGACCAACATGGTGAAACCCCGTCTTTAAAAAATAAATAAATAAATAAAAATGAAATAAAAGAAAAAAAATACTAATACAGGTCTTCTAAATAATATTAAACACCTGTCATTTACAAAGGCAGGTTGAAATATTATTAAAAAATCATTGCTCAAGTCACCAGAAGCACTTGTAATGCCTGATGATGTCAATTCAACTGTCTGCGCTTGGAAGATAACATTGGAAGCCACACTTGTGTACAAATAGTGAAAGCATACAGTACATGGCAGCCTATACCTAGTACAGAACACACATTTGAGTTCCTCAGCACAATTCGTTTTACATGACATTGCAACAGAGTCCTCTTGTTCTTTGCTAGTTAACTTTAATGTTGTTTTTTGTTTGTTTCTTCTGACCACAGTGTTTGCAATTATAATGTGAATTACAGATAACACTCCAGTATTTGTGGTTGTGACATGCTCTGATTATTCCATTCTGTTCCACTGTCATCTACGAAGTTCATGCTTGATAACCATGCAATCGAGTTTTAAAAAACAAAATCTCATAATGTTTTAAGAAAGTTTACAAAATTTGTGTTGGGCCGCATTCAAAGCCATCCTGGGCCACATGCGGCCCATGTGCAGCAGGTTGGCCAAGCTTGCTATAAAAGAATACCTGTGGCTAGGTAATTTATTTTAAAAAGAGTTTAACTGGCTCACAGTTCTGCAGGCCTCACAAGCATGGCACCAGCATCTGCTTGGCTTCTGCAGAGGCCTTGGGAAGCTGAAGTGGGGGCAGGCATGTGGCATGGCGAGAGCGGGAACAAGATAGAGGAAGAAGATGCTAGCCTTTTAAACAACCAGATCTCACAAGAACTCGCTCGCTAGCTCAAGAACAGCACCAAGGAGATGGAAAACCATTCATGGAAAATCCACCCCATGATCCAATCACCTCCCACCACGCCCCACCTCCAACAGTGAGGATGATAATTCAGCATGAGATTAGAGGATACAACATCAAACTACAGCACTGCCCAGTGCGCTAGAAGCCCATACTACAACAGGGTTTTGAGAAAAGAAAAGCTTTGATTCCAAGTCAACTAACAAGGAGAGAGAGTCTAGCTCAAGTCTGTCTCTCTGTGCTGACTTTAAGACGGTACTTTTCTTAGAAAAGATTTCTAATAAGCCTTTTCTGGTTTACTGAATTCTGGGATTATCAGAGATGGGCAGAGGAAAGGGGAGGTCTGGAGAGTCCCCCAGCATGTGCCATCACCTCTGCGTGCCTCCTCACGGGTCCCATGAGAAAACTCGGGACTGAGTGTGAAACGTGTGACGGATGCCAGCAAGCTGGCTCTGTTTCAACCCTAGCTGCCACGTTGCTTTCAGGATCTCAGCCAGTTTTGTTATCCTACAAGCAGAGAGAGTTTTCGCATTTCAGCAAGTTGTTTCTTTTCTTATCTGCCATTCTGCAAACTCAAGAATTTCTGTTAGACATTAGTTTAACTCTTTGGTGCACAGTCTCAACAAGAGACAATTTAGGGAAATACATATTAAGGCAGACGTTAATTTTTTTGAGAGAGTCTCACTGTATTGCCCAGGCTAGAGTGCAGTGGCATGACCTTGGCTCACTGCAACCTCTGCCTCCCAGGTTCAAGTGATTCTCGTGCATCAGCCTCCCGAGTAGCTGGTATTACAGGTGCATGCCACCACATTCAACTAATTTTTTGTATTTTTAGTAGACACATGGTTTCGCCATGTTAGCCAGGCTGGTCTCAAACTCCTGATCTCAACTGATCTTCCCACTTCGGCCTCCCAAAGTGCTGGGATTACAGGCGTGAGCCAGCGTGCCCAGCCAGATGTTACTATTTAAAAGGACGTAAAGCACTGAGGAGACCTGAGGAGCTTGGAAAGAATTCAGAACACGGCACACCTTAACCCCGGGATGCTGAGGTGGGAGGTGACCAGCTCTTGGAACCACCTGTGGGGCCACGGATGTGTGGCTCCTGGATGTGCACCTGCAGGAAACACCAAAGCACTTCCTGGCTCCCTGTCAGGGCCCTGAATGTGGACATGAGGGCTCTGAAAAGAGAGCGTCTGAGAAACGACACTGCCCTGGTCCCTCTCACAGGGTCCCTCTCAGGGCGTCCCTCATGGCCTTGGCACCACATGCTGAGGGGCTAAAGGAGGTCTCCCAGGAGCTCATGTGCAGACTCTAGGAAGGCCAGAGCCAAGGGGACCCCAGGCAAGGAATGGCAACCAGGGGGCCTAATGCCACCTGTCCTGAGTGTCCCACACTCAGCAAATGCACTAATGCAGCAAACGCGAGATATGGCAGAGGGAGCCTGGGTTCCATCAGGCAGTCACCCCAGATGCTAGCTGTCCACATATGCTGGATGCCAGGCATCCACCTGCACCAGGTGCCAAGTGCCCACCCACTCAACCTCCTCCCCTGTCAGGTAGCATTTCCCCCAGGAAAAATGGAGTAAATGGTATTCTGCTGATGAAACCGATCTGCAAATGCTCAACACCAGCCAAGGAAAGTCCATAATTCACCTCTGTGTTGCCCCTGGCATTTGAAGAGCATTCCTGAAACAATGAACCAGCAAAGGGCATCTCCATGGCCCCTGAACCTCTGGTCAATGCAGGTAGGCTGGCATCTGTAGCTCCGCTTCTCAGCACCGCTTCTTTAAGGAGGTAGTGATGGCCCAGTTTGCTGCATGTGGAGCAGGTTTATTTGCTGCTGGAATTTCCCAGTCACCTTGAGCTAAAATAATCACATTCACATGGCATTTGTTTACAGAGAATTCCACTCATGTTCACTGAGTGCCTCCCTTTTAAGCCAGTGGCTGAACCACCACCCACCAGGCTCCTCTTCTTCAGTTAGTGCTGTCTCCTGTTCCCTGAGTAAAGTTTGGGTCCCACTAGATGGCATCAGGCACAGTGCAAGGGGATTTCAGTGTTGGGCAAGGGTCAAGAAGGTGGTCCACCACTTATGAGCTATGCAAACTCCGTCACACCATTTAACCCGTCTGAACCTCAGTGTCCCCATCTGTACAGTGGGGACAATAACTCTGCTAACTACCTCACAGGCTTATATTCACATTTTAAAATCACTGACAATACTCTAATGCAAACTACTACTAAAACAAGTGGCCTGGAATTATTTCATCAATCTGCTTCTGGTATGACAGAATCACTTTTATCAGACCAAATTCCCCCCCCCCAAAAGAAGAAGAAACACTGGACAAAAGGCAAAGGTCCCAGGAAGCAGGAAACTGCACACACGTGAGCCTCACATTACGTACTGCTTTCACCCTCCAGGTATTTGAAAACTCCTGAACAGCATGGAGTTGAGAGGATTGGAAGCCAAGCAGAAACTGGCTACCATAAGTGAGAGAAGTTAAGCAGCGGCATCAGTCCCACAGGACTGAGGAAGAAGAACGGAGTTCAAGGTTAACAAGTCAGCCAAGAGCTGAGAACCTTAAGCAACAAGGGAGGGAAACGCAGGAAAGTGAGCCCAACCCTCTGCATCACTTATCTCCTCAAAATCCTTGCTGATTTGCAAACAGTAGCCCAGAGGCTAAGAGAAAGCAAAAGTCAAGTTCCTGAAAGCCAGGCAGAGCTTTGGGCACTCTCACTATGCTGTGGCAAAATTGGGAGTTGGAGTACCACATGTGAATAACAATGATCCAGAAATAGACTTGGCCTTATAAAGACTGAAAACCACCTCAAGGCAGCTCACTACCTACCCTTAATCTAACTGCCTGTCATAAGCAAAAGTAAACCTTCTCTAGAGGAAGATAACATCATTCAGGACTGTACAATTTATGATCACAGTGTCCAGCATTCAGCTGAAAGTTACCAGACACACTGGACACAGCACCAAGAGAAAAAAGTCACAAGAGAATACTATTGTGGGAACAATTCAAATGTCCCTCAACAACAGAATGAATAAATAAAATACGCTTTATTCATATAATCTGTTGACAAAATGGTTACAATTAAAAAAACTGCTGCATATAACGGCATGAATAAATCTCAGACACAAAACAGTTAATAGTATGGGATATATTTATGAAAAATCTAAATGCAGACAAAACTCATCCATGGTGATAGGGGTCAAAAAATTGCTTATCTTTGAAGGAAATATCAGACACAAGACACATGATGGAGACTTTGGGGTGTTAGGAACTTAAAACATCTTCATCCAGGTGATAATTATTTGGATATGGAGATACAATAGATATAGATACAGATACGCAATGTGTGTGTGTGTGTGTGTGTGTGTGTGTGTGTATGTGTAACAATTCATCAGGCTAAATACTTAGGATTACTGTGTATGCTATACCTCATAAAAAAAAAAAAAAAGAGAGAACTAATCATTAAATCAATAGGTCCAATACATGACTTTCAAAGCAGATTAGACATAGTTGAAGAGAGAATTAGAGAACTAGAAAATAAGTTCACAGAAAATTCAATACAGAAAGAGAAATACAAATAAAAATACAGAAAATCATTTTAAGAGAAATTTGGAGCAAGAAATATTTGACATGCGAGCAAAGAAAAAATAAAAAGGTAACTACAATAAATACAAATTTATTAAATATATAAATTAAAAGACGGATAAAAATACAAAGTCCAATTCTATAATGTTTATAAGAGACAGATCTTAAATACAAGAATACAGAGAATGTGAAAGTAAAAGGATTAAAAAAAAGAAAAGATATACCATGCAATCACTAACCAATGGATAGCCAGAAAATATCAAATTAAACTCAAAAGACAGTAACATCATGATCAGCCTGGCCAACATGGTAAAACTGTGTCTCTACTAAAAGTACAAAAAAGCTAGCTAGGCATGGTGACGGGTGCCTGTAATCCCAGCTACTTGGGAGGTTGAGGCACAAGAATCACTTGAGCCCAGAAGGCAAAGATTGCAGTGAGCCAAGATCACATCACTGCAGTCCAGTCTGGGCAACAGAGTAAGACTCTGTCAAAAAAATGAAAAGAAAGAAAGATGAATAGAGATAAAGAGGTAAAGAGGGATATTTCACAATAATAAGAGTCAACCCACCAGAAAGCCATGGCAATTGCAAATTTATATGCACCTAATAATATAGGTCTAAGGTATGCAATCAAATATTCACACAAATAAAAAGAAAAATAGATTAATACACAATAAAAATGGGATATTTTAACAAATATCTCTCCAAAATGGGTAAAATAAGCAGAGAAAAATATCAGTATACACATAGAAGATTTGAGCAACATATTGAAATCTCAACAATTTCAAAGAATTTTCCATTTCAAAGAATACAGATTATGTTCTTTATTTTCTGACTACAGTGGAACTAAGCTACAATTGTGGGGAAATTAAAATTCCCAAATACTCTTCTAAACCTGTGATTCAAAAAAGAAACAATAATGGAAATTAAAAATATTTTGAAATGAATGAACATGAAAATATAACATATCAAAACATAAACATATGAAATTAAAGTTGAAGCCATGCTTAGAGGGAAAATTTTATCAATTTAAATACACATAAGAGAAAAGAAGAGCTTAAAACCAATTATCAAAGTCTCCATTTTAAGACAATAGAAAAAAAATAGCAAACTAAACCCAAATAAGGAAAAAACAAAGCTTAAGGTCTTACCCAGAAGACATCTGTGAATGTAGCTTCTATTTCTTTTGTATTACCTTTCCTATGGTACTGAAGCTTCTGTTTAATGGGTTATACCTGCAATGAAATTCACTGTGACCCACAATGTTTTAGAGAGATTTATTTCAGTAAAAACACTGCCAGCTTAAACTAAATGAAAGGAGGCAGTTTGACCCCCCAAAAATCTACTAACAAGAAGGCTGTGAAAACTACTCCACTGGAAACATGCACTATCTTTCACCAAAAAAAGAAAAGGAAAGATGACTCAGGGGTGGAACCAAGAGCTCAGAGAGGAGAACAAAGTGCTAAGAAGAGTCATTTCGAGGTCTCAAGACCTAATCAAGGAACTTCTAACATTTCCCCAGCTGGATTTCAGAATTCTTATGGACCAATGACTACTTTTCATCTCTCATTCTTCCCTTTTTCAAAAGGAATATCTATGATGGCTACGTTACGCCTGTCCCACTGTGGTATACTAGGCAGCAGGAAGATAATTTGTGTCTTTGGTTTCACAGGCCTGAAGATGGAGAGGCACTGTACAGCAGGAACTGTACTCGAAGAGCTTCATCTCAAGGACAGCAAACCTGGAGCCATTTGAACCATGCATGGGAGGAGAGATGAGGTGAATATAGCTACAGGGGTGTTTTACACTGTTGGGCTTCCATAACAAAATGCCATAAACTGGATAACTTTAAAACAACAGAAATTTATTTCTCACAATCTGGAGGCTAGAAAGTCCAAGATCATGGTACCAGCAGATTTGGTGTCTGACGAGGGCCCACGTTCTGGTCCATAGACAGTACCTTCTATGTCCTCACACGGTGGAAGGGGTGAGCTACCTATGTGGGGCCTCTTTTATAAGGGTGCTGAGCCCTCACGACCTAACCTCCTCCCAAGAGCCTACCTCCTAATACCATCGCCTTGTGGGTTACGATTCCAACATATGAATTTTGGAGTGACACAAACCTTCAGACCACAGCAAAAGAGATTTGAGGTCAGGAAGATTTTGGGGCTTTCTTATGGAAGATAGTTGATGCTACAGTCAAAGGCAGGGAAAGTTCACTCTGCCTCTCAAGGAAAGAACTGAAAAGCTATTATGGCTGGACATGGTGACTTGAGCCTGTAATCCCAGCACTTTGGGAGGCTGAAGCAGGCAGATCACTTGAGGCCAGGAGTTTGAGACCTGTCTAGCCAACATGGTAAAACCCCATCTCTACTTTTTAGTATTTTTATGCAAAAATTAGCCAGGTACATGGTGGTACATGCCTGTAATCCCAGCTACTCAGGAGGCTGAGACAGGAGAATTGCTTGAACCCAGGAGGCAGAGGTTGCAGTGAGCCAAGATCACACCACTGCACTCCAGCCTGGGTAACAGAGCGATGCTCCATCACAAAAAGAAAAAAGGAAAGAAAAGCTCTTATAGCAGTTGGTATGAATATAGGAAAGATGAAAAAATGGGGCCAGACCTCATCTCTGAATTCCAAAATGGTACATCCTACTAACCTATTCCACATTTTTCAGTGAGTATCTCAAAGGTACATCAGATTCAGCATGCCCAAGGCTGGCCTACCATGTTAACCTGCATCTCAGTAAATAACAAGACTATCCAGTGTATGAGGCAGAAATCTAGGCCTCATCCCGAGAGCATCCTTTTCCTCACTACCCATTATCCAGTCAGTCACCGAGTTCAGAGGCTCTTTCTTCCTGAACAATTCTAACATCAGCCTCTATTCCTTCCCCTCCACCGTCCACCACCACCACGGTCCACGCTGCCAGTATCAAGGTCAAACTCTAGCAATGACCAGATTCTCAGCTTCCCCCAGACCTCAAGACCACTTCCTGCAGTCAGAAGGCTCCTTCCAAAATGCAGGTCCCATGTGACTTTCCCTGCTTTCACCTGACCCAACAATGCTCCATGGTCTCTACCTCTGGTCTCTCCGGCCTCCTTTTGTTCCTCTCTCTCCAGCCTCACTGGCCAGACTCCTCTCGGCCACTTGAGGGTGCTGGGTGACTTGGCACCACAGGCCTCTGTATAAGCCACTCCTCTTCCTCCACTCTCCAACCTGCCCCCTCTCCTAGTAAACTCCTCCTCAACATCAGATTTTGGCTAAATGCAGCTTCCCACAAGGAGCCCTCCCACCCTCACTTTGATGCTTGCCTCATTAAACAGCATCCTTTGTTTGGGGTATCTCTTGATAAGCCCCAGGAAAGCAGGAGCCAGCTCCAACAGGGCCAGGTACCAGGTACATATAGACACTCGATAAATATTTGTTGAACGACGATGAATCTCACTTAACTCAAAATAAGCTTAAGCAGTAGACATTCTTGATCTCCCTCTGCAGATAAAGAGACAGGCCCAGAAAAGTAAAGAGAAATAGCCAAGATCACAGAGCTGGGGCAGGTCCCTCTCACTGAAAAGAAACAGAAGGTCCAATTCACTTCGGATTAATAAAGAGGAAAAAAAAACTACTGGGGAAATACATCTTACTTCGAAACTTATGATACAAAGAACAAATGGAGAAATAAAATGCTGTGACTGAGTTCCTTATTGTTTAATTCCTTTCCCCTTATATTTTCTCTCTTCTCCCTGATTTTTCCCCTCTCGGCATTCAGTAGCTGACTTGTATCCCTTTAAATACTTCCCAAGGAAGCAGCCTGAACAGCCTTTCCCACAGATTTGAAAATTCCCTGCAATAAAAATGTCAAGGGTGAAATAAGACAATGCATTTTCTCAGCCTACATCAGGCCAAATTACATAATAAAGGACCAACATCTGAACAATAAAACTCAGGATGAGAGTCACCTTTAACTTGCTGGAATCCTGGTTAAGGTCTGGATTAGATGGAGTGGGGGCTGGAGCTAAAGCTGTCATTCTCCGAGGACTTTCATACACGGGGCAACAATCTGCTGGGCCCCTTCCCAAACTCCTCCCTTACCCAGTCCCCACTCCTGCCAGAAAGATACAAACCTTGCAGAGGTGCTGATGAACTTCCATGCGGTTGAAAGTGAGAAATTTTCCTCTTGTCCTAGATTAAAAGTTTGCATTGTTCCCGCTCAGATTTCCTCCATCAGAAGACAGATGCCCTTAGGCCCCAATATCCCTAGGGCTGTAGGAGCAATCCCCTTCCTGGCTCTCCTGTAGGTACCATGGACCTGCTAGACTGAACAGAGGTTTGTAACCACACATGCCACAAACAGGCCAGCTGAGGCCAGCAGCACAGCCAAATCCCGGGAGCCTGGGCAACACTGGGCCAGTCCCCACTTGACAGTGTCAGGACAGGCAGAGCCTGCAGATCTAGACATCTCACACCCAGAGACCAGACTGGTGTCCAGGGCTTTTCTCGTCATTGTGTCTTTCATCAGAGCAGGACCTACTCATGCTTCTGGTTGATAGCCTTTTAAAAAACTTTCTTACTTATGTGAAAGAACTCCCCTCCCAAAGTACCTGAAAATCACCCTTCTCTCCAAACACCAATTTGCACTTTGTTGCTCCATCAATGACCAGCACACTTTCCCCCTGGACTTCTATGATGTTAGAAGACAGTACAAGTATCAGGCATCACCAGGATGGCCAGCTAGAGTTTTATGGCACTTCCCCCACTCCCACCCCCAGAAAGGAAACAAAGTATCAGATACCTATATTTCCACTCCAGTGACTGAGGAGATACACTAGAGAACACCACAGGAGTGGTGAAAACCCTGTGGGGCACAGAAGCCCAGGATAGCACCATAGAGAGGTGAGTGAGGTATCCTGCCTCTGCCACACTGTCTTCCCCACCAGGATCTTCTCAGACTGGGGGGACTTCTTAGAACCAAAGCCAATGCACCATTCCCAACCAACACCCTAGACCCCATCTCCAAGGATGAGTTCCTATGAAAGCTGCCTTATGAAATCCAAAAAAGCAACTATTCCATTAGATGTGCAGGTATGAATGTAGAGACATGAGAGACATAAAACGTAAAAAAGCAAGGAAACATGATATCCTAAAGAAACACAATAAGTATACCATAACAGACCACAAAGAAAAGAATATTTATAAAATGTCTAAAAAGAAATTCAAAATAATGACCTTAAGGAAACTCAGTGACGTACAAGAAAGTATAGACAAACAGTTCAATAAGATCAGGAAAACAATTCATGATCTGAATTAAAAAGTCAACTGAGAAATAGGTATCATTAAAAAAAACACACAAAAGAAATCTTGGAACTCAAAAATTCAATCAATGTAATTTTTAAAATATAGTTGATAGCTTCAACAGCAGACTAGATCAAGCAGAAAAAAGAATCCCTGAACTTAAAGACAGGTCTTTTGAAAGAGTCTAGTCAGGGGGAAAAAAAGAAATCATATTTTAAAAATGAAGAAACTTATAAGACTTGTAAGACACCATTAAATGAACAAATATTCACATTATAGGAATGCAACAGTGAGAAGGAATGGAGAAAAACAGCACAGAAATCTATTTAACAAAATTACAGCTGGAAACTTCCCAAGTTTTGGGAGAGATATAAATATCCAGATCTGGGAAGCTCAAAGATTCCCAGTAAAACTCAACTAAAAATTATCCTCTTTGAGGTACATTATAGTCAAAGACAAAGCAAGAATTCTAAAAGCTACAAGAGTGAAACATCAATTCACATTAGACTATCAGAAATTTCCACTAGATTATCAGCAGATTTCTCAGTGGAAACCTTTCAAGCTAGGAGAAAATGGGATAATACACTCAAACTGTTAAAAGAAAAAAAAACTGTCAGCCAAGAATACTGTATCTACAAAAGCTGTCCTTCAGTAATGAAGAAGAAATAAAAACCTTCCCAGACAAGCAAAAACTGAGGGAACTCATCACCACCTGACTGGGCTTACAAAGAATGTTTAAGGGAATGCTATAGCTAGAAACAAAGAGACAATAATTACTATCATTAAAACACATGAAATTATGAAACTCACCAGTATAGGTAAATCTATCATACTCAGAATAGCCCAGTGCTGTAATGGTGCTATGTAAATCTTCCAGTCCTCTTGTTTGAGATCTAAAAATCAAAAAGGTCAAAAACATCAACTACAAAAGATAAAGATGTAAGTTAAGACAACTAAAATACAAATTGTAGGTGGAGGGGGGAAAGTCTCGAGTATTTTTATATATATAATATTTTTATATTTTTTAAGTTGTTAGCAGTTTAAAATAGTATATTATATCGCCAGGCAGTGGCTCATGCCTGTAATCCCAGCACCAGGAGGCTGAGGCAGGAGGATCACTTGTGCCCAGGAGTTCAAGAACAGCCAGGACAACAAAGTGAGACTCCATCTTTACGAAACATAAGCCAGGCATGGTCATGTGGGCCCATAGTCCCATCTACTCAGAAGCCTGAAGCAGGAGGATTACTTGAGCCCTGGGAAGTCCAGGCTGCAGTGAGCCATGATCATGCCACTGCACTCCAACCTGGGCAACAGAGCAAGACCTTGTCTCAAAAAAAAAAAAAAAAAATAGCGTACTATAACTACAAGACTCTTTATATCAGATCCATGGTAACCACAAAGAAAAAAATCACAGCAGATACACAAATGGGGAAGAGAAAGAAAACAAACCTTAGCACCAAAACCCACCAAACCACAGAGGTAAACAAGAAGAAAGAAAGAAGAACAAAGGGTCTACAAAACAACCAGGGAACAATTAATAAAACGGCAGGAACAGGTCTTTTCTACCAATAATAATTTTGAATGTAAACAGATCAATTCCACAGCTAAAAGATATAAAGTGGTTGAACTGATTTTTTAAAACAGACCCATCTATATGCTGCCTACAAGAGACTCATCTCACTGCTAAAGACAAACTGAAATAAATGGAAAAACATATTCCCATGCAAACATAAACCAAAAACAAACAGGAATAGCCATACTACTATCAGACAAAATGGACTTTAAGTCAAAAACTGTCAAAAGAGAAAAAGAAGGTCATTATAAAATTATAAAGGAAGCAATTCATAAGGAGGATATAACAACTATAAATATACATGCAGCCAACATCAGAGCAGCCAAATAGATAAAGCAAAGATTAGTAGCTCTAGAGGGAGAGATAGCCTTCCACACAAAAATAGTATGGAACTTCAGGGTTCTACTTTCAGCAGTGAAAAGATCATCTAGACAGAAAACAACAACAAATAATTGAATTTATACCACAGACCAAATAGACCTAACAGACATTTATAGAACATTCTATCCAACATCTACACAACACACCTTCTTTTCAATAGCACATGGAACTTTCTTGAGGATAGATCATATGTTAGGCCACAAAACAAATCTTAACAAACTTAAGACAGAGATCATATCAAGTATTTTTCAGGCCACAACAGAAGTCAACAACAAGGAAAACTAGAAGCCAACAAGAAGAAAAATTTCAGAAGTCTTACGAGTATATTAAAATTCAACAACATGCCCTTAAATAACCAATGGGTTAATAAATAAATGAAAAGGGAAATTTTTAAGTTCCTTGAGATTCAAGGTGGGAGGATCACCTAAGGCCAGGAGTTTGAGACCACCCTACTCAACATAATGAGACATTGTCTCTATAAGCAATTTAAAAAATATAGCTGGGCATTGCAGCAAATGGGAGGCTGAGGCAGGAGGATCACTTGAGCCCAGAAATTCAAGGTTACAGTGAGCTACAATTGTGCCACTGCACTCCAGCCTGGGCAACAAAGCAAGACCCTCTCTGTGAAAAATAAAAATAAATAATAATAATAATTAAAACAAACCAGAATAGAAACACATCATTCCAAAACCTATGGCACAAAGCAAAAGCAGTTCTAAGAGGGAGGTTCACAGTGGTAAACCTCTACATCAAAAACGAAGAAAGATTTCTAATAAATAACCTGCCATGAACATCTAGAAACTAGAAAAATAAGAACAAACTAAAGCCAAGATTGGTAGAAGGAAAGAAATAATAAAGCTCAGAGCAGAAATAAAGTGTTAAAAAAAAAAAGACCAAAAGATCAATGAAACAAAATGTTAGTTTCTTTGAAAAGATAAACCATATTAACAAGCCTTTAGCTAGACTAAGAAGAAAGAGGAAAGACACAAATACCTAAAATCAGAAATGAAAAAGGAGACGTTACAACTAATATCACAGAAATATAAAGGATCATGAGAGACTATCATGCACATGTATAAAACAAAAAATTTGTAAACCGAGAAGAAATAAATACATTCCTGGACATAAGATATCAAGATTAAATTATGAAGAAGTAGGAAATTTTAACAGACCAATAAGAGGTAAGAAAACTCAATCAGTAATAAAAAGTCTTCCATGAAAATAAATAAATAAATAAATAAAAATTTAAACATCTAGGACCTGAGAGCTTCACTACTGATGTCTACCAAATATTTAAGGAAGTACTAATACCAATTCCACTCAAAATATTCCAGGAAATTGAAGATGGGGGAAAACGTGCAAACTAATTATATGAGGCCAGCATTACTCTGATTCCAAAACCAGATAAGAACACAATAAAAAAGAAAGCAATAGGCCAATATCTTTTAGGAACATAGATGCAAAAATTCTCAACAAGATACTAGCAAACTTAATTGAAAGGCACATTTAAAAGATCATTATGATCAAGTGGGATTTATCCCAGGAACATGAGGATGGTTCAACATAGGCAAATCAATACATGTGCTATACCACGTTAACAAAAAAAAGACAATGAAATGATCATTTCAATAAACACAGATAGAGCATTTGAAAATCCAACATTCCTTTATGACAAACACTCTTTGCACATTAGGTATAGAAGATATATATACCTTGAAACAATAAATACCATGCATGACAAACCTACAGTTAACATCATACCGAATGGAGAAAAGATAAAGTTTTGCCTCTAAGATTAGGAACAATAAGGATGCCCGTTTTCACCACTCCTATTCCACATAGTACTGGAAGTCCTAGCCAAAGCAATTAGGTAAGAAAAAGAAAGAAAAGGCAATCTCTATGGAGTCTAAAAGATAATGCTTGAAATCTAAAGTCCTTTCTTCAGTATCAGTGACAAGGCAACACTGGATGTAGGGCTTCCCCTAAGATGACCTCTCCCAAGCTAAGATCAAGAAAACCAATGCTTCCATCTCCCCTAGAGTGTCAGAGAAGGCCATGTGAGCAAGTCAAATCTTCATCCCCACCTGGCAGTAAAAGATGGCCCTTCCCCTCCCCACTGGGTCTGCATCAGAAAAAGCAGAGTAAAGCCTAAATGTCTACCACCACCCACACCCAGCAGAAATGAGACATCCTTCTCCATCCTCTTGGGTATCAACAGAAAGTGAGAGGGGAATTTGGATTTCCACTCCTCCTGACACCCTCTTAAGTGACAAAGTATCAGAGGAAGCTTATAAAGACAGGAGATTTGGAGAGAGATCCAAGATGGCTGATCACTAACAGCTCGGGATTGTAGCTCCCACTGAAAGCGCAAAGAATGAGAGGACGCCACACCTTCACATGAATTCTTGTTGCTCATGCACCAGGAGATTCCCAGCGGAGGAGCCCCACGGGTCGCCAGCGCGACTCTTGTGACCGGCGAGGCGGTTTTGCCGGCGCCTTGGAGCGACGGTTCTTGGTGCAGAGTCGGAAAAGCACCATTAATCTTAACACTGCTGATTTGGTCGGTGCAGTGGGTTGCTCAGATTTCAGCGCTGAGAATCAGTAAGTTGGACGTCCACTCAGAAACCTAATTACAAAGACGGTGAATTCAAAGACCACAGATGGATAAACTTATAACGAAGGGAGGAAAACGGCCAAAAAAGGCTGAGAATGCCCAAGATCAGAACGCCTCTCCCTCAGGAGGGGATCACAGTTCCTCATCAGCAACGGAACAAGGCTTGATGGAGAACGAGTGTGTTCCAATTACAGAAGCAGGCTTCAAAATGTGGATAATGAGAAACTTCTGTGAATTAAAAGAACTTGTTTTAACCCAATCTAAAGCAACTAAGAACTTTGAAAAAAGATTTGACGAAATGTTAACAAGAATACACAATTTAGAGAGGAATATAAGTGAATTGATGGAGCTGAAAAACACAATAGGAGAACTTCGTGAAGTATGCACAAGTTTTAACAGCCGAATTGATCAAGCAGAAGAAAGGATATCAGAGGTCGAAGACCAACTCAATGAAATAAAACAAGAAGACAAGATTAGAGAAAAAAGGATACAAAGGAACGAGCAAAGTCTCCAAGAAATATGGGACTATGTGAAAAGACCTAATCTACGCTTGATAGGTGTACCTGAATGTGATGAAGAGAATGAATCCAAGCTGGAAAATACGCTTCAGGACATTATTCAGGAAAATTTTCCCAGCCTAGTAAGGCAGGATAATATTCAACTCCAGGTAATACAGAGAACACCACAGAGATATTCCTCAAGAAGAGCAACTCCAAGGCACATAATCGTCAGATTCACCAGGGTTGAAATGAAGGAGAAAATACTAAGGGCAGCCAGAGAGAAAGGTCAGGTTACCCACAAAGGGAAGCCTATCAGACTTACAGCAGATCTCTCAGCAGAAACCCTACAAGCCAGAAGAGAGTGGGGGCCAATATTCAACATCCTTAAAGAAAAGAACTTTCAACCCAGAATTTCACATCCAGCCAAACTAAGCTTCACATGTGAAGGAAAAATAAAGTTTTTTGTGAATAAGCAAGCACTCAGAGATTTCATCACCACCAGGCCTGCCTTACAAGAGCTTCTGAAAGAACCACTACACATATGAAAGGAACAAACAGTATCAGCCTTTCTTAAAAAATTATCAAAAAGAGCATCAATATAATGAAGAATTTACATCAACTAATGGACAAAATAGCCAGCTAATGGCAGTATTAAACTCACATATATTATTATTAATTCTAAATTTAAATTGACTAAATCCCCCAATCCAAAGACAGGCAATTTGAATAAAAAACTAAAACCCATCAGTATGCTGCATCCAGATCCATCTCACATTCGAGGATACACAAAGACTCCAAACAAGGGATGGAGAAAGATTTACCAACCAAACAGAGAGCTAAAATAAATAAATAAAAAGCAGAAGTTACAATTAAGCAACAAAGATCAAAAGAAGCAAAGAAGGACATTATATAATGATAAAAGGATCAATGTAACAACAAGAAGAGCTAAAGATCCTAAATATATACGCACCCCATACAGGAATACGCAGACATACAAGACTTATAAAGAGACTTAGACTCCCACATAATAATAGTGGGAGACTTCAACATTAATATTAGACAGATCAATGAGACAGAAAATTGGCAACGATATTCAGGACTTGAACTCAGATCTGGAACAAGTAAATGTAATTAACATTTATAGAACTCTGCACTTTAAATATACAAAATGTACACTCTTATCAGTACCACATCATATCAACTTAGAAGTTTAAACGAAATGTTGGTTGGCTCCTTGTTTGCTATTCTCTTCCCTCATTTTCTTTCATGTCTCCATTATTAAGGACAATTATAGGCATACCCATATTTAGACTGCATTCTAGCCCGGGCAATAAAGCAATACCCCCATCCTCTCTCCTTCTTCCTCTTTCTCTTTCTTCCTCTTCTTTATAAAAAAAAAAAAAAAAGACAGGAGATTTAAGTAGGATCCTGAACACCCAAAATGTTTAGTATACAGCTGAAATTCACTTGTCATACCAAGAACCAGGAAAGTATCAACTTGAATGAAAAAAAAAAAACAATAAATAGACACCAATATCAAGATGACACACACACTGGAATTATATGATGAGGATTATTTTACTTGCTAATTTTTATTTTTTTATTGATAAATTTATCAATTTATCAATTAAAAATAAAACACATATTCATGGGGTACATAGTGATGTTTCAATACTTATAATGTAACCAGATTAGAGTAAATAACATACTCATCAAATGTTTATCATTATTCTGTGTTAATAATATTCAAAATCTTGAAGATTTTAAAGCAGCCATCATAAAAATGCTTCATCAAGGAATTGGAAACATACTGAAATAAATGTTTTTTTTATAGAAAGCCTTGGCAAAAAAAAAAAAAAAAAAAAAAAAAAACATAAATACGAAAAAGAAACAAATGGAAATGTTAGAACTAAGGAATATAATGACCAAAACAAAGACAAAAACTCACTGAATAGGTTCCACAACAGAATGGGGAAGGCAGAAGAAGGAATCCACGAACTGAAAGAGAGAACAAGACAATCAATCTAACAGAGGAAAAAACAGACTGAAAAGCAGATGAACGGAACCTCAGGGACGTGTGGAATTACAACAAAAGATGTAACATTTATGTCATCAGAGCCCTGGGAAAAGAAGAGAAAAAGGGACGGGCTGAAAACGTTCTCAACTAAATGATAGCTGACATTTCTGAAATTTGGCAAAAAAAAAAAAAAACCCTACAAACATATAGATACAAGAAGCTGAGCAAATGCCAAACAGGATAACCACAAAGACATTCACATCAAAGACATCTCATCACAAAACTCCGGAGAACTAAGAACAATGAAAAAATCTTGAAAGCGTTAAGAGATGATCAACACCTTACCTATGTGAAAGAAGCAATTCCAAGGAAAGCAGATGGCTCATGAGAAACCATGGAAGCCAGAAGGAAATGGCACACAAGTTTTCAAATGATGAAAGAAAAGAACTGTCAATGAAGATATCCTTCAGAAATGAAAGGGTGATCAAGACCGTCTTGGATGCAGAAAAACTAAGAAAATTTGGAATCAGAGACCTATCCTTAAAGAATGCTTACAGAAGCTCTTGAAATGGAAAGGAAATGATAAAAGAAGAATCAATCTTGAAGCATCAAAAGGAAAAGAGAACAATAAGAAGAGTAAAAAAATGGGTAGATACAAGAAATCAGGCTTTAGGAAAATATTTTACAAAATATGTATGTTTTTTCAGGCCATTGCAATGGTTACTATCGACAGATGAGTGGATAATGAGCACTTGGGAAATCACTAATTCTTTTTAGACTTTTTGAAAGTTTATTTAGAAGGGGTTTATTTAGGTTTTGTAAAGAAAAAAAACGTCTTCCTGATTACTTTGCTTTTCAAAATATCATCATCCTTATTTATGAGTCAAATTTCCCACAGAGAACATTACATACTCATAAAAACTTGAATTTTATTCCTGAGTTTATTTCAAACAGAGTTTCCAGATTTAGCAAATAAAAAATGCAGGAAGCCCATTTAAATTTAAATATTGCATGGAACATAAGTATAATAAAACGTATTCTTTATCTGAAAGTCAAATTTAAGTGGGCATCCTTTAATCTTACAGGATATCCTGTAGGATTTAAATCATCAGCATCTATAGAACAGAAGCTCTTCCTGATTAGACAGAACAACTCTTCCAGAACCTCCTCGTCTCCTAGTAAGACCTGCCAAGGGACCGCCCACCCAACTATCATCGGTGTTGGACAATAAATAAAAGTCCATCTTCAGAAATGCCTTATTTTCATGATCCTATGATTTGAATGTATGTGCCTCCCCACCAAAAATTCATATAGTGGAAGCTAAGACCCAAAGAGATGGTATTAAGAGGTGCGGTCTTTAGAAGGTAATTCAGCCATGAGGTCTCCTCCCTCAAGAATGGATTGTTCCCTTATAAAAGGGCTCCAGGGCTGGGCACAGTGGCTCATGCCTGTAATCCCAACCAGGGGGCTGGGAGGCTGAGGCAGGAGGATTGCTTGAGCCCAGGAGTTTGAGACCAGCTGGGCAATAGTGAGGCCCCATATCCATACACACAAAAATTTTGTAATTACCCTTGTGTGGTGGTACATGCCTGTAGTCCCAGCTCTTCGGGGGGGCAGGGGGGGCGGGGGTCTCTTCAGCCTAAGAAATCAACGCTGCAGTGAGCTCTGACCGCATCACTGCACTCCAGCCTGGGTGACAGAGCGAGACTCTGTCTCCAGAAAAATACAGGGGGTGAGCAGCTCCAGGGAACTACTTAAGCTCCTGGCCTTCCTCCCCTTTTGCCATGTGAGGACACAGAAATGATGGGCCATCGCAGGAGCAAAGAGCAGGCCCTCCCCAGATGCTGAACTGCCAGCACCTTCATCTTGAACTCCCCAGCCTCCAGGACTATGAAACATAGATTTCTATTATTTTGACTACTCAGTCTCAGGGATTGCGTTATAGCAGCAGGAAGGGACTAAGACACATGGATTAGGATATTGTGGGGCTTTTTTAAAGTTTTAACTAATAGGGTAAAACTTATCTCATCCTAGTGGCCTTAAGAAGTAGAAGGCTTAGAGCTACTCAGGCAGAGATCCGCTGCAGGTCTCTGAATACAAAGGACCCGCCACCCTCCCACCCCACCCCAGCACACCTCCCTACCCTGGCTGTTGACCTATACTTGTTCACTGATCACCTGTGCCTGCCCCTCCAGGCACGAGGATGACAACCCTGTACTCAGACCCTTCCCACAAATCCTTGATGCTGGGCACGTCAAATTACAGGCCTTGGGGTGAGAGATTGGGGTGGGGTTACCACTCAGCTAGGAGGGAAGGGAAGGCTTCCAGGGGATGGGACATCCAAGAGAGAGGAAGGACCCTGCACAGCTGTGCAACAAGCAGGCCATGTGGTCAGGGGAAGTGAAGCTCCCTACGGCTGGGGCCAGGAGAGGGGCACAGGGCTGGGACCTCTCCAAGTGGCCACAGCAATGGGTCGGGAAAGTGAGGGCCACCAGATTGGCGACCCTTTTCAGGGAGCTTCTTGGGTCCTTCTCCAGGTCCTCTATCCTGCTGTTACTTGGTTACTGGGACGTCAAATGTGGTTTTTATCTGGCACACCTGGAATTCCGATTGGGTTTTACAAGCTGTGAAATGCGAGCTCTCAACACAGCGCGGCCTCTCCCGCCCGGGCCCGTCGGTTCCCTAGAGCCACCCTAGAGACCAGGGCTCACCACAGCTTGGCTCAGGGCCCAACTGCGCCTTCTCAAGCAGTGTGGATAACTCGTTTGGGAATTCAAATCCACAAACGCACATTTTCCAAAAACCCCTTCCCAGGGATGCTGGATGGCCAGGCTCCCAGATACAAGACCTGGGGCAAAAGCAGCCTCAGGGAGCCACAGACACCCCAGGGAGCACAGCATGCAGGGTCTCTGCTGTGGGCTCCCCTGAGGCTATTTTAGTCTACAAAATGAATTCATTTCTGTTGGAAAACATCATTCACTCATTCCTTCACTGACCAGCGTTGATAAAGCACCTACTATAGGAAGGCTCTGAGAGCGGGCAAGGACGCAGCAAATGAGCGAGCTGCCTCATTCTAAACCCAGGGCACCGGCTTCCGTAGGAAGCAGCATTACTCTTCGAATCCGCTCTAATTGAGTTCCTCAACAAACAGGCTCGTGTTCTGCTCAAAAGGCATGGGGAAGTTGAGGCGCCCAAGGACAGGGCACAGCATGGGAGAGGCCCTGGGCTTGGTCCCCGCACCAGCAGGGAGGGGATCTGCCACAGCCAGCTGCGTCTCCTCCCGAGCCTCAGCGCCCACAGTGAAAGCCAAGACTGAGCAGGACTCTACTGGCTGCTCAGAGCCTGAAGGTCAAAGCCAGAGTCAGCCCTTGCTGTCACTGCCATTCTGATATTCACCGACCCTCAGGATGAAGTCTCAGGAGGGCCATGAGTTCATTCTTCCCTAGCACGTGTAAGACAGGTAGAGGCTGACTCTGCCTTCCCTTCCTCTCCAGGGTGACTGTGCTTTCACGTAGGTGTGATGGAACCAGGAGACGTGATATGCAGAAAATCGGTCCCTGGAGAGCAGAGACCAAAAACGCTGGAAGAAGGAGGGTGACAATCACTGCATTCCTGCCACCTCCACACGCAGAGGTGAATGAAGAGGAACCTGAAACAGCATCCAAATATGGGGCCCAGGAGACCCTTGTCAAAAGCACAGCATTCAGAGATCAAACAGCAGAAGTACGTTGGAACTCAGGTTTCCAACTGATAACCTAATCTTCAGGCGACCCACCTTGTGTATAAAGTTTTCTTTCCTGCAGGAAACAATCAAAGAACAGCTTAAATACTGAGGCCTTGATTCCGTTAGGCCTGTCACATCCTCAGCCTCTGCCAGCAGAAGCCGGAGCACCTCGAGGTCACAGGACGCTTCTCTCCTAACTGTTTTAGACGCTGCATGGAAGTGAGTTCACACGGGAAAAGCCTGCTGGGACTGTCCAGGCCATGCTCTGCATGAAGAGGCAGCTGCATAATAGAAATCCTGCATTTCTGCAATGCCGAGAGACACAGGTTCACGTTTTACCACCTCTGATGCCAGGGCGTGCCACACCATACACGGTAGTGTCAGCTGTGAATGGCAGAGTCGGGATGTCGTTATCAACACTGGTATCCTGGACGCAGTGCAACATGGCCCAGGCATGACACTCCACATCTGACCTGCACTGCATCGTGTATCCCCCACAACATCCCACCAAGGACCTTACATTGGCAGCCCCACTTTGCAGATGAGGAAACAGAAGCTCGGTCAGTTATACAACGCTCCCAAGGCCCCTCAGCTAAGGCACATTCAAGCCATAATCTTAGCCCTGCTGGCTCCGAAGCCTTACGCTCTAACTAGAACACCACAGCACCACCCTCACTGAGGCGCGGCAGGGAGAGGGGAGAGAGGAGGAGCCCCAATAGCCGGCACTTGCTGAGCGTCTCTCAAGAGACAGGCATCGGAAGGCGCCTGCCTGCTGGTCCATCCAGCTGTCTCAACAACCCTACCAGGCGGGCACTGTTATGCTCCCCATATTGAAGATGAAAAAGCAACAGCACAAGGGGCAGGATCCTGCAGCTCAGGTCATAAGTGGTTAGGCCAGAACTCAAGCCAAGCAGTTCAGCTCAAGAGACTGCCCCAAACCACAGACCTCAGGGTTCAGAGCCAGGCCAGGGTCAGGTGAAGGCGGCATCTAGAGCATGAAACTTAGGGAGGCGCTTTTTTTATTCCATTTTTAAACTGAATCAGAAAAATTTAGCCTACAATTATAGGTTTTCAGAAATGACACCCATCTGTGAGACATTCTGAATATTTGGAACAAATGTGATGCTAAACCTTTGGCGCTGTCCCTCAGGATGACTGACAGCGTCATCAGACACCACAGTGGCTGCCCTCACAGCCTGGGAGACTGGGATTGAGTGGGTGGCAGGGACGGTAGCAGATGGATTCCTTGTCCACTCTTTGCAGCATTTCACTCTAGAAAATATTTTCTTCATGCTCTGCAGCCACATTTGGATATGATTCTTAAAATATGCCAATAACATCAATTGCTCAAACAAAAGGCAGTGGGTTGGAAAGAGCCCTTGTAAGAAACCCTGCTGCTAGCCAGGCATGGTGCTTCATCCCTGTAATCCCAGCACTTTGGGAGGCTAAGGCAGGAAGATCACTTGAGGCCAGAAGTTTGAGACCAGGCTGGCCAACATGATGAAACCCCATCTTTACTAAAAAGACAAAAATTAGCCAGGCATGGTGGCACATGTCTGTAATCCCAGCTACTCAGAGGCTGAGTACCGCTTGAATCCAGCAGGCAGAGGCAGTAATGAGCTGAGATTGCAACACTGCACTCCAACCTGTGCAACAGAGTGAGACCCTGTCTCAAAAAAAAAAAGAAAAGAAAAGCAATCCTGTTACCTGACATCACCACCAATTGTGGACTCTTGCCTTGAAGCAGGTTCACGCCACTCCAGACACCAGTACCTGCATCCATCAATGAGGCGCGCCTCAGGAACAAGCCACATGGCTCTAACAGCTTATTTGATTGACTGAAACTTGGACTCAGAAATGACCTATGCTTAGCAAGGTTGAGATGCTAGAGTTTTCCCAGCATGGGGGAGGGATTCCAGAGGCTTAGGGAGATGGGAAGGTTGGACTGGGTTTAACACATGTGACCCGCACATCTGCCTCTCAACTACACACTGAGATGGTCCCAAAGCACTCCTGCTTTCACTCGGGCACTGATAAGTCAGTAAGGGGGGCACCCGCATCCCTGAGCTTTGCAAATGCGTTCCTTGGCAGGCAGGTGCGATGGTGGGGATGCTGCCACTGAGCTGGGCTCTCTGATTTCAATGGGGACAATAGGGTTCCAGAGGAGCAGAGGCCAAATGCCAGGGCTTGAACACCAAAGGCCAGGGGCTGCATCTGCCAAGGGAGGTAGCAGACATTGGCAATCAAAACACCTTGGTCCGCAGGGCTCTCTGGCAGTGGCTAATTGAACATGGTATCCCTAGGAATACAAGAGGACTGACTGATGGAAAAAGAAGAAAATCTTAGGTCTGGAAGCCAAAAACCTTACTTAAGTCACAGCTGTGCATAGCGACAGCCTCTCTCCCAGTTCCGAGACCTAACTCCATCCATAGGCCAAGATGCTTGAAAAGGAGGCTGGGTCCCCCGAGGAAGAAGCCTGCAACACGGCTTCAGGCACATGACAGGCCTCCTCCTGCAGCCTGCACATGCATCCCCACTGCGCTGCCGGGACCCAGAAGCACACCTTCCTTGCCAGCTGGCATAGGGCTGAGCCTGTCGGTGGCAGCTCTAAAGGGACACTAGGAGAAGGAGGAGTTTTTCTTCCTAGTTCCACTGTGCTTTCCTTCCAACTCCCCTGACACTCACAGGTATGTGGGATGCCAGCAGAGCTTACCACCAGCAGGCTTCAGGAGCACCCAACAGGGAGCATCCTGCCTGAGTTCTGCGGCTGTCCTAGCCAGCTTCCCAAAAAGTTCAACTGCCCCACAGGCAGCTGCCCAGCATTCCCTGGGAGCCCAGCCCACTCCAGCTTCCCAGCAAGTCCAAAAGCATCCCCTACAAGCAGCTATCCTGCAGATTTCTTTGCATCCCAGCAAGTAATTCCCTGCCCACAACTTTACCCTACCAAATATGAAGCCCTGCCCAGGGCAACCCAGTGAACTTCTCCACCCTGGACTACACTGCTTTTGATTATTTGCTCTGCCCAGGACAGTGGCTGTGGGACACAGGGCTGCAGGTGCTGAGCGTTTCTGTGCACTGCTATCTCACAGAGCAGCTACTGGACATGTGTGAATGCTCAGGTCAAAGGGGCACCTCCCCTCAGTTTGCTGCAGCCTCCCACACCCCCGGCGATTCGGATGTAGTGTTTCTGCACTGAGTCCTATGTGGCTCTGGCAGGTCTTCCCATCAGTGACACCGCCTTCCAGGCTCTGCACTTCGGGCACATGGCTCCTGGCAGTCTCAGGGAAAAGCTTCCCCACAAGAGAACTGGAACATGTGAGACGTCCCTGGATACAAGGGACCAAGCTCAGGCTGTCCCAAGACACACTGGGACTGTCCTACCAAACAGTCTCTCCTCAGGGTGCCCTGGGCCCAGGGACAATCCTGACATCTATCCAGGCCACAGCACTGAGCTGCACACAGCCCCTCAGTCATTCCCAGGTCTTGTGCAGCAAAACAACTTCAGCCAAGTGGACTGAGAGCTCCTCCCTGTATCCTTCTGCCTCCATGCCCCACCCTACCTTCAGTGATGGCAGACCCCAGTTCTATTCTCAGCCACTCCACATAATAAACAAAAACTCCCAGATTAAAGGTGGCCTAATGAGGTGGGCGGTTCCCTTGGAAGTTTGAGTTGGAAGCCAGACAAATCCACCCAGAGTCACATGAGGCCAGCAACATCCATGAAAAAAGGTCAACCGTCCCTGTAAGCCACAAAAAGACCCTCGCTAAGATCCCTTTAGCCAAAGCTGGGTCATGTCCATGCCCCATCCAATCAGGGAGAAGGGAATGAAGGCTCAGGCTATGCCGGATTCCCTCAAGGAACTGGAAAGAGAACAGTGGGGTGGCCAAGGAGTCCTGGGCAGCTGCTAGAGGAGGTGGCTTCTGCCACAGGCAGTGACAGTGACATGACTCTGGCAAGGGGTCTGGGCAGGCTAGAATGTGCCCCGTAGCTCCTGCAAGCTTCCCACAGACCCAGCACCACGCCTGAGCAGCCCCCAAAGTGGACATCTGAGCAGAACTTCTGGCCAAGGCTGTCCCCACAAAGGCTGCTCTCAGATCTCCTCTCTGGCACGTGCTGTTAAGTCAAACAAGGACAGTGCACGTTCCCTGCACACCTCAGGTCCTCCTCCAGCCGGAACTTCTAGTGCGGAATGAGGCGCGACCCTTGGCTGAAGGTATCCTCACACTGGCTGCACTGGTGAGGACTGGGTCTCTGGCGAACATTCCGGTGCTGAATGAGGATGTCTGTGTGGTAGGCCTTTTGCTATACGTATCTGCATGCATGAGGTCTTGGGTATGAGTTTGCCGAGGGAGGGCGAGAGGCTGGACCTGCCACTTAAAGCTCTTCCAAACAGACTGTACTGAATGGCGCGTTTGCAGCACAAGCCTGGGGTTTGGCAGGAGCTTCCCCCAAGGCGCTGCACTCGGAGCAACATTCTGGGTGATGCACATTTCAGGGCTAAATCATCGTGCATTTTGAAAATTCCATTCCATTCCCTCCTGCCAAAACTCCCAAGTTAAAAGTGGTTAGGGTTGGGGTATGGATCCCCATTGAGAATCCCGCTGTGAGACGAATCAGAGCTCCACTCGTTTATGTTATGTATGTCACTTGCTGCTTTTAGGATCCTCTCTTTGTCCTCGACCTTTGAGAGTCTCAGTAGTGTATACCCTGGGGTAGTCTCGTTTGGGTGGAATCTGTTTGGTGTTCTCAGACCTTCCCGTGCCTGGATGTTTATAACTCCTTCTCAAGCTTCGGGAAGTCCTGTTATTATTTCTGTGAATCTGCTTTCCACCCCTTGCCCCTGCTCAGCTCTCTCCTGAACACCCATGATTCTCAGATTTGGTCTTTTGAGGTAATGTTCTATCTCTTGTGGGCGATCTCCATTCCTTCTCGTTCTTTTTTCTCCTCTGTGTATTTTCAAAGAGACAGTCTTTAAGCTCACCGATTCTTTCCTCTGCTTGGTCCATTCTGTTGATCAGAGCCTCTCATGAGTTCTTCAGTTCAGCAAATGTACTTTTCTGTTCCAAGATTTCTGTTTATTATTTCCATCTTTGCTAAATTTCTCTGATAAATTTCAGAAGTGATTTTCTGTGTTATCTTGGTGATCCCCGAGTTTCCGTAAAACTGCTATTTTGAATCTGAGGTCAGAGGGCTCACAAACTCTCTTCTCATTAGGGCGACTACATTTTTGCTTTGTCCCTTTTGAAGAGGTCATAGTTCTCTGCTTCCTGTTGTTTCTTGTGGGTATACATCTGTCCTTGCATTGAAGGATTACTTATTACAGTTTTCTCTGTCGGGCTTGTTTTGGTTTTTATTGGATATTTTTGCTTAACATATCTTTACCACTAAGTCACTGCCCCCTTTTCAGCTCCACGTGGCATGTTAAGCCCAGGCTCACCTCAACTCCAGTACATGATGGGAACTTTGTCTGTCCTGAACTAGGAAGGTCCCAAAGGGATTATCCCAGCAGTGTGAGAAGGCTGGTGAGGGGTTTGTGCCCAAGGGACCTGTGAAACATACCTCCTCCAGCATGCTGCTGAACAGCCACTCTGATCTGGCGTCTCCTGTGGCTGTTACAGAGCAGTCTCGGCAGGGCTGGGGATGGTAGCTCCCCCTCCCCCATTTGTCACTGCCTGTTCTCAAGAGATTTCTCCCTTCAGGCAGTCATGCTGCCGCCTGTGGGTCAATGCAAAGACATGCAAAGACGGGTCTCCTGCCAGGGAATCTAGCATGGTGGGAAAGCTGGTTGGCCACCTCAGTCTCACTTTTCCCAGTGTAAAAACCGTGAGTCAGTGAGATGGTTTGGCTGTGTCCTCATCCAAATCTCATCTTGAATTGTAATCCCCATAATCCCCAGGTGTTGAGGGAGGTACCTGGTGGAAGGTGATTGGATCATGGGGGTGGTTTCCCCATGCTGTTCTAGTGATAGTGAGTTCTCACGAGATCTGATGGTTTTATAAGTGTTTGACAGTTCCTCCTTCACATTCTCTCTCTCTGTCTCTCTCTCTCTCTGTCTCTGTCACTTTCTTGCCATCTTGTGAAGAAAGTGCCTGCTTCCCCTTCCACCATGATTATAAGTTTCTTGAGGCTTCCCGAACCATGCAGAACTGTGAGTCAATTAAAACTCTCGGCCAGGCGCGGTGGCTCAAGCCTGTAATCCCAGCACTTTGGGAGGCCGAGGCGGGTGGATCACGAGGTCAAGAGATCGAGACCATCCTGGTCAACATGGTGAAACCCCGTCTCTACTAAAAATACAAAAAAAAATTAGCTGGGCATGGTGGCACGTGCCTATAATCCCAGCTACTCAGGAGGCTGAGGCAGGAGAATTGCCTGAACCCAGGAGGCGGAGGTTGCGGTGAGCCGAGATCGTGCCATTGCACTCCAGCCTGGGTAACGAGAGTGAAACTCCGTCTCAAAAAAAAAAAAAAAAACTCTTTTCTTAAAATTACCCAGTCTTGGGTAGTTTTTCATAGCAGTGTACTGATACAGTCGGGGGAAGATTCTCCACTCACTTGTTGCTGGGAAGAATCTGGGGAAGGAGCATCATGCATGTGGAAGGTCTGGTTCTCCTACCATCTACCTGGAGTTTTTTCACTTCTCTGTGGCCCCAGAATCTGTCTCATTCTCCTGAGTCCTGGGTTGCTGCTGGTGAAAATTCTCGCACTGTATATTTGTTTTTGGTTTTCTGTTGGGGGAGTGAAGCCAGCTTGATTCTATACACCATTTTAAAGCTGAAAATCCTCCAGGGCTAAATAAGAGCAGACCTTCA
This sequence comes from Saimiri boliviensis, assembly GCF_048565385.1. Taxonomy (NCBI): domain Eukaryota; kingdom Metazoa; phylum Chordata; class Mammalia; order Primates; family Cebidae; genus Saimiri; species Saimiri boliviensis. Next base: position 3,291,311 of record NC_133453.1, read on the forward strand.
GCGGAACACTTTCTGTGCATTTGTAAGGACTTTCTACAGAGTGAATTCTCTGATGCTGGATGAACTTGGCGATACGGCTACAGATTTTCCAACCTTTACTGCATTAATGAGGCCTTTCTTGTGAATCTTCTGGCACCAAAGAAAAGCAAGTCCTTTGCTGAATGCTTTCCCCCATCAGCTGCACTCGCAAGGCTCAGCACCACAGTGGATTTCCTGGTATTCAGTGAAGCCGGAGTTGTCACTAAGAAACTTCCCACATTCACCGCACTTACGAGACCTTTCTCCAGCACTGTGTGTTCCACGTCCCCGGGTTCTCCGGTGCTGAACAGCTGTGCACTTGCTGCTCATGCCCCCCTCACATGCCACACTTCGCAGATGAAAGGTTCCCCTAACTTCGGTGCCCCTGTGTGGCTCCCCGCACTGTGACGGCCTGCTGCTGAAGAGGCCAGTGCTGGGGCCCATCCCTGCTTCACACTAAGGGTTTCCCTGATGTGTGGACTCCTTCAGTTTTCCACAAGGCCCTGCCCTCGGCCCTTCTGCAGGGTTTCTCGCCGCTGTGCTGTTTCTGGGCTGGTTTAAACAGAAGCCAAAGCCTCTCCCACATGCCTCTCATGGGTATGGTTTCTGCCAGGGGCGTGCTCTCCGGCACTCAATCAGGGCCAAAATGCCTTTCAAGGCTGGACATTTTCTCTTGATCTCTCCTTATGGAAGATGATTCTTCAGCTTTTTTGCTCACACACACTTCCCATCAGTCCTCCTCCCACCCTCCATTCTCCTAATAGGGTACTGTCATAGCATGGTTCCTGTTCAGTGCTTATATTAGGACTGTATAAATACTAGTCATGACTGAATTACATAGCAGTATTTCTGTGGTAACTTTTTCTTTCCTACGCAACTTGTTTTCCTTGGAGTTATGTCCGTTGGTTTTCTAGGTGCTTGTCAGGAATTCACTCTCAGCTCCTATGTAAATCCTCAATGTGTTCAGAGGCAACAGGTGTTCTATTAAGCCATCTTCTCTGGAGCCAGCCCCAAACCCAGCCTGCCTGCCCTCCATGCCGAGAGCTCGTCTGCCAGCCCGGAACCTCCTTTTGTTGTGCTCTGAGGAGTCACCTTGCTCTCTGCACTGGACTTGCCGTTGCCTTTACGCCAGGCCTTCTTCTTTTGCAGTACATCCTCTAGTCCCTTTTTTCTTTTTGGAGACAATCTTGCTCTCTCTCTCTAGGCTGGAGTGCAGTGGCACAATCCTGGTTCACTGTAACCTTCACCTCTGGGGTTCAAGCAATTCTCCTGCCTCGGCCTCCCGAGTAGTTGTGGCTACAGGCGCATGCCACCATGCCTGGCTAATTTATGTATTTTTAGTAGAAACAGTTTCACTATGTTAGCCAGGGTGGTTTCGATCTCTTGACCTCGTGATCCGCCTGCCTCAGCTTCCCAAAGTGCTGGGCCAACAGGCGTGAGCCACCGCGCCCCGCCTCTACTTCTTTTATTTAAAAGGGTGTGTAGAGGCCGGGCGCGGTGGCTCATGCCTGCAATCCCAGCACTTTCGGAGGCTAAGAAGGGTGGATCGCTTGAGCTCAGGAGTTCAACGCCAGCCTGGCCAACAGGGCAAAACCTTGTCCTGACAAGAAATCAGCCAGGCATGGTGACACATGCCTGTGGTCCTAACTACTTGGGAAGCTCAGGCAGGAGGATCACTGAGCCTGGGAAGTCAAGGCTGCAGTGAGCAGTGTTCATGCCACAGCACTCCAGCCTAGGTGACAGAGTGAGACCCTGTCTCAAAAAAATAATAAAAATAAATAAAAGGGTGTGTGGAATGTACATTTTTAAAGAGCCTACAAGTCTTTCAGCAAGAATTTTAACCTGGAAGTAATCTTCCTTCAGAATTTGAGAAGGCCCATATTCCCTCAGTTTCTTATGTGGCATCAGAGGACTGCAAAGTGTTCTGATTCCTGATACTCTGCATGTGTACTGTCTGTTCCTCCAGCAGTGCCCTGGTGTTCTGAAACCTCACTCATGTGCCTGGGTGTGAGACTGATGTGCACTGAAGACGCCAGGTGCTATCTTCTTCCACTGTGTTAGCACTAGGTTAGCAGAGCCCTTGTAATCTAGAAACTTACAGCCGTCATTCTCAGAATCCTTTTATTCACTGGGATCCACTGAAAGATGTGTGAGAGCATTTCCTGGGCCACGTTATGGATGAGTAACTTCAGGTCTTTCCTTTTAGGCTGGTGAGATTCCTCAAATAAGCCTCTTTCTGCTTTCTTACGAGAGGATACGACTGAGCTGAGGACTTCAGACACTGAAGGCTGAAAACGGCACACCTCCTCTGGCCTTTCACTCCTCTGGTTCGAGGTTGGCACAGTTGCCCAACTGTGTGGAATGGGGAGTCTAACAGCTTCTTAAACAGGCCTCTGCTCTGGTTTCACCTTATCTCACAACTACTTCCAGAAGAACCTAGAACTGGCAATTCCAGAGCCTCTGGGAGCTCTGCAATACAACTCAGATGCTCAGATGTTCCCATTTCTTACAATGTAGATTTCTCAGGTGTTTCTAAGTCAGCTACTATTTACCTAATTTCTGGAGAGCTTTCCAATTTTGTTGGGATTTTTCATCATCCTAGCAAATTTATGCTTTTTTAAAAAAAATTCCCTGTCATTTCCATGGGATTTCAATGGTAAACAGCCACACCTAGCTGCATAGGAGGCTAAGGAATGAAGGCTTTATCCTGGGAATCCGAGTACTGAGTCGTATCACCACAGATGGAAACAGTGGATGGTGATGGGAACTAGCAATCTCTGCCACATAAATCCAGCTAGTTTTGAGGCAGAGAGACTGAGGCTGCTTGAGATAAAAGCCTTCTTTGCAGTAGGGCAGGAGAGGCAGCAGAGGTTCTGGGACAAGCAATGAAGAGACAGAACACACTAGAAGTCGCTGACAGATGAATGCATGTCTTTATTGAGTTCATTCATTCCAGGTTCATCCTGAATGTTCACATCTCACCCTCCCACTGTCAAAACAGGTCCCATGTAACAGGGGGCCAAAAACAACAGGCTTGCCCACAGTCTCCATCACTTCCTACCCCACAGAATACTGGGGGGACAATGGCACCTTGCTTGAAATCCACAGGTTTCAAACACTTTTAGGGGCACAACTGTCTTCAAACTGGAAACCACAAGCCACTAAGTAAAATAGGAAGTTTCAACCTGGGCAGCATTTGGGGTACGTCCCTGGAGCCCCAAGTTCCCTTAGAGCAGTTAAAAACTCCTGCTTCAGAGTCCTTCTTTCTACCTAATCACTTGAAACTTTCCATAGAAAGAAAAAAGAACTCCCTTCTTGAAATGTGCACACCGATTTCATATGACCAACACTTCCACCTGTTGAAATAAATAGTCCACAAAATTAAGGCATTTTAGGGGAATTAGAGGGAAATAAAGCATTTATTAAAGTTACAACAGCATATCAAAAATGTCCATTATGCTTTTGAAAGCTAGGCACAAGGGCAGAAACAGTCATGGTCCCAGCCACTGCAGGCAAACACATATCCATTACCAAAGCAGAAAAGGGGACAGAGGGCCGGTGGCGAGCATTCTCTTCAGCAGGTCCCCAGGCACCAGGCCCCCCTGCAAGTCATGCCTCACATGCCCAACAGCAAAGAGAAGCAGTGGGAGCTGTGCAGACACCGCATGGCAGGGCACTGCCAGCTCAGTTACAGCAGCAACTGCACATATGAGATAGTTTGTTTATAAACACCATTCTCAAACTGGTTTTATGGACATTCATATGCCACCAAGTATATCTAAGAGATCTTGAAATCAAAGCAACATAAAAAAGAGAGAGTCAGAAAAATCCAAGATGGCTGATCACTAGCAGCTCGGGATTGTAGCTCCCAGTGAAAGTGCAAAGAACGAGAGGACGCCACACCTTCACATGAATTCTTGTTGCTCACGCATCAGGAGATTCCCAGCGGAGGAGCCCCACGGGTCGCCAGCGCGACTCTCGTGACCGGCGAGGCGGTTTTGCCGGCGCCTCGGAGCGTCGGTTCTTGGTGCAGAGGCAGAAAAGCACCATCAATCTTAACGCCACTGATATAGTCGGCACAGTGGGTTGCTCAGATTTCGGCGCTGAGAATCAATAAGTCGGACGTCCACTCAGAAACCCAATTACAAAGACGGTAAATACAAAGACCACAGATGGATAAATTTATAACGAAAGAAAGAAAACAGCCAAAAAAGGCTGAGAATACCCAAGATCAGAATGCCTCTCCCTCACCAGGGGATCCCAGTTCCTCATCAGCAACGGATCAAGGCCTGATGGATAACGAGTGTGTTCCAATTACAGAAGCAGGCTTCAAAATGTGGATAATGAGAAACTTCTGTGAATTAAAAGAACTTGTTCTAACCCAATCCAAAGAAACTAAGAACTTTGAAAAAAGGATTGACGAAATGTTAACAAGAATACACAATTTAGAGAGGAATATAAGTGAATTGATGGAACTGAAAAACACAATACGAGAACTACGTGAAGTATGCACAAGTTTTAACAGCCGAATTGATCAAGCAGAAGAAAGGATATCAGAGGTCGAAGACCAACTCAATGAAATAAAACACGAAGACAAGATTAGAGAAAAAAGGATACAAAGGAACGAGCAAAGTCTCCAAGAAATATGGGACTATGTGAAAAGACCTACTCTACGCTTGATAGGTGTACCTGAATGTGATGAAGAGAATGAATCCAAGCTGGAAAATACGCTGCAGGATATTATTCAGGAAGATTTTCCCAGCCTAGTAAGGCAGGATAATATTCAACTCCAGGTAATACAGAGAACACCACAAAGATGTCCCTCAAGAAAAGCAACTCCAAGGCACATAATTGTCAGATTCACCAGGGTTGAAATGAAGGAGAAAATACTAAGGGCAGCCAGAGAGAAAGGTCAGGTTACCCATAAAGGGAAGCCTATCAGACTTACAGCAGATCTCTCAGCAGAAACCCTACAAGCCAGAAGAGATTGGGGACCAATATTCAACATCCTTAAAGAAAAGAACTTTCAACCAAGAATTTCACATCCAGCCAAACTAAGCTTCATAAATGAAGGAAAAATAAAGTATTTTGTGAACAAGCAAGCACTCAGAGAATTCATCACCACCAGGCCTGCTTTACAAGAGCTTCTGAAAGAACCACTACACATAGAAAGGAACAAACAGTATCAGCCTTTCTAAAAAATACCAAAAAGAGCATCAATATAATGAAGAATTTACATCAACTAAATTCTAAATTTAAATTGACTAAATTCCCCAATCCAAAACAGACAGGCAATTTGAATAAAAAACTAAAACCCATCAGTATGCTGCATCCAGACCCATCTCACATTCAAGGATACACAAAGACTCAAAACAAGGGAAGGAGAAAGATTTACCAACCAACCAGAGAGCTAAAATAAATAAATAAAAAGCAGAAGTTACAATTTTTGCCTCTGATAAAACAGTCGTTAAAGCAACAAAGATCAAAAGAAGCAAAGAAGGACATTATATAATGATAAAACGATCAATGCAACAATAAGAAGAGCTAAAGATCCTAAATATATACACCCAATACAGGAATACCCAGACATACAAGACTAATAAAGAGACTTAGACTCCCACACAATAATAGTGGGAGACTTCAACATTAATATTAGACAGATCAATGAGACAGAAAATTAGCAACGATATCCAGGACTTGAACTCAGATCTGGAACAAGTAAACGTAATTAACATTTATAGAACTCTCCACTTAAAATACACAAAATATACACTCTTATCAGTACCACATCATATCAACTTAGAAGTTTAAACGAAATGTTGTTTGTTTAAACTTGTTTGTTATTCTCTTCCCTCATTTTCTTTTATGTCTCCATTATTAAGGACAATTATAGGCATACCCATATTTAGATTGCATTCTAGCCCGGGCAATAAAGCAATACCCCCATTCTCTCTCCCTCTTCCTCTTTCTCTTTCTTCGTCTTATTCTTAAAAAAAAAAAAAAAAAAAAAAAAAAAAAAGGGACATTCTCTTTTCTTTGATCTGAATGCTGCTGTTCCCCTAAATTCATACACTGAAATCCCAACCCCCAAAGAGATAGTATGAGGAGGCGGGGTTTTGGGATTAGTGTCTTTATAACAGAGCACCTGAGAGCTGCCTTGCGCCTTCCGCCATGTAAGGACACAGCAAAAAGATGCCATCTATGTGAAAGTGGCCTTCACCAGATACCAACACTGCTGGTGTCTTGATTTTGAACTTCCCAGCCTCCAGAACAGTGAGAAATAAATTTCTGTTGTTCAGAAGCCACCCAATCTATAGTATTTGGTTATTGCAGCCTGCATGAAGTAAGATTTTGTTAATTAATCCCAGTACAAAACATAAATAAATAAATAAAAGAAAAAGAAAAAAATAAGAGAGTCGCCTGCATTCCAGGTACTGAGCAATCACATGTCAAGGCAACAGAAGTCTCCCCTCTGCCCCCACTCACTTCTCAATCCCACTGTCTGCTGAGAATTTATAGTATTTATTCCACACGTCACCGTGCACTTCAAAATTTAACATTCCTCTCTGTGGAATTTCTCCTAGGACGTGAATTCCATCAACTTGTATCATGGAACCACCTAAACTATTTAATTCCACACCAGGCGTCCCCAAACTGCGGCCCCCCACCACACTTCAGGAAGGGGCACCTCTTTTATTGGTGGTCAGTGAGAGGAGCACAGTATATGGCAGCCCTCCAACGGTCTGAGGGACAGCGAACTGGCCCTCTGTGTAAAGTTTGGGGACGCCTGTTCCACACTGAGAGATTCAGGTTTGGAGGGGGAGAGGGAAGTGAGGCAGATGTGAGAACAGAGGTCACGTGGCCCAAACAGGTAATTCCAGGACAGCGACCCGAGCTGGCAAAGATCCAGGTTCTGGAGGCCAGGCCTGCCTGCTGAGTGCAAACGGCCAGGTGAGGACCCAAAAGACCCACACTAGTGTCATCACCAACATACAGGGGGCCACAGGCTCCCAGGCCCAGGTTAAGGGGGGCAGTCCCCACCGAAGGCCACACCAATTTCCTGTGAGTATGTCTCACGGATCCAGGGGTAGCCAGAGGCCCATCTCACAGGTGTCTGCACTTCCTAAAACCACATGCGGCGATCTCCCAACTTGTTCTTGGACCGTGAGGCAGTGGAAATGCTGCAGTGCTCTTTGCCAGTGTACAGGCTGTTTCAGAACCCAAGAGGAATTTCTCACCAATGCGTAAATATACACCACAGCTAGACTTTGGTTCCCTGACTTTGGGGTTTCAGAGACAGGCGAACTGAAGAAGAAATTCTGCGGCTGACAAACAGCAGCCAACATTCTGTGTTTTGCAACCAAGAGCATTTCAAAAGCAAAAATATTGCCCTCAGCTTTCACCTTCATTACATAAAAGGACATTTTATCATCCACATCAGAACAAAAATAATCTCAGAATAAAACACAATCCTTCAAGTTGAATAAACGTGACTTCATGAATTATTTACCATGCTGTTTTCATAGCCTCGCCTGCATAGAGCGCTCAGTCCCCATGCTACACTGTGGGCCACCAGGACTCTGGTCCATCGGGGCCCACGGTCCAGCTGAGATCTCCCGGGTCACAGGCTCCTCCAGCCATCACCTCAAATGCGTTTGCACTGAGAACAGGGAAAAGTCACCACAACAGCAGTTTCCACGCACATGGGGACTGTGTGTGTAACATAGTTGCTTTCCCAAGTGACCCCACAAAACTCCACCGGGAAGGCACAGCAGGAAGCCCTGTCCCTATCTAAAGTAGAGCCACCACTGTGAACAGGGACTTGGCCAAGGCCACACGGATGACAGTAAAGCACAGGCCAAGCGTCCCCCGCAGGCAGACTCTCCCCTGCCTCAGCCCTATGTCTGCTTATCTTTCTCTCTTTCTCTTTCTCTCAAGAACGTTTAATTTGAAGAATCAATTCACAGAAAAAGAAAAAAGAAAACTTACTTAAAACAATTGTCCTTTCTCTTTAAAATTACCTATTTAAGAAGTACATTTTAACTAAACTTTCAAATGTCACAAGAAAACACCAAAAAACAAGCATTGTTGCCTTAAACACTTCTCTGGAACAAGGCAGACTATAAATAAAATAAATAAATAAATAAATAAATAAATAACATGAGTGATACAAAGAGTCACAGGATGTGGGTAATACCGATGGGTTTATCTAAAACCCCTCATCGGGGACTCCAAAGCTGAATTCTCAGAGGTATCGACGTTGCCCCCTCTCCCAACCCCAGCCTGGCCCAGCCCAGCCCATCTGTTGACAGCAGCCAAGGCCCAGGGCCCAGGACTCTGTTCAACAGCCAGCAGCTGCCCTGGCATGGTGACGCGACAGTCAGACGCTCCTAGGATGCAACCAGGGGCAACCTTCAGGCTCCTTCCTGCCAGCCCATCGAGCCCTTCTCCTGGGGAGGACTCTGGACCAGCCAGGCAGCAGCCTCACTGAGGACCACGTTTCCCTGTGCTGCAAGACTTAGGCGCCCCAGGGCTTAGAAAGGTGATTTTATAAAGTGCTCAGGTGGAGAGTACAACTCTTTTATCCTTGCCAACAGAAGAAAAAGGGAGCTTTAGTGAAGGGAGTATCACTAAAATCCAGGAGGAATTCCCTTAGCTACCAACACTGTTTTCAAAATCATGTTTGGCAGCTATGAAACAAGACACCGAACTTCCAAGCTGTTTGGATTCTGAAAAAATCCGCAAAGTCTGGCTTGAACAATGAGGAAGTTGAACACGTCCTCTGCAAATGAAAAGCTGAGACCCTAGACAAATGCAGGCCAGCCAGGGCAGGCCACAGGCCAGGGAAGGGATGCAAGAGGCTCCCTCCTCCAGCTCTTTCTCTTTCCAGACACATCATTCCCTGGCCAGGTCTGGGTGAGGCTCCTCTGCAAGGATCCATTCAGTCCATTCCTTCTAGAGACCGGAGGCAGTGGCCTGGTCCCTCAGAAGCAGGCCCTGCGCTGTGCAAAGGAGCGTGATGCCCACACTGCCACACGTAGGTCCTCGCCTCTGTGCAGCCTGAAGGTCACACCAGCACACTCGCACATGGGACTCCCATGAGGCAGCATTCCCAGGTGCTGCTTCCCAAAAGGTCCAAGAACTGAGCCCCAGGAAGGGCTGGGGAGGCCTCTTCCTTACCAGGACCCTGCAGAAAGCACTCAGTAGAGCAGACACAGAGCATGTCACATGTCTACAATATGGCTCATCTCGAGAAAAGTCACCCTCCTCTCCTACCCTGAACCCAAAGGGTGGCAAGAAGAAGAGACTCAAGAGGTAGGAAGGGTTAAACAGTAAGCCCAGAAAGAGCCCAGAGTGCAGGGAGCTAAGCAGCCTCCTTGAAAGCCCCTCTCAGCGCTACCAGGGTGATGAGCCACTGCCTATGACCTCCAGTGACAAGGCCCAGTCCACTTTGGTGGCTCCAACTTCCATATCATCATTTCTTAACTCCCTATAGCTCCTACCCCAGCCCCAGCCCAATGTTTGTCCTAGTCCCACTTTGGGTGCCACAAAGAACACACCTACCCCCTCTCCCGGGCTGAAGCCCCGGCAGCACCTGGCTCCGGCTGTCCTGGCCCTCCCCAGCCGCTCACTGCCTGCAGTTCCTCTCCTCTCTTGGGAAGACCCTCCTGACTTCAGCAGGACCCAGTCCCAAGCTCCCCTTGGGAACAGCACACAGCCCACATTGACACAACCATCACAGCTTCTCACGGTGTCACCTCAGCTGAGGAAACACCTCCAGAATTGCATTTCCCCTCTCAATCACCCGAGGACTGTTCTTCCCTTTGGAACTCCATCTGTACACAACTGGATCAGCTGAGGTGACCCACACAGAGCCCATTTGTGATACAGGGGGTGGGGGTATAGAACTCCATCCTCAGGCTGTAGAACGCAATTAATGGCTAGGCACTGCCTGCTTGCTAAGACACACAGTGATGCTAATAAGTAAAACAATATCATTGTTCAATTTTTACAAATTGGATTTCTCTTATTATAGAAAATCTAAACAGATTTGAAATCTGCTCCTTTCTAAATATATCTGAAGTCCAGAATCACCAGGGATCCACACAATGGTCCTCATGGGCTCCAAATGACAAAATGTGATTCATGGGAAATAGCAGCAACCTGGGAGAGCTCTGAGGCCGCAGTCACTTGCCCACTTGCTGGTGACCCTCACACCTGGCTGCACAGCCCTGGGTGAGGGGAAGCCCCACCCACGCAGCCAAAGCTATCAGCAATGATAACCCAAGTCATCTCTTCCCTGCCACCGTTCCCAGCAGGCCGGGAAAGACTTCTGACCTCACTGCTATCCCCTTGCGTAGATGCTAGACGCAGCTACTGAGACAAAAAAGAGCCATCAACCAACTGCCAGATGTTCTGTCCACCGGACAGTATGCACCTGGAGGCTAGAACCATCCAGAGGACCCACTGCCTTTTTCATTTTCTGGTGTGTGTAGGGGACAGGAGACAGTGCCGCGGGCATTTTCCTCGCCTGTTAGAACTGGCAGTGAATGCTGTTGGAACAGTCCTTGGTCCCAAGGAAGGCAGTCATTTCCTGGGCAGTTTGGTGTGGGCCTCCTAAAATCAATTACTGGAAGCTCCCTAAGGTGAAGTGGCAGAAAAATCATGACACCTGATGAGAGGCACAGTAGGTATCAGAACAGGTGCTACGCAGCAGAAAATTACCCCTGAAGAAGACAATCACTACGACACCTGACCACAGTGAGAGACTACTGAAGTGCAAGGAAGGAGCATGTGTATGACTAGTGCATGTTACCCCAAGAGTGGGGAAAACAAACTAGCAAGTTCATGAACTGCATTTCTGTCCTCTGTTTTGCTTACAAAACTCTCTTTTCACTTAGATACTAGGCTTTAATCAAACAATCAAATGGAGAAGTAGAAAAATAAATAGAAGCACAGTTCCAGAAGTGCTAGGGGTCTTCCCTCCAGGGAAATTACTAGGCCTCCAACCTCAGCCCTTACGTGTACATATTCCATGGCCCATTACATTAATATGCAACTGAAAATCCAAAATAGAGAACTCGGGAAAAACAAAAATAACTTTTGTATGAGCCTCTAGGCTGACAACGACCCAAGGACTGTTCAGCGGCCCAGGCACCTGAGGAGGAATGACAGTCCACGAGAATGTCTTCTGTAGCAGCAGCCACCAGGATACCACCAGCAGCACGGCACGCAGGACTCGGTGTCCACCTTCCCTGCAGATCACCTTCTCCCTCACTGGAATCAACCGCTGCACTGAGATCTACTCATGAAGCAGAAACTTCTTTATAGGGTCTGGCAGAGGCAGTGAAGGAATCAGATGAAGCCGGTATTTGCCAAGAGTTCTTCTCACAGCCACACGGCACAAACTCAGCAAGGTTCTGGGAACACCTGGAGGTCACAGGAAGAAAGGGAGGGACAGAGGAAGGTCAATTCTATCCTAGCTCTAGAGAGCAAAGGCAGCTGGGACTGGCAGCCAGAACTGCACAAATGCTCACTACCAACTTCAAAATGCTCAGTGAGACACAAAGTGATGGCTTTTCCTGATGGATGAAGAAAGGAGACCCCAGGGAGGAAGGTCTTCTAATCTGCTCCTTCTGTTGGAGGAAGGAGGGAAACCTTTACAGCCTCATTAACCCAGGCATCTGCTCCCTGGGTCGCAACTTGACCATGTTTAATGCACAAGACAAAGAAATCAGAGTCGACCACTGAAGGTCCTGGCAGGTGCAAGCTGCTGGCACCCAGCCTCTGTCAGGCTCTTCTCTTGGTCAAACCCTGAAGTGCCACAAGAACCTAAGGAACACGAGTGGAGCAGTGCCTGTGGGGCACAGGCTGACGACTTTGCTCCCAATGAAAAGAGCGCAGCCAAGTTCTGCCTCAGTGAGGAAGCTGATGCGTGAAACAGTCATGGAAGCAAGCTGCTTTTTCTATCAGGATGGTTCCCAGCTGACCATTAACTATTTGCGGGAAGGCTACACAGGAGCATGCTTTAATGAACTGGTTTACGGAAATCAAGTAACAAAAACACAATGGATTTAGTCCTCTGAGAAGCAGGGAAGGAAGAGGTTACCAAGTTGGATGTCTCGGGACCCAGTCTGGGAGCGGTGGGAGAGGGAGACGTGTGGGCAGGAGGTCAAAGAGGACACACGAGGTCAGTGTCTGAATCCCAGTGAGCGCCTCAGATGACAAGACCAAGACACAGTCAATTCCAATCTCTCGTGCTATTGATGCATTAACGTTAAAAAAAAATCCCTCTTCATAAATAAGCAGACTAGGAACTTTATTGTAACAAAACTGAGACTTATCACACAATCCAAAATAGTGATACTTGACTGGAACTGAAGAAGGGAAAGCAAGGAATCCAAGAAAGCCGCTTACAATTTGTTTTAAGGGCTCATTTAAAAACCGGGCATAAAAGAAGTCACTGTCCGTAAGAATCTGGGGCCAGAAAGCAGAGCAAAAGGATAAAGAGACTATAATTCTAGGCCAGGGCAGTGGCTCATGCCTGTAATCCTAGCACTTTGGGAGGCCAAGACAGCAGATCACTTGAGTCTAGCAGTTCAACACAAGCCTAGGCAACACAGCAAAACGTCATCTCTACAAAAAATACAAATATTAGCTAAGTATGGTGTGCGCCTATAGTCCCAGCTACTTGGCAGGCTGAAGTGGGAGGATCACACAAGCCCCAGGAGGATACGGCTACAGTAAGCCATGACTGTACCACCGTACTCCAGCCTGGGTGACAGAGTGAGACCCTGTCTCAAAAAAGGAAAGAGAGAGAAAACATAATTCTAGGAGTTCTGACAACACACATGTACTTTTAGAGACTTCCTGATATCGATTCTTGGCATCCAGGAATTTAAAAAGAGAAGATCAATCTGAATAACCATCTGGAAAACTGCAAGTGCTAACAATATTTCGGCCAAGTGCACAGTTAGAAGTTTTTTTTTGTTTTTGTTTTTTGTTTATTGCTACATCTTGATTCATTCAATCAACCCAGCCCACAAGTCAGAGCTGAACTCAGGCCACTTACTTCTGGCCTCTTTAAAGATTTGCAAGGCCTCAGGGTCCACCTTTCTTCTTCCTCTCGACTCCGGACCCAATGACTCCCACTTCACCAGATTCAGGTTGGCTCCAAACTCTACCAGCAGGCTCACAAAGGCTGCCTCACAGCCATGACGCAGGACTGCATCCATGACGCACCCAGGAGAGCCCCTGTAGAATCCCTGTGTGTTGACAGGACCATTGCAATTGAAGTCAGGGTTCGCTCCAGCCAGAAGGAGCAGCCGGAAGCACTGGAGGTTGTGGTAGGCTGCACTGATGTACAAGGGGCAGACCACCAAGGAGGTGAGCCGCCGGGAGAATCGGGGCTGGACGTCAGGAGTCAGGTGGTGGTTGACATCAACATCAGCCCCGTACCTGCAGGGAAGAAAGGGAAAGTCAGACTGTGCAGGGGACCGACCACAGCCCACAGATCCCACACCAGGGGCTACAGGAGACTTCACAGATCAGATTAATTTGGTGACACCAGGCGCTACAGGAGACTCCACAGATTAAATAGATTCATTACATCCAGCAAGGTAAGGTAGCAGGAAAGAACTTGGAATCCCTGCACATAAAATAATTCCTAAGGGAAGTCTCCTTCAAACCTTTAAAGGTCCAATAATCTCAAGGCTATTTAAACTATTTCAGAGCAAAGAAAAAGAAGAGAAACTTCCAAATTCATCTGATGAAATTGGCACAATAGCCCAAAACCCAACAAAGCCCAAAGCAAAGGAAAAACTACCAACTAATTTCATTTATGAGTATCAATTTTAAATCTTCCATAAAATATTAGCCAAAGAGAATCCTAAAGCATATTAAGAAAGCAATAAACCATGACCTCATGGGAGTTATCCCAATAATGCACACAGTTAGCTCCAATATTATAAACACTATGAATATAATCAAATGTAAAACGAGGCTGAGGGGCAATTCCTCTGATTATCTCTGCAGATACAAAATAAGAAGAAAAAAAAAAGGAAGGCATATGACAAAACTTAAGAGCTGTACATGTTTAAAAATGCTCAATAAAACAGAAAGTGATGGCTTTTCCTTCATGTGATAGTACATATTTCCTCAGGCCCGAAGTCAGTATATCATTTAACAGGGAAAGGCTAGAAGCACTCGTGCCAAAGCTGGATCGAGACAGATTGCTGCTTTCCAGCCTCCTAATGAACAAGGTGTTAAAGGTATCCTGTGCAATTAGTCAAGAGAAACAGTTAAATGCATAAGACTGGAAAATAAGAGGTAAAAAATTTCCTATTTTCAGAGGCTATGACATGTCTGAAAAGCCCTAAATAATATGGAAAAACTAACAAGCAATGAGATAACTTACTGAAGTAACTGACTGTAAAACCAATAGCCTTCATATAAAAATAAAACTCCATTTACAATAGCAAAGTAAATTTTACAATGATATATCTAAGCATAAACTTAACAATAAATGTCCAAAATTTGCATAAGATAAATAATAAACTATTACTGAACATGAACAAAGGTAGACCTAAGAGAATGGAAAGACATGGCACAGTGCTGCGTAAGACTCAACGTTGTTAAGATAATTCCCCCTAAATTTATTTTATAAATGAAAATATCATTACTAGAATAAGTTGATTATAAACATAAATAAATAAAAACAGCATCCCTGGAGCTGCATTAGTTGATTTATAAAGCTCCTCATCTGTAAGCTCAAACAAGATGAAAAAGTTAAGCAATAATGTAGGGTGGAAGGTAGCCACACCATAAGTGCAATTTACTATAAAGAGTAAAAATAAAACTGGTATTGGTATGTGAACAAAACTGAGAGAATAATGGAACTTTACAGAAAATCTTGAAATGGGCCAAATTGCATATAGAAATTTCATATATAAATAAAGGCAGCTTCTCAAATAAGGGAGGGACGTGGATGTCTTAGTAAGTGTTTTTTGGGATAACTGGACATCCATATGGAAGAAGGTAAAAGTAAATCCATTCACCATAGCATATACTGGAATACATTCCAAATGAATCAGAATTTAAAACGTGAAATATGAAACCATGCAAAAACTAGGAAAAAACTTCTAAGTAAAATTTGCCTAATTCTGACACAAAATCCACAAGGAAAATGTTTTTAACATAAAAATTTTGAAAAGAACAATTTTTGCATGGCATAAGCATGATGTAACAATATAAGCAAAGTAAAACAATGAAAAATTGGGGAAAAATGTTACAAAGGGTTAATATCCCTAACATGTAAAGAGCTTCTAAAAGAAAAAGACCAATAGCCCTGCAGAAAAATTAGAGAGATGGGGACAGGTACAGTGGCTCACGCCTATAATCCCAGCACTTTGGGAGGCCAAGGCAGGCAGATCACCTGAGGTCAGGAGTTTGAAACTAGCCTGGTCAACACAGCGAAACCCTGTCGCTACTAAAAATACAAATGTCAGCCGGGCGTGGTGTCACGCACCTGTGATCCCAGCTACTCAGGAGGCTGAAGTAAGAGAACTGCTTCAACCTGGGAGGCAGAGGTTGCAGTGAGCAGAGGTGGTGTCACTGCACTCCAGCCTAGGCAAGAGATCGAGATTCCGTCTCAAAAAAAAAAAGAAAAAAGTTAGAGAGATGGACAGCTACAAACGGCTCTTAGCCACAGGAAAAGACACTCAGCCTCACTCAGAACAGAAATGCAAATTAAAACTATTCTGAGCTATCACTCCTCACCTATCAGATTGGGAAAAATCCAAAAATTTATTGACCAGGTTAGAAAACAGAAAGTCTCACTCACTGTTTGAGCAATGAAAAGTAAACACTCCCCCTATGGAGGGGGGAAATCTGTCAATCACTAGCAAAATTACATATGCATTTAACCTGTCAATCAATCACATTTCTCAGGATCTGTTTCCAAAATACATCTGCAAAACTATGAAAGAAATGTATGCACAAGGCAATTCATTAAAGCACTATCCATAACAGCTGGAGACAGTAAACCACCCACGTGTCCACTAACAGGGGACTGGCTGAATGAACTTCAGCTCAACTGCACAATGCAGCACCACGCAGCTCTGAAAAGGAGTGAGGAGGGCTGCTATACACTGCTCCGGAATGGCCCCCAAGCACAGGAAGAGGGGAGGAAGCAGGACAGTGAGAGTGGATAGTCCACTACCGTTTCTATGGGGAAGCAGGTTGCAGTGTGCTTATAAACCATGGAATTTTTTAATGGTTTTCTACTGGGAAAGGAGATAACAGGATGAAGGAGACAAGGATACAAGCTAGACATCCAAAAATTTGCACCTTGGCCAAGCATGGTGGCTCATGCCTGTAATCCCAACGCTTGGGAGGCCAAGGCAGGCAGATCACTTGAGGCCAGGTGTTCGCTAGCCAATATGGCAAAATCCAGTCTCTAATAAAAATAGAAAAAAAAAAAATTAGCTGAGCAAGGTAGCATACACCTGTAGTCCCAGCTACTCAGGAGGCTGAGGCATGACAGTCACTTGAACCCAGGAGGCAGAGGCTGCAGTGAGCCAAGAGTGTGCCACTGCACTACAGCCTGGGCAACAGAGTGAGACTGTCTCAAAAAAAAAAAAAAAAAAAAAAAAAATTATACCTTATTTGACTTTGGAACCATGTAAATTTTTTATGTTGTAAAACAAAATTAAGTAAAAAGCAATCCTTAAAAGTTGAAAGCAGCCGGGTGTGGTGGCTCATGCCTTTAATCCTAGCACTTTGGGAGGCAGAGGCAGGCAGATCACCTGAGCTCAGGAGTTCGAGACCAGCCTGGCCAAGTTGGCGAAACCCCATCTCTACTAAAAATACAAAAATTAGCTAGGCGTGCTGGCCAGCACCTGTAAAATCCCAGCTATTCGGGAGGCTGAGGCATGCAAATCGCTTAAATCCAGTGGGGCAGAGGTTGCAGTGAACCAAGACTGTACTACACTCCAGCCTGGGCAACAGAGTGAGACTCTGTCTCAAAAAAAAAAAAAAATTATTTAAGCAAAAAGAAACACATGAACTCCATCAGGTATCCAGCTGGTGTCACAATGCGCTGCCCGCAAGGACGGCTGTTTTCTTCAGGCACACTAAACATCCAGACTCCGGTGATTAGCACAGACCACTCCCAGCGTCAGGTTCACTTGGAAGGCCCCAGGCCAGGACGCACAGCTTGCTGGCAGGGGAACATCATGCAGCTCTCCACATGGGCATGCACACGGCCAGGAGCAAGGTAGCCCCTAGGCTGCCCCTCCTGACCTCCAGCAGCAGGCTGGATAGGAAGAAACAAATCTCACACAGGGCAGGTGCAGGAGCCACCTGACTTAGAAGCCTCATCATCCACCAAAGCCAATCTCTAAATGACTCCACTGACTTCACTTGCCCTTGTCACTCTACTCAGAGATGACCAAATACACTGCTCTCCATCAGGCACTTAGGGTTCTTCCAGGCCAAGTGCAAACTCCTAATGATTTTTACTCTGAACAGGGATCAGCCAATGAGGGGGCCCTGGCTCCCAGAGTCCTGGCAAAGTGAGGCCACCTGTCAAGAATGGCTACCTGGCATGAGGTAGAGCACAAACAGGCCAGGAGCCATGTATGGGAAGGGGCCACAAAAGGAGGCTGGCTGGTGCCACACAGGAGACAACATGGCCAACACATGTTGTGTGTGAAGGGGCGGGGGAGCCAGGTTCTCACTGGTGAAAGGAAGAAACTAGGAAGAACCTTGTGGCGTTAGCCTGGATTAAGGGTAGCCAGGTGAACTCCTGTCAATGTATATAAAGAAATATAGGCCAGACACAGTGGCTCATTCCTATAATCCCAGCACTTTGGGAGGCCAAGGCAAGCGGATCATGAGGTCAGAAGTTCAAGACCAGCCTGACCAACATGGTGAAACCCCATCTCTACCAAAAATGCATAAAAAAATAGCTGGGTGTGGTGGTGAGCGCCTGTAATCCTAGCTCCTTGGGAGGCTGAGACAGGGGAATTGTTAGAACCAGGGAGATGGAGGTTGCAGTGAGCCGAGATCACACCACTGCACTACAGCCTGGGTGACAGGGCAACACTCTGTATCAAAAAATAAAAAAATAAATATAGACAAAAATGTGGAATGTACATACAACCTTAGCTTGGTCCAGGAGGAGGGCGTGAAAACAGTGACACCCCAAAAGCAACAGGCACTCCTAGCATCCAGACGTAGGTTTCTGCACACCATTCTTCACTAAAAGAAACCTTGGAGAAATGACTTATTCCAGGACTGAGACAAAGTACAAGATGAGCCTAGAATATCTTGTTCCATGAGAAAGGAACTACTCACAGAATGATAAGGACATGTCAAAAGGGCAGAGGTGGCTTGAAGCAGCTATCAGTAGCCAAATCTGGGAAAATATGAATTTGAAATTAAGTAACAATAATAATAAATTACAATTCATTGAATAATATCAGAAACCATGATTCTATACTAACAAATACATAAATGAACAATTAAAAATCTGAGACGAACAGGATATATACACAGTTGCAGAGCACCTCTCCACAGAATCCTAATTACAGAGAGAACAGGAATAGCTTTACAGTACCGAAACATGGCAGGCACCATCTTCATCAAGTAATGGAAGTGAGTATCAGCAGTAATGGACACAGAGATCATATGCAGCCTGACGGAGGGAATGGGAACACAACCTCACTTCAAGATTCCTGCCCAAGACGCATTAGTGACTCTAATCTGAGTAAACATTAGAGTCAGCACCTGTTTTCCTGAGCTTTCATCAGCCCCACACGGCCCCGCAATGTCTCACAAGATTCATCACCACCAAAGTATTTCATTTGAAAACAGGAAAAGGCAGTATGCGGAGAGCAGCGATGGCAGGGCCAGAACACACAGGGCGCGGGGAGGCCAGAAGAACAGCGTCGTCTTCCATGCCGCAATCAAGCACTGGCCAACACAAATGGCCGGCAACCAAGCTTTCCAACCGCCTCCTCAGCACCATCCTGAGTGTCCACGGAAACATTCCCCTGGAACCGAAACAGCTGCTTTCAGGCAACACAGGCCTGAGGATGAGAACAGGGACCACCAACACGCTCACACGACAATTTAGCTTCCACAACAAACACACTCACTCACTCTCCAAGACATTCTAGGAGTGACAGGGGAAACATTCTAAAACACACAGAACCAACAAGAAATGCATATTTCATTTCATACACCCAACCAATTAAGCAAAGGAAAACTAGATCGCAAGCAGTGATGGCTTTTTTCTCCTTATTCTTAGGGAAAATCTTCCAAAACATTTGCAATGTAGGGCAATATGACAATCTGGTATAAGCTGAGCTGTGGGAAAGATAGCCCTTCATCCACTCATAAAAATATACTGGATGAGATCCAGTTAATTTTAATCCTGAATTTTTTCCAAATTCTTCTACTGCGTTTAATATCACCGTCAAGGAACCACTGGGAGAACTCAATAAATCAATATAACTTTTGCACATACAGAAATACCATTCTGTACCTTTTCTCTAAAGTATGAGCAATATATACCAAGGGAATTTACAAATAACAAAATGGAGGTGACTTATAGAGGGACAGAAAATTGCAATCGTGAAAGATGAGAGCCCTGTCTGAGAGGGAACTGGCACAGGGAAGGCAGAGTGAAGTTATTTCCAAATAACATCGCTGTTCAGTAACTTAACCACACCACTCTACCTTCCAACAGTCAATTATCTTGGAATTTAGACTATAGGAAACTTTTTAATAGAATAATATATGTTCTTGGTACTGCCTTGTAAAAGTAATGTCCTGTGCTCCAGTCGGGGAGTAAGCTGTCTTGGTAACGTTTTCACAAGAAGGGCATCTGTGTACACACCTCTCGGTCGGCCTGCAGGTAACACAGCACTCGTGCGTCATGAATTGACTGAAATGCCCAGAGGGATTTCTGGAACCAAGATGGAATTTCACTGATTGATCCTACTCAAAAACACTTCCAAATTAATAGCTTACATTCTCCACGACGCTGAGGATGAGCATGGGACTGAGGTAGCTTAATCAGGTTAGAAACCCTTAAAAAGAGGAAAAAAGCCTCGCAGCTTTAGCATCCTCTTAACATAACAACCTTAGCACTTTCATCTCTTTATCCTCCCAAAAGCCTATTGTGTAGCTCTTTAATTGATAAAACTGGAAAAGCTTATTCTCAGTGCGTGATTTAAAAACCATGTTCTGTGCTGGGTAAAGGGAATGCCAGGTCCCTGCTCCTCAGAACCAACCTGGCTGCAGCCTCTAACAACAGAACCCTTCCTTACCTAATCCTTTCCAATATGGAAACATTTCCCTGAGAACCAGCTACCTAAACTGCACCCTGACCAAATGCAGAGCAATTTGGTCTCCAGAGTAAGGGAGGGAAAAAAGCATCTTTGCTGGAAAGAAGTCACTAGAAACATGAAAAATAAAAACACGATCTGGTTCCAAAGGGAAAAAAAAGGGCAACCATTAGTATGATTAAAACAAGATGTAAACATAATAAAATGGAAGGGGAAAGCAACGAAAACATACATGAAGAAAAGATATCAAATGCAAATAGTTACAAAACAGAAAGAAAACAGAAATAGACCCTAACATTAGCTATAGCAATAATGTTAACTGTATTAAAAGGCAAAAACTCCTAGACAAATAGTTCTATACAGTGCAAACAACACTACTGAGACGCGCTAGGATTAAAAATATTATATAATGCCATGTAAACTGGCCTCAAATGAAACTAACAGTGCTCTTGTTTTGATAGAGCATCATACGTAAGCAGGAACTTTTATGAGCTCAATTAGCATTAACATTTTCAAAACAAAACCTATTCAAAGTACAAGGGGAAAAATGGCAAAATCACAAATGTGATCAGAGATAACAGACTTCTTTAAATTTCTGGCAGATCCAATGGCAAGAAAATTAAAAAAAAAAAAAAAGAGAGAGAGTTAACCTAACTTAGGTTAACAACGTATAATATGTAAATAAAACACCCATGGTCATGTACTTGTTTCAAGCATTCACAACAATGTAATCTGACATTAATAAGTAACAATAATAAGCCAGCACAGCAGTGCACGGTACTATAGTGTCACCCACCAGTAAGGCTGAGACTGGAGGATCACTTGGACCCAGGAGTTTGAGGGTGCAGTGAGCTATGATCACATCACAGCACTCAAGCCTGGGCAACAAAGTTAGACCCCATCTCAAAAACTAAATAAAAATAATAATTAATACCTTCTTTAAAATTCAAAGAATCCCCAAAATGAAAACTATATGGTCCATATCATCTAAGCATAATATAATAAAAGTGTTATTAAAACCTTATCTTCCATAACTCTAAGAACAAAGAGGAAAGCAACTTCAATTAGAGCTACTTAAAAAATAAAGAAAAAGCTTAGAGAGCATGATCAAAACTACAGTAAAAGGTTAACTTAACCCTACAAGTTTTCTTTTTTTTTTTCTTTTTTTTTTGAGATGGAGTCTCACTCTGGAGTACAGTGGCACGATCTTGGCTCACTGCAACCTACACCTCCCGGGTTCAAGCGATTCTCCTGCCTCAGCCTCCAGAGTAGCAGGGATTACAGGTGCTTGCAACCACACCCGGCTAATTTTTTTTTTTGGTATTTTTAGTAGGGATGGGGTTTCACCATCTTGGCCAGAATGGTCTCGATCTCTTGACCTCGTGATCCGCCTGCCTTGGCCTCCCAAAATGCTGGGATTACAGGCATGCACCAAAGTTTTCATTCTTAATCAAAAAAATAAAAGGACTAAGCATTCAACTCAAAAGGGAAAAAAAAGGAAAAAATCAGAAAAAGATAAAAGCAGATATAAAGGAACACGTAAGCAAAAAAACAAAGAGAGCTGATAAAGCCAAGAAGCAGCTCTTTACAAAGACCAGCAAAACAGGCGAGTCATCCAAAGAAGCGAATTCTAAACAAGGAAAAATTGCAAATACAGAGAAGAAAAGTGAAGTGGCCGCAGGAGCCTGGCGGCCAGGAGCCCCGCAGTACTGACCTGATGAGAGCCTTCAGGATGTCAGCCCGGCCCACACGAGAAGCATGGTAGACGGGGGTGCTGCGATGGTGCCGGCTTCCGTTGGGGTCTGCGCCTGCTTCGAGAAGGATCTGGGCACTCTCTAGGTGTCCGTTCACCACAGCCACATACAGGGCCGTCTGTCCTTTTACGTCCACCAGATCCACCTCAGCCCCCTTCCGGATAAGGAAGTCCACACAGTTCCCATGGCCGGCAGTGGCCGCGATTCGCAACGGTGTGCAGGGCAGCCAGCCACAGCACCAGACAGACTTCTCGTTGATGCGGCTGCAGGAGGAACACAAGGGGGCTCATGAGATGCAGCCCCAGGACAGGGGCAGGCTGCACTGCCCCCTCATCCTGGCCCACAGACAGACTCCCGAGGAGGTGACTGACATAGTCCCCTGCCGGTTAATAACACCACCAGTTAACGGGCTCTGCCTTCTGAAATGCTTTGACACCTTTCCCCTGTGGAACCTGGGCATGGCAGGGCAGGGCAGGCATTCCCAGCCCCATTCCAGAGACAGGAAACTCGGGGCATCGGCAGAATGATCAGCACCAATACTAAGATCCCTAGTTCTCAGATTTCCTGACTGCTGTCCGAAGTGCCTTCCTCTACACAGGTGGAAAGGGTCTGCCTGGGAGGCAGTGCCGAGTGAACAGCGCACTCACCCAGGAGTCTGGGTCAGGCCGCTTTTCCCCAGTTACTACGTGTGAAGGCTTGAGGCTGGGCCTCTCTCTGGGCCTCAGCATCCTCACCAGGACTAGGTGACTATGTAGGCCCCCCAACCTCTAACACTGAACAAATGATGGCCTAAAGGATCACTAAAGTGGCATGGGGGCTACACCCCAGGCCAACAGCTGCAGAGGACCCTGTCCAGACTCAGCTCTCAGCAGATATCACAATCAGACTGCAACTGCCTGCCCCAACCACTAACCCAGCAAGGCAGCAACTGCAACCAGTTCACAGTGAGCTCCTGGTGTAACCGAGAACAAACTTCAGGAGCCCAGAGCATCAAACCAGGCCCCAGGAACATGCAGCGGGAGCAGCTCCGCAAGCCAGCCCTCCAGGCTCTGCCGCCGGCCGTGCCCCAGCTCTGACTGCACAGGAAAGTCAAGGGAGGAATGCTCCAGGAACTCATCACCAAAGAAGTGACAAATAGCAACAGGAAAACGTAAAGAAACAGAGACGCCCAGACCTGAGTAAAGGAAGAAGAATAAACAGTGCTGGGAAAAGCAATAGAAAAGACTTGGTCTAAGGCCTCACTGAACTCTCATTCCACTGTTACATCTGCAAGTTTAATTTAGGTTTGCTTTGGGCTTGAGTCATCCACATTAAATATTTGTACGTGACCCATCCATCTTCATCTGACAGTCCTTTCTGGTATTCTTCTTTTAAAAACTGATACTTTTCTGATGAAATACCACTAAGACACTGGAAGGAAATGAAGAAACATATTCCTGCAGAAATCCTTTTCTTGGAAATTATCCAAAGAAAAGTGGTGGCATTAGTCTCAGCACCGACATGTAGGCATTGCTTCTATCAACGCACTGCCATTTGGGTCCTGAAGGAACAGCAGCAGAAACACAAAGGCAGCATGGACAGCTCCCGGCTGCAGCTGAGTTTAAGCTTTAGCTGGAACTCCAACCTTAAACCCGCAGAAGAATCAGAGAACACTCCAGAGAGCAGGCAAATTCTGCTCTCCCAGGCGTCCTGAGCAGGGAGAGGAGAGGGAGGGGCAAGCATCGGCTGCTGTGAACGAAGGGCTGGAGCCGTTTTGTAGGGACAGGCAGAGTTTGGCAAGGTCAGGGCAGGGGACCACTGATAAGGAGAACAGTAAGGAGAAAGGTGATGAGGCAAAGGGCCTAAGGCTGAGGCCCAGGTCCCGGGGCAGATGACTGAGGGCCTGAGAAGCAGAGGAGAGGGCGCCAGGGAAGCTGGTGAAGGAAGGTGAACATACAGAAGCTCCTGAGATCAAGAGCCACAAGAGACCCACAATGGGGCAGGGCCACCACTGAAGAGGGAAACGCTGCTGCCTTCAGGGGTGACATCAAGGGGCTGAGGCCCACAGAGGTCCAGAAGTTGCCAGGAAACACTAAGGTCAATGACAGAGCAGGACCTGAAGTCAGGTCTCCCTGACCACACTATCTGGCTGTCTCCTACAACTCTGACCATGCTGCTTCAGTCTCCTTTTTCCCCTTCCTCTAAAACTGGAACACATTCCTCCCAACATCAAGGTCTTTATCTGCAATCCTGACTGTGAGGCTCAGCTTCATGCAGCCCTGCAGGGCTCAAGTGCCCGCACCAGGCTCGGGGCAGCGCCGCTCACCTCCGGTAGCTCTCCTCTTGCAACAGGTTCCTTAAGGTCTGGAGGTCCCCGACGTAGGCTGCATCATGGAGCCTTGTGTCCTCACAGTGCTCCAGTGGGTGATCACAAAACTGCTCCCTCAGCCACTCCTTCAGATTACGACCTGCGCTGAAGAGAGGGGCTCTTGTTAGCTCAGGGAGGCCCTACCAAGGTTAATCAAAAGGGAGTGCCATCTGCAGCAAGTCTTCCCTCTCCCAGCTATGGGGCACATTCAAATGCTCAAGAAATAAATCACAAGCTGGGCATGGTGGCACGCCTATAATCCCAGCCATTCAAGAGGCTGAGGCAGGAGGATCACTTGAGGCCAGGAGTTCGAGAACAGCCTGAGCAACACAGCAAGACCCTATCTGTAAAAACAAAAAGAGAAAATAGTAAAAACCTTCCCTTATAAAACTAGCACATTCCTGACACTAACCCTGACAAGATTAATTTTTTTTAAAGTTGGTAGGGCCCAGGAATTATAAGTCAAACCTACTGAAGAATACAGAAGCAAAATCCTAAAGAAAGTATTTGCAGATTGAATCAATACTGTATCAAAGAATCTAGCATGCAATTATTCTAATTTACTCAAGGTATATGGGAATATCTTAAAACTGGGAAACTATAAAAGAGAACCACTGTCATCTCCTTCACTACAAAAAAAGACATCAGGGCAAAACCCAAGGGCTGAGTAAATGCTGCTGTTTACTACACGGATGACTCCCTACCATGCTGCCCTGGGTAATGGCCACAGGGAGGCATGCGTAAGAAACTCATGAGAAAGGTGCACTTGACCACACAGAAGTTCCACCTCAATAAAAAAGGTTAAAAATACATGTACATAGACATAAATCCAGCCCATATAATGAAGACTATAAAACTGATAAGACGACACAAAAGAACAGAATAAGCAGAAAAAAACACACCATGCACTTGGATAAAAAAGATTCAATATTTAAGGAATTTTAAATAAAGTACAAACCATTTCTTTGGGGTTTTGTTATCAGATGTCATGAAAAATATTCTAAAGTTTATTTGAAAATATAAATAAGGGAGAACTTTTCTGGTTTTTTTAGTAAGTTACAGAGAAAAAGCCCTACCCTAATAGGTAACAGAATGCTCATCAAAATAAAGATTAATAAATCAAACCATCAACGCCCAGAAAGAACTCAGTACAAACAACTCAATATCAGCACCCTTCACTGCACTGCACTTCACTTTATCAAGCTCCAGAGGGAACTGTGTTTTTTACAAACTGACTGCCTGTGGCAACTCTGTATTTATACAACAGGATGTGTTCATTTTGTGTCTTCTGGGTCGCAATCTGGTAATTCTTGGAATATTTCAAAGTTTTTCATTATTATTTTATCTGTTACGGTGATGAGTGATTTGTGATGTTACTACTGTAATTGTTTTGGGGGGCCACAAACTGTGCCCCTATGAGACAGCGTGCTTAATCCATCCACGTGGTCTGTGTTCTGACTGCTCCACCAACCAGCCACTCCCTCTCACTCCTTGTCTGTCTCTCTCTCTCTCTCTCCCCCCCCACTCAGGCCTCCCTGTTCCCCAGACACAGTATTGAAATTAGGCTAACTAATAACCCTACACTGGCTTCTGAGTGTTCAAGTTAAAGAAACAGTCATACATCTCTCACTTTAAATTAAAAGTTAGAAATGATTAAGTTTAATGAGAAAGGCATGTGGAAAGCTAAGAAAGGTTGAAAGCTAGGCCTCTTGTGCCAAACAACCAAGTTGTGAATGCAAAGGAAAAGAGCTTGAGGGAAATTAAAAGCGCTATCCCTGTGAAGAACACACAATTTATAAGAAAGCAAAACAGCCTTATTGCTGATATAAAGTCTGAGTTGTCTGGAGATACTATCAAGCCAGCCACAACATTCCCTTAGGCCAAAGCCTAATCCAGAACAAGGCCCTAACTCTCTCTGATTCTATGAAGCCTGAGAGAGCTCAGGAAGGTGCAGACGCAAAGTCTAAAGCTAGCAGAGATTGATTCATGAGGTTTAAAGAAACCATCTCCATCACACAGAAGTACAAAGTGAAGCAGCAAGTGCTGACGTGGACATTACAGCAAGTTATTCAGAAGACGTGGCTAAAAGTGAAGATGGCTACACTAAACAACAGATTTTCAATGTAGAAGAAACAGCCTTCTATTGGAAAAAAGATGCCATCTAGGACTTTCACAGCTAGAGAGAAGTCAATGCCTAGTGTCAAAGCTGTAAAGGACAAGCCAACTCTCTTGTTAGGGACTAATGCAGCCGGTGACTTTAAGCTGAAGTCAGGGCTCACTCACCATTCCAAAACTCCTTCTGCCTATGCACTAAAATGAAACAACCAAGTCCAGGTGGCAGCACATCTGTTCATAACATGGTTTAGTGAATATTTTCAGCCCACTGTTGAGACCTACTGCTCAGAAGATTCCTTTCACAATAGTATGCTTGCTGAAAAAGCACCTAGTCATTCATGAGCTCTCATTGAGATGTACAAGATTCATGCTGTTTTCATGACTGCAAACGTAGCCATTCCACAGCCTGTGGATCAGGGAGTCATTCTGACTTTCACGTATTAACATCGTTTAATACAATTTGTAGGGCTATTGCTGCCATAGATAGTGATTCCTCTGATGGATCTGGGCAAAAATGAATTTAAAACCTTCAGGAAAGGATTCACCAATCTAAATGTCATTTAGAACATTTGTGATTCATGGGAGGTCAAAATATCAACTTTAACAGGGTTTTGAAAGAAGCTGATTCCAACCCACATGGATGACTTTGAGGGGATCAAAACTTCAGTGGAGGAAGCACCTGCAGATGTGGTGGAAATCACAAGAGAACTAGAATTACAACCTGCAGATGTGACTAAATTACTGCATTCTCATGATAAAACTTTAATGGATGAGGAGTTGTTTCTTATGGATGAGCAGAGAAAGCGGTTTCTTGAAATGAAGTCTACTCCTGGTGAAGATGCTGTGAACGCTGTCAAAATGACAATAAAGGATTTAGAAGGCAACGTACACTTCATTGATAAAACAGCAGCAGGGCTGCAGAAGACTGATTCCAATTTTGAAAGAAGCTCTACTGTGGGTAAAATGCCATCAAACCACCTCTCATGCTACAAAGAAATCTCATGAAAGGAAGAGCCAGTCACTATGGCAACTTCATTGTCATCTAATTTAAGAATTACCACTGCCCCTTGATGAGTCAGGAGCCATCAATACTGGAGCAAGATGCTCCACCAGCAAAAAGTTCGTGACTGATAGCTCAGATAATGGTGAGCAATTTTTCAGCAATATTTTTTAACTAAAATGTGTACATTTTTAAGCATAATGGTATTATTGCACTCTTAATAGACCATAGCATCATGTAAACATAACTTATACATGCACTGGGAAACCAAAAAATTCACATGACTTGCTTTATTGCAGTATTCACTTGATCACAGTGTTCTGGAACTGAACACACTATCTCCAAGGTATGCCTGAAATTATAAACCAGCATCATAATCAGCGAGAATGTAAGAGTATTCAATAAACGGCATTTGTACCATTAGGTACTTGTTTGGAAATATTGAGTTATTCACCTCATATCATAACCCAAAATAACTTCTGAAGATTTACGTTTTGTAAAAATAGTTACACAGATTCGCATGTACGTAACAAGCAAAAACACAGACGGCTTGGATTCAAGTCCCTGCCCTGCCATGCTGTCCTAGAGTGAGACCGGACATGCAGGTATAAAGCACACCCTCCATAAGGGGCTCTTCCAGATGCTGAAATTTTTTTTATATTAAAATCAAATCTCTTTTGGGTACTACTGTAGACGAGACTCAACCACAGGTACGATGGGGTGATGAGGCAGTGTCCTTGCCCTCCAGGATTTGAGTCCATTGGGTTGCTCACGCTGATTCCACAACCAGGCGGGCCACAGATCAACAAGCAGGCATGAACAGCTCTTTATGCCACTATCCCAGTCTTCCTTCAGTAACTATCCTCCCCTGTAATTAACCCCACAGTTGTGGTTACCACAGAGTGAGAAAGCTCAAAGCAGGAGCAGGAAAGATTCCGGTGTAAGGCAGTAACCAACAGGTGAAGAGAAGCCACAGGACTTTTGCTGGGCTCTCTTCTGGGCCCCTCTGCCGACCTCTGTGCTATCCAATTCTGGCCCACCTCAAAAGGAGCCTCAGAATCTTTCCCCAGCTCCAGATTCAAAAGCAACTTCAAGTTTGTGTTTTGCTGACCAACTATTCCAGTAACAACACAACTGCCCCAGGATAGCACTTGAGCTTCAACTGAAAATCTGTTGCCTCTCCACCCCAGGCCCAAAACACACCGAGTAACAGCAGTGCATGAGGATAGAAAAAGGAGCCTTCGACTGGGCACAGTGGCTCAGGCCTGTAATCCCAGCACTTTGGGACAGAGGCGGCGTGGATCACGATGTCAAGAGACCGAGACAATCTGGGGCAACATGGCGAAACCCCTTCTCTACTAAAAATACAAAAATTAGGTGGGCATGGTGGCACATGCCTGTAGTCCCAGCTACTCGGGAGGCTGAGGCAGGAGAATCGCTTGAACCCGGGAGGAGGAGGTTGCAGTGAGCCGAGACTGCACCACTGCACTCCAACCTGGTGACAGCGAGAGACTCCAAAAAAAAAAAAAAAAAGCCCTCTGTAATCCCATCACTTTAGGATGCCAAGGCCAGGGGATCATCTGAGCTCAGGAGTTCAAAGATCAGCCTCGTCAACATGGTGAAACCCCATCCCTATTAAAAATACAAAATTTAGCCGGGCAAGCTACTTGGGAGGCTGAAGCAGGAGCATGGCTGGAACACGGGAGGCGGAAGCTGCAGTGAGCCAAGATCACGCCACTGCAATTCAGCTTGGCAACAAGGGCTAAACTCCGTCTCCAAAAAAAAAAAAGAGGAACTCTGTGCAGCCGCCAAAGCCAGTGTTTCTTTCCCAGGACCCCTCTCTATACTGGGAAGTAGCTGTTAGTCCTCTTTTTCCCACGGAACACCTCTGATTCCGTCTCTCACTCTCACGTGGAGTGACATTCTAGAACCTAAGGCCCTGGCTGTCTCCGATGTCAAAGTCAATGCCAACCACAGCCCAGGGTGGTGGATGCTTTGTCTGGCTTGTTCTGGTCACTGCAGTTTCCTCCGCTGGGTCTAGCCAACAGTAGGTCTTCAACAAAAGTCTCTTAAATGACTGGAAAAAGGTGGGGAGGGAAGGAGGGAGGGAGGGAAGGAGGAAGGGAGGGAGGGAGGGAAAAACCTATCCGCACCAGTCTCCAAGTCAATCTTTCGAGATTTTTAACAAATTTCTTGGTTTATTACTAAGAAGGAGAGGAAGCATGTAAAGCCCAGAGCACATGAAACCATTGGCGCGAATGGCAAACTCAGAAATCCGGCAAGAAGGGGCTCCTGCCACACCACCGGGAAAGAGGAACCTGTCCTGACCGCTTCCTTCACCTGTGCGTGGTAGGGGCCCTTCAAGGTGGGGGACAGGATAAGCAGGTTATTTTGGATGGTGGGTGTGAGCCTTTCTAGCTGCCTCCTTTGCGGGCGGGCCAAAGGCCCCGGGACATGCTGTGTCACTGACGAGCTCGCCGGAGGTGGCGTCCCCGCTGCCGCTGGTCTGTGCCCGTGGGGGTGGGCAGAGGGGCGAAAAGGTGCCCGCCCTCCGGGAGGCTGTCCTGATCCGTGCGCTCAGAGCCGGAAGGTGACCCGGGGCCTACTCTTGCAGCTGGGCCATATCAAATCCGCATCGGCTAACCGGAGAGAAGTCACGAGCAAGTTCCACCGGAGAGGAAATCCAGCGCGGGGACTGCACTCGAGGCTGAGGGGCCGGCAGCGCGTCGCTGCTGGGGCCGCCCCGCGCGACCGGCCGCGCTGACCCCCGACCCCGGCCTGCGGGAAGCGGCTCCCGGGCTGCCCCGTGGGCCCGGCCGGCCCGGGACGAGGACGCAGGGCCTCGGCAGGGACGCCAGAGCCAGCCCTCGCCATCCCCACACGCCCCGCGGCAGCCGCGCGCACGTTACCTGCGGACCCCGGCCCCGCCCGCCCGTCTGGGCTGCCGCCCTCCGCCATGAGCGCTCCCGCCTCCGCGGCCGCCACGGGCCCGCCGCGCCCCTCAGGCAGGAAGCAGAGCTGCCCGCGACCACTTCCGGCGCCACGGGCGAGGGGGCCGCCTCGGGGTCACGGCTTCCGGCGGGCGCGCGCCGGCCTCACTGGTTTCCGGGTCCGCGCCTCCACTTCCGGCTTTCCTGCCGAGCTGGGCGCTGGCGGGTTCCGGCGTTGGGCGTGGATTTCCCTAGTCACCGACTCTGGGGGCGCTGGCTGCGCTGTGGTTTCCCCTCATGAGAAGCCAAGGAGTCGGAAAGCGTGTCGCCTGGGGCAGCAGCCTGGGTCCGGTCGATCGGGTCGTCCCCGCCGCCTCGGACGGGGCGTGGCTTCTGCCGGGGGTGGGCGGGGCCCTGGCGGGCGGGACCCGGGTCTCGGCCGGGCTGGCGCGGTCCCGGCAGGTGCCCCCCGAGCCGCTAGCGGCCCCGGGACGGTGGATTCGGAGGCGCGGGGCGTGGTGACGGCCCACCGCAGGGCTGAGCGTGGCAGCGTGCTGCTGTTTCGGAGGAATGCTCCCCCGAATCCCTTCCGTGAAGCCCGCAGTCAGCTCGGCTACGGATGACAGCCGATGGCTGACGCGGAGTTCGTTGAATAAATGAATGCGTTTGTGAACAAACGGGGAGCATTCCCTGCACGCTCCCAAGTTCAAATGTCGCAGCGTCGTCCCACCGTGAGGATTGGTTTCGGTCCTTCAGCACGGATTCCCTTGGGGTCCTCCCATTCTCCCCGGCCGGCCGAGGTAGAAAGCAGGCCTCAGGCAGGAGGAGACTGATAAGGAAGGACGGAAACCCCTGCAGTCGTGGCGTGACCTGCTGGCCCATCCTTGTGTACAACACACCAGACGGTAAGGGAGCCGCAGGCGCAGCCCCGCAAGTGCCCCTGCTGAGGCTGGCCCCGAGTGGCCCAGATACACTGGGTGGGTCCCCCCAGCTGCAGACCTGGCAGGCCCTGTGCGGGGTGGAGGCGGGAGTAGGGGTACTTCCTGCAGTGGTGTTCAGACTTGGTAACAGCAGAGAGCACCGCTGGCATGAGGGACAGGTGACTCCGATGATGACGCTACTGCACCACAGCTGCACATCCAAACTCTTGGAGCTTCAGCAACTCCGAAGCCGGAAACCGACTCACGTGTTCGTGAATGAATAAACGAAATGCAGTCCATCCATGCAATGGAATAGCGCTCAGCCTTGGAGAGGAAGGAAATCCTGATCTTGAAGACGTTATGCTGAGTGAGATAAGCCAGTCACAAAAAGACAAATACAGTACTGTGTGATTCCACTTAGGTGAGATCATAATGTGGGGCAGTGAAACCGTAGATCGGAGTGCGGGTTGCCAAGGGCTGGGAAGTGGGGAATGAGGACTTAGTGTTTAATGGGGGCGGAGTTTCCGTTGAGGAAGATGAAAAAGTTTTGGAAATTGGTTGCACAACAATGTGAATTGTGAATTAACACTACTGAACTGTGCATTTTAAAAAGGTTAAGTTTTATGTTCTATATTTTACCGTAATTGCTTTGTTTTTTAAAAGAAGCTCTGGTGCAGTCAGTCTGGGGTGTGGGTTGGCCGCTGGGTCCTTAAGGGCGCCTATGTGATTCTAATGTGCAGCCAGGTGAGAGCCAGGTCCCCGCTGCTCTGCCTGTCTGGTTCCTGTGGGCCCACAGTGAGCGTCCCACGTGTCAGCAGCCTTTGCATCAAGGTATCGAGTGCCCTGAGCAGAGCTTCCCTCCTGGCACCTGCAGCTCCACCTCCCCTGCCATGTGTTCCCCTTGGGATCTTGCCTCTTAGAAAAACCTGAGGCTGCGTGGTCCGTAGTGGAGAGGTGGCCTCACATCCCTATCTCTGTGCCTCCTAAATGCCCGCAGGGTACAGTGCAGCATCCACAGAACCAGCAGTGCGGGATCGGGAAGGACACATAATCACTGGCCACGCTCTGCCAATACCATCACCCCCATTTCTCAGGACCCTGAGACCAGGGGCTCTGGAGCTGTCCCCAAAACCACACAGCCCACAGGTGGCTGAGTTGGACTCACACCCAGACTGTGCAGCCCCACAGCCCGTCTCCTCCTCAGATCTCACCTCTCCAGAACCCCTTTTCTTCAGGTCCTCTGAGGATAAAAGAGCCACACGCACAGAGACACTCAGTGGCCACGGGAGTTGAATCCACTTGGTCACATCACCTACGAGCCACAGGGCCTTGCCAATGCCATCCCAGCTGGCACACCAGTGGCAGGACCCGTGCAGGGGGCTGTCTGTGCCCCTCTGGGACCCCATGGCTCCCTCCCATTTCCCCACCCCTGCATTTCCTCCTGCCGTGAAATCACCCATTGCCTCCTGTTGGCCCCCTGGAGGCTCAGGCCTTCCCCACAGTGGCCCCAGTGGCCCCTCTGTGTATCCAGCCCAGTCTTTCTGGCGGAAAATGTGGCAGTCTAGCTAAAGCATCAGAATGAGTAGTCCTTGATCAGAAATGCCTCTTCCAGGCATTCGTTCTAGGGAAGTAATCAGATGTGTGACAGATTCAGCTACAGTAGTACTGGTTAAGCATCATTTTATAACAAAATGTCCAACAACGAGCCTTCTGGTTCCGGAGATCTGAGAAGGGGCTCCCATCCCTCATCCCTCCTGTTGCAGGGAACCGGGGGCCCCTCCAGAAGCACAGCAGGCATATGGGTGGCTGGAAACCTGAGCCCCGCAGCTGCATGAGGACCTGCCGGGCCTAGGTGTGGCCGATGCTGCCGCCACTCAGCCCCCATGGCTATCTCTGGGAATTGGGCAGAAGATGTCACCCAGACAGGGACCAGAAATGGGAATCTCTCCTGGTCCTGGGCCCTGTGGGCCTGTGTTTGGGGCATCTCCTCCCAGGGGGCCCAGGCCCTCTCCTTTGAAGGATCTCCTCAAAGCAGGGCATCT
This sequence comes from Saimiri boliviensis, assembly GCF_048565385.1. Lineage (NCBI taxonomy): Eukaryota > Metazoa > Chordata > Mammalia > Primates > Cebidae > Saimiri > Saimiri boliviensis. The sequence goes on from NC_133453.1 coordinate 3,324,791, forward strand.
GAAGGTTTACCAGGTAAGGCCGTGAGATGAGGGCAGCTGGCCGAGCCTCCATGCTTTGCTCTGGAAATACCTTTACCAGCCCCTGCCCCGCAGACCCTGTCTCAGACCTTGCAGCCCACCCGTGGAGAGTCAGGGTGTCTGCCGCAAGCTAGGGAGCCAGACCCACCTCCTTCCAGCTGAGCCATCAGACAGGGCAAAGCCTCCAAGCATCAGCTGCCTCCCTGTAAAGTGGGCCGGTAATACCTACCTTGCAGGCTTTGTAAAGACCCAAAATCCCATAGAAAGTGCCACAGGCTCCCGGGCAGAGAGAGCCTCAGCAAACAGTGGCATCAGCACCATGGCTGCTAACTCTTCACGATGGCAGTGCTCTGCTGAGTGAAGCCCGTCCCGCCTCCAGCCTCCCACCCCACCCGACCCTATCCCAAATTGAGCCCACCTTCTCTGCCCAGCTGGGAACAGAGCAGGGCTCAGGGGCAGAGGCAGTGTCCCAGCAGGCCCTCAGCAGGGCCCTGCGGGGCTGGGCAGGGCGCAGACAGCGGGCTTCTTGTAGCCCTCCAAGCCTGTCTCTTCCAGCCAAGTCGGCCTCTGCCTGCATGTGGTTTATCCTGGCAGGGGAGGACCGGGAAGCCTGGCGGCAGGGACTGCAGAGGACAGTGTGAGCCCTGCCCAGGGGGTGCCCTCGCCCAGTCCCCCAACAGGTGCCGTGCTGCCTCACGTGGTGTGACCGAGAACTCCACGGGTGTTGGGAGGCCACGGGGCTCAGTGAGACCGTGCATCCTCTGCAGGGGCTGGGCCTCTCCAGGCAGCACCCGTGGAAGGCACCTACTATGTGCTCGTCACTGCTGCAGGGGGAGGAGTCAGAGGTGAGGAAATCTCAGTCCCACAGCAGGGACTGGCAGCAGAGGCCAGGGGGACCAGCAGCCCAGCTTGCCCAGCACTGAGCGGGCTCCAGAACACAGGGCTGGCAGTTTTCAAAGCAGGGTGAGTGGAGACCCTATCCCAGTTCTGGGCTCCTCTCCCTGCCTGTCCTACCACGGTGCTAGAGTCTCTGAGCTGGCCCCACCATGCCCTCCTAATGCCAGGTTAACTTTTCCTGCCATACCGGTTGCTCTCTGTCACTCAGGCTCACAGACTCCTTCATGGTCCCCTGAATGCCCATGTATAGACTCCTGGAGAAGCCTGGGCATCTAAGGCCCATCCCGATTCGAGCCCCAGCCTCCTTCCCCTCCTCCAGCTCCCAAGCTCCAGCCTAGAACCTGACCCTCCAGGGCCAGCATGCTTTCCCTGGGGTCTGCACACGAGGCTCCCTCCCTCCCACACCCCTGTCCTGGTGACCTCTCTCTCCTCACCAGATGTCCCCCCCACACCCCCTGGCAGCCTTACCTGGCCAGCTGGGGCCTTGGCCCCAGGCCCTCCCGGCAGCATTTTCTCTCTCCTCACCTGACTGCAGCTACCAGAGGAGCTGGCCTATCTCTCCTGGCAGACGCTTAGGTTCCTCGAAAGTGGCTTCTGGTAGGAGGGGTATTTTGATTCTCCCACAGGAGCTGGCCCAGGCCTGAACCAACAGATAAAGTCTTTCAGGCTCTGAAATTGACAAACTGCCACACCAGGGCACCAGGGTCCTAGGGTTCAGGGGCAAGCAAAGCTGGACACCATCCTGTGGAGCCTACAGACCAGCACGGAGGGGCTGAATGGCAGCCCCCAAAACAGTCCACAGCCTAAGCTCTGTAAACAGTCCCAGCCTAATTTCTGAATTGGACCTTATTTGGGAAAACGGTCTTTGCTGATGCAATTAAGGATCTCAAGGTGAGATGGCCCTGGACTGAGGGCAGGCCCTGACCCAAGGCAGATTGGAGAGAGAGAAGGCGGTGTGGAGACGGGCTGGAGAGTGCAGCGATGTGGCCACAAGCCAAGGAACACCTGGGGTCCCCAGAAGCTGACAGAGGCAGGAAGGACCCTCGTGCAGGGTGGGGTCGGGGGAGCGCAGCCCTGGGGACACCCAGGCTTTAGACAGGTCTGCGGTGAATTGTTTCCATAGCCTTAGGACTCATACATCCAGTAAAGAAACGGGAATTACAGTTGCTCCAGCTTGAGGACCAGCCGGAGAGGCCGGGGCTGGGAACAGGGAGGCCTTTCTGGGAGCCACACCGAAGATAAGAAGACATCACTCCCCTCAGCCCTGGTACTGAAAAGCATTGCCTTGCTAACATTTTCTTTTTCAGGAATTTGTCTCACGTTTGCAATCTATTTTCCCCTGGGTTATCAGCAGAAAACAGCCTAATGGGTGCGTCGGTGGAGCTGAGCCTGTCGCCTCGTCCAGTGCCACCTCAGAGCCCTCGCCTGTGTCTCCTGCAGAGGTCACACTGGGGTCAGAACCGGGGCTGCCTTGGGCAAGGGCCAGCCGCAAGGCTGTTTCTGAAACCATAAAGTCCGAGAATGCCGTGTGTTATAATTAATAAGTGGCATTGTTAACCGACGTGAACAAAGCCAGCCTTCATTGCTTTATTTAGTGGCCCATTTGGTGAAGCACTTAAGAAGAGCCCTGGCCAACATACACACATCATGGTTTTAATTACATCCTGTGAATTTATTTTTCCAGAGAGAAATATTTCTCAGGGAAATGTCCATAAAAGCAACGTTAGCAGAGTGTGATGGTGTGTGTGTGTTTCCTCTAGGAAATCTGTTTAGTTTAAGTCCCAGCTTTGAGCACCACTTTTTACAAAGCAGGGGACCTGAAAAAGGCTGCCGCCCGCCCGAGAAGGCGGTGTCCCAGCGAGAGGAAGTCTCCCGGCCACTCTGCCCTTCGTCTCTCTGGGAACTTACCCTTCTCTCCTTTTCCACGTAGGAGTTCTGAATTGCTCTGGGAAGCCCGAAGTGGGCTGGGATGTTCTCTAAACCCTAGACACATCTGCCCTACCCTCCCAGCTGAGAGCCCCTCTGTGGCTGGCGTTTCTTACCAGAGTGAAAAGGACATTTTTGAAAATGGAATCCTGTTTTCACCATTCTAAGGAAAGTCACAACTTCAGATTTTCCAGTACTTCCTGTTGTCCACTGAAACATTTGTTGGAGAACTAGGCTTTCTCCCCCAGACTGCTGGGATTGTTTCTTAGGTTGCCCCTCATTGTTAGGGCATTTAACCCCCACACCAATACTGTATCACCAAACGTCGCTTGCAGGTCACTGCTCATTGTTTACAGTACCAGCATCACAAGCACAATGACTCAGGGCTGGCCACTTTCTAAGCTCTTTGGTCTCTGGGTCTCCTGTTTCCAGGACAGGGCTGGAGTCAAGGACTCACTCTGGACGGACTGCCGGACTGACTGACAACTGCTGGACTGCCAGACTGCCAGACTGATGGCCTGACGGACTGACAACTGCCGGACTGCCGGACGGACAGACTGACTGACTGACTGCCGGACTGATGGACTGCCGGACTGACTGACTGGCTGCCGGACTGCCAGACTGCCGGACTGACTGACTGACAACTGCTGGACTGACAGCTGACAGACTGACACACTGACTGCCGGACCGACTGACTGACAACTGATGGACTGACGGACTGACTGACAGACTGATGGACTGACTGACTGCCGGGCTGATGGACTGACGGACTGACGGACTGACTGACTGGCTGCTGGACTGCCAGACTGACTGACTGACAGACAACTGCCAGACTGGCTGCTGGACTGATGGACTGCCGGACCAACTGACAATGGACTGACTGCCAGGGTGACGGACTGACTGGCTGACAGACCAACTGACTGATGGACAACTGACTGACGGACTGACAGACTGCCAGACTGACAACTGGCTGACGGACTGCTGGACTGGTGGACTGACTGACAGCTGACAGACTGACAGACAGACTGGCTGACGGACCGACTAACTGCCAGACCGACTGACTGACAACTGACAGACTGACAGACTGCCAGACTGCAGGGCTGATGACGGGAGGAGTGCATTTTTAAAAGGAAAATAAGTTGTCCCCATTACACCGATCTAAGAAATGACCTCTTTTCCTTTCTCTACGTAAACTTCATGTCCTTATTCACAGGCACATAAAATCACAAAATCAGGATCATGGTGTAGACACACACTTGTCCCCCGCTTTCCTTTCTGTCGTGAATCTAATGGTGCATTTATCTATGTGGAATTCCTCAGGCTTTCTCAGACACAAGCAAAACAAGACGTGGTAAGAAAATCAATCTCCAGGAGCTACGGTTTCTGGACCGTGGGGAATTAGATGCCTGATGGGCCTCCTGGTGGAAACAGCTAGAATGCCGAAGAAAATGTAAAAATCCTCTTGTTAGAGGCATCCTCAGGCTGCCACAGAGGCCGGAAGCGAAGAGAAGGCAGAAACCCTGCAGCTTAGCGGGGCCGGAGCAGCGCTCATCTCAGACTCTGCCGAGGGCTGGAGCTTCGACCTAGATGACGGCATAGGGTGCAGAAACCAATTTAGGGCAGGAGTCTAACACAAAACGCTCACACAGAGCTGGCACCCGAGAGAGCCTGCCCTCAGGGTAAAAAGTAATGAGAATAAGAACAACAACCAACAAAAGCACAAATACCCTCATTTTAAAAACAGGCAAAATGGCTGGGCGCAGTGGCTCATGCCTGTAATCCCAGTGTTTTGGGAGGCCAAGGTGAGAGGATCGCTTGAGCTCAGGAGTTTGTGACCAGCCTGGGCTTCCCTATAAGACCCTGACCTCTATCAAAAGAGAAAATAATAGGCAAAAGACTGGAATAGACATTTGTCCAAAGAAGATAAGCCATTAAGCAATAAGCATTTGAAAAGATACTCAATATCGCTAACCTTTAGGGCCATATAAATCAAAACCATAATGCAATAGTATTTTGCGCCCACTAGGGTGGCTACTATTTAAGAAAAAATAGAAAATGACAAGTGTTGGCAAAGATACAGAGAAATTGTCGCTACTGCTGGGAACTTAAAATGGTACAGGCACCATGGAAAATGGTATGGTGGCTACTCAAAAAATCAAACAGAATTGCCATGTGATCCAGCAATTCCAAGTATATCCAAAAGAATTAAAAGTAGGGACTTAGATGTTTGTATATCCATATTTATTTATAGCAGCATTATTCACACAGCCAGAAGGTGGAAGCAACCCGTGTCCATGAGTGAATGAATGGATCCACAAAACGTGGTTTATCCACATCCTAGAATATTCTTCAGCCTTAAACAGGAAGGAAATTTTGTGATATGCTACTATGCGGACGAATCCTGAAGACATTTATGCTATGCAAAATAATCCAGACACAAAAGGGCAGATGCTATATGATTTCACTCATGAGGTATCCAGAGTAGTCAAATTCATCAGGAGAAAGAAGGGCAGTTCAACCAGGGGTTGGGGGAGGGGAAGCAGGGAGTTAGTGATTAATGGGTACAGAGTTTCCATTTTCAAGATGAAAACCTTCTAGAGATCAGTTGTCCAACAGTGTCAACACACTTAACATTATTGAAATGTACACTTAAACATGGTTGAGGTGGTAAATTATATATTATGTGTATTTTATCACAATTTAAAAAAAATTTTTTTTAAGGTAACATTGAGGTTGCAGTGAGGAGGTGGAGGTAGAAGTAACAAGAACTCAAATATTGGCTCAGCAAAAAAACCTGCTCATCTTAACCTTAGCCCAGGCTGGGCCTCACATGAAGTTTAGTCAGAATCCCACCCAAATTCACACTTTGGTGTTCGAAAACTCTCAAGTATAGAACCTAAGTGACAGAAGTTCTAGGTTGATGGTGCCCCAAGCAACTGGCAGGAGCAAATATAGTTCCTTTCTAGAGACCCCTTCAACCTGGGCCTCAAAGAATTCCCACAGATAAAGCTCCAAGAAAAATGACCTCTCATGGGGTAAAAACAGCAAAGTAAACACGGAAGGCGAGTCAGCAAAAGGGTCCTTCACAGGCTTCAGACACTGACAAGACACTGAATATGAAGCCACCATCTATCCGTCCAGTGCTGGCTTACTGAGCCCTGTTCAAGAAAATGACACAAAAGTGAGATAAATGGACAAAAGTCTCAGCCGCCGTGGAGTTGACACAGCTGCACCCTGGCGACACACACACACATGAGAAGGGCGCAGGGAGTGCCAGGCTGGGGAAGGTGTCAATTTCAGCTTTAGTGTTTAAGTAGTAAAAAGTGGCATGAAAATGTGAACAAAGTTGTTATGCAACAAGATAATAAAAAAAAAGAAGAAGAAAAAGAACATGTGAGCAAGGGCCAAGAGACTTCACAGTAAAGAACCAGTATATTTGAAAAAAAGTTTATAACTTCTAAAATGAAATGAAAACAATGGTCAAAAAAGTATGAAATGGTTGCAGTGAAAAGCATATTAGAGATGTCTGAAGAGGCAACTGGTTGTGTGCTTAAAGACAGTGCTCAGGAAATCATCCTAGCTGGGCAAGGTGGCTCACACCTGTTATCCCAGAGACTCAGGAGGCTGAGGTGGCAGGATCACTTGAGGCCAGGAGTTTAAACCTGCATGGGAAGGAGAGTAAGACCCCATCTCTACAAAAAAACAAGCTAGCTAGGCATGGTGGCACGTGCCTGTAGTCCTAGCTACTCAGGAGGTTGAGGTGGGAGGATCACTTCAGCCCAGGAGGTTAAGGCTGCAGTAAGTTATATTCCCACTATTCTACTCTTTCTGGCCTGAGTGACATAGAGTGAGACCCCATCTCTAAAAAGTAAATGAAACTTTAAAAATAAAAAACAACAGAAAATCGAACACTGCATGTTCTCACTCATAGGCAGGTGGTGAACAATGAGAACACATGGACACAGGGAGGGGAGCATCACACACTGGGGTCTGTTGGGGGGAGCTAGGGAAGGGATAGCGGGGAGTTGGGGAGGGATAACATGGGGAGAAATGCCAGATATAGGTGATGGGAAGGAAGGCAGCAAACCACAATGCCATGTATATACCTATGCAACAATCTTGCATGTTCTTCACATGTACCCTAAAACCTAAAACACAATTTTATATATATATATATATATATATATATATATAAAATAAATAAAAACAAAATCATCCCAACTGTAGGACTAAGAGACAGAGACAGGAAAATATAGACAAGAAGTGAAGGATGTGGTGGCTGAGATAGGAGGGTCTAAGAAGCATCTACTCTGGAGTTCAAGAAGGGAGTCAACAGAGAAGAGAGGAAGCAATACTAAAGGAGATAGGAATGAAATTTTTCCAGAGTTAGAAATCCAGGTGTCTCATTAGTAATTTCTTAGCAAGATTTAAATAAAAGCACACTTCAACGCATGTTGAAGTCCTGAGACTACAGCATGCCAAAGAAAAAGATTTAAAAAGCAGCCAGAGAAAGAAGAGAGATCACATAGGAAACAAATGTAACTGAAAGCCGACTTCTCTACAGCATCAGTGGATGCCAGAATGCACTAGAATGACACCTTCAATGTGCTTTAAGAGATCAATTGTCATCCTAGAATTCTATACCCAGTAAAACTATCTTTCAGGTATGATGACAAAATAGACAACATTTATTAATAAAAGGCACTGGCAAAAGGTGGGTCTCTTGGTGGTCACCACCTGCCAGGAAGCAGATCTTAGATGACTTCCCAATAAAACAATAAATTAAGGAATAAGCTTTATTAGGGAAGTGACAGCAGAAGGAGGCAGACAAATAGGCAGATGGGGGCAGGTCCCCAGTGAAACCTCACCTTCAAACCAAAGACAGTTTAAAGCCTGAAAGCCAAGCTACCAGTCTTGGATAAGTCCATGGATCAGATTGAGAACCTCTCTTCCCATTTGGTGTGCTTTCCTCTGATTGATCCCCACCCTTCACCTATTTTACATATGCCTGCCCTTCCCTAATTGGTTTTTTAGTGTCATGACCACCTTTGAATGGTACCTTTGTTTTAGCCTTTTTTGCATACTCACAAACCAATCAGCACACACACCCCCATTCTGAGCTCATAAAAGCCCCAGACCCAGCTACATGGAGAGAGAGACCACATGACTTCCGGTGGGAGATCATCCTCAAATACTATCTCTATTGAAAGCTGTTTCATCACTCAATAAAACTCTTCTCCACCATTCTCATTCTTCAGTTGTCAATATAAACGCATTCTTCCTGGTTGTGGGACAAGTACTCAGACCTCACTGAACTCAAGTACAAAGAAGGCAGTAACACTCTAGCCCTCTACCCTCCCCACCCACCATTGTGCCTAGTGGCCACATGCTGCAACAGGGAGCAGCGGCAGGGCCAGGCCAGCCCCAGAGCCATGGGCCAGAGTGGGGTAACAGGACTGACAGAGCTGTTAACACACCCCCATTTGTCAGGCTGCTGGCAGGCCTAAAAGAGCTGTTAGCACACTGTAACATGCCCTCTGGGGCTTCAAGTTTGGGAGCTTCCCTGTCTCAGTGCTACTGCGTTCCCCTCATCTGGACACTAGAGTCCACTGTAGGAGTTACTTGCGACATGCCTGGTCCAGCCACAAGCCCCACACACAGCCAACTTCTGTGCCAGTGCTTGGAGCAGCCAGTGGGACCCCCATACTCACTCACCCACACAGACCCTCCAGCCAGGGGCTGAGCACGCAGTTGTGGTGGCCTCAGGATCTGCACCAGAGTGCAACCAGGTGTGGCCCAGCAGACTGAGTGGGTGGGGCACCTTCTGTGGCAAACCTGGGGCCGAGTGAGCCCCAGGCAGAGGTGTCACTGGCTGGAGGTCCCCAGCTGGCAAAGTAGCCATGAAAACTCCTGCATCAGAAGTTTTCATGGCAAGTGGCAGCAAGAGACACAAAAGCAGGGAGCCTCCAACCTCCACCTCACCTTGTTCTGCTCACACTGAGACAGCTCGCCTTCCAGGGAGAAGCACTGGCCCCTGTTGCTGCCCTTCTAAGGCAAACAGGAAGCGACCTATTAGGAGGGGGATGACTCTCTAAGGCAGCAGCAATTGGGACTTGGGTGCCAGCTGTTTTCGTTGCTGCCTGAGAAAGCCAGCTGCCCCACGCCTGGGCCCCAAGGGATGCCGGGCTTGCATCACTCCCTCCCACTGAAAGAAGGCAGGCTGAGTGGGGGCGGGGTGGTTTTAACTGGCTCTCTCCAGGCCACCCTGGAGCGTCTAGGGCTAGCTTCAGACAATTCTACTTGTTGCATCCTGTATCCCTTAAAGGAAATTCTAAAGGATCAACTTTAGAAAGATGGAAAAGAATCCCAGATGGAGGGTATTTGATGCAAGAAGGAATAATGAACGTACCCCCATAAACATATGCACCTATTATGTACCCACAAAAATTAAAAATAAAAGGAAATCATGAGCAGATATTGGTAAGTAGGTAGATAAATTCTGACAAACCTTGGCTGCCTACACAATAGAATGTTTAATTTGTGAGTTTAAAAACAGGGTAAGTCAGGCAGGGTGGCTCATGCCTATAATTTCAGCACTTTGAAAGGTGGGCAGATCATAAGGTCAGGAGATCGAGACCAGCTTGGCCAACATGGTGAAACCCTGTCTCGACTAAAAAATTAGCTGGGCATGGTGGTGCCACACCTGTAATCCCAGGTACTGGGGAGGCTGAGGCAGGAGAATCCCTTGAACCAGGTAGTTGGAGGTTGCAGTGAGCCAAGATTGCGCCACTGCACTCCAGCCTAGTGAGAGAGCGAGACTCCGTCTAAAAAAAATAAACCACAGGGTAAAATGGAAACACTGGACAATATAGCATATAAATTAGGATTGTCCTTGTAGTATTTGAAGAAAGCTAAAGAAGTGATTAAGCTTAGAGTTCGCAAACTACCAGTGTTAAAGTAGCTACTGTAACTATTAAAATAACAATCATACAATATACAAGCTCTAAACTAGGAAGATCTAGGAAAAATAAACAAAAGGACAAAACCTTTTTGTCTCCCAAACAAGTCCAAAAAAACGAGGTTGAGAAAAAACAAGTGGGAAAAATAGCACTTAATAAGATAGCATAATAAATCCAGACATGATAAACCCTCTCCAGGTAAAAACAAAGACTACTGACTTTATGTTTTTTTTGGTTTTTTTCTGAGACAAGTTATCTCTCTGTCACCCATGCTGGAGTGCAGTGCCGTGATCTTGGCTCATTGCAACCTCTGCTCCCCTGCCCCCCCACCCCTATATCCCCTGCCCACTTGGGCTCAAGTGATCCTCCCACCTCAGGCTCCAGAGTAGCTGGGACCGCACAGGCATGCACCACCACACCCAGCTATTGTGTGTGTGTGTGTGTGTGTGTGTGTGTGTGTGTGTGTATTTCTAGCAGAGATGAGTGTTGCCATGTTGCCCAGGCTCATCTCAAACTCCTGAAATCAAACAGTCTGCCTGCCTCTGCCTCCCAAAGTGCTGAAATGATAGGCGTGAGCCACTGTACCTGGCCCTGACTCAGTGTTTATAAAAGACACAGTTAAAATATAAGAATTCAGGAAAATTTAAAGCAAAGGATGGAAAAATATATGAGCCAGAAAAAACTGCAAGGAGAAAGAAACTGTTAGTCATAGTACTTGGGAGACTTTAAAACACCTAAAACGCCTCTCTCAGTAAGTGATGAGTCCAACAGAAAAACATCTATTAGTATACAGATTTGTACAAAACAGTGACAAGCTTGACAGAAGGGCACATACGCCACAGCACTGTGCCCAACAGGATGAAGGTACAGATCCTTTTCAGAATTCTCGAGAGCATGGAAACAGCAGTTGCTGCTGAGGAGATGGAGAAACTGGAACTTCTGTACGTTACTAGTGGGAACGCGAAGTAGGATAGCCACTAAACAGTACGCCAGCTCCTGAAAAGATTAAATGCGAAATTACCACGTAATCCAGCAATTCTGCTTCTGAGTATACACCCAAAATAAGTGAAAACAGGATCTCAAAGACATACTTGCATATCCACTTTCACGGCAGCATTATGCAAATAGCCAAAAGGCGGAAACAAGCCAAGCTTTACCGATGGGTGAGCGGTGCACAAAACGCGGTCTATGTATACAACAGAATATTATTCTCAGCCTGAAAAGAAAGGAAATGCTGACCCAGGCTACAACAAGGATGAGCCTTGAGGACATTGTGCTTCGTGAAACAAGCCAGCCACAAAAAAGATAAATACTGTATGATTCTATTCATTAGAGGTTCCCAGAGCAGTTAGATTCATAAACACAGAAAGTAGAATGGTGGGTGCCAAGGGCTGAGGGTAGGGGAAATGGGAAGTCATTGTTTAATGGATACAGAGTTTTAGTTTTGCAAGGTGAAAAAGTTCTAGAGATCAGCTGCACAGCAATGTGAATGTACTCAATGCCATTGAGCTGTACACTTAAAAATGGTTAAGATGGTAGGCCAGGCAGAGTGGCTCACATCTGTAATCCCAGCACTTGGAGAGGCCAAGGCGGGTGGATCACTTGAGGTCAGGAGTTCAAGAACAGCCTGGCCAACATGGCAAACCCCTGTCTCTACTAAAAATACAAAAAAAAAAATTAGCCGGGTGTGGTGATGTACACCTGTAGTCCCAGCTACTCAGGAGGCTGAGGCGTGAGAATCACTTGAACCTGAGAGGCAGAAGTTGCAGTGAGCCAAGATCGTGCCACTGCATTCCAGCCTGGGCAACAGAGTGAGACTCTGTCTCAAAAAAAAGGTTATTGAGCACAATCAGGAAGATGGCCGCCTAAGAACAGCTCAGGATTTCAGCTCCCAGTGAAAGTGCAGAGGGTGAGTGGACGCCGCATTTTCAGACGAATTTTTATTGCCCACAGACCAGGAGATACCCAGGCAGAGAGGTCGCCAGCACCGCTGTTCCGGCTGGTGCGGCTGTTTTGGCCCCCGCGGGGCTGATTTGGCCCACGCGGCTGATGTGACCACGCCCTGTCGCGGTGGTTCTCCGAACAAAAGCCACTGGTCTGGGAGCCCTCTTAGCTGGCGATCGAAGTCCTGAGACGGCAGAGTTGCCCATTCATCTGAAACAGCGAGCTAGGCCAAGAGACTCCTAGGCAAAAAAAAAAAAAACCACCAGGAGCCGGCACCGCAGTTTGAGCCACCTCAGTGAGTCGCAGCGCGGAGATCCCGGCGCCTTTTCAACAAGCTACTGGAACGCGGGGTCGTTCAACTTAAAAAATAAAAGAAGCCAGGTGCGGTGGCTCAAGCCTGTAATCCCAGCACTTTGGGAGGCCGAGGTGGGTGGATCACAAGGTCAAGAGATCGAGACCATCCTGGTCAACATGGTGAAACCCCGTCTCTACTAAAAATACAAAAAAATTAGCTGGGCATGGTGGCGCGTGCCTGTAATCCCAGCTACTCAGGAGGCTGAGGCAGGAGAATTGCCTGAACCCAGGAGGTGGAGGTTGTGGTGGGCCGAGATCGCGCCATTGCACTCCAGCCTGGGTAAGGAGAGCGAAACTCCGTCTCAAAAAAAATAAATAAATAAAATAAAATAAAATAAAAAGAATAAAATAAAAGACTGAGTCAGGGAGCCAGGTGATCAGGCTCAGTTGGTCCCACCCCCCACCCCCACAACAAGGAAAACAAAAACAGTGATGGAAAACGCCCTGGGTTGAGCGTTTCACAGCAAGGACAGCTGAACCTGGGACGGTCCGGCTCGGTGGGGGATGGGCGTCCACGATTACTGAGACTCTCCACCATTACAGAGGCAGGCTGCCGTCGCCGAGGCAACCCGCTGTTGCCGAAGCAACCTGCCACAACAGAGAGAGTCCACCATAACAGAGGTGTGGGCACTGTTGCTGAGGCAGTTCTAACTATGCCCATATAAACAGGATTGCAGGGAAGAGCACAGGGCAGCTGGGCGGAGCCCACAGCAGCTCAGCAAAGCCTCTGCAGACAGACAGTGGCCAGGTGGGCTGATAGCTGGGCAGGGCAGACCTGAAATTGAAAACAAGGGCAGCAGCACAACGGAAACTCACAAAGCCCTAACTCCCCAGGACAGAGCACCTGGGAACAAAAAGCGGTTTATGAGTTCAGCTGCAGCAGACCTAAACATACCTGCCCAGCAGCTCTGAATGAACAACAGAGCTCACAGCTCAGGACTTAAGCCCCAATAAAAGATAGACTGTCTCCTCAAGTAGCTCCCTGACCCCCATAGAGCCAAAGACTCACCTCATAAAGGAGAGAACGGACTGACAGTTGGCGAGCATCCTTCTGGGACAAAGATAGCGGAAGAGGAAACTGGTAGCAACCCTTACTGTTCTGCAGCTGCTGCAGGTCATTCCCAGGCAAGCAGGGCCCGGAGAGGACTTCAGCAGTCCTACAGCAGAGGGGCCAGACTGTTAGAAGGAAAGCTTAAAAAAAAAAAAGTAACTTCAGCATCCACGAACTAGAAGCTCACTCAGAGACCCAATCTGAAAGACAGTAACTACAAAGACAACAGGTGGATAAACCCACAAAAAAGGTTATTTGTGTTACGTGTATTTTATAGTAAAAAAAAATAATGATATGTCAAAATACTGTTTTTTAAAATTTTTTAAATATGGAATGCTTCAAAAATTGTGTGTCATCCTTGCCCAGAGGCCGTACTAATCTTCTCCGTATCATTCCATCTAGCATAGCGAGCAGAAAATGCTATTTGTTAAGCCCAATAAAGTAATTGAGTTATGAAAAAAAATACATGGCGCTTTTATGAAAGTGATCATGTTGTGGGCCATAAAGGCAGCCTCCACACGGTTCAAAGCATCGGAATTGAGCAGGCCACATTCTCTCACCAAGATGCAACCACATCAGAAATCAATAATAAAAAGACAGCCCAGGAGAAAAAAACAGAAGCATGTGTTTCATAATGTGCTAAAGAAGAAATTATTATAGAAATGAGAAAGTATATGCAACAGAACTAAAATAAGGTGCCCATCCAATGAAAATAAAATCATGGTTAAGAGAACATCAGTTACTGACATGGAAGAAAGGTAGTAAAATTGTTTCCTGAAAATAAAGTCAACATTTCGTAACACTGCAAGCAGCATAGTCCCTATGATATAAACGTGTGCTTCTTTGTATGTGTTATACAGACAACAGATTGTAATAGACAAGATGGTAACAGACAAGACACACTACACATACGATGAGAAAATGGATACACACCAGCAACTAGCATTATAAACTGTGGTCAATTTTGGAAGGTGGGATTTACAAGTGATGCTTATTTATGTACTTCCTCATGCTGTTTTCCAGATGAATTAATATGAATTTGGTGATCAGAAAGGAAAACAATAAAGGTAACTGAGACCCAGCAGCAGAGGCTGGGGAACCAGAAGCCCCCAGGGCCCACCTCTTGTCCTCTCAGTGCTGCTGCAAGACTGACGCCCATCACATGAACACAATAAACCACAGGATACTGGGTGCCCCGGGAAAGACACCAGAGACCTCCCACTCTACATTCCCAGGGGAAGGATGCCAGCCGGCAGGACCCTCGGTAGGGGCGGCCTGGGTTCTGTCCCTAGATTCGCCTAGGCCAGTTCTGATCTGCCTGCAATGCCTCCCACCCTCCTTCCCCTCTCCCTCCGCCCGTTCTCAGGCTCTTGGCTGGTTCTGGAGCCCCCAGCTGAAGGTTTTGGCCCCCTGAGAGCACCTCAGTATCCAGTTCCCTGGGGCCTGCTGAACCAAGGAGAGGAAAGCCACATCCAAAGCTCCTAAAAGTGTCTGTTTACAAAAACAGAGCCTGCAGGAGCTGTAAACTCTGAGGCTGTTTGACGGGGAAGCAGGACAGGTGTAGTCATTTGGAAAGCAACCAGCATACCTTCCATGCACACCCCCAGCCCAGCCCTCCCGGAGCCAGGGGGCCCTTTACACAGGCTTGGGGACTGAGGGAGAAATGTAACTTGAAGAACCTGTTATGTTAGGAGATGATCTCGGAAGGGAGGGCAAATCCCCAGCGACCCCGAGGATTTTCAGGGGCTGCTCTGGAGCGGGAGGAGGTTTCCCTTTTCCAGGAGGCCTGAATTCCTCGACCTCCCACAGGGGTGAGAGCTATAGCTTTAAATGGCGCCCTGCCCCAGCTCTCCAGTAGGAGAGGACCAAAAACCAGAGACAGTATTCTCCCCTCCTGGGAGGAGAATTCGAATTTTTCTTTTTTTTTTTTTTTTTTTTTTTTTTGAGACAGAGTCTCACTCTGTCACCCAGGCTGGAGTGCAATGCCATGATCTCGGCTCACTGCAACCTCTGTCTCCCGGGTTCAAGTGATTCTCCTGCCTCAACCTCCTGAATAACTGGGACTACAGGTGCATGCCACCATACCCGGCTAATTTTTGTATACTTTAGTAGAGACAGGGTTTTACCGTATCAGCCAGGCTGGTCTTGAACTCCTGACCTCACGATGCACCCACCTCGGCCTCCTAAAGTGCTGGGATTATAGGTGTGAGCCATCATGCCCAGCCTAGCAATATTAATAATAAATAAGAAATTTCACCAGAGTATATTTGCAGAAACCTAGATGGTACATATATTTTTATTTGTGTATCTATTTTTTCATTTGGAAAACCAAATGTCCCAGCACCATTACTGAATAGGGACCATTTCCCCCGCTTGATCTGCAATGCCAATATCAACTGCAATATATCAGGTTTATAGATGTGCTCCTTTGTGGCCTAATGGGACCACCAACCTATATGCTGTCCCTTGTTCACTGAACTGTGTGCCACGTGACTGTACAAAATACATAATAGTTTTTATGACAAATTCCACAGAGCTAATGGAGCCTCACAGAAAGCTTCTGATTTTTGCTTAATTCTCATATCCATGGCCAACCTGTGGTTCTAATGGACGAGTTTAGTTCCGACACGAATGCCTGTTATTTTCATTTCTTTTGACAAGTAAGGTAAAGTGAAACAACCGCGACTTACATAGGAACTGTGCCTGTTTGACAATGGGCTGAGGGACTTCATTGCACTGCATAAGCTTCTGAATCTTGGAAGAATTTTCCTCCACTTGCTTGGTGCTAGTCACCCTGGAACAGCTGTGGACACGGCGGTGACATTTACCTCCTGTTTACCACATTCCTTCCACCTGCCTTCACACTATCACTTTCTTAAGATGGAATCTCCTTCTGGTGCCCAGGCTGGAATGCAGTGGCTGGCATGATCTAGGCTCACTGCAACCTCTGCCTCCTGGGTTCAAGCGATTCTTCTGCCTCAGCCTCCCAAGTAGCCGGGACTACAGGTGCGTGCCAACATAGCCGGCTAATTTTTTCATTTTTAGTAGAGATGGGGTTTCACCATGTTGTCCAGGATGGTCTTGATCTCTTGACCTCATGATCCACCCATCTCAGCCTCCCAAGGTAGTGGGATTACAGGCGTGAGCCACCGCGCCCGGCAACACTATCACTTTCTTAAAATTAGATAACAAAACAACAAGTCAAGCCCTGACGTGTGGCATCTGTCCATTTCCAAGCTGCAAATCCTCTCGCCTTGGGCAAATGTGGTTTCACCGGGCTTGGAGTTTTAAGAGACACACAATGGCATACACCCAGGATTTCCCCTGCTGCGGGTGCAAGATAGAAACCACCTCAGGGCACAGACACGAGGAAAATGTAAAATAATTAGTTTTCAGTATTCCTTACCTTTGTATTTAAATGTAATGGCTTGTAAATTCCTGTACATTTAACTCTCACTGTACAGCCAGCCCCAGCCCACAAGTGCCCCTCGCGCCCTGTTCCTGGTGCCCAGGCCCTTGCCGTGCCAGCCAGGAGCAGAAGGCTGTGGAGGTTGGAGATGAGAGTGGCTAAGCATGGCCTGGAGGTCACCGTGCAGCCGTGGACGGGCTCCGCTGGCTCCGTCCTGCCATGCTCATCTTGGATGTTACGGGGAACTTAACTCAGCCCAACTCACCCGAGACCACTCTGCTCTTTATTTATTTTTGAGATGGAGTTTTGCTCTTGTTGTCCAGGTTAGAGTGCAATGGCGGGATCTCAGCTGACCGCAACCTCCGCCTCCCAGGTTCAAGCAATTCTCTTGCCTCAGCCTGTCCAGTAGCTGGGATTACAGGCATGTGCCACCATGCCGGGCTAATTTTGTATTTTTGGTAGAGACGACATTTCTCCATGTTGGTCCTTGAACTCCTGCCCTCAGGTGATCCACCCGCCTCAGCCTCCCAAAGTGCTGGAATTACAGGCGTGAGCCACCGCGCCCGGCCACTCTGCTCTTTATATAAATCATGACCTTTTAATTTCACTGCTAGGGAGTCCAAGTCTTTTACCACTACAAATGGATGTTTTGGCAGGTATAAAAATCAGGAAAATATAGAATAAACATTGCCTGTGCAGTTTTACAGGCAATGGGAGAGAGCCATCGCGGAGGAATAAAGGCCTGGCTCACAAGCCTCGCCCATGTGACTACGTGTTTAACTGAGGCTGAGAAGTAACCGCAGCTCAAGAGGCGTCTGCGAAGAGCTTCCCCACCCAGCACCACGGCCTGCAGGACCCAGGCCGACGTGCTGACGGAAGGTTTTGATTTTGCAACGATCGAACGAGTTTAATGCTTAAAATCCATGGTTTAAGAGATTTTATTTGAAAGTTCTATTTTTAAAAGCATCCTGGTGTTTGTATTGAAACTGTCCCAAAGACGCTTTTCTTTAGAGCCATAATCCCTGGAAATGGAAAACCTACCAGAAGAGTGAGAGCTTGCTCCTCTCCCTGGGTGCACGCTGGGCTGGAGAGTAGAATGAGGTCAGCTTCGCGGTGGGTCCAAGCCCCACGGGGGATGGCTGCAAGCCAAGCCATTGGCCAAGGCTCGGGGCTGCATGATGACTTTCAGGGGCCCTGAAATTCTATAAAAAATATTAAAAATTCGATTTTATGATGGCATTGATATAAAGATGAATATATTCATACTGTATATTAAAACATTTCCTTTGACCTACAAGTTCATTTTTCTCTTCTGATTATGAAAGAAATGAAAACACTTTTGAGGCCTGTGAAAGGCGCCGTGAGTGCTGGCGCCACGCCTGCTGAGCTTGACGGTCCGATGGCCCTGCGGACACTCCCACAGGGAGCGGCTGCAGCCTCAGGCAGGACGGGCCAAGCAGCAAGGTCGTGCTGCCGGTGCATGGTTTGGAGCGGGCGGTGGCCATGCCGCGCAGTGGGATTGCTCAGACCAGGAATGCCTGTCTGATTCTGCCCTCTCAGGTGTCCTCACTCACCCACAGCCCTTACTGTGACACCAGCCAAAAAACTGGTCATGCTAATCTCAGGTCACCAGCTTGCCGTTTCTCAGCTGAGTGTTCATGCAGATGACAGGATACTCAAGCAGGCCATGCCGTCCTGACCTGCTCCCGGGGGCCCTAGGCCAGCCACGTGTGCAGCGAACACAGCCAGACCCCTGTATCCCAAAGAACATCGTGCCAGGGACCGAGAGCTGTGCCTTGCTGAGCTTCGGTTTCCTCATCTGTGGGTTGGCTATGGCCCAATTCCCAGCCCAGTGAGGCTCACTTGAGAAGGTCGGCGCCGAAGATCTTCAGCAACTCCACGCACCAGGAGGCTCTTCTTTCCTGAGGCTCCAACAGCAGCAGAAGGACTTCCCTGGCAGAGGGAATTTCATGCCCTGACTGAGGTGCCAAGCTCTGGAACATGCAGGGCACCTGCGGCCAACACAGGCGGCCAGTGCCAGCCACGCGGCCACAGAGGGCAACTTTGCCCAGGGTTTGAATCCAACTTTTGGAAAACCCCCCAATTCTGAAGGGGTCTTAAATAGGCTCCTTGAAAGTAAAGTAGGAAAACTGGCAAATGTAGGCTGTTCTCAGAGGCGAGGGCCACTGAAGGCTGCCTGCAGGGCAGTCCCACGTCTTTACAGCTGGCGAACTCCCCAAAGGTGGTTTCTATTCAAGAGGGAATGATTAACTTTCATTCCCCAGCTTGAAGAAGGGCAAGCTGGAGGCCGGACAGGACTCCCCAGGGAAACACTGAACAGTGAGGGGCGACTTGAGACTTCAGCGGCCTTTGGGGTGTGGGGGAGGGGGAAGGCAGGAACCGCAGCTCCGGCTCCACCTGCCTGGGGGCTCCTGAATGGTGTGTCTGCTGAGGCCTGGCCCCCGTGGGGGCTGGCATGTTGCTGCAGTTGGGTGTGAAGATCTGGTCTGCTTGATGCCTCCTGTGACGAGGAGCTCACATCTACCTGCTGACAGGCTGTGCTGCCATCTTGGAACCATCCTGCTGGAATGGAGACTCCCTCCTTACACCAAGCCAGCCAGTCTCCCTTGATCTCCCACCCATGGGTTCCAGGGCCACCGAGAACAGGCTCAACCTTCCCTCTACCCCAGACCTGTTATTTCGAGATAGGGGGGCCATGTCTCTGCTCCAGTTTTTTCTTGTCAACAAAATATTTCTAACTTTGAGAAGTACTTCCAAAAGCCCTCCGGAAGCCTCGCACAACTTACACCCCCACATCCTCAATCGCTACAAGTACTATCCATTTTAAAATTTTTGGCAGTTAAAAGATGTGTGCCACTGTGGTGTTAACCTACATTACACAGATCACAAACCAGAGCCAGGGTCTCCCTGGAGCACACATGCGCTCTTTCCACCTGGTGCTGTGTGGCGGCGCTGATGACAGGGTGAGCCCGGCATTCCTGGATCCACCCAGGCAGGTGGGAGAGGAAGGCCAGGGGTGTGGCACTGCCTGTCCTGCTGAGAAGCCCAGGTAACTCCTCTTCCAGTCTGGATTCCCAAATCTCTGCCACCTTCTCTCTTGACAGCAAAGTTAAACATTGGTTTCTCATGCTTTGTGATCATTTGATTACCTATGTATTCCTTGCTTCTATCGTTCAATCGGGCTGTTTTTCTTATTAATTAAACGTCTGTCGTTAAACAGTTTAAAAGACACTGCAAGTTTATTCCAATGTGTCATTGGTTTGTTGCTTTTGCTTGGAATACAAGCATTTCACTTCTTAACAGAGCAAAATGTCCATGTTTTTCTGTGGCTTTTGGAAATTGTGTCTTTTAAGGAGGTTCTTCTTCAGCCCAAAAAGTATTTAGCACGGGCATCCTGGGCTGGGCTGCAGGAGGGGAGGGTCCCTCTCACCCCAGGTCCCCTGGATGGGGAGAGCAAAGGGTCTGGGAGGCTTCACTATTGTGCGTCCAGACCACAGGGTCCCCACATCAGAACTGGACACAGATACCACCCAGTCCTCTCGGGAGTCTAGTCCTGTTGGGGGGTCCCTCACTGTCACATCTGAAGCCTCTCTCTCCTGTTGCTCCTTGGGCTGTCCCTAGGGCCCACGGGGCAGGGGAAGCCAGCCCTAGTGTCTCCTACCCGCAGCCATCAGCCCCACTTGTCCTCACTGGTTGGTCTGGCAGATGGCGGCAGCCTTTCTGACGGGGCCCAGGGAAGCATTTGCAGCAGAACCGCTGATTTCTCGCT
Source organism: Saimiri boliviensis (assembly GCF_048565385.1). NCBI lineage: Eukaryota > Metazoa > Chordata > Mammalia > Primates > Cebidae > Saimiri > Saimiri boliviensis. Next base: position 3,345,139 of record NC_133453.1, read on the forward strand.
GCTCAAGTCAGAATGATTTTGTGCAGTTTATGAAAATAAAACAAATGCTTCCCACAACTGTCAGGCCCCATTAGCTCTAAAGGGTCACATGCCTGGCTTTGAAACCACAAATTTCTGGCAGGTGCCTCTCATCCCAATGCCACTACTAGGAGGCCCAACACCCCCTCCCAAGAAGCCAAGCTCCCAACCACAGGCTTGAGCCCCCACTCCCACCAGAGGCCGAGGCTGAAGCCAACTTGCCTGTGCCTGAGGTTCGTCCTCAGGTGTGAGGTCTGGGCTCTGGGGCTCACAGAAACATGCTAGCAGAAAGCTATGCAACCATGGCAGAGGCATTGCTGAACACCACCGTGTCTTCACGGCACATTTCAGCCATCGGCTTCTCTGCCTAGGAGACGTGAGACCATCCACCAAGACAGGGCCACAGGCAGCTGCTCCTGAAGGGTCAGAGCTGAGCAGAAGCCCCCAGGCCCTGCCAGGCAACCAGCGAGGCAAGGGACAGCACATGCCACCAGCGTGCCCCATACCAATGCTCACCAGGCACCCATGAGCCACGTGTGCTCCCTGGGCTAAGACAACCTCTCGGCAGACAACCGAGGCTCAAAGAAGAGACAGGAGCACCCCAAATCACATGCCCACACCTGACAGAGTGTCCTGACCCCACACCCATGTTCTTCCACACCACCTCGAGAAGTAGCAAAATTTACCCTGCAGAGGTGAGGTTTGGCAGGGGAGAGGAAAGAGGCCCAAAAGGTGACAGAAGGCCTGAAGCTATGCCCACCACCCACAAAACGGGGCACGGGAGAAGGGGTCTAGCCACAAGCCCTAGAAGGGCGGTGGTGGAACAGGAGGCCTGGTGGTCAGGGCCCGTGCCATGGGCTCCACAGGGCACATAACGTGGTTCTTGCCTCAGCTGCTGCCTGTTCAAGTTTGAACCCCACACAGACCCGCCACTTACCATTGATGATAAACCTTGTCTGTGCTTCAGAAACAATGCTGCAAGACCCATGAACAAGACACAGGGGCCAGGGTGAAAAGCAAGGCACTGCTTGGGGCCAGACTTTCGAAGTCAATCTGTGTGAACGACCTCTCAAGCCTGTTTGGGTTAAGACCTAGGAAACACCTTCAGAAGTGGTAGACAGCAACTTGAGCATTTCCACTCTGGAATTTCTTTTTTTTTTTTTCTTTTGAGATGGAGTCTTGCTCTGCCACCAGGCTGGAGTGCAGTGGCGCAATCTCGGCTCACTGCAAACTCCGCCTCCCAAGTTCAAGTGATTCTCCTGACTCAGCCTCCCAAGTAGCTGGGATTGCAGGTGCATGCCACCATACCTGGCTAATTTTTATATTTATGGTAGAGATGGGGTTTCGCCATGTTGGTGAGGCTGGTCTTGAACTCCTGACCTCAGGTGATCCACTTGCCTGAGGATTTTAGCTGGGATTTTAGGTGTGAGCCACTAGGCCTGGCTGGAATTTCTATTTTTTTTTGAGACGGAGTTTCGCTCGTTACCCAGGCTGGAGTGCAATGGCACGATCTCGCCTCACCGCAACCTCCGCCTCCTGGGTTCAAGCAACTCTCCTGCCTCAGCCTCCTGAGTAGCTGGGATTACAGGCATGTGCCACCATGCCCAGCTAATTTTTTGTATTTTTAGTAGAGACAGGGTTTCACCATGTTGACCAGGATGGTCTCGATCTCTCGACCTCGTGATCCACCCGCCTCGGCCTCCCAAAGTGCTGGGATTACAGGCTTGAGCCACCGCACCTGGCCTGGAATTTCTTTTTTTTCTTTTTTTTTTTTTGAGACGGAGTTTCGCTCTTGTTACCCAGGCTGGAGTGCAATGGTGCGATCTCGGCTCACCGCAACCTCCGCCTCCTGGGTTCAGGCAATTCTCCTGCCTCAGCCTCCTGAGTAGCTGGGATTACAGGCACGTGCCACCATGCCCAGCTAATTTTTTGTATTTTTAGTAGTGACGGGGTTTCACCATGTTGACCAGATGGTCTCGATCTCTTGACCTTGTGATCCACCTGCCTCAGCCTCCCAAAGTGCTGGGATTACAGGCTTGAGCCACCGCGCCCGGCTTTTTTTTTTTTTTTTTTTTTTTTGAGACAGAGTTTCACTCTTGTTACCCAGGCTGGAGTGCAATGGCACAATCTTGGCTCACCGCAACCTCCGCCTCCTGGATTCAGGCAATTCTCCTGCCTCAGCCTCCTGAGTAGTTGGGATTACAGGCACACGCCACCATGCCCAGCTAATTTTTTGTATTTTTAGTAGAGACAGGGTTTCACCATGTTGACCAGGATGGTCTCGATCTATTGACCTTGTGATCCACCCGCCTCGGCCTCCCAAAGTGCTGGGATTACAGGCTTGAGCCACCGCGCCCGGCGTGGAATTTCTTAAGATGAAAAACAGCTGGACAAACCTAAGGACAGACAGCCAAGTGGCAGAGTAGGGTAGGGAGTGCAGGCCAGCCTGGGGAGCAGAACTCAGTGGGGTAGCTACAGGACAAGTATGCTCCAGGAGAGAGAACAAGATGTCCCCCAGGGCCTCAACAGGGGTCAGCTGCCCCAACAAGGCTGTTTCCACAAAACCTCTCAGCAAAGACTGGAGAGAGCTGTAAGTGTCCCTCGCTGTGCACACCTGAGAAAGACCCTCTGCCCTAAGGGCCCTGTCTGCCATTCCCGTCCCAGCTCCAGCAGGTTTCCCGTGCCCTACGGCCGACAGGCCTCTCACCGGCCCTGAACAGTGTCTTCTATCCCACAGGGGAGAAGCGTCCAACCGTAGTCACTGTAGGAGAGCACAGAACTCCTGCTGAAATCTTCTCCCCTATGGGACAGAAGACACTGTTCAGGGACAGGTGAGCAGCCTGTCAGCCTTAGGGCACTGGGGGAACCCCTGTAGCTGGGAAGGAATAGGAGACCCCGACTCCTGGGGGAGAGGCAGGAATGCAAGCTGGTTCTAGAGCTACAGCCAAGACCCAGGGACACAGTATCCACCCACGGCTGGGGTTAATCAAGCAACAGAGTATGCCCCCAACCACACTGCCAGCCAACAAGCACTGGGCAGTAGGACGCAGTAGACTCATGCGTGTGTGGCCGAACCACTCAGCACGACGGAGGAACTGCCTGCCTGACCATGCTGGACTTCGTCTGTGAACAAAAGATATTTTCTTTTCTTTTTTTTTTTGAGACAGAGTTTCGCTCTTGTTGCCCAGGCTGGAGTGCAGTGGTGTGATCTCGGCTCACCGCAACCTCCGCCTCCCAGGTTCAAGTGATTCTCCTGCCTCAGCCTCCCGAGTAGCTGGGATTGCAGGGCATGCACCACCACACCCAGCTAATTTTGTATTTTTAGTAGAGACAAGGTTTCTCCATGTTGGTCAGGCTGGTCTCAAACTCCCAAACTCAGGCAATCCACCCGCCTCGGCCACCCAATGTGCTGGGATTGCAGGCGTGAACCACTGTGCCCAGCAGGATATTTTCACATTGGGTAATCTAGAATAGCACGTTACTAAGCCAAGGAGAGAAAATGTGGTCACCTTAACAGACAAGAAAATTCAACATCCATTCCTGCTAGAGGTTCTCTGTGACCAGGAACAGAAGAGTATGTCTTTAACATCAGAAAACAGCCGTCGCCATTGTTCCTGGCAGCCTCTCGTAAAATCACAAGGACGGCCCTTGGTATCCGTCCAGCATCGCCCTGGGGGAAGGAAGCCATAGCACAGTCAAAAGGCAAACTGGAAAATAATATGAACTCAAACCAGGAAGCGCTTCCAGAAATCCAGAAGGGAAAAACCAAGAGTCCCACAGAATCAAGGGCAATGAGCTGAACAGAACAGAAAAGCAAACAAGCAAATGGCCCTTAAACACATCAAGAGAGGCCACAACTCGGTCAAAACGTCAAAGTGCAAATTAAAACCACACTGAGATCCTCTTTATTGCCCGAGTAGTGGAAATCTCAACGTGTGGCCAGCCGCTGCTGGGAGGCTGCAGGGAAGAGGCACTTCCACGTTTTCTGGTGCAGGAACGACAAGGAACCATCCACAAACAGCATCTGGCAACACCCACCAGCACTGCGCAGACGTGTGCTTTGACGCTGCAGTCTCGCTTCTGGGTATCTATCCACACATCAGACACAGAAGGGCTGGGCGTGGTGGCTCACACCTGTAATCCCAGCACTTTGGGAGGCCAAGGCGGGTGGATCACAAGGTCAGGAGGTCAAGACCCTCCGGGCCAACTGGTGAAACCCCATCTCTACTAAGATACAAAGAAAAAAATATTAGCTGGGCATAAGCATGGTGGCGTGCACCTATAGTCCCAGCTACTTGGGAGGCTAAGGCAGGGGAATCATTTGAAACTGGAGGCAGAGGTTGCAGTGAGCTGAAATCGTGCCACTGCACTCCAGCCTGGAGACAGAGTAAGACTCCATCTCAAAAAAAAAGAGATGAAGGGAGAACAAAGCTTTTCCCAGCGCATGGTGGCATTGCTTTTAATGGCACAAGACTAGAAACTACACGACTGAGCACCAGGGAGCCAGCAGGAGAAGCCAGGCAGCTGCGTGGGGGAGATCCAGGCAGCTTCATGGGGGGAGATCCAAGCAGCTGCGTGGGGGGAGATCCAGGCAGCTGCGTGGGGGGAGATCCAGGCAGCTGTGTGGGGGGAGATCCAGGCAGCTGCGTTGGGGAGATCCAGGCAGCCCGGAAGGGAGTGAGGATGGTGTCTTGGGTGGACACACTGAGGTCCCCACCGATTGGATAAACCCGAAAAGCCAAGGTTCAGAACAGGGTATAGATTATGACCTTTTGTGAAACTGTATGTTGTGGGGGTATAAAAGTAAGTATTCGTATCTGCTTGTACAAGAGTCTAATGCAAACGGTGCCTGCAGGAGCAAGAGGCAAGGCAGACAGGGACCTCGGGAGGGGACTCCCAGTGAGGACCCTTTCGGCTGTGATTGTGGATCCATGTTAATGTATTACCTCTTCCATTAAAAGCCCTTTAAATGAAAGGAAATGAATACTTTAGAAATATGAATTCGTTATCCAAACATGAATCCCTGGCATGACTAGGGATGATACTGATACATGATTGACAGTAAGGATAATTTTCCTTAAAAAACACACACATAGTGCTATCTGCAGGGTGCCATGCCTGGCTGCTGGAGAACATAAATTAGACCCTACCATCCATGTGCACAGTGGAGCAGGGCCAGCCCCGCCTCGAATCACATGGCTCTGGGTGCCCGGCTTCCTCAGAAGATACCCAGAGGTTTCCATGGTGCCTTCGCCAAAACCACACAGCAGCAAATCTGGACACACACGTTTGACGGCACTCATTTACAAGGACGTGCGTGATTCTGCCCTGGCTGACCAGAGCACCACCTTCTTGGAATACGTGCACTTTAACTTTCGTTTGAACTCCATTTTCGTACCAAAAGACCAATTTGCTTGGTTTAACAAACTGATAACCAGTTCGGAACTCAGCTCTATATATGGATTTTTAAAAAGTTTTATGTAGTATTATTTCAGAGTGGGTCTTGCTCTGTCACCGAGGCTGGAATGCAGTGGCATGACCATGACTCACTGCAGCCTCAAACTCCTAGGCTCCAGTGAGCCTCCCATCTCAGCCTCCTAACTAGGACTATAGGCACATGCCAACATGCCCAGCATTTGTGTTTATTTTGATGGTGCCTCACTATGTTGCCAGGGCTGGCCATGAACTCCTGGGCTCAAGCAATTCTCACATCTTCATCTTCGGCTCCCAAAGTGCTGGGATTACAGGCATGAACCACCACGCCTGGACAAAACAAATTTTATAATTTTTTTTTTTTTTTTTGAGACAGAGTCTCACTCTTTCACCCAGGCTGGAGTGCAGTGGCACAGTCTCAGCTGACTGCAACCTCTACCTCCATGGTTCAAGTGATTCTCCTGCCTCAGCCTCCCAAGTAGCTGAAATTACAGGCATGTGTCACCATACCCGGCTAATTTTTTTGTATTTTTAGCAGAGACGGGGGTTTCACCATGTTGACCAGGCTGGTCTTGAACTCCTGATCTCAGGTGATCTGCCTGCCTTGGCTTCCCAAAGTGCTGGGATTACGGGCATGGGCCACCACACCCCACCAAGTTTCATAGCTTTAAAAGCCATTTAAATTTCTTTGCTCTTGCTGAATTTAAAAGAAACCAAAGTCCCTCTCAATCTCCCTTTATGAAAATACACATAATAAGCAAAAGGGGTTCTTTTCAGGGAGTTTCACTAATGCCCCAATGTAAAGCTTGCATAAACCACACTTACCCAAACACCTTTTAGAAAAATAGCGTTTTTATTAGTAGTGTCTCATAGCCTAGAATTAGACTCGGAGCCCAAATGCCGCAAGCAGTTGCATTTGCGATAGCTGAGAACAGCTGTTCCTTCCCCTCCGACTTAGGCTCACGCTTGACTTAACATTTCTCACTTCTGCTTTGCTACATTCGTCTGTGCCGGGGAGCCCCTCAGAAGAGCCCACAGTGGTCTCCCTAGAGGTGCCATGAACAAGGTTACTCTCTGCACTTTTGGGTGTGGAAAGAAGAGCCCAGAGCAGGGAGCCAAGTCCAGGCCTGGGTGCTTAGCGCCTTCCAATGGTGACATGCCGAGCCGGGATCCTGCTTGGGCGCGGCCTCCTTCTGAAGCAGACTCCTACGGAAGCCCAAACAGGCTGCTGGTCCTGCTTGCTGCTGCCTCCCGCACTGGCTACTGATCCAAAAGCTGGTAAAAGACCCTGGCCATTTTTTCTCTTATTCATGTGCCACGACACGGGGCACATCGACCAACAGAAGATATACCCTTCAGTCCAGGGCAGATCAGAAGAGCAGTGCCGGAATAGTTCAGGGGCACTTGTCAATACACTGAACACAATTCCACATCGCCCAAATCCTAAGTAGCACTTTCTGTCACCAAATGACAGCATTTTGCTTGATAGATTTCAGTTTTTTAAAGTTGATTATTAAAAAGAAAAAGAAGGATGAATATAAAAGTAGAAAGCTGCATTTTAGTCTTGAACTGTTTCTTCCAAAGGTTTATTATGCATTTCCTTTGAATATAAATTACCATCAGTTCAACTTTTAAATTCAAATTCCTGAAGTATGACTCCAGTACTTCCTGAAAACTTATAAACCAACGTATAGAAAAATAATCCCATTTGTGTATTTTCTCAAAATAAGAGAAAAATTAAATTTCTCAAATTAAATAAGATCAGGATCTAATGTCTACAATAAGATTCAGTAACAATCACATGTAGAGACCTTCTAAAACTTCACAAATGATCTTACAATCTCTGCCAAATGCTTACCTGTCTTGTAAGACTTCAATTCCTACTAAAAAGAGATAAAGTGTCACAGTATGAATGAAGTCTATTTCCCTGCACTTTCCTCACAAGAAAAACCAAGTGCACACATTTGTAAATAAAAAATCCAAATGCTTATGATTTTTCCATGTGTGAATTGAACTGCACAATCCATACACTTATGGAAAAAATATGTGATTTTTTTAATGATTTACGTATAAAAGAAAAATAAACTTTATGATACAATTTGACAGACTACTTCATAAAAAAATTTACTTACATACAATGTATGCAATTTTTTTGCAATCCCCAAATTCTATTTATATATACAAATTCATAAAAGGCGGACATCTTAACTTGAAGTGAGGCAGGGGCCATTCAGGCTCACGGCTAAGTCATTTGATTCAGTAGAAAAGAGATTATAAATACACGAAGGACTACTTAACTAATGTCCCTCCGCTCCCCCAAAATGTATTTAATATAATCTGATCAAACAGAATTTTATGGTGCACCGTAGGAAGGAGAAGAAAACCAATATTTCAGAATGGCAGATCTTAATAATCTGCTCCTGAACTCACTCAGCTCAGAAAATCACAAAACTACCTCAGTACGGAATTCATTTTGGAAAAATGAAACTGTACGAAGAAAAACCAAACTGTGCCATTTGTGCTAATCCTTAAAGAAACAAAGCCTGGCCAGGCGCAGTGGTTCACGCCTGTAATCCCAGAACTTTGGGAGGCCGAGGTGGGTGGATCACAAGGTCAGGAAGTTGAGACCATCCCGGCCAACACGGTGAAACCCCATCTCTACTAAAAATACAAAAATTAGCCTGGTGGCGTGCGCCTGTAGTCCCACCTACTCAAGAGGCTGAGGCAGGAGAATTGCTTGAACCCGGGAGGCGGTGGTTGCAGTGAACTGCGATGGTGCCACTGTACTCCAGCCTGGGCAACAGAATGAGACTCTGTCTCAATAAAAAATAAACAAAACCAAGCAATTCTGACAATTTAAATGGCACTCCTTAGTTTACATAATAAACACACTATCAAGAAATAAAAGTATTAGGATCCAGACCTCAAGATCTGTAAGTATGTCTTCATACAATAACTTAAGACTGCTGAGTATTTACAACAATATCTGTAAGTGAAAAACTATAAACCATGTTTTTTTTAAAAAAAAACCTTTGATTTAAAAAACAATTTCCAAAAAAAATGGCTAACATCAAAAAAATGTTGTAAATCAGTGCATACTTTCACGTCTTCCTTATGTAGTTTTTCTAAGCTCCCATTTCTTGGGCGTGCACATATGCAGAGGAAAAGGCATGATGCCAAAGCAGGCGTCCCCAAACTTTTTACACAGGGGGCCAGTTCACTGTCCCTCAGACCATTGGAGGGCCGCCACATACTGTGCTTCTCTCACTGACCACCAATGAAAGAGGTGCCCCTTCCTGAAGTGCGGCGGGGGGCCGGATAAATGGCCTCAGGGGGCCGCAGTTTGGGGACGCCTGTGCCAATGCCTCGCAGAGCAAGCCCCTCTTAAGGAGGACAAGGACTCCGAGGAGCTGTGCTGGACTGTTCAAGGACCACCTGGGTACAATGCTGAAGAAAGCAAGGATGTGGTCCATGACAATTTCCAGATAATGTCCATAACGGCCACACTGAAATCTCCTTTGTAAATTTATGAACTTTAAGGAGTAGAAACACAAGCAAAAGATAATAGAGATCAAGAAGAAAATCACATAGAGAAGTAGTACATGCAATTACAAAAAGGTCAAAAAACAAAAGCAACCCAGTTGATTCCTACCTTACATGGAGACAGTCTGAGATTAGCCCTTTCAAATGGAAATTAACTAAAAATATAATGTATTCATTTTCAGGCCTCATTCTACTTATAAAGTGCCTATCGCAAAGTATACAGTCAGCCTTCATTCGGCAGTGACCTCTGAAAGTCTTTTTACTAAACCAAAATAAAGGGCCGCTGTTCCCTTGGTATGCCAACACCACTTACCTGCTCGAGAGTTCTGGTACAGGCTAAACAGGATGCGGCAGAAACACAAAGAACAGGCTTTCAGAAAAACTTTTCAGAGGTGTTTGGAAGCGCTATTTATAACTAGCCAGTATTTCATCTGGAAGGAGGTAAGAAAACATGGGTTTTTTTAATACACTTAACATGCTTACAGTTTTGAAGCTCTGAAAATTAGTTGGATAATAACATTGTAAACTGTTCATTTTCTTAGCAAACTGGAACTTAGAGTAACGATTTTCTGTCTTCCTTTTTGCTTTTAAACTGGGGTGACTTGAGTGTTCACCTTCGCGAGGTCGAATTGATACTATACACCATTTTCTGGATTTTTTCCTCATTCCTGAGGATGTTGGCCTTCACGGCGCAGATCTTGTCCTGCTGGTCCTTGATCATCTGCTCCAGCTCCGCCAGCTCGGCCTTTAAGGGCTCCACAGCACAGTCTGTGATACTGAGGGGGAACAAAACCAGCGGCTGGTCACTCAGCTCAGCGTGTGCTGGCTTCTTAGTTCAGACATTGAAAGACAACAAGAGTGAATTATTCCTTTCATCCAAAGAAAAGGATAAAATGTATTTCTTATTTCCAAGACGCCTGCCACAACCAAAAGTGAAGTCAAACATGAGATTTAGAAAAGCATCAGTTAGTATTTCTTCAATGATAAGCTTGAAGTCCTTAAATTATATACAGAACAGCCTCTGGGACAAGGACGTATGCAGCAAAGTCACCATCCACTTTGGGGACCCCACTCTGCTACTGCCCAAATCTCCTGCTGCAGGCCCCCTCCCCATTACTCTCCCCCTCTGTGATCCCCCCACCTCTGCTCCTGCTGCAGGAGCCCCTCCCCATGACTACCCCCCTCTGCTACCCCCCACCTCTGCTCCTGCTGCAGGGCCTCCTCCCCATTACTCCCCTGCTCTGTAACCCCCCGACCTCTGCTCCTGCTGCAGGGCTCCCTCCCCATTCCTACCTCCCTCCAATACCCCCCAACACCTCTGCTCCTGCTACAGTCCCCCTCCCCATGACTACCCCCCTCCAATACTCCCCCCACCTCTGCTCCTGCTACAGTCCCCCTCCCCATGACTACCCCCCTCCAATACTCCCCCCACCTCTGCTCCTGCTGCAGGGCCTCAGCGTGCTGCCTGTTCTCAGTGTGCCACAGCTGCAGCTCATTCTGCATGGCATCCACGTCTTCCTGGATATAGTCCATGATCTTTCCCAGGGGAAGTGCGCTCTTGCACAGGGTCTGGATGGACATGCGGAGCTTCTCTATCTCCTTGGAAACGATGTCCTTCTCCTTCTTCCATGCCGACTCAAAGATGAGAGATCTCTCCTACAGTCAGGGAGACATGGGAAGAGGAACACGCCTCCTCAGTCCAAAGGTAGAAGAGGGGCTGGTGCACTCAGCACACAGCCACAGGGCTGGGAGGGAAGGCACAGGCAGGGACAGTGCTGGCTGTGGGACACCCACTCCCATGCAAAGGGAGAGCTATGCCACCTGACAGAGTAGCCCTGAATGCTGCATGCCATCAGTGGACACAGCAGTGCCAGGAGGGGCCACTCCGTCTCTGCTCGATGGGAACGGGGGTCTGTCTTTACCTGGAAATCCATCTGAGGGCAAATCTCTATACTGGCAGATTTCAGTTCCCAACAAACAAGCAACTTTTGTAGCTACTGTTACAAGAGCTTAGTGACATGGAAGATTTTTCCCAAATGAACTGGCAGAAAGGGAGCCTGACCCTACAGCTACTCGAATGGCCCACCTGCCATCTCAAATGACTCCAAAACCCAGCATGCGAGAAGGAAAAGGGAAAAAAACCCAAAGGAGAGGCAGAAACTGGTGCCATGGAAAGGAAGGCATGGAGAATGTTCAGGGGGACCAGTGCCAGCAGCACCCAGCAGCAGCCGGCAGCACCCAGCAGCACCCAGCAGCACCCAGCAGCAGCCGGCAGGCAGACAGGTCGACTTAGACGGGACTGTGCTGCTCACTCAGAGAGGCCAGAGTCCGGGGGCCAGGGGCCAGGTGGAAGGGGCAGGGCTGAGACAGCAGCAAGTGAAGGAGGTGAGGAAGATGCAGAGACCAGCGGAGAGCTGCATTCAACTTTGTCCAGGAGTTCTTGGGTTCTTTGACAAGCAACATTTAGAATTCTCATCATATGAACTTTTATCACAGACATCTCTGAATGTCAAAAACTGATGTGAGTTGATAAGAATCAGGCTTGGGAGAATTAGCATGGGTTCCTTCTCCTTCTTTCCTTTCTTTCTTCTCTCTTTTTTAATAGGCAGGGTGTCGCTGTGTTGCCCAGGCTGCTCTCAAACTGCTGGGCTCAAGTGATCCTCCTGTCCTGGCCTCCCAAAGCACTAGGATTGCAGGTGTGGGCCATGAGGCCCTGCAACAATGTTTCTTTAGGAAGCCCTCCCTGGGCACCTCACCCAACTCCAGACTGGCTAAGGTGCCCTTCCTTGCCTCACCCACTTACAGAATGAACTAGTAAATGCATTAAGTTGTAATCAATTAATTCATTTAGTTTGAATCTATCATAGCTACATCATCACTTGTATTAATTCTACTAGTTTCAGGCTGTGGGCTCAGAAGGGCGGGACCTTGTGTCTAGATTCATTGTGGTTCAAATAAGCTCTGCTAAAGAATTTGTGAAATGAACTAATGCAGTAGATAAATGATTTATGTATCAAGATCCCAGTTCCACCACTTACTGGCTTGGACAACTACAAGAAATGTCTTACTTCAGCATAATGTCTGGCACATAGAAAGTGTTAAAGATTTGGGACTTTAAATAAAAGGTAAAACTCATACAACTAGTGAATTCAGCAAGGTTGTAGTACACAAGATGAGCATATGAAAATCAACTATATTTCTACGTACAAGCAATGAACACACGAGGGAATGTGTTCTCTTTCCAGGTCCACAAGGGGGCATAGTTTTAAGGGCAAGAACTTCCCAGCGCCACGCCCCACTCCCATCTCTCTGCATCAGATTTAACTGTTTATGTTTAAATTTCGCAGGGGTGGGAAGAAACTAAGTCCATCACTCCAGCAGAAGACTTTTCATTGGCCCGGGGTCTTAGAGAAGGTCGGGGGATTCCTCCCAGGTTAAAAGTCCCCTTCTTCCACACCCCTTCGGACTCCACGTTTGGGTCTCCTTCCACAAACACTCCCTACGTGGAAGCCGTCTTCCTCTCTCCTGGATTTCCCCTCTGGGGTCCCCTTCCACACTCTCGGGGAAGCCTGTCTTCCCCTCCTAAACTCCATCTCTCTCTGTTCCCTTCCGCTCAGTGTGGAAGCTGCTTTCCTCTCCTGGATTCCATCTTTCCGGATTCTCTCGCTCAGTGTGAGAGTTAGCCGTTCCTTCTCCTGTTTCTCTCTCTCTTTCAATAAATCACTTTCTGCAAACACTTTTGAGTCCGGCATTTACTGCGCACTGCGCCGTGGTCCCCTCTCTCATTCTTGAGAGTGCGGGAGACCAGGAACCTGGAGAAACGTCCTCTCAGGGGAGCTGAGGGCACCCTGAATCCCTGAACCCCAACACATGAACACATGGACACTGAAATTAAAAATACAGTGCCATTTACAATTGTTCAATAGAAGACAATGCTTCGTTGTAAATCTAACAAAACACGTATAGGACTTGGAAATAAAAAACTAAACAATTCAGATGAAAGAAATCAAAGGAAATCTAAATAAATGAGAAGACACACTGTGTCCACGGATTGGAAGGCTCCATATAGTAAAGACATCAATTTCCCCCAAATTCATACACATGTTTAATGCAAATCCTACCAAAATCCCAGCCAACTTTTCTATATAGACAATATTACCCTAAAATTTATATGGAAAGACAAAGGAACTACAAAAGCTAAAGCATTTTCAAAAAAAGAATACAGAACTAACCAGTCTACTCCATTTCAAGGCTTTTTTTTTTGAAATGTCGCCCAGGCTGGAGTATAATGGCATGACCTCAGCTCACTGAAACCTCTGTCTCCTGGATTCTCTTGCCTCACCCTCCCAAGTAGCTGGGATCCCAGGCGTGCACCAGCATGCCCAGCTAATTTTAGTATTTTTAGTAGAGACGGCGTTTCATCATGTTGGCCAGGCTGGTCTTGAACTCCTGACCTCAAGTGATCCTCCCGCCCTGGCCTCCCAATGTGCTGGGATTACAGGCATGAGCCACTGCATAGGCTTCAAATCTTTTTATACAACTACAGTAATTGAGACAGTGCAGTACTGACAGAGGGACACAGATCAAGTGAACAGAACAGAGAATCCAAAAATAGGTCCGTATGAATAAGCCCATATGCCCAAGCAATCTTTGGCAAAGGTACAAAAGCAATTTAATAGAGTAGAGGGCCTTGCACCATTTGGCACTGGGTAAGTGGACATCTACGAGCCAAAAAACAAACAAACAAAACCTTGACCTAATCTCGTATCTTAAACAAAAATTAACTCGAAATGGACTATGGATTAAAATATAATCTATAAAACTTTAAGATAAAAAATATATGAGGAAAAAGTCTGTGGGATCTAGGACCAGGCAGAGTTCGAAGACCTGACACCAAAAACATGACGAAAATTTCAAATGTTTGCTTTGCCAAAGACCCTGTTAAGAAGCTGCAGAGAAAAGCTACAGAATGAGAGAAAACAACTCCAAACCACACACCTGGTGAGGGACTGATATCTAGAATATGCAAAGAACCCTTGAAACACAACAGCAAGAGACCAAATAATTCAATTAGAAAATGGGTAAAAGACACAAAGAGACATTTCACTGAAGAGGATATATGAATGGCCAACAAACATATGAAAATATGTTTGAAATCGTTAGCTGTTAGGGAAATGAGAATTCAAAGCACAATGAGCTATCATCACACAACAATCAGAACGGCTAAAATAAAAAATAGAGACAACATCAAATGCCGGTTGGGGGAAACTAGATCACTCATACGTTCCTGATGGGAACATGAAAAGATACGGCCGCTTCGGAAAACTGTTTGGCAGTTCTCTATAAAACTCAACATGCAACCACGGCATCATCCAGCAATTGTACTCCTGGGCACTTATCCAAACAAATGAAACTCATGTTCACAGAAAAACCTATACACAAATGTTTATGGACGCTTTAATCAAAGTAGCCACAAACTGGAAATGACCCCCGTGTCCTTCAACGGGTAATTGGTTAACTAAACTGTGGAACATCCGTTCCAGGTAAAACTATCCACCAATAAAAAGGAACAGACTGGCTCAGTGCGGTGGCTCATGCCTGTAATCCCAGCACTTTGGGAGGCCGAGTCGGGCAGACCACCTGAGGTCAGGAGTTCAAGAGCAGCCTGAGCAACATGGAGAAATCCCGTCTCTACTAAATAGACAACATTAGCTGGCTGTGGTAGTGCATGTCTACAATCCTAGCTACTTGGGAGGCTGAGGGAAGAGAACTGCTTGAACCCAGGAAGTGGAGGTTGCAGTGAGCCGAGATTGTGCCGCTGCACTCCAGCCTGGGCAACAAGAGCAAAACTCCCTCTCAAAAAAAAAAAAAAAGGAAAAAAAAAAGGAAAGAACAGACTGCTAATCCTCAGGACAACCCGGATGGCCCTCAGCAGATGATAAATGAGAAAAGTGAATCCCAAGCAGTTACGTGCTGTAGGATTCCTTTTATACAAGATTCTTAAAAGACAAAGTTCCGGAAATGGAGAACTGACAGTGGTCGCTGGGCTTAAGGAAGAATTCGAGGTGCAGAGAAGAAGGTGTGGCTATAAAAAGACAACGAGAGGGATCTCTGTGGTGGTAAAAGCGTGCTGGACCCTGTTGCAATGTCAATATCCTCGCTGACAATGTACTATAGTTCTGCAAGATGTTAATCACTGGGGGAGTGAGCAAAAGGCATGCAGTGTATCTCTATTGCTTCTTTTTCTGCTGTTTTACAGGGTTTCACTGTGCGGCCCAGGCTGAACCCAAACTCTCCGGCTCAAGCGCTTCTCCTGCCTCAGCCTCCCCAAGTAGCTGCTGCTTCTCCTGCCTCAGCCTCCCCAAGTAGCTGGCGCTTCTCCTGCCTCAGCCTCCCCAAGTAGCTGGTGCTTCTCCTGCCTCAGCCTCCCCAAGTAGCTGCTGCTTCTCCTGCCTCAGCCTCCCCAAGTAGCTGGTGCTACAGGTATGAGCCGCCACACCTGGGCTTCTAGTATTTCTTGTAACTGCGTATGAATCATGATTATCTCAAAAGGTTTGATTTTTAAAAGGCTATATAAATGCCTTTAAATTAAGATGCTAAATGACTGAAATGTATTCAATACAATAATAAACTACTTCCCAAGTGACAAATACATTGTCTTTATTATACACAAATTAGTAAAGGTCTCACGGACTTAGTTGAGAAATTTGAAATTCTGTTAAAACCCACTCATAATGACTACTACGTGATTCCTGTGCATTTGGCATCGTGCTAACGCTGATATAAAACTGTTTAGGGTATAGAACTTAGGGTAGGAGACTAATACGAACAAATGTCATATAAAATTGTAGAGTTACAATGTAGAAAAAGGCACTAAGAGGTGATCTGGCCAAACTCCTCATATTTCTATAGCACAAAACCAAGCAGAATTTGGAACACTCATCTTAAAGTTTATAATTTTATTTTTAAGAGATTAAGACTTTAAAATAAATACACTTGGGCTGGGATCACGATAGTCAGGACAGACTTTTATTATTATCCTAAAGGCACTGGAATACACTGCTGCAAAACACCACAATTCTGGCAATTTTCAAGCTTTCATTTAATTTAGCACAGAAGGGGTAGGGTGAATACGTCAAGAAGTGATTTTTTGCTTTAAAAAGCACACCTCTCTGATGACAGACTTCGAATTATATGTTGCTCATGTAGCTATATCAACAATTCTCCAGATAAAAACAACCTTGTTTATACAGACTTTAAATCTGATAGTAGTTTAAGGATCTACCTCCACACGGGAATTAGCATACACAATTTGCTTAATTTTTGGAAACAGACAGGAAAAAAAACATTGAAAATCTGTCATGACGGGGCATGTTGGCTCATGCCAGTAATCCCAGCACTTTGGGAGGCTGGGGTGGGCAGATCACTTGAGGCTAGAAACTTGAGACCAGCCTGGGCAACATGACAAAACCCCATCTCTACAAAAAGTACAAAAATGACCCAGGTATGGTGACGCACATCCATAGTCCCAGCTACTAAGGAGGCTAAGGAAGGAGGATTGCCTGAGCCCAGGAGAAGGAGGTTGCAGTGAGCCAAGACTGCGCCACTGTACTCCAGCCTGGGCAACAGACTGAGACCTTTTTTTTCCTCAAAAAAGCAAAGAAAACGTGTCATTACAAAAAATATGACCTAAAACCACCTAGACCGTAGGAGGACTCAGGGGCAACAGGACCCGCCGTCAGTGCCCTGCGGGTTCCGGGGCCCACTGCCAAGCCAGCCTCACCACCTCCTAACTTGATGACCTTGGAATGACCTCTCTGTACCTCAGCTTCCTCACAATAAAATGGAAATAATAATATTTACCCTTCAGGTAAGATTAAATGGGATAATGTAAAGTAAGCAGTTCAGTGCCTCGCACATAGTAAACCCTCAAATAGATGTTAACCATTATCGTAAATTTATTCCCCAGAAAGAAGCAAGCTGCTTTCTTTGTCCCCCGGGACGAAGTATGGGCGCTTTTTCCTGTGCACTGATACAGTCATTTTACCTCCTGTTAACTTGCTGGCTACAAAAGAGTCTTAGCCAGGCATGTGTGGAATACTTCAGTGCACAATGAAAAAGCATTTATATATATTACCAGCACCACCTAACAAGCAGTCAAGTCCTTTCATTGTCCAGACAAGTTCTTTCATTAAAAAGTAATTTACCTTCCTCATTGACACACTTCCTTCCCCATCTCCATTTTAAGAATATGAATAACCCACAGCTATGAAATTAATCTCAAAGCTCTTTTCTCTTCTGAAAGACTGGTGATCCTGAGCTCAGAGGAAGTCTGCTGTGAACACTGCAGAACCACTCTCAGCACCTTTTTGTGGCACCCCTGCCGTGGATCCAGTGTCTACAGGCAGTTTTTCCAGGTTACGCAAACAGAGAGGTTGCAGTCCACGTATGTTTCGAGGGGACTCAAAGCCACCCCTCCTGTCCCCTTCAGCCTTCTGCCTGGCTGGCCTCCCTTTTCCTGCAGGCTGGAGACTGTTTTCTCAGCTGCCTTCTGGCAGGAAGGCCTCTGGCAAGGCGTCTCAGTGCTGGGCCACTTCATGTGCTCATGTGTGTGCACACACTTTTCAGAAAATGCTTTCACAATTTTTCAGGTGAACAGTTACTTCTGGGACTTACTATTTTATTTGCATTTTGCCACACACACACTTGTCCCCAGAAACATGGGCTTTGCACTTCTAGTGACTTTTAAATTTATGGTTATTGATTATAAGTCACATAAATAAAAATTATTGACCTCAGAGATTTGTTTCTTGGAATTTCAACTGTAATCCTTCAAGAAAATAATAATAATTATTATTATTATTTTGAGAAAGTCTCGCTCTGTTGCCCAGGATGGTGTGCAGTGGCACAGTCTCGGCTTACTGTAACCTCCGTCTCCCAGGTTCAAGCGATTCTCCTGCCTCAGCCTCCCAAGTAGCTGAGATTACAGGTGCCTGCCACCACATCTGGCTAATTTTTCTATTTTTAGTAGAGATGGGGTTCCACCATGTTGGTCAGGCTGGTCTCCACCTCCTGACCTCAAGTGACCCATCTGCCTTGGCCTCCCAAAGTGCTGGGATTACAGGAGTGAGCCACCACACCCAGCTAAAAGTATTATTTTTAAAATATCTTAAAATAAAATTTAAAAAATAAAGATGGAAATAATAGACACTGAGTACTCCGAAATGGGGGAGGGTTGGGAGAGAGAGGGTTAAAAAATTACCCACTGGCTGCGACGTTCACCACTGGGTGATGGGTACACCAGAAGCCAAATCCCCACCCATTAACAAGCATGCCTATGTACCCATAAATCCAAAATAAAATAAAACATATAAAAAAGAGTATCTTAAAAGTCTGGCCTTTAGATGCTGCCAGAAGTCCCTCTCAGAAGCAGGATCCAGGGCGCATGGGGGTGGAGGCCTTCAGCCCCTGCCCTCCCCCTCTGCTGGATGTGACTGGTCAGCCACACTGCAGAGCAGAGCTCTACCCAACATTAAGCAAACTCAATAAACAAAAGCCTGATTAATTGTAGGGTGGCGGGGGTTGGACAATAAATCAAAAGAGTAAGTATTTGCTTCAAATCACATATACATACAAATCTCATGACCTCAGGAACTGACTTATGTGTAACCTGTCAAAAGTCTGTTTTCTAGGCTGGGCACAGCAGCTCATGCTCTAACGTCAGCAATTTCAGAGGCCAAGGTGGGCAGATGGTCTGAGCCCAGGAGTTTGAAACCAGCCTGGGCAACATGGTGAAACTCCATCTCTATGAAAAATTACCCAGGCACTGTGGTGCATGTTTGCGGTCCCAGCTACTCAAGAGGCTGAGGTGGGAAGATGGCTTGAGCCCGGGATGCAGAGGTTACAGTTAGCCCAGATCATGCCCTTGAGCCCAAGAAGTTGAGAATGCAGTGAGTCGAGATCGCACCACTGCACTCCAGCCTGTGCAATCGTAGAACTCTGTCTCAAAAAAAAAAAAAAAAAAAGGCGTTTTCTTCATAAACAGAGGAATACCTGCATTCAATTTACAAAAGAAAAGCACAGAATGACAGAATAATTATTCTAAGCGTCCTGTTCATCCAGAAATATTCCATCGCCAAACTTCTTCATAAACTGTATGTTCACTTCGAATGCAGGTCAAGTTGGATCCCTTGAACACACAAGCAAAGTGGCCTGTAAACAGGTATTTTTTTTCTTTTTTTTTGAGATGGAGTCTCACTCTCTTGCCCAGGCTCCAGTGCTGTGGCGAGATCTCGGCTCACTGCAACCTCCGCCTCCCAGATTCAGTCAATTCTCCTGCCTTAACCTCCCAAGTAGCTGGGATTACAGAAGCACACCAGCACATCTGGCTAATTTTTGTATTTTTATTAGAGATGGGGTTTTGCGATCAGATGGTCAGGCTGGTCCCGAACTCCTGACCTCGTGATCTGCCCGCCTTGTTCTCCCAAAGTGCTAGGATTACAGGCGTGGGCCACCGTGCCCGGCCAACACATATTTTAACCTTTTAATGCACATACAGAAAAGCCTATAAAACATGAATGCACCACTTAACAAAACGATGAAGTGGATACCTGCAACCCGCACCTGGGTCAAGAAGGCACACTGCCAGCATCCCCAAAGCTCCTCATGTGTCCCTTCCTGAGACCACCCCTATCTGCTTTCCCCGTGACCAACCCCTGGCTCTGTGCGTACCTAGCTCTGTTTTGTTTACCTTGTGCTTGTTTCACTTTGTGAAGTACAAATGGAACCATACAGTATATATCCCTTTGTGTCTGCCTCTTTGGTTCAACATTATGTGTTTCCTTTGGTTTTTATTTTATTTTATTTATTTGAGATAGAGTCTCACTCTGTCACCCAGGCTGGAGTACAGTGGAACGATCTTGGCTCACTGCAACCTCTGCTTCACCAGCTGCCTCAGCCTCCTGAGTAGCTGGGATTACAGACAGGCACGTGTCATCATACCAGGCTAATTTCTGTATTTTCTGTAGAGACATGGTTTCACCATGCTGGCCAGGCTGGTCTTGAACTCCTGACTTCAAGTGATCCACCCACCTCAGCCCCCCAAAGTGCTGGGATTATAGACATAAGCCACCACACCAGATCAATTTCTTGAGACAGGGTCTCATTCTGTCACCCAGGCTGGAGTGCAGTGGTGTGATCACAGCTCACTGCAGCCTTGAACCTCTACGTTCAATAATCCTTCCGTCTCAGCCTCCCAAGTAGCTGGGATACAGGGATGCACCACTATGCCTGGCTAACTTTTTTCAGTTTTTCATTTTTGCAGACAAGGTCTTGCAATGTTACCCAGGTTGGTCTTGAACTCCTGGCCTCACGTGAGCCTCCTGTCTAGCTCTCTCAAAGCACTAGGATTACAGGCATGAGTCATCATGCCCAGCCTCAAAATTCTGTTTAAGAATCAACCATGTTACATGTATTTTGTTCATTTGCATTGCTGAATAGTGTTTCATTATATGAATGAAATACCACAATTTATTCATCTGTTGCTGATGGACATTTGGGTTTATTATTGCAAAAAACACAACTCTGAATCATCTTACATATATCCCAATATAGATGAGCACATGACTATCTCAGGTATGCAACAAGAAGTGGCTTTCCTGGTCAAAGGGAATGTGTATCTTCAATTTTATGATATAAGGCCAAACCATTTACATCTAGTTTTAGAAATTTACATCGACCATTCTTCATTAATTATTTCTAGGCATATAAAGGAAGCTTCAGCTCTATTCCTATGCCAATTCTACAGTCTGACAACTGAAGGTCATAACTACTGAACTGTTTCCTGGCAGCAGCTAGAAAACCGCGACTCCAAGTCAGGAACGGGCTGTTAAAAGGAGCCTTCCAGACGGCAGACAGCTGCTCATTAGACGAACTACTTAGAACTACCTACACACAGGTGGTAAGCTTTCAGCATGGATGCATGAGAAGCTGGACAGGATGAGGGCTAACTGCCCAGACTGGGGTCCAACAGATCTGGGGTAGTTCGTACCTCTGGGACTTACTGTCTATATCATCTTGGACAAGCTAACTTTTGTGCCTCATTTTCCTAACCTAGGAAATGGGTATAATGCCGATCTCATCTGTAGGTGACCGTATTAAATTAAGTATGCAATTTCTTAGTCACGCTAAATGCTCTATAAATGTTAGCTGTTACAATCATTATATTGTCTACAATGAATAATTAATGGCACGTGTCTATAGGAGAAAAAATGCATACAGAGTAAAATATCATTAAATGTAAGCACCTTTTACAGATAAACATGAATGTCCTTGGAAGACGAATGAGAAACCCTCTTAGAATTATGTGTAAGCCAGGTTAAGTGAGCTTGGCATGAGCCCCAATGGTCACTGCGGTGAAGGCAAAAGATCAGAGAACAAAACAGAGAAATCTTCAGACTGGCCTTTCGGATGGACCTTAAAGTGGTCTGAAAGTTGATTTTATGAGTTAGGTGATTCTTGTCATATCCAACCAAACCAGAGTCAAGGGGTGAGGGGAAAAAGCACTCAGGGCACCTGCTTCATGAGTTACATATTTCAGAAGTCCAGTTGCTTAAACAGCCTGCTGTAACCTAAGACCAGTTTTACCTAGGAGCCGCTGAAACAACCCTCTGTGACTCTAAGACCAGCTTTGCCTACCACTGTCACTCACCAATTCCAGCTTGCCAGCTCCCCAAAGCGTCTCTAGTGCCAGTGAGCTTTCTTCCAAAACAACACATAACCTCTTTCTTTCTGATAGAACTCCCAACCTGCTCTGTTCTTCAGACATACCGAAGACCATCTGTTCTGTGTGTATACCCCGAACTGCAATTCTTGCCTCCCAAATAAAACGTTTTAAATTTCAAGATTTGTCTCTGTATTGTGACTTTGACAATGGAAATATTGTTTAAAATCACCTGTTCACTGAAGGGTGACAGACTATTCCACCCAAAAACCTGCTACTTTGGCAGAAGGATTATTTTGACCTAAGGCACTTGAAGAACAGTGGAGCAAGGAGACCAGGCTGACCTCCCTTTTCTTCTTAAAAGTAGATGGAACTCCCATGTGGCAGATGCCCTCCTTGCACCAAAAAGAAAGAAACATTCTCGTCACCAAGACAGTTCGAGGCCAGAAGAATTCTGTACAAATAGACCTAGAAATCCACGGAAAAATTCGCTTTCACAAAACCAGTCCCTGGTACCAAAGGGGCTGGGACCCACTGTTGTGGAATATCTAAACAGGGTTACGGCACTCACACTTGTTCCTCACTGCAGTGAAAACGCCTCCAGCCACTCATTAGTACATATGATGTTGACTGTTTGACACAGGTGTTTTCTCTCTCTCTCATGAAAAAGAAGTATTTTTCTATTCCTAGCTCACTACAGGTTTCCAGTCATAATGGAAATTGAATTTTACATGAGCCATTTATTTTTAAGAGAAAATATACTGACGTGATTTGAGCTGGTTCGGGAATAATTTCTTGATTATATGTAAGGTAAGTAATCCACACTTAAAAGATGCTACAACAACTGACTTGAATTTCTTAAACTGAAATGATTTACTCTTCCCTGGACATGGCTGCATGAAGGAGGAGGAAATACTGGAGAAACTACCAAAGGAACTAGACATAGATATATTTACCTAATAGGAAAAAGAGTTTCAACGCCAGAATATATTCTAGCTCACTTTTGATTATATAGTAAAACATACGTTTTAGGAAAGAATTACTAGTAATTCCTAACTTCAACTTTTTTCAAATTTCTTCATCTTTGCTGAAATGAAATCTCTAAAGTCCATTCTAGCCATAGTTTTAGGATTCTGTAACCCTTTTTAAAGGATATGAGACTGGGTGTGTTGGTTCACGCCTACAATCCTAGCACTTTGGGAGGCTGAGGTGGGCAGATCACGAGGTCAGGAGTTTGAGACCAGCCTGGCCAATATGGTAAAATGCACTAAAAATACAAAAAAAAAAAAAAAAAAAAAAAAACCCAAAAAAACAAACAACAACAACAACAACAACTATATATATATATATATATATATATACATATATGTATATGTGCTTGTAATCCCAGCTACTGAGGAGGCTGAGGCAGGAGAATTGCTTAAACCCAAGAGGTGGAGGCTGCAGTAAGCCAAGATCGCGCCATTACACTCCAGCTTGGATGACAGAGCAAGACTCCATCCATCAATCAATCAATCAATCAATCAAATCAGGCTGATTCTGGACAGATTGGAAAATTGGGAACCAGGGTAGCAAACAAGTGTAAAACAGAACAAAAGATCAGGGCACTGTTCTCAGCAGTGGGCGGAGGCAGCACAAAAGTGAAACCCTGAGACAGGGGACACTCAGGAGGCCAGTCCACCAGTGCCCAGCTCTTGCATGGGGATGAGAACCTGACCGGGGCAGAGCTGAGTCTACAAGGAGCATGAGGGTGCCACTGAGCCAAGGAGGAGGAGTCCAGATGGGGGCCCTGCAAGACCACAGCTAAATCAGAGAACAAGCCAGTGGACAGAACATAGTGGAAAACTAACAAATAGTCAACCCCAAAGACAGCGGGCAATGAGCAAAAGAGGAACAAGAACCGTAAGGGGAGATATATGAAACAAAGAGCAAGATGACAGACTTAAACCTACCTGTATCAACAACTGCACTAAATGTAAACAGACTACATTTGAACACCATGCAAAGAATAACAGGACTTCACTAAAAGACAGACGCAACTAGCACGTACAAAAAGTTGTTCACCTCAATTTGCAACATGAAAAGCAATAAAACCGGTTTAGCAAGGAATCCAAAAACAATGAAGATGTCCGGTGTTTGCTAGAATATGAGGAAACGAACACGCATGGGTATGGGACAGAAAGATGCTGACAATCTAGATGACCCAATATTCCACTTCTGGGATTTACCCTTAGAGATGTTAGAGAGGTGCCCAAAAGTATGTGGGCAAGATTTTTCATCTCAGCACTTCTAATCATAGCAAAAGCCCGTCCCCACACCAGTGCCGAGGTCGGCAGGGGCCTGGGGAAATGCCACAGTGCATCTGTGCAGTGAGCATTCACCTGTTGGCCGGTGACTGACAGACTTGGTGCAGATTGTTGATTAACAGGTAATTTCCAAAGGCCTATGCTGGGCAGCACCATTTGCGTGCAGCCACCACTTTCAAAGGCACCTACTGTGTGTCAGGGCCTGGGCCCACTGCCCTTGGGACTCTCACAATCTAGTCAGAAGAAATGGCAGCAAGTCTGATTCAGGTTGCCAATGAGACACCAAGAGGATGGGGGAATGGAAGCAAGGCCCCACATAGCCTGGGTATAGGAGACTGCCCAGAGGGCAGCCTGCAGCAGGTGGGCCTACAGTGGGTGAGTATTCCAGATAAAGGGCAGAGCTGGGTGCAGACTTCCTCAAAGGTGAAAACCACATGCAGGTTCAGGAAGGCTGCAGGCTAGAGGGCAGTGTGCCCGACAGTGGTGAGGATTTCAGACTTGATCCTATGGGCAATAAAAAGCCAACAAAGGGATTTCAGCAGCCAGAAACCTAATAAGATCAGAGTTTTCACAAAAACACGAGGCTCCCAACTAGGGGAGGCGAGGAGGCAAGAAGGCTCTTGTGACCAACCGCCCAGGGACCTGATCGAGGCAGGAGGAGGCAGCAGGACTGGAGAGACACATGCAAGCTTCTAGCTTTATGAGAGGTGGAGGGGCATGGAGGAAGGGCTGGGACTCTCTTGAGTAACTTGGGGGACAGTGATGCCAGTCGCTGAGCCAGCAAAGAAGGTCTGGAAGGAAGGTGGTGACACTCGACTGAAAGCTGCTGAGCCTCAGCTATCTATGGGGTGCCAAGGGAAGACACGCAGCTCCCAGGAAAAGGTGGACACCCAGGCGTCTTCCACCCTTCAGCCTCCCCACCTGCTGATCTGAAAGCACCATTTCACTGCCTCCAGGTGCAAATGACAACTTGGGCAGGGACGTAAAATTCTTGTGTTGCAATGTTTCCTTTACAATCATGAACTTTTTCTGGATTTCTTTCAACGTTTAATGTTGCAAAAGTCTGTGGTCAATCTGATTTTTGTCCTTTAATCATTTTTGGCTGGGTCCTTTGGAGTGTTTTCTTTTTCCCTTTTTTTTGAGATGGAGTCTCACTCTGTCTCCCAGGTTGAAATACAGTAGTAGGATCTCGGCTCACTGCAACCTCCACCTCCCAGGTGAAAGTGATTCTCCTGCCTCAGCCTCTTGAGTAGCTGGGATTACAGGTACGCACCACCACGCCCGGCTAATTTTTGTATTTTTAGTTGAGACAGCGTTTTACCATGTTGGCCAGGCTGGTCTTGAACTCCTGACCTCATGATCCGCCCACCTTGGCCCCCCAAAGTGCTGAGATTATAAGCATGAGCCACGGCGCCCGGCCTGTAGCGTTCTTCTCTTATCCTTGGCAGTCACCGATTCCACCAGGATGTGTCTCAGTACCCTACTGGCACTTTTTAGCTGACTCTAAGGGAGTGTCTTCCTGTCTGCATACTCAGGTCTTCTGTGCAGGAGAACCGCAGTGGCATCTGTGCCACCTGTTCTCATATTCTCTTTACGAACGCCAACCACCACATCTGGGCTCTCTGTCCCCTTTCTGTCAGCTCCTTTTTCACACCTCCGCATGGCTTTGGTGTTTCCTCCTTGATATTCTGGGAAGGCTTCTAAGGTTTGCCCCAAACATCACTGGTTGCTTATTCTGCGGTACCGATCCTGCTGCTCTATGGCTTTAGGTATATACTTTGCTCCGATCGTTACATCTGTGTGCTTCCATGACAACTGCTCCTTGACTCGGCGCACACCTCCTCCCCATCTATGGCTTCCCTCCCTCCAGCCCCTTTGCTTCGCAGCCTGTCTTCCTCTCATTCGTTTTTTGCTTAATTATTGGTATTTTTAAAATTCATAGAGCATGATGCACACATTTACAAAAGAATCACACCCTACACCCACAAGGAGCTCTCCTCAAAAGTCCCTGTCAGTTCTGCTTACAGATGGCAGGAGGGGCACCCACATACGTGGTGCTTTGTGAACCCTCTGTCTGCTCACAACCTGGAACAGTGGTGCAAACGAATGTTTACGCCCATTATCAAGGATCTCATCAGGGACAAATGCAGGGCTGCCGCCCATCAGGGTGGTGTCTGCAAGGGAACTTCCGCCCATCTCTCTTCAGTGCCTAGAGGAGCCCCTGGCCAGCATCCTTCCACACAGTGCTGCTCACAGGCACAGACAGCCCGCACCTTCCTGGCTTCCAGCTAGGAACCAAGCCTGCCTGAACCTGGGAGCTCCTCAGGCCCCACTTCCAA
Source organism: Saimiri boliviensis (assembly GCF_048565385.1). NCBI lineage: Eukaryota > Metazoa > Chordata > Mammalia > Primates > Cebidae > Saimiri > Saimiri boliviensis. The sequence goes on from NC_133453.1 coordinate 3,371,499, forward strand.
ATGCCACTGAGCCACAGCAGGGAAAAAGAACCGAAGAGCATCCCACCCTCACCCTGCCCATGGCCTTCCAAGGGTGTCATTGGGGTTCAGTGGCCCCTAGAGGCCTTATTCCAATCCAGCTCCCTCTGCATGCCCCAAAGGAACTTTTTAAAGTTTCTGGAATGTGGATGCAACCCTCACTGGTTTTGTCTCATTTTTATGTTCCATTCACTTCACTGGGATTCTGAGAAGGGAAAGAGAAACTTAGGTTCGAGCTACCCTAGCTGACCCAGGACTTCCATGGAAACAGAATTCCAGGAAAAGGAAAAAAAAAAAAAAAAAAACCAAGCATCCTACCAAGTCTCGTCACTGTGGCAAGAAAAATAGTTGCTATTTTGTAAATAGGACAGATGATGAGAGTATCCTCAGAAAACCAAAACGAATGAGTCAGACTCAATAGAGATCCGGAAGAACTGGTTTCAAGCACGCAAAAGAACTTAATTCTCCACAGAAGATACTTGTCTGTAGAAGGATCCTTGCTCTCCACCCTTGTTTTATGGCTACTGCACTCACACTTAAACAGCAACTCATACACCGTCACGGAAAGCAGGGGTATTAATGGGCTTTATCTGATTTTCTTACATTCCTCTCATCTCTTTACAACAGTGTTTTTGGTTTTTTAATTTTTCAGAAGTTCAAAGACTAAAAGGTATAATGCAGCCATTTCCTTTAAAATACTGTCAGGATCATCTCACCTTGGGGCCAGGAGGCTGCGCTCAGGAAGAGCAGGATCTGCTTCTGCCACCACAGCCCGGAAACAAGCCCGCAAGTCCTGTTCAAATTAGCCACGTCCAAGAGACACTCCCGCCACTCAGGGACCCCGGGGGAGACGTCCTTCCCTTCCTGTGCATGTAGATACCGTATTTTCTGGGTGTAACAGGATCAACTGTTGTGCATAGGAACCAAAGGGCGCAGGTAAGCAGCTTCTCTACCTGGTTCCCGCAGGGCTCGGAGGGGCCCTCTGAGAAGCTGGAAGGCACCCGTAGGGAGCCAGCTGCACATGAAGTCACCTGGGGAGCAATTTTACATGACCAGCACCAGCACCTGCCCAGAGACAGACCCTAACGGAGAGAAGAGGGGGCACCAGTATTTCACAAACACTCTCTGGATGCTTCTAATACATAGAGGTCTCTGAGCAGATGAACCTCCAAGCAAATGTCAAAGGGCACAAGGTTATCAAGTTCACTTTCTGTACATTTTAGAATCACTTCTCATGTCATAGGCAGCAGCAACAAAAGAACCTAAGTTTAAAAACTGACTTTGAAATTGTCTTTCTCCATCAACACTGAGAATGGCCAGTGAAGGAGGGTATTGCTCAATTATTTTGTTTTTTATTTCCATCTCTGTACTAATTAGATTTGCTATTTTAAATGTCTTACTAAAATATTAATCATTTTCTTTTGAACCTATTGCTACAGTACTTCCTTATCATTCTGGCTCCAGTTTTGTATTTTGCCTTCTAAATTCTGAACATACTTAATTGTTCCAAAAATACCAAACATAACACGCAGTTACTGGGCAACATGAGACCCACTGAAGTGAATGGCTGGCATGGGAGCAGGGGTCTAACCCTGCAGCAGGAAGTGACCATGAAGTGAGAGGTCCTCGGCAGAAAACAAATGTCACAGAATTCATTGACGTCTAAGGACTGGATGAGCAAAGGAAAATTCACATACAGGACGATGAGGTTCCAAATCGCCAAGCAATGGCCCCACACTGCCACCTTCATGCAAACAAGTGTCCATGGCTGCCACGGCAGACAGAATGAGGAGCTCTGCTGAGGCTGGCACGCCTCACCTGCCCTCCACCAGCATCCTCACAGCCAGCCCCAAAGTCAGCTGCAAGGTCTCAGTCAGTGACCGATGCTGTGAGGAAAGCGAAGTGGGGGTCAGAGGTGGGGAGTGTGCGGCTGAGGCCCCACGCAGCTGGGTGGACAGGAGAGGCCTCTCTGAAGAGGAGACTTGTGGGCAGGGATTTGAATGGGGTGGGGGCTGCCTGGCCCGAGAGACCAGCAGCTGGCCTCCAGGTAACTTTGGACTGCAGGAAAACAGGCCCCCCACGATGCACGGACCACCAAAGAGTGAGCCGACAGGAAACAAGAACAAGTCTGGGGTTCCGCCGAGGCCGACACAGGGTAGAACCCCTGACCCACCTCCCACCAAGGGAAGAGCAGAAGCAACCTGGTACTAGTCAGCAACGACCGACCACGAAACCGCTCGAGTGCCTCGTGGTTTGGGTTTGCAAGTTGCTGGTGGGTAGGAAGCTTCTGACCCAGCAGCCTGGGGCCTGGGGTATCAGTGGGGTTCAGTGGGCCCTACAGGCCTTTTTCCAATCCAGCCCCATCTGCATGCCCCAAAGAAACTTTAACGTTTCTGGAATGTGGATGCAACCCTCACTGGTTTTGCCTAGGCTTGAATCTTGCCTCTGCCACCCACCACTCATACAGCCCCAAACACATTCCTCAACCTCCGGATGCCCCAGTTTCAAAATGGGTAACAGCACTGCCCCTATCTCACTGGGGAAATCCCAGCTTCTGACCAAGCTAGGGAGAAAGTGCCCACCCTCAAGTTTCCCTCATCCCTCAAAACCCAGATCACTCATCAGACATAAACTATTCTAGAGCTCCGGAAAAGACATGGGGTCCCAAATTAATTTTATAAAATGGACAAGCCGGGCGCGGTGGCTCAAGCCTGTAATCTCAGCACTTTGGGAGGCCGAGGCGGGTGGATCACGAGGTCAAGAGATCGAGACCATCCTGGTCAACATAGTGAAACCCCGTCTCTACTAAAAATACAAAAAATTAGCTGGGCGTGGTGGCACGTGCCTGTAATCTCAGCTACTCAGGAGGCCGAGGCAGGAGAATTGCCTGAACCCAGGAGGCAGAGGTTGCGGTGAGCCGAGATCGCGCCACTGCACTCCAGCCTGGGTAACAAGAGCGAAACTCCGTCTCAAAATAAAATAAAATAAAATAAAATAAAATAAAATAGACATAACCTTGATTCTCAAACACACACACACACACACACACACACACACACACACACACACACAAACACTCTCTCTCTCTCTCACACACACACACACACACACACACACACAAACACTCTCTCTCTCTCTCTCTCTCTCTCAAATGCCAGGCCAATTCCACTTTAATAAAGATATGAAATTCTATTTTTAAATGTCAGCAAATTAAATATAGTTTTATATTGGGTAGGTAATAGATGATGACGAAGCAAAGGTTACTTGAGTGTGAGAACTGTCCAACGTTAGGAATTCTATTAATGTATCAATATCTCAACAGCTGCCAAAAAGACTGTTGTTAACCTTGTCATCCGTTTCTGACTGAATGTCGAGAACAGTGCCTAGCACATGGCAGGTGCCAGATGGCCGGTGACGAATGGATGCTAACTTTTAAAACATGAGACTTTGTAGTCATAAACGAGTTTACATTAGGAGATTTTTTTTTTTTTTTTTGAGACAGAGTCTCCCTCTGTCACCAGGCACCAGGCTGGAGTGCAGTGGCGTGATCTCAGCTCACTACAACCTCTGCCTCCCGGGTTCAAGCAATTCTCCTGCCTCAGCCTCCCGAGTAGCTGGGACTACAGGCGCATGCCACCACGCCCAGCTAATTTTTTTTGTATTTTTAGTAGAGAAGGGGTTGTACCTTGTTGGCCAGGATGGTCTCAATCTCTTGACCTTGTGATCCGCCCATCTCAACCTCATGCCCGGCTACATTAGGAGATTTTTTAAAGGCTAAATAAAAACCAGTAACTTAGGTGTCCAACTTAATAAATTTAAAAAGAAAAACAGTAAAGAAGGAAGAAAATTAAATAAAACTGGAGATATCAATGAAAACAAACACAAAGATTAAAATAAGAACAGGAAAGCCAAAAGCCAGTGGTTTAGACAGGCAAATTTCTGGAAAAACAGATTTTAAAAAATGCCTAAGTAATATTGGTTTTTAAAAAAGGACAAAACTAAACCACATATAGAGCAAATATTTGCGTGTCATCCTTGCGCAGGGGCCATGCTAATCTTCTCTGTATTGTTCCAATTTTAGTATATGTGCTGCCGAAGCAAGCACAACAGCAAATATTAAAGAGATCCAGCAAGAGCTTTTTTCCAGTAAGTATGAAATTTTTCAAAAAACTGATAGTCAAAATGGACTTGAAAACAAATTTTAAAAAGTCTGAGTACTCTCAGCCAGGTGCAGTGGCTCACGCCTACAATCCCGGTACTTTGGGAGGCCAAGGTGGTCGGATCACCTGAGGTCAGGAGTTCGAGACCATCCTGGCCAACATGGTGAAACCCCATCTCTACTAAAAATTCAAAAATTAGCTGGGTGTGGTGGTACACGCCTGTAATTCCAGCTGCTCAGGAGGCTGAGGCAGAATTGCTTGAACCCAGGAGGCAGAGGTTGCAGTGAGCCAAGATTGTGCCACTGTACTCCAATCTGGGCGACAGAGCAAGACTCTGTCTCACCAAAAAAAAAAAGACTGAATACTCTCATAATTAACACAAAAATAAAAACAATGGTTTAAGTATTTCCCACAAAGAAACACCAAGCTCAGGTGGTTTTACATGTGAAACTGTCAAATTGTCAAAAAATATATTCCAATCACATACAATCTCTTCCAGAACAGATAAAAACAAAGAATATCCTCAGTTTGTTCTTGACCTTGGTACTAAAAAAATATAAGGAGCATACAAGAAAAAGAAAATTATGGGTTCATTCCATTCATGAATATAGATGGAAAAATACTAACTAGCAACTAGACTCTTAACAGTAGATAAAAATAACAATAATACATCATAACAATGTTAAATTTATCCCAAGAATGGAAGGACTGTTTCCTATGAGAAAAGTTACAAGTGCCATATAGTGAATTAAGGAATATAATAGAATCATCTCAACTGACACAGAAATAGCATTTAGTAAAATTTAACACCCATTAATAACAAAGCCTCACAGTGGGGGGAAAATCTACAAAATCTTAGCCAGGCACAGCGGCACTCACCTGCAGTCCCAGCTACGTGGGAGGCTGAGGTGGAACGATCATCTAAGTCTAGGAAGTCAAAGAGGCAGTAAGCCATGATTGCACCACCGCACTCCAGCCAGGATGACAGTGAGATCCCGTCTCAAAAACAAAAAAATCAGGTTAAGAAGGAAACAAGGTTGCCCACCATGACCATTCCTACTCTACTCTAGTAGAGGGCCAAGCCACAGAAATGCAACAGTAAGAGGGAATTAACTGGATAAGACTGGAAAAAAAGGAAATGAAGTCATCAGAACTTGCAGATGACACAGACAATGGTGCGGAGCATGGGCTAAAGGCATGGACTCTGGGTGCGACTGCCTGGCCCTGAATCTCGCCTCAGGCATGGACTCTAGGTGCGATTGCCTGGCCCTGAAACTCGCCTCTGCCACTCACCATTCATAAAGCCCCAGACACGTTCCTTAACCTCCACATGCCCCAGTGTCAAAATGGGTAACAGCAGTGCTCACATCTCACTATTATCTATTTTATTAGCTATCTTAGAACAGAGCCTAGCACACCTTGCTATTAGGTGTGTGCTGCTATGACAGCAAAGAAAACACAAAAGACTCAACAGACACATGTTTAAAACAGTTTCAGCCGGGCGCGGTGGCTCAAGCCTGTAATCCCAGCACTTTGGGAGGCCGAGGCGGGTGGATCATGAGGTCAAGAGATCGAAACCATCCTGGTCAACATGGTGAAACCCCGTCTCTACTAAAGATACAAAAAATTAGCTGGGCATGGTGGCACGTGCCTGTAATCCCAGCTACTCAGGAGGCTGAGGCAGGAGAATTGCCTGAACCCAGGAGGTGGAGGTTGCGGTGAGCCGAGATGGCGCCATTGCACTCCAGCCTGGGTAACAAGAGCGAAACTCCGTCTCAAAAAAAAAAAAAACAAAACAGTTTCAAAGCGTTTGTTGACCTACTAGTTGTAAGTCAACAGCATTACTATCTACCAGCAACAAACAACCAGAAAACAATTTTAAGTACATATACAGTACTTATAACAGCAGAATAAACCACAAATACCCAGATATAAATCTAACAAAAGATATGAACAACCTTTACAAATAAAAGCATAAACATTCACTAAAAGACTTTAAAGAAAGTCTAAACAAATGAAGAGAGAGTTTTGTTCATAAATAATCCAACTGAAATCCCAAGAGGGTTTTTCATGGCACTCAATAAACAGGTTATAATATTTACATGGCAGTGGACAGGACCAATAATTGCCAAAACACAGCTGAAGAAGAGGAATAAGAAGGCAGGGCTTTGCTACCGGACATGAGGCCTTGTTATGAAGCGACAGTCGCTATAGCAGGGTGGTATCAGTGCAGGACGAGCGGAACAGTAAAAAGCATATATAGCCTGTGGACCAGCCCACCACCTGGATTTCTGTACAGCCCATGAGCTAAGAATGATTTTTATACTTATAAATAGTTGGAAAAAAACCTGTTAAGGAATAATAGTTGGTGGCACATGAAAGTTATACAAAATTCACATTTCGGTATCCATAAATAAATAGAGTCTTGCCGGAAACCAGCTACACTCACTCATGTATATATTGTCTGTGGTTGCTTTTACACTACGATAACAAAGTTGAGTAGTGGCAAGAGAGATTATATGGTTCTCATGGCTGAAGATATTTACTACCTGACCTTTCACAGAAAAAGTTTGCGAACCTCTGGGGCAGAGAACACAGAAAGAGTTCCAAGCATATGGAACTTTCATACTCACTAGAGATAGCATTGCAGATCAATGTGGAGAGGAGGAAAATTAGTTATCCATATGAGGAGAGAAAAAAGAAACTACATGCTGTCCCACAGAATACAGGAAGATCAACTCCAGGTAGATTAAGCATGTCCATGTCAAAACAAAGCATTACTTTTTAGAAAAGAATAAACATCTTTCTGACCTTGGAATAGAGAAGGATTTCTTAATCAAGATGCAAAAAGCATTAACCATAAGAGAAAAGATTGAGAGATTTGATTAAAATTTAAAACTGTCATTGAAAGACACCATAAAGAGAATGAAGGAAAAGATTTTTAAATAAATGTGATTTTAATGTGATTGTACTTTCCTTGACTCCCTCAATCCTACCATCTATTATTATTATGTTATTCTTCAACAAAACTATTTTTTCTAGATCTAGTTTAGGACTTTTGCATTCAATTCTGTAGTTATACTCAATTCTATATGCTTAATCAGTTTCAATAATCAATATTCATTCATTTCACCTATACCAATGCTGTCCAATACAAGTATGCAAGCCATATATGTAATTTAAGGTCTTTTACCAGTTTCACTTTAAAAGTAAAAAGGAACAGGTGAAATTAGTTTCAATAAATTTTATTTAATGCGAAATATACAAAATCATTTCAACATGTAATCAACACAAAAATTACTAATGAGATAGTTTATATTCTTCTTTTCCAACATAGTATTTGAAATCTGATGTGTATTTTATACTCCAATACATTTCAATTGGGACTCACTGCTTTTCCGGTGCCACCACCACGTGGGGCGAGTGGCTACTATACTGCTCACCCCAGGCCCACACTCGGCCTTTCCTGAGGTTTGGGGCTTCATTTTGATGTTTGCTTATTGATTTCTTAGTTATCTAGATATCTATATTTCTTTTTCTTTTTTTTTTGAGACGGAGTCCTGCACTGTCGCCCAGGTTGGAATGCAGTGGTGTGATCTCCGCTCACTGCAGCCTCCACCTCCCAAGTTCAAGTGATTCTCCTGCCTCAGCCTCCCGAGTAGCTGGGATTACAGGCGCCCACCACCACACTCAGCTAACTTTTTTTGTATTTTTGTTTCACTATGTTGGCCAGGCTGGTCTTGAACTCCTAATCTTGTGAACCGCCCGCCTGAGCCTCCCAAAGTGCTGGGATTACAGGTATGAGCCACGGCGCCCAGCCGGTATCTATATTATCTTCCGCTATTTTTACGTATGAAATGACAATCTAGCTAAATAGTAAGAATCTTGGGTCAATTTCTTTCTCTCCAAATGCTGAAGCAACTGTTCCTTTTTCTTCCAGCATTTAGGGCCAAAGAGAAGTTTACAGCAAATCTGACTTTGGTTATTTTGAAAAGAACCTGTTTTTTTCTTGATGTACAATATACTTGCAGGATTGTTTTTGGTTGCTGTCCATAAAAAACCTTGATCTCCACAATACTGCCAATATTGTGAGTTCCCTTTTTACCTGGCACATGAAACCCTTTTCAAGTGCAGATTCATAGAAGGTCAAGCTTCATGCTCTTCACGAAAAGTACCAAAGCACCCCTAAGAAACATACTTTTAATGTTACATTAACTGAGATCAGAAAGCTAGTAAACGTCATTCTTATCACACTTTACTTAGAAATCTGTATTACTGTCCAAATGACCTATGTCCCAATTGTGGCAGAAAACCACATTTACAAGAGAACCGTGCCTGCTCCCTAGTGCTCAGAGGCCTCATCACGGGCTTAAAGCGCCCCCTGGTGTTAGCACGGGGCTCACCAGAGGCTATGGCGTGAAAAACGTCCATAATTCCCCTAAACGCACATAACTTCATTTTTACCTCTGGCAAGTGCTTCCCCACATTTTATCATTCATTCCCTTCCACTTCCCCCCTTCTCTCCTAACTTCTTTTCAACTGGCAATGAGATTCATCTCTTCAACAGTTGATGACATGCACTTAGGTCCACTGCTGTGCTAGGCACAACAGGGAGGTGAGAGGCACCGCTCTTCACCTTACGAGATGCCCATTCCCGGGGAGAGTCAGGAACTGATCTCCCCCTCCTGAGCCATTGGTCCTGAAGCCATGAAGTGGGCAATGCCAGGGGAGCACGTGCACTAGGCTGGCGGTGGGAGAGCCTGGGGGAGGGAGAAGGGAGGCAGTAGCCCAGCACAGGGGGAAGAGGAAACGCTCAGGGCTGAGGAGACAAGGTCGGGAGAGCAGAGACAGGTACACACACACGTGTACACACACACATGCACAGACATGCACATACACATACATCACAGACACAGGCATGCACACACGCACATGTATACATACATACATAGACATGCACACATACATGTATACACTCAGCGGCACACACATATGCATACATGCACACACATTCATATACATGCATCCAGACATGCACACATATACATACACACATAGATATGCACATGGACACATATATACACATGCACACATACACATGTATACACACATGCAGACATCCACACATACACGTTCACATGTATACACATACAGACATGTACACATGTGTATACTCACAAACACAGAAATGTACATTTTTTCCCTCTAGCTCTGTTCACTGAGACAACCTGAGAGCGGAACCTCCAAAAGCAGTAAACACCCCATCCTCCAATCAAAGGACCCAGGTCTCCTGGGGAAATGGCTGATTCCGGGGCTGGAGCAGGGAAAGAACAGGATGAGCCTGAAAGCAAGGAACAGCTCAAAGAACACTGGTCACAGGCTGAAAGAACACAAAGCCAGCTTGAAGGAACTCTCTGGGGCCAAATCTGAGGCCATCTGCACATGAAAATCATGACAGTAAGAGATTACAGCCCACAGAGTCAAACTGGAAGCCAGGAGCCCATAATGATACAAACGAATGATTACATTTAGTGAAGCATGGGGTACTTAGATTGCACAAAGAACTTCCCCCAAAATGCCAGTAATTACAAGGGAAAAGGAGCAGCTTGACAACAGAGAAGCTGGCAGACAGCATCCTCATTGAGAGGCCACAGAGAGTGTCTGCAGTCAGGGAACAATCTGAAACCCCGCACCACCCAGCAGGACGCGGCAAGGGCAGCACAGCCTCGTTTCTGGGAGATTTCGACCCAGGATGCAAAGTCTGACTCTAATCACAAGGAAACACCACACAAACCCAAACTGACGGCCAGTCTGGAAAATAGCTTGTACTCTTCAAAACTGCCAAGGCCAAACTAAGCACAGACTGCTTTGAGACCGAAAGAAACTTACAAAACATGTAACTCAATCTGGACTGACGCTTCTGCAGCAAGAAGCAGAGTCAGAACGCTCCCGACGGAAGAGAATGGAACACGCTCCACTTTTAATATCACTGTCATTCATCCCCAAAGGCTCTCAAGTCCCCAAAAGTGTCTTTCACAATTGAATGTTTTGCCTGCTTCTAACCCCGCTTTTCTTAGAAAGCTGATTTTAAACCTGTTAAAAATATATTTATTTTAATTGCTTAGTTTGGTTATTACTATTAAAATAACAGCATTATTTTCTATCATTTTATACTATAAATGAACACTACTTGTAATATAATGAAGGCTTTATTAAGCTACCAGAAACCTAGTCAGAACCAAAAAATAGTAATGCACAAAAATCACTCCTAAGTTTTAAAAACTAACATGGTATGCCATGTAAGAGTATTAAGATACAGTGTATTTTACTTACAAATTATTTATTACTGACCAGGCTCAGTGGCTCTTGCCTGTAATACCAGCACTTTGGGAGGCTTGAGGTGAGTGGATCACCTGAGGTCGGGAGTTCGAGATCAGCCTGGCCAACACAGTAAATCCCTGTCTCTACTAAAAATACAAAAAAATTAGTCAGACATGGTGGCAGGCGCCTGTAATCTCAGCTACTCGGAAAGCTGAGGCAGGAGAATCGCTTGAACCTGGGAGGCAGAGGTTATAGTGAGCCTGTGTAACAAGGGCGAAACTCCGTCTCAAAAAGAAAATTATTAAGAACAATGTCTAAAATAAATGTATTTCTACTTTGTTTTCATTTTTTTTCCTTTAAGAGATTTAAGAATATTCCTGAAAATATAAAACTTACAGAGAGCAAAGCCTGATAAAATACAAGCCCTTCACAAAGTGGGTGTCAGTCCTGGTCTCTGCAACAAGTGTTATAAGTATTATCAAGAGGCTTTAGTAGTCTAAACGGGGTCACATCTGGGGATGGAGGAAGTCTACCGGCCAGAAGAAACCATATGGAGATTTCAATCAGGAAACCTTAACATTTCAATATGAAAAATTATATATGCATCACTGCTATAAATAGGAAATCTAAGCATTTTAATGCCAAGAATTTTAGTTTTTCTTTACTCTAAAATATCCCATATAATCCACACCCAGAGAAAAGTAATAAAGTTGTGCCATTGTTTCGTCCATTTCAGCCCTCCTGAGCCTGTTTTACCCACATTAAATTAAAAACTCAATAAAACCTAATTCAGTCAGCCAAGTCCTGTTCCTCTAGTGATAGCTCTTCACTGGAAGCTGCTTTTCAGGTCAGAAACAGACAGCAAGGAATAACAGATGAGAACTAGAAAAACACACGTTTCTCAAAACAGGGAGCACAAATGAGTATGTTTGGAAAGAACAAAAATAACTAAGACTTTTTTAAAAATACATTTCTTTTTTTTTTTTCCAAAGGGAAGCTGCAGAAATATGGAATTTCAGGATTAAAACAATGCTGGAAATAAGTTGCTCCAAATAAAGCCAAAAGCAGCTCAGTACACCCGCCGGCACTGAGTGAAGGAGCACACGCCCTGGCCTGGGGCGGGTGCTGCTCCCTCCGGTGGTGGGAACCTGTGCTTTCGGATCAGGCTCTGGAGTGCAAGGCCCTGGGCAAGGGACTCGGACTCTCCTAAGCCTCAATTTCCTTAGCAGTGAGCTGTGGTGAGGGTGTCGGCGGGCACCCTGTCAAGTCTTCACACCTCTTCAGACCGGCGAGCTCCGCACCCTCCGTCTTCCGCTGCTGGGCGGCTGAGGCTTCCGCAGCTCGCGCCGCAGCCCCTTTGATTTCTCTCCTTACTGCTCTCCAGATGCCCCCTACACCTCTCTCCACTGAGCTGCAGCATTGTTAGTAGTCGGTTTGACTAAATTCTATTTAATCCTAATCCTTAGCCACCAATTTTCATCCTGGGGCTAAGAGAAGGAACATCATTCCCTCATATATCCATTAATGTGTCACAGTGAGTGTGTTTAAACACCAGGGTCTACACTACTTAGAAACTGAACTGATATCCAAGGCAGGCTGTCAAAACCAATCAACTGAAAACATTTTTTATGCAAAGCGCAGAAAAGAATAGTGGTGAAATTAAGACCAGAAATAACCTATCAGACCACAACTGACAAACAAAAATCTGAGGACATAATATGAATTTTAGTAACATTTTGAGTAAAAATGAAATCTTTATTGACTATATTATTTGCTGAGTAATCATGAACCAGAAGATAATGATCATTTCAATTTGGAAATGTTGGTGATAATATAACTAAACACATTTTTAGAAAATCCTGCCTTGGATGTCAGTTTTCTTAGGTCATTTATATATCTATTTTTTTTTTTTTTTTTTTCAAATAAAGACCTCATATTGTATTCTTATCATGAACTTTCTTTGTCTATAGAGAGAAGGCCTATCTCCTCCTAATTATCTTTATGTAGTTCATATACATGTAATATTCTAATGGCTCCCAAACCATTTTTGTGATCTGTAATACCTCCATGGCATATGTTTACAAATATTTTAAGTGATATAGTTGGTGTCTGATTTTTTATAAGATAATATGGTAACAAATTTTATATCCAAAACAAATTTTACATCCAAAACTTAAAATCCCCAGCTGGCATACTGGAAGATACTGCATTCAGAGATTTTACTTGGGAACATAAACTGTTACCCTATTTCCTTAAAAACAAAAACAAAACCTCTAAGAAACAAACAAAAACCCACCACAACCTTTCATGATTAGAATCAATTTCAGTAATTCCCAATTTAACTACTGTATTTTTCTTTTATTTTAGACAGGTCTCACTCTATCACCCAGGCTGGAGTGCAGTTGCGCGAGCTCAGCTCACTGCAGCCTCCAACTTCTGGGCTCAGCCATCCTTCTGCCTTGTCTCCCCGGTGGCTGGAAACACAGGTATGCACCACTCTATGTCGGATGGTTTTTAATTTTTGTCGAGAAGGTGTCTCAGTATGTTGCCCAGACTGGGCTGCAACTCCTAAGCTCAAGTGATCTGCTTGCCTTGGCCTCCCAAATGCTGGGATTACGGACGTGAGCCACCACACCCGGCCCATTTTTATTTCTTTAACAATTTCACTGGAAACATATTCCAGTGAAAGCACAAATATTCCTAGCAAAGGACAAATCTAATAATACTAGGACTACAAATATCCAAACTAAAAATACTGTTGTCAGGTGTAGAACTTTAGGTAAGCAGAGATTCTGAACAGCATTTTTCTGAAAGAGTTACAGTATTTGTGATGAAATTGCACCATCTACCTACCAAAAAAAGAAATCTGAAGATCTATTCCAATCACCAAAGTGAAATAATTTAAGACTCAAATCCCTTACTTTCATCAACAATTCAGCTAAATACTATTTGCTATATGCTACTGATTTTAATTAAAACATAACTTGTTCATGATAAGGTCACTGTATCCATAAAGAGGCATTTCAAGATACAAGTTGTTCTTATATTCTGAAATAAATGCCTCTTTAAGACAGTAATCCATAGTCTCTAGCAGTATTTGTTTGCTTATTACAACTTTCTTTCAGAATGGCAACAAAAAACATACATGCAGGTCAAATTCAATACATGCAGGTGCTCACCAGGAGATGATATGGGCGTGACCTCTAGCAGTCCCACAACAAGGCACAGTTTACACGATTAAGAAAGTAAAGAGAGCAGTCACAAAAACTTTAAATGGACTAAGAGAGAAGGAAATACACAAAAAAGAGGTACTCCAATAGAGTTATTTCAAAATGAAAAATTTAAATGAAAAGGATCTAAAATTCGTATTAATAATTAGATATAAAATAAAAAAGAAAAACTAAGGGAAGGTCATGTAAAAGGAGACTGAAAGATTAGCAGTAAGAAATATTTAAAGTGAGTGAACAGTCTTTGAAACTGCTGGCCATTAGCTTAAAGCATGTTCGTATGTAAAGCTTTAGAAAACATAAGAAACACTGTAATAAAATGGTTCTCTTGGTGGTTTTACAAAAACTTATTCATAAACCTGAAGAAAGAAAAAAATGCTGGCAGGAGCTAATATCTTACTATTAGCAAAGTTTATACTTCCTCTTGAAAAGAGAGCAAAAAAGTCAGAATAATGAAGAAAACGCTTGAAGCAATCTGATTCACATATTTATTCTATAATGTATTATTCAAGTCCATTAGTACAATAAGAAATGGCTTTTCTTCCAATGCAACTTCAAAGACAGGCTGGAGAGAGGCCCAGAGTACAAACATGTATTTCTTTAGCCCTGAAAATATTCCTCCAAAAAAAATAGAATGCATCAAGACTAAGGAAGGGCACAGCGCAATTTATGTGAAAAGCAGAGAAAACACCTGCTTTGAATTTTTTAATGAGACAGAGAGAAAAAAAGCAACTACTATGGTAGTATGTATAAATTAATAATGACGATAGATTCAGCATACATGCTTTGAGGATATATTCCTACATTTGCCTCTGTGAAGTCAACAAGGGTACGTGGCAGCCTAGACCTGAAGTATGTACAGAAGTAGGCAGTTTTGCAAGCAAGCACTTTGAAACACTTACAAACCTGACTACCAACTAGGCCATCATCAATTCCAAATAATCAATTTCATTATATTAGATATTATCATTAAAAAGAGTTTTAAAAATCTTCATGTGTAAAAAACTAAAAAACAAATCCCAGCTTGCCCATATGTTAAAATCGTAACAAAGCATTTCACATTAAAAATCAAGGACTTTGTCATATTCATTATCAAATTTAATATTCAAGGAATTTAGAAGTCAAGGATAAAGCACGCTTAAAAGGAGATGTACAAACTTAAATATGTTTAGGTTTAAAATGACAAAGACTAAAATTAAATGAGCTATGTGTTTTAATCAAGAAGCTAGGAAAAGTCGATGTCCACAGAAATTAAAAGGAAAAACAATGAGTAGAAATTTATAAAACAAAAGTGAATTACCTATAAAACTGAAAGCTGATTCTTTGCTAGAAAGTGTCTATTTAAATAGTTTTTTTTCAGAGTCTCATCAAGAAATAAAAACTTTTGGGAAGAAGGAAAAAAAAAGATATTTTTTAAATCATAAAGGATACTTCAAAAACATCTTTATGCCATGACTGTAAGATATGAATGAAATAAACAATTTCCTAGAGAAACACTGCAGAAGAGACAGCTGGTCAACCCTGTGTCTGATCTCTGCTTTGGCAAAGCTTCTGGCCACCGTGTGCAGCCCACATGTGAGACATGTGCTTGGTCCAGGAACCCTCGGCCTCTAGCCAGGGAGGCAGCCTCTTCCACTTACCCATGTGCCTTGCAAGCATTACCGTTTTCTGAGCATGGCAGGCACTGAGAAAATCTGACACATTCTAGTTTGTGATAATGGAATTCCTGATTTCTGGCTATGTCAATGGATGCCTAAAATAGAGATTTCACTTCACTGTCTCCTCTGTGACAAAGTTCTGGCCAGAATAATGTAAGTGGAAGTGGTGCACAAATTCCGGTAAATATCCTGAAGGAGGAGAGCAGGCCTTCTCCTTTCTCCATTTTCTCCCTCTTGCTGGAGGGAAGCTGAAGCTCTGCTGGCCTGTGAGGCACCCTGAGGAAAGGAGGTCACATCATGCTATGGAGGAATGAGGCGGAAGGCATTGGGGTCATTGCCACTGACGGCCACCTCCAGTCTGAACCATGAGATAAAACACTCTATACCCCATTTAAGCCACTAACATTTTGGATTTCTTTTGCTTGCAGGTAAATCTAAACCTAACTAATTCAAACAGTAATTACCAAAATAAACAAGAAAAAGCAGAAAAAATAGAATATAACCACTAAAGAATCTGACTTGGTTAAGAAAACAATTAGTTTGAGGGAACAGCTAATAACATTAAGACAGTGATACTAAGAAAAGAGTGAAAGAGGAGGAACCGGCAAAGGAGCAGAGAAGGGGGACTGGCCTGGCAAGAGGGCGCCAGAGGAGAGTGCTGTCCTGGAGGCCACGCCAAGGAGGCGCAGCAAGGATGGAGTGGCCAACAGCATCAAATGCTGTCGCTGGACGAGACATAATGGGCAGACAGAACAACGGAGAGGTCAGGAGACCCTGCCGAGGGCAACTCGGACGGATGAAATACTAGAGCCAGTGGCCTCCCTGGAATGGGGTTAGGACAGTGGGAAGAGGTGGATTGTAGACAGCAAAAGATAAGCAATTATTTTAAGGATTTTGCCCAAAAAACAGGCAAGGCAATAAAGTGGGAGTTACTGGTAAAAGTCAAGTCAAGAGAAGATCAATACAATTCCAGTCAAAATCACAAAATAGGATTTTTCACAGAACCACACAAACTGATCCTATAACTACATTAAGCCATAAAGTCTTAATCACAGCCAAGACAACCCGGAGAGTGGAGGAGGAGTGGAGGAGCATTTCAGAAGGCTTTCCCAAACAGAAAACAATAGTGCTGAAACACGGAGAAACACAGCAGAGCCCAGAAGCATGGGATGCCTGGGCTCCCCAGAGGTGGGAGGGAACAAAGGCAGGGGTAAGGAAGCCTAGGATGGCTAGCACGCAGCAGAAAACCACACTTCCAGACCAAGCAGAGACCTAGACGTGAAAAAGAAAACTTGCTATAAGAAAACTAGGGACTACCTTTACAACCAACATAGGACGGGTTTTCAGACAAAATAAAAAATGAAGTATAACTGCACCTTAAACTCTTGGCCAAACAAAAAGAAAAAAAAAGAAAAAGAAAAAGGCTATTTAAATTTTATATCAAAATACAGAAGTCTGGCCAGGTACAGTGGCTCACTTTGGGAGGCCAAGGCAGAAGGATCACTTGAGCCTAGGAGATCAAGACCAGCCTAAGAAACACAGCAAAACCCCACTACAAAAAACACAAAAATTAGCCAGGTGTGGTAGCATGCACCTGCAGTCCCAGCTACTTGGGAGGCTGAGTTGGGAGGATCACTTGAGCCTGGGAGGAAGAGGATGCAGTAAACTGAGATCCTTACCACTGCACTCCAGCCTAGGCAACAGAGCCAGACTCTGTCTCAAAAAAAATAAAAATTAAAAAAAAATAAAAACGTTTTTTAAATAAGAAGGCAAAGTCAGACAAGTGACAGATTGGAAAAATATTTACAACATGAAACGCAAGGGTTTAGGTGCCATTATATGTTATATATACAACCACAGGATAGATATTGAACATCAATAGCCATTAAGAAAATGCAAATTGCTGGCCAGGCTCATTGATTCACACCAATAATCCCTGCACTTTGGGAGGCCAAGGCAGGTGGATCACAAGGTCAACAGATCAAGACCATCCTGGCCAACATGGTGAAACCCCGTCTCTACTAAAAATACAAAAATTAGCTAGGCGTGGTGGTGGGTACCTGTAGTCATAGCTACTCGGGAGGCTGAGGCAGGAGAATCGCTTGAACCTGGGAGGCAGAGGTTGCATTGAGCCGAGATCGCACCACACTCTAGCCTGGCGACAGAGTAAGACTCCATCTCAAAAAAAAAATGCAAATTACGACCATGAAAAATTTCAAAGTTTGACCATATCTAGTGCTGATGAGGATGTGAAGGAACTGGAACTCTTACACACTGCTGGTAGGAATGCAAAATGATACAACGACTTTGCAACACAGTTTGACAATTTTTGTTTTGTTTCTTTGCAGTGACAGGGTCTCTATGCTGCACAGGCTGGTCTTAAAATCCTGGCTTCAAGTAATTCTCACACTTCAGCTCCCCAAAGGGCTGGGACTACAGATGTGAGCCACAGCAGCCAGCCCTACAGTCTGGCAGTTTTTACAAAGCACGTATTTACCACATGCCTCAGCAGTCCCACTCCTAGGTACAACAATGCTGACCCCCATCCATAGTTTCACTTCCTGCAGTTTCAGTAAATAAACAATTCATTTGTAAGTTTTAAATTGCATGCCATTCTGAGTAGTGTGATAAATCTTGCACAGTTCTAACAGGACATAAATCATCCCTTGGTCCAGTATACATACACACTGTACACACTATGTGCCTGTTAGTTATTTAGCAGCCCTCTCGGTTATCAGATGGTCTAGACTGTGGCAATATCCCAGTGCTTGGTAAAGCAACCCTTACTTTATTTAACTGTGGCCCCAAAGTACAAGAGAGTGATGCTGACATATTGTTAAAATGGTTCTGTTTAATATCGGTTATTGTCAATCTCTTACTGAACCTAATTCATAAATTAAACTTTGTCATCAGAATGCATCATGAAAAAACATGGTATATACAGGGTTTGGGACTATCCACAGCCTCAGGCATTCACTAGGGGTCTTGGAACACAAGCCCTGCAAATAAGAAGGGTGCTACTGTACTGACACAACATAATGAAAGCATCTGTTGATACAAAGACTTGAACATGAATGTTCACAGCAGCTTATAATATTTATAATAGTCCAAACTAGAAACAACTGAATATGTTCATCCACTGATAAAAGGATGGACACACTGTGGTATATCCACACAATGGAATACTACTTAGCAATAAAAAGGAATAAACTGGCCGGGTGCGGTGGCTCAAGCCTGTAATCCCAGCACTTTGGGAGGCCGAGGCGGGTGGATCACAAGGTCAAGAGATCGAGACCATCTTGGTCAACATGGTGAAACCCCGTCTCTACTAAAAATACAAAAAAAAATAGCTGGGCATGGTGGCGCGTGCCTGTAATCCCAGCTACTTAGGAGGCTGAGGCAGGAGAATTGCCTGAACCCGGGAGGCGGAGGTTGCGGTGAGCCGAGATCGCGCCATTGCACTCCAGCCTGGGTAACAAGAGCGAAACTCCGTCTCAAAAAAAAAAAAAAAAAAAAAAAAAAAGGAATAAACTATGGATACATGCTGTAACGACGCGGATACATCTCAGAATAATTTTGCTGAGTAAAAACAGCCACGCTGGGGGGGGGAAAAAAAAACTCAAAAGAGTGCACATCACATGATTCCACTTAAACACCAATCTTGGAAATGCAAACTATAAAGCACAGTGATTCAGGGCAGACGAGTGGCTGCTGGGGGATGGGGCATGGGGAAAGGGGAACACAGAGACAGGCTGGAGGGTGGGCTCACCAAGGGTACTTGACACTGGAGGGTGATGAGCATGTTGACTATCTTGACTGTGGCTGGCACAGATGTTTGGAAACAGTCGTTCTACTGGGAGAATACACTGGTACAGCCACTTTGAGGAGTGGCCTATCTGGTGAAACTAAAGATCTGTGTATTTCCTGGCACAGTACTTCTAAGCCTGGGCAGAGCCCCCAATGCTGAGATCAGTAAACTGCAGCCCACAGCCTAGACCTTGTTTTAGTAAAGTGTGTTTTATTGAGTGTAGCCGCACATGTGCATTTACATTGTCTAATGCTGCATTCATGCTACGTTGGCAGAGTTCAATAGCTGCAACAGAGAACATCTGGCTCAGAAAACCTAAAGTATTTACTATCTGTCCCTTCACAGAAAGTGGCCTGCTTCTTGCTGGAAGAGACACTGGCTCTTGAAAGCAACCTGCCTAACAGATCAACAATAAGATGACATTAGAAACTCACAAAACTTCACGATGTACATGCAAAGTAAAGATACACACCAAGTACATCCTAGGGACTGCCCTCAGGGGAACGGGACTGGGGCAGGGGAGCAAAAGGCTTTGGCTCTTCCTACATGTTTTCTTTTTAAGACAGTCTTGCTCTGTCATCCATGCCCGAGTGCAGTGGCACAATCACCACTTAATGCAACCAGTGCCTCCTGGGACCAAGCGATTCTCATGCTTCGGCCTCCTGAGTAGCTGAGACTACAAGTGCACACCAGTATGCCCAGCTAATTTTTGTATTTTTAGTAGAGAAGGGGTTTGGCCATGTTGGCCAGGCTGATCTCAAACTCATGTCCTCAAGTGATCCGCCCACCTTGGCTTCTCAAAATGCTGGGATTACAGGTGTAAGCCACCACGCCTGGCCACATTTTTATTTATTTAAAAAAAAAAAAAAAAAAAAAAAAGTAGCTGGGCGGGCATGGTGGCTCACGCCTGTAATCCTAGCACTTAGGGAGGCCGAGGCAGGTGGATCACGAGGTCAGATCAAGACCATCCTGGTCAACATGGTGAAACCCCGTCTCTACCAAAATACAAAAACTAGCTGGGTGTGGTGGCACATGCGTATAGTCCCAGCTACTCGGGAGGCTAAGGCAGAATTGCTTGAACCCAGGAGGCAGAGGTTGCAGTGAGCTGAGATCGCACCACTGCACTCCAGCCTGGCGACAGAGGAAGACTCCGTCTCAAAAAAATAAAGGTAACAAAAATGTTTTAAGAAGACCAACAAGTTAAAGTCTGATGTTTATCAATATCCTAAAGAAAATCACACAGACACTTGCTGATTCTCCCCTACCTAACTGCAACGTACATCACCCCTGACTTTGAAGTACTCACTAATTACTCTTTTTCAAAGCAGCAGATGTTCACAAAAAAAAGATATTTTTCCTTTTATCTTCTGAAGCCAAAAGATTTCTCAATCTTAAATAATTTACTCTTCCGAGGACACTTTGAAACACAATCCTAATATGCTCTGCATAAACATCATAGCTATAAAATTTAAACCAATGGATGCTTCAAAGGTGACCTCCACTAGGAGCCTGGAGGAACACATTCAAGGTTTTTGACTGGGTCTCAGAATCACCACCACGGACACCAGGACCACCCCTCATGCATATGGAAAGGGCTATGGGGTATTAACATTCAACAGAAAACAGGCTGTAGAAGGCATTTCTCCTCTCAGCAAGCAAACAGTGGTAATGTCAGCAAAGCCTCCTTCGACAACATTCCCAGTTATTATTGTTAAAAGGGCTCCCTCTACTGTTAAGTCTCAATTTTACAGTTCTCATTGGCTATTTCAAGCCCTAGCTTCATGACAAACTAGGACATGTTAAGCAGAATTATCTAAAACAACCATTAATTCAGCTGCGGAAAAATACATGTATGTGTGCATGTGTGTGTGTGCACACCCCCATATAGAAAACATTTTTAAACTGTTGAGTGATTAGGCTAACTATACAAAAAACTCCTGTTTAAAAGAACAAAATATATTCTTCCTCTTTAAAGCCACTGTAAGAGAAACCTGCCTGTGGCATTTGAGGCACAGCCCTCTGGCCCACAGGTGCTCGCCCCGATGACCTTGTGCCCAAGGAAAGGGCACTGGCTGGTAAGAGGCCATAGGTCCCAACAAAATCACATCGCACATGTATAAGGAGGACTGCAGGGAGCCAGGTATAATAGAACACACATTTAAAACCCAGCCTTAAAAACATGCGCAGCCTCTTACTTTGCAATCAGCCAGGGTCAAGCAGCCAGGCTCTCGGTCCGCAAACAGAACCTGGGAGAAGGGGTGGGCAAGGCTGGAAGGGGAGTCAGAAGTCAGAGCCCAACGGGCCTTTGGCTCTTGGCTCCTCAGCTTCCCAAGCAAGCCACTGCCGCCTCCCAAGACGGGGCTGTATACCAGGCCAGGGAAGCAGCCCCACACAGAGAGTCCCACACTTTATATCCTCCCAACTGGAAACAGGGAGGAATTATATATATTTTTTTCTTTCTGAGGCAGAATCTCACTCCGTCACCCAGGCTGGAGTGCAGTGGTATAATCTCAGCTCACTACGAACTCTACCTCTCAGGTTCAAGCGATTCTCCTGCCTCAGCCCCACAAGTAGCTGGGACTACAGGCATGCACCACCACACCCAGCTAGTTTTTGTATTTTTTGCAAAGACAGGGTTTCGCCATGTTGCCCAGGCTTGTCTTGAACTTCTGGGCTCAAGTAATCTACCTGCCCTGGCCTCCCAAAGTGTTGGGATTGCAGGCGTGAGCCACCGCACCTGGCCAGGAATAGCATTTAAACATGCAAACAGATATCACTAATAATGATAATTTTTGAAAGATGCTTCTAATTCTAAAAGTTTGTAAATGCATGAGACAGACTGCTAAAATGCCAGTGTTTACGGAAATCATTTCATTACCTTCTCCCCAGGTTTGAGTGACTGCTGCAATTTCTCATAATCTTTCTTAGTCTCCAAAATTTTTTTCACAAGTCCACCTGTTGAAAAATCAGTGATTTTATGTTAAAAGTTGATTCTAAATGGGTAGGATAATGGGAAAAACACTAAGTTTTTATCCTATCTCTTTTTAAACAGTTCCAAATCATCTTTACTTGTCAAGGAGATAGTATACAAGAGTGATATGACAGCTGGTGGTAGAAATTATAAAATTTCAAAGTGTTTCAGGGAAATAAGCTCCTTGAAAAGTAAAAAGCTTTAGAAATAAAACAGATTTTCTCTTTTCAAAGATTAAAAAGGGATGTAGATTGACAGCAAAATATATTGCCATCTATTAAGAACAGAAATAAGAATTATGAATTGCTTCTAAGTACTAACACTTCTTTTATATTGGGGCAAGAATATTCCATCTCTTTCAGAATTTACCCATGGGATAAAAATCCTATGAAAACTGTTTTGAAGTGTTTCACCCAGGCATGCATCAGCCTGGGACTGATTGAATAAAAAAGGTGCGTGCCCTTGGTGGAGGACCGTGTGGCTATGAAAAGTAATGGGGGAGGTTTCTCTGTACTGCTGCATCTACTGCCAAGTTAAAAAGAAGAGCAAGATGGAAACAAGTGTAGGAATCAGTAAACACACGTGCACATGCATATGCACTTATTTATTTATTTTTCAAATGTAAGTATAAGCCCTATTTTTCACTGTTACCTCCAGGGAGAGGGAGAGTAGAGGGTGGAGGAGACAGGGGTCAAAGCCCCACATTTCTGATTATACCTGGTTTTGTACCTCTGACCTTAAAACCATGTGAGCTATCTTACATTAAAAAGGTAAACACTCGTGCCTAAAGATTGAATGCAAAATGAAATAAACTTAGTGATATCCAATTGGCAAGCATGAGCTACTAGAGAAAAAATTGTTTCATAACTTTAAAACAGAGGACTTAACTGTACATCCCTAATAGGATATAGCCAACAAAGAGTCATACACATCTACCAAAAAAAAAAAAAAAAATCTATAGTTTCCAGCAATCCTGTTGTTGTTAAAAAACAGTGGTGGTGTTCTAAAACTGCTGTGTGAGCACATGAAGGATCGCAAAGCATGGGGATAGCTGCCGCTGCTGGAAGCCAAGCTTTTTGGCAAGACATGGAAGAGAGGCACATATAAAATCAAAGAACGCAGACAGAGCCCTGCACTCTTAAATCTGAATTGGAAATATCAGCACCAAGGCAGAATATACTTTCTTATTTTAAAAAACGATATTCCTGCTTTATGCAGTGAAAATGCCTGGAAACAAGAACCAACCCAGAGCAGTACACGGCCAGGTTCCTTGGAGAAATGAGGCAGTTATGGGGCAGAAACGCCTTGTCGTATGAGAAAACAAGGAAGCTACAAACTGTACTGGAATGTGTCTAAAGGTCCCCAGAAAATAGCTCCAAGAGGCTCCTCGAATCAAATACTGAGCAATCTAAACATTACTAAGAAACACTGAGAGGGGCTGAAATGAAACATGTCCCTGATGTTAAAAATCTGTGACTAGGCTAGGCACAGTGGCCCTCACCTGTATTCTCAGCATTTGGGAGGCCAAGGCAGGTTGATCACTTGAGGTTAGGAGTTTGAGACCACCCTGGCCAATGTGGCGAAACCCTGTCTCTACTAAAAATACAAAAATTGCCCAGGCATGGTGGCAGGCACCTGTAGTCCCAGCTACTTGTGAGGCTGAGGCACGAGAATCACTTGAACCTGGGAGGCAGAGATTGCAGTGAGCCAAGATCACATAATGGCACTCCAGCCTAGGCAAGAGTGAGACTTCGCCTCAAAAAAAAAAAGATTATATGAGATACCAAAAAAAAACCCAAACCAATAATCCCTCATTAGTCACCTGTGATGGGTGCCAGGAAACAAAGTCATATTGTGGGAAATAAAGGGAAAGCATTCAGCCTGCCTCTTCCACAGAAGCTGTGCTCCTGGATACTCAAACCCTGGTGCAGGGAGCAGGGCTTGCACTACTGAGTTGAGCAGCTAGTTGAGCAGCTAGAAAACAATAACATCCAGAACTCGACTTGGGAAGGGCCTCAGAGATCATCTACTCCCACAATCTAATCATACAGATGAGACAAGTCGTCATCTGCAGGACACTTCCCAGCGAGTTTGCAGCGTCCAGCAGTGCCCTCCTGCTCCTCTAAGGATAGGGAGCAGCAGCCATCGCCCTAGAGAATCCATGCCCACAGGGTCCTATGTACTGCCGGTGTGACCCCGCTGGTGTGACCCAGACCAGAACATGGCACACAACAGTCCCTTGCACTGGATCCTTTCCAAGCACACGTGGAGAAGGTGCGTGGGTGCGGACACGCGTGCACAGTTGGGCCAGGACTCACCATGCTTCTCCTCTTCTAGTTCCACTGCTGCTACCTGAGCAGAAAAGGAAGGGGAAAAAGAAGATTCAGGCTTGCTGAATTCTACAAATCACGCTGCTGTGGATCTCAAAAACGGAACAACAAAATTAACGAAAGTAGAAAACTAACTGAACAATTACAGGAAATTTTTGTCTACATAAATCTAAAAGCTACAGTATTAATCTCAATGTGGGCAAAAGATGATTATTAAAAAACTACCACATTTTGGTTAACTAACCATTTCAATTTCTGACATTTCAGAGAGCTGAGGGGCAGCTTCCACCACAAATTGATCATCCTCTTCATTGTCCGAGTTGTGTGACTCTATAATCACATTGGAGACGGTTTTACCACTCCCTGACCTAAATAAAAAGAAATTAAATTAGAAACGCTCTACCAGTCACACGTTTTCATCAATCCCAGGCATTTGAAACTGTCAGAGGTCAGCAGAGATGAAGCTAATCACCAACCATCTGAAGAACAGCATCTCAAGCGACCTGCTGAAGCTCAGATGGACTGTTTGCAAACAGTGTCCTCTCTAAGGCCTCCAGGCCTGAGTCCCTGTGAGCCTCACCCTCCACCCCAACCCAGCTCCCCTATGTCCCTGTGCTGCCCTGTGTGTGTGTGCCCCCTGGTACACCTGGCCTCCCGCCCCCAAAGCCTCATCATGCCCTCTACTGGATGAAGGCCCTCAGGGTCTCTACCTCTCCCCTGACCGTGCTCGCTTATTGCCCTGGGTCACAAACCTCAGGGTAGGCGCCACACTGGGGTCCCCATTGGCAGGGCTGCCCCGACACCTCTCTTCACACAGCCAGCTGGAGGCCCCTCGTTCAACTCCTAGTCAGGATGGCTGCCCTGTGTCCTGGCCAGCGCCTCTCCACCCAGGTCCCATCTTCTGGGCAAGTCAGCGTCCAACAGCCCGACCCTCCAGACCCGGACCTTGTCCTCCCTGGTGGTGACAGCCTTCACCCAAGGGCTCTCTCATGCTCTCCAGGGCCACCCACTAGAACTGCCCCACCTGCAGCTGCTCCACCCCTGCTCAGGCAGACCACTGTCAGCTCACTCTGCCCAATGTGAGCCCCAGACCCACTCACTCTACGGGCTTCCTGACGGCCCCTCCTGCCTTTGTTCCTTCCCTACGCACTCATGCTTGAACCAGTCCCCTAACTGCCCTGCCCGTTATCACACTGCTGCATGCATGCACACACATATGCACACGCACATGCACACATATGCGCACACATAGACACACACCCCAGACCCCTTCCTTGCTTCAGTGCCATGCACAAGGTCCAGAGGGAATCTAGACACTTGGGAACGAGCTCTTAAAATAAAACCCATTGCTGCAAACATCCTCAACTTCCTCAACAGGGTCCTTGAGACAAGAGGCTCATGGGAGGAGCAGCAGCTGCAGCTGAGGGCTGTGGGGAAGCCGTGTCCTGGAGAGCATGGTGAGACAGAGAGGGACTGCCAATCGGGACAGGCACGAGGGCGCAGGTGTTTGGGGGGTGGGATGTGGGCCACAGTGGGGACGCCAGCATGGCCCCTGCCCTGAGGTTTGTGACCCAGGGCAATAAGCACCACTGTGGTCCATTCAACAACCATCTGTGTGGCTCCTCCAGGACCAGTCTCACTTTGTACCTCGCTGCTCTTTCAGTACCAAAGGAAGCCCAAGCTCCCGTCTCCTCATCTCTCGCACTCGAGTGAAGGCAGCAGCGTGATAACGGGCAGGGCAGTTAGGGGACTGGTTCAAGCATGAGTGCGTAGGGAAGGAACAAAGGCAGGAGGGGCCGTCAGGAAGCCCGTAGAGTGAGTGGGTCTGGGGCTCACATTGGGCAGAGTGAGCTGACAGTGGTCTGCCTGAGCAGGAGTGGAGCAGCTGCAGGTGGGGCAGTTCTAGTGGGTGGCCCTGGAGAGCATGAGAGAGCCCTTGGGTGAAGGCTGCCACCACCAGGGAGGACAAGGTCCGGGTCTGGAGGGTCGGGCTGTTGGACGCTGACTTGCCCAGAAGATGGGACCTGGGTGGAGAGGAGTGTGTCCGTGGCGCTGGGCAGGACACAGGGCCCACATCCCACCCCTCCAACACCTGCACCTCCCGTGCCTGCCCTGATCGGCAGCTCTTCTCCTTCCCAACTGGCTCCAGGACGTGGCTTCCCCAAGGCCCCTCAGCTGCAGCTCCACTCCTCCCACAAGTCTTTTGTCACAGGCCCAGAGGCAAGGTCAGTAATTTCCTTATGCTTGCTGTGTCTTCCAGATCATTCTCACTAAAAACTGCCAACTTTAAATCTTGTCACTGTCGACCCCATCGTTGCTGCCATCAGCTGCCAACCCCTGGTCCCACCCGGTCCTCCTGGACCCGCCACTCTCACCAACACTGCTCCTGTCTTAACTTGTGATTTCAAGCATTGAGAAATGATCTTTCCCAAATCTGGCCTTGGGTCCCTGAACCCTCTTGGAATGATCCCACTTCCCGCACTCGACACCCATTCCCAGGCTGACCCCTGTCACTACCACTATCTCAAAGCCCCAATCTCAAATCCAAGAACCCCACTCCTGTACCACCACCACCCATCGTTCCAGCTCACGGCCCTAGGACCCGACTCCAACAGTCCTTCCACCCATCCAGCACCTTCAGTCTCTCAATCCTACCACCTCCTCCTGACCTTCCCCCACGAGGGCTCCTCCCCCACTCACTGGCATAAATCCCACATCAGTCATGACCGTGGCACTTCCACATACTCTGACTCCTTCCCTCCTCTCTCTGGTGCACTTGCTTGGCACAGCCGAGCACTGTGATAATGGGGCAGCCTGTTTAATCTAGCCTTTGCCCCATGCCTGCACCGTGCAACTGACCTCAGCTGCACAACAGGCCCCGCCACACCAACTCCCATCTCTTTACACCCAAGTGCAGCAGATGCACGGAAGTCAGCTCTCAGTCACAGCCTCCACCCAGGACCCGTCCTCCTTTGTGGTGGGGGCCATCCTGTGCACTGCAGGGGGTTCAGCAACAGCCCTGCCCTAACTCCCTGCCTCATCAGAACACTAGAAATGTCTCCAGACCAAGGCCCAGTGTCCTCAGAGGGGGGTCACCGTGGAGGAAAACCTCTGCTCCAGTCTCTTCACTAGCCAACTCTTGTGCCAGGTACTTCACCCAGCTCCTCTCTCCTCTGACACTCCTCTTCCCCCAGACTCTCTTACAGCTCATGAGAAAAATACGTGGCAGAGAGTCACCTTAAGAATCTGCACCACACCATGTGCCAGCTCCACCTCTGCGCCCGTTCCCACACCCATGCCGGGACTCTGCTCCACCAGACCCCTGCCCTGCCCCACGTCCCCTACATCATCAATGTCCCCTCTCCACTGGATCGTTCCCATCATCAGAAAAATAATAACTCCCCTTGACACTGCCTTTCCCTCTTTCTAGTCTTATTCCTTCACTTCTCTTTGTAACAAAAGACTCCTGGAAAACCACATCTACTCCTGCTGCCTCCAATTCCTGCCTCTTATTTTATCTGAAACCCACTCTGATCCATCCTGTCTTGTTTATCTTTATATTGCTTATGACATTTTTTTTTTTTTGAGACAGTCTCACTCTGTCACCCAGGCTGGAGTACAGCCACGCAATCTCAGCTCATTACATCCTCCACCTCCTGGGTTCAAGTGATTCTCCTGTCTCAGCCTCTTGAGTAGCTGGGCCTACAAGCACAGGCCACCAGGCCCAGCTAATTTTTGTATTGTTATTAGAGATGGGAGTTTCACCACGTTGACCAGGCTGGTCTCAAACTCCCTGACCTCAAGCGATCTGCCTGCCTCGGCCTCCCAAAATGCTGAAATTGCAGGTGTGAGCCACCACACCCAGCCTGCCTATAACATTTTGACCATCTTCTATTTTTCATTTTTTGCAATTAAGCCCCTAAATTTTCCCCTACTTTTTCCTCAGCATTGTTTTCATGCTTAGAAAGTCTTCAGTCTAGAGTCCAGGCACGGTGGCTCATGCCTGTAATCCCAGCACTTTGGGAGGTTGAGGCAGGCGGATCACGAGGTTAAGAAATTGAGACCATCCTGGCCAACATCGTGAAACCTCGTCTCTAATAAAAATACAAAAATTAGCTGGGCATGGTGGGGCATGCCTGTAGTCCCAGCTACTCAGGAGGCTGAGACAGGAGAATCGCCTGAACCCAGGAGGCAGAGGCTGCAGTGATCTAAAATTGCACCACTGTACTTCAGCTTGGCATCAGAGTAAAACTCCGTCTCAGGAAAAAAAAGAAAAGAAGCAAGTCTTCAACCCAGAGATCAGAGAAATGCAGTCCAACACTTTCCCATGGATGTTAAGATTTAATTTTACATGGATGCGGGGCTTTCCTCTTTCATCCATCTGCTAGGTCTGTTGGCCTATGGTGTGAGGCAAGGGCCTACCTCATTTTTCATTCCTCGACACCAAGTTTCCAGCACCATCTGCGGCCTCCCTCTCCCACCCCTCAGTGGAGGCACTGTGCCCATGGAGAACACACTATGTGACCGGAACTGCCCTGCTGAGCCAGCCTTACCTCTCCAGCGGTAACGCTTCCGCGCTGTCTTGCCGTTTGACCCGAGGAGGTGCTGGTCTTGCACTCCCAGGCCGAGGAATTTTTCTAAACCCAAATATCAGAAAACCAAAAAAGGAGTATGAAAGGCTTATACATTTCAAAGCGGAAAATCATCTCCAGGCCATAATCAAGTGCTAGTTAGGACACACTACTCTGCAGAAGAGGAAGAATGTCCCGTTAACCCAACCAACCAGAAAGTGTCCATCTTTTAAACTATATTTTCAGTCATTTCAAAATACCAAGGAAATTGCACAACTATCATTAATCAAAACATGACATAATTCAGACATAATTTTGAATTCCCCTAAATCTCCAAAATATTCTGCATATGCTTATATCACTGAGGTACAGAAGAATGATCTACTTTTTCTATTCTCTACAAGTAACTCCTCGTAAGTTAGCTCAAGTGCTAAATAAACAGCAACAAGCAGGAAGAGAAGCAGGGCAGCGTCCCAGGTATGGTATGGTCGCTGCTGAGGGAAAAGGATTAAAAGCACACAGACCTGAGGCTGGATGAAAGCTCATTAGGAATTTCTGGAATCTCTGACACCTCAGTCTTATCTTGGCCAGCAGGTCCAGCGTCTCCTTCTAAACAAATGACAATCAATTAGCAATTCACAAAGGAAAAAACACACCGACAACTATTTGAAAATTCTTTTTGTGTTTGTATTTGCAGTTATTTGCAATCAAATATATTTGTAATTGCAAATACAAATGAGCAATTTTTCCATCAATCATGTTGTTGAAGATAAAACCTATGTCTGATATCTAAGCTTGGTGAAGATTTGGGAAAATGGGCACACTCAAACCCAGGAAATACAAATGGGTTCAACTACTTCAGAATTAAAATTCGAAAGGCAGGCTGATCAACTCCGCACTTAAAGGAAATACAACCCAAGAGGAGAAATGGACACATGTCAAGATATTCACCCATCATCATTGATAGTATTGACAATTAACCGGTGACTAAGTAAATTAAGGTACAGTCACATGCTAGTCCCTTTTGTGTAAAACAATCTAGTACAGTAATATATCTAACAATTATATATGTAGGCATATATATGCAGAGAGAGCGGGTTCTAGAAGAATATTCATTTAAGTTATAAGCAGTGGGATTACCAGCGCTGTTAAGTTTTGTTCTTTATGATCTTCTGCATTTTTAATTTTTCTACATTGGTATGTACCATATTATGTTTCTAATCTGAACAAAGTTCTCTTCATTTCGATAAAAAGAATTAAGCAGTAAATAATAAGGCCCAAACTATTAAGACAATTAAGTTTCTCCACTACTTAAAGTAAAAGAAATTAATAATTCAGAAAATAGTCAGAATTTGAATATTAGAACTATACTTTATATTCTGGAAAAAATCCTGAAATGTATTCTTTGCAAACTTAAAACATACAAATTAAATTAGGGTCGTTAACATCTGTTTCCATAAACTAAGTTACTTTCACTAATGCACTTTATAAAACACAGATCTTCGAGCCCATGTTTACATTCACAACTTGCATCCTGATGTGACGCACAGGTGCCTACGGCCATTCCTCACCTGCATCACTGGCGGAGTCGCCTGGGAAAAAAAAGCACAGCAGAAAATTCACTTTTGTCTAAGTAAACCTCAAGACAGTAAAAGATGAGAGCAGAGAACAAGCACATTGCACACAATTGTGGATGTCTGTTAGAAAAAAGGATCATTTCCTCATAGCCGCTTTTCTGATGTCCCTATTGCCATTTTATTTTATTTTCAAAGATAGAAAAACAAAGCACAAGCACACCATGCATCATAAAATGGTATTACACAAAAACAGGACACAGGGGTGTGGAGAGAGCACATCGGAGAGAGGAAGTTAACAAGCTCATGAGACAAAAATTGACAAAGCCAGAGCCACAGAAAAGCATCTAAATGCGAGGCAATGACGCGACAGTCTGAACCCGGCCAGCTAAATCCCAGCCGTTCCTAAGCCTGGGAGATAGGCAGCAACGGCCCATCTTATAGACATAATCGGTACTTTTCCATCAGCTCCTGAAGCAGAAGAAAATCTCCCAGCTTAACACAGGCCCACCTCTGCACCTTCACCCATGATCCTTTTCCTTCAAGTGCTGTGTCTTGGGGACAAATGTGACCTAAACGGTCAAAGTAAATCAGCAGTGGCACCACAGGGATGGGGTGGATTCCAAACCATAGGTGGAAAATCTCTGTTTCACACTCTCAAGATGCACGAATGCACTTGCAGAAGAGCAGAAAGCACATGGATTCCCAAGACAGCCCAGAACACCACGTGGGCAGACACAACCCCTCGTTTAACACGGCTCCGCCCCAGACAGGGACAGTTCACGCAGCCTCGAGAAAGCAGCCTGGGTTATTCTGAGGGTCCACACCCAAGAGAGTGAGGAGCACTCCACAGACACCTCTAGCTCGTTTATTCACAGGAGGCCTTTTCGTGAACATAACAGTCACGAGCTCATTAACGCTGCCCTAAAGAGGGTGGCTCTGGCAGGGAGAGCGCAGCCAAGCTTGTGGATCAAGGGGAACCGGGAGGCTCTAGAGCACCCTATCAGTGTGGGCCTAGGAGCCTCCAGAGGTCACGCCCCACAAAGTGCCACAACACAGCGGGCAGCCTGGCACCCGCCAGGGCCTAGGGGGCTGGAGGGCACAGTGGTTAGGAGAGGCCTAGAGAATGTGGTCCCAGATAGTGCCACTAGAAGGGCAGTTTCAGAGACCCCAGCACTCTGGGGCAACGGGATTGGAGGACTTAGCTCAACCCTGGGACGGGACTGCTCGGGAACAAGAGCAAATCTTCCCATGGCTGTGCAGCCTGGAGCATGTGCTTTGCAGAGACCAGCGACCTGGGGGTGGGCAGCAGACCCAGCTGCAAACCCCCAGCTCTTTCTTTAAAACACCAGGGTGTTGGGGACAGACTCTGGGTCACAGAGCTCATAGAAAGGTTCCTGAGAGGCGCAGTTATTCAACCACGAGGTCGATATCAACAAGGAAAGCAAGCACAGTAAACTCTCTACATTTCCATGGAGACTTCTAGTCCCTGTCACCCAGAACCCAAGTCACCTGCCACACAGCACACACCTTCCTCCCTGAAGCCTGTGCTTCCATGGCACCAGTGCTCTCTGCCAGCTCCTGCGCTCATGATCTTGCCCCAGGTGACCTCGTCCCCACCCAGGCTCCCGCCATCACCGGCGCCAGCAACTCTCACAGCTCCTCTCTAGCCTGTGCTCTCCCTCCACGTTCCAGGCCAGTCCTCCAACACGTGCCAGCAGCCCTGGAATCCCTTCTCCCTTCCTGGAGCTCCTCCATAGTCCAGGCCTCTCTCTCTCTCTCTCTCTTCTCTGGACACTCTTTAATCCTCCCTAATTAACATGGCCGCTAGTTAAAATCTAAATATCATTATACTGCTCCTCCTAAAGATATGATTAGCCTCCTGCTGCTCTTCCAATAATGGCTTAACTCCATAAGGTGGCACAGTGACCTGGCTCTGCGCTTCCTCTGGGCTGAGCCAGCCCTGCTGCAGCTGCGTCCCAGCTAGGACCCTGGGCCACCCTCCCACCCAAGGCCCCTCCTGCCCCAGACTGCCACTTCATCAAATGGTTTCGGTGAATCTTCAAGCCTCATCTGCACCAGGAAGGCAGAGGGCCAGTCTGACTTCACTGGCTAATGGACGCCCGGCCTCAGGACTGACATGTCGTAGGCCTTGGACAGGTATTTTCTGTTTGAAGGAATCAAGAAACGTCAGCCACACCCCAGCCTGCCGCTGCTGCCTGCACAAGCCTTGGTTCCCTGGGCACCGGCACCCTGCAGGCCTGTTAGGAGCTCCAAGGCCTTAAAACACAAACACCGAATGGCTGTTTTACCAAAGTGTTTTTTAGGGCTGAGAAAATTGATGATGAAAGTAAAATCTCACTGAGGTATAATTCAACATTCAAAAAAAATGACAGAAAAATCATGGTGGCCACAGCACCGTGACCATGAAGTGTGGGTGGCACACTGCTGGGCCCATGGGGCTCTCCAAGCAGTGACCCTGAATCTTCAGGGATCACTCATGACACCTCCTGAGTGACGAACCATGCCACCTCCTCTCACTCACAAAGCACAGGGGAGCACATGAGTAGGTCTCATGTTATCAAGAAACCACTGTGTTAGATTCCAGTTTATGCAAAAAGCCAGAAGTGAATCACTCGCCGTGTTCAGACCCCAGGGAAAGCCTTGAGCTCTGGGCTGTGGCCCTTTGGGAAGAAGGCCCTGAAAGACTGACTGCTTTCACCAGAAAAGGGCAAAACAGGACCATTCTTACCTTTCTGCTTCACTGCAGGGTCGGGCTCAATATTCTCACGCCGCAGACTAGCTGAGTTATCATCTGAAATACTAGTTGAGTTAATATTAGCTTCTTTTGTTCCTGACATAAAACAGTTTGAAATTAGTCACTAAGACTGTACACCAAAGGGCCGGGGATCAGCGGCTTCGTTAACACAGAGCATGCTCACTTATCTACGTCTTCCCACACCGCAAGTTTACAAAGGATAGACCAAAGGCAGTTTTTAGAAAACATGCATCTAGAATGTTCCTTCCCCATGGGTGGCTCTGCAATTAGGTGAAATGGAAAGAAAACCCCAGACTGTGAGCGTGTCCTGGGTCTACTTGGGCCAGGAGGAGCAGGCCGTCCCTGCCCCCATTTCTGGAGCTACCTGACACCACCAGTCTCTGCTCGCCTCCCCACTAGAGCCAGATCCAGCAGCTGAGAGGCTGCGAGTAGGTGGCTGTTTCAGGAACGCAGGAAGAAAAGAAAAATATTCTGGACACAGTGCACAGTCCTGGCCATATTGAAAACTTCCACATACCTGCCTACTAATTACTCACTGATGTTCCGAAGTTTATGAAGACAGAAAAAGCACCAAATACCTGAGAAAATATTTTTGCTATGAAAACGAACACAGGCTGGGCGCAGTGGCTCACACCTATAATCCCAGCAATTTGGGAGGCTTCGGTGGGAGGATCACTTGAGCCCAGGAGTATAAGACAACCTAGGCAACATAGGGATAGGGAGACCTTGTCTCCACACAAAATATAAAACTTCAAAAACTAGCCAGGCATGGGTACACACACCTGTAGTCCCAGCTATTCAGGAGGCCAAGGTGGGAGGGATCACTTGAGTCCAGGAGTTGGGAGATGCAGTGAGCTATGATCACGCCACTGTCCTCCAGGCCAGGGAACAAAGTAAAACCCTACCTAGGAGACAAAAAAAAAAAAAAAAAATGCCAAGTGCAGTGGCTCATCCCTGTAGTCCCAACACTTTGGGAGGCCAAGGAAGGCACCAGCCTGGGCAGCCTGGCAAAACCTCATATGTACAAAAATTAGCTAGGAGTGGTGGCAGGTGCCTGTAGTCCCAGCTACCCAGGAGGCTGAGGCAGGAGAATCACGTGATCCCAGGAGGTTGAGGCTGCAGTGAGCCATGATTGTGCCACCGCACTCCAGCCTGGGTGTAACAGTGAGATCCTGTCTGGAAAAACAGGGGACATAGGGGCCGGGGGAGGGGCTAGAGGAATAGGTTCTGAATTACGACAGGACCCAGAGCTAGAAAACTAGCCCATAGTCAAGGACCTGCCACTCTAAAAAGAAACTAAGAGACAAAAATAAAACTGGAAAAATGTTCCCTTTTCTGAAACATAATCTTATAATTTCTTCAAACTATTCAAAACAGCTTACATCAGAATCAACCTGACATTAACTACCAACTGTCTTATTTATAATGTAATAGAACTACATAAAATAGATGAAATATAATTTTATAAAGATATTTTTATCAATCTATGAAAATGTTGCTGACTTAAATAGTCTGATTCAAATACAGAGCAACCAGAGAATAAACATGAAATATTAAGTTCTTACCAACATAAAAATAAAAATCAACATAAGCTTGGCAATTCTAGTTCAAGAAAACACTCTAATCATTTTAAGTTGTATACTTGATTTCTAAGTGTCAAATATTTTCCATACTCTACCATACCCACCGCCATCACAATAAGTAAATTATAAATGCATTATCTTCATTCTGTAATTCAGAGACCAATGACACTTTGCACAATTTTACCTTTCCAAAGTTCCAGTGGCATTCTTATGTAAGTTTTACTAAACCCCAGGTTCATACCAAGAGAAAGAACATGAAAACAGACTATACACTCACTAATGATACCACACTGTAGAATCAGCTTTTAATCACAGAGAAGGGATTAACCAATCTGTCAAATAATAGCTTTAAAAAAATAAATAATGCACTTATAAAGTGAAAATGATGGCCAGGCTTGGTGGCTCATGCCTGTAATCCCAGCACTTTGGGAGGCCAAGGCAGGCTGATTACCTGAGGTCAGGAATTCAAGACCAGCCTGGCCCACATGGCGAAACCTCATCTCTTCTGAAAATACAAAAATTAGCTGGGCCTGGTGGCAGGCTCCTGTAATCCCAGCTCCTCGGGAGGCTGAGGCAGGAAAATCACTTGAACCTGGAAGACAGAGGTTGCAGTGAGCCAAGATTGTGCCATTGCACTCCAACCTGGCAAGAAAGCGAGACTCCATCTCAAAAATAAAATAAAATAAAATAAAAATGGCTATAAATTGAAAAAAAAGAAAAGAAAGAAACAGGAAAAAAAAAAAAGAATCACAGCATAAGCACAATCTGTTGTCTGGAACTACCTGGTAATCAACGAACCTTGCAGGTAAGAATGTGAGCCCTAAGACTCCCTAGGGTGGAACACTGGTGCTCCCTCTCTCCACGGGCTACACTTTGGTCAGACCCCTCAGCCTTCCTGAGCCAAAGTCTGGTCTGCCCACCTCATGGAGCCAGCCTGAGTCAAATGAGATCTTGTGCATAAAGCAAGGAGCCCTGTGTGCCGGCTGGGAGGGGCCAGTCCCTATCAGTCACTGTTATTGAAACTAATCAGACTTAGGCCCACAATACAACTGCAAGAGACCCGTCATTCTGCCAGTGTTCTCCGCAAATTTTAGCTATACTGAGTTAAATGTGATCAAATAGCCAGTGTTTAAAAAAAAAAAAAAAACATTTCTGGGACAAAAAGAATATAGCTTGGGATTCAGATGCTCTCAGGAAGTAACAACTGAGTTGAGTCAGGCAATACTTTTGTGTCTATGTAGGAGAATGTACTTTTTTTTTAAGCTGCATGTTGAAGTATTTACAGACAAAGTGTTAGGATTTTTTTTTTTAAAGATAGGGTTTCACCATATTGATCAGGCTGGTCTCGAACTCCTGACCTCCGGTGATCCACCCACTTCAGCCTCCCAAAGTGTTGGGATTACAGGCATGAGCCACCATGCCCAGCAAGATGTTTTTAACATATTTTGAAACAGGTCATTAAAATATGTAACTATATACTGGGTATGGTGACTCATTCCTGTAATCCCAGCACTTTGGGAGTTTGAGGTGAAAGGATCACTTGAGCCCAGGAGTTCAAGACCAGCCCAGGCAACAAAGTGAGATGCCCTCTCTACAAAAAAAAAAAAAAAAAAAAAAAAAAATTAGCTAGGCATGGTGACACATGCCTGTAGTCCTAGCTAGTCGAGAGGCTGAGGCAGGAGGATCACTTGAGCCAAGGAGTTCAAGACTGCAATGAGTTATGATCATACTGCTGCACTCCAGGCTGAGTGACAGAGCAAAGTCCTGTCTCAAAAATAAACATAAGTAGCTGGGCGTGGTGGCAAGTGCCTGTAGTCCCAGCTACTCAGGAGGCTAAGGCAAAAGAATCACTTGAACCCAGGAGGCGGAGGTTGCAGTGAGCTCAGATTGTGCCACTGTACCCCAGCCTGGGTGACAGAGTGAGACCTCATCTCAAGAAATACATATATACACACACACACGTTAACTGTACATTTAGCAAAATGGCAAAAATGCTAGAACTAGTGAATCTAGGTGAGAGGTATATGGGCATTAGTTGTACTCTTCTTTCTACTTTTCTGTATTTTTCACAATAAAAACATGTAAACAATTAAGCAAACATGAAATGAGGAAGACTAAGCAAAATAAAGACCTGGCTTAATGCTCCAGAAAAACTTGGAAGTGTCACACAATTGTAAAGAGAAAAAAGCACAGCTTACAGCTTGCATAACAACTGAAGTACAGGAAGAAATTGTTCATGTTTTGAAAAAGAAATGCATAAAATTCCTCGTTGAACTCTTTGAGACAGAGTCTTGCTCTGTCGCCCAGGCTGGAGTGCAACGGCACGATCTCAGGTCACTACAACCTCCACCTCCCAGGTTCAAGTAATTCTCTCCCTCAGCCTCCCAAATAGCTGGGACCACAGGCGCCTGCCACCATGCCTGGCTAATTCTTTATATTTTTAGTAGAGACAGGGTTTCACCATGTTGGCCAGGCTGGTCTTGAACTCCTGACCTTATGATCCACTCGCCTTGGCCTCCCAAAGTGCTGGTATTACAGGCATGAGCCACCAGCGCCCAGCCAAACTCTTTAATCCACCCAAAAAACCAAAATGATACCCCACAAATTCTCTGATGACGACCCAGACTATGGGCACAGGGCTCGCTAGGGCTGGGTCAGTCATTGCAACACAGGCCAGCTTTCTTTGACAACGTGGACTTTTCTTTGAAGCACGAAGAAGGAAAGGTACTGTGAGGACCGGCTTGCTAACCAGACCCAATGGCAGTTCACCTGGGGTTCACCCTCAGTGAAGAAATCAAGGAACTGTAACAACTGCCGGCAAACTCTGAATTCCAAATGTTAACCATGGCCAGTGCAAGGTAACACCTGCAACTGCAAGGACAGGGCCCCAGGGGAGCAGGGCCAGGGTAAGGGGAGGAGAGAGAGGAGGGACCAGGAGTCTCTCCAGAGCCCAGGCTCTGCTCCTGGTCACCCACTCCTACACCACCACCCAAGGAGAGACTCTGCTCCCCAGTAGGTGGCATCAGGCTCCATCCCTCTCTCTGCAAAAAGCTGAACCCAGAACCCAGGGTTAGAGTCTCTGCTTCTCACCACCTGGGCTTGTGCTATCTCACACTTGTGGATATTACCTATACAGTGCTCACTACCTGTCTGGAGAATGCTTTCAATTTGTTCTAAATCCACTGCCCATCTCAGGATGAGCACTGTCTCACCCTGATCCGGGGCTGGCAGTTCAGCTGAGGTGATCTGTGATAAAGCGGGTTAGACCGCAGCGTGCCTGGGACGAGCCACCACCTTATGGACATCACCTCCTTCACCCTCAGGCAGGTCTCTTTACACCCATTCATGATGAGGAAACTGTGGCTCAGAGAACCCACTCACATGGCTGACTAAGGTCATGAGACAGGTAAGCAGAGGGTGGGGAGTTGTCCCAGCGGTCTCAGAGATGGGGTCCCAGCTACCCAGATGGGGGCTACCAGGAGGCTACCCCTCAGGCTTTTGCCGCTGCCTGCTGCCCTCTCCTGCGTACAGGACTGCAGAGCGCCTGGGTGTTTCCCCACAGGCGCCTGGGGATGAGGAAAGCTCCCACAAAAAGAAAACATACATCACAAGATGCGGCTGAGCTGTAACATGCATTCCCACGTGGCAAGGGCTCTCTTCAGTGGAAAACCCTGCTCCAACTCAGTCACCTTTTACTGCACCATCCCATGCTATCGAAGACCCAGATAATTCCCAAAAAGTCGTGCTACTTGGAATAAAATAACCACAGATCACCTTTCACACTGCAGCTGCTGTACCAATCACACCCAATCCTGGAAGTGCCAGCTCTGAGGGGGACGCATGCAGAGAAAAAAAGGTGTACCCGTCAGCATTCCAGCTGCACTTCAGAATTCGTCAAAGCCAGACAGATACAAGGCAAGTTGGGCCCAGCAAAAATCTTATCTTACCCTAAAGTCTAATTTTACACTATTTTTTCCTTAAATGCAACTGAAGAATTCAAATATTTCTGAAGAATTCCATCCGTAGTCCCAGATGACCGCAGTTACTGATACTGAACCAAGGCCCATCCCCTCTGAGCCAGCAGGATAAGGATTGAAATGTGATTGGCTATGACAGGCCAGCTTCCCCAGTGCCTAAGAAGCACCTTAAACGAGATCTCTACTTCTGGCATTTTCTGAGTAGAATACAACAGGGCAGGATGAAGACAGAAAATCGTTTCTCTATGTCATCACCCATACCACTGTGAAATCCCAGCAGCAAAATTAAGAAACCATTTTGACTGAAATGTAAACATAAGCTATGTACAAAAAGGCATATAATTAACTTAAAGCTGAGTTAATAAAGTTATGTAACAGCACATTAAAGCAAGTAAAACCTCAAGTCATTTCCAATCTTCGGTACATCATGAAAAAGTCTGATGAACATAAAAGTGTTTAGAATAATTTTTTTTTAATGTATAACTACACTGAGATATAGCCATTCACATTAAAGGGGTAAGGAACTGAAACTAAAGAATCTATTTTTCTTACCGATTTCTGAAGTTGTTGTTTCCTGATTTGGCTCATTATTTATTCCAGACACTATGGAGTCTAAAATTTTAGCTGAAATATTATCCTCCTTCCTTCCTGACATAAAATAGTTAACAACAGATTAAAATACTGTAAAAGATTTTGTGTTTGGTTTAGTTGGGATTTATAGGGGATATACGAAGGTCACCAGCAAACTGTCTTGTCAACTAAATGC
Organism: Saimiri boliviensis; assembly: GCF_048565385.1. NCBI lineage: Eukaryota > Metazoa > Chordata > Mammalia > Primates > Cebidae > Saimiri > Saimiri boliviensis. The sequence continues at coordinate 3,411,242 of NC_133453.1, forward strand.
TCAATTCTGAGCCTCCACATGACTCCCTCACATTAGAGCTTGACAAAAAGCCCCTCTCTCCTTCCCTAACACTTTCTTCCTCTCCAAGTTTTCCTCCAACTTGTTGGCCTTCTGTTTACTTAGGTGAGGACGATCCTCCATCTTTCCTCCTCCTCCTCCATCTTTTTTCTCCTCCTCCTCCTCCCCCTCCCCTTCCCCCTCCTCCCCCTCTCTCTCCCTTCCCTTCCTCCTCTCTCCCGTCCTTCTCCTCCTCCTCCTCCCCCTCCCCTTCCCCATCCCCCCTTCCCCTCCCCCTCCTCCCCGCCCCCTCCTCTCCCTCTTTCTCCCTCCCCTTCCTCCTCTCTCCCCGTCCTTTTCCTCCTCCTCTCTCCCCCTCCCCCTCCTCTTCTGACCTGGGAGCCCACAGCAGGCCCCAGAGCTCACCACCCCCTTTCCTACCTACACATGCCCCTGGACTACTTCCTGCACAAAGGCCCATGGCTGTAAACATCACTCGTATGCTAGAACTCTCCATTTTTGGTTTTTACCTTCAGTTTCTCCAGCTCTCTCCTATCTCCGAGTCTATACACCCAGCTGTCTTCTACTTGGTTGGTCCATAGCCATCTCAAATTTGTTGTCAACACAGAATTCCTAACAGTGTCACCCATTCCACCAACCAGCATCTCCTAGAACCTTCCACATCAATAAAGGCCACCCCCAGGAACCTAGACCCCTCCCAGAATGAATCGCATCTTTGATTTCCTTCCATCTGAACAAGTGGCATCCAACCCATCAGCACAGTAAACCCAAGCTGCTCTCACACCACTGGTCTGAACTATCACCTCCTCTCATCTGGATGCCACAGCCCCTTCCTTACTTCTCTGTGGCCTTTATTCCTGCCACTCCACAGTTTTAAGGAAGCCTTCTAAAACCTAAGCCAAATCTTGCCTCTGTCCTGCTTAAAACCCTCCAAGGACTTCTGTATGCACTCACTGTAAACCACAAAGCTGCTATGGACCAGGACCAGCAGCTCTGGGCCCTGCCAGTCCCTCCCCTATCACTGTTCCTCTCCACCTGGCCTCACCATTCACACAGGAAAGCCTGCCCCAACTCAGAGACTCTGCTCAGAGGCTATGCACACCTGTGTCCTCCTTTGCCCAAGTCAGCTCTCTGTCTAGATGTCCTCCCTCAGAGATGTCCTCCCTCAGAGACGTCCTCCCTGCTCAGCCCCTCATCCCTGCTCCTCTTGGCTTCATTTTCCTTGAAGATTCATCACAAACTAATATGCAAATATGCATCCTGAGTCATAAATGTCTACAGAATCAATGAAGGCTCAAATGGACAATTTCAGCCTGTGATTGACTCAGAATAAGAAATTCTCACATGGTCAGGGGCAGCCCTGCAGGGGGCCAACAGGTCCCTCTGCCCCTCTCCATTCTGGCCTGAAGGCAGTGTTCTAGAGCTCAGGCCCCAGGGCAAGCAAGGCCACACCCATCCAACCACCCCGTAGACTTCCACATGTTCAATGACCAAGCAGAAGCAAAGGACCACGTGGCAAAGGTTTCAACTCTCAACACTCACTCACAGCCTCCACTATGGCTCACTCAGCTTACCGAGCTGTTTCAGGGTATGCTCCTTCTTAGCTTTATAGTGGGAAGAGTTACGTTCTTTCTCAGGGGAAAGACTATTTTCACTGGCTTTAGGGTCCCTTCTTCCTGACACAAAATTGCACAATGAAAATACATATTAAACTTCATTTGTAATGTAAAGCAGTTAACAAACAAATGAAATTAAAATATACTCATTAACTCAAAATGATCAGCTCTATATGCACTACTTAGGAATAAGCAAAAATTGTCATAATCTTATGCAGAATGCCTTCTGGATTCTTCGGGATTCCAAAATGACTTTAAGAGTCTAAGTGTGTTTAACAAATGTGCTCCCCTCACATCCCATAGTAAAGGCTCATTCATCCCCTCGAGCAGAACACAGAGGTCCAGTGTCTCACACACCTCTGGAAACTGGGCATTTACCCAAATGCAAACCTTATACTTAAGTGAGGCAGAATGTTCGGGAAGAGTGCCAGCTGTGCTGGGAGACCTACAGTGAGGTCAGCGCCTGGCTAGCAAGAGGGGAAGACAAGAGTTCACTGGGCTGTTGGTAACTCAGGAAAACTCAGTGTCAAAAAAACCAAAAATGTCTGGTAATAAAATCTCTTAAGATCATACAAAGAACCCAGAGCACAAGCTTGCCAGTAAACACAGCTGCAAATATCCCAAGTGATTAGAAAAGGGCAGATGATACAACTGTCTGCTTAGGAAACCAGAAAGAACCAACAGAAGACCTACTGGATTAAGATGCAACAACAGGCCAGGCACGGTGGCTCACATCTGTAATCCCAGCACTTTGGGAGGCTGAGGCAGGTGGATCACTTAAGGCAAGGAGTTCGAAACTAGCCTGGCCAACATGGTGAAACTTCGCCTCTACTAGAAATACAAAAAATTAGTTGGGCATGGTGGTATGCACCTGTAATCCCAGCTACCTGGGAGGCTGAGGCAGGAAAATCGCTTGAACCTGGGAGGCAGAAGTTGCAGTGAGCTGAGATCACACCACTGCACCCCAGCCTGGGCAACAGAGCGAAACTCCATCACAAAAAAAAAAAAAAAATGAAGCCACAACATACCAACAACAATCATTTTTAAAATGAGAGAAAATACCATTTCCAAGAAAAAATTAAAAATAAAACAAACCAGCGAGCAACCACTGTGACTAACAGACAGCCAGGCACATGCACACGTGTTCTCGAAAGAGGGGGGACGCCTTCCCAAAACTGAAGTTCGAGGTGTCTAATCTTCCTAACCTAATGAAAGCATATCTTTAACACAAGTCCAATTACATTCTAAGACATTACTTTGTTTATTTTGCAGGAGTGAAATTCTTTGAGTTGTGAAGTGCTTTTAAAATTCATCTGGAAGAATAAGCAAATAAGATGGCTTAAAACTTTCCTGAAAAGAACAATGATAGGAAACTGATAGTAAAAATAAAACAGTGGAAGTAAAAACCACCACACACAAAAAAGCCTGTAACACAGACTACAAAAGGCATCACAGAGCAGGAAAGAAGTGTTCAATTAATTAGTAACTGATCCTGGAACCCCTGATGAATTATTCTGACAAAACAGATTCAGAGCCTCACCTTATACCATGAATTAAAGAGATAAAATATTAAATGAAAAAATGAATGATAAAACACAAATCTTCATCTCTCAAATCTCTGGACAGATTACCAAAAGAAAGATTAGAGACCTCAAGTACCTAACAATTTAACACTCAGGCAAATCAGAAACCAAACCAAATATAATTAGCAGAAACAAACTGGAAAAAAAATAAGAAACAGTTATGCAAATATCAGCATCTGCCCTTAACATGCAGTGCACGTGTGCAAATTAGTAAGAACACAGACTCCAGCAGCAAGAACCCAGGCCAACGAAATTTTGGACAGCAGATCAGACAAGCCCAGAATACTCTACATACAACGAAAAGTACTATTTCACTAGCAATTAACTTTTTGTTTTTCATCCACCAAAATCAGCATGCCTTTAAAACACTGGAGAAGGTGTGGGGTGAAGGGCTGTGAAAGGCGCGCAGAAGCCACAATGCCACGCCCTTTATGCCAACCACTGAGCTTCTGGAAACCTACCCCAGAGTGGTCAACCAAAAGAGAGCAAAGCCTTCTGGCACAAAGCTGGTCATGAGCACACTACTGATTCTTATGCAAGAGTGGAACCCGCCACGTAAGCTACCCCACAGAGGCAGGCTGAGAAAGCCTCCTTTCCATACGAGAAATTCCCACTGCTACGTCTTGCCATCCTTCTTTAACCTACACAATTCAGGAAAAGGATGACTTTCTGGAAACTAGTACTGCTCATTCAAAATCACATCATACTTCAATAGAAAATAAGTCTCCAACACCGTGGCCTCCAACAGGGCTTCCCTGCATGTGCCTGGCACTCTTGTGTTAGGCAGGATGATGAGGTACTACCCTTGAGCGAACCACAGGCCAGGCCTGTGGGCTCCCAGCTTGTAGCATGACTTCAATCATCATTTCTGTGGTTTTTGAATACATAAACATTATCCACCTATGTGCTCTATGTACAACCTGTGTAAGGATTAAATGTAGCCTGCCAATGCAAAGGACAGAACCACTGAAATGAAGATGGCTGGTAAGTATTTCCAGAAAATGAAAATTTGATCATGACTTTTAGATTTCAACACAGATCTCCAGCAAAGAGGGCTACTCTGCCCTGATGCCATCAGCTCACACACTTGAACACACATGCAGGCATGTGCAATGGCCACAAATCTGCATTATTTCCACACGCCGTTCATGCCCAGACACAGCAAGTCTGTTTTCCAGCCACAGGAGTTCTTTCCTACTAGATGGTGAGATTAAGGCAATATAAAACTAACATCCATATTTTCAGCTACATATATAAGTTTTGCAGTACCTTCCACTGAATTTTTGGATCGCCGCTTTGATGTTTTTGTTGTCAATGACTTGAATGTTCTAGTGGAAATCTCAGTCTTAAAGAAAAAAGAATGAAAAGAAATTAATTGATGTATTACACAGCGATATCACAAGCAGATTTACTTTTCAAGCTCTGCTTGAGGAAGAACAAGTAGGAAATCCAGCAATAATGCCCATATGCTTTAAAAACCCAATACAATTAAGGACTCAAGACCTGACATTATCAATTACAAGGAAGCCAAAGCCTTTTTTGCACTATATTGAGAATTCCATCTTTTTGTACAGCCCTAGAAAGGTCAGCAACCTACTCACCAGACTTTGAGAAACACTAATGTCTTATCAGATGTGCTTATGTGGAGTCCACTTCCGTTGCTATATACTTAATCACTTAAATGCACTTGGAAGCAACTCTGAATGTAAAAATTTACACGTATTTTAAGCAGAACCCAAATCAGAGAAAACAGCATATCCTAGTCCTCCCTCCACTGACACAGTTCCAGTCTGACCAGCTCTCTCTCCTAACTGGCCTCCCACCTCTGCTCCATGCCTAACCCATCTCCCCTGCAGCCTACTGAATACTTCCTGAAATGCAAAACTGGATTAAGAAAGTTGGCTTAAACCTCTCAGTGGCCTCTACTGCTGGGGATGAGTCTAACCTCCACAAGATGGCCCATGTGGAGATGATGAGCTTCTACCGTACCCAGCCCCAATCCCAGGAAATGCATGGTGGAGTCCTGAACAGGCCAAGCAGAGGTTGGAGAGGTCCCTCCCACTGGACCCGTCTGCCTGGTAACTTATGTCTCTTCCAGATTCATCCTGAATGTCACCTGCCCCTTCTCCCTAAAATGACAACCCTATCATACCACACATCACACCTGTCATATAAAAGCATAAGTAAGCCCAGGAATGCCCCACAGAAAATCAGAGAATACACACACCCATCTATTTTACCAGGAGGTAAAGCATGTAACACATTACTTTTACAACAAAATTAAATGGACCTATTACAGGTAGGCCCAGATCATGCACTCCTTCCATGCCTCAGTGGACCAGGGGAGGACACAGCATTCACCATACCCACACAACTGCAAATTGACATCTCTTAAGGTTATTTCTTAAAGTTTACCTCTGTTTCAGCCTTGGAGTCTTTAAAAGTTCCATCTGACAACTTTTTAGACATCTCCCCTGAGCTTGCTGACTATTAAAAAAAAAAAATTCAAACTTTAGAATTATTCAAATCCATAATATCTAAAAATACATCAAGATACTTTCTATAACACTGACCAACAGTGAAATCATTCTTCCCATGAGAACATCTCATCACCGCTCCAATTAGCCACCACTGTTACTGCTACCTGGATTCCCCAAGAGTCTTCCAAGCCAATGGCAGGGAAATCTCTTCCCGTAAGGGCAGGGTAGGTGGGCAAGGACTTCAGACACTCCTGCCTCTCAGGAAGCTACACGGAACACAAATCCCTATGCCATGCCAAACTTCCTGGAAACAGCCCAGTGAAACTCGGAAGTGAGGGAAGGAACGAACACCCACAGAGAAACTGCTCCTAGTCGCCTCTGCTGATCATAAAGTAACTTTATCAATATAATGGGGCAATTCTTAAGCAAAGGCTTCAGACTTTAAGTGAGGAAAGCATTCTCATAACATAAACTACATAAAAACCATAAGCGGGCCGGGCGCTGTGGCTCACGCCTGTAATCCCAGCACTATGGGAGGCCGAGGCGGGTGGATCACGAGGTCAAGAGATCAAGACCATCCTGGTCAACATGGTGAAACTCTGTCTCTACTAAAAATACAAAAAATCAGCTGGGCATGGTGGCGCGTGCCTGTAATCCCAGCTACTCAGGAGGCTGAGGAAGGAGAATTGCCTGAACCCAGGAGGCGGAGGTTGCGGTGAGCCAAGATTGCGCCATTGCACTCCAGCCTGGGTAACAAGAGTAAAACTCCGTCTCAAAAAACAAACAAACAAACAAACAAACCGTAAGCACCATCTCATCTCATGCCTTAAATCAATTCTCTAGAAGACACATTTCAGAGTAGAAGGAGAACAGATTATCTTCACTGAGATTTTCCTCCAGGAAGACTGAAAAGCCAAGAATGCCTGTTCAATATTTTAACAATTCAATGTCCTCATAAGTTAATTATGAAGGTATCAGATTGTATCAGCAGTAATTACCCACGTCTGCAGGCTGGGTACTGCGCACGTGTTACCCATAAAAGAGGCAGTTAAGAGAGGGGCCCGGGACCCCCACAGGGCCAGTCTAACCTAGCACTTGGCCTCTCAACTGCACTCTTAACTTTCCAAGTGTTTTCATATCTACTGTTTCACCTCTTCTTCGCAAAAGCCCATGGGGTAGACTACGGTCTCACCACCCTTTCTAGTAGACAGAAATAAAATGGGGAAGAGAATCAAGAATGACTGAGTTCTAACCAGGGTTAGAGCATGAGTCTCCTGACTCCCCAGACCAGACGTGACTGAAGTCCCTGGGAACTGCATTCCTTGGGAGGCATCTCACAGCAGCTCACACCTGCCTGGTACTTTTTACCAGAAGAAAGGATGCAGCTGCCTCCCAGATCCATGCAGCTCAATGAAGAAGCCCCCAGACTGTCCACAGAAGAGCCTGGCAGACAAAACCACCAAGCAAGATCCACGCAAATCTCACAGCAGCTGAAAAAGCACCAGCTTCAAGTAGGAAAGTATCACCTCACCATGGTCTCAGATGCTTTTAAACAAAACCATCATTCTACTTGGCTCTGATATGTTCCCAAATATCAGCAACTAAGATTTTCTTTGGAACTATTTCTCTCAACTTAAAAAGCCAGTTGCCTCATTAGCAGTTTTAGGGAACATAACGTGGGGACCCTCAAGCCAGAGGCCTTGAGAGCTGAGGAAGGCTGGCCCCTTCCTAGGCTGCCTCATGACAGCAGAATACAGCAGAATGTGCTGGTGCCCCAGAAACATCAGATCCATGAAAAATACTTTTTCTTACACCTCTGAAAAGGACCAAAAGATGGGGAATGTCTTTGTGATTTCTAAGACTCATAAGGAAAGGCAGGTTATGAGACATAGCCTAGGGTACATCACTACAGGACGTGCAGAGGAGGGGGAAAGAGTGACATTTGAAATAGTAAAACTCCAAAGTGCCTTGTAAAACACCACGCTCAATTACGAACAAACCACCATCTTTCCTGATAGACACCCCCTTTCCCACTGTGACCCACAGATCTCAACACGGGCTTGTACTGATCCCACAAGAAAGCCTGGTTTACAGGATTTCCTCAGGGTCAGTCCTGTGGTGCCCACCCCCTCCCCTGGGCAGGCACACCCTGAAACGCAGTGCCACAAGACAAGATGGCTGTCCCAGGAGGAAGGGGTCACAGCACTAGCCAGGCCTGCCCCTCAGTGCCCAGCCAGATCAATGGGGCAGATCTAGACCCTTTCCAACATCAGTGTCCTCCTCTCTAGCAGCTGGAGACGATGATTTCCACCAGCTTCACAGGATGCTTTACAATTTGATATCCTCCAAAGAACGAGTAGGGACCCACATAGTGGGTCCAGAAGGAATCCACACATTTAGAAAACACTTTGAAACCAATAGGATTTTCTGGCCAACCCTAAATTTACCTGAAAATTTAGTTAAACAAGAATTGTAGTAAACTGAGGTCTTATTGTACTTATCTGCGAATGCCTAAAAGCCCTTGAAAGCAGCCCTAATCCTTAATAACTGAGCAATGTCCATGCTCTGAAAGACACCAGGCACACAACGCAGACTGCACATCAACACTGCATGCAACGCTAAAGGTGGAGACTGCTCCAAAGCCTTCATGGCAATACCACGAGCAACACAAACGACACGAAAGACATGCGCAGGAGAAGCAATGCAAGCTAAAACACCTGCAGGACACGGACAAGGCAACCTGGCCAATCAGCTCAAACCCTGAAAAATGTTGATTTCTCTACATGCCTGGTGGGGAATCATTAAACTCTAAAAAGAGCAAGCATTAAGTAATATTTTCCTGCCTTCCTCCTCCAAATTATCTTCTACTATTCCCAAATCATCTTCTACTATTCCCAAATCAAAATTCCACAAAGGGAAACCTCAGAAACCACTATCAATTGATCAGTTCCATCCAGAGTTTTATGATCTAAAAGGCCCATCATCCCTTGCCTGGATGCTCACTCCGGTCCACCACCAAATGTCTATTGTAAAGCTACTATGTGTCAGACCCTCCACCAGGCTGGACATCCAAGAGTGAACACGAGTGAAACCTCCCTGGACATGAAGTAGAAAAATGCTGGAAACGCACTGAATGATGCCTTAATAACTGGTCAGCTGAACAATAAACTTCTGTTAAGGGATGAACCAAAAAAAACACAACTGACAAGAAACAGGTATCTCTGGGTTTCTACTGAGAATCCAAGATTGTCATCATTTTAAATTGGCGTAAAAGGAAACCAGTTTCCTAGTCACATTATAAGATAAAAATCATGTTTGAGAACACCACAAACTCTTGCGAAGGGAAAGGCGGGTTTTCAGCAAGGCTTTACCTTTTTCTCAGGTTTGTCGTGCTCTCTGCTCTTCTCCCTGTCCGGGTCCCGGGCATGCTCCCCATTTTTCGCTCTCCGCCTGTCCCTGTCCTTCCCCGTGTCCCGCTCCTGCCCCCGGTCCCTGTCTCTCAGTCGCTCCTTCTCTTTTCCCCCCTCACTCTTTCTCTCTGTCTCTTTCTCGCGCTCAGGGTCTCGGTCCCGCTCCCGGTTGCCTCTGTCTTTCTGCCGCTCGCTCTCTGGCCGGGCCCGGGCTCTGGCTCGCTCGCTCTCCCCTTCTCTGTGTCTGTCTCCACCATTCTCCTTGGCCTTCTCCTTGGCCTTGGCCTTTTCTCTGGGCTTGCTGTCTTCTTTCAGTTCTTCTTTCTGCTTTCGATCTCTGCTTGTACTTCTCGCTTTTATTTCAGATTCTCTCCTACCCTATAAAATAAAAATAAAATCATTTATGAATGTTTTTACCGAAACTACAAAAAGACTCACTATTTGATTTTCAAAGACGTGCGACTTGCAATTCACCTCCGTATCTTTGTGAACGCTGGGCTCTTCTTCTTGCACATTCTTATTATCCGGTTCCTGAGATCTTGGGGCCAGTGAAGCCCGTCCTTTCACTTCTCCCTTCTCTCCAGCTAACACCCTCCGCACCGCATCATCGCTGGAGAGCTTGTCGTCCAAACGTAAAAAAATGAGGTGTTAGGTGAAATGTGATCAGCAGACGTAACAAGCAGAGTATCATCATTCAAAGATAGCTCATGAGACAGATTCAAAAGATAAAATATGTTTTGGAAATGTTATCTATTATATACAAAGCACAGCATAACTTGATAACTATTACTTTCAGCACTTTGGTCATTAACAGTAAAGTCCACCCAAGCTAAATGAATCCTGGTCCATCTACCCAAGCTGTCAAAAGTGAACGTGTGTATTCCAGGTCAATAAAGCTGACCCACACAACTCTACAAATACCTTAAACTTCTAATGGGATCATAGAATCCCAGCCATAGGTGCCTTAAGGTTTTATCTAAACACCTCATACCCATTAGGATGGCTGCTCCTAAAAAAACAGAAAACAACAAGCATTGGCAAGGATGTGGAGAAATTAAAACTCCCATGCATTGTTGATGGAAATGTAAAATGTTGCAGCCATCAAGGAAAACAGTATAACAGTTCCTTAAAAAATTAGGCACAGATTTGCCATATGACTCAATAATTCCCCTCTGGGTATTTATCCCCCCAAAAAATGGAAAACAGGGTCTTGAAGACATATTTGGATACCCATGTTCATAGCAGCATTATTCATAATAGCTAAAACGGGGGCGCAAACTGTACCATTAACAGATGAGTGGATAAACAAAATACGGTAGATCCACTACAATGGAGTATCATTCAGCCTTAAAAAGGGACGGAAATCTGACACATGCCACAACATGGGTAAACCTGGAGAATTCAGACTGCACATGAAGTGAAATATATTAAGTAAAATAAGCCAGCCAAAAAAAAAGAAAATACTCCATGATTCCACTTATCTGATGTCCCCCAGAGTAGTCAGATTCATAGAGACAGAAAATAGAATGAAGGTTGCCAGGGGCTAGGGGCTGGGAGAAGAGGAAGTGAGTGTTTCATGGGGACAGAGTCTGTTTTTCAAGATGAAGAGTCCTGGAGATGGAAGCAGTGATGGCTGCACAACTTGATGAATGAATTTCCCACCACTGAAGTGTACACTTCAACATGGTTAGGATGATACATTTTATGTTAGGTGGATTTTAACACAATAATAAAATTATGGGGGGGGAATCTGATCTAATTCAAGCCCCGTCAAATGCAAAAACTATCCCTGACAGCCATCCAGAGTCTATGACACCTCCAGTCAGGAGTCCCACTCACTCACACACTCATTCCACAAGCACACGCTAAGTGACTGCCACGTGCCAGCTCCATGGGCCAATGACTCACCATGAACTGGGGACACAGACAGACACAACAATGAAATAACAGCCTTTAGGAAGCCACAGGGGCACCCAAGTCGGCCTGGGAGGGAGGAGAGGCCTGGGCTCAAGGCAGCACTCACAGACGCCACACTGCTGCTCGGTGAGGCTGGAGGAGGAAGGCAGCTCAGGCACTAAGAAGCCAGCAGGCACCAGGGCACAAGGCTGACGGGAGACAGCGGGCCAGGGCTGAATGCCAGGGTGCGTGTGACTGGAGTGGAGGGCTCAGGTGTGGGAAATGACAGAAGGACCTGAGGGGGAAAAGTAGCAGCAGGTCTCTAGGAGCCTCACAAGCCATGCCGTGGAGCTGGCCCGGCCCCAAGGCTACTGGAAGCCAGAGAAGATTCAGCAAAGGAGACAGGAGTCAGATGTGCTTTTTAGAAAGACGAGCAACATAAAGGACCCAGGAAGGGGATCTGGGGAGCCTGGGGACAGAGGCCAGTGTACCGGCAAAATCTGCTTCCAAGTCTCTAAGCTTGCATGCTGGACCCGCGCGAGGGCGAGGCCTCCCAGGAGTCGGCTGGACACCCCTACACACCTTCACGACCCACTGCTGCTGAGGGGCTGAAATCCACCTCTTTCCATGTGCATCACACTGAAGATTAGCCCCCAGCCAACCACCCACTAGATATGTGGAAAACTGTATTAACTGTACTCTCAGTACAAGCCCAACCTGCTCCTCCATGGCCGACTACTTGGCCTTCAAAAGAAGGAAGACGCTGGGGGAAGACCTTCTCCAATGTTCAGGCAAACATGGCCCAGGCTGGGCCTAAGCAGAGAAGCCTGAGGCCTGACACCCAAGTTTCCAGCCCACCGTGACAAGCTCGGGAAAGAACAAATCTACTCCCTGTACAACTGAAACAGCAACTGGAAGAGAGAGAGAGAGAAAGAGTAGAGAAGAGAGAAGAAGAGCGACAGGTAAGCAGACACCACAGGCTGGAGATGCAGGATGCGAACAGAGACCTCCACAAGACCCAGGGAAGAAAAAAAGCACTCCTGCGACACCCCAGCCCTGGCTGGAAGCAGCCACCTGTCCTCAGTGGAGCTCCAAAAAAGAGAAAGTCAGAGGGCACCAAAGCCTGGGCCTGCAGCCTCCAGCTGCCAGCTGGGCACAGAGTGCCTACAGCGTTCCTGATTTTATATTGAAAGCTTGCAGAACTTATATATAACAAACAAACACTTATTTGTTTTATTATTCGGTTTTAAATTACTCCTCCTGTATCTCTAGGGCTCCAGAAGGGGTAGGATCAGATTCAAAGCACAGCGTTTGACAGGCACCACTGAAAGTCCTTCCTGAAACCGTCTGCACATTTGAGTCCCTCACCCCGACTGCGTTTTGCTCAGGCACTAAGTTCAGAATGCCAGGATGGCAGTAGTAGTACCTTGTTGAGACAGCACTTTCCAATTATCTGGAGCAGCTCATTTGTTCTCTCGGGTTCATGCCCGGCCACAATTCGGGCTGGTTTTGCCAACAGTGGCTCTCCTGAAACCATTACAACCACGTCTATGGCTTTCTGCAGGAAGCTGATTTTTGCATCTTTATCCTGAAATATTTGCATTGAAAATACAAATATTATAATACTTTGAAGAGTCTGCATTATCTTCAGTATGTTCAACAGGCACAGGATAGTTTCTGTTTACACACAAAGCTATTTTTAGATATATAACAAATCTAGAAATACTGATCTTTACTGACAAAACAAAATCAATTCAGTAAAGCCTTTAATTTAGCCCAAAATTTAATTTAATTTAATTGAGGGCTAGCATTAACCTTTGAAATGTCAATTCCATTTTTCAGTGAATAAAAGTAGCATGACATGCAGTTGCCACAATGAGAAAATGAAATGAGAAAGGGCATAAACATCAATTCACGAATTCACCGACCTTGTATTCCACCCACGTGCAGCACAGAAATGACACACGCCGCACTACCCGGATGACAAAAAGTCCCATCCATTAAGCGAGGGGTCAACAGGAGAAGCCCAACTCCGACCTACCTTCACGTTATCGGACTTCATCTCGGTGTCTGTGTAGAGGCCCTTCATGAAACCAGTCATTCTAATCACCTTCAAGAGAGAAAGAAAGGCCACCACTGTCACCTCACGGACAGCCTCCTCATCAGCCTTGTCCACTGCACTCCACGCCTGGGAGATGTCAGAATTGACTGGTAGCCCAGAGCCATCCACTTACTCAAGAAATAATTGATGTCTACTACACGTGTGTACAGGGCAGAAGCCAGCCAGGTCCTCACAGAATTTAGTGTGGCTGTATGGACAGACGGGTAAAGATGACACCATCCAGATACTAAGGTAGCACTTAGGCTTGGTACCTAGTCCACAATCCAGGAGGGGGAAGAGGTGGCAGGAGCCCTTTCTGGAGGAATCACACCTAGATGGGGATCAGAAGGTTTACAGAAGAGTTGGACGCACATGCCGGACGGAAGAAAGTCCGCATAAGGTCCAGAGTCCTGTGCAAGAGACCCAAAGAAAGGTAGGATGGCAGGAGCCTGAGCCCAGAGAGACACTCAGGGCCTGGTACAGAGGCCCTGGGAAGCCACTCAGGGCCATGAACTGAGCCCAAGGACCACGAGAAGGACATGGACAATTCTAAAGCAGGAAAGGGCCTGGCCACACAGCGTTTTACAAGAATCCTTCAGGTGCAGTGGAGGGGATACATTCCAAAAAGAAAAGGAACTTTGGCTGGGCACAGTGGCTCACACCTGTAATTCCAGCACTTTGGGAGGCCAAGGTGGGCAGATCACTTGAGGTCAGGAGTTCAAGATCAGCCTGGCCAACGTGGCAAAACCCTGTCTCTACTAAAAATACAAAAATTAACACCGGGTATAGAGTGGCATGTGCCTGTAGTCCCAGCTACTCGGGAGGCTGAGACAGGAGAATAACTTGAACCCAGGAGGTGGAGGTTGCAGTGAGTCGAGATCATGCCACTGCACTCCAGCCTGGGTAACAGAGCGATACTCCCTCTAAAAAAAAAAAAAATTTGTGAGGAATAACGGTAAGTGACAAGAGACACGAATATCACAGGATCCACGCTTAGCTTAATGAAAGGGGTGGTTAGTTTTAGCTATAGCTTAAACACTAATACAGTGATTTGAGTATAAAATTTAGGATAATAAAGCATTTTCATAAGACCCTTTCCACCTATTATCTGAAAATGCTTTCCAATATGTCAGTCATTCTAGCCTCTTTATCAACTAGGTGACAATTCCTGTATTGATCTTTACACAGGAAGAAAAATGAACTTTGGCATTAGATGAAGAAGTCTCTGGGAGAAGAGCAGACCAGTCATTCCTAATTGGGAACATACAAGTAGTCCCACACCCTAGCCACCTGGCCAGGAAGTCAATCCTTTTTTTTTTTTTTTTTTTTTTTGAGACAGGATCTTACTCTGTCACCCTGGCTGGAGTGCACTGGTGCAATCACAGCTCACTGCAGCCTCAACCTCCTGAGCTCAAGCGATTCTCCCTACTCAGCCTCCTGAGTAGCTGGGATTACAGGTGCACCACCACACTCAGATAATTTTTGTATTCTTTGTAGGGATGGAGTTTTGCCATGTTGGCCAGGCTAGTCTTGAACTCCTGGGCTCAAGTGATCTGCCTACTGTGGCCTCCCAGAGTGCTGGGATTACAGGTGTGAGCCATCACACCTGGCCCATGTTCCTCCTCCTTTCCCATGAGGATGCCTCCGACCAGCTATGCAGTAGCGACTGGACAGCCACCGAGAGCTGAGCAGCACCGCTACCCCACAAGGATAAGGCACACTCCCTGCACCTCACTCCTAGGGCTCTGCATTTCGGTGGGGCAGACAGGACTGGGAGAAGATTAAAGGTTTTGGCAGCCACAGCTGCAGTGGTTTGGGCTCATATTGGCTCTTACTTGTTTTCTCGTGGGGCAGAGGACGTACCTGTCCACTTCACAGGGGTGACGCGCGCACTGTCCTGCTCCCACAAGCCTATCCACACAGCGGGTCCCCTCCCCACACACTGCCCAGGACAAGCTGTAAGTGCTGAACCAGTTGGGAGGACATAACCAGGGCTGGCAGTGCCTTGGGATGTGGATGGATTCGAGAGCATTTTTAAGCACTGTTTTAACACAGAGGCACACGTTCCAGGATAGCACCCGTTATAAGCCAAGGTAGGAGGGCAGAAACGGAAGAGTGAAGTCTGTGCAAGAATAAGGCACCCAACTTGCTGAAAAGAGTGAGAACTAGAGCTTAAGGACCATCACCAGGTTAGGTCATGAGTCCCCTGGAAGTCTCCAAGTCCAGCCTGAATCCTAAATCCCAGAACACACCTGAGTTCCCATGTGCCCTTGGGTGCACCCCGCAAATGGGTGCTGCACCCCCTGCAGCGACGCTCCTGAGAGTTACCAGGGCGTTACCAGGAGCCGTGACAGGTCCCACGCAACAGGGGATGTTTGCTGTGAATTTCTATGTACCTGATCCAGGGCAGATCACCACAGCCATGCTAACAAGCAAGCCAGGGTCTCCGTCACTAAGGAGCATGCCACCCGCAAGCGGGGAAAAGCCACACAGATCACCAATCTCAATTTACGGCAGGCTGTGCGGCTCTGTTAACAGTTGTTCCTGCCAAGTCTCCCCACAACCACCTCCACTAAATTCACCCGCAGGCATTAATCAAGCACCCAAAATGTGGTATGGAGAGCAGCTTCGAGGCGGGAGGGTTGTATAAAAAATATTATTTCCATTCTCCCAGGATTTAGGGAGCGCCTTCCATGTGTTACATGCTCCAGGGCAGGCGAGAGGGGTTCCACAGGGTTACACAAGGAGGGAGTCACAGGCAGAATGGAAGATGCACTCTGAAGAGATACACGGACAGGCAGGGAAGAAGTTAAGAATGCTCCCCGAGGGCCCGGAGCCTCCCTGTAAGCGGCGGCCGGGAGCCGGGGGAGGGGTGAGACTTCGGCGCGGAGGGCGCCGCGGAACTGGGCCTACAGGCCGGGCTCCGGCGCAGGGGCTGCACCGAGCTCTCGCCCCGACCCCGGAACTGACCCCAGCCCCCTAACCGCACCCCCCGCCCGGCCCTGACCCGGTCGCCGACCTGCACCCCGACCCCGGCCCACACCGGGTTCACACTCGGCCCTGACCCGGTCCCCGACCTGCACCTCGAGCCCAGCCCACACCCGGTTCACGCCCGGCCCGGCCCCCCGACCCGCACCTGAGCCCACCCCGCCTCGCACCCGGCGCCACCCGGCCCAGGCCCTGACTCCGGCGCCCACCGGGACCCCGATCCGCCCCTGGCCGGGCCCAGCCCCCGGCGCCCACCTCGGTGATGATGTCGTGCAGGTAGCGGAACGGGGGCTTGCTCAGCAGCTTCTCCGTCAGCGGCGGCCTCCGAATCACCTTCCCCAGCGCCTCCTGCGTCCGCCTCACCACCGCCGCATTCATGGCAGCGTCCGCTGCCCGCGCCCCTCAGCCGACCCGGCCGAGCCTAAGCCCGGGTCCCTGGCCGCCGCCGGCCCCGCCGCCGCCGCCCGGTCCGGCCAGGACGCGCCGCTCCGGTTTCCATCCCACAGTGCACCGGAGCCCGCCACGGCGCCTGCGCGGCAGTCTCGAGGCGTTCGGTCGCTAGGGCTGCGCGGCCTTAGCAACGGACGCGCCGCGGCGCCCCGCCCCCGTCTTACCGCCCTGCGCCGGCGCAAACGGGTTCCGCCGGGAGGTGGGGGGAAGAGGAGCGGCCGCGCCTGCGCAGGCGGGGCGGGGCGGGGCGGGGCAAGGTGGTCCGGCGTCCCGCGCCTCGCCCTCCTCCGCGGAGCGACGGCCTCGCCGAGTGGGTGTTCGCTCGCGTTCGAGGCCGCCGCCTGCGGACTGATGAACAGCAGGGTGAAGTCCAAGATCTGTGCTGCCTGCTTCCCAGATCGCAAGGGCTTTCGCGGGCACTGGTTCATCGGAGAGGACGCGGCTGTTATCCCAGAACACACGGAACAGAAAACACACTGTCCCGGCCGGGCGCGGTGGCTCACGCCTGTGATCCCAGCACTTTGGGAGGCCGAGGCGGGCGGATCATGATGAGGTCAAGAGATGGAGACCATCCTGGCCAACATGGTGAAACCCCGTCTCTCCCGAAAGTACAAAAATCAGCCGGCCGCGGTGGTGTGTGCCTGTAGCCCCAGCTGCTTGGAAAGCTGAGGAATCGCTTGAACCCCGGGGCGGGGTGGGGGCGGGGGTCGGGGCAGAGATTGCAATGAGCCGAAGTCGCATCACTGCACTCCAGCCTGCGCAACAGAGCAAGACTCTATCTTTAAAAACAAACAAACAAAAAGTATAGAATTCTAGCTTAACTTTTTTAAAATTTTTCAATACTTTAAGGATGTTACCTCATTGGCTTCTGGCTTGCATAGGTTCTGAATAAAAGTCTTCCGTACAGCCAGGCGTGGTGGCTCACGTTTGTAATCCTAGCACTTTGGGAGGCCGAGGTGGGCACCTGAGGTCGCGAGTTCAAGACCAGCCTGACCAACATGGAGACACCCCGTCTGTACTAAAAATACAAAATTAGCTGGGCATGGTGGCACATGCCTGCAGTCCCAGCTACTCGGGAGGCTGAGGCAGGAGAATCGCTTGAACCTGGGAGACGGAGGTTGCAATCAGCCAAGATCACTATTACACTCTAGCCTGGGCAACAAGAGTGAAACTCCGTCTCAAAGAAAAAAAGTCTTCTGTAATTCTTTGTTCTGTCTATTCTGTTTCTGGCTGCCTTCAAGATTTTACTTGTATTATTGGTTTGCCAGAAGTTTGCACATGGTATATCTAGATGTGGGGGTCTCTTTTGCCTAAAATTTGTATTTTATTATTTACATACAATAAAATTCACACATTTTAAGTATGCAGGTTGATACAGCTTGGTAATTATTTATAATTATGTTACCACCACCACAATCAAAATATACAGCTGTCCCTGCACCCTAAAACATTTCTTGCTGCTTATCTGCAGCCCATCTCCTTCCCCACCCGAGCTACAGGCAACCACTAATCTGGTTTCTGTCGCTATAATTTGGCTTCTTCCAGAATTTCATATAAATGCAATCATATAGTACATAGTCTTTTATATTTTATTATTTCTCTTATAATATTTTTGCCATTCCTTTTTGTGGCTGAATGGTATTCCATAGTATAATTTGTTTATTCATCAGTTGAGGGACATTTGGGTTGCTTTCAGTTTTTTATTTTTTATGAACAATACTGCTGGCTAGGCACGGTGGCTCACACCTGTAATCCCAGCACTTTGGGAGGCCAAGGTGGGCGGATCACTTGAGATCAGGGGTTCAAGATCAGCCTGGCCAACGTGGTGAAACCCAGTCTCTACTAAAAATTCAAATGTTAGCCAGTCATTGTGATGGGTGCCTGTAATTTCAGCTGTTTAGGAGGCTGAGGCAGAAGAAATGGTTGAATCTGGGAGGCAGAGGTTGCAGTGGGCCGAGATCACACCACTGCACTCCAACCTGGGTGACACAATGAGACTCTGTCTCAAAAAGAAAAAAAAAATGCTGCTATGACCATTCACTTATAAGTCTTTGTGAAAGTTTTCATTTCTCTTGTACTGGAATTGTTGGGTTGTATGGTAAGAATATGTTTAACTCTGCAAATACTACCATACTGCTTTTCAAGTAGCTGCATCATCATTCATTCTCGCTAGCAATATGTTGAATCTCAGGTTGCTCCATATCCCTGCCAACATCTGGTATTATCAGTCTTTTTCACTGTTGTTCTTTTTTTTTTTTTTTTTTTTTTTGAGGTGGAGTCTCGTTCTATCACCCAGGCTGGAGTACAGTGGCATGATCTTGGCTCATGGCAACAGTGATTCTCCTGTTTCAGCCTTCTGAGTAACTGGAATTACAGGTACCCACCACTACACCTGGCTAATTTTTGTATTTGCAGTAGGGATAGAGTTTTACCATGTTGGCCAGGTTGGTCTTGAACTCCTGACCTCAACTGATCCACCTGCCTCAGCCTCCCAAAGTGCTAGGATTACAGGCGTGCGCCAGCATGCCCAGCCCATCAGTCTTTTTAACATTCGTCTTTCTATGGGTGTGAAATGGTGTCTTGTTACGGTTCCTATTTACATTTCTGTAGTGATTCATGATTTTGAGCTTATTTCTTTGCCTTTGCTAGATACTCATATATCTCCAGTGAAGATAGCCAGCCCATCAAGCACCATTCAAGCATGTACTGAATCACTGCTATATAGAGAGTACTATCCAGGTGCTGTGGATTTCATGGGGAATTAAGACCTTTCAGAAGGCAACGTCCATGCTGTCCACTGGTCCTGGGAACATCACTCCCTGTGCTGCTAACTATATCCAGGAGCAAGTGAGCTTTGGTGGCCTGGACAGAGCCAGATGAAAGGGGCCAGGGCTCATCTCCTGTCAGCCTCACTTCCTTTCATACTGCACCTTGCAAGTGGCCTGGCTGGGTGACACTCGGCTGACAGGCTGGGAGAAACCCAGGAGAGAGACAGCCCATGATGGAGGGAGTTTAATGACACTCATCCTAAAGAACCATCCCCTGCTCTGTGGGGAAAACGAGCCCCCAAGGAGTGGTACTCTCAGAGGGATTCCATCCTGGCTGCCTCCATTTCTAACCCTGCTCCTTGGCCAGAGCGCCGCCAGCTCTGACCCCTGCCTCATGAAATCTTCCTGACTCTGGAAACTCCACTCCCCACCTGCAGAAGCTTTTGTGATTTTCCATCCATTCCCTTTCTCTCAGCACTACACTTCCCAGAGTCGAGGGTCTCCAGTTCAGACTCACACCACCCCGAAGACCTCAGCAGGACAGTTCGCTGTGACATTTGGCACTGCAGTCCCTTGGAACAGTCCAAGGTGACAGTGGACACTGGATCATGCTCTCTCTAGGGCTCCCAAATTCCCATTCTCCTGATTGTCCACATGTGTCCTTATCCCACACATACCTGCTTCCCGAGAACAGCATTAATTCTCAAACAGTTCATCAAACCCCGTAAAGAGAAACAAAACAGTTTCTATACTGCCCTGTCATTTGCAAACATCCCTCACCCAGTGAAACTAACACTTCACATGAACATGAAGAATGCTGTTAGCTCCCTTCGTTCCTTCATTCCACCTTTCCTGCCCACCACCCACCCCCTCCTCAGGCCCCCCTAAGGGTTTTCACAGGAAGGAGCCTGGTAAGACTGTGCACTTCTTCACAGCTGGGCCTCATTTCACAGAGGCCGGCCTAAAGCTCTGAAACTATGAAGCCCTTCGACGAGGCTGCAGCAGCCTCCTGCCCCCAGGCGCTGGAGAGAGGGCGGTCATCTTCGCAGGACGGACAGGTGAGACCCTCAGGAACGCTGCACCAGGTGCAGGTCATGCTGCGGTGGCTGACAGCGGTAGTATCCTCCCAAGCTGGAGGAAGCCCAGCTAGGACACCTTCTCTGATCTGTCCACCGTGGCCATGCTGCGAGCCAAGATGCTCCTGCAAGGGCCTGTCCCTCTCTGAGCTTTGAGCTGGCTGGGGTTGACCTGAGTGGTGGTGGAAGGAACATTCAGACCTCAAGCGCCCTGTCTTCTGAACACCGTTCCCAAGAGCAGAGCTCCCCAGCCCCCACCCCGGAAAGTTCCCTCAGGGCAGCATCCTCCTCTGGGCCTGATGGCCAGAAACCTGCTTGTCTGACAGTGGCCGGCCTGAGTGGTGGGAGAGGTAGTTGTGGCCTGGAAGCCTCTCGTGCCCCTGAGGTTCTGCCAAGCACCCTGAGCCAGTGCCACCCAAAGGGGAAGCTGGTTTCTACCTCTCCCCAGCCTGTGGAGAGCAGGAGCCCGTGGGCCAGGCCTTGTGGAGTCCCCAAGGGCCCAGGGCTTGGCTGCTCTCTTTGGACCTGTGAGCCATCGGAGACCCTCTAGTCCACCTGGGCATCGGGAGCTCTGACGGGATCTGGAAGGGGGGAGCAGAGTCACCCAGTCCCACCAAGATCCTGACGGGGAGGCGGCCGGGGAGTGGACACGTGTCCCTGGATGGCGTTTGGGGAGCACGGACTCTCTTCCACGCCGTCCACTCTGTCTCCCAAGGCCCCACGCTGCCTGGAGGTGAGTCCTCACCCTGTGCACCGAGGGAGGGAGGACGGGCAGGCGTCCTGCGCCCTTGGAAAGCAGGTCTAAGAAGAGGCAGCCAAGGATTCCTGACTCCAAGAAAGAGACCTGCAACCAGGGCCTCCCAGGGAAGGAAGGTCCAGACAGCAGCCTGAGGCCTGCAGTTCTGAAGGCTCCAGACCAGGTAGGAGGAACGCCGTAGCCTAAATTACCCCTAAGCTTCTCAGAGTCCTCAAAGCATTGGAGGGAAAGGCAGGGAACAAAAAAAAGTCCAGATAATTGAAAAGAAAAGATAATTGATTAAACAACTATAGAAAATCACAGCAAAGAAAATGGAACATAAAAGGCTGGCAGGAGATGCTTTTGAAATGAACAGCTTCTGAATGAATGATAACCGTGGACCTGCCTCACTCCAGGAGAGAGAGGCCACAAAGCTTCCAGTGTGTCTCCCAGGCCCTACCTCCCCTCACCGGGAGAAAAACATTCCCAGAGACAAAGGCCTGGAGAGGCTGACTTGCCCCTCCCTGAACTCCATTCTACCAAGAACCCAAGATGTGGGTCAGGCTTTGGGAAGGGCTGGGGAGCAGATACCAGGTCAGAGGAGAAGTGCAGATGGGGATGGGCTCGCCAGCCCTGGAGCCACAAGGGAATGGGGTGCGGGAGTCGAGGTGGAGCAAATGCCTGTCCACTGGGCAGAGGAAGGGGAACTAGCCCCTAGAAGCCCCGCAGAAACAGATTTCCATCACAAGCAGGAAGCCTTTCCTGTGACTGCTGCATCTGCTTCCCCAGCTTTCTAAATCCAGCTCAGGTATTCTCACCCCTCATCACTCGATCTTTATGTCTGCCTGTGCAAGCTGGATGGCCCGCTGTGTCCCACAAACAGTATGGGGGTACAATGCATAGTGAGCAGACCATAATACTTGGAATGCTCTCCCGTGGACAGTCTGAGGGAAAGGTTCACTACCCTCCGTCTTGCAGGCCCCCAGGCCCTTCCAGGAGGGTCCCATGACTTTGAAGGGGCAGAGTCCTGGGCCCCATCATCCCCCAAAGGCCTCTGAGCTACCTCTGCCAATTTCCCAACAATCTTTAAGCTCTGCTGGTCAGTAGCCTCTTTTGGGTGAGGGGTGGAAGAGTGCCTCCCCAGGCAGCCCAGGACACCCTTCCTTTCCCCAGTCAATGCAAAGATGACACCAGGAGGGTGGAGCTCAGGGACCCTACACACCACAGGCCCCAACCACATCTGAGAAGAGAGACCACCATGTAGGAGAGATGTCTCAAGGGAGCCCCTAATTATCCTCCTGGCAGATACTCTCCACTCTGAGTTACACAGAGCGCATTTTATGGCTTTTGTAATTTAGTTTTCTATTTTTGTTCTTTATTTTTTCTTCCCCTTCCCTGCGGCTTTACAAAGGTATAATTGGCAAATAAAAATTGTACTTTGGGAGGCCGAGGCAGGCAAATCACGAGATAAGGAGATTGAGACCATCCTAGTCAACATGGTAAAACCCCGTCTCTACTAAAATACAAAAAATCAGCCAGGTGTGATGGTGCGCGCCTGTAGTCCCAGCTACCCGAGAGGTGGAGGCAGGGGAATAGCTTGAACCCGGGAGGCGGAAGTTGCAGTGAGCCAAGATTGCACCACTGCACCCTAACCTGGTGACAGAGCAAGACTCTGTCTCAAAAAAAAAAAATTGTATATATTTGCAGTATACAAAATGATGTTTTGATTACGTATATATAGTGAAATGATTAAAATAAGCAAATTAATGAATCCATTTCCTCTCATACTTACCTTTTTTTGCAGTGAGGCCATGTAAGATCTCTCAGCAATTTTCAAGTGTATAATTAATACATTATTACTAACTACAGGTACCATGGTATACACTAATCTCCAGAATTTACTCAGCCTGTCCAGTGAAACACACCCTTTAACCAACATATCCCCGTTTTACACACACGTACACTCCCAGCTCCCCCCAACCATTCTAATCTCTGCTTCTATGAGTTCAACTTTGGTCCACATATGAGTTGAAATCATGCAATACTTGTCTTTCTGAGCCTGGCTCGCTCCCTTCCTTCCTTCCTTCCTTCCTTCCTTCTTTCCTTCCTTAGACAGAGTCTCACTCTGTTGCCCAGGCTGGAGTGCAGTAGCGTGATCTCGCCCAGGCTGGAGTGCAGTAGCATGATCTCAGCTCACTGCAACTTCCACCTCCTGGGTTTAAGCAATTCTCCTGCCTCAGCCTCACGAGTAGCTTGGATTGATTACAGGTGCCCACCACCATGCCTGTCTAATTTTTGTCCTTTTAGGAGAGACGGGGTTTCACCATGTTGACCAGGGTGGTCTTGAACTCCTGACCTCAAGTGATTCACCCACCTCTGCCTCCCAAAATGCTGGGGTTACAGACGTGAGCCACCATGCCTGGATGGCTTATTTCATTTAACATAATGTCCTCTATGTCCATCCATCTAAGAAAATGACAGAGTCTTTTTCTTTAAGGCTGATCGTAGTTCATGGTGTATATATCCCACGTTTTCTGTATTGCATTTATTTGCCAATGGACAGTTAGGTTCATACCATGTCTTGACCATTGTCAGTAATGCTGCGATGACCGTGGGAGTGCAATTACCTCCTTGACATACTGACTTTATATCCTTCAGACATCTACCCAGAAGTGGGATTGCTGGATCATAAGGTAGTTCTATTTTTTGGCCAGGCACAGTGGCTCATGCCTATAATCCCCAGCACTTTGGGAGGCTGAGGCAGATGGATCACTTGAGGTCAGGAGTTTGAGACCAGCCTGGCCAACATGGTGAAACCCTGTCTCTACTAAAAATACAGAAATGAGTTGGGCATGGTGGTGGCCACCTGTAGTCCCAGCTACTCGGGAGGTTGAGGCATGAGAATGGCTTGAACCTGGGAGGCGGAGGTTGCAGTGAGCTGAGATCATGCCACTGCATTCCAGCCTTGGTGACAGAGTGAGACTCGGTCTCAAAAAAATGAATGAATAAATAAATAAATAAATAAAATAAGGTGGTTCTGTTTGTAGTGTTTTGAGGAGCCTTTATACTGTTTTCAGTAATTGCTGCACTAATTCCCATCCCCACCAACAGTGTACAGGGTTCCCTTTCTCCATATCCTCACCAACATTGTCACCCTTTGTCTCTTTGATCATAACTTTCTCCCACGTGTGAGATGATAACACCTTGTGGTTTTAATTTGCCTTTTCCTGGTGATTGGTAATATTGAGCATTTTTTCATATGCCTTTTGGCCATTTATTTGCGTGCATCCTTTTGAGAAATGTTTCTTCGGGTCCTTTGCCCATTTTTGAATTGGGTTATTCGTTCTCTTGCCACGGACTTGTTTGAGTTCTTCATACATTTTGGGTATTAACCCTTTATGAGATGTATGGTTTGCAAATATTTTCTCCCATTCTGCTCATCGTCTCTTCACTCCGCTGATGGCTTCCTTTGCTGTGCGGAAGCTTTTCAGTTTGATGTGATCCCACTTCTCTATTTCTGCTTTCGTTGCCTGTACTTTTGGGGTCATATTAAAAAAGTCATTGCCCAGACCACTGTCAGGAAGGCTTTTCCCCGTGTTTTCTTCTAGCGTTTCATAGTTCGGGGTCTTGAGGTCTGCCATTTAAGTCTTTAATCCATTTTGAGTTGATTTTCGTTTCTGGTACGAGATGAGGGTCTGATTTCATTCTTTGGCATGTGGATCCAGTTCTCCCCACACCATTTATTGAAGAAATCATCATCTCCCCATTGTGTGTTCTTGGCATTTTTTTTTCTAAGGCAGGGTCTCACTTGCTCTGCCACCCAGGCTGGAGGGCGATGACATGATCATAGCTCACTGTAACCCCGAGCTCCAGGGCTCAAGCAATCTCCTACCTCAGCCTCTGGAGTAGCTGGGACTACAGGCATGTGCCACCATGCTCAGCTAATTTGTTTGTTTGTTTGTTTGGTTTGTTTGTTTTTGCGATGCAGTCTCACTCTGTCGCCTCAGCTGGAGTGCAGCAGCGCAATCTTGGCTCACTGCAACTTCTGCTTCCTGGGTTCAAGTGATTCTCCTGCCTCAGCCTCCCAAGTAGCTGGGACTATGGGCATCTGCCACCATACCTAGCTAATTTTTTTGTATTTTTCACAGAGATGGGGTTTCACCATGTTGGCCAGGCTGGTCTCAAACTCCTGACCCCAAATGATTCACCCGCCTTGGCCTCCCAAAGTGCTGGGATTATAAGCGTAAGCCACTGTGCCCGGCCGTCAACTAATTTAAAAAACTTTTTTGTAAAGATAGGATGTTGCTATATTGTCTAGGCAGCTCCTGAACTCCTGGACTCAAGTGATCCTCCCACCTCAGCCTCTTAAAGGACCAAAATTACAGATGTGAGCTACCGCGTCTGGCCTCTTGGCACTTTTGTCGAAGGTCAATTGATGGAGTCCTCTAACCTGAACTATCCCACCTGCCACTCCCCGAAAGCCTGCAGTTGACTCCCCTGACTGCAGGGGTCCTGCTCCAAGCTCTGGCGGTGCTGCCAGGCTTCCCCTGGCCCACGCTTAAACAAGGGCAGGAATCTCCCCCGAGCAGCGTGCAAGGTCCCAGAAGGCCAGGGCAGGGTCCCGATGTCTCCTCAGGGCACCCCACGAATACTGGCTGCATGAACCTGTGGGTGCCTGGAGGAGGAAGTCTTAAAAAAGGAATCGTGGTCTCAGCTATGGTGGCCTTGGCCCCTGTGGCAGGTGCTGTGCCACTCAGGTGCCACTCAGGGCCAAGGCCCACGCTGCCCCAGCTGCCAGGAGCAGTGCTCCCTATGGGTTCACAGCCAGGTTCCCTTCTGGGGAGACCTAGCCAAAGGGGCCTACTGTGCCCCCTGCTCCCTACCGGTACCCCCCATTCAAGGACTGATGGAGTTCGGGGTGCAAACCCAGTTTCCCAGAGATCTCTACCTAAGAGAGTTGCTCTCAGAAGTGGTCTGAGGAAATGGACCCTAAATTGAGATTTCGGAGCTGAATCACCACTGACCAGCTGACTGAAGCCTCCAGGGTGGGCGTGAGAGACCAGTGTCTCAAAAACAGAGAAACAAACAAATCTAGAATCCCCAGATTCTCCTGAATCATCTGGGCCTGCAGAGGTGGCCCAGTGCTCCTGTTAAAGGTTAGCACCCCCTTTCTTGAAGTGTTTTATATAGAGAGAGTATATGTGTTATAGTTAGGGGGCAGGGGGAGGGGGGAGAGAGAGAGAGAGAGAGAGAGAGAGAGAGAGAACTCTGCCTTGCAAGGCAACACATGCCTTTTTCAGGATCTGTGTCAATATCCCCCTTCTGACACCAGACCAATCACTTCAAATGACAACATCACCTAGCTAGGACACACTGGCCTGCGAAGGGAGGAAGGGATTCTATTCCAAAGGAACTGCAGGATCTGCCCAGCACAAACCAGCAAGATCCAGGAGGGCACCTCCAGGACTCCATCCCAAGGATGCTGGACCCACAGGTGACAGAATATAAAGACAGATAAGAGAGAGTTGATGAATGTGGGAGGAGTTTCCGTGATGCAAGCTTGTGACCCTGACTAGGCCCTGGGTAGACAGTCCCAACGTGCCGTTAGAATGGCTCGTGGATGTCTGCAAAGAGCCACGTCGCTGTGAAGGAGAACTGCCAGCGCCACCATGGAAGCCAGGGGGCATGAGCCTCCTAGAGTACATACGTGCTGTCAGGCCAGCAAACCTACCAGCCGACTGTGTCCTGTGCGACGGCACAGAGGTCATCTCATTTACCAAAGCATGCAATATTGGTTTTGATGGCCAAGAGCAGTGGCAAGGTCAGAGTGGTAGCCAGGAGGACATGCAGAGTTGTGAAGCTGGATAACAGAACATCATGTTCCTAGGGGCCGGGGGGATGGGCAGTCAGAAGGGCGTGGCTGAACTTACGTAACAAAAAGAAATCAAACCTGGATGAGCAGGAGGCCAGGAGTGGCTGCCCCAATGCCGAGCTGCCATCCCTTGCCTGGTTTCAGGCCTGGAACTCATGGAAAGGCTGGGTTCCCACACCACTGCCAGTGCCTACAGTCAAAATCTCCCCCCACAGTCCTTCCCCAGAGAAACCTGAGGTCACTCATTCAAGTAACTGCGCACGGGGAGGGGAATGTGGAAACGTTTCAAGGATGATTGCACACAGAATCCTGGGACATGCCGCATCGTCTTGGCTCCCGTTAAAGGGAGGGCATATGGGGTCAGGTGATTAACAGAGTCCTGGCCCCGCTTTGGATTTTGGTAGGTCCGCTGGGTCCATTGAGCCACCTGGTAGTCATTTCCCAAGCCCTCAAATGCCTAATAGAAATGGACATACTTGGCACATGGGATAACCCCCATGTTGGCCAGATATTTGGGATTGTTGAATAAGAGCTATAGACGTGGGAAGGCTGAGTGGGAATCCCTGATACTGCCCGAGCCAAGACAGTGAATAAAACCAGTACTGCATGCTGAAGAGAACTGCAGCAATTATAAGGGAAGAATATATCCTACTGTCAAAACCTGAAGGATGCAGGTATACTTTCTCCCCATTCTAGAGTCATCTAATTAGTCAAACCCCTACAAAAACCAGATGGATCCTGGAGATTGACAGCAGAATACTGCAAACCCGAACAAACAGTAGCCCCAATAGTGGTGTCTTCGCTAGAGCAGGTCAACACAGTCTCAAGTCCGTGGTAGGAAGCCAGTGCATTCGTTTCCATCCCGACTACAGAGGCGAACCAGAAGCCGTTGGCGTTCGTTTAGGATGGACTAGAGTCCATGTTGGTTGGGCACGGTGGCTCACGCCTATAATCCCAGAACTGTGGACTTGAGGTGGGCAGATCACTTGGTCACTTGAGGACATGAGTTTGATACCAGCCTGGCCAACATGATGAGACCCCAACTCTACTAAAAATACAAAAATTAGCTGGGTGTGGTGGTGTGAGCCTGTAGTCCCAGCTACTCAGGAGGCTGAGGCAGGAGAATCACTTGTACCCGAGAGGTGGAGGTTGCAGGGAGCACTCCAGCCTGGCAACAGAGTGAGACTCCAAATCAAAAAAAAAAGGAAGGACCACAATGACTGGTCGCCTCTGTGGGTTCTGGAGGCAGCAGGTGCCACACTTGGGAATACTGCGTGTTCACAATGACGAGGGGGTGGGAAGTGCTGCCAGCTCTGAGTGAGGCCCAGCGCAGGGAAGAACTCTGCAGCAGGCACAGGCTGTGGTGCTAGCAGCCTAGCAAATTAGGCTGCATGATCTGGAAGATTCTATGGTTCTAGAGGTACCTATGGTGGAAAAGATGCCATGTTGCTTTAAACCCCTACGTTTGTGATAACTTCATGGCAAGCCGCAGTAGGAGAATCACAACCTGGATCCTGGGGGTTCTGGAGCAAAGCCGCGCTGCCTGCAGCAAAGGAAGACAGTAGCTTCTGTGCCTCTGCACCCTAGCAGAGCGGGGGACACCAAGGGTGACCACACCACCAGAGCTGCCCGCCTTGAGCCGGGCCCTGCCAGGGCCTCCAGGGCAAATGTCAGGCATGCTCAGCAGACATCTGCGGTAAGATGAAAGGGTACATCCAGGACCCGGCCTGTGTACGAGACCCTCCTAGCATCTGCCTCTGTTGCGCCGCTGGGGGTCCCTCGCCTCCATTAGTGCTGTGTTGGGTGGTGTGATGTCACCTATGACCACCTAATATAGGAAGAAATAGGCCGAGCATGCTTCACGTGTGGGTTGGCTCAGTGTGGGGTGCAAAAAATGCCTAAAAATAGATAGCTGCTGCACTGCAGCCCCACTCAGGGGTCTCCCTGAAAGGCGGTGCGGAGAGACAGCCTCTCCCAGTCTCCCCATGGCAGAAACATGCTGTGTTAGTTCACCGTTGCTGCTGTAACCAATCTCCAAAAACTTGGGAGTTTAAAACCATGCAAATGGAATATCTGACAATCCTGGAGGTCCGCTCTGAAACTGGGTCTTACTGGGCTGAGGTCCAGGTGTTGTCAGGGCTGCACTCCTTCTGGAGGCTCTCGGGGTAGGAGAGAATCCATTCCCTTTCCTTTTTCAGCCTCTAGAAGCTACCTGCATTCCCTGCTCATGCACCCTTTCCAGAAGCCGCATCATTTCCACATCTGCTTCTATGGCCACGCCTCCTTCTCAGACTTGGGCCCTCTTGG
Organism: Saimiri boliviensis; assembly: GCF_048565385.1. Lineage (NCBI taxonomy): Eukaryota > Metazoa > Chordata > Mammalia > Primates > Cebidae > Saimiri > Saimiri boliviensis. The sequence continues at coordinate 3,440,543 of NC_133453.1, forward strand.
CACCCTCTTTCACTTTTTTTTTTTTTTTAAGAGAGAATCTCGCTCTGTCACCCAGGCTGGGGTGCAATAGCCCAATCGCAGCTCACTGCAACCTCCACCTCCCAGGTTCAAGTGATTCTCCTACCTTAGCCTCCAGAGCAGCTTGGATTACAAGCACCCGCCATCACGCCTGGCTAATTTTTTTTGTAATTTTGGTAGAGACGGGGTTTCACCATGTTGGTCAGGCTGGTCTCAAACTCCCAACCTCAGGTAATCCACCTGTCTCGGCCTCCCAAAGTGCTGGGATTACAGGTGTGAGCCACCACAGCTGGCCTCCATCTTTCACTTATAAGGACATTTATGATTACATTGGGCCACCCAGATAATCCAGGATAATCTTCCCATCTCAAGATCCTCAATGTAATGACATCTACAAAGTCCCTTTTGCCATGTACCAAAACAGATGCACAGGTTCCAGACATGGGCATGTTTGGGGGCCACTGTTTGCCCACCACACTTAGGCAGTACACACGGCTACCCATTTTGGGTAGAAAGAGAAGTGGCTTGGCATAAGAATATGTTCAGACCCATGGACAGCAGCAAAAGACTTGGCTGTTGCTGCTCTGGGCCTGGAGAATTCAAAGCTTGGGGACCAGGAGTCTAGTGGAAGGGTCATGCATGCAGCTGGAACCATGGGCATGGGCATGCATGTGAAAGTCCCAGGCTAACCCCCACCAGAGAGCACCACCACGAGAAGGCGCCCAGCAGCCGTGTAGGAAGATGGTTTGACCAGTCGGAGCCAGCCTGCTCTGTCACTGGCCATTCAGTGAGTAGCAATGGTGGCAGGGAGGCAGGATGGTGTGGGCCCAGTGGCACGGCCTTTAGCTCAGCAAGGCTGATCCAGTTCCAGCAACTGCTGAGTATCCAGCCAGACAGCAACAGACACCGAAGCTGAGCTCCCTGTACAGTGCCACCTGGAGACTCAACTGGCCACTAGGTGGAAGGTTGATGACCCTGGACTCGAAGTCAGTTATATTGCCCTAAAGGTGAGGCAGTGGTTCATTTTGACTGACCCAAGACATACTTCAAGTGTGGATTTGTCCTTCCTGCTCTTATAAACACTATCAGGAGGTTTGTAGAATGTTTGATCGATGGGTATTGAATACCACATAACATTGCTTTGGACCAAAAAGACTCACTTTACAGCAAAGGAGCTATGGTGTTGGGCACATGACTGTGGGTCACCTGGGCCCATTCCTCACCAAGCCATGCAGATGCTGCCAATATGGGTGAGTGATGGAGTGGTCCTCTTGTAGGCTCTACTGAGTTACCTACCAGCTGGGAGAAAATGCCCTTTGAAGAGGGAATTCCGTCCTTCAAGACACAGAATACACCCTAAGTCAGTGACCATCAGAAATTGCTGTCTCCAGCTGAGAAAATGTGTGGGTCTGGGAACCCAGGAGCAGAAGTAGGAACAGCCCCCTAACCATGACCTCCAGGGATCCAGTTAGAGAAGCTGAACTTCTTGTCCCCTCCGTGTTGGGCTTTGCCGGTCTAGAGGCCTGTTCCCCAGAGGGAGAACAGTGCCACCCTGGGACATGATACAGGGTCCAGTGGACAAGAAGCTATGGCTGTCACTGGTCACTTCAGGCTCTGTGCCAAAAGACCAGCAGGGAAGGAAAGGAGTCTGTGTCCCAGCAGGGGTGACTGGCTCTGATCCTCAGTAGTAGGAGGGGCTGCTGAAACGGGGATGGAGGAGAATCACCCTGGCACACAGCTGGCTTCTGGGGCATCACTTGGTACGCTTCTGCCCAGTTTTGGTGGGAAATGGACAAACACAGCAGTTGCAGCCTCAAGAGGGTGAAGCGGCTGGGATGAGGGGCTGCGTCCTCCTGCCAGGCAGGTGGCCAAGCCCAGCAGAGGTTCTGGCATCGGGAGTGGGGAATCCAGACTGAGCCGCCGTAGTTGACAAAAGTCAGCTGTGGTCATCCCCCAACCTTGCTCCTGCCTAACCCAGCAAAGAGACAAACCAGAGTCAGTTCTGGGAAGGGACGCTTCAGATGGGGTCCTGGAAATTTTCCAGGAAGTAAGGAGGGGGCAGCTCACTGGCGAGCCTTGGCCGAGCTTCCTTCCCACCTGCTAAGACTTCTTCACTTCTCCAACACAGAAACTCGGCTCGACTGTCCCCTATACAAACCCAACAAAGGCTCGGTGGCTGCACAAAGGTTGTTATTGAAAATGGGTCAGTCTTTTGATGCCAGTGAAAGATGCTGGTCCCTGCTGGTAGCACGCGCGCGTGCGCGCACACACACACACACACACACACACATACACCCCACACTGGGCCATGCAGCTGTTGGCACAGAACTGTCAGGGCTAGACATGGCTTTTCTGGGCATCACAGGCCTTGGCCTCCCCTCCAATGCCCTGGAGGGGCAATTCCCGGTAGCAGAAGCCCTGCCCACAGGTCAGCTTGAGCCCTCTGGAGACAGCGAAGGCAGCAAAGGCCTCAGGCAGCACTCTGTTGGGCGACATAAGGTGTCCTAAAGGAAAGTTGATCTCTGGAGTTACATAAATATGGCCTGAAACCTTTATGTCCTGAATATTAGGGAGAGGGAGGAGAAGTGGGGCGAAACGAATAAAAAGAACCAGAACAAGCCTCGGATGGGATCCGGGGAAGTGTGTCCTGGAGAGGAGTGGGAAATGATTCTTACTTTGAGTGAGCCCCGAACTGCCTCCGGGAGAAGCCCTAATCCTCAGCCCACGGTGACGGGAACTGAATTCCTAGAACTCAAAAGGCCTCCACCATCCCAGTCATGGGATGCCATCACGGTGCCGGAGAGGGACAGCTGTGTGATGAGTTTGGAGTTTTAGAGTACTCAGGTGTCCCGAGCGGGAGTGTGGAGAGGACGAGGAAGAACGGGAACTGGGAAACTGGAGTGGGAGTCACCGTGAGACCCACGTCCTTGGTCTCAGGCCCCAGCAGAGAGTGAATGCTGGGGACAGGGGACGTCTTTGCTCGTCCCATGAGGGCCAGGACTCTAATGAGCCCAGCAGACGGGCGTCCTGGTTGCAGGGCTCAGTGTCTGCACCAGATGTCACACAGGGCCATCTTCATCGATGGGGGACCACGAGCTCCGGTAGGGCAGCCCCACCGTCAAAGCCGAGCGCCCCCGGGCAGCAGAGTGAGCGAATGTGTTCTCTTTCCAGGGTCCACAAGGGGTTGCAGTTTTTTGTTGTTGTTGTTGTTGTTGTTGTTGTTGTTTATTTATTTATTTTTTTGAGACGGAGTTTCGCTCTTGTTACCCAGGCTGGAGTGCAATGGCACGATCTCGGCTCACCGCAACCTCCGCCTCCTGGGTTCAGGCAATTCTCCTGCCTCAGCCTCCTGAGTAGCTGGGATTACAGGCACGCACCACCATGCCCAGCTAATTTTTTGTATTTTTAGTAGAGACGGGGTTTCACCATGTTGACCAGGATGGTCTCGATCTCTTGACCTCGTGATCCACCCGCCTCGGCCTCCCAAAGTGCTGGGATTACAGGCTTGAGCCACCGCGCCCGGCCGGGGTTGCAGTTTTAAAGGCAAGAACTTCCCAGCACCGTATGTTCTCCCCCTCCCATCCGTCTTCATCCCGAAGATTTCCAGGGCGAGGGAAGAAACGAAGAGTCGATCACTCCAGCAGAAGTTCTAAGGAACTCCTGTCACTGCCCTGGTGTCTTAGAGAAGGTCGGGGGATTCCTCCCAGGTTAAAAGTCCCCTTCTTCCACACCCCTTTGGACTCCACGTTTGGGTCTCCTTCCACAAACACTCCCTACGTGGAAGCCGTCTTCCTCTCTCCTGGATTTCCCCTCTGGGGTCCCCTTCCACACTCTCGGGGAAGCCTGTCTTCCCCTCCTAAACTCCATCTCTCTCTGTTCCCTTCCGCTCAGTGTGGAAGCTGCTTTCCTCTCCTGGACTCCATCTTTCCGGATTCTCTCGCTCAGTGTGAGAGTTAGCCGTTCCTTCTCCTGTTTCTCTCTCTCTTTCAATAAATCACTTTCTGCAAACACTTTTGAGTCCGGCATTTACTGCGCACTGCGCCGTGGTCCCCTCTCTCATTCTTGAGAGTGCAGGAGACCAGGAACCTGGAGAAACGTCCTCTCAGGGGAGCTGAGGGCACCCTGAATCCCTGAACCCCAATATAACAAGAGGAGGAAGAGCCCACACTGCCTGAGCAAACGCTTGACACAGAGGGCGCGGTGGCCTGGCTGGGGGGCGACACTCAGGGTCTTGAGCCCCAAGGGTTCAGAGGAGAGCCTCACTGCAGTGTCCCCATGTCACAGACGCATGGCCTGTAAGCAGACGCTCCTAGAAAGTGGTGGTTGTTGTTTATAATCCAAGTGAGAGAGAGCTCAGGAATCTGCAGGAGCAAAGCAGGAAGCCTGCGTGGAGAGCTGAGAAACAAGCGAGGAAGACACTCTCCTCCTTCCACCCCGGCAGAAATGTGCGCGTCTGCATTTCCCTTTGGGGGCCTTCCACTGGCACATTCTTCTCTAGGAGAGGCACGTGTTTTGCTTTGTCTTTCAGCAGTATTGCCGCCTCTGCCTTCTTTTGCTTCACAGCTATGCCCATGCCCATTATTTTATGTTTTACCTTTCTGAAGCATTTTTGTGCTGGTTTGACTGCAAAGCCCTCAAATATTGAATACCAATCCCATCTGAGTGCTCACGGCTCCTATTTTAGCTATTTGTTGCCCTCACAGTGATGCCTGGTCTGTATCTGCCGAGTTGCTTTCTGTGGTTTATTTGTTTTCATCATCTGAATTTTACTCTATACATATCTTTGTTTATAATCTCTGCAGAGGTTTGGGTGATAAACATAAGCTTGGCAAACCTCCAGGAACAGTTGTTCAAAATAGCATGAAACTCATATTGAATGACTGAAGACGAAGACTGGGAATGAATAGAAGTCAAATAAAAATAACTTCGCAATACAAGGAATTTGCTTTTGCTTTTTGCTGCTCAGGTTCGCCATCTCTATCGACAAAGCAAGCCATTTTAAGCTGATGCAAAACATCCTGTTCAAAATAAGTTTCTTATTTTATATTTAACACTCTATAGCATTTAAAATCATATTTATGTTTTTTAATTATAATAAAATGCTTAATGTAGTCCAGGCACGGTGGCTCACGCCTGTAATCCCAGTAGTTTGGGAGGCTGAGGCAGGTGGATCACGAGGTCAGGAGCTCGAGACCATCCTGGCTAACACAGTGAAACCCTGTCTCTACTAAAAATACACAAAATTAGCCAGGTGTAATGGCAGGTGCCTGTAGTCCCAGCTACTTGGGAGGCTGGGGCAGAATTGCCTGGGAGGTGGAGGTTGCACTGAGCTGAGATTGCATCACTGCACTCCAGCCTGGGCGACAGAACGGGACTCCATCTGTATTACAAAATAATAGTAATAATAACAATGCTTATTGTAATATATGAATGTATGTTACATAGAATTTATAATTTACATAAATTATTGTAAATGCTTATATAGAATATATGAAAGATACTGAAAAACATAAAGAGGAAAACGAATGTCACCCATATTCTACCACCCAGAGGAAAGCACTGTAAAGGTTTGGGCATTCCTTCAGGTTTTTCTTCCAGGTTTACAGTGATGTGAACACACACCCCTAAAAATGTATCTGTTAACTCATGTGCCTCCTCTATAAGGTAAGTGCATATATATATATTTTTTTTTGAGACGGAGTTTCGCTCTCGTTAGCCAGGCTGGAGTGCAATGGCGCGATCTCGGCTCAACGCAACCTCCGCCTCCTGGGTTCAAACAATTCTCCTGCCTCAGCCTCCTGAGTAGCTAGGATTACAGGCACGTGCCACCATGCTCAGCTAATGTTTTGTATTTTTAGTAGAGACGGGGTTTCACCATGTTGACCAGGATGGTCTCGATCTCTCGACCTCGTGATCCACCCGCCTCGGCCTCCCAAAGTGCTGGGATTACAGGCTTGAGCCACCGCGCCCGGCCGTAAGTTCATATTTTTAAAAATGAATTGCCAGCGGGCGAGGTGGCTCATGCCTGTAATCCCAGCACTTTGCGAGGCCAAGGCGGGCAGATCATGAGATCAGGAGATTGAGACCATCCTGGCTAACACAGTGAAACTCCGTCTCCACTAAAAATACAAAAAATTTAGCCGGGTGTGGTGGTGGGTTCCTGTAGTCCCAGCTACTCAGGAGGCTGGGGCAAGAGAATTGCTTGAACCCGGGGAGGCAGAGGCCGCAGTGAGCTGAGACTCCTGCCTGGGCGACAGAGCAAGACTCCATCTCATCATAAATAAATAGACGAATTGCAAATCTTGGTTTCTCAGGCCAACATGTGGCACGAAAATCACCACAGTCTCAGGCCCAGGAAGTACAACGCTCAGCCTCCCTGCATCCAGGAAACCCTTCCAAGACTTCCCAGGACCTCCTTTTGGCTTGTGACCCCAAGACTTGAAATAAGTTGGGGACTAAAATGCTGAGGTCAGCCGGGACTTCTGGCTCTCCTCACTAAGACAGAACCTGCATCCTCCACTGGAACCCCAAGGATTTACGTCAGTCAGTACGTAGGAGAGCCATGCGCCCTACCCAGGCCCCCACTCCGCAGACAATAGCCTCCTTTGTCTTGATGGTAGATCTTAAGGCCAGGAAGAGGAGGAGTGGCTTAACACAGAAAGGCCAGTCCCTACCACAAACAATGTCTCAACAGCAGTGATTACAAACCCAAAATTCTCATTTTTGTGGCTGGCCTCCAACATGAACTGACTTACAGCAAACTCTTCATATAAGAAGCCATCGGTCTTAATATAAGAAGCCATATAAGAAGCTTCATATTTGAAGCCATCGGTCTTAACCTTGAGAAATATCTCACAATGAACACTTTATTGAGATTATTTGGTAAGAGCAGCCGCTTTTGGAATCTTCTAACAAAGAATTTAGAAAAATAGTCTTCTGGATGTCGAACTTTGGGAGGTTCATTTCTCTGCATAACTGGACAGATCTGAACTCTATTTTCTAAGGAATTGCTTAGGTTGGCCATGTTGGCCTGAACCCAGGGTAAGCAGGCTGGGCTTCTTCTCTCCGTGCATGTGGCCTTAGATGGGATCACCACTTTCACAGGGTGTCATTGGTGGTAGCTTGAAATTGGCCACACGGGAGTATCTGCATCACAGGAATAGATAAATGCTACCTATTTTTTCTTTCTTTCTTTTTTTCTTCCCAAAGAGCCAATTGTTAAACATTAACTAGCACACCACTGGCATCAGCCCAACAAATGGTTGGAGTCAGTTCCTGGTGTCCTTGCCAAAGCACTGAGTTCTAAGTCACAGATGACTGCCTTGTGCCCATGACTCCTTCTCCAGTCACCGATCTAGCGATATGCTCCTCCCCCACCACACTTGGAGGAGCCAGCGTCACCTTTGTTCCTTCAGATCCTGCCAGCACATGTTAGCTCTGCAATTCCTTTGGAGAACAAGACAGTTCTGACCAGAGCTCAGCTTGCACCTCTCTGCTCTAGCCGTGGTGAAGCCTGACCCTGGATGTAGGCCTGGCATCAAGGAGCAGTGGTGAGGGCAGGTCTTGAGAACAAACACCTTGCAGGACACCTGCCACAGGTGATGTATTCGTAAGAACAACCTGTTCTCTGGCAAGGAGAAAATGATTGCTTCTGCTGGCTTAGAGGCTTCTGAGAACTTGGGGCTTTGAGATTCTCAGCGTATCTACTCAACTGTCCGTAGCCGTGTCTCAGGACCATTTGCTAGCTGGCTCCTGACTGATGGAGCAGGCCTGTCAAAAGGCTGTGACTTTAGCCTCCTTTGTAGATTTCAACCCTTATCAGATTCGAGGTCTTACTTTCTTTCTTTCCTTTCTTTCTTTCTTTTTTTTTTTTTTTTTTTTTTTTTGTGTGAGACAGAGTTGCTCTATCGCCCAGGCTGGAGTGCAGTGGCATGATCGCAGCTCACTGCAATCTCTGCCTCCCCAGTTCAAGCAATAATCCTACCTCAGCCTCCTGAGTAGCTAGAATTACAGGCACGTACCACCACACCCAGCCAGTTTTTGTACTTTTAGTAGAGACAAAGGTTTTACCATAGTAGCCAGGCTGGCCTCAAAATCCTGACCTCAAGTGATCTGCCCTCATCAGCCTCCCAAAGTGCTGGGATTGCAGACGTGAGCCCTGTGCCAGGTCTCAAGGTCGGATTTCCTTTTTCTTTTCTTTCTTTCTTTTTCTTTTCTTTTCTTTTTTTTTTTTTTTTTTTTTTGATATGTAGCCTCTCTCTGTCATCCAGGCTGGAATGCAGTGGCACAATCTCCACTCACTACAACCTCCGCTTCCCGGGTTCAAGCAATTCTCCTGCCTCAGCCTCCTAATTAGCTGAGGTTTACAGGGGCATGCCACCACCCCCGGCTAATTCTTGTATTTTTAGTAGAGATGGGGTTTTACCATGTTGGCCAGGCTGGTCTCAAACTCCTGACCTCAGGTGATCCACCCGCCTTGGCCTCCCAAAGTGCTGGGATTACAGTCATGAGCCACTGGACCCGGCCCATCTTCAACAGTGATTTCTCCTACCCAGTGGCTATAGGAGACATAAATCTCCTGAGCTGCCAAAAAGGCCCTTGGGCTTTCAAAGTCTGTCTCAGGTTGGCAATGAACTCTCCCAAGCCCAGCATTCCTTTTTTCCGGGTGTTCAGCTCCAGCGTACGAAGTTATCACCCTTCTGCAAAATCATTATCATTGCCTCCCACGGAGGAAGCCTTGCTCTCCGGCTGTACCCATCATAACTGACCACAGGTGAAAACTCTTAATAATCATAACGCCACTGTGTGATGAACGATCACCAGTCAGCAAACTTTTTCTGCAAAAGGACAGACAGTAAGTAATTCAGCTTTGTGGGCCTTGTGAGATCTCTGCAGCATGTTCTCTGACTTTTCCCCTTCCCTTTCCCTTTAGCTTACAAGCCATGCAAGAACAGGCCATAGTTTGCTGAGCCCTGGTCATTACAATCTCATTACCAGAGGCATGGAGACCCTATGACTCTGAGACAGGAGGGAAGATCGATTCCAAAGGGAAACCTTGAGTGAGGGTCTGCTTTGTCAAATCATTTTCAGTGTCCAATGTCTTAGTTTCGGTTCCCTAGAAAACAGAACCAGGGAATAGACTTAAGAACAAAAGCTTTATTGGGAGGTACGATTCCAGGACAGGGAGCATGGAGAAAAAAGGAAGAAAAGACAAGGTGAGGGATCCCCATGCTGGCCCCTGCTTCCTGATGAGCCGCACGAGGCAAGCCAGACACTCAGCACGTCCCATGCAGCCCGTGAATGTCAGTACGCTGACCCGGTGGAAAACCATGCCTTGGATTTTGGCCCAACAGAGAGCAAAGGGTAAGGGAATTATCCACTGGCTCTCTCCTGCCTCCTGTTCCCACTGAAAGGTTTTGGGAAGAGCCCCGGCAGCACCTATGACAGTGACCTTTCTTGGGCCAGCAGTGACAGCCGCCCAGGCTCCTGTGTCTAGTAAGCCCTGGACTAATGGGGCCCCCTTCCAGCATATGTGGTCCAGAGCACACAGTCTGCCAGTCCCCCGCAGGGAGCTTGAGGAGTAGGGTCCCATTCCTCACCTTCCTGTGGTTTGAAGGACTCAAACAGAGTGAAGCTTGCAGGGTGGACCCCAGAGTTACAAGAGTGCTCTTTAGGAATCTCAGTTCAGTTGCATCCTCATCTCGTCTCCTGAGTTCCTTCTCAGAGGATTCAGAGGCTCCGCCCGGTAGACCAGGAGGTGAGAATGGAAGGCTCTGGTCTCAGCTCCCTGCCTAGGGGACTCCTGGCCCCAGGCTGTGCTCCTCCTCCTGATAGCTTCTCCAGTTTTCACACATTCTTCCAACACCTCCTCCCCGCAACCTCTTTTCTCCTGAGAGTCCCTTTCATTTGTCATTTTTCCTGGTATGCTCACTGTCCTTGGTTTAGGGTTTGGCCAGCTGCTGTGGCACCCAGAGTGGAAGTGTGGGATGGTGTGGAGGGAGGTCTGCGTGGACTGAGCAGCCTCGGGTCCTCCCTGCTCTTTGCTCCTCAGTCCCATCTCAAGCAGAGATCTGAACCACTTTTGGGCGTTCTTTATTTCCGACTCTTCTTTTGAGGCCAGGCACACACCGGCCTGGAAAAACTTCTCTGGCCTGGCAGTGCCTGGAGGAATGAAGCTGGAGATGTTGCCCACGAGGAAGGCCCTGACTGCCGTGAACCACGCGGCACTTCCTGAGTTCAGAGCGTGGTGCTGGCAGGGACTCTGCATTCTCATAAACCACGTGAGCCCAGCAAGCTCTTCCAGAGTGGCTGCAGGCTCGCTAGGGATGCCTGGATTTATGCTCAAGGTCTCAGGGAGCTCCCCCGGGACAGTCACACCTTAGCCATCCAGCTACGGGAACCCATCCAGCCACTCAGGATCAGGGACCATTTGAGGCCAGGGGTTTGGAGCTTCACTAAGCTGTGATCACACCAATGCACTCTAGCAAGACCCCATCTCTAGAGAAGAAGAAGGAGAAGAGGAAGTAGAAGAAGGAGGAGGAGGAGGGGGAGGGGAGGAAGAGGAGGAGGAGGAGGGGAGGAGGAGGAGGAGGAGGAGGAGGGGAGGAGGAGGAGGAGGAGGGGAGGAGGAGGAGGAGGAGGAGGGGAGGAGGGGGGGGAGGAGGAGGAGGAGGAGGGAAGGAAGAGGAGGAGGAGGAGGGGAGGAGGAGGAGGAGGGGGAGGAGGAGGGGAGGAAGAGGAGGAGGAGGAGGAGGAGGAGGGGAGGAGAAGGAGGGGAGGAGAAGGAGGGGAGGAGAAGGAGGGGAGGAGGAGGAGGAGGAGGAGTAGGAGGAGGAGGAGGGGAGGAGGAGAGGAGGAGGAGGGGAGGAGGAGGAGGGGGGGAGGAGAGGAGGAGGAGGAGGGGAGGAGGAGGAGGGGAGGAGGAGAGGAGGAGGAGGAGGGGAGGAGGAGGAGGGGAGGAGGAGGAGGAGGAGGAGTAGGAGGAGGAGGAGGGGAGGAGGAGAGGAGGAGGAGGGGAGGAGGAGGAGGGGGGAGGAGAGGAGGAGGAGGGGAGGAGGAGGAGGGGAGGAGGAGAGGAGAAGGAGGAGGGGAGGAGGAGGAGGGGGGGAGGAGGAGGAGGGGAGGAGGAGGAGGAGGAGGGGAGGAGGAGGAGGGAGGGAGGAGGAGGAGGAAGAGGAGGAGGAGGTGGAGGAGGAGGAGGAGGGGGGAGGAGGAGGGGGGAGGAGGAGGAGGGGGAGGAGGAAGGGGAGGAGGAGGAGGGGAGGAGGAGGAGGGGGGAGGAGGAGGAGGGGAGGAGGAGGAGGAAGAGGAGGAGGAGGGGGGAGGAGGAGGAAGAGGAGGGGAGGAGGAGGAGGAGGGGAGGAGGAGGAGGAGGGGGGAGGAGGAGGAGGAGGAGGAGGAGGGGGGAGGAGGAGGGGGGAGGAGGAGGAGGGGGGAGGAGGAGGAGGGGGGAGGAGGAGGAGGGGGGAGGAGGAGGAGGAGGAGGAAGAGGAAGAAAACTTTGTTGCTTCCAACCAACAGGACTTGGTTTGGGACATGTGATATTTTTTCCCTGTTGGGCACCAAGGAGAAGCCGCAGGGGAGAACAAATACCCAACACCACAGGAACACTCCGTGAGCCACAGAAGCAGAGCTTACTGCAGGCAGAGGGTGAAGCAGGGGTGCAGGCCTGGGCCTTCATCCTCCCAAGGAGGCACTGTGAGCTGGCATTGCTGGTGGGCTGGTGATCCCCAAGGGGACCAGCACCCCAGCCATCCCCACCTGTGAGCCCTTGTGGACTCAGTGGGGAGCTATGTTAATAGAATGCAGGGAGCACCTGCACATCGGAGCTTCCGGGTGGGAAGCATGTTTGGAGAACGAGAGGCACATTGGAGCCCGGACTTTGGTCGCTCCTGACCTGCTGAGCCAGCTGGTTCTCAGCCTCCATAGGGGCAGAGTGGTGAGGGTGGCCATGAAATCTTTCTGCAGACAAAGGTGGTTTCTCTTTGATGGCATAAGACACAGACGCACAGGATTCCTTTTGCGTCATGGTGTCGAGAATATCTTTTGCAAAGGGGCAATGGCACGCAGGCACGTGTCCTGTAGCGTGGTGAGGATTAAAGAAGAGAATGTATGCCGAGCGCCAAGCATGATCCCTAAACACAACAAGCCCGCGCCCCATCACAGCATGTTCACAGGCCACGGGGGCCTGAGGGCTTCACTCACGTGTCAATGCTAAGCCCCAAACTCAGCCTCCTGCATTCTTCCTGTGTCACCCAGGATCGGGGACCCTAACGACACCAAGCCTTTTTGGCCCCCAGAGCATGCAAGGCCCCCATTCCTACTCCAAGTAGGTACCCACTGGGCTACCCCTCAGTGCCACCCTCAGGAATGCTGGCAGAACCACACTGAGGCGACAGCCATGCAGGACACACACCAGACAGAGAGGGACGGGGCTGGGGAGCTTACCGCAGGGGCCTGTCCACGCAAGGTCCATGGCCCAGAAGGCCAGCAGAATGACACCCTGACCTATGCAAGACCTTCCACCTGGGAAGGAAGAGGCGCCTTGGGCATGGGGATCACCTTGAATGTGAGTATTGCCTCAGGCCGGGGGCATCACCTTGGACGTAGGGGACAAGCTCAGACAGGGCAGGCACTTTTGGCAAGTTGCCTCTCCTTGGGCTCCTTCAGGACAGTGAGGGGTATTGGCCGCCCAGAATCCCTGAGAAGAAACTCCAGCTGCCTGAGACCAGAAAACCTGATTCACAAATTAGTCCACAAGTTCCCGAGGCAGAGACTTGACTTGCAACTCAAGGCAGGGGCACCATACAGCATCACCGACCCACGGCTACCCACTCCCCACCAAAGGGCACAGCTTTCATCTCAGCTGAATCCTTGGTTTTCCTTTGATACAGAGTCTCTCTGTGGCACCCAGGCTGAAGTGCAGTGGCATGATCTCAGCTTACTGCAGCCTTGGCCTCCAGGTTCCAGCAATTCTCCTGCCTTAGCCTTTCAAGTAGCTGGGATTATAGGAATGCACCAACACGCCCAGCTAATTTTTGTATTTTTGGTAGAGACGGGGTTTTACCATGTTTGCCAGGCTGGTCTTGAACTCCTGACCTCAGGTGATCTGCCTGCCTCAGCCTCCCAAATCCGTGGTTTTTCTTATTGGCCTTCATGGCCAGAAAGTTTGAAGTTTTAACCCTTTTTCAAGTGACATGATAGCAAACTCTTTCTTGGCTTTGGTTAAAAACATGCCTTTTATTCACAAAGCTGATAATAAGAGAAGTCAGTTGGGTGCACATTTAATCACTGAATTCCTGTAACAATGAAGAGGAGATGTATAGCATTAAAGAGACAGAATCTCCAAGTACTAATTATTTTATTCAGTTATATTTTTTTGTCTTAGGATACAGTAATGAAGTAAACAAGTCTATACGGAGTATTGTATAGCAGAGACAAAACTATCACAATTTAAGTCATTTCCAGATCTGCCAAAAATAAAAATAAAAAGATTAGACGTATTTGGGAGAGATATTTTAGAAGTAATAACAATTGCCATGGATTAAAATCACCCTGCACCTATGTGTGATGAAAAGAAAACAAAGCAAAACAAATAAAAATCTTAGCAAATTAGAATATATGGCAATGGACATCTATAACAAACCAAACACCTAAGGCTCATCATATCTGCTGGTGAAATACTGACCACTTGCTCCCCCAGCATGGAATGGGGCAAGGATGCCCACTCTCACCATTCTATTCCACATCACATGCAGGTTCTAGCTTGTGCCACCAGCCCTGTGATGGCCAGGGTGTCCTTTGCAAAGGAGCCATTGGGACATGGATGCCTACATTCCAGGCTCCAAGGTGACCTGGAGGGCCGAGTTGGGCCAAGCTTACTGGTGGAAACAAGCATGTGGGAGTGAGTGGGGCGGGGGCCAAGCAGCCTTTAGCTGGGAGGCCAGCTCCTCCTACTAGCAGCATTCCCAAGGTAGCTGGGACCCTCACCACCCCACTTTCACCCACAACTGAAGGGCTAGCTTTCTCCTACATTTTCCTTCATTCTTCTCCAGGGCGAGGTGAAGAAAGATTGGGGCTGCACACCCATGGTGGATGAGCCAATGTTGTGACTTCCTTGGGACGGCATATGAGAACACATGTGCACACCACCCCACATGTCTCCCCCAAACAAAGAACAGCCTCCCTGGATCTATATTTAGTTGAAAAATCAAAAAGCCTTCTCAGTAGGTAGCCTGCATGATAAAGATAACTTCTTTTTTTTTTTTTTTTTAAGACACAAGGTTTCAGTCTTGCTCTGTCACCCAGGCTGGAGTGCAGTGACACTGGTTGCAGGCTGGTTGCAGTGACAATCATGGTTCACTGCAACCTCAAACTCCTGGGCTCAAGGGATCCCCCGGCCTCAGCCTCCCAAGTGGCTGGGACCACAGGTGCATCATGCCCGGCTAACTTTATTATTTTGTAGAGACAGGGTCTCACTACGTCGTCCAGGTTGTTCTCAAACTCCTAGGTTCAAGAAATCCTTCCACCTCAGCCTCCCAAAGAGCTGGAAGATACCTTCTTTATGTTGCTCCACAAATACCTCATGTCCAGGGACAGGCACCTACCTGCACTTGGGTCACCAGAGACAAGTAGTCCTTGTCTCACCCTCTCTGAGAACCTGGACACAGGTGCCCATGCCCTTGATGTCATCTCTATGAGCTGGCTAAGGGTGTCCCTGCCAGGAGCCGCCACTGTGCCAAGCTGGGCTCAACTGTGGGTGGGCAGAGGCCAAGTAGCCTTTAGCTGGGAGGCCAGCTCCTCCCACTGGCAGGATTCCAGGGGACTCTGGCTCACCTCCCCACCTCCACCCCCAACTGAAGGGCTAGCTTTCTCCTCGCCAGCCTGACTCCCCCAGTGCCAACGGCAATTCACCTGTCCAAGAGCTCTGAGCTCTGTGCAGGAGGTGACAGCTGGCCAGTGTGGGCTGGCTAGGAAAGAATTCATCTCCCCTCCTTCTCCAATCCGACTGGCTCAATTTGCCCTCTCTCTCTCTTTCTGTCACCCTCTTGATTCATCAGGAATGGTATCCATACACTTTGCCTAATGGTAGGCGTTCAACCCCTGCAGTGCTCACCTGTCAGACCTGGGATGGAGGCTTTCGTCCGCAGCTGTCCTGTTCCTTCAGGACCTACCCCACATCGTAGACAGAATTGCCTCTGAACCTGCCCCCTCCCACCTTCTGCATCACAAACTCATTACAAGCAGGGAAGCCATGAGATGTATTTTCGCAGGCCGCCAATACTCAGGTATCAACAGGTATGAGTGGAGTGTACAAACATTTCCAATAAGAAGAAAGAACTGGCTGTGAATCACTGAAAATAGATGAGATGCTGAAGAGTTCTAGAGCCCAGAGCACTTGATAATTTCCCAAAGAATTGATTTCTACCAGATTTATGGGTGGAAATAAAAAAGGCTACATTTAGGGAGGAAATGTGACATCAGGCAGCAGGCTGAATATGGAGCAAGACCCAGCAAAAGCGTGAAGAATCTCGGCAAGGTGTGGGCGAGCTGTGTTTACTCTTGTCTCCAGAACAATGGAGCTCCCCATTGACGTCAGTGGAAGGCAAGGAACAAAAGAGACCTTGGGCGTGTGCAGAGCCTGCTTGGCATTTGTGTGTGTGTGTGTGTGTTAGGGAGAGGGGTGGAGAGTGTGTCGAGGTATCAATGTTAGAGGAACAGGAGGAGGGGCCCGCTGACTGAGTGTGTGAACAGACTGCAGGCTTCCCAGGGCTTCTGTGGGAGGGGCTCCCCATGAACTTGGCATTTGCCCTGGTTTGCATCTGAGAAGTTGCACACACACCTTGTCAAGTTCAAGGGAAGGAGGTATCACTCTCAGGAACTCCTGATGTGGGTTTATAACCTTTCCTTCTGTCCCATCCCTGGTCCCCAGGCGACCTTGGGGGAAGAAGAACAGGAGGAGCAAAGGGAGATGCTGCCGCCCCAGCTTCCTGGACAATGCCTAGGGTCTCCAGCCTTTCAGAGCCAGAGGATCTCGCCTTCCCCATGAGACCCGGCATTTTCAGAGCCTGCTGCATGGGAGTCTGCAAGCTCCTTCATGTCCTGTCTCAGGCTTCTACCCAGACCAGGGGAAATGGTACTGTCTCTCCTGACACTTTAAATGGAAGTTTCCGGGCTGGACACGCCCCCAAACAATACTCAGACAAGGTGATGCAGGGCCCGCGCTGTCTCCCAGAACGACCTCCCACCCTTGGTCCCTGCGTCTCTTCGGCTCGCACCTTAGAAGGCGTCCTTTTCTCAGGGCCCGTCCTACCCGCCCTGGAAGCGCTGCCTTTCCCACAGAGCCTGCGGGGATAGCTCTGGCTCTGGTTAACTCACAGCTTACAGAGCCCAATTTAGCATTTGATGAAGTTCCCTTTTTATGAGACAGTCCTTTCTCCCTAGGGATGCGCGTGGGGGCAGGGACAATATCATTTCTCTTTTGTACCTCCCCAGAGTAACAGCGACTCTATTTCCTGAACCAAAAATTGCAACACGTGGTCTCAAAAATAAGAAAGGTCGCTTGGTAGCGGCCGGGACAGGCGTCGACCACAAGCACCTCGGAGGCCCGAGTGGGCGTGCCCCGGGAGCGGCTGCGGGGCGGTGCTGCCGCCTGCTCCTGGGCTGCTCCGGTGCTTGGCGATGAATGAGTGAGTGAATGAGTAAATGAATGAATGTGAATGAGTGAATGAAGCATGCCGCCCGAACTTTCCCGCGGTCCTGGCCGCTGGGGGCCCGCCTCTGGTCGGTGGCCGCAGGTGGAGGTCTCTCCAGGCCGGGTTTCGGCGCGCCGGCTCTCCCAAGCCGGCCGGAGGCGCGCAGGAGCCCCGCGCCCAGCTCCCCCGCCCGCAGTGGTACGCGCCACTCCGCGCTCCCCGAGCTGGCGGACTCGCGGGCGCCGTGAATGGAAGCTGCAGACGCCGGAAGTGGATGAGACCACTAGGGAGGACGACGGGGGGCACGAATGCGCCGCGTCTCCATTGAGGAACCGACGAGGTGAACATGGAGTTCCATGTGCGTCTTATGTAAAAAGAGCGACGGGCACCGCCACCAATGGGCGCGCGGCGCTCTCAGGCCCCGCCCTCCAGGTATGCAGATAAGACGGAGTCGCGGCCAATGGCGGGCGCCGGGGGCGGGCGCAGCGCGCGCGGTCACGTTTTCCACTATGTGACAGCCGCGACTCGGCCGCGGCGGAGGCGGCAGCTCGGAGGGAGTGCGTGCGGCTGTGGGCGGCGGCGGCGGCAGGCGCGGGGCCGGGCGGACAGAGCCGCGGGCCGGCGGACAGAGAGGCGGACGGGCCGACGGGGACGCGGACGCGGCCGGGCGGTGAGTGGCGCGGCGCGGCCCCGCTGCCGCTTACGTAACCGCCGCCGGCGCGCGGGCCTCGGGCGGGTCGGGGTCCTCTCGCCGGCTCGGGCCGCGGACGCGCAGGCGGGAGTCTCCTGGGCCGCTGGACTGCGAGGCTTGAAACGGCGCCGGCGTGGGGGCGCGTGCCGGAGGCCTTGTCTCGGGTGGTGGGTGGCCGAGCCGCCTGGGACAAACGGGGTGCGCTCGTTTGAACCTCGCTGACACCGCGGAGTGGGGACTCGAACCCCCGTCTCGCAGTTCAAGAGCCTGTTGGAGAGGTGAGGCAGCGTGTGTAGGGCACCGAGCTATTGAGTGACTGCGTGCGGGCTGCGGTCCGTGGCCGATTCTCTTTGGGGGGGAGTCCTTCCCCTTCCATGGGCAAGGCCAAGGAAACCAAGGGTCAGCGCAGCGGGCCGTGGGATCTGGAGACCCTCTCGGGGAGCTGCCTGCCTGCTCTGAGGCCACAAGGCCAAGTCCTGGCTGGGGAAGGGCCATGGAGGGGCGCGGATCTAGGAGCTTTTTCTGGACACCCACGGGTCTCCTGGGATGGGTGATCAGAGGGACAAGGAAGTCCCTGTACTGAGCCGGGCCTGGGAACCTTGAGGACAGGGAAACGGCCTGATGTTCGCCCCTTTTGCCTCCCCTGGACCACTCTGGATCAATTCCCTCTCCCCGTACTGGATAGAAGGGAATGGGGCTGTCCACTCGGCGCAGCAGTCTCACCTTCCTGCTGGGATGTACTTTGGTGGCCAAGTCCCAGACATATACCAGGGGGTGGGAGGTGGCTGCTTCCCCCTTCAGGAAGGCCAGGGTAAGGGATGACGAGTTGGTTGCCAGGGTTTCTGTAACCTACACAGAAGAAACCCGTTTGGAAAGCTGATTCATACAGAACAACAGAGCCAGAAGGCACGCTGGAAATAACCCAGAGTAACCCCTCAGCCTGGCAGATGAGCAAACTGAGGCTCAGGCCCAGGCTATCTGCAGGGTCTTCCCATCACCCTGGGGCAGGATGAGCTTCGGAGGGTCAGTGAAGGCCTCTATGTGGGTGCTGAATCCTGGGTGGGCTGGAATTTGGGAGGAGGGGCCTTAAGTCTCGGAAATGTTAAGAACCCCACACACACCATAGCCAAAGCCCCCATATGGACGCCCCTCACCTCCTATATATGGCACAGCAGGACCATTAGACTTCTTGGCTTCAGAGGCGAGAGCTCACTCTCTGCCCCCACCTGGGACTTCTGGTCCCGGTCTGGATGTGCTTGAGAGGAGAACAGGACTCTGAAGGCTTTATTTGGAAATTGAGTTTTAAAATACAAGGTGAATTGATTTTTGTATGCTTTATGACTATAATGAATAAAGGGACTCCGTTTTTTTTTTTTTTTTTTGAAGTGCAAGCTGTGTGATGTGCCAGCACGGGGATGGTATTGTGGGCGTTTGCAGTTATCTGTCACTGTTGCCTTGGTGTGATTCATTGGTACTGAACTAACGCAGCCCTGGCTTTCCGTGGAGACAGGAGTGCCAGGTGGGAAGGGGGAGCCCTGCGTCAGCCAGCTGGCTGCTGCTGCGAGCTTTGGCACCTTGTCCAAGCCTGTTTCCTCGTTTGTTCGGAGGGGCTCAGATTGGGCAATCTCTGGGGTCTATTTTAATTCCCAGGTTTTTGGTTTTCTGTTACCCTATAGATGATTTTTCCCAGTTTCCTCACAGGAGACAGAGGCTTCTGATACTCTTGCATTTGGAGCACATGATGTTCCCCTGTGAGCCACGTCTGCAGTGCTTAGAGGGACAAAGGAGAGGTTTCTCTCCTGTGCAGTGCTTCTCAAACACAGAGAACTTTCTGAAAAATACTGCTAGTTACACCGCAGTTTTTAAGTGATGATGTAACTTTACCAGGACTTGGCAAACCACGGCTCTGTCAGGTCTTTGAGTAGCTGGCAGGGCTACTCAGTGTGTAGTCAGAAGAAAGACAGGCTCTGGGTATGCTTTTACCTTTGAAAAACTACTCTGTTTGGCAGAGTGAGCTAGAAACACACAATTCCATAGGCTTGGCAGAGACTGTCCCCACACCTCTGGAAAGCTGGCCCACCTGCGGAACCAAGGGGGAATCAGTAGTATAGAGGGGGCCTCTAACGGCCCCTCCCCAGGCCTGCGCTCTCTGCTCTGGGACCAGGCCCTCCTCTCAACTCTTTCTGCTCCTTGTGTGCACGTTGATAACAAGTTTGTTACCATTTTTCCAAGTCTAGAACAAATTAGAAGCAGTAAATGAATGGCAGCGACGGGTGACAGGAATCAAGGCCACTTGGTTTTCAGAGGCTGGCAGTTCCCAAGACAGA
Organism: Saimiri boliviensis; assembly: GCF_048565385.1. Lineage (NCBI taxonomy): Eukaryota > Metazoa > Chordata > Mammalia > Primates > Cebidae > Saimiri > Saimiri boliviensis. Next base: position 3,460,273 of record NC_133453.1, read on the forward strand.
GTGGGCTGCTGTGCTGAACCCTTGCCAGCCTTGAAGGGTTCCTCATGCTCTTCCTGGGGTGGCACAGAGGAATCAGAATCCACCCTTTAAGAAACCAGTACCAGAGGAGCAGATGCCTCAGCTTCCCCAAATTCAGAGTAGCTCGGTCCCTGACCACTGGAGCTAGGAGGCCAACACTTCTACATTTCTTATTGCTTTAAAATCTTGTAGTTCAAAAAATTTCAGAGTTGAAAAGTTTGAGTTGAGAGCATTGAAGGTGTCCTAGTGAGGCCGAGACAGTGCCTCCCCCGTGCACCTCCTTCCCTCCACATTTGGACGGTTGTGGTGACATTTTCCTCGGTTACCCAACCGTTGCCATGGAGAGCAGGGCTGTTTATTTAGCAGGACAAACATTTTCTCGGGATTACAGCAGGCTGGCCTCAGGGAGTTGGCTCCTACCAGGAAGTAGAAAACATGTTCTAATATTTGGGCTTGTAAAATACTGCAGGACTTGCCGAAACAGTGTATGCTGTATGATTCCTCTTACGTAAAGTTCAAAAACAGGCAGAATTAACTAGGCTGTGAGAAGCCGAGCTCGTGGGTCCCTGCAGGGTAGACAGTGACTGGGAGGGCCACCAGGAGCCTCTGGGGCAGCTGACGGTATCCTGCCTCTGGTCACACGGGTGTGTTGTTTGCAGATATACAGCAAGCGGTGACCTCATGATGGACTCCTCTGGTGATTGAATACTGATTCCTGATTTCCACAGAAAATTGCATTTCCACCTTAGGTGTGAGGGAATTAAGTACAGCAAGACTTTACCAGTCCTGGCGGCGCAGTGGAGGCTGGAGTCGGGTCCCAGCCTGTGCTTTCGTTCCTAATTTTTAAATGCTATTAGGGAAGTGTGAATATCTATGAAAGTAGAGAGGATAGGGTAACCAACCCCCGTGACCACACCAGCCTGTTTCAGGTGTTTCTGCTCCTGGCCCCTCTCCTTCCACATCCCCACCATCTGCTTTTCTTCCTGGTCCCAGACTCTCTCTTGCTGTTGTGGACTGCACTTTCTGAATGGTGCTCTCTCTGGTTAAGGCAACCCAGCTACCAAAAATGTGGCCAAGTGACCTGGTCAGGGGTCCAAGCTTAACCTCTTTCTCTGACGGTTCTTGGGGGCAGAGCCCGTGGGCAGACAAGCGAAGGGGCCCCAACGGCAGGTTCACGCCCCGAGGCTCACGTTGGCTCTTCGCAGTCCCTTTTTAACCAGGCTGCCGTTTTCCCTGCTGGCCATTGGCTCCCTGAGCACATAAATGCATGCCTGCCCTTCCTCCCCCTGTCCCGATGGGGTAGAAACAGGTTTCCTAGGAGCTCTCCAGGGACAGCTGGTCCAGCCGGCTCTGGGCACACATCTGTGGAAGGCAGGGGGCAAAGTCCACTTAGGCAGGCGCGTTGGTTTTGCCAAGTTGGCAAAATGAGGCTGGTCCATTAGAGCCGCCAGGGCTGAGGACGCGTTTTCTGGAATGGCGAAGTTTCTGATGATTTGGCTTCGTTGGTGCTTTCACATTTCTGCCAAGCTTACCTGACCCTCTTTGCAAAAGTACTTATCTTCCACCTAAGGTAATGGGGCACCAGTGAATCGTATTCAGACAGGCTCACAGGGGCTGGACTGAGGTGAAAACCAGGCACTTAGTGCAAAAAAAAAGTGCAAAGCAGGAGAGCTACGTGCAAAGCGCCCAGGGCCCAGATCGCACGGTGGCTTCAGACACGCGATGCTCCCCCAAGGACTGCCTGCCTGGGGGTGGCACTGACTTCTTAGTCCTTTAAATAATGAGCCAGAGACAGCTACCGTGACAATCACTCTCTCTCTTTTAAAATTATTTTTGTTACCCCGGTCTGGTTTTTTTTCTTTTGAGATGGAGTCTTGCTTTGTGGCCCAGGCTGGAGTTCAGTGGCACAATCTTGGCTCACTGCAGCCTCCGCCTCCAGGGTTCAAGCGATTCTCCTGTCTCAGCCTCTCAAGTAGCTGGGACTACAGGCCCACACCACAACACCCGGTTAATTTTTGTATTTTTAATAGAGATGGGGTTTCATCATATTGGTCTGGCTGGTCGCAAACTCCTGACCTCATGTGATCCACCTGCCTCAGCCTCTTGAAGTGCTGGAATTACAGGCGTGAGCCACCGCGCCCAGCCCCTGTCCGTTTTTCTGTAGTGATTAGCAGTGATAATATAAGCTCATATTACATTCCAGATTCCTTGCATCGGTTGTGTCATTTAATCCTTCTAACAACCAGTAGGAGGCAGGAACTGCTGTTATCCCCATCTCACGAATGAGGACACAAGGCACAGAGAGGTTAAGGGACTGTCCAAGATCACACAGTTAGGAAGTGGTAGAAGCTGGCTGAAACCCAGGCCATCCTGGACCTGTCCCCTTAACTACTCTGCTGCTGCCTCTGATCACCTTAATAACACTCACAGCAGAAAGGACCGGCTGTTTGTCTGGGGGAGGAGTGTGGGGATGAGATTGGTGGTGACAGGGTGTTGGGGGTGTCAGGAGTGAGATAATGCCCTTGGTACCCTGGACAGCCCCTTGACAGCCCACTGAGCCATGGTGAGAGCTCCCTGAGAGGTCTCCTTGCTGCCACCTTCCCTCATCTCTGCAACTCTATTGAAGGGTAAGTCAGATCTTGTTGCACAGAACTCTCCATGGTTCCCTATCGGAGTTCTGACTTTGCCCCCGAAAGGTGCCCTCCTGCCCTTCCCTGCCCTCTCTGCTCCAGCCTTGTGCACCTCCTCAGACAGGTCAGGGGCTCGCCTGCCCCAGGGCCTCCACAGTGGTATGGCATGTCGTCCGAGTCCACACAAGGTGGCCAGAGCCAGAGATGCCCAGTGCCAGCCTCAGGTGTGAAGCCAGAAGGACCTGCCGGAGCACATGGCTGCAGGCCTAACAGAGCAAAACCCAGGGACTCTGAGTCAGCTCACACGAGGGCTCACACGCAAGGCCAAATGGCACTTAGACCTGGGGCTATGCTCCCTGAACTGTCACTCCCAGTCCCTCCATTCCCACTTGCTAGTTGCCCACTGTACTGTATATTCGAGTTTCTTGTTCATTGTCTGTTTTCTCCTGATGTAAGCTCCCTGAGGGCGGAGAAGATGTTGTTCTGTTGTCTGCCCCAGTGCCAGCCCTCAGTGCTATGCAAGTAAGGGCAAGCCAGTCAGCGGGAAACTGCTGGCACTGGGTGGGCCCTGCATGAGTGCCACCTGTCCTTTTTATTGTTGTTGTTATTGTTCTTGGACTTGTTCTTCTATGTCTGAGAATATTCCCACCAGTCTTTCTGGTCTCCCTCCTTTTAGTGGGTGCATAGTATTCCAGAGCATGGATGTCCCAGGTTTGTGTCTTTAACAGTACGTGTCAGGCCCTGGGGATCCAGTAGTGACCAACTCAAAGCCCCTCTCCTCATGGAACTGAAGTCCCAGAGGGGAGGCAGGCAGTATACAGCCAGCCCCTCAGTGCTGGCAGGGAAAGCTCGCAGAGTGGGAGTGGAGGACATGGAGAAGTAGCTGGTGGGGAGGCAGTGCTGTTCATGCAGGCTGCCCAGGGCATCTGCAGGAAGAGGGCTGTGGGCACGAGAGAACAGCAAGTGCAGAGTCCCTGTGGTCAGAGCACACAGGGCTGGGGCCAAGGGGTGGGCAGTTAACAGGACATGCCCAGGAGATTGCAGGAGCTAGACTTGGCAAAGCCTGTAGCCCTCATGCCCATTAGAGCTGTGCCCTGAGCCAGGGTCTGAGCACAGGCTAGGCGTGAGCTAAGCCTCTTTACCAGGGTGGCTCTTGATGCTGAGTTGACTATAGCAGGGCCAGGTGGAGGCAGGGGACCAGGTTGGAATTGGAGGTTGGCTCCTGGCCAGGATGGTTGTAGACGGGATGAATAGCCTCCCTGCTGATGATTCTTTCCAGGTTTGTACATTCCATGCTCACACAGCTCTGTGTACATACACAAGCACTTCCCTGAAGTGGATTCCTAGAAGTGGGAAGAGTCTGCAGATGATCCGTGTTGCTGGGAACTCAAATTTCCTTCCAGAACGAGCCTATTATTACACCACCACACACAAGAGCCACTCTTCTCCACCTGACCAATGCTGAGTGTGATCAATCCTGTGAATTTTTGGCAACCTGATGGGCAAGGTAACTGTGCCCTTTGCATTTTTCTGAAGCGAATGAGGTCTGACCTCTTTCTCCAAGTTCACAGATCTTTGGCGTTTCTCCTTGCAGGAACGACCAGGCAGTCTTTGTGCTTAGTCTCTCTCTTCCCGAAAGTTATTACCACTCATCTTTCATTGAATTCTCTAGAACTACCATAAAATGTAAAAAGAAAAAAAAAAAAACTGAAGTAACAGACTTGCTTATTTTGTTCCTGACTTTAAGTGGAATGACGCTGGCATTTTGGGTTTATATGACTCAGGATGTTTGATAAAACCAGCTGTGTAACCCACAGTCAAGAATCCTGTAGTTGAGGTTTCCTCCCTTGGACCATAAGTTTTTCCTCTCAAAGCTATTAATTACAGCTGGACAAGGTGGCTCATGCCTGTAATCCCAGCATTTGGGGAGGCCAAGGTGGGCAGATCACAAGGTCAAGCGATCGAGACCGTTCTGGCCAACATGATGAAACCCTGTCTCTACTAAAAATACAAAAATTAGCTGGGCATGGTGGCATGCGCCTGTAGTCCCCGCTACTCAGGAGGCTCATGCAGGAGAATCACTTGAACCTGGGAGGTGGAGTTTGCAGTGAGCCAAGATCACACCACTGCACTCCATCCTGGCAACAGAGCAAGACTGTCTCAAAACAAAACAAATATGTGTGTGTGTGTGTGTGTGTGTGTGTGTGTGTGTGTGTGTGTGTGTAGACACTGTCTTCTGGAAATTTAATGTTGCTGAAGAGATATCCAAGACTAATATGCTTTTTTTCATCCTTTGTGGGGAACTTGTTTGTTCTCTTTGGATGCTGGTAGGATTTTCTTTATCCTTGAAGATATTGTTTGTCCTCTGGATGCAGTTAGGCATTGGATTTTTGTCCTTTGATAGGCAGATTCAGATGTGTCTTTGGCTCAGGATGGTTCTCTTCATGTGTTTCATTCATTATGGGTTCTGTTTCATTGTTCTCGTGTCTTTCAGAAAGAGCTGTAATCCACAGGTAAAAGCTGGTTCTCCTCCATCTCTCTCCTCTTCTCCTTTTCCTTTTAAAAGTTTCTCAGACATCTTTTCCCTATCACTGAAGCCATTTTCTTTTTTATTGACGCTGAACTTTGTCCTTTCCAGTTTTCTATTCTAATGTGGATTTTTATCTCAGTCTGTGGATTTATCTCATCCCTCATTCCTTGTGTCATTGACTTCATCATTTCTTGAATTCTCACTATGAAAAGTAGGTGCTGTCCTAATTTGCTGGCTTCCTCTGTGGCATGTCTTTGTTGTGTGTCTTTCCACAGCCCCATATTGGCTTCCTTCTGTTGATTAGTTTGTGAATATGGCAAGGTGTCTTTGACCCTGCCGCTCTCCAGACACTGACATGGGCGGGCTCTGCTTGAGCCTCGACTCTCACCAGGCTGCCCTGGAGTGGCTCACGACCAAATGGACTTGACCTGGGGAAGCGGTTGCTGAAGGCTCTTGCTGGAGCTCAGCCATCCAGTTCCTGGGGCCAGCTGGTGGAATCTGGCTCCCTGCGTGTGTGACCCTCAGCATTGATGGCTGGTATCGAGTCCTTTCTCAGAGTCGCCCTGGGGAGAGTACCTGGGGGTGTTGAGTGGGTGAAGTCCGTCTGGGAGAACCTCTGCTTCCCGCAGGATTTCTGTTCCTGTGTCTGTTCTTTTCCCACAGCTTCCTCATGAAGCATCTTCATGGTAGAGCTCCTGACTGTCCAGTCTTGGCCATGGCACAGGCTCTCCCCTTCCATGGCCAGGAGTAGCAGGGCTCTCAGCACTGGCCACTTCCTCAGGGGGTGGTGGACTCCAGTGCACCCTTCCTGCTCCCTCCATTTGAGCTACAGCAGGATGTGCCTTCACTTTGGCCGGTGATTGGGACCTGTTGGGACTTTTAGGGCTGCTGAAAATGATCCCTCTGCTCACCAATTGTATAATCCTTGGTCATTTCACATGGGTTCTGGTTTGAAGGAGGCCAAAGGGGAGGCTCTCCCAGAGCTAGGTGGGAACTGGACCATAAGATTTTTCACAGAGATTTGGGGTCTGGAATCCAGAAACCCTTTTTCCCCTTGTTCTGCCTGCCCCGGGAAGGGCCAAATGAATGCCAAGCAGAAGTGGCAGTGCCACAGTGCGCCAGAGTTGGGCAAAGCACAAGGCAGTGACAGGAAGTAGGAGGTCCCCACCCAGATGATCCTGGGTGTGGGTTGGGGGTCCATCTTCAGATGCCAGCAGGCCTGGGAGCCAGGGCTGTCATCTGCCGCTGTGTGGCCCTCCATGGGCACATCTGTAGAACGGTCTCCACACTGTGTAGACAGTGATGAAGGGTGCTGGAAGGCTGTGTGTTGGGTGCTTAGCATCATGTCTGTCCTCAGCATCGCCCCAGAGCCTCACAGCTGTGTTAGTTAAGCATGAGCACCTGTGTCAGGCAGGCCTTCATCTAGCCCTCTCCAGTGCTCCACTTGAGTGGGTGCCCACTTCCTGCCGGGACCCTGCTGGAAACGCCGTCCTGGGGATGGAGAGACATCACTGGGTAAGGAAGGAAGGACTCAGGATGGCATTTTGGCCTCCCACCTGCTAATCAGTCCCACCTCTCCCTGCTCCCTGTCTCTGCTCATCCCTTCAGTTTGTATCCAGGATGATTGCTGGTCTATCTCTAATTTCAGCCCCACTCCACCCATCTACCCCAAAGTGCCGAGGTAAAGTTTCTGCCCAGCACAGCAATGTGAGCCTGTCCAAATGCAAGCTGAATTCCGTGGGCCTGGCATTCAGAGTGCCTCAGCAGCTCCCACCCATTCCCGGTAAATGTGAGGCCACATCGTCCTGGCCCCTCCCCATCCCAGTTGCACATGCCTGCGGGCTCTGGGACCCCCAAGCTGCTGGGACGGTTCCACACCTGCCAGGCCCCTCTGCCCTCTTCACCCAGAAAGCCCTGTCTGTTCCCTGTCTCCTGCTGGCCTTGGCTTCTCCTGTAACTGTGCTGTGCTGTGATGGCCAAGATTTCTGAACCTGGCTCCCCTCACCCACCATCATCTGGGAAATTTATAAAAGGCAGATCACACAGTCAGTGGGACTATGTGTTTTTTCCCCGCACTTCACAGGCTGGGTAGTGATTATCAGTGCTGTTGTCTACCTTCTGATGAGGCTGTCAGCAGCCCTGTGTCAGCAGCTGAGGCTGCCTAATTCAACCATCTTCCTAATTCATGGCAGATAGGAGCTCTGTCAATAAGAAAAATAAGTGACGTGATGACCTAATATGTGTGTGATTGATCCCGATGAAAGGGAAGTTTGGCCAGGCGCGGTTGGCTGAGGTGGGGAGATTGCTCTGGGAGATTGCTCAGTCTGGGCAACATGGCAAAATCCTGTCTCTACCGAAAATACAAAAAATTAGCCAGGCAGGACGGTGAACATCTGTGGTTCCAGCCACCCTGGAGGCTGAGATGCAGTTTCATTAGTAACAGAAGGAGTCAAAAGGCTGCTCTACCTGGTGGCTGTAGCTGTCACATGTGTGAGTGCTTTTTAACGCCTGACAGCATCCCTCTGTTTGCCAGCTTCATTCCAGAGCCCAACATGAATGGATACGCAGAATTTCCCTCCAGCCCCAGTAACCCCACCAAGGAGCCCATGGAGCCCCAGCCCAGCCGGGTCCCACTGCAGGAAGACGTGGACATGAGCAGTGGCTCAAGCGGGCATGAGACCAACGAGAACTGCTCCATGGGGCGGGACTCGCAGGGCAGTGACTGTGATGACAGTGGGAAGGAGCTGCAGATGCTGGTGGAGCCACCGGACACCCACCAGAGGTGGGTTCACCCTCTGGCCAGATGGAGGCTGGACAGGTTTTTTTCTCGGTGCCTCCTTTCTGCTGTGATTTGATTGCTTTTGCAGTCTTTAAATCATGATTATCAAGTTTTTCAAGATTCTGAAAAGACTAAAATGTGCCAGGATCTGTCCTTCCTTATAAGGAGGCCTCCCTCGATTTCGCAGATCTGGTCCGGTCACCAACGGACAGGTACTTGGTAGTGTGAGATCTTGGGAGGCAGCAGCGTCAGGTAACCCAGCCAGCAGCTGCTTAGACGACACTGGGCAGTTTATAGAAGAGGAACTGCCTCCTGTTGTCGTGTGTTTCTGTGTCCTGGTACTTAGTTTTTCTGATGTCTGAAGGTTTTATGTTCCAGTTTTATCTTAACCTTGTATTTTTAAGACATTATCTTACTATGGTGTTATTTAGCCTTTTATGACTGGTAGGATGGCAGGAGAAGATGTGGCTGGGGCATACAGTTGCCTAAATTTTGCTTTTATTTCTTGTTTTCATAGTCCAGATGCCTTTAGCCTGATGATGGCAAAATCTGAACACAACCCCTCTACAAGTGGCTGCAGGTAAGGCTCATTAGAACTTCGTATGTAGAGTCTTTAGAAAAATTGAAAGATTTCTTATTGGAGGTTAGTTGTTTGAGAGTGACGTCACTTTTTTTAAACCCTGCTAACACCCATCTGTGTGGCCGTGTGGGTACGAACGCAGCCTTACTCTGGCCCTTCAGATGCTGACTACGTCCCCGCATGCAGTCCAGAGCCCCCAGGATGTTGCTCCAGCACCTGTAGCTCCTCCCAGCTCTACTCGAAGCTGACTTTGCCTGAGTCTTGGGCATTTTCATCTGAAACATTCTTCATCCTTCTTAGGTGTTTGTACCAAACTTAGCCTTTTGTCAATTTTCTTGTCACCTCTGGAGCAAAACCCAGCTCCTTGTCCAGGGTGTGTGGGCACTTTGCATTGCCTGAGAAACCTTGACTTCATCATTCCTTCGGCACCCTCTGTTCTGAGGAGGCCCGTCTTCATCAGCCAGTGCCCCGCTGTCCTCTCTCTCTCTAGCATCTCTGTATCATTAATTAATGTTTGAAGACCCTTCTCCACAAGCCCCATTTCTCTGTGTTCGTGGCTCACATGTCTCAGGAAGTCACTTTGCTGTCCTCTGTAATCCTATCACTTAGTCCTCCTTTACCTGGGGCAGGGAAGGAGGGCACAGCTCAGTGCACAGTCCACTGCGCCAGACCGGGTTGACCAGTATCCTTTCCTAAGCAAAGCCTAGCTCTAACCCTTGAGGGAAACAACACAGTTGGGGGGGCTTCTCCAGCATTCAGTTGGGGCAGAGCAGTGATTCTTGACCAGGGACAGTTTGTCTCCCGGCAAGAAGCATCTGTCAATGTCTGCAGACAGCTCGGATTGTTGTGCCTCGCTGGGGTCTTCCTGGCCTATTGTGGGTGAGACCAGGGATGCTGACAAATGTCCTGCAGAGCCCCACAAAGGACCACCTCGACCAAAATGTTTCTAGAGCTGAGGCTTAGAAACTGGATGAGAGGCACGTTTCTTCAGGAAAGGATGCCTAGGAAGCTAACATTTGGCTGCCTCTTTCTTGAATCCTGCAGTAGCGACCAGTCTTCAAAGGTGGACACTCACAAAGAACTGATAAAAACACTAAAGGAGCTGAAGGTCCACCTCCCTGCAGACAAGAAGGCCAAGGGCAAGGCCAGTACACTGGCCACCTTGAAGTACGCCCTCAGGAGCGTGAAGCAGGTGAAAGGTACGTCTGCCCCGCACATCTGCTCCAAACCTATAGAAATATGTTTTAGATCCCCCAAACTAGAGCTTGGATTGTGTTGACTTTTTAAAACTCAAGGCTCATCACAGCTCACTGTAGCCGCGACCTCCTGGGCTGCCAGGAGCCTCTCCTGCCACAGCCTCCTGAGTAGCTGGGACCACGGGCATGTGCCACCACGCCCAGCTAATTTTTGTATTTTTTTGTAGAGATGGGATCTCACTGTGTTGCCCAGGCTGGCCTCAAACTCCTGGGCCTGAGCAGTCCTCCCAAATAAGCTTCCCAAAGTTCTGGGATTACAGGTGTAAGCCACCGTGCCTGACCTGTCCTTTTTCTTCACAGTGGAAACTACCAGCTCCTGAACTTTGAAGAATTCCTCAAATTTGTTGGTCCATTGTGATGAGCAGAGCAGGCAGGGACCACCGGTGTCAGCCAGGCTGGGGAAGGGAAGTGCCCTGCAGAGCATGCGCACACCTACTGCCAGCTGGGTGTGAGCACCTCCCACTCTGTGGAGCTGTGCCTTTGTTCACGCGTTGCACCCATGCTCTAAGGGGCTGGTGGATCCTGTACATTAGAAACATCCATAGAAATAGAAAAACCTGAAAGGCTTGAAGGTGAAGTGGTAATGTGTTCTGTTACCATCAGCTGTTTCAAAGCACAGCATGCAGTCAGGGCAAGGTTCTGCGCTAGTGATCGCGGGTGTAAACTCAGATTTCCAGCAGTCCACATTTTTTAATGTTTGGGCAGTTTTTCATCAGCAGTGAACAGGCATCAGCACTGATCTCTGGAGTCCCTTGAGCCAGGTGTGGAAGGGTTGCTCTGCCATGTGTTGGCTTGGGCTTGCATTTTTAGGTGTTGTCTTTGGGTGTCCTTGAAGTTTCTCTGCAGGCTCCTCCCTGATCCCATTATCCATTTTGTGAGGGTTGATATAGATAGAGCAAGGTGCCTCGGCTGCTTGTCAGTGCTGGTCAGGTCTAAAGTTACTGCATGGAAATCCGGTTCCCCTGGGATGTGCACCCCGCCAAGGAGGACGCCACTCTGGGGCTGCATGCCTGTGGAGGCCGCGTTTTCCAGGAGGAGCTGGAGAGGAGAGTTCATTCTGATCATCTGGGCTGCTCGGTTCTCAAGTGATTCTGTCCATTTAGGGTGTTTCCCTGCTGGCATCTGCAGTAACTTCAGCGCTCAGAAGCTCTGCCACGGGGAGACATTTTCTACACTTTCCAGCAGTTTATATCTTAATTTCAAAGCGTACTCAGAAATGTGCCTGTTTCTGAAATTGCCGAAGGTGGCAAAACTGAAAGCAGATGAGCCCCATCTGTGGGTCCAAAGGTCTCCCTACCACATTGCAGGAAGCACACGCGTAGCAGAAGCCTGGCTCAGACTCCTCATGCAGCCCCAGGTTTTATCTGTGCAGGGCCTAGTGACCCCTGAAGGCAAGTGGCGGCCTCGAGCTGGCTCCTTTGCTCCCTCGTGGAGTAGGGGCCAGTGTGGCCATGAGCACTAGCACCCAGAGACAGGCTTGTCGCCCCAGAGCCCACCGGATGAGCCCAGAATGACATGGGAACTCAGATGGAGTGGCCCTCATCTTCAGAATCTATTTTGAAAACTTTTTTTTAAATGTTGTTTCTTTTTAAAAACTTTTTTAAAAATGTGCCTGCTATTTTTTTTTAAGCAGTTGATTCTGCCTGGATGGGGGTGTCTGGTGGCATCACCCGGGGAGTCAGATGTACAAGGGCTGCCATAAGTTCCTGTGTGGAAACGTGGCTGTATCATCATGATTAAAGACCCTTCTGGGCCAGGCACGGTGGCTCATGCCTGTAAAATCAGCACTTTGGGAGGCCAAGGTGGGCAGATCATGAGTTCAAGGGATCGAGACCATCCTGGCCAACATGGTGAAACCTAGTCTCTACTAAAAATACAAAAATTAGCTGGATCTGGTGGTGCACACCTGTAGTCCCTGCTACTTGGGAGGCTGAGGCAGAAGAATTGATTGAACTCGGGAGGTGGAAGGTATGGTGAGCCAAGATCGTGCCACTGCACTCCAGCCTGGCGACAGAGCAAGACTCCATCTCTCTCTTAAAAAAAGAAAAAAAAAAAAGACCCTTCTGGAGGCCAGGAGTAGTGGATCACCTGAGGTCAGGAGTTTGAGAACAGCCTGGCCAACATTGTGAAACCCCATCTCTACTAAAAATATAAAAATTAAGCTGGATACGGTATCCAGCTTAATTATGATGCCTGTAATACCATCACTTTGGGAGGCTGAGGCGGGAAGATCACGAGGTCAAGAGATTGAGACCATCCTGGCCAACATGTTGAAACCCCATTTCTACTAAAAATACAAAAATTAGCTGGGCATGGTGGCACACGCCTGTAGTCCCAGCTACTCGGGAGGCTGAGGCAGGAGAATAACTTGAACCCAGAAAGCAGAGGTTACAGTGAGCCAAGATTGTGCCACTGCACTCTGGCCTGGCAACAGAGCAAAACTCCATCTTAAAAAAATAATAATTAAAAATTAAAAAAACGTTAGTTGGGCATGGTGGTGGGTTCCCGTAATCCCAGCTACTCGGGAGGCTGAGGCAAGAATCGCCTGAACCCAGAAGGCAGAGGTTGCAGTGAGCCGAGATTGTGTCATTGCACTCCAGCCTGGGCAACAAGAGCAAAACTCCATCTCAAAAAAAAAAAAAAAAAAAAAAAAAACCTGGAGAACATGGAGGGTAGCTGGAATTCTGTGACCATATTACCTTAAATAATGTAGTTGCCACTTTCAAAAATTGTATAATCAAAGGCCTTCTGATGTTTTAGGGGAAAAAATCCTGACTTTTGTTTGTGAGTCTGTTTTGCCTTCACGTTTCCATGTGTTCTGTGTCCCAGGAAGACAGGGTCTATATCCCACGTTTTCGTTTGAGAAAGGTAGAGCCCCCAGTTTGTAAGAGCGAGGACTGTCTCTAGCCAAGTGCTGAGTTCTGCCCGCTGAGTGCGAGCCCTGTCTCTCCTGCAGCCAGTGAAGAGTATTACCAGCTGCTGATGTCCAGCGAGGGCCACTCCTGCGGAGCAGACGTGCCTTCCTACACCGTGGAGGAGATCGAGAGCGTCACCTCTGAGCACATCGTGAAGAATGCCGTAAGCCTCTTCCCCTGGAAAGTTTCTTTTTAAACAGCAGGAGTTCTTCCTCCAGGCCAGCTAGCTCAGCGCTGTGGCCAGTGGCCATAAGGCAGGAGCGTTTTGGGTTTCAGCAGTTAAGTTCCCACCTCTAAAAGAAAGAACGTGATTCTGGAAGTAGCATTCGTGTTCTGTACTTCTGCCTTCTGTGAGACTGTCTTCCTTGTCCCTGGCCAATTTTGTCCTGTAGCTCATGGTGCAAGGGCAAACCCAGTGTGACTGAATTGGGGGCTCTGGGTTTTCATGTCCTCAAGGTGAGGAGACAGACTTAGTGACAGTCAGTTCACTTGTCCAGAGCTTTGCGGTCATGAGGGGGGTGCTGGAATTTTACAAGCCCATGCGTTTTAAGCACACCAAAAGCTGGGTCCCCTTGGAGGGTGCATGGGCCGCATACACACATACCTACGCTACCACCCCGATTTCTCAGCCAGTGAGAACAAATGTAAGGGCCAGTGGGGACTCCACATGTGCTGGGACCATGGTGAAGCTGGCCTCTTAACAGGGCTCCCTAATCATTCCCATCTTCTGCCTCCAGAGTAACCCCCAGGCAACCCCCAGCCCTGAGCCCAGAGGGCCATCCAGCAGGGAGAGCACCCATGGTGGGCTGGAGGGGCCCTAGCAGAGGCATCTACTCCCCAGGAAGCCCCAAAACCCTGGGAGAGAGCAAGGCTGGTGGAGGTTGATGGGGCAGGCCAAGTGAGCAGAAGGTCCCCCACCTTCCAGTCTCCCAGCCTGAACACCAGGCTCACTTTCTAAGACAGTGGGGGTGAGTGGCACCTCCCAGGGAGTGGAGGCAGCTGGGGTTTCTTCCAGCAGTAGAACCCTGATGTGTTGTTTCAAATTATATCATGTTGGACCCGCCCAGTAACTGTAACAGGTGTAACAGTTAAAGAGGAAAGAAACACACCAAGGGGTTTGGCAGTCAAAAACAGGTTTTCTTCCATTAAAACCTGAGAGGCGCTCCTGGCCGATTGGTCAGAAGTACTTTCTCTTACAGACTAAGAGTATACATTGGTTTCAGGGTGAGGGGGCGTATCACAAGCTTGGAATATTTTATGTGTGTGGAGAAGTTTATGGTGGGGTTGGAATCTAGAGGGTAGGTTATCTTGGGGCAGGCACCTTTCTGGCCCGGAGTGGGGGTTATCTCGGGGCTGGCATGTCTGGTCAGGGAGGAGTTTGGAATGTCTCTGGTTGGAGATGGTTATTTGTGGTTTATGGTCATGCTGACTGTAGCCATTAGGCTGATGCCCCTTGGATTTAGGCAGTTTTTTATTAAGGTGAACTTTAGCATGAGGGACTCGTCCGTGATACCAAGGCTCCTGCTCGGTCAGCAGGAAAGATGGGGTTTTGGTCAGGACTAGGCAAGGGGCTCCGCGAGCTCTCCACCTCTGCCCCTCCCAGTGGGCGGCTCCCTCCAGCCTGCCTGCCTGAGTCGGATGTGCGTCTGCCTGTCTGGCCTGCTCACCATAGCCCTGCTCCTCCTCTTCAGGATATGTTTGCCGTGGCTGTGTCCCTGGTGTCTGGGAAGATCCTGTACGTCTCTGACCAGGTTGCATCCGTATTTCACTGTAAGAGAGATGCCTTCAGCGACGCCAAGTTTGTGGAGTTCCTGGCGCCTCATGATGTGGGCGTGTTCCACAGCTTTACCTCCCCGTACAAGCTTCCCTCGTGGAGCGTGTGCAGTGGAGCAGGTGAGGTCATCGAGGAAGCGCCTTGCTCCCTCTGGGGGCCGGGGGAGGGGCCAGGAGCTGGGCCCACCCCAGATGTGGGGCAGGCTCCCAGCCTCCCCTCTGCACTCGGAGCCCACCTGTCGGGGCCGCCAGCTGCCCACTCTGGCAAAGGTAAAAGATAAGCAGTTGTTCGTCTCGTCAGAATACATTTAGAGGAAAAAATAGTCTTTTCATAGATTTCAGAGAAAGAAAACCATTAGACATTTTGGAAATGAAGTTGTTTTGTAAAGCTGAAATCTTGCTGCCTTTGCAGTCGGGGAGGCGCGGTCTCAGGGCAGTGGGAAACTTGAGCTCCCTGCAGTTGGGCGTCCCCTACCACTTTGGCAGCCACAACCAGCGAGTGGGTCATGTCCCGTAGTGACTTCCTTCCTGAGGGTTCTTCACCTTGACCAGGGCTGGCTTTGGGTATATAGACTGTGAGGTCCCTGGGAAGATGCAGCCGGCCCCTAAGGCAAGGCAGGCCGAGTCTGTCTGCACTGTGGGTGGCAGCCTCCGTGGCTGCCCTGCCTGCCACTGTGGCCCCATCTACCCTGTCTCATTTCCAGGCTCTGGTCCCCAGTCACGCCCTGTCAGTGGGGTCTGGTCCAGTCCCTGGAGCCAGCTGGGGGGTGTGCTGGCCTCTGGGCCTCTGCCAGTGCCTCTGACCCCCTGACTCTCCTCAAGGCCTCCCGTGCCCCAGCTCCTCACTGCCTAGCTAAGTCAAGGACCAGGTGAATTCTCAGGGGCCTTTCCAAGCTGGTGATTTTACATCATTTTCTGTAACTAGTCATTGCCCCTACTTTCCTCATTTCTTCTGCGTAGAGGAAATGCTATGTGAAAGACCAAGATCTAAGATTTTTTTTCTTAATTTAGATTCCCACGAAAGCAAAGATTTCTTTTTTTAAAATCCCTTTCAACTATTAGGGGAAACACCTCTTCCTTCGTTTCTGATGAGGTCGCCCGATTGATTTCATGTTTTCACTAGACCTTTCACATTTTAAATGAGGTTACTATTTTACCAAGATACCGATGTAAGCCTTGAAATGCTGAGTTGTTTCTATTAGAACTGACTATCCCGAAAATACGTAGTAAGAAATGTTCTGTTTCGCTGTGTCTAGGCTCCCGCACACCTACCCCAGAGTCTGAGGCAGCTGAGAGGCCAAAGAAAGAGGCTGACAAATTCAGTTTCTTAGAAGGAAACGTTTAACAGGGTCTTAAGAACAGAAGCCATGTGTGTGTTGTGGGTGGCGACCAGACAAGACTGGATCCTAGTGCCGTTCTCCAGACCCAGGGCTTCCCAGGGAACTGGCAGGAATGTGTCCTAAGGGCAGGATTTAACTTAAGTACCTGCTCTTACTGAGGGACAAGAGGGAAATGAAATCTCCCTGGACTTGGCAGAGGTCAGCACAGAGGCTTCGCTTCCAAGGTGGGGCGGCTGTGGCCTCCACAGCTTTCTGTGTCAGTGTTCTGTATGTTTGTGAAGAGTGCTCAGTTGTGGGTTGGTTGGTTGTGGCAGTGCACCGTGAGTGTGCTCAGTTGTGGGTTGTTGTGTTTGCGGCAGTGCACCGTGAGTGTGCTCAGTTGTGGGTGGGTGTGTTTGCGGCAGTGCACCGTGAGTGTGCTCAGTTGTGGGTGGGTGTGTTTGCAGCAGTGCACCGTGAGTGTGCTCAGTTGTGGGTGGGTGTGTTTGCGGCAGTGCACCGTGAGTGTGCTCAGTTGTGGGTGGGTGTGTTTGCGGCAGTGCACCGTGAGTGTGCTCAGTTGTGGGTGGGTGTGTTTGCGGCAGTGCACCGTGAGTGTGCTCAGTTGTG
This sequence comes from Saimiri boliviensis, assembly GCF_048565385.1. Classification (NCBI taxonomy): domain Eukaryota; kingdom Metazoa; phylum Chordata; class Mammalia; order Primates; family Cebidae; genus Saimiri; species Saimiri boliviensis. Next base: position 3,476,703 of record NC_133453.1, read on the forward strand.
GGTTGTTGTGTTTGCGGCAGTGCACCGTGAGTGTGCTCAGTTGTGGGTGGGTGTGTTTGCGGCAGTGCACCGTGAGTGTGCTCAGTTGTGGGTGGGTGTGTTTGCGGCAGTGCACCGTGAGTGTGCTCAGTTGTGGGTGGGTGTGTTTGCGGCAGTGCACCGTGAGTGTGCTCAGTTGTGGGTTGTTGTGTTTGTGGCAGTGCACCGTGAGTGTGCTCAGTTGTGGGTGGGTGTGTTTGTGGCAGTGCACTGTGAGTGTGCTCAGTTGTGGGTTGTTTGCGGCAGTACACCATCAGTGTGCTCAATTGTGGGTTGGTTGTGTTTGCAGCAGTGCACCATGAGTGTGCTCAATTGTGGGTTGGTTGTGTTTGTGGCAGTGCACCGTGAGTGCTCAGTTGTGGGTGGGTGTGTTTGTGGCAGTGCACCGTGAGTGTGCTCAGTTGTGGGTTGGTTGTTTGCAGCAGTGCACCGTTGAGTGTGCTCAGTTGTGGGTGGGTGTGTTTGTGGCAGTGCACTGTGAGTGTGCTCAGTTGTGGGTTGGTTGTTTGCAGCAGTGCACCGTTGAGTGTGCTCAGTTGTGGGTGGGTGTGTTTGTGGCAGTGCACCGTGAATGTGCTCAGTTGTATATTGGTTGTTGTTTGCGGCAGTGCACTGTGAATGTGCTTAGTTGTGGGTTGGTTGTTGTGTTTGCAGCAGTGCACCGTGACTGTGCTCAGTTGTGGGTGGGTGTGTTTGTGGCAGTGCACCATGAGTGTGCTCAATTGTGTGTTGGTTGTGTTTGCAGGAGTGCACCGTGAATGTGCTCAGTTGTGGGTTGTTTGTGGCAGTGCACCATGAGTGTGCTCAGTTGTGGGTTGTTGTTTGTTGCAGTGCACCGTGAGTGTACTCAGTTGTGGGTGGGTATGTTTGTGGCAGTGCACCGTGACTGTGCTCAGTTGTGGGTGGGTGTGTTTGTGGCAGTGCACCATGAGTGTGCTCAGTTGTGGATTGGTTGTTGTGTTTGCAGCAGTGCACCGTGACTGTGCTCAGTTGCGGGTAGGTGTGTTTGTGGCAGTGCACCGTGAGTGTGCTCAATTGTGGGTTGGTTATTGTGTTTGCAGCAGTGCACCGTGACCGTGCTCAGTTGTGGGTGGGTGTGTTTGTGGCAGTGCACCGTGAGTGTGCTCAGTTGTGGGTTGGTTGTTGTGTTTGCAGCAGTGCACCGTGACTGTGCTCAGTTGCGGGTAGGTGTGTTTGTGGCAGTGCACCGTGAGTATGCTCAGTTGTGGGTTGGTTGTTGTGTTTGCAGCAGTGCACCGTGAGTGTGCTCAGTTGTAAACTGGTGTGTTTGCAGAAGCATCATTTATTTTTTTGAAAATGTAAAAATTCTGGTGCTAAAATTTTAGCGCTGCATAATTTGGAGTGTACCACACTCATGAAGTATATGTAATTTTAGTCGGAAATGTAATAGAAGATTTCTCACCTAAAGGATTCACTTTGTGTTTCGATAAATTTTCAGTTTTCGCTTTCTTGATTCCGCTGCTCTTCTGTCTGAGAAATGAGGAACATTATTTAGTTGTTTATTTGGATGAATGACTTTGGTCTTTTTCTTTTAGATTCTTTTACTCAAGAATGCTGCATGGAGGAGAAATCTTTCTTTTGCCGTGTCAGGTAAGCCTGGTTCCCAGTTTTTAAATTAGAAAACCCTACAAACATTTCACCCCAGGGCCTGTCACAGGGCTTAGGAGGCCCATGTGTTCCCCGCTCCACTTGAGGCTGGAGGGGCATGAGCCCTACCTGCAGGGACCCAGCACGCCTGTTTCTGAAGTCGAACTGAAATCACAGTTGCATTTTAAATATGTACAGTTCACTAGAATGCGGCCAGCGGTGAAGTGACTTCTCCTGCCCCTCATGGAAAATGGTAGCCAGGGGACCCTGCACTTTCTGTCTGCCCCACGGTCCACAGAGACTCTGAAAGCACCTGCAGCCTTCGGCTGTCTGTGCTTTTTTCTGGGGAGAGACCCACAGCTTTCCCCACAGGGTTTTGGTCCACAACAGGGTGACTGAGCATTCAGTTGCAGTGTCGAGAATGACCCTGGGCCAGACTCTGGCACCCTCAGAAGTCAAGGGCGAGGACCCCTGGTGGGAGCAGCACCCCTTTCCAATCTGCTTTACCCGTGCAGAGTGCAGGCTGCTCTGGAGAGGGGCTGCGGCAGGCTCCCACTGGATGGGTGTTGCCCGATTTGCCCTTCAGTATGGAGGGACTCAGGGGGGCAGGAGGGCAGGCCCAGCCCCAGCTCCTTAGGCAGAGCAGAGGTGCACATCGCCTGCAGCGTGGCCTGGGTCCCAGGTGAGGAGGGAACAGAACAGGGAACTGTTCCTGTGTCACCTTTCCAAACTTTGAGTGCTGCTCTTCTCCACAGGGTCGGGAAAAGCCACGAGAATGAGGTCCGCTACCACCCCTTCCGCATGACTCCCTACCTGGTCACGGTGCGGGGCCAGCAAGGTGCTGAGAGTCAGCTTTGCTGCCTTCTGCTGGCAGAGAGAGTGCATTCTGGTTATGAAGGTAACAGCCAGGCCGCGTTGTCTCTGGCTGCCCCCTCAGTTACTCCTGTGGTTCAGACTTAGCATCTGTACCGAGGACTCCCAGTTGCAGTTCCCTAGCCTTGGCCTCTGCTGCACCTGGGGCAGAGTCTCCATCTTTCTGGACATCAGCACAGGCCACCTGGCATCTGGCCATCCCCACGGCAGATTGAGGCATCTGGACACGAACATCTCACCCTGTGCACACCAGCGCCATGACCCCTTCTCCCCTTCCCCTGGCTGCCCTGCTTTTTGTCCACAAAGTAGGAATAGCCCTGACAGGTCCGGGGCCCCGCCTCCCTCCCATCTTCATCCCCTGCCTCATGTCTCAGCCTCGTGGGCCCTCTGTGAAGGGCCCTGATGTCGCTGCCTGCTCCAGTACCCCAACTTCTTCCTCAAGCTGCAGTAAATAGAGTGCTGGGATCCCTCCCTCTCCACCTTGGCCCATCTTACCTTTTCCTGAAATTTCCTTTTTTCCCAGACAGACATGCACTGGCTGCTCCAGGCGAGTCAGCCTCCACACAAGGCTTGCTGTGCCTCTGTATGCCCTGTATCAGAGACAGGGTTTCACCTGGTCTCTGCTCCTGCTGTCATCTCACCTGCAGAACCTGGTCATTGGGCCAGCTCACCTCTGGCCCATGACTGTCTAGGTCCCACTAGTTCTTCTGGCTACCCCACCCCCAAAATAATATCTGGGGCCTTCTCTTGAAACCCAGAGGATACAAAGCATTGTGCCACCTTGATCAATCCTTCTTGTGATCCCTCTTAAGAGCCTGCTTTGTGGCATCTTGATTCTTGTAATGGCCGAAATCCCTGGCCAGTAACTGTAGGTGCTCAGCATGGCTGCTGAGCGAGTCACATGATCTCCAAATTCCCAGAAGGCAGGTGCAGTCTGCAGCTGCTGAACCCGGAAGCCAGCTGAGTCCATGCTGTGCTGTGCTCATCACCTTCTTGGTGGCGAATGACAGCTTTTTTTTTTTTTTTCTTTTTTAAGAGATGTAGTCTTGCTCTGTTGGCCAGGCTGGAGTGCAGTGGTGTGATCTCAGCTTACTGCAACCTCCATCTCCCTGATTCTAGTGATTCTCCTGCCTCCGCCTCCTGAGTAGCTGGGACTACAGGTGCATGCTGCCACATCCAGCTAATTTTTTGTTTGTTTGTTTGTTTGTTTTGTATTTTAGTAGAGACAGGGTTTCACCGTGTTGCCCAGGCTGTTCTTGAACTCCTGAGCTCAGGCAATCCACCCGCCTTGGCCTCCCAAAGTTCTAGGATTACAGGCGTGAGCCATCACGCCCAACCAAATGACACAAATGACAGCTTTTTTAAAAAGCACTTTTTTTTTTTTTGAGATGGAGTTTCACTCTTGTTGCCCAGGCAGGAGTGCAGTGGTGTGATCTTGGCTCACTGCAACCTCCGCCTCCCTGGTTCAAGCAATTCTCCTGCCTCAGCCTCCCGAGTAGCTGGGATTACAGGCATGTGCCACCACACTCGGCTAATTTTGCATTTTTAGTAGAGGGGTTTCTCCATGTTGGTCAGGCTGGTCTCAAACTCCTGACCTCAGGTGATCCGCCCTCCTTGGCCTCCCAAAGTGCTGGGATTACAGGCATGAGCCACCACGCCCAGCTAAAAAAACACTTCTTAAAAGTGATAGAAATATTTTAAGTATGTGACTTTCTTTACAATGTTTGATGTGTTCCTGCCTATATTATCGAATGTTCTTTTCCAAATATTCAGTAAGGTTTAGAGAGGGTTCTTACGGTTCAACAAGTTATTTCCCTAAACTACCAGAGTCTCCTTCAAGAATGACGAATATTGGAATTTTGAATGTTTTATCTATGAATTGAGGAGAATTTTGGATCTATGACTCACTTTATGCAAATTTGTCCACCTTTGTCTAGTTTCTAAACTGTGAAGTTCTCCAGTACAATGACGTTTGCTAAGAAATCTGAACCCAGACCAGGTGGAGTGGCTCATGCCTGTAATCTGGCACTTTGGGAGGCTGGGGTGGGAGGATCACTTGAGCCTGGGCAATTGAGACTATCCTGATTAACATAGTGAGATACTGTCTCATTAAAAAAAAGAAGAAAAGAAATTTGAATCCAAGTATATAACTCATTTTTTTGAAAAATAATTTGTCAGATCACTCTAGTTTCATCCTAAAAATCATAAAGATGGCCTTCCAGCTTTATTTTGCTAAGAGTAGTCTCTACGTGGTCTGTGTGGTTTTGTTAACATGGCAGTTCCAATTGACTAGACTAACCCTAGCATGCAAAGAAGCTGAGAAGGCCGGCTGGTGATCCCACGGCCAGCGGCGGGTCTGCTCTGCCCTCAGTGCGACAGGCTCTGTTATTCCGAGTCCGTGTTTTAATTTTTTTCTTTAGCTGCTCATTACTCCATATCCACAGGGTATTTTCTGGTAGTTTTAATTTAACATTAAATATGTATTTCTTGGGATCACAAATGTGTGCAATGTTCTGTTCTTTCAGCTCCTAGAATTCCTCCTGAAAAGAGAATTTTTACAACCACCCATACACCAAATTGTTTGTTCCAGGATGTAGATGAGAGGTAAGTGGTCTTGGCCCACCCACTTTTTCATGTTTTTGATATAAAAGCTATTTGGCTAACGCTAAGCCTGCATATTGGTTTTATAATTACATGATAATGGACAAAAATATATAATTATACACAGGCAATGAAATAATTATGGAGTTACACTGAAAACTTCCTAAGATATGCACATGGTATAATTGAGGCTTTCTGGAGAGCTGGTGATTGTTCTAATTGAGCCTGTCTTAATTATCCCATGTAAACGAGTTTGGAGTAGATGATAGTATAGACAGAGGCGGTGTTGCCTGGGACCAGTGTCCAGGGGAAGCTGGGGGTGCCATTGGCTGGATCCCAGCAGAAGTCCATCTTCCAGCCTGTGTGCTGGAGGCTGCTTGCGGGGATAGGATTTTCTCCATGCCTCAAAGCCCCACTCAGTTCCCCCTCTCTAGGTCTCCCACTCAGGGTGCTGTAGCAGGTGCAAATGGTCCCAGTGAGATTTGGGAGCACCCTTGTTCTGAGTGGGTTCTGCCCTGACCATACATATTCTCCCAGCTCCTCCTCCACAGATGCACGAAGACTCGGAAACCACTTGGGCCGGCTGGGTACAGTGGCTTATACTTACAATCCTAACAGTCTGAGAAGCCGAGATAGGAGGATCACATGTGGCTAGGAGTTCGAAACCAGCCTGTTTGAAACCAGGAATTCAAAACGTGGCCAGACCCTGTCTCTACAAAATAAAAATAAAAATTAGCTAAGTGTGGTATTCTGCACCGATGGTCCCAGCTACTCAGAGGCTGAGGCAGGGGAATCACTTTAGCCTAGGAGTTCAAGGTTATGGTGAGCTATGATTGCACCGCTGCACTCTAGCCTAGGTCACAGAAAAAGACCCTATCTCAAAAAAAAAAAAGAAAAGTGTGGGCCACTGGCAGTAGTCACAGAAGTGTCACCTCAGAAGATACCACAGGAAATGGACCAAGAAGCAGCAATGAGCTGCACTTCCTGAAATGCACCAGGTCACCTCCTCGAAGCTATGGGGATCAAGTCCTCTCCCCCTTCTGCTCTTGGCCCAGGGACACAGGCCCGCACCCTTGGAGCCAGGGCCATCCAGCTTTCTGGGGAGGCTCTGTGGGTAAAAAGGGATCTGTCACTTCCAGCTCCAGCTTGCTCAGGTGTGTCCGCTGGGCCGCCTGGGCAGAGCCAGCGGAGGCAGTGTCCAGACGCAGGCTTCTGGACACCACGCTGCCCTGCAGAACCAGGATCTTGGGAGGGCGGGGCCTGGGGCTGTGCATATGTAAAGCAGCCTCGGGAGATTGTGCTTCCTTCAGAGATCTGAGAACAGTCTGTAACCCACTCCCCCACCAACATGGTGTCCAGCTCAGCCCTGCACAGGGAGGTTGGCAGACAGGTGCACATGGCATTAGGGCCACAGTCTGTGAGCTCCTTCATGAAGCCTGGTGTGTGGCCTGGCTCACAGAGCCCAAGGCCAGCCGGAACAGGTGGCCAGGACTCCCCTCGCTCTCCCCTCCTGCTTTTCACCCTCCACCCCCTTTCCTCTCCCTCCTCTTCCTTCTCCCCTTCTTTTTCCTCCTGCTCCTCTCCTCTTCCTTCCTCTTCCTCCTCCTTCAGCCAGGCTTTGATGGGGTGGATGCCAGGAACATTCTGTATGTCCTGTCTAAAGGAAATCATGAGGCCTGGAGAGAGAGCCTCAGACAAGGAGGAGGAAATCAAAGAATAACAGCACCAGGCCCTTGAGAAAGTTCTGCACCATGGTCTAAAGACTCACAGGGAAAATCCTTCCACACAAGCAGCAGAGTTTGAGGAAACCCATTTGGATGCCGCAGTGTTAAGAGGCAGCTTGGAAGAGATCGCCGGCGGAGCCAGCAGAGGGCGCTGCCGAAGTTCGGCTGGGTCTTGCGAGGAGCAAAGCCACAGCTCTGGGAGGCAGCATGAGGGCACGGAGCAGAGGCCTGTCCAGCCGCCGAGACTCCAGAGAAGCCACAGTGAGCCAACTGGACGCCAAGGCCAGAGTCACACGAGACCAGGCTGGAAAAGATGCACATAGAAAGGGTATCCCAAGGCCCAGGCGAAACCTGTTAAGCAAAAATCCATGCCAGGCCACATGTGGCCAAACTGATGAGTGACACAGAAAAAGAAAAAGATGCTGGAAGGAAAAAACCAAGAACATGATCATGACTTATCATTTGGGAGGTGAAAAGCCCCAGCGGAGGGAGCCTGCTTCTGCATCCTAGAAGCTGGGCCTTCGATTGCTATTGGTTGGAACTCTAACTGGTCTTCTATTAGTCCAGCTTCCAAATTGTGATCTTGGAGGGTGCGGGGTGGAGTTTGGAGTATATCTTCCCTTTCCAGGGAATAAGATGGATCTCAGCGACAATCTCCACTGTTTGGACACCGATCCTAGCATGTGTCTGCTTGCCTTCCAGGGCGGTGCCTCTCCTGGGCTATCTACCTCAGGACCTGATTGAGACCCCGGTGCTTGTGCAGCTGCACCCCAGTGACAGGCCCTTGATGCTGGCCATCCACAAAAAGAGTAGGTCCCCTTTTCACAGGAAATCCTAACGTGTTTGGTGGAAACTTGGGCACTCTTGGGGCTTCTTCTTGGGACCAGTCTGGCTCTGACAGGTCAGATCAGCTAAGGACAAGCGGGTGGTAGATGCCCGCCTCACCGCCTCACTCCTGGCACTGCAGTGCCCAGTGGAGTCGAGAGAGTGGTGAACTCACATGAGTTCCTTTGTGGCCAGTTGTTCTCAGGCCATGACCTGAGTCTGTAGCATCTCATGTTTACTGTTGACTTCAGTGGCACGTGGGAGGAGGGGAGACTGATTCATCTGCGGCTAGGAAGGTTCTGACCAGGCCAGGGAGTGCACAGTGTGTGTCCTCACCAAGCACAGCCCTCTTAGACGCCAGTGACACTCCAGCAGAGGCGAGACACAGGATGCAACAGCTCCTGCTGGAAACAGCATCCTTATAATTGACAGCAAAAGCGGGAGGTTGAAGGCAGTAGCTTTGGAGAAGTATTCACACCCCTAAAGTTTGCAGATGGTCCTAGGCCTGAGTGAGTCTTGACTTGCCTTTGTACTGCAAACTCTGCTTGCTCCCCTTTTCCTCTGAATGCTGGCTTTTGCTCTCCTAGTCCTGCAGTCTGGGGGCCAGCCTTTCGACTATTCTCCCATTCGGTTTCGTGCCCGGAATGGGGAGTACATCACGCTGGACACCAGCTGGTCCAGCTTCATCAACCCATGGAGCAGGAAAATCTCCTTCATCATCGGGAGGCACAAAGTCAGGGTGTGAGTACTCTAATGGCCTGAGGCGGGCAGGGGTCTTGGGTGGGGATTCCAGGCTGTTGTCACCTCACAGCAACAGACAGCCTCGGGAGGGACTGAGGCCGAGACCAAAACTGCCTCCTGCCCGCAATCTGGAGCCCCAGGCCGGCAGGCAGGGGTGACCTGTCCCCTGCCCCCACGTGGGAGGAACCTCCTTCAGGCAGAGCCTGGGGGGCTGCAGGGGAGGGGCAGAGGGCCCGCCCAGGCAGGCAGCATGTGATGGCTATACAGTCACGCGAGAGAGGTCCTCTGGTGGGGCCCTGTCTGACAAGATGAGTTAAAACCACACAGGGGCCCTTTGAATGAGGACGTGTTCGCAGCCCACCCATGCACAGAGGAGAAGCCCCTGCACCCCAGCATTCAGGAGCTCACGGAGCAGATCCACCGGCTCCTGCTGCAGGTGGGTGTGGTGCCTGCATGCCTCCTAGGTAGCAGCCCCGGGAACCCCTGTGGAGGACATAGGCTCTGCCCTTCACCCTGGTCCTGTCACATCCATTCAGATGCCCTCAGCTGTCATTCTTTGAGCATCCCCCAGGGGACAGTTTGGGCATAGACCAGGGTAGTTCAAGACAGTCCCCAGCACCCTTGGCCACCTCCAGCCTTGCCTCAGCATTGTCTCAGCCGCAGCCCTCAGTGAGTGGCTGAAGGACGTGTGCAGACACCGTGCCCGATAGGCCACATAGCCCCAGAGTGACCTCTCAGTGGCATGGGGACTCACTATGATCCAGAGCAATGGGACTTAGGGACATTGTACTCAAGGTCCCTAAAAACTCAGGGTCACTGCAGTCAACCCCGTGCCTGAGTGGGCGTCTGCTTCTCAGTTCCCAGAGGCTGTGGAGTGAAACTGTCAGCATATCTTGTTTCGTTTTAAACCCTCCCCAGAGGCGTGGCTGGCGTTGATGAGTGGGTTGGACGCATTCCTTTGGTGCAGTCTCCTCCGTGACTGCACGTCTGGGTTGGGGCACCATGGCTAGAGGCCAAGAGTCCACCTCTGGAGCCTGACCCTGGGGTTCAAACCGTAGCTCCCCTCATCTTGGCCATGCAGCCTTGGGCAGGTCACCATCCTCTCTGTGAAGCGGTGTTGGCAGGGGGGCCACATGCGTAGCTCAGCAGCCCTGGCCGTGTCTGCAGTGTTCTCTGCTGTCTCCCCAGCCGGTCCCCCACAGCGGCTCCAGCGGCTACGGGAGTCTGGGCAGCAACGGGTCCCACGAGCACCTCATGAGCCAGACCTCCTCCAGCGACAGCAATGGCCATGAGGACTCACGCCAGAGGAGAGCCGTACGTCACCTTCCGTTCTCCCTGAGAAAATGAGTTTGTGGATGTCCGTTCAGAGTTAAAAAGCACACTCAAGACGACCCTTGGCAGTCAGGAGAGGCTTCATCATCACAGCTGTTTCTGCTTCCTTTCTAAACTTTGTTCACTTGGGACTTATTTCTTAATTTCTTAAGAGTTTAAACCAGGCGTCCCCAAACTTTTTACACAGGGGGCCAGTTCACTGTCCCTCAGACCGTTGGAGGGCCGCCACGTACTGTGCTCCTCTCACTGACCACCAATGAAAGAGGTGTCCCTTCCTGAAGTGCAGTGGGGGGCCGGATAAATGGCCTCAGGGGGCCGCATGCGGCCCGTGGGCCGTAGTTTGGGGATGCCTGGTTTAAACAGCTAGAAGCTATAGGTAAGCATTTGGTTGAAACTTATTTAAAACATAATATAAGCAACAGTGAAGATTTAACTAGGATAGAAAGCAGAAAATACAGGCTGGGCAGGGCAGCTCACACATGTAATCCCAGCACTTTGGGAGGCTGAGGCAGGTGGATCACCTGAGGTCAGGAGTTCAAGACCGGCCTGGGCACCATGGTGAAACCCCATCTCTACTAAAAATACAAAAATTAGCTGGGCATGAATCCCAGCTACTCAGGAGGGTGAGGCATGAGAATGGCTTGAACCCGGAGGCAGAGGTTGCAGTGACCCAAGATTGTGCCGTTGCACTCCAGCCTGGGCAACATTGCAAGACTCCATCTCAAAAAAAAAAAGAAAAGAAAAGAAAAGAAAATTCAATCTGCTGTTTTGCTTTATTTTTTATTGTTCCTTAGGATCATCAAATAGGTTTTATCTAGCTCTGCATCTGTCAGATTTCTCAATCAGATTTTCCTTCTGTGTTGCTGAAATTCTTTCAGCCATCCTCAGTTCTCACTTTGGGGGACAAACTGAAGGAGGCTTCCTAGAATGAATAACGTGTTCATTTTATTTTTCTTCAAGGAAATTGGTAAAAATGGTAACAAGACCAAAAATAGAAGTCATTATTCTCATGAATCTGGAGAACAAAAGAAAAAATCTGTTACAGGTAAAAAAAAATTCCGCATTTCCTTACTGAAACTAGAGTATGGCCAAGCGAGAAAAGATCTGGGTTGAATGCTCACTGTGGCTGGCAGGGAGTCGCCCTGTAGCATTGCTGCTCCTCCGTCTGTGCTCAGCCCAGTCTGCAGCTTCAGGAGGCGAGAGCAGCCTGGTCCTGCACTCACCCAGCCAGTGCAGGCATTGGTGTCTGCTGGGTGCCTGGTGCCCTGCAGGCCTGGGGGTGTGTGGCTGGGTGTCCCGCTGACCTGCCCACTGGGTGTACCTGGGAGCCATGGCCTGGGCCGCCTGTTCTTGCTGTAGAGTGGCTGTATGGCTGTGTGCGTGTACTTTCATACCCTTCACACACACACACACACACACACACACACACACACACACACCCCTGCTGACAGACTGCCCAGCATCCACATCCACAGACCTGTCTCAGGTGGAGCGTATCACCCAGCGGCCGTCGACCCACTCCCACTGCACAGCCCTTGCCGCCCCACATGCCGCACTTCCCAGGCAGCTTCACACCGTCACATGTGGGTTCAGGGGCGTGCATGTGTCCCAGTCCTGCCCCTTGTGGGCCCTTGCTCATTCCCTGTACTCATTCCAAAGCCTCCCGTGGGGAACATCGGGCCCAGAGCACACTTTGGCCAGACACTGCTAGGACTTCTGGCCTTTGGGACGTGTTGGTGGACATGCTGCATGCTGGACTCTGTGCTGGGTGTTGGGGACACACTGATGAGGTGGACACAGCTCTCTGCTCTGCTTGAGGGCCCCTAGGGACAGGCATGTGATGTATGTCGTGGGGGCAAGAGTCGACTCAAGCCATCATAATCACTACTGGCAGGGATCACATTGAGAACACTGGCCTGGCCCAGGACAGACGTAAAGTACATGGACTCTAATTGGCCCTGAAAGTTTAAGAGTTCAAGTGAGAACCGGTATCTCCCACTGCTGAGTCCCTGACCCCTGGGGATGGCCCAGACCCCAGAGAGAAGCAGGTTCCAGGCTGGGCAGCAGCTCCCTCCCTGGCCTGCCTGTGGATGGCACTGTGGTGCTCGTGACCACAGGGCTGCCAGATGCCGGGCTGTCCCTGGGCTTCCATACCCGTGAAGCAGATTCTGAGTCTCCAATCCTGTCTTCAGGTAGAACGAAAATGCTTTCTAAATTCACAGTGTTTTCTTTGGGAGAAAAATAAATGAAAGAACAATTTTGCCATTTCTTCAGAAATGCAAACTAGTCCCCCAGCTGAAATGAAAGCTGTCCCTGCCGTGGAAAAAGACAGCCTGGGGGCCAGCTTCCCGGAGGAGTTGGCCTGGAAGGAACAGCCCACCTGCTCCTACCAGCAGATAAGCTGCTTGGACAGCGTCATCAGGTACACTGGCATTTCCGGCCGAGTCTCCACCATCTCATGTACCTTCCTGCCTCTCGTGTTGTGTGGCATCACCAGTGGCTCATGCCCTTCACACAGGTACTTGGAGAGCTGCAGTGAGGCTTCCACCCTGAAGAGGAAGTGCGAGTTCCCAGCAAACGTCCCGACGCTAAGGTCCAGTGATAAGCGCAAGGCCACAGTCAGCCCTGGGCTGCATGCTGCAGGTATCTGATCTGTGTAGAGCCATTTATATGGGTAACAGAAATCCTCTGGAGTGGAATTGCCTGAGGCATTCTCATGGCTTCCAGGGACACAGTGTAAGCCTTCAGGCTATTTTTCAAATGATGAAAGTAGTTTAAAAGTCAGCACGGTGCTTAGAAGAGCTAGAGGTAAAGATTATTCTTTCAGAGCCTTGGCTTTGAGAACAGGAACCCAGTGGGGCTGCTGGAGGCCTGAGAATGTCCCCTGACCCCCTCATGTGGCCACACTGGTCTTGAGTTGTCAGTCTAAGGGCAGGCCTTTCCAGTGCATCTCGGAGGGGCCCTTGTCCTGAATGTCAACATGCCCCATAAATCACATTAAATCGCAGGCTGCTTAAATGCTGTCAGTGTTGCCGATGGTCACCATCAGGATTAGAAACAGGGTACCCTGGCCAGGCACGATGGCTCACGCCTATAATCCCAACACTTTGGGAGGCCAAGGTGGGTGGATCACTTGAGGTCAGGAGTTTGAGACCAGGCTGGCCAACACGGCGAAACCTCATCTCTACTAAAACTGCAAAATTAGCCGGGCATCGTGATGAATGCCTGTAATCCCAGCTACTTGGGAGGCTGAGGCAGGAGAATTGCTTGAACAGGTGGAGGTTGCAATGAGCCGAGATCGTACCACTACACTCCAGCCTAGGTGACAGAGGGAGACTCCGTCTCAAAAGAGAGAGAGAGAGAAAGAGAAACAGGGTATCCCAGATTACGGTTGGTTGCTGACTGTTGGAAAAGCCCCTCCCCACAAGCCTGCAGAAGGGCTCCCTGGCCGCAGGCAAGAGCCCCTCTCCCGTGTTCCTGCAGCTGCCAAGCTGCCGCGCCTCCCTGCAGAGGACTTGGGATTTAAGTGTGTGCTGCTCCCATTTCAGAACTGTCTCTTCTCCACTGTTTTCCTTTGAGTAAACACTGGGGACAAATCATCCCATGCCCGGGCCAGAGCAGGATGGGATATGTGCATCCTGACACGGGAGCTGTACGGGCCCTCGGGTGCACAGGGCATCGTAATGGTGCGCTCGTGTTTGCTCCCCTTTCTCATGAAGAGGCAGCGCTGCCCTCCGGGGTGAACAGCCGCACAGGAGTCGGCACGCACCTGACCTCGCTGGCACTGCCAAGCAAGGCGGAGAGTGTGGCATCGCTCACCAGCCAGTGCAGCTACAGCAGCACCATCGTCCACGTGGGAGACAAGAAGCCGCAGCCAGAGCTAGGTATGACCACGGCTCTTGGATCAGAGAACAGTCTGATTTTAAACATGAAAACAAGAAGTTTTCCGTCTTGAATTTTTTTTCTCTAAGTGCAGAAGAACCCCACCATAGCCCAATAAGGGAAAGCCAGTTGTGTGAAGTACAGAGTGGACCAGCCGGGGCCCAGGCGACAGCCTGTCTGTTGCTGCCCTGTGGCACCCCCGGTGGCAGTTGTCCGCTCTGGCATCAACACAGGAGGGTTGATTGTGGTGTAACATCTTATCCCTTTTATTTGGTGCGGAGAGAGCCCTGGGAGCGAGGCCCCACCTGCCTCTTCCCTGGGTGGGGCTGGGGGTCTTTGCTGTGCCCAGCAGAAGGCGAGACCATTAGCCTTCCCTGTGTGTGGACAGGAGCCAGTACACAGGTGGTAAATAGACTTACAATGAGCGCATTTGTGGCTGAGTGTTCCTGTTCTTTAGAATATTGTGATGAAAATGAATCCTGAATTTGTTCTTTACTAAGAGGGAGATGATGAGGAAAACGTACATGTCCAAGATCCAGTCCCCAAGCCCTCCCTTTCAGATGCTCAGTGGGCCCTGCCTGTCCCTGTCCTGTCTGCCTCATGGGCCCACAGGGTCCCAACTGTCACCATGCCTGGTCCCAAACCCAGAAAGACTCAGAACACTGTTGTGTTCTGAAAGCTAAGCACAGCCCAGGAATATCTCTCACGGCAGAGTTGAAGCCCGAGGGCCCTCGTTTCAGTGTGTTCAGTCCCCAGGTCCCCCATCCACCCGGTTGTCAGGGCTGTCCTGCCCTACTTCTTGCCTTTTGCTGTGAACTTTCTCAGAAAGCTAAATGAAAACATTGTGAGTTTCATCCTCATGCCACAGGCATCATGAAGTCACTTTGTATGTGACCGATTTGTCTTGTCCATGAATACAGTGTGGCCTTCAAATACAAGGGGCCTGTGTGGAGCAGAGCCCTGGGTTCTTGTGTTACAGAGATGGTGGAAGATGCTGTGAGTGGGCCAGAGTCCCTGGACCGCCTGGCGGGCCCTGCCCTGGCCTGTGGTCTCAGCCAGGAGAAGGAGCCCTTCAAGAAGCTAGGGCTCACCAAGGAGGTGCTCGCTGCACACACACAGAAGGAGGAGCAGAGCTTCCTGCAGAAGTTCAAAGAAATAAGAAAACTCAGCATTTTCCAGTCTCACTGCCATTACTACTTACAAGAAAGATCCAAGGGGCAGCCAAGTGAACGAAGTAAGTGATACCCGAATTAAAAGTAGGTTTTAAAAAACTGTATTCCTGTTGGTACTGAGTCAGTGCTGGTTTCAAAACATGTAATGTGTCCAGTTTCAGAAGCATTAACATGTAAGACAGCCGTTGGAAATTCCTGGCAACGCCATCTGTTTCTGTAGAACTTCCCAATGAGGGGGTGGGGGTGGGGGTGCTCTCAGGATGCCAGCTCTCATTCCCTGGGGAATAGCCCCAGGCTAGTCCCTGGGGAGGGTAGTGCTGCTGTGTCCACGTTTCTTGCCTAACCGTGTGGCCAGGGGCCCCACCCAGATGAAACCCCCAGAGAATCAGCTAATTCAACCTCAAAATAATGGGCGTCTGGTGCTGGGCACATGAGGAAGGAGGGGTTTACCATGCATGGCGCCCTTCTCCCCAGGAGATGTACCCTCCCCAGTATTTGGGGAACAGCAGAGACATGAACAGATGAGCCAGCCTCAGGGCTGGGCTTCAGACTCCAAAGTTGGGAAAAGTCCATGGTCATGGTGTGGGAGCTGCTCTTTAGGCCAGGTATCACTTGTGTGGTTGAAGGTCAAGGGATACAGTAAAATAGATGAGCTTCTTCACCCCCTTTCCTGGTTCAGAATTCTGGCTCCTGATCTCCCATATCCCCAGACAGGGCCTGCATTTGTTAGAGATGCCACCTCTTCCTTTCCCCCCGGGACACTGGCACAGGGATCAGAGCCAGTGAGCCCAGGAAACCAGAAAGAAACCACTCACCGCAAGGACCCAGCTGTCCCGGGTCTCTGGGCAGACACACCAAAGGAAATGTGTAAGAAATTAAAGAAGCCTACAGCTTCCTTAAGGATGATGTCTTCTCCACTCTTTCCTTTCTCTCCTTCTTCCCCAGACTCAGGAGTTACTGCCAGCCCATAGAGAACCTCTGTAGAAATTAGAAAATGTGCCCTCAATGGCCCTGAACAGACCCACCCCATGGGACCAGCCTAGTGCAGAGCTCGAGCTCTTGCTTGCCCCCTAGACAACTGTGTAGCCTTGCACAGTGCACAGACTACACAGCTGTCTAGGGCAGCCCTGCCAGACCCAGATATGATATCCCAGGAATCCAGTGATTTAGCCACTAGTCTCACCAGGGGACAGATTTCTTCTGGGAAGAACACCAAATAGGCTGAATTGCAAAAGCTCCATTTACATAGCAGTTTGCCTTGGACTGGCCATTTGTCTTCAGCACGTCACAAAAGCGTAGGACCCCCTTGGCACAGCTGACAGAAGTCCCCACACACCTGCTGCAAGAGCCCAAGTCACTCTGCATGATGTGAGAGGAAAACCAAAGTTCCCTGGACTCCCTCCCACTCCCCAGGGAAGCCATGGGGGCATACCCAGCGTCCCTCCTTTACAGGTTGAGTCACTGCATCCTCCTGAAGAAAGCCTTACTCAACAGCGCTTGTCATTGGAGAGGAAGAATTTGGTCCACGGGAAGATGTTCCCCTCTGATCTTGCTCGGGCTGTTTGATGGGTGAAAGAGGAAAAATCCCTCTTTAGGAACAGTAGTGATAGTGTTTATAAAATTGAAAAGTAAGAGTTAGAGGAGCTCAGTGGTTCTACCTTTCAGATTTCACAAACCAATTTTTCCCCCAAATACTGGGGAACGGCAGAGACATGACAGCTTTTTAATGTATTTACGTAGCAAATAGAACTTTCTGTTATTGCTTATTATGTTAGTATTCCATAAAAGAAAGGACATTTAATACCAGAAGAGAATAAGGAATGTGATCCTGAAATTAAGAGCTTGTCCTTTAAATTGATTCCATTTAGTTTTATGGGAAAGCCTAATGTCTTGCCCTGATTTTTCTCACTTCATAGATGATCAGGGAAATCTGCAAGGTGGACCAGGCGGGCCCTGGGCGAGCATTTGGAAACCCAGGACTGTTGAATGAAGAAGTGTCTTCAAATTTGAAGTTAAAATTTTAACTCCAAGTATTTGTTTTTCTGCGTTAGCTACCCCTGGACTAAGAAATGCTTCCGGAATAGATTCACCTTGGAAAAAAGCAGGAAAGAACAGAAAACTGAAGTCCAAGCGGGTCAAACCCCGAGACTCTTCTGAGAGCACCGGATCTGGGGGGCCCGTGCCTGCCCGGCCCCCGCTCGTGGGCTTGAACACCACAGCCTGGTCGCCCTCGGACACGTCCCAGTCCAGCTGCCCAGCCATGCCCTTTCCCACCCCAGTGCCAGCTTATTCCCTGCCCATGTTTCCAGCACCAGGGACTGTGGCAGCACCCCCTGTGCCTCCCCATGCCAGCTTCCCAGTGTCTGCTGTGCCGGTGGACCTCCAGCACCAGCTTGCAGTCCAGCCCCCACCCTTCCCTACCCCCTTAGCCCCTGTCATGGCATTCATGTTACCCAGTTACTCCTTCCCCTCAGAGACCCCAAACCCCCCCCAGGCCTTCTTCCCCAGCCAGCCTCACTTTCCAAGTCACCCTACACTCACATCTGAGATGACCCCTGCCTCACAGCCCGAGTTCCCCAGCCGGACTTCCATTCCCAGACAGCCATGCGCTTGTCCAGCTCCCCGGGCCACCCCACCGTCGGCCGGGGGTAGGGCCTCGCCGCCGCTTTTCCAGTCCCGCAGCAGCTCGCCCCTGCAGCTCAACCTGCTGCAGCTGGAGGAAGCCCCTGAGGGCGGCACCGGAGCCACAGAGACAGCGGCTGTGGGGCCGGACTGCAAACCTGGCACTTCCCGGGACCAGCAGCCGAAGGCATCTCTGACCGTAAGGATTTTCTGATGCTCTTTCCCCAAAGCAGGCAGCAGATGGCACACCTAGTAGGTTGGCAGTACATCAGCTCAGACATGGGGGTTACACGATTGAGGTTTCCACCAAGCCCTGTAGGTTTTGCTGTGAATGTATGTGCCAGAAATTCATGTTTACTAGTTAATCCTATCAGAGTAGATTATTTGAAGCCTTTGATTGTCTTGGAATCCGAATGAAGGAGGAGAGACTGTGGTCAATAAAGAGTCCAAGTAGAAGCATGTGACTTGACAGTGTTTATGGGCTTCAATTTTTTTAAATTTTTTTTTTTTATTTTTATTTTTTGAGACAGAGTTTTGCTCTTGTTGCCCAGGCTGGAGTGCAATGGTGTGATCTCAGCTCACCATAACCTCCGCCTCCTGGGTTCAAGCAATTCTCCTGCCTCAGACTCCAGAGTAGCTGGGATTACAGGCACGCGCCACCATGCCCAGCTAATTTTTTGTGTTTCTAGTAGAGACAGGGTTTTTCCATGTTGGTCAGGCTGGTCTTGAACTCCCGACCTCAGGTGATCCGTCCACTTCAGCCTCCCAAAGTGCTGGGATTACAGACGTGAGCCGCCGCGCCAGGCTTCAGATTTTTAAATGATGCTTCGAAGATAAAGCACAATCAGGTTAAATACCAGAACTAGGGCTCCTCAGGGTGTGGTGCCAGAGCCTGGCTCACGTGGCCTCGGTAAAGGAAGAGAGGGACACAGCCCTGAAACCAGTGTGACCTCAGTTTCCACCCTCCACAGGCTTAGGGACACTGTGGGATTCTTAACCTGTTAATGAAATGGTAGTTGTAGTTGCAGTTAAACACTTGTGTTTCTGAACAAGCTTAGGTGTGTGGGAATGTCAGCAGCAGTGCAGTCTGTAGGCCTCAGGTGAATCCCTGCCTTGGCCGGAGGATGGAGAGCTTCCCGGGTGAGGAAATGCAAGCATGTAGATCTGTGGAGCTTCTCCCAGTCTGCCTGCCACCTCCGGGCCTCTGCTTCTGGAGTCCTGGGCCTACAGTCTGGGTTTCCAAGGCTAGGAGAGTCAGGGATGCTCCCCAAGGCAGCCCCAGCTCAGGGTGCTGTGGGAGAGGTCATCCCCATCCGTGTCTCCTGCATGAGAGGAGGGAGCTCTGGCCAAGGAGCAGCCTGAGGCTTTCCCCCTGGAACCAGGTATTAGAGTCTTTGGTGTGACTCTCCAAATGAAGTGTAACTAGACAGCATCCAGAGAGCACCAGTGGAATTTGCACCATAGGCCTGCTGGTGACGCGTGGTCTGCTCATTAGGCCCTCCCTGGCCGTGAACCTGACAGCAGCTCCACAGCTCCCCTCCACCCTCACCCCACTCATGCCCCCCCACCCCACTCCGCTGCATGTGCTGCGTCCTGACCGAACCCCTGAACAGCAGTGTCTGCTTCCTGTCCTTAAAGCGTGACGAACCCTCAGACACCCAGAACAGTGACGCCCTTTCCACGTCAAGCGGCCTTCTAAACCTCCTGCTGAATGAGGACCTCTGCTCAGCCTCGGGCTCTGCTGCTTCGGAGTCGCTGGGCTCGGGCTCGCTGGGTTGCGACGCCTCTCTGAGTGGGGCAGGTATGTTGGCCTTGGTCGGGTGTTAGGCGCTTGGGAGGTTCCCACAGGATGCACTGTTCCAGAATCACAGGTCGGCCTTTGTGCTGAGGACAGGGACCACCGGCACGTCCCACACAGCTCCCAGAGCCCACGTGGACACCCACACAGACGCACTCTCCCTGCTCAGCGTGGCCTGCCCTAGCCCGTCAGATGCGCGTCCTCCCTGTTTGCTTCTGCCTTCAGTGCCTGCAGGCCTCACACCCTGGCATCTTGTTGGACCAGCCCTCTGACTCCCCAGATAGTGGTTTGCCTTCCTGAGTTAGTTCTACTTGTGTGAACTTAGGGTGTGGGCCACCCACAACCCTCTTCCTGCTGGGATCTTTCACATGTGATCTGGAATCTCAGTCACTAGAAGTGCACACACACTCCATAAAACTTAAGCTCCCCTATTTCTCTGGAGTGAGCTTTCGGCTCACCTCCCTTCGCAGGCCTCCTGCCCAGGTGAGGCTGGCTAAGGCGTGCTCCAGGCCGGCTGGCTCCCCTTGTGGGAAACTGCAGTGCTCTGTGGCTGCATGAGTGGAGATGCTGAGAGCTTGGGAGAGAAGGTCAAGGCTTCTAACACAGGCTCCACCTGAGCTGCTCGGGGCCTCCCAGGAAAGAATCTGCGCGGTGCTGGCAGAAATTCTGTTTCCTAATTACCCGGAGCATTCAAGAAGTGGGAAGAGGAGGGGAAAATGCACCAGCACACACACCAGTACCTAAGATGAGGCAGGAAAAGGCTCAGCTCTCTACAATTATCATGGCTTTAAGGAAGCACATTGTGCAAGGTCGAATTTCATATGTCAAGGTTTTGACCCACCACATTTTTTTGTTTTTAAAGGCAGTAGTGACACAAGTCATACTAGCAAATATTTTGGAAGCATTGACTCCTCAGAGAATAATCACAAAGCAAAAATGAACACTGGTATGGAAGAAAGTGAGCGTTTCATCAAGTGCGTCCTTCAGGACCCCATCTGGCTGCTGATGGCAGACGCGGACAGCAGTGTCATGATGACATACCAGCTGCCTTCCCGGTAACTACCCAGCGTTCTCCTAGGCACCTGGGGAGGGATGGGGTTCAGGAGTTCCCAGAAACAACAAGGTCAAGGTCATCCAGGTGGGGCGAGGCGCCCCTCTGAAAGCCTTGGATTGAATGGAGTGCAGCAGAGAGGCCGGCTTCCCTCTGGACAGCCCTGCCAAGCCAGCACGGGATGGCCCTGCACTGTGGCCAGGGTAGGCCAGGGCCATATAGATTCACACGCTACAGCCTTCGAGGAAGATGGGCTCCTTCACAGTGCCACACTCAACTTTTACAAAGCACTGGTGCCAGTATCTCTTGCTTTGTTGCCCAGTAACCCTGTGAGGTCAATGGGGTGTGTGTCTCTGTCTGACTTAGAGTTGAAGGAACCAAATGTCATGGTAGGTGACCAGCTCAGGGAGCTGGCTGCTCTGCAGTGACCTGGGGGCCTGTGCCCAGGCTCTGCGTCCACATCAGGCTGCCATAGGGAACCGCATGTAGTCTCTGCCCCTGGGGAGCACGTGCTTGGCAAGGGAAGGTGGGAGGAAAGAAAGGAAGGAGAAGTGAACGTGTGCCAGTTCCCTTCCACACGCCTGTAAAGAAGCACCTGAGACTGGGTAATTTATAGAGGAAAGAGGTTTAGTTAACTCACAGTTCGGCAGGGAGCCTCAGGAAACTTACAGTCATGGTGTAAAAGGGGAGGAGCAGGTGCCTTCTTCACAAGGTGGCAGGAAAAGAGCACAAGTGAAGGAGAAACTGCCAAATACTTATCAACTCTTCAGATCGAATTAGAACTCAGTCACCTTCACAGGACAGCATGGGGGAACTGCCCCCATGATCCAGTCACCCTCACCACGTCCCTCGCTCAACACATGGGTATTACAGTTTGAGATGAGATTTGGATGGGGACAGAGTCAAGCCATATCAAACCCCTAAGGCCTCTGGTAGCTAGTGGAGACGGGGGCTCCATCTCCAGGGCAGCCACAGTCCAGCCCTGCACTGGCCAGTGGCAGGGGAAGGCCACCCTGCTGGCAGGACTCCCAGATGAACCACCTGTGTGGAACCGAGCCCAAGGGGACAGGTTATACCCGCGGACACCCAGCTCCCAGGTCTGTTGTAAAATACAGTAAAGTGGAATCTTGACAGGATCCTCATTTTCATAGGAAAACTAAAGATTCTTTACTAGGGAGATTACGTTACCTTAAATGGTAATTTGTTTAAAGAAAAGGAAATTTGCATTAAACAAAATCATTTAAAACTACATTATTTATATTGAAGGAATAAAAACAAAAACCCTTAAGACATTTGAAAGCTTACCTATTTCTAAATATCTTGCAAAGAAATTCAGAAGCGGTTTTGAAGGAGGACAGAGAAAAGCTGAAGCTCTTGCAGAAACTCCAGCCCAGGTTCACGGAGTGTCAGAAGCAGGAGCTGCGCGAGGTCCACACGTGGCTGCAGACCGGCAGCCTACCCGCAGCCATCGACGTGGCGGTGAGCTCAGGGGCGTGACTTCTGCTGTGGACCGAAAAGGCTCTGTGATGGGGATTCTCTGTACTATCTTTGCAATTTCTCTTTCGATTTAAAACTTCTAAAGTGAAAGCTTTATTTTTTTAAAGGCACAACAACACTATGTCTGATTCAAAGAACTTTCTTCCAGTGGTTTTTCAACATTGTTTCCAAAAAGGTTGAAAAATCAAATCCCAGTCACTTGCTGAAATCTGTTTTTTCTTTCTTTCAATTCTGTTTTCTGTTTTACAAAAAAACCTCTCCTGTCACAAACCCTCAGTGTCCATGGAGACCATTCAATAACTGGAAAAACCAGGTTCCTGCTGGCATGCCTTCCATGCCCATAGGGCCTTCCAGCAGCCCCATGGGCACGCCAGCCCCTCTCCCCTGCTCTGCTGACCCGCTCGCCCACACACCATGGTAGCTGCTCTTATCACAGCGTCGGGGTCTTCAGCAGCCGAAGGCAGTGCTACTTCTCAGTCCTCGTCCCAGGGACCGTTGGTGGCAGTGAGTGGCTCTCTCCAGGGAGCTCTTTCTGCCCTTGGCGTCCAGGGCCCATGCTCCAGGATGTCCCTCTGGCCTCTCAGCCTCCCCACAGGCTCCTCCCCACCTCTTCACCCGAGGCTCAGTGTCTACACCCCTTTTCTCCCCTGCGCTCCCAAGCCCTGGAGGCATCATGGCTCTCCTCCTCTCGGCCCCCAGCCAGTGGGTGGGCAGATTGTCTGCCCTCAACCTTGAAGGTGGATAGGAGCCCATCTTCTCGCCTCCAGCATCACCACACAAGTCCAAGCCATGAGGATGCTTCTGTGGCATGAGCCCTGGATGTCACAGTGGCCTCCCAGCTGCACTCACTGCTCCCCTGTCCCCTCCTGTCAGATCCTGGCACTCAACTTCAGATCCCTGTCGGTGCTGCCCCACCTCCATCAGAATAAACGGTGCAAAGCCATACACGCCTACCTCATCGCCCATTTCTCCTCCTTCCCTCCTCTCCAGTGACACTGGCCCCTGGCTATTTGCTGGACTGCCCTGGCAGGCTCCTGCACAGGGTCTTCGCGTGTGCCCAGCCCTCTGCTCGGAATCCTCTTTCCTCAGATAGACCCGTGGCCTACCCTGGCTGCCTTGGGATCTGTTTTCCACCTGCCACTGCATCAGTAATCTATTGCTGCATGGCAGATGGCCCCAACACTTAGTAACTTCAGCAATAAACATGTATTGTCTATGCGGTCTGTTTGGGTCAGGTATTTGAGAGCAGCTTAGCTGGGTAGTTCTGGCTCAGGGTCATCCTGACGTTGATGGCGAGATACTGGCGGCGACTTCTGTCACCTGATGGCTGGAGGATCAGCTTCCAGGAGCCTCACTCTCAGGCCTCTCACGTGCTGCTGGCACTTGGCAGAGGCCTCAGTTCCTTGCTGTGGGGACTTCTCTGTAGGGCTGCCTGGATGTCTTCACAGTGTGACACGTAACTTCCCCAGAAAAAACAAGAGGAAGCCAAGGTGCCTATTACGACCTAGAATCAGAAGTCAGGTACTCTTTGTTTTTGTTTTTGTTTTTTTTTAAAGACGGAATCTGCTCTGTCACCAGGCTGGAGTGCAGTGGCGCAATCTCGGCTCACTGCAACCTCCACCTCCTGGTTTCAAGCAATTCTTCCGCCTCAGCCTCCCAAGTAGCTGGGACTGCAGGTGCATGCCACTATGCCCGGCTAATTTTTCTGTATTTTTATTAGAGACAGGATTTCACCATGGCCAAGATGGTCTTGATCTCATGACCTCGTGATCTACCCTCCTCGGCCTCCCAAAGTGCTGGGATTGCAGGTGTGAGCCACCGCGCCCGGCCCAGATACTCTTTATTAGAGGCAAATGCCTAAGTCCAGCCAAGGTTGAAGGAGAAAGGAATTAGGCCCCGCCTTTTGAAGCGGGAGTGGCAGAGTGTGTGGCCGCGTCTCAAAACTATTGCATCACCTTCTCTGTGGCCTGTCGTGAACATCCAGTTGACAATCACAGATGTCCTTCATGTACCCTACGCCTCTGCAGCCCTTCTTAGTTATTGTCCCTCTCCTCTACTAGAGTGCCAGCTCCCGGGCCAGGGATTTTTGCCTTTGCTGCTGGCCACCTCCCAGGTGATACTTGGTCACGTGCATCTTACTCAGTTTGAATGACCTTTTTGCAACAACTCAGGTCTCAAGTTTATTACTGATTTCACTCTTTTTTTTTTTCTCTTAAGGAATGTGTTTACTGTGAAAACAAGGAAAAGGGTAATATTTGCATACCATATGAGGAAGATATTCCTTCTCTGGGACTCAGCGAAGTGTCAGACACCAAAGAAGACGAAAATGGATCCTCCTTGAATCATAAAATCGAAGAGCAGACATAACCCCCGCCTACTTTCAGGCCAGCAGCCAGCCAGCTACATGAGATGCTGCTTAGAAGAGGTGAAAGATGTGAAGTGGACACATACTCTCATGTGGCTTTTTTTGTTTTAGGAAAATAACAGTTTTCTGAAGGGGTGACTTAAAAACGTGGAGGGTGGGGAGGGTTTGGAAAGAAATGTGTTTTTATATATAAAATATGAATGTGGAGTTTTGTGGGATGGGGAAGAGATTTTAGTTGTGATTTAACTTGAGAAAGACTCAACGCCTCTTAGTGTCAGGGAAGTTGCCTCAGTGCTCTCAGAAGTCCTGTGACTGTGACGAGACCTCTCTGCTGCACCAGCTGGGGACTCCGGCTCCTAGAGCTTTCCAGGGCTGTTTGGATCAGATCAAATTTTGTCCTCTCTTGGGGACTGCTTTTTATCTGAATTATCATTTAGTCAAGGCAGATTTTTCTTTTACTTACCAAGTGGAGATAGTAGCCTCTCCTAGCTTTCTTTCAAAACGTTTCACATTAAATATTGTGAAGGCATCGTTTGGCAAACCAACAGCTTTGGCTTTTGGTACCCTTGCGGTCAATATTTCAATCTGACGTAGCTTTTGTTTGTAGTGAGCAAAGTTGAAACATTTGCTGTGGACTAAAGAAGCCTAGCGGGTTGTGTGGCCAGCTCCATCGGATGAGCACAGCAGACCCTCTGTGTATTTCTGCATCGTTCTTGTCTCCTTTCAGACGATGATGGCCAATATGGAGATTCGAACATGTTATCAGTCATCTCTTTATAGTAACTTCCCTCTGCAAACCAGGCTGTGACCAACACATATGGGACCCAGTCCTGTTTGTCTTCTTCCGTTGGAGCCACCCAGACATCAGCTGCCACCCAGCCAAGGCCACATCACATCTTCTGGCTGAGAGCAGCCACTGCCACCCTGAGTCCCACAGCTTGCAACTGCGTCTGTATTTTTCAGGGTTGCAGTGAGCTCACCTCTCCCACTGCACCCTCGGGTGGGTGCCCAGCCCTCATTCTTTTCATGAGCCCGTCCTCTCTTGGAGCAGCTTCAGGCCTCTGCCAGTGTTGCCAGCACTTTTAGGTCATTTGGACACTTGGGGAAAAGCGAGGCCAATCTGCCCAACTTTTTACAAAACCTCATGTTGTATTGTATATTCCAAAGATGGTTCAGAAAATTTAATATTGGTCCCTGTTGTGAATTCAGAGTTACCACTGAAGAACAGTTGACTTAAAATTGGACCAAGACTGTGAGGCTTAAATGGGACCAGGGTTTTCTTTTTTTTGTGGGGGGACAGAGTTTCACTCTTGTTGCCCAGGCTGGAGTGCAGTGGCTCACTGCAACCTCCACCTCCCGGGTTCAAGCAATTCTCCTGCCTCAGCCTCCCTAGTAGCTGGGATTACAGGCACCTACCAACATGCCTGGCTAATTTTTTGTATTTTTAGTAGAGATGGGGTTTTGCCATGTGGGGCAGGCTGGTCTCGAACTCCTGACCTCAGGTGACCCACTCACCTCGGCCTCCCAAAGTGCTGGGATTACAGGCATGAGCCACTGCGCCTGGCCAGGACCAGGGTTTTCTTTGTTTTTTTTGATGGAGGTGAAATCTCTTTGTAATCCACTAGGTTTTCTTAGTAAAACCATCTTATGCCTGACTATTAAACCTATTTTTCATAAACACAAGAACACTTTAATTTTTCTTTAATTTACAAAGTAACATCACCTGCCTATGCCTAAGATAAGGTAGCAGTCCGAATTCTTACGGCAATTAGATGTTACAGACTCTTTCTTGCCTCTAAAGTCAGATCATGGGGGATAGGTGTTAATCTAAGGTTACATTTATGTTACCTAAACACAAAACTGCCAAAATCTTACTCTGCTGTTATGAATGTTTACCATCAGCATTATTTTATTATTTAATATATGCTCATTGATTGTTAACTGTGTAGCTTCAGCGCGTGCCAAGCGGTTGACTTAATAGAATCATCTTGTGAATTTGTTTACATGGCGCCAAGCATCAAGTCACGTTTTCTTTAGTGTGTGTGCTTACACAGGTGTTAAACACTTTTTCTCTATTTTAAACTGAGCCTTCTTTTTAATATATTCCTAAAAAGATATGTAAATAAGCTCTCAGAGTTTGTGTGATGGTTTGTTGAGCCTTGCCGGACAAGTGGTTTGTTCGTGTGCAAACCAAATTTTCTTTACCCAGTGCAATAGATTTGTTTGACTGCTTGTGTCTTTTTATGACCTATTTGCCTTTTAGAAAATTGGTAAATAAAGCAAGTATATTTTTATTTTTACTTGTATGTATTTTTCACATAACACAGAGCAAAACTTGAATGGAGATCAAAGATTATAAAAAAAATTTTTTACAGAAACTCCAGAAATTCTGCATTGAAGAATTTACATCCCAAAGGCCTCCTCGTGGGCAGTGCCCTGGTACCATTTGCTTCTTGCTGGTTCCCTTTCTTTCTGTGTGTGTGTCACATGCACCCTCCTTCAGGCTGCAAGAGTGAACTTTGTGTAATGCGGACCTAATCAAGTCATGCCCACGGTCTTTTCACTTTCAAATGGAGGGGCGCAGCTGTCTGACTCAGCTCCCAGAGTGTCCCCAGCTCTGCCCCCAGGCACCTCTCTCTTCCCTGCATCCCTGCCCCAGGTTACCTGGTCATCGGGCTAGGGCTAAAGGTGGGGAGGTCTGGAGGCTCCACCAGAAAGGTCACATGTCCCCACTGCGAATGATACAGGCAGGGCAGCACAGTCACCACCCCAGCCCTTCTTTCACAGTGATGAATGAAGCCTTGTGAGGCCAGAACTAGAGGCCCGAAGAGCTGCTCCCTGCCCCTCACTTTTCAAACCATGACCCTGGGGGTTAGAGCACAGAGCTGAATGGATCCTGAACCCAATGCCCAGCCTCCGAGAAGCTTCCTGAGCAGGAGGGAGGAGGCTCTCCTCTGCCTGCTTGTCTGGCTGCCTAAATCCAAGTGCTGATGGGCTAAAAGGCAAAGCCCTCCTATCGAGCACTGAGGCCCCTGCAAACTGCCCTAAATGGGCAGATACGGTTGTTTCACGGAACTTCTGAGTGCTTTTGGGAGATCTTAATTTTATCTTTATTTACCATATAACCTCAAGGGCACTCCGTGTCTTTTATTTCCAAACCAAAAGGAGATTCTCTGAGTCTCCTGGGCAGATTGCCCACAAGGGGCCTGAACAGTCTACAGGCCGAAGCTGCCTTTGTTCCCCCAGGGATTTATGGCCTGCCACCCCCGCTGCTAACCAGTCCCCCCGCAGCAACCACTGCCCTGCCCAGCCACTGCTGGCCTCTGTTCCTGGCTACAGGGGGATCAAAGGGCCCAAATGCTCAGGAAGTCTGTACTCAGGCAAACTCTGAAGGCAGGATTGGCCCAAGGGACAAATGGCAGGAAGTGTTGGCTAGGGGAGGCTGCTGTGAAGGAGGGAGGGCGGGCTTGGTGACCCCCAAGATAGGCCAGGTTTCTGGGACAAAAAGGCCATGCCAGCTGGCTAGGGCACCACTACAGGAAATTGAAGCTGACTTTGCAAAGGGGACCTGGGGCAACTTCCAGTCCAACCAAGAAGGATTTCGCTGATGTACAGCCTTCTCTACTTAAGCTCTTTTCCTTGAAGGGTCTTTGGTCACACTGAGGCATAGCCCAGTGCTTAATATCTCCTTCCCTCAACGCTAGACAGCATTCCTCAGGCTCCACACACTCCACGGTGTCAGACAAGGCTTTCGAGGCCCCTGGTCCTCCCTTTAGCCTCCTCTCATAACTGCTATCACCTGTGTCCCATAACCATAAACAGTCCTTCCTTGCCTTCTGTACAGATTAATTATAAATGTTAAAACCCTATGAACAGTGTTACATTGTTGTGAATTTGAAAACTGTTGCCTCTGAGCCAAGTGATGTGTTAAGATTACATTTCTTTTCTTGGCAGCCTTTTGTTTTTCCCAGAGTTCCTAGTTGCCTTTCATTTTTTGCTTGCACCATTTGCCTTTGGCATGTCCTCCTTGCCCCTCAAATACAGTTCCCCATCCAATCGGGTGTTCAGTCAGTTTTTACCCAGAGTCCTCCTTCAGGGCCCTGATCATCCTGGTGCAATATAAATTGCCTAATACAAAGCATTGACCTTGTTTGTTTGGATAATGAGAGGAATGTAACTCAGTTTGCAAACTTAGGAGTACAAGAAATATCAGTGAGTTTAATTCTCTCTATCAGTTTCTCAAAGTAGTGGAAATGTCACTGTAGTCAACTGGGGGAGGGGGATTCTTCCCTAGGGTAATGTCTAAGTGGTGAAGGAGAGTAAAGTCACAGGCCGATTATCCACTTCCTTGGGATCCACCACTCCAGCCCCATCTTGTCAGCCCCACTACTGGGCAGGTGGGGAGTGTGTGACGTATAGGGGTAGTTTCACACCCAGGTGAGTGCTGCTGGGCTGGAGGAAATCTCAGGACCCTGCTCACAAAGCAACCAAGAGGCAGATCAGGGACAGCTGGGAGTAGGCGGGAGGGGCTCCCAGGTAATTACAGAGGTCAGTGAGGTGACTTTGGGAACCTTCAAACCTCTCGCCAAACTCACCCGCAGGAAGGCTGCAGGGGTTTCTCTGGTGGGGAGCCAGAAGTAAAGGGGCCATAGGAGGCCTGTCAGACCTCTCCAGGGTCATGGGGTGTTGGGTGCAGCCTAGTCCTGCCGCTCTGCTCAGCTGCTGCGGTCCCGGATGTTCCCCTCCCACGAGGCCTTCCAGTCCATCCTGCCAGGGACACCCCTCACCTACCCTACCTATCAGCCCTCTGTGAGGCCAGGCTCTGCTGGGGGTGCAGGGAGGTGGACAGCAGGTCCTAGGTCCGACCATGCCTCTTGTCCAGGGACGCTTACAGCCTGGAGGGGCTCGGAACAGACCCTGACGATCCCAGCCCGGGTGAATAGTGGGGACTAAGGACGGCAGGTGCTGTGCGGGGCAGGCTGGTGCCTGGCGGGCTGGGGCCCGAGAAGGCGTCTCCGCGTTGCGGCTCCTCCACGCAGGGTCTTGACTGATGCCGGCGGGGCGGGAGCCGGGCTGGGGTCCCCAGGGCGCTGCCCGAGGGCGCGGCCCCACCGCCCATGCAGCCCGCCGGCCGACAGGCGGAGCCGGCAGATGGGCTGCCCGCCGCCACGGGGGTTGGGGGGGGGGTCCCGGGCGTCTGGCCGGCACAAGCGCGCCCGCCGCCTGCCCGCGGGACAAAGCGCGCGAGACAAAGGCGCGGCCAACACCTGTCGCTCTTGGCGCGGCCGCCGCTTTTCTCCGCCGAAGCGGCCGCAGCTGCCAACTGTCACGGGCATCAAGTTACTGGGGCCAGACGGCAGCCTCGGCGGGCCTGGCGGGGGTGGGGAGGACGAGGGGACGGGGCGCGAGGAGGACGGGGAGGGGAGGAGGGAGGCGGCAGGGGGCAGGGGAAAGGGAGGTTAAAGGGGTCCGCGGGGCCGAAGGGGACTGGGGGACACGAGGGAGCTCGGGGGGACGGGGGTGTGACGGGGAGGAGAGCCCGGTGAGCGGGGGAGAGCGGCGCGGGCGGGAGCACCACGGACCCCTCCCCACCAGGTCTCCTCTGCTGGCGGAGGGCGGCGTCGGGGGTCCGGCTCGGTGTCTGGACGAGTCTAGAAGAAACGCAAGGGCCGCCCGCCACCGCTGCCCAATGGACCCTGCCTGCCCCGGGCTCGGCAGCCACCCCAGCCGGGACCTGAAACCCCTCTAGGTCCGGAGACCGCGGACTTGACTGTGGCTCTGCACCCCAGGGACCCAGCTCCCGGGGCCTGTGGCCCGAGCGCTCCGTTCTGGAGGCGCCATCGGTGACGGAGGGAAATGAATGCATGAATGGGTGAATGAATGAATGGACCGAGGGACGGACGGACGGGAGAGCACCTGCTCGCACGCGCGGCAGATCAGTGGTCCTAACGCAGCAGACGGAGAGAAACAAGCGCAGGCAGGCCCGCAGCTCCCAGGGGTCGCCGCCCCGGTGCCGCCCCCGCCGGGGTCTCGGGGAGGCCGGGCTGGGGGCCCCGCCTCGCCCAGCCAGCTGCCCTCCCGCCCCCCAGGGCCGCGGGGCCGGACAAAGCGCGCAGCCCCGATTGGCTGCAGTGCGCCTCGCGGTCGGCGGCCCTGGGCCAGCTCGGCCAATCGGCGCATTGAGATGCAAATGAGCGGCTATAAAAGGGGCGGGGCCGCAGCGGGCCGGAAGCCGCGAAGAGCGCGGGCGGCCGGGCTGCTGCTGCGCGGCCGCGGGGCAGTGGAGGGCGCCGGCGCTGCTGTCTCCTCGCTCCCCGTCCCTGCCGCGCCCCCAGCGGAGCGGGCATGGCGCCACCGTCGGCGCCTGGCCCGGACCGCGCGAGCCGTGAGGATGAGGACTGGTGGGAGACGCGGGGAGACCGCAAGGTGCGGGCCGGGGCCGTGGGCGAGCGGGCGGGCGGGAGGCCGTGCGGGGCCGGGACTCAGTGCCCGGCTTCTCCGCAGGCCCGGAAGCCCCTGGTGGAGAAGAAGCGGCGCGCGCGGATCAACGAGAGCCTGCAGGAGCTGCGGCTGCTGCTGGCGGGCGCCGAGGTGCGGCGGCCGGGCGGGCGCCCCGGGGCTGCGGGGCGGGCGGGCGGGTCCCGGAGCGCGCCGCCGGTTCACCGCCTTTCCCGCCCGCGCAGGTGCAGGCCAAGCTGGAGAACGCCGAGGTGCTCGAGCTGACGGTGCGGCGGGTCCAGGGCGCGCTGCGGGGCCGGGCGCGCGGTGAGTGGCGGCGGGGCGGGCAGGGGCGCGGGCCGCGGGCGCCTGCCAGCCCCGCCGGACGGAGAACTTTCTCTCCCGGCGCCCCTGTCCTGTTGGCGGCGAGGGCTCCCCCCGGAGCAGGGTGCGCCCTCGAGTCTCCTGGGTGAGCCGCGTCCCTGCGGGCCGGGTGGGCTGGGCCACGCAGTCGCCGCTCACCGCGCGGGACGCGGCTCTCTTCCCTCCCACCCTCGGGCCCAGAGCGCGAGCAGCTGCAGGCGGAAGCTAGCGAGCGCTTCGCCGCCGGCTACATCCAGTGCATGCACGAGGTGCACACGTTCGTGTCCACGTGCCAGGCCATCGACGCTACCGTCGCTGCCGAGCTCCTGAACCACCTGCTTGAGTCCATGCCGCTGCGCGAGGGCAGCAGCTTCCAGGATCTGCTGGGGGACGCCCTGGCGGGCGTACCTGGAGCCCCTGGGCGGAGTGGCTGGCCTGCGGGAGGGGCTCCAGGATCCCCAGTACCCAGCCCCCCAGGTCCCGGGGACGACCTGTGCTCCGACCTGGAGGAGGCCCCTGAGGCTGAACTGAGTCGGGCACCTGCTGAGGGGCCCGACTTGGTGCCCGCAGCCCTGGGCAGCCTGACTGCAGCCCAGATAGCACAGAGTGTCTGGAGGCCTTGGTGACCAACGCCAGCCAGAGTCCTGCCGGGGTGGGCCCGGGCCTCCCAGGAGCTCCTCCCTCCTCCCAGAGGTTCAGATGTGCTGGGGTAGGGCCCTGGAAGTCCTCCGGGTCCACCCTTTCTCCTCCCATGGATGGCTCGCAGGGCAGCCCCTGGTGACCAGCCCAGTCAGGCCCCAACCCCGTTTCTTGAGGAAGAAACTCAACGGACCCTGCAGCTCTGGGTGGGTGGAGGAAGAGAGCTACAGGCAGGAGGAGGAACCTTGTGGAGCTCCCAGCACTCTCCCGGCTTCCTGCACCCAGCCTTCACCAGCCTTGTGCGGGTTCTGGGGGCAGAGGTGGCAGGAATGGTGCTGGGCACTAGTGTCCCAGGCAGCCCTGGGCTAAATAAAAGCTTGAACTTGCCATTTCCACCAGGAGAGGAGAGGCAGGTGCGTCCTGCAGCACTGCGCAGACCTGTGAGGTTCTGTCCGTCTTGTTTGTAGTACACTTGAGTTTGTGTATTCCACTGCCATCAAATGTTACAATTTTACTAAATAAAGAATTTTGGAGCTAGTCACCCTTGAAGTCTTGCTGAGTGATGTGTCATTAATGTGTCAGATGTGTAAATGCTAAACTAAGCACATTTCCCCTGCATCTGACGCTTGTGAATGTCTTAAATCCATGCACGACGTATCCCCACCATCCCCATTGCAGGCCTGTGGCTGTCTCTGCCAGCGGGCAGTGCTGCTGCCTCCCGATGATCAGGCCCAGCCTGCTCTTGGGCCCTGTGTGTGTCCTGGAGAAGGATTTCCTTTGCATGAGACTTGTCTCCAGGGTAACTCAATGATACAGAGATGACCTGGCTCTGCTGTTTTCAGGAATGATAAAATGAACAGCTAATTGCTACCATTTGGCTTCAAAGTACCTTTTAAAGACCGTGTTTTAGGACCCACGCGCACGATGTCGACGTCAGTTCACTTGTGTGAGGTTGTTGCTTATCTCATATGAAGAATGACCTTCCCCCTGGTGCCACTGACCTCAGGGTCAAGGAGACCCACCCAGTTTGTGGCTTGAAATGAAAATGCCAAGGCCCCAGAGGGCCTGAGTCTTGGGTCAAACTGGGTCCAGGAGGTCAGAACCTGCAGGGATAGAGGGTGACGGTGGGCAGCGGGGGTGTGGGAGCCTGCCCCCTCGGGCTGGCAAGGCCTGCAGATAGCACCTGGTCCACTGGCTGCAGCCACTGCCACAGTTAGCCCAGCCCCCTCCTCCTGCTCCAGGGACCCAGAGCAGCAGCTTCTCACTGTGGGTTGGCAGTTCCCAGGCTGGGGCCGGGGTGTGACAACTTAAGGGTGACACTGGGTCTCCTCTCTGGACATGTGTGTTTGCCTCCAGAACACCTTTACAGAAGCCCCCAAGCAGGTCCTGGCCACCAAGTGTGTTTCAAAGTTTGGGGTTCCCTCAATCATAGAAGCTACTGGGCTATAACCAGATGCAGCTTAACTTTATCATCTGGAGCTGAGCTTTTGGGGCAGTGGAGGAGCCATCGCTACAAGAGAAGGCTTGAATAATGGAGACATCCTTCCTGGAGTTATTTTAATTTGCTCGGACAGACTGATGTAGGAAGTGCCCACAGGGACACAGATGGGTAACAGGCCATCCTGAAAGCCCCCAATAGCACCCAGAGGCCATGCCAATGAGCTCTCTGCCATTCCGGAGCATCAGCCATGGACTGCTTTGAAGGAACAACATTCTCCTCTCAAATCCACTCATCACACCTTCCCAGAGGCCCTAGAAGGGGGTCAAGGCAAAGCGCAGGAGACAGGGGTAAGAGGCTGGCCTGGGGTAAAACGTCGCTAGGACCAGGGTCAGAAGCTACTAACCCAGTCTGGCCCCGTGCCTCTCCAGCCCTGGGGTCAGTTTCACTGTAATTGGCAAGTGCAGCTTCTTGTGGAAATGTAAACGTTGTCCTGCACCAGGACCACTGTTGGCCTCCTGGGGCTGAGAGCTGCTTTTGCCTGTGGTGCAGCCCGGGGTCACCAGCTTCCCAGTCAGCTAGTTATTTCCCACCAGCTCCTCTCTCCCAGCCCGCTAGGCTCCCACAGGCCATTCTATGGCCTTGCTTCACCCTACCCTGAGGGTTGTCTCCTTCCCACCTGGACCCCTGGCCCACTGTATTAGTTTTCTTTGGCTGCCAAAAGCAAGGACCACACACACACGTATCATCTTGATAACTTCTAACACGGGTTAGAAGTCCGTCAGGATTCACTGGGCTAAGATCAAGGCGTCGGCAGGCAGAGCCACGTTCCTTCTTCTGACTCCTCCTTTCAGGGACCACCCACATTCCTTGTAGGATGGCCCCTTCCTCCATCCTCAGAGTTCCTCAGCAGCATTGCACCTCTCTCACCCTTCTTCCGTGGTCACATCTCCTCCCTCCTACCTTTAAAGATCCTTGTGACGACATCAGCCCCCTGGAGAATCCAGAATAAGCCCCCTGTATGAATGTCTTTAGCTTAATTCTTAATCACATTTGCAAAGTCCCTTTTGCCATGTAAAGTGGCATACTCTCAGGTTCTGGGACTTAGGATGTAGTCATGAAGGACATGATCTGTCTGTGATACCTGCCTGTGCCTTGGCCCCACCATTCTGCCTTCCATCGTGAAGCAGCGTGGCGCCCGCTTCCCACACAAGCACGTACCACCATCCCTGCTCACCTGCTCAGGGACTCTGCTGTCCACTGCACCATTAACTTCTCCTCCCTTCTGGATCATTCTCATTAACCTACAAATAGGCTGTAGCATTGATACCTTCACTCACTCGGAAAAACCTCCCTGGATCTGACATACTGTTAGTCTCCGCCTCCTCTCCCTGCTCTAAACAATTTCCTTGAAAGCATCATTTACAGTAATTGCCTCCACTTCCATACACCTCATTCCTCTTCATTCCTTTCCAAGCAAGCTATTGGCCACCCCTCCACCGAAACTGTACAGTCAAAATCTCCAGTGACGGGCATGCTCCCAACCCAGTGGTCCTGTCTGCATGTCAGTTTCACCTCATGAGTTATGACTGTCCATCTGGAGGCTCCTCCTCCAACGTCAAGGGCACCGCACCGGCCTTCCTTCTACCTCACCGCCATCCCCAGTCCCCTGTACTCATGCTCCTCCCTACCGACCTCCCACTGGACATTTCCTTCCCAAGGCTCTGTCCTCAGCCTTTCCTGCCGCCCCCGCACCCAGTGACTCCATCTGGCCCATTCTGCCAGTCCCGTAGCCTTGATTCAAAGCCCCTCTCCAGACGGCTGGCTCCTCTCTATCCTCCTGTCCAGTCAATGACTACACTTAGATGTCACATGGGCTCACAAACAACACTGCCAAAACAACCGATCTGCCCTGGCGGGGCCACCTGGAGCCCCCGGGTAAAGTGGCTGGCCTGCGGGAGGGGCTCCAGGATCCCCAGTACCCAGCCCCCCAGGTCCCGGGGACGACCTGTGCTCCGACCTGGAGGAGGCCCCTGAGGCTGAACTGAGTCGGGCACCTGCTGAGGGGCCCGACTTGGTGCCCGCAGCCCTGGGCAGCCTGACTGCAGCCCAAACAGCACAGAGTGTCTGGAGGCCTTGGTGACCAACGCCAGCCAGAGTCCTGCCGGGGTGGGCCCGGGCCTCCCAGGAGCTCCTCCCTCCTCCCAGAGGTTCAGATGTGCTGGGGTAGGGCCCTGGAAGTCCTCCGGGACCCCCATGCCTTGCCGATTTTTGTGTTCTTTGTAGAGAGAGATTTTGCCATGTTGTCCAGGCTGGTCCAGCAGTCCCCCTGCCTCGCCCTCCCAAAGTGCTGGGGTTATGGGCATGAGCCACTGTGCCGGCAACATTGTCTTCTTAAGTATTGTGCCCTTCATTTGTTTGCTTGGCCCTCTTTTCTAGCTTCTAGGCTATAAGCTGTATGATCTCCGTGACTCGCCTACTGTAAAGTGTTTGCAGCCCAGTCCTCCCTGGAGCTCTCATAGAGTTTATCCAAATAGCCCTGGCTGTCACCCCTCAGGAATCCCACAGGTTCTGCAGCAAGTTCAAACGTGAACTCAGCTTTCCAACAAAACCTGCACCTCCTTTCACGTTCTGGGTCCTGGAGAGCAACAGGGTCATCCTCAATCCCTCAGGCTGGAAATGTCCATGGAGACACCTCCTTAGAGCCCCACCTGGAAAACCTCGACCTCCCAGGTTCCAGGGGACACGGGAGCCCTGCAGGCAGTGTCCAGGAACTGTCACTCCTACGTCTTTAATAGGTCGAATGAGTGAGTGGATCAGTCCTAGACCTTGTCCCTCTCCCTCTGTCTTGCTCCTGCATTGTGACTTCAGGTACTTGTCCCTCACTTAGAGAACGGAAAAACCCCCATCTCGAAGATCACCTCCTGAGCTTCAGTCCTTTCAAAAGCCCAACACTGCAAATTCTCAAAGATCAGCAGGACCGGTCCTCATGTGGCAACCTGAGCTGCTGACTTTGCCTCCACGCCCCTCTGCCACCTTCTGTGGCCACGCCCTCGCCGGGTTTTTGGTTTGCTGCATGGTCAAAGTCGCTGCTCCGCCCTCTGCGTGCCTCCGGGTTTGGCTCAGGTAGACCGTCTGCATGGAGCCTTTCCTGGTCACCCCTGGTTTCATGCAGTTTCCAAGGCTTTCCCTGATGGCATAGTCTAGATAATGCCTGTTTGTTCATTCCATAGTTATTAGCTGGATGCCGGCTCTTTGTCAGAGACAAAACAGTGTTCTTCTCAAGCTTGTGCTGTAATGGGCAGCTGGGCTGTTCGGTGTTTGTCTTTTTTTTTTTTTTTTTTTTTGAGATGGAGTTTGTGCTTTGTTGCCCAGGCTGGAGTGCAATGGTGTGACCTCGGTTCACTGCAAGCTCTGCCTCCTGGGTTCAAGTAGTTCTCCTGCCTTAGCCTCCCAAGAAGCTGGGATTACAAGCGCCCGCCACCACATCTAGCTAATTTTTGTATTTTTAGTTGAGACAAGGTTTCACTATGTTGGCCAGGCTGGTCTTGAACTCCTGACCTCTCAAACTCCACCCGCCTCGGCCTCCCAAAGTGCTGGGATTACAGGTGTGAGCCACCACGCCCGGCCTGTTGTCTCTTGATCCTTGAATAGGCTCTGTCTGTCTCGTCTGTATTCCTGCCTCATGTTTTCTTTCTCCTGCCTCTATTTCCTCTCCCTCCCTCATTATCTCTTAACCCCTTGTCTCTCGGTCTACATAATGGGAGCCGCAGCAGCACCTGCTTGTGTTGAGGCTTGAATGAGATAGCGTGGCAAGCCCCCTTCTCACAGTGTGCTCTTGGAGGGAATTCTCTTTCTCTTTGCTTCCACCTCATTCTCTCTGCATCTTCGTCCTCCCCTGCCTTCCAATCCTTCCTTCCCCATCTCTCCAGCTCCCTCTTCCTCTCTCTGCTCCTTCCTCTCTCCTCTCTTCCTTTTCTCTCTGCTTCTCTCTGACCCTTTCACTCTCCTGTCTCTGCTTCTGTCTCTTCCTCCACCCCCGCCTTCGCTGGGCTTCCTCTGCCTCTGCCCCTGCCTTGCGTTCTTTGTCTTTCTCCAGCCTCCGTCTGCCTCCGCCTCTGCCTCCCTCTCAGACGAGAGCAGGCGACTCCCCTGATGCTCCCGGCCCCTTCGCTGGCGGTGGGGGTGGAGGCAGTGACTGTCCAGGTTCTGCAGGGTCAGCCACTTCCTCCACCTTGTCCCCTCCCTCCCTCACACAGGCAGAACCCTGGCTCCTATGTTCACTGTGCTGAGAGAGACCAGCGGGGGACAGCGGGGGGACAGCCAGGGAATGGGCCCCGCTTGCCCAGGTGAGTGCTGTGGGGTGTCAGGCCAGCCCTGCCAAGAAGCCTCTGGAAAGCGGGGACCTGATGCTGCCCTGCCTGTTAAAAAGGGCCACCCAGTCCATGTAGCTGAGGACCAGCGCCGGGCAGGAAGTTCAGTGGGACTTCAGGCTTTGTTAAAGGGCCACAGGCTTGTTTAGGGATGCGGGGACAGTCAGGGGGAGAAGTACCCCTTCCCCTAGAAGCAGGCACTCGGCCTGGAACATCACGGCCCTGGGGCGGGCCCTGAACCCAGCCCTAGTTTCCTAGCTAAGGATCAGGTGAGAACTCCCAACCTCCAGAGTCTCTCGGAGCCTGGCTGCTGCTGGCTGGTTGCTCGTCCACAAGTCCCGCAGATGGTGTCCTATGGCTTTGCCATGGCCTAAGACCCAGGCTGCTCCAAGGCTGAGTCCCTGGACTCCTGGAGAGAGAGGGCTGCCACTTCTGTCCTACAAGAGCAGACAGTGTGGGGTGCCTCCCTGGGCCCCGGCTGGGTCTGTGGCACCAGCACCTAGGAGGCACGCCTTGCCCTCAGGAAACTACGAACAGAGCCCGGGGGGCTGCCCGTGCCCCTGTAACCAGAAGGAGTCGAAACAGGAAATGTCCATCCCTCTGAGATTTTGCTCTGCAAAGGAGAGTGGAATTTCAGAGGGACGGCTATTTCTTGACCATTCGTGTATAAGAAACAAGGCAATGAAAGAATGACTTAGCCTGGGAGATGAGAAAAAGGTGAGATGACCTCTGATAGGCAGGCTGCTGAAGGAAGGCTTCCTGGAGGAGGGGGCAGGTGAGCCCCACAGGACAGGTGGAGGTTGGAGGATGAGATAGAGTAGGAGGCTTGCCTTTCAGACCCCGGGCGCCACCGTGCTCCCCATCTTGACTTGGGAATTTCCCAGTGACAGAGCCGGAGTGAAGCACGGGGCCTTCCTGCTCCGGGAGTTGGGCTGTGTTGGCTCGGGGTCTGCCCTCGGGCTTCACCCGCTGCTCCCCACCCTCCCCTTTCTTACAGTCAGAGGCAGAGCCTGCGCTCCGACCCGCTTCCCAGGCTCCCTCGGCAGCCGCGCCCCGGCCGTGGGAACTGGAAGGCTTACCCGGGTCTGCGCAGGCCCGCTGCCCTCCTTACGATCGGGGGTGGGCACTGGGGGAACGGGCCAGGGCAGGGAGGAGGACAGGGCCTGGCTCACCCCACAGCTCACCCCAGGAGGGTGCGCAGAGCAGCGCTGGCAGCAGCGGGCCACTCCGCGCCCAGCCCTGCTGAAGAAGAAGAACAGAAATGGAGACCAGAAGCTCTCGTCTATTGCCTGTAACAAACTGCCTCGCCACTTAGCCCCGTCAGACAACGTGGCTGCACAGCGTCTGCGGGTCGGACATCCAGTCCGGGTGAAGGGGGCCTCTGCCTCGACGTCCCTCAGTCAGGCGCCCCCGGACCATGAGTGGGTACAGGCTCCGTGCAGGGAGGCCCGGCTTCCTCGCTGGCCCCGCGGCTGCGGGCAGGATTCAGCTCCTCACGGGCTGTTAGAGTGAGGGTCTCGCTCTTTTCTGCTTTTTGCCTGGAGGCTCGCTCAGTTCTCTGCTGCACTGGCCTTGCTCCGGCACAGCTCCTGGTAGCTCAGCGGGCCGTGGAGGTGGGCGCCCACCGCCCAGGGTATTCCTGCCTCCTTCTGCTGTGTTTTGTTTGTGTGGGTTCAGCCAGCGGGGGAGGTTCCACAGGACAGACAGACCAGGAGTTGGGGACATTGAGGCCCGTCTCACAGGCTGCCCACCACAGCCCCCCGTGGCCACCTGCGTCTGTGTTCTTGCTATTGTCCCCACCCTCCAGGAGTGGGTCTGGTCTCATCAGGGAGGGCAGTGCTCTCTTCACCATGTCCTTACTCTGGTGTTTCACTGTGATTTTAAAAACCGAATCGTGAATTGTTACCCATGCGCAGCTGCGCCCTGGGTGGGGTGCCTCTGCGACCCCCTCCCTTCTCTCAGGCTTTCCGAGCTGTCGGATGAGGTTGAATTCTCATTTTTTTCCTGAGTGACATAGAGCATCTTTTTCTTAAGCTTATGGGTGACTTCTTTGTGCTTTCCTCAGAGCTAGAGGGCACCCCAATCGGTTTATGCGTCCAGAGGCCCTGATGGTGTACTCTTGGGAGTGGAGGAACCCGTGGGAAAATCCCGGGGGTGAGTCAGGGGAGAGCTGTGCCCTGGCGCCCTGGCTCGTATCCAAATGGACCACAGCTGCAGAACTCCTCGACACCCTCCTGGACACAGCCGGGCCCCCTCACCTCCCTGCGGCTCCTGATGCCTCCCCGGCTCTGCGGAGGCCACCGTGGGCACAGGCTGTAGAACTTAGCATGGCCGCGGCTCTTCGCAGCCCGGTGTCCTGCCATCGGTGTGGCAGTCATGTGGTCACTTTTGGGTGTTGCCCTGCGCAAGATCCATGGGGACCGGACACCTTTGGCCATTCTTTCTTTGGTTGTCTGCGCAAGTAATAGACTAAATCTGAAAAGGTCTTCAATTTCTTTACCTGCCAATCTGTCAGCCTTGTCCTTGACAGAGTGGAGGGAAAACGAGGGGAGACTTGGTGGGGCACGGGGGTGGGAGACGAAGGCCTGGGCCAGGCCCCACCCTGCTATGAGGGTGCTCCGTGTCTCCTCTCGGCCAGTGTCACATGCTGCTCTCTGCCTCTTCTTTCTACGACTTGATCCCTCCCCCGTAAGGCTTGACCGCTCCTCCCTCAGGATACTGCATTTCCCCCAGCCACCCCGCCTGGAGACCCTCCGAGAGTTCGCAGGAGCTCCTCCTGGGCCTGGACGGCATCTGAAGCACAGGACCAGAGGCCTAGAGCTCCCTCTTCCCCAGCACCGGGCGTCGGACGCTCACCGGCACACAGCCACGGTGAACGAATTTTATCTTGCACACCTGGAAATATATCTACCACTTGAGTGTGCCATTCACATTGTCCTGGACTTTGTCACATCTAGTTAATCCTCCCTGCATTGGCGCATTTTATTTTCGATGCATTTCCAAGTAAATTACAGACATCAGGCGGCTTTCCCTAACTACTCCAGCGTGACAGCATCAGCCCACTTGCCACAGGTGTTTCCTGTGATGTCAAACTTGGTGTTCAATGCAGCGCCCTGCTCATGAGAGAACCTGCTGAATTTTGACAAATGTGTGCTTTTTGTGCCTCAAACCCTTCTCAAGGTCCCGAGTGTGACCATCAGGTTCCCTCACACACCTTCCACCCAGTACCCTGGCATGCAGGAGAGCCATGCTGGAGCCTGAGGCAAAAGGAAAAACAAGGTTTTTGTGTGTGTGGTGTTTTGTTTTGTTTTTTTTGAGATGGAGTTTCTCTCTTGTTGTCCAGGCTGGAGTGTAATGGTGTGATCTTGACTCACTGCAACCTCTGCCTCCTGGGTTCAAGCAATTCTCCTGCCTCAGCCTCCCAAGTAGCTGGGATCACAGGCGCCCACAACCACACCTGGCTAATTTTTTTGTATTTAGTAAAGACGGGGTTTCACCATGTTGGTCCGGCTAGTCTCAAACTCCTGACATGAGGTGATCCACTTGCCTTGACTTCCCAAGGTGCTAAGATTACAGGCATGAGCCACCGTTTTAGTAAGTGGAAAATAAAAAAATTGGAAAGTGTGTATATTAAAACTCAAAATGTTTCAAATATTTTATTTATACAAAAACTGTAGCTTTATTCTTCTGACTTAAATGGAAACAAACTCATGAATATTCCTAAAATCTATCTTGTTATTCAGTTGAGATAATTGTCATGTGAATTTCTCTTGATCAAGTGATGATCTTGAATAATTTTTCACTAACTTCAGCTGATCAAAATTTCTTTCAAAGATGCCACATGACTGGTAGTATTAAAAAGCTTCTCAGGCTGGGTGTGGTGGCTCACACCTGTAATCCCAACACTTTGGGAGGCCAAGGCTGGAAGATTACTTGAGCCCACGAGTTCAAGACCAGCCTGGGAAACAACGTGAGACCGTCTCTGCAAAAAATAAAAAAAATGAGCCAGGTGATCATGCTGCTGCACTCCAACCTGGGCAACAAAGCAAGGCTCCATCTCACACACCCAAAAAAAGTCCAGTGTTTCTAAATATCTTTAGTTTGTGTGTGAAGTTGGTTGCATTTGAGCTCCATCTCTATGGGGAAACCATACGTGTTTTTCATGTAGTGTTTTATAAACAGACCTAAGAGCATTCTTTCCATTGACTTGACACACATACAATGCTAAAACAGGTCACTAAATTTCATTTCACAGAAGCAGAATTTTTGCATATGAATTACGAGCTGATTGAGCGCAGCAGTGAGCTATGTTCATGTCGCTGCTCTACAGCTTGGGCAACAGAGTGAGACCCTGTCTCTTTTTTAAAAAAAGAAATATATATATATATGAGCTGAGGAAGATGCAATTTGGCATAATCACGTTTTGAGAGCAATAGCTTCTACACCCTCGGATCACCTGCCATAGCTGTTCCATTATCATATCCCTGGCCATCAGTGTGTTTTATGTTAATACTTTTTCCAACCTCTAATTTCATAAGCTAGACCTAGTTTTTTCTTTGATTTCAGTAAAGTCAATATAACTTATTTTACTGTTACGGCATTATTTTTTTCCTCTTTTTTTTTTTTTTTTTTTTTTTTGAGACAGAGTCTTGCTGTGTCACCCAGGCTGTATCAGTGCAGTAGTTTAATCTTGGCTACTGCAATGTCTGCCTCCTGGGTTCAAGCAATTCTCTGCCTGTAAGCTCAGAAGGGCCAGGGCTCCCCAGGTGCCGCTGCAGCCACCCAAACTGTGACTGCTGACCCGAGCCTCCTGCTGCATGGAGCAGGCAGGAACCCTGCCAGCCCCTTGCCTGCCCAGTGGCAGCTGCCCAAACCACAGTTGCAGACTCAGGCATCCCTGCACTCTTGGGGGCCCAGGAAGACCCCCCCCCGACCAGCCCTCATAGACTCAGAAATGTCTGCTCCCACTGTCTGGCTTCTGCCTGTTCTCGATGCCTTCTCCAGTCTCAGCACAATGTCAGAGCTGAGCCCCTGTGCCCTGAATGGCAGCAGGAGGCAAATAAATTCTGGGCAAAAGAGGGCAGGTCCCTAGTGAGGCACCACCTTCGGGCCAGGGAGGGCCTGAAGGTTGGGGGCCAGGCTGCCAGTCCCGGAGCACTGGAGTGGGAACTTGTGATGCTATTTCCATGCTGCCCATGGCTGCCTTTGGACCAATCAGCATGCACTTCCTCCCCTCTAAGGCCAATAAACGCCCTGGCTCAGCCAGAGCTGAGCAGGTGACAGAATGACCAACTGCAGCGGGGTGCTACCCTCTCTGCTGAGAGCTTCAGAAACCTGCAGAGACCTCGGGACTACTAGTTGCAGAGAGGAGCCACCCACACCAGGGCCTCCTCTCTGCTGAGAGATGAACACTCAAGGGGAGGGCTTGCCTACAGAGAGAAGCTACCCACTGCGCAGCTCCTCCGAGCTATTCTAACAGTCAATGGAGCTCCTCTTTCATACTCACCCTCTACTTGTCTGCATACCTCATTCTTCCGGGACATAGGGCGAGAACTCAGACAAAGGCACCACTGGCCACAGAGGTTTCCAGCCACAAAAGTGACAGCCCAAAGATCCTGTAACAGGAGGATTGCTCGAGCCCAGGGGTTTGAGGCCACAAATGCGGTGAGCTATGATTGTATCACTGCATTCAGCCTGGGTGACAGAGAAAGACCCTGTCTCAGAAGATAACAAATAAAAAGAAAGCTTCACAATAAAACAAAATTTTCATGATCAAAACTTTTGTGTAACTTTTTCCAATCTTTGGAACCTTTATTGTAGTTGTAAAAATTTGATCTTATTGCATTACCAGAGAAAAGTATGCATGAAAAATAAGGACAATTTTTTGGAATACATGAACAGTCACAGTGAATTCATTTGCCATTAGAACATTTAAAAAAATGTTTTTTTGTTTTTTTTTATAGACCTGTCCCCACCTAGTCCTGAGCTAAAACCTAGCATCAGAGAAAGGA
Source organism: Saimiri boliviensis (assembly GCF_048565385.1). NCBI lineage: Eukaryota > Metazoa > Chordata > Mammalia > Primates > Cebidae > Saimiri > Saimiri boliviensis. Next base: position 3,520,095 of record NC_133453.1, read on the forward strand.
ATTGTGAAGGCCATCTTCTCCAGCAGCCTGACTATTCTAATAATTGCTTGAATGCTTAAAACTCAAATTGTCAAAGTTTTGAGAGCACCATTCTTTTTTGCTTTTTTTTTTTTTTAAGAATAATAAGAGAATAAAGAAGAGGAAGAAAGAGAAACAGGAAGAGGGAGAGAGAATGGGGGTATTGCTTTATTGTCTGGGCTAGGATGCAGTCTAAATATGGGTATGCCTATAATTGTCCTTAATAATGGAGACATGAAAGAAAATGAGGGAAGAGAATAACAAACAAGGAGCCAACCAACATTTCGTTTAAACTTCTAAGTTGATATGATGTGGTACTGATAAGAGTGTATATTTTGTGTAAAGTGGAGAGTTCTATAAATGTTAATTACGTTTACTTGTTCCAGATCTGAGTTCAAGTCCTGGATATCGTTATTAATTTTCTGTCTCATTGATCTGTCTAATATTAATGTTGAAGTCTCCCACTATTATTGTGTGGGAGTCTAAGTCTCTTTATAAGTCTTGTATGTCTGGGTATTCCTGTATTGGGTGCGTGTATATTTAGGACCTTTAACTCTTCTTGTTGTTGCATTAATTCTTTTATCATTATATAATGTCCTTCTTTGCTTCTTTTGATCTTTGTTGCTTTAAATACTATTTTATCAGAGGCAAAAATTGTAACTTCTGCTTTTTATTTATTTATTTTTGCTCTCTGGTTGGTTGGTAAGTCTCTCTCTATCCTTTGTTTTGAGTCTTTGTGTATCCTTGAATGTGAGATGGGTCTGGATGCAGCATACAGTTTTAGTTTTTTGTTCGAATTGCCTGTCTTTGAATTGAGGAATTTAGTCAATTTAAATTTAGAATTAATAATGATATATGTGAGTTTAATACTGTCATTTAATATTAGCTGGCTATTTTGCCCATTAGTTGATGTAAATTCTTCATTATATTGATGTTTTTTACTTTTTGGTATTTTTTAGAAAGGCTGATACTGTTTGTTCCTTTCTATGTGTAGTGGTTCTTTCAGAAGCTCTTGTAAAGCAGGCCTGGTGGTGATGAATTCTCTGAGTGCTTGCTTGTTCACAAAAAACTTTATTTTTCCTTCACTTATGAAGCTTAGTTTGGCTGGATGTAAAATTCTTGGTTGAAAGTTCTTTTCTTTAAGGATGTTGAATGTTGGTCCCCACTCTCTTCTGGCTTGTAGGGTTTCTGCTGAGAGATCTGCTGTGAGTCTGATAGGCTTCCCTTTGTGGGTAACCTGACCTTTCTCTCTGGCTGCCCTTAGTATTTTCTCCTTCATTTCAACCCTGGTGAATCTGACGATTATGTGCCTTGGAGTTGCTCTTCTTGAGGAATATCTTTGTGGTGTTCTCTGTATTACCTGGAGCTGAATATTAGCCTGCCTTACTAAGTTGGGAAAATTTTCCTGAATAATATCCTGAAGCATATTTTCCAGCTTGGATTCATTCTCTTCGTCACATTCAGGTACACCTATCAAGCGTAGATTAGGTCTTTTCACATAGTCCCATATTTCTTGGAGACTTTGCTCGTTCCTTTTTATCCTTTTTTCTCTAATCTTGTCTTCTTGTTTTATTTCATTGAGTTGGTCTTCGACCTCTGATATCCTTTCTTCTGCTTGATCAATTCGGCTGTTAAAACTTGTGCATACTTTGCGTAGTTCTCGTATTGTGTTTTTCAGCTCCATCAATTCACTTATTTTCCTCTCTAAATTTTGTATTCTTGTTGACATTTCGTCAAACCTTTTTTCAAAGTTCTTAGTTTCTTTAGATTGTGTTAGCATAAGTTCTTTTAATTCACAGGAGTTTCTTATTATCCACGTTTTGAAGCCTGCTTCTGTAATTGGAACACACTTGTTCTCCATCAAACCTTGTTTCATTGCTGATGAGGAACTGGGATCCCCTGGTGAGGGAGAGGCATTCTGATCTTGGGTATTCTCAGCCTTTTTGGCTGTTTTCTTCCCTTCGTTGTAGATTTATCCATCTGTGGTCTTTATAATTACCGTCTTTGTAATTGGGTTTCTGAGTGGACGTCCAACTTATTGATTCTCAGCGCCGAAATCTGAGCAACCCACTGTGCCGACTAAGTCAGCGGCGTTAAGATTGGTGGTGCTTTTCTGACTCTGCACCAAGAACCGACGCTCCGAGGCGCCGGCAAAACCGCCTCGCCGGTCACAAGAGTCGCGCTGGCGACCCGTGGGGCTCCTCCGCTGGGAATCTCCTGGTGCGTGAGCAACAAGAATTCATGTGAAGGTGTGGCGTCCTCTCGTTCTTTGCGTTTTCAGTGGGAGCTACAATCCCGAGCTGCTAGTGATCAGCCATCTTGGATCTCTCTCCAAAAAAAATGTTTTGTCAGGCACAGTGGCTCATGCCTATAATCCCAGCAATGCGGAGGATTCCTTGAGGCCAGGAGTTCAAGACCATTCTGGGCAACTTATTGAGACGCCCCCTCCCCACGGCCCCATTCTCTAGAAAATGTCCATTGTATGTCCATGTGTGAAACCGATTCCCTAAAATCTAAATCATCTCCTTTGTCAGGTATGTGCTCTGTCCACATCATTTTTATTTTATCACAAATAGTAGCCACATTGGATAATTATTACAATTTATTTCAAATGGCATCTTCTCACTTTCTTGCTCAAACTCATGTTCACTAGTTTCTGAAACTTCTAAAATTTCTCTTTAATGTTTTGAAGTAGATACTTCAGTTAGCTGACTTTGATGACAACTCTGTTCTGATAATATCAGTGTTAGAAGACTTGGTCATTTTCAGTAGCTAAAATACTGTATTTCTAGCTAAACTTGTAGTTGTCTCCTATAATTTTATATATTTCTGCATGTATTTTTCTTATTTTCCTGAACACGGTACCTCTTGGCTTTTTATTTATTATTTATTTTTATTTAAAAAATTATTTTGGGCTGGGTGCAGTGGCTCATGCCTGTAATCCCAGCACTTTGGGAGGCCGAGGCAGATGGATCACAATGTCAAGAATTTGAGACCAGCCTGGCCAACGTAGTGAAACCCTGTCTCTACTAAAAATACAAAAAGTTAACTGGGTGTGGTAGCATGCACCTGTATTCCCAACTACTCAGGAGGCTGAGATGGGAGAAGCGCTTGAACCCGGGAAGCTGAGGCTGTGGTGAGCCGAGATGCACCACTGCACCCTAGCCTGGGCAACAGAGCGCTCCATCTCAGAAAAAAAATTCTTTTAAATTATTGTGTAGAGAGAATCTTGCAATATTTTCCAGGCTCTCCAACTCCTGGCCTCGAGCAATCCTCCTGCCTTGGCCTCTCAAAGTGCTGGCATTACAGACCTGAGTCACTGCATTCAGCCACTTGTCTTTTTAGTTACTGAAACCTCCACCTCCCAGGCTCAAGCTGTCCTCCCACCTCAGCCTCCCAAGTAGCTGGGACTACAGGTACATGCCACCATGCCTGACTGATTTTTGTATTCTTTTGCAGAGTCGGGGTTTCTCCATGTTGCCCAAGCTGGTCTCCAGCTCAGGAGCTCAAGTGATCTTCCCACCTCGGCTTCCCAAAGTGCGAGGATTACAGGTTTGACTAACCATGGCCAGCCTCAATACCATATTTATTTTAAAACTTTTAGTATGAATTTAAAATATTTTTAAATATAGTATTTAATTATAGAAATTATAATCGATATTGATTTACATTAACTTAATATGAATTATAATATTTAAAGTAGGTGTACATAAGATTTTGTACCAAAAATACAGAAATCTTGGTGTGTACTGAGAGTAAAATAAAAAAAATACAGAAGCCAGTTGGTGGGAATGTAAAATGGTGTAGTCACTATCAAAAACAGTTTAGCAGTTCCTCAAACACTGCACATAGAATTACCATATGACCTTGCTAGGTCAATTCTTTTGGGCATATACCTAGGTTCCACTCCTAGGTATATGCTCAAAAGAATTGAGAATGGGCTGGGTGTGGTAGCTCAAGCCTGTAATCCCAGCACTTTGGGAGGTCGAGGCAGGCAGATCACTTGAGGTCAGGAGTTCGAGACCAGACTGGCCAATATGGTGAAACTCTGTCTCTACTAAAAATACAAAAATTAGCCGGCTATGGTGGTGCGTGCCTGTCCCAGCTACTTGGGAGGCTGAGGCCGGGGAATCGCTTGAACCAGGGAAGCAGAGGTTGCAGTGAGCCAAGATCACATTATTGCACTCCAGCCTGAGTGTCACAAGACTCTGTCTAACAAAAAGAAAAATTGAAAACAGGAACTCAATTGTTATAGCAGCATTATTCACCGTGGCCAAAAGCAGGAAAAAAAACTGAAGTGTCCATCAGCAGATTATATTTAAACAAGTCATGGTATAGCCATACAATGAAATATTATTCAGCCATGAAAAGGAATAAAGTTCTGATACATGTAACAAAATAAATGAATCTTGAAAACATTATGCTAGATGAAATGAGTCAAACACAAAAGAACAAATAATATATAATTCTGCTTATATGACGTACTCAGAATAGGCAAATTCACAGAGATAAGTAGCACAGGGGTTACAGGAACTGTGTAATGGGAGGGATGGGGAGATATTAGTTAACGAGGAGAGATTTTCTGTTTGGGGTGATGAAAAATCTTCGGAATAGATAGTGGTGATGATTGCACAATGTTGTGAATGTACTTAGTGCCATTGAATTGTACACTTAAAAATCCTCTTTTTAGGCTGGGCGCCATGGCTCACACCTGTAATCCCAGCACTTTAGGAGGCCGAGGTAGGCAGATCACAAAGTTAGGAGTTCAAGACCAGCCTAACCAACATGGTGAAACCCTGTCTTTATTAAAAATACAAAAATTGGCCAGGTGTGGCGGTTCACACATGTAATCCCAGCACTTTGGGAGGCTGAGGCGGGTGGATCATGAGGTCAGGAGATTAAGACCATCCTGGCCAACATGGTGAAATCCCGTCTCTACTATAAATACAAAAATTAGCTGGGCGTGGTAGTGCATGCCTGTAGTCCCAGCTGCTCAAGAGGCTGAGGCAGGAGAATTGCTTGAGCCCTGGAGGTGGAGGCTGCAGTGAGCCAAGATCACACCACTGTACTCCAGCTTGGGCGACAGAGTAAGACTCTGTCTCAAAAAAAAAAAAAAAAAAAAAAAAAAAAAAATCCTCTCGTTAAAACAACTGCTCTCAGCCAGGCGTGGTGGCTCAAGCCTGTAATCCCAGCACTTTGGGAGGCCGAGGCGGGTGGATCGCGAGGTCGAGAGATCGAGACCATCCTGGTCAACATGGTGAAACCCCGTCTCTACTAAAACTACAAAAAATTAGCTGGGCATGGTGGCACGTGCCTGTAATCCCAGCTACTCAGGAGGCTGAGGCAGGAGAATTGCCTGAACCCAGGAGGCAGAGGTTGTGGTGAGCCGAGATCGCACCATTGCACTCCAGCCTGTGTAACGAGAGTGAAACTCCGTCTCAAAAACAAAAAAAAACAAAAAAAACAACTGCTCTCTTTTGCTTGGTCTTGCCTCTGCAGTTCTTGCTTGAGATCCTTCATGTAGTTGTAGTTGACACTTTCAACATTTTTCCTGGAACTCTCCTTAGCCAGATTCATCAGTTCATTGGGTACATTTTCTGTTTCCCGTAATACTACAGACAACCGTTTTACTGAACTTTCCTCACTACAGAACAGTTACATTCTTTTTTCAGTCTCTCAACAACAATCTTTCTTCTCTCTTTTTAAGCACTCATCAACAGCCTCGAGGCCCACCGAGGTTCTACTAACAGTCTTCTCAAGGCCCTTCCAGTGTTTGCCTGCTGCCCAGTCCCAAAGGTAATACCATATGTTTTGGGTTGGGTTTTGGTTTTGATTTTTAGACAAGGTCTCACTCTGCTGCCCAAGCTAGTGCGCAGTGGTGTGACCATGGCTTCCTTTAGCCTCAACCTCCTGGGCTCATGCAAACCTCCCATTTCAGCCTCCTGAGTAGCTAGGAACACAGCATGCACCACCACGCCTGGCTAATTCTTTTAGTTGCTGTAGAGATAGGGTCTCACTGTGTTGTCCAGGTGGGTCTCAAACTCCTGGGCTCAAGCAATCCACCAACCTTGGCCTCCCAAACGGTTGAGATTGCAGGTGTGAGCCGCCAGGCCCAGCCTGTCTTGGGTCTTTGATGCACCCACTCTGAGTACCAAATTGCTCTTGCAGTTACTGTTGTGTTACTAATTACCTCCAAATTTAGCAGCTTCAAAAAAGCAAGGTTGCTTTTTAAAAATGTTTTTTTTTTTTTTTTTTTTTTTTTTTTTTTTTTTTTGAGATGGAGTTTCGCTCTTGTTACCCAGGCTGGAGTGCAATGGCGCGATATCGGCTCACCGCAACCTCCGCCTCCTGGGCTCAGGCAATTCTCCTGCCTCAGCCTCCTAAGTAGCTGGGATTACAGGCACACGCCACCATGCTCAGCTAATTTTTTGCACCTTTAGTAGAGACGGGGTTTCACCATGTTGACCAGGATGGTCTCGATCTCTCGACCTCGTGATCCACCCGCCTCGGCCTCCCAAAGTGCTGGGATTACAGGTTTGAGCCACCGCGCCCGGCCTAAAAATGTTTTATTTTGCTTGTGCTTTTGCAGGTTAGGAATCCACAAAGGGTTTAGCTGGGCAGACCTTGCTTGCCGTCACTCAGGAGGTTGTAGTCAGATGCTGGTTGGGGAGGTGGAGCATGGCCAAATAGCAGCCTTCACCCATCGTTCTCTCCACAGAAACACGAAATTCTACAACGATCTAGACAAGAAGTATATCCGTAAGATCCAAAAGTCAGGAATCAGGTGAACAGTCACAGTACCTGGTTTTAAGTTAGCATCACTGAAAGAGGCAAGGAAGAGGGCAGAGAAGACAGTGTTGAATTGCCAGCAACATGCCCGGCCAGCGCCCCCAGCAGTAGCGGGCCATGTGCCCTTGGAGGGGAGAGAACACGGTGATTGTGGGACTTTGCTTTGGTACGCAGTGCTGGCAGCACTGGGCAGGACTCAGCTGGCACTCATGGTGGGAGCAGTTAAACCAGCCTTGGCCAGAGGGGAATCACTCGTCCCAGCAATTGGAATTTGAGATCATTGCCACTGTGGGCTGAAGTGCTTTGGGATCCTAAATAAATTTGAAAGGCAGTCTAGGTCACAAGGACTGTAACTCCTAGGCAAGTCCTGTTGCTGGGCTGGGCTGAGAGCCAGTGCACACGCGGGACACACAAGCCAGCGAGACACCAGATGGTGCAGCTAAGGGAGTGCTCGCATCGCTCCTCCCCTGCACCAGGCAGCACAACTCACAGCTCCAAAAAAGACCCCTTTGTTCTGCTTGAGGACAGGAGAGGGAACACTAACAAGGACTTTGTCTTGCGGCTTGGATACCAGCTCAGCCACAGTAGGACAGGGCACCAGGCAGAGTCATGAGGCCTCATTCCAGGCCCTCGCTCCCAGATGACATTTCTAGACACACCCTGGGCCAGAAGGGAACTCACTGCCTTGAAGGGAAGGACCCAGTCTTGGCAGGATTTATCACCTGCTGATGAAATAGCCCTTGGACCCTGAATAATCAGCAGTGGTAACCAGGTGGTACAGCCATGGGCCTTGAGTGAGACTCTGAGACATGCTGTCTTCAGGTGTGACCCGGGACATTCCCAGCTGTGGTGGCTATGAGGAGGGCCCCTATGCTTGAGAAAAGCAGAGGGGAACGTCAAGAGGACTTTCTCTTGAACTCAGGTACCAGTTCAGCTACAATGGGGAAGAGCACCAAGCAGGCTCTTGGAGTCCTTGATTCCAGGCCTTGGCATGGGATGGCATCTCTGGACCTGCCCTGGGCCAGTGGGCAGCCCAATTCCCTGAAGGATGAGTTCCAGGGCTGGCAGCATTCACCACATGCTGACTGAAGAGCCCTTGGGCCTTAAACAAACACTGAGGCAGTAGGCACTGTGGGCCTGCTGGTGGACAAGAGAAGAGACTCCTCTGCCTGGGGAAGAGCGGGAAGGACTTTGGTGGTTTTGGCACCAGCTCAGCTGCCAAAATAGAGCAACAGTAGATTTCTGTGGTTTTTGCTTCCAGGCCCTGGATCCCAGACAGCATCTCTGGACTCATCTGGGGCCTGGGGAACTCACCACCCTTTAAGGGAAGGACACAAGCCTGGCTGGCATTGCCACCTGCTGATCATAGAGTCCTAGGGCCATGAGTGAACAAAGATGGTAGCTTGGTAGCAGTTACAGCAGGCATTGGGCAAGACCCAGTGCTGTGCCAGCTTCCAGTCTGACCCAGTATACCCCTAGTGGTGTTGGCCACAGGGGTGCTTGTGTTACCTTTCCCCAGATCCAGGCATCTCAACACAGACTTTGATTATTTGGGAAAAAGTAAGGGAAGAGAACAAGAGTCTCTACCTGGTAATCCAGAGAATTCTTCCAGATCTTAGATCCTCTACGAGTCTGCAGGAACCACGGTGTTACCGGGCTTGGAATACTACCTAATGCAGCTACAGCTGTAGTGACCAGAAACATAGATGACAACACTAAGTTTCTTCAAACACCTGGAGAGCCTCCCCAAGGACAGGGACAAACAAGCCCAGAATGCGAAGACCACAATAAATACCTAACTATTCAATGCCTAGATACTGATGAGCATCTATAAGCATCAAGACCATTCAGGAAAACATGACCTCACTAAATGAACTAAAAAGCACAATGGGCCAGGTGCAGTGGCTCACACCTGTAGTCCCTGCATTTTGGGAGGCCGAGGTGGGCAGATCACAAGGTCAGGAGATCCAGACCATTCTGGCTAACACGATGAAACCCCGTCTCTACTAAAAATACACACACATGCACACGCACATGCACACGTGCACACACACACATACACACACACACACACAAATTAGCCAGGTGTGGGGCACATGCCTGTAGTCCCAGCTACTTGGGAGGCTGAGGCAGGAGAATGGCTTGAACCCAGGAGGCAGAGGTTGCGATGAGCCAAGATCACACACTCCAGCCTGGGCAACAGAGCAAGACTCTGTCTCAAAAAAAAAAAAAAAAAAAAAAAAAAAAAAAGGCATCATGGACCAATCCTGGAGAGACAGAGATATATAAGCTTTCAGACAGATAATTAAAAATAGCTGTTTTTTAGGAAACTCAAAAAAATTCAAGATAACACAGAAAATGAATTCAGAATCCTATCAGATAAATTTAACAAAGAAGTTGAAATAATTAAAAAGAATCAAGCAGAAATTCTGAAGGTGAAAAATACAGTTGACATACTAAAGAATGTATCAGAGTCTCTTAATAGCAGAACTGATCAAGCAGAAGAAAGAATTTGTGAGTTTGAATACAAGTCAGTGGAGACAAAAGAATAAAACAGAATGCAGCATGCCTAAAAGATCTAGACAATAGCCTCAAAACAGTTTAAAGAGGAGGTAGGGAGAAAGATGGGGGTAGAAAGCTTATTCAAAGGGATAACAGAGAAATTCCAAAACCTAGAGAAAGACATCAACATTCAAGTACAAGAAGGTTGTAGAACACTAAACAGATTTAACCCAAAGTAGACTACCTCAAGACATTTAATAATCAAATTCCCAAAGGTCAGGGATAAAGAAACAATCATAAAAACAGCAAGAAGAAAGAAAACCAACAACATACAATGGATTTGCAACATGTGTGGCAGCTGGGTTTTCAGTGGAAAACTTACAGGCAAGTAGAGAGTGGCATGATATATTTAAAGTACTGAAGGGAAAAAAAATGCTTTTACCCTAGAATAGTAAATCTGGTGAAAATATCCTTCAAACATGAAGGACAAAGACTTTCCCAGGCAAACAAAAGCTTGGGAATTTCACCAACATCAGACCAGTCCTACAAGAAATGCTAAAGAGAGTTCATCAATCCTTTTTTTTAAAAAAAAAAAAAAATAAAAGAATAGTAATGAGCAATAAGAAATCATCTGAAGGCACAAAACTCACTGGTAATAAAAGGAAGAACTGGCTTGGTGTATTGACTATAATTCCAGCACTTTTGGAGGCCAAAGTGGGAAGATCACCTGAACCCAAGAGTTCAAGACCAGCCTGGACAAAAAAGCAAGAGCCCATCTCAACAGAAAATTTTTAAAAAACATATGTGATGTCACATACCTATAGTCCCAGCTACTCAGGTGGATAAGACAGCAGGTTCACTTGAGCCCGAGAGTTTGAGGCTACAGTGAGCTATGATTGCACCACTGCACTCCAGTCTGGGTAAGAGCAAGACTGTCTCAAAAAAAGGAGTGTGGAGGAGACAGGAAGGAAAGAAAGAAGGAAGAGAAGACCAGAAACTACCAGAAAACAATAAAATGGCAGGAGTAAGTCCTTACTTATCAATAATAACATTGAATGTAAATAGACTAAACACTCCAATCGAAAGATAGAGTGGCTGAATGGATTAAAAAACAAGATGCAATGATTTGTTGCCTGCAAGAGACACACTTCACCTATAAAGACACAAATAGACTGAAAATAAAAGAATGGAAATAGGCATGGAACCAAAGGGGGGAAAAAAAAGGCTAGAGTAGCAATACTTACATCAGATAAGATGGATTTCAAGACAAAAACTATAAAAGGGACAACATCACTACATAATGATAAAGAGGTCAGCTTAGCAAGAGGATATAGCAATGGTAAATACATATGCACCCAACACTGCAGCATCCAGATACAGGTATTGATCGACTTACGACCTATGCAACTTATGACCATTTGACTTTACGACCACAATTGCTAGCCACGACTGCTCTGCGTCTGGCAGCGCAAACGTTGCCCAGCTGGGTGTAGGGCAGTGTGGACCAGCTTCCGGCAGCACTGTCTCCGCGTGCACCATTTCAACTGTTATCCCAGACTCGGCACAGCAATTGTGTTTTGTGTCTTGGATATTTTTCATCAAACCCCTCCCAAGATGTCTACCAAGAGGAAATTGTCTTTGTCTACGCCTCAGCCTGCCAAGAAGAAAAGAAAGGCCATCGATCTCGACACGAAAATGAAGGTAATTAAGCAGTACGGAGGAGGAAAGAAAGTGAATGTGATTGCATGTGATATGAAGTTATCACACTCGACTGTGTCGACGATTTTGAAAGATAAAGAATTCATGGGGCCGGGCACGGTGGCTCAAGCCTGTAATCCCAGCACTTTGGGAGGCCGAGGCGGGTGGATCATGAGGTCAAGGGATCGAGACCATCCTGGTCAACATTGTGAAACCCCGTCTCTACTAAAAATACAACAAAATCAGCTGGGCATGGTGGCACGTGCCTGTAATTCCAGCTACTCAGGAGGCTGAGGCAGGAGAATTGCCTGAACCCAGGAGGCGGAGGTTGCGATGAGCCGAGATCGCGCCATTGCACTCCAGCCTCAGTAACAAGAGCAAAACTCAGTCTCAAAAAAAAAAGAAAAAAAAAGAATTCATGAAGCTGTGAAAGGTTCTTCACCCATGCGATCAACAGTTATAACAAAGCAACGAAGCAGGCCCATCCACGAAATGGAGAAATTGCTGCCTCAGATGACGACATCACCAATCCGCAGCCAAGCACCAGCAGCCAATAAAATGTTTCGTACATGTTTATATATTTTGATATATTTTGCAATTGGGAAAATGTTTCCTATGGTATTTTTTACACCTGTATTTCGTATTTTTGTATGCACCTGTATTTTGTAATTTTGTATGTTTTGCAAATTTTAAACCAGTTGTACTGGTAATGCAGTGTTTTACATAAACCTGATGAATGTAAAAATAAGAAACAAAAGGGTGTAGAGATGATACAAATGGCATAAAATGAACAAAGAAAATTATGATATATAACAATAATGAAAGAAAATTATGATAAAATATGACTTAAAGATTTTTATAACATCATTTCACAGTACTGTACTATACATAGCCTACTCAACTTACGACCAAATCATGTTACGACCTGTCTGTCGGAACCAATCGTGGTCATAAGTCAAGCACTAGCTGTATATAAACCAAATATTATTAGTGCTAAGGAGAGTGATAGATCGCAATACAATAACAGCTGGAGGCCGGGCATGGTGGCTCATGTCTGTAATCCCAGCATTTTGGGAGGCCAAGATGGGCAGATCACCTGAGGTCAGGAGTTCGAGACCAGCCTGACCAACATGGTGAAACCCCATCTCTACTAAAAATACACAATTATCCAGGTGAGGTGGCACATGCCTGTAATCCCAGCTACTTGGGAGGCTGAGGCAGGAGAATCGCTTGAATCCAGAAGGTGGAAGTTGCAGTGAGCTGAGATCATGCTGTTGCACCGCAGCCTGGGCAACAAGAGCAAAACTCCATCTCAAAAAACAAAAATAAATAAATAACAGCTGGAGACTTCAATGTCCCACTTTCAGCATGGGACAGATCAACTGAACAGAAAATCAACAATGGAACACCAGACTTAATCTGCACTATAGACCAGATGGACCTAAGAGATATTTATGGAGCATTTAATCCAACAGCTTCGGAATATATTCTTCTCCTCAGCACACGGATCATTCTCAAGGACAGATCATGTTAGATCACAAAATAAGACTTAAAGCATTCAAAGAAATTGAAATAATGTCAAGTATCTTCTTTGACCACAAGGGAATAAAACTAGAAATCAATAACGAGGAATTCTGGAAACGAGACAAACGTGGAAGTTAAACGATACACTCCTGAACGACCAGTGGGTCAATGAGGTGATTAAGAAGGAAATTGAAAAATATCTTGAAACAAATGATAGTGGAAATACAACATACCAAAACCTACAGCAAAAGCAGTCCAAGAGGGAAGTTTTTAATTATAAGTACCTTTATTAAGAAAACAGAAAAACTTCAGGCTGGGTACAGTGGCTCATGCCTTCAATCCCAGCACATTGGGAGGCCGAGGTAGGTGGATCACTTGAGGTCAGGAGTTCAAGACCAGCCTGTCCAACACAGTGAAACCCCAAATCTACTAAAAATGCAACAGTTAGCCAGGCATGGTGGTGCGTGCCTGTAATCCCACCTACTCAGGAGGCTGAGGCACAAGAATCGCTTGAACTTAGGAGGAGGAGGCTGCAGTGAGCTGAGATCATGCCACTGTACTCCAGCCTGGGCGACTGAGCAAGACTCTGTCTCAAAAAGAAAGAAAGAAAGAAAGAGAGAGAGAGAGAGAGAGAGAGAAAAAAGAAAGAAAGACAGACTTCAAATAAACAACCTAGTGATGCATCTTAAAGAACTAGAAAAGCAAGAACAAACCAAAGCCAAAGTTATTAGAAGAAAGGAAATAATAAAGATCAGAACGGGAAGAAACAAAATTGAAATGAAGAAAACAATACAAAAGATCAATGAAATAAAAAGTTGGTTTTTTTGAGGCCAGGTGCAGTGGCTCATGCCTATAATCCCAGCACTTTGGGAGGCCAAGGCAGGCAGATCACTTGAGGTCAGGAGTTCAAGACCATCTTGGCCAACATGGTGAAACCCCGTCTCTATTAAAAATATAAAAATTAGCCAGGCATGGTGGTGGGCACCTGTAATCCCAGATACTCAGGAGGATGAGGGAAGAGAATTGCTTGAACCCAAGAAGCAGAGGTTGCAGTGAGCCAGGATCATGCCACTGCACTCCAGCCTGGGCAACAGAGTGAGACTCTGTCTAAAAAAAGTGGGGGGTGGAGAGAGAGAGAGAGAGAGAGAGAGAAGAAAAACTTAGAGAAATTATACAAGAGCTCCAGGAACATCCTGCCCTTTTCTTATCATGCTTTCAGTAGAAACTACGCTAAAATATGCCAATTTAGACACAGAATCTAGATAAAGTCAAACTTTCCTCCACCTCAAATTTATTTCTCATTCCACCCCAGATATCCGGAAAAAATTACAAAAATTAGAGGAGGGTCCCCAGACATCTCAGCGGGACCTCCTAAATGCAGCCTTCCATGTCTTTAAGAACAGAGACAAGGAACAAATAATTCAAAAAGACAAGCATCTCCATTTAAAGTACAAGATGCTCACCTCTGATGTCCAAAAGTCATTTCCACAGATGCCTCCCCATAACCCAAAAGGATACTCCCCCACCTCTCCACCTCTCTGAGAGTCTGTTTCCAATGTGGCAACCCTGGACACTGGACAGAGGCTTGTTCTAGCCTCCAGTCCTCCACCAAACCATGCCCAACTTGTGGTCTTTGGGGATGCTGGAAAATGGACTGCCCCAATGGGGACACCCTCTCATTCAGGTGGGGCTCATAATGAACCCCACCCCCACCCCGGCCATCACAGGAGGAAATCTCTTCACTGCTGGTGCTGACAGCAGAGGACTGAGGGTACCCGGGATTCTTCATCCCCATAACTAGTGAGTTCACAGAACGCAGGGTAATTGGGACAGTATCCGGTAAGATTATTTCCTTTCTTCTGGATACCAGGGCAACCCTATTGGTTGCCCATTAGAATGTTCACGCGTTTCTGTTGCTGGCATGAAGGGCATGCCCTTTCATGCCCCCTCCCATACAAAACACTGCCTGTCCACTGCTCATTTCAGGGAGTCATCCTCACTCTTTCTTGGTCATTCCTCATTGTCCCACTCCTTTATTAGGAAGGGATAATCTACACAAACTAGGAAGAATCATTCATTTACCGGCCCTACACCAAAGCCACTCTTATTTATTATTATGTCAAGAACAGAAGCCCTCCTCAGACACTCCACATCAAACAGACTTAAATCCCAAATTTCTCCACCATGTAAACCCCATATATGGAACACTGATTTCCCCATAATCGCTACCCACCATTCTCCAATCCAAATTTCACTGAAGAATCCTAAGCACTATATAGTGTTTCCACAAAATCCCCATCAACCCTGATGGATTATGGGGACTCATCATCTTCTGATTTGGGCAGCCAATATTTGAATCCCCATCCATTCTCCCTACAACACTCCTATTCTCCCAGTTAAAAAACTGGGTGGCTCCTATAGACTGGTTCAGAATTTGTGACAAATCAACTCTGCTATTGTTCCTGTTTGTCTTCTTGTCCCAAACCCCTACACCTTCCTATCACGAATTCCTCCCAGCACTAGCCATTTCTCTGTATTAGACCCCAAAGATACCCTTTTTACTCTCCCTCTTCATCCCTTCTCTCAAAACCTTTTTGCTTTTACTTGGTCCAACCCTGACACAAGCTATGCCCAACAACTCACCCCCACTGTCCTCGCTTAGGAGTTTAGGGCAGCCCTCACTATTTCAGTCAGGTACTTCAACTGGACCTCTCCCAACTACCTTTACAGCCCAGCATTCTGCTTCAATATGTGGATTTACTTCTTTGCAGCCCCTCCCTAGAATGTTATATTCAACATACCACCAAGCTTTTACATTTTTTTTTGTTGAATGTGGGTACTGGGTATCTAAAAGAAAGGCCCAATTAACATCTCCCACAGTTTCATTACAACTAATCACAACTCCAAATTCCAACAGCATGAAAGCAAGGTGTCCAACGAATCCCATTTCCTGAAACAAAAAGGGACTTAATTTTCTTCCTCGGGTCAATGGGAGATTTCCAAACAAGGACAGCAAATTCTGCCATTGTTGCAAAATGAACACATGAAAGAAAATCTTGACCAACTACTCACTCCTACCCCAGATCTCTATCATGCTTTCTCTCATCTAAAATGTGCCTTATGACAGGCCCCTGCTTTAGGCCTTGAAAACCCCCAAGACCTTTTCATCTATGTTTACACAGTTCTTATAATCAGGCCCTTGGACTGTTAGCCCAACCCGTGGGAAACTCCCTCCAACCAGCGGTATATTTTTCAAAACAACTAGACCCCAGTTTTAAAAGCTGGCCCCTTTGCCTAAAAAATTTGGCCACAGCCTCCATAATTATCTCTAAGGCCCAAAAACTCACATTTTATTAACCTCTTCAGGTATTTTCTTTCACAGTCTACAAGACGTGCTCAGCTATAAGGCACTCACCTCCATCTCATCCTCTCTAATGCAAGCCTTCCATTCAACTCTCCTTTAACCCTCTGTCTCTCTTCATAGATGCTCCCCCACAAACCCCACCGCTCTTTTACCTTCAACACTGATTTTATTTTATTTATTTATTTATTTTGAAAAAGTCTTACTCTGTCTCCAGGCTGCAGTGCAGTGGCATGATCTTGGCTCACTGAAACCTCCTCCTCCCAGGTTCAAGCAATTCTCCTGCCTCAGCCTCCCAAGTAGCTGGGACTACAGGTGTGTACCACCACACCCAGCTAATTTTTGTATTTTTAGTAGAGATGGGGTTTCACCTTGTTGGCCAAGATGGTCTCAATCTCTTTTTTTTTTTTTTTTTTTTTTTTTTTGAGATGGAGTTTCGCTCTTGTTACCCAGGCTGGAGTGCAATGGTGCGATCTCGGCTCACTGCAACCTCCGCCTCCTGGGTTCAGGCAATTCTCCTGCCTCAGCCTCCGGAGTAGCTGGGATTACAGGCACGCGCCACCATGCCCAGCTAATTTTTTGTATTTTTAGTAGAGACGGGGTTTCACCATGTTGACCAGGATGGTCTCGATCTCTTGACCTTGTGATCCACCCACCTTGGCCTCCCAAAGTGCTGGGATTACAGGCTTGAGCCACTGCGCCCGGTCTGGTCTCAATCTCTTGACCTCATGTTCCGCCTGCCTCAGCCTCCAAAAGTGCTGGGACTACAGGTGTGAGCCACCACACCTGGCCTCAACGCCAATTTTAGATCCTGACCAACACTCACGCTCTGATATAATTGAAAGTTCTCTGTTTCACCACCTTACTTACACTCAAATAAAAGCAGCCCCAGACTGGTTTATAGATAGGAGCGCATCCCTCCCCTCCAAGCAGGATATGCCATCATTGAAAGGACATCATGATGATACCCACTCTCTCCCACCTAGAAAGTTGCAGACTGCCCCCTTGCCTTTGGGCACAACCTCCCAACAAGAAGAATTAATTACCCTAATAAGAGCACTAACTCTAGCAAAAAACACACAAGCGAATATATACACTGATTCCAGACATGACCATAATATTATCCATTCCAATGCCCAAATGTGTAGTGAGTGGGGCTCTCTCATGGCTAAGGGAACCCCTATCATTAATGGAAAACTCATCCATCGTCTATGAAAGGCAGCTGTACTTCCAGAAAAGGTTGCCGTTATCCACTGTAAAGGACATCAATCAGACAAAAGCCACATTTCTTTAGGGAACCATGAGGCTGGCTATTGGGCAAAACATGCCTCAACCAAGCACCCAGTTTCCCAGTACTTATTTCATCTCATACAACATATCTCCTCCTTTAATCCAGAACACCAAACACAATACCTAATCACGCCAGGGACACGATTTAAACTCCCATACTGGCTCACAAAACAAATTAGTCCTACCTGACCCTAAAAAAACAATGGTTCTATCAGACATTCAGTACCTCTTCCGCATAAGCCATTCCCCTGGACAACATTAAGGTGCCATAAACATATAACCCCAGATATCAAGGAGCAGTTAAAAGCCATTTCCCATCAATGCTTTATTTGCCAAAAAGCTCCACCCCACTTCAACTACAGACCCCCTTATTTCCCAACCCATTAAGCCATTGGACACCTTCCCAGACAGGACTGGCAAATTGATTTTTACCCATATGCTCCCAGTAAAAAGGGTGCCATTTCTTTTAGTGCTGCCTGACACCTCTTCGGGGTGGGTTGAGGCTTTTCCCACAACCAACAAACTTGCTTCTACTGTCACTTCCAAATTCATAACAGAAATCAATCCCAGGTTCGGGGTGCCTCTTTCTTTTCAATCTGATAATGGTCCTGAATTCATTTCTCAAATTACTCCAACACTTGCACAAGCCCTATGAATCACCTGGAAGCCACACATCCCCCACCGACCGCAATCTTCAGGAAAGACTGAATGGCATTCTAGAAAAACACCCTCACCAGGTACTCACTCCACACACAGAAAAACGCGGTCACACTTTTGCCTCTAGCCCTTCTAAAGATTCAGGCGCTCCCACGTAAACTTCTAGTCCCTTTGAACTCATGATGCGAGACCATTCGCCCCTTTTGCTCCACCTCAGGGTCAAGCCCCACCTCTACCAGCCCCTCTTGTTTTCCTCTCTTCTGCATACCGTCCGCCATTTCATTTGGGAATATACTCACAAATACCTGTCACAACCTGTCGACAACTCTAATGCCTTCCTACAGCCAGGGGACTGGGTTCTGGTAAAAGGTCCCAGCCCTCCCCCCAAAGCCCCTCACACCTCACCAGATCATCCTTCCCACACCCATGCAGCAAAGCTCCAGGGACTCCCCAATTGGTCTCATACTTCTCACAGGAAAACAGACTTCCCTTCACCACACGCCCAAACAACCAAATCTAAACCCCCTTCAGCCTTCTCTTGTGTCTCCACAGGACCTACTTCCCTTTGCCTCACCCAAATCCGGGAGGAAAAGAAGGAGAAATCCATTGAGAAGCTCCCATTATACATCCTGATCAGCTCCTTACTGCTCTGTGGGACCCATAGCTTCAAGGAACTTTCCAGCACTTTACTCCTACCAAGTAACCTTTTTCTCTTTTTGCTCATTTCTTTCACATAAATTCCCTAATCACATCAACCTCTCCAATACAACCACTCCTCACTGCTCTCAAACCAGAATGCTCTATAACCCTCACACAGTCTCTCTTGCTGCAAGCTAACGCTTCCTCTGGAGTGCTGGATGTGCTTACCGCTGTCTTCCTCAGCTCACACAGCCCTTCCTACACCCCTGCATGACCTTTTCACAGGAAACATAACTCTAATGTATAAACTCCAAAAAGGAGCTTCCTTTATTCAAAGAGCTGACACTCTGGTCGCCGATTATGCTACTTCCAACCATCAGGGCAACAAATTATTTCCAACTGATTACAACCCCCTACAACACCTTAAGCCCCAAAGCCCTCCCACTGAAGGGCCCATAACGAAACACCTCCCCCCACTTTTACAAAAAGCCCCACTCTGCTTTTCAGCCTCTGGGGGAAATTTCCCTGTAGGGTCCTTGACATCTAACCAATACAACACCATTATCATTGTTAAACACCCCTCTGACCATCAAGCTAACCAGGTCGACTACCAAGTACCACCTGAAGCAAAGGCAGCATTTCTGCAGCCGGCTGTCTTACAGTCGCTCCCTCAGCCAGTGCCTCGGCCTCCCCTGTGTTGCCCCTCGTGCCGCCTTTTTCCATGGCTCATGTCCCTGGGAGTAATGATTCACAGAAAGAAAAAACACCTCATCTTTAATTCACTTATTTTCTTTCCATATTTCCGCTTGTATTTACGACAAAGCCTTGTTCTTCTTCTTTGGCATCAACATGTATCTTTGTCTCTCCACCAGCTGGACCAGAACCTGTACCCTAGTTTATCTTTCTCCCTCCATTGGACGAGTTCCTCCAAATCATTCCTTCTTTTTTTTTTTTCGCGACTGAGTCTTGCTCTTTTGCCCAGGCTGGAGTGCAGTGGTGGGATCTCGGCTCAACCTCTGCCTTCCGGGTTCAAGTGATTCTCCTGCCTCAGCATCCCGAGTAGCTGGGACCACAGGCATGTGCCACCACGCCCAGCTAATTTTTTGTATTTTTAGTAGAGATGGGGTTTCACTGTGTTAGCCAGGATGGTCTTGATCTGCTGACCTCATGATCTGCCTGCCTCGGCCTCCCAAAATGCTGGGATTATAGTCATGAGTCACCGTGCCCAGCCCCTCTTAATCAATCTTTACCTGTTCCAGCCAACCAATATGTTATGAAGAGGAGGGCCATCCACCTCATTCCTTTAATGACTGTCTTAGGTATAACCTCTGGGCTTGGGATGGGAGCGGGCGGATTGGCCACCTCCTTAACATGTTTTAAAACTCTTTCAAGGGAACTGCAGAGATCATTAGAAGATATGACCCAAAGCCTTGTAAGAGTCCAAGACCAACTAGACTCCTTGACTCCTCCAAAATAGACAGGAATTCGATTTTACAATGGCTGAAAAAGGGGATCGCTGCCTCTCACTGGGTAAAAAATGTTGCTTCTATCTCAACCAATTGCCCTTAGTAAGAGACACTGCTAAACAAATTAAAGAAAGGGCTAAAAAGCTAAGAGAATACCAAGACAACCAAATAAATTCTCAGTTTAAAAGGAAAATCTTAACATGGGTCATCCCATTTCTGGGCCCGCCCCTAAAAATATGCCTAGGAATAATGTTCTTACCCTGCTTAATTAACCTTTTTCAAAGATTTTTAACCAACAGGATCACGGCCATTTCAGAGACAATTACCCCAAAAATATCTACAGATGGTGTTATTCCTATAATCACTCTGAAACCAAAGAACGCTCAGCCCCTGCTCCTCAGCAGGAAGTAGCCACAAAAAACACTCTGCTCCTCGTCCTTTTTATAACTATAAAAACTGGATTGACAGAGCACGAGCATTGCCATCTTGGACAAACACCATCATTTTAAATTCCCCTTGATTAAAAAAACTGCCTAGTGGGCAGATCATGAGGTCTGGAGTTTGAGACCAGCCTGGCCAACAAGGTAAAATCCCATCTCTACTAATGATAAATTAGCCAGGCAAGGTGGTGTGCACCTGTAATCCCAGCTACTCAGGAGGCTGAGGCAGGAGAATCACTTAAACCAGGGAGGCAGAGGTTGTAGTGAGGAGAGATCACACCATTGCACTCCAGCCTGGGTGACAGGGTGAGACTCTGTCTCAAAAACCAAACAACAACAAAAAAACCCCCAAAGAATCTGCCTAAATCCTGCCCCCAAATATCAGCTTAATGGCTAATATCAGCATAACCAGAAACATTCCAACCCTAAGATAAACCCCTCTCTGACCAGAAACAGATCAACCCTGAAAAAGCCACCCCTGGGACCAGAGACATTCCAACCCTGCAAGAAACATTCCCTCACCTACAAACAGTCCGAATCTACGATAACCTCCCCCACTTCCAAAACCCTTAAATATCCTTAGTCTTTAAGAGAACACTCCTGACCGAAATTGGCCAGAATACCCTCTCAGGTTTATTCTCTGAAATAAACCAGTCTTTGACTGTTGAGCTGCTTTTCGTGTTCCTTTCCTCTTTCTTAAACTCTTAGGAGTATTGTTACTTGAGTGTTTCTGCTGTAATGGAGGAGGTAGCAGGTGAGAAGCCAGGTAGATGAGAGGCATGAAGCCTTGTTGGGCTCCCTCCATGTCCTACAGCCGACAGTGCCAGAGACACATCTGTCCTGGAATGAATTGGGCTTAACTCTGTGCATGGAGGGAGACCACATAACCTGGGAAACTTGGGTAAAGGGTGTTGGAAAGGACATGGAAGATTTGGGTTTGTGTTAGTTGACCTGGGGAAATGCTGATGGAAACGGGGCTTTACTCCAGATTGGATGTCAGGAAGAGGGGGTGATTCCATGATTGGGTATCTTGATGAAGTTCATCTAAATGGTGGAAGACTGGACAAACGCTCAACGTGTAAGGTCAAGAAGCAGCCATCACTCTTGTTGGCTGTCGCCAGGGAACTTCGGTCACTCCTGCGGCTTGGACGGTGTTTCTGTTTTGCCCACGTCAGACTTGGTTACAGAGTGGTCTGTTTTTTTGTCTTGCTCTGTATCATGGCCCGACGCTGGTGTTTTATGACACTGTTCACGAAGAGAACAGCCAGGCCTAGCTTCTGTGCCAGACCAACCCGAGTCCTGGCTGCAGAACCAGGCCAGCCCCGTGATGTCAGAAGCCGCCTTTCTCTTTCTAGGCACAGAAGGGAACACCACCAAGGAGGAGTCCCTCTTCTCCGCTCCCCACAGGGGCCGGCGGGTGCAGGCAGACGGGGGAACGCCTCCTCTCCCTCCGGCATCTTTGGAGGTGTCCGTCCTGACGCCCAGGGGCGCTCCATCCCAGCCTCGGTTTCTCGGGCTGTAAAACAGGCCAGGAACCAGGCACGCCGGGGTGAAAGAACGAGCCGCAGGGATGGCAAGCGCTCCGGAGCCTTCCCAGCCAGCGGGGGCTGCCCTTGAGCGCGGACCTGTCTCTCTCAGCAGGCCTTCTCGGACAGGAACGCAACGACACCTGACGGCACTCGGACAGCCCCCGCCCAGGAAAAGCCGGAGAGGCCCGGGATTCGCCACGCGGGAAACACGGCGGAGCCCAAGCGGCGCCGCCGGCCAGCCTGGCAGTCCCGGCGCGGGCGGGCGCTACGCGCGTGCGCACCGCGCTCCCCACCCTCCGCCCCGCCCGCGCGCAGCCCTCTGGGGCGGCGGGGCCACGCCGCGCGCCGATTGGTGGCGTCCGGGGCTCTCCCCGCAGGTGACTGACGGCGCTGACCACCCGCGCCCGTCGCCCGTCAGCCGCCGCCACCGCCCGCCCGGGGTGTGGAGCCCGGCCGCTGCTCGCGGGCTGCGCGTCTGCCGCTCCCGCCGTCGCCGCCCAGCCTCCGCCATGGACCTGTTCGGGGACCTGCCGGAGCCCGAGCGCTCGCCGCGCCCGGCTGCCGGTAAGCGGCGTCGCCGCCGGGCGCACCGGGGAAAGGAGGGCGGGCGGGATGGCGGCGGCCTGGGGCCCGCGGCGGCGGAGGCGGCGCCCGCGTTGGGAGGCGACGGGCGGCGCGGGCTGCTCGGGGCCTGCTTCTGCCCGGCCCGGCCCTGTGCGGCTCGCTGGCCGCCCCGCCGGGAGGCCCGCTGGTTCGCGGAGCTCGGAAAGGCCGCTCCGCCATTTTCGCTACGCAGGAAGGAAAGGGCTGCGCCGCCCTGGCCACGACCCTCTGCCTGGCGGTGGAAGGCCGCGGCGCGGCCGCGTGGGCCGGCCGGGGGCACCCGCTCTCCGCGCCCCGCGGGCCCCCGCGCCGCAACGCCGCCCGCTCCGGGGCTGCCCTGCGCGCCGCCCGCCCGCGACTTCCGGGCCGCGCTGCACCCGCGGGCCGTGGGACGGCTGCGCTCCCGGCGGGTGCGCGTTCGGGGGCTCGGCGTTCCTTTTTTGCTCGGGAGGTTGACTTGATCACCATCTTAATCCTTCGTGTTTTTGAAGCCTGGAAGGCAGGATGCCTCCTCTGCCATCCTGTGATTTTGTGATAATTAACGGCAGTTTTTTGTTCTTTCCTGGACTGCGGGAACTTTCCCCTCTCCCCGAAGTTAAAGGGACGGCTCCTCTGCTGAACCCTGTCCCCTGCTAGTGGGAGTCCCTGTGGGCTGTGGTGTGAGCGCAGCATCCTAACAGCGTGAAACGGGGCCCGTGCTCATCTCTGCGTCCCGTGGGTTACCGTCACTCCGGATTTCATTCGGCAGAATGCGTGAATATTTCACATGCGAGACTTCAGCTAGATGCTGTAGTTTAGGGCCTTATTACCAAACTTAACTTGGGGGCAGACATCCTGGAAAAGTGAAGACATTCAGATTTCCAGGCCCACCTCAGCCCCAATAAATCCGAATCCCTGAGGGTGGGGTTCCGAATCTGTGTCTAAATCCCCAGGCCCACCCAGCGGGGGCTGGAGACCAACGGTTTGTGAGCTGCTCTTTTAGGGCAGATAGAGGTGAGTAAGGCCGAGCCTTCGCTTTCTAAGAGCTGCTTTCTGAAGGCTAGTAATTACGGTAATTAAAAGTGGCAAAAGTTAATGACTGTGGGAAATGGTGAGAACTCTTCAGGAGGGATTGTCGTGCACCAAGAGCCTGGGGAAGGAGGCAGGTGTTTGAATTGAGCTGCTAAGGATGAGCAGGCTTGTGATTTGCAGTGATTCTGGGCAAGAAAACGGTGTTTACTTATTTTTTTTGAGACGGAGGCTCATTCTTGTCCAGGCTGGAGTGCAATGGTGCTATCTCAGCTTACTGCACCCTCCGCCTCAGCCTCCCTAGCAGCTGGGATTACAGGCACCGACCATCACACCCGGCTAATTTTTGTATTTTTAAGTAGGGACGGGGTTTCATCGTGTTGGCCACGCTAGTCTTGAACTCCTTCAGGTGATCCACCCGCCTCGGCCTCCCAAAGTGCTGGAATTACAGGCGTGAGCCACCGCGCCCGGCCCCCACTGACCATTCTGATGGTACAGAGCGTATCAGTAACTGTTCCTGTAGTCTTTGGACTTGACTCAGCCATTCATTTTCAGAATAACCACAGTTGTAGCTGTGGGTAAAAATTGGCTTCGTGTAGCTGTCTTTTTCTCTGTCAGTGGAATATAATTTCTATCTGAATATATTTGGGGCAGCGTTTGTATTTACTAATGTGCCTGTAAACCTATGAGTTTTAAAATCTCCGTTACTTCTTACCTGCAGTTAGATTCTGCTCAGGGGTAGGCTTCCTTGACTGGCAAGAAACGTGGCAACTCAAAAATCTCCTAAGTTGGCACCTTAGCAGCCTTTCGCTAGATAAAAAGGGAAAAGTACATCCTGTTGCTGTTTTTTCCAAACTCAGTTTCCAACCTTGACTCAGCTGAAAGGGTGACAGAGGGGCTGCATGGTGTTTAAACTGCCAACGCCCCTGAGAATGGGTTGGTTACCTGCTCCCCGTCTGCTGGGAGGGCATGGACACTGTCAACAGGTCCTGCTTTGCTGAGTGTATTTTTAAAAATAGCTTTAAAACGAAGAAGACACCAAAATTTGTAGATGACTAGAAGCTGAGAGGGATAAGTACTAAAGTGAGTGACAGAATTGGGATCCAAAGTTAGCTACAACCAGCAAGGTGATATTTGACAGGTTAAAAATTCGTTTGTGCAAGAACAGAATCTGGTTTCACATACTTGTGAAAATACTGTGATTTTAAAAAATTACCCTACTTTGATAAATGATATTGATTGCTAAAGTGAGTGGAATAATGAATCTAAACGGTGCATCAGGACCCTCAGACATGGTATGTGGGTACCACAAATCTCTAAGCTAATGCAGTGAACGATAAAAGACCTAGTTATTTTCACAGAGCACAAAAAAAGTTGTTCAGGAAATGTAATTAGACTATTTGGTTTAGAATCCAGCTCTTACTCCCTCTGCCTTCTATGGCTGTTCCTACATCTGCAAAAAGGGGTGACACCTCCTACTGTTACTGTACAAATTCAAGAGTACAGTATGTATGCTGTGGAACATAGTGTGTGGTAGACCCTGTAGTGTTTTATAGACGTTAGCCATGGTTAGTTATTTTTGAGACAGCCTCATTGTGTTGCCCAGACTGGAGTGCAGTGACACAAACACAGCTTACCTCCCTCAATCTCGCAGGCCGTCTTTCCACCTCAGCTACCTAGGCAGCTGGGACTACAAGTGGGCACCACCATGGCCAGCTAATTTTTGTATGTCTTGTAGAGATGAGGCTTTGCCATGTTGCTCAGGCTGCTTTCGAACTCCTGGGGCTCCAAGTGTTCTGCCCACCCTGGCCCAGAGTGTTGGGATTACCGACCGGTGTAAGCCACTGTGCCTGGCTGAGCCATTAACAGTCTTCTAAAAGCAGAAAAATGCAGTCTTAAATGAATTTTATGAAAGTACTAAGTGTCCAAGGGAGAAAATACTACATTGCTTAGATCACATCAAATTTATTAATATTTTATTTAGATATTTTGATTTTGTTGTTTTAAATATTGCATCTAATTTTCCCCACCCCCAAACCTCTTAAATTTTTATAATCTAGAAAAATATATAGAATGCACTCAATATTTCAGGTATTGTGCTAAATTAGTAGTTTTTATCCAAGCCTTTAAAAGTTTAATTGCTGAGTGAATCAAAAATTTTTAAAAAGATATGTATGTATATATATATAAAACCTAAAAAAAAAAAGTGTTCGTTATCAGGCAGAAGTGGCACTTTTCTGTGTCATACCCATAAAAAATGTTAACTTGATGTCTTTAAGCTCGACATCTCATATCTGACAGTGCACACCTGTCGTTTAAAGGTGTCATGGTTTAAAATTACTTCAGCAGTAACTTGGTTTCACGGTTATAGGGTGGTTCTGTGACTTATTTGGTTGCTGCACCAGTCCATTTAAAATTGGTGGCCATTTGTCAAGGACTAAATAAAATACTTGCTTGGCACTCCATCTTAAAAATACTTTTTAAAAAAATTGGAGGCTGGGCTTGGTGGCTCATACCTGTAATCCCAGCACTTTGAGAGGCTGAGGCAGGAGGATGGCTTGAGGCCAGGAATTTGAGAGGAGCCTCATGCAACTTCTGTCTCTAAAATTAAATATAATAATCCTCCCTCAAGGGAGGATTGCTTGAGGCCATAAAATAAAAGTTAAGATATTAGAAGAAAACAGATTAATTGTAAAACTACAAGGTTGAACAAGAAAAAAGTCAAAAAATTAAAGTGAATTTGACTATGTAAAAATTTTAAATTTCTGGCTGGGCGCCGTGGCTCAAGCCTGTAATCCCAGCACTTTGGGAGACCGAGGCGGATGGATCACAAGGTCAAGAGATCGAGACCATCCTGGTCAAGATGGTGAAACCCTGTCTCTACTAAAAATACAAAAAATTAGCTGGGCATGGTGGCACATGCCTGTAATCTCAGCTACTCAGGAGGCTGAGGCAGGAGAATTGCCTGAACCCAGGAGGCGGAGGTTGTGGTGAGCCGAGATCGCGCCATTGCACTCCAGGCTGGGTAACAAGAGCGAAACTCCGTCTCAAAAAATAAAATAAAATAAAATAAAATTTCTGCAGGACAAATGATACTATAAAGGCAAGACAGAAAATAATTGCAATATACATTACTAAGGGTAAGTGAAAGGCTCACAAAATCAATAGGAAAAAATAAAACCCACTAGAAAAATGGTCAAAGGATGTATCCTACCAGTTCAGAGGGAAGGAATACAGATGGCCCATCAGCAAAAAGTTGCTGAGGAATTAGTTACTGAGGAAAGGAATGTCAGATCACCTTTCCACCTATCAGATTAGCAACAGTTGGTAACATTGGTGAATGTGTAGAGAAATAGACATTCTTATAAAGTGTTTTGGGAGTGAAAGTTACTACAGCTTTTTGGGGAACAAATTTTGGCTTCTATCAGATTTAAACTAATGTCCTTTGACTAGCAGTCTAGCAGATTCAGCAAGAATATATGTATCTGGTTGTTGATATAGAGTGGCATTACTTGTCATGTGAAGAACTGGAAAAAGCT
This sequence comes from Saimiri boliviensis, assembly GCF_048565385.1. Classification (NCBI taxonomy): domain Eukaryota; kingdom Metazoa; phylum Chordata; class Mammalia; order Primates; family Cebidae; genus Saimiri; species Saimiri boliviensis. Next base: position 3,547,158 of record NC_133453.1, read on the forward strand.
TGAATGCCCATCAGTAAGGCACTGGTCACATGAGTGGAGATGCTTCCCATATGTAGCTGTTGGTGAGAATAAATTAGAAGTGGGTGTGTTAGCCTGGAGAGTGCTTTGATGGGTTATGTAAACAATAATATGTGGAGTATTGTGTAGAGCATGATTCTGTCTTCTACATGGTAAAATGCATGCATTCATGTACATGAGCATTAAGGAAAGTGGAAAGTACACACTAAACTGATACAGTGGTTGGGGAGTGTGGTAGAACCCCTGCCCCCTTTTTTCTGATAATACCTGTGCGATGTTTGGAAAACACCTGGATTTCTTTTATAGTCGAAAAGAAAATTGAGATATAAAAAATAATTTAGGCAAAATATTTTAACATCCTTTTCCAACTTTATTGGATATAGCAACCTTTAACCCGAATATGATCAACCCAGGGGTATTTTTCTCAGCGTACTGTGTAACTTCAGGTAGACTTAGCTCCAGAATGTCGATAGCTGGAAAAAAAAAAAAGTTGTAGGTGAGATTAACTATGATTAATAAACATTTTTAGTCCTATTTTATTCTCATTACCATTCTAATATTTAGAAGATTGGGGAAGGGGCCTCTTCCAAATTTTTAGGTCAGGGTTACACTTTGTCCAATGATTGCAGCCCCCAGTGCTTTGAATTTTAGTTTATTCAATATAGACAATATAGAGTGTAAGGGCCTGGAGCAGTGGCTCATACCTGTAATCTCAGCACTTGGGAATGTTGAGGTAGGAAGATTGCTTGAGTGCAGCATAGACCCCATCTCTACAAAAAATTAAAAAATTACCTGGACATGGTGATGCATGCCTGTAGTTTCAGCTACTGAGGAGTCTGGCAAGGGAAGATTGATTGAGGCCAGAAGGTTTAGGCCGCAATGAGCTGTGATCACACCATTGCACACCTCACAGCCTGCCTCACAGAGCGAGACTCTTGTCTCAATAAAAAAAAAAAAAGAATGGAAGATTTTAGCTAATCAGTAGTTTCCTTATGTAGTATTTATGACCTATAGATTTTTTTAGAAAAAGAATCCATATGCAGACTTCTAAGTTAGATCCTTTTGATGATGCAAAAGGTATTCCAGAATTTTATAGAATCTCAGGATTATCATAGGATTGTTGTAAGGATAAAATGTGATCTTTGTGAAGTTTCTGAAAGGGTGCCCATATGTGGAGGCAGCATAGTATCTCACCAAGAGCATGGACTGCATGGGTTTGAATCTCCACTCCACTCCTTACCGGCTCTGTGATCTTGGACAGGTAATTGACCTCAGTGCCTCAGTTTTTTTCGTCAGTAAATAATAATAGTATCTATCTCATAAGAATTAAATGAGTTAAGATGTATAGAACCCTTAGAATAGTGCCTGACAGGCAGGCAGTATCTTCATTTTTATAAGCCATTCCCAATTGTGGCCAGCAGAATGTAAGGTGGTCTCACTGTGTTTAATTGAAATACCTTTCCTAATACTCCAGATTGAGAAAGAAGGTGATAGGCACATTCTGTGCAGCACGGGGAGCTAGACAGTTCTCTGGGGGATGGGGCTCAGTTTGGGGCACCATCTGACTGAATTGTAGCCAAAGGAGAGGGGGCTTAGTATGAATGCTAAGCTGGAAGCTGCATTGTGAGGAATGCTTGCAAGAACTGAAATGTATTTATTACCTGGGTAAAAGACGACTTCCCCCATTGTACAGTGGACAGACCTGCTTTAAACATGGGCAAGTTAATTGGTTGTGCTTCAGGTTGGGCTGTTGTCTGTAAATGTCCCCTCCCTTGTTCTAAGACATCTGGCTCTCTGACCCCACTGAATGCAGCGTGATTGTCTGCATCATCTCATGGTTTTGAGTCTGTCTAGAGAATGGACATTTTGATTGTTAGACCCAATGTCGTTTGGGCAAAAGTGACCTACTCTAGGATATTAGGAATTCTTGTCAGTGGATTAAATCGAGTAATGGTTAATCCTAAATACCTTTTTTTTTTTCTCTTTTTTTTGCGACGGTCTGGTTTTGTCTTCCAGGCTGGAGTGCAGTGGCGTTAGCTCAGCTCACTGCAGCCTCTGCCTCCCAGGTTCAAGCTATTCTGCCTCAGCCTCCCAAGTAGCTAATTTTTGGTTTTGGTTTTGTTTTGTTTTTTTTGAGACTGAGCACTCTGTTGCCCAGGCTGGTGTGCAGTGGCACAATCTTGGCTCACTGCAACCTCCTCCTCCTGAGTTCAAGCAGTTCTCCTGTCTCAGCCTCCACAGTAGCTTGGAGTACAGTTGTACACCACCTGTTGCCCAGCTAGTTTTTCTATTTTTAGTTGAGATGGGGTTTCATGTTGGCCGGTCTGGTCTCGTACTCCTGACCTCAGGTGATCCATTGCACCTGGCCATCTTAAATACTTTTTAATGGTTTTATTCTGCTTCTCATGTGCTTCTCATTCACTTGTAAGAAAAACGAAAAATGAAAGTATTTGCAATTCCTTAATTTGTTTAGGGTCATCCTGAGGGATTAGAATACATTTTTCCATTTGCATTAGGGATCTAAAGCAAAATAGTTATTTTTTGTTAACTCAGAAATTTATTGTGTGTTTTAGGTACTTCTCACCCAAAGACCCCAGAAGAAATTTCATTCCCTTATGTTTATAAATTGTAATTAAAACTTTTGTTTTTAAAAGAAGAAAATTGATACCCAGCTCATTTCTAAATGGAGGCAAAAAGATGTTATGGATGACCCTCTCGGGAGATACAAATTTATTTCTTTAAGTGAGTTGTTTTTTGCCTGAAACAGTAGTTCATACCTGCCCAGCACTTTGGGAGGCTGAGGACGGTGGACCACTTGAGGCTAGGAGTTTGAGACCAGCCTGGCCAACATGGGGAAACCCCATCTCTACTAAAAATATAAAAATTAGGCCCAGTGTGATGGTTCACATCTGTAATCCCAGCACTTTGGGAGCCTGAGGCAGGCAGATCACTTAAGGTCAGGAGTTCAAGACCAGGCTAGTCAATATGGTGAGACCATGTCTCTACTAAAAATGCAAAAATTATCTGGGTATGGTGGAAGTAGCTGTAATCCCAGCTACTCAGGAGGCTGAGGCAGGAGAATCATTTGAACCCAGGAGGCGGAGGCAGTGAGTCGAGATCACTCACCGCACTCCAGCCTGGGTAGCAGAGTGAGATTCAGTCTCCAAAAAAAAAAAAAAAAAAAATTGTTTTTTAAGCGATTTTTTTTTTTTTTTTTTTTTTTTTTAAAGACAAGGCATGGTGTTTTTATGTTGCCTAGGCTGGAGTGCAGTGGCCCAATCATGGCTCGCTGCAGCCTTGCCGTCCCTGGTCTCAGGTGATCCTCCCACTTCAGCATCCTTAGTAGCTTGGACTACAGGCGCTTGCCACCACACCCAGCTAATTTTTATATTTTTTTTGTAGAGATTTTTTTGCCATCTTGCCCAGGCTGGTCTCGAACTCCTGGGCTGAATCAATCCTCCCACCTCAGCCTCCCAAAGTGTTGGGATTATAGGCATGAGCCACCACGCCTGGCCTAAATGAGTAAATTTTAATACTTGAACTCTGAGGAACAAGAGGTGAGATAAAGCCCATGTGTTTGATTGGTGTGTCAAACTTCATAGGAGGTGAACGTGCATACTTTCAACTTGGATTCCTGTGTGCCAGTTCAGATATCTAATAGCTTAAATAGAATTTTAGGGAAAGCTGGGTAATAAGGAATAGTGGTTAAATTTTATGTGGAAAAAGATAATTAGCATAAAACATTTACTTTTGGAGTGGAAATCTTTACATTTTTTGTTAAGAGTTTTCTGACTTTCTTCTGAGGCCATCTGTCTTTGATTAGCTGAAACTCCTTATTTTCTCGATAGCTATTTATTGAATCAGGCACTGCGCTGGGGCCAGGGATACCAGGTTACAACAGATTTTCTTCCCTAGCAGAATGTTACTAGAATATGATTTTTATAAACCTGTAGGTCTTTGAAGGCCTCCCCCACCGCCGCCCAGTCTCTGAGCTTCTGTCTTGAAGTCTCAAGTATTGTTTTCCTGGTCTAGAATCAGTTTTTTTCTCCCCAGGATTCTATTTCAAAGAAAGACTTTTAAATGTTTGATGCTTTCAATAATGAAATTATCAAGAAAATACTTATCTTCTTCAAAATACTCAATGACCCTGACAATGACCTGTTAGGACATCATTCATTGCTTTTATGTTGACTGTAACTGTTGGAAACAGATGTCCATATTAAAAAGCTGTTAAGAAAATATTTTTAAAAAGTTTGTCTAGCAGGAAGAAGAAAATTTGAATCTAATAGCAAACTTGTCTCAAAGCAGGAAGACCACATGGTCTTCTCCTTTGAAAATCTGTCCTGGATGATGACCATATGCTCTCTAAACAGGTTTTCTGTGTTTTAGGGAAGGAAGCTCAGAAAGGACCCCTGCTCTTTGATGACCTCCCTCCGGCCAGCAGTACTGACTCAGGTACAGTCTCCAGGCTCTCCCAGGTGTGTGTCAACGTCTCTACTCATCCTGGGATTGTAGTTGTCTCAATCTTTTTCCCTTTCCCCCATTTTCAACACACAGATGTTTTAGGTGTTGGACTGTCTTTAAGTTTTGAATCCGTGGGATCAGGTAAGGCAGAAAAATCTGCTAGTTGCTAGCCCTGAGAAGTACTGCCAGAACATGTGGAGCAGTTTTCTCCGGTCCTTTGAGTATTTATTTTACTACCTGAAATACAATTTAACTTTTTAAGGCAGATTTTTATTTCCTTTGAAATGATAGGACTTTAAAATAGGTTCAAGATATTATTCACTGCAGTATGAGTTGCCACTGGATTGACGCAAGAGTTTTGAGTTTATTTCAGTAACCTACATAGGTGTCCTGGTGGGATGGATTCTGAAACTTAAGCCTTACATTATTTTTTGTGGGCTCACTAAGTGTTCTGCTGTGTTTCAGGATCAGGGGGACCTTTGCTTTTTGATGATCTCCCACCTGCTAGCAGTGGCGATTCAGGTAAGTGGTAGGACAAAAGAGCCCAAGGTGCTGATGGAAATAATACACAGTATTTCATTCTTACCTGAAATTTCCGTATAGATTTTGACAGGATTTTGGATGACATTAAGTCATAATACAGCATAAGGTTTACTATAAAACTATAAACAGGCACCATCGATTGGAAGCACAAAGATAATACCATATTACTTTCTGGTGATATTAACTTCTTGAGGTTCAGATTGTTGGAACTGGCTTTGAGAATTAAGAGTTCACTGATTTACTCTCAACTTTGTTATTAACATTTTTTAAAGGCCGGGCGCCGTGGCTCACGCCTGTAATCCCAGCACTTTGGGAGGCCGAGGCGGGTGGATCACGAGGTCAAGAGATCAAGACCATCCTAGTCAACATAGTGAAACCCCGTCTCTGCTAAAAATACAAAAAATTAGCTGGGCATGGTGGCGTGTGCCTGTAATCCCAGCCACTCAGGAGACTGAGGCAGGAGAATTGCCTGAACCCAGGAGGCGGAGGTTGCGGTGAGCCGAGATCGCGCCATTGCACTCCAGCCTGGGTAACAAGAGCGAAACTCCGTCTCAAAAAAAAAAAAAATTTTAGAAAATTCAGTTTGTTATTCTGGTTTGCCTCGTTAAACAGAGTGCTTGACCCAAGTGTATAAAGCCTAGTGGTACTGGCTCTACCTTCTCCTGAAAATGTTCCTTTTCATGTCCTAATTAAATAGAGGGGAAGAATAGAGGAGATTCCTCTTGCCAACATGGCAGAGGTATGATTCTGTCTCATGAGAGCTTCTTATGTGGAGCTCCTCTGGTGGGGAAGGTGAGGGTTATGAGAGGTTGGGAGATAGATGGTGTGGGGCAGTGGGGATGCAGGTAGTCCCATTTCAGAAAATGTACTACAGTCATCTTACATAAGAATTCTCCATCTTCAGGGCTGTAGACCCATACAAAAACATTGTAGCATTCTCCTACTCACAGTGTAGCCTGAAACCTTCCTAATAAAGACGATACCCTTAGTTGTAATAAAAGTTATTATGTTGTGGCCGAGTGCAGTGGCTCATGCCTATAATCCCAGCACTTTGGGAGGCCAAGGCGCACAGGTAACTTGAGGTCAGGAGTTTGAGACCAGCCTGGCCAACATGGTGAAACCCCATCTCTGCTAAAAATACAAAAATTAGCTGGGCGTGTTGGTGCGTGCCTGTAGGCTGAGGTAGGAGAATCGCTTAAACTTGTGAGGTGGAGGTTGCAGTGACCCGAGAACGCTCCATTACGCTCCAGCCTGGGCAACAGAGCAAGACTCCATCTTAAAAAAAAAAAAAAAAAAAAAAAAAAAAAGGACAAAAGGAAAGCTCAAGTTATGAACCCTACCAACCGAGTGGATGTCTTTCTGTCCTATAGAGGGACTGGTGACTTGTGGATCTGAATCATGAACTTTTTGTCATTAAACTATGATCATGCCACTGCATTCTAGTCTGTGTGACAAGAGTGAGACCCTGTCTCAAAAACAGAAAGAAAAAGAAATATCTGGCAAAGAGTAGGTTGAATAAGTAAATAAGTACTTGCATTTTTTTTGTTCTTTTTTTTTTTTTTTTTTTTGACACGGAGTTTCGCTCTTGTTACCCCGGCTGGAGTGCAATGGCGCGATCTGGGCTCACCGCATCCTCCGCCTCCTGGGTTCAGGCAATTCTCCTGCCTCAGCCTCCTGAGTAGCTGGGATTACAGGCACACGCCACCACGCCCAGCTAATTTTTTGTATTTTTAGTCGAGATGGGGTTTCATCATGTTGACCAGGATGGTCTCGATCTCTTGACCTCGTGATCCACCCACCTCGGTCTCCCAAAGTGCTGGGATTACAGGCTTGAGCCACCGCGCCCGGCCAGATTTTTTTTTTTAAAGAAACAGGGTCTCACTACTTTGCCCAGGCAGGTCTCAAATGCCTGCGCTGAAGTGATCCTCCTGCCTCAGTCTCTGAAGTAGCTATGACTACAGGAATGTGCCACTTCATCTGGCTATTGCATACTTCTATACCTAAATACTTTTTATCCCTAAATGCAGAGAACATTTACAGTCATTCATTAGGACAACAGCTGCCGTTATTGGAGATTGTTGTGTTAGGCACTGTGATAAATGCTCTTCCTACCTGTCCTCAACAATTTTCAAACATCCCTCTGAGGTGAAAATATTCTTACCGTGTTATGCAAGGGTGAAGACAACTGAGACTGAAAGGAAAGTGACTTGCTGTTAAGTTGCACACCTCTTTGAAAGTTGACTTTTCTCATTTCAAACATGTAGACACTGCAGATTCCCTTAGCTCTGGCTTTGAGTAGAGATCCTTTCACTAGTGGGAACAGCGTGGCAGCCCTGTTTTGCCTTTGAAAGCTGTATTACAGTTCTTAAAGGCTGACATTTACCTCGTTTTGAGCCTTTTTGGGTACTTGTTACTTTTTGGAACTTCTTTAGAATATGTTACTTTACTTACAGATTTTGTAAGTTTTTGTTTAATACTAAGAGCCTGTGGATATAAAAACATGTATATGCCACAGGCCAAAAAATATATATGTATTTTACCACTGGGAAAAGTCTTTTACAGACCCCTTCAGCAGGGTCTGTTTGATTCAGGGCCTGGATCTTAACTTTATGTTCTCTCACTGTGGGAACGTGCCCCCCATCACCATGAGGATACAGCTCCCGGGTCTGCCTGTGACTGCCAGTCCTTGCTTGAAATGACCTTGTCTGAGCGCTAGGATGAAGCCCAGTACGCTAGTGACGTTCTCCAACAGTCTACAGCTGTGTTTCTGTCCGGCTTTTACTTTATTTCCAGGTTCTCTTGCCACATCAGTGCCCCAGATGGTAAAGAATGAAGGGAAAGCAGCAAAGAGAAAAACCTCGGAGGAAGAGAAGAACGGCGGTGAAGAGCTTGTGGAAAAGAAAGTTTGTAAAGGTTTTCAGACAGTTTGACAACAAATGTATCAGACTTCATACTTTAAAACAACCCAGAGCAAAACCAGTTTCAGCTTTCTAATAATACTTTCTTTTTATGTCTGTATCTAAGAAATGAGTAGGGTTCCCTTTTTGCAGTTGGATTTCTGAGTTTCTCTGTGCTTTTTTCCTCCTACTTTTCATGTACATCTATCTCTTATCCTCCCTTTGCTCAGATAGGAAACCTAACGTTTGTTCCTCAAGAGTTACAAAATACAGGTGGTTTTTTTCTTAGCCTTCTGCAGTGAATAGTTTTTCACCACCTAGTCTCGCTGTGACTGCCAGTCTTTGTTCACTGTTTGTTGATTAGTGCTTTTAATTCTGTGATTTAGCTTGGTAGGCAGCTTCCCTAAGCTTGGAAAAAGTAGTTTGAAATTTGTAGTCAAATTTTGTAACTTGTCAAAGTTAGTGGGAAAGAAAACAAAAAGTATTAACTAAAGAGAGTAGTTGTGGTACTAAAGTATTCTTGAGCTGTGGAACTTTCATTGACTGCACTGTCCTTTGCCACAAGTTACCTCAGTGAAAGCTGTATGATGCAGGCAGAGGTATGTGAAAAGGTCCACTTGTAACTTTGCTGGGAAGATGTTTTCTTCAGCTTGGCCTGTCACTTCCCAGAGGACGGCTCTTTGCAGTGTTCATTTTATTATTTGTCTGGTATTAGGTATCAGAAAATGAGTTTAAATGAGCCTACCCATTAAATGTAAATAGATCTCTGCCCTGCATTGGAATCTTATCTTTTTCTTCCTCAGTTGAAATAAAAGCAACTGATCTTACCATTTGTTCAAATTCTTCACCAGCCTTGAGCATGGAAATACATATTTTCAGGGCATCCTACAAGGGCTTTTGAGACAAACTCTACTGACTTGGATTTGTCTAACTGTTGACTTGCATTTGTCCTTATTTATTACAAGACTGAATTTGCTCGTAATCCTTTCCCCTGATTTGAGTCTTCTCTGTGATAGTGGCACATCCCCAGGGCACATCCCTTGCCCTGGCACTTTGACTCATACCCTAGACAGAGTTGTTTTGTGCTCACTGACTCCTCTCTTGTGTCTCTGTGCAACCTCTTAGAGCTCACCCTGTCCATCAGTGCTCTGATGTTAATGATAGACTTGCAGCTGGGAGATGCCGTAAGGGGTACTGCTTATTTGTTTGCACCATTAGGATATTGCTGAGTAAAACAGTCGTAGTTCCCTCTCATTTGCTCTGGGACTAGGGTTTCCAGAGGGTTGGGCACAGTTTTGTATTGGCTTTTTTGTTCTCTTTTCCTTAGCCTCTTCGGTGATCTTTGGTCTGAAGGGCTATGTGGCTGAGCGGAAGGGTGAGAGGGAGGAGATGCAGGATGCCCACGTCATCCTGAACGACATCACCGAGGAGTGTAGGCCCCCATCGTCCCTCATGTGAGTCTCTGTGTGGTAGGAAGCCTGTTCGGCATTAACATCTCCTGGGTTCTGACTGGCGTTTTGGACTGGCTAGTTTGTACGTACTAGAAAGACTAACATATCACTTGATTCTACATCAGTGATTCTCAGCTGGGGTTGAGTCTGCCCCCTGCCCAGGGGACAGTTGTCAGTGTTTGGCTACATTTTTGTCATGGTTGCGGGAGGGAGTTGTTACTGGTGTCCGGTGGGTAGAGATCATCTTAAAAGCATAGGGCAGCCCCACAACAAAGAATTTTTCAGCCTGGAATGTCAGTAGTGTTGAGGTTGAGCAACCCTGCTGAGCGGGAGATGACGCTCTGTGGCGTGGCTCTGCAGCATGTGTTACTCCTTACTGGCAACTGAGCAGCTTCTGGCAGATGATATTTTTATTCCATGACCTAGAAGATAAGAGTTGGAAGCCACCAATTAAAGTATGAATGGCGATCAAGGAGAGCTTGTATAGATAATGAGGGCCAAGGAAAAACAAAAGTCAAAATGATATCAAGGATAAGCTCTTGGGCCTGGAGAAAAAGTAACCAGAAGGTAGGACGTTAAGTTGGCTGTTAACATACATTGTAGTACATATTTAATAATGCATATTACCTAGGTTACGTAATTCAGAATTACGTAATACATGCATTATGTACTTTAACTGACACCAGTTGGGCATTAACATTCAGTGTGCTGGAGCCATTTGGGGTGATGGCGTTTGTCCAGTTAAGGGCCAGTCATGAAGATGAGGTGATGACTGCTGCAGAGCAGCTGATCATATGTAGAGGGGATGATATACACACCCATTGAGACAGGGTGTAACTCTCTTGCTCAGGCTGGAGAACAGTGGCACAATCACAGCTCATTGCAGGCTTGATCTCCAAGGCTCAAGTAATCCTCCCACCTCAGCCTCCTGAATAGCTGGGACCATAGGCGTGTGCCACTACACTGGCTAATTTGTTGAACTTTTGTGGAGACAGTGTCTCCCTGTGTTGCTCAGGCTGGTCTCAGACTCCTGGGCTCAAGCCATCGTTTCACCTTGACCTCCCAAAGTGCTAGGATTACTCGCATGAGCCACCACACCCAGCCTGGGATTTGCATTAAAACCAGGAAAGGGACTTCTGGAGCCCAAGAAGGCAGATCCTTTGAGACTAAATATAATTGGGAATACTAAATCATGGCTTGCAAATAGCAGATATTAAGATAACAGCTCTAAGTTATAAAGCAGATGAGGTTTTTTTCTCATGGCTCAGGATGTCCTAAATTGAAAAGACATTCCAAAAAATTTGAAGGAAAAGCAGCTCTCTAGAATAAATGTTATTTCTCATAGGCATTTTTGGTTTTTTTCCTTCTTGAAATAGTTTCTTTGATGTCTTTTATTCCATATGTGTGGGTTTTCTGGCAAAACTTGAAAGGGGAATAGGAATAGCTATAATAGTAAGATAGGTTTTAAAAATGAGATACTCAAAATTTATTTGAGTAATAATTCTGTAATATCCTTCCTGCTCTTATAGATACAGTCATGTGCTGATAACAACATCAAGTCAGTGATGGACTACATATATGATGGTGCTCCCATAAGATTACAAATTTTGTAGAGATGGGGTCTCACTATGTTGCCCAGGCTGGTCTTTAACTCCTGGCCTCAGGTGATCCTCCTGCCTTGGTCATCTCCCAAAGTGTTGGGATTAATAGGCGTGAGCTGCCGTGTTCAGCCATAATACCATGTTTGCTGTACTTTTTCTGTGTTTAGGTATGTTTAAATACACAAATACTACCATCGTGTTACAACTGCATACGGTATTTAGTGCAGTAACGTGCTCTGCAGTTTAGCCTGAGAGCAGTAGGCTCTACTGTGTAGCTTAGGTGTGTAGTAAGCTACACTATCTCCGCTTGTGTAAATATGTTCTGTGATGTGCACACAACAGTATCACCTAACAATGCATTTCTGTTGCTAAGTGATGCATGATTCTATTTTTGACTGTTTTCGATAAATAGCCTGATCTGTGCTTTAATGTTTAAAACCAAGTCTGATTTAAATAGGAACAGATTTGGTTTTAAACATTTAACACACAGATCAGGTTATGGAATAAAATAGTGTTGTCAGTGAAAAACCAGAATTAACAGATCTTGATCTTTGAAGCAAATGTGAGTTTTAAACATTTAATTTAAAATGCTGTGAAAGTGTTACAGCTCTTTTAGAATATTAGACCTCTAGCAGGTCTTCCAGTCATGACCAGAAACACCCCCCATGCTCTCATACACACACACGTTTTTTATTTTTTTTATTTTTATTTTTTTTTAAGACAAAATGCTGTGAATGTTACTTAAATGTTTGTCTCAGTTAATGTTAAAGCCTTTTCCCCCCATTTGTAGCAGTGTGACTAGGGTCTTACTAGTGTGACCTCCTCAGACTTATTAATGTTCACTCTTTGAGATGAGATTTAAAAGCTTTAATGGAAAAGTGTGGTTTTTGCTGTGATAATTTAATTAACTCTCAATTCATTCTTTCAGTACTCGAGTTTCGTATTTTGCTGTATTTGATGGACACGGAGGAATTCGAGCCTCAAAATTTGCTGCACAGAATTTGCATCAGAACTTAATCAGAAAATTTCCTAAAGGTGAGACAGAACTAAATCGGTTACTATTCATTTTGGTTGTTGCTGTTTGGACGGCTGTGTGAAGCAGTCAGATGTGTCATTTTGGCTTTAGCAAAGAGTCATTGATGAGAAGAGTGGGGCTGAGTGGACTCCAGGGCTTCTAGGTGTGGCGGCCCCGGAGGTGTGCCTTAGGGTGGCGCTTCTCATGATTCTACGTGATAGACACCTTTTGTGAATTGTCTTGGGGTTACAGTAGTGTCTTACCTTTATTGGAAAACTTGTAAAAACAACTTCAGATGGCACTGTGTTATAGGTGAGGAAACAGAGATTGTTCTGGCTGGGCACAGTGGCTCATGCAGCACTTTGGAAGGCTAAGGCCAGAAGATGACTTACACCCAGGAGTTTGAGACCAGCCTGGGCAACATAGGGAGACTCCGTCACTACAAAAACAAACAAAAACCCCCAAAAAACAAAACTAGCTGGACATGGTGGTGTGCGCCTATGGTCCCAGCTACTTGGGAGGCTGTGGTGGGATGATTGCCTGAGCCCAGGAGATTGAGGCTGCAGTGAGCCACAGTTGCACCATAGCACTCCAGCCTGGGTGACAGAGTGAGACCCAGTCTCAGAACAAAAAATAGAAATTGTTCTTAATCATGCTTGAAATCAGTTGATGTGCAGAAATTACAAAAGCAAAATGTCAGTGGGAACAGGATAATCTTCCCTCCCTGAGAGATTGTTTTCTTTTGGCCCTTCTGTAACAGGAGATGGCATCAGTGTAGAGAAAACCGTGAAGAGATGCCTTTTGGACACTTTCAAGCATACTGATGAAGAGTTCCTTAAACAAGCTTCCAGCCAGTGAGTATAACTTCATGAAGAAGTTTGAGTGGACTGTGCATGCTTTCCTAAATGCATTTCAGTCTTCTGATGTGGTTTAACACTAATGCTCACTGTCTGAAAAGTGCCTAGCACTGAGTAAGCTCTTAAACAACCATTAGCTAAGTCTAAAACAGGAAAAAAAAAAAACAATTGTCAGGGAAATGGTCCATTTTGAAATATGAGATACTTTCCATTCTGCCCTGGAAATTAGTCTCAAAGTGCTAGGCTGTTTGTGGTGACTGTATTTCTGATGTGTTTCCCCCCAGGAAGCCTGCCTGGAAAGATGGGTCCACTGCCACGTGCGTTCTGGCTGTAGACAACATTCTTTATATTGCCAACCTCGGAGATAGTCGGGTATGGGGCTCTGGAGCCACCCACTTAGATGACAATATGTTTTATGGGGAAAAGATCTTAGCATATACTTGCTGAGTAAGATTAAAGTGACGATGTCTGCATTGAAACCTTTCTTCTGGGGTTGCTGCAGAGTGTTCCGCTGCAGTTAAACTCCTGGGTAAGAGAACAGCAGCTCAGCTAGAGGCAGTTTGTCCTCTGGGTAGACGTATACCCTGTGGTAGACTTGTGCTTTAAAACCCAGAGCCTGTCTTTTTAGTCTCTTTTTTCCTCCTGTGGTTTATTGTGTGTGTGTGATGCTGTAGATCAGAATGTAATTAGTATGCAAGTAGCCTAAATATTCTTTTATTTCATTTCTCTGACCTTAGACAGTGTTGAATGAAAAGTTTTAACCCCTGCCTCTCAAAGTTATTGTGATTGCAGAGTAACTCAAAAGCTGTAGCTAGAAAATACCAGGTGAGGTGCCATACATCCCCCAAGCCCAGTCCCTGGCTGAGGGAGAAAGCCCAGGGTGTGGTTCCTGCTGGCGATAGTCGTGGGGCTGCTGTAAAGCCTAGAGGGTGCTGCTGTGGAAAGCAGCCTGCAGACCCTACCTCTGCCGTGTCAGGGCCACGTTCCATTCCATTGCTACTTTTTCAGCCAGCCTCTTTGCTCCTTCAGCAGTCACAGGAACCAAGTGACTCTGCCTACACTTAGGCAGCATCTTTAGACCCCTCCCTCCGATGCTTTTTTGGGGATTATTCATCAAATAATCCCTGTTAGGGGTATAGCTGGGAATATAGCAGGTGAGAGCCCCTGCCTGGTAGAGTTTATATTCTGGTGACCCTGTAGTAGACTGGCCCTAGCGCACATGTGTTTAAACCAAATGACTTCAGAAATAGCAAGAGGAAAATTGGCAAAAAATAAAAAATAAAATAATCCTTAGGAGTCAGACCCAAATTTGAATCCTGGCTGCGCTCTGTGACTTTATTGGTTACTTATTCCTCATGCTTCAGTGTCCTCCTGTAAAACACATGGTGAACCTGGCAGGGGTGAGAACACGTGGAGGCACTGGTGTGGAAGGCCTGCCTGACACTTGGCCAGCATGTATAAGGCTGGCCCTCTGCCTTCCATAGGCTTATGGACATGTCTCTGGCCAAAAGGGACCTTGATACTTGTTGAATGCTTCCTTTCATGTCACCAATGTGACAACATCCAAGGGAGTGCTTGGCTGTAGTCATTCAGCAGAGTTTGCACCAGAGTTGATACCAAAACTGGGGGCAACTCTCTCCCTGACTGTTGTGTCTTTGACACGTCTTTGCTGCCTGATTCTCTGAACTTGAGTTTACCAGCAGTAGGCTGAATGTGAAACCCCACTGTTAACTGTTTTCTTCAACTGGTACCTTTAGATGCTGGGCCCACTGAATTTCATGACTGTTATGATCTCCATCTTCCTAGGCAATCTTGTGTCGTTATAATGAGGAGAGTCAAAAACATGCAGCCTTAAGCCTCAGCAAAGAGCATAATCCAACTCAGTATGAAGAGCGGATGAGGATACAGAAGGCTGGAGGGAACGTCAGGTAACCAGGGAACTGAGAGGGGCTCCAGGGAAGGAGGGCTGTTGCTGTAGAAAGGTACCTGAGACCTTCAAGGAGTCGAACTTGCCATGCGACATAGTCCTCAGTGTGACGAGGCTGTGTCTGAGTTCTAACACTGGTGACGTAGGTGGATGACTGTCGTAGAATTTCACATATGTCCAAGTGGAAGGAAACTTGCCTCCCTTCATTTGCAAAAGGACAAATTCATATTTACCATTCACAGTGTTTTCTCTGTGCCGAGGAAGTTTCTTAAATACTATCATTTGTTGCGCTGAATAAGTTACGGTTTTAGGTGAATTCTCCGGAGAGAAAATCTGAAGTAGCTAAGACGGGTTCAATAATGTCTTCGGACTTCTTGGGAATAACTTCTGGCACAGAGGACCATGTCTTTCTTGGTTCTGTCTTTTGCGGTTTCATTTCACTCTCTTTTTAAATCTTTGAAAACTGTATGTCTGCTCTGGTTTTATTACCTGCTTCTATCCAAGGCAGCTAAAGGAGGGCATTTGTTTTTTCTTTAGAATTCCACGTCAAGGACATTGCATTATAGATTCCTCTAGAAGTTTTTTTCTGGTATTGTACAGTTTGACTATTAAAATTTTATTTTCTGTCAGAGATAAGAGAGAGATCATCTCTTAGTATAAGACTGCACTTACCTGTTTTTTGAAGTATAGTGCCTCTTCTGTTGTTCATTTGGGAAAGTCTTTTTTATTGCTCCAGGCTGAATCTAGTTAGTGGTATGGGGAGATTTCTGGAGAGTAGCTGGAACTACTACTTTTGTTTGTTCAAAAAGCTCCTGGATTAGTGAGAACCAATTTTATTCACGGTTGCTGCAGTTTACGTGAGCAGTGATGGGACTGTAGGGCTGGTTTCAGGCCTCAAGTGGTGGTGTTTGCCCAGTATTTGCTGCCATCACTACTGTCCTAGAAACTACTGTGGACAGTCATGCCTGAGGATGTGACTCTAATTTGAGTGTAAGCATCACCTCTTCTCCCCTTTCATGTAAGTTTTACATTCTGCTTTTGCCTGAACTACTTGAAAATAATTGGATACTGACAGTCCTGTGGCTGCAAGTAAGGCTAATTGTGTTGCAGTTGCTTCCTGTATCCTAGTCTCCAACCTCATTCAGAGCAGTGTGTACATGCCTTAGAGTTACCATTTGACAGTGTGGGCTTGGGTGAACCCTTCTTCTTAGAGAAGAGGGGCTGGAGGCTGAGACCGGCAGCGTGGGCTCTGCCCCTGAGCAGCAGAGCCCTGTTGTGGACTGTTTTCCTGCCTGAGGCCCGGGCTGGCTCCTCCACCCTCAGCTTTTATTATTGATTTTTTTCAGACATACAGAAGGAACTTTGCAGTAGTAAAACAAACATTTCAAAATGTAGCAGTGAACATTTTGTCATGTTTGTATAGATGTGTGACAGGTTGATCTATTTAAAAGTTGCAGACGTGGTGACATAACACTCCAAATACTTACGCATGCATCTCCTAAAGACAAAGACGTTCTTCACATAATGAATGAGAATTTTCACACCTAAGACAGTAATATTTCCTTAGGTTATGTTAGGTTATCTAAATATCCTGTCTATATTTTTATTTCCCAAGTTACCCCAAAGCATCTTTGTTTCAAACCAGGGTCTAGTCAGCATTCATGTCTGCCGTAGACTCAGCTTGCATTTCTTTTTTGTTTGTTTGTTTTTGAGAGAGTTTCTTGCTCTGTTGCCTGGAGTGCAGTGCGGCATGATCACAGCTCACTGCAGCCTTGACCTCTGAGGCTCAAGTGATCCTCCAGCCGCAGCCTCCCAAGTAGCTGGGGCCACAGGCCTGTGCCACTATGCCTGGCTTTTTTTTATTTCTTTGGTAGGGACAGGGTCTCTGTCTCTCTCTGTGTCCCACACCGAGTTCAAGTGATCCTCCTTCCTTGGCCTGCCAGAGTGCAGGGATTACAGATGTGAACTACTGCGCCCTGCCAAAACTCTCATTTCTTACCAGGCTTTGAACCATGTTATGGGCCAGCAGTTGTACAACATTCTGAACTTGCCTGTTTCTTTATGGTGTTATTTCCACATACTTCCTATAAGCTGGAAGTTAGGTGTAAAGCCTTCTTTAGATTCAGATTAGGTGTTTTTAGTAGTGTTTTATGGGGGACGCTGTATACTTAGTAGTCCTTCACTTCAGTAGGCACATAATGTGACCCTTAAAGTTGCCAGATCCCAGCACTTGACTCTGGTGGTAACAGCCAGATGTTCCTGTTACCTTGTATCATCAGTAAGAAATCTGGGGAGGTTCACTGGTACCTTGTGAATATTCTGTTTCTTGTCAACCTGTCACCTAATGGTCTTAGCATCCCTAAATCATTATTTCATTAGAGATGTCAAAGATAATTTTCATATGCTGTGATTCCTTTCACACATATTAGTGGCATTCTGTAAAGAGACTCTTTTCATTATCAATAAGAGAACATAATTCTTCTAAAATAGGGTAAATGTTTCATTCTGTCCTTTAATCACCAATTTGAAAGGACAACCTGTAGTTGTGCAAATTAGTGTTTTTCTTTCACTTCTCTGCTTCTCTCCCTCCATCCTTGCCCTGCAAATTCCTGTGTGCCAACAGACTATTCAGTGAGTTAGTTGTAGTTACAGTCATGGTATTTGCTGCTGTTCACTTCATCTCAGATAGGGCCACTGGAAACTCCTGCCAGCTGGTTCCTGTGCCCTTGTCTTACGTGTATATTAATGTTTAAGAACCAAAATCCAGGCTGGGTGCAGTGGCTCACACCTGTAATCCCAGCACTTTGGGAGGCTGAAGTGGGTGGATCTCTTGAGCCTAGGAATTCAAGACCAATTTAGGTAACATTGGTGAAACCCCATCTCTACAAGAAATAGAGAAAAAAAGAGAAATAAGCCAGGTGTGGTGCCACACACCTGTGGTCCCATCTACCCAGGAGGCTGAGGTGGGAGGATTGTTTCAGCCTGGGAGGCAGAGGTTGCAGTGAGCAGAGATCGTACCACTGCACACCAGCTTGAGTAACAGAGCAAGACTGTCTCAAAAAAAAAAAAAAAAAAAAAATACATCAGTTTAGTGTGGGTGGGGACAAATTTTTTTTAAAAAAGAACCCAAATCCATGCTCTTAGGTGCTCAGTTCAGTTGGAGTGTCATTAGTTCTATGGCTACTCGAGACATACAGAGTTAGGAAACAGCACATTTTAAATCACAAGCTTGGAGTGCTATTTCTTACTCATATTTAACATTACAGAGTTTTCTCTTCTTTGATTTAATATTTATAGCTCATTTTTCTTAATGTTAGAAATCTTGGTTCTTAACAACAGTATATTTATTTGTTAAAGTAGTTTTATAGTATCAAAATTATCACTACTGGGGGAGCAGAGGGCTCACACCTGTAATTCCAGTGCCTCAGGCAGGAGGACTGCTCCACGCCAGAAATTTGAGAGTAGCCTGGGTAACACAGTGAGACCTTATCTCTACAAAAAATAAAAACAGAAGCATGGAGCCAGATCTGGTGGTATGCACCTGTAGTCCCAGCCACTCTGGTGGCTGAGACAGGAGGTTCTCTTCAATTTAGGAGTTCTAGGATCTGGTGAGCTATGATTATGCCACTGTACTCCAGCCAAGGTGACAGAGTGAGACCTTGTCTCAAAAAAATATAAAAATCATCACTTTAGTTTGTGTTTCTTGCTGTTGTCTTGCCCTTAGAATATATCTCACTAGAAAGATACTGTCCTTACTGTGTGCAAAAGTGAAATATAACTTTTTACTGTGGTTATTTTACCACTTTGGTTATTTGTTTTCCATTTATTTTTATTCGGTTTATTGTTTTCAGTTTATCCAATTTATAAATAGCTTTTTTGCCTTTATATATTATGTGGATAAATTAGAACCCCTTTGCCTGGTTGGTGGGAATGTGAAATGGTGTAGCCACAATGGAAAACAGTGTGGCAGTTCCTCAAACATTAAACACAGAGTTAGCACATGATCTGCAGTTTCACTTCTGGGTATGTACCCAAAAGAACTAAAAGCAGGGACACAAACAGATACTTGCACACCCATGTTCACAGCAGCATTTTCCACCACAGACAAAAGAGAGAAGCAGCCCAGATGTTCATTGACAGATGAATAGATAAGCAAAGTGTGAGATATCTCTGTAACAGAGTATTTTTTAACCTCAAAAAGGAAGGAAATTCTGGCTTATGTTGCAGAATGGATGAACCTGAGGACTTTATGCTAAGTAAAAGAAGCCAGATGCAGTCAGGCATGGTGGCTCACACCTGTAATCCCAGCACTTTAGGAGGCAAGGCAGGTGGATTACCTGAGGTCAGGAGTTTGAGACCAGCATGGCCAACATGGTGAAACCCTGTCTCTACTAAATACAAAAATTAGCCGGGTGTGGTGGCATGCACCTGTACCCCAAGCTACTTGGGAGGCTGAGGCAGGAGAATTGCTTCAACCTGGGATGTGGAGGTTGCAGTGAGCTGAGATCGCGCCATTGTACTCCAGCTTGGGCAACAGAGTAAGACTCTTATCTTTAAAAAAAAAAAAAAAAAGCCAGATGCAAAAAGACAAACACTGTGATTTCACTTATAGGAGTTACCAGTCAAGTTCACAGACAGTAGAATGGTAGTTACTGGGAGGTACAGCGGATGAATTGTGGGGTTAGTGTTTAATGGGAACAGTCTCTGTTTGGGAAGATAGAAAAGTTCTGGGGATGGATGGTAGTAATGATTACACAACACTGTGAATATATTTAATGCTGCCAAACTGTACACTTAGAAATGGTTAAGATGGTAAATTTCATGTATATTTTACCACAATAAAACAATGAAAAATTCCCTATAGCATGCTTCAAAATCTAAATTGAGTAAAAAGACATTTAGCGATGTCACGCTTTATCATCCCTGTGTCCCCTTCATCCTATTTTTTGATTCCGGTATTTCTTACAGAACTAAGCAAATCTTTGTGTAGTCTTAATTTTTTCTCCTTTCGTACATTGAAGGTAGCTATGTAGCAGTGAATTTTCTGAGAATAAGACAAGTTTTATTTTTATTTTATAAGGAAGGCAGCTGAACAGATGGGAAGTTTACATATAGCATTTAAATTTAAATGTCAGTACTGTGTGCCTAGAACTTGATCAAGTGCAGCTCCCTCATAACTAAAAGTAACTCTTCTAGCATTGTACTTCGGTTATCTCTGGAGCACTCATTGTATTAATACATTGGATTTAGGCATCTGCCAGTTTTTGGATAGTCAGGAGATGGAGTTTCCACCTCCCAATCTTAGCTTTGCAAACATCACTTGGGGATAGTCTGTTTATTGAGACACACTGCATCTTGCTTTTACTGACATGCAAGAGGAGCTGAAGTCCAAGCAGTTTCTGGCTGCTAAAGGCAGCCAGATTAGCCTTAAACACACAAGTAGTAAGATGTCTCAGTCTCGCTCAGTCTCTCTCTCTGGAGAAAGAATTAGAACAGAAACTATCAACAAAAATAGCCAAGATCTGAAGAAACTGTTGAACAGCTTGTCCAATAATAGGAAAACAGTTCTCTGGTTGGCAGAAAACAGAAGAGAAATAAAGAGCACAGAACAAAAGTTGGAAGGGTGTAAGGGCAGGAGGCCCATCCTAATGAGGGGTGGTACCAAGGGACAGGCAGATTGGCTTGGTAGGCTGAGACTTAAAAAGCTGCTATCTGCTAAGCATTGTAATTATGGGGGTGGGGGGAAATTTTGAGGGAAGGGGAAAGAATGAACTTTGGGCACTTTGAACTTTGAAAACAGCAACGGGAGAACGTGCTGTGAAACAGCTTTCTGCTGTGTCTAGAGTAGTGCAGACTTTCTAAGAAATGGACACGGGTAGGGTATGCATTGTTGGCACACGCCTATAGTCCTAGCCACTTGGAGGCTGAGGCGGGAGGGTCGTTTGAGTCCAGGCACTTGAGCCTGTAATGCGCCACCATGCCTGTGACTAGCCACTGCACTCCAGTCTGGGTAGCATAGCAGGACCCTTTCTCTTAAAATTTAAGAGTTCTAGTGAAATGGATCAAGCAGACTGGGAAGTACAAAGCCTGTGGGGCTGCTGGGGCTGATTCCTGACCAGCCTTGTCAGTGGTGATCCTTTTGGACTTGTACCAGCACTTCCCAAAGTAGAAGCGGCATGAATTCACCCTGTGTGATGCTTGGTCTCAGGGTCAGGACTCTGTGATTGGCCTTTGTTGAACTGACGGGTATTTGCACGTGGTATCCTACGTAGGACATTGCATTGGGTATAAGCATAGTGCCAGTCTGGCTTCCTGCATCATTACCAAATGCGTTTCCTGGCATCCATCATTCTGTCCATTGCTACTTTCTCCTGTTACTCTAGCAGCTCAGTGAATGTAAGATTACTACTCTGTATGTGGAACTTTGAAAACAAGAATGAGAGGCCAGGTGTGGTGGCTCACGCTTGTAATCCCAGCACTTTGGGAGGCCGAGGAGGGTGGATCACGAGATCAGCCTGGCCAACACAGTGAAATCCCATCTCTATTGAAAATACAGAAATTAGCTGGGCGTGGTGGCGGGCACCTATAATCCCAGGTACTCGGGAGGCTGAGGCAGGAGAATCACTTGAACCTGGGAGGTGGAGGTTGTTGCGGTGAGCTGATATTGCACTACTGCACTCCAACCTGGGCAACAGAGCTAGACTCCATCTGAAGAAAATAAGAATGAGGCACATTATACCTGTAATCTCGGCATTTTTGGAGGCTGAGGTGGGAGAATTGCTTGAGGCCAGTTGTTTTAAGACCAGCCTGGGCAACACCCCATCTGTAAAAAAAAAAAAAAAAAAAAAAAAAAAATTTGTTACTTAACTGGGCTTGGTGGCACCTGTAGTTCTAGCTACTCAGGAGGCTGAGGTGGGAGGATCACTTGAGCCCAGGGAGCTATGATTACATCACTGCTCTCCAGCCTGGGCAACAGAGTGAGACCCTGTCTCTCAAAAAAGAGAGCGAGCAAGCGCGTGCGAGTG
This sequence comes from Saimiri boliviensis, assembly GCF_048565385.1. Classification (NCBI taxonomy): domain Eukaryota; kingdom Metazoa; phylum Chordata; class Mammalia; order Primates; family Cebidae; genus Saimiri; species Saimiri boliviensis. The sequence goes on from NC_133453.1 coordinate 3,568,956, forward strand.
TGCACGCAGATCCTGTGCTGCTCATATTTTCCTTCTTTAGACTTAGCAATTGTTTCATGTTTTCTGTACTGTGTTGTGCAGTACCAGAAGTTGCTGGTAACTACTTGATCTTCTGGGACCTGCCATTGCAGAGGTGGTCATTGTACTCTTAATCTTGTTGAAACAGGATGGGTTTCTGACTGGGATGGGGAGATCCACACCAGACACCCAATCATTTGGTTGTGGGAGAGGTACTCTGTTGGCTTTTCATAGTACTTAAACTGTGAGCTGCTTCCTGAACGGGCAGCTCCTAAGGCCAACTGCCCCATGCCCGTCTTTAGTCTTCAGCTCTTTCCCTGTGCACTCTGGTTCCTCTTGCTGTTTGTTTTAAAAGTTTATATCCTAGAAGATCGCTAGGCTTTTTGCAGATGCCAGTAGAAGTCTGTGAGGAAGAAAAAACATGTTTGTTACGGATGCTGAACTTTGAGCCCCTGAGAGGGTAACTGGGGTCCAGAGAAGGGCCAGGTTGAATTCTGCCTTTAGGACACCAGTCCAGGAAGCGTTTGCTACCACGTGCATCTGTCTGCACCGCATCTCCTGAATGCGTGGTCCATGATTTGGGAGGCCCCCCTGCCGTGATCCTAAACGCCCACGCATAGCCGTGGCATTTATGGAGTGCTCTTGGGCTTTGAGTGTGGGTTCTCTTCCTGCCTTTACAGACAAGGGCCTGAAGGGGAGAGCGCCTGCAGCTGCCTAAGGTGACAGGCCTACAGCCCAGACCCGAATTGTTCTTCGGGGCAGTAGGCTCCCCCAGGTGGCTTTTCCTTGACAGTAGGACTCTGCCTTACATGTCTCTTCCCATTTGTAGATCACTGCCCCATCTCCGTATCCCCTCACCTAAAAATAGAATGGGGAAAACCACGATGCCATATGCAGGTTACTGTCATTTACATGCCTGTACTTGATGCAAAGGAAATGTGCCCCACAATCCAGGAATAATCACTTTCAGGGATTTTCCAAATCTAATTAGATTGAAATGTAAAATATCCCTCTGTTTTAGCTATTGTTAACCCTGAGGCATGTGTGAAACTCTCAAGGAGCTTTAAGATATGAAAACACTGCCAGGCTCCCCCACCCAGTCCAGTCAGATTTGATTCTGGAGTTTGGGCCTGGATGTGTGATGAGAACTGCTGAGTCCATGGAGGTTAGGCTGGGCAGTACTGTTTATCAGCTGTCAGAAATGCCATTTCCACCTCGTGCAGCTGGGCAGGCTCCCTGCCCTAGGGCAGCGGTGAATGGCCTAGACATCCTTGTGTATTTGAGATCCAGAAATGTCAGTACTGGTTAATAATGTGAATTCCACAGCCTATATCTTTCACACTTCCATTCCCTGCTTTTTTTTTTTTTTCCAAAGGCTTAAAATGTATTTTAATAAGTCGATGCCGCATTACTGCTCCGTTTCTCAGAAAAACTCCAAATTTATCAGACAAACCAAACACGGTACACTGATGAAAAAAATGCACAGCGTGACTACCTACTGACAGTAGCTCTTACATTCCCTGCTTTTTAAGGTGAGATTCTAAGTACTGTGGACCCATGATCTGTCAGGAAGAGTCTGAAATGTCTTTCCTCTCATTTTAGGGATGGGCGTGTTTTGGGCGTGCTAGAGGTATCCCGCTCCATTGGGGACGGGCAGTACAAGCGCTGTGGTGTCACATCTGTGCCTGACATCAGACGCTGCCAGCTGACCCCTAATGACAGGTAAAGACCCCTACCAGAGGCACAGGTGCGCCTGCATGTGGCTGTATTTCTCTTCCTCGTTTCTTCCAGTTTTCATCAAGCCTTTGTTGGAGGGAAGGTGTGCATGGTGCTAGGCCCTGTGGGTATAGAGATAAACAATGTGGTTTCTGCTCTGCTGGGTTCCACAGGGGTAGGGAAGCACACATGGGGATGGGCAGTTTCAGTCTGGTGTGTCCTAGGCGTGTGCGGTACGCTTGGGGACTTTGGCAGTGGCGGAAGGCGTATTCGTGTTGGAGAGAGAAAGGCCTTCCTTTCACAGGGAACACACACTCAGGCATTAAAATGTGACAGTGTGAAAGCATGGCTAGACAGGTGCTTGGAGGACTGAGACAGTGGTGGGAAAGTGAGAGCAGGGTGCTTTGGGGACAGATTCTGAAGGGCCCTCAGTCCCATGCTGGAGAGCCTGAATTCTAGTTGATATTAGTGGAGAATCAGGAGGTTTTCCCGCAGAGCCAGGATCAGTTGAGAAGGAGACTGTTCACTTGTTCATCTCCTGTTCTTCATACTTAATAAGGCACTGTGCTGGCGGAGGGCAAGGCCTCAACAGGTAATGATTAAAGATGGTATTATGGAGCTAGGGAGGCCCGTGAGCAGCAGTGCAGCCGCCCTGGCCTGATGGTGAGGGCTGAACTAAGGCAGCAGCAGGAGGGAGACGAGAGGAAGGCTCACGGAGGCAGGCTCCACGGCACTGGGTTGAGGGGAGGCGCGGGACGCTAGCGGCACTGTGGCGGGGAGCTCCTCGGCGCGCTGCTCTCAGTCCTGCCCCAGCGCTGCCTTGCTTTGGCACTCGCCGGCTTGGCCTCTTGTCGAGCCATTGCCCCATTCTCTACATCTGCCTTCAGTGTGTTATGTTCTCATGTACCCTAGGGGGTCCTCTATCATCTTTCCAGCAGCTGCCACCTCTGGTTTTCTGAACGATGCCCCCAGGGCCCCATCTGTTCAGCACCCTCTGCTTTGCCTCCTAGCTCCCCTTCCTGGGTTGCAGTCATGGGTCTGTGTGATTGGTTATTCAGGATCTGACTCTCATGACACTAGAAGGGGCAGGAGCTTGCTAGGACTAGGCCCTACTGTGTTCTTAGCACAGACCACCTGCTCAGCAAATAGTGGTTGAATGACAGCCTAGTCAAAAGAAGAAAACAGGCTGGGCACAGTGGCTCACGCCTCTAATTCTGGATCACCTGAGGTCAGGAGTTCGAGACCAGCCTGGCCAACATGGCAAAATCCTGTCTCTCCTAAAAATACAAAAATTAGCTGGGCCTGATGATGGGTGATTGTAATCCCAGCTACTCGGGAGGGTGAGGCCAGATAATTGCTTCAACCCGGGAGGCAGAGGTTGCAGTGAGCTGATGCCATTGCACTCCAGCCTGGGCAACAAGAGTGAAATTCCATCTCAACAACAACAACAAAAAGGAAAACAAAGATACAGGTATTAGAGTGAGAAAAGGAAGGTGGCTTATACCATAAAGCCGTGGGGAAGTATATTCCCCACCCCCAATGCCGGGAGAACGAACTGTCACATCAAATCCATTGGTGTTCAGAAAGATTCCGGGGGGCAGTCTAGAGAGGGGCTGATTCTGAAAGGGAGAGCATGTGGCTTCAAACACAGGAACATGAACAGCTGCCCCCTCTTGGACCTTGGACTTGCATGTAGCCCCCAGGTGTGCAGTGTGTGTCCAAGGATGTTTCACTGAGGCCAGGCTCATTCTCAGCTTTATGTCTGTAAATGGTAATATACATTCTTGTATGTTTACCATAACACCCAGTGTTTTTATTCAGTGATTTTCCTTGAGTTTGTCTAAGAAAGTACAGCACCTAATGTTTGAGGTAATTAATAATTCTGTTAATTGGTGAAGAGAAGAGAAGGGTAGTCTCAGTTTTGATAGATAACATCTTATTCACAAATGGTTTTAAGTAGTTTAAACCTTTGTCTCAGAAGTTTAAACCTTTCTCACAGAAATTTAGTGGGTTTTCAAAAATCTTAGCCTGGCTGGGTGTGATGGCTCACGCCTATAATCCCAGCACTTTGGGAGGTTGAGGCAGGTGGATCACTTGAGGTCAGGAGTTCAAGACCAGCCTGGCCAACATGGTGAAACCCCATCTCTCCTAAAAACACAAAAAATTAGCCAGGCGATGTGGCGGGCCCCTGTAATCCCAGGTACTCGGGAGGCTGAAGCAGGTGAATCACTTAAACCGAGGAGGCGGAGGTTGCAGTCAGCCAAGATCACTCCAGCATTGGACAAATATTTATCTCCAGCTCCAGGCCATGTTTTTTTTGGGAGGTTGCATCTAAAACCATTTATATTCCTCTCCCTGGTGTTGTAGGTTCATTTTGTTGGCTTGTGATGGGCTCTTCAAGGTCTTTACCCCAGAAGAAGCCGTGAACTTCATCTTGTCCTGTCTTGAGGTGAGGAATCTCACACGGGAGTGGTGGTTGTTCCAAATGTGTCTTAGTTTTTGGAGAAGTAGAAGTCCTGAGACCCCATGTCCTCCCATTGTGGGGCAGCCCTTCTGTGAACTCTGCCCACTGCGCTGGTCAGTTTGTCCTGCCAGCACTGATGGGAGGCCAGAGCAGCTCCTCTTCTTGGCAGTAATGTCTCTGGAAAGTGGCAGAGTGCAGGGTCACCCCATTCACTCATTCCCTTTCTCCTCTGGTAGGATGAGAAGATCCAGACCCGGGAAGGGAAGTCTGCGGTCGACGCTCGCTACGAAGCAGCCTGCAACAGGCTGGCCAACAAGGCGGTGCAGCGGGGCTCGGCTGACAATGTCACCGTGATGGTGGTACGGATAGGGCACTGAGGGGTGGTGCACGGCCAGGAGCACCCATCGTATTGACTTAAAAGGTTCATTTTGTGTGTGTGCACATTGTGTGTTTTGTGTACTCCTGTGGGACTCCCATGGTTGTAAATAAAGGTTTCTGGTTTTTTTTTTTTTTTTCCTAGTCTTTTGAGTAATTATACTGTGAGCACCTCTTGACCCTTCAGAGATGGTGTTTGCTTTTGAATATGCCGCCTTTCCTTGTTAAAACCATTATAGGCATGTTGGACTGGCTCGTGGTGACCTGCAAGCTGCTTGTTGTGTGAGGTTTTGTAATTCACAGGTATTTTGCTGTGCTTTCACCCTCACGGTGACCCTGGTGGCAGAAGTGGCATGTTGCAGTGAAGAGACGGTGGGGATGACTGGTTAGAGACGAGGCTAGGACCAGACCAGGGCTTTTGAAACCCTGTAGCTCTTTTCAGTTTTCCATACAGAAATACTGTTGCAAAATGTTGCATAGCATGAGCTCAGGCTTAGCCAGGAATAGACTGGTATACAAGGTTATTTGTGCATCAGACCCTCTAGAAACAGTCCAGAATTCACGCTTCTGATTCTATTTGTGAGAGCTGCAGTCTGGTGGAAGGAGTCTGTGGAGGACTAGGTTCGGTTCAGTAGCTTCCATCTGGGCCCCCAGGGTGCAGGTGTGCACCTTCCTATGGGGATAGACAGCCTGCTGCCCAGCATGGCTTGGGAATTCTACTTCCCACATGAGGTAGTGTGGGCAGTGGGCCCTGTGCTGGACTGAGCTTCGTTTTTGCAGTAACACCTCAGAGGGGGACCCTTCTGTGAAAGATGTTAAAAGCGTGAAGAGAGTGATGAATAAGCAGCTCAGAAGAATAAGCTTTAAAATTCTTCTCAAGCACTTGTTTATATAGAAAACATGTCATTATGACTGTTAAGTAGTTTTTAGTAAAGCAGCTTTCAGATCCTTTTGTGTAAATGTTTGGCTCTGGATGATGTAAGATTCTAAAAATTTGCCTTTTCAGAATCTGTTTTGTAACGTTCCCTGGCCCCCACCCAACACACACATATGGTTTTATCACCCAGTTGATTCAGTGAGTGGAACTGGTATCCATGCTGTAAGGACCTCATTGGTAAATGCTTCATGGAAACCTTAGATGACTCGTGGGGGGTCTGTTGTGTGAAAGCCGTAAGTAAAAACTGAAGTGTTGGTGCTGCCCCTTCCCCAGGGAGTTTTAAGATCCAGGTAAGTATCCATTTCAGTTTGAGGACTGGGACATTGTACGGTGTGGCATCATTGAAGAAAAGAGCCCTGGCACCCCAGCAAACCAGGTATTTGCACAATGATGTCTATGACTCATCCATCCCTATGTCTCACTGTCCCCAAGAGGCTGGACACTGGCTTTGCGGGAAGGTTCACTCCCAGCCTTCAGGGGAGTCCCTCCCACCTACAGGCTGGAAGGCATCTCCACCTCACCTTCCATGTTCCTCCTTGCTGAACCTTAGTGAACCTGGGTTAAAGGGTGGATTCTGGACCGTAAGGCCTGCCGTTTGTTTTGTGACGTCACACAGTTCTTAAGTACTTGAGCCATCCCACAGTCATTATTAGACAATAAATACTTTAATTGCTGCAGAACACACTGAAAAAATGAAAGATGTAGAATGTGGCTTTTTCAAGAGTAGAAGATACATTCTCTAAAATAGCTGTGCCCAGTGGATACAAAGTAAAATCTAGATAAGGGTGTGGCCACATCACCCCCTTATCAAAGTGCACGGGACGCAGTACCCAGGCAAGCCCAGTACTCCAGGTAGGGTGGGTATGAGTCCTACTGAGAATCGCGCCAGGCCTGCCCCAGGGCAGAGTGGTTGGTTTTTGTATATTACTGTGCTTGGGGATGGAGATGCTTGATTTGGAGTTGGGGTTTGGAAGCTGGGCTCCTGGGGATCATTCAGGTCTGGCAGTGGCCACCTCAGCTGGAGGCCAGCTAGAAGGTGAAGGTGATGACCATTGCTCCCTCCTCTCCCAGGCCTGAGCACCCTGCCAGACCAGCTTGGCTCCCAGGAGGGCGTGAGGTACCAGGTCCCTGGTAGCCTTTTGTGTGGGGAGGCGGCACGTTAACCCTTCCTCAGCAGGTAAAAGGCCCTGGAGGTCGCTGCCTGCTCTGGGACAGTCCTGCTCTTTGGAGAAAATGTGGGAGGCTACATTTGAGGAGGCTCACAGCCTGTGTCTCCTCATGAGAGCTGCCCTCCCCATCCCCCATCACTGCCACAGGAGCACAGACTTGGGACCAGCCCTCCCGAGACCACCCTTTCTCGAGTGTCTGTCTCTCTGTCTCTCTCTCTGTCTCTTTCTTTTTCTCTCTCTCTCTCTCTGTCTACCACTTGTCCAGTCTCAGAGCCGCATCACCACCCAAGTGGTAAAGATGCTTGGAAGGCTCACCCCAGAGCCGCTGGACCCGACCAGGCCCTGGCATCCCTTCACGACACCTGCTTCAGCTGTTCGGCTGATGGGTCAGCAGGCCCAGATGTCTCTAATCTATAAAGACATTCTAGATCTTTCCTCTGGTGGGTAGATCCTACCAGTGAGTCAGCACCTCAGAGGGGAGGGAAAGGGATCTCATCCGCCTCTGGAGAGGACAGAAGGGGGCCTGGGCTGCGAAAAGACTTGCAGAGGAGGGGAAGAGCGGAGCTCCCGTTTGGAGAGGCCTTCTGAGGTGAATCTGTGAGTTAATCTTGCATAATTAGAACTGGGACCTGCTCCTGAAAATTGGGTCCAGACTCACTGTTCCCCAGTGGACCCTGTCCAGTGTCCCTCTGGCCCAGGCTAAGCAGTGCTCAGCTCCACTGGCAGGTAGAACATGTCTAGAGGAAGGGCAGGGAAGACCAAGGAGCCCAGATGGAGACCAGTGAGGTGGTGGGTGACCCTGTCCCTTCTGAGCAGTAACATGCAGCACGCTTCCCTGTGGCGCCCCCTCAGCCCTGCACCAGTGTATCCTCTTCCAGGCAGGGACCCTGGCCAGTGCGCTCGGCACTCTGAGAACATGAAGAGAGGTGGAATAGCTGGGGCTGGGCTGCAGGAAAGACGCAGAGGCCATCTGGGCAGGTGCTGAGCAGGCCAGGAAAGAGCCAGTCTGCAGCTGGGGACTAGCAGGTGCCCCAGGCACACCTACCGTTTCCTGGTTAACAGTCCAACAGGGCTTCCCCTTTTAAAAGATGGTGTTCTGAATCACTCCCGGCTCTGGGACCACCTCCGCAGGCCTGCCTCTAGTGGCTCTGTGGGCTGAATTGCAGCAGCCAGTGTGGGGGAAGTTCCAGGTGGGCCTCCTGCACGCGGCCACTGCCACTTGACACTGTCCACACAGTCTAGACCTCTGTTCCATTTGCCCGTGAGAGGAAAGGGCTGTGGTGCCGCTCACACGCCCAGGAGGATAGCGCTGAAGTGGGAGCCGCTGCGCACTGTGAGGGAGGAGCCGCTGGCGTTGTCCAGGAAGACAGAGGCCCACTGCCCCATCTGCAAGGAGGGCGCCTTTAAGGCACTGGGCCACCCCAACAGCCCGCATAGGCAACCCAGGTGCCAGCCAGCCACACTCCTGCCCACTCAGCCCTGAATGTGAGAAGGGCCCAGGCCAAGAGAAGCATGTGGCTGCCAAGGCCACAGCAGGGGTTCACGTCGCCTGGGCCCCACCCAGCACCTCTCACTCCTGCTTTCCCCACAGTGAGCCCGTACTCAGGGCCAGAATGAGATTCAAGAGTCCAACAGGTTTCTCAGCTGCAGGGCTTCTCAAGAGCCTATAAGGCTCCAAGTCAGGTGGGAGGGTGGCCCCTTCCCCCCAGGCCTGGCCCTGTGGTCATTTGGCAGAGCCTTCCATGAAACCAGCACTCTGGCCCGGTTGCTCCAGCTGTGGTCCATGCACCAGCAGTGTCACATGCCCTGCAAACTCCCAGAAATGCATAATCCAGGGTCTACCCAGACTGCCTCAGGATCTGCATCTTAAGATCCAGGTGGTAGCCCGGTGCAGCAGCTCATGCCTGTAATCCCAGCACTTTGGGAGGCCAAGGCAGGGGGATCACAAGGTCAGGAGATAGAGACCATCCTGGCTAACGTGGTAAAACCTGTTTCTACTAAAAATACAAAAATTGGCTGGGCCTAGTGGCACGTGCCTGTAGTCCCAACTACTCAGGAGGCTGAGGCAGGAGAATCGCTTGAATCTGGGAGGCAGAGGTTAGAGTGAGCTGAGATCGCGCCACTGTACTCCAGCCTAGGTGAAGAGACGGTCTCAAAAAAAAAAAAAAAAAACAAATCCAGGTGGTGCACAGACCATCTGGTGTTCACCAAGCATGCTGTGTGGCACCCACACGGACCTCTAATGCTCTGACAACCACAGACTGGAACCGATGCCCTGGCCTCCATTTCTGGCTCTGCTGTGTGAGTTTGGGCAAACTAGGTGAGTAGCACTACCTTCCCCAGAGCTCTGGGAGAATTCAGGAGCAGCTGTTAGTCTACACACCTGCACTCAATTTTTTTCTTTGTTAATAAATTCCACCTTTATGTCAGTTTCTCTACCACTTGCCAAAATTCCCACAGTGCCAGAAAGACATGATCGCTTAGGATAATTTTAGTAGGAAAATAACATCTCTGGCTTCCCACAGTCATGGGACCCAGGGCGTCAGCCTGGGCAGAGCACTCTCCTCTATTCCCACCCTCCACCGGTCCCTCAAACAGGCCTGTGGTGGCCGGAAGTACTAGGCCTCTATGAGGTGCTTGGGAAGTCTGAATATTGGAGTGCAGAGCAGAGCAGCTGCTCAAGTGGGCGGGCGCCCTCAGGGAAGGGCTGTTAGGAGGAAGGAGATCAGGACTTGAAGCCTGGGTGTGCCCAGACCAAGGTGGGTGCTTGGCATGTCCTGGACCCTCTCCTAGGCCTGAAGTCCGAGGGTGCTGCACCTGGTGATCCTGAGCACCTAACAGCACCCTTCTGTACCCAGCCACCTATGGCCATGCACAGGTGGTGCCCCTCCATGCCCAAGCCTGCCCACTTACCTGCAGGTACAGGACACCATTCACGGAGATGGTGAAGAGCTCACTGCTGCCCTCCAGGCCCATGACAGCCTCCAGGGAGCTGGGGCCAAAACAGAAAGGGTCAGTCAGCCTGCCCCAGGAGACACCAACTTCACCCGCAACACAGTCCTGCCAGCAGCCAACACATGCCCAGCACAGTGCCTGGCCTTGGCCCAGCCTTCCAGGGGAGGTGGTATCTGAACTGAGTCCCAAGAGGAGGGTGGAGACAGGGCCAGCGGCGCCTGCAGTATTGGGAAAGGCCAGGCCAGAGCCCAGCAAGGGGCAGCAGAGCCCTGGCTCAGATGGGAAACAGGACCCAGAAGTGGAGGTGTGGTGGTAGGAGATGCTAAAAGTTGGTTGAGGCCAACATACTCTGGGGGCTCAAAGCCAGACTAAGCAGTTTGGACTTGATGTATTCGTTCCCATCCTCTCCAGCTATCTGCAGAGCATCTGCACTGTTCCTGGGTGAGGGGTGCGAGGGCGACTGAGGAGGGGCATCCAGAAAGCTGTCAGGAGGGGCCACTTGGAGTAATACTGGTGCTTGGGGCCCCAGAATGAAAGTCCTCAAGGTGGGAAGCAGGTGGGAGGTTGGGAGGAGCTGGGCCTCCTAGGACCTGGGAGGTGAAGGTCTGGGGAGAGAGTTTCACTCTGTCATGGAGGCGGGAGCACAATGGCACGGTCTCGGCTCACTGCTACCTCCACCTCCAAGGTTCAAGTGATTCTCCTGCCTCAACCTCCAGAGTAGCTGGGATTACAGGTGCACCACACTCAGCTAATTGTTGTATTTTAAATAGAGACGGGTTTCACCACGTTGGCCAGGCTGGCCTGTAACTCCTGGAAAAGGTCATTTTTAACAGCTCCTGCTTGCTGTGAAGAGAAGGCCCGATTGGGGGAAGAAGTAAATGGGGAGACCAGGAAGGAGGTGTGTGGAGTCAACCAGGCCATGGTGGGGTGGGAACGGGCAGAAGCCTGTTTAAACAGGATGGTGCCTGTTTAACAGCCACGAGCTTGTGGAGGCCGAGTACACGTGGGTGCGGGGTCCAGGCCGGGGCTCACTCACGCATTGCGCTGGCACTGGGACTGGATGCAGATGAGCAGGCGCAGGCGGTCCCGGGGGCGCAGCGGCCCCCTCCTCGGCGGCTCCCCGAGCGCTGCGGGGCAGAGTGGGGTGTGATCACGCCGGAGGGCGGCAAGGAAGGGGGAGCGGCAGGGCGGGGGGGTCCCTCCACGACCCGGGGCTCACCTACGTGCAGCGTGGCGGCAAGCGCGTAGAAGCCAGTCACGGGCGCCCTGTACTGGCCACTGGTCAGGTTCAGGCCAGGGCCGCGGTGGAAGGCACCCTCGGCGTCAGGCTGTGGGGGGCACGAACAGTCACCCCGGCTCCCGCCTGGCCGGCTCCACCCGCCTCCCGCGCGCCTGCACTCACCAGGTAGTAGGCACCAAGCTCGTGCAGCGCACGCCGCTCCACCGACACGTCCTGGCGCAGGCGGCAGTGGAAGGCGGCCTCCACGCGCGGCGGCCCCGGGGCCCGGGACGCAGCCAGCAGCGCCAGCACAACCTCCGCCACGTCATCGTCATCCTCCCTGGCAGTGGCCGAGACCGGGGCGAGGCTCGCGGCGACTGGCCCGGCGGGGCCGCGCGTGCAGGGTCTGGGCTCCGCGCGCTCCCGCTGCCGTACCGCGCCTGGCACAGAGTGAGCTGTGGCCGCGCACTGGGCACCCCTCTCCCGCTCGCTGTGTGGGTCCAGCCCCGAGTGACGGGCGCAAACGGGTGGGGTGGGGCGAGGGCGAGGGCAAGGGCGAATCCACCTCAAGCCTTTGCTTCCTGACCCCGCAGTGGCTCCCGTTTCCCTCACGCTTTGAGAAGCTCGGGCAGAAGTGCTCCAGCGTCCTTGGCCTCCGGCCTCCCCTCTACCCCCCCCCCCACATTTTTCAAAGCAGCTGGGGGCAAAATAAGCGATAGCAACTTCACTGGAAGTTGCAAAGAGGTTCTTCAGTGCAGGTGCTATATTTAAACCAACAGGACATTGAACTGAAGGGAAAACCGGCTCAATTCTAATGACTAACGTGAGCCGCGCTCTCCAGCGGGCTTTAGTGCGGACTCCACAGCTGGGCTCAGCTCTGCCTCCTCCAGCACAGGCTGCCCCAGCCCGCGCCAGTGGTGACTGTGGGTGCCAGGCTGAGCTCCACCGGGTACTGCCCCATATACTAGCCTCTGCCTTTCGCTGGGCTCCCGACTCCCAGGCAGGGCAGGGGCGCTGGTCCCTGAGCACGAAGTCCACCTTCCTCTGTGGAGCCTCCTCTGGCCATGCCCCCCAATCCCCAGACCCCCCTCAGCCCCGACCATTGGCAGACCTGGGCCAGCTCCACCGTTCTGGAGTTCAGCCCGGAGCAGGTGCCTCCTTGGGTGTCTGCTGAAGTGCCGAGGTTGGCCCCATTGGCTCTTCGGGACACCCTCCCCAGGCCCTGCTCACAGGGGTGTGTGGGTGCCTGAACCGGGGCACACCCCTACCTTTCAGCAGCAGCTGGAACTCCTTCAGCAGCGCCTCGGGTGGGATGGTGGGGCCTGGGGGGCCCTGGGGACCGGGAGGCCCGGGGGGCCCTGGCAAGCCGAACTGAAAGGGAACCTTGGCCGTGAGGACACGTGAGGAGCAGGCTGGGACCCCCGGCATCTCCTGTGCCAGCTCTGGCCACTAAGAGGCAGGCAAGAGAGCTCAGTGGGCTCCAACCTCAAACAGTGAGGGCTTCTCCTGGAGTGAGCACGAGGACCGTGTTGGAGGTGGGGGCCCTGGGGCCGGGGAGGGCTCTGCTCTGAGGGGGAAGCAGAGGGCTGAAGCCGCTCCTGTGGCCAGGCCTCCGGGAGGGAGGAAGAGTCCAGGCTGCTTTTGGGGACTTGCATCTCAGGGTCTGCACTGGGCCTGGCTCCACCATCAGCAAGTCCCCACTAGGCTGGGTTGGGACCCGAAACAGGAGCCAGTGAGCCCCCTTCAGGGAGGAGCTTAGGGCAGGGTCAGGAGGCTGGGGCAGAGGTTGGGAGGCCAGGCCATGGGGACAGCCCAGCCTGTGCACCTGCCTCATGTGCTCCAAGCTGGCCTCCCATGGTGCGGTCAGATCCCTGGCAGTGAGACTGGCCCCAGGGGACCGAGAAGCCCGCACCCCGTATGTGCCTTCTTGGGGCTAATAGGAGGCAGCTCCAGGACCAAGTGTGAAGTTTCTGCCCAGGCCAAGACCCAAGGCTGAGTGAGCGTGGGAGCCCTGCAGCCGCCAGGGCTCCATGCCCCTAGCCCCCGGGAGCCAGACACTCCTGCAGGCATGAGCAAGGCCTCACCCAGCCTCCCTGGCCAGGACGCAGAGGGAGGAGAAAAAAGGGAATCACCGAGTGCCTGGCATTCTAGGGGTGCGGGAAAAGGGCTGGGACCAGGCCCCTAACTCTGGGCTCCCCTTGGGACCGCCTGGGTTCTTCCTCTGTGTCTCTGTCCCTAGGCTGAGGTGTGAGGGGTGTGTCATTGGAAATGGTCAGGATGTAGTGGGAGTGAGTGAGGAGCGAGGAAACAGCTCCCCACGGCCTGGTGCTGACGGGATGCCGGCTCACCTTCAGCTTCTTGGCCTTGCCCCTGCTCCTCCTCTTGCCATTGACACCCTTGTCACTCTGCCTGACGAAAAGCATCCAGGCGTCCCGGGGGTCGACGCTGTGTGCACGTTCGTCCGTGGGCTCCTGGAACACAGCCAGCCCAGGAGGGCGCTTGGCCTCACCGGGCTCCCACCAAGCAGGTGGGACACTGCAGGTGTGGCCTTCTGCACTCTGGGACCCTGGTCCTTGTCACCTGGGGTGCCCTCAAAGGCAGCGCCTCAAAGGCAGCTCCCAGAGGGGTCCCCACCCCTCGCACCTTCTCCCCCGGCCCATGGAGGACTCCTAAACAGGCCTCACCATGGTCTGGACTTTGCTCTCATGGGAGAGGCAGACCGAGGATGCAAGGAGGGAAGATGGGGTGCAGGGCTCGGGTGCGGGGTGAACGCCCACACTGCCAGGCCTCCTTCCTCCAGATGAGCCGCAGTGACCACACGGTCCTCCAGGCACAAGGAGAATCCCACCACAGGGGCACCCACAGGTACTCCGGAAGAAGCAACTGTGATTATCAGGAAGTCCACCCACTAGCTAACCCTCCTCTGTCCGTCCCCCACCGTCAGAAGTTCTAAGGAGACAAATTCAGCCCTCACGGCCGCCTCTGGTTCCAGTCCAGTGGGAGAGGGGACCAGGCGAGCTGTCGTGACACGAGCGAGGCCTCCGCATGGGACGTTCACTTCCTCAGCACTTCTGAGACACTGACTCAAGCAGGGACAGTAATGCTTCTGGAAGTCCCCATTCCTGTGTGTGCTGCATCCTGACTGATGCTGATGCTGATGCTGACACTCAGCGGGGTTCTGGGAAGAACCTTCCTGTGAGAGGCCTTGGGCCCACTGGGCTGTCTGGGCTGCAGGCAAGGCTGCAGCTGGGAAGGAAACCGGCCCAGGAGGGCTTATATGAGGTCATGGGCGCTGACTTGGGGAGCTGATGGGCAGACCCTGGGATTTGAGAGCTGACTATGCCCTTTTATCAGAGACGGAGCCAGCTGCCAAGTCACTGCCCTTGGTTCCTGGCTGCTCTGGGGGGACCCAGGGCCTTCTTTTGGGAGCTGGCTGACCAGGGCACAAGCCAGGGAGCTGTAGTGGGAAGATGAGGGCTGTGGTGCCAGAAGAGCGTGTGGCTGGACGGAGAGAGGGTCCAGGGTGCCCAGGGCCCTCAGCACCGCTCAGCGCCTCCACTGCGCCTTGCAGGGCCAACGGCACCACCTGCTGGCGGCTCTCCACCACCCCCACCCTCTTGACTTTACAGCCTCAGGGTGCCTCAGCGGAAACAGCTGCGAAGATTCAGCAGGCAGGCCAGGAGAGGTGCGCCCAGCTGACCCTCCCGCCCGCACCTGTAGCCTGTGGGTGGACTCTGACCCCCGCCTGGTTTAGGGGCAGAGCTGTAACAGACAGAACCATGTTAGCTGGGGTCCCAGGAGATGGCCCTGGCAGTGGAGGGCGGACATTGGGCAGCTGCCGTGGTTCTGGCCATGAGCAGTCTCTCAGAAACAAGCCTTGGAGCCTGGGAGGACTTCTGGTGTCACCTTGTGCCCCCAAACAGGGTCCAAGGCCAAAACTCCACCTGGAAGCACCTGAGCCTGTCTGCCTCCTGCTGACCGTGCCCTGACATGGCTGCTTGCCTACCTGGGTGGTTTGGCCAACTGCAGGCGGAGGGGGGCCTTCAGTCCCTGGGAAGTGACTGAGGGTGGTGGGGCTGGGATAGAGAACTCTGGAGGACCCCAGGGCTGGCTACACCGTCACCCCCTCTAATAGATCCTTCCTGGCTCTCCCGTCTACTGCCCTGAGCATCTTCATAACAAACAGCACCTGTGCCCACCCACCTTCCCTGGAGCGGCTCTTCCTCCCTGACCCAAGGCCCGGCCCCACTGGGGCTCCTCTGAAGCCCTCCCCTCCCCAGGCCTGGGCCACACCTCCCTAACCTGACCACCCTCTGCGCAGCAGTCCAGGCTCCAAAACCCTGAAGCGGAGGGGGCAGGGCAGAGCTCCAGATCACCCCTTCCCGGCCAGAAGCCACTCGCCGCAAAGCCACAGCCATTCCCCACCCCGAACAGCACCCTGCCCCCACCCCCGCAGGCTTTTGTTTTTCAGAGAATTGCACCGCATCGATGGGGGGAGGTGGCAGTCATTTCTTACACTTTTTACGAGCGCGTTCTTCCCAATTTCCTCAAGTTATTTACACTTTACCTATTTCTCAATTTCCTTTCTGTCCCAAAAGAAAAGGGGTTTCCGCCGACCCGGCAGAACCTTGCTTTAAGTAAAAGAACTACCCCAAAGCCAAGGTCAAGGCTGCCCCCGGCAGCGCCCCGCCGGGCCGAGGGCGGCGTCGACCAGGCCCTAAGTCTCGGCGGAGCCCCGAGCCCCGGAGTCGGGCGCCGCTGCCGCTCTCGGGTGAGCGCGGGCCCGGCCTCCCCGCCCGCCTCAGCCGCCCCGGGCCGGCGCTGGCGGGCTCGGGCTGGGTCCGGAGCGGACCCCGGCGTCTTACCGGCGGATGGGCGGCCAGCTCCGCGCGGTTCTCCCCGGGGCCCCGGGGCAGCTCGTTCCCCGGCGGCGGCTCCTCGCGGGCGCGACTCCTCGAGGGCGCCCCAGGCTCGGGGGAGCCCAGGCCCGCGGCGGCGGCCAGCAGGCCCGCGTAGAGCAGCAGCAGGCGGGCTCCGGCGGGGCGGCGGGCCGGGGCCATGCAGGCGGCGGGTCCCTCGTGGCTCCGAGCGCGGCGTCCCGGGCGTCCCGGGCTCCTCGCCTTATAACGCGCTTGAATCCCCCGCCTCGCCCGAGACCGCGCGCCCGCCCGCGCCCCCTCCCGGCTCCCGCGCGCGCTGCAGGGGGATGGGGGGGCGTGTCAGCGCTGGGCGGGGCGCGAGGCGGGGCGCGGGGAGCGGGCAGCAGGGACGGGGAGGGGTGTGCCCCTGCCGGGCGCTACCCCGGTTCTGGGGTCCCTCCTTCGCGCTGTCCGGCGCTTCTGCTTCCTGGGGAGCGAGACGCCCCTTCTCCCGGTCCTGGACCCTCAGCCCGGGGAGCCTCCTCCCACCCGGCCCGAGGCATCCTCTCTTCCCTCTCCGTCACCCATGTCCTCTGCAGGGACCCCTGAGGTACCCCCTCCCCATTCTCCTGGCCGCGCCCCGCGAGGCCCAGGCCTCTGCGACACGAATAGAGCAAATCGAAGCCGGGAGACCTTCAGGGCCCCTTCTCCGCACCCCTTTCCCAGGCAGGAACTCCCCCTTCCGGGCCTTCTCTCCATAGCTGGGGGTGCTCTGAGCGCAGGGACTCACTGTTCTTCCACACCCGGTGCACCTGCAGGAACCGAGGGGACGCCAAGAAACAACCCAGGACAGCTGCCCTGCCCTGATGGGGCGGACGGTGGCCTGGGCTGGGAGAACTGACCCCTGTTGTGCCCCTAACAAGGGTGTGGGGACAGACCAGACCAGAAGCCAGGCTTCCCGCCGCCCACCAGGGTCAGTGTCCCCAGAGGCAGATAGACCCTGCAGGCCTCGGAGAAGGTGGCAGAGAGGCCTCTGGGCGCCCTCCCAGGAAAGAGCTAGACCCCAGCCTCAACCCACCCTTGGCTTTGTTATATCACACGCCCTTTTGCCTATCTGTCCCCCATGGGATGGTAAGCCAAGGAGGGTCGAATACCTGGCTTGCCTGCCCCAGCCCCGGAGGCACCTGCCCCTGGTGATACACAGGGCTTTTTGTTAAACAGCAGAAGGCTCTGCTAGAAATGCTCGCCCTATTCACATTCAGGGCGGCTGTTCACCTCTTTGGAGAAGAGGCCTCTGGGGAAGTGGAGCCCTCGCCCTGTCCTGGTTCACAGGATGTGGCAGCAGGCACTGAAAGGGGTAGGTGATGCCCCTCCCCAGGCTTGGGGGATGCGCTAAGGTCAGTCCTCAGATGCAAGCTGGCCTTTGTCACGTGCCTTTTCTGGCCACTCATGCGTTCCACCTGGCTGGCATCAGGCCTAGCAGGTGGGGAAACCAGGAAATACCTCGTACTTCAGGAAAAGCGTGGGATCAGAAGGTGATCATTCCCTGTGATCCACCTTTCTCATAGGATATGGGAATGGTGTAGAGTTGGGTGGGGTGGGTGTTTAAAGAAAAGCATACCCTGCCCCACATGAGAATCTTTCCCGCAGGGGTCGGCAAGTCCCACAGACTTACTCTATGAAGATGTCTTTGAATGACAGGTGAGGATGCTAGAGAGAAGTCCTGCCTTTAAAAGTCACAAATGGGTCCGCCTATAACCTCAGGACTTTGGGAGGTGGAGGTAGGTGGATCACTTGAGGGTCAGGAGTTCAAGATCAGCCTGATCAACATGGTGAAACCCCATCTCTACTAAAAATACAAAATTTAGCTAGGCATGGTGGCAGGTGCCTGTAATCCCAGCTACTCAGGAGGCTGAAGCAGAATTGCTTGAAGCTGGGAGGCGGAGGTTGCAGTGAGCTGAGCTCGTGCCACTGCACTCCAGCCTGGCACCTGGCAAAAGAGCAAGACTCTGTCTCAAAAAAAAAAAAAAAGCAAGTCTTTAGGAAGACATTTGAGAAATATGAGAAACACTGGCTGAGGTCATATGTGCCCAGCAAGATATCCAAACTGACTCCACCTGCGAATATTCTGCAGGTTTGTCACAATTAAGGACATTTGCTCCCAAATTCATGCATATAACGGGGATGTTTTAAAGCCCTCAAAGCACAAAGCGTTCCTCTGGTGGGTTTTCGTGTCTAGTTCCATTGGAATGTCTATTAAGAAGCCTGATGTATGGAGCTTTGTCATGACATGTCTGAATGTGACATGCACCTTCAATGTAATGTGTTAACATTTCGTTTGGTTTCACTTATTCAGAGGGGCCATGTCTGTGGCCCACAGCACCCACCCGGCATGGGATGCTCTCCTGTATTCTGCTGGCAGAGCAGCTCCTGTCCCCAGAGTTGCAGCTGTGTGAATGGTACCTTCTTGCTTCTGCAAAAGCTCATCCACATCAGCACGTCATTCCATTTCCCACCAATTAGCCCAGAGAAGTAGGCAGCTTGGCCAGGACGCAGCCCATGGGCAGAGCTGGCATGGGGCTGGAGAGGCACTCCTGGCCCACTAGACAGGTTACATCTCCATAGTCTTATGTTTTGCTCGTTAGGGTTCCCCCTATTCTAGTTGGTGTGAAATAAGAGCTCTGGGATGCGTTGGAGCATTACTGCAGAACATGAGGCCCTGTCTTTTCCCTGTGGGCAGTGGGCATCCCACAGCCTGAATTCCCTTCAGGGCCCTGGCTGCCGCTATGGCTCAAGATGGAGGCTGTTTGGCCCCTCCCGAGCCCTGGGAAGGTGAGGCTCAGGCTCTGTCATTGCTGGCAACACTAAGGACATGCAGGGATGAGGTGTCCCGATTTGGGGAACATGACCCTTAAGATACTGGTGTGATGTCAGTCCACTTCACAGTGGGGGGCCGAGCTTTCAGGCCAGCATTGAGGACAGGAGCTGTTGCCATGTGAAAAAGTTATTTTCCCAAACAATGAACAATCCTAGTGATGTCATAGGCCCCGCCAGAGGGCCCAAATCAAATCGGTTCTGGTGCCGGGGCAGCCTCCTGTAACGCTGTCACGAGGGGGCGGCACCGCCTGGGCTGGGGGCGGACAGCAGAGAGGCCGGGGGCTTCAGGTGGGGTCCCTGCATGGCCTGTGGTCACATTTCAAAGCGGCTTTCACTCAGAGGAAGGCGGAGCTTAGCAAAGAATCACACAGATCAAGGAGCACCAGAAATGGGGGCCTTCCCTGCAGAGGCAGCCCACGGGTCAGAAGTGGGGCCGGCATCGGGCGGGTCAGTGTGTCCCAGGGTGGAAGGGCTGAATGAGCGGCCACAGAATGGGGATCATTGGAGCAGGAGGCGCCTCCCCCACGCGCCTTCACGCCTGGCTGAAATCTAATCCTCATTCTTGGGCCCTCATGTCACGGCCTGGGCCTGGCTTCCCAGCAGCCTCATGCAGCTAAGCTGTTCCCACTCTCCTCTCTTCCTCCAGAGGAAGGACCTTTGCCGATGAAGTCATGGGAATAAAAGCTTCCTTTACCCCGAAAACAGTGGGAGCATGAAGTCAGCTTGTGTGGCCTCCCAGGGCCCAGGTGGGCAGCCTTCGCTGTTTACCGGGCCTTCAAGCAAGCCCACAGCGTCATCTAATTTGCAAATCATGTGATTATCCCCATTGCACAGATGAGGAAACTGAGGCTCAGATCTTGGGATTAGCCCAAGGTCATGGAGCCACCAAATGAAGCCACATCCAGGTCTGGCCCCTACAACTTGAGGTCAGTTGCTCTGGAGAACCCACAGATTGAATTCAGTTCAGTGAGCATTTGCACAGTTCCTGTGATGTGCCAGGTACCAGGCTGAGCCCTCGGAATCCGCTGCGGCCTCCTGCATGGGTGTGTACGTGGTCTCAGGTCTCATGGCGGACAGTTCTTTCTCACTTCTGCCCAGAGGGTCTCTTGAGTTTTCTGCTAATTGTATACATGATTTTAATAATTAATTAAAAGAATCATCTTTAGCTCACCTCTCAGTTGAATGCAATGCCATTTTGGAAAGAATCACATTCTTAAATGTGACTGTGATCCAAATCGCCCTGGCTTCTTGAGGGATTCACGATGGCTTGTGGGGTCTGTTCCAAAGTGGACACTACCCCATGGAGATTCCTGCCCTAGTCCGCTTCACTCTCAGTGATAGCCACACGCCTGGCTGCGCTGCCATGTACCTGGTGCCGCAGAGCCCAGGAGAAGCAGCGGCACACACAGCACCAGCAGCTGCACTTCAGACCAAGCAGCTGGCACCGTGCTGGGCACGGGATGGAAGGCGAGAGACATAGCCCGGAGGTGCAGACATCTTACCTGTGTAAGTGGCGGGGCCCTCTCTCTTCTCAGGCCTCGACCCATTCTCCATCCGTGCACCTGCTTTCAACTGGATCAACTGATTGCCCAGCCACCTGGCACAGTGGCCTGTATCCGTCTGTTTTCTTGCTACAAAGGAAAACCTGAGGCTGGGTAATTTATAAAGAAAAGAGATTTATTTGGCTCACAGTTCTGCAGGGTGTACCGGAAGCATGGCGCCAGCATCTGCTTCTGCTGAGGCTTCAGGAAGTTTCCCTTCTTGTTGGGGGGGAAGGGGAGCTGGTGTCACACAGTGAGGGAGTAAGGGAGAGCCCTCTGTGAACGCACCACCATTACTGCACCATACTATGCATGAGGGATCCGCCCCCATGATTGAGACGCCTCCCACCAGGCCCACCTCCAGCACCGGGGTGATTCGGAGGGGACACATCTCCAAACTATGTCATGGTATACACTGACTACTGAAAACTGTCAGGTGACTAGTCCATTTAATCACAGTCACACGAGGGTATCAGTGGCCTGATCCCAGCAACCACGGTCCCTGCCTGAACAGGGAAGATGCCAGGTAATAAAAGGGGCCTGTCTGGGAGGTGTTGGAAAACTCAGGTCTGGTGGAAGCGGCTGGAAGCATGCATAGGCCTGAGCTCAGCTGGGGACCCAGGGGAGCTGAGTTAGAGCTGGCAGTGCTGGGCCTGGCTGAGGGCCCTGTGTGCTCACTGAAGGCTAAGGAGCCTCAGTTTACCCAGCATCCTCTGTGGGAAAAACACACACCTACCTGGCCGACATGAGCACGTGGGGCGGGAGAGGTGGGTTTCACTCGCACACCCCTGTAGGCTTTGCACATGTTCCAAGACTATGCACTCGCCTTTCTAGAAGCCCGTATTGGCCTCACACCTTCTCACGAGTCCTTGCTTGCCTGGGATTTTGATGATGGGAGGGGATGCCTTGGTTGCCCCGTGATGTCCCTTGGTGAATGAGCGCCTCAGTGTCTCTCCGTGCAAAGCTCTCAAGTGGGTGACGAGTGCTGGACCTTCTGGCCACCTTCTCCGCCTGTTCTCTGTCCCTGAGTGGCCACTACGGCCTGTCAAGTGCCTCTCTTCCCTCTGGATCCTGGTTGGATTTGGCCTGTAGGAGGCACTGGTGGGAGACAGGGGACAGGCCAGAGGGAGAGGGCGGGGACTGGGCTCTGCCACCTCCTTCCAGCCCGGCCACAGGGGTGGTGGCTGCGCCCTCCTGCCAAGGCCCTCTGTCAGCAGCTCCCTGGAGTCTCTGCCTGCCCTTTCCCTTCCCCCAAGATAGAAGGGGTGGCGCTCCCCACTGCCGCTGTCCTGGGATGCCTCTCCAGCCGCTGCGCTCCCTTCACCCTGCCCACAGCACAGGGAGAGGCCATCAGGACTCTCCTCAGCCACTCACCTGAATGCCCAGCGGGCGCCTCTTTCCTCCTGGGGCCCTGCAGGGTACAGCAGCCCCCTGAATCAGGAGCCCAGATGATTGGGCAAGGTGCATTTTGGCACCTCAAAGCTGGGAGCCTGGCCCTGGAGAGGCTGGTGCCCTCCACCCGCAGCCGCCTGTATTCCCACAGGGTGTGCAGGGATGGACAGCGGGCCTTGCTCTGGCATGTGGCCCTTTTGGCTACTTTGTGATCAAAGTCAGCCTATTTTGACATTTTATGTCTTCAGTTTTATTTTTATTTAAAATATTTTTGCAGAAATAGTTTACATGGAGGCTTTGTTTTTAAACAGCCCTTTGGCTGACCTCCTTCCGTCACTGTTTAGAAAACATTTCGGATTTCCACATGGAAACAGAGCCCAGGGCCCCAGAAACGCTCACCCTTGCTTCATCCAACACACCTGCCACTGAAGGTCTCAGCTCCTGGCTCTTGTTCCTTTGGAAGCACCCAGAGGCCCCACCCTGTATGGCCCTCCAGGGTCAACTCACTTCTCCCAAAAGATTCTCCCCGGGTGCGGGGTCAACTCACTTCTCACTGCACCCAGCCCACTCCCTGTAATCCCGGCACTTTGGGAGGCCAAGGTGGGCAGATCACAAGGTCAGGAGTTTGAGACCAGCCTGGCCAACGTGGTGAAATCCCGTCTCTACTAAAAATACAAAATTAGCGGGGTGTGGTGGCGGGTGCCTGTAATCCCAGCTACCTGAGAGGCTGAGGCAGGAGAATCGCTTGAACCAGGGAGGCAGAGGCTGCAGTGAGCCGAGATCTCACCAATGAACTGCAACCTGGGTTGACAAGAGCGAGACTCCGTCCTAAAAAGAAGGGGGGCGGGTGTGAGCGGTCCAGTCAGAGAGCAAAGTGGATCCCTACCTATGAAAGCTCGAGACCCGGGAGTTCCTATCCTCAGAACCCAAGGATGTCAGAGGCCACTCTGGTCCCTGGGGCCAGGGGCGGGGGGAGCGTTCAAGGAGGAACCCATGGGCTGGCGCTGGAGAGGAACCCTGGATCTGGCGGGAGATGGGAGCTGCCCAAGGCCTCCTCGGGACAGTGCCAGAGCCTGTGCCTGGCCGAGCCTGACTCCTGACTTCTAGCCCCATGTGTCAGGGTGGGGCCTGTGGCAGTGAGGACATGCCACTGGGCACCCAGGGACAGTCCTTCATCGTCTCCTTAGCTACAAAGGTGGGTGCCTCATTCAGGATGGGGGAGAAGCACTGGGAGCCTGAGCCAGCCAGAGTCGGGCTGCAGCTGGCAGGGGGCCCGTCAGAGGCTACCCCCACCCTCAGGAGGCTGCCACCAACGCACCCAAGAGTCGTCTCCTGGTGGAAAATTTCATTCTGATGAAAAGCCTTTGATCTGACACAGAGACAGAGGCCATCTCTTCCGAGAGCAGCCTCTCCTGCTCACCTCCCTGGGGCCCTCCGGCCCTGCCCCACGCCTTCCTCCCTCCTTCCTGGGGCCTCTGTGGGCGCTGCCCACTGGGTGCAAGAGTTGGGTGAGGGCCTCCTTTGTCCACAGCACCAACATGCAGAGGCTGTGTGGGGACCCAAAGCCCACGCAGCCAGCTCCGTGCGTGATGGACGCAGAGCTTGACGCCTAGAGAGGGAAGGCGGCCGGCGCGGTCACGCTGCTGTGAGCCAGGCAGAAGCAGGCCTGGTGCTGACCCCATCTCCGGGGCCTGCCCTCCCCGCAGCCTCAGCTTCCTGGACACTCTGTGTTCGCCCTACATTCATGTAACTGCTCCCGAAGCCCCCGCTGGGGCCCAGGGGCAGGAGCGGAGCGCGCGAGCTCTGGGAACGCTGGCCGGCCCCCACTCCTCTCTCGGAGGTCTCAGCAACCCCGGGGCCGCAGAGCTTCCTGTCCCTGTTATGCCGGCATCCAGCACTCAGGCCCTTGTCACTGCTCAGCTCGGAGTATGGTGGCGGCAGAGACCAAGGCTGTGACCTCCGGGCCGGGCCGTCTCATCACCCCTGGTGGCCCAAGCCCAGCCTGAGCCCTGGAAGGAACGGTATCTCCAAGTGGACGAATGAGCGGGAATGAAAGGGGACCGTTCCGCAGGGCGATGAGGGGCTGCTGTGGGGGCCCCTCCCCGGGGAGCCCGCCCTGGCTTAGTGCTCCTGGGCGGGGCCGAAGGGCTGCGTCCACTTGGACATGTCCAGGAAGACAGCGGAGGCCCCGTGGTAGAGCCAGAGCCGGGGCAGGGCGCCGTGGCGGGTCCAGGTGTCCCGAAGCGTGTCGTAGGCCTCCATCTCCACGTGGTAGTCGCCTTCCATGCCCTGCCAGCGGCCGCCCGTCACGTACAGCGCATCCCCCAGCGGCACCAGCGCGCCGTTCTCATGCAGGCTGTGCTGGGACTGCACCTGCGCACGGTCAGCGGGTTAGCGTCCTGCAGGCGGAGGCCGGAGAGCAGGGCTGAGGGTGCCCTCGGCGGGGTCGGGGAGCAGCAGAGACGACGGCCAGCCCCTGGCCCAGACCCGCTCCAGGGCACCAGAGCAGAGTCCCTGGGCAGCCCGCCCAGCCCCTCGAGCTTCCTCCGACTCTTCTTTTAGTGGGGAGGCCACTTTCCCTCTTGACCGTCACCCCTCGGGATGGCACGTCCGCCCCTGCAGTCAGAAGGGGCCCTGGGGCCTGAGCCCTGAGCTGCCTCCCTGGGCATCTGCCTAACTCGAGGCCTCCCTGAGGCTTCCCTGTCTCACAGGAGACGGGTGTGGCTCAGCCCCAGCCGACACCCGGGGAGAGCCTAGCCCACCATGGATGGGCCCCCTCGCCTCCCCCCGACACCCTCTGCTCAGTCTCTGGCCTTAGGGGTGCCCCTGAGAGGGGTTGTGGGGTGAGGGCCAGCAGCTTTCCAGAGGCTGGAGAGAGCTGTGGCTTCAGGAAGAGCCCGGGCGGGCGGGACGCGGGAGGTCTGTCTGTCTGCAGATGAAGACAGGGAAGAGAGAGGGACCCAGGCCCAGAGAGGGCAAGGCAGAGCCTTCCTGTGCTTGCCCTGAGCCTGGGACAATGGCCTGGGCTGGAGGAAGGCCTGGCTGTGGCCCAGCTGGGAGGGCACACGCTGGCCTGGCACGGCCCACCCTGCACCTGTCTCACCGCTGTAATGGGGCCCTTGGGTCAGCTGAGCGCTGATGCCAGGGGACAGCTGTGGGCAGCAGGATTGCAGAGGAACTGTTGTCACCAGGCTGGCAGCCTGGAGGGCGGCTGCAGGGAGTGCTACCTTCTCAGCCTGCAGGGACTTGGGGTAGGTGGGCAGGCCCAGAGCATCTGGCTTGGTGCCAAGACCCATGACCAACCTCCTGGGCACTGTCCCCCTCCACCACAGAGGCCGCCCAGAGGTCTACCTCTCAGTGACTGACGGTCAGAGAGGGGGGACATGGTGGGATGGTGCTGAGGACAACAGGGAAGCCACAGGGCTGGCTGCTCTCAGCTCACGATCAGCTCAGGACCCCCCCTGGCTTGGCCACCAGGGGCAGAGGGCGCACCCCGTCTTGTCCTTATAGCAGCCTCCAGCTGAACCTGGTTTTGCTCCCCGAGAAGGCGGACAGGCCACCCCGCTGTAGGAAGCTGGGTGTGCAAGGACAGAGCACCGGTGGCCAGCAACCCTGAGCCATGTCTCCCACTGTCACTGTCTCCCCTATCCTCAAGGGGACTTGGGTCAGGGCACTGTTGTCACCTCATAGCCTGGGGGTGATCTCAGTCTGTGTCACCCCCTTCATTGTGGGCCCTCTGTGGGAACCCCCTCCTCACTTCCCAAGCTGGCTCTCTATCAGGAGTCCCGGGCAGGGCTCACACGTGGTGGGGGGCCCACCTTCTGCCACAGGTTGGCCCCGGGGTCGTACACGTAGACCTTCTTGGTATTGTCCCCAATGAGGTAGAGCGCCCCGTGCAGCGCGGCACAGCGTGGCGAGGACAGGTACTTGGGCAGGAAGGGCGAGGCGATCACACTCCACGCATCTGCGGGG
This sequence comes from Saimiri boliviensis, assembly GCF_048565385.1. Taxonomy (NCBI): domain Eukaryota; kingdom Metazoa; phylum Chordata; class Mammalia; order Primates; family Cebidae; genus Saimiri; species Saimiri boliviensis. Next base: position 3,594,450 of record NC_133453.1, read on the forward strand.
GACACAGGCGCCGGCCACCATCACCAGGGTGGCCATGGAGGGCTCCCCCACTCTGAGGGGCCCTGGGCTCAGTGCCTCTCTGAACCTCAATGAGCCCATCTGTGAAATGGGAATAGGTCCCTGCGGTGCAGCTGGAGGGACCCATGGCTGCCTCTCACCCAGCCTCGCTCTCTCCCTCTGGGGGCAGTGACCCCTCACAAGACTGCAGCATAGGTGAGGGGCTATGGAGGGTGCAGGGTCCTTCAGGACTCTCCCTGTGGGAGGGGGCGTTGGCCTGGCTACAGCCCCACCCACCACACCCTGCTGGGGGCCCTGGATCTCTACCTCCTCCCTGCCCAGCCCCTACCCCCGGGCCTGGTACCCACATGGGCCTTGCCTGGACCCTAGGCCCAGTTAGTCTCTTGAGGGGTCCTCACAGCCACGCCTCAGAATGGATCCTGCCACTATCACACTGTCCCCGCCACCATCACACTGTCCCCACCACCATCACACTGTCCCCGCCACCATCACACTGTCCCCACCACCATCCACACTGTCCCCACCACCATCCACACTGTCCCCGCCACCATCACACTGTCCCCGCCACCATCCACACTGTCCCCACCACCATCACACTGTCGCCGCCACCATCACACTGTCCCCGCCACCATCTACACTGTCCCCGCCACCATCTACACTGTCCCCGCCACCATCCACACTGTCGCCGCCACCATCACACTGTCCCCGCCACCATCACACTGTCCCCGCCACCATCACACTGTCCCCGCCACCATCACACTGTCCCCGCCACCATCTACACTGTCCCCGCCACCATCTACACTGTCGCCGCCACCATCACACTGTCCCCGCCACCATCACACTGTCCCCGCCACCATCACACTGTCCCCGCCACCATCTACACTGTCCCCGCCACTATCCACACTGTCCCCGCCACCATCCACACTGTCGCCGCCACCATCACACTGTCCCCACCACCATCTACACTGTCCCCGCCACCATCACACTGTCCCCGCCACCATCCACACTGTCCCCGCCACCATCTACACTGTGCCCGCCACCATCACACTGTCCCCGCCACCATCACACTGTCCCCGCCACCATCTACACTGTCCCCGCCACCATCCACACTGTCCCCGCCACCATCACACTGTCCCCGCCACCATCACACTGTCCCCGCCACCATCCACACTGTCCCCGCCACCATCACACTGTCCCCGCCACCATCCACACTGTCCCCGCCACCATCACACTGTCCCCGCCACCATCACACTGTCCCCGCCACCATCTACACTGTCCCCGCCACCATCACACTGTCCCCGCCACCATCACACTGTCCCCGCCACCATCCACACTGTCCCCGCCACCATCACACTGTCCCCGCCACCATCACACTGTCCCCGCCACCATCACACTGTCCCCGCCACCATCCACACTGTCCCCGCCACCATCACACTGTCCCCGCCACCATCCACACTGTCCCTGCCACCATCACACTGTCCCCGCCACCATCCACACTGTCCCCGCCACCATCACACTTCCTGCCACCATCCACACTGTCCCCGCCATCACACTGTCCCCGCCACCATCCACACTGTCCCCGCCACCATCACACTGTCCCCGCCACCATCCACACTGTCCCCGCCACCATCACACTGTCCCCGCCACCATCACACTGTCCCCGCCATCACACTGTCCCCGCCACCATCACACTTCCTGCCACCATCCACACTGTCCCCGCCATCACACTGTCCCCGCCACCATCCACACTGTCCCCGCCACCATCACACTGTCCCCGCCACCATCCACACTGTCCCCGCCACCATCCACACTGTCGCCGCCACCATCACACTGTCCCCACCACCATCCACTGTCCCTACCACCATCTACACTGTCCCCGCCACCATCACACTGTCCCCGCCACCATCACACTGTCCCCGCCACCATCCACACTGTCCCCGACACCATCCACACTGTCCCCGCCACCATCACACTGTCCCCGCCATCACACTGTCCCCGCCACCATCACACTGTCCCCGCCATCACACTGTCCCCACCACCATCACACTCCCTGCCACCATCCACACTGTCCTCGCCATCACACTGTCCCCACCACCATCCACACTGTCCCCAACACCATCCACACTGTCCCCACCACCATCACACTGTCCCCACCATCTACACTGTCCCCGACATCATCCACACTGTCCCCGCCACCAACCACACTGTCCCCGCCACCATCACACTGTCCCCGCCACCATCACACTGTCCCCGCCACCATCACACTGTCCCCACCACCATCCACACTGTCCCCGCCACCATCCACACTGTCCCCACCACCATCACACTGTCCCCGCCACCATCTACACTGTCCCTGCCACCATCCACTGTCCCTACCACCATCTACACTGTCCCCGCCACCATCACACTGTCCCCGCCACCATCCACACTGTCCCCGCCATCACACTGTCCCCGCCACCATCACACTCCCTGCCACCATTCACACTGTCCCCGCCATCACACTGTCCCCACCACCATCCACACTGTCCCCGACACCATCCACACTGTCCCCACCACCATCACACTGTCCCCACCATCTACACTGTCCCCGACATCATCCACACTGTCCCCGCCACCAACCACACTGTCCCCGCCACCATCACACTGTCCCCGCCACCATCACACTGTCCCCACCACCATCCACACTGTCCCCGACACCATCCACACTGTCCCCACCACCATCACACTGTCCCCACCATCTACACTGTCCCCGACATCATCCACACTGTCCCCGCCACCAACCACACTGTCCCCGCCACCATCACACTGTCCCCGCCACCATCACACTGTCCCCGCCACCATCACACTGTCCCCCCCACCATCACACTGTCCCCGCTACCACCCACGCTGTCCCCGACACCATCCACACTGTCCCCGCCACCATCACACTGTCCCCACCACCATCTACACTGTCCCCACACCCACACTGCGGAATGGGTCCCACCGCCATCTACACTGTCCAGAGAGTGAAACAGGACCAGAGACCAGGGCCAGGGGTGTCCGGCTCAGAGTTCAGTGGGGCTGGGCCGGGTCTCAAACTCTGGCACAGAATCCAGAGCCCAAGATAGGCCTCGGGGCTTAGGAGGTTGGGGGTCACTGCTCCCAGCCCTCAAGGTCCTTTCAGGTAGAAGAGCAGCCAGGCAGCTGCCAGGCGCTGGGCTCAGGTCACTGGCACCTGCTGCTGCCCTAAGGCTGGGCAGGACAGACGTGCAGCTCGCCCCTGCGCTGGGACTCTGCAGAGGCCACGCAGTGGGTCCCCGACCCCTCAGGCCCCGGCCTTCCTCCAAGTCCCCTCCTCTTTGTGAGAGCCTGTGGCCACCTGCCCTCTCCACACGGGCGACCCTGTCCTCAGGAGCCCCACCCTTGACATGACTTCAAGGGGACTGTCGCCTGCTGGAGGGGCCTGTGGTCCCCTGTCCTCCGTCCCTGGGCCCCGCCCACCTGTGACAGGGCTGTAGCACTGCAGGGCCAGGGCGTTGTACTTGCAGGCGCTGGAGCCCACCAGGTAGAGCCGGCCCCGGCAGCCGGCGGCCGAGAAGTTGCTGACATATTTGAGGGCTGGGCTGACGGGCGTCCAGCTGTCCGTGTAGGGGTCGTAGCTCTCCACCTCCACCATGTCCAGGGTGGTGCCTGCGGGGCGAGGGCGGGGCGGGTCAGGGCTGGGAGGAGGTCGGGCCTGGAACTCAGGGACTAGGACTTTGTAAGGCAGCAGGGACCACCCTGGTGGGAGGTGGGGTGGGCTCCTCATTTCACAGATGGGGAAGCTGAGGCTCTGAGAGGCGCCAGCACCTCCTAAGCCCATGCCATCAGGAAGGGGTATGGGGGGTGGACACCCAGGGCCTAGAAATGCCCTGTTCTGCAACTTGAGCTGGGGCCGATGTCTGGAAAGCAGCTGGCAGGGAGCCCTCAGGAGGCCGCCCGCCCCCAGGCCCATGCTCTGAACTGGAACAGGGGACACGGCCCTGGGAGGACTGGTTATGAGCCCCTGGAGCTGTAGGCAGCTCCCTCCGAGTCCCACAGAGAGTCTGGGTGTGACAGTGATGGGGACCTCTGCTGGGGAGAATGGGCCCTGGCCTGGGCCCGTGTGAGCACCTGGGGACCTCACAAGCCCTGGGCTTGGGACCCCTTGGTGCTTTCTGGTCTCTGGTTGGGGACACGGTAGCCACTGAGAGAAAGGGGACAGCTGGGACAGGTGGGGCATTAGAAGTGGCCTTAAGGCCAGTTCGTCACCTGCAGAGCTTTGGGGCCACATGTCTTCCTCCCCTCCTTCCCGCCCTCCCCCTTCCTCTCTTTTCTTTCTCTGTCTTGCTTTCTTTTCCTTTTTGAGACTGGGTCTTGCTCTGTCGCCCAGGCTGGAGTGCAGTGGTGCACTTTGGCTGGCACATGACACCACGCCTGGCTATTTTTTTTTTAAAAAAAAATTTTATTGGCCGGGCACAGTGGCTCACTCCTGTAATCCCATCACTTTGGGAGGTTGAGGCGGGTTGATCACCTGGGGTCAGGAGTTCGATACCAGCCTGGCCGACAGGGTGAAACCCTGTCTTTACTAAAAATGCAAAAAATTAGCTGAGTGTGGTGGCGTGTACCTGTGGTCCTACCTACTCAGGAGGCTGAGGTGGGAAGATCGCTTGAGCCCAGCAGACGGAGGCTGCAGAGAGCTGAGATCGCACCACGGCACTCCAGCCTGGGTGACAGAGCAAGACTCTGTCTCAAAAATAAATAAATAAATTTAAAAAGGGAGACAGGGTCTCTAAGTTGCCCAGGCTGGTCTCAGACTCATAGGCTCAAGCAGTCCCCCAGCCTCGGCCTCCCAAGGTGCTGAGATTACAGGAGTGAGCTGCCACATTCTGTTTCTCGATGTTTCTTTAATCAGTGAAAGCTCCTGGGTGACTCCTTGCTGTCGCTGTGGGTGCTGGCAGATGGGCATGCCGGTCCCCACTGCAGCTCCTGCAGGAACCCCTCCTGGGGCTGACTTACTGCCCCTGCCGTCTCTGTCCCAGCACAGCAGAGGCACTGGGAGCTGGCCAGGGAGGACGCCTGGGCGTGGGTCTCGATGCCCTACCTGGTCAGGAGCCCTGGCCTGCAATTGGCCCACCCCACCAGACAGCGAGCCTGAGGGTGGCAGTGGGAGCGGCATCTCTGTGGTCTCGGAGGCCAGCATGGGGCTCTCTGTCCCTGTAGCTGCAGGAATGAGAGGCTAGAACCAGGCCCCGGGGAGGGCGGAGAGGAAGGCCTTACCACCGATGACGTAGACCTCCCCGTTGAGCGCCGCGCTGGCGTGGTTGGTGCGGGCCTTCAGCATAGGTGCCACGAGCTTCCAGGAGGCCTCCTTCAGCGGGAAGCACCAGGCCTGAGTGGTTGACCAGGTGTCTGTCTTGGTGCCCCGAGAGCCACCTGCCGGGAGAAGTTCTGTCTACATGTGTACCACCTGCCTGGGACACCAGGCCAGTGGGGTCTGGGTACCAATGTCTGGGGCCCTCCCCCCATGCCAGGCCGTGACTGCCAACATGGTGAGCCAGGGTGGAACCAGAGTAGTGCAGTGGAGCTGTGTGACTGCACAGGTCACTCCATCCCCCATGAACAAGGGGGACAAGATCAGTGGTTTCCAGCCCCTATCAGTGGAAGCTTGTCCCCTGCCAAATCGCACAAGGAACCCCAACTTCTGAGATAGGAAAGAGCAAAGTGACCCCTGAGTCACACGACTCCTTCTGGGGACCACCTGGTCAACCACCCAGGCCTGGGGCTTCCCGCCGAAGGAGGCCACCTAGAACCTCGTGGCACCCGTGCTGAAGGTCCACAGCAGCCACTCAGAGCCACACAGAGCCACACAGCACTCAGCGGGCAGATCTGGAGCCTCCACCGAAGGAGCTGTGTGGTGCAGGCGTTGGCCCATGCCAGCCTGTGCACAGCAACGGCTCCCAGCTCCCACAAGTGACCATGGATTTTAAATGTCCTTGTTTTCACGTGCAGGCAAGTCCTGGACAAGCTGTGACTAACCATCAGGGACCCACAGAATGTGGGGAGTTGGTTTCAGGGGGGCTGCACTGTGCCCAGTGCTTAGCTGGGCAGGGCATCCCCAGAAGGGCCCCTGAGCTGCCCACCTGTGACATAGATGGCGTTGTTCAGGGCTGCCAGGGAGAAACCCCACTTGTGGTAGTCAGGGAAGTCTGGAAGTGCCATCCACCTCTCTGGCAGGAGGAGAGAAGCAGAAGGGTCAGGCTGCGAAGCTTCCTGCTGGAGCCATCCCCACTCCCGCTTCCCGGGTGCCTTTCCATGCACCACTGCAGAAATGGCCCCTTCCCCCCAGGGCACAGGGGGTCGTAGGTCCTTTGGCTCCCCACCCCCCTCCGCAGAGCCTAGGACTCAGAGTAGACACGGGATAGCCCCCGGGAGGAGCAGCCAGGCTTTGGAGGCCGGGGCCTCACCTTGACCCTGCAGTTGACCGCACTGACCCCAAATGGCCCATTCGGCCCCTGGGTCTGGCCTTTCAGTCAGATGAGTGTGGGTTAAGTGGCCGGATCTGTGGGTGTCACTAGTGGGTGATGACACCAACAGCATACCTTCCCCTTCCCCTTTCTCCTTCCCTGTCTTCTGGGGCACAGGGGACTGGGCACAGGCTCTGCAGTGGGCAGGCGGGTCCAAATCCCAGCCGCTGTACCCCAGTCGTGTGTCTCTGGGCAAACCCCAGTTCCCTTGTAGAAAGGGGGTGACGCCTGCCTCCCGGGAGCTATGAGGGCTTCACAGAACTGCTCAGCTGATGACGGCTGTTAGGATTATTATTGCTATGGTTGTGGGGCAGGGCAACGTGCCCAAGTCAAGCCTGCCTCTTGGAGCTACAAGAGGTAAACTGAGGCAAAAGATGAGAAAATACTTTGGAAAATCAAAATAAGACAATAAATGTGGAAATGGTAAAGTCCTATAAATGGACATATTTTGGGTATTTGTGGAAGAGACCCAGGCCTTTGGATGTCCCCTAGGAAGACTGTTTACTGTTTATGACCATTTTGGGGAGATGTGGAATATTCCAGGCCTCCCTGGGAGCAGAGCCTGGCATGGTGGGCAGAGGCCGTGTCCCCGTGACTCACAGCTCTGTCATTCCAGGGTGGGGATTGCCCGGCCGTCAATAGGCCTTTCCTGCCAGCATCCCCACCTCCCGCCCAGGTCTGAGGGACAGCTGTTCCCTCCTGACGTCAGCCCCAAATCCCCTGTCAGCCCCTGACCCCAACAGCCGGCCTCGGGCTTCCTGGAGCCTGCCAGTTGCTGACGCCATGGGGATAGTTGGCGACCTACCAACCAGCGAGCCTGCATCAGCAGCCCCTGGGGCCAGTGCGGGGGGGCCCCATGCCCCCTTTCCTGCAAAATGGCAGACGTGGCCTCAGCGCCCACTTCAGGGCTCCCTGCAACTGTGTGAGGAAGAAGCAAGGAGCCCGTTTCACAGACGAGGAAACTCAGGCTCAGAGCAGTGAGGTCACCTGCTGGGGGGCTGGGACAGGAGCCCCATTTGGGCTGACCCAGAAGCTGAGCTCCCACTGTTCCAGCTGCCTGCACCCCTGCACCCCAACCCCGCTCTCCCCTTGGGGTCTTGATTCTCCTATCAGGTGCACCAAGCAGGGGGCATGGGGAGGGGCAGCCTGGCCGCCCACCCCACAGGGTTCAGTCTGGGCCGTGGAGCCCTGTGCACCAGCCCCAGGGCCTAAAAGGGACCAGAGTCCTGGGCTCTGGCTGCAGGGAGAGGGAACAGCAGTGACCCCAGCCTTCCTCCCCACTGGGGTGCCCAGGCGCCTCTGCAGCCCCCAGGTGAGGTCCTCTACACGCCTCACTTGCTCTACCCGAAACAAGGGCACAGCAGCTCCTGCCGGGACCGAGGGACAGCAGACGGGCCCGGGCATGAGAGGGGTACTTACTGGCCTTGCTGTTGTAGAAGGCAAAGTTCCCAAGGTGGGGGCTGAGCTCCTCGCCTGCCTCATCTTCCTCCAGCGCCCGCCCGCCCACCACCACCAGGACCTCCTCCAGCTTCTGCCGGAGTGGGGGTGGCGCCTGTGGGGTGGGAGGCCAGGGTCAGCGTAACAGCGACATCTCCCCATGCCCAGAGCCCCTGAGTGTCCTGGGCAGGCCTCAGCACGTGTGTGCATGTGTGTGCATGTGTGTGCGCGTGTTGCTGGGGATGACGTGTGCCCGAGTGCACGAGCTGGCCCTCCTCGCAGTCACTGCGGGCCTTTCGGGTCCACTCCTCAACTGCCTTCAGAACCCACCCCGCAGCAGGTCTGCAGCGCCACGCGTGAGCTTTTCCCTGCCCCCGCTCCCTGGGTGGCCTCTAGCAGGCAGCACAAGGGTGTCCTGGCTCAGTGGGGAACGCTGGCTGCCTTCGGAACGTCCAGTGAGCTCTGTCTAGGGCTCCCCCACAGTCACCCATCCTGGCCCCCCCAGGGACCCCCAGATCTCCCACTGCCAGCATTTAGAATACAAGGTGACTGCCTCCGGGCAAGGCTCTGAAGCCAGCTCCAGCAGGAGGCCGGGTGCTCTCTGACTGGCTGGCATCCAGTGGGGTCAGGGTTAGGGCTTTGCCCTCTCCTCACTCCACCCTAGGCCTGAGGACCATCAGCCCAAGCCACTCTTTGTTCCGGGACTTGCCTCCTTTAGAGGGCCCTGGAGCAAGGCCACTGAGCAGGGTGCCCGGCAGCTGACCGAGCAGCCACTCCCAGACCTGTCACTCCATCATGACCGGCCCTCCCTGCCAGGCCCACCGCCAGCACAAACAGGAAGTGGCACCCCGTAAAAGCTCGGGCGGACCGCCAGGCCTACCTGTGCCTCTTTTGCCTGTGCACAAGCTGTGCCGCCTTCCTGGATGGTTTCCCTTCTTTTCTTCCTTGCAATCTCCTATTCTTCCTCTAAGGCCCAGCTCAGATGCTGCCTCCTCCAGAGAGCCCTCCCTGACTGCCAGACCCTCTCAGAATGCATTCTGGGCATGTGTTTTGCCCTTCCACACTGCCTGAGATCTGTTTCCAGGTTTGTCCCACTGAGCTGCAGGCTCCTTTCAGACAGGGTCAGATCTCACCACTTCTACATCCCCCGCCGGCACCCAGGGTGTGGCACACAGAGGCACAATCCGAATTTGAGGGTGAATGCTGACATCCTCAGAGGGAACTGGCCCAAACAAGGAGCAGTGCAAGGCCAGAGTGCACCTTGGGGTGTCCACTCCTTACTCTGTCCCTACACAGGTGGGTGTTTGTCCTGCTTCCCAGGGATAGGGGCCTCCCAGCTGCTCACTCACCCCATCATGGCCCTGGGACAGGGCTGCCCGGCATGCCTCTGACTCCTGGATCAGGGGCTCTGTGGCCAGCAGTTGCTGCACACAGGGCCTGGGCACGGCGTCCAGGTGCACCAGGCTGAGCAGCTCGGGCAGGTGGGTAGCTCGGGCCTGCGGGTCATGGCGCACCCAGCGCAGCAGGGCCTCAAGCCGGCTTTGCTCTGGCTGCACCTGCAGCAGGTCGCTGGCCAGACAAGTGGCCAGCCGGTCTCGGGGAAGCTGAAGGAACTCGTCCTCACGTGCCACAGCCTCAAAGTTCTCTCGCAGGAAGGCCCAGGCCTTGGCAGCCACGCCCAGCAGCCCTTGCTGCTCCCCAAACTCACATATGCCCAGGCAGTTGGCAGCATCCAGCTGCTGCTGCAGGTAGCGGCCGCAGACCTTCTGCACGGAGGGGAAGTGCAGGCGTGCAGCGGTGCGTGTCAGCGCCTCCACGTTGCCCTGCGTGATGGTCAGCCGGCCCGTGTACACGAAGTCCACCAGTTGCCCCACCACAGCTGGCTCCACGTCCCGCAGCTCCACGCGCGCAGAGAAGCTCTCGGCAAAGTCACCCGCAAACATGGCGTGGAAGTAGGGGCTGCTGAGGGCCAGGAGGCCACGGTGGCATGGCAGTTCCCGGCCACCCACCAGCAGTGTCACGTCTGCCAGCTTAGGCTGAGAGCGCAGCCGCTGCAGGCCCTCCAGCATGTCCTGGGCATGTGAGGGCAGGTGGAAATCCAGGTCATCCACGTTCCGCACCATGATGCCGTGCCCACTCAAGGGAAGAGGTGCCTGGAGCCGCCTGAGCTCCTAAGAGAGAAGAAAGCAGAGTCAGTAAAGGGGGGACGGTCTCATCCACCTGAGCAACCTGTCCAGTCTGTCGATCAGCCCTTTCATCCCTTGATAAACACAGGCTGAGCACCGACCATGTGCCAATCACTTTACTGGCCATCTGCTTCAAGCCACTCCTGGAACCCTGCAAGGTAGGGCAGGTGGCATTCCCATTTGCAGTGAGGGAACTGAGGTTCAGAGAGGGTGGGAGACCTCCCCATGGCCAGGCATTCAGGGCAAGACAGGCTGGCAGGAGAACCCATGCCCTGGGCCTCTTCTGCAACCCTGGGCTACACTGAGCCCACCTCCTAGGGGCCCTGGAGGCACCCAAACACCCGGGAGGCGTCCTCTGTCCCAGATCCCACATTGCCGGTGAAGCCATTCAGGGGCCACAGCAGCTCCCATTCCCGTGGTGCTCCCAGGTGCCAGGCCACGTGCCAAGCATGCAAAGAAGCTCTCGGCAAAATCACCTGTGCATTCACCACTCAGCCCCACAGCAGTCCTGGAGGGTGGGTGTAATCATTGCCCCTTTTACAGCTGGGGAGACTGAGGCACAGAAGGTTTGAGTCACTTGCCCAAGGTCACACAGCTAGGAAGTGGTGGAGCTGGAGTTGGAACTCAGAGCCCCCTGCAGTCCACGTGGCCTGGTGGGGGCTGCTAAACAGAAATGGCCAACCAAAGGCAGACAGTGTTCTGGAGGGTTTCCCAACACCACACGCACATGGCTGAAGTCAGCAAGGCCGCTTCCAGGCTCATGTCATTACGTGCATGTGGCTTGTGTCTTCTGGTATCGCACCCTAAGACAACCATCCCTAGGAGAGATCAAATCGATGCACAAGCCTTCATCTCGGTCACCCCAGGGCGAAAGGCTGCACGGCAGAGAGGCCGTTCGCCCGCTAGGGGGCGCCTCGCAGAGCCGTCCTGGGCAGGATTGGCGGCCGTGCCTCCACGGGGACAAATGCTTGGGAACGCCAGCGGCATGGGAATGACAAAGATCAGCTGGAGAACCAGGAGGCCAAGAGCCTGGCCGGGGCGGCCACGGTGCAGGTGCAGGTGGTGGGAGCTGGGCGCCTGGCCTCCCGAACCCGGTGCTGCCTCCTGACCCCAAAGCAGGGAAACTCCTGGGAGTGCGCCGGGCTTCGCTGACCAGCCCCAGCTCTTGCACACAGGGCGGCTCAGGTGGCCGGAGGCCCCGCTCCCCAGCAGCCTGGCCAGTACACGACGTACCCACACAACACGGCATGCACGGGGTCCTGCCTGGCCCCCCCAGGGGGGTGCTGGAGCTGGTGAGGGCGGCTCTGCCCTCCCTGGGCCTCGGGGAGATGAGCTGGGGCCTGATTAGGAGACGGGCTGTCCCTGGGCCACCGCCTGCAGGCCTCACATTCCTGTCATTGTTGTGCTGTCTTGGGCCAGCTGCTGCCCTGGCCAAGGCCGGCAGGTGTGAGTGCCCCCACCTTCCCTGGGGGCTCATGGGAGCCTGCCGACACCCCTGAGTCCTGCATGGGCCCGGGGCTTCCTGAGGGTCTCAGTGCCTCACCCTAGCCCCTGCCCAGCCCCAGAGTGAGGAAGCCCAGTGGGCAGGACAGCAAACGGCCTCAGTCCAGCCAAGCTGGCGACTGTGGCCAAGTGGTCCTGGCTGCCATTGAGGGGTGGCCTGGCCTCCCTCCCATCTCTCCCGCTGGGACAGAGGGAAACCTGTCTCCTGAGCCCCCACCCTGAGGAGCCTGGCTTGGCCACTGGCAGGGCTGGGGGTGTCTCCAAAGCACCCCGCTGTGATCCTGGCCTCCTGGGCCTAACCCACCCTCCCTACTGCTCTCTGCTGAGTCCCCCCCGCCCTCTCTGCTGTCCCCTATTCCACAGACCCCTGGATCCTACCTCTCAGCCTGGACCTCGAAGCTGAGAACACAGACCCGAGAGCAGGACTGCCTAGCCGGCAGCCAGGGAACACGGAGGCCTGCAGGGCGGGGCAGGGCTGGGCTGGTGGCCACGTGGGGACAGGAGGGTATTTTTAGCCTCTGTCTGCAGGGCAGGGGGAGGGTCAGGCAGTGAGGGCTGGGCGGGTGGGGGAAGGAGCGAGACACCAGCTCCTCGGTGACTGTCAGCTCAGAAAGCCCATTGAGGCCTTGGAGGGACCCGTGGCCTTGGACAGACTTCAGGAAGGGCTCCAGGACAAGGACGGGTGGAAGCTGTGGCGACTGGGCTGACTGGTGGGGGAGGGTGCAGCTTCCCCACCTGTTTCCTCATCTGCCAGGTGGGGACAGTGGAGCCTGTGGTGGGGGTCCGGGGTCCCAGAGAGCCTCAGCCCAGGGCCCCGACACTGACAGGTGCTGCCTTCACTGCTGATGCCGGCGGCACCTACGTGTCCTCTTGTTCTTCTGTCACAGGGAAAATTCGATTATCCGGAATAAGTGCACTTTGACCCGCAGAGGCTTTCCAAGCTTGGGGTCCGTGGTGGTGGTGCAGACACTTTGCCCAGAGGGGAGAAGGCACCCTCAGATTCGGGGAGATCCTGGGGCTCCTTCCCCTGCTACCCCATGGCCTTGGCCTTGGGGCTGCCCAGGACAGCTAAGAAACAGGGTCACCTAAAACTACATCAGCAGGCTCCCAGCCTCCCGTCCAGCACTCGGTTCGTGGAGGTCGAAGCGGGAGTGTCTCACACCTGGGGACCTGGCTCAGAACCACAGGCCCTGACCAAGGTCAGGTGGCTTGAGTTGGGGAACGAGGGCCCACGGGACACAGTGGTCAGAGCAGAGCTTCCTGGCTGAGGGGCTTCAGGTGCACAGGAGAGAAGTCCTCAGCCCTCTACCCATCCGCCACGTGGTCTGACCAGTATGACCATTTCCAGCTGTGCTGCGACCCGGAGGAGCTGGAGACCTGGAGGAGCTGAGGCTGTGGCCTCTTGATGCTGCTAGGAATTGTCCTAATGCTCTTACACACCAGAGAGACCCAGGTGGCCCCCAGGGAGACAATCGCACTCTTGGGAGAGTTCGGGAATTTCTCAAGGATGTTGAGGTGGCTGCGCTGACCTCCGGGGTCCTGGACACAGGGCATGTGTCCTGTGAGCATAGCAGCAGGCCTTGCTACCCGCTGAGGACTTGGTTGTGGCCTGGAAGCCACAGTCCCTGCTCCTGAGATGCACGCAGCCTATGGAGCAGAAGGTCACCACACGAGTTACTCCCAGGTCTGCCAGGTGCTCCCAGTGCTACCTTCCAGAGGTTCCGAGTCCATGCCTCCTCTACAGCCCAGCCTGGCCCCTGCTCCTGCTCTTTCCCCTGCTCCTGTCACATACTGACCCGGGAGTTTGCCCCTGGCCTTGGGCATCAGACTCACATTGGGGTGGCAGGAAGATCCCAACTCTCGCTGTGTCCAGGACCACCATGGGACGGGCGCTGGAGTGTCGGGCTTCCCCACTGTCTCCCCTGTATGCAGACAGAACGTGCAGGGTTAATGCAGTCCCAGCTGGGGCTGGAGGGAATGAGGACAGGGGTTCTGATGACAGGCTGCTGTCACGGGGAACAGCACTGCTTGCCAAGCGTGGAGTCCTCCCAGCCGCCGTCGTGGGGCCCAGAGCCCCAGCACCTCAGATGACAGGTCAGTTTGGGAAACTCGACACTGGGTGCACAAAACGGATCCTCATTGACAGATTGCTGCCGAGCGGTGCCGCTTTTAAAAATACACTGCTTGTTTCTTTATGAGGATAAAAATAACATAAGTTCCTTCTGGAAAACAGAAAAATAAAAAGCAGAAAACATCACCAGTAAAAGACCATTTGCCATTAATATGCTCCCAGCTCTTTCCTGTTGCCAAAATGAGCATGCCTGTGTGCGGGTCAGGGCCCTTTCTTCACATGTGGTTATATTGTGGGTGTTTCTGATGTGATCAGCACTTGAAGATAAGATTTTCAACCTGTAATCCCAGCACTTTGGGAGGCTGAGGCACATGGATCACCTGAGGTTAGGAGTTCGAGACCAGCCTGGCCAATGTAGTGAAACCCTCGTCTCCAAGAAAAATACAAAAATTAGCCAGGTACACGCCTATAAGTCTCAGCTACTAGGGAGGCTGAGACAGGAAAATCGCTTGAACCCAGGAGCCAGAGGTTGTAGCGAGCCAAGATCGCACCACTGCATTCCAGCCTGGGTGACAGAGCAAGACTCCGACTCAAAAAGAAAAAAAAAAAAAAAAAAAAAGAAAGCGATTTTCAATTTCATCTCAATAGGATGACATCACACTTTGTGAGGCTGGGAGTGATAACTGGTCACTCCTCCTGTTCATGGACGTTCAAACTGTTTTACACTTAGGACTATTATAATGAAGGTGGCATCACCTATGTGATTATTCTTTCAGAATAGATTCTGAGTGTGAAATCGCCAAGTTAAAATGTGTGAGGCTGGGCGCGGTAGCTCATGCCTGTAATCCCAGCACTTTGGGAGGCCAAGGCGGGTGGATCACTTGAGGTCAGGAGCTCGAGAGCAGCCTGGCCTGTCCAACATGGTAAAACCCTGTCTCTATTAAAAATACAAAAATTAGCTGGCCGTGGTGGTGTATCCCTGTAATCCCAGCTACCCGGGAGGCTGAGGCAGGAGAATCGCTTCAACCCGGGAGGTGGAGGTTTCGGTGAGCTGAGATCACGTCACTGCACTCCAGCCTGGGTGACAGAGCAAGACTCCATCTCCAAACAGAAAAAAATGTGTGAGTGAGGCCCAAGTCCGCACGTCAGGCTGCCCGCCCCTCGGGTGTTACCGCCCCGCACAGCACCTCTCACTCCGTCGGGGCGATCTGGGGCCTGGGTTCCCTCAGGCCGTCCTTGTTTGCCTGTCACCAGCGCTCTCAGCACGTCGGCCGGCGCCTCCCTCCCTGCGAACCTGCCGCGGTGTGTTCGCTGCTCAGATTTCTTTGTTCTTGGGTCCAAACCACCTTGTTTGACGGCATCTGGCTCTGTAATGATGACATCTTCGGATCTGAGCTGGAAGACCCTCGTTGCTCTGCTATTTACATGTTTTTGTCTGCTGCATTGGTGATCTCGCACCGCGTAAGGAACTGCCCTGACATCCAAGGTCCTAGAACCGTGCAATGCGTCGTCTCCGCGCCTCCTCGGGAGCGCGTGCGTGTGGACTAGTCTCTCCGTGTCTGGTCGGGAGCGCGTGTGTCCTCGTATCTCTGCGTCTCCTCGGGAGCGCCTGCGTGCGGTGGCTCCACCTCGGATGACTCAGGAGGGCCCCACGGAGTGCTGAGTCCGCCTGCGGTCATCGGAAGTGGGGCGTGAGGCAGGAAGGGTCTGCGGGCTCTGGGCTGGAGAACCGGTTCCGCCCACAGGTCCCTCTGCAGAGCCGCTCCCAACGTGGCGGCTGCTTCCCTGAAACAAGGCCAGCAGCGGCGATGAAGCCGTGGCGTCGTCTGCCGGCTCAGAAGGGGTGTCTGCAGCTTCATTCTATTCTGGTGGAACGGGGCTGCATGCTGTGGCCACCCAGAGGCAGGCGTTGCTGGGGGCCTTCGTGCAGGCTGGCCTCCATGGCAGCTTCGTTCATTTCTTCTTTTAAATGGCCTTGAGAGATTAAATTTTTAATAAGAGCTGGGCTTTGCATTAAGCCGGCGCACCGACATCAGGGAGCCCGCCTCTCTGCACATGGACCCAGCCGCGGGGGAGAAGCTGGGTTTCCGCGCTGCCCTTGGCGAGGGTCGAGGGTCGCTGTTACTCCACATCTCCATCCTACCCTCATCTGTGGACTGGGGACACAGGGCTCCCTTTCTCCTGGATGTTTTTGACTCATCAGGAGGCTCCTGGGCTTTGCGCCTTTGTGCCTTTGCTTAGCCTGTGGCCACCTTGCTGATGTCGGTGTCTCCACGGTGCTACGGGTAAGGTCTCTGGTCCTCAGTGAGTTTTTTGTCAATTGGACAACAGATTTATAGGCACCAAACGGGCCCTACCGCTGAGTGTGGCATTGTAGGGGCCAGTGCCTACCTGCTCCGGGGACACATGCTCCCCACAGGTGAGCTGCTGCTGAGCCAGGGATTCCAGCTGCTGGGCACCAGGATCGCCAAGAATGTCTTAAAACTCCAGCTTTCCAGACCCACCTAAATGATGCAGAAGGTCATTTACAGGGCACTCCAGAGCACCGCAGCGGCACTCCAGGGACCCAGCCTGGATCTGAGCCACACCTCAGCCCTCACCTGGAAGCCCACCCCAGGCCCTCCTGGGACCCCTGATGTGTGTGCCCACTGCTGGCCTTGATCCAGCTCCTCAGCTGGGAAACTGAGGCCCAGAGGTTGTGGAGTACTTGTCCAAGATCACAGCGGGTGGGCAGGGACACCTCGAGCCAGGAGGGCCAACTCCGTGCCCAGTGCTCTCTCTTGAGCACCCTTGGCCAGGGGTGACCTGAGGCCTGCTGCCCCTACCTCCAGCCCCCTCCTCTGCCAGGGCACTCAGAACAACTTCCCCTCGAGGGGTGCCAGAGGGGACTCCAGGAGACACCAGAACACCCAAACCTGACACCCCCAGCCAAGGGCTCTCCCTAGACCCACCCGCTGCCCCATGCCCTCTGCCAGCCCTGAGCAGTGGCTGCACTGCGTGGAGCCGCCCTCGTCTGTTCTCCACTGGGTGCATGTTGTGGCCCAGAGCCAGGGCCCCACTGACTGAGCAGCAGCGTTCAGGAAGCTCCTGGCTGTTCCCAGCACCCTGCTCATTACAAACAACTCTGAAACACCTGTAATCCCAGCGCTCTGAGAGGCAGAGGTAGGCAGATTTCTTGAACCCAGGAGTTCAAGACCAGCCTGGGCAACGTAGCAAGAGCTGGACCCTACAAAAAATACCAAAAAATTAGCCTGGTGTGGTGGCTGATGCCTGTAGTTCCAGCTACTTGGGAGGTTGAGGTGGGAGGATCACTTGAGCCCAGGAGGCAGAAGTTGCAGTGAGCTGAGATGATTGCACCACTGCCTTCCAGCCTGGGCAACAGAGCCAGATCCTGTGAAAGAAAGAAAAGAAAGGAGAAAAGGAAAGGAAGAAAGAAAGGAAGGGAGGGAGGGAAGCAGGGAGAAGAAACAAAAGAAAGAGAGGCAGAGAAAGAGCAAAAAGGAAGCAAAGAAAGGAAGAGAAAGAGAAAGAGAAGAAAGAAGAGAAGGTCTGTGAAATGCCAGCTGCACGCCGGTGAGTGTCTGAGACCACACTGGTCCCCAGCACAGAGGCCCCTCCCCGGGGGAACCTCCGTCCTCCCTCACTGCAACCCCGGGAGAGCGAGGTCCGCGTGCGCCCCATACTGCAGATGCGAAACCAGAGGTTAAGAGGGACCAAGAACGTGGCCTTGGTGTTTCAGCAGAGCTGAGATGAGGGTTCAGGTCTTCGTACTGGGCTCTCGGCACAGGCGGCTCTCATGGGTGGCTGAACAACAAGCACAAGAGAGGGGTGGGCTAGGAACGGGAATCTTTATTTAGCCAACACATGTTCAGCTTCAGCTCTGCGGCAGGGTCCTCAGCAGTGGAGGAAACCGGAGGGGGCTGGCTACAGAGCAGGCCCTGGGGAAAAGCCACGGGCCTGGGGCTGGGCCAGTGCTAGTTCCCTTCCCGGCCCCGCTGGCCCCAACGGCCAGTACCACCCCTCTCAATTTTCCATCTTCTTGAGCCTCCCTCCCCATGGGCCCCAGTCAGCCGTAAGAGTCTCTCTCTTCCATCCACCAGCTTGCCCGCTGCCCTCCATGCTCTGCCCGGACAGTCCCCTGGGAGCGAGGTGGGGACCCCTGACAAGCTTGTCCCTGACTGCACCCTCCTCTGTCCCAGGGAACCTGAAGCCTCCCCTCCCTGCCCCTGCCTGCTGGGCCATCTCACAGCTGCAGAGCCCTGCCCCCAAAGTTGCTGTGGGCTTGGGCCCAGCCCTCCTCACCCCAGAGCCTCGGTGATGATCCATCCTCCTGGCTGACATCAGGAGCTGTGGACAAGCCACACCCTGTGCCAACCATGCCCAGCACCCATTAAGGGATACTCTGCAGCACCCAGAGCCCCCGAGGGTGGAATCCATTTCCCTGTGTCCCTCCCGCCAGCACCCAGGCCACTGTGGAGGAGAGATGCGCTGTGGGTGACACCCACGAAGTAGCCACACTCCACCGAAGTCTGGCTGGTGGCCATCCCTGGTGGCATTCTCCTCTGTTGCAGCAGCCTTTGAGAGTGGGCGCTGGCCACCCTGCCTGGAGGCCTCCTGACCACTGCTACTCCCATGCCCCTGCTCTCTGGCCTTGCGGGGGCCCACGACCAGGCCGGGGCAGTCAGCTGGAAGACAGGGGCCCCATGGGGAGCCTTCCTTTGAGGGAGCTGGGCCTCCGGAGCACCTGGCCTGGTGGGTGTAGGTGTGTGACCAGCAGGGACAGTCTGGCAGGAAGGCCTCCTGCCCATGGAATCTGTCCGTGGGAGGTGTGGCCCAAGGTTAGCAGGAGAAATGGGCAGGACCAGGGCCTGGGCCCACCTCAGGCTCATGTGGAAGGTAGATGTGGCTGAGGCCACCAGCACCAGAGAAACTGAGGGATAGGACGGCCAGGTAACTGGTGGCACTGGGGAAGGACAAGTGGGAAACAGATAGCATCCCAGGTCCCGGGGACCGGCCCAGCAGAGGTGCCCTGGGCTGGGGTGGGCTGTCACCTAACTTCAGGGGCTACCAAGGGGCTTCCTGGAGGCAGTGATGAGAAGGAGTCTGAGTCCCGGCTCGGAGGAGAAGCAGGCAACAGAAGAGTCCTGCAGCCTGTGATAACCAGCAGGACTGGAGGCCGCTGTGCACTCACTGAGCGTCCAGCAGCTTTGCCCGGCTCACCCGGCCCCCAAGGGAGTAAGCAAGGAAAAGGAAAGAGAAACCCCCAGTCACCCCAAACCACGTTCTGAAAAGCAGGCTGCCCGCTGGGTCACTCTCCAAAGTTGAACATCTCAGCTTCCTTCTCCTTCCAGAAGGCAAAGCTCCGGTCGATGTAGCCACAGACGTCCTCGCTGTTGAAGCTGCCCCGCTGGGAGCGGGTCCCCAGCCGCTGTAACATGGGCTTGGGGCCGCTGCCGGGGACAGCAGCGTGCGGCAGGGGCCCAAGCGGTGTCAGTCCTGACTTCCGGCCAGGCTCCGAGTCCCAGGCGGGACCCTGGCTGGAGCCGAAGAAGCGGGCTTTGATGTCCTCGAAGCCGTCAGTCCAGGCCCGACGGCCAGCGGCCACCTCATCGGTCACGGCCTTGTGGAAGGTGCGCACAGCCTCCCAGCCGTGGGTGCCCAGGTGCTCGAAGACTTCGAAGCAGAGCAGGTGGCGCGCCTTGCGCTCCTCAGCTGGCAGGTCGCACTCCAGGAGCTGGAAGTAGCCCAGCATGAAGAGGTCCAGCGAGAGGCTGCTGTAGGGCACGGGAGCCCCGTCCACGTGGGGCAGGAACTGCTCGGGGGACAGGGCCCCACGGGGCCGCCGGCTCAGCCGCCGCAGCTGCCGGGCGGGCACGTGAGCCATGATGGCCTTCCAGCTGCCCAGCAGGTGGGTGATGGTGCTGCGCTGCTGCCACAGGTGGCCCAGCCGGGGGCCCGGGCTGGGCAGAGAAGGTGGCCCAGGGCTCCTGGTGGCCTCCCGGCCCCGAGACCCTGTGTGGCGGGCTCCTAGGGTCCTGCAGGCCGCGGTCTTGAGGGCCGGCGTGTAGGCTGACCTCCTCCAGTGGCTGAGGAAGAGCACGACGATGCGCTCCTTGCGCAGGCTGGCCGGGTCCGGGCCGGCCGCGGCACCCACCTCCGACGGCACCTCCTCGCAGCTGACGCCGGAGTCGCTGGCCTCCTCCGTGTCGCCAGGCCTGGGCTGCCCCGAAGCTGGGACACCGCGGGGCTTCGGCGGGGCTTTCCAGCAGCCACTCAGGCCCTGCCTGGGCTGGGCTCCCGGCTCGCAGGGGCCAGGGTTGAAGCCACAGAGTGGGCTGGAGGCCGACTCGAAGTTGCCCCGCAGCGTCCGCACGGACACCCCCGACTCCTGGATCTGGCGCTGGGCCTCGCTCCAAGGGGGGCTGGCCGAGGCCTCCCTGCAGGCGTCCCGCAGCGGCCGAGTGGCTGGCTTCTCATCCCCCTGCACTAGCCCGTGCACGCCCTTCAACAGCAGGGACAGGCTGCGCACCAGGCGGGAGATGTGGCTGCACCAGAAGGGCAGGGGCTGCCCCCCAGGGGCCACCTCTGAGGCCTCCGCAGAGCACGTGGACTCAGCCGACAGGGTGGGGGCCTCCTCGGCCTCCAGTCCGGGCGCCCGGGGCAGGAAGTGGCTGTTGACCGTGATGCTGACCAGGGGCTCGGGCAGCAGGGCCTGCAGCTCAGCCGCCAGCCGGCCCAGCTCACTCTCATACTCCTGACAGCGGCGCCGAAGCTGCAGGTCCGCGATCTGCTTCTCCAGGTAGACCAGGTCGTCCTCGGTCAGTAGTTCCCCAAAGGGGCCCAGGATGGCCTGGTGGGTCTGCGAGTACCTCCAGGACGCTTGCTCCACAGGGCCGGAGATGCCACCATCATCCTGGGCACAGGAAGGGCAGGGTGAGCAGGGCCAGGGCTGCTGGACACCAGCTCCCGGGGTGGCTGGCCCTAGTCCACAGCTGGAGGCTCAGGGAAGGCTGGTTTCCTCTCAAAGGGTGGAGGTGCCCCTGCCCTGCCTCCTCTGCACTCTTCCTAACCTCCCCACATCTGCTCCAGGTTTCATGGTCAGGGCCCTCCCTGCCCCTTCCAACCAAATATGGAGCTCAGCCACTCTATTCCTGCCACCTCATCCATCCCTGCCGCCCAATAAGCATCTGCTGTGCCACACTGTGTCCATCCCCAGGGCCCAACAGGGACTCCCAGCCTTTGCCAGGCTGTGCCCAAGCCCATATCTTGAGCCCCTTAGCCTGCGCTCCCGCCATCAGCACCCCCACCCACCATCAGTCCACCCTGCCCGCCATCAGCCCACCTACCCATCATCAGCACCCCCCACCCATCAGCCCGCCCACCTGCCATCAGCACCCCTCACCCGCCATCAGCCCCCCATCTGCCATCAGTCCGCCCACCTGCCATCAGCACCCCCACCCACCATCAGCACCTCCCACCCGCCATCAGCCCCCTGCCCCGCCATCAGTCCACCCCACCTGCCATCAGTCCACTCACCCATCATCGGTCTCCCCCCGCCCGCCATCAGTCCACCCACCCACCATCAGCCTGCCTCCCTGCCAGCAGCCCGCCCAGCCTCCAAGTCCCTGAGTTCTCAGCATCTCGGCAGAGCCTCTGGTCTTGCCCCAAGATAAGACTTCAAGGGGCTTCCCAGCTAGGGCAGACCCTCCGACCTGCTCAGCTCCAGTCTTGCTCTGCTCTGAACCCTGCGGCCCTCAGGCCCTGTGGCTCCCAGCCCAACAAGCAAGGACAGGCTGGGCCCTCAGACGACAGGGCTGTCCCACAGTCCTGCGACGATGGAGACGGGCTGTATTCCAGCAGCCAGGAGCCACCTGTGGCTATAGAAATGACAGGCGGCTGGTGCGACCGGGGGGCAGGACTTTTACTTTTCTTACATTTTAATTCATGTAAATGGCCGCAGGTGGCTACATGACTGTGCTGGACAGCGTAGTGCTAGACCACGGGGTGCAGAACTCACTGTTCTGACAGAATCGTAGGCCTCTGAGGGTACGATTCCTGAACTGTCTGCACAGCAGCCAGCGAGCCTGTTAAATCCAAACCACAGCCCTTCTCTGCTCAGACTCTCGGTGGCTCCTCACAGCCTCACAGAGGTGCAGTCATACCAGCCAGGCTCCTCTCCAACCTCAGGCACCCACTCCTCGCCCGGGTGCCCCCTCCTGTCCCTCCCTAGGTCAGCCAGGCCTCAGGACGTCGCACTGGCTGTTCCCTCTGCCTAGGCGGTGCTTGCCCCAAATTCCCACAGGGCTCCCCCTCTCTTCCTTCTGGCCCCTGCTCAAGGCTACATCCCCGGAGGGGTCCCCTAAGCACCCATATATCATAGCCCCCTAAATGCTTTGCTTTCTCCACAGCAGTGGGAATCGCCCACACACCTGCCAGCACCTGCCCATGAACCACCGTCTTCCCTGCTAGACGCTGTGCCCGGGAGGGCAGGGCGTGCCCTTCACTGCCTAGAACAGCACTTGGCACAGGCAGGCATGTGCCACAAATCCGCCAAGTGGCCAAGTGGAAGGCTGCGTGGGACCCATGCCTCCGGAGCAGGGGACGCGGCTCTGCTCAGAGTCCTCTGGTCTGGTTCACCTCATCCTCCGGTGGAAGCAACAGCCAAGGCCACAGAGGAGCGGGGCCCCTGGGTCTTGGATTCAGGTCTGGGCTCTGGGTACCCTGACTTCCACTTCTCCCTGCCTGGAAAAGGCCTCGCCCCAACCCAGGGCGTACCTGGGACTCCGCGGCACTCTCTGCGCCCAGGCGCGCCTGCAGCTTCCGCACCATTACCTGCCGCTTCCACTCGGGGATGGGCCGGCCACGCTCATCCCGAGTGGGCACCAGCCCATCGATGTCACCTGAGGGCAGCCCGTCTAGCTGCAGTGAGGCCAGGCCATCTGGGGCATCCCCTGCCAGCGCCATCTCGGTCCCCTGTGCAGACGGGGGTGGGTCACACAGGCCTGGAGAGGACCCAGACCCCGAGTGGGGGGAAGATCTAGAGAGGGCCTAGAGGGTTGGCTCAGCCCAGGGCGCGCTAACGGGGCGCTCGGAGAGGAGGGACAGTGGGAGCCATGGACAGCACCCCACCCCCTCATCTCCAGCTTAAGAGTGAGGCCTCCGAGGGGAGGGACCTGAGGTGGGGGCAGGGGCGGGGTGTGTGAGGGGATTGTTGGCAGAGAAATGAAACCAGAGACCCCTCCCCGCCTCCGATACAAGGCCAGCAGATGCTGTGTGTCCCTGGGCAAACTTGCTCTGGGCACAGCTACATGGATGAGGTCTGGGAGCCAGTCCTGTGCTGCAGCACTCATCAGAGGCTTCAGTGTGCTGGGCACGCGTCAGCTCTCCAGGAGGGGCAGTGCCATGCGGCACTGTCCGGACTCCCACAGAACATCTGTGGTTGAGAATCCGCAGGAGTCTCTCAGGGAAAGGCTGGGCTGGGTTTCTGAGGGCCTGGTGCCCAGGAAAGGGTGTTGGGGGAGCAGGACCCATCCGTTGGTCCAGGCTGGCCAAAGTCTTGAGGAGGGGGAGAGTGGCGGTGGGCCCCTGCCCGTGGATGGCTGCCGCGATCTCCGCACTCCAAGTGGGCACAGAGCACCCCTGAGCTCAGAGGTCGGGGAGAGGGGGGACACTGCAGCCCTCTGGGATGGCAGAGGAGGGTCCCCGTGTTTCTGTGGTGGAGGAACAGCTGCCATCGCCCTGACTCTCCTGCTCCTCAGAACTCAGGGTGTGGTTGAGAGCAGCGGAGTGATGCAGGCAGCCTGGAGTCCACCCTTCAGGGAAAGGGCTGGCTGTGCTGGGGGGCTTCCCTGGGCCCCCCAAGAGGATGGGGATGGAGGCTGGCCGGGGGCCCTGGGAGACAGGGACGCAGGGGTTGGGGACGCACCGCGGGGTGGGTCGTGGCATTGGTAGTGATCCTCGGAGGGGCTGGGCTGCTCATCTGCTCTCTGGGAAGAGGCTGGTCAGGATGGCCAGGCCAGGCGGGGCAGAGGGACGCAGCTGCCGAGAAGAAGGGGGAGTTGCAGAAAGGGCAAGGGCTGGGGAGCAGAGACGCAGAGCCTCAGGGATCCAGGCCTGGGGGCAGAACCAGCCTCCTGAACCAGCTGAGACTCCAGCCCACCCTGCATCAGAAGGCCTCGGGGGGCTTCACTGGAGTCACTGGGGCCAGCCCAAGCCTGGTAGATGGGAGAGTCTGAGGCACACCCCGGGCCATCTCACAGCCCCTCGTGCAGCAGGAGAGAAGCTGGGAAGGGCTTGAGGCCTGGAGGTCACGGGCTCCTAACGCAGCTCTGCAGGACCCAGAGCTGCCCGCAACGCTCCCTGCCCTGATGCCAATGCACACTTCAGTGTCAACCTTGAGTGAAGAACACATCTGCATCACAGCCAGGCAGACACACACCGACACAATCACACACACATACAGTCACAAACACAATCACACACACAGGCACAATCACATACACACAGTCCCACACAGACACAATCACATACAAACATACACATACAGAATCACACAGACACAGACAGTCCCACACAGACACAATCACACACATTCACAAACACAATCACACAGTCCCACACAGACACCATCACACACAGTCACAAACACAATCACACAGTCCCAGACACAATCACACATACACACACAGACACAATCGCACACAGACACACACAATCACGAAACCACACACAGGCACAATCACACAAAGGCGCAATCACACAGATACAATCACAGACACAATCACAGAAACATACACAAAACAGACACAAACACAACCACACAGATACACAGATATAACACACATACAGACACAATCACACATACATACAGACACCATACACAGACACAAACATACACACAGACACAATAACATATACACAATCAGACACACAGACACATGCAGACACAATCATGGACACACAGACACAATCATATACACATAAACAATCATAGATATAGTCACACACAATCACAGAAACACAGAACACAGACACACACAGACACAATCACTAACACAGACACAATTACACACAGACACACTCACATACACACAATCACACAGAACAGATACACATGCGCCCACATGTGAGCACAGCCGCGGCGGGGCCTGTGTTGGAAGCTCGCCCTCACTACTGTGGCACCTGCTGATGTTTTTGGGCTGTTCCACTCCATTCCATTCTGAGCAACACTGGTCACAGTCCCCTAATGGTGGTGGCCTGCAGTATGAGGACCGTCCCCTGCCCCACTAGCCCGTGCATGCAAGGCATGCTGGGATCTCGGGACAGCAGCCCATCCGCGAGGGGCCTGGGCCCAACCAGCCCGCCTCCTCGCCTTTAGCCCTGGACAAGTTGCTGTGACTCTAAGTGCCTACCACGGAAAATGCTAATCCTCACCTTTACAAAGCGACGAAGACAATTAAGGAAACCCAGAAGCAACTGGGAGGGGGGGGTGACCCGGTGCCCGGCTGCCTGCAGACTTCCAGATCCCGGATCCCGAGGGGGGGCCAGTGGCACCCCCTCCCAAGCCCCTGCCCCGGCTGCCCACGTGGGGCTGTGCACTCACGGGCAGGGTGCCCAGGCCCCAGGCCTCCTCTTCTTCCATCCTCTAGGGAGTGCGTGGCCAACAGTGGAGGTGGGGGGAATGGCGGCGGTGGCGGCGTCATCAGCAGGGGCACCTGTGGGTGGATGGACTTGGTTAGTAGGGGGCCCCTGTGGGCTCTTCCCTGCTCACCTAGCAGGGGCACCCAGTGGGCGAGCCTTGGGGAGCCTGTGCATCTGAGAAGGGTTGGGACAGGTTAGGAGGTGGCAGGGGAGGGTCAGGTCCTCGATCAAGGGTCTGCCCCAGGGCCATCTCCCGCCTGAGTGCCGTCACTTACTGGCACCCCACCTTGCTTCCCCACCCGCTGCCACCTCTGTTGGGTGGGCCACCCCCATCTCCAAGCTGAGCTTCCAGGCTCCCTCTGGAGGCAGCTGAGCTCTGGGGCTCTGGGCACTGGCTTATGAGCTGGTTTCCAGCTCTGCTCAGTGCCCTGTGGCCTCACAAAGATGCATGCACATGTGCACACACATGTGTGTTCACTCCCTCCTGCACACACACCCGTGTCCACTCTCCCTCCTGCACACACACGTGTGCCCACTCTCCCTCCTGCACACACACGTGTCCACTCTCCCTCCTGCAGACACACGTGTGTCCACTCTCCCTCCTGCACACACGTGTGTCCACTCTCCCTCCTGCACACACGTGTGTCCACTCTCCCCCCTGCACACACACGCGTACCCACTCTCCCTCCTGCACACACACATCCACTCTCCCTCCTGCACACACATGCATGTCCACTCTCCCTCCTGCACACACACGCGTGTCCACTCTCCCTCCTGCACACACACATGTCCACTCTCCCCCCTGCACACACACGCGTGTCCACTCTCCCTCCTGCACACACGTGTGTCCACTCTCCTTCCTGCACACACACGTGTCCACTCTCCCTCCTGCACACACGCGTGTCCACTCTCCCTCCTGCACACACGTGTTCATACACCTGCACACACGTGTTCACTCTTGCACACACACGTGTCCATGCTCCCTCCTCCACACACACACGTGTCCACTCTCCTGCACACCCCATCCCCGACTCCTGTGCTGCGGTCTGCCTGGAACTTCAGCCCTGACACAGGGCCCATCAGTGTCTTGGGGGTTGATCGCCCCGTGAGCGTCCTGGTGAGGAGAGGGGAGGGCAGTGGACTAGGATAAGGGTCCCCGATGTGCCCATCAGCCGAGGGCATGGGCAGCCCTTGTCCCCAGCCAGCAAGGCCACATGCCACAATCCCTCTGGGCACCTCCCCCACTCTGCCCTCCAATGGGCATTGGAAGCCAGATGTGGCTGTCAGGGCTCCCACATCAGTGCTAGTCAGAGTCCTGGGCAGAGCAGAGGACTCAAATCGGCCACGATTCCGGACTTGTGGCCTGGGCCTAGGGCCTGTCGTGCGAGTGGGAGGGACTCAGGCTGCAGCTTGCTCAAATGCACAGCTGTCTCTGCCTTCAAATTCGTTCCCCTTTCTGAGCGCGGAGCCCCCATTTTCATGCCGCACTGAACCTTCAACCCCCCCAAGCCTCCCTTCCTCATGAATAAGGCCACCTCCAGGCAAGGATGCTGGGTGGCCCCTCAGCCACCTGCCCTCCAGGACCCTCACCTCATGGGGCCACAGGGGAGGAAACGCAGCCCGAAGGCCCGTCTGCCCGGCCTCCACGCACCTCGCTCCTTCCAGGAATCTGTGCCCACAGTCCAGAAACGCTGTGCACGGTCGGCTGGGGAACAACTGCCCGGCCCCCAGTCCCGGAGGCCCTCAGAAGCGAACTGCAGAGCGCAGGGAACGCAGCCGTTCGGGGATGCCGGGGGCTGCTGAGGCTGCTGCCCCCAGGAGTGGGAGGTGCCACATTAATATTTGAAGGCCCAGGTGTCCGGTGGCCGGGCGGGCTTGGGCTGGGTGGCAGGATCCTTTACCACAGCACTGTTAACTCTCCATGGAGCAGGGGCCAGGGGAGGGAATGCTCGGGGAGATGGAAGGGGGGCCTGAGATCCCTGGACCCCATGAGACAAGAGGCCACCCAGAGGCACCCCCAGTCCCACCCACAGTATAGCTCCTGGGGCACAGACAGGGAGACTGAAGCTCAGAGAGGGCAAAGGGCTGCTGAAGAGCCGGGATGAGAGTTCACTGGAGACGTCAGTCTTTGCTCCAGTGCCTTCAACCACTGCTTCCTTGGTCACAGAGGCTGGCCTCTGGGGAAAGACCAAGAACACACAGCCTGGCTGTTCCTTTCTGGGCTGCTTCTCTGGGGTGTGTGCAGGGAGTGACAGAGGGACCAGGAGCAGGCTTGCTCTCTGCTAAGGAACAAGGTGTTCCCCAGACTCAGCGGTCCTCAGTAGAGACACCAATCTATGCGGCACAGCTGCCATCGGGACCCAACTTGTACCACCTGGGCTCAGGGGCAAGGGATGCCACAGAACATGCCACGTGCTCCCTGCCGTGCTGAAGAAGGTCCTCTGTCTCGGACCCAGGAGTCTGGTGTCTTCCTCCACGTTCAAGACATAGTGAGAGGCTGGCATCAAGCAGGGCAGAGTCAGACACCAGATCAGACACGGCCAGAAAAGCTGGACACATGGTGTCACAAAGAGGAATACTGAGCCCTGCCTGGAGTGGCTCCATACTGTCCCCTGCCTATCCAGGGACAGGGCCAGGAGCGGGATGCTGCCTTTTGCCTCCTCCCTGCCCCTGGGAGCCCTCAGCCCCTGCCCTGAGAGCGAATCTGCTGTCAATGGGGAGGGGTCACCCCTGGCAGAGTGAGGGGGTTAGCTGGATGGCAGCAGCTCCTTATGCTGGGGAAGACAAGAGGTGGAAGTTAGTCTGGGGCTCAGGGGACTATCGGACTCTGGCCCCAGCACAGCACCTGTGGCCTGGGGACCTCAGGCCACCCCTCGAGGTCCCTGTGGCCCAGCCCTGCTCCATTCCTCACCAACGAGAAGCACTGTGACACCACCCCCTGAGCCTCCATTTCTTCACTGTAAATCAGACGAGGAATTATGGAGAGCACCGGGAAGGGGCCTGCGTGACGGTGGCATTCAGACCTTGGCGCTGCTGCCACCATTGGTATTAGGATGGTCTCTGAGTTTTAACAAGGAAGGCCCTGGCCACAATGGAGCCGCTGGCGTTTGGAGGCACAGGTGTCAGGATCCTGCCCCTTGGGGTCCTAACAGATGTGCACTGCTGCCCCCAATCCCAGCGTTGGACATTTGCCCTGAGGTTGGCAGTCATGTGGCCCCACGGCCCAGCCTGCTGTCCCTGTCCCTGGTTTTTGGTGAGATTGGAGCCTGGAAGAGGCTTCATGCATTATACATGGAGAGCATCGTGCAAGCCAGGTCACAGGCCTGTAACACCACCCGGCCAGAGAGAATCACTGCCCATGAATGGCTGCCGGACACTAGTTGCCATGGCTGAGATTCCATTACTGGCCGGGTGGGTGCCACACTTTCCAGGGAGAGGAGAGTGCCCAGGAAGCCTCTCACCTTCTCTGGGCCTCAGTTTCCCCATATCTAAAATAAAGACGTCTTAGTGCCTTTCTGGACTCCAGCACATCTGTCCCAAGAGCCCACCAGAACAGGTACTTCACCGGGTGCTCAAGGAGCTTCTCCGCCTTGATTACAAGTGGCTCACACCTGTAATCCCAGCACTTTGGGAGGCAGCGGTGGGAGAATCACTTGAGCCCAGAAGTTCAAGACCAGCCTTGCCAACATGGCCAAAGCCCGTCTCTAAAAAAAATACAAAAACTAGCCAGGCGTGGTGGCACACACCTGTAGTCCCAGCTACTTGGGAGGTCAGGGTGGGAGGATCACTTTAGCCTGGAAGGCTGAGGCTGCAGTGAGCTGAGATTGTGCCACTGCACTCCAGACTGAACAACAGAGCGAGAGACCCTGTCTTTCTTATGGGTGAGAATATTGGGGTTCAGAGATGCCCAGAACTTGCCAGTGCCCCATGCCAAGGAACACTGTGAGAGGGACAGCCCTGGACACTATGGGGGTTTGCTGGAGGCTCCACTCCCTAAGCATGGAGGGTTCTGTGTGCCGTCCCCGCCCAGACAGGGCACTGAGGGCCCTACAGCCAGGAGCCCAGCTGCTCGGCCAGCAGAGGGGAGGGGGCCTCCCTTGAGGGCAGCCCCTGCCCTTCCCTGGTCTTCATGGTTCCAGCCTTCATTGTGCAGAGTCCCCAAGGCCCAGGGAGGGGCAGGGCTGGCCTTCCTGAGTGCCCTGAGCAGACTCTGAGCTGGGGGGCAGCAGCTGACAGCCTGCCCACTCTCGGCGGCCTGGAGGGGGACAGCTCCCATGGGGAGAGACGAGCACCCCCTGCTGTCACCAGACCCTCCCAGAGGGAGAAGACAGAGACGGGCTCCCGTCCCCCGACCCTGAGCTCCCAAACATGACTTCCAGCAGTGACTGAATTCTAGTTCCTGAAACTGCTGCACCAGGACAAAAGCAGGGCAGAGCCGCGCTCTCCGGAGGCCACCCGAGCCGGCGCCACAGATCTGACACGAAGCCGGCACCTCCACGGGTCAGGTCTCAGCACTACTGCCCAGCCTTGCTCCTCCAGCTGCTGTTGCTCTTGAAACTCACGAGTCCCCTGGGGGCAGATAAAGGCTGTGCTGTCACGGGAAGATGATGGATTTCACCACCTCTTCTGAGGCCAGCACGGGGGTGGCCGGTGCACGAGGCCCCTGTGGATTGCGTTCCCATCAATATTGCAGCAGGCACATGGCCTCCCCCGGCCCGCAGCTGACAGCCTGCCCTCCCTCGGAGGCCTGGAGTGGGGACAACTCCCGTGGGGAAAGACAAGCAACCCCTGCTGTCTCCAGACCCTCCCAGAGGGAGAAGACAGAGACAGGCTCCAGTCCCGATCCTGAGCTCCGAAAGCAGCTCCTGAAGCTGCACACTGAGGAGCCGGGCAAGCCCCAGGGCTGGGTTTCTGTGCGTTGGGCAGGGGGTACCCAGGTGTGGGCAGGAGGGGACTGTGGATAGGAAGGAGGTGGCGAGCCTGACACCACCCATCCTCCACCACCATGGGGTCTGGGGACGGAAGACGGAGGAGCAGCTTGGACAGAAAGCCCACGCAGGGACCCCAGCATGGCTGGGGTGGGAACAGCATCAGGGGCTCCCGGGAGGCCGGGTGGGGCTGTTCCCTTGTGCCAGGGGCTTGTGGAGCCTGGAACACTGGCCGAACGGCTGCCCTCTCCACCTCCTAATCTCAGCTGCCATTCAGGCAGGAAGTGCAGGGAGGGGCCCAGAAAAGGCCAAGGCAGACCCAGCGGCCTTCAAGGAGCTGTGGGGAGACCCAGGCAGCTGCGGGCCACGGAGCCACCGTCCTCTGCAGTGGAAGCCAGTGGAGTTCCACCACCTTCTCAAGCAAAGCCAGAAAAACAGACACCATTTAGTAAAGACACGACTTCCAGCAGTGACTGAATTCTAGTTTCTGAAACTGCTGCCCCAGGACAAAACCAGGGCAGAGCCGCGCTCTCCGGAGGCCACCGGAGCTGCCTGCACAGCGCAGCGGGCCTGGTGTGGGTTTCCATTGGTGGGAACAGAGGCCCTGTGGCGGCAAGTATCCAGCAGGCCCTGGGGGCTGGGAAGGAAACTGGGGCTCTGCCTCAGGTGGTCCTGGATGCTCTGAGGGGACGCATGAGAGGAGGCACAGCAACCCCTTGGGGGGACCGGGATGGGTGGTGGAGGGTGAGGTCACCTTCTGGGCCTCACCCGAAAAGAAGGGCCAGGTGACTTCAGAGAACTTTCCTGAAGGGGTGTCCAATAAAAGTGATATGGGAGAAACTGAGGTAGGCTAGCTGGATTTGTCTTAGTAACTGCCCTGGGCCTGGAATAAAGAGGGAAGGTCAGATGGGAGGGCATAAGGGTGACTAGGATCCACTGTGGATGCCAAAGCGCCCTCTCCAACCTGCTCCTCCATTCATTTCCCCATCCACATCCCCCATCCACATCCTCCATGCACCCTCCTCCATCCACATCCTCCATCCCCCCTTCTCCATCCCCCCTCCTCCAATCACCCTCTCCATCCACATCCTCTGTCCACCCTCCTCCATCCACATCCTCCATCCACATCCTCCATTCACATCCTCCATCCACCTTCCCTCCTCCATCCACCCTCCTCCATCCACATTCTTCATTTACTCTCCCTCCTTCATCCACCCTCCCTCCTCCGTCCACCCACATCCTCTGTCCACCCTCCTCCATCCACGTCCTCCATCCACATCCTCCATCTACATCCTCCATCCACCCTCCTCCATCCACATCATCAACCCTTCTCATCCACATCCTCCATCCACATCCTCCACCCTCCCTCTTCCATCCGCATCCTCCATCCACCCTCCTCCATCCTTCCTCCTCCATCATCCTTCCTCCATCCACCCTCCTCCACCCACATCCTCCATCCACTCTCCTCCATTCACACTCCTCCATCCTGCCTCCTCCATCCTCCCTCCTCCATCCTCCCTCCTCCATCCTGCCTCCTCCATCCTCCCTCCTCCATCCTCCCTCCTCCATCCTGCCTCCTCCATCCTCCCTCCTCCATCCTCCCTCCTCCATCCACCCTCCTCCATCCACCCTCCTCCATCCACTCTCCTCCATTCACCTTTCCATTCCTCCTCTGTCCATCTGTCCTCTCTCCGCTCTCCTGCGCTCTCCCTCCCCCATTTATTGCTCCCCGTCCCGCCCTCCTTTGGCCTCCCTGCCCCATCATTCCTCCTGTCTGTTCTCTCCCCATCCATCCGCCTGCTTTTCTGTCTGATGCATCCGCCTGCTTTGCTGTCCCTTTGTTTATTTTTCATTCAGCAAACATTTGTTGAGTCCTGTCATGTACTAGGGCCTGGGGACCGGTGGGACAGGCAAGACCCCTGTCCTTAGAAATGGGGAAATGAGAGACTGTGAGGTCCCAGGCTGAGAGGCAAGAGCCGGGGCTGGCATCTGGTGCCTTCTGGCTGCTGCAGGGCTGCCAGCGGCCTTCTGGTTACCTGTGGGGGGCTCTGCTCCCGCTCCGGGGCTCCTCAGTCTGACATGCATCACCCACGAGAAACCCTGGCTCTCCAGTCACAGGTGTGGTCTCTGTGACGCAGGCGGACGGCAGGTTCCAGCCACAAGCCCAGGCTCAGCCCTGTCACATGCCCTCTGTTCTGGCCCGTTACAACCCCCATCCTTGTCACAGCCCTGGCCCCACCCATGTCATGGCCCCTGTCCTGCCCCTGTCACAGCCTGGCTCTGACACCGGCTGCCCAGTGGTGCCTCAGTCCTCCTCAGGCCCTTGTTGCTGGCCCCAGTGCCGTGTGTGAGTTGGACGCGGTGAGCTTCCCAGCTGACTATGCTGCAGGTTCAGCAGTGGGGCCCCGGCTGGGATCTGGGCCCACCCCCACGCCTCCAGGGTGGCTGGGAACCCTGAGCCTTACCGGCTGGGCCATCTCCCGCAGGTACTGGGCACAGTCCCGGTGTCCGTGGTACTCCGCCAGGTCCGCCGCTGTGTAACCATCTTCATCCCGCAGGGAGGGGTCCACATGGTGGGAAACCAGGGTCTGGCAGCACTGCAGTGAGGAGGGCACACGTGTGACCCACCACAACACTCGCCAGGTGCCCATGGGGCTGGCCCTGTGCAGGCCGCTCCCCAGGCTGCCCTGGTGCCCTTCCCAGCAGGGGCAGGACTTGAGTCTGGGCTGTGGGGTTCCGGAGACCTGCCTAGGAGTCCCTGAGCCTCATCTCACACCCCCTGTCCTGGCACAGACAGTACCGGGTACTGCCTATGAAGCAGTGCTGAGCCGACAGGATCAGGGCGCCCCGTCCAGACCCCTCACAGCTGCCGTGCTCCAGGCGTGAAATGCACAACCTGTTTCTGTGTTTGCAACCCTTGGAGGTGTGGACCAATGCAGGTGAAGAAACCAGGCTCAGAGAAACAGGCAACCGGCCCCTTGCTCCCCGACTCAGGGCCTGCGGCCTCCCCACTTCCCGCCACAGCCCCACTCTCCACGGGACCGTCCTCCTGGCTCCATGAGGTTCCCCCCTGGTGCCCGGAGCACCAGCTCAGGCCTGACCAAGGCTACTCACCCCCTTTGCCAGCCACACTGCATGCTCCTACCCCACCAACCTGGGGCCAGGGCCCTCCTGTCTTCCTGTACCTGATGGGCTCTTGAGATGGGAACAGGGAGGAAGAGGAGCAGGGAGGAAGCTGGGGAGGGAGTCTGCAGGACTGGGAGTCTGGAGGGCATCTGGGCTGGCGAAGGAGTCATACGGGAGAGGGACGGGGGACTTCAAGAATGATTTCTGCACTTTATTCTGTAGGTATTTATTCTGTAAATATTTCTGTGTTTCTTTTACGGTACCAGGGAAACAGAAAAACGAACTCGAGTGAGGCGAGTGCTGTGTTCATGAAACTGCCTCTGACTCCAACGCATTCCTGAGATAGACCAGCTGGGCCTCAGCGTCTTTGGGTGAAACTGAAGTGAACTAAGAAGTTGTGAGGCCGGGCGCAGTGGCTCCGCCAGGTACACGGCTGTAATCCCAGCAATTTGGGAGGCCAAGGCAGGTGGGTCACCTGAGGTCCGGAGTTCGAGACCAGCCTGACCAACATGGAGAAACTCTGTCTCTACTAAAATTACAAAATTAGCCAGGTGTGGTGGTGCATGCCTGTAATCCCAGCTACTGAGGAAGCTGAGGCAGGAGAATCACTTGAACCTGGGAGGTGGAGGTTGCGGTGAACTGAGATCATGCCATTGCACTCCAGCCTGGGCGACAAGAGCGAAACTCTGTCTCAAAAAAAAAGAAGTTGTGAGACCCCCGGCTGGGCTCAGTGGCTCACGCCTGTAATCCCAGCACTTTGGGAGGCCAAGACGGGTGGACCACCTGGGTCAGGAATTTGAGAGCAGCCTGACCAACATGGTGAAACCCTGTATCTACTAAATACAAATAAATAGCCAGGCATGGTGTGGGTACCTGTAATCCCAGCTACTCAGGAGGCCGAGGCAGAATCACTTGAACCTGGGAGCTGAAGGTTGCAGTGAGCCAAGGTTGCACCATTGCACTCCAGCCTCGGCAACAGAGCAAAACTTTGTCTCAAAAAAAAAAAAAAAAAAAAAAGAAGTTGTGAGACCCTAGGGGAAATCTCACCTGCCTTCTCTCCGGACTGCAGGTGCCTCACTGCTAAAAGGTGCCATTAGTGTTCACCCTCTACACATACAGAGATAAATACAGGTTCAGCGCGCATGTGGACGGCGGGTGTGCCATGCCACAAGTAAACATGACCTGACGCTGTCGTGCATGGCTGGGGACCTGGCAGCAAAGTCCAGTGGCCTCGAGCTCATCTGGCTCTGTGACTTGCTGGTCAGAGAACTTGGCCAGCTGACTGGGCCTGTTTGTAAAGTCGGGACAGCTGCACTGACCTATGGCTGACACCACCTCCCTCAGCCTCCCTCGCCCCTGCCCCTAAAGACACCCAGCTGTGCAGCTAGCAGGTCAGATTTTGACCTCAAGCCTGAGTGCCTTGTCCTGGAGAGTCCTCTGAAGGGCACCACCAAAAGAAGGTGAACAAAAAGATGGAAAGAGCCCCACTCCCTGGCAGCCCTGCAGGCCCACAAGGCCAGCACCAGAACCGCAGAGCGGAAGGGCTTGTCGCTGCATGAGGATGATGACCCCATGCCTCCAAGCCTTGGACTCAGAGTCTGCTTGCGCGCTGCCTGCGTTCCTAAGTGCCATGTTGCCCTCCAGAGAGCAAGCAGCTCAGGCCGGGGGCTGCTGGTTCTGGCACAAATACCCAACCCTGGTCATGGTGCGAAAGCAGCCACACATAGTATGGCCGGGTGCCCACGAGGCTTTATTTGTGGATACTGACATTTTAACTTCATATGAGTTTCATGTGTCATGAGATGTGATTCTTTTTCTTTTTCCCCATTTAAAAAGGGGAGAACTATTTTGAGCTTATGGGATCATACAGAATCAGGCGTGTGCCCAACCCTGTCTGGAGGGCTGCTGGGAGGCTTGAACCAGATAATGCCTGAAGGTTCTTGGAGGCCCAGAAGGGCTGAACCAGTGGCCGGTGTGGCTGAGGAAGCAGGAAGCATTAATCAGACGTGCCAGCTGGGCTGGGAGGCTGGGGCTGGGGAGGTTGGGCTGGGAGGCTGGGGCTGGGCGGCTAGGGCTGGGGAGGCTGGGCTGGGAGGCTGGGTTGGGGAGGCTGGGCTGAGAAGCTGGGCTGGGGAGGCTGGGGCTGGAGAGGCTGGGCTGGGAGGCTGGGCTGGAGGCTGGGGCTGGGAGGCTGGGGCTGGGGAGGCTGGGCTGGGAGGCTGAGTTGGGGAGGCTGGGCTGAGAGGCTGGGCTGGGGAGGCTGGGGCTGAAGAGGCTGGGCTGGGAGGCTGGGCTGGGAGGCTGGGGCTGGGGAGGCTGGGCTGGGAGGCTGGGCTGGGAGGCTGGGGCTGGGGAGGCTGGGCTGGGAGGCTGCAGAGGCCGGGGCAGATGGCTGAAGCCAACCCCTGGGAGAGGCACTGCTCCGGAAGCTCTGGGCTGGAGGAATGGCAGGAGTCTGCCAGGATGAGGTGGGTATGGGTGGGTGGAGGTGGAGCGTCCCCAAGGCGCTGTTGCTCAGGAGACAAGGTCAGGACGGGGCGGAGGGGAGTTAATAGGGTCTGCAGGGGTATGAGGGGTGTCACAGCAGAGGAAGGGGGACAAGTGTCAGACCTGGCCCCAGGTAGTGCTGGGGAGAGAGGGCACAGCCCTCACAGAAACAGAGCCGTGGGGAGGAACAAGAGAACCCCCCCACAGAGTGACAGACCACATCGCTGCTGGGACTGTCAGCAGAGGGTGAGTGGCGACAGACTGAACTCTCTCTGGAAGTGTGCAGAAGCCACCCAGCGGAGAAGCAGGTGAGCAGATGGAGCCACGCCAGGGAGGAGAGACCCAAGTGGGTCAGACCAAGCCACTGCCCAAGGACGTGAAACGTGGATTCACTGTAAAAGTCCCTTGCCAACAGCATCAGTGAGGTAACATGGAAGTGAGAGCGAAACTCAAGAGGAAAGGAAAGCCTGGGGGTGAGGGGTGGGGGGAGCCCAGCACCCAGAACTGCTCTCGCCCTGAGACAGGGCTGATGCCGGAAGAACAGTTATCGTTATACAATGTGCTGTCCTCCAGCAGCCTCAAGGGACCAGGAAGGCCAGGAACAGTGCGAAGTCCACCAAGGGTGGGCCTCTGGTTGACCACCTCCCGATGTAAGGCAAAGGCTCCACCCTGAGAGAAAACAGAAACCAGATGCCAGCCAGGCCCCAGGTGCCTGTCACAGAGGTGGTCCTGGGAACTTCCTGCCTGGAATGTGGATTAAGATGATCCTGGGCTCACCAAAGGCAAATAAGATATTGCCAAGGCCTCCAATTATGCCTGCACTCCATTTTTCAAATTTAATGTCAGCATACACCAACAAAAATCAGAAATACAAGGAGATAAGATACCATAAATGAGAAGCAGAAGACCCAGCCTGCAAAGAACTAGAAATAAAGCTCGGAGAACTAACACTATGATACAACTGTGCCTTCTACTTTTAGATAAGGAAAAACCCAGGCAGGCAGATCACATCTCTTCAAACTTAAGAGGGTAAAATATATACTGACTGTAGATGGTCTAAATGCACCAATAGATAAAGATTGTCGGACTGATGAAAAAATTAAATATGACTGCCTGTGGTCAACCAGAGGTACTGGCAAACATAAGGATTCAGAAGGCTGAAAGTGAAGTATGAACAAGCTTTACCATCAAATAAGTAATAGAAAAGTCATGTGTGTACCTATATCAAACAGACTAGATATGGGGTTCAAAATATATAAAACAAATGGTGACAGGATTGCAGGGAAACACAGACAAATCCAGAACAATAGCCAGGAATGTTCACACATTTCTCTCAAGCAATGTAAAATCCAGTAAACTAACACATGTATCTATATCGATCTGAAGAATACAATGACATAATAGACATGAAGAGAATAATCAGCAGACTTTACAGTCTTTCCAAGAACAAATACAATATTTATAAAAGTTCACCAGACACAGGTCAATAAAGTAAGTTATCAAAAAATCAAAGGCTTGAAATCACCAGTGTATTTCCTGACCACAGTGCAATTTGGAGAGAAATTAATAACAGATAACTGGAAGGAACACCTTTTATTTAGAAATTAAGAAATATAATTCCAAGGAATCCCTAGGGCAAATAAGAATCAAAATGGGAATTAGAAAATATTTTTTAACTGAACAATTAGCCAACAGTGGGATACAGCTAAAGCAGTACTTAGAGGAAAATTTATAGCCTTCAATAAATATATTAGAAAAGAAAAAAGGCTGAAAAGGAAGTGAAGTAGGCATCCATTTCAGTAATTTAGGAAAGAAAGTAGTAACAAAGATAAATGCAGAAATTAATGAAATAAAAAACATACATTGGAGAGAATTAAATGCTTTTTGGAGGACCTCGAACAAGTTAAAACCTGGTTGTTTGAAAAACTAGTGACTAACATCTAGTGAGACTGACTGAGACAAAAAAGAAAGACAAAAATAACCAATAACCAGGAATTAAAAATGGAGAAATTACTATATATAGGCAATAAAGGATCACGAGGACATTAAAAATAACTTTATGCTAATATATATAACTTAGATAAAATTGATTCCTAGAATATTTCTAGAAAATAAATCCTAGAAAAA
The DNA here is from genome assembly GCF_048565385.1 of Saimiri boliviensis. Lineage (NCBI taxonomy): Eukaryota > Metazoa > Chordata > Mammalia > Primates > Cebidae > Saimiri > Saimiri boliviensis. The sequence goes on from NC_133453.1 coordinate 3,632,497, forward strand.
TATAATTTACCAAAACCAATACATTTTAAAAAACCCCAGTAGTTCTATAATAAATTGAATTAGTAATTAAAAACCTTCCCTCAAAGAAACAGCCAGATCCAGAGGATTTCATTAGTGAATTCCACAAAACCTTAAAAGAAACAAATAAGTCTAATGTAACCAAAATGTCTCAAAATATAGAAAAAGAGGAAACACTCCTAATTCTTGGCATATTTTGATACCAAAATCTAGCAAGGCTCGAACGAAAAAAGGACATTCCTGCCAATTTTACTCAAGAATTGAGGCCAAAAATCCTTAACAAAATGTTAGCAAATTGAATTCGGTTACATTTAAAAGAAATAATATGTCATGTTGAACTTATTCCAGGAATGCAAGGTTGGTGTAACATTTTAAACGAATCAGGGTAGATTCGGGTATTCTACTGCTGGATATACACAGCCAAAAGATTTGAAGGCTGGATCTCAGAGATACTCGCACACCCATGTTCATAGTAGCATCATTCACTACAGTCAAAAGGCAGAAGAACCCAAATGTCAATTAACAGATAAACTGAGAAAGAAAACGTGATATACACATACAATAGAATATTATTTAGCCATAAAAGGAAGGAAATTCTGACACATTACAATACGGGTGGACCTTGAGGATATTATGCTGAGTGAACTAAGCCAGAGACAAACGGATAATATTGTACAATTCCACTTATATGAGGTATCCTAAGTCATCAAGTTCATAAAAAACAGAACATAGAATGTTGGTTGCCAGGGGCTAGGAGAAAAGGGAGATGGAGAATTGCTGTTTAATGGCCACAGAGTCTTAGTTCTGCAAAATGAAAAAGTTATGGAGATTCGCCTGCACAGCGACGTGAACAGACTCAATGCTGCTGAACTATACACTCGAAAATATCTAAGATGGTAAATTTTATGTTATGTATTTTAAAATCACAATTTAAAAATTTTAAAGAATAATCAGGGCTGGGCATCGTGGCTCATGCCTGTAATCCTAGCACTTTGGGAGCCTGGGGCGGGTGGATCACAAGCTCAGGAGATCAAGACCATCCTGGCTAACACAGTGAAACCCAGTCTCAAACAAAGATAAAAAAAAAAAAAAATAGCTAGGCGTGGTGGACTGTGCCTGTAGTCCCAGCTACTTGGGAGGCTGAGGCAGGAGAATCCCTTGAACCCGGGAGGCGGAGGTTGCAGTGAGCCTAGATCATGCCACTGCACCCCAGCCTGCGTGACAGAGCAAGACTCTGTCTCAAAAACAAACAAGCAAACAACAAAAAAAAGCTGGGCGCAGTGGCTCACGCCTGTAATCCCAGCACTTTGGGAGGCTGAGCTGGGAAGACTGCTTGAACCCAGAAGCTTGAGGCCTGCCTGGGCAGCACAGTGAGACTCCCATCTCCACAGAGTTTAAAAAAAAAAAATTAGCCAGGCATGGCTAGGAATTTGAGGTTGCAAATGGTGATGACACGCTGTTGTGTGTTTTGACACCCACAGTAAGAAATTTAAAAGGGAAGAAGTCTCTGCTTTGAGGTTGAGTGATTTTCTTTTTCACAGAGGGAAGGTGAAGAGCCTGGGGACTCGGCTGGTTATTAAGCTTCTGGGGCTCCTATCGAATATTTCATTTGAAAGAAGATTTTGCTGCTTTAAAGAAGTTCAAAAGCCACTGGCCTGGGGCCACTTACCCCCTTCTGAGCCCAGGTCTCCTGGGGGCCCGCCTGAGCCACTCAGCTGGAGCAGAGCTCCTCCTGCCACCAGCTACCTGTTGGAGACACGCCTCCCAGGCCTGCGGTTCACCCCCTCTCCCACCGCTTCATGTATCTACCTAGGTGGGGGACAGAGACTGGGGACACAGCTGGGGTGTGAGCTGTGCAGAGCTGAGCGGAGGGGCGGGGAGGGGGTTGGTGAGCGCTGCTGGGAGCAGGGACTGGGTTTCCTCCGCATTCCGCCAAAGGCTCCGCTCCCGATGGCTCTGCTGCTGCGCCCTGCGTGACTGTTTCAGTGGCACCGCTGAGACTGGGTGACCCGGGGCCCCAGGAAGACCTTGGGCTTCAGCTGGGAGCAGCTGTCTGGACTTCCACTTACAATCCCCCCAGGGTAGCCTCGCGGAGGCCTGGAGCTCGCGTGTCCTGGCTCCAGACTGCGCACCCGAGCCAGGGAGGCTCTGGAAGAACACGGGGAACCAGGAGGCTTCATGGAGGTGAGTGGACGCGACACTGCTCGGGACTGGATGGGACTGGGGAGCAGTGAACTGTGTGTGTTCCCTGAGAGGGGGCCTTGCCTTTAGATGAGGTCGACATCGCGTGGGCACCTGTGCAGGGCCAACGGCCTATGGCTGCACCCACCCTCCAAGGCTGAGTGTGGTTCTGATGCTGAACATTCGAACACCGCTTCTGCATGTCCTGTTCTTGAGCCTGGGCCCTGCGAGCCCCCAAGATTTCTCTGGATAATAGCAAAAGGGCTGGCATCACATGCCTGGCACAGCTCTGCTTGCAGGCGGCTCACGGCAGCGGGTCCGTCCCCAAGGGCTGTCCTGAGAAGACTGCCACTAAGACCAACTGTCCCCAAGGGCTATCCTGTCACCAAGACCAAACTCTGACCAGACAGCAGGGAGTTACTGTGCGAAGGAAGGAGGGTGGCGAGTAGGACGAGAGCACAGAGCTTGGATCTTGCCACTTGACCCCGGGCTCTTGACCTTGGCCAAGTGACTTTGCCACTCCGAGCCTCAGTTTACCCATCTGTAAAAGGGGGGTCATTGCTCCTACAGAGGTGCTGTGAGGGTCAGTGACACAGCACTGGGCATGGCTGGCACTTGTGACTGCTCACCCTGTCTCCATCACGTCCACCTTACCTCCATCTGCCCGTTCTCTGCTGCGTCGTGGAGGGGGGTCCCACCCCAGGAGTCTCTCAGGACAGGGGTGCCCATCAGCAGAAGTCGGTCTACAATGGGCGTGTGGCCACCTCGGGCTGCAAAATGCAGGGCCGTGGCCCCCTCGCTGTCCCGTGCTGTGAGTCCAATGTCGGTGAATGTGACCTGGGGAAGGAGGCGTGGAGGGAGCAGTCGCCCTCTGAGGGAGGGGGCACACAGAGGGGCAGAAGTGCAAGCAGACTCTGGCTGTGCCTCTCAGGGCACAGGGCACAGGGTACAACCTCAGGAAACCTCGGACAGGGCTGGCTCAGCACGTGCGTCCCCATCACCCTGGGGCAGCTGGACCTCCGGGGTCCAGGTGGGGGTGAAGTGAGCGCAGTGGCTTTATTTGGAGACGCCATGGTCCCCGATCTTAAAGCAAATAGCGCAGTAAATGAAATGCCTAGAGCACAGTCAGCAAGTGTTTGCTCGGAAGGAGGGAGAGAAGGAAAGAAGGAAGGAAGCGGGGGAGGGAGGAAGGGACTTCCTTTGGCCCGAGGGTGGCACTGCCTTGCTGGGCATTTGCACTCAGCCTCTTTGCTGGAGCAGCAGGTCTGGCACCTCCCTCCAGGGCCTGGGTTTGAGCCAGGCAGTGAGGTTTGGGACCCCGAACTGCCTGCCACTGGCCACCGCTGGAGTGACTTGAGGCCAGCCCACCTCTGGGGCCTCATCTGCCCTCTAGGGCCCTGTGCTCTGGTCCACAGCACCAGCCAGGTGACAGTCCCTCACACTGACTCGCTGACACCTGTGCAGCTGGGACAGCCACGGGGCCCGGGCCTGCCAGTGGGATGGGGGCTTCTAGGACAGCCTGCTTCCCTGGGAGAGGGTCATGATGTGCCGGCCCTCCGCCTCCGCCTCCTTCCTGCCTTGAATGTGCCTGCTTTCCCCACGGGGAGGCTGCGAGAACAGCAGAGAGGTCACAGCGCTGCCACGTCTGTGAGTGCCTCCCAGCGCGGCCCAGGGCGCTTCTGACTGATCAGCACTCAGAAGGGTCTGTTGGGAAAGCACTAGGAGCTGGAAACACCCAGAGCCAGGGCTGCCTCAGGGTTCCTCCACATCTGGAGTAGCCTCTGGCCCTGAGACCCCAAGGCCTGGCTGCTTCTCCCCAGGATGAGCCGCTCCTGCCTCTGCACGGTCCCAGGAGCTCCGTGGACACCCTGCTGCCTGCCTCCTGGGCCCCCAGCGGTGAGCTGACCCTGTGTATGCAGCCCCCGCTCACCCCAGGGGCCCGGAGCCCAGGCACAGGAGCCACGGGTAGTTTGGGAAGCTGAGATCTGGAGTGAATGGGTCAGACCTGCTGGATCGGGAGGGGAAGACAGCCCGGGTGGGACCCGGGGCCCGAGAGCTTCCTTCGGGAGAGGCCCCTCCGGCAGGAGGAGCTGGAAAGGCGTTGTGGGGTTGGGGAGGTGCACTCACAGGCGGGGCACCGGGAGGGGCTGCAGTCACCACTAAGGGAGACTGGAGGCCAATTAAGGTGGCTTTGGGCCACAGTGGGCAGGCAGGTACCATCCCGAGGACCCTGGGGCCACGGGGAGCAGGCCAGCGCCAGCCCAAGCGTCCGGAGGCATGGTGAGCAGGCGGGACCATCCCAAGGGCCTCAAGGCCGTGGTAAGCAGCGGGTGCCATCCTGAGGGGCCAGGGACCTCTGTTCCTTCACTTGCTCATTGGTTCAGTAAACATCACCTGAGCCTGACCGCATGGCAGGTGTGGGGAAGGCAGCAGGTGGCGAAGTCCTGCACCCACGGGGCTCCTGGCACTTAGACCCTGGTAGGTGGAAACCACTACCAAGGCCAGGAGTCAGACATGCCGTGTGTCCCGGGCTGGTGCTTGGGGGGAGGAAGGCAGGAGTGAGGGTGATCTGGACAGGCGGCTCCCCTGGGAAACCAGCTGGGCAGGGAAGTTCCCAGGGGTACTGGGGGAGCTGTGTGCCAGGCACAAGTATAGCACACGCAGAGGCCCAGGGGCAGGGCCAGCCTGGTTCGCAGGAGAACGAACTGCAGCTGAGAGGGTGGGAGCTGGGGAGACAGGAAGCCCCAGGCGAGCGTGGGCGGTCTGGGCGGGGACAGCTCTCCCTTCTCAGAGAGCCTCCATGACCTTCACTCAGCAACCACAGTCACCTTCCAATACGCCAGTCAGATCCTGCCGCTCCTGGCTCAGAGCCTTCCATGGCTCCCCAGGACCCTCAGGAAAGAGCCCCAGTCCCCCCAGCGCCGCTGCCTGCCTTTCCTGCCCACCCCCAGGCCCCGAGGGCCAGGCTCTCCCGGCCTCTGAATGAGCTGTGCCCTCCTCAGGAAGTGGCTTTGGGCTCCGCCCCTTGTCCAGCCACCTCCTGCCCATCCTCAGCTCTGCCCCCAAGTCCCCTCCTCAGGGCGGGCCTCTCCTGCTCTCAAGCTCCACGGGTCTCTGGCAGCCAGGCAGAGCACCACACACCCCACCTACTCTGCTTTTCTGCTGTAGAGGCAGGAAGTCCCCAGCCCATCCTTGAAGGCACCTCCCCAACCTCAGCCACTCTGCTCTGGGGTCTCAGGTCTTCCTTCCCCAAAGAGACCAGAAGCAGAGAAAGGTGGGGACTGGCCCAGGGATCTGGGGTGGCAGGGCCTGAACAAGCAGCGGGAGGCACTGCCAGTGTGGGCGCAGACTGAGCACCTGGGCCACCACCAACTGTGAGCGTGCCCGGGAGGCCCACCAGGACTTCCAGGGTGATGGGGGCCAGGAGAGCCCCAGGGGAGCCGAGGCAGAGTGCGCTACAGGGGGTCAAAACTTTGAGGCCCAGCCTGGCTGGGTGTGCGGGGTCTCGGGAGCCATGGGCCAGCTCTCCGGATGCCCGCACAGCCCTGTATGTCCCCATTCCCTCTGACGCCACCCCCCCACCCCAGGATCCAGGCTCTGCTTGCCGCAGGCCCACACTCCCTGGACGTCCCCGTCCCACCTCTGGCACCTACTTACCAGCCAGACGACGAGAGAGTAGTGGCCGCGGGCAGCGGCAGCATGCAGGGCGCTCATGCCATCAAGAGCTCGAAGGTGCACGTCAGCGCCACAGTCCTTCACCAGGAACTGCGCCAGGTGCAGGTGGCCCTCCTGGCAGGCCAGGTAGAGAGGGGAGGCGCCACTGTGCGTCCGCCTGTTCACGCCACTGCAGGGAAGGGAGCGTTTGGAGGGCCAGTCCCTGCTCGTGGCTGAGCCCAGCACTCACTGCGTGGATGTCACCGCGACCCGTGTCCCTGCCCGTGACAGCCGAGTTCCCCATGTTCTTTCCAGCTGCTGCTGGGGGGTCTCCTCCCCCAGGCAGCTGGGTAACCCCACTGCCCTATCCTTCTGTCCTTTTCTGGGGATCCTGGGTCCAGGTCAGAAACATGCATCTTCTTAGATCTGGGGGGTCACAGTCTTGGCTTCCAGGTTCTCAGCTGTCCTGGTGGAAGCTCAGGATTGACCCCCGATTCCTGTGCCCTGTGGCAGGCAGTGCCGGGTGCCTGGTGGCTATGGTGACCAGCAGTGAGCTCAGGGCTGCACTGACTGGGCTGGGGTCACAGCAGCGGCGTGGAGGCAGGGCCGGCGTCACTGGGGAGCGCCAACTCTCCGGGCTCGTGCCTGCTGTCCCGCCAAGCCTGCTGACCATGACACCTGTCCCAGATCCTCCACCTCCCAGCCCTTCTCCTCTCAGGAGGGGAGGCTGGGGAGTCATGAGGGATCTCATGAGCACCCCCACACCTGTTCCCCATTTCCAATGGATGAATCTGAGCAACTTGGGGTCCACCCCAGAGGAGAGTCCAGAGGCCTCAGCTGGCAGAGGGTAGACTGAGGCTGGGAGCTGATTTGCCCAGGGGCCTGCACCTGGGTTTGAACCCCGCTTCCCTCGCAAAGTCCCTGCCGGTGCTTGTCCCCTAGCAGCCTCTCCCCGCTTCTCACAAGGGAAAAACGGGACCCTGGTGGCTGTTCCCTGGACTCGGACCACACAGGGATCATCCCCTGCACCTGTAGAGCCCAGGCGTCCACTCCTCATGGGATGTGCCCTAAAGGGCTGCCAGCATGTCATGGTGGCCTTCTCAGGGGAGGGTCCGTGCTTTCTCCAGACTCTGCCAGGCATCCTTGACTGTGTCCGGGTTGGAACAGGCAGGTGTCCAGCGCAGTGGTTGGGAGCAGGCTGTGATGCAGCCAGTGGGTCAGGGGGCACTGGAGAGGGCATGGTCTGGCCAGGGGCAGCCACTTCTTGGCTGCTGCTCAGTGCCAAGTGGCAACTAGGCCGGGGGCACAGGACTATCCCATTTGTGTGTGTGATGTGTGTGGTGTGTGTGCAGTGTGTGTCTTTGGGGTGTGTGTGCTGTGTGGTGTGTGTAGTGGGTGTGTTTGGTGTGTGTGTGCTGTGTGGTGTGTGTATTGTGTGTGTGGTGTGTGTGGTGTATATGTGATGTGGTGTGTGTGATGTATGTGTGGTGTGGGTGTGTGATGTGTGTGTGATGTGTGTGTGTGTTGTATGTGTGGTGTGTGTGTGACATGTGTGGGGGTGAATAACGTGTGGTGTGTGTGGTGTGCATGATGTGTGTGGTGTGGGTTGTATGTGGTGTGTGATGTGTATGTGATGTATGTGTGGTGTATGTGTGGTGTGTGGTGTGTATGTGGTGTATGGTGTGTGGTGTGCGTGGTGTGCTGTGTGTAGTGCGTGTGTGGTGTATGTGATGCAGTGTGTGTGTTGTGTGTGTTGTGTGATGAGGTCTGTGTAGCGTGTGGTGTGTGTGATGTGGTGTGTGTGTGATGGGTGTGTGGTGTGTGGTGTGATGGGTGTGATGTATGTGTGATGTGGTGTGTGTGCGTGGTGTGCCATGTGTGTAGTGTGTGTGGTGTATGTGATGCAGTGTGTGTTGTGTGTGGTGTGTGATGAGGTCTGTGTAGCGTGTGGTGTGTGTGTGATGTGGTGCGTGTGATGTGTGTGTGGTGTGTGCGGGGGTGTGCATGGTGTGTGTGGTGTGTGTGTGGTGTGTTGGTACTGTGTGGTGTATGATGTGTGTGGTGTATGTGGTGTGTGTGTGATGTGTGGTGTGTGTGATGTGTGTGTGGTGTACGTGTGGGGTGTGGGGTGTGTGTGGTGTGTGTGATTTGTGCATGTGTGGTGTATGTGGTGTGTGTGGTGTATGTAGTGTGCGTGTGATGTGTGTGTGATGTGGTGTGGTGTGTGTGGTGTGCGTGTGGGGTGTGTGTGGGGTGTGATGTGTGATGTGGTTGTGTGGTATATGTGTGTGTGATGTGATGTGTGTGTGGTGTGTGCGGGGGGGTGTGCATGGTGTGTGGTGATGTGTGTGTGGTGTGTTGGTGTGTGTGGTGTATGATGTGTGTGGTGTGTGTGGTGTATGTGGTGTGTGTGTGGTGTATGTGGTGTGTGTATGGTGTGTGTGTGATGTGGTGTGGTGTGTGTGATGTGGTGTGTGTGGTGTGCATGTGGGGTGTGTGTGGTGTGATGTGTGGTGTGTGTGTGGTGTGTCGGTGGTGTGGTGTGATGTGTGCGGTGTGTGTGATGTGGTTGTGTGGTGTATGTGTGTGTGATGTGGTGTGTGTGGTGTGTCCGGGGGTTGTGCATGGTGTGTGTGGTGTGTGATGTGTGTGTGGTGTGTTGGTGGTGTGTGTGGTGTATGATGTGTCTGGTGTGATGTGGTGTGTGTGTGGTGTGTGTGATGTGGTGTGTGTGGTGTACGTGTGGGGTGTGTGTAGTGTGTGTGTGGTGTGTCGGTGGTGTGTGTGGTGTGATGTGTGTGGTGTGTGTGATGTGATTGTGTGGTGTATGTGTGTGTGTGATGTGGTGTGTGTGGTGTGTCTGGGGGTTGTGCATGGTGTGTGGTGTGTGATGTGTGTGTGGTGTGTCGGTAGTGTGTGTGGAGTATGATGTGTGTGGTGTGTGTGATGTGTGTGTGTGGTGTATGCAGTGTGTGTGTGTGGTGTATGCGGTGTGTGTGTGATGTGGTGTGGTGTGTGTGTGATGTGGTGTGTGTGATGTGTGTGTGGTGTGTGTGTGATGTGGTGTGGTGTGTGTGATGTGTGTGTGGTGTGTGTGTGATGTGGTGTGGTGTGTGTGATGTGTGTGTGGTGTGTGTGTGATGTGTGTGTGGTGTGTGTGTGATGTGGTGTGGTGTGTGTGTGTGATATGGTGTGTGTGTGATGTGTGTGTGGTGTGTGTGTGATGTGGTGTGGTGTGTGTGTGTGATATGGTGTGTGTGTGATGTGGTGTGGTGTGTGTGATGTGATGTGTGTGTGTGATGTGATGTGGTGTGTGTGATGTGTGTGTGGTGTGTGTGTGATGTGGTGTGGTGTGTGTGATGTGTGTGTGGTGTGTGTGTGATGTGGTGTGGTGTGTGTGTGATATGGTGTGTGTGTGTGTGTGTGTGATGTGGTGTGGTGTGTGTGGTGTGTGATGTGGTGTGGTGTGTGTGATGTGTGTGTGGTGTGTGTGTGATGTGTGTGTGGTGTGTGTGTGATGTGGTGTGGTGTGTGTGATGTGTGTGTGGTGTGTGTGTGGTGTGTGTGTGTGATGTGGTGTGGTGTGTGTGTGTGATATGGTGTGTATGTGTGTGATGTGGTGTGGTGTGTGTGATGTGTGTGTGGTGTGTGTGATGTGTGTGTGGTGTGTGATGTGGTGTGGTGTGTGTGATGTGTGTGTGGTGTGTGATGTGGTGTGGTGTGTGTGATGTGTGTGTGGTGTGTGTGGTGTGTGTGTGTGTGATGTGGTGTGGTGTGTGTGTGTGATATGGTGTGTATGTGTGTGATGTGGTGTGGTGTGTGTGATGTGTGTGTGGTGTGTGTGATGTGTGTGTGGTGTGTGATGTGGTGTGGTGTGTGTGATGTGTGTGTGGTGTGTGATGTGGTGTGGTGTGTGTGATGTGTGTGTGGTGTGTGTGGTGTGTGTGTGTGTGATGTGGTGTGGTGTGTGTGTGTGATATGGTGTGTATGTGTGTGATGTGGTGTGGTGTGTGTGATGTGTGTGTGGTGTGTGTGATGTGTGTGTGGTGTGTGATGTGGTGTGGTGTGTGTGATGTGTGCGTGTGTGGTGTGCGTGTGGTGTGTGTGTGCTTACATATTAACATGAAGTCTCCCGGTTTTCTTTTTTTAAGGCAGGGTCTTGCTCTGTCACCCAGGCTGGAGCGCATTGGCACAATCTCAGCTCACTGTAACCTCCGCCTCCCAGACTCAAGTGATCCTCTCGCCTCAGCCTCCTGAGTAGCTGGGACTACAGGCACTCACCACCATGCCAGGCTAATTTTAAATAAATGTCTTGTAGAGCTGGGGGTCTCACTATGTTGTCCAGGCTGGTCTTGAACCCCTGGGCTCAAGCAGTTCTCCTGCCCAGCCTCCCAAAATGCTCGGATTACAGCCATGAGCCACTGCGCCCGGCCCGTCTCCCGGTTTTCAATGGTGGGGACGTCTCTAAAAGCCGTGTGGGTCTGAGAGACACTGTGGCCAGCCAAGCCTGGGGGTGGTGTGGACACTCCGGGGAAAAGGCACAGAAGCGAATCTCAAAGGCCTTTGCCAAGTGGCCCAGGACGGGCACACCTGGGAATGAGAACCCGATTCACGAGCCAGCTGGTAGGGCCTGTCCTGCAACTAAAGGGGTGTCGGGGAGTGGGGCCGAAATGAGATGCTCCCTTGAAAGGAGAAGAGCTGTGGTCAGAGGTAGGTGGGTCCCTGGGGGACACGCAGCCAAGACAGCAGGAGGCAGAGGGCCTGTTCCTGTGACAACAGTGACCTCTTCTGTGCACGTGAGGACTGGAGGGCGTCCAGGTGGGAGGGAAGCCCTCTACCTCACTGGCCGTCCTGACCCTGGTCCTTGCTGCTCGCCCATCCACCAACTCCAGCAGGGGACAAAGGGCCCTGAAGACGATGATGCCCACGTCCGGCTCAAGGGGTCCCAGTACAGGGACAGAGCAGTGCAGAGGCAACTCCAGCCTCCATGTCCCCAAGGCTACTAGACTGTCCCCACTCCTGTCAGGCATTGGGAGGGTGCCCTCCCAGGTTGCTGCCCACGTCCCCAGCTGTTTCAGGTCCCGAGATGCCCCCAGGCGGGACTGGAGCTGCCCCGGGCATCACAGCCACATCTTCCGTGTTCTCACCACCCCCAGCCATTCTCTAAGCTGAAGCGCTGTCCCGTGTCCCCTCGGGCACATGGCACGGCCCAGCCTGTGGGTAGAGGCCTCACTGCCCTCGGCTCCTGCCAGCTCGCCCCCACTGTGACAGTGTGCCTGCCTGCAGGACTCACCGCAAAGGCCACCAGCCTGTCCTCTCGGCCCCACTCAGTGAAGCCTCCCCTTGGCCAGCTGGCCCCAGGCTACCCCCCAGGCAGGGCTCCAGGCTCCTCACCTGCCATGCGCGGCCGTCAGGAGCTTCAGGCAGGTCAGGTCCCCGCTAACGGCAGCGTGGTGCAGGGGCAGGGCCCCCTCCCGGGTCTCCAGTGTGGCCGAGTGGCCCTCGTGGAGCAGCCACTCCACCAGCACTGGGTGTCCAAAGCGGGCGGCCAGGTGCAGCGGGGAGACACCCGAGGCATCTTGGTCCTACCAAGGCCCAGGCAGGTCAGGAACTAGGGGGCAGACCCTGACCCTTCCCTGCCGGGCAGCCCAGGTGGCAGAGCTGCTGCCCAAGGTGGGCCCCGGCGAGGGCTCACACTGTCCGCAACCCAGCGAAGGGCCTTCCAGCTCCTTCCTCCTTCCCTCTCGTCTCTGCCTACAACACGGAGGGAGGCCCTCCCTGCTGGGACTGAGAGGAGGGCCAGGACTCGGGCAGGTCTTGGGCGGTCACCTCCGGCCATCCTGTCCCCAGTGTGAAGAAGGCCCTTTCCCACTCAGCTAGGTGCCCGCAGCCCCCGCCCACTCTGCTTATGGTCAGAAAGGCTTCCCAGGACACCTGCCTCTGGAATGGTCCCCTGTCCCTGTACCCTCCCGCTGGCCACAGAGCCTCAGGGACAGGCAGCATCCCATCACAGGTGTCACAGGTCCGGCAGACCTGGGCCTTCGAGGGTCCTGTGGTCAGAATGGATCGGCAGAGAAGCACAGCTCCCGCCTGCTGTCCTTGAACTTGGCGGAAGGGCTGACCAGAACAGGAGGCTTGGCCAGGACCCTGGGAATGAGAACCCGATTCACGAGCCAGCTGGTAGGGCCTGTCCTGCAACTAAAGGTGCTCTGGAGAGCTAGGTGGGGGGACCTTCCACTCCCTTGTCTCAGCAGGTCCCGCTGCCCCCACCCCAACTCTAACCTAGGGGCAGCGTCCTAAGGCCGGTCAGGCTTGCTCACCGTCCTCCTGAGAGCTCCACAGGGTTGAGTGACAGCTTTGAGGCCCTCGCCTGCCCGAAGGGCACTGGGCAGGCAGGAGAGGGGAGGGGGCCCCAGGAGAAAGGCTCTGGACAAGATGGCCACCACCAGCGGGCCCCCGCTCCCATCCCCCGGGGCCGGACTCCCAGCTCGAAAGCCCGAAGTCCCACAGTGCTGCTCTAAGGATTCTTCTCTAGACCCTTTGGGGAGCAGCCCCGTGGGCCAGGCCTGAGGAGAGACAGGTGTCCTGACCTCGGCAAGACGCCCCACTGGCAACGAAGCACTCATGGCAGAGGAGGTGATAAGAACATTTTGAGGTGGTGGCCTTGGCACTCAAGGCCTTGCGCTTCGGAAGCATGGAACGGGGACTGAGTCCCCAAGAGAAACAAAAGGCCAGGGCTACGGAGGCCAGGGGCCAGTGCTCTGAGCCTCCTTGCCGCATGCCTCCCTGGTTCCATGCCAGCCAGGTTTGTGGAGGCCAGGCTGCCCCGTCCCCGCTCACCTGCAGACCACAGCCTCCCTCTCGGACCAGCCAGCACAGCTCAGCCAGGCTGCCTGTGGCGGCGGCATCATGCGCTGGGGTGGCGCCGTTGTGGGCCCGCTGGTTGCCAGGCAGCTGGGCCCGCTGCACCAGAAACTTGACGCAGTCCAGGTGGCCAGCCCGGGTGGCGTGGTGAACCAGGCCAGCCCCCAGAGCATCAGTGATGCCCGGGCCCAGGGCGCCAGCCTCCAGCAGCCGCTCCAGTGCCGCCACATCCCCGTCCTTGGCGGCCACAAGTGCCTGCTGCTCCTCCATCCTCTGGCTTGGGCTCTCGGCGGTGACTCACGCACAGGCCGGGGCTTCCTGTTTCAGACGCGGATGAAGCTTGCCGGCTCTGGTTACCTGATAGTCGCCACAGGGCAGATGGGAGGCGGCGGGGCAGGGTGGGGGGGACAGGCCTTGGGGACCTGCCCAAGCCACTCCCACAGTGTGAGAGCGCCAGGTGCCTGGAGCTGGGAGGATGGAGTGCAGGGCACAGGGGAAGGCCTGGACCGGGACAGGCCAGGGCTGGGCATGGCCAGCAGAGAAAGCAGGACGGCATCAGGGCCACCCGGACCTGTCCAGATGGCTGGAACCCACCTCTTCATCTGTGGAGCGAGGGCTGAGGACACGTGCCACCAAGCTTCTCACAGGAGTCCTGAGTGGCCTGGGAGCCAGTTCCCCCAATCCTCATAGAAGCGCAGACCCCCAGCCGCCACCAGCGTGTCTGAAGGGTGCCCAGTAGGCCTATGTTTGGCCGGGTTGACACCCAGAGGTGAGCACCCCACCTCTGGATCCCGGCCCTCCGCCCTGGAGGCTCCCATAAACCTCTGGGGACATGGTGGCTCCACAGGGTCTTCGATGGGCTCAGAACCCTGACGTGGGCAGTCTCAGCCCCTGCCTCAGCCCCCTATCCAACCACACTGACCCAGCCTCTGGGCTGCAGCCCAAGGGGCCCAGGTGCATTTAACCCCTTTCCAGATTGTTCTAGACAATCTGTAGCTTTGGTTTGGGGACATTAGGACCACCACAGCCTCTTCCTGATAGCAGTGGGAAGCTGCAGACGGGGGACCCATTACATCTGTACATTTATAGAGGCTCCCGGAGACGTTACCTCAAGCAGGGTTTCTGGGCTAAGGCGTCATTGTCACACCACAGTGACCCGGGAGCTGCTGCAGCCCCTCCCACCACCACAGGCTCAGTCAGGACCTTCATACCCCAAGCGCAGCGCCCACTGGAGAAACGGCAGGCGGTCCGAGCAGAGCACTGAAATCCTTTATTTGTTCATTTAGTTTCTGGCATGTGTTTCCTCAAAACCATCATGTAGTTTCTTGAACCATGAAACCACACATTAAAAATGTTATTTCACTGAAAGTGACTCCTATGCAAATGCCAGCTTGGGATGTGTGTCCAAATGCCACAGAGCATTTGAGAAAGGAATCCTTTGCAAATAAAATTGAGGTAAAAGCTGAGTCAGGGATGACCCGATTCTCCGCCTCAGGAATGACCTGGGGGCTGTACGAGCACCAGCTCAGCGCGGCTGGAGCTGAACCCTGAGTCCACGACCACAAGGGACCAGACAAGAAGGCCTGGGGACTGCGGCTGGGGAAGCGCGCAGCCTGGAGTGCCGGTGGGCGCAAGAGTCAGGCTGGGGATGCAGGAGGCGTGGTGGGCGCTGAGCGGAGCAGGCCTGGCCGAGGCTGGGTGTCGGCGACCCCCCCATCTGGGCACCGAGGAAGAGCTCAGCAGATCCCTGGTACAATTAGTGCCTGAACAATGTCTTAGTTTATAGTGTTACTACTCAGCGACTTCCTTTATATAATCCTATTAGTTTCTAGTCAGAACAATTAGTGCCTGAAGAATATCTTACTACTCAGTCATTTCCTTTTTTATATATGTAATTATATTTTATAGTCGGAGGAATCTCTAGAGCAGACACGGTGGTGAGCATGATTTAAAGGAAAAACAATTATACCAGGACAATAATTTATGGCCCAGAAGATAGTGCCCCTGACTGAAACGGCATGCGCTACATGGCAGGCTGGCCTAGGCGGCAGCGTTCACTATCGTAAAGATACGATACGTCTGCCATACAGCGGGTGCTGTATGGCAGGCTTGAAGCAAGAGTCACTCCTCCTGAAAAGGAGTTCCAGTACCTTGCGTCCAGTTCTTGTGGAAAGCTGGCCCCTGGCAGGCAATCCTGCCAGCGTCCAAGGGCTTAAAACCCCTCCGGTATAACTGTGCCTTGGTGGCTGTGAACTTTGTCAGCTCTGTTGTTACCGTGCTGGCTCAAAGCATCCTCCCACAGACATCCTTAGAAGTAGCCTGCCCATAGATAAGAGATTATGCGCACCGGCCGCCTCCTCGGTGACCTGACAGGGCTGGGCCCCTTGCTACAGCTCGTGTGATTGTTTTGACCCTATCACTATCCTTCAGATCACCTCATTCACTACCCTGCCCCCAAACTATACCCAATAAATAGATGCTTCTGGATGTTCGGGGCCTCGCCTGTCTCCGCTTACAGGTGGCGTGCCCCACCCCCAAGCCCAGCTGCGCTTTGTCCTTCTGTGTCCTGTCTCTTTATTTCTCAGATCCTGCGCCTCAGCACAGCAACAGGGGACACCCCGTGACCCTGTAGGACTTGACCCTACAGCTGGGTCCACTGTGGCCGAGGCCAGAGGAGCAGGGCTGGTGGAGGCAGCCTCTGGAAAGTGCCTGAGAAGTGACTGCTCTGGAAAGGCGCACGTGAGAAGCCACGATCAAAGCAAAACAATCAGGTTTCCTATTTTCATGATAGCATTTGGCTGACAATGAGTTATAAATACTTGGATTCTACCTTCTAGATAAAAACACGACGTTCCAGGAAACGGCACTCACGACAGGCTTGCCCCGTTCCCAGAGGAGAGGGTGGATGAAGCTGGTGTTTCCACATCACCACTGAAGGACGGGCCTGTGTGAGTTCTGCAGTGGGCGGTCCTATGCTGTGGGCGGTCCTATGCTGTGGGTGGTCCCATGTGGGCACTGGTGTCCTGGGCCCTGTGAGCTCTGCAGGGGTCCAGGGAAGGAAGCCGGGGGGTGCACACTCCCCTGCAGGCGCTCCAGGACCGAATGCAGAAGGGGGCATGAGACAGTCATCCTGGCACAGCCCATAGGAGGGAGCCTGTGCCCTGCGATGGGCTCCCTAGGAGCAGGCAGGGAGGGCACCCAGTGCTAGGCCTGGTCCTCCAGCTGCGCCACTGCCTGCTTCAGGTCCTGCACGACGAGGTCCACCTCGGCCCTGGTGGTGCTTCGGCCCACGCTGAGCCGGAGCGCGTTCCTGGCCACATCGAAGGGGACGCCAGAGTTCAGCAGCACTGGGGATGGCCTGGGGATGGCAGAAACTGCGCTGCTGCTGAGGGCACAGGGAAGAGGCACAGCTCCTGCTGCTCTGGGCCACTCCCCAGTGGGCTGTGCCCACCCAGATGCCCGCCTCCCCGCCAGACACCCCCCTCCTGCTGAACTACCCAGACCAAGCACACCCCTAAGGCTACCTGCATCAAGGTCCGGCTCAAAGTCACCCCCTACCCCGTCCTCCCTGTGGAGTTCTCTCGCACTTGGCACCCCCAGGCGACGCTACCCCTCCTGCGCTGAGCACCGGGGCCCAGGAGTGCTCCTGTCCTTGAGGGGTGTGAGTTCTTGGAGAACACTCATGCTGCCACAGACAGTGCCTCACCCGCGGGGCCCGCCTGAGCCACTTGGTAACTTCATGGCATCTGGCACGGGGCTTTGCAGACACTAGGGACCCAACCAGTATCTAGCCACGGAACAGATAACCGCGTTGAAGTGTCCTGAAGCAGGGCTGTCCGGGGTTCCAGGTGTGGGCTCTGTTGAGGGGCCTGCCCTCATCACACCCTGCCTCCCCCACCCTGCACTGCCCCTCCTGCCGCAGGGCACTGACACCCCCCAGGGCCCCATCTTGCCCCTTTTTCCCCAGAGCTGGGCCCTCTGCTTTCTCACTCCAGGCGCTCCTGCACAGTCCTGCCACCCTGACCCTGATGACCACGTGCTGCTGGCCACAGTTCTGCTCTCTCCCTGGATCCCTGAGCGTTCCTCCCGCGTCCACTTCAACCTCCCACAGGGGCCTCACATTTTTAGCAGGCCAGACCCAGAACTGCTTCTCCCCTGCTGCCAGCAGGCCGCTGCTTGGGCACCCCATGGCCTCTGCCTGGCCCAGGCCACCCACTCAGCTGGGCCCCAGTATCCCAGAATCTCTGCTGTATCTTGCAGATGGCTGATCTGACACCTGAGTCTCACATGATGGCCCTCAGGACTCCCACTTCCTGGAGGTTCCGGTGAGCACTGACAGTCGGGCCATCCCTGCTCTGGTCCTCTCCAGCCCACCCTAGTCCCCCCCAGCCCCTGCCACACTGCCCCTCCAGGTCCTGCTGCCCCTCCAGGTCCTGCTGCCCCTCCAGGCCCTGCTGGCCCTGCCTTCAGAACGGAGCAAGAGAAGCCCCCTTCTCCTAGGAAGCCCTCCCTCTGCCCTGCTAGGGTCCAGGTAGGGCTGGCCTTCACCAGCCAGAGCGCAGCCCAGTGGCCATATCCTGACGCCTGCCCACCACAGCCAGTGCCCAGAGCACCGCTGTACCCTGAACTGGGTTTGTGAAGAGCACTTACTGGTCCCCGTGGTCCGAGTGGCACGCAGCCCCCACACTGGCCATCAGCACTCGGCACTGTGCGAGCACCATGCGTCCTGTGGAGACAGAGCACATGCCCCTGAGATGGGGCTCCCGCCGGGCCACCCTTCTCTCCCTTCCTGGGGTCCTGCTGGGCGCAGACTGCTTCCCTCCCTCCAGGCCACCTGGTGGAATTCCGGCGCTGCCAGAAGCTGGGGAGAGAGCTCACAGCAGGAGCCGACCAAAATGCTTCCTCTTTCTTTCTCCCCTGGCCCCAGACACACAGACACTATTCTGCCTCACAAAGCTGGCCTTTAAGACGGCGCCTGTAATCAACTGCCTGCAAAGACACCTGGAGTCCTGACCTGCTCCTTCCTTATGAGCTTGCAGGCCTGGCAATGTCACATCGACAGCTGCGCTCTGGAAGATAGACACGTCAGAGTTCTATGAAGCCGGAAGGCATTTCCCCCTTCTTTCACAAGCACAGAGATTAATGACTGTCGACCTAAGTAAAATGAGAATTTCGGCCAGGTGCAGTGGCTTACACCTGTAATCCCAGCACTTTAGGTAGGATTGCTTGAGCCCAGGAGTTTGAGACCAGCCTGGGCAACACAGGGAAACCCCATCACTACACAATTTAAAAAAAAAAAAAAAATTAGCCATGGCCAGGTGCAGTGGATCACACCTGTGACCCCAGCACTCTGGGAAGGTGAGGCAGACAGGTCACCTGCGGTCTGGAGTTTGAGATCAGCCTGGTCAATGTGGAGAAACCTCATCTCTGCTAAAAATACAAAATTAGCCAGGCGTAGTGGTGAGTGCCTGTAATGCCAGCTTGTCGGGAGGCTGAAGCGGGAGAACCACTTGAACCCAGGAGGCAGAGGTTGCAGTGAGCCGAGATCAAGCCACTGCACTCCAGCCCGGGTGACAGAGTTAAACTTGGTTCCCCCCGCCACAAAAAAAAAAAATTTAGCTAGGTGTGGTGGTGCACACCTGTAACCTGTAGTCCCAGCTACCAGGGAAGCTGAGGCAGGAGGATCACTTGAACCCAGGAGGTCAAGGCTACAGTGAGCTGTGATCGCACCTGGGCAACAAAGTCAGACCCTGAATCAAAAAATAAATAGAATGAAATGAGAATCTCTGTCTCATTTAAAGTAGCACAGGTCGTCACGGAATACAAAGTCTGACCCCAGAACAAAGGGAACGTTGCCAGACAACTCCCCTTTCCATGGTAAGGAATCTGAGAAGATCAAGGAGACTCACGCCTCCTTGCCCACAAAAACGCGTTTCAGCCGGGTTCTCATGAACGCAGCCGCCATGACGGGTACCCATGGGCTTTTCTTCATGGGCCAAACACGTCTGCCAGGTCTCTCTGCGTGATCCAGGAAGAATGAAGCAACACCTTCATCTTCTCAGAAGCCAAAAACTCATCTACAGATGCAGCTCATGGTGCTCTCGGGCCACTATAACTTTCTCCCGAATGACAAGCGGCTGGTCGACGACCCGGATTTCCACTCTCAGGGTGTCGGGGCAGACCAGGTCTTAGGTGCATCTGGGACAGGGGTGATCCTAACTGTTTCAGCCAAGGCAAATGTCACGAGAAATCCAGATTTGCACTTGATCCTTACTCTGCCAGTTAGTTTTGTTTGTGACCACAGAGCCTCCCTCACTGTTGCGCAGCCCGGGCTGGAGTGCAGCGGCTCAATCTTGTCTCACTGCAACCTCTGGGTTCCAGCAATTCTGCCTCAGCCTCACGAGTAGCTGGGACTGCAGGCACACACCACCATGCCTGGCTAATTTTCTGTAGTTTTTGGTAGAGACAGGGTTTCACTGTGTTGTCCAGGCTGGTCTCGAACTGGTCACAAGTGATCAACACACCTCGGCCTCCTCCCAAAGTGCTGGGATTACAGGTGTGCGCCATCGCGCCCGGCGTCTGCCGGTTTTTAAAACTGATCGCCTCCCCTTTTACCTACTCTGATGAAATATTTAATAAAAATTGCTAACAGAGGTCGGGAGCAGTGGCTCACACCTGTAATCCCAGTACTTTGGGAGGCCGAGGCAGGCAGATCATGAGGTCGAGAGATCATGTTGGCAAACACAGTGAAATCCCATCTCTACTAAAATACAAAAATTAGTTGGGCGTGGTGGCGCGCGCCTGTAGTCCCAGCTACTCGGGAGGCTGAGGCAGGAGAATGGCTTGAACCCGGGAGGCAGAGGTTGCAGGGAGCTCAGATCATACCACTGCACTCCAGCCTGGCACCTGGCGACAGAACAAGACTGTCTCAAATGAAAAAAAATTGCTAACAGAATAGACACATGCCTAACATTCAGTTAATGTTCCTTCCTTCCCTGACAGCTTTTGGGGCGGTGCTAATGCCAGACATGAGAACACGCCACAGTCCACATCCCAGCAGCAGCAAAATGAGCCAAGTCCGGGAGAGGAGGGGCTGGTGGCAAGAGCCCTGTGAGCCACATCATAGCCACCCAAATCTGCCCTCAGCAACCCCAGCAAGGCCCCGTGACCGCACAAGCTGCGTCATGCCAGGGGCAGGGTGCGTGGGAGGCGCTGGCTCGGCCCAGAATCCAGGCAGAGCAGGAGCTGTGCTCACACTGTGGAAGGACCAGGGTGAGGGGCTGTCACCTTGAAGCCGGGGTCCCCGGATGGAGAAGTTGCAGGTGTTGGGAAGCCGCTCGGTCCCTGGAAACCGACTATTCAGATGGATTCTCTTCTGACCAAATTCAGCCTGAAAAAAATAAGTGAAATAGTTGGTGACAGCCTCAAAGACCCCTCCCCCACCAGCAACTGCTTGAAATTTAGACTTTTCCAGAAACACAACCTCAGCAGGTAAATACTTTTCAACCAGCATCTACCTAGAATAGTTAGGGGAACGGACTATGGGAGGCAAAGTTAATTAGGAGAAAACCTGAATATTCTGAAACATGAACCTTCCACACAGATCATAAAGAATACCACCTCTGCATGTTTTATCATGTGTCTCTGAAAAAAGATCGTCCCCCTGGCCTAGGGTCCCTCTTTCAGGGTTTCTCATCCCAATGCACTTCGCCATTCTTCCCCCACTGCATCCTGATGAGCTCCAGGCTCCGCTGCAATCCCCACAGGCCCTGGGGTCCGCCAGCACCCCACCCCTCTCTCCAAGCACCTGCCCCACACACCCACCCCTCCCCTGTGCTCACCTCCAGCCTCTCCTCCAGGTAATCCCGGATGTCCCTCATGTGGACCTCATAAGCCTCCCAGTTCTGGGTCACCAGCTCTGCAGCCTGGGGGCAGACATTCAACAATGAATGGAAGCACATTTACTTGCAAAACAAAGGAGTGAAAAAAAAGCTTTAAACAGCACAGGTGACATTTCCTGAAACTGCTCATTCTCCTGAGTCATAGACAGAATGCATTTTTTGGGTGCTGCCATTTGCAGGGTGTGGAAGTGCCACAGAAATCAACTTTACCAGGCACCTCCCGACAGCGCCAGGCACTTGAAATGCCCCAACAAAGCAGCCCTAAGGGGGATCCCAGCCTTGGAGGAGCCCATG
Organism: Saimiri boliviensis; assembly: GCF_048565385.1. NCBI lineage: Eukaryota > Metazoa > Chordata > Mammalia > Primates > Cebidae > Saimiri > Saimiri boliviensis. Next base: position 3,653,409 of record NC_133453.1, read on the forward strand.
TCCCAGAGAGGTGGACGGACAAAAGCAGGGGAAGAGGGGAGCGAACCCCCACCCACCAGTCAGTGCTGTGAGGGACCCCATAGACCAGAGGTGGGCTGGTGACAGAGATGGCTGCTCAAAGGCAGGGAACAGCGTCCCAGCAAGGGCTCTGCCTGGGACAGCAAGCCGTTGTCTCCAGAACAGAGGGGCCTGGTGTGGCGGGTGTAGAGTGCAGAGCGAGAAGGTGCAGGGACAGATTGGTAGCCCTGCAGGCCTGGCCACGGGGCAGACGCCGTGAAGCTCTGAGGGAGGGGCGATGGTCTGACCAGCCTGTGGAGTGGCCATCCTGTGGGCGTGTCAGCAGTGACAGCAGCAGGCCCCCGGGAGGCCATGGCAGCATCCAGGGCCCTTGGTCTAGGGTTGGCCGCCATGAAAACAGACATGAGGCAGGTCCTGGGTGTATTTTGGAGTCCAGACAGACAGGACTGGTGTGGCATGAGAGGCAGGGGACGATGACAACGAAGGACTGAGGGCACCTCCTGGACTTCAGAGCTGAGAACCTGGATACTGGGAGGTGCCCAGGTGGGAAGAGGGTGGAGGAGACATGTTTTGTGGTGGGACATGTTTTGGACTCAGAGGAATGGGCCTCCCAGGAGATGGGCCAGGGCCTGCCTAAGATGTCAAGTTCAAAGGCAGGAGCACAGGCTAGCATCACAGTGACAGGACAGATCCACGAGGGTGCAGGGGAGGCTGCCAGCACACAACCAAGGCAGAAAGGAACAGGGGGGAAAGCACGCAGGGGAGGTATGTGTAGGATGGAGTCCAGGCTGGGTGGCGGAGAGGGGCTATCTAGAGCACTGGTGGGATCAGAGTCTCGGTGCTGGGGCTGAGACCGAGCCTTGGCACTTCTGCTGTTACGGGTACAGATGCAACTCCAGAAGCATGGAGGTAAGGGGGTGGGGGGCTTCGAGCATTGTGAGCTGAGGCTCTAGTTAGGAAGCTGCTACATGATTCCCTTCTGGCAGGGGGGATAGTCAGGACTCAGCGAGTTTAAGTGACCTGACCCATGGCACATGGCAAGTGAAGTTTCGAGCCAGGATTTGAACCCTGGATATTTCAAAGCCTGTGGACCACATCACTACTTCATCATTCGGGTTAATATGAGCAGGTACTGGACTCCACTTAAAATGCACTCTTCCGGCCGCGCGTGGTGGCTCACTCCTGTAATCCCAGCACTTTGGGAGGCCAAGGTGGGTGGATCACTTGAGGTCAGGAGTTCGAGACCAGCCTGGCCAACATGGTGAAACCCTGTCTCTACTAAAATTACAAAAATTAGCCAGGCCTGGTGGTGCATGCCTATAGTCCCAGCTACTCAGAGGCTGAAGTGGGAGAATCTCTGGAACCCAGGAGGCAAAGGCTGCAGTGAGCTGAGATTGCACCACTGCATTCCAGCCTGGGTGACAGAGTGAGACTCCATAACAAACAAACAAAAAACACACTCTTCCTTCTAGTAAATGTAGCCTTAGTTATCACTGTTAAGAATATAATTTTGAATATTCTAAGTAACAGGGAATCCGTGCACTCTTCGCAAGGCCTGGCCTCCAGGGGCCCAAGCCCTTTCTTCTGTACTGGGGATACTAAGGCAGACATGGCCAGGAGCCCCTCCAAAGGGGAAGCAGGAGGTGGGGCATCCATCATAGACACTGCAGAGAAACATCAGATGGAGGACCTAAAGCTGTCAGGGACAGAGTGCGGCAGCAGGGGACAGGGGGACCGGTGTAGCTGTAGTTCATGGAGGGCTGTTTGAAGAAAGTGGGCTTTGAGCAGAGGCCTCCTGCAGAGCGGGGGAATGGCCCGAGATGCAACCAGGACCCCTGCCTTCACATGGCAAAACCTGAGCCTGGTTACTGTCACAGACGCAGGACAGGGCCTGGTGCAGGGCAGGTGCAGGGCCTGGTGCAGGTGCTGCACTGGCCATGATGCCTCACACCCCCACAGACCTATCGGGGACTGAGAGTTGATGGTATAGGGGCCGCCGACACCTTTGGGAATGTGTGAACCTGTGGCCTGACGCTTCACCTCTGCTGTAACGGTACCACTGTTTCTCGTATCAGAAGAGACAGAGACAAGGAGTCTTTTCCTTTCAAAGGCTAAGCCAGTGCCGCTACTCCACAGATCTGAGTAAGTACAGCTCTCCAGGCTGATAAATAAGATTCTAGGCTTTTTCTTGTCAGTCCGCTTATGAGATCATGAATATGATCTCCCTAAAGTCCCAGATTCCTACTAGAGCTGCTGGGGAAACTGACGCCAAAGCAATCAACTTATCCTCTCAAGGTCACCAGGGCTCACCTTCCCAAGGCCAGCAATCATTGGGGTGTTCTCTGTCCTGTAAGAAACAAGGAATTAAGCAAGAATAAACAAATGTCTCAGGAAGGACTCCTGTCTCCATGAAAGTCACTGTGTTGAAATAAAAACACTCCATCTTTCCTGAGCATGAGCCCTGTGGCTTATCTCAATGGCAGCTGCAGGCCCCAGAAACCTCCCCTGCCGAGTTTTCACTTGTCCTGGCCCAGTGAAGACCAACAAGGCCCACTGTGGGTGACAAGTGTCGGGTGTTCACTTTGACAATTCTATCTGGATCCTGTTCCTAAAAAAAGCACTCTTCCTCCTGCAGGCCCCATGGCACAGCTCTCTTTGGTTCTCACTGCCAAACAGGGATGATATGGGACAGGGGAGAACCCTTTGTTTTCAAGATTTCAGGCCTCAGTAAACGTGTGTGTGTGTGTGTGCGTGTGTGTGCGCACTCAAAGGAGATGTGCAAGAGACCCTAAAGACAATGCCTTGTATACTCTGACCTAAAAACTGAACAGAACTTATTACTTATTTCCAGAAAAAAAATAAGAACACAAAAAATTAATAATTTCTCAATTTTTTTTTTTTTTTTTTGAGATGGAGTCTCACTCTGTCACCCAGGCTGGAGTGCAGTGGCACACAGCAACCTCTGCCTCTTGGGTTCAAGCAATTCTCTTACCTCAGCCTCCTGAGTAGCTGGGATTACAGGCGTGTGCCACCACGCCAGGATTTTTGTATTTTTAGTAGAGATGGGGTTTCACCATGTTGGCCAAGATGGTCTCAAACTCCTGACCTCGTGATCTGCCTGCCTTGGCCTCCCAAAGTGCTGGGATTACAGGCATGAGCCACCACGCCCCGTCCAATAGTTTCTTAAGTTTGCCTGAACAAAGTTTTCTTAACCCTCTGGACCTGGCTATTGCTTGTTTACCGGCAGATATTTTTTCTGCGCCCTCACCAGCATTTGCTGCTGTCTCTATTATTTTTGCCATTCTGATAAGTGCTGTTGGGTGGTGTCTGGTGGTTTTAATTTGCATTTCCCTAATAACTAGTGCTGTTGAAAATCTTTTCCTATGCTTGTTACCTGGGTCTCCTCTTTGGTGAAATGTCTGTTTTTTTTTTTTTTTTTTTGTCTATTTTGATTGAATTTTTTGTTATTTTTGCTGCTGAATTTTGTGAGTTCTTGATATATTCTAGATACTATTCCGTTCTCTCGTCATTTGAAAATATTTTTTCCTAGTATGTAGCTTATCTTCTCATCTTCTTAATATGGTCTTTCCCAAAGCAAAAGCTTTGAATTCTAATGAAGTCTAATTTATCAATTTTTCCTTTTATGGATGCTTTTGGTGTCACCTCTAAGAACTCTCTGCCTAGTCCTAGAACTTGAAGATTTTCTCCTATTTTTAAATGGTTTTATCGCTTAAGTTTTACATTTAATTTCATAATCTATTTTGAGTTAATATTTTCTAAGGTATAAGACAGGGTTAGCTGGGCATGGTGGCACGTGCCTGTAATCCTAGCTACTCAGGAGGCTGAGGCAGGAGAATTGCCTGAACCCAGGAGGCGGAGGTTGCGGTGAGCCGAGATCGCGCCATTGCACTCCAACCTGGGTAACAAGAGCGAAACTCCGTCTCGGAAAAAAAAAAAAAAAAAAAAGAAAGAAAAAAAAAGACAGGGTTGTCTAATCCTTTGGCTTCCCTAGGCCACACTGGAAGAATTGTCTGGGGCCACATATAAAATACACTAATGATAGCTGATGAGCTTTAAAAAAGAATCACCAAAAACAAACCAAAAGAAAACCCACAATGTTTTAAGAAAGTTCATGAATTAGTGTTGGGTCATATATTCAAAGCTGTTGTGGGTCGCATGCAGCCTGCAGGTGGCAGGTTGGACAAGCTTTATGTAGTACTTGGGTCAAGCTTCATTTTTTTGCCTATGGTTGTCTAACTGCCTTGGCACCATCTGCTTTAAGCCTAACTTTCATCTGAATTGATTTGCATCTCCTGCAGTTGTATCTGCACCTGTAACTCATATGAGCCTATTTCTGGTTGGGTCTATTCTCCTCCATTGATCTACATGCGGGGATTTTGATAGAAATTGTATATCAATTTGGAGAGAACTGACATCTTTGGAATGTAGAATCTTCCAATCCATGAACATAGTATGTGTCTCTGCTTAAATCTTCTTTGATTTCTCTCATCCACATTATATTATTTTCAGCATATAAGTCCCTTATATTTTGCTAGTTTATATCAGAGTAATTGTGTTTCGGTGTAAATGGTATTACATTTTTAATATTACTGTCCATCTGTTCATTACCATTATGTAAAAATAAGACAGATTTTTGTATGTTTATTTTGTGTCCTGCAACCTTGCTATACTCACTTATTAGTTCTAGGAGTTCTCTTGTCCATTCCTTGGGATATTTACAGATAGTCGTGTGATCTGATTAGCAACAGTGTCACCTCTTCCATTCTGATCTGTATGCCTTTTGCTTCCTTTTCTTGCCTTACTGCACTGCCTGGAACTTCCAGCATTATGTTTGGATAAGTGTGGTAACAGTGGACATCCCTGCTTTGTTCTCCCAACCACAGGAGTAAAACATTCAAGCTTTTGCCACTGAGTATGATGTTAGCTGTAGGTTTTATGCAGATGTTCAAGTTGAGAAAGTTCCCCACGAATCCTATGATTCTGAGTTGTTTAACATGAACGGCTGAATTTTGTCAAAGGCTTCTGCTGCATCAAATATGATCATGTTATCTTCTTTATTCATTAGCTTGTTAATATGGTGGATTACATTGATTGAATTTTTTTTTTTTTTTTTTTTTTTTTTTTTTTTTTTAGGTAGAGTTTTGCTCTTGTTGCCCAGGCTGGAGTGCAGTGGCACGATCTAGGCTCACCACAACCTCCGCCTCCCAGGTTCTTCTGCCTCAGCCTTCCAAGTAGCTGGGATCACACGCCTGGCTAATTATGTATTTTTAGTAGAGACAGGGTTCCTCCATGTTGGTCAGGCTGGTCTCGAATTCCCAACTTCAGGTAATCCGCTGCCTCAGCCTCCCAAAGTTCTGGGATTACAGGCATGAGCTACCAAGCCCAGCCCATTGATCGAATTTTTTTATTTTTGTAGAGATGGTCTTGCAGTTTACCTAGGCTGGCCTTGAACTCCTGGCCTCAAGTGAGCCTCTCGCTTTGGCATCCCAAAGTACTGGGAGATTACAGGCATGAGCCACCACACCCTGTCTTGATTGCATGCCTTGATCGCATTTTTTTCTTTTTTGAGACATCTCAGCTCACTGCAATCTCTGTTTCCCAGGTTCAAGTGATTCTTGTGCCTCGGCCTCCCAAATAGCTGGGATTACAGGCACTTGCCACCATACCTGGCTAATTTTTGTATTTTTAGTAGAGACAAGGTTTCACCATGTTGGCCAGGCTGGGCTTGAATTCCTGACTTCAAGTGATCTGCCTGCTTTGGTCTCCCAAAGTTCTGGGAATACAGGCGTGAGCCACCATGCCTGACTCTAGACTTCATTTTGAATATTGAACCAGTCTTGCATCTGTGGAATAAATGCCACTTGGTCACAGTGTATCATTCTTTTTTTTCTTTTTTTTTGGGACAGAGTCTTACTTTTTCACCCAGACTGGAGTGCAGTGGTATGATCATGGCTCACTGTGGCCTCAACCTTCCAGGATCAAGCAATCCTCCTATCTCAGCCTCTCAAATGACTGGGACTATAGGCCTGTGCCACCACATCTGGCCAATTTTTAAATTTTTTGTAGAGGGGTCTCACTATGTTGCTCAGCCTGGTCTTGAGCTCCTGGGCTCAAGTAACCCTGACCTCCCTGGCTCAGCCTCCCAAAGTGTTGAGATTACAGGCGTGAGCCACCACACCCAGCTGTGTATACTTTTTATGTATTGCTGAATTCTATTTGTAAACATTTTGTTAAACATTTTTTGCATTGAAATTCATGAGGATGGGGGGTGAGTGGGGGCAAAAATAAAGAAAAAAAAAAAACAACCCAGGAAATGCATGAGGATGTTGGTCTACGGAAGTTTTTTTTGTACTGTCTTTATCTGGTTTTAGTATCAGGATAATAGTTTCTTGAACTGGGAAGTTGTCCTTCCTCTTTATTTTCTGTAAGAAACTGTGTAGAAATGTTAATTCTTCTTTAAACAAAGAATTATTTGGTAGAATTCTCTAGTGAAGCCATTGGGCCTGAAGACTTCTCTTTAGGGAGTTTTTTTTTTTTTTTTTTTCTTTTTTGTCTCTCATAAAATAGACTTTAAACCAACTCTTTAGGGAGTTTTAAAGCTATTTCCTATTGGTTAGTTATTCAAATGATCTCTTTTATTTCAAGTGAGTTGTGGTAGTTTGTGTTTTTTGAGGAAGTGGTCAGTTTCATCTAAGTTTGTCAACTTCATATGTGTAGAGTTATTTGTAGCATTCCCTTATTATCCTTTTGACGGTTGCAGGGCCTGGAGTGATACTCCTTGTTTCATTCCTGATGTTATAGCTTCTCTGTTTTTTGGTCAGTCTTGCCAGAGGTCTGTCCTGGGCTCAAGCAATCCTACTGCGTATCTCAGCCTCCCACGTAGCTGAGACCACCACACCCAGCTAATTTTTTTTATTGTTTGTGAAGACAGGATTTCACCATGTTGCTCAGACTGGTCTTGAACTCCTGGCCTCAAGCAATCCACTTGTCTTGGCCTCCCAAAGTGCTGGGATTAGAAATGTGAGCCACCACACCCAGTTAATGTTGTCTTTTTAAAAAACAGACAAGGTCTTGCTCTGTTGCCCAGGCTGGAGTGCAGTGGTGTGCTCACAGCTCACTGCAAACTCAAACTTTGGGGCTCAAGTGATCCTTCCCCCTCAGCCTCCTTAGTAGCTGGGACTACAGGCATGCACTGCTATGCCCAGCTAATTAAAAAGATTTTTTTTAGAGATGATATCTTACTATGTTACCCAGGCTGGTCCTGAACTCCTGACCTCCAGCAATCCTCCTGCCTTGGTCTCCCAAAGCACTGGGATTATAGGTGTGAGCCACTGTGCCAGCTTGTGTTGTAATTTTGCCAGTTCCAGTGAAACACAGACCTCATCTCCTTTTATGTTCATTTACCTTTGCCTTTCTATAATTATTTTTTTGTTTTGAGATGGAGTCTCACTCTGTCACCCAGGCTGGAGTACAGTGGTGCCATCTCAGCTCACTACAACTTCCGCCTCCCGGGTTCAAGTGCTTCTCCTGCCTCAGCCTCCTAAGTAGCTAGGACTACAGGTGCGTGCCACCATGACTCGCCCAATTATCTTAAATATTTCCTTTATGTACATTTTGAGCCACGTCAGATATTGCTACGATTTTTGCTTATGCTATCAAACATAATTCAGAGAACTCTAGGGGAGGAGGGAAGCCTATTGCATTTGGTGACAAATCCTTAAGTTTTCCTTCATCTGAGAATGATTTGATTACTTCCTCATTCCTGAAAGATACATTCACTGGGTACAGGATTCTGGCTTGACACTTTTTTTTGAGTACTTGAAAAATATTATGTCCCTTTATTCTGGTCTTTCTGGTGTCTGCTGAGAAATTCACTCTCATTCAAATTCTTTTTCCCTTACTGGTCAAGTGTCATCTTTCTCTGACTGTTTTCAATAATTTTCTCTCCTTTTTAGAAGTCTAATGATGTGTCTTTGGCAGGGATTTCTTTGGGTTTATCCTATTTGGGGTTTGTTCAGTTTCTTGATTCTGTATGTTTATGTGTCTTGCCAAATTCAGTAATTTTTTCTTTTTTCTTTTTTTTTTTTTTTTTTGAGAGAGAGTCTTGCTCTGTGGCCCAGGCTGGAGTGCAGTGGTGCGATCTTGGCTCACTGCTACTTCCGACTCCCAGGTTCAAGCGATTTTCCTGTCTCAGCCACCCAAGTAGCTGGGATTACAAGCAAGTGCCTCTATGCTCAGCTAATTTTTGTATTTTTAGTAGAGACAGGGTTTCACCATGTTGGTTAGGCTGGTCTCGAACTCCCGACCTCGTGATCAGCTTCCCAAAGTGCTGGGATTACAGGTGTGAGCCACCGCATCTGGCCAAATTCAGGAAATTTTTTAGTCATTATTTCTTCAAGGACTTTTGCAGCCTGTCATCTTCTCTCTTCCAGGGATTTCAGTGAAACGAATGTTATATCATGTGTCATCTCACTGGTCCCTGAAGCTCTACTTTAAACCCCATTCTAGTTCTCTGTGATCTGGATTTCTATTGCTCTGTCTTTCGGTGCATAGATTTCTTTCCTCGTTCTCCCTCTTCTTCTGTTAAGCCCATCCACTGGGCTTCATATTTTGGCTACTGTAGTTGTTAGTGCCACAATTTCCAATCTCCATCTGGTTCTTCTTTCACATTGTCTTTCTCTTTGCTGACACTTTCACTTGTTTCAAGTGTGTTCACAATTTCTCACTGAAGCATTTCTACTGTGTCTGCTGTGAAATATTTGTTAGATCATTTTAATATCATCATCTCAGTGCAGGCATATATTATTTTTCATTCAGTGTGAGATCTTTCTAGCTCTTGGTAGCATGAATGATTTTCACTGGAAACCTGGACATTTTTTCCTTACGTTATTAGAGTCTAGATCTTAGTCAAGCTTTCTGGTTTTGCTGGCTTTTTCTGACACTGCACTGGCAGGAGTATGCCACTCGTATTCCTGCCAAGTAAAGTAGAAGCCTAAGTTTCCTTTTATTTTTTGAGACAGAGTCTTGCTCTGTCACCAGGCTGGAGTGCAGTGGTGCTATCTCGGCTCACTGCAGCCTCTGCGTCCCGGGTTCAGGCAATTTTCCTGCGTCTGCCTCCCGAGTAGCTGGGATGAGAGGTATACGCCGCCACACCTGGCTAATTTTTATATTTTTAGTAGACACAAGGTTTTGCCATGTTGGCCAGGATGGTCTCAAACTCCTGACCTCAAGCAATCTGCCCATCTCGGCCTCCCAAAGTGCTGGGATTATAGGCATGAACCACTGCGCCCGGCCGATGTCTAGATTTCTTACTTGGCTGGTGCTGACAGCCAACGGGAGGATGCTCCTTGTGACTGACACATGTGGGTCCAAGATCCCTATATATGGTCTCTGCTGACACCATGGGGACGGTGTCTCATGACTGGCTGGTGGGGATGGAAGTCCTGGATCTCTACCCGGCCTACTTGACACACCCGGCGAGGGTGTGGAGTGCCTCGTGACAGCCTGTATTGGTGGAAGTCTGGGTTTCCCGCTGAATCTTGGCCAGCGTTGATAGGTGTGGCAGCACAACTATTCTGTAGTGCCTGGCGGGAGTAAAGCAGCTGTTGTCTAAAGGTCTTCTGTCTTGCTAGGCCGCTCCTTTCCTGGTCCGCTGGCTGGAAAGGACAGGCTTTGGTTGGGCATTTTTGTGTCTGCCCTTCCTGGCATTTCAGGTTTGCCAGCTTCCTCAGCACTGTGTGGGATACACAAAGCAAAAAGAAAACCCAGGGAACTCATCCCCATGCTGCTGTTTCTCTCTTCGTAAGAAGTTTCTAACCAAAAGTGTAGTGGGGACAACAAGTAATTTCCCAGTTAACATGTCACTATACATAGAGGGGACACAGGAGCTATCAGAAAGAAGACCGGGGTGCTTCCGTGTGGCCCTGCTGATCCCTGAAGTTAAAACAGCAGCAGGCCTCAGCTACGAAGGGTCCAACAGTTCCTTCTCCAGTGGGCTGGGCCAAAATTACAGGGGGAATTGGATGCTTTGAAGCAGTTAAAAGAAACGGAGATTCCCTTCATTGCTTTCAATCATTTCCAGAGAGACTGCAGGTCCCGTGAGTCCTCAGCGTAAAATCAGTCAGTGTAGCCAGCTGTGTCAAAGTAGCAGCATGGACTCTGCTACAGAGCCCCACGAGACAAAGAAACGGTGCCATGGTTCTTTACAATGTCACTGCTCTACAGACAGATGACACGGCCAGTAGGTCTGAGACTTTCACTTTCTGCCTTACCCTGGCCTGAAATTCTGTTCTTGTCCACCTCCAAACAGCATAGGGTAGAGAAGGGTACATTCACCAAGTCCTCGGACATAAAGTGCGCCAATCCTGGGACCATAAAACTGGAAGGAAAAGTTAGCCATTTATTCAACCAGAACTTTCCAACGACCTACTCTGTATACGTGCTAAGTGCTTAAGGCACACAGCAGATATACTCTGCAATGCACAGTCCTGCTGCTTCCTTGTGGTGCCTCTACGTGCCACCGCTTTTGACAGAGAGTCAGAAAAGCCTTAAGGGGGAGGGTGGAACCCCAGCCTAGGAGGCAGCGCTGGTGCGGACGCGTTCCCAGCTCTGCGGCAGGCAGAGCTCCCCCGCACATCCTGTAACAGGACATGTAAAAGGATCTCAAATCGTAAGAATCACAGGTAAAAAGAAAAAGAGAAGGCATACATAGAGGGGCTGGAGCCAGCGCCTGCCCAGGGCTTTTCCTGCAAATGATTCCATGCTCCCAATGGACACAATGCGAAACTCAAGTGGCACACTGTCAGGCCAGCACAGACATGCCTTTGGAAACCAGCTGAGGACTGTGCTTCAAAACTGAGTACTAAAAATATTTCAGGCCCTGGTTAGTGGCCAGAGGATGTGCAAACTTTTCCAAAGGGTCTTTACTGTTAACTGTTTTCCCCAGACCCCACCTTAAAGATGGTTGCTGAGCTGTTGCTGAGGAGCTGCATCTGGATTGAGGTGGAGAAAACAACCATTTCCTGAACCCACACCTTCCGCCCCACGCCCTCTGCAGAGACACCTGCTGCCTGGCCAGACCCTCGGCCTCCCTCTCCCTGCAGACCCCAATGTCTCCTCCCCTAGCTTCGCCTACCGCCCCAACCCTGCCCCATCATCCCTGTCACGGCATTCGTCCTGGCACGCTGGCCATGTGGGGCTCCCCCCTTAAAGCTCCTGAGGACAGAGATCCCGGGTTGCTCCTCACAGTGCCCCCAGCGCCTGGCTGACAGTGGGCAGTGAGGCTTACGGGACCGAGGACTGAAGAGCCACCTGCGCAGCAGGCTCCGCCCAGAGGGAAGCCTCTGCCACATACCTTGTGCCCCACGATTGTAAGGAAGTCCACGCCCAGCTCCTGCACATCCACGCGCCGCTTCCCCAAGGCCTGTGCGGCATCCGTGTGCACAAGGATGGGAGGCAGCCCGGCTGCTGCCCGTTCCTGGTTCAGGGCTCTCATGCGCCGGCTGATTTCAGGGACGGGCTGACGGGGAAAGGAGACAGTTGAGTATGCTGCTCCGATTTGATGAAAACAGAATGAGAGAAATCAGGAGTAGGGAGCACAGGCCGAGTGTTATCAAACTGAACAGAGAAATGGCAGAGGCCAGAGCTGGGAAACCTGAGACACCACGAGATTCGAAGCCCCTGTTCTTCCCCATGAGCTCTCCTTAAAGGGAAACAGAGGCCGACTCACCATGACGACGCCGGTCTCGTTGTTGGCCAGCATGATGCTCACGAGGCGCGTGGTCGGGCGGACGGCTGCGAGGATGTCGTCCACCTCTGCCTGCCCGCTCGCCTTGGACACCGGGACGAAGGTGACTGCTGGGAAACAAACACAAGTGCCCAAGTGAGCTGCACACACGGATTCCTCTCGAAACTTCATTCCAACAGAGCTTAACCAAACTGTTTTCCGCAACTATCAAAGCCATTTCCTGTCCAAGTTCAGAAGACGATAAAGAACATAAGCCGCCCGTCAGCGCTGTCCGGCGTTTCAGTGGGAACGCGTCTAACGCGGCTGCGGGGAATCTGTGTGGTGGAACCTACATGCCTTTCTGCTTCTATGGGGCCCAAAGGGGAAGCGGCAACAGGGACACAGGCTCTTGCTGTAGGCGAGTGTCCTAGCGCACTGCGCCTCACTGCCAAGTGCTCGGCACCGGGCCAGTGCTGACGGAGCTGCTCCTGTGCACCAGATGATCCATCTCCTACTGCAGATGGAAAATGGGCAGAGGTGACTACATTGTTCAGCTCTAGTCCTTTTAGTTTAAAATGGTGAAAAACAAATGTATCCACTGCCTGCTCAGGGTCCTACTGAAATGAAAGAGTAAACAACTACTTCTCAGAGTAAGAATCAAATCAAAACAACATCAACAAAGGGTATTTGGCCAGGCGCAGTGGCTCACTTTGGGAGTAATTTGGGAGGCAGAGGTGGGCAGACTGCTTGAGCCCAGGGGTTCAAGACCAGCCTAGGCAACATAGAGAGACCACTGAGATCATGCCACTGCACACCAGCCTGGGTGACAGAGTAACACACTGCCTTAAAAAAAAGGGAGTGGGGAGTGGTATAAAGACTAGCAATTTGGAGGAGTCCCTAAAATGTAGAAAGACGATGGCATTAGATTAACAGGGAAAAATCACTGAGAACACTTAAAGGCAAATCTGAAAGGATCCAGTGGTCACCCAAGTACAGGGTGGACAGCGGGAAGCGCAGGGCAGGGGCCAACTACCAAGGCCAGCAGAGGTCCCAACGTGCGAGCCTCAGACCGAGACAGCGCCGCATGCCCAGAGAGGAATGGCAGGCACAAGGCGGGCTCCCCGGATGGGGGAAGGGGCTCAAAAAGGGGAAGGAGACTGAGGTATCTGCTCGGCGACTCAGAGGAGCAAAGCAAAGGCAGCTCCATCCAGGGAAGCCACAGAGAAAAGTGGGCGGGGTCTTCCGGGCTTACCAGGCTCTGCTGCCACCACCTTATGCAGAGCCCACCGTGGGCCCTCCCTTCCTAAGAGACACCTCCTCGGGAAATGCATTGAGAATTGGAGATGAACCCTCCTTAGCCCCTACATCAAACAACGAAATGCTTCATCCATTCACAGGGACAATCCAGGATGCCCCAAGCCCGAGGAAGAACCAGGATGAACAGGTAAATGACTGATTGTAGATCACACAGAAGCAATCCCAGGGCCAAGAAAACTAAAAAAAATTCTAACTGATATCTTCGGAGATATTCAAGATGTTCAAGATACTTAGGTTCTGCAGAAAAATAATTATGTTCATGAAATAAATGTCCATTATCAGCCTTTCATTTATTCAACTATAAAGAAATAATAATTAAAACATAGTTACAAAATAAAATGTAATTATTTTAAAACCTAACCATCATAAAGCTTAACCATAAAAACATATTTGGCCAAAGCAGACTGAAAAGAGGAGGAGAGGGGATAACGGACAGGTGCGCTCATTTCCTCCTCTCCGTCAGCGACTCATCATCTCGCAAGTTGATAATTTAGGAAATCCAGGTTAAAATACAGTATTTAAAAAGCAACAGGGGAGGAATGGTTTCCAGAATGGTCAAGGCATGCCACCTCCTCCCTCTCCAGCACAGCAGCCACAACTGGTGAAACAATCAACCACTTACAGTCGCTGGAAATTACAGCCTCAGGGCACACAGCAAGTGAAGAAACATTTATTCAAGAAAATCAAGGAAATCTAGATGAGAACAGTGAGTCTATGGCACCTGAGCCCATCCAGCTCAGTGTGATGCAAGCTCCACTCAGCTGGGCATTGCCCGCCAAGGGATTCTCTCTACCCAGGCACCGGTTAAGGGCTACGGCACAGACGGGCAGCTGCCGGCACCTCTCACCCCACCTCCCAGGTCCAAGTTGCAGGGGCTAAGCTCCAGGAGGGGGAGGCCGGGAGGTGGGGCTCTCTCCCTTCCTCCAGCCCCCACCACAGTGGGGAGGCTCTAGCACAGGGGTCGCAGCCCAGGTGGCCAGGGCTGGTGCACTGACTGCCCTCACTCCAGAATAGATGAGCTGAGAAGCCCACAGCTATCGCCTTTACACAGCGCTCTGCCTGTAGTGTGCGTGTGGAACAGGGGCACTCGGAGACAAGCGGGCGACAGGCCCTGCCCCACTCTCCAGGGAAGTGACTGAGAGATTTTGCCAAGGGTGAGATAGAACAAGGAGTTCTAAAGCTCTCTGCAAAAGAAGTGACTTTATTCAGAACAGAGTGTGGGGAAGTTCAAGCCCAAGGGTGGAGACCCAGATGGCAACTGAGAAGCTGGTAGTTCAATGACAGCAAAAAGCTAAACCGCAGGCCAACCAGATTACCAGAGAGATCCAGGGAAGATTCTAAGAAGAGCCCTCCAGGGTGAGAACAAACTCCCAAGACTTCACAAAAATGATACTGCGAAGGACCCCAGATGTAACCAGGTTAGACTCTGGAGGAATTTATGCCCCAGAGTGTTGTCAAAAATAACAGAGCCGTCAGTTCACAATTAGGGGAGCCTAACAGCCAGGCAGACAGCTGAACAGAGAAACCAGGGACAGGAACAGCCAAGAGAGTCCCTCTTGCCCATTGTCACCTCGAGTGAGCCAGTGAGCGTGCACTTGCCAAGGCTGCGCCACTTGCCAAGGCTGCGCCCTGAGGCTTGTGAAGTCAGAAGCTTCACGATGCCGGGAAAACATACCTCATTAAAACAGCTCAGCCAGGCCACCAGACAGACAAGCAAGCAACAAAAACTACTAGGGCAGACAGGAAGAGGGGAATCCGTATCCAGGGTCTTTAAAATATATGACCTGACAAGTACAGTTTTCAACAAAAAGTAACAAGATGTGCAAAGAAACAGGAAAGCGTGGAAAAGCAGGAAAAAAGGCAAGTGACAGAAACTGCCTGTGACCATGCTTAAAGAGATAAAGAAAAGTATGATGACAATGGCTCATCAAATAGAGTCCTCAAGATAAATGAGAGAGAAATTATGAAAAAGAACCAAAAGGAAATTCTGGAGTTGGAAAGTACAATTGATATAAAGAATTCACTGGAGGGGCTCAACAGTATATTGGAACTGACAGAAAATACATTCAGTCCACATTAAGGTAGATTTACAGAGATCATGCAATCCAAATACAAGAGAGGAAAAACATGAGAAGGACAAACAGAGCCTCAGAGAAATGTGGGATACCATAAGGCACCAAATATGGAAAACAGTAATAGCAGACGGGCAGGAGCAAAAGAAAGGGGCAGAAAACGTCTCTGAAGAACAATGGCTGAAAATGTCCCAAATTGATGGAAAACATTAACTGACATACCCAAAAGGCTCAATGAATTCCAGGTAGGATAAAACACAAAGACATTCACTCCCAGGTAGGATAAAACACAAAGACACATGATAATGAAAATGTTGAAAGACAAAGACAAAGGAAATGTATTGAAATTAGCAGGAGAAAAATCACACGTCATATCTAAGTGAACTCCAGTAAGATTAACAGTTGAACTCTCAACAGAAACAATGATTAGATGGCCAGTATGCTGATATTCAAGTGCTGAAAGAAAAAGAGTCAACCAAGAATCTTATATCTAAAAAAACTATCTTTCAAAAATGGTGGCAAAATAGAGATTCCAAGATAAACAAAAACAGAGAAAAGACATTGCTAGTAGCCTGCCTGCCTTATAAGAAATACAAAAGGAAGCTCCTCAGGCCAAAAGCAAGTAACGCCAGGCAGGAATGTGAATCCACATGAACAAAAACAAGGAGGACAGCAAAGGGAATTATTTAATTATAAAAGGCAGTATATAGCCAGGTGTGGTGGCAGGTGCCTGTAGTCCCAGCTATTTGAGGGGCTGAGACAGGAGAACTGCTTGAACCTGGGAGGTGGAGACTGCATGAGCTGAGATTGTGCCACTGTACTCCAGCCTGGGTGACAGAGAGAGATCCCATCTCAAAAAACATAAAGGAAAAATACAGTAGTGTAACTGTACATTGTTTCTCTTAACTGATTTAAAAGCAACTGTATAAAATAACACATATATAATTATGCTGTTAGGGCCGTGACACACAGTATTTGATAATAGCACAAAGGAGGTGGGAGAGAGCAGAACCATCTTGGATTAAGGAAAGGACACCAGATGGTAATGCAGATCCATGGAACAAATGAAGATCATGTGAAAAGGCAGCTAAGAAGGCTACTCGAACACAATGTATAAATATATGCTTGCTCTTTCTTCCCTTAGCTTCCTTAAAAGACAAAAAATTGGCCAAGTGCAGTGGCTCATGCCTGTAAGCATTTCGGAAGGCTAAAGCAGAAGGATCACTTGAGCCCAGGAGTTCAAGACCAGCCTGGGCAGCATAAGGACACCCCGTCTGCACAAAAAATAAAAATTAGCAGGGTATATTGAAATGTGCCTGTAGTCCAAGCTACTAGAGCGGCTGAGGTGGGAGAATCACTTGAGTCTGGGAGGTTGAGGCTGCAGTGAGTTGTGACTGTGACACCAAACTCCAGCCTGGGTGACAGGGTGGGAACTTGTCTCAAAACAAACAACAACAACAACAACAACAAACAAACAAACAAAAAACAGACATGAAACTAACTAAAATGATATTTGTGGCTGGGTACAGTGGCTCATGCCTGTAATTCCAGCATTTTGAAAGGCCAAGATGGGCAGATCACTTGAGGCCAGGAGTTCAAGACCAGCCTGCCCAAATGGAGAAACCCTGTTTCTACTAAAAATACAAAAATTAGCAGGACATGGAAGTGCACATCTGTGATCCCAGTTACTTGGGAGGCTGAGGCACAAGAATTGCTCAAGCCTGGGAGGCGGAGGTTGCAGTAAGCTGAGATTGTGTCACTGCATTTCAGCCTGGGAGACAAGACTCTGTCTCAAAACAAACAAAAGATTTCAAGTCATAACATCATAACTAATCTTTCACCTTAAGACACTGGAAAAAAAAGGAGCAAACCAAACCTAAAACAAGTAGAAGGAAAGAATAACCTATTTATGCCTAGTGTTCCATTATTGGGACACTAAGCTTGTGGGAATTATTTATATCCTACTGCTCAAGGTTATTGTCAAATTTTTCGCACACATAAAAGTATAACCTCTATTATTAATCTTTGGCATAAATGGCTTAATAAAGATTAGAGTGGAAGTTAATAAAATAGAGAATACAAAAATAATGGAAAAATCAAAAGTTAGTTCTTTAAATAGAGTTTTAAAAAAGATAAATCTTCAGTTAAATTGACCAAGAGGAAAAAAAGAATAAAATTACTAAAATCATGAATGAAAGGGATATATACATCTTAGAGAAATAAAAAAGGATTACTAGAGTCTACAATAAACAATGGTATGTCAATAAAATTAGATAACGAATGAAATGCACAAATTCCTAGAAGTACACAAACAACCAAAAATGACTCAAAAGAGATAGAGAGCCTGAACAGACCTATAAAAAGTAAAGAGACTGAATCAGTAACTTAGAAATTCTCCACAGAGAAGCCCATGCCCAGATGTTGCCACTGGCAAACTCTATTGAATATTTAAAGAAAAATGAATACCAAGTCTTCACAAACCCTTCCAAAAAACAGGAGAGGAGGGATCACTTCCCATGATTTATATGAGGCAAATTTAACCCAGACACTAAACTAGACAAAGACATCACAAGAGAACTACAGACTAATACCTCTTATGAATACTGACAGAAAAGTCTTCAGCAAAATACTAGTGGACAAAATCTAAAAACATATGAAAAGGATTAAATGGTGTAACATCCAAAAATCAGTTAAGGTAATACAAAATTACAAACAGAAGAAAGAATAAAAACTCACACGATCACCTCAATAAATGCAGAAAAAGTGTTTAACAAAATCCAACACCCCTTTCATGATAAAAACACCCAACAAACCAAACACAGAAGGGAACTTCCTCACCCTGATAAAGGGCATCTATGAAAAATCCACAGCTAACATTATACGAAATTATGCAAGAATGAATGCCTTCCCTTACAATTAGCAGCAAGATAAAGATATCCACTTTGGCCACTTCTACTCAACATTGTACCGGAGGTCCTAGCCAAGGCAATTAGACAAGAAAATAAAATTAAAGGAAAACAGTTGGACAATAAGAAGTAAAACTATCTCTATTTGTAGATGATATGACCTTCTATATAGAAAATCCTAAGGAATCCATTAAAAAAACAATTAAAACTAACAATTAGGCTGGGTACAGTAGCTCATTCCTATAACCCCAGCACTTTGGGAGGCCAAGGTGGGGGAATCATCTGGGGTCAGAAGTTCAAGACCACCCTGACCAACATTGTGAAACCTCGCCTGTACTAAAAATACCAAATTAGCTGGGCAAGGTGGCATATGCCTGTAATCCCAGCTACTTGGGAGGCTGATGCAGGAGAATCGCTTGAACCCAGGAGGCAGAGGTTGCAGTGAGCCAAGATCACTCCATTGCACTCCAGCCTGGGCAACAAGAGTGAAACTCTGCCTCAAAAAAACAAAAACAAAAACAAAACACAATTAGAGCTAATAAATTCAGCAAAGTTGCAGTACACAAGAATAACACACAAAATCAACTGTACAGTGTGGAGGTTAGAGGTGCGGACTCCTCATGTAGTCGAAAATCTGTGTATAACTTTTGATTCCCCTAAAACTTTTTTTTTTTTTTTTTTGACATGGAGTCTCGCTCTGTCACCCAGACTGGAGTGTAGTGGTGCCGTCTAGGCTCACTACAGCCTCTGCATCCCAGGTTCATGCAATTCTCCTGTCTCAGCCTCCCAAGTAGCTGGGATTAAAGGTATGTGCCACCACCAGGCTAATTTTGGTTTTTTAGTAAAAATGGGGTTGTGCCATGTTGGCCAGGCTGGTCTCAAACTCCTGACCTCAAGTGATCTGCCCCCCAATGGGCCTCCCAAAGTGTTGGGATTATAGGCATGAGCCACCACACCCAGGCAGCTCCCCCCAGATTTAAACAACTAATAATCTACTGTTGACTAGAAACCTTACTGATAATGTAAGCAGTTGATTAACACAAATTTTGTATATTATATATATTATATGCTGTATCAGGCGTCCCCAAACTACGGCCCGCGGGCCGCATGTAGCCCTGAGGCCATTTATCCGGCCCCCCGCCGCACTTCAGGAAGGGGCACCTCTTTCATTGGTGGTCAGTGAGAGGAGCACAGTATGTGGCAGCCCTCCAACGGTCTGAGGGACAGTGAACTGGCCTCCTGTGTAAAAAGTTTGGGGACGCCTGTGCTGTATCCTCACAATAAACTAAAGAAAAAATACTAAGAAAATCATAACGAATAAAAAATATATTTACTATTAATTAAGTGGAAGTAGATCATCATAAAGGTTTTCATCTTCATCATCTTCACATTGAGTAGGCTGAGGAGGAGGAAGAAGAGGGGTTGATCTTGATGTCGTAGAGATAGTAACAACAGGAGAAAATCCACATATAAGTAGACCTACATATAAGTACACCCACATATGAGTAGACCCACAGAGTTCAAACCTATGTTGTTCAGGGGTCAACTACATTTCTATACATTAGCAATGAACAATCCGAACATGAAATAAGAAAACAATTCCATCTACAATAGTATCAAGAGAATAAAACACTTAAGGATAAATTTAACAAAAGTGCAAAACTTAACCCTGAAAACTGCAAAATTGCTGGAAGAAATTAAATATGAAGACATCACATGTTCATGGATTGGAAAACAATACTGTTACAGTAGCAATACTGACCAAATTGATCTACAGATTCAATTCAATCCCTATCAAACTCCTAGCTAGACTTTTTTTGCAGAAATTAACAAGCTGATCCTAAAATTCTTTTGAGATTTCAATAGAAGCAGAATAGCCAAAACAATACTGAAAATAACAAATTTGGAGAACTCCTACTTTCCAAAACATAGTACACAGCTACAGTCATCATAATGGTTTGGTACCAATCTAAGAATAGAAATACAGGTAAATGGAATAGAGTTAACAGTCAAGAAATAAACCCTCATACATTGTGGTCAACTGATTTTCAATAGGGTGCCAAGACCACCCATGGAAGAAGAGTCTCCTCAACAAATGTGCTGGAACAACTGGATGTCCACAGGCAAAAAAAGTCTATTTGGACTCCTCCCTTACACCACACACAAAATTAGCTCCAAATGTACCACAGATTCAAATGTAAGAGCTAAAATTATAAAACTCTTAGAAGAAAATATAGGAGGCCAGGCACGGTGGCTCATGCCTGTAATCCCAGCACTGTGGGAGGCTGAGGCAGGTGGATTACCTAAGGTCAGGAGTTCAAGACCAGCCTGGCCAACATGGTGAAACACCATCTCTACTAAAAATACAAAAATTAGCCAGGCATGGTGATGCACACCTGTAATCCCAGCTACTTGAGTGGCTGAGGCAGAAGAATCACTTAAGCCTGGGAGACGGAGGTTGCAGTGAGCCCTGACTGTGCCATTGTACTCCAGCCTGGCCGACAGAGCAAGACTCCGTCTCAAAAAAAAAAAAAAAAAGGAGTGCATTTTCATGACCTTGGGTAGGACAAAATCTTCTTAGATATAACACAGGGAACAACAACAGAAAAACAGACTTCATCAAAATGCAAAGCTTCTGTTCCTCAAAGGATACATGAGAGGAAAAGCAAACCCACAGAGTGAGAGAAAACAGTTACAAACAATCCATCTGACAAGGGACTTGGATCGTGCATACATAAAGAACTCTTACAACTCAGTAAAATGACAAGTAATTCAATTAAAGTAGGGACAATTAATAATAGACATTTTTCCAAAGGAGATATATACAAATGGCCAATGAGTACATGAAAGATGCTCAACACTATGGCTGTCAGGGAATTGCCAATCAAAACCAAAATGAGGTACCACTTTACACCTACTAGGATGGCTATAATCAAAAAGACAGGTAACAAACGTCAGCAAAGACATGACGGACCTGGAACCCTGTTACACTGCAAATAGGAGTACTAACTGGCGAGGCTACTTTGGAAAGCAAATCTTAAGGTTAAACAGAGTTACCTTAAAAGTTGTCAGATAGTTACCACATGACCCAGCAATCCCACTCAAGTATAAACCCAAAAGAAATAAAAACACACCAATACACTAAAACATACTTACACAAATGTCACAACAGTCATAACCGCCAACAAACGAAAACCACCTAAAAGTCTATCGACTGACAGACAAAATGTGGTACAGATATACCATGAAATATTATTTATCCATAAAAAGGAATTAAATGCTTTACATGTGACAACAGGGGTGAACCTTGAAACTTGTGAAATGGAAGAAGGCTGTCACAAGGACCACGTTCTAAGATTCTACTCATAGAAGAATGTAGAATAGGGAAATCTACAGAGACAGAAAGTAGATGAGAGGTTGCCTAGGGTGGAAGGAAATGAAGATTTACAGCTGACTGGTACAACGTTTCTTTTGGGGCTGGTGAGAATTTTCTATAACTGAGAGTGGCAATGGCGGCAGCGCGCAGTGACGACACTAAACACTGCTGAACTGTACACTGTAAGTAGGTAAATGACAGCTCATTAAAGCTGATCTACAAAGAAGATGTGTGGAGGGAGAGGGAGTGCGAGGAAGGCTGATGAGGGCCCAAGTCCTCATTTTTACACTGGGGATGCTTGTGTTGATAAACCAAGAACTGGGGGTTAGGTGTTTAAGTTATTTAGCTTAAACTGGAAGGGATTAAAATGGTAATATCCACAATAAAAACTCAAGGCAAACTGTAATAGTGGTTGCCTCTGCAGAGGATTAGGGGCAGCTCAGGGAAAACTGACTTTTTTTGGAGACAGAATCTCATTCTGTCACCCAGGCTGGAATGAAGAGGTGTGATCTTGGCTCACTGCAACCTCCGCCTCCCGGGTTCAGGTGATTCTCCTGCCTCGGCCTCCCAAGTAGCTGGGATTACAGGTGCCCACCAGCAAGCCTGGCTAATTTTTTTTTTTTTTTTTTTTTCAGTAGAGATACGGTTTTGCTATGTTGGCAAGGCTGGTCTTGAACTCCTGACCTCAAGTGATTGCTTGCCTCGGCCTCCTAAAGTGCTGGGATTACAGGTGTGAGCCACTGCATCCAGCAGACTTTTTACTTTATACTTTTCTATAACATTTAAACTATTTTCATCACACGCATGTCTGTTTTTTTTAAATTGCACAATTTTAAACAAAAGGTTAATTACAACGGTAACTAATCATGGTGTATACTAAGTTGCCCTTCTCTGTACTGGTAAGACAGGGAATAAAAGGTACCAGAAAAAAAAAAGTACCAGGAAAAAAAAAAAGGTACCAGAAACTAGCAGTATTTAAAAAAAAAAATTAGATCATTTTAAAAAGTGATTAAAAAATTAAATCTTGGCATCTAAATCTTTATTTTATTTTATTTTTATTTTTTTAAATAGAGATAGGGTTTCACCATGCTGGCCAGGCTAGTTTTGAACTTCTGACCCCAGGTGATCCGCCCGCCTCAGCCTCTCAAAGTGCTGGGATTACAGGCGTGAGCCACTTCGCTGGGCAGCATCTAAATCTTTCGTGTGAATATGTTCACATATGGGCAAGCATTCAAGTAAGACCACAAAGAGAATGCTATGTCATAAAATTTTTCTTTTTTTCCCCCAAGATGGAGTCTTGCTCTGTCTTCAGAGCTGGAGTGCAGTGGCACGATCTTGGATCACTGCAACCTCCGCCTCCAGAGTTCAAGCAATTCTCCTGCCTCAGCCTCCTCAGTAGCTAAGACTATAGGCACGTGCCACCAAGCCCAGCTGATTTTTGTATTTTTAGTAGAGACAGGGTTTCACCATGTTGGCCAGGCTGGTCTCACTCCTGAGCTCAAGTGATCCGCCTACCTTGGCCTCCCAAAGTGCTAGGATTATAGGCATGGGCCACTGTGCCCCGCCCAAAAAATTTTTTAAAAAAGGCTTCATAGTCAAACCAAGCAGTTTGGCCACAGTCCCTTAATCTTTAAGACAAAAATATTTTCTTTTTATTCATCTTCAGGTTTCCAGACAGATTACACAAGAAAGCTCAGGCCGAGAAGAAACTCTGTTTCAAGGACAGTGTGGGTTAAGTGGCTGCCCTGCTGTTACATGCTAATGGTCTACACCTGGTGAACATGTCACTCCCTTTTGAGACTTCCTATGACAGGAAAACTGAAAGGTGGCTCTATCTGTGCTGTCTGACAGCCACAGGGCCACAGCTGCTGCAGCGAGCCTCCTCCTCCCCCTGCAGCGAGGCCCCTGCTGCACCGGGGCACCACCTCACTCCGCTTTTCCACGCACAGCGAGGGGCTCGCTCCATTGGCGCTGAGATCAGGTGCAGCAGCTCACTTATTCTAGCCTTCACACCTGAAGTTTAGGTCTATCTGATCCTTTCCTTCATGGAGAGTGGGAGCTGAGATTTTATGATGAAAACCAAATAAAGACAAGCATCGTTTGTTGATTTGCAGGTGTACTATTTAAAGGTTATTTATTATATACAAGTTTCAAATATCACTCAGTTATACAAACGGCTAGTTCTACATATTGATTCTCAATGTTTTTCCTAAGGGAGAGTTTGGCCACACTTGCCGACCCCTCTGTGGCAGCTGGCCTCTGCAGTGAGGGGCAGCCAGGGAGCCCAGGGTAGTGATGGGCAACTATTCACCAAGGCACCAGGGCCTGGCTCCCCCATCAGAACCAGAGTCACAGTGAGTGGCACACTGAAGCGACATCTCCACGGCGGATCCCAGGCTCTGCCCGCAGCTCACTCCCTGCCTGGCAGCTGGAGTTCAGCAGGCTGGTCCCAGGCCCACCCGGCACTCACTCACCTGCCGCTTGTTCTTCTGCCAGGTGCTCCAGGGGTAGTCGGATGGAGTCGTGTTCCACAGAGGAAGTGATCAAATGGGGCTTGGCCCCCTCTACTGGGCTGTGGTGCACACCCGTGTCTCCCTTTGAGGTCTGGTTGACGTGGAAATGTTTCACCACAGAATGGATTACTAAATTATTTGACTGCAGAGATACAGCAAAAAAAGCATTTACAGAAACTGTTCTGAGGTAAGGGTTGGAATAACAATTTCTGTCACCTCATTTCTTTTGTGGCTAACATCAAAAAAGCTTCAAAGAGCCGGGCGCGATGGCTCAAGCCTGTAATCCCAGCACTTTGGGAGGCCGAGGCGGGTGGATCACAAGGTCCAGAGATCGAGACCAACCTTGGTCAACAAGGTGAAACCCTGTCTCTACTAAAAATACAAAAAATTAGCTGGGCATGGTGGTGCGTGCCTGTAATCCCAGCTACTCAGGAGGCTGAGACAGGAGAATTGCCTGAACCCAGGAGGCGGAGGTTGTGGTGAGCCGAGATCGTCCCATTGCACTCCAGGCTGGGTAACAAGAGCGAAACTCCGTCTCAAAAAAAAAAAAAAAAAAAAAAAAGCTTCAAAGAAATCCAGCTTCCTGAACTGTACCTTTTGAAAGATTTGGGGTTTTCCAACATTTAAAAACTTGAGATTCATTTCCACTCAATCATGTCTGTATTATTGTTAAGCAGTATTTTTTTTTTTTTTTGAGACGGAGTTTCGCTCTCGTTACCCAGGCTGGAGTGCAATGGCGCAATCTCAGCTCACCGCAACCTCCGCCTCCTGGGTTCAGGCAATTCTCCTGCCTCAGCCTCCTGAGTAGCTGGGATTACAGGCACGCGCCACCACGCCCAGCTAGTTTTTTGTATTTTTAGTAGAGACGGGGTTTCACTATGTTGACCAAGATGGTCTCGATCTCTCGACCTCGTGATCCACCCGCCTCGGCCTCCCAAAGTGCTGGGATTACAGGCTTGAGCCACCAAGCCCGGCAAACAATATTATTTTTAAAAAATTTATATAAATGTGTTGGTATAAGTGCAGTTTTGTTATATGCATAGAATACCATGAATCTGAGGCCGGGCACAGGGGCTCACGCCTGTAATCCCAGCACTCTGGGAGGCTAAGGCGGGTGGACCATGAGGTCAGGCATTGGAGACCAGCCTGGCCAATGTGGTGAAACCCCATCTGTACTAAAAATACAAAAATTAGCTGGGCATGGTGGCGTGCGCCTGTATTCCCAGTTACTCGGGAGGCTGAGGCAGGAGAACCGCTTGAACCCAGGAGGTGGAGGTTGTGGGGAGGCAGAGGTTGTAGTGAGCCGAGATGGCGCCACTGCACTCCAGCCTGGGCAACAGAGCAAGACTCTGTCTCAAAAACAAAAAAGAACATTATGAAATTTTAAATTTTATAATCTGCCATAAAGAGTATTTTGTGCAGCCGCCCACTACTGGCGGGAGTATAAACGGGTACAACCTCTACCGTGGGCCCTTTGGCACACCCCCCAAGTGAGGCCTGTGACCCAGTAATTCTAGTTCTTGTACTTCTTCCGACAGCTGTGCCCACAGTGAAGCAAAATGGTGTGTCTAAACGGTATTTATTAATACTAAGTGCAGCACTGTTTGTTACAGCAAAACCTTGAAAAGCCCTTAAATATCTATCAATTAGGGATGAAAAGGAATGATTCCAGGGCAAAAATGATGGAGAAAGCTTCCTATGGAAATAACAAGTTACATATTACATTACAAAAATCCTAGCAGCTACCTGAAGGATACACAAGAATTATCTCAAGGTAACATGCAACACAGCAAGACCACACACTACTCTTTTCTTTCTGAGACAGGGTCTCACTCTCTTGCCCAGGATGGAGTGCGGCAGTGTGATCACAGCTCACTGCAGCCTTGCATTCCTGGGCTCAAATGATCCTCCCACCTCAGCTTCCCCAGTGGCTGGGACTACAGGTGTCCACCACCACACCCAGCTAATTTTTTTTTTCTTTGTAGAGATGAGGTCTCTCTATGTTGCCCAGGTAGGTCTCAAACTCTGGGGCTCAACCAACCCTCTAACCTTGGCCTCCCGAAGTACTGGGATTACAAGCATGAGCCACCACACCTGGCCTACTCTTTTTTTAAATGAAAATGTAGCAGAAGGGAAGCACTTTCTGTGTGTTTCATCATAACTCACAGCTGAAAGAATGTAAGCGTGTTTAGAAGCTTTACCTCAGTGCCCCCGGAAGTGAAGATGATGTCTTGAGGTTTCCCACCAATCATCTTCGCGAGGCTCTCCCGAGCTGCTTTTATAATATCTTTGGCCTTTCTTCCTTGAAGGACCGAAAAGGAAATTCATCAGTGTTGCTTCACCAAGCCCAATCAACACACCTGAAAGGACAGCCTCATACGAAGGGGTGAGAGAGGTCTGCGTGGGCTGTTCGAACACAAAACCTGCCCCCTTAATGTGAGCGCAGCAAAACGCCACAACCTAGACGCAACCCAGCAAAGGGGCAGCTGTGACAGCAGCGAACCAGTGACCAACTCCATGAGACCCAGAAACAAGTACAGGAGGCTGGCTAAGACCCCCACGTCCCCCAAGATGCGGCTTCCTTCTTACCAGATGCTAGAGGGAGGGAAGCTGTGGCCATCTGCCTTGCTTCCCAGTCATCAGGACAGGAGAATGAAAGGATGGAATGAGTTGCAAACAATAAAAATCAGCAGATGCAGAACTCACAACTCAACGCAAAGTCCAACGCCATTATCTCATTCCGCATGTCGCCCAAGGCACACCTTGGCTGCACAGGTTACTATCTCAGGGGCACACCTGCTTTCACACAGGCTATGCATCTGGCCATCACCCAGTTTCACTGGCTAGAAGGAAAACACAGGGGCCAAGCTTGATGGGGCAAAGACAGACAGACCCTGGCATGGGAATTCCAAAAGTTTCAGTGGCCATTATTAGTGTACACGCCAGGAGTCCTCAAACTTTTCTGACCAGTCTTCTTGTAAAAAAAAAATAATAATAATAATTGAGCAGCCACCACCAAAACATATACTAATATATCACAAAACATCATTAAAAAAGAGAAATACAGAAAGCTCAGGTAAAGTAACTTTAAGTAATCCTGCCACCCCTTCATGCCACTGTGTAGATTCAGTTTTAAAAGCAGTTTCCTATACACCTAAGGCCTATGGTGTTTAGGAAAAGCCCATCGTTTTACTTGGTGACACTAAAAGTCACCTAATAAACTGTCACCCTCATGCCTCTCTCAGCCTTCCTTCTCTCAGGATAACGGTTTGGCTGTGTCCCCACCCAAATCTCATCTTAAATTGTAGCTCCCATAATCCCCACATGTCATCGGAGGGACCTGGTGGGAGGTAACTGAATCATGGTGGCAGGTCTTTACCTTGCTGTTCTCATGACAGTAAGTCTCATCAGATCTGACGGTTTTATAAGTGGGAGTTTCCCTGCACACGCCCTCTTGCCTGCTGCCATGTAAGACGCGACTTTGCTCCTCTTTTCCCTTCTGCCATGATTGTGAGGCCTCCCCAGTCATGGCGAACTGTGAGTCCATCAAACCTCTTTCCTTTATACATTACCTAGTCTCGGGTATATCTTTTTTTTTTTTTTTTTTTTTTTGAGACGGAGTTTCACTCTTGTTGCCCAGGCTGGAGTGCAATGGCGCGATCTCGGCTCACCACAACCTCCGCCTCCTGGGTTCACGCAGTTCTCCTGCCTCAGCCTCCCGAGTAGCTGGGATTACAGGCACGCACCACCAGGCCCAGCTAATTTTTTGTATTTTTAGTAGAGACGGGGTTTCACCATGTTGACCAGGGATGGTCTCAATCTCTTGACTTCGTGATCCACCTGCCCCAGCCTCCTAAAGTGCTGGGATTACAGGCGTGAGTCACCGCGCCCAGCTCGGGTATGTCTTTATTAGCCGCATGAGAACAGAATAATACACTCGGGAAATGGCAACTCCATGCCTCAGCAGCCCAGGGCAAAACCGTGGGCTCTTACCCTTCTCATTCCCTGCCATTAATCCACCAGCAAATGCTGTAGGCTATGTTCAAAAGACGTTCTGAACCTGACTCCTCTCTACCGCCCAGCCACCAACCAAACCAAGGCCACTGCTGCGATGTTCTCCCAGCAGGTCCCCCAAAGTCCATGGACCCCACCAGGGTCCATTCTCCACAGAGTGGACGAGGCAATGTCTCAGAAACCCAAATACATCTTGGGCAGGTGCTGAATACAAAGAAAGGGCTCGGTCAGTGCTGCTCATGTCAGCGGTTCCCAGAACCCCAAGGCGTTCTCACAAGGTCCACAAAGTCAAAACTGTTTTCATGCTGTTACTAAGACATCATCTGCCTTTTTCATGCTCCTTTTCTCACAGGTATACGGTGACACTTCCAGAGGCTTCCAGCGCTATGACGACATGGCGACTGCAGAAGGTGGGATGGGGAAGTCTGAGCACTGGCTGTCTTCCAGCAACAGGCAGTAAGGAGACTTCCACCTGACAACAGTGCCATACTCACTAGGTCTCTTACGTTTTGCTGAAGATAGCTTATTTTTCATAAAAAGGTATACATGTAATGAAAGTATTACTATTTTAAACAAATTGCTAAATGCCTAGTAAACAAAAGCTCCCTGGGGCCCTTCGTCATTTCTGCATGTAGAGGGGTTGCAGGAATCCCGTCACCCCTTGCTCTCCTCCGAGCACACTCCTCTCACTCCCAGGGACAAGGACCCGCACAGACGCCTCCACGGCCCTACACAGTGCTGCCCGCCAAACGTCTCAGACCCCATCCTACCGCCCCACAACTCTCTGCAGCAGCCACCTGGGCCCATCCCCTGTCACTACCCACACCCTGAGCTTCTCGACTGGGCAAATGCCAGGTCCGGGAGGGGCCTCTCCGGCCAGCCCGTGCTCCAGCCCCTCCTCTCTGTGGTACTGCCCCACAGTCCCCCCACCCCAGGACGGCTCTTCACTCACACACTCAGATTCGTTGATTTGTTCTTTGCCTGTTCCCCGCCCTGCACCCTGCTAGAAGGGAAGCTCTAAGGGGCAGGTGCTGCATCTGTTTCTGTCCCCTCTGTCGCAGCCACAGCGTAGCGCATGCAGTGCTGCTGGAGCCTATGCGACCTCACACCTCCCCAAGCAGGGCCTGAGTCCCTGGCGCGAGAGTCCAAGTCTCACAAGATCTCACAGAGCTGCCACCTGAGAGCGTCAGAAGACATGACTGGCACAGGCCCTAGAGCACTGCTGACTGCAGGGAGCGGGGGCATGGTGAGCAAGTCCAGAAGCCACAGCTGAAAGAGCTGGGACCCACGGCTATCAGCTAAGTGACCCGTGGACCCCTAAACTGCCCTGAGAGCAGATGCCTCACCTGCAAACCTGAAACAAAAGCCTTGCCTGCCTGCCTCACAGCACTCACTAAGAACACACGTGGGAAAGCACCACAGAGCTCACCCACGGCACAAACTCCATGGCACTGTCCCAGCCAACTCCCAGTCAAAGGGCGCTCGTCTGGAAAAGCACAGATGACTGGGACGGGGACGCCAGGGCACACCTCAGGACAGCATGTGCTTCCTATTTCAACGCGAGGACAGGAGAGGCCCGACAGAAGCTGGAGGGAATCCAATGTTTGCAATTAACACACAGCTAAAATTTGCCTCAGAGTTTAAGAGAGATGTCTTCCTAAACCTTGGATTTGGTAAACATCTATTTTCATAACACTATGCATGCCAATTATCGATAAATTTTAGAAACAGGAAACAAAAAAGAAAATCCCCCAAACCTCCCACGATTCCCCTCCTCAAAGATAACTGTCTTGAGTGTATTTGGAGTGCTGTCACCTGTGCTGGGCAGCCAGTCGTCCTCACCGCCCGTCTCCCTGCCTACCATGGTGGCAGGGCCTCGGTTCCAACTGGTCCCAGCTGTTCAGAATTAAGCCCCTGTGTCCCAACACTGCAATGACACGTGGCCACAGGGCCAATTGCTAGGCCAAATGACACACAACTCCCAGAAGCACCTCGGAGAACTCGAGCCCTCCTGTCTCCTCCCGACACGTGGGACTGGGACATGATGGGTTGAGCTGGAGCAGCCATCTTGACTTTGAGGGTCAAGGTGAGTGTCAAGAGGATGGAAGAGGAATAGGAACAGGACAGAAGTCAGAGCCCCTGATAATAGTGGAACAGTGGACAGCTACAGTGGCTGGCGCCTGTAATTCCAGCACTCTGGGAGGCCAGGGTGGGCAGATTACTTGAGACCAAGAGTTCAAGACCAGCCTGGGCAAACCAGTGAGGCACTGGAGGAGCCACATAGCTGGCCCCAGGCTGAAAGAAATGAACTGCAAGCTGCTTAAGCCACCGCCGCTCTGGGTGTTCTCCGTCTCACAGCAAAGCTATCTAATACTTTTCCATGCTTGCCCACACACAAGGTTTTCTCTACCAGGGGAGGTGGGAGGGGAAATAATAAAATCATTTTGCACATCCCTTTTAATAACATGCTTTTTTTTTTCTTAATTTTTTTTTTTTTGAGACTGAGGGCAGTGGCGCCATCTCGGCTCCCTGCAGCCTCCGCCTCCCAGGTTCAACTGATTTTCCTGCCTCAGCCTCCCCAGTAGCTGGGATTACAGGTACATGTCACCACGCCTGGTTAATTTTTGTACTTTTAGTAGAGATGGGTTTTCACCATGTTGGCCAGGCTGGTCTCGAACTCCTGACCTCAGCTGATCTGCCCACCTCGGCCTCCCAATTGCTGGGATTACAGGCGTGAGCCACCACACCCCGACAATAACATGCTTTTTCTACCTGAGCCAGATTCCAATATTTTCTGGCTAGGTCATGGCTAGAGTCCACACCACTGCTTTCGCAGGGTTCGGTGCTTCCTGTGGGCTCCAACATGCTTTATTATCTACCCGCAATTCACAAATCCTGAGCTTATTTCCAGTTTTTTTTTTGCTATTATAAGCAAGACTGTGATAAATATCTTAGGTATGTAAAATCTTTCCCCACATCCTCAACATTTTCCTTAAAATAAATTCCCCTCTAAGACTTTAAATAATAATATTGTTTAAATAATATTGTGAAAATAATTAAACCACTCTATGATAAATTAATTTTCTTTTGCATTTCTGAGTAGCGACAGAAAGTGAATTGCCACATTGTTGAGTTTATGGTTTGTGATTTGTGGAAACCTACAAGCCACCGCCAGGCTTCACTCAGGTCCAGAACAGGATTTCTCCCTGAGAGCTATTCCCGCACTTTTCATGAGACAACGTCTGTCGTTGGCATTTAATTATTCTCCATATTTTCAAGTTTAATACATCAGAAAGTTGCCTTTTACTATAGGAGGGACTGGATACAAGGCAATGTGCAGAAGATCAGCCAGAACAGACCAACGAACAAGCCAACAGGTAAGTTAATGAGTGACCAGCATCTGAGCTGAAAGGCTTTGTTATTAAGTTGCTGTGAAACTTTTAATAAGCACATGGATATGAGAACATACTAAACTCTGTAAGTTGTACACGAATGTTACTAAATTGTATGGCTTGGCAATACTCTGAATTTATTTTAGTTCATCATAATCCACAATTAACATAGTTTATCTTAATTATTCCTAATAAACATTAAATAAGAAAGGTAAGACTTGAGCTTGCTCATCTGTCTGAAAAGCAGATTCGAACTCTGCCGTATAGCTGACTTGAAGCAAGGTATTCTCCAGAACGTCCAATTTAACGCTCCACATCACAAGATTAAACAAATAAGAATATTCATAACTAAAGTAATAAGTAATTTTCATTTTTAAAAAGGGCCAGGATTGTATGTTGTCCTGATGACCTAAAAGACCTATTTTGCAGACTCTGTAAGGATTGACTGAGTTAGATCCGTGAAGTGTGCAGCAGGTACGGACTGCTACTAACTCTCAACAGACACCGTTCTCATCTGGGAAAGGGTGAGGACAGCATGTTAAAGATTAAAGAGCACAGGGTCAGCCGGGCGCGGTGGCTCAAGCCTGTAATCCCAGCACTTTGGGAGGCCGAGGCGGGTGGATCACGAGGTCAAGAGATCGAGACCATCCTGGTCAACATGGTGAAACCCCGTCTCTACTAAAAATACAAAAAGTTAGCTGGGCATGGTGGCGCGTGCCTATAATCCCAGCCACTCAGGAGGCTGAGGCAGGAGAATTGCCTGAACCCAGGAGGCGGAGGTTGCGGTGAGCCAAGATCGCGCCATTGCACTCCAGCCTGGGTAACAAGAGCGAAACTCCGTCTCAAAAAATAAAAATAAAAAATAAAATAAAATAAAATAAAGAGTACAGGGTCAGCAAGGCTCAGGTCACAAATGTGAACTTCTCAGAAAAGAAACTATCAAAAAAGTACAGCTCAAGATTTGCAGCTAACAGAAATCTGTTGAAAACAAAGCCATCACATGTGGGTATGCAACTGCTCTAAGAGCGCCCTGGCCCCTTATCTCCCATCTGTGAACATGTGCGTCTTCTAGAATTACCTGCTGGATAAGGACTGCTGGGATTTCCCCAGGCTTCCCACATGGCCTCGGTCACGGCCTGGATGACTTCTGGCTCCAGGGGAGTGGTTGCATTATAGTCCATATAAACCTTCCTGAAGGGAAGAAAGACACCCATTAAGGAAAGGAGATGCCATACGGGAAATACAGCTGCTCTATGTCTATGCTGTTGGCAGGGGCAAATGGTGTAAAGGGCACGGCGGTCCTCTGCAACGGGCATTGCAGGTGTCCCCAAGCCGCACTCAGGCACCTCCAGATCTGCACTACTTAGGGAAAATGCACGCATAATTTCTAATGATCTGGTTTTTGCCAATTTCTTTTATAATTGATAGGATTTGTTGGTCTGTTCTGGCTAATCTTCTGCACGTTGCCTTGTATCCAGTCTCTCTTATATTAAAAGTGAAATTTCCGATGTATTAAACTTGAAAATATGGAGAATAAATGCCGATGACCGGCATTGTCTCATGGAAAGTTTGGGAATAGCTCTCCAGGAGAAATCCTGTTCTGGACCTGAGTGAAGCCTGGCGGTGGCTTGTAGGTTTCCACAAATTACGAACCATAAACTCAACAATGTGACAAATCCTAAACCTTTCATTTAAGTTTTCAAAATTTCTTTCTAACAGGGCGCAGTGGATTGTACCTGTAGTCCCAGCCACTGGGGAGGCTGAGGTGGAACGACCACTTGAGGCCAGAAGTTTGAGGCTGCAGTGGGCTATGA
This sequence comes from Saimiri boliviensis, assembly GCF_048565385.1. NCBI lineage: Eukaryota > Metazoa > Chordata > Mammalia > Primates > Cebidae > Saimiri > Saimiri boliviensis. Next base: position 3,686,577 of record NC_133453.1, read on the forward strand.
TGGCACCTATGAATTGCCACTTACTCCAGCCTGGAAACATAGCCAGACCTCATCTCCAATAACAAACATTTTTTTTTTCTTTTTTTTTTTTTTTTTTGAGACAGAGTTTTCACTCGTTACCCAGGCTGGAGTGCAATGCAGCGATCTTGGCTCACCGCAACCTCCACCTCCTGGGTTCCGGCAATTCTCCTGCCTCAGCCTCCTGAATAGCTGGGATTACAGGCATGTGCCACCATGCCCAGCTAATATTTTGTATTTTTAGTAGAGACGGGGTTTCACCATGTTGACCAGGATGGTCTCGATCTCTTGACCTCGTGATCCACTCGCCTCGGCCTCCCAAAGTGCTGGGATTACAGGCTTAAGCCACCGCGCCCGGCTTTTTTTTTTTTTTTTTGGAGACAAGAGTTCTGCTCTTGTTGCCCAGACTGGAGTGCAATGGTGCATTCTTGGCTCACCACAACCTCCACCTCCTGGGTTCAAGCGATTCTCCTGTCTCAGCCTCCCACGTAGCTGGGATTACAGGCATGTGCCACCACGTCCAGTTAATTTTTTGTATTTTTAGCAGAGATGGGAGGTTTCACCATATTGGCCAGGATGGTCTCAATTTCCTGACCTCGTGATCCACCCACCTCGGCCTCTTTTCAAAGTGCTAGGATTACAGGTGTGAGCCACCACGCTCAGCCTAGAACAAACATTCCTTCTACCCCCTGGTAGGATTAATGGTGTGCTGGGCCCAGATTACCCATTTGCTGCTGTAAAGGGTGGATCCATGGCCTCTTCCTTACGGAAGGAGGGAAACAGCTGTAGATTCCCAAGGGAATTTTCCTGTCTGCTGTTTTGACTTCATCAGAGGTGTGCCTTATTTCCCCACACCCGTTTCTGCGATGGTCTGTGGGGCCTGTGGTGACCTGCGCTTCTCCCTGGGGCAGGTGAACTTTTGCCCCAGACCTTGCACTTTCAGTTTCTTTGCCCAAAAAGACTATGTCCTGCCCCCACTTTGCTTTTTTAGGTCTTTATTCCAGCTTAGTCCTCTTGTGAGATCCCTGCCCTGCAGCTCTGTTTAAAACTGCAGCTGGCCTGGTGTGGTGGCTCACCTCTGTAATCCCAGCACTTTGGGAGGTCAATGCGGGTGGATCACTTGAGGTCAGGAGTTTGAAATCAGCCTGGTCAACACGGTGAAACCCCGTCTCTACTAAAAATACAAAAATGAGCCCTATTTGGGAGGCTGAGGCGGGAGAATCACTTGAACCCAGGAGGCGGAGGTTGCAGTGAACCGAGATCATGTCACTGCATTCCAGTCTGGGTGACCAAGTGAGACTGTCTCAGAAAAATAAAAACTCGGGCCGGGCGCGGTGGCTCAAGCCTGTAATCCCAGCACTTTGGGAGGCCGAGGCGGGTGGATCACAAGGTCAAGAGATCGAGACCATCCTGGTCAACATGGTGAAACCCCGTCTCTACTAAAAATACAAAAAAATTAGCTGGGCATGGTGGCACATGCCTGTAATCCCAGCTACTCAGGAGGCTGAGGCAGGAGAATTGCCTGAACCCAGGAGGCGGAGGTTGCGGTGAGCCGAGATCGCGCCATTGCACTCCAGCCTGGGTAACAAGGGCGAAACTCCGTCTCAAAAAAAAAAAAAAAAAAAAAAAAAAAAAAGAAAAAGAAAAACTCCACAAAACTGCAGCCACCCATGTCCCTCCTGCCTCCTCTGCCTCCAGGTCCCCTTCCCTTCTTCCTTTCCAGGCAGCAGCGTCATCTGACACACTGGACTTGTCCCCTTACTGTCCATCTTCACAGAGTGACAGAAGTCTGGCTCCATTGGGATGTGGGCTTTTTCTCACTGCCCTGTCATCAGTGCTGAAGCCCATGGCTGCCACACAGCAGGGCCCTGATTTTTATATGACTAAATAAAGGCCACAGGAAGTACAAATTCCCTGAAAGATCCCTCACTTAGTAAAATTTATCTGTATATCTTTTTACTAATATCCAAAACCTTTGGAAGCCTTTAGAATATGTAGTAGTAGTACTGCCTGATATTAATTGACCTCGTTTTTAAAGAAACAGTGCTTATACCAATCCACATGAAAACCCAGATACAATGACTATGGAGGTTAAGCCACAGAGTGTGGACGGATGTGCATTAGTTGTAATGAAGCCTCTTTTCTGTTCAAAATCACTCAACAGGCCTGGTGCAGTGGCTCATGCCTATAATCCCAGCAATTTGGGAGGCCAAGGCGGGTGGATCACCTGAGGTCAGGAGTTCAAGATCGGCCTGGCCAACATAGTGAAACCCCACTAAAAATACAATAAAATTAGCTGGGCATGGTGGCACGCACGTGCCTATAATCCCAGCTACTTGGGAGGCTGAGGCACAAAAATCACTTGAACCAGGACGGTGGATGTTGCAGTGAGCCACTGCACTCCAGCCTGGGTGACAGAGTGAGACTCTGTCTCAGTTAGGAAAAAAAAAAAAAATCACTCAATAGGTACAAGGCTTTGGCAAGTTTGATTCGCCATCCTCCAGCACCCTGGTACTAGTATTAATAGCCCCAGGAATCTCCCAGCCTGGCTTGACTTTGCATGTGTCCTGAAGTTTGTTTTTCTTTCCTATAAATAAGCATCCAAAATACCCCAGGCTAGCTAGTGTTTGTTGAGTGACTATAGCTCTTCAATCTGCTGCTAGGTTGAACAAATCTATGCCTCGAATTTCAGATTCATATTTTACACATTCCATTGCTTCATTATTTGCTGCCTCCTTAAGGTGCTATCAATATTGGATGAGCAGGCTCAATTTTATTAGCACATAACCAAAAAATAAAAAGTCGCCGGGCGCGTTGGCTAATGCCTGTAATCCCAGCATTTTGGGAGGCCCAAGTGGGTGGATCAGAAGGTCAGGAGTTCAAGACCAGCCTGGCCAAGATGGTGAAACCCCGTCTCTACTAAAAATACAAAAATTACCCGGGCATGCTGGCGGGCGCCTATAATCCCAGCTACTCAGGAGGCTGAGGCAGAGAAATGCTTGAACCCAGGAGGCAGAGGTTGCAGTGAGCTGATATCACACCACTGCACTCCAGGCTGGGCAACAGAGCAAAACCCAGTCTCAAAAAATAAAAATAAATAAATAATAAAAAGTCTTTGGAATCTTGCTCCACTGATCCCTCAGGAATACTTTCCCAGATCCCTTCACTTTGTTCTAACCAAGGCAGAATGCCAAATGTGCGTGCTTTAGGCCTAGACTCCTCATATTCTAAGCATGGGTAGCGAATGAGCTCACAAAAAGGAAAAAGACGGATCTGGAGAGAGAAGACACACCAACAAGAAAATGCACACCCCCTGCCTCCTGCTGTTAGCAAGTGCGGACACCACGTGCTCCCTGTCTCCGCGGTGGCCATCCCGTTTCCTGCAGCTGGGCCAGTGCCTGGGACAATCCCTCTTAATTACTCCTTTCACCTGCGCCAGGGCGCCAGCTCCCCACCACCGCATCCCCTTCCCGGCGCCCACCACGGCTCCTTCCTAGACTGTCACACGATCCCCAGCTGGCTTCCCGGCTTCCTCCCCGGTCCCACGCCTACCTGCACCCCTACTTTATAGGAAGCAGCCAGAAGGACTCCCTCAAAACACACTGCCTCGCTCCCTGATCGACCTCCGAATGAACCCCGAAGTTCTGCCCGGGCTCGGGGGCTCTGCCGGGTCACCTCCAAGCCCTCTGCCCTTCGCTTCTGCTGCGCCCTCTTGCCGGGAGGCTCTGCTTCCCCAGAACCTGCAAACCTCACCCCTGGAAGTCACTGGAGTTTCGGCCCCAAAGTCACCTCTCCGGGGGTCAATTCCCGGGCTCCTCGAAGCTCGCATCCCTGACTTAGGGCCGACCTCGCGGACACACCCGCGCCGGACGCCCCCGCGCGAGAGCGGCTACCGGCCGGCCGCCCCCTCCGTCCCCTCCGTCCCCTTCTGACGGCGCGCACCTCTCCGGCGAGTTGTGTTTTCCGCAGCCGCGGGGCTGACTCGCCCTGCCAGCCGGCGCTTCCCTTCCCGGCGCCGCAGCCGCCTCCATCTCCATCCCCTCCCGCCGAGGCAGAGGCTCAGCTTTCTTGCAGTTGAACCTGAGGGCCGTGGAGGAGGCGGGGCCGCGACGCCCGGGCGCGCCCGGATTGGCTGAGCGAAGCACCCGCCACTCGCCAACCCGCCCACTTCACAGGACAGCCGGGGGAGGCGGGGCTGCGCGGGGTCAGGTGACAGGAGGGGGCGGGGCCCGGGGCGCCACAAAGCGTCCCGCGAACTGCGCGCCGGGAGCCACGTCTCCGCGGATCCTCGGTCCTTCACTTCCGGGGGAGCCCCGTGACCTTCGCTCTTCCGAGCAGGCCTGCTGTCTGGCGGCGGCCAGCTAGTCATCTCGGGAGCCGGCGGGACCCGAGCTGGACCTGAGGAGCCCGGGCGGCGGGCAGTCCTGCGGGTGCCTCCCTCTGGCCGCCTGCGCGCCGGTCCGTGCGCTCCTGCGAGATCCCTCCGGCCGCCCCGGACAGCGATGAGCAGGTCTGCGGGAGCCTGCGCGTCTGTGGTCGGAGCAGCTCCCCAGGGACGGGGATGGCGTCAAGTTAGACTCAGGCATCGAGGATGGAGGCCAATGATGAGATAGGGACTCAAGCAGTGGGCGTGGAAACGCAGGAAAGATTCATTCAAGATCTGTTTAGGCCGTAAAATAGGCAGGAATTGGGGCCACGAGGGACAGGAAGGAGGCAAGGCTTACCCAGGTGACAAGGAAGATGTTAGTGCCTTTTTCTGGGGTAAGAGGGAACACGGGAGGGGAAACACGGTGGGGTGAGCTCTGGACATGTTGAGTTGTCTGCGAGACAGTCAAGTGGAAACATCCATCATTCAGGCGTCCCACCAACCATTCAGAAAAGTCCGTTGTGAAAGTGGTAAAAATGAGCAAAAATCCCTGAACTCTCATGAAGCCATCCTACCACCACCACCCTTTTTTTTTTTTTTTTTTTGCTTAATAGTGACTAACTTTAATTGAGCCTTGAACTATGCCTGGAAGTGTTCTAAGTACTTTTCTTGTGTTTACTAATTTAACCCTGATGATTAACCCAGTCCGCAGGTATCTTACATATGAGGAATCCACGATACAGAAAGGCATCTTGCTCAAGTTCACACAAGTGGTGGTGGAGCCAGAATTCGAATTCAAGCATGCTTTGCCAAGAGGTTGAATTTTAATTGGCTTTTCATGGCATTTCTCTATTTTATGTCCTGTTGGGGTCCCGAATAACTGGACTTTTCCAGCTCAGCAAATCTGCACATTTCTAGACTCAATCTCTCCCATTCTTGCCTTTGAACACAGCTCATTTCTTGCCAAATGCAGCCAATAGCAAAGGACCCACCAACATTTAAGAAGCAAATGGTGCTGGGTGCGGTAGCTCAGGCCTGTAATCAGCACTATTGGAGGCCGAGGCAGGTGGATCATCTGAGGTCGGGAGTTCGAGACCAGCCTGACCAACATGGAGAAACCCCGTCTCTACTAAAAATACAAAGTTAGCTGGGCATGGTGGTGCATGCCTGTAATCCCAGCTACTCGGGAGGCTGAGGCAAGAGAATCGCTTGAGCCTGGGAGGTGGAGGTTGCGGTGAGCCAAGATCACACTACTGCACTCCAGCTGGGTGACAGTGAAACTCCGTCTCAAAAAAAAAAAAAAAAAAAAAGCAAATGGATGCACAGGAGCCTAAGAACAGTCAAAAGAGAAGGAAAGGAAAGGGAATTGTGAAGGAATGTCAAAAGAAGTCAAGAGGACAGATAACAGTGTAATGTGAGGCTGAGAGGCAGTCCGAAGTCTGCTGCACATAACAGCAGGCACTGATACACCAGTGAGAGAATTCTCAGTCTTGGGAAAGCAGGAAGTTAGTGCAAAGATGGGTATGAAAGAATGAAGAATGCAGTCAACTCTCAAAACAGTTGAAAAGACAAGTTACAAAGGTGTATAAGATTAAGGTCAGGCTGGGAGCACAGTGGCTCATGCCTGTCCTAGCATTTTGAGAGACCAAGGCGGGGCAGATCACCTAAGGTTAGGGGTTTGAGACCAGCCTGGCCAACATGGCAAAACCCCCGTCTCTACTAAAAGTACAAATATTAGCTGGGTGTGGTGGCGCATGCTTGTAATCCCAGCTACACGGGAGGGTGAGGCAGGAGAATCGCTTGGGAGGCGGAGGTTGCAGTGAAGCTGAAACTATGCCACTGCACTCTTGCCTGGGTGACAGAGTGAGACTGTGTCTCAAAAAAAAATAGGATTTAGGGCAAATAGAGACTGAACATGTTCATAGGCTAAAGGGAAGTAGCTAACAGGACATGCAAGAAGAGCCGAAGTCCTGGAGGACAGGGGTGAAGGTAAGAGCGAAGGTGACTAGGGAAGGTGATAGGTAGGGGAGAGTTCATTCTCTACATCTGTTTGGAAGGCTGTAAGGATGGGAGTGTAAGGACAGCGGACGAGGTGATGATTCCTCTCGAGTACTCCTTGGGCCACTTAGGCAGAAATAAGGTTTGTGTTTCCAGAAGGACATAGTGCAGTGGTGGAGTCAGACAAGATAGTGTCCAGCATGGCTGGTGATACCCAGAAAGGACTGAGTACAAACACACAGAGGCGCAGGTGCCGAGGAAGCCCAGCTGAAAACAGTTCAGGGTGCAACATGCAGCAGCGGCTGCCACCATTCCAAGCATACTGGTCACACATGCAACAGTGACCTACCAGGATGTCTCTAATACAAATACAAGGGCCTCATAGTGGCCAAACACTTGAGGAATGCCATCTCCATGAAGATAGCAAGCACACCAAATAGAATTCTCACCTAAGGGGAAAAGTTAATAGAGCTATCAGAGTTAAGTCTCCAATACAGCAAGATCTTGATGGATATTTTATTTTTTAAAAAAAGGCAGTCATGAAACAAGAACAAACAATGAAAAGAGATACTAGACATTAAAACTAAGACTTGAAGTTTAAAAACTCAACAGAGCAAGGGCCGGGTGTGGTGGCTCAGGCCTGTAATCCAAGCACTTTGGAGGCCAAGGTGGGCGGATCACCTGAGGTCGGGAGTTCAGAGCAGCCTGATCAACATGGTGAAACCCCGTCTTAAAAAAAAAAACAACAAAAAAAAAAACCTCAACAGAGTTATCAGGGGTGTCAGGGAGGACAGAATGCATAGGCAGAGAGCAGAATTTTTAGGGCAATTAACTATTTGTATACTATAATGGTGGACACATGTAATATATTTACCAAAATTCACAGAAAATCAACACCAAGGATGAATCCTAATGTAAACTATGGACTATGGGCGATGATGATGTGTCAATGAAGGTTAATCAGTTGTTAACAAATATACCACAGTGGATGTTGAGAATGGGGGAGGTGTGTGTGTACAGGCAGGGGATATACGGTAACTGCTTAATTTTCAAATGAACCTAAAACTCCTCTAAAAAATAAGGTTTACTGGTTTTTAGAACCCCTCAATAGGTGGGTTGAAGAGCAGAAGAGGTATAGCTGAGGAGTGAATTCGTGAACTAACTGCCTAGCCCTAGGAATTCTCCGATTATTGCTCAGAAGGATAGAGATGGAAAATATGAAAACCATCCATCGGACATGGTGATTCTCAAGCAGGGGTAATTTTTCCTTCCAAGGGTCCTTTGGTAGTGTCTAGAGACAATTTTGGTTGCCGTTAACAGGAGCAGCGGTGCTTCTGGGTTGTTGTGAGCAGAGGCTATTTATACTACTGAGCATCCCCATAACAAATTAGCCCCAAATGTCAACAGCGCCAAGGGGGAAGAGACCCTGATGTGGTTCCACATTTCCATTTGGTGTCATTTCCTCTGCCAGAGGACTTTGTAGTGCCAGTCTGCTGATGCTTCCTTCAGCTTTTGTACACGTGAAAACAGTCATTATTTTGCCTTCATATTTGACGTTCCATAGATCTAGAAATCTAGCACTTACGATGATTTTAGTTTCCTCATCTAGCTTCTTTTATGGTTTCATTCTGTTTCCTTTTCACTTTGGCCTATTGCCTACTTAGGGCTTTTTAATTTTATTTACTGCATTTTCCTAAACATGTGGATTTTTCTTCCCTAAAAGATTTTTTTGATCCTACACTTCATTTCCAAAATCATGTTTATCCTTAGACTCTCCTGGATATTATTTCTTTTCTGCAGCATTTTTGCACAGTATTATTTACTCAGGCAAAGCAAGCTCTGCTCAGCCTTAGCGTCTGCCAGCTGACAAAAGGGCAGTTACCTCACCCGGGTGGTGCCAGCCACCATCCTCAGTTATGCCTGGGGTGGCCAGGGCACCCAGCTCCTGGCTGACTGCCATAAGCAGGCTTGCAGCTGGTGTGCTGGGCTCTTAAGCTACTACATATTTACTCAGCAGCCAATAATCACATTGTAGTAACCTAGTCAGTTACTGCAGCTGGCTAAGGCCTGTACTCCAGATGCTGACTCCTGGGAGAGGCAGGAATACATGTATGAGTAAGCGCAGTCCACACTCTTGGTGCTTCTGGAAGCCTGGGAAAGACGAGGACACACAGAAAGTGTTTGTCCACCTGTAAGAGCAGCAATAACTTCATAGCAGTGGCACTATAGGAACTAAATCTTGAAGGAGTCCCAAGAGGGAGGCTGAGTGTCTTGGAAGCCTTATCTAGAGCATGACAGCACTACTTTGAGGCCAGGATCTTCAGGGCAGTGGCTGGCAGGATTCACAGGGGCCCAGTCACAATGGGCTCTGTATGCCAGGCACAGGAGTGTTTATTCTGAAGGCAAGAGGAAGATGTGGCAGGGTCAAAAAGTGTTTAATAAATCTCTCTGGCAGTGAAGTGGAGAGGATGTGAGGAGGCCATCCCCATGGGTTTCAGTCTCACCTGGATGTCTGGCCAGCTCTTCCACACCCACTGCCCATCCTACACTGACAATGGTTTCTGTCACATGCCACTGTGATTGGTGTGGCAGAGCCGCAGCCAAGTGAATGAGATCCATGGAGTCACTAGACTCCACCTGTTTCTCCTGTACTATCTGGAGCTCCTTACCACAGCATTACACCCAGGGAGACAGATTTTCTTTCCAGACTACCAACTTGAGGCGGAAACCTCTTAAGAATAGGAAACAAGGCTACTGACCCACAGGGCTGCGCCCAGCTACAGCTCCTCCGCCTCACCATGGTTAGGAGAGGAAAGAAGGGCATGGGGGAAGAGGAATTGAGGCGGGAATACATATTTTTAGAAAGGGAGATCTGGTAATATCACTGACTGGTTTGAGACAAAGTAATCTTCCAAGATTAGGCATCAGGAATGACATAGGAGTGATGAGTTGCTAGGAAGTCATGAGGTTGGACGCGGAGGTGATGAAAACCCAACACTGAAAAATACAACAAATACAGAGGCGGCCTTGTAGGCCACAAGAGCATCACCTGGGCATCACCTTATCAGAGCAGGGGAAACACCCACACATGAACTGTGGACCAGGGGCTCAAGGAAGAGACAAAATGGAAGTGCTAAGCCGCTACACTGCTATAGAAGTCTCTCCTGGTTACTGGTGCCTCCCTGTCAAGTATTTACCCCAGTCGGCTGTGCATGGAGCCCCTGTTCACAGGTGTTCTCTTCTCCAGCACAGGAAACTCTTGGGGCAGGCACTGTCATTTCCAGCTGGCCCTGACATAAGCTAGGAAAAAAAAAAAAAAAAAAGCAGTGAATACCCTGGAAGAACTCCGGCTCAGTGAACTTGCCAATGAGAATGAACAAGCCCTAAGCTGAATTTTCTGAAGAGATCATTCAGTTCTTTATATAACTCAGTGTGAACAAATAGATATTAACAATGCAGGGTCCCCAATTTGCCATCAGTGGGTTTCTTAAAGAACTTTATCTTTTCTAACCACAATTCTTTCCATAAATAAATTCCAGTTACCCATGGAAACCTGAGGTAAGAGAGGTAGTGTAGATAGGCGATATAGACGCCGCTGAATCAGCCCCTCTCAGCTGTTTGGTATTTTTTATTTTAGGCAGGGCTATAGGAGGGTGGAACGAGGGGAATGACAGGTTTATCTCATTTTTCAAATTATTCTTTGGCAAAGAAAAAGTTAAACATTTTACTAAGACTATGTATCAACGTTTTACTAGACTTATTTTATAAAGAATAGTGAACGTGAGAGAGATCCAAGATGGCTGATCACTAGCAGCTCGGGATTGTAGCTCCCAGTGAAAGCGCAAAGAATGAGAGGACGCCACACCTTCACATGAATTCTTGTTGCTCACGCACCAGGAGATTCCCATCGGAGGAGCCCCATGGGTCGCCAGTGCGACTCTTGTGACAGGCGAGGCGGTTTTGCCGGCGCCTCGGAGCGTCGGTTCTTGGTGCAGAGTCAGAAAAGCACCATCCATCTTAACGCCGCTGATTTGGTCGGCTCAGTGGGTTGCTCAGATTTCGGCACTGAGAATCAATAAGTTGGACGTCCACTCAGAAACCCAATTACAAAGACGGTAATTATAAAGACCACAGATGGATAAATCTACAACGAAGGGAAGAAAACAGCCAAAAAAGGCTGAGAATACCCAAGATCAGAACGCCTCTCCCTCAGCAGTGGGTCCCAGTTCCTCATCAGCAACAGAACAAGGCTTGATGGAGAACGAGTGTGTTCCAATTACAGAAGCAGGCTTCAAAACGTGGATAGTAAGAAACTTCTGTGAATTAAAAGAACTTGTTCTAACCCAATCGAAAGAAACTAAGAACTTTGAAAAAAGGTTTGACGAAATGTTAACAAGAATACAAAATTTAGAGAGGAAAATAAGTGAATTGATGGAGCTGAAAAACACAATACAAGAACTATGTGAAGTATGCACAAGTTTTAACAGCCGAATTGATCAAGCAGAAGAAAGGATATCAGAGGTCGAAGACCAACTCAATGAAATAAAACAAGAAGACAAGATTAGAGAAAAAAGGATAAAAAGGAACGAGCAAAGTCTCCAAGAAATATGGGACTATGTGAAAAGACCTACTCTACGCTTGATAGGTGTACCTGAATGTGACGAAGAGAATGAATCCAAGCTGGAAAATATGCTTCAGGATATTATTCAGGAAAATTTTCCCAACCTAGTAAGGCAGGATAATATTCAACTCCAGGTAATACAGAGAACACCACAAAGATACTCCTCAAGAAGAGCAACTCCAAGGCACATAATCTTCAGATTCACCAGGGTTGAAATGAAGGAGAAAATACTAAGGGCAGCCAGAGAGAAAGGTCAGGTTACCCACAAAGGGAAGCCTATCAGACTTACAGCAGATCTCTCAGCAGAAACCCTACAAGCCAGAAGAGAGTGGGGACCAACATTCAACATCCTTAAAGAAAAGAACTTTCAACCAAGAATTTCACATCCAGCCAAACTAAGCTTCATAAGTGATGGAAAAATAAAGTTTTTTGTGAACAAGCAAGCACTCAGAGAATTCATCACCACCAGGCCTGCTTTACAAGAGCTTCTGAAAGAACCACTACACATAGAAAGGAACAAACAGTATCAGCCTTTCTAAAAAATACCAAAAAGTAAAGAGCATCAATATAATGAAGAATTTACATCAACGAATGGGCAAAATAGTCAGCTAATATTAAATGGCAGTATTAAACTCACATATATCATTATTAACTCTAAATTTAAATTGACTAAATCCCCCAATCCAAAGACAGACAGGCAATTTGGATAAAAAACTAAAACCCATCAGTATGCTGCATCCAGACCCATCTCACATTCAAGGATACACGAAGACTCAAAACAAGGGATGGAGAAAGATTTACCAACCAGAGAGCTAAAATAAATAAATAAAAAGCAGAAGTTACAATAATTGCCTCTGATAAAATAGTCGTTAAAACAACAAAGGTCAAAAGAAGCAAAGAAGGACATTATATAATGATAAATGGATCAATGCAACAACAAGAAGAGCTAAAGATCCTAAAATATATACGCACCCAATACAGGAATACCCAGACATACAAGACTAATAAAGAGACTTAGACTCACACACAATAATAGTGGGAGACTTCAACATTACTATTAGACAGATCAATGAGACAGAAAATTAACAACGACATCCAGGACTTGAACTCAGATCTGGAACAAGTAAACGTAATGAACATTTATAGAACTTTCCACTTTAAATACACAAAATATACACTCTTATCAGTACCACATCATATCAACTTAGAAGTTTAAACGAAATGTTGGTTGGCTCCTTGTTTGTTTTTCTCTTCCCTCATTTTCTTTCATGTCTCCATTATTATATAGGCATACCCATATTTAGACTGCATCCTAGCCCAGACAATAAAGCAATACCCCCATTCTCTCTCCCTCTTCCTCTTTCTTCCTCTTCTTTATTCTTTTTATTATTTTTTTCTCAAAAAAAAAAAAAAAATAGTGAACGTGTAGCAAACTTGAATTTCCAAAGTTAAACATGGATCAAAGTGAAGGACAGACATGGTGGTACACACCTATAATCCCAGCACTTGGGGAGGCAAAGGCAGGCAGATTGCTTGAGCTCCAGAGTTTGGGACGAGCCTGGCCAAGATGGTAAAACCCTATCTCTACCAAAAATACAAAAAATTAGCTGGGAATGGTGGCACATGCCTGTGGTCCCAGGTTGAGGTGGGAGGACTGCTTGAGCCCAGGAGGTAGAGGTTGTGGTGAGCTAAGATTGCACCACTGTACTCTGGCTCCAGCCTGGGTGACAAAGTAAGACCCCACCTCAAAAAAAGAAAATGAAAACAATCTTGAATTGGTGGTTTACATCTTCTTGTTGGAATTCTTTTTTTTTTTTTTTTTTAGACGGAGTTTCGCTCTTGTTACCCAGGCTGGAGTGCAATGGAGCGATCTCGGCTCACCGCAACCTCCGCCTCCTGGGTTCAAGCAATTCTCCTGCCTCAGCCTCCTGAGTAGCTGGGATTACAGGCACACGCCACCACGCCCAGCTTATTTTTTGTATTTTTTTAGTAGAAACGGGGTTTCACCATGTTGACCAGGATGGTCTCGATCTCTTGACCTCGTGATCCACCCGCCTCGGCCTCCCAAAGTGCTGGGATTACAGGATTGAGCCACCGAGCCCGGCCTGGAATTCTTACATGAAAAAAAATCTGCTTGATTATCGGCAAAAAGGGTGATGTTAAACAGGAATATGTGACTTACTTTGAAAATCTCTTAGGGAGTAAGAAAGTTCTACTTAACAAAGGTAAATCAGAATGCACCAGTAGTGCCATGGGTTTTACAGAAGAAACTGGAACTGATTTTTCACAGTAGTTCTTGAAATAATTGGGGTGGGAAGTGGCAGCAGAGCAACCCCATGGAACAGCAAGTGGCATTTGTTCACTGAAGACTGTGACAAGAGTTTTGTGATCAGCACTGCCTGGGAGTTCGCCCTCTGGGATTTTTCTTTCTTTATGGGTCTAGAATCCAGCAGAAGGCTTATTCAATGTTTCTGCTGCCGTAAGATAAATACATGCTGGGTCTGTCACCAGATGGCCTGTGAATGGGCTAGGACTCTGTTGAGACTGGCCTAGCTATGAACACTGTTGTTCTGTACCCTACAAGGTCTTTCCAGACAAGCGTGCAAGAACTAAGGACAGAGTAGAATATGCACAGTGCTTTGAATCGTGTAAAGTGCCAAATACTAAGGTACATGATCCTTCAGAATGCATTCACCATGTTTTAGCTCCTGAGCAGCCTCTCAGGCTTCCAGAGCTTAGAGACGAGGGCAGGTGAAGACACTGGTTCCCTGTGGTCTGTGCTCGGCAAATAAAGCTGGTGAAAACACAGACGAGCAGCTACAGGAGAAAAGGGGCACAACTGAGATCCATTTTCAATATCTCAGTAACACTCTTGCCTCGGCTCCTTAGTAGAAAGACTACAAAGGGGTAGTCACCTGTTGGTAGGTTATTTAGGGGAAGATCAGAGGTAAGAGGTGAGCTTTCTTCTGAGAGGTTTACCCTGGACGTGTTTCCTTCTAGGAGTGCTTGAAAACCATGCAGCTTACGCATCAAATTCTAAGCAATAGTCAGGAGGATTCTCGAGTACAGCCAAGAACCAGGATTCAGGAAGCAAAGGTTTTGGATGTCCAACTAGATGTCAGAGCTGCCCAAGAGCTTCACTTCCCCAAGGGCCTGCCCACTCCCACCTATTTCCAGGACTGGCCTTTTGGCCGAGTCTAGGGATTTTCATCCCCTGGCAAATCAGAAATCACTAACTAGTACCCGGTTGGGGGCATATGAACTGGAGCCAGAAATGTGACTTTGGCCTGTGAAAGAGGGAAGAAAATGCCAAGAAGCCAGGTCTCAAAGGCAACTGGGCCCCACAGTCACCCAACAAGTCCCATGGGCCCCACTGGCCAAGCACCCAGGACAACACCAGCTGCTTACTGTGATGGGCCACATCTGGGTGTGCTCTTAAGATGGGGTGTGTGTGTAAAATATCTCTGGGGGATTTCCACTGGACAGAATGGGATGATTCAGTTATCTGGACATTTTAAAAGACTTGCTTACTCCCTGATAATAAGCAAAGTGTTTTTCTACTGTGCAAATACTTTGATGTCAGAATAATTGATATTACTACTTCCAGTGTGGTCCGGGGGGACAATGTCTTTCATGTATGCTGCATAAATGTCTCCACTGGACAGCAGGTGCTGGCCTCATTTCTCCCACAGAAGTGCTCTTCTGAAAAATCCTGCATCAACACCTGCACCACCAGCTGGGAAGCTCCAGGCAGCCAGAACTACTACTATGGGATGTGCCCTGACTTGGGCCTGGGACTGGCACCAGGCAGAGAACCTCATTTCCTGGGTCATGGGGCAGGAATTAGCTGCTGGCTCCTGCCCTGCCTAGAGGATGCCTAGTGCTCAGTTGGCAAGAGGAAAAGCGTGAAGCTGAAGTTCTTCTCTCTCCTAGGCCCTGAGAGGTGGGGATTAATGTGTCTCCTGGACAAGCCCGAGCTCCTCAGATGCCATCATTCTCTCTATCCAATCTCACTCTTCCTGCTGTGTGGCCCATTAGCCAGGGGCCACCCTCAAGTGTAACAAGTGCAAACAGGAAACAAGGCCTACCTTCCTCACCTGCTGGGTCTCTGTGACAGACTGCTCTCACAATCAGAGATTCTATAAATTAAGAAAAACAAACCAAACCCAGAAAATGGCAGACGCGGAAATCCAGAGGTCTAAGGAAGCTGGCAGTTAAATTTGAGAGTGTTAAGCAGGCAGAAAATGAAACTAGAGAGACATTTATTTTGCGTTTGATTTCTCTAGTTCAAATGTCTACATGCTGGAGTAAATCCACTTGCCTCTCTTCGGGGCTCTTCCTTTGCAATACGTTAACTTGGCTAAGGATGGTGTATGCCACTGTTAACTCCTGGTCCTCCAAGGCCTAGGAGGCTTACCTCCAGGCAGGGCCCGGAGCCACAGCAAACTCAGAAGGCCACAGGTACAGTCTCAGTGGCATCAGACGTTGGGCTGATTCCTGAGGCATCACTCCTGTCTCCTAAGACAGCAGAGTCTGGCGCTGTGATAAGGAGCTACCAGCTCACAATCACATGACCACTGCAGAAACATCAATGCCAGCTGGTCCAGACTCCAGCCAGTTTCCTCTGGGCAGCATGTTAGAATGGGCTCCCTGCCTTTTTGTTTTTATCATCCAAATCTAGCTTCAAAGGGCTCCAAAATGTCCTTGACACATCTGGACCTGAAAAAGCGAGCTGATTTTTAAGAGATTCTCATTGCATTTGGACAAAATGAATAATGTGCCTTTCATATTTTCTTTGTATTTCTCAACAGTTGCTTGACTCAACATCTTTCTGTCTGCTCTATACAATGAAAATACAAACTAAATGAGAATAGAAAAAATAATTAAAGCATTAAATTGTACAAATTACAAATCTGTTCCAAAATATACTTACATTAAATAAAATATGCATTTCAATAAGAGATCTACAGTGAATGACTATGCATTCTGGGAAGCTTCACAACATCTAGGCAGGGCCAACATTCGTGAAAGAAGCTAAGAGATTTTGCATCCAATCACAGTTTGTAGTGGGTATCTTATTGCCAATCTGCAAGTTACACGGAACACATCATTAGCATCGCTTGTGCAGAAAACCAATTTTGTTGGGGAAAAGGGAAAGCAAGCTCTGGCCTCAATTTTGAGTTCATTACAACTTCTTAAGAATTTCACCAATAGCCTATACAGTACAAGTTCAAAAAAGTAAACATGTTAAGGTAAGCAGACAACTCTTCAGAAGCCCAAACACATTTTCTTGCTGTATTTATGTTGAATTCTCCATCTACAATTAGCAGTCGTGAAGATGGTCTTCTTCAGGGCAACATGGTCACAGGACTGGGGCAATCCAGGGGACTGAGAGGAAGCGTGAGGACGGGAGAGGGGGCTACCTCCTGCTGTTTCACGTGAGAGACAAACTGTAACACAGTCCATGGGCCTGCAATCGTCCCCTTTTATCATCTGGCATAACGCTTGATGTAGTCGTCCACTTTATTCCGGAAGTCCTCCTGTGGAGTGAGAGCATCAGGGACAGAAAGAAGAACAGGAAGAGTGAGTGAGTGAGTGAGTGAGTGACGCAGCGCTTCAGGGACGAGTCAGATCTACCAGCACCAAGGCCCCCTGTGGTCGCCAAGGTGGTGGAAGGACCAGGATCTTGCTGAGTCCGAGTGCCATTTCACCACGATTCGGGTGCCTATTGCATGCAAGATGCAGTGCTGGGTATGCTGAGGGGAGCGTGCAGAAGACCTGAGTGGGAGGGACCCTAAGGGAGCATCTATCACTCCTCATTTTTCAGAAAGGGAAAGTGGAGCACAGAAAAGTGTAGGCAAGGTCACAAAGCCAATACTCCTTTGGCCACAATGGGTTTGAGCCACAGATGCTGCTCTCCAGAAGACCCTCGTTTCTAGATTTGTCTTCCTGGAATGATTTCCCTGGACCTTGCTACCTATTTAAAATATGCCTGCTCTTCGCAGCCCATGTACAGCCCCCAACCTAAAGATAGCTACCCTGCTCAGAAGAGAGCTGGTGTGCTGCAGAGGTCCGTCCTCATGCATTTTTGAATAGTGCAGGCAGCCAGTGACCAAAGGCGGTGTGGACTTAGGAATCACCCCAGGCAAGTGTAGATGAGATGAACTTTTCAGATCTGGGTCACTGTCCCAGGTTTGTCCCTGGATCTGGTCTCCCCAAGGTTAGAAGTGAAATCCCATGGGATTGCATATGCCTTAAGAGTGACTAGGAGCTCTTAACCCTCTCACTCCTACAACACAGCTGCTGGGTCCCAGATGTCCCTGCAGGATCACACTGTTTCAATCCTAACAATGCCATGCAGCTCCCACTACACAGGGAATACAGTACAGTTATCAGAGTTCTTAGTGGGCATGAGTTCCATTTCCTCAGCTATGCCTCAGTCCTCCTGTCTAAGCCTCAGTTTAGCCTGCCTGCTGATTCCACTGTGTAATCCTGACACCTGGTAACGTGCAGGGCACACTCTGGCACTCGATGTACATCTCGCTGCTGCCATAATGCCCTCTTGCAGGGGAGATCCTGCCTGGAGCATGGTCCTGGCCAGCTGGGCACCAGGTGCTTGCCCTCCTGCCATACCCTTAATTAGCATGGCGACCATTTCCAGGGCGGGCAAGTTCACAATTTGAGGCTATGGATATGGTCCCATGAATTGCTCTGGTCTCAGGGTGAGAAAGTGGAGTGCTCTGAGTCTATCCAGGTGCCTCTGCCCTGCCGACTGCCCTATTTGTCTACAGGATAGCGTTTGGAGCCTCACACATGAGCCTTTACCCCACAACAAAGGGAGGTGTGCAGAAACTCTGCCTGCCCTTTTACAAAACCTTCTCAAGGCTATTTCTACAGTCCCCAGAGCCAGACAATACTGTTGAGGAAGGAGACCCAGGCATCTGGGATCACTTCCCCCTTGACTTCCACGCTACATTTCAATAGAAGAAAAGGCCGGCTGAGGGGTGCCTCCTAAATCACCTTCCTATAAGCTAGAAGGCATGGTATGGGGGAATCTCTCCAGAAGACACTGTTTTTACTTAAACAAGATCAAACCTCCACTCCACTCCTCCATCAGGAGACCAGAAACCTTTCACATGTAATTCCTAAAACTGTAAACCTAAGACCCTTTCATATGTGATTTCTTTTTTTTTTTTTGAGACGGAGTTTCGCTCTTGTCACCCAGGCTGGAGTGCAATGGCGCGATCTCGGCTCACCGCAACCTCCGCCTCCTGGGTTCAGGCAATTCTCCTGCCTCAGCCTCCTGAGTAGCTGGGATTACAGGCACGTGCCACCATGCCCAGCTAATTTTTTGTATTTTTAGTAGAGACGGGGTTTCACCATGTTGACCAGGTTGGTCTCGATCTCTTGACCTTGTGATCCACCCGCCTCGGCCTCCCAAAGTGCTGGGATTACAGGCTTGAGCCACCGCGCCCGGCCTCATATGTGATTTCTAAAGCTGTAAACCCAAGACCCTTTCACTTGTAATTACAAGTGTAAACCCAAGGCTGTAAACCTAAGATCCTTTCATGTGTAATATCTAGAGTGTAAGCCTATATAAAGGCAGAGCTTCTCTTTGTTAGGGGAGTTTGGCGATGTGGACAAAACATAAAGCCTTGCTCCTGGGACGTAATAAAAAAACCCCTTCGGCCACTCCTGCTTCACTGTCAGTTCACAAGCTTACAGGCTGTGAAATGAAGACCCCATAAACGCTCCTGCCTCTCCACATTCTGGAGGACAAAAGACGCCCTGTACTCATAGTCCCCCTGCTCACCTCACCCAGCACAGAGCCCAGCATCCATGCCTGCAGCAGGCCCCATGCTCCAGCCTCTGCTGCCTCCCTCCTCCTCTCCTCCCCCAAGATACACGAAGCACAGGGCCGAAGTGAAACCACAGACTCTGGACCAGATCGAGGCGGTCCAGTCCTGGGATTTGCCCCCAAAGGGCTACTCAGTGATGGCCAATCTCAGCTTCTTGGTGGCTGTGTTCTCAGCAGCAAAATGGGGATCTTAATGGTACCCGCCCCCACAGGGCTGTTGTGAGAAACAAGTCCACTCTGTGCCAAGTGCAAGGAGCGTGCCTGGCTCCTGCTATTCCATCCCTCTGACCTGCACCAGTCATAATGGCCTCATTTCTCTGCCCTGAGCTCCACAGCACATTCCTGCCTCAGGGCCTTTGCACTGGCAGCTGAGGCTTTCTGGAGTGCCCCTCCCTCACCATCCTACCCTCCGTGACCTGCTCTCCACCTTATATTCTGTGTTTGTTCACCTATTTTTAAAAATTTTACTTATTATTATTACTTTTTGAAATGGAATTTTGCTCTCGTTGCCCAGGCAGAAGCACAATAGCATGATCTTGGCTCACTGCAACCTCCGCCTCTTGGGTTCAATCGATTCTCCTGCCTCAGCCTCCCAAGTAGCTGGAATTACAGGTGCCTGACACCATGCTAGGCTAATTTATGTATCTTTAGTAGAGATGAGTTTCACCACGTTAGCCAGGCGGGTCTCGAACTCCTGACCTCAGGTGATCCACCTGCTTCGGCTTCCCAAAGTGCTGGGATTACAGGTGTGAGCCACCGCGCCTGGCTGTGTTTGTTCACCTATGCTCCGCCTCCTCCTGCTGGAATGTGTGTGCCACAAGGACAGAGACTGTCATTGCCACAGTCCCTGAGCACTTCACACCACCCCTGGCACATAAGTGGCCACCAGCCAAACAAGTGATGAACGAGTGAACCTAAGGAAGGGCGCTTGACAACTGTGACCATTACTCAGCAGAAGGCATGGGTGGGACCACAGCACTGCTTAGGCCTCCTGTGGAGGCATCACTGTTTGGAGATTATAGGTCCATTTTACTGGTGCTAATAGTGTATCAGTTGCAAAGTCTTATTTCATATAAATAAGGAATATGAAGTCTTATTTCATACAAAGAGAGGTAAAATGTAAGACCTTTCTCCACCTGGAGCCGTGGGAATGCTCCTACTGCCATCACTTTCTATCTGACAAGGCTTGGTCCACAAGGGCTTGTCCTCACCAGCGACAGCAGAGAGGAGTGCCACCACCACTGCCTGCAAGGGGTGGGCCAAGGAGTGCATTTGCGCCCCCACGGTGGGCCAGGGTCTGTCAGCGCAGTACCAAGTCCAAGGCTTTGCTGGACAACACAAGCCCATCAGGACCACCAATGGACAGCAGGGGTTGGGGGCTGACTGTCCCCATGGGGAGCTGTGAGCACAGGGCTGAGGTGCCAGCCTCGGCCAGGGCTGCCTAACACCACTGCCACTTCTCTTGAGGAGCCCTGCTGTCCTGGCCCTCAGAACAGAGCTCGTCTCCTCAGCAGAACGCCAGCCTCAGAATACAGCCTGCTCTGCCTGCCTGATTGCACTGCACCACTCCCTGTGCCCACTGTGCCTGCTGCCACTTGTTTTGTGGGTCTGAGAAGGATGCATGCTGGGCGGCACTTCTCTTGCCTCCCTGTCGGAGGCGCTCCTGCCCACTCTTTGAGGCAGTGGTCAGGCAGCACCTCCTGCTCTGAACTCAGGCTGAAGACTATAGCGAGGACCTGGTAGGACACATTTCAAACGCCCTACTCAGTCTTGGCACACAGTTGGTCTAACTCACATTAACAGAAGCCAAGGCTCTGAACATTCAGCACGATGTCTATAACTAGCTACAGGGGTTTTAGAACTGTGTTCGAAGCTATGTCAGGCTGGATGCAGTAATCTCAGCACTTTGGGAGGCTGAGGTGGGTGGGTCGCTCGAGGCCAGGAGTTTGAGACCAGCATGGCCAACATGGTGAAACTCCGTCTCTACTGCTAAGAATACAAAAATTAGCCCAGTGTGGCGGCGCCAGCTACTCGGAAGGCTGAGGCACAAGAAGCGCTTGAACTGGGAGATGAAGGTTGCAATGAGCCGAGATAATGCCACTGCACTCCAGCCTGAGTGACAAAGTGAGATTCTGTTTCAAAAAAAAAAAAAAAGCAACTTCAGCCAAGCAAACAGTGGTGTCTGGCCAACTGCTGCAATGGCAAGGCTGCCATAGGGAATCTGGTTCAGAGAACAGAATGCGAGATTCTACCACCAAATCCAGCCAGAGCCCCCGCTAGTCTGAGCCACCTCAGCTGTAGCCACACATGGCCCGTCTGCAGGCTCCTGCTCCGTGCACTTTGCACTGGGCCAGCGGTAACATCATTTCAGACCCCTTGCCTGCAGTGCTTCCCCTCAAGGCTTGTATGCTTTCTTTCATCACACAGTTCAAACCACTGCTGCCTTGCTACTCAAGCACAGTGGAAAGGTGACATTCAGCGACTCTAATTCTTTCAGCCTGGGTTTTGTTGTACTTTTTTCTTCCCAGTGAGTTTTAATATATTCTTTCTAGGTAAACGGTCTTCTTAAACAGGTGTCTTACTGGAAGATCTCAAATCCATTTGTAAATAGGCAAGATAGAAGCACAATTTAGTAGCATCTGTGGCTAATCCCTGGTATTTGCAAAAGTGACTGACCAAAGATTCACATCTCCAACAAAGACTCCTAAAATTCAAAGGAAATCAAACAATCTAATAGAAGAATGACTCAAAAATAAGAACAAGTAATTCAGCGATGCAAACAGCTAATGCCACATTTAAACAAAAAGATGCCCAACCTCTCTAGATGCCCAACCTCTCTACAAGTTCAGAAAGTAGAGTACATCTCCATGGAGCAGAGTGTTCAGGGCAACAGGTGCCTGTCTGCCTGTGCTGCTGGAAAGCCTCAAGGAAAAACAACCTGGCAAAAGGTGTTCAAATTAAGGACACACACAATCCTAGTAATGCCAGTTCTAGGATTCTCTTCTGCAGAAATAAAAACCCTCGTATTTAAGATGTGTGCATAAAAGATATTCATTACATTGTTTGTAGTTGAAAAAAAATCCCGTAAGAAGAAAACCTGAATGTCCACCAAGAAGACAATGGTTAGAAACAAAATATAGTGAGCCACTTTATGGAATATAATGTGGCTCCTGAAATGAATGAGTGATCGTTTATGCACTGCATTAGAGGAGAAAACTTTTTTAGAAGTGGAACTGAAGGTGAAAAACAATGAATAGGGGGAGCTCTCTGAACCTTTACAAGCTTAGGGTGCTGCCCTAAAAACTAACTAAATAAAAATTATAAAGAGTAATGAATAGGATCTCATTATTTTGGGTAAAAATCAAAACCAAATGTATATGAATGCAGATGACCTCAGCAAAAGGTGTGGAAGGATAAGGTGGACCGCTGGAGGCTGGGAGGTTGTGACACCATCCATTTTTCCTTCTATGTTCCTACCCTTTATTTATTTATTTAGAGACAGAGTCTCACTCCGTCACCCAGGCTGGAGTGCAGTGGCACAATCTTGGCTCACTCAACTTCCCACGCACAAGCAATCCTCCCACCTTAGTCTCCTGAGTAGCTGGGACCATAGGCTTGTGCCACCATGCACCTGGCTAATTTTTGTAAAGAGAGTGTTTTGACATGTTGCCCAGGCTAGTCTGAAACTCCTGAGCTCAAGCAATCTGCCCACCTTGGCCTCCCAAAGGTTGGGATTACAGGTATAATCACAACGCCACCATGCTAATGCTATACCTGTTATAAATTACTCATACTAAATTCCACTAGGAAATCACATCAAATAAAAATCACTTCTTGGGTGGGTGACGTGGTTCATGCCTGTAATCCCAGCACTTTGGAAGGACAAGGCAGGAGGATCGTTTAAGGCCAAGAGAGTTCAAGACCGCTTGGTAAACAAAGCGAGACCCCATCACTACAAAAAAGAAATCAGCTGAACGTGGTGTCATCCGCCTGTAGTCCCAGCTACTAAGGAGACTGAAGTGGGAGGATCACTTGAGCCTAGGAGGTGGAAGCTGCAGTGAGCCACGACTGCAAAACTGCACTCCAGCCTTGGTGACAGAGTGAAATCTTGTCTCAATAAAAACAAAAAACAAACACACACCAATCCTCTCTGACCTTGGGTAAAGCATTTTCCTGAAGTTACAAACATTTCCTATACCATATTATTTACAAATTGCTTTGAATTCTAGCCTTGCATCCCACCACTCTCAGTTTCTTATTTATCCAATCGAGAGACAGTAGTAACCGTCTTTGTGACAAGTACATCAACCTAGAATAACCTGGCTCACCTTGTCCCGCAAATGATGTTCTGCAGCTTCAATATTCAGTGGATCATCAAAATTCAAAAGATCCTTAAAAAGAGAGAAACTTAACGTAAGCATTGGAAGAATTGTTTTTCTGATGTTAAAGTCTTCATTTCATGACCCAGTAAGAAGTCTAATTAGCAAATGGCAGACCAAACTGGAGAACTAAGAATCCCACTAAGAACTCAAGTGCTTGTGATAGGAAAGTATCGAACATACGGGTATTTTTTTCAAAATGGTGATTGACAACTGACTGAAAGAAGATTATCTCTGACATATCAGAGATACACGCTGGCATGCAGTTCTACAAAGTTTGGTGAAGATGGAGAAAACAGCAATCACATTCATTTCTAATGCTATTTGTGGTAACTGGAGAATGAAAACCACTCTCATTAAGCATTTCCAAATAAAAATCCCCTTCTTTTCCATAAAAATTAACTTTTCTTCTGTGATTAACAGCTTTGACGTTTCGAACCAATGGATTCTCTTGGGGCCTTCCCTGAACTTTCCTTTATCTTCTTACTCTGCTTCACCACGACTCCCACTCACAGCCAGTAATGACAACATCTGGAACCTGAGCAAACTGCAGAGCAGTGCTGCTTGGCTCATGTCCCCAGACTCAGATGCCAGACCCAGTCTCCCTGGAAAAGCACTGGAATGGCTACGCCCCTCAGCCCCAAGAAGCACTCTGGACTTCGGAACAGAAACCCTATCTTATCTTCAATCTGCTCATCCCTCTTGCTGAAAATCAAGGGGGCTTGCCCGGGTATGGTGGCTCATGCCTGTAATCCCAGCACTCTGGGAGGCTGAGGCAGGAAGATCACCTGAGGTCAGGAGTTTGAGACCAGGTTGGCCAACACGGTGAAACTCCATCTGAACTAAAAATACTAATATTAGCCGGGCATGGTGGCACATGCCTGTAGTCCCAGCTACTCGGGAGGCTGAAACAGAAAAACTGCTTGAACCTGGAGGCAGAGATTGCAGTGAGCTGAGATGGCGCCACTATATTTCAGCCTGGGCAACAGAGTAAGACTCTGTCTCAAAAAGAGGAAAAAAAAAAAAATCAGGGGGCTCAATTTGTCCTTATGATGAGTCACTGCTTTCCAGGCTGTAGGATGGATCTTTGTCAAGACAATCATATTTTTCTTCAGGAATTATGTTAAGTTTGGGGACTATGTTCCTGGAGATTAATATGGCTATGATCATATTAATGAAAATTAAAATGTTACAAAATAGCAAAGAAAAACTGTAAATCTCTACAGTCATTCACGGCTGGAGAACTAGATTCCAAGTCCTAGAAAAAGGCAAAAATGTAAATTAAATATTATATAAAGACTATAACAGACACGGCAAATTCCTTATCTTCTTTACTGTATGTTAGACTTAAAATAAATGAGTTCATCAGAATTTACAAAGGTTTGGAGCACTTGGAGATGGCTGTAGTAGATTTCTCTTATTTTATTTATTTATTTTTTTAATAGGGAATTTCGCTCTTGTTGCCCAGGCTTGAGTGCAATGGTGCGATCTTGGCTCACTGCAACTTCCACCTCCTGGATTCAAGAAATTCTCCTGCCTCAGTCTCCCAAGTAGCTGGGATTACAGGCACCCACCACCATACCTGGCTAATTTTTTGTATTTTTTTTCTTTCCTCTCATTAATTTCCCTGTAGCGAGTTGCCAGTCAAAACCTATTCAGAGCCAAAGAACCTAAGGCAGACATGGTGGGCTCCAGAAAAAAAAAAAACATCATGGTGGCTGGTGACAATGACAGCATGTGGGGCCCCTAGAAGGGCCTGAGTTCCCATCTGTCCTCTTTGTCTGTCTCAATAAAATCTGGAGATGCCAAGACTCAACATTACAATGGAACACAACTGCCAGACAGATTTCAAATTAGGCTCCAGAAATAAAACTTCATTCACTTCAAAGAAAAAGCCAGACAGACGCAGAACAAAGCAGCTGAAACTAGCAGAAAACTGTCCAGTCCAGGTCTCCATCAGGTATGACCTCCCATGGAGATTCAGGGAAAGCCAGAAATCGCTAGATGTGCTTGGTTTCTCTGCTTGTGTGACAGGGTTTCACCAAGTAACATCAGACAGAAAGATAAAAAGGTAGGCAGGGACTCACAGTTTGGTTTGAGGCTCTGCTGTTTTTTCTTTTGCTGAAGATAGTAAAAAGAAAACTGTGCCCTCAGATGAAAGGACAAGAAAGAGGAGACCTGCCCCTAGTCCAACTGAGTCCTGCAGGTGCATCTGCTGTAGGCCACAGCCATGACACTGGCCAGGAGGATGCCCCGAAAACAGCCCACTGGCCTGGGTGGACTATCCAAGATCATAGGATTTATCAAAAATAGCAAAACCTGTTTTTTCACAAACAAATCTCTGAAGCTTATTTCTTTAAAAGCACTTTTATGAATCAAAAAGTAAAAATTCAAAGGAACATATAATATTGTATTAAAAAAAAATCCAATCAACAGCTTTTAGTTGAGTCCATTTAGCCTCTTCCTGCCCTGAGGGCACTGTCTGAGGAGTGCTGCCTCCTGAGAAGAGCAAGCTTCAGCAGCTCATCACCGACAAAAAGACAACTCTGAGGTTCTACATGCGTGCAAAGCCTTCAAGGCTGGGTAACCACATAACCATCCACCCCAAGCAGGACACCTGGGAGGTGACAGGGCCACTCCCTGGGCTGGCTTGTGCAGCCACAGGCACAGACATGAACTGGGCCAACTGAGCCCAGGGTAATTAATGGCCACTCTGCTGGAAGGGGCTAAAGCAAGTGGAATCAGCTTTGTCCCTGAGAAAGCGCTCAGCAGGGGAGACTGCTGTGTCCCCTGCCCCAGACAACCTCTTCACATGTCACTGCAAAGGCCCCTCATTCCCCACCTTACTGTTCTACTTCTGACTCATACAAGTGCAACAGAAAAAAGGTGTGACTATGTAACTATTTGCATGGTAGGTTATTATTTAATTTATTATTTTTTTTAGAGATAGGTTTTGCTATGTTGCCCGGGCTGGTCTTAAACTCATGGGCTCAGGTGATCCTCCTGCCTTGGCCTCCCAATGTGCTAGGATTACAGGTGTGAGGTACCATGCCCAGCCAGCATGTTTTTTGGGTTTTTTTGTGTGTGTATCTGTCTTTTGAGGCAGAGTCTCTATCACCCAGGCGGAGTACAGTGGTGCAATATGAACTCATGGCAACCTCTGCCTCCAGTGCTCAAGAAATTCTCTGACCTTAGCCTTCCAAGTAGCTGGGACTACAGGTGTGTGCCACTATGCCCAGCTAATTTTTTGTAGAGATGGGGTTTGGTCATGGTCTCCAACTCCTGGGCTCAAGTGATCTGCCCAAAGTGCTAGGATTATAGGCGTGAGCCACTGTGCCCAACCCATGTTTCATTTCTTAACATGGTTTTCTGTTAACCTTAATGCAATGTTTAAAACCAGCAAAAAGGAAATCAAGAAAAACTTGGGATCACCATACTTACAGTAAACAAAGAGTTTAATCCCCAAACAACATCCTAAAATAAAAAAGAAAAGAAGTTTCAGGCCATTGTGCACCTGAAGTCTTTTAAACCCATGATCAAGAAATACACATTGTACTGTATCAAAACCTGTCTTCAGCATGGCTTGTTTTTCTCAAGATAGAAAATAAAAATCACTTCTCTTCAAGTATAACAAACAACTCTGGAAAATGCAAAGAGATGAATAGTCTCAGGTAGTGAATATCAAATCAAAGAGAGCATCAGTCACCCTCCCAGTCGGACCTGACAAGCCTACTCCTGCACAGCAGGGCCCACTAGCCAGTGTCTGAACAGGGGCTCCACCTTAAATCACTCTTAGCTGTTTCCACCAAATACAGTCTAACTTCTAAAAAGCCACCTTTAAAATAGTCTGTTGTGTTACACCTACTGCCTCTTGGGGTTGTAGATAAGTTAATTACCTCTCATCCTACTAAGTTTTCTTAATAACTTTGCTTTAGTTATTTAAGAATCATGGAAGATTCACAATTCAAGGATCAGAGATTTTCATTACCTAAAACTGAAAGCCAGTGTGGTTCTATGTGTACTATTTGCCATCTGTGAATCAGAAATTCATTCTCCATTTTCCTCTTCATCAACTCAAGAGTTTTTAGGCCTGTTCTCATGCTCATCCCCTACTCTTTGAAAGTTGGTAATTTTATTTGTCCTTCTCTGCTTTCTCTAGTGTGTCAGTCCATCCACCCACCCATCCCTGACCTTCCGATGTGAGCCAGGCCTAGGGCCAGAATGTGGGTAAAGATGAGCCCTCAGCCTGAGGAAGGGGGATGGACAGGTGGGCAGGGCAGCAGGCCAGCACTGTCCACGAGATGGGTTCCCCAGATCACCCACCCTGGGAGGAGAGGCTCCAGAGGCAATGACAGCCTCTGAGCCTGAGGGGAGCAGGAGTCTGCCAGGTAGAGGGCTAGAGGAGAGGACTGCCTTCCAGGTGGAGACACAGCCTGCAGAGGGAAAGTTCTGAGAGGCCAGGACATTCCTAGAGCGTGGGGAGAGGCTAAGAAAAGACTGGGTGGGCTGCCCAAAGTGGCAGAGACTACGGCTCGGAAGAGCTGAGTCAGGACTGTGTGCAGTCTGCAGTGTCCCCTGATGCTGGAACCGAGCCAAAACCCCCTTTCCTGTGCTGTTCCCCTAGGGTCCCTGCCTGGTGTTAGGTACCCAACACTTGATGGTCTTCTCTGGCCATAGGGAGTGGTCTGCACATCAGTTTGCTGTTCTTCCTCCAACATCTAGTGGCCTGAAGAGCTCAAGACATCCCTGTTAAATGAATGGTGGCCATGAGGTTTCCTATGTGGCGAGTAGTTTGGTTGTGAAGCCTGTAGTTCGAGCTCCTATCTCTGGTTCTAGAACAGTGCCAGGCAAAGCCGAGAAGGATGCTCATCTGGCCCAAACTGACTGAGGTCAGCGACTGACTAAGTAGCCCCAAGCAGCAGGGAGAAGAGGAGGCAGGTTGTGCCTGGCCATTGGTGTGGCTGTGACAGGTAAGGACATGTGCTGCTTTCTCAGGAGGCTGGCTACTGCAGGAAGAGGACCACAGGGACAACTTATGATGAAGACACAGACTCTACCTTTAATGTTCTTGTGGGAGCCCAGCCAGTGCCGTCAATTGAATGTTCTCTCAGTAAACTAAAAAAGACAGAGAAACACACAGTGGTTAGTGAGGAGCAGCCATGGGTGCCCTGCTCGCTGCCGACTACTCCTCCTGGTATGTGTTTTGTCTTCACCTATGCCATGCAGGAGATCTACTTTTTATCAAACCTATCTTTTCCTTTGTGGCTTGTCCGTTTCTTCTTGCTGAGGAAGGCATTTCTACCTCCAAGGTTATACACATATTCAATTATAATGTCTTGTGTTATGTGTGTCTATTTGTTGTAATACTTGACATGGACGTTTTGGGCAAAGAAAAAGCATGTTTAAAGTAACACATAAAGAACATCTGTCAATTTAATATTCAAAAAATGACAATGGTAGCTGCATGTGGTAGCTCAAGCCTGTAATCCCAGCATTCCAGGAGGCTGAGGTAAGGTGAGAGGATCACTTGAGCCCAGGAGATTGAGACCAGCATGGGCAACAGAGTGATTTCCTGTCTCTACTAAAAATTAAAAAATTAGCCAGGCATAGTGGTGCACACCTGTAGTCCCAAAGGCCGGAGGACTGTTTGAGTCCAGGAGTTTGAGGTTGCAGTGAGCTGTGATCGTACCTGCAAACCTGCACTCCAGCCTGGGAATAGCGTGAGGACTATTCTGTCTCAAAAAAGAAAATGACAATGGTAACAAAATGACAAGATGACAACAGGAGTAACTGAAGCTTAGATCGTATCATGTGTATGTCAGGCACAATCCTAGGTGCTGTGCCATTAAATTCACTTAATGCCTATAGCCACCTGTGAAGGAAGTATCACTGTTTCCCTGTCTCATACAGGAGGAAACCAAGGCACAGAGAAGACATGTCCAAGGGCATACACCTCATGAACAGTGTTGTTCTTCCAACCTGGGCAGCTCACTGGCACTGATGTTCTGAAACACTGCTGATGCAGGTTAACAACAATAGGAGCTTCCAGCATACGACATTTTAATAACTTTTTTTTCTTTTCTTTAAGTTCCAAAAAAAAAAAAAAAGCTTGAGGATAAAAGATTAATCCAAAATTCTGGATATCAATCAGTCCTTAGGTGGGGAGCCCATGCTCAGGGAAGGCACACCAGGATTCAGGGGTTTGGTGAGGCCCTATTTCTGAAGCTAGTACCTGAGAGTCCTGGTCATTACTGTCTACCGGCTGCAAAGGCACATCATATACTTGCATGGAAATGATCATTCCAGTGCTCACTTCCACAGCACATATGCTCAAACTGGGATGATACAGAGAAGACTGGCATTTTCACAGCAATCTTAAAAAGTAAAAAAAAAAAAATTTAAAAATAATTTTAAAAAGATTAAATGATCATTCCATATTTTGAAAATGTATAATTTATTGCCAAGCTTCCTTCTGGAGATAAAATTACTTTTGCATTTGTCGAATTATTTTATTATGCTGTGGCTTTGATCTGTACATAAAATATCAGGTTTTACAGACTATAATTGTTACCGCTAATAAACTTTTTTGAATTTGAGTCTGTTTAAATTCACATAAGCCAATTTAGATCAGGATAAAAGTATGTAGAGTTTGAATCAAAGTTATAATCTTAGTTGTCTATGAAGATCAGTTTAAAAAAACAGATAACTAACCTTAAATTGATGATTAAAGTTTACTTTTACCCTTAAAAAGAAAAAAGGAGAGGACAGGCATGGTGGCTCATGCCTGTAATCCTAGCACTTTGCGAGGCCAAGGTCAGCAGATCAGGAGGTCAGGAGTTCAAGACCAGCCTCAACAATATGGTGAAACCCCGTCTCCACTAAAAATACAAAAATTAGCCGGGCGTGGTGGCACGCACCTGTAGTCTCAGCTACTTGGGAGGCTGAGGTAGGAAAATCGCTTGAACCCAGGAGGCAGAGGTTGCAGTGGGCTGACATTGTGTCATTGCACTCCAGCCTGGGCGACAGAGCAAGACTCTGTCTCCAAAAAAAAAAAAAAAGAAAAAGAAAAACTCAAATTGTGTACCCTACCAACGGGTTGGATGTCTTTCTACCCTACAGAGGTATTGGTGACTTGTAGATCTGAATTGTCAACTTTGGAGTAACTTTTTGGGAACCAAGTCAAATCCCAGTGGCTATATTTTGTTACTAGAATGATCTAGCTAATCCTTTTCTTAGATAGATCTTAATGCAACCTTCAGTTACATATTTGTCATTTATTTGTCGAACGCCTGTTTCACCCATAAAAGCAGGGAATGCTAATTGCTCTGCCTGTGCCTAGGCTCAATCAATATTAGCTGAATGAAGGGGAAGGAAGCTCACCCTGAGCTTTGCCATCAACAGCATAGGCATAACAGGAGGGCTTAGCATCTGGCCGGAGCAGGTAATGGGGAGGCAAGGCCGGCCCCGCATGTGGTGGCCACCAGTCTGGACAGCAGTGAGGCCCATCAGGGGTGCAATGTCCCCAGGCACTGAGGAAGTTCTAGCCTGGCCTCACAGAGGATAGTCCCAGCGAAAGCTCAGGAGACAGAGACAGCTGGCTATCAGAGATGTCATTATACAAGGAGGCAGAGGACACACCAGGAACTGGAATAGAAGCTTGGGCTCTAGGAGAAGCTTGAACTGAGCTCTTGACTTGGGCCTTCCAATCCCACAGACATGGAGCCTCTGACCCTGTGCCGGAGCAAGGGGAGGGTCCCTGCTGGGATACCAAGGTGGAACCAGAGCAACGCTCTCTAAAAGAGGAAAGTGCTCCTGTGTGCCAGAAATGAAAGTCAGGCCCATGGAGTACCAGGCACCAATCAGTCCTGCTATGGGAAGAGCAGAGGTCACCACAAACCAGAGGGATGGCTGGGCTTTTCTTTCCCTTTATTCAGGACACACCGTAACACTGCCACTGGACACTGTCTGCTTTTCACTAACAAGGTGGTCCCTGTGCATTAATCTGGCACATTAGTTCCTTAGATTAAATCCCTAGAAGTGAAGCTGACAAGTCTAATGGTACATACAAGTTATAGGTAGTCTATAAGACTGAAGGACCAATGAAAGGTGTGCAAATATATGCACCCTCCAACAATGAGAGTCTGTTCACTCTCTGTCACCCGGCCCCCGACCAAGAAAACCATGAGGTGTGGCTTACCACTTAACTAGATTTGTGCCTGCCAATCTGATAAGGGGTAAGCCGCACTTCATGGTTTTCCGCACTTTTCTCTGGTTACCAATGAGAGCGAACCCTCCTCAGATATTTACTGCCCACCTCTATTTCTCCTTATCACCTCTTTGTAGCCAATGCCACGTTTTTCCAGAGGAAGCATCCATCTTTTTAATAACGAATAGTAAGGACTATTTACATACCAAGGATGTTAATCCACTTAATAATTACTCCTTCCATTTTGCGTTCTTAATTTTTATGTGGTCAAATCTGACAATCTTTTTCCTCAAGATTTCTGGCTTTTGTATCGGGATACCATCTGTTCATCCCTGTTAGGCTTTGCTAATCATCTGCTTCCCAGAAGACAGCAAAAGGGATAACAGAGCTTGCTATTCTGGACCCAATTCTGACTGAGGCTCGGGCAAGACAGGGAAGCAGAGTGTGGCCTCCAGAAAGAAAGCCGGGTGTCCTTGCAAGCACAGGAGGAATCGGGGCAGTGGGGGCCTGGACCAAATGCATTTATAACCTGCAACCAATGGTGGTGGAATTTTGACATTTCAACACGTAAAGGACAGGCATGTAAAGGGAAGATGCTTTTTAAAAAGGTGTGCCTGGTAAAATGTATTTCTAACTATCTGTGGAAACTGAAGCTGATAGTGAAGAAAGGGAACAGTCTATACAAAAATAAAATGGGCAAATGGGCACTAACTGTACTTCTGAAGAGAAAGGCATCCTGCTGTAAGATTTCCAGCAGCCATGGCTTACACATTTCCTTTCAAAGGTGATGAGTGTTTACTTAGGAGAGAGGAACAAAAGAAAAGAGATGGCAGAGGTTGAGCGTGAGAACTGACTTAGGCCACTAATCACATTTCATGTCAGAAGTAGGAGAAATGTGATAAGGAAACACTTTATGCCTACTTTCCAAACTGGCTGAGTGTGAGGTACATATAGATAAATAATCAGCCTAAAGTCTCATAGCTGCCCCAAGTGGGGCAGGGGGCGGCTGTGAGACCCACAGGGACTCGGGTCCATGTGGTCTGGTATCAAAGCCCCTGCAATCAACCTTGCTGCCTTAAAGTAATGAAAGGGACAAAGTGCAGAAAAAATAAAGCCCAAATGTGAAACTTATTTTAAAAACCAAACAACCCACCTATACATCTTTTCCAGCAAACTTAGGAGGAGAAATCACTGACCCCTGACATTCTGTCATATCAGGTATCAGGGCCACAAGTCACAGCAGACAGGAAGCTCCAAAAGGCTGCCTGCCCTAAGTGCCATGACACCTATCAGGACCGTTTTGGTAGAGAGGGCAGCTTAAATACAAGTGCCCAAGGTCGTCTTAAGCCTGCCATCTGCATCTTTTCTCCTGGGTATCTATCATTAATCACATTTTCTCATCTTAGCTAAAATCAGCCACATGGAGAGAATGTGGTCTCCCATTTAAATAGGAGTGGAACAACATAAGGGACCCCAGGAGTCCATCCAGAAAAGGCAAGGAGGCTGCACTAAGAACGTAGCAGGGCTGTGGCCCCCAGAGGGCCACGAGAGGACACTGGTCTGTTGGCAGAAGGTAGGGTAGGGTTTGGGAGCAGGCAGGAAACCACAGCTACTTCGGCTGAGTCTAAGCCCTTCCTAATCTTGGGCATGCTTCAAAGTCTTCTCTCAGAGGAGACAATGCATTTAAGAGCCCGACGCGCATATACAACACTCACAAATGTAGAAGAAAGAAAAGAGAAGAAACTCACCTCAGACATATTTCCCCTGTCTCTGTGATGTTGGGGTGCCAGATCTTGGTCAGGCATTTCACTTTGGGAGGCTGCAACACAGAGAAAATGAGAGAGATCACACCAACAGTCTCTGCAAATCACATCTCCAGGCCAGAGCCTTACCACATCCCCTGTCTAGATGCTGTTTCATGGCTTACTCAGTGTGCCATGTGACTCTCTGAGCATGTGTTCAACCTTGAATACTCGCCCACCTCACCTACGAGGAATATATCAATGCGTTGCATCCACAAGGGCTGGTCTCAGCAGCAAGTCTGCCCGTGGGCTTCTGAGCTCCTCTCTACAAGGCCCATGTGTCCTGCTGGCTGACAGTGCTGGTGACTGGACCTCTGTCACCTTCCATACCCCCTGGGTTTGAGACTGCAGGTGTCCACAGTGCACTCTAGGGAGTAGTTCTGCATCCTCTGGCCCAAATCAAACCGGAAGCCCCAGAGTCCTTTGCACCAAAAGTTGCTAACTATGGCTGAAAGTTACTGCTACTTACAAGAACAGCCTGTTCCCTTTGCTGGATTTTTCTGAAGATGCTACTGTCACATACATTTTCCTAGGTGAAAGCCCTAGTCCATGTTATATTTAAAGGGAGAAAGAGAATGAAAATGAATTTGTGGGGATAAAGTATATCAACATCATTTATGACTTGGCAGGTTTGGATGAAGTTCTTTTAAGATTTTTCTAGGTCAGGCATGGTGGGAGGCCACCTAAGAGGAGAAAATATAATTAACGACAGATATCCAGGAGAAAAAAATCTCAGCACTTTGGGAGGCTGAAGTGAGAGGATTGTTTGAGGCCAAGGGTTCAAGATCAGCCAGGGCAATATAGCAAGACCTTGTCTCTCCAGAGAAAAAGAAAAAAAATGAGCTGGGCATGGTAGCTCCTGCTTGTCGTCCCAGCTACTCAGGAGGCTGAGCTGGGAGAACCACTTGAGCTCAGGAATTGGAGGCTGCAGTGAACTATGATTGTATCATTGTACTCCAGCCTGGGTGACAGAGTGAGACCCTGCCTCCAAACCAGAAAACAAAAGCAAACAGATCTCTCTATTACAAACGCAATCCATACTCAGAGAAAAGGACAACAAAAATGAAAAGAAATATATGTAAATATATAATTATGCTGTCTTTCAGTTTTGTTTTTTTAAGTAAGAATACATATACTCCTCCATCGTAACTCTACCCAGAAATAATGTGACACCTGATGTACATGTATTCACACCTCTTTTCTAGGCCACACACATAGCATGCATACAGCACACTCATTTTTCTTTACAGAATAAAGCTGTGCTACATCATTTCAGATGCCATCCCGCATTCCACGGTAGTCCTGCCTGCGCTCAACAAGCACTTGCCTACCTCTGGGCCCCTAGGTCGCTTCCTCTTCTCCTGGCCCTGCTCTATCAAAAAATGCCCAAATCTTTGCTCACACTCTGGATGAAATGTTTCCTCGGGTGAAGCCCAGGAAGAGGAACTGCTGGTCGGAAACCCTAGCTTCTGGTACACTGCTTGTGTCCTTCAGAAGATGTGACACCCACCCCCCACCCCCACAACCTGCAGTGAGGGAGAGGGTCTCTGCTCCAGGACCTCCCACAGCAAGTCTCCTTGGTTAATATGCAGTAAGTGTCAAATCACAGGATCTCATCAGAAAGGTCATCTCAAAAAACAATCAACCTTTTGTAAAATGGGTAACATTTTCCCTGTTTATCATTTGCTATTAATTTTTATTTATGATGTTTCCTGAGGTTTTTTATTTTTGTGATCAAATTTTTATCTTTGATGCCACACTTAGAAAATACTTCATTATCCAAATATCCTCTTTAACTTTCCAGTAAACTTTTATAGTTTCAAACATCTTTTCATTTATTTGTATAAAGCAAAAATACTTTTTCAACACCCCAGTGAGTATTCTTTCTAATCTCAAAATACCATAAAATCAGTAGACTCAAAAAAAAAAAAAAAAGATTAAACTGACAGTGCAAATGCATGTGTCTGAGGACAAATTTAGGTTCACAATGAGGTTAAATAAATTTCACATTGTGCTTTTCTACAAATTTAATAGAAAGGAGGAACTGCATCTTTCCCTTCCTGGGGCATTGAACTGCAGACTGCCACTCAGGGCAGGGCTGTGTGCTCCCCTCGAGTCACTGCATAGTGGCAGTGTAGCGTTAGGCCGAGTCACCAACTCTGTTTCTGCACGAACTTAGAAAATTGGCAAACTCACTCTCCCTCCCAAGCAGGTGCCCCTTCTACAGAGGCCCTTACACATGACCACCAGCCTGTACTACCACATCTCCCAAAGGCTTGGGGGGGGTATTTGCCCTTCCTCCTGTCCCCTTCACACCTTCCACAGTTTGATGTTAATACAGATGCCTCCTTTTGTCAATGGTTCTTTTAACTGTGGTTCCAGAACAGAGGGCAAAACTCTGCACCTGGCTTCTGACACACATACTTTCCAAACTAAACTGGGTCCGCAGCCCCTTCCCCCCAACCCCAGTGGCCCACAGCTAGACAAGCAAGCAATGCCCAGCCCTCCCACATTTCCCCTCAGTGCTTGGCACGGCCACCATCACTCACCCTGCCAGCAGTCTAATCTATGACAAATGTGGCCTTTTAAACCAACACGGAAGTGGGTTATTTAGTGGGCCGCTGGCTGCCCATGTGGAAAAACACAATGTTCCAGATGCATTAAAATTAAACATAAAAGAATTATAGGAGGAATACAAGAAAATGCAGATGATCATCTTGGGCCTTAAGCATTTCATAACATTCAAAACTCAAGCAGCGAAACAAAAAAACCAAACTTGTACATCAACTAAAGATGGCAAATGCAAAACAAAGACAGTATTTATAGCATAGCTTAAAAAAAGCTAAGAAAAAAGTTTCACATACTTTACATATAAGAATGCTAGTAAATCTAGAGAAAAACAAATATCCCCAATGGAAAAATAGGCAAAGGACATAATAGCAGCTCATAAAAAATATAAATAGCTAATTAGTAGGAAACAATATTCAGCATCCAACTTAAGATGAAAATACAGCTAGACACAGTGGCTCATGCCTGTAATCCCAGCACTTTGGGAGGCTGAGACGGGCAGATCACGAGGTCAGGACGAGACAGGCCTGGCCAACATGGTGAAACCCTATCTCTACCAAAAATACAAAATAAGCTGGGCGCAGTGGTGCACTCCTGTAATCCCACCTACTCGGGAGGCTGAGGCAGGAGAATTGCTTGAATCTAGGAGGAGGAGGTTGCAGTAAGCCAAGATCGTACCAGTGCACTCCGGCCTGGGTGGCAGTGATCCTCTGTCTCAAATTAAAAAAGAAAGAAAGAAAGAAAGAAATGAAAATGCAATTGCTTGAACCTGGGAGGCAGAGGTTACAGTGAGCTGAGACTGTGCCACTGCACTCCAGCCTGGGTGACAGAGCTCTCAAAAAAAAAGAAATGACAATCAGATATCAAATGAGACCATTTCCTCCCAAAATGGCAACAATAACAACAACAAAAAGGCGAATATTCCACCTTGGTTAAGTGGTTAGGGAAAGGGAATTTTCAACCACGGACAGTAAGGATGCCAACTGGCATTTCTCTCTGGAAGGTAATTTAATAGGATTATCAAGAACCTTAAAATGGAGCATCAGTTACTCAATACCCATAATGCCATGTCTAGGAATTGATCCAGAGGAAAGAGGCAGACAGACCTAAGATGCATGTCCCAGACTCACCTCAGAGCCCTGTTTGTTCTGGGGCAGCAGACCATAGCCTACAGACCAAACCCAGGCTGGGACTGTTTTCAAATGGTCAAAGACTGGTTTTTACCTTTTAAAAAGTTGTTTAAAAAAAAAAAAAAGAATATAGAACAGAAACCATATACGGTCCTTACTTAGCCCTTTATGGAAAGTCTGCTTTATACTACAAAAGGTTGGTCAACCAGTGACCAATGATAAAGGACTGGTTTAAAACGATACATCATACAAAGAAGTGCTCTTATTAATGATGATGCAATTCTGCATTGACTGACATGAATGCATTATATCCATCATATTATGATGGGAAAGCCCCGAGTTACCAGGCTATGCGTAGCATTACCCCATTGGTATGTGGGATTTATACTGTCTGCAACAGACATTAGAGAGTCATGGTGATCATCTCTAGGTGGACAGATTACGGGTGATTAATATTCTATTTTTGCATGGCCATGTTGTCTCAATTTCCTACAAAGTCTAATAATTTTATACAAAGAAGGGTGAGTGGGAGTTCAGGTGTCACCTGTGGTGGTCATCACTGCTAAGTGTCTCTGGCTCTCCTCCAGGGCCCAGGGCAGAACAGCCCTTCCTTAGTCCTTCCGGGCTGGCCATGACCAGGTAATATGATTTGGCCAACATGTGAGGAGACGTGGCATCTTCACTTCCAGGAGGAAACCAGAGCCAAGAACAAAGAGCTCCAATCCTTTCTCCTGCTGCAGCACACCGCTTCCTCCAACCAGCTCCTGACCAACACACGCCTGAGGGCTGTGTGACACCACAGGCTAGGTGGGGTCTGGGCTAAGGCTCCCTCTTCCTTCAAGGCACCCCCAGGCCATGCCACATGCTCCTCCTCTGGGCAGACCCACCAGCCTGAGGAACAGCTATCGCCCACGTCACCACCCAGGCTCCACACTACCATGTCAGTATCTGTCTCCCCAGAGTCTGGAATTCTTAAAAGGTCACAAGTTCCTATCCTTGGCCCTCCAGTGTCTGACACGGAGCCTGGCACAATGTAGGATCTCACTAAATGTTACCACATCAGTTTGGCCAGTTTCTAAACTGGCAAATTACAAGGCAGGCTTCAGGCTAGGAGTTAAATTTCAGAGACAAAGGGACAAAAACACAAAGAAAATCTGAATTTTAGCTGTTGGGATATGGGGTGGGGGATTCCAAATAGACATTTTTCTTTTGAAAGTTTATTCTAAAATAATGATTGACTTTACTAAAAGTTTTCCAGATTCATAGTCTTAATAACAGACCTTCACTGCAGGAACTATAATTCTTAGGAGATAAGTCCTTATGAAGTACAGAAATTGTGCAAAGTTGGTCATGGCTGTGAAGCAGATGCACCCTGAGAAGCCCCAGCCCACCCCTAGGCTCCGCACTGGCCACTGCTGTGTCCACTCTCACCGACCCACGTGGCGCCCTCAGAGTGAGCCCTCACACTATCCTGAATGCCTGTGCCTACGTGATCTTCCTAAATTGGTTGAATTATTTCATCTCTTTTTTACACTGTTAAGTTCATGGGGGGCAGAGAGAGGGGCAACCACTGGACAGTCTGTATGTCTTGCCTAGTGTGGGAGGCATGGGCTACACACTGGAAAAAGTCTGGGCAAGACAGCTGGTACTCCCTCAGGGCTCACAGCCCAGTAGGAAAGAGATGCTCAGGAGAGTCTGTCAGTAATGATTCATTATAAACATGGCAAATGCAACTATTTTTACGTTCAACCAAGTTACCACACCCTAATGGTTCCCTGGATACTCCCTGATGGGACACCAGTGACATATGCTGGCCCCTAAGGAAGTTGCCCCACACTTGCCTGAATGAGAGGCAGACAGAAAGAAAACACGAGAAGGGGACAGAAGGCCGGGTGCAGTGGCTCGCACCTATAATCCCAGCACTTTGGGAGGCCAAGACAGGCAGATCACCTGAGGTCAGGAGTTCAAAACCAACCTGGCCAACATGGTGAAACACCATCTTTACTACAAATATAAAAATTAGCTGGGTATGGTGGTGGGCACCTGTAATCCCAGCTACTCAAGAGGCTGAGGCAGGAGAATTGCTTGAATCCAAGAGGTGGAGGTTGTGGTGAGCTGAGATTGTGCCGCTGCACTCCAGCCTGGGCGACAAGGGTGACACTCCATCTCAAAAAAAAAAAAAAAGCAAAAGCTCGGTGCAGTGGCTCACGCCTGTAATCCCAGCACTTTGAGCTGAGGCGGGCAGATCACCTGAGGTTGGGAAGTTCGAGACCAGCCTGTAACATGGAGGGATTACAACATGGAGAAACCCTGCCTCTAGTAAAAATACAAAATTAGCCAGGCATGTTGGTGCATGCCTGTAATCCCAGCTACTCAGGAGGCTGAGGCAGGAAAATTGCTTGAAACCAGGAGGCAGAGATTATGGTGGGCCGAGATCGCGCCATTGACTCCAGCCTGGGCAAAACTCTGTCTCCAAAAAAAAGTTGGGGAAGGCAGATAAGAAGGAAAGGCTGGGGAGAGGAGAGGAGAGGACCCTACAGAAGCAGGGTGGGAACACAGTTCATGCAGAGCCAACAGCTGCTCTCAGCATTTCTGGGCTTGAGAAGATGAGGTTTTATTCCTGATGAAATCTGACCAGTCCATCATTTATGAAACTTCCAAAAGAGACAGCAGTGGAAACAGAAAAATGTAAGATCATCATCGTAAGAGAGCTAAAGGTCAAACACAGCACACAGAACTTCAGAAAATCTGCAGTGGGATGATGTGTTTATTTTCCCATGGGGACTGGTAGTGGGGAGGGGGGCTGGGGAATAGCAGGTATGAGAGAAGAACAGGAAAATCCCTGGGACAATTTAAGCCTTGCCCTCCATCTCACCCTCTGTGCCAGTCTCCAACTGATAAGGGAAACAAGTCTTCAAGGCTCAGTGGCTTTCAAGTCATTCTTTATTCCATTTTCCTTCCTATTTCTTGAAGTCACAGATGGAAAAGGACAGTATGACAATCATTTTCTCACCACTTGGTGTGGCAAGAAGAGCACATGCTTAAAAGCTGGGCAGCCCTGGACATGAAGTGACTTCAACAATTCAGCCCTCTACATTGGAAAGCTAATGTTGTTAACTTTAGCTTTCAGAACCCTAACTTTCTAATGTATAAAGATATGAATGTTAAGATCACCCAATGACAGGAAGATGAGGCTTGAACCCGGGACGTAGAGGTTGCAGTGAGCTGAGATCATGCCACTGCACTCCAGCCTGGATGACAGAGCAAGACTCCATCTCAATTAAAAAAAAAAAAAAAAAAAAAATCACTCACTGAAATATCAGAAGAAAAGAATAAAGTAATGTGAATGAATAAAGTAACATGAAAGGAATAAAGTAACCTGGCACACGGAGGCTGTCAATCATGCCTGTTCCTTCCTTGGTATTTTTTCTTGTTTTGCTTGCTTCCTATAATGAAAACAAGAAACTCTGCTACTAGATGATGCCAGATATACCTGAAACAATGGTTCTCTGATGCCTCATGACTTGCCTGAAAAGTTTATCAGCTGACACTTAAATCCCTGCTATGACATCCAGAATGGTGTGTCATAAACTCACCACCCTTTAATTTTAACATTATCAGAGATGGCCTATCTAAAAGTATTTAGCAGCAAATCTAAATATAGAATTTTAAATACTGTATGCCTGATTGTTTCCAGAAACCACCAGAGTCCAAATTCTAAACATCTGTACTGAAACCATGCCTCTGAAACCACCTCGCATTGGACAGTGTGCAGCGCTCCGTCAGCAGGTTTCTCAGTGTGGTTTAGGAAGGATGGAAAGTCTCAGCAGGTGGCGGACGGACAAAGACTGGAAATGTATATTTTCCAGTCTTTGTCTACAAATTAAAAAATTTCTTGGACTGCCAACTCTTCCCCATCCCCATAAATTACATTTCACAAAGAACTCTAAATGGAGTAGTCCAGTAAAAAGTTCATTTCCACAGATTAAAGTTTGGCTTCGAAAAAAAGTGCTGCAGCCACTGAAGTGAGCCCAGGTGACTGGGGTCAGGGGCAACTTTACTCGTCAGGCAGTGGGAACACACTTTCTACAAGCGAGTAACAGGCACAGTGTTCCCAAGGCCCACATCCTCATGATGGGAATGAGGCTTCCTTTCCCATGGCAGCACCATCAGCTTGTGCTTTCCTACTTGATGGACCAAGAGGGTTAGTTAGAACACGTGAGGAGGAATACACACCCACAGCACACACCATTAAGACAAGGACGCTGAGCTGCCCACGACAACTCCTGGCAGTTTGGGCTGAGACACATCACACCCAACCCTGAGGTGCAGCCACGCCCTCTCTAATGCCCCAACTCAAGAGTATGGAATTATTCAGAATCTCCAGTTGTCACTGTCAAATCGAAAAAGCCCAACCAAACTCCCAGATCTGAGTTTTCTCATTTTCTCCCCCATTCTTCCCCGACTCCAGTTGTTCATTCCATTTGACCTAGTCCATCTGCCTTCTGCAGTGTGTAAGTTCTCAGGTCCACAACTGTCACCACATTTCACCACATTTCCATGTCACCTACAACACCCTCCCCTGGTTCTGAGCCACAACACGGTGACTCCAATCCAATTTCCCCCTAAAAGTTTAACTAGCCCTGACCACTTTCCGAAGTGATCACTGTTTTCCCTTCTCTGAATTTTGGAAAACTAGTTTAGTATCTCTACTGTCTTCTACTTACCATTTTTATCACTTCATTAATTTTCTACACTTTATCTCTCCTTGGTCTGTAAGTTCCCCCAAAGCAAAGACATAATGTAATGGTATTTGGCATAATTATTACCTGAAAGGGTCTCTGAGGGATTAACATGAAACTATAGGTATAAATTACTTATAGCTTAAAATTACAAGTCATTGTTCTCTGAAATTCTAAAATATGCATTTGATAGACTTCTGGAATTTTGGTGTTATATCATGAGCAAAACTACAGTCATTTTATTAAATGCTTTTGTCTTCAGTGCCAGACTTTAGCAGACAAGAATTACAGAAAATACACAGGCAGGCTGCCTGGTACATATTATTCATATGTTTTTGTTGAATAAATGAATTCTCTGCTGGCACTCTAAACACTGTTGATGAGTGACATTCATCCCAAAAATACTGAAGTGAGTTCTCAGTCACACATGGACACACGCAGAGGGGAGTGCTAGGGCCCTGTGCCAGTGGTGGGCCACAGCCACAGGCAGCCCCGCCCGAGAAGTAGAACAACAGGCTCAACGCAGGCTACTCACCACCATGTTGTACGCATCGGGAACTTCAGTTTCAAACTGAAATTTTCCACCCTGGTAGTAACCCTCATCTATCAAAAAACACAAAACAAAACAAAAAAATCCTTTAAATTAAAAAAAAAGGAAACAAAAAGCAAACACTCTGTTAGGATATGGCAAATACAGAGAATCAGGAGTTTAAAAACAGGCCTGCCGAGTTCCTTGGTTCCATCACCAAATGCACA
Organism: Saimiri boliviensis; assembly: GCF_048565385.1. NCBI lineage: Eukaryota > Metazoa > Chordata > Mammalia > Primates > Cebidae > Saimiri > Saimiri boliviensis. Next base: position 3,729,021 of record NC_133453.1, read on the forward strand.
CACACTGGAGGGAGTCCTGCCTCTGCCTGAATAGAAATGGGCTACATGCTGCCACCCGCCTGCTATCTGCCTCCTTCGGGTGCTGAGCACACTCTCAGGGAAGGGAGGTGACATACTTCGGGGCCATCTGACTGGTTTCTTTGCATCCTATCATCTTCCTGGAATGCACAACCCTCTGAACACATCTCATGCCTTAAGTGACTTCTTTATCTGCTTACTGCTGGTCTCCCCAAGAGAATGTCAGTTAGAGGACACATGACTAACAGTCACCAACAAACACTTACTGAGCACCCACCCTCTGTTGGGCATGGTTCTCAGCCTTGGGAACATGGCAGTGAACCTGAGAGAATCAATGCCTTAGTGAGTGCTTGCTGCAGCCTTCACAACAGCGCAGGCCCTCTGGAAATGTGGGCTGGTGGGCACCAAGGAGGATGCCTAGGGTCTGAGCCATTCGCATGCTGTGTGCCCCCCACTCCCTCTTTACCCTGTCTCCCACACACCCTGTAGATCCCACAGGGCAGTGTCTCTCTTCAGATGATACCGAGTCTGGGGTCAGTAAATGGCTGCTGATGCCAGCAGAGGGCACTCCAGCACGAATAAGCTTGGAAAAGCCACCTAGGAATTAAATTATTCTCAATTTTCCAATTTGACAGAATTAGCACCATTTTAAAATGAAAAATCAACTTCTCCTAAAATATTTATCATCATGAACAAACCAGCAATATTAAATCTTGTCACTTTCCTCAATGTTTTTTATATGAAATGAATGCATAATAGCAAGTTGTTAGCCTCAACAAGTCATCATTTAAAATAAAATCCATTCCTTAAGAGTTGAGACTGGATCAACATTTATGTCTTCCAGCAGTTAAAACTGGCATTACCTGGACCCTAACATTTTTTTCTTTGCCTATTTGATAGAAGAGAGATACTAGTTCTCTTTTATTTTACATTCTCTGATGAATACCAGTGAGGCTAAAATTTATATTATTATTGGTCATTTATGTTTTTGCTGTTAAGAACTGAATGATCAATGTTCTGAAACACTCCATTTATTACTGATATTCACCTTTTAAATAGCAATGTAAAATCTCTTAAGAAAATTAGCCTTTGCTTTTTTTTATGTTATGAGATATTTTTCTTAGGGTGTCGTTTGCATTTTGATTTTGTGGTTTCTGAACACTAGTTTTCCCTTTTTAAGACGCTAATCAAGGTTCTGTCTTTGGTATCATGCTTAAAAAAGGCCTTTCGCAGCTAGGCGCAACGGCTCACGCCTGTAATCCCAGCAGTTTGGAAGGCCAAGGTGGGTGGATCATGAGGTCAAGAAATCGAGACCATCCTTGCCAACATGATGAAACCTCGTCTGTATTACAGATACAAAATTTAGCTGGGTGTGGTGGCACACACCTGTAGTCCCAGCTACTTGGGAGGCCGAGGCAAGAGAATCACTTGAACCCGAGAGGCGGAAGTTGCAGTGAGCCGAGATCGTGCCACTGCACTCCAGCCTGGGCAACAGAGACCCTGTCTCAAAAAAAAAAGGCCTTTCCCAACCAAAATTCCATAAATACCCTCCTATATTTTCTTCTAGTAATTTAATGGTTTCATAGATTACATTTCATCAGCTCATTCATTCAACTGATTACAGACTGAGGTCGTATTTTTTTTCCTAGCTGGTTGCTTACTCATCCCAATGGCATTTATTATTCTAGCCTTCCTCCACTTATTTGAGATGGATATTTCTAATTTTTTTTTTTCTTTGAGACGGAGTTTCGCTCTTGTTACCCAGGCTGGAGTGCAATGGCGCGATCTCGGCTCACCGCAATCTCCGCCTCCTGGGTTCAGGCAATTCTCCTGCCTCAGCTTCCTGAGTAGCTGGGATTACAGGCATGTGCCACCATGCCCAGCTAATATTTTGTATTTTTAGTACAGACGGGGTTTCACCATGTTGACCAGGATGGTCTCGATCTCTTGACCTCATGATCCTCCCATCTCGGCCTCCCAAAGTGCTGGTATTACAGGCTTGAGCCACCACGCCCGACCCAATATTTCTAATTTTCATAAATACACTTGGACTTGTGACTGACAGTACGAAGTCTTTGGCAAAGATACTTGTTTGGGGAAGTTTTTAACTCCAGATATGAGAATTTTTCAAATAAGTGGCATCTTAGGTATAAAATACTCAGAGTATAATATCCTTGTTTGCCAAAGCATGTGTGGATGTTGGTCTTTTATACTTACTCTGATATTGACCACTGTGGCACAGCACAGAAATCCAACATTAGGCGTAACATTACAAAGCATGAAGTCCATTCTGTGAACTGTTACCACAGCTTTTGGATGACGCTGCTGCACCCGCGCTGTTCTTTTCCTTAAGAATAATTACTAGGCCGGGCACAGTGGCTCAAGCCTGTAATCGCAGCACTTTGGGAGGCCGAGGCGGGTGGATCATGAGGTCAAGAGATCGAGACCAACCTCATCAACATGGTGAAACCCCATCTCTACTAAAAATACAAAAAAAAAAAAAGTACAAAAAATTAGCTGGGCATGGTGGCGTGTGCCTGTAATCCCAGCTACTCAGGAGGCTGAGGCAGGAGAATTGCCTGAACCCAGGAGGCGGAGGTTGCGGTGAGCCGAGATCGCACCATTGCACTCCAGCTTGGGTAACAAGAGCGAAACTCCGTCTCAAAAAAAAAAGAATTACTACCCATGCGAGACACCTTGGTCATGGCTGTGCTCTGGCCATTCCATCCTGCCATGCTATATTTTTTCTCTAGTTGGCTTTCTATTTCATGGTTTACAGAGTTTCAACTCTATTGCCTACCACTTTCAAAGATGTTATTTGGTCTAACATGATTCTCACTTTACCTTATTCCCTCTTCTCCAGTCAAGTTCTTATTTAATAATTATAAGGATTATATCTTCTCTTAACTCATTAAAAAGTGAGAACAGACTGTTCTGTTTTTCTCTTTCATGAAACAAATCTCTCTCAGGAAAATGATCTGCTCCTGTATCAGTACTTTTTCCCTCTTGGAAGCTGCACAGCTTTTAGATCTAATCCAAGTCTGCTTATTTATTATTGAATTTGACCAGAAATTCCACAGTCTAACTTTAAAAGCAGCTTGGGAACAGACTGGACTGAGATGAAACCCAAGAGCATCTCTTATTTACAAGGTTTCCTTCACAATGACCCCAGCTTAAGAGTTCTGATTCACCTTCTGCACCTGGCTCTGGCACTGGCTGGCCCAAGGTGGAGACAGTTCAGGGAAGGACTGTTCACTTTCAGAGCTGGCAGGTAGAGGGCTCATTGAGTATGTCTGTAACTGCAGCGTGCACTGTGGCCCAGAGCACAATATACAACTCTAGGACAGGCCAATTCTATGTTACTATTGTCCATGGCTGCTGGGGCTGAAAACATACTTCTCAGACAACTAGGTTTCAAAATACAATAATAAAATACAACCAGGGAAAGTTCCTGGCACTCAGCTCTCAATCAGCTGCCTCGCCCCTGCCCCACTGTTACAATTACCCTCCTCTTCCCTTGTGCTTTAGAGCCCACTCCCCACTACCTTTGAGGAGCCATACTCCAGAGTCTTCAAGGTTACTGGGAGCCCTGGGAAAACAAATCTTTTGAAACGGTATGTCGGCACAAATCACTGCGACAGAATCCATTTCTAGATGGCCAGCATCCACACATGTTCTGTCCAGGAACAAATCTGCGGACAATGCCCTCAAGGCCAAGGAGTCATGACAGCTCCCCCTCCCACCCCTCTTTCACAACCTTCTTCCCCCCTGTAAAAAAAGGCCTACCTCCCATCTCCCCTTGTACTAGAATGAAATACCTTGAGAAGTAGACATTCCCAGGGGACAAAAGTACTTGTGATGCACTGATCAAAGCCATCTCAAAGCAACGCATTATGGTAGGGTTGTGCTTTTCCCTATATTTGCTATTTCCCCAACCGCTGCATCTCCATCCATTTGCTTTTCTCTATCTATATCCATTTTTTTCTCTTCTTTTATAAATTATTTATTTATTTTTGAGACAGAGTTTACTCCATTGCTCAGGCTGGAGTGCAATGGCACAATAACAGCTCACTTCCGTCTTGAACTCTGGGGCTCAGGTGATCTTCCCATCTCAACCACCCAAGTAGCTGGGACTACAGGTGTGCACCACCACATCCAGCTAATTTTTTATAGAGATTGGTTCTCACCATGCTGCCCAGGCTGGGCTTGAACTCCTGACCACAAGTCATCTGCCCATCTTGGCCTCCCAAAGTGCTAGGATTACAGGCCTGAGCCACTGCACCTGGCCTATACCCATTTCTGTAAAGGTCAAAGCATGGTATTATAAATAGTATGTCCTTGTTCATGCTGGAGTGTCTTGGGTTCAGAAACTGGGGCGTGTGATAGCAGGAATGATAAAACTTCATTTAGTACCTTCAATCCCTAGACCACTGTAAAAGCAGGCATCACCCCTGTGAGAGGCAAGCAAAGAGGATGCCAAGACACAACAGCCATGGTGCCTTCCTCCACCCAGGGCACCAGCTCCATGCCTCACCTATCTAACTAGGAGCAGGAGCTCAGAATGAGATGGCTGTTAGAGGCACACTGTTCGAATGAAAGTAAAGTAAGACTTTGCCTGAGAGAAAGAGCCTGATTTGGCTGACTCATTTGACAATTAATGTATATGGCAGACAACTTTGATAAACCGAATGGCTGAATCTGCAGCTCCAACCTTTGGGTGAAAATAGAAAGAATGTAGTAAGATTTTGACATATTTTACAAGCTGCCTGCCTTGGCCGGCGGTATACATATTAGTATGTTGAAATTAACAATACTGCTGTTTTTCTCAACTCCTCAGAATTCCAGCAAAAGCCTGCAAAGCTGCTCTGAAGTGAGGAGTGACAGATTTAACTATTCAGGGTGGAAAAGCATTCTGATGTCCCTGCAGCTGACACAGATTGGTAAAGTGATTCTGGACACTTCAGAAACTGAAGCAAAGAACTCGAATGACTGAGTGACAAAGCCTTCTCCAAGTCAGGTGGCTTCCAGTTCTCTACTTTCAACTAAATGGAAGAAGGAACCTATTCTAATAGTTGAAAAATCATGGAAATACTTTATATAAGGACAGGCAAGGTGGCTCATGTAATCTCAGCACTTTGGGAGGCCAACGCAGGCGGCTTACTTGAGCTTAGGAGTTCAAGACCAGCTTCAGCAACATGGCAAAACACTATTTCTACCAAATAAATAAATAAATAAATAAATAAAAATTAGCTGGGTGTGGTATGTGCCTGTAGTCCCAGCTACTTGGGAGGTTGAGGTGGGAGGATCACTTGAACCTGGGAGTTTGAGGCTGCAGTGAGCCATGATTGGACCACTTCACTCCAGCCTGGGCAGTAGAGTCGAGTCTGTCTCCAAAAAAAAAAAAAAAAAAAGGAAAGAAAATACTTTATGTAATCTTTGGCCTTTAACTTTCAAATCCAAAGACAAAATGGCACAGCTGTTTTAAAACAAAAACAAAGGCCGGGCGCGGTGGCTCAAGCCTGTAATCCCAGCACTTTGGGAGGCTGAGGCGGGTGGATCACGTGGTCAAGAGATCGAGACCATCCTGGTCAACATGGTGAAACCCCATCTCTACTAAAAATACAAAAATTAGCTGGGCATGGTGGTGCACGCCTGTAGTCCCAGCTACTCAGGAGGCTGAGGCAGGAGAATTGCTTGAGCCCAGGAGACGGAGGTTGCGGTGAGCCGAGATCGCGCTATTGCACTCCAGCCTGGATAACAAGAGTGAAACTCTGTCTTAAAAAAAAAAAAAAAAAAAAAAAACTTCCATGCCTGTCTACTTATTTATGTGAACAAGCAGTCCTGAGTGTTTATAAAGACAAAGTAATAGAAGAAAACCGTTTTCCTTCCATTATTTTCCATTATAGTTTTCTTTCTAGCATAAAATAACATTCATTCACAAATGCATCAATTTAATCAGACAAAATGCTAACAGTAACCCCATCATGATTTTCAGAGATACACTTCAGGTGAAATGTTACTTTATGTATAACTGTCAATAAAATTGGCTTAAATTCATTATTTATTACACAAAGAGTTGATGAGTGCCACCACATGCCACACACAGTTCTAGGCCCTGGTGACACATCAACAAGAGGTCATTTCTGCCCTTATTAAGCACATATTCTAGTGGAAGGGAGGGAAAATACACAAATTACATAATAGAAGGAGCAGAAAGCTGGAGGGGCTGTAATTTTAAGCAGGGAGGTCAGAGAAAATGATGACTTGAAGGAGGAGGGTACTGGGGTGAAAGGCACTCCAAGTGGATGGAACAAGGTGGGTACAGTAAGAGGCCTAGTGTGTTTCGTGAACTCTGCAGAAGCCAGTGCAGTCAGAGAGTGAGGTGGGGTAAGAGAACCTGAGGCCAAAGAGGGAGCAGGTGCAGAGAGGGTTGGGTCCTGCAGGCCCCTCCATGCAGTTGGGTCTAATTCAGAGTGAGATGGGGCCATGAAAGGGATCTGAGTAGGGGAGGGACAGGAGCATATAAACAGATCACAGAGCAGGAGCCCAGCTGTGGGTATCTTTTGCAATCATCCAGGTGAGAGATGCTAATGGTTATAATTAGGGTGGGAGCAGATGAAGTGGACAGATTTTGAAAGCAGCAACACCAGAATTTGCTGACAGATTGGACATGGGGGCAGGGGAGAAGGAGTCAGAAAAGCTCTTTGACCTTGCAATGGAAAAGGCAGAGTTGCTATCATGAAGATAAAAGGACTGCAAAGGGTACAACAGTGTGAAGTTCAAATCAGGCACATTAACCTGAGATTTCAAGTTGGCATCCAAGTGGAAGCGCTGAGTGGGCAGCTGACCGAGCATTCTTGAGTACTGGGAGACGCTGGCCAGAGAGGGCAGTTTGGGAGCCATTCAGGTATAAAAGCACTCTGGGCCGGGCGCGGTGGCTCACGCCTGTAATCCCAGCACTTTGGGAGGCTAATGTGGGCAGATCATGAGGTCAGGAGTTTGAGACCAGCCTGGCCAACATGGAAACCCCATCTCTACTAAGAATACAAAAATTAGCCAGGCGTGGTGGTGCATGCCTGTTATCTCAGATTGGGGAGGCTGAGGCAGGAGAATCACTTGAACCCAGGAGGTGGAGGTTGCAGTAAGCCATGATTGTGCCACTGCACTCCAGCCTGGATGACAGAGCAAGACTCTGTCTTGGGGGTGGGGTGGGGGGGAAGTGAGCTCTATCTTTCTGTCTATCTACCTGTATATCTAGTTACAAAAAAGTATGAAAGAATGACAAATAAAATACAAGCATAAAAATGTTTACATTAGGATGCAATTTGAGGGAACAAGTGGAATGAAAATATGAGTGCCAGGAGAAAAAACAGCAAAGGTTTTCCAGCCAGTAAAGTAGAGCTTATTCACATTAAAAAAAAAAAAAAAAAAAAAAAAAAAAAGTGCAATGGTGGGTGTATCTGTGGTATTTAGATTCTATACTGCAAACATTTCAAAGAGTAATATAATAATTTTATTTTTAAATGTCAATATTTACAGCACACTGGAAATTACATCCTATGCAAAGTTTAAACGTCAAAGGCTCTGGTCCAAAGAGAAGAGACAGACAGAGACAGGCAGTGGAGATGAGGAAGTAAGTGCAGCAGAGGCAGGAGGCAGTACAGACACGGGCACTGGGGAGTGGGCAGGACTCTGGGATGCAGGGCTCAGACAAAGGCACAATGACAGCTATTGTACAAAGATGCTGAGACTTAGAGAAAAACATGAACATAATGAGGAAAGAAATGGACAGGTAGGGAAAAAGCACCAAATGGAATGTCAACAGCTAGAAAACATAGTATCCGAAATGAAAAATTCACTGGATACACTTAACAACAAATGAGACATTGCAGAAAAGAAATTATCCAAAATGAGGCACAGAAAGAAAAGTGAACAAACCCTTTCGACCCAAAGGAGGTATAATTTGCATGTAGAGGTAATCTGTATGAAAGAGATATATGATACCTATAAACTAGAGTGCCAGAAAAGGATCACAGAAAAAAATATTTAAAGAAATGTTGGCCAAATTATTTCTAAATTGGATGAAAACTGTAACTCACAGATCCAAAAACTTAACAAACCCCAAGTGTGATAAAAAGAAAAGAACACTTCAAAGCACATTATAATCAAACTGCTGAAAACAGTGATAAGGAGAAAATCTTAAAAGCAGCCAGAGAATAAAATGCACATCGCATAAAGTGAAACAAAGAATCACCACGAACTTCTTCTAAGGAAAAAACACAGAAGGCAGTAGAATGACATCCTTAAAATGGTGAAACTGTCAACTTAAGTATTTAACCTTCAGCAACACTGACATAATTCATCACAAGCAAATCTGCACTACAAAAAAGTCTTCAAGGATGATCTTTAGGCAGTTCAAGGATGTTCTTTAGGCAGAAGGAAATAAAACAGAGAAACCTAGATTTACAAAAGCAAATGAGGATCATAAATGCTAAGAATGTGGAGACATATATTTTAAAAAATAGACTGTGTAAAGCAAAGATAATATATTCTGGGTTACAACATGTGTAAAAGTAAAATGAATGAGAACTATAAAATAAAGGCTGGGATGAGAAATGGAAACATACTACTCTTTTGTCTAAGCTTCCACCTTAAGAATCAGAAAAAGAAGAGTAAATTAAACTGAAAATAAAGAGAAGGAGGGACATAACAGATATGAGCAAAATTCAAAAAATAACAGGGCAAAATCAATGAAACTAAAAGCAGGTTCTTTGCAAAGATAAAAAAATAGACAATCTTCTCATTAACCTGATCAAGAAAAAAAGATGACAAAAATTACAATATCGATAATTGAAGGAGATACAATATAGATTCTATGGAACTTAAAAGGATAAGAAGATGATACTAAGAACATGATGTCAGTAAATTGAAAATGCAGATGATGTAAGCAAATCCCTTGAAGGACACAAATTAGTGAAGCCCATTCAAGAATAACCTAGGCAGCCCTATATCTATTAGAAATTGCATTTATGCTTAAAATCTTACCACAAGAAAACAAAATTCCAGACATAGGTGGCTTCACTGCTGAATTCTACCATTGAATAAAGAATTGGCAGGCCAGGCACAGTGGCTGACACCTGTAATCCCAGCGCTTTGGGAGGATTGCTTGAGCCCAAGGGCTCAAGACCAGCCTGGCCAACATAGTTTAAGACCCCCGTCTCTACAAAAAATTATTAGCTGGGCATGGTGGTGCATTTGCCCACTACAGATGGTGAGCATCTGTAGTCATAGTTACCTGGGAGCCTGAGGCAGGAGAACTGTTTGAACCCAGGAGGTTGAAGCTCCAGTGAGGCGTGATCGTGCCACTGCACTTCAGCCTGGGCAAAAGAGTAAGACCTTGTCTAAAAAATAATTAATTAGTTAACTGATTAATACTAATTCTACACAAGTTCTTTCAGAGACTAAAACGCTTCCCCATTCAAAGACCAGAATGCATTACCTTGACACCAAAACTAGACAACTGATTATAAAAATAACTATAAATATCCCTCACAGACAGGTAAGAATTTGTAAAAAAAATTCCTAACAAAGCCGGGCGTGGTGGCTCAAGCCTGTAATCCCAGCACTTTGGGAGGCCGAGGCGGGTGGATCACGAGGTCGAGAGATCGAGACCATCCTGGTCAACATGGTGAAACCCCATCTACTAAAAAAATTCAAAAAATTAGCTGGGCATGTTGGCATGTGCCTGTAATCCCAGCTACTCAGGAGGCTGAGGCAGGAGAATTGCCTGAACCCAGGAGGCGGAGGTTGCGGTGAGCCGAGATCGTGCCATTGCACTCCAGGCTGGGTAACAAGAGCGAAACTCCGTCTAAAAAAAAAAAAAAAAAATTCCTAACAAAATAGTAATATATCAAACTGAGCAATATATTAAGCCACTAACATATAACACATGATAAATTAAGGTTTATCTCACAAATGCAGCTTTGGTTCAACATTTGAAAAATAATCTGTCAATGTAACTTACTTTATCAACAGACCAAAACAGAAAAACCATTATGATCACCTCAACAGATGCAGTAAATGCAGATACAGTAGATGCAGAAAAAGCATTTGGCAAATTAACTATCCATTGACCATTTTTGGTTTGGGGGGAAAAAAAGCATCCATTCATGATTTAAATTAAAACAAACAAACAAACAAACAAACAAAAAAAAACACAAAAAACTCTTGGCAAACAAGAAGTAGAAAAGAATGTCTCAACCTGATAAAAGGCATGTGCAAAAACCCTACAGCAAGGCCAGGCTCACTGGCTCATGACTGTAATCCCAGCACTTTGGGAGGCCAAGGTGGATAGACCATCTGAGGTCAGGAGTTGGATACCAGCCTGGCCAACATGGTGAAACCCTAGCCAGGCATGGTTGTGGACACCTGTAGTCCTAGCTATTCAGGAAGCTGAGGCACAAGAATCACTTGAACCCGAGAGGCAGAGGATACAGTGAGCGGAGATTGCACCATTGCCCTCCAGCCTGGGCGACAGAGCAAGACTCCATTTCAAAAAAACAAACAAAAACCCTGCAGCAAAAACCATACACTTTACGATGAAAGACTGATAGCATTCCCTAAGATTAGAAACAAAGCAAGGATGTCCCTCTCATACTTCTATCTGTAATTGTACTTGAAGTCTTAGACAAGAAAATAAGGCAAAAAGATGAAATAGAAAGATATACACTGAAAAGGAGAAATAAAATTGTTTTTATGCACAAACGGTGTGATAGTTTACATAGAAAAGTCTATAGAATCTACAATACAACTACTAGAATGAAAAGCAGGCTTATCAAGATTGTAGGACACAAGGTCACTGTACAAAAGTCAACTATATTTTTCTGTACTAGCAATAGAAAACTAAAAATGTAGATATAAACCATGTTCATGGATTAGAAGATGCGATAAGATGAAAACTGATGTAGTGGCTGGGCGCAGTGGCTCACGCTTATAATCCCAGCACTTTGGGAGGCCAAGGTAGGCGGATCACGAGGTCAAGACCAGCCTGACACACATGGTGAAACCCCGTCTCTACTACAAATACAAAAATTAGCTGGGCATGGTGGCACGTGCCTGTAATCCCAGCTACTCAGGAGGCTGAGGCAGGAGAATCACTTGAATCCTGGAAGCAGAGGTTGCAGTGAGGCAGAAGTTACAGTGAGCCGTGATTGTGTCACTGCATTCCAGCCTGGGCAACAGAGCAAGACTCTGTCTCAAAAAAAAAAAAAAAAAAGAAAATTGATGTGGTTTGGATGTGTGTCCCCTCCAGATCTCATGTTGTGATGTGAGGCCCAGTGTTTAAGGTGGGGCCTAGTGAAGGTGATGGGGGCAAATCCCTCATAAACGGCTTAGTGCCCTCCCCACGGTAATTAGTGAATTCTCCCTGTTAGTTCATGCAAGAGCTGGTTGTTTGAAAGAGTCTATATCTCTTTTGCTGCCTCTCTCACCATATAATATGCTGGCTCCACTTTGCCTTCCACTAGGATTATAAGCTTCCTGATACCCTCACTAGAGGCAGATGCCAGCACCATGCTTCCTGCACAGCCTGCAGAACCATAAGCCAAAATAAGCCTCTTTTCTTTACAAATTACCTGACCTCAGGTATTTCTTTATAGCAATGCAAATAAACTAACACAGCAATTCTCCCCAAATTGATTTACATCAGAGTCAATGTAGTCCAAATCAAAATCTCAGTAAGTTTTTTTGCCAAATTTGACAGGCTGATTTTAAAGTGTATGTGGAAAAGCAAAGGAACAAAAATCACCAAAATCATTTTGAAAAAGAAAAAAGTTGAAGGAGCCAGAGGTCACATGATGGGATTTCAAGACTTACCATAAAGCCATAATAATCAAGCAGTGATATTTGTATGAGTATAGACATATGGAACAAAGGAATGGAACAGAATCCAGAAATAGACCCATACACATATAGTCAAGTAATGTCAACAAAGGTGTCAAGGTAAGTCAATGGGAAAAAGCCTCTTCAACAAATAGTGCTAGAAATGGATGACCATCATTAGAGAAATGTCAATCAAAACTACATTGAGATACCATCTCACGCCAGTTCGAATGGCGATCATTAAAAAATCTGGAGACAACAGATGCTGGAGAGGATGTGGAGAAACAGAAACACTTTTACACGTTGGTGGGAGTGTAAATTAGTTCAACCATTGTGGAAGACAGTGTGGCAATTCCTTAAGGACCTAGAAATAGAAATTCCATTTGACCCAGCAATCCCATTACTGGGTATATATCCAAAGGATTATAAATCATTCTACTATAAGGACACATGCACACAAATGTTCACTACAGCACTGTTTACAATAGCAAAGACCTGGAACCAACTCAAATGTCCATCGATGATAGACTGGACAGGGAAAATGTGGCACATATACACCATGGAATATTATGCAGCCGTAAAAAACGATGAGTTCGTGTCCTTTGTAGGGACATGGATGAACCTGGAAACCATCATTCTCAGCAAACTGACACAAGAGCAGAAAATTAAACACCGCATGTTCTCACTCATAGGCGGGTGTTGAACAATGAGAGCGCATGGACACAGGGAGGGGAGCATCACACACTGGGGTCTGTTGGGGGGAAACAGGGGAGGGACAGTGGGGGTGGGGAGTTGGAGAGAGATAACATGGGGAGAAATGCCAGATAGAGGTGAAGGGGAGGAAGGCAGCAAATCACACTAACATGTGTGTACCTATGCAACTATCTTGCATGTTCTTCAAATGTACCCCAAAACCTAAAATGCAATAAAAAAAAAGAAATGGATGACCATATGCAAAAAGAGGAAAAAAAAAAAACCTACACTCTTTTCTTGTACAATACGCGAAAATTCACTCAAACTGGATCATAGACCTAATTGTGAAACCTAGAACATAAACTTCTGATTTAAAAAAAATAAGGCGGGCCGGGCGCAGTGGCTCAAGGCCTGTAATCCCAGCACTTTGGGAGGCCGAGGCGGGTGGATCACGAGGTCAAGAGATCGAGACCATCCTGGTCAACATGGTGAAACCCCGTCTCTACTAAAAATACAAAAAATTAGCTGGGCATGGTGGAGTGTGCCTGTAATCCCAGCTACTCAGGAGGCTGAGGCAGGAGAATTGCCTGAACCCAGGAGGCGGAGGTTGCGGTGAGCCCAGATCGCGCCATTGCACTCCAGCCTGGGTAACAAGAGCGAAACTCCGTTTCAAAAAAATAAATAAATAAATAATAAGGCCAGGCATGGTGGCTCATGCCTATAATCCCAACGCTTGGGAGGCCAAAGTGTGCTGATCGCTTGAGCCCAGAAGTTCAAGACTAGCTTGTGCAATGTGGCAATTTTTGTAGAGAAACCCTGTCTCTACAAAATGTGTGCAATTTTTGTAGAGAAACCCTGTCTCTACAAAAATTACAAAAATTAGCCATGTTTGGTAGCATGCTCCTGTGGTCCCAGCTACTTGGGAGGCTAAGGCAGAAGGATAACTTAAGCCCAAGAGACGAAGGTTACAGTGAGCCATGATCATGCCACTGCATTCCAGATGGGGCACAGAGCGAGACCCTGTCTCAAAAAATAATGTTTAAAATAAGAGAAAATCTTTTTATTTCTTAGACAAAAATTTCTTAAGACACAACAAACACAAACTTTTTTTTTTTTTTTTTTTTTTGAGATGGAGTCTCGCTATGTTGCCAGCCTGGAATGCAGTGGCACAATCTCAGCTCCCTGCAACCTCTGCCTCCCAGGTTCAAGCGATTCTCCTGCCTCAGCCTCCCAAATAGCTGAGATTACAGGCATCCGCCACCTTTTAGTAGAGACAGGGTTTTACCAGTCTCTACGGGGTTTTAGTAGTGACTGCATTTTTAGTAGAGATGGGGTTTCACCATGTTGACCAGGATGGTCCTGACCTCCTGATCTTGTGATCTGCCCGCCTCAGCATCCCAAAGTGCTGGGATTACAGGTGTGAGCCACCATGCCCAGCCATGCCCAGCACAAACTATTCTTACTAGTTTTGATTTGCTGCTCTAATCAATTTCCACAAACTCTGCCTTGAACAATATAAATTTATTATCTTCTAGAGGCCAGAAGACCAAAATGGGTCCCACTGGGTTAAGCTCATGAAGTTGGCAAGGAAGCACTCCTTTCTGGATGCCCCAGAAAAGGCTGTTCCCTTGCACTACAAGCAGTCAGAAGCTGCCTGCATCCAGGGCTCATGGGCCCTTCCTGCATCTCCAGAGGCGGCAGTGGCAGGTGAGTGTTAGTTACTGCCAGTGCATCACCTCACCTCCTTCCCGCTCCCATTGTCACATCACCTCCTCTGGCTCTAGCTGCTTCTGTCTCCCTTTCCACTTTAAGGATCCCTGTAATTACTGGGTGCACCTAGAAACTCCAGGACAATCTCCCTGCTTTAAGATCAGATGATTAGGGCCGGGCGCGGTGGCTCAAGCCTGTAATCCCAGCACTTCGGGAGGCCGAGGCGGGTGGATCACGAGGTCAAGAGATCGAGCCCATCCTGGTCAACATAGTGAAACCCTGTCTCTACTAAAAATAAAAATTAGCTGGGCATGGTGGCACGTGCCTGTAATCCCAGCTACTCAGGAGGCTGAGGCAGGAGAATTTCCTGAACCCAGGAGGCGGAGGTTGCGGTGAGCCGAGATCGCGCTATTGCACTCCAGCCTGGGTAACAAGAGTGAAACTCTGTCTCAAAAAATAAAAAAAATAAATAAATAAAAAATAAAAATAAAAATAAAAAGATCAGATGATTAGCAACCTTAATTTATCTGCAACTCTAGTTTCCCTTTGCCATGTAACAACATATTCAACAAGTTCCAGGAATTCAGACATGGACATCTTTTAGGGCCATTATTCTGCCTACCACATCATCACAAAGAAAAAAATCGTAAGTTGGACATCCCCAAATTAATTTAAAATAGATGGTATTTAAAAGACAATATTAAAGACATAAAGATGAGCCCCAGACTAGGAAAAAAATTTATAAAACATATCTGATAAAAGACATATCTAGGGTAAAGAATTCTTAAGGACCCACAATAAGAAAAAAACCTTATTTTTTTTTTTAAAATGAGCAAAATAGTTGTGGAGATGTGTCTCCAAAAAAGAGACAATCATTAAGAAAATGTAAATTAATACCACAATTAAATACAACCATGTAACCATTACTATGCGCAAAGTTTTTAAAACTAAATGCTGGTAAAAATACAGAGCAAGTAGAATTCTCATACTGTGCTGGTGGGAATTCAAAATAGTACAGCTACTTGGAAAAAATAATTTTACTGTTTCTCATAATTTAAGAAAACTGAGAGCAACTCAAATGCCCACCATTTGATGAATGGATAAGCAAACTGTGGTACATCCACACAACTGAAGTAACAATACACACAACAACATGGATGAAGTCAAAGGCATCATGCCAAGTGGGAGAAGCCACATACAAAATGTTGCATACTGCTGGGTTCATTTAGTTAATGACCTGGTAAAGGGAAAACTATAGGGGAAGAATCAGGTCGATGACTGCCAGGGCCTGGGTACGGAGAGAGGAGACTGACTACAAAGGGGATTGAGGGAACTTTTTTTGAGGTGATGGAAACTTCCTGTTTCTTAATTGTGGCGGTGGTTATGTGACTGAGTAGGTCTGTCAAAAGGCAGAAAACTATCTACCTAAGAGTGGGAAACTTACGGCCAGGAGCAGTAGCTCATGCCTGTAACCCCAGCACTTTGGGAGGCCAAGGCGGGTGGATCATAAGGTCAGAAGATCGAGACCATCCTGGCCAACATAGTGAAACCCTGTGTCTACCAAAATACTAAAAATTAGCCGGGTGTGGTGGCGAGTGCCTGCAGTTCCAGCTACTCGGGAGGCGGAGGCAAGAGAATCGCTTGAATTCAGGAGGTGGAGGTTGCAGTGAGCTGAGATAATGCCACGGCACTCCAGCCTCACAACAGAATGAGAATCCGTCTAAAAAAAAAAGAATGGCAAACTCACTGTATGTAAATTATAGCTCACTAAACATGATTCTAGAAAGAGATAAAAAGCCTATGGCACATAGACACCATCAGGTGGAACAGGAAACTAAAAGAGTGGTGGTAATTTTTTAAATGCCAAAAAAACGTAAGATTTAAACATCAAGTCATTTTTGGAAATTTTATACACAGTATATACATTTTTACTGGAAACCACCAGAATCTATTTTTGTCCATGGAAATGAATGGTTTTTAAAACAATTCATACCATATTTACTTCAGGAAGCCTGAGCATCCCATGAGAGACTTGGCTTGGAGTTACATTTAAGGCAGGGGACAGACCAGTGTGAGAACAGATCGGGTGTCTCTTTATCAGATGATGAGGTAGCCTACTCAGTAGGCACAGTAAACATAGAAGCATCACACCAGCCAAATTCTTGGAAGGGGCATGGAAAGAGCAGTGAATGTTTTCCTGATGAAAATTAAGAGAATGCTTCAGCAGATAACTGACATTTCAAACATCCACATCACATTTCTATTCCACATCAGAAGAGAATTGCCATCTGTCTTTTTAAGATTATTTGAAAGAAAAGATTCCACCAAAACAAAACAAAACAAAACAAAACAAACCTGTGTGTCTTCAAATGTGTTCCCCTCATAATGGTTATCTCTATACTAAAATTAAAATCAAGCTAGAAAGAACCAGGGATGAGAGTATAAATTTTATGTGTCTGAAACCTTTACATATTAACGATAAACTACATGTAAGCTACTACATGGTCAGGATGCTGGTCAAGGCAATAGGTCTACTCCAGTGCTCTGCTCTATTTCCTCATCTTTTTACATGTCCAAGACTATTTAAATGTTGTTCCAAAAGATTCATGCATCAGCTGGGCATGGTGGCTCACGCCTTTAATCTCAGCATTTTGGGAGGCTGAGGCAGGCTGATTATTTGAGGTCAAGAGTTTGAGACCAACCTGGGCAACATAATGAAACCCCGTTTCTACTAAAAATACAAAAAAAAAAAAAAAAAAAAAATTGCTGGGTGTGGTGATGCATGCCTATAATCCCAGCTATTTGGGAGGCTGAGGCAGGAGAATCACTTGAACCTGGAAGGCAGGGGTTATAGTGAGCTGAGATTGCACCACTGCACTCCCCTCAAAAAAAAAAAAAATTGGGATATTCCTTTATTACACTTTCAGAAACTTCTTCCATAGTTCCAAAGCTCTCTCAAAAAAACCAAATATGACGGAGACAGCAGATAAATCCACTAAACATTTATGAATCGATGTAAGCTGTGCATTTATCATCAGGCATCAGATAGGGAGTTTTATAAATCACATTTTCAAAATAAGAAAACACGAATAATATAATGACTGATACATTCTAAAACAAATTTAGAGGAACACACACCTAACTATATAAGATTTATAATCTAGTTATAGAAGTCTCTAATCAGAATTTTTTCTGTATGGAATATCAATAAAAACTCTTTAAAAAACACCACATATCTGATAAAGGATTTATATCAAGGTATATAAGGAAAGTTTACAACTTAATAATGATAAGGTACTCAATCATAAAATGGGCAAAATATTTGAAGACACACTTGAACAAAGAAGATACACAGCAGCCAGGCGTGGTGGCTCACGCCTGTAATCCCAGCACTTTGGGAGGCCGAGGCGGGTGGATCACGAGGTCAAGAGATCGAGACCATCCTAGTCAACATGGTGAAACCCCGTCTCTACTAAAAATACAAAGAATTAGCTGGGCATGGTGGTGCGTGCCTGTAATCCCAGCTACTCAGGAGGCTGAGGCAGGAGAACTGCGTGAACCCAGGAGGCGGAGGTTGCGGTGAGCCGAGATCGCGCCATTGCACTCCAGCCTTGTTAACAAGAGCAAAAACTCCATCTCAAAAAAAAAAAAAAAAAAAGATAGCAAACGAGCAAAAGATAAGATCAATATCATTAGAGAAATTCAAGGTAAAGTTATAATGAGATATATACCTACCAGAACAGGTAAAATTTGAAAAGAATGACAATAGCAGTTGTTGGTAAGAATATAGAGTAACTGGAATTCTCATTCATTGCTAGTAGGAATGTAACTTTGGAAAACTTAATGGTGGTAGTTTTATAAAGTTAAACTTACTCTTACCACATGGCCCAGTAATTCAACTGCTTTGTATTTACCCAGAAGTAAAAACATACTGGCAAATGAAGACCTGCACACAAAAGTTTACAGCAGCTTTATGTACAATGGCCCCAAAGTGGAAACAACACAAAGGTTCATCCACTGGTGAACAGGTACATAAATTGGTATGTGTCCATACAACAGAATATAACTCATCGATACAAAATACTGATTAATAACATGGGTGAAACTCAAAAACATTAGATTAAGTAAAAGAATGTAACGTATGGCTGGTCGTGGTGGCTCATGCCTGTAATCCCAGCACTCTGAGAGGCCGAGGCAGGCGGATCACGAGGTCAAGAGATCAAGACCATCCTGGCCAACATGGTGAAACACCATCTCTAATAAAAAATACAAAAATTAGCTGGGTGTGGTGGCGTGCACCAGTAGTCCCAGCTAATTGGGAGGCTGAAGCAGGAGCATTGATTGAATCCGGGGGGTGGAGGTTGCAGTGAGCCAAGATCGTGTCACTGCACTCCAGCCTGGTGCCTGGCAACAGAGCAAGACTCTGCCTCAAAAAAAAAAAAAAAAAAAGAATGTAACTTACATCTCAATCAACGTTACTTTTAAAAACACTAAAATAGATAATATACACACCAATGATCTAGGTTCTACTTTAAGAAGCTAAAAAAAGAAAAGTAAAACCAAAGTATTAGGAAGGAAATAATAAGAGCAGAAATAAATGAAATGGGCAAACAATTGAGAAAAAAGTCAGTTCTTTGCAAAATCAACTGTATAAACCTTCAGCTAATGTGATCAAGAAAAGTGAGAAGCCACAAATTACTGTATCAGTCATGAAAAAGGAGGTATCAATATTAAGTCTTACAGATATTTGTAGACTAGCAAGAATATTCTGGGCCTGATGTGGTAGCCCACGCTTGTAAT
Organism: Saimiri boliviensis; assembly: GCF_048565385.1. Classification (NCBI taxonomy): domain Eukaryota; kingdom Metazoa; phylum Chordata; class Mammalia; order Primates; family Cebidae; genus Saimiri; species Saimiri boliviensis. Next base: position 3,748,122 of record NC_133453.1, read on the forward strand.
CCCAGCACTTTGGGAGGCCAAGGCAGGTGGATCACTTGAGGCCAGGAGTCTGAGAACAGCCTGGCCAACATGGTGAAACCCCCGTCTCTACTAAAAATACAAAAATTAGCTGGTTGTGGTGGTGTGCGCCTGTAATTCCAGCTACTCAGGGGGCTGAGGCAGGAGAATCGGTGGAACCCAGGAAGTGGAGGTTGCAGTGAGCTGAGATTGCACCACTGCACTCCAGCCTGGGCAACAGAGGGAGACTCCACCTCAAAAAAAAAAAAAAAAAAAAAAAGAATAACATTGAAATACACTATGTGTTTCAAAATAAGTACTAAATAAAGCTGCAATAATTAAAACAGTGTGGTACTAGCCTAAGGGTAAACACAGATCAACGGAACAGAAACAGAATCAAGTCCAAAAAATAAAACTACACATACATAGTCAATGCTTTTTGGTCAAAGTATCAATGAAGAAAGGAAGGCCTTTTTGTTGAAACACCTGGCTGTCTATATAGATAAAAGTAAATCTCAACCTCTGTCTTACTCCATATACAAAAATCAATTCAAGATGGATCATGGACCTTAACATAAAACCTAGAATCACAAACCTTCTAGAAAAAAACACAGGAGTATATATTTACAAGCTCCGGGTAAGCAAAAATTTATTGGACAGGACACAAAAGGCACAAACTATAAAAAAAAACTGATAAATTACACATCATAAAAATTAAACTGCCAGGTGTGGTAGCTCATGCCAGTAATCTCAGCACTTTGAAGGCCAGTGTGGGCAGATCACTTCAGACAAGAGTTTGAGACCAGCCTGGCCAACACAGTGAAACTGCATCTCTACTAAAATTACAAAAATTAGTTGGGCATGGTGCCACACACCTGTAATCCCAGCTATTCAGGAGGCTGAGGCATGAGAATCGCTTGAACCTAGTAGGAGGCAGAGGTTTCAGCGAGCTGAGATTGTACCACTGCACTCCAGCTGGAGCAACAGAGCAAGACTGTCTGAAAAAAAAAAAAAAGTTCTCCTCAACAAAAGAGAGCATTCAAAAAAATGAGTAGAAAAGTCACAGAGTAGGAGAAAATATTTGCAGCTCATGTGTATGACAAAGAACTTGTATTCAGAGCACAGCACATAACAAAAAGATTTTTTAGGCCAAAAGACTGGGGCACTTCAGAAAAGACAATGTATAAATGGCCGGTAAATATATGAGAAGATATTTCACATCATTTGTCACTGGGAAATGCAAATAAAAACCCCAATGATATACTATGTCACACCCAAATGTTATGTGTATAGAACAATGGAAACTTCTCATACAGTGCTGGTGAGGGTATGGCACAACCACAGTGGAAAGTTTCTTCAAAAGTTAAACATATTATCTTTCCTATGACTCAGAAATTCCACTCTTAGGTCAAATTAAAGAGAAAGGAAATCTAATGAACATGAAAAACTTGTAAAAGAAAGCTCACAGCAGTCAAAGCTTATAGCTTTTGGATTATTGATATTAGCCAAAAACTAGAAACTACTCAAATATCTATCACGAAGATAAACAAATTATGGCATATTCATTAAAATTCCACAAAAAAGGAATACTGATTCACACATTTGTAAATTTAAAACTATGTTAAGTGAAAGAAGCCAGAGACAAAGAGTACATATATAAGATTCCATTTTCACATAAAAAATTCAAGAACAAGCAAAACTAATTTATTGAAATAAAAATCAGAAAGGAATTTTAGATGGAGGTGTAGGGGGCAAGGAATTGGCTGCAAAGAGGCAGAAAGAAACTTTGGGAATGATGGAAATGTTTTTCATCTTTATTGGCGTTATTACTACATATGTGTATACATTTTCCAAATGTAGGCTATACATTTCAAATTAGTACATTTTATTGTTTATAATTTTATAGCTCAGTAAAACTGATTTTAAAAATTAAAATTAAAATTTGAAAAACTGTCATTGTTATTTAAACCACGTTCCCTTCAGCCTAAAACCATCACCACCATCACAGCAGGGCAGGATGAGATGACCTCCATCTACATGTGAGCCAGGCCACTTACTGAACAGGCCCAGTTTTTCAAACTGTCTCACTAACTTCACAGAAGACTCCATGGGGATTTCAGGCTTTGAAGTTTTTGTTTTGTTTCATTTCACTTTTACTACATTTTCTTGTTTTGTGAGATGATGTGGACACTTCTTTTTCAAAATTCAGTCCCTTTCTTTTCCCCACCACCAAATTAAATTTCCATGTTTTTTCTCTAAAGAGTCTATTTGTTTCCAATCATGAGCAATCATTCCAAAATCCAATAAAACCACTAAAATGTTACCAAGTGTGAATGAACAGGAGACAGATAAAAGAGGTGTGAGCTGGAAATGTAGATGTGATTCCTCCACTCGTGACAATTCTAACTCCCAGATCATAGGTAATACTGAGTTTTCAACCCTAGCCCCAGGATTACTGGCTACAAATAAGTCCGTTTCAAAATCACTTTATTTCATATATTGTTAAAACTTCACAACTTAGGCCTATCACTGTAATTTGCTTTCAATATGAAGAGAAGCATGATTTCAAAAAAAAAAATTTTTTTTAACTATGATATGAAGCAAGTGTTTAGGGTTGGGATATCCCAGCCACACTTCTCTTAATAATCAAAGGGCAGGCATCACCACAGCTTTCCAACTGATGGACATCACAAAATAAGGGTACATACACAGTATTTAAAAAGCATGCTGTGCACAGCTCAATGTTAATGGCCCTGATGTACGCTTAGGAAAAATACGAATGGTAAGGCATTAAGTATTTACAAGTAACAAGACACAAGTTACTTTTATTAAAAAAAATTTTTTTTGAGACAGTGTCTTAGTCTGTAGCCCAGGCTGGAGTTCGGCACGCCAATCTCAGCTTACTGCAACCTCTGCCTCCTTGGTTCAAGTGATTCTCCTGCCTCAGCCTCCTGAGTAGCTGGGATTACAGGCACACACCTGGCTAATTTTTTTTTTTTTTTTGTATATTTAGTAAAATCAGGGTTTCACCGTGTTGGGCAGGCTAGTCTCGAACTCTGGACCCCAAGTGATCCACCCGCCTCGATCTCCCAGAGTGCTGGAATTACAGGAGCAACCAACTGTGCCAGGCCACAAGTTACTTTTTAATCTGACGAAACAGTTAAAACTATAACAATTATGTTCCATTTTCAAGGACAATTATAAGGCCAACATCAAAGATGCTGTCATAGATGTAATCTCAATAATCACAATGTTAATGTGATTCAGTAAAAAATTTAAGGCCGGGCGCGGTGGCTCAAGCCTATAATCCCAGCACTTTGGGAGGCCGAGGCGGGTGGATCACGAGGTTGAGAGATCGAGACCATCCTGGTCAACATGGTGAAACCCCGTCTCTACTAAAAATACAAAAAATCAGCTGGACATGGTGGCGTGTGCCTGTAATCCCAGCTACTCAGGAGGCTGAGGCAGGAGAATTGCTTGAACCCAGGAGGTGGAGGTTGCGGTGAGCTGAGATCGCGCCATTGCACTCCAGTCTGGGTAACGAGCGAAACTCTGTCTCAAAAAAAAAAAAAAAAAATTTTTCAGTTAAAAAATAAGGGGGGCTGGGTGCCATGGCTCACACCTGTAATCCCAGCACTTTGGGAAGCCAAGGCAGGCAGATTACCTGAGGTCAGGAGTTTGAGGCCAGCCTGGCCAACACAGTGAAATCCCATCTCTACTAAAAATACAAAAATTAACTGGGCGTGGTGACACATGCCTATAATCCCAGCTACTCAGAAGGCTGAGGCAGGAGAATCACTTGAACACAGAAGGCAGAGGTTGCAGTGAGCCAAGAACCACTGCACTCCAGCCTGGGCAGCAGAGTGAGACTCGGTCTCAAAAAAAAAAAAAAAAAAAAAAGCCAGGTGTCATGGCTCATGCCTGTAATCCCAGCACTTTGAGAGGCCAAGGCAGGCAGATCACGAGGTCAGGAGATCGAGACCATCCTGGCCAACGTGGTGATGAAATCCCATCTCTTAAAAAGAAAAAAAAAATTGGCGGGGAAAGAAACATTTATCCAGAGGCAAGACTTGCCTGAAACCGAATCACGTGACAGTAAAGAACCTGGAAAAGTCAACAAACATCTTTGAGTGGCCAAGGACCACAAAGCCCAGGCTTGGAATGGGCAGAGACACAGAATCCCTAATAGCCACCGAAAATGCCCTAGAAAGGCAGATGAAAGAAAATATTTTACTATAAACACACAAGTCTGAAATTTGTAAACAGAGAACCAATCTTAATCACTACAATAATTTCTGAGAATACTCCACATTACTTAACAGAATAGTAAATGATGTCCATAACAGTGAACTTGAGTCACCAGGAAAGCATTAGAGTGTGCTCAATACCTCTCGTCAAAAACAGCACAATATGCAATGTGTTTTAGGAAGGAGTTTTCATCATTTCACAGTTTAAAGTCCTTCACTACATTTATCTATAGAGGTCAGACATGTGGAACACCGCACTTTCTAATGATGGTGCTCTTATGTGGCATAAAGTGCAGCTGATAGAAAACATAATAAAAGAAATATATGTCTATATAATGATGGTGTTCTAGTATTAACTACTATACTCAAGTACTCTCCTCATCTTAGAGGAATCAGTATTAACTGATTTATACTCCCAGAGCCCTTTGTGGAACCATCACATAGATAAAATGGAATTTCTTAAAGTTTTCAAGCATATTTTGAAACCAGGATTTCTTGTGCTATTATTATCAAACATCTTCCACAGAAAAAGCCCATCCTACCTACAGAGAGACAAGGCCAGGACTTATTCATGGGTTCATTGTCACCTACCAGAATCCTATATTGTTTTCCACATTTTAATTAGCTAGTGACTAACAATTCTCAGTTTCTCACTACCTTTCCATCCCCCAAATAAAATAACATCCTATATTTCCACCACAAAACACTCTTCCCTCTTAATTCCCCACAGCAGCATCGACTGGTTGCCATTCACTGTCCAACATAAACACCAGTGGGTTGTGAAGTGTGGGAATCTGCAGCTCTTAGAGCTGCATTGTAACTAGAAAATATACAAGTCCTCCTCTTGCTGCCCACTTTGACCAAGAAGAAATATGTTGCCATGCTGGGGCAGCTTGGAGATTAGACACTATCAGCCTTACTGAAGACAGCTGGTCATCTTCTTTCTATCTGCTTCTTTGTGCCAGACCCTGGGCTTAAGTGCTTTACCCACACTCTCTGTTTAATCCTCACAACTGTCGTACGAGATAGGTCCTATTTGATCCCTACTTTGCAGATGGGCAGGCTGTGGCTAAGAGGTTAAGCAACTTTTAACCAAGGTCACACTATTCCTACGTAGGGGAGCAGGATTGGAAAGCACTTATGACTTCTAAGCCCACACTCTTCACCATACACCAACCGCCTCAGCTGTCATTAACCTTAGTTACATTTATTCATCTTTATTGAGAGTGTACACTGAATACCTTGAATTCACTTTACTATGCTTTTTTCCTTCACTATCAAGTATGTATCTTATCTTCACATGAAATGGTTATTAATGTGTTAATTTCTTAAAAGCTAGAGGATAAACCAAGGCAAAGATTACAGGTATGGGCAGCCTTTACAATTTGCTGTTTGAAATATCTTTAATACTTAAGTATGTAAGAATATTACCTGGGGTTACTGTTAGCTGAAAACAATGAAGCTTGTTTGGATCAGGAAAATGCACTTTACATGTACCTGCAAAAGAAACAGCACATCAGGAAGGTCTGGCGGTGAGCAGCGGTCCAGATGACGAGGCAAACCTTTGAACACATGTAAATTTAGTGGTGTTAGAGGGATTCATATGGCTTATGGAAAGTTGGTAGATCTCGCTCCCTATTTGTCTAATAACAATTGTGCCAATACTCTAAAAGTGCAAACCAATGGTTTTTGTCACGTGTTTTTCTCCTTATAGTCTTTTACTAGTTAATTCCACATGCAGATGTTTTCCTTCAACCTTTAAATGGTCACTAAATATAGAGATCTTCCCATTAATTTCAAGAATTATGCTACTGTACTTTAACAAAAAGAAACCATATCTCAGGGAGATTAATATACGCAGGCAAAGACTAACTAAACACACACAAAAAAACAGGAAAGAACCCAGGTCAACTCTTCCCCTAGCACCAAAGACATTCAGTCACCATGGTAAATGGAAGTTAAAAAGAAGGGTGCTGGTCAGGTGCGGTGCCTTATGCCTATAATCCCAGCACTTTGGGAGGTCGAGGCAGGAGGATCACTTGAGGTCAGGAGTTCAAGACCAGCCTGGCTAACTTGGTGAAACCCTGTTTCTACTAAAAATACAAAAAAATTAGCCAGACGTGGTGGCATGCACCTGTAATCCTACCTACTTGGGAGGCTGAGGCAGGAGAATCGCTTGAACCTGGGAGGCGGAGGTTGAAGTGAGCCAAGATCAAGACTGCGCCACTGCATTTCAGCTTGGGCAACAAGAGCGAAACTCCGTCTCAAAAGAAGAAAAAGAAGGATGCTGCCCCGGAGTTAGCTCTCACCCAGAGTTTACCATGATAATTTGTCTCTTTAAAAAATACCTTTACGGCCAGGTGCGGTGGCTCATGCCTGTAATCCCAGCACTTTGAGAGGCCGAGGCAGGTGGATCACGAGGTCGAGAGATCAAGACCATCCTGGTCAACATGGTGAAACCCCGTCTCTACTAAAAATACAAAACATTAGCTGGGCATGGTGGCGCGTGCCTGTAATCCCAGCTACTCAGGAGGCTGAGGCAGGAGAATTGCCTGAACCCAGGAGGTGGAGGTTGCGGTGAGCCGAGATCGCGCCATTGCACTCCAGCCTGGGTAACAGGAGCGAAACTCCGTCACACACACACACACACACAAAAAAAAACCTTTACTACCTAAGTGGTAAATCAGCTTTCTTTATTGGTAAAATAATGTTCTACTGACCCAGATGGCAATGTTCTGTGCCCACTGATCCAAATCACAAGAGCCCTGAATCAGAACAAAGTGTTCCCATGGCAGGGGAACTACTGGCTGCTGGTGCTGGCCAGGGAAGTTGGTTGCATCCCACCCATATCTCCCTCAAACAAACGACACATGGCTAATTACCAACAGAAAAAATACCCAGGGAATCTGGAAAGAATATATATATGTAGAAATTTTCTGTATCTATAAAATCAGAAAATACTGTGCTAAACTTTATTTTTTTAGACAGGGTCTCACTCTGTTGCCTGGGCTGGAATACAATGGCATGATGCCAGCTCACTGTAACCTTTGCCTCCCAGGCTCAGGTGATCCTCCAACCTCAGCCTCCTGAGTAGCAAGGACTGCAGGTGCACACCACCACACCTGGCTAATTTTTATATTTTTTGTAGAGACAGGTTTTCAGTATGTTACCCAGGCTGGTCTCGAACTCCCATACTCAAGTGACCTACTCACGTTGGCCCCCGAAAATGCTAGGATTACATTCATGGGCCACCACAACAGGCCTATGCTAAACTTCTCAGTTCACCACTGCTGGTGAACTAAACATGGAAAAACCAGGAAAGAATTCAGGTCAAATTTCTACTATGTTCTCCTAGCACCACAGACATTTACAGTCACCATAGCAAATGCAAGTTAAAAAGAAGGGTGCCAGCTGGGTGCAGTGGCTCATATCTGTAATCCCAACACTCTGGGAGGCTGAGGTGGGCAGTTCACAAAATCGGTAATTTGAGACCTGCCTGACCAACATGGTGAAACCCCATCTCTACTAAAAATACAAAAATTAGCTGGGCGTGGTGGCAAGCGCCTGTAGTCCCAGCTACTCGGGAGGCTGAAGCAGGAGAATTACTTGAACTCGGGAGGCGGAGGTTGCAGTGAGCCAAGATTGCGCCACTGCCCTCCAGCCTAGCACCTGGCGACGGAGCAAGACTATGTCTCAGAAAAAAAAAAAAAAAGAAGAAGAAAAAGAAGAGGAGAAGAAGAAGAATGCTGCCCAGGAATTAGCTCCCACCCAGAGTTTACTATATTTTGTCTTTCTAATTTTTCTGAGTTTTTTTTAGAAGACTTTTTATGTTTTTTAAAAGTTTTCTTACAAGTTCCACCAAAAGAATTTGCTTAGTTTGGCAATGATATAAATCTTCATCAAAATCAGGACATTTCAAATTTCTATGCAGAGGTAGCCTTAGAGACCATCGAGTCCAACATCCTCAATTAGGAGACATGAGTGGAAGGTCCAGAGAGGTTTGGTGACTAGCTCAAGATCACACAAGTTATCAGCAGAAGCAAAGCTAATCCCTACATTAACTAGTTCATGACCTCTTCCCCTACTGCATGCCTCATTCCTCTCAGTACTTAGTAACATGTTAAGACATGGGACACCTGTACATACATACAAACAAGTAACACAGGACTGTTAGTGGGGTTTCCTTTCCAGTGAAAATTGCCTAGAAAAGCAAGAAGCAGTCTTAGAGGTGACAACGTCACAGTCCTTACTTCAGAAATAAAAAAACTGGGGCCAAAGAGCTCAAGACTTTCCCAAAAATTACACACTTAAAACTTTGTGTGAAATACTTAAAATGGGCTTTATTTTTCCTAATTTTAACTTGAAAAGATAAATGCCATCCTTCTAGTGAGTTCTAAGTAACAAAAACATATAATTATGATTTGGGAAATGTTTCAACCATTAGTTGACATTGGCATCATGTATTTGTTTTTTTAATACTTAGCATTCTCCTTTGTTTTAACAGACAGATGCAGAAACCAATAGCTCCAAAAAAGCTGGCCCACCAAGAATAAGGAAATTGTCAAAGTAGATTAAAAAGCAATAAAACTATGCCAGGCACAGTGGCTCAAGCCTGTAATCCCAGCACTTTTGGAGGCTGAGGTGGGCGGATCACTTGAGGTCAGAAGTTGAAGACTAGCCTGCCCAACATGGCCAAACCCCATCTCTACTAAAAATACAAAAATTAGCTGGGCATGATGGCAGGTGCCTGTAATCCCAGCTACTCTGAAGGCTGAGGCAGGAGAATCACTTGAATCCAAGAGGTGGAGGTCACAGTGAGCTGAGATTGAGCCACTGCACGCCAGCCTAGGCAAGAGAGCAAGACTCCGTTTCAAAAAGAGGTTAAGTTCTAAGAAAAAAATGTTAACTGTCAGGTTTTTGTTCTAGTTCAATGCAAGGGCTTTATTAAAACTAGAATTAAGCTTTTTTATCTACATGTAGGCATGCACTATCTGAGCCCCTAATAATATTTCAGTTTACCTAAAAGAATTTTTTTTTTTTTTTTTTCAGAGAAAATTCTACAAACTTGCATGTACAGAGCTCCAAACTAGTTCTCAATAGTTACTAAGTGGCACTGATACAAGGCAAGTTATTTTGTTTGCCTTTGTAAATATTTTAGGAAGATAATTAAACAGATAGTAAAGGGTTATTCATTGGTGGCTTCCTGTTTTCTCTTCAGAATAATGAGACATACTTTTGGAAAGCATGGCTTACTTGTACAAACTGATATAACTTACCCCCTCTTTGATTAGGAGAGAAGGTAGGGAGAAAAATGAAAGAAGAGGCAGGGAGCATGCTGTCTTAATATCTGACACCATAGTGACAGGGCTAGAAAGATGTGCCATGCTTCCTTCAAACCTAAGGGATGCAGTTAGAATCCTGATTTGAAAGCCAGTCATAAAATTTTGTTGTTTTCACAAGTACAGTCTGTGGGTTAAAAACCAACAATTTCTGTAAGACACGTATCAAGGATGAATGAAACATTTATAAGTGGAATATTTTCCGTGGTTTCGATTAAACTTCTACATATTTTGGCCATGCACAGTGGCTCATGCCTATAATCTCAGCACTTTGGGAGGCCAAGGCATGAGGATCACTTGAGCCCAGGAGTTTGAGACCATCTGGGCAACACAAGAGTTTCCATCTTTACAAAAAAATAATAATTTTTAAAAATTGGGTGTGGTGGCATGCACCTGAGGTCTCAGGTGCTCAGAAGGCTGAGGTGGGAAGATCACTTGAGCTCAGGTGGCTGAGGCTGCAGTGAGCTGCACTCATGCCATTGTACTCCAGCTTGGGCAATAAAGAGACACCCTGTCTCAAAAAAAAAAAAAAAAAAAGTTTACATGGATATACAGGCTCAAGTTGGGGGCCTATGAGAAGATAAGAAGGGAGAGAAAAGCAGAGAATTATTTTATTTTATTTTTATTAGGAAAATGTCTTAGTAAAAGGGAACAGTATAATGAACTCATTCCCCCTCTTCAACATTTTGTCAATCTTGCTTGTCTATCCTGTCCCCACACAGTTAGTTGTCTTCCTGTACCATTGTAAAGCAAACCACTTCATCTGTAAATACTTCAGTGAGTAGAAAGATAACATTTTTTTGAGACAGAGTCTCACTCCATTGCCCAGGCTGGAGTGCAGTGGAGCAATCTCGGCTCACTGCAACCTCTACCTCCCAGGTTTAAGCAATTCTCCTGCCTCAGCCTACCAAGCAGTTGGGATTACAGGTGCATACCACCATGCCTGGCTAATTTTTGTACTTTTAGTAGAGAATGGATTTCACCATTTGACCAAGCTAGTGTCAAACTCCTGACCTCAAATGATACACCTGCTTCAGCCTCCCAAAGTGCTAGAAATACAGGTGTGAACCACCGCGTCCAGCCAGAAAGATAACCTTTTAACAGAATCTCAAGATACTGCCTCATTTCCAAGTTGAAGAAAACTTTGAGATCAAGCAATCCAGTGACTTTTAAAACACTTTTGAAGGAGATCCACGGTAAGGAACATATTTTATATCACAACTCACTATACCTATCCATAAATTCTGTATGTTAAAAATAATCGACTGGGTGCAGTGGCTCATGCCTATAATCCTAGCACTTTGGGAGGCCAAGGTGGGTGGATCACATGAGGTCAGGAGTTCAAGGCCAGCCTGGCCATCATGGTGAAACCCCATCTTTAAAAAAATAATAATAAAAATCTTTTGGCTGGGTGTGGTGCCTCACATCTGTAATCCCAGCACTTTGGGAGGTCAAGGCAGGCGGATCACTTGAGCCCAGGAGTTCGAGATCAGTCTGGCCAAAATGGCAAAAACCCAAATCTGCTAAAAATACAAAAATTAGCCTGGCATGGTGTGCGCCTGTGATCCCAGCTACTCAGGAGGCTGAGGGGCAAGAATAGCTTGAACTCAGAAGGCAGAGGTTGCAATGAACCAAGATCTCACCACTGCACTCCAGTCTGGGTGACAGAGCAAGACTGTCTCAAAAATAATTTTTTAAGAAACATTAAGGCCGGGCACAGTGGCTCAAGCCTGTAATCCCAGCACTTTGGGAGGCCGAGGCAGGTGGATCACGAGGTCAAGAGATCGAGACCATCCTGGTCAACACGGTGAAACCCCGTCTCTACTAAGAATACAAAAAATTAGCTGGGCATGGTGGCATGTGCCTGTGATCCCAGCTACTCAGGAGGCTGAAGCAGGAGAATTGCCTGAACCCAGGAGGCGGAGGTTGCGGTGAGCCGAGATCGCGCCATTGCACGCCAGCCTGGGTAACAAGAGCAAAAAACTCTGTCTCAAAAAAAAAAAAGAAACATTACATACTTACCCTCTCAAACTGACTTTACAACCATGTAGAGGATGCAGCCCACCATTATCTTTCCAACTTCAGATGGAGGCTGGAATGGGCCCTGTCCTGCCCCATGTCATAGATCCCTCCAATCTAAACCTAAGTCCTCTCTAACACTCACCCAAATCAGCAGAGCCATATGAAATATTCCACCGTCATCCACAGACAGCCTCAGCCTCAGAACTAATTTTAAAGCAAGTATGATGATAAAAAGTTATAATTCAAAAATTACTGAAATGATCAAAGCTTTCAGACTTTAATTACCTTTTGAAATAATCAAGGGTTTGGAATAAGATAAATGATAGAGAAAAAAAGAATATATGACATATATTATGCAAGTAAACTGTCTGATAAAGGGGCTTTCCGAGTGTACCGTGCTCACGAGTGAAGACTGCATGCTGGCCCTGGGTGTCTGGGCAGAAATGATCAAGAAAGATGGACAGCCACTGATGGCAAGGCAGTACAGCCACCCCTCAAACAGGGGACAAGTTACAAATGAGCACTCTACCAAAAAGCTGGTATCATCCTTAACAAAAATAAAACTGATTTATATACTTTTCCACTCAAAGTGGATGTGAGACAGAATGCATGTGGAAGAGGCACAAAACCTAACCAAATGCACCTCTGCTATGCTAAGGAGAGATAGAAAGCACTCAGAAAGATGGCAGAAACTTACTTGTTTTTTAACTTTTTAAATTTATTTTATTTTATTTTATTTTATTTTTACTTTTTTTTTTTTTTTTTTAAGACAGAGTCTCATTCTGTCACCCAGGCTGGAGTGTAATGGCATGATCTTGGCTCACTACAACTTCCAACTCTTGGGTTCAAGCAACTCTAGTGCCTTAACCTCCCAAGTAGCTGGGACTACAGGCATGCACGACCAGGCCCAGCAAATTTTTTTTTTCTTTCAGATGGAGTCTCACTCTGTGACCAAGGTTGGAATGCAACAGCATGATCTTGGCTCACTGCAACCTATCCACCTCCCAGGTTCAAGTGATTCTCCTGCCTCAGCCTCCCGAGTAACTAGGACTACAGGCACACACCACCATGCCCAGGTAATTTTTGTATTTTACTAGTAGAGATGGGGTTTCACCGTGTTGGCCAAGCTGGTCTCAAACTACTGACCTCAAGTGATCCAGCTGCCTTGGCCTCCTGAAGTGCTGAGATTATCAGACTAAGTCATCACACCTGGCCCATCTTCTTTTTATTAGACACTTGAAAAAAATCCTACCTTTTCAAACAAAATTAAAAATCATTTCTAACAAACAAGAAAAACAGGTTTTTTGCTATACAAAGTTATTAAAACATAAAAAGTTTTCTTCATGCAATTATTTCACAGTACTTAGTGTTTGGGGATGCTATACTTACAAGGTAAATTAGCTTCAAGTTCTGCAACCTCTGTAGAAACAAAGAAATTATTGTTAATATTAGTTAATTACTCCACATAAAATCACCAGTTCTAAATTGGCAATTTCCTCTAGAACAATGAAAAAATGAATAAATAAACTGAATGAACTGAATGAAACCTGCTCTAAAGTTAGATTTTAAGCCATTTAGCTACTTTCAGATATATAAAGTGACTTTTAGAATGCCAACAAATTCAGTCAAAAGTCCTTGAATATTCACTTTAATGTAAAAAAAAAAAAAAAATTAGCGCCGGGCGCGGTGGCTCAAGCCTGTAATCCCAGCACTTTGGGAGGCCGAGGCGGGTGGATCACGAGGTCGAGAGATCAAGACCATCCTGGTCAACATGGTGAAACCCCGTCTCTACTAAAAATACAAAAAATTAGCTGGGCATGGTGGCACGTGCCTGTAATCCCAGCTACTCAGGAGGCTGAGACAGGAGCATTGCCTGACCCCAGGAGGAGGAGGTTGCGGTGAGCCGAGATCGCGCCATTGCACTCCAGCCTGGGTAACAAGGGCAAAACTCCGTCTCAAAAAAAAAAAAAAAAAAAAAAAAATTAATAATTTTTTGTATTTTTAGTAGAGACGGGGTTTCACCATGTTGACCAGGATGGTCTCGATCTCTTGACCTCGTGATCCACCCGCCTCGGCCTCCCGAAGTGCTGGGATTACAGGCTTGAGCCACGGCGCCCGGCTACAGTGTTTTTAATAGTGGTTCCGAGTACTGGAATGAATCCTCTCAAAATCTGATCTATATGCACCTGGTGTCTATGTCTGTTCCCAGTGCTATCTTTCAGTTACCCCCTCATAGCTACATTTCCTGGCCCCAGTCCTCTGCCCCAGGGCCTCAGACAACCCAGTCCCTCTTCCACCAGTCACTCTGGTGTTTAAGCCCAGTACCCCTCTGCAGGACAAAACTGCAACCCGTGCCCCCCTCCCACCCACACAATCCTGCTCACCACTTCTATTCAACACAGTATTTATTGGGAATAAATTTAAGGGAATAAATACTGAAAACTGTAAAACACTGATGAAAGACATTAAAGAAGACACAAATAAATACATGGAAAGATATAACATGTTCATGTATTGGAAGAATTAATATTGCTAAAATGTCCACACTACCCAAAGCAATCTACAGATTCAAGGTAATCCCTATCAAAATTCCAATGGCATTTTTCCAGAAATAGAAAAAAAAAAAATTCTAAAATTCATCTGAGATCACAAAATACCCTGAAAAACCAAAGTAACTTGAGAAAGAACAAAGTCATAGGCACCATACTTTCTGATTTCAAAGCTATAGAAATCAAAACAGCACAGTACTGGCATAAAAACAGACACATAGAACAGAATAGAGAGTCCGGAAATAAACCTAAGCATATATAAGTCAACTAATTTATGACACAGCTCCAAGAAAACACCATGGGAAAAGGCTAGCTCCTTCAATAAATGCTGTTGGGAAAACTGGATATTCACATGCAAGGGAATAAAATTGGCTCCTTATCTTATACGAACACAAAAAATCAACTCAAAATGGATTAAAGGCTTAAATGTAAGACCTGAAAGTATAAAACTCCCAGAAGATAGGGAATAAGTTCCTTGACATGGGCCTTGGCAATGACTTTTTAATATCACACCAAAAGCTCAGGCAACAAAAGCAAAATAAGCAAGTGAGAATACATCAAACTAAAAAGCTTCTGTACAGTAAGGGAAACAATCAGCAAAGCAAAAAGGTAGCCTATGTGCCAGGCATAGTGGTTCACGCCACTAATTCTAACACTCTGCAAGGCCGGGTCTGTAGACAGCTTGATCCCAAGAGTTTAAGACCTACCTGGGCAACATGGCAAAAACTTTTTTTTAACAAAAAGCGCAAAAGTTAATGGGGCATGGTGGCACACACCTATAGTCCCAACTGCTCAAGATGTTGAAGTGGGAGGATCACCTGAGCCTGGGAGGTCGAGGCTGCAGTAAGCCAGGACCACACCACTGCACTCTACCCTGGGTGACAGAGTGAGACCCTGTCTCAAAAAAAGAAAAGAAAAGGTAGTCTATGAATTGCGAGAAAATATTTACAAATCATATATTCAATAAAGGATCACTATCTAAAACATATAAGGAACTCACTCAACTCAATAGCAAAATAAAAACAACAATTTTAAAATGGGCAAAAAACATGAATAGATATTTCTCCAGAGAAGAAATAAAAATGGCCAACAGGTATATGCAAAGGTGCTCAACATCACTAAACATCAGGGAAATACAAATCGAAATCATGAGAAATCACATCACACCTGTTAGAACGGCTACTATCAAAAAGAGGAGAGATAAATGTTGGCACGAAGGTGGAAAAAAGGAAACCCTTGTATACTGATAGCAGAATCGTAAACTTGGTATAGCCATTATGGAAAACAGTATGGAAGTTCCTCAAAAAATGACAAATAGAACTACCATATCACCCAGTAATCCCACTCTGGTTGTCTCCCAAGAAAACAAATTCAGTATGTGGAACAGATACCTGCGCTTCCATGTTCTTTGGGGCATTATCCATAATAGGCAAAATATGGAAAGAACCTAAGTGTGACTTACAACCAAATGGATGAAGAAATTGTGGTATACGCAGTGGCTCACGCCTGTAATCCCAGCACTTTGGGAGGCTGAGGCGGGTGGATCACGAGGTCAAGAGATCGAGACCATCCTGGTCAACGTCATGAAACCCCATCTCTACTAAAAATACAGAAATTAGCTGGGCATGGTGGTGGGTGCCTATAATCCCAGCTACTCCAGAGGCTGAGGCAGGAGAATTGCCTGAACCCAGGAGGCGGAGGTTGCGGTGAACCAAGATCGCGCCATTGCACTCCAGCCTGGGTAACAAGAGCGAAACTCTGTCTTAAAAAAAGAAAGAAAGAAAGAAAGAAATTGTGGTATACACAGTACATATGATGGAATATTGTTCAGCCTTAAGAGATCCTGTCATTTGCAACAACATGGGAAAATCTAGACATTACGCTATATAAAATAAGCCAGACACAGAAAGACAAATACTACACTTATCTTACGTATATGTAGAATCTAAAGTCAAAATGAAGAAAAAGAAAACGGTGACTACGGTTTGGGAATGTGGAAGGGGGCAGAACGGGGGGATGCTGGTGATGGGATATAAAGCTGTAGTTATATAGGATGAAGTAAGTCTAAAGCACAGCATGATGACTATAGTTCATATTGTTTTGTATGCTGGAAATCTGCCAACAGAGTAGATTCAGGTGTTACCATTTTTAAAAAGGTAACTATATGAGAAGATGAATGTATTAATTCACTTGACTGTAGTAAACAACCTACTATGTATATCAAAGCAGCATATTGGACCAGGCACTGTGGCTAATACCTGTAATCCCAGTGCTTTGGGAGGCCGAGGCAGGAAGATTGCTCCAGGCCAGGAGTTTGAGACCAGCCTGGGCAGCACAGTGAGATCCCCACCTCGTTTTGTTTTATTTTTACTTTTTTGCCTTTTTCCACAACCTCCCAACTTCTTAAAAAAAAAAAAGAGTTATGCATGGTGGCGCATGCCTGTAGTCCCAACTGCTCAGAAGTCTGAGTTTGTGGTAATAATGAACAATCATTACCCCACTGTGCTCCAGCCTGGGCAACAAAGTGAGAACTTGTCTCAAAAGAAAAAAAAAAAAACCTTCTTGTTGTATATCTTAAATATTTACAATAAACAACTAACAAATTACAAATAAAAAGCTTCAGTTTAGCAGGGCATGGGGAAGGGTACGCTCTGAAATGACTGACCCGGCAAAGTCCTCTTGTGCTTCAGACAGAAAGCAGTCTCTGGGGTCTTTGGGCCAGGGAGATTCTCTCCAGCTGTGGAGACTAAGGAGGGAAGAGGTTTCTGAGCGGGGCTTTGGCAAGTAAGTAGAGTTTAGTCCTGCAGAGTTAGGGGGAAAGACGAGTACTCCAAGCAGATAAATCAGCGACGTGCAAAGCACAGAGCATGGAAAAGCACAGAAACCAGAGGGCATCCAGTGTGGCCAAAGGTCCCAAAACAACAGCTGAGCACTGGGAAACAAGGTAGAAAAATAGGAACAGGATCATGGAGGGAGCCACCGGAGATTTCTGAACAGAAGTTTCTAAGGTTTGCCTGAAGAGGACAACCTTAGAAAGGGCATAGTGGAGGCCGGGTGACCTAAGAGATGGGCAGCAAGCACCTAGCAAAGGCAGGAAAGTCTGGAGGCCTGAGAGCAAGCAGAAGGAAGAGGTTCTAGCAACTGTGAGTGGGTGGAGGGGGTCGAAGGTGGCACCAAAGGCTGATGTCCTGGGAGGTGGGAGTGCCAGGGAGCCACAAGAGACAAAGAGGAAGAGTAGGGAAGGAGGAGAAGGGGCGGAAGAGGAGGAGGAAGAGGCTGGGTACACAATCAGGGCAAAGGCGAGGAGTTGGCCACCTGTCATGAGACCGGGTAAGGCAACAAAAGGAAGAAAAAGAACCTTGGAGAAGGCAGAGGCCGAAGAACAGGGAGAGTCACAGAGGAGAGCACGCCGAAAGACAAGAGCCCTCAGGACCTGGTGATTCCGTGAAAGAGCACAGAGCATCCAAGGGGAAGGAGGCCCATGGAAAGGTCATCGGAAGTGGATCAGACCTTGCTGAATGGCATTCAAAACAGCAGGAAAGCAGGAAGAGAGAAGGAACCCAGAGTATGAAGTGAAGAAGCAAATGTGTGGTCAAAAGAGAGAGCTGCAGCACAACAATTCCTTCAGGAAGTGAAGTGCGGAACAAAGGCAAGGGGAAGGGGCAAGGGAGGTCAGAATGCTCGCAAAGCTGACCACCAAGTAGAGGAGTGAGAAGGCCAGCTAAGGGCCCCACTCCAAGGCTCAGGGTTCAGGAGACCTGCAGGCCTCTGATCTCAGCTATTTATATGCAACAACTAAGCAGCTGTGGGGAAGCACGTGGCCCATTAAATGCACTCGCTCTAGGGCCCAAGTATGTGGAATGGGCACCAAGAGGTGAAGCAGGACAGCAAAGGAGTTAGAGAAAGGGAGAGGCCCACCCACAGTCGCTCCCTCTCAGGGCCAAGACATGTTCTGGCCAGGGCAAACCTTCTCACACTAAGAAAAAGGGCAGATCTCTTCAGCAGAGCTGAGTGTGGGGAGAACAGGAGAAACAGTTCATTACCCGCTTGCTGTGATTAGAAACAGTGCAAGTTCTGTGACTAAACACAAGCGTGGGAGCCTATCTTCCTGGCAGTCTTATGTGGTGGCCCCTACATTAAAAAATATTCCCTTGACTGGGTGCAGTGGCTCACACCTATAATCCCAGCACTCGGAGAGGCTAAGGCAGGAGGATTACTTGAAGCCAGGAGTTTCATACCAGCTTGGGTAACATAGTGAGACTCTGTCAATACAAAAAGTTTAAATATATACATATGTTTTACTTAACAAAATATAATGATGGTGATCCTAGGAAAGGTTCACCATTATTCTTCTCATGCCCATACTGACATGTCGGTCTGTCTTTCCAACTGGCCAGATCTTGCCCTTCCTCAGAGCAGTGTGTGGGAAAGACAGGGGGCGGAGGAAGACAGCAGAACCTGGGGCCACGCCACCCAACGCTGGTCCCCTCCGACAGGCGGGTCCCCTCCGACAGGCGGGCCCGGTCCCCACTCTGCTCCAACAGCCCACACAGGGCACTCCCTCCGCAGCTGAAGAGCAAATGAGTCGTTCATAGTGATCACTTGTAAATATGGGTTACCTATATATAATTAAACTTGATCTTAAAGCAAATACTAACATGTTTTATTCTGTATTATTTATATTTTGTTGATTACAATATACAAGAAACTATTCTTGAGGGCCCCTCTTTTAAGAGACTGACGCTGGCCACTGGAATCCGGCTTTCCGGGTCTTGACTCTGTGGCAGTGGCCCAAGCCACCTTAGCAGAGGTGATAACTCCTGTCATCCGGCTTGTCCTAAGGGAATTTAGAAATGGGCTCACAGGGCATGGGGAGCGACTGTGGATCTCAAGCAGAGGGGCCAGCATGACAGAAGCAAAGGTTCTAATGCCACGAGAAGAGGCAAAGTCTGGGCACAGAGGGACAGTGAGGAGTGAGGCCACTGACCAGTGCTAGCCTATGATGTGGTGGGGTGGAGGAGTGGGAAGGAATGGGCAACAGAGCCAGACCCCTTCCCCTACAGGAATGGGGTGCGGGAGCAAGAGGCGCTCGAGGGCTGGCACAGTGACGGCCAGGGTGATGCCAGACAACACCTAAGGAAGAAAGGGATGGAAACCCTGGCTGCACATCCATCAGTTGGGGACTGTTTTGCTGGTTTGACTTTTGTCAACAGCTTTGTCAGGGAACAATTTACATACTGTAAAATGGACCCATTTTAAGTAAATGATTCAATGAACTATAGTAAAATTTGGAGCTATGTACCCATCACCACAATCTAGTACCTGCTGAGCTTTTAAAAATCCTGATGCCCAGCCCTAACCTCGACCAATTATATCAAGAGTTTCAGGTAGAACTTAGGCCTCTGAATTTTTAAAATTATCTCCCAGGGCTGGGTGCAGTGCCTCATGCCTGTAATTCCGACACTTTGGGAGGCCGAGGAGGGGAGATCACATGAGCTCAGGAGTTTGAGACCAGCCTGGGCAACATGGTAAAACCCTGTCTCTACAAAAGATAGAAAAATTAGCCAGGCGTGGTGGCATGTATCTGCAGTCCCAGCTACCCAGGAGGCTGAAATGGGAGGATCACTTGAGCCTGAGAGGCAGGGGGTACAGTGAGCTGAGATCGCACCACTGCACTCCAGTTTGGGTGACAAAGTAAGACCCTGCCTCAAAAAACAAAACAAACAAACAAAAAAAGAATTCAAATTTCAAGATGAGCATCAGGCTTGCATTTGCATGTTGGGTACAACTCACTCAGGGAAGGAGGGCAGGCCGAGGGAGCGCTTGGACCCACTCTACCAATGACCCCACCACAGTCAGAGTCCCTGCAGGCTTCCAGTCCAAGAGACAGTGCAAGCAAGAACTACAAGCCTGGGGCACAGGATTTCAATAAAGATGCTTGGCATTTCAGTTCTGCCAGGGCAGAAATATTAAATAAGCCAGGCATGCTCCCTCAGTGCTCCTCTCAGGGAGCTGTCACAGATGACAAGAAGTTTTGCCGCACTTCCAATGAGGGCAAATTATAATTTACTAATATCAACAGTTATCACCTTAGAGTCAAGGTACAATAAGACTATAAGCAAAGCTTGGAAGCCTCTGGGCAAAGCGGCAGCACTTCTCTGCACATCCTCACCACCTGAAGAATGCCACCCACCTACAAGGTAATGAGAAATTAAGATATTTTAAAAACTGCTAGATCTTGCCTATTCCACGATGCTAACACCTCTATCACTCAGTGGCCCGACATTTCTTTAGGCACCTGGCTGACACCTTACACAATTCTGTAGCTGCATAACTTCCTTCTGAGAAATTAGACTCTTTTCCTTTCTAACTAAAGATCAAACCACAGGACCCATTTGAAGCTTGACTACACTGAAACATCAGATTGCAAAATCCACCTGATAACCACAAAGGCCCTCGCACAGCACATACTCACCTTCTCCTGCCCTGGCCCTCACAACACAGGGCTCCTGCTGACTCCTTGCCACCTGCTCTCTGATCCTGCACACTCTGTGGGCAGGGGCCATGAAACCTGCCCCAGCCCTATGAGCTCAGTACCTGGCACTGAGGCTGGGCAAACATGGGGTGCTTGGGAAAAGGGGGACACATAAGTACACTTGCCTACAGGTGGCAGTGCCCCTACTGTGAGTTTCCTCTAAGACCCAGACATGTTTCTCTTCACATAACTGGGAACTGAGGAGGTGCTCCCAAGGTGCTGTAGACTAAATTTGTGCCTTCCACCCCCAAATTCATACGTTGAAGCCCTAACCCCAATGTGATGGTATTTGGAGGTAATTAGGTTTAAATCAGGTCATGGAGGTGAAGACCTCATGGTGGGATTCATGCCATTATTAAAAACAAAAATAAAGGGGGACCAGAGTTCCCCCTCCCTCCATGTGAAGACACAGCGAGGAGGAGGCCATCTGCAAGCCAGGAAGAGAGCCCTCACCAGGAACTTGATCGTGGCCTTCCAGCCTCCAGAAGAGAAACACATGCCTATTATTTAGGCCAAACCGTCTATGGTCCTTTGCTACAGCAGCCCAAGCTGACAAAGACGAAAGGCCAGTCACACAGGCAGATGACTCCTGGCAAGAGCCAGCTCCAAGCCCCATCAGACAACACCAGGCAGAGCAGCAGAGCCCTTCAAGCTAGGTAGAGACAGCTGTCACTTCCCAGGTGAACTGATTACTTCCTGTCACCTGAACCACTGCCTCACAGATTTCTAGAACTAGAACTTTATTTCTTAGCTTCCTGCTGCCTTTATGCATTAAAATCCTCAAATCCACCTTTTCTGCACACCTCACATGTGGGAGATACTTGACTCACACACAGGGCTGCAGCCCCTCCAGAGAGAGCACCACCACAGCTGAAGCCTCACACTAGAGTGCAGGCCCACAGTGCTCATGGTCCCCTCCATGCTCTGGGAGCAAGGCTGTTACCCTGAAAAGCAGTCACAGCCCCTGTAGCAAAACTGGTATCACTAAGAATGGAGCCCACAAGCCTGCCACTTACTTTGAACACAAATGCAGATAATGTCAACTTGAGCCCTCATCTATGCTTCCACAGGTCCTCCCTGCCCACTGGGCTACGTGGTACACCAAGTTTCCCTGGGCAGCTCCACTGGCAATTTACCCTCCAACAAAGCATGTAAAGGTCAGCCTGTGGCCAACTGCCTTACATCCACACTGGCAGGATTCCTCCCCTTGGGCCACTGCTCTAGTTTTTAAAACATGTATTGTAGCACAGAAGCCCCCAGCTGCATACACTGCTAAATGCTGTGTATCCTGACAATGTGGCAGGCCACACCCTGAGCCCACCCTTGCTAGAGTTCTGTGCCAGGACTCACTGGAAACAGCGGTTCCAGAAAATAGTAAATGCTTCTCTTTCTCCCCAACACTGAAATGGGGACATTTGGCAGACCTGGTACAGGAAGGTGAAGGGTCCCACCTGTGACTGGACTGCTCGGTCAGACACAGACGCTCTCACAGAGGGTGGTCCCTGCACCCTAGACACTGGGAAGCTCAAGTAGGTGGGCAGCCAGACCCTCCCACTCTGCAGTGGTCCCAGCCCCCATCAGCCAAAACAAGAGAAGGTCAGAAACCGCCTGGGACTCAGGGGCTGATTGGGACAAGTGGTATATACAGAATCAACCCCATTTAGCTCCCCTAACTCCAGACTTGACCCTGAAATGGGTCAATTCCAAAACCCCACATTTAACAAAGACTGACACAGTGTGCTGGCACTACGGTGTGTGTTGGGTGCACAAGTGAAAGAACAGGGAGATAGACAGGCATTCAGCTATTAGATGGTAACAGTGCCAAACTTCAGACAGAAAAGAAAGCAATGAATTCTGTTCTTCTTTTTTTTAAAAAAATAAATAAATAAATAAAAGATGGGGTTTCATCATGATGGCCAGGCTGGTCTTGAACTCCTGACCTCAGGTGATCCACCCACCTCGGCCTCCCAAAGTATTAGGATTACAGGCGTGAGCCACTACACCCGGCCATGAATTCTGTTCTGAGGGGTGTTTTGGAGGTAGGGAGCACCACGGGCTCAGACCCTGATGGACTCAGCCACACACAGGTCCACAGGGAATGCCAACATCACTGGCAATGGCCAGCCCTCCAGTCAGGCCTGGACCCAAGTCAGGGCCAGCTCAAATGTAGATCTGACTCTCTCTCCTCAGTGACCCCAGCTTCCAGAGTCAGGACAGACAGCTGCCCAAAACACTCATCGTTGCACACCCTCCAGCCAATGCAGCTACAAGCATCATTCTAGCTCTAGCCTGGAAGGCACACTCAGAACTGGACTGGGGATACTGAAGAAATGTGGGTGTGCCTGATGGGGAGCCCTTGTGGGCATCTAGAGGCCTCCCCGTGGCAGGCTACTCCAAAGCAGGCCACGTGTTTCCAGAGACCTGGAATTGAATTGGGAGAGCTGACTCCAGCCTTCCATCACTGTTCAGAACTGGGCCCACTACTCCAAGAAAAAGAAAGGGCCTCTGTTGTGCAGCCACCACTGGCCCTCCCCACCAGAGACAAGCTCTTGCCTCCCGTAAGTTCGGCCCTACTGCCACCTGCACCACATCAGAGCCCACGTCACAGGTCAGCAAGGCAATGAGCCAGGTGCCGTTTCTATAGCAGCACCCAGATCGCTCAGTGAGGGCTGTGGGCAGGCAGCCTTCAGCAATCAGCCCTTTCAGGGATTTTGCGGCTGCACAGGCCTGCACTCCACACCACGCCCATTTCAGGCAACCCCACTCTAACGACTGATGGGTGCAGAGCAGGAAGACCTACCTCACTAGACGGGGAACAGCTCTGAAGGGCTATACTTGCTCTTGCTCCAAAGCAGAGTCTGTCATGGGGCCTTCCTTGTCACTTGAGTCTCCCTGTGCCCACTCTGACGTCCCTCACCTCCCCCAGCAGGTGCTGTCCCAGAGGTACCCCTCAGTAAGGATCCTGCGTGACGAACTCCCTACCTACTCTTCAGCAAACCCAGCCTATGGCATAAAGTCCCAAAGACATATTGATACAAATTTCTACCACTTATGGATGCTCGTGAATAACACCCTCACACAAGCCACAGTATAGGATGACAATTCTGACTGTAGCAATCCTCAACTCCAACACCCCACTTTTCTCAGTCCCAAAAGGGAGTCTGGATTTCACCTGGAAAGGATTCTCACTTTATCACCCTTCCAAGGGCCTTGCACGCCTTCCAACAGCCACAGACTCTGCCAGCCTCCACAGCACCACTTCCACCATAACTCCCCAGAGGATAGAAGGCCAGACTGCCACAACAGTCAAGCCACCCACAGGGCAAGCTAAACAAAGCAACACTCTAGGTTTGGACCCCACAAACACGAAGCATCGACCATCAGGCACTCTTGTTGCACTTTGTGTGTACAGCCACCTCTGTCAGATGAGGCCCTCCCTTCTCTTTACCCAACCTCTACCACAAGCCCAAACTATGACAAGCCTAAACTACTCACCACTAGCCTGGCCTGCAGCGCCTGAGGCAGGTGGAGGGAAAGGCCACGAGGGCCGGCGGTTGGGGCGGGGGTTGTTATACTGTGTTCTACGTTCTGCTGCCACTTATCACCAGTGCTTTGACTTTGAAACTTGATTGTCACCAGTGCCCAGGGAGGATGGAAATGGTGGCCTCAAGAGTTGACTCTGTACCTCTCCTTGTGAGACCCTTCTTGTTCTTGATGGGTCTCACAAGGTCAAACAACCTCAGCTGGACCCTATCAACTCAGCCAAAGATATTTCCTTCCTTGGAGCTGGAGGGGTGCCTAGGTTGGTGGGCTCTGTCAGGTCATAAAACCAGCAGAGAACTCCAGGGTGAGTTCCTGAACAGAGTAGGAGACGTGGAGCCACACAGCCTCCCTGAACGCTCTTTTCTGTGGATCTGCATTTCTGTTCTGCTCCTTTGGTTTCTGCTTGTTGCATTTGCTCCCCCAGAGCCTGTTCTACCCCAGTATGTGGGTCTGGCTGTCTTGCTGCAATAAAGCCACAACGGGGGCAAGTTTCTTAACCTCTCTAAGTCTCAGCAGTTCATGGGTAAAATGAAGCATCCATCTGGCAAGACTTTGAAAAGTTAAATAAGAATTACCCCATTAAGTGCCTACTATGGCTCAAGTGGCGCCAAAATTCATGTTGAAGCTTAATTCCACTGTGGTAGTATTAAGAGGTGGGGCCTCTGGGGAAGTGACGAGGTCATCAGGGCTCTGCCTCATGAATGGCTTAGTGCCTTACGAAAGGGCAGGAGAGAACTAGCTTAGGCCCTTTTTGCCCTTCCAGCTCTTCTGCCATGTGAAGACACAGCAACAAGGTGCTGTCTTTGAAGCAGAGAGCTACCTTTACCAGACACCAATCCTACTAGGACCTTGATCCTGGACTTCCCAGCCTCCAAAACTGTGAGAAGTCAATCTCTATTGTTTATAAATTACCCAATGTGTAGCATTTTGTTACAGCAGCACAAATGGACTAAGAAGGTGTCTACCAGAGGGCCTGGCCCTAAATGCTCAGTATACAAAAGCTACTGTTAGCTACTATTAACCATGACAATGACTGGGTAAGGAAGATGGGACAGTCTGTATGTCAGCTTCTACCCTTTCCTCTTCAACTGGTATCCAAACCCTCCTCGAAACTCCTCAGGCACTGAAGCACTCACTGTCTACTCCAAGTGCAGCAACAACACACCATTTTCCTGGCTTGTGCTGCAGATGGAGCCCAGAATCTGAGAAGACATTCAAGTCCTATCAGGCACAACCCAAGTAAGGTGCTTCAGCTCTTGTGCTGCCCTCCGGGCCTTTTAGGGTAAATCCTCCGGTGCAACAGACTCTGAATACAATCTAGTGTTCTCCCGGGCTTAGTAAGAAAGGCCAAGATGTGAAATACTATTCTTCACTTTCAACCAATCTTCCACCAGGTGAAAATCCAAAACTAAGTCCAAACTCAGGGGCAGAGGCGGAACAAGAAAAAAAGTACAGGCCGGGTGCAGTGGCTCATGCCTGATACCCCAACAAGGGGTCAAGGCAGGTGATCACTTGAGGTCAGTGGTTTGAAACCAGCCTGGCCAACATGTTGAAACTCTGTAAAAATTACTAAAATTAGCTGGGCATAGTGGTGCGTGCCTGTAATTCCAGCTATTCAGGAGGCTGAGGCATGAGAATCACTTGAACCCAGGAGGTGAAGGTTGCAGTGGGCAGAGATCAAGCCACCGCATTCCAGCCTGGGTGAAGGGCTGAGACTCTGTCTCCAAAAAAAAAAGGAGTACATTGTTAAGTTCCCACCAACCCAGTGCCTTCACAGTTCCTATTCCTTCCCCAGTTTAACAGTGATTTGTGTCTGGGAAGGCCAAGCACAGTCCTTTTATACACAGCAGCTCTTCTGCTGTTAGAGTCTTTCAGGACGCGTAATGTCTATAATCTTCACTTTGTCAACCTAATAAAACATGAAAACAGGAAGTTCCAAATACACTAATCAACCCTTTGCTTTCTAGCTCCTATACATGTAAAAAATGTAAACAGTTGTCGGGTGGGGTGGTTCACACCTATAATCCCAGCACTTTGGGAAGGCAGAGGTGGGTGAATCACTTGAGCCCAGGAGTTCAAGACTAGCCTAGCCTGAGCAACATAATGAAACCCTGTCTTTTTTTTTTTTTTGAGATGGAGTCTCACTCGGTCACCCAGACTGGAGTCCAATACCACAATCTCGGCTCATTGCAAACTCTGCCTCCCAGGTTCAAGCAATTCTCCTGCCTCAGACACCCCAGTAGCTGAGATTACAGGCACCCACTACCATGCCCAGCTAATTTTTTTGTATTTTAATAGAGACAAGGTTTCTCCATGTTGGCCAGGCTGGTCTCGAACTCCTGACCTTAGGTGATCCTCCAGCCTCAGCCTCCCAAAGCGAGCCACCAAGGCTGGCCAAAACCTCATCTCTACAAAAAAAAAAAAAAAAAAAAATTAGCTGAGCATGGTGGTGCTCACCTATAGTCCCAACTACTCAGAAGGCTGAGGTGGCAGGATCGCCTAAGCCCAGGACGTTGAGGCTGCAGTGAGCCATGATTGCGCCACTGCACTCCAGCCTGGGTGACAGAGTAAGATCGTATCTCAAAAAAATTAAAAAATAAATTAAATAAATGCCAACACTTGATATAAAATAAAGTAAGGCCGGGCACAGTGGCTCATGCCTGTAATTCCAGCACTTTGGGAGGCCAAGGTGGGTGAATCACCTGAGGTCAGGAGTTCGAGACCAGCCTGGCTAACATGGTAAAACTACATCTCTATTAAGAATACAAAAATGTGGCCAGGCGCGGTGGCTCAAGCCTGTAATCCCAGCACTTTGGGAGGCCGAGGCGGGTGGATCACGAGGTTGAGAGATCGAGACCATCCTGGTCAACATGGTGAAACCCCGTCTCTACTAAAAATACAAAAAATTAGCTGGGCATGGTGGCACATGCCTGTAATCCCAGCTACTCAGGAGGCTGAGGCAGGAGAATTGCCTCAACCCAGGAGGCGGAGGTTGCGGTGAGCCGAGATCGCGCCATTGCACTCCAGCCTGGGTAACAAGAGCGAAACTCTGTCTCAAAAAAAAAAAAAAGAATACAAAAATGTGGCCAGGTGCAGTGGCTCACACTTGTAATCCCAGCATTTTGAGAGGCTGAGGTGGGTGGATCAACTGAGGTCAGGAGTTTGAGACCAGCCTGACCAACATGGAGAAACCCTGTCTCTACTAAAAATACAAAATTAGCTGGGTGTGGTGGTGCATGCCTGTAATCCCAGCTACTCAGGAGGCTGAGGCAGGAGAATTGCCTGAACCCAGGAGGCGGAGGTTGTGGTGAGCCGAGATCGCGCCATTGCACTCCAGCCTGGGTAACAAAAGCGAAACTCCGTCTCGGAAAAAAAAAAAAAAAAAGTTAACTTTATTATAATTAAGCAAATTATAATCTCCTTAAAGGCTGCAACTGTTTCTTCATCTTTTGTAGACCTCATAACCCCCAAGAAACTGACTTTAAAGCACCTAAAAATTTTAAGTTTGCTAAATGAATAAATACAAATTTTATGCTTGAACATACAAATTAACATATATTTGCTTACATGCATACTCTCACACATTTCACCAACGCTTCTCCAAGGATAAAGTTTCTCCTCACCAACAAGGATAACAGAAGTCACTAAGACTCTAGAACACTACCTGTTACTAATTCCGTGAAGAGAACTAATTTTCCACAAGACTCGCCATAGGCTTTGACCTGAATAAAACAGGAAAAGATCCTAAGAGATTACAAAATTTAACCCCTTCCCATTTACAGAACAGAAACTATGGTGTTGAGAATCAGAAAGAGAGGAAGATAACGGCAGCTCTGAAACAAGTCTTAGGCCTTGCTGACTCTCAGCACCTTATTCGTTTTGCTAGCATTTTGGCAGATGTGACAAAGAACATTCCAAGCGTGTAAGTGTGTAAGACACACTGCAGTTTCTAATACCATTTCCTTGCAAAAGCATGTTCACATCATCTGCATGGTACAATGTCCTTCCACCATAAGAGATAAGCAATTATATTTAAAAATTTTTTTTAACAGGTATTTCTATTCAGCAATAGATTGCTTTAATGTCCCAAAAGACTCTCCAGTCAAACTTCACATTTTGTTACAGGATAAAAAAACTTACCTTTAACAAGCAATTTGTCTCTCACAGAAACTCTCCTAGTGGAGTCCGACGCTGTGGCTGCCGTCCGGGACCCTTTGAGACCATCGTCACGCTTCAGTTTGCTTGCTAGCGTTAGCATTACTGCTGCCTTTACCCTGAAAGACAGCAATGAAGGCAGGATTAAAGACCAGGTCTTCAGAGACTAATCTGACATTGAGGAAAATGTACAGGTGCTTTTATATTTTGATTTTTTCCCATATGGAAAAGTTTTGCATACATCAATAAGATTGGATTCCTTCACAATACATTTGAGTAAGCTCTATGCCATCCTCTATAAGCCTAACTTTTAAAATTATGAATTGACATGTTTTAAAAGAGTCATGGCTGGGCATGGTGACTCACACCTATAATCCCAGCACTTTGGGAGGCCAAGGTGGGAGGATCGCTTGAGCCTACGAGTTCAAGACCCGCCTGGACAATATGGCAAAACCCTGTCTCTATAAGAAATACAAAAAAAAAAAAAAAAAAGAAAGAAACGACAACAACAAAAAATTAGCTAGGAGTGGTGGCATGCGCCTGTAGTCCCAGCTACTCAGGAAGCTGAAGTGGAAGGATCCCTTGAGCCTGGGAGGTTGGGGATGCAGTGAGCCATGATTGTGCCACTGCATTATGACCTGGGTGACAGAGCAAGACCGTGTCTCACAAAATAAAATAAAATAAAATAAAATAAAAAAGTCATGCATTTCACACTCACTGGTCACCCACTACTAGGTGCCAGGCCCTGGGATGTGGTTGTGACAAAGCTCCCATGGAACATAAGGTCTAGGGTGGCCTCCACAACCTCTCGGCCAGCGTGCCCTCACCGATGGGCTCCACATGGGTCCGTTACTGCCCACTGGTTAAGTTTCCCCTTCCCTGCTGCAGGGGGCCATGCCCGTGACCGCCTGGAGCAGTACAGCCTCCGGCGGAGGAGCACTACCTTTGCTCTCCTTCCTCCTTTAATAAAGGTGCGGCTACAGTCTCAACAAGCATCTTCCGATTGATTCATGCTGTGTTGCATTTACTTGCATTTGTGTTTTATTTATCTTTTTTGGCCATTTCAACATCAAGACTAAATTAAAAGTAATGCCTGAAAGTAAATTACGTTCACTGGTGGCTTCCAACCCATCTGTGTTGCAGGCTCCCCTACTGCAAGCTCACTGGGAGGGACAACAAAGACGAAACACAGGTGATGCCCCTTGCTGCTTGGGAGAGGGTTGAAGAAATGCCACCATTTCTTCAAGATTTTATTTTTTAAGGGCAGTTTTAGTATACAGTAAAATTAAGAGGAAGGTATAAAGAGATGTCCCATATGCCTCTGCCCCAACACATGCACATTCTCCCCTATTACTAACTTCCCCCACCAGAGGGTACATTTGTTGCAATTAATGAACCCATTATTACTCAAAGTCCACAGCTTACATTATGATCCCACTAATTATAACAGTGTAACTATCCTCTAGACTCTGCCTTCTGTTTCTAACTTAAACTGACAATCTTCCTCCTAACTCTTGCTTACTTTGCCAGAGTCAGAGAGGAGCTCTGAAACTTCTTTTGATTGAGGACAAAAATTTGTCACTAGTTCAGTATTTCCATCAGTTCCTTTGTTGCTTTCATATCACTTTATTTCAATACTACTCTGATCATTTTCAACAGAAAATGATCTAAAAATTCCATGTGAAAAGCTTGACCTAAGTATAGAAATTTTACATTGAGACTAAGATCCTAAAAGTCAAATAAGAATACTCCTCTCCTCATTGGCATTTTAAACCATTTTTAACCCAGGTCTCTTATACAGTTTCTCACACCATCTTCTGCATATCCCCTAAAGGCTATCAGATTTTATTTTCCATTGTTCGTATCATGAAAACACAATATAGGCCTGCATGGTGGTTCACACCTATAATCCCAGCATTTTGGGAGGCCAAGGTGGGTGGATCACCTGAGGTCAGGAGCTCTAGACTAGCCTGGCCAACATGGCAAAACACCATCTCTACTAAAAATACAAAAAAAAAAAAAAAAAAAAAAAATCCAGGCATGGTGGTGGGTGCCTGTAATCCCAACTACCCGGGAGGCTGAGGCAGGAGAAGTGCTTGAACCTGGGAGGTGGAAATTGCAGTGAGCCGAGATTGTGCCATTGTACTCCAGCCTGGGCAACAAGAGAGAAACTGCATCTCAAAAAAAAAAAAAAAAAAAAAAAAAAAAAAAAAAATTTAAATGTTTTAAAAATGAAAATAATACATAGAACTGGTACTATAGACATGAGCCACCATGGCCGGAAGGATAAGTTTTTATCTGGAGTGTGGTCATGGTTTCAGACTGATCAATTACACAGTTTAAATATGGGCAGTTTAGCGTTTTTCAATTACGCCTCAATAAAGTTGACAAAAATGTGAAAAGAAACCAATGCCAGTTTCTTCATTGCTACGCCATCTCCTCAAGTGGACCTACGTAAGAGCACATCTTCACAGCTTCACTCAGGAAAAAGCAACTGTGTTCAGCTGATGAAGTTACTTCACAGGAAATAGTCACAAACACCTGTAGGGGTTTCAGCTGCCAGAAACAGTAGCACCGTCTAGAGCCAAGCTCTCCTGCTTCAGCCCCTACCTGGAAAGATCTTGTCAAAAATCCCTTGAAAGGATTCCTTGTCACGGAAGTGTTTCCCTTACCGGCCAAGTCTGCTGCCATGCGTGCAAACTTGAGCACATCAGTCCTGCCACATTGTCAGGGTCACCTGATTATGGACCAATATGTGCATCCATCCATCACTTGGGGGCCAGGTGGACCCACCAGATGCCCTACACAAGGACAACCAGGTTTTATCCTCTGGCTGACCTTGAAAACGAAAATGAAGCAAAGAACTACAAAATAAAAGCACAACATGCTTGAACATGAGTTCAGCAGGCAGTAGCCTAGGAAAGTCAGAATGAAGAGCCCCACAGCCTGCACTGAGGGAGCCGCTCAGGGGGCCTGGGGAGAGTGATGACCCCTCACATACTGAAAGGCTCGCCACCAAGAAAATTCTGCACCACTACAGCCCACAGGCAGCGCTTAATGCTTTTATGCCCCCTATCATGCCACGCTGAAGTCTTCTCAGTGGGCAGAAGATGCCCCAATATTCAATTCCACTAGAAGAGTCAGATTGCTGGTTCACTATCTTCAAGTTTATGACTTGCAAGATATAAAAGAATGTAACACCGCTGTTTTGTTTTCCATAGAAAAGATAATAAAAAATGTACCTTCCTAACATTCTAAAAACACAAGGACATAATGGCTATCTATTTTTCTATCATATGTATCATTTTCACATGCCACTTTAAGGATAAACCCAAGGCCTAATTTGGAAATGTTTCCATAGTTGTACAATTAAATCTATACTAAAGGGTTCTAACAAAAAATAAGTAGTCTAACTGTGAAGAGGCTAGTTGAATACCTGCAGTTGCTTCAGAATTCTTTTCCTTCAACTCTTGAAGAGGTGGTTTAAAGCAAAACTTCCCCTTTCCTACAAATTATGCTCTGACTAAGGCAGCATTTCGGTAAAAGATCAGCTGTTCTGAACAGCATGCTCAGTCTCTAAATTCCACAAGTTGTAATTGGCCCAGTTAGTTTCCTCCTCTGGGTGGGACCTGTTTTCAGACTGCCCAGAGAAGAGGATCTGGTGTGCAATTTACTAATGCCATCAAGTGATATTTACTCAGCATCCCTGCAAGCAATGGCAAAACCAGGCCATGTCACTTGTGCAGGGACACCAGGGACCAGTCAGCTCAAGGTTAGGGGACTACTTACTTACAATTCCTTCCTCATGGAGACATCTCAATCCAAGCATAAACGGCGGGTCACTAGGGGACACTCAACTCCCCCAGCCAAAGGGGCCCAGATCAGGGCACAACAAAGTCCATATCCCACTTTTCTACAGAATGCCAGTGCCCAGGAACCTCCCGCTTGGCACAGGAGTACGCTGGTTGACTGACCCTCTTTGGAGGCCAGTTCTTTTTATTTTCAGCAGTAAATCTGCCCCTTCCTGCACTGCCTACTACCTGAACGGCAGGTATGTCCAGGCGGGGGTCCTCCAGCCCCACAGCACGAAGCTTGGTGTGATTCTGTCTGTCAGTCTCTCTCTGCCACCTCTATGCTTCCCCCTGGCCTGCACCTCATTCCTCAGCCAGGATTCCTCTGCACCAGGCAGGCCAGTTTCCTCTTTGTTCCTTAACAACACCCTGCTCATTTCCAGAAGCTTCTATTCAATCTGATACCCAGGTCTGGAACATCCTCCTTCCCTTCACCAACGAATCCTACCCCTTCCTTAAGGGGAAGATTCCTACCTAGATTCCAACGTCTCCTCTGAGAAGCCTCCTCTGGTATTCCAACCCACCCTGTCACCACTTCCAGGGGGTCGGGAATGCAGAGTGGGGGTCCCAATTCCCTCCTGTGACAGATGAGGAAACTGAGCCCAGGGAGGAGAAGGCCACACCCAAGATGACACACCAGCAGAACCCGGTCCGGAACCAAGACTCTGCTGCACTAACTGCTCCAGGACGCCCTTCCCTCCTGGTCTCCTCGGCCGTGGTAAACATTCTCCAAACTAGTCCGGGCGCCCCCGGCTGCGGGTAAGCGTCCATGCTTGCTCTTCCCGCCGCAGGTTCGCGGACTCCCCTCACCTCCCCCGCTCCTCCCGGCCTAGCGCGACTCCCGCGGCGATCGGGCGTCCAGTCCCGCTTTCTGCGGCCACGACGGGCCGGTGACCTTGGCCAGGCGCTGGACGCCCCGCTCCCTCCGTACACGGCAGGCAGCAGGTTCCGCGAGCGGGGCGTGAGCGCGGCCAGGTCGGCCACGCTCGGCCCGGGCCTGGCTCACACCAGCTACTCGGCGCGGGCCGCCCCCCGCCGCGCGGCGGCCACTCACTGCCGGGCCGGGCCAGCGCCCCGGCCGCCGACGCCGTCCCCGACCCCCGGCTCACTGCTCGCGGCCCGCGGCTCCCTCCCCTTCCCGCCTCTCGGCCTCGCGTCCGGGTGCCCGCGCCCGCCTGGCGCCCGGCGTGAGGAAGCCCGCGGGCCTGAGGCAGCCCCGGCGCCGCCCGCGCCCTCCGCCCGGCCCGCAGGCCAGCCCGTGCACCGGCGGCCGCACCTCGCCCCGCCGCAGAGCCGCGCGGTCGCTGCTCACCTGGGCTCCCCGAGACAGGCGAGGCGGGCCCGGCGCCCAACACCATGCCCGGCCGGGGCGGCTGCGACGAGATGCGGCCCCTCACAGCCGCACCGGCTCCCGGCGGCGGGACCGGAAGTGGCAGGGCGGGGACTCGGCCGCTTTCGCCCGCGGCTGCCGCGACAGCAGCGGGCGCTTTAAAAAAAAAATTCAAAGTCGCAAAAAACTTTATTTGGAACCAGGCACGCGAACAGCGGCGGGCACCGGTCGGGACTCGGCTAGGCGACAGGACGCTCAGACTTCGCTCATTGGCAGAGGGCTCGGCCGGGGGGCGGGCACGGATTTTGCGGCTGTCGCTGATTGGCGAGTAGCAGTTGGGGGCGGGGCTTCCGAATTGGCTCCGAAGCCGGAGTGTCCGAGCGCCGGGAGTTTTGCACTTGGCGTTCCAACCCGGTTCACTTCGTGGTCTGCAGGGTCTAGGGGCTCAGAGGAGCCCGGGCTAGCCTTCCCTGAAGGAGCGGCCTCCGTGGCTGGAGCTCCCGCCGGAGCACGGTCCCTGGAGTGTAAATGACGGGACCGGCCCCCGCAGCCTGCAGTGCGCGCGGTGGGGGTGACCCCGCGGTCAGACGCACAAACCGCCACCAACCCAAACCCGTGTGCTGCGCCCGCAGGCCCCGCTGTTCTTGTCACGTCCCTTTTATTCTTTCTTTTCTCTCTTAAATGTGGTTAAGGTTAAAAATCCATTTCAACTTGTCTTCTTTCCCGCTCGTGGAGCCCAGATTCATCTCTTGCCCGTCAGCGTCCTACGTGATTGACAAGGGTCCGCCCCGGGGGTCAGGCAGGCCCCTGGAGGAGTGGGCCATCGGAAAGATGAGGTTCAGCACGGAGATGGTCAGGAGACAAGGAGTTAGATTTTCATTTCCAAAAACCCCACGGAGAGGTTTCTAACAGCAGATTGGCAATACCAGGTTCTCTTCCTAAACCTGGCTGGCGGGCCTGGTGGCTCTTGCCTATAATCCCAGCACTTCGGGAGGCCAAAGTGGGAGGATCCCTTGAACCCAAGAGTTCAAGACCAGCCTGGGCAATGTGGCAAGCAAGACCCCGTCGCTACAAAAAAAAAAAAAAAATAGCCGGGCATGGTGGCGAGCACCTGTACTCCTTGCTACTCAGAAGACTGAGATGGGAGGATCACCTGAGCACGGGAGGTCAAGGCTGCAGTGAGCCGTGATCTCACCACTGCACTCCCCCTTGGGTGGCAGGGCCAGACCTTGTCCTCATAATTAATGATAAAGGCTTTGGCTCTAAGTGAGTCGATAGGAGGGGAGTCAGGAAAACTGGTCAAGAACACAACTCAGCTGAGCTCAGTGGCTCACGCCTGTAATCCCAGCATTTTGGGAGGCCGAGGCAGGCGGATCACCTAAGGTCGGGAGTTCGAGACCAGCCTGGCCAACATGTCGAAACCCCCATCTCTACTAAAAATGCAAAAAAAAAAAAAAAAAAAAAAAAAAAAAAGCTGGGTGTGATACCATGCGCCTGTAATCCCAGCTATTTGGGAGGCTGCGGCAGGAGAATCGCTTGAACCTGGGAGGTGGAGAGGTTGCAGTGAACTGAGATCCCGACGTTGCACTCAAGCCTGGGCGAGACAGCAAGACTCCATCAAGAAAGAAAGAAAGAGAGAGAGAGGAAAGAAAGAAAGCAAGCAGGCAAGAAAGAAAGAGAGAGAAAGAAAGAGAAAGGAAAGAGGGAGGGAGGGAAAGAAAGAAAAAGAAAGAAAAGAAAGAGGAAGGGAAAGAAGGAAAGAAAGAAAGAAAGAAAGAGCACAACCCGTGCCATTTCTTGTGTTTAGGACCATGTCTCTCCCTTTTCTAGCTGGCTAACTCTCAAGTTTTCCTAAGCTTAGACACCACCTTCTCAGAGGCCTCAAAATCGGGGGGAGGGGTGCTAGTGCAGATGCCCTCTGTGTCTTCCTTGGAACCCTGCACTTCCCTCTTCCTTATTGTCATGGTCTGTTTCCCTGGCTCAGCTCAGCTCCTCAGCCCTCTTCTTCCTTCTTCCTCCAGCCTGGCCTCCTACCACCGTCTTTCCCATTCTGGGACATCCAGGTGATCAAAACACATCTGCTGGACAGAGACTGCATGAGCTGGCCGCATGAGTCCTGGTGAGATAAGGACTGAAGAATGCAGCGTGGGAAGGTGCAGCCAGAAAGGCGTGAGCAACTTGGCTTACTCATTAGTGCCACTGTCCGCAGAATGAATTGCACCACACACTGGCCCACACAGGCCCAAATTCCGCCGCCGTGGATGAACGAAGCCATTTCTAGCTCCATTTCATGTGGCTCCCTAATTCTTTCAATAAGACTTATTTAGGACTTCCTAGTTTATTAACTCAATTAATCCTCCCAATAACCCCATAAAACAAATAGTATCCCCATTTTATAGATGAGGACAAAGAAGTTAAGTAGTCTGCTAACAAAAAAGGTCAAATTGTAAAATATTTGAAGAGATTTTATTCAGGGCCCAATATAAGTAACAAAGGCCTGAGTCACAGTTTCAAGAGTTCCTGAGAACATGTGACCAAGGTGGTTGGATTACAACTCGATTTTTATAAATTTTAGGGGTGTCAGAAGCATTCGAACAGGGCAACTCCATCTTGAATAAGGGCTGGGCAAAATAAGGCTAAGACCTACTGGGCTGCATTCCCAGGAGGTTAGGCATTCTAAGTCACAGGATGAGATAGGAGGTTGGCACAGGTACAGGTCACAAAGACCTTGCTGATAAAAGGATACCATAAAGAAGCTGGCCAGAACCCGCCAAAACCAAGATAGCGACGAAAGGGTTCTCTTCTTGTGTTCACTGTTCATCATGCACTAATTATAATGCAGACACTCTTACCCATGCCATGACAGTTTACAAATGTCATGGCAAAGTCAGGAAGTTACCCTATATGATCTAAAAATGGGAGGAACCCTCAGTTCCAGGAATTCCCCAGCCCTTTCCTGGAAAACTTATTAATAATCAATCCTTTGTTTAGCATATAATCAGGAAATGACCATAAAAGTGGCTAGCCTGCTCTGCCTATGTAGTAGCCATTCTTGATTTCTTTTTTCTTTTTCTTTGACATGATGTTTCCCTCTTGTTGCCCAGGCTGGAGTGCAATGGCACAATCTTGATTCACCGCAACCTCCGCCTCCGGTTCAAGCGATTCTTCTGCCTCAGCCTCCCAGGAAGCTGGGATTACAGGCATATGCCACCACCTCAGCCTAATTTTTTTTTTGTATTTTTAGTAGAGATGGGGTTTCTCAATGTTGGTAAGGCTGGTCTGGAACTCCTGACCTCAGGTGATCCACCCACCTCGGCCTCCAAAAGTGCTGGGATTACAGGCATAAGCCACCGCGCCTGGCCCATTCTTTTATTTCTTTTCATTCTTTCTTTTCAAAAAAACAAAAACAAAAAAAACGTGGTTTCACCATGTTGGTCAGGCTGATCATGAACTCCTGACCTCAGGTGATCCACCTGCCTTGGCCTCCAAAGTGCTTGGATTACAGGCATGAACCACCGCGCCTGGCCCCATTCTTTTATTTCTTTACTACTCTAACATACTTGCTTTCACTTTACCCTATGGATTCGCCTAGAATTCTTTCTTGTTTGAGAGCCGATAACCCTCTCTTGAGGTCTGGATCAGGACCCCTTTCTGGTAACGGGGGACAGAAGTTGCAGACAGACACCAATTGATACATGCAAGGTGTACATTAGTTCAGTCTGGAAGGACAGAAAACTGGAAGCAGAGAAGGGTGGGTAGGGGCTTCCGGATAAGAGGCGGATTCAAAGATTTTCTGATTGGCAATTGGTTGAAATAGTTATTGTCTAATGAACTGGAATCAATAGAAAAGAATAAGATAAGGGATAAGATAAGGTATTGTGTGCAGACCAAGGTTCTTATGTAGGTGAAGCCTCCAGGTAGCAGGCTTCAGAGAAATAGATGGTAAGTATGTTTCTTATCGGACCTAAAAAGATGTCAGACTCTTGGTTAATCTCTGCTGGATCAGGAAAACACTTGGAAAGGGAAGGAAACTCTCTACAGAACGCAGATTTTCCCCACAAGAGACCGCTTTGCAGGGCCATTTCAAAATATGTCAAAGAAATGTATTTGGGGATGCAAGTCATAGCACCAAAAAAAAAAAAGGATTTTGGGGTAAAATGCTTCTTTCTTTCAGGGCCCACCGTCCTGTGACGGTGGAATTTGGTATCTTATTGCTCCAAAGAGCCTGTTTTGTCAGTCTTAGGATCTGTTTTAAGGTTAACGCTGTTGAGTTGTGCTTGAATTCCAAAGGGGGGGGGCGTATAAGGAGGCAGTCTGACCCCTTCTTCCCATCATGGCCGGAACTAATTTTTCAGGTTTCTTTGGAATCCCCTTGGTGGAGAAGAGGGGTCCATTTAGTTGATTATAGGGCTTAGAATTTTATTTTTGGTTTGCACGTCCAACATGGCAGAGCTAGGATTTAAAGCCAGCCAGTCTGACTCTGAGATTTGTCCTCAGCCAGCACACCCTGAGGCAGCTGGTACAAAGAACTTGAGGCCAGCTCTGGGAAGCTGGAGATGGTGCTGTGAGTGTATTTGCCTGCAGGTCCATCCCCTGATTCCTGGCCTCTGTGGGCTGGCCTTGCCCTCCCAGGTGCCTCCAGGGAGCCAGGGTCTGGCCTCAGTCATCTTACAATTCATGACATAGGGCGGCAGCTGGTGCCCCTAACTCTGAATTTCACATTCTCTGGGAGGGCCTGACTTTGCTTGAGTCACACAGCCACTGTGCTGTTTGCTACAAAGAGCCTGTTTTGTCAGTCTTATGATCTCTGTTTTAATGCTAATGCTGGTGAGTTATACTTGAACTCCAAAGAGAGGTGTGTATGGGGGAGGGAGGTGGTTCAACTGTGAGTCTCACAGAGGGGTGTAGTTGCCCCAGGAAGGGCAGGGGGAGACAACGTCCTAAGTCCAATCCCAGAGGCTTCCGGTTGGGATGTGGAGGGGAGATGGCCTGAGCTATCTGTCTTTCCAGCCTGGTCCAGGGCCATGGCCCTGGGCTGGTACAGGGGCATGGGAACTTGCTAGGTGAGGGGAGATTCTCCTAGGCAGGAAAAGTGGCCTCTGCCAGCATCTTATTCTGCTTAGGCTGCCATAAAATATCACAGACTGGGTGGCTTACACAACGGATGTTTATTTTCTCACAGTCTGGAGGCTGGGAAGTTCAAGATCAAGTTCTGGCAAGGTAGGGTTCATTCTGAGGCCTCCTCTTGCCTGTAAGCAGCCACCGTATGGCTGTGCTTGTGAGGCCTCTGAGTTCTGGGGCAGAGAGAGAGTGGGCACATGAGCATGAAAGCTCTCTGATGTCTCCTTACAAGGCCCTGAATCCTGCGAGGTTAGGGCCCCAACTTTATGGCCTTATTTAACCTTAATTGCTTTCCGTAGAAGCCCCGTCTTCAAATACAGCCACATTGTGGATTAGGGCATCAACACAGGAATTCTGAAGAAACAAACATTTTGTCCCTTCCTTCCAGGAAAGCCTTCGAGGGGCAGTGACTCCACTTAGCCATCCACCTGCACCCGTCCATCCTGCCCTCCACGTGGGCGGGCCACACTCCATGCATGCCTCAGTGGAGTAGGCATTCCTGGCTGCAGGTTTCAGTGGAGGATTGGCCCCCAGAGGTAGAATCTGCATTCTGGGTGAGCTGGCATCACCAGGCGCAGCAGGTCCAGTGCTCACACCCCTTCCTCCAAACACAGCGTCCTTACCCCAGGCAAGACCTTCACCATGTTCCAAGTACAAGCTCTTGTTATGTTGTTATATGTAAATGGTCAGTGCCACAAAAGAAGTAGAACTCAAATATTAATTTTCAAAGCAAGGTAATTTACTTCTATAGAAGCGTGTGTATCTCACCAATGGAGCAATGGCAAGTCCCCACCTGAACAGGGGAGGAGAAGAGGTTCTTATCTCTGACGCCACCCCTACTGCTGTGTCATTCCCCTGTTGGCTAGGGTTAGACTGCACAGTCTAAGCTACTTCCAACTGGCCGTTTTAAAGAGCAAGGTGTGAGCCAGAGTGGCTGGTTGAATGGTTCGGCAGGAAAAACAGTTACGGCACAGCAGGTGCCTGGGATGACTCAGGACAAAGCAGGTGACTGGGATGAGTCAGGACGAAGCAGGGGACCAGGGGAACAAATGTGAACTACTGATTAGAACTGGTGGGAAAGTTGTTTAACATGCCTTGGCTTAGCTTTTCTGCTAGCCCTTTGACAGCATTCCTGGTACAATTAATAAACTGCTGCTGATCATAATAGATGTAATTTATTTATTTTTAAAGATTTTTATTTATTTTATGGTCAGCAACTTGAATTCAAACATACTCCAAGATGTAATTTATTTATATTACATTTTTATTTATTGTCACCCATGAAAACATTGACCTAAATCCTGCAGCTATTTGATCTTGGGCTTT
This sequence comes from Saimiri boliviensis, assembly GCF_048565385.1. NCBI lineage: Eukaryota > Metazoa > Chordata > Mammalia > Primates > Cebidae > Saimiri > Saimiri boliviensis. The sequence continues at coordinate 3,788,137 of NC_133453.1, forward strand.
AAATTTATTTGGTAATGCCAATAGTGTTTATATAAACACAGGAGTTAAAGGATCCATGTGAGGTACTTCTTATCTTAGATTTTTCTTTTTCTTTTTTCTTTTTTTTTTGAGACGGAGTTTCGCTCTTGTTACCCAGGCTGGAGTGCAATGGCGCGATCTCGGCTCACCGCAACCTCCGCCTCCTGGGTTCAGGCAATTCTCCTGCCTCAGCCTCCTGAGTAGCTGGGATTACAGGCACGCACCACCATGCCCAGCTAATTTTTTGTATTTTTAGTAGAGATGGGGTTTCACCATGTTGACCAGGATGGTCTCGATCTCTTGACCTCGTGGTCCACCTGCCTCGGCCTCCCAAAGAGATTTTTATTTCTTTTCTTTTTTTCTTTTTTAATTTTTTATTTTATTGCATTTTAGGTTTTGTTCTTTTTTTTTTTTTAATTGTGTTGACAGAATGTTAGGGTGGAAGGGATGGCCAATTCAACTAAAGCAGGAGTGCTGCTCCTTGGCAGAGTACCCAGCAATAGTCCCCTGCAATACCACCACACATCTGCTTGGGGAAGAACAAGGGCAGACTGACTGGTAACCTCTTGAAAAGGCTTGGTCTCACTGTACCCTGTTAAGTCTTCAAGGAATGCCAACTTTCCCCCTGCTGTGAAAGGCATGAGATGAAGTTAACAGCAGGAGCTGGAGGCCGGATGGCCCTCGAAGGATGACCGGCAGGGCTCTTAACCTCGGGGAACAGCAGTGAGAGTCTTGCATGACTCATCGCCCCAGGCTGTGGGGTTCTGGAAGAGAGCTACCATGCAGCTCATCCCTGGTCAGTGAGAGGACCACCCAAGTGGAAAGGGGACAATCTGGGTCTCTGGCCTGCCTGTCACACAAGTGTAACTGTCACTCTTGTTTAGCATGTGAATAGAATATATAATTCATTCCAGCCAAGCATTTGCGTCCTGATACTCTGTTTCAACTGCTATAGTTTGTTTTAAACCTTTAATCTTTGCAACAACTACTTCGGTTTTATCATTGGGTACATAAGGAGAGGTTTGGTTAGCGGAAAACTTAGGAGAAGGGGAAGGGGGTGCAGGAGGTGAGGAAGCAATGAAGCACATTTCAAAGGATCCTATGGGGTCCTTCCCTGAGACTTCTGGTCCTGTACCATACAAACAGCTTACTGAAGGGGAAGAACTCTGCAGAGCAGAGGTGGTCATCTGTACCAGATTACATTGGCTTAGCTGACAGTGGGGAGGGATAATTCCTTAAGTAAAATGAATACCTGGCTTTAAGAGACTGCAAGTACGAGTTGGTGTGGTCTATGCTTGCTCTTCAGTATTTTATAGAGCATTGGACCAACACTGGCAGAGAAGCTCTGTTCTAGGAGGACAAGCTTTCCAGTTTCTACTGGAATCTTTGTCAAACTCAAACGAACTTATTCCAGTTAACAGATTTTTTTTTTTTTTTTTTTTTTTTTAGTCTGAGGAGAGTTAGGAAGATTTTTTTTTTTTTTTTTTTTTTTTAGTCTGAGGAGAGTTAGGAAGAATAAAGATACTTTTCTGAAGTGGAGAGTTGCCTCTGACTTGGCAAGTCTCCGCAGGGTATAAAAAGGGAAGCATCAAATGTAATAGTTTGAGGCGAAATTGACTTGGTTACATTAATAACTAGGTGGTCGGCAACAGAGCAAGGAAAGAAGAGGGAGTAATAGAAAAGATGAAAGAGAGATGTTTCTTAGCTTTAGTTTGGTAGGGTTTTCCCTGGACTATAGCCCATGACTCAAGGGAGTGGCGCTTTCTTGACTTGGGTGTGATGGTGATGGGACCATCGTTTCTTTCTGCTGTCCGGACTGCAGTTTTAGTAGTTAGGAACGCTAGGTAGTGTCCTTCTCAGGCCAGTTTGAGCTTTTCCTTCTCTCCAACTTTTGACAAGGATGTGGTTCCCAGTCTGATGTTGGTGTATTAGAAACTCCAGGGGTGGCCCCTGTGCTAAAAGACCTTTAGTTTGGAGGGAAGGCAAAGTGGAAGATTAACCAAGTATATAATTTCTGAGAAACTGATTTTTTGTTTCAGATGTAGAGAGATCAGTAGTAGAATGTAGGTAAGGCAATTCATAAAGCATCTCATAAGGGGACAGGCCTATGTCTTTTCGGGAAACAGTTCAGACTCTTAACAATAGGGCAATAGGCCTTTCTACTTTCCCTGATGAAGGTGGGTGCCAGGGAGGATGATATTTCCATGTTATATCTAGTACCTGGGCTAATTTCTTCATGACATGTGCAGTGAAATGAGTCCTATTATCTGAATCAATGTTCTCTATTAATCTAAACTTGGGTATAATATTTTCAACTAATGCCTTGACTACATTATTAGCAGTTGTGCTTGAAAAGGAAATAGCTTCTACGCAATGAGTAAGGTGATCTACTATTACTAATAAATACTTTAGATGACCAATTAGAGGCATCTCTGTGTAATCAATCTGGATCTTTGGAATGGCCATAAGCCTGGATTCCTTCTCCTGAGGGGTAATTTTTTATAGTTTGTTTATTAGCTTTCTTACATACTAAGCAACTCTCTGTAACCTGTTTGGCCAGGATATAAATTCTTATGCACCCACTGGGTGTGGTGGCTCATGCCTGTAATCCCAGCACTTTGGGAGGCTGAGGCGGGTGGATCACGAGATCAGGAGTTTGAGACCAGCCTGGCCAACATGGCAAAATCCCATCTCTACTAAAAATACAAAAATTAGCTGGGTATATTGGCACATGCCTGTAATCCTAGCTACTCAGGAGGCTGAGGCAGGAGAATTGCTTGAACCCTTGAGGCAGAGACTGTAGTGAGCTGAGATTGCACCACTGCACTCCAGGCTGGGCAACAGAGCAAGACTCCATCTAAAAAAAAAAAAGTTCCTATGCACCCGTAAACTCTGAGGACTACATCACACATGGCTTGGGGACTCCAGAGGGTCCCTTGATGCAGATTCCCCTCATAAAGCGTTTAGATAACATTTCTCTCTGGTCTGACAAAATCCATTTTCCTTCTAAATTCTCTTTAGCATCTATTTTTATTAGTTTTTAGACCAAAGAAAGCCAAACACCATTTTATATTTGACAATGCTTGCTGTATGATTTTATACCAGATTGGCTAAATTTCACCTTTATATTAGTGTGCTATTAATGTTAAATTAAATTTTAATTAAACCTTGTAGACATATTTATCCAATTTAATGTCCGACCATAAAGTAAGATTCTTATAGACTCTTTTTAACCTTATATAATTTTTGTTAAAGAGCAGGTTAGTGCAAAAACAAACAAACAAACAAACAAAACACACACAAAAAAAAACAAAAAACTAAGCCAGGCGCTGTGGCTCACGCCTGTAATCCCAGCACTTTGGGAGGCCGAGGCAGGCGGATCACAAGGTCAAGAGATCGAGATCATCCTGGCCAACATGGTAAAACCCCGTCTCTACTAAAAATACAAAAAAATTAGCTGGGCATGGTGGTGCGTGCCTGTAATCCCAGCTACTCAGGAGGCTGAGGCAGGAGAATTGCCTGAACCCAGGAGGCGGAGGTTGCGGTGAGCCGAGATCGCGCCATTGCACTGCAACCTGGGTAACAAGAGCGAAACTCTGTCTCAAAAACAAAAACAAAAAACAAAAAAACAAAAAACAAAAAACTGTGTGCTTTTCTTTTAATGTTCAGTTCACAGAAAAACTGGATGATACCACTTCAATATGTTTACACACAGAATTTCCTTTATAATTAATGTTTTATAACTTGCTTAAACCTTTAAAACAAAATATTTTTTTATTTTTTTCTAATGTAGGTAAAAATCCACATTCTTATGCCTCCTTATAATCTTTTACCAAAAGAGTGTTTTACTTTCCTTACACACCTTGCACATAAACTGTTTCTTTAATAGTTTTACATTCAGGAGACCTAATTACTTTTAAATCACACAACATTTCTTGCATAAATTCCCTTTTATAACATATTTCATGACTTTCACAGATGATCTTTGACATGACTCAACTTTCTGACTTGTAAACATCCCTCTATTTAAACACCAGTTAATTTATTTTAGGATAAGAATTTACCATATAGGATTCTTTTAACATAAATTCTCCCTCTTTTTTTTTTTTTTTGTGAAAGATGATAACTGTTCTTTTCCAAAGCAAACTTTCTTCATATCTGCAGACTAGACTTCCTAAGGCCACAAGATTAGAAGTTAGGAAAATGGCCAGGTGCGGTGGCTCAAGCCTGTAATCCCAGCACTTTGGGAGGCTGAGGCAGGCAGATCACAAGGTCAAGAGATCAAGACCATCTTGGTCAACATGGTGAAACCTTGTCTCTACTAAAAATACAAAAAAGTAGCTGGGCATGGTGGCACATGCCTGTAATCCGAGCTACTCAGGAGGCTGAGGCAGGAGAATTGCCTGAACCCAGGAGGCAGAGGTTGCGGTGAGCCGAGATGGCGCCATTGCACTCCAGCCTGGATAACAAGAGCGAAACTCTGTCTCAAAAAAAAAAAAAAAAGAAGAAGAAGTTAGGATAATGCATGTTATACTTCCAGCAAACTTTACTTTTGCTGAAAACCTTGTAAATTTGGGATTTTAATTATTCTTTGCTATTAATAAGACCTCATGTAGTCCAAATTTTTGTTTCCAAATGATAAGCCACTTCAAAGGTGTACCTAGAATTGCTATAGAATTGGTATAGATGGAGACAACAGTATCTGACTAATCCTAAATTTTTTTTTTTTTTTTTTTTTTTTTGAGATGGAGTTTCAGTATTGTTGCCTAGGCTGGAGTGCAATGGAGTGATCTCAGCTCACCACAACCTCTGCCTCCCAGGTTCAAGCCATTATCTTGCCTCAGCCTCCCACGTAGCTGGGATTGCAGGCATGTACCACCACACCTGGCTAATTTTTTAAAATTATTTTTAGTAGAGATGGGGTTTCTCCATGTTGGTCAGGCTGGTCTCAAACTCCTGACCTCAGGTGATCCACCAGCCTCAAGCCTTCCAAAGTGCTGGGATTACAGTCACGAGCCACCACGCCTGGCAATCCTAAAATTCTCCAAGTTCTTGTTTAGTCTCCAACAGAGGCATGAATATTGTTGCCCTCAATCCATTCAAGCTAAATTTTTCATTTACCTTTGCTAATTAAATGACTTGTTCTAATATTTGACTATTTGGAAACTTCATAAACCCTGGGGGTAAGACCGTTCATCGGTATTTCTGTTTTCGACGAGACCGAGGGTCTTTTCACTCAAAGGGAAATAGGTCCAAGCTGTCCCTCTGCCAATGGACAAACCCAGAGGGCATATTTTAAACCTGTTACTGTAAACTGCTGGTGACTGTAATAGTATAAGGATTGGGAACAACAGAGTTTAAGAAGCCCATCACAGAGAAGACCTTGAATTATCAGTTATAGGTTTTGAATTTACTCTGGCTTTTAAAGGAGTAGGGCATGCTGCTTTCTCTTCACTACTTTTATCTCTCCCTTTCTCTCGCTCTCTCTCTGACTCATCTCTCTCTTTCCCTCTGTCTCTCTCTGATATCCTCTGTTGTCTCTTTCTCTCTCCTTTAATATAGTTCTTATAAGCATACCTTTCTAGTTCTCTATCTTTTGTAATTTCTTGTTAATATCCAGCCAATTGTTAGTGACAAAATGAAGTTCTAACATGCCCTACCCAAGAGGATCCTTGAGACCTAGAACAGCATATTTTCTCATTTGTTCCTTTAATCTGTTTAAAAAATCTTGTAGGCCCTTTCCTTTGCAGCATATCAAATGTTCTGGTAAGATTCTGGGTTCAGGCCGGGCGCGGTGGCTCAAGCCTGTAATCCCAGCACTTTGGGAGGCTGAGGCGGGTGGATCACGAGGTCAAGAGATCGAGACCATCCTGGTCAACATGGTGAAACCCCGTCTCTACTAAAAAAGGTGCAAAAAATTAGCTGGGCATGGTGGCGCATGCCTGTAATCCCAGCTACTCAGGAGGCTGAGGCAGGAGAATTGCCTGAACCCAGGAGGCGGAGGTTGCGGTGAGCCGAGATCGCGCCATTGCACTCCAGCCTGGGTAGCAAGAGCGAAACTCCGTCTCAAAAAAAAAAAAAAAAAGATTCTGGGTTCAGGGTACTGATTTTTTAATCCCCTTTATTGTTAATTCCCTAAGGTTCCGCATATTTTCTTGGTGGGCTGTGTTGATACTGTTCCATCAGGGGTCCTGGGTGGGAAATTTTTCATTCACTGTAGGAAGGTTCTGGCCAGGGTGGTGGTGGTGTGTGCTCATGTTCCTAGGCTCCCATAGCAGCTCTGCGGATTATGCCTCTTTCTTCCCATGAAGCGAGGGGAAAGGGAAGTTCTGAATATCTTTTTTACATTGTTGTATTTTGTGTTGAAGTCTTTTCAGGGAAGGGTGGTCAGGGTTGCAGTGAGTGGGCTCTTGGGATGATTCCCAAGAGGCAGGGTTATAAGGAGGGAAAGAACACGGATAGGAGAAGGGTCTGGGACAGTAGCTGCTTTTTCTTGCTTTTGGTCCTTTCATTATTTTTCTAATATTTTAACATTAGGTCTAGGGGATTATTAGGGAGGACATTACTGTTGCTAGCTTTATCCGTTTTATCCCTTACCTTACTTGAGGCAGTTCCCATTTTTGGGGTAAGGCTCAATTTCCCTTAACAGAAATTACTCACATTTTGGGCTGAGGCTCAATTTCCCTTACCAGAAATGTCTCACCTCCCTTTTTATTTTATTTATTTATTTATTTATTTATTTATTTATTTATTTATTTATTTGAGACGGAGTGTCGCTCTTGTTACCCAGGCTGGAGTGCAATGGTGCGATCTCGGCTCACCGCAACCTCCGCCTCCTGGGGTCAGGCAATTCTCCTGCCTCAGCCTCCTGAGTAGCTGGGATTACAGGCACGCACTACCATGCCCAGCTAATTTTTTGTATTTTTAGTAGAGACGGGGTTTCACCATGTTGACCAGGATGGTCTCGATCTCTTGACCTCGTAATCCACCCGCCTCGGCCTCCCAAAGTGCTGGGATTACAGGCTTGAGCCACCGTGCCCGGCCTTATTTATTTATTTATGATTTATTTATTTATTTATTTTTATACAGATGGGGTTTCACCATGTTGGTCAGGCTGGTCTTGAACTCCCGATCTCAGGTGATCCATCCACCTTGGCCTCCAAAGTGCTTGGATTACAGGAGTGAGCCACAACGCCTGGCCTCACCTCCCTTTTTTTTTTTTTTTTTTTAACACCCAACATTTCCCGACCAAGGAATACTTCACTGCCCCAACCCCTGGTGGCTTCTCTTACTTTGGTGTGCCCTGTCCTGGCCAAGGAATCATGCCCCGTCCTCACCCTGTGGATTTTTTTTTTTTACCTTGGTCCATCCTGACCACCAAGAAAATACTTCACCGGCTCCTGGGCATTTCCTTCCTTTGTGCACAGATTTGCTTGGCAGCTGCAGTATGTGAGGATCCTTTATCCTATGTCACCGGCCTGTTTCTTTCGGCATTGCTGAGAGTCCAGGTTTATTCCTTGCACCAGGTGGGTCCTGACTTCTCATTCCTGGGGCCTCCATAACAAAGCAGCGGAGGGGTACCTTCCTATGAGAGAGAACCAGAGACCACCGCAGAGGGGAATGGGTCCCTGTATAAGTCACCAATTATTAAATGTAAATTTTTGGTGCCACAAAAGAAGGAGCACTCGAATATAAATTCTCTCAGCAAGACAATTTACTTCTATAGAAGGGTGTGTATTACAGATGGAGCACTGGTGAGCACACACCTGGACAAGGGAAGGGAAAGGTTCTTATTCCTGAGGCAGGTAGCCCCTACTGCTGTTTTGTTCCCCTACTGGCTAGGGTTAGGACCACACAGTCTAAGCTACTTCTGATTGGCTATTTTAAAGAGAGTAGGGGTACAAGTATGAGTGGTAGGGTGGGTAGTTTGGCGGGAAGGACGGTTAGGAACAGATTAAAGCAGGTAACCAGGACAACAGATGTGAACTACTGATTAGAACTGGAGGGAAAGTTGTTTACTGAAACTATCGGCAAGGGACACAGAGAACCAGGAAGGTAAACTTAAAAATGGAGAATTAAAGAATAAGAGAGCTGAACAAACCGACATACTGATTCTTTGCCTGACTAAGTGAGACTCTGTTGAAGGAAAGGAAGAAAGAAAAAGAAAAGAAGAAAGAAAGAAAGAGGAAGGAGGGAAGGAAGGAAAGATGGAAGGAAGGAAGGAAGGGAGAGAGAGAAAGAAAGAAGAAGAAAAGGAAAGGAAAGACGGGAGGGAGGAAGAGAGAAAGAAAAAATCTTTTGAATAAAATGGTCTATTTAGATAGAGATAAATCTATAAACTATTAGAAAATACTTAGCTGCCGCAGGGCGCGGTGGCTCACGCCTGTAATCCCAGCACTTTGGGAGTCCCAGGCGTGCAGATCACGAGGTCGGGAGTTCAAGACCAGCCTTGGCAACATGGTGAAACCCCATCTTTATTAAAAATACAAAAATTAGCTGGGCGTGGTGGCACGTGCCTGTAATCCCAGCTGTTCGGGAGGCTGAGGAAGGAGAATCTCTTCAACCAGGCGGAGGTTGCCGTGAGCCAGGGTTGCGCCACTTCACTCTAGCCTAGGCTACAGAACCAGACTCCGTCTCAAAAAAAAAGGAAAATATTGACCACACACGAAGTGGTTTAAACAACAGAAATGTATGGTCTCTTCTTTGGGGAGGCCAGAAGTCCAAGTAGAGGAGTGGCAGGTTTCCTGCTGAGGCTCTGAGCTGCGGTCCGGCCTGGGCCTCTCTCCTTGGCTTGTGGAGGCTGTCATCTTCGCCCTGTGTGTGCCTCTGCCTCTAGATGTCCCCTTTCAGGACACAGGTCATATGGGATTGGGCCCACCCTAACGACCTCTCTCCAGATAAAACTTAGGGGGAACCAGCTCTGAGGTACGGGGGGGTTAAGACTCCAACATATGAATTTAAAGGGACATAACTCAACCCCTAACCCACAGACACCAACTGGTGCTCTGGCTGCGATATGGGGACGGGGTGGGAACAGGGGTCTTTTCACTCCACAGAAGCCTGAATCGTTTTGATGCTGGGGTGTGGATGGGGGTGTGATGGAGGCGGGGAACTAGCTGCCAAGCAGGGCCTGGCTGCGCCTATGGGAATCCAGAAAGAACCTCTGCAAGCGGCGTGGGGTTACTAAGGGGCCTGGGGCAGAGGTGCAACCCTCTCATCTCCTGCCACTTGGCATCTGTCCGTTCAGGGCCCCGGCCAGCAGCCGCAAGGGCAGCTAAGGGCACGATCAGACCTTCCTAGTCTGCTGGAGGGGCAGCCTCCTTCTTGCTGTCCCTCTGTGGCCGAGTGGGATCCTCAGACAGGGGCGGGGCGGGGCGGGTCCACGGCGCCCACCGACTTTTCCCTGCAGGGGGAAGCCACTATCCCCCAGCTCCCCGGGAGGTGGGGGTCCCTCCGAGGGCGGCGTGGAGGTGCCGCCAGAGCCAGGGCCAGGGGCAGCAGGGGCAGCAGGGGCAGCAGGGGCGTCCATCCACAAGGGGAGCCCTGGGGTGGGTTGCCTGCCCGCTGGGACAGCCCGCAGGGGACACGGAGGCGCCTCAGGGATTCCGGGGCACTGCGGCCGTGGGCGCAGCGGGAACCCCTTCTCGGCTCCGCCCCCACCCCCAGCTCCGGCCTTGGAAGCAGCGGTGCTGCTGGGCCGAGCCCCGGGGGCTCACATCTTAGTGCTGCTGGGAGGGCAGGATGGCCGCGCCCAGGGCGCACGACTTCACACCAATGCGGTTACACTGAACCGGGTTACCCGGGGCGCTGGATCCCAGGACACGGGGCGCGGTTACACCCGGCGTGAGGCTACAGGGGATACAGGGGTCCAGGCCTTGCCCCGCGTACAGAGCTCCACCCAGGCACCACAGGTGCCCCAAAGCCCGGGCCTCCGGGGCAGGAGAGTTGGGTGCGGGCAACCCTCGTGCACTGGGCTGCTGATGAGGCTCCTGGATGAGCCTGCAGGTGTCCGGGCTCCACGGGTCCCGCAGGCAGGTGGTCTTGGCTGTCCCTGGAACCCGCCGGCCACAGGAGGGTTAAGGATCAGTAGTGGGGCAGTGCCCAGCCAGAAGCCCGAAGAACTGACTGCAGGGTAGGGCCAGCCTTGAGGTGGGAGGGGGCATCTGGAGGAGCCGAGATCAGAGCAAAGCAAAGGAAATGTGTAACGGGAGACACTTGTTACCCTTGGGGGCAGGGCTGCCATTGCACCGAGTGGGCTGCTGCCCCCTCCCAGCCCCCTCCCACCACTGCCCACCACCTGAAAGGAGAGATTACAATGGAATTCAGATTCCAGATGGATTGTAGATCTAAATGTAAAAAGTAAACACTACGCTTTTGGAAGAGCTCATAGGAAAATGGTTGTATGAAAGCAAAGCTCCCTTAGGCAGAACACAAAAAGGCTAGTCACGAAGGACACAGAAGATGCATTAGGCTACACTCCAACCGGCCGCTCTTCATCAGACCACGAAGGATGCATTAGGTTACACTCCAACCGGCCGCTCTTCATCAGACCACAAAGGATGCATTAGGCTACACCCTAACCGGCCGCTCTTCATCAGACCACGAAGGATGCCTTAGCTACACTCCAACCGGCCGCTCTTCATCAGACCACGAAGGATGCATTAGGCTACACCCTAACCGGCCGCTCTTCATCAGACCACGAAGGATGCATTAGGCTACACCCTAACCGGCCGCTCTTCATCAGACCACACCGCCAAGACAGTCAGAAGACAAGCTGCAGGGTGGGAGGAGATACTTGGCACGCATGTATCTCACAAAGAATTCACAGCCAGAACTTTAGTCTATCAGTCCACAAGAAAAGGCAGAAATTCCCCGAGAAAAATCAGCAAATGATTGATCAGGCACTTCACACATGGGGTTAGCCAAATAGCAAGAAGCCTGTGAACCTGGGAGAGGTGGTGCCCGCAGTCCCAGCTACCTCGAGGCTCAGGCCGAGGGTTTCTTGAGACCAGGAGTTCCAGTCTCCAGCAAGTTATCAGCCACTCACTAGTCAGCAGGAAAAGAAACCATCTGGCATTGCTTCACACCTGTCAGGATGGCTAAAAGGAAAAAGACCGCAAGGACGTGGAGCAAAGGCAGCTCTCATACACTGGATGGGAGTGAGTATTCATACACTGGTTTCAGAAAACAGGTGGCATCCACTAAAGTTGAAGAAATGTTTACAAGCCAGCGGTTTCACTCTTAGGTATGTATACATACATTCACCAAAAAACATCCTTATTCCACAACTTAGTTCTTTAACTACATAGATTTTTGAAATCTATCCATATTGATATATAGAAATCCACATTACTTTTTTTTTTTTTTTTTTTTTTTTGAGACAGGGTCTCACTCTGTCACCCAGGCTGGAGTGCAGTGGTGCAATCACAGCTCACTGCAACTTTGACCTCCCTGCCCAAGCAATCCTTCTGCCTCAGCCTCCAAAGTAGCTGGGACTGTAGGCATGTGCCAGCTGGCTAATTTTTAAATTTTTTTTTAGAGATATGGTCTCTAACTCCTGGATTCAAGCAATTCTCCTACCTTGGCCTTCCAAAGTGCTAGGATTACAGTCTGGCCGTATTATTCCTTTTAATAGGTGGATATGTTATTCATTCATAAAAATATTCCACAGTTGGCCACATGTGGTGGCTCACACCTATAATCCCAGCTCTGTGAGAGGCCGAGGCAAAGCGAGCTCAGGAGTTTGAGAGCAACTTGGGTACCATAGTAAAATACTGTCTCTACCCAAAATACAAAAACTAGCTGGGCGTAGTAGCATATGCCTATGGTCTCAGCTACTCGGGGGGCTAAGGTGGGAGGATCACTCAGCCTGGAAAGCCAAGGCTGCAGTGAGCCATGATTGTGCCACTGCCCTCCAGCCTGAGTGACAGAGGGAAACTCTGTCTCGGATATATATATATATATATACAAAAATTGGCTGGGCGCGGTGACTCATCCTTGTAAATTCCAGCACTTTGGGAGGCTGAGGTGGGTGGATCACAAGGTCAGAAGTTCGAGGCCAGCCTGGGCCAACATGGTGAAAGCCCATCTCTACTAAAAATACAAAAATTAGCTGGGCATGGTGGCACACACCTGTATCCCAGCTACTTGGGAGGCTGAGACAGGAGAATTGCTTGAACCCAGGAGATGGAGGTTGTAATCGTGTCACTACACTACAGCCTGGGTGACAGAGTGAGACTCCATCTAAAAAAATAATAATAATAAAAAAATATATATATATATAAAATAAACTAATGAAAATAAATTTTTAAAAAAAGAATATTTCACAATTGTTTATCCAGTTTCCTGTTGCAGGACATTTTGTTGCTTCCAACTATTTGTGGTCACAAACAGCACACACATTACCTGGTGAAAGTAACCTGGAGTAAGGTCCAGAGGCAAAACTCCTTAACTGAGTAACTTAGAAGTAAATTAGACTTCCTTATTATCTAAAGCCAGCCTCCAGTTCCAGGCTTCTTTCCCAAAAATGTGTAAGTAATTAGAATTTCTATACATCTGCAGAATGCAGGTGTCAAAACTCATTGTGCAACCCTTACTGGCATTAAGAAAGCAAAATGTCTACAAATGTAATCATTTATCTGTCATGTCTTACGTGGCTAATATGGTCCAAACCACCCTTAAGTTCCCACTTTAAGGTCTATAAATAGCCCTAAGGAAAATCCTCAGCAGTGTGCTGTCCTCTCTTTTTTTTTTTTTTTTTGAGATAGAGTGTTGCTCTGTTCCCCTGGCTGGAGTGCAATGGCATGATCTTGGCTCACTGCAACCTCTGCCTCCTGGGTTCAAGTAATTCCCCTGCCTCAGCCTCCTGAGCAGCCAACTACAGGCATGCACCACCATGCCTGGCTCATTTTTTTTTTTTTTCTGTATTTTAGTAGAGACAGGGTTTCATCATGTTGACCAGGATGGTCTTGATCTCCTGATCTCGTGTTCTGCCCACCTCAGCCTTTCAAAGGGCTGGGATTACAGGCATGAGCCACCGCGCCCGGCAGTGTGCTGTCTTTTCTTGCTGAAGTGCCCACCGCACTCTTCTGCGCCATACTTTCTAATAAAACTTTCCTTTTCAAACCTATACTGTTGTTGAGAAACTATTCTTACTACCCAAGAGCCAATCACTTTCCATTGCCAGGCCTCTGACACCTGGCCTGGCATAAGGTAAGTCGTTTCTCTAAAGCCTGCCCCAAGAGGTGAAATAGCTGGATGATAGAGTGCACACATTTTCAGCTTCGCTGGAATCACCACATTGGTCTTCAGAGTGGCCATACTACTTAACATGTCTATGGGCAGTATGTGAGAATGTGCATTTCCCTGTAGCCTCCTGGCATCGACAGGCTGATTTCTGCAATGTGATGGGTATGCAGTATCTCCCTGTGGCTTTCCTTTGCATATCCCTCAATGGCAAGTGTCTGCATCTTTTCTCTTGTCTGTTGGCCATTTACAGTTGTCCTTTTGTGAATGGTCTCTTCATATCCTTTGCCCATTTTTCTGCTGAGTTCTCTTTTTCTTATTGGTTTGTGTAAATTCTTTTTTTTTTTTTTTGAGACGGAGTTTCGCTCTTGTTACCCAGGCTGGAGTGCAATGGCACGATCTCGGCTCACCGCAACCTCCTCCTCCTGGGTTCAGGCAATTCTCCTGCCTCAGCCTCCTGAGTAGCTGGGATTATAGGCACGCGCCACCATGCCCAGCTCATTTTTTTTTGTATTTTTAGTAGAGATGGGGTTTCACCATGTTGACGAGGTTGGTCTCGATCTCTCGATCTTGTGATCCACCCGCCTCGGCCTCCCAAAGTGCTGGGATTACAAGCTTGAGCCACCGTGCCCGGCCGTGTGTAAGTTCTTTATACATTCTGGAACAAATCCTGTGTCTAACACATAAGACATATTGTGCATAGTACAAAATCTTCTGTTCAGTTGCTTGTTCCTTAACTTTGTTTTTTTCTTTTGTTTTGTTTTGAGACAGTTTTGCTCTATTGGCCAGGCTGGAATGTAGTGGTGCAATCTTGGCAACCTCTGCCTCCCAGGTTCAAATGATTCTCTTACCTCAGCCTCCCAAGTAGCTGGGATTACAAGTGCACACCACCACATCCAGCTAATTTTTGTATTTTTAGCAGAGACAAGGTTGGCCAGGTGGGTCTCAAACTCCTGACCTCATGATCTGCCTGTCTCAGCCTCCCAAAGTGCTGGGATTATAGGCAAGAGTCACTGCATCTGGCTTTACCTTTATTTAGAGCCTCCCTCTCTCCCTCTTTCTCCTTCCTTCTCTCTCTCTTTCTGTTTGTCCATCTGTCCGTCCATTGATGTTTCTTTGTAGCCAGGGTACCACTCTGTCACCCAGACTGGAGTGCAGTGGCGTGACTGCAACCTCTGCCTCCCGGGCTCAAGCAGTCTTCCTGCCTCAGCCTCCCCAGTAGCTGGGACCATAGGCACGCACCACCATGCCCAGCCAATTACTGTATTTTCATAGAGGTGAGGTTTCGCGGTGTTGCCCATACTGGCCTTGAACTCTGGGTGTTAAAGCAATCTGCCCACCTCCCAGTTTTGTTGTTTTGCTGTAGTTAACTCAGGAAAAAGGAGGGCGAATGTGGAATTGAAGACAAAGATAAAAGGTTCTGTTTGAAAGAAGGGGTGGGGGGGGGCTCTTTGCTTCTAGTGATCAAAGGCCCTGAGCTTTTACACTCTTTGTCTTTATTAAGTAAAGTGAATAGGGAGGAGGTGGTAATTGTCCATCCCTTACTTGATTTATTACAGGTACTGCTTCCCTTGTTTAACAGCTTCCAGATATTGAGGTAGATAACCTCAAGGAGCACAGAAAACCTCAGAGAGCACTGGCCTGGGGCGTGGGTGTGACCGCGCACAACATTCCTTCCGGTGGCAGGTGCAGTTTGTCGGTTTGCAAACATCCTGCGTTCAGGAGGACAGGTTGTTTATCAAACAGCCTCCAGAGGTATATTGAGTTGCTCACCCCCACATTACTGGGGTCTCCTGCAGTGTTTTTTTTTTTTTTTTTTTTTGAGACTGAGGAAGGAGACCCTTAATCCTCTTAAGCTTTTAAGAGCCCTTTCCCCTAGACTTCTACACTGCATCTCAAAAGAAGTTAGAAGTCAGCCAGAGGAGTGACCGGTGGCACTGCCAGCCCGGTTAAGGACGAGACCCCTACTGCTAACCACACTCCCATCTGTAGATCACGGATATGGTATGAAGGGATCTTTCCTGAAGGCATTGTTTTGTGATACCGGCTTTTTGCCAGCTAAAACTAACTCTCCTTTTCCCTGACTAAAAGCTGTTTAGGCTTTGGTTAGTTTCTTGAGCCGGACAGACTCCATCTTGGCTTCTTCATTTTAGTAACTTTCTCCCCATTAGGTACGAACTATAGTATATATAAAGCAAGGTCAGGCTGACACTGGGCACCCAGGAATGCCTTTGCTGAGAAGAGGCTGAGTGAAGTGGGATTGGCTGAGCCTGGAAATGCAGCTGCAGGGAGCGCCCAGAGCCCCCTTATCTATAAGTTGTATGTCTTCCATGGCAGCTGCACTCCTCACACCTGGCACTGTTTTATTTCTTACGTATCAGTTTTTCTTTTTAACTTTTTGTTTACTCTGCTTTTGTGAAAACTGTTTCAACTAGGTTCCTCCCTTCCTGTTAAAACTTGTGTATAGGCCGGGCGTGGTGGCTCATGCCTGTAATCCAAGCACTTTGGAGGCCAAGGTGGGCGGATCACCTGAGGTCGGGAGTTCAAGACCAGCCTGACCAACACAGTGAAACCCCGTCTTAAAAACAAAAACAAAAACAAACACAAACGTGTGTATAAAAGACGGCCTAAGTTTTTCTTTGGGGCCGAGAGAATTTTGGGCGTTAGCCACTCTCAATTGCCGGCTTAATAAAGGACTCATAATTCAATCTCAGAATGTGGCACATTCCTTGATTCGCTCAGGTACAACAGTTTTTAAACATGATCAGACCCCCACCTAAGTCACCTACTGTACCCCACGCCTACTTCATGGATCAAGACCCTTTCACATGTAATTTCTGGAGCTGAAAGCCTTTACAAGGGCAAGGATTTTCTTTGTTGGGAGAGCTCAGCTGTTAGGCAACTGTGCTGCAGCTGCTCCTGGCCTAATAAATCACCCCTTCCTTCCCAGTTCGGTGTTGGAGAGGGTTGTTTCGAGGCCTTACCTGCTACAAGACAGTGTTTTGTTCTGTCCCCCAGGGTGGAGTGCAGTGGCACAATCTCAGCTCACTACCTACTTCACCTCCTGGGCTCAAGTGATCCTCCCACCTCAGCCTCCCAAGTAGTTGGGATTACAGGCATTCTCCAAAATGCCCAGCTATTTTTTTGGATTTTTTGTAGAGAAAGGATTTCAGCCTGTTACCCAGGCTGGTCTCGAATTCCTGGGCTGAAGCCATCCTCCTTCCTTGGCCTCCCAAAATGTTAGGATGACAGCTGTGAGCCACTGCACCCAGCCTATGGTGTTTTGTTTTGTTTCGTTTTTTGTTTTTTGAGATGGAGCCTCACTCTGTCAGCCAGGCAGGAGTACAGTGGTGTGATCTTGGCTCACTGCAGTCCCGGCTTGCCAGGCTCAAGTGATCCTCCCACCTCAGCCTCCCAAGTAGCTGGGACCACAGACATACGCTACCACACCCAGCTAAATTTTTGTATTTTTGGTAGAGATAGGGTTTCACCATGTTGCTCAGGCTGGTCTCGAACTCCTGAGCTCGAGTAATCTGCCCACCTCAGCCTCCCAAAGTGCTGGAATTACTGGGGTGAGCCACCACGCCCAACCCAGCCTATATCTTTTTATTAGTTCATTCCCACATTGCCATAAAGAACTACCTGAGACTGGGTAATTTACAAAGGAAAGAAGTTTAATTGGCTCTGCCTCCCAGGCTGGAGTGCAGCGGCACGATCTTGGCTCACTACGGCCTTGACCTTCTGGGCTCAAGTGATCTTCCCACCTCAGCCCCCTGAGTACTGGGACTAGAGGTGTGTACCACCATGCCTGGCTAATTTTTGTATTTTTTTGGTAGAGACAGGGTTTTGCCATGTTTCTCAGGCTGGTCTTGAACCCCTGACCTCAAGTGATCCACTCGCCTCAGCCTCCCAAAGTGTTGGGATTATAGGTAAGAGCCACTGTGCTCAGCCTTTTGTTTGTTTTTTGAAGTCCATCTCTGGTAAATAAACAGTCACATTTTCTTTGGAAAAAAGCTCTTCTAATCCAGGACAGATCCAGTTTTGTGGGGTCTCTGTCTTGATACACAGATGAAGAGTCCTCTTTAAGAAAGAACATAGTTACATAAAGTTACTATACAAAGTGCTATATGCTTGGCTAGGTGCTGTAGCTCACGCCTGTAATCCCAGCACTTTGGAAGGCCAAGGCAGGAAGATCATTTAAGGTCAGGAGTTTGAGACCAGCCTGGCCTACACACTGAAACCTCATCTCTACCAAAAAATACAAAAATCAGCTGGGTGTGGTAGCATGTGCCTGTAGTCCTAGATACTTGGGAGGCAGAGGCAGGAGAATCACTTGAATGCAGGAGGTGGAGGCTGCGGTGAGCCAAAGTTGTGCAACTGCACTCCAGCCTGGGCGATGGAGTGAGACCCTGTCTCAAAAACCAAACCAAACCAAACCAAAACAAAAATGAGGTGCTGCATATTCAAAGAATGCAAAGTCAGGGATGAAAGTCAAAATGTATTTAGAGTGAGAAAATAAATCGTAAATAGCATAAAATGGCAAAATGCAGAAAAATATAATCATATATGATATGTAATATTATTTACAAAATGATAATTACATTGTATTAGTCCATTCTCGTGCTGCTAATAAAGACATACTCGAGACTGGGTAATTTATAAAGGGAAGAGGTTTAATTACTCACAGTTCAGCATGGCTGGGAGGCCTCAGGAAACTTATAATCGTGGTGGAAGGCGCCTCTTCACAGGGCGGCAGTAGACAGAATGAGAACCCAGTGAAGGGAGAAGCTGCTTCTAAAAACATCAGATCTCATGAGAACTCACTCGCTATCACAAGAACAGCATAGGAACGGCCCCCATGATTCAGTTATCTCCACCTGGCCCCACTGCTGACCCATATGGGGATTACTATGATTCAAGGTGAGATTTGGGGTAGGGATGCAGAGCCAAACCATGTCATACATATAACATGTGACATAGATAATATTTTCCCTTTTTTTGAAGTTTGTGATATTTGTTTTGTTTTGTCTATTTTGAGACAGTCTCACTCTGCTGCCCAGGCTGTAGTACAGTGGAGTGATCTCGGCTCACTGCAACCCCCGCCTCCTGGGTTCAAGCAATTCTCCTGCCTCAGCCTCCCAAGTAGCCGGGACTACAGGTGTCCGCCACCACGCTTGGCTACTTTTTGCATTTTTAGTAGAGACGGGGTTTTACAATGTTGGCCAGGCTGGTCTTGAACTCCTAACCTCAAGATTGCCCACCTCAGTCTCCCAAAGTGCTGGGGTTATAGGCGTGAGCCACCACCTTCTACCAGTTTGTGGTATTTGTGATTTGCTTTCGCACCGTCAATAAGATTTACTTTCATTCTTAACTTGCAGTCAAAATTGAGTATACTTTTTCTTTAAGGAACTCCCCCACCCTAAAACTGTATAACAAACCTCTCCAGAAGTTTCTATGGCCACTGGCCATTGTTGTGGGCAGGATAATGCCCTCCTCCCAAATGTCCACATGCTAATCCCTGGAACCCGTGAATATGTTACCTCACAGGGCAAAGGAGACTTTGCAGATGTAATTAACTTAAACACCTTGAGATGGGAGATTATCTTGTATGATCTGGGTGGGCCCAGTGTCATCGCAAGGGTCCTCATAAGAGTGAGGCAAGTGTGAGGGCATCTTTTTTCTCTGCTCCTCTTAAATTTTCCAGCTGTGGTTGTGGATTAGACTTACAAAAGACAGACTAACAAGAGAAAACAAACAGCTTGTTAGCAAGCGCAGCACACATCACTTGGGAAAAGCCTTAGCGATGAGTAACTCAGAGGGATAATTAGAACAGGGTTTATGCAGGCCGGGCATGATGGGTCACGTCTGTAATCCCAGCACTTTGGGTGCAGGGTGGGTGGATAACTTGAGGTCAGGAGTTCAAGACCAGCCTGGCCAACATGGTAAAACCCCTTCTTTACTAAAAATACAAAAAGTAGCTGGGTGTGGTAGCACGAGCCTGTAATCCCAGATACTTGGGAGACTGAGGCAGGAGAATCACTTGAACCCAGGAGGTGGAGGTTGCAGTGAGACAAGATCATGCCACTGCACTCCAGCCTGGGCGAAAAAAAAAAAAAAAAAAGAACTGGGTTTATGTACCATTTTAGCAAAGGAACTACACATTTTTAGAGAAGCAAGGAGACAAAGGAAAGGGTTTTAGGCTTCCAAGGGTGACAACAGACTGTGAGAAGGTGACCAGATGGGGGAAGCTAATGGAAGAGCAGGGCTACCTGGGCAGGTCCATCTGGACGCTGACTTTCCATCTTCTTCATGGCCATAAAGCGTCCCTGGGAGAGGGGATTTACAGCAGTCCTCATTCCCCAGAAATTTCTACTCTTTTTTGGCAGGTAAGAGAAACTCCAAGATGTTTTTCTGCATCTACTGATTTTCATTTGCCTCTAGCTCAAATTAATCATTATGCCAACATAGCATATTTTGGGACAGCACATTCCTATGAACTACGCAGGAGGTCAGAGTCAGAAAGAAAGAGACGCGAAGCCACGGTACTCCTGCTCAGGCCGGCAGAGGTGGTGCGGCTTCTTCCTTCTGCTCCCCGTGCGTCCAGCCGTCACAGGCAGGCGGGGCCCCGGGCCTAGCTACGGCTGTGGGGCTGCGGGCAGAAATAATATGACTGGCTCCGATTTCCATGAAAGAGGGAATCACAAGTCCAGTTTCATCATCCAGGCCTAAGAGTCGCACTCAGGCACCCTGTCCCCGGGGGCAGCTCCTGGGGAGACACTTGGCAGAGAGGACAGTGGCAGACAAAGCTGGTGGCTATGCCAACACCTACCCTTCCCTTTCTTCTCTGTAACAAAGCCTGGCTTGAAGCTGGGCACATCACTTGGTCTCCCTCGATGCTAAGTGTGGCCTTGTATCTCGGTTCTGGGTGGGAGGGCTGCTCAAATGGGGATGACTCACGTAGCAGGGGCTGCTCTGCCTCCTGCACTCCCTGGGCTCTCCAAAGTGATTTTGAGAAGCAGGCGCTTGAGAGCCCAGAAGATTTTCTTCATCCACCTCTTGGCTTAATCGAGGTAGTGGGAGGCCGCAAAGGCTGCTTAGCCCCTGGGAACCACTGGCGTGTCTTTGCTTCCACCTTCTTTCATCCATGTGGTTCTAGTCAAGAGTCTTTGGTAGCAGCAAACAGAGGCCCATGCAAGCTTTCCTTCCACTAGAAACAGGCGGGTCAGCCAGCCAACTTCAGGATTCCAGAAACCTTCAGGAATGGAAACTTCTCTTCCTTGAGAGAGGGCTGCATGGCCCCACGGCCCTGCCTCTGGCTGTTGCTGTCTTACTCTCCATTGTCTCTGAAGCTGCCTTAGGATCCTTAGGATGTGGCTTTTGCAGTTGGAAACCTCTGTGGCCGGTGGGGCCTTTGCCCGAGTTTTTGCATGGGCCCGCTAGGCTCATTCTGCCCACGTGGCCTGGCAGGCTGCACTCAGCTTGGGCTACTGGCCCGCATCTCACAACTGCCGAGGATGAGCCAGGTGCAAAGTGGAGTGAGCATGGGGTCCAGCCGCTGTGCACAGCCGGGCATGCTGGCTGCTGCTGTGGGACATGCAGCTCCAGGTGCTGGCACAGGCGCCCGCTCCAGGCAAGGCTGCAGCTGGACCAACGTACGGCAAGCAGCTTCTGTGGGCATCTGCTTCTGGATGAGGGGAACATGGTGGTGCCTGGAAGCTTGGAGATGCCAGGATCTACAGCGCCAGGCACCAAAGAAGGTGTCCCAGCCCTGGCTCAGGGAGCCCCTAGGTCTGGGCTTCCCGAAGGGCCACAGCTCTTCTCTCCTTCTCATCACCAACGACACGGCGTGGTGGGGCGGGGCATGTTTCAGCCCTGTTTGTGTTACAGCTCTTTCAGTCACACCATGTGGTGGGTCCCGAGTTCTTTTCGAGGTTCAGGAAGAATGAAGTATGTGGACAGCTGGAGAATGACCAGGATGGAGGGGAGTTTTATTGACTGACGGGGAGCTCTCTGGAGACCCAAAGTGCGTCGTTCTTTTCCACAGGGAGGTAGTCCTGATTGATGCAGCCCTCGGCAGAGAGGAGATCTGGAGTGGGTGGCTCCATGCTGCAGGCAGAGCGTGCTGATGAGTGTCCAGCCCTCAACGGAGAGGAGGCCCAGGGTGGGTGGCTCCTGTCCACAGGCAGGTTGTCCTGAGGAGTTGAGGAGACCAGAAGTGGGTAGTCCCTTTTTCCAGCTGGTAGTCCTGATGTCTGTGGGAGTCTGAGGTTTTTATGGACTTAGAAGGGAGGAAGTGTGTGCTGACTGGTCCATGGGCAGTATGGGTGGGCCTGGAAGAAGCACCATAAGTTTTCACTCCAGGCTGTGGACTCCACCTGTGGCCGACAGCCCAGCCCCCAGGCTGCAGGCTGTCCCTGGCTGAACGTGTGGCTTCACTGAGGACCCACCTCTTCTCACTCGGGAGCCTGTCTGCCTCCTGCTGCCATCAACATGCCATCCACGGTGCCCAAGCTGTTCCTGTTGAGGGGTGCCTACAGGCACAGCTTGGACACTGAGCTGCCCTCAGCACCCCTTTGGCCTCCCTCTCATGCCAGTCGACACCCAAAGTCCAGAGGGAGCTGAGGTGCCAGGGAGCTGGCATGTCAGCACCATCCCAAATGCAGGCACACCCAGCCAGTTCATGACGGCGCCCAGGCTTGGCCACAACTTTGCTCCACCCTGGAGCAGGCACTGGGAGCAGGGAGAGGCCAGGCAGCAGGAGCCGACACTTTGAAGCCTGCAGGGGGAAGGGGCTTCCTGGGCCCCCAATTGTGCAGGGATGCCTGGGTCTGGAGCTGAGGCCAAGTGGCTGCAGCTGTGCCTGCGGGCATGGGGCTCCTGTCCTGCCCACCTCACCCCGTTCTGTGCAGCGTGCAGCCCTGCACCTTCCCCACTGCAGCTGGCATCTTCACAGTGGCTGCTCCAGATGGGCCACTGCTGGCATCAAAGCCAGTGATGTCTACTTGCTCCCTGTTCACATGACTGGTGTTTGCCATGTCTCTAGAAAAAGTGTCAGCCAAGAGGAGGCTTAATACCCTATGCTAGGCCCTGTGCTAGGACTGGCCACTATGCTTCTTTAAAAAGACAAGGTATTAAAAAAGACAGGCTTAGCCGGGCGCGGTGGCTCAAGCCTGTAATCCCAGCACTTTGGGAGGCTGAGGCGGGTGGATCACGAGGTCAAGAGATCGAGACCATCCTGGCCAACATGGTGAAACCCCGTCTCTACTAAAAATAAAAAACATTAGCTGGGCATGGTGGCACGTGCCTGTAGTCCCAGCTGCTCAGGAGGCTGAGGCAGGAGAATTGCCCGAACCCAGGAGGCGGAGGTTGCGGTGAGCCGAGATCGCGCCATTGCACTCCAGCCTGGGTAACAAGAGCGAAACTCCGTCGCAAAAAAAAAAAAAAAAAAAAAAAAAAAAAGACAGGCTTTGTGGCAGTTAGTTTACTCTATTCCCCTCCCTGGCTCCCCAGCAAAGCAGGAAATGTGAATAAAGGCATGGGACAGGCAGTTTATGTGCTTACCAGGAGCTGGGCAGGGCAGATGAAAATCAAAGAGGGGAACCTATATTCAGAGCAACTTGACGATGTGTCTCCAGGGTTGCAGTCCTCAAATCTGGCCCAAATAAACTCTTTAATTATGCGTAAGAAAGAGAGAAGCAATGGAAATCATAACAAATAGTCTCTCAGACCACAGTGCAATCAAGTTAGAACTCAGAATTCAGAAACGAGCTCAGAACTGCACAGCTTCATGGAAACTGAACAACTGGCTCTTGAATGTTGACTGGATAAACAATGAAATGAAGGCAGAAATAAAGATGTTCTTTGAAACCAACGAGAACGAAGACACAACATACCAGAATTTCTGGGACACATTTAAAGCAGTCTCTAGAGGAAAATATATAGTAATAAATGCCCACATGAGAAGCAAGGAGAGAGCTAAAATCAACACCCTATCATCAAAATTGAAAGAGCTAGAGGAGCAAGATAAAAAAAAAAACTCAAAACCTAGCAGAAGACAGGAAATAATTAAGATCAGAGCAGAACTGAAGGAGATAGAGACACAAAAAAATCCTTCAAAAAAAAAAAAAAAATCAATATATCCAGGAGCTGGTTTTTCGAAAAGATCAACAAAATAGAGAGACCACTAGCCAGATTAATAAAAAAGAAAAGAGAGAATAATCAAATAGATGCAATAAAAAATGATAAAGGGGCCAGGTGCGGTGGCTCACGCCTGTAATCCCAGCACTTTGGGAGGCCGAGGTGGGTGGATCACGAGGTCAAGAGATCAAGACCATCCCAGTCAACATGGTGAAACCCCGTCTCTACTAAAAATACAAAAAATTAGCTGGGCATGGTGGCGCGTGCCTGTAATCCCAGCTACTCGGGAGGCTGAGGCAGGAGAATTTCCTGAACCCAGGAGGCGGAGGTTGCGGTGAGCCGAGATCGCGCCATTGCACTCACTCCAGCCTGGGCAACAAGAGCAAAACTCCATCTCAAAAAACAAAAAAACAAAACAAAACAAAAAAGAAACAATAAAGGGGATATCACCACAGATTCCACAGAAATACAAACCATCATCAGAGATTATTACAAACAACTCTGTGCACATAAACTAGTAAACCTGGAAGAAATGGATAAATTCCTGGACACTTGCATCCTCCCAAGCCTAAACCAGGAAGAAGTTGAAACCCTGAATAGACCAATAACAAGGTCTGAAGTTGAGGCAGCAATTAAGAGCTTATCACCCAAAAAAAGCCCAGGTCCAGATGCGTTCACAGCCAAATTCTACCAGACATACAAAGAGGAGCTGGTACCATTCCTTCTGAAACTATTCCAAATAATCCAAAAAGAGGGAATCCTTCCCAAATCATTTTATGAGACCAACAACATGCTGATACCAAAACCCGGCAGAAACTCAACAAGAAAAGAAAACTTCAGCCCAATATCCATGATGAACATAGATGCAAAAATCCTCAATAAAATACTGGCAAACTGATTGCAACAGCACATCAAAAATCTCATCCACCATGATCAAGTAGGCTTCATCCCAGGGATGCAAGCCTGGTTCAACATATGCAAGTCGATAAACATAATTCACCACATAAACAGAACCAAAGATAAAAACCACATGATTATCTCAATTGATGCAGAGAAGGCCTTTGACAAAATTCAACAGCACTTTATGCTAAAAACCCTCAATAAACTAGCTATTGATGGAACGTATCTCAAAATAATAAAAGCTATTTATGACAAACCAACAGCCAATATCATACTGAATGGGCAAAAATTGGAAACATTCCCTTTGAAATCTGGCACTTGGCAAGGATGCCCTCTCTCACCACTCCTATTTAATATAGTATTGGAAGTTCTAGCCAGAGCAATCAGGCAAGAAAAAGAAATAAAGGGTATTCAATTAAGAAAGGAGGAAGTCAGATTGTCTCTATTTGCAGAGACATTATTGTATATCTAGAAGACCCCATCATCTCAACCCAAAATCTGAAACTGATAAGCAACTTCGGCAAAGTCTTAGAATACGAAATCAACGTGCAGAAATCACAAGCATTCCTATACACCAGTAACAGACTTAAAGAGAGCCAAATCAAGAACGAACTGCCATTCACACTTGCTACAAAGAGAATAAAATACCTAGGAATACAACTAACAAGGAACGTAAAGGACCTCTTCAAGGAGAACTACAGCAACTACAAGCCACTGCTCAACGAAATAAGAGAGGACACAAACAGATGGAGAAACATTCCACGTTCATGGTTAGGAAGAATCAATATCATGAAAATGGCCGTACTGCCCAAAGTAATTTACAGATTCAGTTCTATCCCCATCAAGCTACCAATGACCTTCTTCACAGAACTGGGAAAAAAACACCTTAAACTTCATATGGAACCAAAAGAGAGCCCGCATAGCCAAGTCAATTCTAAGCAAAAAGAACAAAGCGGGAGGCATCACACTACCGGACTTCAAACTATACTACAAGGCTACAGTAATCAAAACAGCATGGTACTGGTACCAAAACAGAGATATAGACCAATGGAACAGAACAGAGGCCTCAGAGGAAATACAACATACCCACAACCATCTGATCTTCGACAAACCTGACAAAAACAAGCAATGGGGAAAGGATTCCCTGTTTAATAAATGGTGTTGGGAAAACTGGCTAGCCATGTGCAGAAAGCAGAAACTAGACCCCTTCCTGACACCTTACACTAAAATTAACTCCAGATGGATTAAAGACTTAAACATCAGCCCTAACACCATAAAAACCCTAGAAGAAAATCTAGGCCAAACCATTCAAGACATAGGCGTAGGCAATGACTTCATGACCAAAACACCAAAAGCATTGGCAACAAAAGCCAAAATAGACAAATGGAACCTAATCAAACTCCACAGCTTCTGCACAGCAAAAGAAACAGTCAGTAGAGTGAATCGGCAACCAACAGAATGGGAAAAAATTTTTGCAGTCTACCCATCTGACAAAGGGCTGATATCCAGAATCTACAAAGAACTAAATCAGATTTACAAGAAAAAAATACAAGCCCATTCAAAAGTGGGTGAAGGATATGAACAGACACTTTACAAAAGAAGACATACATGAGGCCAACAAACCTATGAAAAAATGCTCATCGTCACTGGTCATTAGAGAAATGCAAATCAAAACCACATCGAGATACCACCTCACACCAGTTAGAATGGCAATCATTTAAAAATCTGGAGACAACAGATGCTGGAGAGGATGTGGAGAAACAGAAACACTTTTACACTGTTGGTGGGAGTGTAGATTAGTTCAACCATTGTGGAAGACAGTGTGGCGATTCCTCAAGGACCTAGAAATAGAAATTCCATTTGGCCCAGCAATCCCATTACTGGGTATATATCCAAAGGATTATAAATCATTCTACTATAAGGACACATGCACACGAATGTTCACTGCAGCACTGTTTACAATAGCAAAGACCTGGAACCAACCCAAATGCCCATCAATGATAGACTGGACAGGGAAAATGTGGCACATATACACCGTGGAATATTATTCAGCCATCAAAAATGATGAGTTTGTGTCCTTTGTAGGGACATGGATGAACCTGGAAACCATCATTCTCAGCAAACTGACACAAGAGCAGAAAATCAAACACCGCATGTTCTCACTCATAGGTGGGTGTTGAACAATGAGAACACATGGACACAGGGAGGGGAGCATCACACACTGTGTTCTGTCGGGGGGAAACAGGGGAGGGACAGCGATGGGTGGGGAGATGGGGAGAGATAGCATGGGGAGAAATGCCAGATAGAGGTGATGGGGAGGAAGGCAGCAAATCACACTAACATGTGTGTACCTATGCAACAATCTTGCATGTTCTTCAAATGTACCCCAAAACCTAAAATGCAATAAAAAATCTAAAAAAAATAGAAAGAGAGAAGACTGGGCATGGTGGCTCACACTTGTAATCCCAGCACTTTGGGAGGCCTAGGTGGATCACCTGAGGTCGGGAGTTTGAGACCAACCTGACCAACATGGGTAAACCCTGTCTGTAGTAAAAATACAAAATTAGCTAGGCATGGTGGTGCATGCCTGTAATTCCAGCTACTCGGGAGGCTGAGGCGGGAGAATTGCTTGAACCCGGGAGGTGGAGGTTGTGGTGAGCTGAGATTGCACCATTGCACTCTGGCCTGGGTAACAAGAGCAAAACTCTGTCTAACAAAAAAAAAAAAAAAAAAAAAAAAAAGGGCCGGGCGCGGTGGCTCAAGCCTGAAATCCCAGCACTTTGGGAGGCCGAGGCGGGTGGATCACGAGGTCTAGAGATCGAGACCATCCTGGTCAACATGGTGAAACCCCGTCTCTACTAAAAATACAAAAAATTAGCTGGGCGTGGTGGCACGTGCCTGTAATCCCAGCTACTCAGGAGGCTGAGGCAGGAGAATTGCCTGAGCCCAGGAGGCGGAGGTTGCGGTGAGCCGAGATCGCACCATTGCACTCCAGCCTGGGTAACAAGAGCGACACTCTGTCTCAAAAAAAAAAAGAAAAGAAAAAAAAAAAAGAGAGAGAGAGAGAAGAAAAGAAAATCACAGAAGACAAAAATGGGCTGCATACAAACTTCTTGGTTCAGAGGGGCTTCATTACCCACCATTGCAAAATTAGATAGGAAGCCAAAGCCAGCTGAAAATAACCTCTGAAGAACAATCTACTTATTAGCCACGTGTGTGGCTCATTCCTACAATGCCAGTACTTTGGGAGGCTGAGGCAGTAGGATAGCTTTAGCCCAGAAGTTTAAGACCAGCCTGGGCAGTATAGTGAGACCCCTGTTTCTAATATAATAAAAGGAAAAAAATTAACATGGCAAGTAATGTTAGTGAAAATACAATAAGGAACCCTGAAATTCTTGTGCATTGTAAAAAGCAACAAAAAATTGGCCCCAACTGCTAGAGTTACTTTTTGGAACTCTGGAAATTAAATAGAGACTTGTGAGAAGTCAGGAAGCATTTGACAAGAGGAACAGCTGGAGGAAGGGTGGGGGTCTCCGTAGGAGCAGCAGGCTTTGTGGCAGTTAACTTACTCTCCCCGGCTCTCCAGCAAAGCAGGAAACTTGAAAATGAGAGGCCAGCTTAGGCGCAGTGGCTCATGCCTGGAATCCCAGCACTTTGGAAGGCCGACGTGGATGGATCACCTGAGGTCAGGAGTTTGAGATCAGCCTGGCCAACAAGGTGAAATCCCATCTCTACTAAAAATACAAAAGTTAGCCAGGCATGGTGGCATGTGCCTATAATCCCAGCTACTCAGGAGGCTGAGGCACAAGAATTGCTTGAACCCGGGAGGTGGAGGTTGCAGTGAGCTGAGATCATACCACTGCACTCTGGCCTGGGCAACAGAGGGAGACTCCATCACAAAAAGAGAGAGCCCAAACATACAGACAATGGCCAGGTCATACATACAAACAGAACTCTCACCGCAGGCGGTATCAACAAGTCCAGGAAGGAAGCCAAACCCTTATCTACACATAACAACGCAGGAAGCCAGCATGCTACAAGTAGTAGTAGCAATCCACAAAGCATAAACAGTTACTTCTGTGACAACTGGTCCCAAGTAGCCAGTTGACTGATTAATAACTAGACACTTCCCTCATTTTTGTCTCCACTTCCAGCTTAGGACCAACCAGAGAAAGTCCACTTGCTCCCCTAAGCAATCATACAGGAGCCCCATTTCTAGTGAGGCCTCCAGCTTCCCCAGGTCAGCAGCCTCCTATCTGCACACACCTGAACCTTCCCTTTTCCACCGTGAAGCTTCCTCACTCCCCTGCCTGCTTTTGAGTCTCTGCCAAAGCACAGGTGACGGTGGCTTCCTCTCTTGTTATAGAAAGCTCTGAGTACGTAAACAGCGTTTTCTCTTTATTTCCACACAGGTAACAGCACGTATCCCCAGCATGAGAGCAGAACAGACCTCATGCTCAAAGAATTGTCATTATTTGACCTGTCTTCCCTGGAAGATCAGCTCAAAAGCCTTGTCTTTATTTTTTTTGACCCAGAACTTTCTGAGCGCTGAAGCCTTTTGCAGGGGTGTTTGTTGAAAACACTTACAGGCAGCCGGGCGCGGTGGCTCAAGCCTGTAATCCCAGCACTTTGGGAGGCCGAGGCGGGTGGATCACGAGGTCAAGAGATCAAGACCATCCTGGTCAACATGGTGAAACCCCGTCTCTACTAAAAATACTAAAAATTAGCTGGGCATGGCGGCGCGTGCCTGTAATCCCAGCTACTGAGGAGGCTGAGGCAGGAGAATTGCTTGAATCCAGGAGGCGGAGGCTGCGGTGAGCCGAGGTCACGCCAATGCACTCCAGCCTGGGTAACAAGAGCGAAACTCAGCCTCAAAAAAAAAAAAAAGAAAGCATTTACAGGCAAAGCCTTTTGTTGTTGCTGCCTGAGGCAATAGATAACAGTTCAGAAAAACAATAATTAATCAAAATTGTTCCTTTAATTGGAAATGGTGTTCAAAACCAATACCTGCCTGCTCAGTGTGCTTGTTGCCACTAAGGTGGAGTGTGTGTCTGTGTTTTGAGATGGGGACTTTTTATGTTGCCCAAGCTGGTCTTGAACTCCTGGACTCAAGTGATCCTCCAACCTCAACCTCTCCAGGAGCTAGGATTACACACTCATGCACCATTCCCAGCTCAGGGTGTTGGTTTTTTCAGGCCCTTTCAGCTGGTAGGGCAAAAAACAGAGTCATGCACCACATGACAATGTTTTAGTCAATGATGGATGATATATATGATGGTGGTCCCATAAGATTATAGACTGCAGAGGCTAAAGCAACTCCATCTTGGAGTTCAATCCATCATGGTGACTTCTCATTAACCCCGGTCCAGGGAGGCCTCTAAGATACCTATTTTATCTATTGTTACTATAAACCCTGCCCTTGAGTCAAAATGACCTTGACCATAAATCCTGCCTTAGGCAGATTCACATCATTCTTGCCTTTCCCTAGGGCATCAGCTCACCTGTCCTACTCGTTCCTTCCCTATGGTAGGAATGGTGTGGGGATCCACCATCTTTTGGCCACCTGAGACATGACTTCTGTTTATAAGTCTTCATCAAATGCGTCTTTCTGAAAAGCTGGATTTGTCGACTCTTTTTTAGCCCTCAGCTTCCTTAGACTTTGGGGGTAGGTTTGCATAGACCTGCCTGCTATGGAACAAGCACCATGTTTTTGCTGTACTTTTCTATGTGAAGGTCTGTTTAGATACACAGATTCCATTGTGTTATACTGGCCTACACCATTCAGTACAGTCACCTACAGCACAGACTGGCAGCCCAGGCACAATTGGTGATACCATGCAGCCTAGGTGGATAGTAGGCTATATCATGTTTGCACAGTGACAAAATCACCTGACACATTTATCAAATGGTATTCCTGACATTGGGAGAGGAGAAAGATGCAGATCAGACAGGCAGTTAGGGTGGGTCTTTGGTTGAATTCTTTCAAACAAAAGAACAGCCTGCAGGCACAGATAAGGGAATTCCCACAGGGGACTTGCCTAAGACATGCCCATAGCTGCGCAGATAAGAAAGGCTGCACAGGTGATTTGCCCAGACCAACTTACAAAGGAAAGTCCTTTCCCCTGACACATGCGCAGTAAGGGTTACAAAGCAATATGGAGTTACTCAAGCTAAGGGCACACATGTGCGTTAGGAGGATGGGTAGAACTACCAGAAGTTTTCCCCGTAAAAAAATGAGACACCCAGCCCTCACTGGTTTCTTATAAAAGGTTTTGCATTCAGGTGTAAAAGTGGGAGCCCTCTTCCAGGTACCCTCTCCGCAGCAGAGAGCTTTGTTCTTTCACTTGTTAAACTTTTGCTCCATCATCCTTTGTGTCTGTACTCCTTAATTCTCTTGGTTGTGAGACAAAGAACTCCGGGTTCTTTGCCTCACAATGAAAGACTGCTCCATTGTGGTGCATTGGCGAGACTATAACACCATTCACACACACCTGTATGTGTTCATACTAACTCATGTCACATGTGTAACCAGCAGCATGTATTTACAACAATTTCTTTTTTTTTTTTGAGACAGACTTTCACTCTTGTTGCTCAGGCTGGAGTGCAATGGCTCGATCTCGGCTCACAGTAACCTCTGCCTCCCAGGTTCAAGCAATTCTCCTGTGTCAACCTCCCAAGCAGCTGAGATGACAGGCATGTACCATCATGCCTGGCTAATTACATGTTTTTAGCAGAAACGGGGTTTTTCCATGTTGGCCAGGCTGGTCTCCAACTCTTGACCTCAGGTGATCCACCCACCTTGGCATCCCAAAGTGCTGGGATTACAGTTGTGAGCCACAGCACCCGGCCTTTTTTTAAAAATGCATTTTTAAAAACATTATTTCTGGTCGGGCATGGTGGCTCAAGCCTCTAATCCCAGCACTTTGGGAGGCCGAGGTGGGTGAATCACGAGGTCAAGAGATCGAGACCATCCTGATCAACATGGTGAAACCCTGTCTCTACTAAAAATACAAAAATTAGCTGGGCATGGTGGCGCGTGCCTGTAATCCCAGCTACTCAGGAGGCTGAGGCAGGAGAATTGCCTGAACCCAGGAGGCGGAGGTTGCGGTGAGCTGAGATCTCGCCATTGCATTCCAGCCTGGGTAACAAGAGTGAAACTCCGTCTCAAAAAAAAAAAAAACATAAAAACATAAAAACATTATTTCTATATATAGCTGTCTACACCTACAGTAAGCTTAGCATGAATTCATACTGATGTTTAATCCAGCACCACGTGGATCATTCTAGCTTCCTCCTCTTGCTTTTGTGTAAACACATTGAGAAATGTAGCTTCTACCATCTGCCACTGTTTATATAATTGCTCTATTCTAGTATATATGCATAGCAGGATCTGAGTTACTAGCTCACACCTCCATGGCAAAAACTTTATTAACTAAAGTATAGTGCCTATGTGCAATTCTGTCTTTAGTCTTAGAGGTGCCATTTATTTCCAAGTTATTGAGATCAGCACCTTCCCAACCCCTCCACCCCCCAGCCCCCAGCCCCCCTTCAGCCCCTCATCCCCTCCAGCAAAACTGTTGCATACATTTGTTTCTAATCCCTCCCCGCCAACTGACTAAATAGACCCCTCCTGTCTACCAAGGGGGTCCGAAGAAGCCTGAAAAACGACTTCATGTCATGACAGGAAAGAGGGGTTAGACATGCCTCATTATATTCTCCTCCCTTTGGAGTTCAGGCACAACTGACCAGCATTAACATTAAAACAGAAGCCTTAAGATTGACAAAACAGACTATTTGTAGTAATAATATACCAAATTCCAACCTGACTCTAGAATTAACATTACTTGACAGTGTGTCCTGAAAGAAATCAAAATATTTATCCCCAGATATATATATATATATGCGGTTCACTCCACTGCCCAGGCTAGAGTGCAGTGGCGCAATCTGGACTCACTACAGCCTCTGCCTCCCAGGTTCAAGTGATTCTCCTGCCTCAGCCTCCCGAGTAGCTGGGATCACAGGCACCTGCCAATATGCCTGGCTAATTTTTGTATTTTTAGTAGAAACGGGTTTTCACCATGTTGGCCAGGCTGGTCTGGAATTCCTGACCCCAAGTGATCTACCTGCCTCAGCTTCCCAGAGTGCTGGGATTACAGGTGTGAGCCACTGCTTGTGGCCTGCTTCTTTGATATATTTTGAAATGGCCCTGCCAGGCTGCCTCAGTTGGGGAAATTTCTATTCTGTAGAGCATCCCTTTCCCTTTGTATTAATAAATCCCTTTCTGATCATGAAGAGATTAGGCGAGAGTCTAGCACCTTTTAAAGGTATAAATAGAAAACATTTGCCATCTATTGTCTCTCAGGACAGACACCTGTGGGACTTTATTACATAAGAAGAACTGTGATCTCCACAACTCTTTATCTCAACAGACATTCCTTTTGGTTGATTGCAGGTCTTGAGATAACTTTTTCAGCTAATTGTCAATCAGAAAATCTTTGAATTCACCTACAACCTGTAAGCCCCTACCACACCCTCCTTCAACCTGTTCCACCTTTCCAGACCAAACCAATGTATGCCTCACATGTATTCACTGATGTCTTCTGTCTCCCTAAAATGTATAAGACCAGCTGTAAACTAACGAGTTGGGGCACATGTTCTCAAGACCTTTGGAGAGCCCGGGTGTAGTTCCTCACGCCTGTAATCCCAGCACTTTGGGAGGCCAAGGCAGGAGGATTGCTTGACCCAGGAGTTTGAAACTAGCCTGGGCAACATAGCGAGACCCAGTCTTTGTTAAAAAAAATAAAATAAAATAAAAACAAACCAACCTCTGGAACCTATGCCTTAGGCCACGGTCACTCACATTTGGCTTAGAACAAATCTCTTTAAACATTTTAAAGAGTTTGACTTCTTATTTCTTTATTTTTGAGATGGAGTCTCACTTCTTTGCCTAGGCTGGAGTGGCAGCTCACTGCAACCTCTGCCTCCCAGGACCAAGCAATTCTCCTGCTTCAGCCTCCTGAGTAGCTGGGATTACAGGCACCTACAATCATGTCTGGCTTATTTTTGTGTTTTTGTGGAGATGGAGTTTCACCATGTTGGCCAGGCTGGTCTGGAACTCTTTTTTTTTTTTTTAGACGGAGTTTCGCTCTTGTTACCCAGGCTGGAGTGCAATGGCGCGATCTCGGCTCACCGCAACCTCCGCCTCCCGGGTTCAGGCAATTCTCCTGCCTCAGCCTCCTGAGTAGCTGGGATTACAGGCACGCACCACCATGCCCAGCTAATTTTTTGTATTTTTAGTAGAGACGGGGTTTCACCGTGTTGACCAGGACGGTCTCGATCTCTTGACCTCGTGATCCACCCGCCTCAGCCTCCCAAAGTGCTGGGATTACAGGCTTGAGCCACCGCGCCTGGCCTTGGTCTGGAACTCTTGACCTAGGTGATTCGCCTACCTCAGCCTCCAAAGTTCTGTGATTACAGGCGTGAGCCACTGTGCCTGTCTAGAGTTTGACTTTTTAAAATCAACAACAGTTAGATTCTCTTGTCTTGTCTGCATTTCTTCCTGGGAGCCTCCTCCCCAACCTCCTAAATTATAACATCCATGGGAAAGTAATAGACTTTGAAATATTAACAGGTATCTTGCAATATTGCTGTAAACACGGATTCATTCTAGGAGTCTATAGTCCACTCTTTGGGATTTTCTACATAGACAATCATGTCATCTTGTGAACAAAGACAATTTTGCCCCTTACTTTGCAATATGCATGCATTTTATTTCCTTTTCTTATTTTATTGTACTTCCTTGGACTTTGGTATGATGTTGAATTGCAGTGGTAAAAGGGGATATCTTTGCCTTTTTCCTGTTCTTAGGGAAAAAGCATTCAACTTTTCTTTTTTTTTTTTCCTGAGACAGAGTCTTGATCTGTTGCCTAGGCTGGAGTGCAATGGTGCGATCTTGGCTCAGTGCAACCACCGTCTCCCAGGTTCAAGCAATTCTCCTGCCTCAGCCCACTGAGTAGCTGGGATTACAGGTGCATGCTACCATACCTGGCTAATTTTTGTATTTTTAGTAGAGACAGGGTTTCACCATGTTGGCCAGGCTGGTCTTGAACTCCTGACCTAGTGATCCACCCACCTTGGCCTCCCAAAGTGCTGGGATTACAGGCCTGAGCCACCTTGCCCAGCCTTCAACTTTTCATCATTAGTTGTATTAGCTGTAGGGTTTTTAGGTAGATTAAAAAAAATAAGTTGACAAAGTTTCCCCCTCTTTCTAGTTTTATTTACTGATTTTTTTAAAAAAATCATGGATGGGTTTTGATTTTGTCAAATGCTTTTTCAGCATCAATTAATATGATCGTATGATTACTTTAGATGTTTGATGTCACGGATTGCAATATTTTCTTTTTGAATGCTGAATCAGTCTTGTATACCTGGAATAAATCCCATGTGATTATGTGCTTAATTCTTTTCACATGTTGTTGGATTCAATTTACTGACATTTTATTGAGAATTTTTGCATCATGATGATGAGATACATTGGTCTGTAGTTTTCTTATAAGGTATTCATCTGCTTCTAGTATTGAGTACTCACTCCATAGAATGATCTACGAGCCGGGCGCGGTGGCTCAAGCCTGTAATCCCAGCACTTTGGGAGGCTGAGGCGGGTGGATCACGAGGTCAGGAGATCGAGACCATCCTGGTCAACACGGTGAAACCCCATCTCTACTAAAAATACAAAAAATTAGCTGGGCATGGTGGCGCGTGCCTGTAATCCCAGCTACTCAGGCGGCTGAGGCAGGAGAATTGCCTGAACCCAGGAGGCGGAGGTTGCGGTGAGCCGAGATCACGCCATTGCACTCCAGCCTGGGTAACAAGAGCGAAACTCTGTCTAAAAAAAAAAAAAAAAAAAGCTGGGCGCTGTGGCTCACGCCTGTAATCCCAGATCTTAGGGAGGCAGAGGCGGGAGGATAGCTTGAGCCCAGGAGTTCGAGACCTGCCTGGGCAATATAGCGAGACCCCGTTCTCCACAAAAAGGAAAAAAAAAACCAAAAAGACAAAAAAAAAAAAAAAAAAATAGAATGATCTACGAAGTGTTCCTTTTGCTTCTATCTTATGGAAGAGATTGCTTAAATGTTTGGTAGAATTCACCAATAAAATCATCAAGGCCTCCTGCTTTCTTTTTTGGAAAGTCATTAAGTACTGATTTAATTTCTTTAATAGATATAGGTATGGGATGAAGGGAATTTATTCCTCTGCCGCTGGACAGTTTGAATCTTTACAGAAATAAACTGACAACAGACAGGTTAACAGGAGAGAAGGCATACAAATGTATTAACACACACATGTTCACATGAGCCACACAAAATATGAAACTCAAAGAAGGTCAAGGGGCTGAAGCTTAAATACTCTCTTCATAGGGGAGTGGGAAGTGGGGAAATACAATTTTGAGGGGTACTACATGATTTTTTAGGAGCATTGAATGGGCCTAAAGAACAGACAATACTTAGGAATAATTCATTTGGAAACTCAATGGGACCGAAGAACAGACAATAGCTTCTGATAAAGTCTGTGGAGGCCAGGCGCTGTTGCTCACGCCTGTAATCCCAGCACTCTGGGAGGTCAAGCTTGGAGAATCACTTGAGTCCCAGAGTTTGACACCATCCTGGGCAACACGGCAAAATCCTGACTCTACAAAGAATACAAAAATAGGTGGGCACAGTAACTCACACCTGTAATCTTAGTACTCAGGGAGGCCAAGGCAGGTGGCTCACACGATGTCAGGAGTTTGAGACCAGCCTGGCCAACATGGCAAAAACCTATCTCTACCCAAAAAACAAAAATTAGCTGGGCATGGTGGCATGTGCCTGTAATCCCAGCTACTGAGGAGGCTGAGGCAGGAGAATGGCTTGAACCCAGGAGGCAGAGGTTGCGATGAGCCGAGATTGCACCACTGCACTCCAGCCTGGGCAACATAGTGAGACTGTGTCTCCAAATAATACTAATAATACAAAAATACAGGTGTGCACCAGTAGTCCTTGCTACTTGGGAGGCTGAGGTTGGAGGATTGCTTGAGCTTGGGAAGTGAAGGTTGCAGAAAGCCATGATCGCACCATTGCACTCCAGCCTGGGCAACAGAGTGAGACTCTATCTCCAAAAAAAAAAAAAAAGTCTGTCTAGGTGTGATGATGTTCCTGTCTTTTTCCCTGTGATATGAGTTTAATGTTGGCTGGTTAATGAAATTTCAGAAAGGGGATTGACAGCAATTGTGTTTCTTCTGGAGAAGCTTCAGATTAGGACACCTCAGAGAGAGAAGTTCACCCTGCATTTGTGGGGAGGCAGAGGAGAAGGTCAGAAGGTCCTTTATCCTGTGGCCACTTCTAAGGCCTTTAATTTTCTTTCTTTTTGTTTTGCATGGCTCTCTTCAGTTTATTGCATGAAGCAGTTATACTAGTCCAAGCTAAAAGTGGACCCCAAATGGTTACATTATACAAGCTGTGAGGGTTTTAAACTTGTGACAAGGAACAGAAGGGAAATTCTACTCATTGCAAGGAAATCCTCACTTAAGCTTCAGGGAGCCATAAGCACTTAGAACCCATGAACCTTCAGTGGATCATCCTTAGCCAGTCCAGTTGTAATATTGGGGTTCAGGGTGCCCTCAGCTCCCCTGGGAGGACGTTTCTCCAGGTTCTTGGTCTGCTGCCCTGTCAAGAATGAGAGAGGAGGGCCGGGCCTGGTGGCTCACGCCTGTAATCCCAGCACTTTGGGAGGCCGAGGCGAGTGGATCACGAGGTCAAGAGATCAAGACCATCCTGGTCAACATGGTCTCTACTAAAAATACAAAAAATTAGCTGGGCGTGGTGGCACGTGCCTGTAATCCCAGCTATTCAGGAGGCTGAGGCAGGAGAATTGCCTGAACCCAGGAGGCGGAGGTTGCGGTGAGCCGAGATCGCACCATTGCACTCCTGCCTGGGTAACAAGAGTGAAACTCCGTCTCAAAAAAAAAAAAAAAAAAAAAAAAATGAGACAGGGGACCACAGCACAGTGCGCAGTAAATGCCGGACTCAAAAGTGTTTGTAGAAAGAGAGAGAGAAACAGGAGAAGGAACGGCTAACTCTCACACTGAGCGAGAGAATCCGGAAAGATGGAGTCCAGGAGAGGAAAGCAGCTTCCACACTGAGCGGAAGGGAACAGAGAGAGATGGAGTTTAGGAGGGGAAGACAGGCTTCCCCGAGAGTGTGGAAGGGGACCCCAGAGGGGAAATCCAGGAGAGAGGAAGACGGCTTCCACGTAGGGAGTGTTTGTGGAAGGAGACCCAAACGTGGAGTCCAAAGGGGTGTGGAAGAAGGGGACTTTTAACCTGGGAGGAATCCCCCGACCTTCTCTAAGACACCAGGGCAGTGACAGGAGTTCCTTAGAACTTCTGCTGGAGTGATCGACTCTTCGTTTCTTCCTGCACCCTCGAAATTCAAACATAAACCGTTAAATCTCCCGAATGGAGAGAGATGGGAGGGGGGCGTGGTGCTGGGAAGTTCTTGCCCTTGAAACTACACCCTCTTGTGGACCCAGAAAGGGAGCAGCTTCCCTCACAGTCTCTACGAGGAACTGGCGAATGTTTTTGCTCTGGTCACCCTGTGGCTTAATTACATTTTCCATATTCTGGGTGCTCAATTACAGCACCATTGCAGGCAAATTTCTTCTTAAACGCCTTCCCTAGTTTCTTTTTATTGTAATCATCAGCGGTCCCTTGGACAGTAGTTAAGGGTCTTCCTGATGTTTCTCTGTTGAATTCTTCTATGGACATAATCGTCAATGCCCGCAGGAAGCAGGTCATCACCCTTACCTGCATCAGCAAAGGCTGAAAGAGTGGAGGTTCTGGATAGCGGGCCTAGGATACGATTCCTTTTCCTCGGTGGAAACAGCTTTCGGGAGGCAGCGAGGAAGCAGGGCATGCGGAACGGAGCATCAGGAAGGGAGGGAGCTCAAGGGGGAGGCCGCTAGGTCCTTGGCGGTGGCTTGGTGACTGGGGCGGGCCTTTTAATTTTCTTTAGTTCAAGGTGCTCAACATGCCCAAGAGCCTCCCTCTGGGATATCCTTTTCTGAGCCCCAGGGTAGGCCTATTCAGACTATCTGTTTCTCCTTTTGTGATTTTGTTAGTTTGTATCTTTCAAGGAATTGATCCATTTCACGTAAACTATCAAATTTGTGGGCATGAAGTTGTTCATGATACCTATTATTTTCCTTTTGATACCCACAGGATCAGTAGTAATGATGCCTGTGACATTTCTAACATTGGTAATTTGTGTCCTTCTTTCTTGGTTAGCTTGGCTAGAGATTTACCAATATTACTTATTTTTTTAAAAAGGCAGCTTAGGGTTTTGTTGATTATTGTATTTGTTTTTAACTTAATTGACTTCTGCTCTGATTTTTATTCTTTCTTTTACATACTCTAGGCTTAAATTCTTTCTCTACTTTCTCTAGTGGAAGATCAGATTATTTATTTTATATATTTCTCTTCTTTTCGGATACAGTCTCCATAGCTTAATGATGGGGATATGTTCTGAGTAATGCATCATTAAGTGATTTCATCATTGTGCAAACATCATACAGTGTATAGTACTTACACCAACCTAGACGGTATAGCCTACCACAAACCTAGGCTAGGCTACAAACCTGTACAGCATGTTGCTGTACAGAATACTATAGGCAATTGTAACACAATTGTAAGTATTTGTGCATATAAATATATCTAAACATAGAAAGGCACAACAAAATTATG
This sequence comes from Saimiri boliviensis, assembly GCF_048565385.1. Lineage (NCBI taxonomy): Eukaryota > Metazoa > Chordata > Mammalia > Primates > Cebidae > Saimiri > Saimiri boliviensis. Next base: position 3,827,210 of record NC_133453.1, read on the forward strand.
ATATAAAAGATAAAAATGGCTGGGCACCGTGGCTCACACCTGTAATACCAGCACTTTGGGAGGCCAAGGCAGGCAGATCACTTGAGGCCAGGAGTTTGAGACCAGCCTAGGCAACATAGTGAGACCTTGTCTCTACAAAAAAAAATAAAAAAATTAGCTGGTCATGGCGGTGTGCACCTGTAGTCCCAGCTACTCAGCAGGCTGAGGTGGAAGATTGCTTGAGCCCAGGAGTTCTACATTAGTCCAGGCAACAAAGCAAGATCCCATCTCTAAAAAAAAAAAAGAAAAGAAAAGAAAAAAGGGCCAGGTGCAGTGGCTCACGCCTGTAATCCCAGCACTTTGGGAGGCCGAGGTGGGCGGATCAGGAGGTCAAGAGATCGAGACCATCCTGGCCAACATGGTGAAAACCCGTCTCTACTAAAAATACAAAAATCAGCCGGGTGTGGTGGCACATGCCTATGGTCCCAGCTACTCAGGAGGCTGAGACGGAAGAATCAGGAGGTGGAGGTTGCAATGAGCCGAGGTTGCACCACTGCAAGACTTTATCTCAATAAAAAAAAAAAAATGAAAAAAAAGAAAAAAATAATGGACACCTGTATAGAGAACTTACTTATGTGTGTGTTCATTGTTTAGTTTCCAAGTATTTTAGGATTTTCTAGTTGTCTTTTTGTTCTTGACGTCTAGCTTAATTTCATCGTGGTCTGTAAGTATATTAGTCAGCTTGCACTAACAAAAAATCCATACAGTGAGTGGCTTAAACAACCGAAACTTACCTTCTCATGGTTCTGGAGGCTGGCAGTCTGAGGTCAGGTGCCGGGATGGTCAGGCCTGGAGAGGGGTCTCTTCCTGGCTTGTAGATGGCCGTTTTCCTGCTGTATCCTCACATGGAAGAGGGAAAGGGCGGGAGGGAGAGAGAGAGATGGCAGCATGCTCTGCCATTACGGAGCCCCACTCCCATAACCTCATCTGAACCTAAATACCTTCCAGGGCCTCATCAAACACCATCACAGAGGGCCTGAGGTCTGTCAACCTAAAAGGAAGAAGCTGAGACAAAATTGATATAATTAGAGTTTATTTGGGCCAGGCTTGAGGATTGCAACCTGGAAGCATGATTTCAAATTGCCCTGAATAGCAGCCTTTACAAGTGAATTTTTTTTTGTTTTTTGAGACCAAGTCTTATTCTGCTGTCCAGGCTGAAGTGCAATGGTGTGATCTTGGCTCACTGCAACCTCCACCTCCCGGGTTCAAGTGATTCCCCTGCCTCAGCCTCCGAGTAACTGAGATTACAGGTGCCCACCACCACCACAGCCAACTAATTTTTAGATTTTTAGTAAAGACAGGGTTTCACCATATTGGCCAGGCTGATCTCACACTCCTGACCTCAAGTGATCTGCCTGCCTCAGCCTCCCGAAGTGCCAGAATCACAGACGTGAGACACCACATCACTCCCTCATGTCTCTCTATTTGCAAGTTTTGCTTTCAATAATTCAAATCTGTTAAAACTCTCCAAACAAAATTATGCACATCTAACACTCTTCACAAAGAACAAGAGAGGCATTTCATTAACTAAGTTTTACAACTTTAATATTACTCCCAAGAAAGTTTTAGTTTTGGCAAATTCCAAGTAAAAACAAAGAGAACAAAAACTACAAAAATAAAGAGGCAGGAACTGTTTTGATGATTTTTACCTCCAGAACATTGACTCAGCTTTGAATAGGGGAAGTGAATTTGTAGAGGATTCCTTAAGGTTCACGATGGTTAAAAACAGAAAATCAGTTTCTCTTTCTGTGCCACTTAAATTCTGACAAGTTTAGAGAATATTGATTTGAAGGGATGTCAAAGAATTAACATGCCCCCACTGCCAATGGGTCCCAGAATGACTCAGATTCCAGGGGTGTCAAGCACAGGAGTGTCAGATTCCAAGCGGGCCCTGGCCCCTGCCCCCACCTTCCCACTTGTTTGCCATCTTTGTGGGGTTTTTTTTTGCTTTGAGATGGTGTCTGGCTCTGTCACCCAGACTAGAGTGCAGTGGCGTGATCCACCTGCCTCAGCCTCCCAAAGTGCTGGGATTACAGGCGTGAGCCACTGTGCCCGGCTGAGACAGGGTTTTGCCATGTTAGCCAGGCTGGTGTCAAACTCCTCACTGCAACCTTTGCCTCCTGGGTTCAAGCCTACGGAGTAGCTGGAATTACAGGCGTGTGCCAACCATACTGTCTCATTTTTATATTTTTAGCAGAGACAGGGTTTTTTGTTTTTTTTTTTTTTTTTTGAGACAAAGTCTCACTTTGTCGCCCAGGCTGGAGAGCAATGGCATGCTCTTGGCTCACCACAACCTCCGCCTCCTGGGTTCAAGCAATTCACCTGCCTCGGCCTCCTAAGTAGCTGGGATTACAGGTGTGTGCCACCACATCCAGCTAATTTTTGTATTTTTAAAATTAGAGATAGGGTTTCACCATGTTGGTCAGGCTGGTCTGGAACCCCTGACCTCATGATCCACCCGCCTCAGCCTCCCAAAGGGCTGGGATTATAGGCGTGAGCCACTGCACCCCGCTGAGACAGGGTTTTACCATGTTGGCCAGGCTGGTCTCGAACTCCTGACCTCAAGTGATCTATTCGCCTTGGCCTCCCAAAGTGCTGGGATTGCAAGCGTGAGCCACGTGCGCAGTCTGTGTTTGCTGTCTTGATCGTAATGGTTGCATCATTAAAGAGAAGATGGAGTCAAACAAAGGGCATGCCCTTCCTGTAATTTTATACTCATGTAAAAGCAGTAGACAGACTTACTTATATTAAAGAAAAAATTAACCCAAGAATACTTATTTAAGCTCAATAACGAAGACTTTTATTCAGGACCTTTGGGATCAGTGTCGGGACCACTGGGAGGGAGACTGGGCTCAACTCTGCCTGCAGCACCAGCAAGTAGGAACTTGTAGCCAACGAGCAGGGCTGGATCAGCGGACGGAAAATTACTAAGAGGAAATACCACAGGTGACAGGGATTCTGGCTATGGGGGATGCTAGATGAGGAACCTGTTCAGATGTGGAGGGATGGGCTGTTGAGGGGGTAGGGAGTTCTGGCTGAACTGATTTAGGGTTCTTTTGCTAAAACTGCATTTTCTGAGGAAGTGTACAGAGGGGCCTAGGGGAAGGAAGGTTTAGAAGCCTAACCAAAGTTTGGCCAAGCAAAGAATTATTATGACTTTTAAACTGAGTTTCATCCCCCTGCCCACAATTTTTTAACACTGCTGAATTTTTGGGTCCCTAACTAAAGCACTTATTTGTTTAATTGTTGCTGTAAATAAGCAACATTAGACTACATGTGTATATAACGAGGACATCTCTATGTCTCAAAATTCATAACAGGAAAAACAAAAGCACTAAACAAGGGGAAAATAACATCAACTTGTAATTTGCAAATAAATACTCCCTCTTTCCTTTCCCTGCTCGGAGACAGGTAATGGCAGTCATTCTGTAGCTGGTTTTGTTGTATAAATATGTTCTTCTTATGGAAAGCTTCTCTTTTTTAACTCTTTTTTTTTTTTTTTTTTTTTTTTTTTGAGGCTGCTTCTGACTCTGTCACTCAGACTAGAATGCAGTGGCATGATCTTGGCTCACTGTAACCTCTGCCTCCTGGGCTCAAGCAATCCTCCCACCTCAGCATCCTGAGCAGCCGAGACCACAGGCATGCACCCAACATACCTGGCTAATTTTCGTAGTTTTTTTTGCAGAGCTGGGAGGGGTCTTGCTACAGTGCCCAAGCTGGTCTTGAACTCCTGAACTCAAGCGATCCTCCTACCTTGGCCTCCCAAAGTGCTGGGATTACAAGTGTGAGCCACTAAAGCCTGGCCCTATTTTAAATTATTGATTATGTTTTAAAAAATTGTGGTCTGAGCAGTTTGGAGGATGACGGTGCTGCTGTTGAGGCAGGGGAGAGACAAGAGGAGCATGAGAAGCATCAAAAGTGGGCTTTGGGCCGGGTGCAGTGGCTCATGCCTGTAATCCCAGCACTTTGGGAGGCCTAGGTGGGTGGATTACCTGAGGTCAGGAGTTCGAGACCAGCCTGGCCAACATGGTGAAACCGTCTTTCCTAAAAATACAAAAATTAGCCAGATGTGGTGGCAGGCGCCTGTAATCCCAGCTACTTGGGAGGCTGAGGCAGAAGAATTGCTTGAACCCGGGAGTTGGAGGTTACAGTGAGCCGAGATGATGCCACTGTACTCCAGCCTGGGTGACAAGAACGAAACTCCATCTCAAAAAAAAAAAAAAAAAAAAAAAAGGAGGGGGGCTTTGGATGCATGATCTGAGATGCCTCTTTGTTCTTTTTTTTTAGTTTCTTCAGCTGGTCTTTTCAAAATACAGGCATTTACAATATAGGTTATCCACTCCCCTATTCCTGCTTTCTGGGCATCCCATGAAGTTAGGTGTGTTGTATTTTCATTTTTATTCAGTTCACAATATTTTCTAATTTTATTTTTGATTGACTCATCAATTATTTTGAAGTGTGATATCCAGTTTCAAATACTTGGGGATTTTCTAGGGATCTTTTTGATTCTGGTTTATCATTTGATTCCACTGTGGTCAGAAAATATGCTTAGTATGGCTTGCATGCTTCAGAAAAATTTTTGAAACTTGGTTTATGACCTGCATTCTAGGACACAGGAGTGTCTAATTTTTTGGCTTCCCTGGGCCACTTCGGAAGAATAAGAATTGTCTTGGGCCACACATAAAATACACTAACAATAACAATAGCTGATGAGATTTAAAAAATGCAAAAAACCTATTGTTATTATTTTGAGAGAGTCTTACTCTGTCACCCAAGCTGTTGCCCAGGCTGGAGTGCAGTGACATGATCTCAGCTCACTGCAACCTCCACCTCCAGGGTTCAAGTGATTCTTGTGCCTCAGCCTCCTGAGTAGCAAGGACTACAGGCATATACCACCATGCCCAGTTAATTTTTGTGTTTTTAGTAGAGACAGAGTTTCGCCGCGTTGGCTAGGCTGGTCTTGAACTCCTGGCTTCAAGTGATCCACCCACACTGGCCTTCCAAAGTGTCTAATAATGTTTTAAGAAAGTTTATAGCTGGACGCGGTGGCTCACACCTATAATCCCAGCACTTTGGGAGGCCGAGGGAGGTGGATCACGAGGTCAAGAGATCAAGACCATCCTGGTCAACATGGTGAAACCCCATCTCTACTAAAAATACAAAAAATTAGCTGGGCGTGGTGGCACGTGCCTGTAATCCCAGGTACTTAGGAGGCTGAGGCAGGAGAATTGCCTGAACCCAGGAGGCAGACGTTGCGGTGAGCCGAGATCGCGCCATTGCACTCCAGCCTGGGTAACAAGAGCGAAACTCCGTCTCAAAAAAAAAAAAAAAAGATTATAAATTTGTGTTGGGTCACATTCAAAGCCATCTTGGGCCTCACGTGGCCCACAGGCCACAGATTGGAGAAGCCTGGCCTAGAATATCTACCTCTATGAAAGGGTCTAGATACAAGTTCAGCGATTGCTGTTCTGAAATTCTGCACCTCCTGCATTTGCTTGTTTGTTTATTTATGTTTTTGAGATGGAGTCTTGCTCTGTTGCCCAGGCTGGAGTGCGTTGGTGTGATCTCGGCTCTCTACAACCTCCGCCTCCTGGGTTCAAGCGATTCGCCTGCCTCAGCCTCCCGAGTAGCTGGGACTACAAGCATGTGCCACCACACCCAGCTAAGTTTTGTATTTTTAGTAGATACGGGGTTTCACCATGTTGGCCAGGCTGATCTTGAACTCATGACCTCAGGCAGTCTGCCCTCCTCAGCCTCCCAAAGTGCTGGGAATACAGACATGAGCCACCATGCCTGGCTGGCACCTTCTACGTTTATTGTAAATTGAAAAACAGCCTTGAGCTGTGCCAAGGACGCCAGGGATGAATTGAATGGTTTGGAGTGTGTACCTAACCTGTAATTGTGGCCCTGCAGCTGCAATGCCTTGTGGGGGGTGGGCTACCCCCACTTATATGACAACTGTGACAATCGTTGCTTTGGAAGAACCAGGATTCTCATTTGAGACTCCAGCTGGCTTTGATGTTTCGTTTCTAGAGACCCACCCAGCAGTGTAAGAAAATAAACAAACTCTGAGAAGCTGTGAGTTTTGAATTGCATAGGGTGAAACCAGAGCCAAAAGTTCCAGAGAAAATATTTCAAGCTTGGGTGTGTTTGAGGAACTGAGAAGTCACAGAATAGCTGGAAAAGAGGGTGTAGTGCGAAGTAAACTCAGCTGCACAGACATATGGTCTGCTGGTGGAACTGGAGTCTGACCAGATAATGATCATCAGCGAGGTGGTGCTCTGAAGAAGCCTCTCATCCACAGGTGGGGGTCAGGGCTGCTGTGAACAGTTGTGCAGGTGTGCACTGCACAACCCAGGGCCACCGTTAACATCACACACAATGGCACATGCCACAAGCTCTGGCTAGCTACAGCCTTGTGGCTTTACCATGTGAAATGCCTTTTGTCTTTCTGGGCCACTGTGAATCTGAGAACCTGTAAGGACATAAACCCTGCACGGTTCCTCTGCTCCTGGCAGTGTGGCATCCCATAATTCCTCCCCAGGGCCCAGCCAGTGCCAGCTCAAAAATCTCCTTGTGGGAGGATGTGGCAGACAGACCCTAGGGGAGCCCCAGGTTCAGGCCCCGTATAATCCCTTTTTCTTGAGTATGAATGGGACCTGTGACTTGCTTATAACCTGAAGAATATAGCCCAGGTGACAGAATGTCGCTCTTATGACTGAGTTACGACAGATACCTAGACAAGCCTCTGTCTTACCAGCACACATTTTAAGTTCTCCTTCCCAGTTTGATGAAATAAGGACCATGTTGTGAACGTTCACCTAACAAAGAACCACTAATAAGGACCTGGTGGGGGCCTCGAGCCGGCAGCAGCAAAAGACAGGGCCCTTTGGTCACATGCTCCACCCATTCAGCCCACAGCCCGCAGTGTTATAACTCCTACCTGCGTTCAGCGGTTCCGGAGCTCTTGTCTCATGAACTCAGGAAGAATGAGGCTACCCTGACAAATGGAAGGGTGAGGAGGGCAGATAATGACTTTATTAAGTGATGGAAAAGTTCTCAGTTGAGAGGGGAGGCGACAGTTGTTCTCTACTCTGAGCCGGCCACCTGGGCATTTGTCTGCCTCCTGCCTCTTTCAAGAGGAGGACATGACCCAGCGGACACCTGATGACTGTGTCACGAGACCCTGCAGTCTCAGAGGACATAGCTGGGCCGCACTGGGACTTCTCACCAGCCGGGAACTATGTTACTCATCAATAGAAACAAATGTAGCGGGTCTTGGGAACACAGTCCAGTTGGAAGCAGAAAATAGGAGACTCGTCTCCGAACGGTGAACAAGCTATTTTTACTTCAATTACGTGTCTATCTGGGGTGGCTTGCGGGTGCTGGTGAAAATTACAGTAGGCAAAGTCCCTGCAGGCCACCCCAGGACCCAGCAGCTAGCGAAGCAGTCTGAAGGAGTGGGAGGCAGGGCTGGGCCCTGGCTTGGGGAAGAGGATATTTGCTTGGAACATTCCAGCACAATCGATTGGAATGAAAGGGTTGTCATTTTAACTTTCTGACACAGTTTGGTTAGGTTAGATTTTAAAAATAACGTGGCCAGGCATGATGGTTCATGGCTATAATCCCAACACTTTCGGGAAGCCAAGGTAGGTGGGTTACTTGAGGCCAGGAGCTCGAGAGCAGCCTGGCCAACATGGCAAAACCGTCTTTACCAAAAAATACAAAACTTAGGTGGGTGTGATGGTGTGCACCTATAATTACAGCTACTCAAGAGGCTGAGGCACAAGAATCCCTTGAATCCAGGAGGCAGAGGTTGCAGTGAGCTGAGATTGTGCCAGTGTACTCCAGCCTGGGTGACAGAATGAGACTGTCTCAAAAAAAAAAAAGAAAAGAAAAGAGGTCAGGTGCCGTGGCTCATGCCCGTAATCCCAGCACTTTGGGAGGACGAGGTGGGGAGATCATGAGGTCAGGAGATCGAGACCATCTGAGTCAACATGGTGAAACCCAGTCTTTACTGAAAATACAAAAAAATTAGCTGGGTGTGGTGGCGCATGCCTGTAGTCCCAACTACTTGGGAGGCGGAGGCAGGAGAATCGCTTGAACCCAGGAGGCAGAGATTGCAGTGAACCACTGCACTACAGCCTGGGCGACAGTTCAAGACTCTATCTCAAAAAAGAAAAGAAAAGAAAAACTATAATGTAATGCATGTAGTGTTACATGATACACAAAGTAAAACTTCAGTACTTAAGAGAGTACACAAATTTCCTTCCTAACCAGTACCCCAGTAACTTTCCTGTGAGTCAACCAATGTTGTTTCTGATTTGACCTGCTAGAAAATTTCAGTGGACAAATGGGATTATTTTTACATTCTTTTCTTCTAATAGAATTTTGTGGGGTTAATTCCACATCAGTATTGCAGATCTGTGCTGTTCTTTTTAGTGGCTACGTGGCTGTCCTTTAAACTGGTGGATGCGTGGCTCCCTGCGTCACCCGCCCCAGCAAAATACTCAAATAATCTTCCAGAACAAGCCTCAGTTCAAGGTCAAGATGGTCTCAGTTAATGCACAGATGAAGCTGTCAACCCTCACTTTCTGTGGTGACAAAGCCAAGTCCCCGCTAATCACACCCTAGAAGCTGGAAGGCTTCTACTGAAACCCACCCATTTGTCCCATAGGACTGATGTATGTCAGCCAGACATGATGGCTCTTACCTGTAATCCCAGCGCTTTGGTGGAATTGAGGCCTAAAATCCCGTAATCCCAGGCTGAGGCAGAACTGAGGCCAGAAGTTTGAGACGAGCTGGGCCAACATGGTGAAACCCAGCCTCTACTAAAAATACAAAAAATAAAACAATGAGCCAGCTGTGGTGTCGTGTCCCAGCCGCTTGGGAGGCTGAGGCGTGAGAATCACTCGAATCCAGGTTGCAGTGAGCCAAGATGGTGCCACTGGACCCCAGCCTGGACAACAGAGTGAAACTGTCTCAAAACAAAACAAAACAAAACAAGACTGATGTCTATAGTTTCTTTTGAGTGAACATAGAAATTGCCCCTCCCAGTCTTGAAATTTGAGAAAGTTATATATTTGTCTTTTCTGAGCTCCTTTCTCAGGAGACCAACAGCTGGCCTCCTACATAGTTTCCAGAATCTGAAACTCACCAGTGACTGCATTTGGTCAATGAGAAGCCGAATCCCTCACCTCTCATGACCGCCTAACTGGCCACCTGCTCCCTGGTAACCGACTCCACTTCCTTCCCCTCCCGAATTCCTGCTTCCCTGCCTGTAGTTACACTTCTGCTATATACACCCCGAATTTGAGTCAGTCAGGGAGATGGATTTGAGGCATATCTCCCGTCTCCTTAGCTGCAGCACCCATTTAAAGCCTTCTTCCTCGGCAATAATTGTGGTTTCAGTGATTGAGGAACCAGGACTGGGACCAAATTCCCGGTGTTTCGATAATACTGCATCCATGCCAAAGTCCCAGTTTGCCTAAGAAGACTTGTAGGAGCAGCTTTGAGGGTTTGTAACCCTCAGGGTGGATCTCCCAAAGTACAGACAGAGGCTGCCCTCGAGGTAGTTCTCTGCCCCTTGGCGAGAGATCCATTGCTACTTGAAAAAGATGGACTGCCCTGCCCTACCTGCCTACTTCCCCTTACCCTCATCCAGCCCCTTTCCTGCTGCAGCACCTGGTGGGATCAGGTGTGTGGTGCACACCTGTAACCATGGACTACCCCGGGGAGAGCCAGAGGTATCAGTGGCTTTGCTCTTCATGCCATGGATTTCTACTTAGACCCTGGTGCCATCTTTTAGCTCTGAGGCTTTGGGACCCTGGTGTTCCTCCTGATCCCTCCTAGGAGGAGCACAGGGTGGCTTAAGTTGACCCAGGCTGCCAGGCTGTCATAGACTGAGCTCTGATGTGACTTCAAGGGTCAGGAGCCGTCATCTTCCTGGTGCCACCTGCCCATTCTAGAACGAAGAATCCATCAAGTATTGATCAGGGTTTCAGCAGCCAGGAGGCTGAACAGCTCCATGTGAGCGCCTACCCAGCCTGTTTGACCTTCCCAAAGGGTCGTTTTTGCAAATGTACTTGATCAGTTTTCTCCAGTGCTTCTCTGAAATCTTTGATATTCAAATCACTGTCTTTTGAAACACCTCCATAATCATCTGTGTTGCATTTGAATTGCAGTGTTGGGTATTTTCATTCTACAACATACAGGGACACTGACTCACCAAACTGATGGAACAGGGACAGCCACTGTTTCTATCTTTTTAAAATAATGTTTTATTTTTACAGAACAGTTGCAAACAGAGTACAGGGAGCTGCTGTATACGCCACACTGTTAACCTGATCACTAACATTTTATGTGAATAAGGTACATTTGTTACAATTAATAAACCAATATTCAAAGGCGTTATTGTTCTCTAAAGCATATACTTTATTCCTATTTCCTTAGTTTTTTGCCTAATACCCTTTTCTATTCAGGAGCCCATCCAGGATACCACATGACATTCAGTAGTCATGCTTCCTGGGCTTCCCCTTGGCTGCGACAGTTTTTCAGACTTCTTTCGTTTTTTTTTTTGGACGGAGACGGAGTTTTGCTCTTGTTACCCAGGATGGAGTGCAATGGCGTGATCTCGGCTCACCGCAACCTCCGCCTCCTGGGTTCAGGCAATTCCCCTGCCTCAGCCTCCTGAGTAGCTGGGATTACAGGCATGTGCCACCATGCCCAGTTAATTTTTTGTATTTTTAGTAGAGATGGGGTTTCACCATGTTGACCAGGATGGTCTCGATCTCTTGATCTTGTGATCTGCCCGCCTCGGCTTCCCAAAGTGCTGGGAGAGCCACCGCGCCCGGCCTTCTTTCGTTTTTGATGGCCTTGACAGTTTTGGGGAGTGCTGGCATATATATATATATATATATATATATATATATATATATATATATATATACACACTGTTATTATACATTATACATACATATACAACATATATATGTATTTATCTTTTGAGATAGGGTCTCCCTCTGCCACCCAGACTGGAGTGCAGTGGAGTAATCTTGGCTCACTGCAACCTCTGCCTCCAGGGCTCAGGTGATCCTCCCACCTCAGCCTCCCAAGTAGCTGAGACTATAGGCACATGTCACCATGCCCGGTTAATTTTTGAACGTTTTGTAGACATGCGTTTCACCATATTGTCCAGGCTGGTCTCGAACTCCTGAGCTCAAGCAATCTGCCCACCTCGGCCTCCCAGAATGACGGGATTACAGGAATGAGCCACTGCACCTGGCCTTTTACTTTTTCTTTTTCTTTCCCTCTCGGCAGCTACTCAAAAATAATCTCTTAATGGGGTCCTTTGATGCCAAAAGTTTTAAGTTTTGATGAGGTCCAATTTATCTACTTGTTCATTTTGTTGCTTATGCTTTTGGTTTCATACTGAAGAAACTACTGCCTGATCCAAGGTCATGAAGATTTACACCTATGTTTCTTTCTAAGAGTTTTTAATTTACATGTAGGCCTTTGATCCATTTCTTGGACAGGCTCAGTGGCTCACACTTGCAATCCCAGCACTTTGGGAGGCTGAGGCAGGCAGATCACCTGAGGTCAGCAGTTCGAGATCAGCCTGGCCAACATGGTGAAACCCTGTCTCAACTAAACAATGTATAGGCTCTCTTTGTTTTTCAGTGCCCTGGAATGATTTCAATATTATTGAAAATATTTGTTTTTGAACAATTTCCATAATGGATTTTTATCACTCTCTCTTTTTTTTCTTCTTTTCTTTCTTTATTTTTTTAAAAATAAACACAGGGTTTCACCATGTTGGTCAGGCTGGTCTTGAACTCCCGACCTCAGGAGATCTGCCTGCCTTGGCCTCCAAAGTGCTTGGATTACAGAGTGATAGCCCAGCCTATCACTCTCTGTTAAATTTAATTTTATTTTGAGACAGGGTTTCACTGTGTTGCTCAGGGTGGAGTGCAGTGGTGGGATCTCAGTTTACTGCAACCTCCGTCTCCCAGGCTCAGATGAACCTCCCACCTCAACATCCGGCATAGCTGGGACTACAGGCGAGTGCCACTATACCTGGCTATCTATTTTAGAGATGGGGTTTTGCCATGTTGCCCAGGCCGGTCTTGTTGTCCAGGATGGTCTTGAACTCCTGACTTCAAGCGAACTGCCTGTCTTGGCCTCCCAAAGTGCTGGGATTATAGGCGTGAGCCACTGTGCCCAGCGATTTATCACTCTTTTTAACATTTTGCTAACATTATATACAAAGAATAGTATCTCATTTCAATTTGCATTTTTCTGATCATCTTTTCATAGATTTATCAAGCACTTCCATTTTCCTTCTCTGCGTTTCTCATGCTCTGTAAACCATTCCAGGGCATAGAATAAGATAGATGTTTTCCACTTCATTTTACAGAATAACACAAACCTGATAGCTCACAAAATCCTGATAAAAAGAGATTCCTTCTCCACAAAATAACTATAGACTGGCTTATGAATATACATGCAAAAATATTCAAGAAAACAGAGGCCTATGTGCCTAAGTTCCTGAACTTTTGGGGGCAGAGTGCTGTTGTGAAGAGTGTTATAACTTACAGTGGGCAACAGGCCTGCGCAATAATTCACCGAACAAGACTTCCTATGCCCCACACCCATGGGGAAGCAGTGGCCTTGCTGTAATCAGCCGTGTGTCATGAGAACTGCAGTTGAGAGCATCTTTTCCTGATCCCGCTGTTAAAGTGAATACCCAGTTCTGGCCAAAGCGTGAGTCAGTAGAAACTTGATTCCATGCTGGCATGTCAGGGAGACGCAAACGTGCATGAGGAATCTGGCAACAGCTACACAGAGCTTAGGGATCTCCTTGGCCCAAATAGTCTATTTCTAAACATTTGTATGAAGGAAGCGCACATTAGCGCGTTGTTTATAAAAAGCAATAAACAAAACAAGCCAGGCTTGGTGGTTCACGCCTACAATCCCAGCACTTTGGGCGGCTAAGGTGGGTGGATCACTTGAGGTCAGGAGTTGGAGACCAGCCTGGCCAACATGGGGAAGCCTTGTCTCTACCAAAAATATAAAGAATTGGTTGTGTGTGGTGGTGTGCACCTGTAATGCCAGCTACTCGAGAGGCTGAGGCAGGAGAATTGCTTGAACCTGGGAGACAGAGGTTGCGGTGAGCTGGTATCGTACCACTGCACTCCAGCCTGGGTGACAGAGTGAGACTGTCTCAGGAAAAAAAAAAAAAAGGAAAATTAATCAATAAAAAAAAATAGAAACAAATGAACCCCCTGTTCTTTGGAGCTTATAAAAACTGTGTACTCATTTTCTAAAATATAGCAATTTTAAAATTGATAAAGCCATTTACAAAAGGGTGTGAGCCCATTTTAATTAATTAATTAATTAATTAATTAATTAATTTTTTTGAGACAGAGTCTCCCTCTGTTGCCCAGGCTGGAGTGCAGTGGCACAGTCTTGGCTCACTGTAAACTCTGCCTCCCGGGTTCCCGTGATTCTCTCACCTCAGCCTCCCAAGTAGCTGAGACTATAGGCGCACACCATCATACCTGGCTAGTTTTTGTATTTTTAGTAGAGACGGGGTTTCACCATATTGGTTAGGCTGGTCTTGAACTCCTGAACTCAAGTGATCTGCCCGCTTTGGTCTCCCAAAGTGCTGGGATAACAGGTGTGAGCCACTGCACCTGGCGAACGCATTTTTTTTTTTTAAAGCATCTATCTGTCTATCATCTATGTACCTAAGCTTGTTAAAGATTATCTGAGTGCCGGGCGCGGTGGCTCAAGCCTGTAATCCCAGCACTTTGGGAGGCCGAGGCGGATGGATCACGAGGTCAAGAGATCGAGACCATCCTGGTCAACACGGTGAAACCCCGTCTCTACTAAAAATACAAAAAATTAGCTGGGCATGGTGGCACGTGCCTGTAATCCCAGCTCCTCAGGAGGCTGAGGCAGGAGAATTGCCTGAACCCAGGAGGCGGAGGTTGCGGTGAGCCGATATCGCGCCATTGCACTCCAGCCTGGGTAACGAGAGCGAAACTCCGTCTCAAAAAAAAAAAAAAAATTATCTGAATGGTTGGAATTAAGGCTGTTTTGTTTACCTGTATTTATTTTTTATCTTTATTTTTTTTGTCACTAGGCTGGAGTGCAGTGGCATGATCTCGGCTCACTGCAACCTCTGCCTCCCGGGTTCAAGCTATTTTCCTGTCTCAACCTCCCAAGTAGCTGGGATTGCAGGTGCCTGCTACCACGCCCAGGTAGTTTTTAAGTTTTTAGTAGAGACTGGGTTTCACCACGTTGACCAGGATGATCTCTTGACCTCTCACGACCCACCCACCTAGGCCTCCCAAAGTGCTGGGATTGCAAGGGTGAGCCCCGCCTTATTTACCTATATTTTCTACAATGTACTTGTATAATAAAAGAAAGTGACAAGAAATAGGGGGAAACTGCTACTAAGTTTCATGTCTAACAATAGAGGATCGGCTGATGAAGTGCATGTCACATTTATCTACAACTAATGACTCCAGTGAATAGTTTCCAATACCACGTGCTGGGCACTGTTGTAAGCATTAGATATTTAGCTGCTCTGTGCTGTACCTGTGATTATGCCTTTCTTTAAAAAAAAAAAAGAAAAGAAAGGAAAGGAAAGAAGGAAAGGAGAGGAGAGAAAAGAAAAGAAGGAAAGAAAAAAGAAAAACGAAAGACAACAGAAGGGAGTGGAGTAGTAGCAGGGGAACGCAGGGCGTCCTGCGCGGGCAGGGCCCCGGTGCCTCCCCTGGCTCGCGCGCGCCCCTAGCGGGTATCCGGTGTCCTCGGGCCGTGTGGTCCCGTGTCCAAGCGCTGGGCAGCCCAGGGCCCACAGGGCAAGCTGCGCCCCGGTTTTCTTTCCGGAGTCCCCTGCCCTCCAGTGAGCCGAGTTGAGCCCCAGCTGGATTCCAAGTCGAGCCTCCGTAGCCAGGTGTCCGCCAGATGTCTTCCAAGGCCAGCAAGGGACCTGCCTGGGCATGCGACCCTCTGGCCTGTTTCCTGATACAGAAAATAATTTCCAGCTGCGCGTGACTTTCCACGGAGCCAGGATTGGAAAACTAGACAGCAGTGATCTTTTTAAAACCGTGAAATCTGTGAACTAGGAAAGTCCTCTCCAAACCCGTCAACAGGAATTTCACTGTTTATTGGTACCAGTTGGGGAAATCATTTTTTTAAATTAACAATCAGGGAGCTAAGCGGAAAGGAGGGTCCCCTGGCAGCCTTGGGTGGGCTGCAGGAGTGTGACAGCGGGGCAGTGGGGCTGTGAGAGGGTGCTGTGCCTGTGGGGTCAGCATAGGGTGGCCTGGGGACTGAGCTGTGCTCCAGGGACACACACACATTCCTCCCTCAGCTGAGTGGCCTTATGTTCCCAGGGTTTTCCCACAGCTTGTCCTGGCTTCGGGGGCTGAGCTTGTCAGCCTGGCTGGGGGCACAGGTGGCCAAGGCAGGACTTCATCCCCAGGAAGCACAGGTGCAGCTTATGAAACAGGTGCAGCGCTTACAGACGCAGCTCTCCTTTCAGCAAGCCCTGCTGAGAGGCAAAGCTGAGGAAACAGGAGACACCCCTGTTTCTTCGCCTGGGTAAGCCTTAGAGCTGTCCTGGAACCTGAGGGATCAGGGAGCATGCCGAGGAGAACCAGAGCATCCCATGGGCTCCCTGTGCGGGGCTCCCTGTGTGAGTACTCCTCCATGGCAGGGGTGGCCCTGGGAGAGCTTGGGCAGGAGCGCGTATGAGTCACGCAGAGGGTGGCTCCTGGGTTTATGGTACCTGGAGTTGCAAACACTCAGTTGTGAGCCACATCTGCTGGAGGCTGATAGCTTCCCTTGCCCTTTCCTCCGCGAATCCAGTTCCTGATGGTTCTGCACTTTCCTGTGCCGAGGAGAGCAGCACAGGCTCGTCAGTGAACTAGGAGCCTTGGAGTCAGAGAACTGGCTTCCAGTCCTGGCTCTAGTACCTGTGCTCGGGGACACTGGGCATGTGTTGTCACCTGCCTGTGCCTTATCTCCTTAACTGCAAAATGGACATAACCTCCAGGCTGATGAGGACTAGGAGAGCAGAGGTCAGTGACGGGCCACCTTCATAGGGCTCAATGCCTTTCTGTACCTCCACTGCTTTCTCCTGGCTGGCCCACTGTGTGTGGCCGGCCGACAGACATCTGTCTCTGTCTCTGTCTCTCTCTCTCTCTCTTTCTCTCTTTTTTTTTTTTGTTGATACAGAGCCTCACTCTGTTGCTCAGTTTGGAGTGCAGTGGTGTGATCTCAGCTCACTGCAACCTCCGCCTCCTGCGTTCCAGCAATTCTCCTGCCTCAGCCTCCTGAATAGCTGCGATTACAGGTGTGTGCCACTGTGCCCAGCTAATTTTTGTATTTTTTTAGTAGAGGGGTGTTTCATTATATTGGCCAGACTGGCCTCGAACTCCTGATGTCATGATCTGCCTGCCTCGGCCTTCCAAAGTGCTGGAATTATAGGCATGAGCCACCACACATGGTCTGTCTCTCTCTTTTTAAATTTTTAGTAGGGACAGGATCTCACTGTGTTGCCCAGGCTGGTCTCAAACTCCTGGCCTCCAAGCGATCCTCCCACTTCACTCTCCCAAAGTGCTGGGCTGGCAGGGCTGGCATCTCTTGCCCTCAGGAAACAGGCCCAGGCCGCATTCCCGCCCCGCTCCCTCACGTCCTGCTGCTGGCTGATTCGGCGGCACCTCTCTAGAGCTTTCTCTTATGTTCTTCCTCTTTTCCCTTCTCTCCAGATGTTGGTCCAGTTAACTCAGCAAAAGTGTTTCTTTCTTCCTCTTTCCTCAGTCCTTTGTTTCTTTTTTACATTTGTGGACCAAGGTTAAAAAAAAAAAAAGGACGAAAAGGAACCCATCCTGTGGGGAACACGGGCGTCAGGGGAGAGGAGAGCTGCCCAGTTTTCAGAAGTGGGATAACAAGCCCCTGCTGCCTGCCGCCAATGCCAGTGAATACACCTGCTCGGGAACCCTCTTTGGAATCTCCCTGAGATCTTCCTGCCCCTTCCTGGGGCTCCTCATTAAATTGCATTTTCCTCCAATGAGAACGTACCATGACGTGCATTGACGCAGTGATGTGTCTTTAGCCACTGCCTTGCTGCAGTGCTGTTTTCCACGACTTTTCATGTGAATTACACTTTAATTCCATTCCAGCTGAAATTGGCTGTGGTGGGTCAGGTAGAAAAGCCCACTGCCTTGGGTGACACTTAGATGCTTGGGAAGTGGCTCTTGTCCTGGGCTGAGTTGTGTCCCTGCCTCAGAATGTGACTTCGCATGTTGAAGTCCTACCTGCAGTGCCTCAGAATGTGACTGCGTTTGGACACAGGGTGTTTCAGGGGTGACTGAGATGAAATGAGGTCACTGGGTGGGGCCTAACTCAATGTTACTCTGCTCTTAAAAGAAGAAAAGATTAGGGCTGGGCACGGTGGCTCATACCTGTAATTCCAACACTTTAGGACAGGTGTCTCCAAACTACGGCCCGCGGGCCACATGCGGCCCGCTGAGGCCATTTATCCGCCCCCCTGCCGCACTTCAGGAAGGGACACTTCTTTCATTGGTGGTCAGTGAGAGGAGCACAGTATGTGGCGGCCCTCCAACGGTTTGAGGGACAGTGAACTGGCCCCCTGTGTAAAAAGTCTGGGGACACCTGCTTTAGGAGGCCGAGATGGGTGGATCACGGGAGGTCAGGAGTTTGAGATGAGCCTGGCCAACATGGTGAAACCCCATCTCTACTAAAAATACAAAAATTAGATGGGTGTGGTAGACGAACTTGTAATCCCAGCTACCTGGGAGGCTGAGGTGGGAGAATTGCTTGAACCCGGGAGGTGGGGGCTGTAGCGAGCAGAGATTGCGCCATTGCACTCCAGCCTGGGTGACTGAACAAGGTCCCATTTAAAAAAAAAAAAAAAAGAAAGAAAAAGAAAAAGATTAGAGTCCAGGCACAGAGGGAGGACCTTATGAGGCAGGGAGGAAATGACGAGCCAAGAAGAGGCATCGGAAGGAACCGACCTGCCAACAGCTGGACCTCAGGCTTCCAGCCTCCACGCTTCAAGAAACACATGTCTGTGAAGGCCCCAGTCTGTTACAGCAGCAGCTTGAGCAGACCCCAGCTGCACTGCTTTATGCTCAGCCAAGCCCTAGGAGGAGGGGAGAATCCCCAAACTTGATCGTTTCCTATCATTATGATCACCGATTATTCGCTTTGACTCACCTGGACCTTCTGTGCAGAAGGGCTGGGAACACGGAGACAGGAGCATTTCCCCAGTGTGTCTGTTCATGCTCACATGCAGCCGCTGCTCCCAGCCCTTATGTGAAAGTGAATTACATGACCAGGGTTAGCAGGCAGCGTTTGTGATGTTGGCCAAGGGCAGTCTTCACTGTGGGTCCCTGCAGGGCCCATGGTCAGCCCTCTGCAGGTGACGACGCTGAGGTCCAGAAGGAGCTGAGGAGCTTGCCTTGCCTTTCTTTTTTCTTTTCTTTTTTCTTTTTTTTTTTTGAGATGGGGTCTCATTCTGTTACTCAGGCTGGCGTGCAGTGGTGTGATCATGGCTTTCTGCAGCCTCAATCTCCCCGGCTCAAGCGATCCTGTCCCCAGCCTCCTGAGTAGCTGGGACTATAGGCACAGGCCACCACACCCAGCTAACTTTTTAAGTTTTTTTTGTAGAGATGGGGTCTCACTATGTTGACTAAGCTGGTCTCAAACTCCTGAGCTCAAGTGATCCTCCAGCCTCAGTCTCAGCATCCCAAAGTGCTGGGATGATAGGAGTGAGCCACGGCGCCAGGCCCGCCTCACCGTTTGTAATTGACACAGCCAGGATCTGATCTGAACTCAGGCAGTTTGGTGCCATCACTTCTATGCTACAACTGTCTTAAAAATTATTATTTTTTTGCATGATATACTTTCATACCTATGACCATCTGAAACTTTTTTTTTTCTTTTAGATAGTGTCTTGCTCTGTCACCCAGGCTGGAGTGCGGTGGCACAATCTCAGCTCACTGCAGCCTCCCACCTCCAGGCTTCAGCGATTCTTCCACCTTAGCCTCCTGAGTAGCTGAGACCACAGGTGTGTGCCACCATGCCTGACTAAGTTTTTGTATTTTTTGTAGAGATGGGGTTTTGTCATGTTACCTAGGCTGGTCTCGAACTCCTGAGTTCAAGCAATCTTCCCTCCTCAGCCTCCCAAAGTACTAAGATTACAGGTGGGAGCCACCACACACAGCCTGACCATCTGAAATGTTTTAAAGGTGGCACTGCTTCTTGTAAGAAGAGACTGGCTGGGCACACTGGCTCAGGCCTGTAATCCCAGCCCTTTGGGAGGCTGAGGTAGGTAGATCACTTGAGGTCGGCAGTTCAAGACCAGCCTGACCAACATGGAGAAACCTCATCTCTTTAAAAAAAAAAAAAAGAAGACGAAGAAGAGACCTGGTGGCAGGGGCAGGGCTGGGATGTAGCTGCTTCGCGGTGGGCTGCACTGGGGATGGAAAGCAGCTGCCACCTGTCAGGGACATGCACCTCCCATCACCCTGTCTGCCTCCTGCCCTGACCCCAGAAAACAGGGAGCAAATTTCCCCAGCCTCCCTGCCCTGACCCCAGAAAACAGGGAGCAAATTTCCCCAGCCTCCACCGGCGTGTCTGTGAGAAAGGGATTTGCGTGGGGGCATGAGCACTGTCTCCAGGCCCAAGGATTGTGGTTGGGGTGGGGAAGAAAGGGATGCTTTGGAGGGCTGCCCTCTCTCTGCTGTTCCTCTGCCCACTCCCCAATTTTTGTAACCCAAATAAAGATGGGCACCTCATGGCCCACCTCAGCACAGTCCCAGGAAGAAAAAAACAAAGTTAGATCCAAGTTCACCTCCTAAAATAGCCTTGAAAAGCAATTTAGGTCTTTCTTAAATCTGTTCTAGGAGAAACCAAAGGGCAATTATGTTCACGATCTAGAGAAAAATGTCTCAAAACCTCTTTCCTCTCCCGTTCTCAAGGCTCCCAGCCTACATGTGCTCTCTCCTTGCATCGCATCCTCATCCCTGTACCCCCAAAATTTGGGTCCTCTGGCAGGTGGCCTGCTCTTTGGACCTCAAACACCGGCCTTGGAATAGGGTATATGACCAACGCCAAGCCATCTTTTCCATGCACATAAAATTATCAGAAAGACGAAGAGGTTGCTCAAAGTCACACAGCTAAAAAGGGGTCCAGTCAAGACTCAGAACCTGCTGGGAGCCATGGCTCACACCTGTAATCCCAGCACTTTGGGAGGCTGAGGTGGGCAGATCACTTGAGGTCAGGAGTTTGAGACTAGTCTGGGCAACATGGCGAAACCCTGTCTCTACTAAAAATGTAAAAATTAGCCAGGCATGGTGCGGGCACCTGTAATCCCAGCTATTTGGGAGGCTGAGGCATGAGAATTGCTTTAACCAGGGAGGCAGAGGTTGCAGTGAGCCGAGATCATGCCACTGCCCCCGCCTCCGGGCAACAGAGTAAGACCCTGTGTCCAAAAAAAAAAAAAAGACTCAGAACTTGCTAAGTCTAATCTAACGCCAGGAGTGACAGCCCAGTAATTGGAATGTGACACCCCAATCCAGACTGTAGCCTGTCGTTACCATTTCTGCTGGTTGAATTATGTGCTCTTCCCCAACTTTGATATGGCCTGGGGAATGTGTTCACATACATGCCAAAATTGAGATCAGCTTGCTCTCCTGTTTCCTAATTTGCCTTTTCCAATTAACTCTACACTATGAAAAAAATTTCCCATGTACTTAAGAACCTTTTTTTTTCCCAGCCAGGCATGGTGGGTGGCTCACACCTGTAATCCCAGCACTTTGGGAGGCCAAGGCGGGTGGATCACTTGAGGTCAGGAGTTTGAGACCAGCCTTGCCAACATGGGGAAACCCTGTCTCTACTAAAAATACAAAAAATTAGCCAGGCATCATGGTGCATACCTGTAATCCCAGCTACTGAGGGATTCTACTGAGGCAGGAGAATCGTTTGAACCTGGGAGGTAGAGGTGGCAATGAGTGAGCCAAGATCACGCCACTGCACTCCAGCCTAGATGACAGAGCGAGACTCTCTTTCTGGAAAAAAACAAACAAACAAACAAAAAAAAAAAAACAAAAAAAACCAGAGAACCTATTTTCCCTGTGGTCTGGATTTAATCTGATTAGACAGTTTTTCCCTGTGGTCTGGGTTTGATCTGATTGGACAGTTTTTCCCAGTCATCTGGGTTTTAATCTGATTGACAGTCCTCCAGTGTTGGGCACTGAGGGTATTTCCACCTTTTCCTCTTATAAATAACTCCCGGTGAAGATCTTTCCCTCCAAGTCCTTTGCACATCTTTAATTATGTCCTTGGGATACATTCTTAGAAGGGAAATCACTGGGAATGAGCATTTTAAGACTTTTGGTACATATTTCTAACATGGCCTCCAGGAAGATGGTACATGTATGTACGTATGTATGTATGAGATGGAGTCTCACTGTGTCTCCCAGGCTGGAGTGCAGTGGTGCGATCTTGGCTCACTGCAACCTCCACCTCCTGAGTTTAAGTGATTCTCCTGCCTCAGCCTCCAGAGTGGCTGGGATTACAGGTGCATGCCACCATGCCCGGCTAATTTTTTTTTGGATTTTTAGTAGAGACAGGGCAGTGGGGGGTAGGGGGTTCCACCATGTTGGTCAGGTTGGTCTGGAACTCCTGACCTCAAATGATCCTCCCACCTTAGCCTCCCAAAATCCTGGGATTACAGGCGTGAGCCACTGCGCCCAGCCTGTTTTCATTTCTGAGGAACAAGAGGCAGATTTCATCTCCAGAGGCCTCAGGGCTTTCTCTCCAGCAGGAGTGACCTGTTCCCAGGCTCAGGCTCATTCTACATTCTGGTGCTGCCTCCACGCCTCAGTTCCCAGGCTGTCTGTGCCCTCCTTAGTGGCGGATCCAACAGGGATGTCCCTTATTTGAAGATTTTTCCAATCCAGAGCTGCTTCTTGGTTTACAAAAAACCCTGTCCCCAGAGTAATTTTATTTCTGGGAGCTCATTAAGACAAGCAGCTTTGGGAGCAGGGACATACTTGGTCAATCCATTTCCCATGCTAAATTTCATATTTTTCCCTTTCATTTTAGACATTTTTTGACTTCTGATTGATTTTTTCCTGATGGATTTCTGTGACATTCTATGACATGGATTTTTATGACAAACTCTGGATAATGGAGTATTTCTCCAGCTCAGGACACAATAAAGCCAGTCAGTCTTATTTTTAAAATTAAAATTGCCTTTGGTGGCCAGGCATGGTGGCTCACACCTGTAATCCCAGCACTATGGGAGGCCAAGGCAGGCATATTACCTGAGCTCAAGAGTTTGAGACCAGCCTGGTCAACATGGAAAAACCTTGTCTCTACTAAAAATACAAAAATTAGCTGGGTGTGGTGGCACATGCCTGTAACCCCAGCTACTCAGGAGGCTGAGGCAGGAGAATTGCTTGAACCCAGCAGGCGGAGGTTTCAGTGAGTTGAGATCACGCCACTGCACTCCAGCCCCGGTGACGGAGTGAGACTCTATCTGAAAAAGAAAAACAAAACAAACAAACAAACAAAAATACCGAAGCAACCAACCAAAAAACCCAAAACCCAAAACCAAACACACACACACAGACACACACACACACACATACAGAGACACACACAGACACAGAAACACATGCAGACACACAGAGACACACACAGACACACATACACACAGAGACACACACACAGACACATAGACAAACACAGACAGACACAGACAGACACACACACACAGGCACACACACACACACATACACACACACCTGCCATTGGTTTCCCGGTCAGTTTAGTAGAGACCCAGGCCCTCCCTGTGTCAATACTGCCTCCTGTCCCGGGCCTGTCAGAGAAGGCTGGGGAAGGGACAGTATTTCTGTGCCAGGCCCACCTCTCCTTTACCACCTTATGTGCTGGCGCTTCGTTCTTGGTTCCCAGCCTTGTGACATGCAAATACTTGACCAGGAATCTGCCTGGACAGGGCACTCTGGTTAGGGCAGAGCTTTGTCCATCCCAGCCATGACTGGCCTTGCCCGTGGACCTCACCCACTGCCCATCGTGCCCTGACCGGGAAGAAGGAAACCCGAAAGCGCTCTTGCTCCTCCTAAACCTTCACAGACGCACGTTCTGAAGCCCCGTCTAAGTATTTACAGGTTGTGGATCACCCCGATCACTTCTATTAGCTTGGACAATTTTAAAGACACTGTAGTACTGTCTAAAGCATTTTAATGGTCATCATGACACCTACTGAGCTGTGATTTCAGGGGACTGAGGATGCTGTGCTCCCTGAAGGCTCTGCCCAGAGGCCTCCGCATCTCCCAGCTTCCAGAGCGATGCCTCCGCCCTCCTGTGTCTTTTTTTTTTTTTTTTTTTTTTTTTTCTTAAGACGGGGTTTCACCATGTTGGTCAGGCTGGTCTTGAACTCCCAACCTCAGGTGATCCGCCCGCCTTGGCCTCCAAAGTTCTTGGATTACAGGCGTGAGCCACCACGCCCGTCCCGCCCTCCCGTGTCTTCGCCGTATCAGTCTATCTCTGCCGCCTTCCGTGTCCTAGCGTCATCTCTTCTCTAAGGACACTGGGCATATTGAATGCAGGGCCCACCTTAATTCAGTACAGTCTCATTTGAATTTAGCTAATTACACCTGCAAAGTCCCTATTTCCAAATAAGGAACTATTGAAAAACCCTTAGACCTGCTTCCCCAGGATGTCTCTGACAGCTGGCTTTCATGCAAGGACACCCTGATGGCTTTGGGGAGCCTTAGATGGCATGGCAGCCGAAGGCAGGTCCCTAATCTTCCCTCCCGGCTCCTCACACTCCCAGAGTTTGCCCCTGTAACCACCCTGCACCTGGAACCCAGCCTCCCAGTCTCAGCATCGACTTCTTGGAAAAGGCAGACTAACCCCTTTTACGTCGTTGTCATAACACCCGCTTGAGGAAGATGACGTTATTGTCCCTGTTTTGTGGATGAGGAGACAGAGGCGCAGAGCTGGGAGTGTGTGGAGATGCGATAGCAAAGATGACCTGGTCTCAGCTCAGTCTTTTCTGCCACATTTTGTCCCATTTCTTTTCTTTTTTGAGAAGGAGTCTCACTCTCTCGCCCAGGCTGGAGTGCAGTGGCGCCATCTCGGCTCACTACAACCTCCACCTCTCAGGTTCAAGTGATTCTCCTGCCTCAGCCTCCCGAGTAGCTGGGATTACAGATGAGTGCCACCGTGCCCGGCTAATTTTTTGTATTTTTAATAGAGACAGCGTTTCACCATGTTGGTCAGGCTGGTCTCGAACTCCTGACCTCAAGTGATCTGCCTGCCTGCCTTGGCTTCCCAAAGTGCTGGGATTACAGGCGTGATCCACTATACCCGGCCTGTCACATTCGTTTCTGATGACAGTAGACACACACTCTTTTCCGAGTTGTGGATTAGGCATACCGTCCTTCTTCCAGAACAGTCGAGGCTCTGAAGTTTATGTAAAGTTTGGTGAGATCTATTGGATCAGACCTTTTAGGTTAGAGTGCTCTGGGAACACCTTCTTCTGTATAAAACCATCCTCTGAATTTCAGTGTCTAGTTTCTCGTGGTCTGTCTCCCTATAATGGGGCAGTGGCCACAAGGGTCTGATGGTGCTGTGATGTGAAAAGCAGCGTCTCCTGGTGTCCTGGGAAAGGTTACGTTCCTTAAGTAAAATAAATCTTACTAATCTGAGGCAAGAGGCACAGCAGCTGTGAGCAGCCACGCAGAAAGATGTGTGGCAGGAGATTGCTGTCCCCAAAGCAGAACACGCCTCTGCAGCCAGCAGCAAGCAGCAAGCCCGGAACCGATGAAAAACCCATGCTGTGGCCACTGAATAATGCAATACAACACTGGAGGGATATTTCTACTTGAGGGTTACCATTTTTACACACACACACACACACACACACACACACACACACACACGGCTGGCAAAGCACATGGGAAAGTGAGGGACTTATCCTTGAAGATGCTCCAGTGCTAAAACGGATTCTGGGAGGATTCCGTGTGCGCAGCTCAGCCCTGGGTGAAGCAGTGAGGCTCTGCAGCCCCCGCCCCTGGGGACCTGGGGACCACTGGGCTGCTGGAGCCAGGGCCTGGGGCTCTGCCACCGGTGGTGTGACCCTGGGGTAGCCACTAGGGTCCTCAGGGCTCCCTGGCTTCCTTGGGGAGAAATGGGGATGAGTCGAGACAATTGTCGCATTTCCTTTCAGCTCCCCTGGCCAGTTTGTCACGCAAGAGGTTACGACTGAGGCCTTAGGAAAGGAGGCAGGTGGAGGAGGAGCTGGCTGAGGGCTCAGGGGTCCCGGATCCCGGGGAGGGGTGAGCTTTCTGGAAGTGGAGATGGCAGAGTGAGTGCTATGGACTAGACAGTGTCTTAAAAAGCATGGTCAACTAAGGTGACAGATGCTTATGGGTAAGAGGGCAGCCCCAGCCCGGCCCCCTTGACGTTTCTGGAATGGACCGGTGGGCCTGCCCCCGTCGGGGCTGCTTCGGTGGGAATTGTCAGTGAATCCCTCGTTTTCCCATCCCCTGCCGGAGACTCCATCTGAAGCTCCCAGGCCTGCCTACCCGACCCACCCAGCCACAGCCCGGACTGCAGGGCTGCTCGAGGGCACGTCTGCTGGTAACCCCTGGCCCAGGCTGGCGCAGCTGCAGGCGGCCTGAGACATGCCATCAGTACTGCAGGGCGAAATCGTGAGAGCTCCTCCGTCTCCTCGCCCTCACTGGGGCCTCTCAGGAAAGGCCAGCTTGTGAACACAGGGGCGAGGCCTGGCCCCCAGTGTGGCCTGGGGCGAACAGAGGAGAGAGGGGGAGGCAGCTTCCCGGGCGCCCTCTTGGCCTTCGTCTGTCCTGTGTACTGGACAGATTCCCAAGGTGACTCGGGCATGTGACTTGAACTCTCTTTTCTGCTTCTGTGAAATGGGGACAATGACGGACCCTTCCCCAAGGGGCTGCTCTGAGAGCTTTATGAACACAAGTTCACAGTGCAGGGCCTGGCTCACGCAAACGCTACTGCTCTTCTTGTCAGACTTATTATTTCCTTGTGGGCCAAAGCCACCCCACCAGGGTACCCCCGGCTTCTCCACTCACAGGTGGTCACATCCTAGAAGCGGAGGACGCTGGGGCCTGGTGTAGCCGACTGATCAGACCCTCACCGAGGGCCCAAGGCTGAACTTGGGTCATGGACAGTGGAGTCCCGGCGGTTCCCACCAAGACAGAGGCCAGGATTAGTTCCGGAGGCCACCGCCCTGCTGTCAGCAAACCCTGGGCTCCTCTCGTCATCCAGGGTAAGGCGCAGCCACGCCTGCTCTTCCTGGGGAAATGGGCCCACACCACGGCCACGGCTCCTCCAGAGAAGCCGAGAAGCCACGCAGGGCTCCTGGTCTCCCAGGCTGGGGATCCACGTGGGACTGGCCGGCTGGGGAGGCGGGGGCTGCCCGTGATGGCTGCACTTGTGGGCGTGGGCTGGGGACTGCAACACCTGGGAGGAGGCTCAGGGGCCCTGGGGGGGGTGCTGCGGTGATGGGCTGCCTGGGTTCTGGGGGGCCCATCCCAGGCTGGGTGGGGGGTGGCCCCATGTGGCTGTGGTGTGCTAAAGCTGAGCCTACAAGGCCACGGCACTGGCTGCCGTGTTTGGGGCTGCGATGTGGGGCAGAGGGAGAGGCCAAGTTGCAGGTGACGGGGCAGTGGACACTCAGTCACTGGAGAAGGGACAGGTCCTGGGGGGTGCAGGGGCCCGAAGTCAGAGGACACCAAGGAGGGACTGTGGAGGGAATCCTTTGGGGAGCCCGAGCCTTCCGGAAGCCCAGCTTACAGGTGTGGGCATGGGCAGAAGCTTGGATGGGAAGCAGGGACGTGAGGGGCAGAGGGTCCCGCCTGGTGACACCTCCGGGACAGACAGGAAGAACTTGCACCCGAGGCCCCAGCCATCTGTTCGGGGGGAGGTCGGCCCTTCCTGGTCTGTGATCTCAGTGCACACCCCCCTGGTCTGGACTATGTGGCCGGCGGGGGGCAGCGGGGACCCTGGAGTCCCCAGGAGCACCTCCGTACACTCAGCACTGACCCCAATGTCACCTCTGAGCAAAGGCCCCTGATGCCTCCTGTCAGAGGAGAGTCCGCAGGGCCTGGCTTTCCACCCTTCTCCCAGTGACAGGTTCCCAGAGGTGATGAGACTTCCCGGGTTCCAGAATATCCTTTTAATCACACCCCGCTCATCCACAAA
This sequence comes from Saimiri boliviensis, assembly GCF_048565385.1. NCBI lineage: Eukaryota > Metazoa > Chordata > Mammalia > Primates > Cebidae > Saimiri > Saimiri boliviensis. Next base: position 3,854,564 of record NC_133453.1, read on the forward strand.
TGCGGCTGTGGGGTAAGCAATCTGGGCCGGGACCTTCCCAAGAGGTAAGTCGGGGTCATGTCCCTGCCCCCTTCCTGGAGGTCCTTGGTGGTGGCCTCCAGCCAGGGCGACTTCCAAGTTAATGCCGGAGCCTCGAGTACTCTGGACTCCTGCGAGCTCTCAGCTGGAGGGAGGGGCCCTGCTGTGTCCCAAGGCCCCAGAAGCTTCCCCGCCCAGGCCTGCCTGGCCTCATACTGCAGCCTGGGTGCACCCACGGGCAGCCTGGGTGCCGCCTACACGATGCCCTCTGTGCGCTTGCTCTGCCAGACCACCAGCGCCGTCACCAGCAGGGTCACCACAATGGGGACGACGACGAAAGGGTAGAGGATGCTGCTGGGCGGGTCCCGCACGGCCCTGCCTGAGACGGGGCAGCTCCTGAAGTAGTGCCCGTGCACTGCCAGGAAGAACCTGTCCACCTCTGCGTTGGGCCAGAAGCAGCCCAGCTTCTCCGTCACCTGCCAGGTGCAGTCAGCCAGATCCCTGTAGCTCCTGCGGGTGGAAGAGGAGGTGGTGAGACCCTGGGCAGCCAGGGGAACCAAGGTGGGACTCCAGCTGGGGCCCCGCACTGTGGCCCCTCATGCAGCCACGTGGTCCTGAAGCTTAGCTCGAAGCTCTGGCGCCGAGGCAGTGGCCCTGGATCCAGGAGGGCAGGATCCCGACGGCTCCAAGGGGATGCCCAGATAACCCACATGGCAGCCCATGGCACAGGAAGCCCTGGTGCGGCCGTGGGGCCTCTCGCAGCTCTGCCTGCACCGTGAGGACGAGCCAGGCCGGGTGGCTGATGAGGCCTGAGCCTCCTCCACCCCCAGGGTGAGGTCCCAGGCTGGTGTCGCACCCTGGGGACGTGGGGAGGGCAGAAGCCAGCTGCCTTGCTGCCCTGGGTGAAGATGGAAATCCAGGGTGGGCTCCGTGTGTGACCATGGGTGAGGTGTGACTGCCATTCTCCATGTGTGACCGTGTGTGCAGCTGTGACTGTTATTCTGTATGCCTGTGTTGTTGTGTGTGAGACTTGGGTGGGTGTAACTGTGTTATCCTGTGTGTGACTGTGTATGTGTGACTGTTATTCTGTGTGATTGTGCGTGACTATTATTCTGTTACTGTGTGTGACTCTGTGTGTGTGGCTTCCAGGTTAATGGCTGTTATTCTCTGTGTGTGACTGTGTGACTGTCATTTTCTGTGTGAGACTTGTTATTCCCTGTATGTGACTGTATGTGACATATTCTATGTGTGACTACATGTGCGGTTTAACTTTTATTCTGTGTGTGACTGTGTTCTCTGTGTGACTGTGTATGTGACTGTTACTCTATATGTGACTGTGTGTGTGTAACTTTTTTTTTTTTTGAGATGGAGTCTCACTCTGTTGCTTCATCACCCAGGCTGGAGTGCAGTAGCATGATCTCAGCTCACTACAACCTCTGCCTACTTGGTTCAGGCGATTCTCCTGCCTCAGCCTCCTGAGTAGCTGGGACTACAGGCATGTGTCACCATGCCTGGCTAATTTTCGTATTTTTAGTAGTGACGGGGTTTCACCATGTTCGCCAGGATGGTCCTGAACCCCTGACCTCAGGTGATACGCCGACGTCGGCCTCCCAAAGGGCTGGGATTACAGGCATGAACCACCATGCCTGGCTGTATAACTGTTATTCTCTGTGTGTGACTGTTATTCTGTGTAGCTGTGTGTAACTGTGTTATTCTCTGTGACTTGTGTGACTTGTGACTGTTATTCTGTGTGACTCTGACCGTGTGTGTGATGTGTCACTGTGTGTGTTATTCTGTCTGTGACTGTGTATGACTGTGTTATTCTGTGACTGTGTGTAACTGTTATTCTGTGTGTGATGGTGTGTTATTCCCTGTGTGTGACTGTGTGTAACTGCATTATTCCATGACTGTTATTCTGTGTGTGACTGTGTTATTCTGTGTGACTGTAATTCTGTAACTGTTATTCTGTGACTGTGACACTGTGTTTTTCTGTGTGTTGCTGTGTTATCTGTGTGTGATTATGTGTGTGACTGTGCTATTCTGTGTGTGAGTGTAACTGTTATTCTGTGTGTATCCCTGTGTAACTGTTACTCTTTGTGTATGTGTGACTGTATATGACTGTTATTCTGCATGTGTCCCTGTAAGTGGGTGTAACTGTGTTATTCACTGTGTGTATCCCTGTGTGTGGGTGTAATTGTGTATTCTCTGTTGTGTGTGATTGTGTCATTCTGTGTCCCTGTATGTGGGTGTAACTGTGTTATTCACTGTGTGTCCCTGTGTGTGGGTGTAACTGTTATTCTCTGTGTGTGTGACCCTGTGTGTGCAGGTGTGACTGCTATTCAATGGTGTGACTGTGTGTGTGGGTGTGACTGTGTTATTCTGTGTCTGTGTCCCTGTGTGTGGGTATGACTGTTATTCTTTTTGTGTGTGTCCCTGTGTGTGGGTGTGACTGTGTAATTCTGTGTGTGTGACCCAGATGCATGTGACCCTGTGTGGACTTCACCACAGGACCTCTGACTGTATCCTGCCATGGCTGCAGGAGTCTCTACCCACAGGTATGGCTGCCACCAGGCTAGAGGGAAGGGAGTGAAGGTGGCTGTGCTGAGCCTGGGGCCCCGGGGGCACAAGCAGAGGGTGTGCCATTGGGGTGTTCCTTGGGCTTGGCTTGGAGAGAAGCCATCAGAGTCCCCTCTGCCCCAGGAATTCTAACCCTCAAAGCCACAGCAGTTGAGCTCATTCCCACCCCACCCTTTAGGTGCTCTCAGGACTGTGCTCCCAGGGCTCTCTGGGGAGAGCAAATGCCATCTGTTTCTGAACAACTTTTTCCATAGACATGGGTTTCTAGGCCACAGGATGCCCTTTGAAATGAAGTGGACAAAACCCTTCCCAAGTGGACCAGGCCACTGATGCTTTTCCATGTCATCTTCCAACCCAGGATGTGGGTGTCGAGTGCCTCTTCCAGCAGAGGAAACTGAGGCTTGAGACAGCACTGGCCATGGGTAGAGCCCAGACCACGCCAGCTCCTTCTGCCTCCAGCCCCGCACTCCCCCTACCCACTGTGACCTCCTGCTTCACAGAACAGCCCAGACTCAGGAAGAAAGCCCCTTTGCTGCTGCATGGGGCTCAGAGCCTGTTCTCAGGGACCAATGGCCTCAGGGGGTCTCAGTGGCATTAATCATTGTCACCATCTCCATGACAACTGCTGCTATCACAAAGGTCCACGTGGCGGGTGCGGGCTCTGTAGGGCCTGTGCGTGATCTCACTCATGCTCAGGGACTGCTGTAACCCATTGTTTTATGGATGGGGAAATGGAGGTTTGGAAAGACTGGAGGGCTGCTGGGTGAGAGAGCCAGGGTGCCACTGCACGGGCCTCACACCTCACCACTGTCCTCGCCCTCGGTGGCCAAGTCTGGCCACAGCTTGGACACTTCCTTGTCTGGGTCCAAGTCACATTCACTGGGGATCAAGGCCACAGTGGGCATCCGTAATCCAGTGAGCCGAATGAGCCCTGACCCCAGGCAGGGAGGCTGAGTGCCTCTAGAGCAGGTGCCAAGTTCCGTTTAGCCCCACATCTGCAATGCCAGTGTGATGCCAGCACAATGCCAGGTGTGATGCCAGGCTTACCATGGCAGTTGTGCCACCAGGGCTGCAGCCAGGGTAGGAACAGGCTCAAAGCCCATTCCACCATCCCAGACTCTTCTATCCTGAGAAGCAGATGCCTTAGGCTGCTGAGGGAGGAACAGCACAGCCCGTCACTCCCGGGGTACAGGCAAAGACATACCATGGCTGGGGGAATGGTAGGAAATCTTTTTCCTTGGAAGGGCACCAGGAAACCATCGTGGCCTAGGATCCTGCACCACATAAAACAGAGCTGTTCTCTCACTGAGGAAGGGACAGGAGAGTCATACCCAAGACCCCAGTAGAGTGGGCGTAGTGGCTCACACCTGTAATCCCAGCATTTTGGAGGCCAAGGCGGGCGGATCACCTAAGGTCGGGAGTTCAAGACCAGCCTGACCAACATGGTGAAACCCCGCCTTAAAAAAAAAAAAAAAAAAAAAAGACCCCAGCAGAGTTTGTCCGCCACAGGGAGGAGGGGCAGGAATGCTGGGGTCAAGGGCACAGGGAAGGGCATGTCTAAACTGAGCCTGGACCAGGATGCAGAGAACCCCCAAAAGCCTACAACATAACCCTGGTGTAGAATAACAAGCAGCAGCCAGCTACTGCCGGGAGAAGGTAGGCAAGATCCGTCCTGCGGCACAGCAGGCAAGAGAGCTGAAAGCGGAGGCTGGGGCACCACACTGAGGAACCTCCCTGGTGCCCGAGTCCCAACCGTGGGCACAAGGCAATGGCAGCCCATTGCTAGAGGTATCTGAGGCCTCTGGTTCACTGAAGATAACCATAGCAATGACGAATCCCAAACCCAGCTCAATTCCTGACAAGATTCATTCAAATCCCACACTAACAGCCTGACAGAAGAGGCTTATCCATTTCCACATGTAAAAACTATTGACGGTAGTTACCTCTGTTCTATACATGAATGTTTAGTATTCATTAAAAATCACGGTTTTTTGTTGTTGTTGTTATTGTTGTTCAGAAGCAACAAAAAACAACCCATTGTCAAGAGGCAAAATAATGAATGGAATTAGACTCAGAGATGACCTAGATGCTGTAACTATCAGACAGGTACGTTAGAATGGCTAGTATGATAAGGGGTCTAGTGGAAAATGCAGACAATAAGCATGAAGAGACAGAGAATTTCAGCAGAGAGGTGGAAACTCAAAGTCAAAGGCAGTTGCTAGAAATACAAAGACATGGCATCAGAGAGAATTCCTTCAATGGGCCCATCAGCAGACGTGACACCTGAGGAAAGAGAGAAATGGAAAATAACATCAGTAGAAATTACCCAAGCTAAAACACAAAGAGAAAAAAAAAGTGTGGAAAACCCAGAGCATCCAAGAGCTGTGTAACATGACAATCCTGGAAATGAGATCAACTCTAACTCATAATGTGTGAGTCCCAGAAGAGGGAGTGGGAATGGAGTAGAAGAAATACTTGAAGATATAATGGTTGAGGCTTTTCAAAAAATAATAAAAGACATAAGATCACAGATCCAAGAAGCTCAAGAGAACAGGACAGAAAACAAAGCAGCTGCAACAGCAAACACCATGTAGGCACATCACAGTTCAACCGCTGAACACCAAAGAAAAAGGGAAAAATCTTCAAGTCAGAGGGAAAAAGACATACAGAAGAACAGTGCGTTACAGCAGACTTCTTAATTTCTTATCAGAGGCTTGGCATGTGGGAGGACAATGGGCAACCTCTTTAAAGTATTAGGGGCTGCGGGAGGGGAAACATACTGGTCAGCCTGGAATTCTATATCCAGAAAGAAATAGCTTTCGAATATGAGGTTGAGGCCGGGCACATTGGTTCATGCCTGTAATCCTAGCATTTTGGGAGGCTGAGGCAGGTGGATCACTCGAGGTCAGGAGTTTGAGACCAGCCTGGCTAATATGGTGAAACCCTGTCTGTACTAAAAATACAAAAATTAGCTGGGTGTGATGGCAGACACCTGTAATCCAAGCTACTTGGGAAGCTGAGGCAGGAGAATTACTTGAACCAGGGAGGCAGAGGTTGCAGTGAGCTGAGATCGCACCATTGCACTCCAGCCTGGGTGACAGAGCAAGACTCTGTCTCAAAAAGAAAAAAAAAAAAAAAACCGAGAGGCTGAAATAAGAACTTTTTCAGAAAAAACTTGAGCGAATTCATTGCCAGCAGACCTGTGCTACAAGGAATGTCAAAGAAAGTTCTTCAGTCATGAGAAGGAATTTGAGGTCCACACAGAGAAACGAAGAGCTCCAAAAACAGTGAAAATCAAGATACTGGAAGGAAACTTTTCCTTAATCTAGAAAGTCAGTAAATAAATCAGAGGCCATAAATGAAATGTGAGGAGACCGCTGGGGGCTCTAAGAGGCTATACAGAAAAAGTCGGGGCCTCTCCAGCATGCAAGCACCCTCCACCCCAGCCTTATTGTACGGACAGTTTTTCCTCCCTAGCTGCCCTCTAGGTCACTGCCCTGAGTGCACAGGGCCTCCCATGCAAGTGGCCTAGTAGACGAGGCACGAGGAGGGAGAGCGTGGGCAGCAGAGGGCATGTGGGGCACCGGGCATTTGGGTGTGTGGTCTCTTCTGGTGAACAGGGACTCATGCTTCAAGAAGAAAACAGAAGTGGAAAAAGCCATAAGAAGTCATGACCATCTGAGTCTCATCGTGGGGAAAAAAATGAATGAGTACCTGTTACGTGGCCGGCACACCGTAAATGTGATACGTGTTATTGGTGCTGAAAACCAAAGGCCAGCCTTCTCAGCTGGTTGGTGATCAACTATAGGGCTTCACAGTGAGAACACTGCCTTTTTTTTTTTTTTTTTTTTTTTTTCTGAGACAGAGTCTTGCTCTGTCACCCAAGCTGGAGTGCAATGGCACAATCTTGGCTCACTGCAACCTCTGTCCCCCGGGTTCACGCAATTCTCCTGCCTCAGCCTCCCAAGTAGCTGGGACTACAGATGCAGTCCACCACACCCAACTAATTTTTGTATTTTTAGTAGAGACGGGGTTTCACTATGTTGGCCAGGCTGGTCTTGAACTCCTGACCTCAGCTGATCCACCCGCCTTGGCTTCCCAAAGTGCTGGGATTACAGGGGTGAGCCACTATACCTGGCCAATGAACGCTGCTTTGAATGATCCTCTCTCATCTCTCAGACCCACCAAAACTGCAAGCAGTTTAGTTTTTGGGGTTCTGCACATCCAGTGACACATGAGCCTGAACACTGTCCCTGTCCCCTGAAAAACAAACTGTGGTGTTTCAAGGAGGAACGACTGGCATCTCTGCACTGGCCAGCCAGAACAGGAAGGGGCGGACGCAGAAAGCCGCACCGACCCCACGCCAGGGCCACGCGGAGGCAGATGAGGCCGAGTGTGGGTGGGCTATTCTGGGACCAGGAACTCTCTCCTTGATATGTTAGCCTTCTGGACTGCAGAGCCACCCACGTCTAAAAATAGCTGTATGTGCAGTCGGCTGCCCATTTTATCCTGTTTATTTATACAGAAGTGACAGCTGAAACTTTCAATAAATGTGAGCTCCACCAGTGAGGATGTGATAAAAGAATTTCCCTCGGAGTACGGACATTCTTCTGCCCAAAAGAACATAGAACTGACGGACCCAAAATAGTCATGAAAAATACACTCTGGCTTTAACTCTCTCAAATTTCAGTTCTCATGTCACCGAGCAATTATCCTTTTTTGGCTAGGACTTTCTATTCTGGGGCTCTAAGCAAACTTTGCTCGGAATGTTCCTGAATCCTGCAGTGGGAGTTTCCAGTGCATCTGGGTCCCAAGTCAAAGCCCGGCACCACAGTTCATAGTGGTTTACTTGCTGGTAAGAGACTGTGATCACTGATGCTGACAGGTGACTTGTCTATGCTGGGGACACCCTGGGGTTGCAGTTGTCCCCAGCTACCCCCGGCTGGCCCTAATATGAAATATCTGAGTCTGGGCCCTGGCACCCACAGACCTGGTTTCAAACCCCAGCTCCACCTCTTACCTAGAGTGGTGCTGGAGACCTCATTTGCTTCCTCAAGCCTTGGTCTCCTATTACCATGAAGCGACAGGTGCTCACTTGACTGTGGCTCATAAAGTGTACATTTCTTGTTCTTCTTGAGTTTATACATAAGCAAAAGGTAACCAGCCTATGTGTGTCTAAATTGTTGAAAATCTGAGAGGAAAGCACTTTTGGCTTTCAACTTGCTTTTTTTTTTTCCTGAAGACAGGGTCTCGTTCTGTTGCTTGGGCTGGACTGCAGTGACACGATCTCGGCTCACTGCAGCCTCTGCCTCCTGGGCTCAGGTGCTCCTCTTGCCTCAGCCTCCAGAATAGCTAGGATTACAGGTGTGTGCCACCACACACAGCTAACTTTTATTTAAGGACAGACGGGCTTTCACCATGTTGGCCAGGCTGGTCTCTAACAACTGGGCTCAAGTGGTCCACCTGCCTTGGCCTCCCAAAGTGTTGGGATTACAGGTGTCAGCCACTGTGCCTGGCCTCAGTTCACTTATCTGCACCAGTATTTGCTTCCTTCTATCCTGGAAGATTCAGCCTGGTGGCTTCCAGCAGTTTTCATTACCTGCTGGGGCAGGAGGCACCACCACCAGGTATCCTGACAGCCGCTCACTTAAGGCTGGCTCGGGAAGCCTGTCACAATGCCAGATGGACATGGGGTGGGGATTCAGATAGGGTGGTGTATGGGTGGCCACAAAACAGAGATGAATCCCTGTGAGGCATTTAGCTCAATATTTCTCCTAGAAATACAAATGACTACCAAGCATGTGAAATGAAAGACCAAATGTCCAGACAGCACCCATCTTAAAAATGAGAATGTGGCTGGGCGTGGTGGCTTATGCCTATAATCCCAGCACTGTGGGGGGCTGAGGCCAGATTGCTTGAGCCTAGGAGTTTGAGACCAGCCTGGGCAACAGAGTGAGACCCTATCTCTACAAAACAAACAAACAAAAACAAAAACAAACATTAGCCAGGTGTGGTGGCGTGCACCTGTAGTCCCAGTCAGGTGGGAGGCTTAGGTCAGAGGATCACAGGACTAACTCCTGTGATCCACAGAAGGTGGGAGATGGAGGCTGCAGGGAGCTGTGTTCCTGCCACTGCACTCCAGCCTGGGCGAGAGTGAGACCCTGTCTCAAAAATAAAGAATGCTGAATGCCAGTGAAGGTGTAGGATACTGAGGCAGGCACTCATATTATTCCTCATGAAAGATAAATCGGTACGATTTTTCTGAAACACCATTTGGCAATACGTATCAATAACCTCGAACTCATGGACGCCTCTTGACCCCATAATTCCATTACTGGGAATTGTCCTGAATTAATAATGTGAAATATAGATATCAGTGATGTAAGAAGGTGTCCACTGCAGATTTATAATTATCGAAAACAGCAGACAGTGGTTATAGAAGTTGTTTATGAGCAGCTCCATTATGTAGCTGTTAAAACTATATTTAGGAAGAACATTTTAGGATGTGGAAAATATTTATGTTATAAAGCTGGGCAAAAGCAGCACTCATGCATGTGATCCCAGCCCTTTGGGAGGCTGAGGCAGGATTGCTTGAGGCCAGGAGTTCAAGACCAGCCTGGGCAACACAGTGAGACTCTGTCTCTATGCTAAATAATTTTTGAAAAGCAGCAGTGAATTAGAGCAGATACCATAAACAGTCTGGACTGGGGTAAAATGGTCCACGTGGGAAGGGAGCCACACCAGAATGTTAAGGGGGTGATCCCTACCAGAATGGTAATAGGACTCTAAACTTTTTGGATTTTTCTGGGTTTTCTATCTTGAGCATACATAATTTTTATGATTATATTTAAAAGCTCATTTTAGCAGGAAGGCCCACAGGAAACTAGATGTTGACATCCCTGCATCTGCAGCCACTGTGCCTGGTGTCTGGGGCGGTGTGGGCCATCCCACCAGAGAGCTCTGATGTGCAGGAGGAGCTGGGACCCTCTGGTGACAGTGGCTCGTGGGGGACATGTGCAGTGCAGATAGGGAGCGGGGACAGGGCGTTGGGCCTCTTTCCAGTCTCAGTGGCTTCCTGTGTGGAATTGGGGGCCCCGAGTGATCCAACGCTGAGGCAGGAAGGGGCCCTGTGGGAGGGTGAGTGGGGGTGCCAGGTGGGCCCTGGGGAAAAGACCCCACTTTCTTTCTTGCTGTGTTCCCCCCAACACCCTCTGTGGGGAGTTCTGCATCCTCCTGATCCTCCCATTCCCTCCTCCACCTCCCCATCCTTCTGGCCCCTCCTCCTCCTCCTGATGCCACTCTCCTCCAGGCCCCTCCCTCCTCCTCCCAGCCCCTCCTCCACCTCCTGATCCCTCCCACCTCCTCCCAGCCCTTCCTCCTCCTCCTGATCCCTCCCTCCTCCTCCCAGCCCCTCCTCCTCCTCCCGATCCCTCCCTCCTCCTCCCAGCCCCTCCTCCTCCTCCCGATCCCTCCCTCCTCCTCCCAGCCCCTCCTCCACCTTCTGATCCCTCCCTCCTCCTCCCAGCCCCTCCTCCACCTCCCGATCCCTCCCTCCTCCTCCCAGCCCCTCCTCCACCTCCCAATCCCTCCCTCCTCCTCCCAGCCCCTCCTCCACCTCCCGATCCCTCCCTCCTCCTCCCAGCCCCTCCTCCACCTCCCGATCCCTCCCTCCTCCTCCCAGCCCCTCCTCCACCTCCCGATCCCTCCCACCTCCTCCCAGCCCCTCCTCCTCCTCCTCCCGATCCCTCCCTCTTCCTCCCAGCCCCTCCTCCACCTCCCGATCCCTCCCTCCTCCTCCCAGCCCCTCCTCCACCTCCCGATCCCTCCCTCCTCCTCCCAGCCCCTCCTCCACCTCCCGATCCCTCCTTCCTCCTCCCAGCCCCTCCTCCACCTCCCGATCCCTCCCACCTCCTCCCAGCCCCTCCTCCTCCTCCTCCCGATCCCTCCCTCTTCCTCCCAGCCCCTCCTCCACCTCCTGATCCCTCCCTCCTCCTCCCAGCTCCTCCTCATCCCTCCCAGCCTCTCCCTCCTCCACCTCACCGTAGCTCCAGGCCCCTCCAGCCTCACTCTAGTGGCAGTGGGGCATCCTCACTCACTGAAGACCTCCCCTCTGCCCTTCCCCACCCCGGGAGAGGAAAGGCATCCCCCTTGAAGTGCTCCTTCTTTCTTGGCCTTGGGTTGCGTCTGCGACTTCCCCATTCTCCCTCCCCCACCTGAAGCCTGGACCGTTCACTTCTGGCTATCAACACGTGTGACTCAGGGCCCCCATGCCATGTTCACCCCCTCAGCTATCACGGCTCCCCTTTCCCTCAAGGGTGCCCTCCCCTCCTGAGGCCCCGTCACTGTGCCCAGGAGGGGGCAGAAGTGACTTGTCCTGGTGGGTGGGTTATTGCAACTCACATGCTAGCTTCCACCTTTCTGCAGTAAGTGTGTGGGGGCTTGGCATCTATGCACCCCTTCTCCTGCCTCCCCCACTTTAGTGAGGGGCAGGCACTAAAACCTTCACCACTCTCCACTCCGCATGCTGGGCTCAGCCATCACGGGCTCTCCAGGCCATACTCCACACCCTGGCCCCTGCCCTAGCCCACCATCCATACCTCCCCACCCCTGCGACACACCTTCAGTGCTCACCAATGCACCTGTCCTGGATTCAGAAGCCTCTGTGTGGCTCGTTCAACTGGGTCCCCTCCCTCCTGCTGGCCACATTCTAGCCACAGTGGCCAGCATTCCGCCTCTGGACCTTTGCACACGCTGTTCCTTTTACTTGGAAAGCTCGTAGCCTCATCTTCACAAGGCCACCTATGCTCACCCTTCACTTAAATGTCATGTCCTCAAAGAGGCCTTTCTGGATGCTTCAGTCATATTTGGCTCCCCCAGCAAAGTGGGGTTTTCCTTCATAGATGTGTGTTGCTTTGTGCCTGCCTATGAATTCAGGTGATTATTCACCCACTGTTGGCCTCACCAACCAGACTGCAGGGCACCACCAGGCCAGGGAGGGCGAGAGCAAAAATCCCACTTTGTTCACAGCGGCCACCTCCAAGGCCAAGTGAAACAAAGGCTGAAGGAAGACTGTGAGAGGGATGTACCTGGGAGACGCAGACAGAAGGTGAGCGGGGGTGCAGGCTTCCCAGCAGACCCGGCCCGGGTGGTGAGAAAGGCCACCAGCGGGGCCGAGGGGGACACTCTACCCAGGACAGCCTCAGCACCGTGCGATAGCACACAGACAGCACAAAGCTACCAGGAACGCAAGACACATGGGAGACCTGAATGCACCTCCCCAGGCAAGGCAGATAAAAAGTAGCATAAAATGATGATGAAAAATAATGTTAATAAATCGATGCAGTGACTGTATGGTAAAGGTTCCACTCTGCAGAGACTCAGCCAGCTTTCCAAAGGCCCCTGGATCCGTTTTAGGCAGCGGAAAGAGACTCATCAAACCCCCAGGGTATAAATCATAAGCCAATATTCTTTGGCTACAATATTGAAACCTAAAAATTAGCTTTAAAAAAGGGATAAACTTAAAACAATGGAATTCCTAGAAATGAAAAGTCATTTATATAATTTTGAAGTCACAGGAGAATTTAAAAATTCAGTGACAAAATATTAAGAAAACAGGAATGGCAATACTACATGTAAACATTTATAGAAAATGGCCAAAAGTGAATTCTGAGAAAAATTAATAGTTGTAAATTATCTTATTAAACAAAAATAAATGAAAATAAAATAAGTATCCAAATCAAGATTTTTTTTTTTTTTTTTTGTGAGACGGAGTTTCGCTCTTGTTACCCAGGCTGGAGTGCAATGGCGCGATCTCGGCTCACCGCAACCTCCGCCCCCTGGGTTCAGGCAATTCTCCTGCCTCAGCCTCCTGAGTAGCTGGGATTACAGGCACGCGCCACCATGCCCAACTAATTTTTTGTATTTTTAGTAGAGACGGGGTTTCACCATGTTGACCAGGATGGTCTCGATCTCTTGACCTTGTGATCCGCCCGCCTCGGCCTCCCAAAGTGCTGGGATTACAGGCTTGAGCCACCGCGCCTGGCCCCAAATCAAGATATTTTTTAAAAAGAACAAAATAAATCTCTCCAAATGGCAAATAATTTGTCCATCAATAATTATTAAGAGCCAATATTTATTGGTATGTTAAAAAACAATAAAATGGATATGTAAATGCAATAGCTGATTCTTTGGGAAAATGGCTACAATAAAATAGATAAATTTATGGATAGTTTAATCTACAAAAAAAAAAAAAAAAAAAGCAGAGAAAATACCACTATACAAAACCACAGATAGGAAAAGATTAGAAAACGAATAAGAGGGCCGGCCAGGCACGTTGGCTCACACCTGTAATTCTAGCACTTTGGGAGGCAGAGGCAGGCGGATCACTTGAGGCCAGGAGTTCAAGACAAGCCTGGGCAGCATTGGGAAACCTGTCTCTGCTGAAAATACCAAAATTAGCCAGGCACGGTGGCACACACTTGTAGTCTCAGTTACTTGGGTGGCTGAGGCATGAGAATCCCTTGAACCCAGGAGGCAGAGGCTGCAGGGAGCCAAGATCGCGCCACTGCACTCTAGCCTGGTGACAGAACCAGATACTGTCCTAAAATAAACAAACAAAAGAAAAAGTATAAGAGATTAATATGTAATAAAAAAGTTTGTTAAAAATTGGAAAATCCTTGGTGAATTGGGACACTTCTTGGGAAATTATAAACTATCAAATATTGAGTTAAAAAGAAGAAATCCAAGAAGAAAAATGGAAAATGTTATTAAGGAATTGCTGTATCAACAGGCACTAGATCCCAACAGTTCTTTCAAATTCTTTTTTTCTTTTTAATTGAGATGGGGTCTGACTATATATATATATATATTTTTGTGTGTGTGTGTGTGTGTGTGTGTGTGTGTGTGTTTAGTAGAGACGGGGTTTCACCATGTTGGCCAGGCTGCTCTTGAACTCCTGACCTCATGATTTGCCCTCCTCAGCCTCCCGAAGTGCAAGGATTACAGGTGTGAGCCACCACGCCTGGCCAGGGCTCTCACTATATTGCTCAGGCTGGTCTCAAACTCCTGAGCTCATGTGGTTCTCCCACCTCCGCCTCCCTGAGTGCTGGGATTACAGGTGTGAGTCATGAGCCACTGCAGATTCTTAATGTGAAAGAAAAAGATGTCCAGCTTCGCAGTTCGTTTAAAAAAGTGAACAAATCCTAGTCCCAACCCTCTAGAGATGGCATGCCATGTGTCTCAATGCATGCGCACACGGACGGAACAGACACCCTTAACTGCCACCTATAAATAGACACTGAAGTCCTCTATCCAGTGCTCACACATTTCTTCTAGCCATAGGGCACATTTTTTTAAAAGGAGGGCTGATCTTAGGAATACATTAAACCTGTTACTACAAACTCACACTTCAACACACTGTGGGAAAAAAATACCTACCATCGTAGTAATACACATTGAGAAGGCATTTGATAAAACTCAACATTTGTTTCTGATATTAAAAAAAAAGCCACAATCTTGAAAACACACAAAGAGGCTATTTTCTGAATGTGATAAAAATCTCTCGAAGCAGCAGCATGCATCCCATTTAGGACTGGAGCGGGGCGCAGGCTGACTTTCCGTGTAGGTGGTCAGGGCTGCCCTCTCCTTTGTGGTTTCCGCTTTTGGTGTCAGGGTTCCTACCCGAGATTTCGTGAGTAACGGGAACTTTCCAAAGCAGGGAGCGGCTGGCCACTTCCTCTGCCTGGCCTGGCCTGGTGTGTGTCAGGTGTGGAGCAAGCGCAGGGCCAGCTTGTCTTGAAGAGGCCTCGGCCCAAGCCCCGGGGCTGCGAAAGCCCACGCGTGTGTGAGCTGGGGAGCCTGGCTTCCTGCCTCGCTTCTGTCCAGCGCTGCAGGAGGCAGCAGAGAACAGGGCACCTTTTGTTTTTCTTGACACTGGGGAAATGTATAAGGAAGTCTTGTGAACTGTTTGATGAAAAACACTTCAGTACACTGTGACTGGCCTGGGAAATGTGTGCTGGGCCAGCGGGCTCTGAGCCAGCTGTGCACACCTGGAACTCCTACCGGCGGGACGGCTGCTCCCATACCCTGGGACTTGCAGCACGTGTCAAACCTTCCCTAAATCAAACCTTCCCTAAATCAGGCTGGTCAGAGAGTACCCAATCAAACCAGGGAAAAGGCCAAGCGTTCAAAGTCCCTATGCCCCTGCGCCAGTCCAGGGATGCCTGCATATTTGACCTACCACATTGCTGAGACAGGAATGCTTTGAAATGAATGTTATTGCTTGCATATGAATACATTCAACAGGAATTTTCAAGTTCCGACTACGGTTTATCTACTTAGGTTGTATAACAGGGACTTCTGACATCTTAGCAAAGCCATTTTCCCAAGAGCACAAGGGAAATGCCAACTCCAACCCCCTCCAAAGAATTACAGCAACTGGCCAGGTGCAGCGGCTCATGCTTGTAATCCCAGCACTGTGGGAGGCCAGGATGGGTGGATCACCTGAGGTCAGAAGTTCGAGACCAGCCCAGCATGGTGAAACCCTGTCTCTACTAAAAATACAAAAATTAGCTGAGTGTGGTGGTGCATGCCTGTATTCCCAGCTACTCAGGAGGCTGGGGTAGGAGAATCACTTGAACCTGGGAGGTGGAGGTTGCAGTGAGCCGTGATTGCATCACTGCACTCTAGCCTGGGAGACAGAGTGAGACTCCATCTCAAAAAAAAAAAAAAAAAAAAAAAAAAAAAAAAAAAAAAAGAATTACAGCATCTGTGAGCATATGCTTCTGAGGTTTCCACTAAGACTCTTGGATCTGTAAACAAAAAGCTTCACCACAGGCTTCTTGCAAATACTCCACCGAATCACGGAAGCCGATTCCATTCCACACCGTAGTTGGCAGCTAAACGCGGCGCCTCCCCACTGACTCGGCACGTGCTGAACAGGACGCCCGAGGTCTCTCTGGTAGGAAAGGGAACAACAGGAGTGACGCGCCGCGGAGAATCGTGGGACGGTTCAAGAACACAGGAGGATGACAGATGGACACGGGCCGGTGTGTTCACCGCTGTGACCACAGCTCCTCCTGCGACACTCGGGGTGAACTGAGAGCATGCTGATAAAGCCAGAGAACATGCCCCGCCCTCTCTCCACACGGAGCAGGGGAGGCAGACCGGGGACCCCCTGGGGCCTCGGGCTTCTGTCCCCTCTCAGGTCGTCTGCCCTTTCCGTCTCCCTCTTTCCTGGCCAAAGTGAAGCTGGTTCTCCCATTCCCGGGAGGGAGGCTGAGGCCCAGGCGGGGCCCGTGGTTGTACACTGGGCTCTGGGGTCTGCTTGGACGGATGGACACCCCATGATAGCTAAGAGTGCCACAGGGGAGCATCCAGTGAGCTGCAGGCATGTAAAAGAAGCTAGGGTCGGTGACCCCACCACTCCCGCGGAGAGCACACCACACCCCCAGGACAGTTAAAGCCCTGGCCCCTCTGCCGTCCGGAAGTCTAAGAGTCTGGGTGCAACCCCAGCACTTTTGAGAGGCCAAAGCAGGAGGATCACTTGAGCCCAGGAGTTCCAGACCAGTCTGGGCAATACAGCAAGGCTCCCCCATCACTATACAAAATTTAAAAAATCGGCCAGGAGGCCGGGCGTGGTGGCTCACGCCCGTAATCCCAGCACTTTGGGAGGCTGAGGCGGGTGGATCATGAGGTCAAGAGATCAAGACCATCCTGGTCAACAAGGTGAAACCCCGTCTCTACTAAAAATACAAAAATTAGCTGGACATGGTAGTGTGTGTCTGTAGTCCCAGCTAGTTGGGAGGCTGAGGCAGAGAAATTGCTTGAACCCAGGAGGCGGAGGTTGCGGTGAGCCAAGATTGCGCCATTGCACTCCAGCCTGGGTAACGAGAGCGAAACTCCGTCTCAAAAAAAAAAAAAAAAACCAGCCAGGAGTGGTGGCATGAGCCTGTAGACCTGGCTACTTAGGAGGCTGAGGCAGGAGGATTGCTTGAGCCCAGGAAGTCAAGGCTGCAGTGAGCTAAGATCATGCAACTGCACTCCAGCCTA